>NC_054480.1:18537561-21441311 GCF_017639515.1 Carcharodon carcharias
AATATCATATACCCACCTGCACACACAAAAGACACCAGCACTTCACTGGCAACAGTGGCATTATTGTTTATTCATTTAAGTGGTGAGGGAAAGCCTTAAGAGGCTCTCAATGAATGGATCTTCCTCACTTACATAGATGCAGTCATGCAACCACCATACAGAAAGCAGCATAATCCCCGTAATAAATTTCAGTTGATGACTCGCTCCCAGATGATTGGGATTTATGTGTAACCCGAATTCCTGCATGGAAACTGACCATCAAGAGTCCAGCCCTGTTTGTGCATGAGAATGAACTGAACTATTTATCAAGGTAGTAAGGAACTTGAGTATTGCTGAAAAAGAAAGAAAGATGCTGTCAAAGCTGTGTTGCACTCACCAGGACAGACACAAGAATGCCAAATTTCAAAGAGAGCGACTGCATGAGAAAAGGTTTGATTGACAAGCTGACATTGCTTAAATATAAGTGAGCCACATTGCGAGCCTGACTAATAATCTTACAATTGGTTGTTAGTGTGATTCTTAGTGCACACAGGACTATTCAGCACCAATTTAAAATAATCAGTCAGGCTCACAATGTGGCTCACTTATGCTTGCTAGAAGCTACATATATTCATACGTAGGGACCTGTCCTCTGCAGGCAAAAAGGAACATGTCCAAGCATTGTGCCTTTTTGAATTAAGCAAAATATATGAGGGACAGTAGTTCCCTGGTGCATTCTCCATGGCAGCACCTCGACCAGAGCTGTTTGCCAGTCAATCAGCACCCTTTCCTCATGCAGCAGAAATTGCTGCTCCATTCTTGCATCTGTCCTGAAGAGCGCAAGATGAAAAGCTTTACAGCATGTCTCTTTTCTCGGCAATATTTATCAAGGATTAATTATGATAAAACACATGTGCAAAACAGCTTAGTAAAATGCCGTATACCACTGAGAATAGTTATTAAAAGCCTTAAAAGGGACAGGCCGTGGCTCAGCTATCAGTCTTCAGCAAGTGTCAGCAGGCATCACAGCTGAGCTCGAGTCTGCCTTATATGTGCAAGGAGCCACTAGACTGGACCACAACGATTGGAAACCTTAGCTGATTCCTCTTTTCCCACCTTTCATAGCCCAAGTGCAACCCCACTTGCTTAACTCAGAATGATTAGGAGGCTGAATTTGGGACCTTCTGATTTACGTTGTTGTGCAGCAGCCCTCATCCTTTTTCAGTTTATACTGGTACATAAAACAACACCCAAATAATAGCACATCCTATGCCACTATGTGCACCGCCAGATGCAAACACAGTAACAGAGCATCTTGTTGCACAGGTTGTCATGGCAATGACTATTCTTCAGCAAGAGACACTGAACCACAACAATCGGTTCAGATAAGTTTTAATTAAAAGTAAATACAAGGGCTTCCCATAGGTGATTGCAAGTTACTATCTGGTGCCAACTAACACCATCACTGTGAACTGTAAACGCTGAGGGACTATTTAGTGCTGAATGAGGCCCTGTAGGCTTGGCTACCTGATCATTGCCATATGTAGCCTCTCCAACCCTAAAGCTCTTTTCTCTTCTGGAAGTGCCAGGGTACAATTCTATAATGCTATGGGCCAGGGCAGAAAGAGCCCACAGAGTAGTCAATTACTGAACAGAAATTACTTTATTCTTTCACAGTGGGAGCATGGACGGGGAGTAAGATGGACAACATCTCACCTTTCAAAGGAGACCGAATAAACGTTTCAAACAAAGCTCTGAAATGATGGGCCGACTAGCCTACTTCAGTGCTTCAAGCTTTTACAATTACAACCCATCTCACTTCCCTGCGTCACAGGGGAGCATTCAAGAGGATACCCAAAGCTGACTTTTCCCATTTCCTATGCTCAAGTTGGTGGATGTCAATTGTAGCATCTCCGACTATAAGCCATGGCTGAGATCATTCAACGGAGTAAAGATCAGGGTTCAATCCAGAGGCTGTATTGTATGGCTCAGTAACAAAATGAACAGTACCTTTACTCAGCAAATTACCTGAGGTACTCTCCTGAACCCTTATAACACTAACAGTTTTCAAAGACCCATAAGCCTAAGAATTTTAGACATGCAGTTGGGAAGGGCTTTCAGGCAACCTCCTGGTCTCACCGTAACCATGTTGCAAACCCTGGGAGTGAGGTCATTTAAATGTTCAGGGCCAGCACCAGCACTGGCACGTCCGTGTGAAAGAACGAGGGAGCATGGATAAGTCTGGCCAAAGATCTCAAGGCCAGAGGCTGCTTTATCCCCACTGCTTCCTTATTGGCAGGCCCCAAATTCAAACAGGAGTTGATGATCTCTCTTGGATCAATCACAATGTTGATATGGTGCCCACATGTAGGCCTATATGGCAACAGCGCTTACGTGTACCATACAGGAAATCCAGCTGGCAGGAGTTCCAAAAGAGACTGGGATCCTGCCAACCATGCTATATGAACCTAAGTGGCAACAAGATGGGGAGGGGGTGTAGGAAGCAGGTAAAAGGCCTGCCCTCCATTGTTGTCATGGCAGCCAGTAAGGGGCGAAAACCTGGTGCAAGCAGGAACCACCCCAATTCCCTACCCTGAGTACATTTTCCATATGGACTAGAGGACAATGTCAAAAGATTAAAGCCAGACTTTTCAGGAGTGAAATTAGGAAACATTTCTTTATGCAAGAATGATGGAAGATTTTTTAAAAATTCTTTCACAGGATGTGGGTGTTGCTGGCTGGGCCAGCATTTATTGCCCATCTAAATGCCCTGGAGGTGGTGGTGGTGAGCTGCCTTTTTGAACCCCTGCAGTCCATGTGGTGTAGGTACACCCAGTGCTGTTAGGAAAGGAGTTCTGGGATCTTTACCCAGCGACAGTGAAGGGGCTGCGATATAGTTCTAAGTCAGGACAATGTGTGGCTTGGAGAGGAACTTGCAGGTGGCAGTGTTCCCATGCATCTACTGCCCTTGTCCTTCTAGGTAGCAGAGATCGCGAGTTTGGAAGGTGTTGCCTGAGGAGTCTTGGCGAGTTGCTGCACCGCATCTTGTAGACGGAACACACTGCTGCCACTGTGCATCATTGGTGGTGGAAGAAGGTTTAAGGTTGTGGATACAGTGCTAATCAAATGGGCTGCTTGGATGCTGTTGAGCTTCTTGAGTGTTGTTGGAGCTGCACACATCCAGCCAAGTGGAAAATATTCTATCACACTCCTGACTTACGCCTTGTAGATGGTGGACAGGCTCTGGGGAGTCAGGAGGTGAGTTACTCGCTGCAAATTGCAACTGATTCTAGATCAATTGTCAAATTTAAAACTGAGATTGTTAGATTTTTATTGGCCCAAAGGTATACAGGGATATGAGGCAGAGACAGGTACATGGAGTTAGGTCCCAGATTATCCATAATCATGTTGAATGGCAGATGAGGGGCTGATTAGCCGACTCCCCTTCCTACATTCCTAAAAAGAACAGAATTCAGAGATTCCCCCATCCACTGAAGGAAATAAGAGGTTTAAACTCAAATTAGCTAACTTGACAATTTGGGACACAACTGACATGACTCATTTGCAATTGGAATACAACTGTAAAGATCTGCTCCTTACAGAGAGGGGAGGGATGGTTCAGGAGATAAAGGTAGTCAAGCATAGCTGACCCAATGCACTTGAAACTGCTGAAAAGCAAGATGGCCCCATCTCCTTTCCTGAGAAATTATAGGGGCATAGAATGCAAGTGGGGGGCGGGGGGGGAAAGAGTATAGAAAAATTTTAAGTGGGTAATTTTATGCAAAAAACATTTAACCTCAATCAGCCAGAGACTATGGGCCACTGCTATATATACTGGGAGAGAACCTTAGGGTGTATTATTTTATTTCCCTGTAAACAGAATTGAAAGCTGGTGACTGGATCCTTTAATATGAGTGGAGCATGTTGGAATCCAACACCTGGGACTTATTTTGATGGTGTACACATGGCTGATCTCTTGTTGGTTCAGCCTCTCCATACTTTGAAAAGTGAAAGAATTACGGAGGGCAAGTTTGCAAAAAGAGCTTCAGAACAGTACAGTAATTACAGTAATTCAGAATGGCTCATCTCACGACAAGATGAAATGGGAAAAGTGACTTCTGACGTAAATTTGATTTCCATGCCAGATGTGGATTCAAGTAAGTAACTTCTTTTCTCAGAGAAACAAGGAGGTACATAGAAACAAGAATAGGCCATTCAGCCCATCGAACTTGTCCCACCATTCCAATATATTACAGCTGACCTATCCCTCAGCTTCACTCATCCACCTTTCATCCATATCCCTTTGTAACCTTACCTCACAAAAATATGTTGGCCTCAATCTTGAGAATTGCAATTGGCTCAGCATCCACAATCTTTTGGGGGGAAATAATTCCTCATTTCACTACTTTTGTGTATGTGTAAAAGTGCTTCCTGATTTCACACCTGAATGCCTTGGCTCTAATTGTAAAATTATGCCCCCATGTTCTGGATTCCCCCACAGGAGGGAATTACTTCTTTGCACTCCATTGAACCCATTTATCATTCTAAACACCTCAATTAGATCACCTCACAACTTTGTTAACAAGGCAATGCAAGCCAAGTTTGTGCAATCTATCTTCATAATTTAACCCTCATCTATGCCCTGGCATCATTCTGGTGAATCTGTGGTGCACCCCTTGCAAGACAAACAAAGGTATCACTGTCCAAGAATCCCATTCCTGTTCCTTGGAGCAACTCATTTATTGGTGGTGGCAAAATATCAGTGGTCATGTTATGTTGTTATATCATTCGTAAAGAGCTAGGAACTAATGGTTATGTGAATATATATCCTGAGGTGCCACATTCACTGTTGCACTGCAGTCATGTGCCAAAAACAATACATCAGTTTATCAGCCACATGGAGAGCAACAAGAAATACACTCGATAAAGCATTTTGAGTTTAAAATGCGATTACTTCTAACTTATGGGAACCAAAAAGGCATAACAGATCTCAATCCCACAGTCAGAGACAAGTCTAGCCTGGTCAAAGTTGTGGTGGTGGTGGGGAGGGGGGCGGGGGGGGGGGGGGGTGGAAGAGAGAGAGAGAGAGAGGAGGAGTTCTGAACCAACTGTGCTGAAACACTATTAAATTATCATTTTGCAGGCCTAAATATTCCTCGCTTATGCTCTCAGTGCACCATATGGATCTCATTCTTGGTGCATTGACAATGCATCTTCCAGAGTATCCTTGTGCCAAAACACATTGGCCCTCATGGAATCTCAGCCCTGGTTGATCACAGGGAGACCCCAGGCCAGGATTGGCAATACAGACACATTGGTTTGAGGGGTGGAGGGGCAGGGAAAAGCTAACCAAAATGACTCCCCCATTCAATTTTCAGGCCTTAAAAATCAGGCTACAGCAATTCTGTGTCTCTGAAAGGTCAAGAACAGCAAGAAAATTCGGGGAGCAATATGTACACAGCAGGAACAGCACCTGCAGAAGGGGGAAATAAACTAAGAAAGAACTAGCGAGAGGAGTGGCTATAAGCACATAACAAGGGTGCACCCAAGCTCAGCCTCCTGAGTTAAATAAAGCCTTGTTGGGCTGTTCCATTCCATATTCACAAACGCCTCAAAACTTCAACCACATCCAATGTCCCTGATTCTTGCAGGGCAACAGGGAGGTTTGTACAGCATCCACAGCTAAACTGCACATGTCTGGAACCTGCGAGCAGGCGCCAACTTTGCAGACATTCTGGCGGGAGCCATGTCCTCCACTCAGTTAGAATGCCAACAAACCAGCCATTCTGAAACCCGTTGCCAGAGCTGCAGACATCAATTTGTATGCGATTCTTTTCTGGTGAAGTTTCGATGCAAGTTCCCACATCCCTATTGCTCTAACAGAATGAGGGAAAGTTGCTCAGCTCTGCGGCTGAGTGTGACTGCACAATGCCCAGTAAGCTGAACTCTTCTTGTAGACTTACTGGGAGGCAAGCAGGTTTTGGCACATATTGATTGTCAACAATGTAAAAACTTTCGGGCAACACTACACCGTTTAATACTGCAACACACTTCCAGATCAGGTTTCACTCTTCTGAGATATAGACAAAGCCATGGATTGATTTGTGCTGCAGTGCACATAGTTAATCAGGAACACTCCATCAGATTACTCATATTGGAAGATGGATTTTCAACAGAATATTGCTTTGATTGCTAAAACAGGTTAGTGCCTGGCAGAAATGGCTCAGGGGTACCACAGCAGAGGGAGAAGGACCAACTTAGAAAGCAGCGGTAACGTAGAAAAGGTGCCACAAAACAATCTACAAAGAAGCAAATAGAAAGTATAGACCCTAAGAGTTAGGGAAAAATGACCTAAAATTGGTGAAAAGATGGGTTTTCGGAAGGTGAAGAGAGAAGTAGAGCAGTGGTGGACATTCTGAAAGGGAGGGAAGAGGTACAAGGCAGAGAGCGGAGGCAGCTGAATTCCAGAATCACACGGTCGAAGTTGGGGAGCAGTAAAGCTAAAGGAGACTGAAGCTATGGGCAATTTAATAAGACAAATGGTTTGAAGTTCAATTTACTGGGAGATAAATCATTGTAGATCAACAGGGCAGGAATGAATATCGAGCAGGACTTAAAACAGTATCAGATACTAGGAGGTGCGTATTGCACAGGGTGAAATTATGGTAGGTGAAGGACAGGAGGCAGGTTGTGGGGGGTGGGCAGGATTTGTGGCAGAAATCAGACCCATTGGCAACTGGATCATCAATGGATGGAGAAGTGAAATAAGGAAAGAGGTGGGTGCTGTTGTGGAAGTGGGAGTAAGGGGCCTTTGTGACATGAGGTTTGAAACTCAGTTCTGGTTTCAACAGGATTCCAAGGTTTCACAAAACCCAGGGAAGTGGTTGCGAACCTTTTAAAAAAATATATAGTGGCCAAAAGCCCTGGGTTTGGCCTTCACATATTTTAGTTGGAGATTTGAGACATAAAAACTTACAACAGAAGGAAGTCATTCAGCCCATTGCGCCTTGAGCAGGTTTATCGACAGAGCAGTTGTGCCCAGTCCCCCACCTCTGCTTTATGTCTGAAGTTGAGAGATCTAGAGGAGTGCGAGATCTGGATATTGCCAGCGCAAATCTGGAAATTGACCAAGTGCCTGCCACTATCTCACCAAGGAGCAGCACAAAGGAAAGGAGGACCAAGGTGAAAAGCTTAGAATTCTGGCAGGGACTCTATTGGAAAAAGGCAATGTCATGGATGGTCTAGCTACTTTGGCACAGATGGGAGCAGAACCATGCAAGAGCAGTTCTACAGAACTGCAAGATTCATTAAAGAGGAATAGGAAGGAAGAAAACACTTCTCAGTCTCAGTCGTAAAGAATGGCATTCATTTTGGTGGATCTTTCCATATCATCAGAATCCTGCCTATTATGTGGTGCTCTAACTATGACTAATCAATCTCATTTCCAAAGTCAAATCAATCCCTTGCCTTTATATTCAATGTCCCAATGCATCATTTGCCTGTTATGGCCTTTATAGGTTGAACCAGCTTTAAAAGGTCCAGCAACCTACACCCTCTGTTCCTCCTCTCCAAATCTTAACAATTAGGACATCTGCCTTTTACTGTTTTTTTTTCTTCAAATATATGCCTTACATTTCTCTGTATTGAACTGCAATCTACCTACCCAGTCCACTAATCTGTCTACTTCCTCAGTTCACAGTTTTGTTTCACTGATAAACATCATTATCATTCCCATGTGTTTTTATCTTTAAGTCATCTATATAACGAAAGTGAAGATTTCAAACTATCCACATCCTGCCAATCTGAAAATCATCAATTTAGCGTTATTTGCTGCTTTTACCCCCACCTCAGCCAACATGCTTAACCATTCAGCTCCATTCCTGTTAAAATCCTGTGTGTGTGTTCACTTTTCTAAGTCTGTTATGTGGGTAACTTCTTCATTTTCAATATTCAATGATACTTTATGGATTAACTCCCAAGTTTATGTATGTAGACAAATTCTGCCATCTCATGTCACTGAGCCACCACTTGCAAACGCAGCAGTAAACTGTAGAGTAAGTGGCACCAGGCAGTCTTGTGGGACACCCGCACCTTCGTCTGAATATAACCTTCACTTTGCAAGGGATATGACTATTCTGGAAACTATGGTTTTGGCAATAAATTGTCACCTTTCACACCAAGCACTTGGTGTTCAGCAAGGTATATGTGATGATGAATATTTCATAAAGGACACAACCATTAGAGATAAGGTTGTATTAGCCCGCTAGTGAAAAAAACAATTTGAACAAAGAACCTCATATGTCCAAACCAAGAATATGCAGAGGATTTTTAAATAATTCTTTCATGGGATGTGGGCGTTGTTGGCAAGGCCAACGCTTGTTGCCCAATGATGGGATGTATTGAAGAGTGGCACCAACACCACCTCACTGTGTGCTTCAGTACATTCAGCCACTCAATCAACTCCTTTATTCAGTAGCAACTAAGCTGTCCTTAAGCAGCTAGTGAGCTTATTTTCATGGGTCTGTGGCCACGTTCGGCTCAGTTTCAAGCTTCTTGAACAGGAACAGCTTTGCGCGGAATGCAGAAAATACAGAACCCACTTCCACCAGGATGAAGGTGCACCCTTTTCCATTTATATGAAAAACAAAATAGCACCAAGTTTGTTTGGACTCCTGGCCAAGGACAAGCTCTTTCTTCAGCCTGCAGGTGCTCAAATGTCCCTTATCGTGTGGTCTTGGCAATGAAAGTTTCTTACTCCTGGACAAATCTAAACAGTCCCTTAAGTTTAATTGCTGAATGCAACAATTATTTGTTTTTTTTGGAAGTGGGGTGGGGGGGTGTTGATGGGGCGGGTGGTTTAATTTGCAATCTTCTTGCTGTAGATGCACAACAGATGGTTGGCAGACAGGTTCACAGTCTCCAGGATCTCTATGATACCTTGTCTTACTGGCCTTTCTTCATGTGTGAATCTATTCAGTGAATGTTGGCAGATTATTGCACTGTGAATGGCTACACAACCCAGTATACCCAGCACAGAGCATTGGACAGAATGAGACTAGTGTTCTTCTCTCCCTGCATCCACAGGAGCCGATGACCAACGAACACTCCTAACTACTGCACCAACTGAGGACAGGCCAGATCTTGCTATTTTAAGCTGTGTACACTTGACTCAGAAAATGGGACTCCAGGTTAAATTTGCCAGAGCATGGCTAATAACCTAATGTTTTACTTTATAACATACAGGAAAGCACAGATGATGCATGTCCTTCCCCACCTCCAATACACCTGTCCCTTGTAAACAAATATCGCCGACAGCTACAATCTCATATAGCTAGTCAGTAGCTGTAGATACTGTTTTGCTACTCCTCCTCTGCAAACTCAAAAGGGCAAAACTTCTCAACATAAGCAGAGCAGCAGATTTAGGAGTTAGCAATTCTCCTGAGAGCAGTGAAGTGAAGGTCACTATTCACATTGCTGGGTGAGAGTGCATGGCAACTTTAGCATTCACCTATCTGCAGCTCGGAACATTGCGACTGCACCCTTGGGCCAGTGGCTCTGGTGCACCAATAAGCAAGGAAGTTCTGAGCCAGGTCAGCCGATTGATCAGCCACTGCAGTGCCAGTAAAGGATCACATTCAGGGGTCTAAAAAAATAAGTAACTTGTGGGCTGACAGCCACTGGCATGAGGTCACCCAGGTAACTGGAAAACATTAATAATTGAGGTTTCGCTGTTTGTTAAGATCAAACGATTCCAAATGATGAAATGGAGCCAGCGTGGCCTAGGTGTGATGCCTGAGGTGGATTCCACCATATTCCAATGGGATAAATACAGCTGCTCTCAACTGGTTCCAACGATCCTACATATAATGAACTGGAGTCGTATTGATATATAGAAAATGCACGATTCTGCACATAAGGATATCTCATGCAGGAACTGGACTCTCAATGGCATAGGTGAAGGGATTCTTGAAGTTAGCACCAAGCCACAGGAATAGGATTGGGCTGAAGTTGCTTTACTTTTGCAACTAGCTTTGCTGCACAAGACCTAGAAGTGCTTAATTTTCTTATCCCTTGGGTGTATGGCAAAGCCAGGGCTTCTACCAACCAAGCACTAACCCACTTAGCAATAATCCAGCTAACATATAAAGGCTGCAGAACTAACAAAGTGCAAAGGACACTGCTCATAATTGCTATCAAGTAACTTCCCACTGAAAATGTGTGGACATTAGGCGGCGTCAAAGCTGAATCCAAAAGCAAATTGCAAATAGCCCAACACCACTCGCCCTAAAGCACCACACGAGTGGCCACCACAACCCAAAGAGCTCATCGAGTGGGAAAAACATTAAGAGGAAAAAAACGAGAGAGAAAAAAGGGAGATAGCAATAAGAAAAAGGAAAATCAGCTCAGTGAACTTAGGTGGTCAGTGGTGAATTTAACAAATGCACCAACCACCAGTTCTAAATGTTGCTTTGGAGCAGTTGGTTTGTTGTAAAAAGCCAATATCCTTTGGGGAGGGGAACTGCCATCCTCACCCGGTTTAGCCTATGATTACATGGTTGATCCTTAACTGCCCTCTGAAGTGGCATACCAAGCCACTCAGTTGTATCACCACCTTCTCAGGGCAACTAGGGACAGGCAATAAGCAGTGGTCTTACAAATGATGAATGAATTTGAAACAAAGGCCCACAATCACCTTCTCAGTGCAACTAGGACCAGGAATGGTCTTGCCAGGGATACCCATACTCCGAGAAGGAACAAGACAGATAAATGTTAAATCTTGAAAAAAGAGAGAACAACAGGAAAATGACAAGAATACATGCACACTGGAAGAGATCAGAACATTAAACAGGGAGTGATGCTGAAAATGATTCACAATGCCTTCTTTCCGTCAATACCTTCCACACTCTAAATAACGAGACTGTCGAGCAATGCACAGACTGGTACAGTCAATGTCACCCCCTTGGTCAACCTACCAGGAGGAGGTTCAGCATCAGGCCTCCTTACTAGTCAGTTAAAACAAATTCACAATAAACATTGAAAATCCTTTGCTTTTGTCCTTGTTCCCATTTAATATTCTTCTTTAAATAGATGGCATAATTGGAGGTAGAGGCTTGGAAAGGTTACTGAGCCTCTCAGAAACAAAATGAATTCATATACTGAGCAGATGCTGAATCATTCCCCTTAGATATATGATGGTAGCTCCACTGATTATAATTCTGTTCTCTGACAGCCTGGCTCAGAACTCCTTCAAGGCCAGTGATATCATTAGCATGCAAATGTTCAAACAAAATACATACATTTCCGCATCACCCCCCACCTTGCTTTAGTGAAATCTTCATCCATGTTTTTGTCACCTCCATACTCAGCTATTCCAATACTCTTCTGGCTGGCCTCTCCCATTGTTCACACTCTATAAACCAAATGCCTGTTGCCTGCACCTTGTACTATGTCTGTTCACCCACCACCCCAGTGCCTGCTGAGCTATTTTGGCTCCAGGTGCTCAAATGCCTCCCATCACCAATTTAAAAATCTCTTCATGGCCTCTACCCCTCCCCATCTCTAACATCCTTTAGCTCTACAACCTTCCAATTGCCCTTCTCAAAGCTCAAGGCCCTCGACCCATGAAAGAATTAAAAAACCTTTAGCCACCTCGGCACTAAGCTCTGGAATTCTCTCCCTAAACTCTTCCTTTCTTCACTTGTGACCCTTCTGAAGAACTCTCTCTTTGACAAAGATTTTAGCCAGCCATCCTAATATCTCCTTCTGTGGTTTTTGTCAATTGTTGTCCGACTATACCTCTGTGAAACAGCTTGGAATGTTTTTATATGTTAAGGCATTATACAAATGCATGTTCTTATTCCTTTCTCTCTACCACAAAAATCAGAGAAATCAAAGAAAATTTATGACACAGGAGGCCATTCAGCCCATTGTGTCCATGCTGGTCGATGAAGAACTATCCAGTCTAATTTCAACTTCCTGCACTAGGTCTGTAGCCCTGCCGGTCGTGGTTCTTCAAGTAGACACATCCAAGTACTTTTTAAAACATGGTGTCTCTGCCTCTACCAGCCTTTCAGGGAGAGAGTGTTTCAGGTCCGTAGCACACTCTGGATGAAAAAAATGTTTCCTTGCAACCCCCTCCCTCTAATCCTTCAAACAATCATTTTAAATCTATGACCCCTGGTTTTTGGCTGTGCTAAGTTAAATAGGTCATCTCTATTTACTCCATCTAGGCCTTTCATAATGTTGTACCCCTCAATTATGTCCTCTTTCAGCCCTCTGTGTTCCAAGGAAAACAACCCCAGCCGATCCAATCTTTCCTCATAGCTAAAATTTTCCAGTCCTACTAACATTTTTAAGTCTCCTCTGCATCGTCTCTAGTGCAATCACATCTTTCCTGTAAATGTGGCGACCAGAACCATGCATAACATTCTAACTAGTATTGTATACGGTTCTAGCATAAACCTTCTGTTCTTATGTTCAATGCCTCGGTTAATAAAGGAAAGCATGCTATATCCTTCTTAGCCACCTTATTGACCTCTCCTGCTACCTGTAAGGATGTCTAAGGTCACTCTTCTATTTCTCCACATTACTCAGTATCCTCCCATTTATTGTGTATTCCCTGCCTTATTGCACCTCCAAAATGCATTACCTCACACTTCTCTGGATTAAATTCCATTTTTCACTTTTCTGCCCTTAACCACACCATCTCTATCTACCCGCACTCTACAGCTTTCCTCCTCATTGTCAATCTTCTTTATCATGCCCCCTTAATATTTGAGGCTAAATCATGAATATAAACTGCAAAAAGCAAGGGGCCGAGTACTGAGCCCTGGGGAACCATTCCAGTCACAGAATCACCCGTTAACTATTACCCTGTCCTCCTGGCCATTGAACTAACTTTGCATCCAATTTGCCACACTTGCTTGGGTGCCAAGGACTTTTACTATTTTGACTAACAAATTGTAAACTTCCTTTTGGCTTCCATTCTCACAGGTAGCATGTGCCCCCTGCTAACTCCCCAGGACTCTCTCATTCCCATCTGAACCTGGATATTCGATAGCCAAGAGGACACTGCTGCAGAGACTGATCCTGTCCTCACCATATTTCCAGACATCCACATGCAGCAGGGGATCTCTATGTATCAGGAGGAGGAGGAGGAATTCTTCCACCCACAACCTACACAGGGAAGCTGAGGCAATTACATCACCACCACCACCTCAACTGAGCTTATCTAGCTCAGCAAAGGCCAGAGATCAAATCTGGGGTTTGCCTTTAGCTCCTCACTGCTTCAAATCTGTTCAGATCATCAGAAGAGCTGCCCAAAATGAGCTTTCAAAAAGAACAAAAACAAAATAGAACCAAAAGGACATCAACATTGATTTTAACAGTGTCGGCAAAGGATTCCAATATTGAGACTTTCTTTCAAAACACGGGGCTTGCAGCGTCGAGGATTTGCATTGCACCATTATACAAGTGGCATGGGATATGTATAAAGGAGGATTCTGGCAAGGCTGTTATAATACTCCTACACTTAATAATAAAGGCGGTGAGGTCATTGATATTCACCATGCCAGATGTGGCAGCCAACCCAAAAGCAGTTTTGGTTCATCTTCATGTACAGCAAAGATGAAAGTTACATAACAACAAGTTGCTTTTGACTCGAATTCTACGCACAAAATTTTGCCTTTTTTTTGTGCTTCTCCAAAGAAATTTTCCAAGATAAATCATCCTCGCATTCCAACCTATAGCTGAAATATATCCTGTGTAAGGGTCGTAATCTAGAACCAGAAATCAGTTCCAAGTGTTTGTGGTGTTGATTCCTCATCGCTTTTATATACTTCCTCTGACAGAACTAGTTGCAAAGAAATGTCAACCCAAATGTGACCAGTGTAAAGTACTTCAGCAAAAAAAAAAAAAGGGCAAAGCTTAAGCATATTGATAGTTCAATAAAAGAAATTAAGGCCTAAACCAAATGGAGTTGAAAATCAGATTACATGGGAAGCTAAAAATATATTAACAAATGCAAAGTTTAGACTCGGTGCCTGAGATTTTCCCCATTTTCCTACAACAGCTTGCACTGTGCTGGTGTTCTATGCTTTCATGGGGCTGGGATAAAACTGATTAAATCCATCTTTCAGATTCTTAGGCATGAAGTACAACCTTGTCACCCTCAAGCCATCAATTTCTTTTCCCTCGTGGTTACTCTCACACAAGACTAAAAACAGGACAAAGCAAACAGAGCAGGTATGATAAGCATTTGGACCACTTGCCCACTGTAACTACAAGGGGTCAGAGGTTAGGAATCCTGTGGTGAGTAACTCACCTCCTGACTCCCCAAAGGCTGCCCACCATCTACAAAGCACAAGTCAGGAGCATGATGGAATACTCTGCCCTGGCCTGGATGAGTGCAGCTCCAACAACACTCAAGAAACTAAATACCACCCAGGACAAAGCAGCCCACTTGATTAGGACACCATCCACAGACATTCACTCCCTTCACCAGCAACACACAGTAGCAGCAGTGCATACCATTTAAAAGATGCATTGCAGAAACTCACCAAGACTCCTTAGACAGCACCTCCAAAACCCATGATCACTACCACCCAGAAGGATAAGGGCAGCAGATACATGGGAATACTACCACTTGGAAGTTTCCTTCCAAGCCACTCACCATCCTGACTTGGAAATATATCACCGTAGCTCCACTGTCACTTGGTCAACATCCTGGAACTCCCTCCCTAACAGCACTGCGGGTGTACCTACACCACATGGGACTGCAGCGGTTCAAGAAGGCAGCTCCTAGTTAGTGACGCCCACATATCATAAATGAATTTTTAAAAGCCCTCTGATTTCTTAGATTGTCTGGAGTGACAGGTCCAACAGGTAATGAGACATGGGGCTGTATCTTCCGGTCGGTGAACTGGGGGCAGGGCCATCCCGATGTCACACCGCATCATTTAGATTTTCAATTCGGCTGCATGCCCGCCAAACTGACAAAGGCCTATTAAAGCCATTAAAAAAAGTAACATGATTAATGGACCTGCCCGTCCAACCTTAAGGTTGGTGGACAGGCCAGGAGCCCTGGCGGGCTTCGGAAAAAACATGAAACCTCATCCACGGGCGGGATGAGGTTTCGTAAGGTTATTAAAATATTTATAAAATCTCTAAAAAGGAATTGACATGTCCCACCTCATGTGACAGTGGCGCATGAGGGGACACGTCAGTAATTTTTTTCTAATCCTTATTCAATGTTTCAAACATGAGCCGATCTTCCTGAGGCAGCACTTTGCCTCAGGGAGACCTTTGTACTCTTTTGCATGCATGCATGATAGACCGCTCTCCTGGCTCAGGGAGTCCACCCCCCTGCCCGCACAGGGAGTGCATAGCGCTACCTGGCGGATGGTGGTGCGCCCCCAACAGGGGGTGCCAATCGGGAACCCGCCCACCCACGCCTGCTCCCACACATCCCCCCAACCCCCCTCCGGCACTGAGGAAAATGTTGCCCATGGTCAATTTAAAAGTACAAAAGCTTGAGAGTTTAAGATAGTAAAACAGCCCAAGGCACTTCACAGGAGAATTAAATGGAATCTGGTAATGAGCCTTCTAAGGAGGAATCAGGCCAGACGAGCAAAGGCTTGGCCGAGGAAGAAACAGAGCCAGAGGGGTTTAGGAAGGGAATTCCAGAGCTTAAAGCCTTGGTAGCTGAAGGCATGGCAGCCAAAAAGTGGAATGATTGAAATCAGGGATGCTCAAGAGGCCAAAATTGGATGAATGCAGATATCTTGGGAGGGTTGTACATTACAGAGATAGGGATGGGTTGACCATGGAAGGATTTGAAAATAATTATGAGAATTTTAAAATCAAGGTATTGCTTAACCGAGTGTCAACGTAGATCAGTGAGCACAGGGCTGATGAGTGAACAGGTCTTGGTGAGAGTTAGGAAAGCGGCCAGAAGTTTGGATGACCTTAAGTTTACAGAAGGTAGAATGTGGGAGGCCGGCCAGGTGAGAGTAGGAATAGTCGAGTTTAGAGGCATGGGGGAAGGCATCAGCAGCAGTAGAATCAGGCTATGTTACAAAGATGGAAATAGGCGGTCGTAGTTATGGTGAGATGTGGGTCGGAAGCTCACTGGGGCCCACAACACACAGGGCCTGAACATGCTGAGTTCATCAAGATAGGGCACATAATATCAGAACTTAAAAACTTGTTTTCCTATGCAGAAATGATGACATTAAGAGTCGACACAACAATTCGGTTTCTCCCCTCCCTCTGTTTCAAAGTTCCTCCTTTCCTCCCCTGTTCCTAGCCATTTACTACATTATGATTCCACATGCAGCCCTCATCAAGTGGCCAAATCTCCTGGTTTGAACCTGCACAGAGAAGCCAACAGACCATCAGACCCTAGAGAGAAGGAGTTATCTTCACAGCGGAGTCTTATCGTAATGCCAACTAACATCCCCCACGTGCAAATTTTCTAGCAGGGCAGCCTGGATAGTGATGGAGGTGCAAGTGGCCAGATTCTCCCCTTCTCTCCTTCTTTCTCTGTTTCATCGCCACCGTCCGCCCTCAATAACAGCTGATCTCTGGATCTATCTGGCTTAGTAACAAACCAAACTATGAATTTACTCACTGAGCAATGAGCAGAGCTCAAGAAATTCACTCTTAACAGAACAGCCCTGTAGGAAACTGCATCTAGCAAAAAAAAAACCAAATGCACAGATTTTTATAAGGTGCTGCATTGGTAACCGAGTAACTACATTTGTGAGTTCAGTGTTTTAGAAGCACATACAGAGCAATGTGGAAGTTTCAAATAAAATACTCAAATACTACGGAACTGAAATAATTAACAATAAGTGCTCAAAACACAAAGCAAGTCCGGGAGTACATGGAAAAAGAAAAACCAGCTTAACATTGCGAGTGAGTAACTCTTCATCAGGACTGACATTTAATATCGTAAAGGATTGCTGTCCAAGTATATAATGAGTTAGCCTGGAATTAATTTGATCTACAGCTTTAGAATTCTGTACAAAAGCTGTAAATGAGAGGTGATGGTTTCATCCATTGAATTCTACACAATGAGAGGGTGTAGAGAAAAATGTGTTGTACAAAGCAACAGGCTAAAGCCATTCAGCCCCTCTAGCTTGTTGCACCATTCAATTAGATCTGTAATTCAACTCCATTTACCCACCTTTGATTCGTACTAAGAATCGATCAACCTCAGTTGCAAAAATTTTAATTGACTCTACTTGTGAAGCCATTTGGGGGAAGTGATCCCTAATCCCACTATTCTTTGGAGGTGGGGGGGAGAGAGAGAGAGAGAGAAAGTATTTCTCCATTTCACTCCGAAATAGCTGAGCTCTAATTTTGAGATTGCCTCTTTTGTTCTGGGTTCCTCCAGCAGAGGAAAGGTTTACAGTACCTACTGTATTGAGTTAGCATTTTAAATCACCACAAATGGATCACCTTTCAACCTTCTAAACTCAAGGGGATACAACCCAAGTTTATGAAACCTATACTCATAACCTTTTAGCTGCGGGAACACATTGATAAATCGGTGGCTGTGCCAGGGCTGGTAGTCTTAGAACTCCATGGAGCGGCTGTCCCACTGGGGTCCCACAAAATGGGAGTAAAACGTGCTAAGAAGCTGCACACTCGAACTAACTACAGCTCCAATTAAAACACTGGAGGGGTGTAAAGGTTGCAAGGGGCCACGTCCAAGAGCTGCAGGTGGGTCCCACCAAGCGACTGAACAACAACGCACAAGGGGAATCAAGCTCTCAGCGTGAGTGTGAGAAATAAATTATTTCAACAAACTTAAAAGCGACAAATTCCTGCCGTTGCCCTCTCAGGGGGCATTGCCCTTTTTAAAATGCGAGAGGTTTCAAGTAAAACACTTCAGAGTGGGTGGGTGGGGGGGGAAGAGTTTGACTATGATTTACCCCCGAAACATGAATTAGCACCTTCTCTTCCCCCCCCCCCCCCCCACCTCTGAATTCAACAACAAGCGGTCAACTTACTCTCTCCTTCCAGTTTCTCGGCTCCCCGGCTCCAGATGATCTGGCGGGTCTCCAGCTTTACCTGCAGTGTCCTCCTCTCGGGCCGCTGCGACTTCTTGGGGTAGTAGAGAGTCATGACGGTGCCCACCTCCAAACTCCTGCACAGCTCGGCGATCTGGGGCTCGCTGGCTCCGTGGTTCGGCTGCAGCAACCCGTTGTGGAACAGACTCCCTCCTGCAACAGCCATGTTCTCGCTTTGTGTGTGTGTGAGAGAGAGAGAGAGAGAGAGAAAATAATGCCAAGAAAATCTGAGATTTAAAAAAAAGTGGGGGGAGAGAGAGAGAGAGAAAGAGAGAGAAACGAAAGGCCAAAAAGCAGCAGCAGCAGCAGCAGCGGCTGGACTCAGTGCGATTTCAGGATCAGTTTCCGAACAAGGGAGCGTTTCTTTCTCTTCTCCTCCTCCCCCCCACCACCACCACCACCAGCAGCAGCAGCACCAGCACCACCACCAGCAACAGCAGCACCCCCACCCCCCCCTATTGTCCAGGTCCACGCGATTGAGGGACTGGCAAAGAAAGCTTCACAAAGCACACAAGCAGCTCTGAAAACTTCCCTCCCTGCATGGAGTGCGAGTGCCCTTTAAACCCCTCTCTGCTTTTTTCACCCCCCCCCCAACCTACCCACCACCCCCCCCCCCTTCCTCGATCTGTGTTTCGCTTCTCCCGCTGTAGTTATTGATTATGAAAAAAACGATCTCTCTCTCCCTCTGTGCGTGTGTGTGTGTGTGTGTGTGCAACACTCTATGTTTGTATGGATATATATTTAAAAAGGCGACGCTCCGGAAGTATGGCTGATGGCAACTTCTTGGTAATTTCACATGCCCTCCAATAACCAACCAGACTCAATATCTTCAATGTGGAAAAAGAAATCAGCTCCTTTTTTTCTCCCAACCCACCTCCCTCTGCCCCCCCCCCCCCCCCACCCCTTCCCCCGAGGTTTTGATCTTCTCACTGCTCTCCGATTGCTGCTGCTTGCATCCTGCCAGAGAGACTGCATTCACAATCCATCTGGTCAAATGCAATACTTTTCACCCTTTCCCCCCGCCCCCTCTCCCTCTCCCTCCCTCCCCTGTAACCCCACCTCCAAACAAATGAATGCCGCACTTTCAAGATCTTGCTTTCTGTAAGCGCCGCATCACCAGGATTTTCGGTGCAAACGCAGCTCGACAAAAGCGGTCACAATACACCTCCCCCCTACACGCACACCCCCAACCACCCCCTCACCAAAGCAGCCCGACCCCTCCTCCTCAAATGGTACATGCAGAGCAGCAGGGAGGTGAAATGCAAGAGGACACATGCTGCACTGGAGAACTTTTCATGCTGCATGTAGTGAAGTTCGTGATACACCTTTACACAACGCCTCAGCGCTAGAACTTTCCAACAAGCACCAAGACGTAGCTTGGCTGGTGGTGAGAAAGGCCCTCCCAATCAGATCCTTCCTACACGCCAAGAGTCTCACCCCCTCAGCACATTGCCCTCGAGGTGGCTGTGGTGGGGATGAGACCGTTGTTCACCTCCTTGTGGATTGTGCCTTTGCAAAGAAGGTCTGGAGAGAGATGCAGTGGTTTCTGTCGAGGTTCATCCCGAGCAGGTCTGTGACACAGGATTCTGTGCTCTACGGGCTGTTCCCAGGGACACACACAGACAAACATCAACTGCAGCTGGAGGATCATCAACTCGGTGAAAGACACTCTTTGGTCTGTCCGAAACTTATTGGTCTTCCAGCACAAAGAGTTGTCCCCAACCGAGTGTTGCAGACTGGCACATTCCAAAGTCCAGGACTACGGGCTGAGGCGCGCACTAAAGCTTGGGGTAGCTGCCGCAAAAGTGCAGTGGGGAAAGGTCACTGTCTAAGACCTTTCTGCCATAGGGCACCAAGAGACTGGGAATTGTATCGACCCCTTGGGCTGTACCGCTCAAGATGAATGTCTGCAAATGATTGTAATATTCATTGATTGTATTGATGCACCTTGTGATTCAGGTTCAACTTTTACAACATGTTTGTACTTTTGTGATGGTGATTTTGAAATGGTTTGGAATTTTCTTCCAGATATTTTATGAATAAAATATATTTTTCCAAAAAAAAAACCTTTACACAAAGGGGACTAGGGGAAATGTGCAAAGCCTCCCTCAAACAAATCCAACATCAACAAATCCAAGGGTTGGGAAATGCACATTTTAAAAAAAAGTGGAAGAGCAAAAGATGCTAACTGCAGAGACGAGTTGGCCTAGAGGACTGCAAAGGATGCAAAGAATCAAGAATGATATGTTAAGATAAAAGCAAGGAGTCGTGCAGACTCGAAACATTAATTCTGTTTCTCTCTCCACCAATGCTGCCAGACCTGCTGAGTTTTTCCAGCACTTTCTGCTTTTAATTTATGATATATTAAGAACTTGGCTTCGACAACAAAATAGCCTGACACAGAAGCTTCTGCAATGGCTTTAGGCAAATTTCAAGAATGGAACCAGTTATAAGACATTTCGTGCCCACGCACACAGGGACACAGGAAACAAGGTGGCTGGAGACCAAAGAAACACTAGGTAGACAAAGTCAAGGGTGACTTGGCACAGAGAGAGATAGGTGACTGAAGCGATCCACCCAGTTCAGAACCAGCAACAATGGAGTGAATTCATTCGCTGCTGCCGAGCTGACAGGTGGGAAATTCAGCTGTGATAACATGAACCAGGGCTCCATGGGTAGCACTCTTGCCATTGCGAGTCAGGCGGCTGTGGGTTCGAGTCCCACTCCAGAGACTTCAGCACAAGGTCTCAGCAGACACTCTAAGGCAGAACTGAGTAAGTGCTGCATGGTCTGAAGTACCTTCTTTTGGATTAATGACAAAATTCAGAGCACAGGGTTGGAGGACAAGTAGCTGAATGGATAGTAAGCTGGCTACAAGTAGGTCAGTTCTATTAGGGACAAAAAGGGTGATATATGCTTAGAGGTACAGGGTAAGGCTAGAATATTTAGTGAGTACATTGTATTCGTGCTTTCGATGGAAAAAGATGCTGACAAAATATTGGTAGAAGTGGAGATGGTAGCAGTAATGGGTGGGGTGAAAAGTGATAGGAAGGATGAGCTGGAACGGCTAGCTATGAGCAGATAAGTTGCCTGGTCCGGATGTTTGCATCCCAGGTTACTAAAGTGGGAGCTGAAATAGCAGGAGCTGCCATTGTCTTCCAATCTCTTCTAGATGGGGAGCGGGGTGGGGATGGGGAGGAGGTGCCACAGGGTTGTAGAGTGGCAAATGTGATAACCCTTGATTCCCCTTACTGGTTAAAAATCTGTCTATCTGAGCCTTGAATATACTTAACGACCCAGCCTGTGCAGCTCTACGGTAAAGAATTCCACAGATTGACTACCCTCGCTGAGAGAAGAAATTCCTCCTCATCTGTTTTAAATGGGTACCCCCTTACTCTGAGATTATGCCCTCTGGTCCTAGACTCTCCCACAAGGGGAAATACATCTCAGCATCTACCCTGTCAAGCCCCCTAAGAATCTTATATGTTTCAATAAGGCCGCCTCTCATTCTTCTAAATTCCAATGAGTACAGGCTCAACCTAATCAACCTCTCCTCATAAGAAAATCCCTCCATACCCAGGATCAACCTAGTGAACCTTCTCTGGACTGCCTTCAATGCCATTATATCTTTCCTTAGATAAGGGGACCAAAATTGTTCACAGTATTCTAGGTGTTGTCCAGCTAGTGCCTTGTAGAGTTTCAGCAGGACTTCTCTATTTTTATACTCCATTCCTTTTGAAATAAAGGCCAACATTCCATTTGCCTTCCCTATTACCTGTTGAACTTCTATGTTAGCTTTTTGGGATTCATGCACAAGGACTTCCAAATCGCTGTGTTGCAGTCTTCTCCATTTAAATAATATTCAGCATCTCTATTCTTCCTGCCTCACATTTTCCTACATTATATTCCATTTGCCAAGTTTTTGCCCACTCACTTAACCTGTCTATAACCCTCTGTAGGCTCCTTGTGTCATCCTCACCATTTGCCATCCGCAAACTTGGTGATAGTACATTCACTTCCCTCATCCAAGTCATTATTATATATTGTAAATAATTGAGGCCCCAGCACTGATCCCTGTGGCACTCCACTAGTTGCAGGTTGCCATCCCAAAAATGACCCCCTTATCCCAACTCTGCCTTCTATTAGTTAACCAATCATCTATCCATGCTAATATACTACCTCCAACACCATGGGCTCTTATCTTAAGTAGCCTTATGTGTGGTACCTTATCGAACGCCTTTTGGAAGTCCAAATATATTACATCTACTGACGCTTGGATAAAAAAATTGACTTAAGACAGAAAACAATAAGTCGTGGTAAATGGTTGATTTTTTTTGGAATACAGACTAAAATTTCAAAGTTTGCTGATGATACCAAAATTGGAGGTAGGACAGACAATGAGGATGATGCCTGCAACTTCCACAGGACTAGACCAGCAGAATGTGGAGAGAAGTGGCAGATGGAATTTCATTGCAGAGAAGTGTGAGAAGATGAAATTTGTCAGAAGTTATAGGGAGAGGTAATACAGACTTCATGGCACAGTTCTAAAGAGATTTCAGGGACAGATGGCATTCATGTGCATAGAGTTTTGAAGGTGGAAGGACAGAGTGTGGTTAACAAAGCATATGGGACCTTAAGCTTCACTAATAGAGATATGAGTACTAAAGTAGGAAAGTTATGCTGAACTTGCCTGTGTGAAACTCTGGCTAGGCTGTCACCAGGAGTGGTGTGTCCAGTTCAGGCCACAACACTTTAGAATGGATGTGAGGGTCCTTCGGAAGATGCAGAGGAGATTTACCAGAATGGTTCCAGGGATAAGGGATTTTAGGCGCAAGGTTAGGTTGGAGAAGTTGGGGCTGTTCTCCTTGGAGATTAAGGGGAGATTTGCTAGAAGTTTACAAGATTATGACACGTTTTGGTAATGCAAACAAGGAAACATTATTCTTGTAAACTGTTGGCATGGGGACTAGGAGACAAAAGATTTAAGGTTTTGGGCAAGAGGTGCAGGGGGATGAGAGGATGATTTAAAAAAAACACAAGTGGTAATGACCTGGAACTTGTTGCCTACGAGGGTGGTGGAAGTGAGGACAATGAATGATTTCAGAAGGAAATTGGACTGATTGGATTTCTCTTATAGACAGCTGGCATGGACTCAATGGGTCGAATGGCCTTATACTGTGCTGTAATGATTCCATGACTCCAAGGATCGTTGTTTATATAAATTCCAAACAACCTGTATGCAGGAGTCAGAAGTACACTTTCAAAAGGAGACAAATAAACGTTCAATACCTGAGGAAGTCTGTGACAAAATATAAGTGACTTTATTTACAGAATGAGTGCATATTTGACAAATTAATTTCAATATGTGTAAGGATCAGGTGGTGCATTTAGGTTGGAACAATATGGAGGCCCAATACTCCAGGAAAATCAAATCGAAATGGGGCAGAACTACAAAGGCATCTAGAGATACAGATACAAAAGTCGCAGTTAATAAGACCATAAAGATGCAAACAAAGCACTGGGCTTATTTCCCCAGAGTAATATAACTGAAAAGCAAAGAAGTTACATTAAACTTGTATTGAACCATGGTTAGACCACAGTTCTGGTCTCCATATTTATACAAAAAAGACGAAGAATTGATGAAGGTGCAAAAATGATTTACATGGTTGATATCCGTGGTTAAACCACATCTGGAGTATTGCATACAGTTTTGGTCTGCTTACTTCAGAAAAGACGTACTTGCCATAGAGGGAGTGCAGCAAAAGTTCGCTAGACTGATTCCTGAGATGGCAGGATTGTCGTATGAGGGAGAGGTTGGGCTGGCTAGGTCTGTATTCACTAGCGTTTAGAAGAATGAGGGGAGGATTTCATTGAAACATATAACATTCTGACAGGGCTGGACAAACTGGATGTTTCTCCTGGCCGGGGTGTCTAGAATAAGGGGTCATGGTCTCAGAATAGGGGATAGGCCATTCAGGACTGAGATGAGGAGAAATTTCTTCGTTCAGATGGGTGAACCTGTGGAATTCTCTACCACAGAAGGCTATGGAGGCCAAGTCACTTTAAATATATTTAAGGAAATAGACACCTTTCTAGACACTAAAGGCATCAAGGGGTATGGGGAGAGAGCGGGAGTACGGTGTTGAGATAGAGGATCAGCCAAGCCATATTGAATGGCGGAGCAGGCTCGAAAGGCTGAATGACCTACTCCTGCTTCTATGTTTCCATACCAGATCGGAGGGGTTATATCTAGGAGGAACAATTGAATAGATGGGAATTTTTTTCTCTTGGAGAAAGACTGAGGGGTGAGCTGTTAGAGCTCTTTAAGAGTGGGAAATGGTTCAATAGGGTAGACTTAGGGAAGGTATTTCCCACCTGTGGGGTTGGGGGTTGGGGCAGAGACCAAAATTAGGGGCCATGAATATAAATAGTCACTATTAAATCCAGTAGGGAATTCAGGGAAATCCTTTTACCCAGACAGAGTAGTTCAAATCTTTGGAATCTACTACCACAAGGAATAGTGCTGACAAATAGTAAAGATACATTTAAGGGGAAACTAGATGAACGTAAAGGGAGAAATAAATAGAAGGATACACTGATAGTTAGGATGTGACTGCATTTTATTTTTAAAGAGCTGTTGCTTTACTTCTCTCTAATGTACCAGTGGATGAACACATGAATATAAAGTATTACACAGCTTTTATAGCACAGGAACAGGCCATTCAGTTCATGCTGGTCTTTATGCTCCATACAAACCTCCTCCCACCCCTCTCCAACTAACCTCATTAACATTTCCTTTGGTGTTTCTCTCTTTCCTTTTAAATGGATCTATATTACTCACCTCAGCTATTCTGCGGTAGCAGGTTCCACAGTTTCTCACCACTTTGGGTAAAGAAGTTCCTCCCGAGATCCCGGGTCGGAGGAAGCTTCTGTGGAGCATAAACATTGGTATGAATCACTTGTGCTGAATGGTTGGTTTGTGTTCTCTACATTCTATTTAATTCCACAATTGGGTTCCCAAAACTAATAACAGTATTCTGTGGCCCAACCAATGATTTCATGATAAAAGCAAAAAAACTGCGGATGCTGGAAATCCAAAACAAAAACAAAATTACCTGGAAAAACCCAGCAGGTCTGACAGCATCTGCGGAGAGGAATACAGTTAACATTTCGAGTCTGAATGACTCTTCATCAGAACTAATAGAAAAGAGGTGAAATATAAGCTGGTTTTCTCCTCCATCCCCACCCCCTTCCCGATCCCCCTTTTTCCAATAATTTATATATATTTTTCTTTTCCCACCTATTTCCATTATTTTTAAATGTATTTCCATCCATTGTTTTATCTTTACCTTTTAGCCTATTTCAATCCCTTCCCCCCACCCCACCTCCACTAGGGCTATCTGTGCCTTGCTTGACCTGCTTTCTACCCTTAATGTCACCATTAGCACATTTCTTAGCTAATATCACCACCGTCAACACCTCTTTGTCCTTTTGTCTATGACATCTTTTGGCAATCTCCACCTATTACTGGGCCCTCTATCCAGCTCTACCTGTCCCACCCCCCGCCTTAAACCAGCTTATATTTCACCTCTTCTATTTTTCCTTAGTCATTCAGACTCGAAACGTTAACTGTATTCCTCTCTGCAGATGTTGTCAGACCTGCTGAGTTTTTCTAGGTATTTTTGTTTTTGCAATGATTTTATGAATTCACCACTACTTCTTTGTGCTTGGACTCTATGATGACCATGAAGCCATTGTCGAATGTTGTAAAAACCCATCTGGTTCACTCATGTCCTTTAGGGAAGGAAATCTGCCGTCCTTACCTGGTCTAGCCTACATGTGAGTCCAGACCCACAGCAAGGTGGTTGACTTTAAATGTCCTCTGAAATGGCCTAGCCAGCCACTCAGTTGTAACAAACCACTCCAAAGTCACAAAAAAAAAAGGGAATGAAACTGGACGGACCATCTGGCATTGACCTAGGCGCCAGAAATGACAACGGCAATCTCAGCCCTGTCAACCCTGCAAAGTCCTCCTTACTAACATTTGGGGGCTAGTGCCAAAATTGGGAGAGCTGTCTCACAGACTAGTCAAGCAACAGCCTGACATAGTCATCCTCACGGAATCATACCTTACAGATAATGTCCCAGACTCCACCATCACCATCCCTGGGTATGTGCTTTCCCACCGGCAGGACAGACCCAGCAGAGGTGGTGGCACAGTGGTATACAGTCAGGAGGGAGTTGCCCTGGGAGTCCTCAACAATCGACTCCGGAAACCATGAAGTCTCATGGCATCAAGTCAAACATGGCAGGGAAATCTCCTGCTGATTAACACATACCGCCCTCCATCAGCTGATGAATCAGTGCTCCTCCATGTTGAACATCACTTGGAGGAAGCATTGAGGGTGGGCAAGGGCACAGAATGTACTCTGGGTGGGGAGCTTCAATGTCTATCACCAACAATGGCTCAGTAGCACCATTACTGACCGAGCTGGCTGAGTCCTAAAGGACATAGCTGTTAGACTAGGTCTGCAGCAGATGGTGTGAGAACCAACAAGAAGGAAAAACATCCTTGACATCATCACCATCCTGCCTGCTACAGATGCATCTGTCCGTGACAGTATCAGTAGGAGTGACCATCTTGTGGAGACAAAGTCCCTCCTTCACATTGAGGATACACTCCATCGTGTTGTGGCGCTACCACCATGCTAAATAGGATAGGTTTCAAACACTTCTGGAAATTCAAGGCGCTGTGAGCTATCAGCAGCAGAATTGTACTCAAACATAATCTGTAACCTCATGGCCCAGCACACCCCCCACTCTACCATTACCATCAAGCCAGGGGATCAACCCTGGTTCAATGAATAGTGCAGGAGGACATGCCAGGAGCAGCACCAGGAATACCTAAAAATGAGGTGTCAACATGGTGAAGCTACAACACAGGGCTACTTGTGTGCCAAACAGCATAAGCAACAATTGATAGACAGAGCTCAGTGGTCCCATAACCAACATATCAAATCTAAGCTCTGCAGTCCTGCCACATCCAGTCATGAATGGTGGTGGGCAATTAAACAACTCACTGGAGGAGGAGGCTCCACAAATATCCCCATCCTCAATGATGGAGGAGCCCAGCATATCAGTGCAAAAGATAAGGCTGAAACATTTGCTACAATCTTCAGCCAGAAGTGCCGAGTGGATGATCCATCCTGCCCTCCTCCAGAGGTCCCCAGCATCACAGATGCCAGGCTTCAGCCAAGTCGATTCACTCCACGTGATATCAAGAAACGGCTGAAAGCACTGGATACTGCCAAGGCTATGGACCCTGACAATATTCCAGCAATAGCACTGAAGACTTGTGCTCCAGAACTTGCTGCGCCCCTGGCCAAGCTGTTCCAGTACAGCTACAACACTGGCATCTACCTGACTTTGTGGAAAATTGCCCAGGTATGTCTTGTACACAAAAAGCAGGACAAATGCAATTGCTGCCCCATCAGTCTACTCTCGATCATCAGTAAAGTAATGGAAGGGGTCATCAACAGTGCTATCAAACAGCACTTGCTTAGCAATAACCTGCTCACTGATGCCCAGTTTGGGTTCCGCCAGGGCCACATAGCTTCTGACCTCAATGTAGCCTTGGTTCAAACATGGACAAAAGATCTGAACTCCTGAAGCGAGGTGAGAGTGACTGCCCTTGACATCAAGGCAGCATTTGACCAAGTGTGGCATCAAGGAGCCCTAGCAAAACTGGAATCAATGGGAATCCGAGGAAAACTCTCCACTGGTTGGGGTCATACCTAGCACAAAGGAAGATGGGTGTGGTTGCTGGAGGTCAATCACCTCAGCACCAGGACATCACTGAAGGAGTTCCTCAGGGTAGTGTCCTAGGCCCAACCATCTTCAGATGCTTCAATGATTTTCCATCATAAGGTCAGAAGTGGGGATATTCGCTGATAATTGCACAATGTTCAGCAGCATTCGTGACGCCATAGATACTGAAGCTGTCCATGTCCAAATGCAGCAAGACCTGGACAACATCCAGGCTTGGGCTGACAAGTGGCAAGTAACATTCGCACCACACAAATGTCAGGCAATGACCATCTCCAACAAGAAAGAATCCAACCATCGTTCAATGGCATTATCACTACTGAATCCCCCACTATCAACATCCTGGGGTTGGGGGGGGGGGGTGGAATTACCATTGACCAGAAACTGAACTGGACTAGCCATATAAATACTATGGTTAGCAGAGCAGGTCAGAGGCTAGGAATCGTGCGACAAGTAACTCACCTCCTGACTCCCCAAAGCCTGCCCACCATCTACAACTCAGGAGAGTCTTGGAATACCCTCCACTTGTCTGGATGAGCGCAGCTGCCACAACACTCAAGAAGCTGGACACCTTCCAGGACAAAGCAACCTGCTTGATTGGGCACCACATCCACAAACATTCACTCCCTCCACCACCGATGCATAACAGCAGCATTGTGTACCATCTACAATATGTACTGCAAGAATTCACCAAGGCTCCTTAGACAGCACTTTCCACACCCACAACCTCTCCCATCTTGAAGGACAAGGCAGCAGATAGATGAGAACACCACCACCTGGAAGCTCCCCTCCATGTCACTCACCATCCTGACTTGGAAATATATCGTCATTCCCTCATTGTCACTGGGTCAAGGTCCTGGAACTCCCTTCCTAACATGTGGGTGTACCTACATCACATGGTCTGCAGCAGTTCAAGAAGGCAGCTCACCAACACCTTCTAAAGGGCAACTAGGGATGGGCAATAGATGCTGGCCCAGCCAGCCAAGCCCACATCCCATGAATGAATAAAAAAAATGTACATATCAAATCTTTGTCCTCCTGAAAGCCCACACATCAAATAATAACCTAGTATGCTGACATTAGCAAACTCCAAAATAGCTCATTCTGCTATAGTGTACCTCTGTGTATGTACTATCCTAAGATAAATTTGTTAGGTTAGAAACTCCTGGGGTAAGAGGACCTTATATTTTAGGACCCAGTCTCAGTTTCTTTGTGTTTCTTTCAAGATTGGAAATTTCTTTCACTTCAAATTCTAAGCTAGTAATAAATTCAAGGGAATAGGTTTACCTTGCCAGGGGTGGGGGGTGGCAGAGGGTAGTAGATAGTAGAACCATTGGCAAAAGCACCTTTACACCTACTTTTTCAGACCCTTTCGTAACTTTAAAGATCTCTATCTGGTCACCGCTCAGCCTTCTCACGAAGTATTATAGAGTAATGCAGCCAATAAAGGTGCCAAGTTCAAATCCCAGCTTCAAACAGGACACTAAATTGGTACTGGCACAATTTGGGGAAGTGTGGAAGGGGGAAAAAAGCAAACAAAAATCAGCCAGGCTTCACTCTCCTGACTGCTATTCTAAGATCCTGCATGCATGTGGACATAGGTGAAGAATGATGTCCCCACTCCACAATTACATAGCGCCTGACACTTCATGTATGTTGGTCAAAACCCTGGAACCACCTACCTAACAGCATTGTGGAAACACCCATCAGATTTGTCACCGAGATACCATTGCTGTTAAATGATTGAAAATGAGTGAGACTCTCAATCATAACAAGGTCATATGTATGATCTTTTCTGCGTCTGCTCCAGAATCATTTTCTGGGGGTTTAAACATGGGAAATAAGACATCAGGATATAGGAACAAAAAAAACAAAACAATTTACGTCAATAATGCATCACAGCGGTTTACTGTCAAGTCTCTACAACTCTTCAAGAGCAATCCAAAACTAATACCATTGTCCCATACTCTCCCCATGGCCCTCTATTTCCTCTGCTTCAAATACTTAGTTTATTTTTAATGGAAAATTGGCAGTCTTAACTTTTCTTTGTGACAAAGCATTGCATGCTCCAACAATCTTCTCAGTAAAGGAAGTTCTATTAATCTCTCTCCCTTTCTCAAATTAATAACCGCTTGTCGCAATGTCCTCTAGTTATCAGAAATAGTTTCCCCCTACTTATTCTCTCAAAACTCTGCAGACATGTGTAATACAATACACAGGAGCAAGTTTACCTTAAACTCAGATCATGACCACATCTGCCACATGCAGCCAATGGGAAACCACCTCAAATTGGTTTTCTGAGCCATCAGTGGTGGGGTTGGTTAGCTCAGTTGGCTGGACGGCTGGTTTGTGACACAGTGATGCTAACAGCGCCAGCTCAATTCCCGTACTGGCTGAGGTCATTCATGAAGGGCCCTGCCTTCTCAACCTTGCCCCTCACCTGAGGCGTGGTGACCCTCAGGTTAAGCTCATCACCTCTCTTTCTCATGAGAACAGCCGCCCTCTGGGACGACAGTGACTTTCATTTAATGTCCAACCAACATTTCCCACTAACACCAGCAGATACAGATTAACTGGTAATTCATAGCATTGCTCATAGTGGCTCCTTGCTGTGGACAAAAAGCCATGTTCACCTACGTAGGAACTTCAAAGGAATTCATTGTATATGAAACACTGTTTAAAAATTCAAGCTTTCCATTACAGCTTTTAATTGTCATTATGGAATTGTGGCCAACAAAGTAACTTCACAACATTTGTGCTCAATTTCTGCTCTCTTGGTAGAAACCTAGCAGATACAAACCCAAGAGATACTTGCATCACTTCTGTTATTCACCAATTTAAAGTTAATTTCCATTAGCAACAGTGGTGAAAAATATATGTATTTTGTGGTGAAACATTCTGAACTTGAGTCGTTTTTCATAAAGCAACTTTAAAAAAATTTCATTCACAGGATGTGGGCGTTAACTGCTGGGCCAGCGTTTATTGCTGATCACTAATTGCCCTTGAGAAGGTGGTGGTGAGCTGCCTTCTTGAATTGCTGCAGTCCCTGTGGTGTAGGTACACCCACAGTGCTGTTAGGAAGGGTGTTCCAGGATTTTGACCCAGCGACAGTAAAGGAACGGTGATATATTTCCAAATCAGGATGGTGAGTGGCTTGGAGCGGAACATCCAGGTAGTGATGTTCCCATGTATCTGCTGCCCTTGTCCTTTTAGATGGTCATGGGTTTGGAAGGTGCTGCCTAAAGAACATTGATGAGCTTCTGCAGCATATCTTGTAGATGGTACACACTGCTGCCACTATTTGTCAGTAGTGGAGGGAGTACCAATCAAGCGGGTTGCTTTGTCCTGGACATTGTCAAGCTTCTTGGATGTTGTTGGAGCTGCACTCATCCAGGCCAGTGGACAGTATTCCATCACGGTCCTGACTTGTGCCTTATAGATGATGGACAGGCTTGGGGAGTCAGGTAGTGAGCTACTCACTGTAGGATTCTTAGCCTCTGACTCTCTCTTGTAGCCACGGTATTTATAACGTTAGTCCAGTTCAATTTCTAGTCAATGGTAACTCCCAAGGTGTTGATAGTGGGGGATACAGTGATGGTAATGCCACTGAATGTCAAGGGGCGATGGCTAGATTCTCTCTTGTTGGAAATGATGTGGCATGTGGCATGAATGTTACTTGCCACTTGTCAGCCCAAGCCTGGATATTGACCAGGTCTTGCTGCATTTAGACATGGACTGCTTTAGTATCTGAGGAGTCGTGAATGGTGAACATTGTGCAATCATCAGTGAATATCCCCACTTCTAACCTTATGATGGAGGAAAGGTCATTGATGAAGCAGCTGAAGATGGCTGGGCCAAGGACACTACCCTGAGGAACTCCTGCAGTGATGTCCTGGAACTGAGATGATTGACCTCCAACAACCACAACCATCTTCCTTTGTGCTAGGTATGACTTTCAGTTTCTGCACATGGTACAGGGCCCCACAAATATCAGCTTTGGGATGTTAGATAATTGGAGAAAGCACAACACTGTTTCAAACTGGTTGAATTTATCAACAAATTTATGGACTGATATTTTTCACCTCCAATTTTCCTTTGTTTTCTTCTGAACATAAAGCACCTTTGCTCAGATATAGTTGAGCATCCACAGCCCTTCCGATCCACAATGAATTTATCATTCATCATGCATGGGCCAAGGCCACGAGTGCCATCAGACTATTCACCCATTACTGGTATTACAGCAGAGTCCAATTCTGTCCTCACCGATAGCTCCAGGTGAATGTTTATTGGAAGAAGAGATGACTTCAGCAACATTTCAAAATGCCGTACCTTTACATAGTCATGGTACTACATAACTTCATAGAAGGACAGAAGAACAAGGGCATAGTTTGTTTTCTTTTTAAATCCATTTACAAGATGTGGGCGTCACTGGCTAGGCCAGCATTTATTGCCCATCCCTAATTGCCCTTGAGAAGGTGGTGGTGAGCTGCCTTCTTGAACTGCTGCAGTCCATGTGGTGTAGGTACACCTACAGTGCCGTTCAGGACGGGGTTCCATGATTTTGACCCAGCGATCACTACTGTATGGTAGGCAGGGAAAGGCTTTTTTGAATCATGTTTATTTTTTATCCTCCCTCCTCAAAAGGTGGGACTCAACAATTTTTGAGTGTCTGCAAACTTATGATCCTTGGGATGTTCCCACTCTACGGTTAGAGCATTGTTGACAGATAGCTGACAGTGGATGCCTATCCACTTCCCCTACCGGAGGAGAAGGATAAGTTACAGGAGAACTTGAGACAAGAGAAACTCAACTTAAATTACCTTGAATCAAGCAATCAACTGGATGCAGTGTCCATGCCATTAAATTGGAAATATTTCATTTTCCTTTCCATTTGGTCACTTTTATCCAAATTCCCAACATGCTGCAGATGCCAGAAATCTGAAATAAAAACAGTAAATGCTGAAAACACTCGGATCAGACGGCATCTGTAAAGGAGAAACAGAGTTAACGTTTCAGGCTGTTGACCTTTCATCAGAAGTTTCTCTCTCCACAGGTGCTGAGTATTTCCAGTATTTTCCGTTTTTGTCCCAACATGGGATATTAGAGAGTGGTTGAGAGTTTTTTTTTTTAAAAAACTGTTTGGCAGAACAACGTCGGTACAGATAGGCAAAAATTGGTTGGTGTTGAATAAGAGCATAAGAAATAGGAGCAGGAGTAAACCATTCAACTCCTCAAGCCTGTTCCCCGTTCAATAAGATCACGGCTGATCTGATTGGGCTTCAACTCCACATTCCCCATAACCCTTCACTCCTTTGTAATTCAAAAGTGTGTCGAAGTCTGCCTCGAATACACTCAACGAACCAGCCTCCACTGCTCTCTGGGGAAGAGAATTCCAAAGATTAACAACCCCCCAGAGGATAAGTTCTTTCTCATTTCAACCTTACGTGAGACCTCTTATTTTGAAACTATGCCCCCTTCTTCTGGATTACCCCATGAGGGGAAAACTTCTCAGTATTTACCCTGTCAACACCCCCCTCAGAATCTTGTGTTTCAATAAGATCACTTCTCATTCTTCTAAACTCCAATGAGCAAAGGCCCACCTGCTCAACCTCGCCTCATAAGGCAACCCTTTCTAGTGAACCTTCTTTAAACTGTTACCACTGCAAGTATACCGGAGACTAAATTGTAAGCAGTACTCTAGGTGTGGTCTAACCGACACTTGTACAGCTGTAACAAACCTCCCTTTTATACTCCATCCCCCTTGGCAATAAAGGACAACATTCTACTTGCCTTAATCAATTGCTGTTGCTGTACGCTAACTTCTTGTGACTCATGTAGGAGGACATTCAGATCCCTTTGTACCACAGAATTCTGTAATCTCTCTCTATTTAAATAATATTCTTTTTTCCATCCTTCCTGCCAAAGTGGATAACCTCACATTTTCCCCAATTATACTCCTTCTGCCAAATGTTTTGCCCACTCACTTAACCCTTCTATATCCCTTTGCAGACTCTGTATCCTCCTCACAACTTGCTTTTCTACATATCTTTGAATCATCAGCCAATTTGGCTACAATATACTCTGTCCCTTCATCCAAGTCATTAATATAAATTTGTCAACCTGAAAATTAACCATTTATCTTGGCCATCAGTTTCCTGTTAGTTAGCTAATCCTATACCTCTGCTAATATATTACCCCCAGAACCATGATCTCTTAGCTTGTGCACTTAACTTTTATGCAGCACCTTAAATGAATGCCTTTTGGAGTTCTAAATAGACTACATCTACTGGTCCCCCTTTATCCACCTTGCTTGTTACATCCTCAAAAAAAAACTCTAATACATCTGTCAAACCCAATTTCCTTCCATGAAAGTGTTGATTTGGCTTGGTTGTATTATATTTTTCTAAATGTCCTGCTATTACTTCCTTTATAATGGATTCCAGCATTTTCCCAATGACAGATGTTACGCTAACTGGCCTATAGTTTCTTGCTTTCTTGATGGAGATGTTACATTTGCAGTTTTCCAATCTGCCAAGAACTTTCCAGAACCTAGGGAATTTTGGAAGATTACAACCAATGCATCCATTATCTCCACAGCTGCTTCTTTTAAGACCCTATGATGCAGGCCATTATTCCCAGGTGACTTGTCAGCCTTTAGTCCCATGAGTTTTCCTAATGTTTTTTTCTTATAGTGATAAGTTCATCTCTCCCTTTTGCCCCTTGATTTTCTACTATTTTTCGGATGTTTTAGCGTCCCCTGCCATGAAGATAGATACAAAATACTTGTTCGAGATTCCTGCACTCTTGCCTTGTCCGTAACACCATCATGCAGAAGAACGAAAGAAATATGAGTAGGCCATTCAGTCCTTCAAGCCCACTCTGCCATTCAGTGGGATAGTCACTGACCTTCTATTGCACTTTTGCCCTTCTCTAAATTCCGCTTCAACCGAATCCTTCCCTCCCACCTCCTCACCTATGTAAAGCCCTCTCTACAGCCCTAGTTACTTGATCCAGTGCAGTTCAAGTGAAGCCCATCTCAACAGAACAGCTCCTTTATTCCCTAGTACTTGCGCCAATTCACCATGAATTGAAATGATTTCTCCCACACCAGTCTTTGACCCATGTATTCAACTCTGATCTTATTTACCCTAGGTCGACTTGCTCATGGTAATCTAGAGATTTGAGGTTCTGCTTTTTAATTTGGCCCCTGGCTGCTCATATTCCCTTAGCAGAACCTCTTTCTCAATTCTACCTATATCTTTGACACTCACGTGGACCAGAACAACTGGATACTCCCACTCACACTCTCACCCTGAGGAGGTGTCCTTAACCCTGGCACCGGGCGAGACTTCAGTACTCACTTGGCTGCAGAGTGTCTATCCCCCTAACTATACTGTCCCCTACTACAAACAAATTCCTTTTTACTTCCCCAACTTGAATGGCTCTCCGTACCACAGTGCTGTAGTCAGTTTGCTTGTCCTCTCTGCATTCCCTGCTCTCGTCCACACAAGCTGAAAGATCCTCATACCTGTTGGATAAGTGCAAGGATGTGGCCTACCTCACTTAGTCATACTGTCACATCAGTGAATACAGACCAAATCTGAAGCTCTTAACCTAAGGGGTGTGACTGCCTCCTGGAACAAGTGTCCAGATAACTTTCTCCCTCTCTGATGCATCGCAGTATCCAAAGCTTGGACTCCAGCTTGTCAATTCAGCCAAAGTTCCACGAGCTGCAGATGTGCTTTGGATCAAATGACAACAGCGCCCCCAGTAGGTGATGGTGTTTTCAACAATGTAAAGTCCAACTGAGATTTCCCTTAAATCGTTTGTTTACACACAGCGGTTACCCTGTAAGATAAAAGGTTGCTACAGATGCACGTAATCTGTAGTTGCCAAACGCTGGTGGCTAAAAAACAACATTAGTGTTAGCAATATTTTAAACTGGGCTTTTTTAAAAAAATTCTTTCAAGGGATGAGGGCATCACTAGCAGGGCCAGCATTTGTTGCCCATCCCTAACTGCCCTTGAGAAGGTGACGGTGAGCTCCATTCTCGAATAGTTGCAGTCCATCTGTGGCAGTTTTGTGCAACTGAGGCGGCTTTCTAGGCAGTTAAGAGTCAGCCACATTGCTGTGGGTCTGGAGTCACAAACAGGTTAGACCAGGTAAGGACAGCACATTTCTTTCCCCTAAAGTACATTAGTAAACCAGGTGGGTCTCTACATCAATCTATAATAGCTCAGTTTCATAGTACCAATACTACCTTTATGATTCCAGATTTATTAATTGAACTTAAATTCCACCAGCTGTTGTGGGGGGGGAGGGTGGCGGTGGTGAGATTTGAACTCTGCCCTCAGAGCATTAACCTGGGCCTCTAGACTACTAACCCAAATAATGTTACCACTACACTACCATCTTCCCCCGAGCATCCAGCCGAGTGCACAACTAAGAACTGACCATTGCAGTACAGAGACCAGGTGAGATCTCAAGTGGAACAAAACTTTAATAAATATCATTTAAAGCTGCAAATACAGTTCTCCAACCATTAAACAGCAAGGTTAGTAACAAGAAAAAGTTTTAATTTCTTTTAAGTGATCCAATATATTATAACATTTTTGGTTCATAAAACTAAAAAACAACCAATGCCATTTACCTGTCACAAATGTTTGAACATTGGAAAACACACTACCTTAAAGTTGCAAATACATTATTGGTGAAAATATATGTCACTCTCATTTGTCCGCCCCTTCATTATTGACTATATGACGGAAAGCTTAGTTAAAAAAGTGAGTTTTGAGGAGCATCTTAAAAAAAAAAGTGGAAAGGTGTAGAGGTAATTCCAGAAGCTTAGTGCCCAGGCAGCAGGTGGTATAATGGGGTGGCTAATATCAGAGATGCACAAGAGTCCAGAATTGGAGGAGCACAGATATCTTGAGGGTTATAGGACTGGAGGAGATCAGAGATAGGGAGGGCAAGGTTATGAATAGTTTTGAAAACAAGGATGAGAATTTTAAAATGAAAATATTGCTTAACCAAGATCTAGTGCAGGACAGAGGGGTGATGTGTAAACAGAACTTGGCATGAGTTTTAGATAACCTTAAGTTTACAGAGGGGGGCTGGCAAGGAGTGAATTGAAAGTCTAGAGGTAACAAATAAATGGATGAAGCTTTCAGCAGCAGCTCCACTGATGCAGAATGGAGTCAGGTGACATTCTGGGAGGTGGAAATCGGAGTGTGTGAGATGGTGTGGAAGTGAGGAATTGAATTATTAAAAAGGAGAATTACCCCTAACCTTTCTCCTGACCTCTGAGAAGACCTCTGTTGTCTATTGAAGATTGTGAACGCATTCTATGGGCTATACCACCTTCATGTAGATGGGCATGTCAGGTGAGCTTTACAATAGAGTAGTTCACAAGAGGATTTTTCTTTAAATAGAAAGGAATGGACAATATGGTTGAAGATTTTTAAGTTTTCGTTTGAAGAAAGGACGACAGACAAAAGTGAGCCCTCAAGCCAGAAACTGTGGTGAATCAAGAATTTTGTCATCAAATAAGATTAGCATCTACAGGAATAGGTGCAGTTGTTACATGGATTTACACAAAATGTCTTGTTGATGACCTCAAAATACCTTGGAGTTGATTGGAAAGTCTATAAAGCATGCAGCTGGACTTAACATGGTCCTGGACAAAACATGGCATTGCTATATGCAACAATTGTCACCTAACATTGGTTCATTGCCCAACCTGGAGATGATAGAGCAGACAGTGGGCTGCCATATGGCAGAGCTCAATATTAAGACTTCTGACAGAAAGAGAAGCATAGACTGTTACACCAAAGGAGATTATTTGGCCCATTGTGCCTGTGCCGATTCTTAGAAAGAACTCTCCAATTAGTCCCACTCCTTCACTATAATCCTGCAACTTATTCCTTTGATATCCAATTCCCTTTTGAAAGTTACAATTGAATTAGCTTCTACCACCCATTCAGGTAATGCATTCCAGATCATAACATGCCATTCAAAGAATCGGCACAGGCACAATAGGCCAAATGATCTCCTTTGGTGTAAGATTCTATACTTCTCTTTCCACAATATTGAGCTCTGCTATATTGCAGCCCACTTTCTGCTCTAACATCTCCTGGTTCTTTTGCTGCGAGTGGGATAAGGCAGCAATGAAATAAGAAGCAAGTTTCGGAGATGGATTTAACAAAAAAAAAAAAAAATCAACTGAACCTGACAAGGAAAAGCATGATTGCACATGAAGCTGCATTGGACATGACAAGGAGTCACTGGCAGGTTACCACAGGGATCAATCTTAAGATCATTTTCCATTTACCATATAAATTAAATGGGTGAATATTGACATTGTTACTTCCAGCTGATTTTGGCTGGCATAAGGCAGAGCAAAGTTTTCAAATTCATGAACAGAAATTATAGCAAGATTATTTTTCCAGAAAAATGCAACATGTGGATGATAGTTCTATAATGCAAATTATATGCATAAAATACTTACAGCAATGTGGTCTCCAAACAGGATTGTCACGGGAAGTAACTAATATTCCCCATTCTGGCCGGGACTTGAGAGAAAAAGAGAGATTTGCATTTATATTGTACCTTTCCAGATGTCCCAAAGCACTTACAGCCAATGAATACTTGGTTTTGAATTGTTTTAATGTACAAAAAACAGCAGCCAATTTACACACAGCAAACTCCCAAACAGCAATTTAATAATGACCATATACGGTTTGCGTGATGTTGATCGAGGGATAAATATTGCCCAGAACACCAGGGATAGTCCCCTGCTCTTGTTCGAAATAGGGACATGTGGTCTTGTACATACATGAGAGAGAGCAGACAGGGCATCAATTTAACATCTCACCTAGAAGACACCACTTGACAGTGCAGAATTCCCTCTGTACCTCACTGAAGTGCCATCCTAGATTTTGTGCTTGATTCCATAGCCTTTTGACTCAGATGAGAGTGCACTACCAACTCAGCAGTGTGGCAAAATGCAGATAAATAATTTGGAGCAACTGACAGAAAGAAAGGTGACTAAGTTACTATCACCATTCAAGAAAGGAGACGGAAGCAGGAAACTATAGGCCAGTTAATCTAACATCAGTCATCAGGAAAATGCTAGTATCCATTAAATAGATAGTATTTTTAAAAAATGTCCTGCTGCTATCAGGTACAGTCATGGCTGTGAAAGCCACTATCATGGCTTCGTGAAAGGGAAACAGTGTTTGACAAATTTATTAGAGTTCTTTGAAGATATCACAAGCAGTGTGGATAAAAGGGGAAACCAAGGGTTGTGGTGTCCTTGGATTTCTAAAAGGCATTTGATAAGGTCTTAAATAGGTTACTGCACAAGAGCTCACAGTGTTGGCCGGCGGGTGGTGGTGGTGGTGGTGGTGGTGGTGGGGGGGGGGGGGGGGGGGGGGGGTGGTGGTGTGGTGCCACGGCTGCTGTAACTATTGGAGTGCCATAGGGATCAGTGCTGGGGCCTCAACTATTTACAATCTGTATTAATGACTTGGATGACTGTATTGTAGCTAAATTTTCTGATGCTACAAAGATAGGTAAGGAAGCAAGTTGTCAAAGTAAACAGTCTGCAAAGGGATATAAATAAAAGCGAGTAGGCAAAAATTTGGCAGATGGAGTATAATTGGGAAAATGTGAGGTTATCCACTTTGGCAGGAGGAATAGAAAATCAGAACCTTTAAATGGAGAGACTGCAGTACAGAGATCTGGGTATCTTTGTACATGAATCATGAAAGGTTAGCATGCAGGTACAGCAAGTAATTAGGAAAGCAACTGCAATGTTGGCCTTACTGCAGAGGAGAGTGTGAGAGGAGGACCCTGGGACAGGCAGTCAGCAGCACCTAGAGAATCTAGCCTCTAATCTGTACTCAAGTAGGAGTAAGGGTAAAATAAAAGCAAAGGTCCAGATGCTATTTAGTTATATCTGGGGAGCTCAATCCTGTGATTTGCACATCCTGCACTATGTGGGAAACCCTGGCAGTCTGGATGACCACGTGTGCAGGAAGTACCTCCGACTGGAGCAACTCAAGCTCCAGGCTTTGGAGCTTGAGCAGCAGCTGGGGGCACTACGGTGCATTCACAAGGCTGAGAGGTTCATGGATAGCATGTTTCAGGGTGTGGTTCACCCGGCAGCTTAAGGAAGTGTAAGCAGAGAGGGAATGGGTGACCGCCAGACAGAAGGAGGGGACCAGGCAGGTAGTGAGGGAATCCCCGAGTGCATCTCGCTCGCAAACCATTTTTTGGCCTTGGAAAGCAGCGAGTGACGGTTCCTCTGTGGAGGCCAACCTGAGCCAAGGCCATGGCACTGTGGGTGGTCCAGCCGTTCAGGGTGGGTGTGTGTGAAAGAAGTGTTGAAGGGCAATAGTGGTAGGGTATTCGTTAGTGAGGGGAGTAGACAGGTGCTTCTGTCGCTGTAGACGTGACTCCAGGATGGTATGTTGCCTCCCGGGTGCCAGGGTCAAGGAACGGCTGCAGGGTATTCTGAAGGGGGAGGGTGAACAATCAGAGGTCATGGTCCATGTTGGGACCAATGACATAGGAAAAAAAAAGAGAAATGAGGTCCTGCAAGCAGACTTTAGGGAGTTAGGTAGGAAATTGAAAAGCAGGACTTCAAAAGGTATAATCTCCGGATTACTCCCGGTGCCACACAGTAGTGAGTATAGGAACAGACCGGTAGAGCAGAGAAATATGTGGCTGGAGAGATGGTGCAGGAGGGAGGGCTTTAGATTCCTGGTGTATTGGGACCAGTACAAGTTGGACGGGTTACATCTGGACAGAAATGGGACCAACATCCTCGCGGGGAGGTTTGCTAATGCTTTTGGGGTGGATTTAAACTAAATTGGCAGGGGGATGGGATCCTGAAAAGTAGTTCAGAGGGGAGAGAAGCTGAAATGGAATTATAAGTTAAAATGCTAGTAAGTGATTCTGAAGGCAGAAAAAAAAACAGGCTAGATAAGAAAGAAGTGAGTTTAGCAAGGCTAAATGGAATATATTTGAATGCAAGGAGCCTGAGGAATAAGACAGACGAGCTGAGGGCACAGACAGGCATGTGGGAGTATGATATCATAGCTATGACCGAGGCTTGGCTAAGAGAAGGGCAGGATTGGCAGTTCAACATTCCTGGTTATAGGGTATCCAGACAAGATAGAGAGGGGGATAGAAGAAGAGTGGGAGGAGGGGGGGTGGTCGCAATATTGATCAAGGAGTCAATTGTAGCAGTGAGGGACGGACGGTATCTTGGAAAGATGATCAAATGGAGGCCATATGGGTAGAAATAAAAAACATAAAAAAGGGGAAAACACCCCGTTGGGTGTGTACTTTCGGACCCCAGTCAGGGAGAGATAAAGGATCAAATATGTAATCAAATTTTAGAGAAGACGAATATTATTATTAAATTAGCGAATTTTAACTACCAAAATATTAACTGGGATAGTTTTAGTGTGCAAGGGAGGGAGGGAGTTGCATCCAGGAGGACCTTTTTAGCCGGGACATAGAAAGCCCAAGGGAGGGGGCAGTTCTGGACCTAATATTCAGAAACGAGCTCAGGCAGGTGGAAGGCATATCAGTCGGAGAGCATTTTGGAGATAGTGACCATAACTCAGCTAGATTTAGGATAGTTATGGAAAAGGATAAGGATGGGCCAGGAATAGAAGTTCTAAACTGGGGAAAGGCTAATTTTACTAAGATGGGATACGACTTGGGCCAAGTGGACTGGGAGCAGCTACTTGCAGATAAAAAACCGTGTCAGAGCAGTGGGACGGCTTCAAGGAGGAAAGAGAGAGTACAGGTCAAATATGTTCCTGTAAAGACAAAGGGAGGTGCCAAGTCCAGAGAACCCTGGATGTCAAGGGGAAAAGGTTAGGATTAAGAAGAAAAAAAGAAAAAAAAGACTTATGGCAGGTACCGAGGGCTCAGTATGGTACCGAGGGCTCAGTGTGGCAGAGTCCCTAGAGGAGTATAAAAAGTGCAGGGGGAACTTAAAAATAAATCAGGAAAGCTAAGAGTGTGCATGAGAAAGCATTGGTGAGTAGGATAAAGGAAAACCTGAAGGGTTGTCAAAAATATATAAAGAGCAAGAGAATAACTAGGGCAAGTTAGGGGCCATAGCGGTAATCTGCATGTGGACCCAGAAGATGTGGGTACGGTCCTCAATGAGTACTTTGCGTTGGTCTTCACAATGGAAAAGGATGATGCAGATATAGACATCAGCGTGGAGGACAGTGAATTATTAGAGGAAATTAACAGAGAGGGGTGTGGTATCAGCAGGTTTAGCAGCCTTAAAAATGGATAAATCCACAGGCCCAGATGAGATGTATCCAGGCTGTTGAGGGAGGCAAGGGAAGAAATATCAGGCAGTAATTTTCAAATCCTCTCTGGCTACAGGTGAGATGCCAGAGGACTGCTGAAGTCCCATTATTAAAAAAGGGAGGTGGGGAGAGACCAGGGAATTACAGGCCAGTCAGTCTAACCTCGGTGGTGGGGAAGCTACTAGAAGGAATTCTGAGGGACAGAATATATCTGCACTTGTAGAGACATGGGTTAATCGAAGATAGTCAGCTAATCGTAGATAGTCAGCATGGATTTATTAAGGGAAGGTTACGTTTGACAAATTTGATTGAATTTTTGAGGAGGTAACCAGGAGTGTTAATGAGGGTAATGCATTTGAAATGGTCTAAATGGACTTTAGCAAAGCTTTTTGACAAGGTGCCTCATGGCAGACTGGTCAAGAAAGTAAGAGCCCATGGGATCCAAGATTGGCTGAGAGGCAGGAAGCAGAGGGTGATGGTAGAAGGATGTTTATGTGACTGGAAGTCTGTTTCCAATGGGGATCCACAGGGCTGTGCTGGGGTCCTTGCTGTTTGTGGTGTACATAAATGATTTGGACTTAAGTGTAGGAGGTATGATCAAGAAGTTCGCGGATGACAGAAAAATTGGTAGGGTGGTAGTGAGGATACCGTAAACTGCAGGAGGATATCAATGGACTGGTGAGGTGGGCAGAGCAGTGGCAAGTGGAATTCAACCTGGAAGAGAGAGGTAATGCACTTGGGGAGGGCTAACAATTACACTATGAATGGAAGGGCCCTGGAAAGTACTGAAGATCAGAGGGACGTTGGTGTGCATATCCACAGATCCCTAAAGGTAGGTGGTTAAGGCATATGAGATACTTGTATTCTATACCTCAGCTAATAAAGGCAAGAGCAGGGAGGTTATGCTAGAACTGTGTAAAATGCTGGTAAGGCCACAACTGGAGTACTGTGTGCAGTTCTGGTCACCATATTATGGTAAGGATGTGGTTGCACTAGAACGGGTGCAGAGATTTACCAGTATGTGGTCTGGGCTAGAGGGTCTATGAGGAAAGATTGGATAGGCTGGGGTTGTTTTCCTTGGAGCAGCAAAGGTTGAGAGGGGACCTGATAGAGGTGTATAAGATTATGAGGGGCATAGATAGGGTGGATAGAAGGACACTTTTTCTATTAGTAGAGGGGTCAATAACCAGGAGGCATAGATTTAAAGTAAGAGATAGAAGGCAAAGAGGGGAGCGGAGGAGAAATTTTTTCACCCAGAGGGTGGTGGGAGTCTAGAACACTGCCTGAAAGGGTGGTTGAGTTAGAAACTCGCGTAACTTTTAAGAAGCTTTTAGATATTCAATTGCATTGCCATAAACTCCATGGCTATGGGCCAAGTGCTGGAAAATGGGATTAGTGTAGTCAGATCTTTGTTGACTGGCGTGGACACGATGGGCCAAATGGCCTCCTTCTGTGCTGTAAACGTCTATGAGGATGGAGTATAGGGAAATCTTACTATAACAGTACAGGCCATTGATGAGCCCGCTACTGGAACAGTGTGTAGTTCTGGCCTCCTTACTGCATTGGATGCAGTTCAGAAAAGGTTCACTAGACAGATTCTTCTTAAGACAACCCTTTCATCCCAGGAAAGGTTGAGCAGGTTGGGCCTATACTTATTGGGGTTAAGAAGAGAGGTGATCTATTGAAAGAACAGGGTAGATGCTGAGAGTATGCTTCCTCTTGTGGAGAAATCTAGAACTGGGAGGCACAGTTTAAAAGTAAGGGGTCTCCCAATTAAATTGGAACTGTGAAGGAATGATCATTAACTCTATCCTGAATATGTTCAAAGACAGATTTTGATCTACAAAAGGAATCAAGAGTTAGGGGGAAAACAGACAGGAAGGTGAAGTTGAGGTAATGATCAGATCAGTCATTACGTTATTGAATGGCTGGGGTAGGCTTCATGAACCAAATGGCTCACTCCTGCTTGTATTTCTTATGATATTAAGTTTGCAGGTTATGGGCATGGTTAAGTGATAAGAAAGTTGCAAACCAAATGATCTAGGCTGTTTGACATTTTTTTGCCCATCTTCCCCGTAAAAGGCACTTAAGGTAGATACTAGGGTGCTGAAATAAAGTCAAAATATAAAATTGATTGAAAATAATTGAACCTACTTTCACCACCTTTTTAAGCAGTAAATTCCAGACCATAAAGTGTACATTTTTAAAGTCCACACCTCTCTGGTTCTTTTGCTAATTATCTTAATTCTGCTTCCAAAATAGTTTACTGATTCTCCTAGCAGTGGGAGCAGTTTCTCCCTATTTACTCCACAGAGACCATTCACAATTTTGAACATCTCTATTAACCTTCCTTTAAACTTCCCAGCTCCAAAACAACTCCAGTTTCTCTAATCTTATCCCACAAGCAAAGCCCTTCAACCTCTGGTGACATTCTGGTAAATCCCTTCCACCCCCTCAGGAGTATGTTACTCAAAAGAAATTTGGGGCAAAACAGACCATCAAAGTGAATAGAAAAAGAAGTTCACCTACCTTCAATATAGTTTATTCCTGTGCTCGAGTGGGTACATTGACATCAAGAACAATAGAATGACTGGATTTTCAGGGGCCAATGAGCATGCAAGCCCCACCAGTCTCTGCTGGAAACATGGCTCACCTGGAATCCCAGTTACATACTTCTAAAGAAGACAGCATTAGAAGCATTAAGCTAACAAGTAAATCATTCCAACTGTCAAAGTAAAAGACAGGGAGGATTGAAGCTTTTTAAAATGTGGTAATTCATCCATAAAGCTTGAGGAAGAGCTCCCCACAATGGCCTAATTGGGAAATACATCCTTTGCCCAGGGACTAGGACAAAGAAACATTTACTGAAAAAGAATATGCAAGAGTACAATGGGTCATTAACTGCGAAAAGTAACATGGAAGCTTGGGGAGTGTGCTCGCACAGCTTCAACTGGATGAGGTGGCCGGGGTGGGGTGGAGGTTCTGCTGATCTCACAAAAGAGCCTAGTCCAAGTCAATAGATGTATTTTAGCACAGAATTCCTTTGAAAAATTAAGTTCGGATAAAATTTTGGGCAAAAATTTCGCAGACACATACAGACAAGCATTTATTTAGCACTTTTCATAACCTCAGGGTTATTCATTCGCATACACTGATTGACTTTTTTTTAAAAAAAGTGTATAACTGCTGTTTTTGTAGACACACACGGCCTAGGACAGTTTTATCTGAACATCAAACAATACAATTGGCTCCAATCAGCAACATCTGAAGCTCACCCCAATGAGACCTGGCACAGATCTGGTGCAAGGGCTATTTAAGTTATTGCAGGTCAAGTTAGGGCATTCACCCTCCCAGCTTTTGGGAAGTCAGCACAGTATATAACTTGGCCAAAGATTTGATGATGATCGCTCGCATTCTTTTTGGCTGCATCATCAGTTTTGTGGAGCAATTGGATTTCTAAGTCTCACTGATGAAGCTTTGAATAGTACAGCAATTGGGAAAGGAAAAAAAAGAGAAAGGATAGGACACAATATTGTTATTTTGAATGGGAACTGGCTAGTTGATCCGTTTTCTTCCCCTTGATTCTATCTTGTATGAAGTATTAAGTGATGTCAAATCACCTTAAAACCACAAACTCTGGTTAAGCATTTGGTATAAGCTGTGTACCTCTGGTAAGTGCAATTTTGTGGCACTCACTAGACATTACTTACACTGGAATGCACAAGGCTCTCTACTCTAGGTGGTAACAACACAAGTTTTCACAAAAGAGCCTAGTCCAAGTCAATATTACCAAAAAATTGGCCTTAAGTGGAAGAACGGTAGAACAGGGAAAATATATAGGCAGCAGTCATCTGTCTCAACATAGAGAACATGGCATTTGAATTATTAAATCATAGAGTGGTCCCAGAAAGTAAAGTTTAAATTACAAAAACTGGCTCCTATCTTACTGAACCCTTTCTTTGATGTGCCAGTCAGCTTTCCTTTCCTTCTCATTATGCAAAATTTAGATGTTCGACTGGTACTCTAAAAACCCAACCCTGCAAAAGCCATATGCTGCACCATTGCACAAAAGGATTAATACAATTTTCAGACTTCCGTGTGGTTCAGATATGCTAGGTTCTGCTGATCTTGGGAAGATTACCAGAACAGTATCCAAGCCTCAGTTCTGCACCTGCACTAAAAAGAAACGTTTCGAGCTTCTTTACATGAAGAAAATCAAGTTCAATATACTGCACATTTTTTGTATGGAAAGGCCATTTGGTCCAACACGCAAGTGCCTTTTTGAACGATCACAAGCCCACCCTACTTGTCTTCTCAGTTCTTAATTCTGCTCAGAAACCTATCTAGTTATCTCTTGAACCTAATATTCTGGCTGTTTCACAGGCCTTCTTGGCAATTTAGCAGTCATCAATCTGTTGCTCTTAGTGTGGTGGGGGAAGATCATCCATTCAACTTCTACTCCTAGTCTCAAATTTTTTTTTTTAAGGTTGTTTCCTCAGTATTTGATGCCTTCAGCACAATGAACAATATCCTCTCCTGACGTTTCGTTAATTACTGAACTTCAATATGGCCAGATTTATACTGGGCTCTCAAAACAGGTGAGAGATGGAGCTCATTCATTTCAGGTCATCCAATGCCACTGAGTTCACCTCAATTGGCACTGATTGGCAACGAGACCAGAAGTGGCAGCATGTAACCAATTCAAGTCACCTCAAAATCTCTTCACATAAGCATTGACAAAAGGTGCCAAAATGGTACATTAAGTATATGGGATGGCGGTGGGGTGGGGAACCAAAAAGGAAAAATGAGAAATACAAGGCAGTAAAACATTAGGATCATCTCAAAAATTTCCATGCCAACAGACATGTGTTAACACTAGGCTCTGCCGCATTCATAGTGTACAATGTGTTTATTTAAAAATACAAATGAGCACAGTTCATTGCAGTATGTTAAATTTACAGAAATAATCTGTAAAAAAAAAGAAACCTGGTACACATCAGTCTGTGAATACTAGCCCATCAGTTAAAGCACATACTAAACAGGATTTTAGGCAGGAGGAAAAGAAAAAATGTAAAATTTCTCCATTACAATTCAGACTGAATAAGCATCTTTTAATATATATTTATATATATGTTGGCCAGTTCCACAAGTACATGATAAATGTGCTACAACAGTTCAACAATGATTCATAGACATGGAACAGGAAAACCTAACTGGATAGCTGAAGCACAGGAACGTGCTAGGATTGGCGCCCAAACAGGCTGTTGACACAGCAGCACACTGTGTAAACGCTAAAATAACTCCAGTTTAAAACATAAATTAAAAAGCCTGCATTCTTAAACCAAGCAGCTTGATTCACGATTGGTTCAATAGCCACGGCTGCTTCATCCATCTTACATCAAAGCAGCAGCTCATCTTCCCCAGCCCCTCCCCCAGTATCAGGTCAACAATCTGAGAGAACCTTTTTTAAACATTTCATCTCTTATTTTGAGGATATTTTGCAACAACTACTTCTTCCCTCCTATAATTGAGTTATTGAGAGTGCGTGGTTGAGGGGAGGGGGCGGGGGAAAAGAGTTGGAGAAAGAGAAGGGAGAATAATGAATATTGCAATTTTCAAAAAGGAGTTTAAAAATGGAAGATGTTGGATGACACACAGGATGATAGTGAGAGAGTTCCATAGCTCCAGCTGAGTCAGTAGGGAAGGAGTCCTAGAGGTTGGTGCAACAGTGGCACAGGCAGAGTTTGCAGAGCGGGGCACAAACCTACTGCATTTATTTTGTAAACAGATAGATAATTCCCTAATAGTTACAATGCTCTCCAACAGTGACTCCCCCCTCCCCGTGGCTTGGCTTCTGTTGTTAGGAGTGGGTGTTATTTCTGCAGTCAATAAGAGAGAACAATTTGTACCACATGGCAGACCACTCCATTTTCAGGTTTTAAAATCATCTCCTCCACAAAACGCTGCGGTTGCTTCAGGTACCGTCCAGAGTTCTCAGCTATGGGCCACTGTTCTCAATGAAAACTTGGTAAATAAACTGGATTCGTCCCCTCCCCAAATCATCAGAACACAACAACCTGGGCTTTGTTCAAAGAGCTGTACGCCAGCATGATTTGTCACCTATGAAGAGTGGTGGGTTGAGGGGTTGCAAAGTGATAAAGAGATCTTGCACTTCACTTGCAATTTCACTACTTAGGCCTTATGGCAAGTCATACTAGGTCAGAGGATGTTAACTACCTCTTGGTAAGCAAACACTTGGCTTTGAAGCAATGTGGCGTGGACAGTGGTGGTGTACATTAGAGTTTTAATGGAAACAGTGGTGGTGTACATGTTTTCTACTTTCTTGTTATGGTTCAGAATTGTATATTGGTTTATCCAGCGTCTTGGTCCTGAGCAATTAACACTTTCCATCCAGTGTCAGCTTCAAGTATCATTAGTTCACATACAGCGCGAGTTTTTAAACATGCAAACTACAGCTTTCTCTACAGTACTCCAAAATAATTGCGCTTTATCCCAAACCTAAAAGATCATTATCTGTCCCTACCCCACCCCCGCACCGGATTGTTTTCCCCTACACTTCTCTCCACATGGTCTTTGTGTAAGGCTAGCTATCAGTGCAGAATGAGGAGTCATTTGGTACAGTGAATGTATACCCAGTAAGGAGCTGGTTCTACCTGTCCCAAACTTACATCACATGGCTCTCAGCAATAGAGGGGAAAATTTCATCCCATCAGTTCAAAACATGTTTGAGCTCATGTCTAAACAGTAAAAGGCCATCATCCTAATTCACCATGCTTGTCCCGTCTCCATTCCTTCTCGCCCAGCTAATTTCTCCTCAACTCCACCCTCATTACAGCCATCATGTGCAATTCTGTACACAAAGCTGCCAAACTTAAATTTAAAAAAAAACCCAAAAAGGTTCAATTATCAAAGATAAGCTTTAAAAACACCCAGTATTCTTTAATTGGATAGATAATAAAACATTAAAATGTTATGAAATATGAAAATGTCAAAATCCAATAACATTTAGATTACCCATGGATGTGGCATCACACTTGCTACCACAGACATCAGGAAGCCACATTGGTAGGAAGTACACATGAAGTGACAGTGAACACTTGCCAGAGAAGGCGTATGGAGAGAGTTGGGTGACCTAACGCAAGAACACACGCTTGGCTTAGCTAGCTAGTTGTGGGTAAAATTTTCTCTCCCTTCTGTTGATCTCAAAATTGAACAAGCACCACCCTTATACAGACTTTTTTTTTTAAAATAAAAACCTTCTGGCTCTGGCCAATCCTCCCTGGCCAATTAAAGAAAAATTACACTGCCAAAATTTGAGAAAATAAATAAGGACCTCACTTGTTTCAGGTTACTGGGTCAGCTGTCCAGTTAGGCTACAATGATGTAGAGTTTTAATGGAAAAAGTCACAAATACTGGAATTGTAGGCAAGTTCATTCTGGTACCCTTACTCTCTCGCGCGCACTCTCTAACCTGAGTTGAAGCATTAAAAAGTTGCATGTCTCATAAAAACAAAGGAAAACCATTCACAGTTAAAAAGAAAAAAATTCAACTTAAACCAGTGGACACATTGAAATCAAGTCCCCTTACTCTTTGGTGACAGGGCCTCTGAACTCGAGTTAACTTGTCTACTCCTGTTTCCCCAAGTCAAGCTGAAATGTTTTTTTTTAAATTTTATAAATACAACAAAATACATATTCACAGCAATAAAGGCCTCTTAAGATGTCCTTTTCTCAAAATGGTTCCAAAGGTCCGATATAATTATTTAGAGACAATTCAAATAGTTACTTGATGGAGTGCAAGGAGCCTTTAAAATGCACGACGAGGAAGAAAGTACTAATTTAACAGCACACCTTTTAAATTAATTACAACTGTTAAGTAAATTAAATCTCCAGCTGTAGATACTTCCTCACCGACAAAAGTTTAAAGAAAATTAAACCTACAGCTTACAACGACATGAGCCCCAATGGGCTTGAAGTTGCTGTTGGATGTTAGTTACTATCCAATAACTCTGTCTAAAAAGGATTTCATCTCAGTCACAGAAAAGGAAACCACTTTTTTTTAAAAAAAGGGTCAAGAAACAAGCACACACACCAGACAAAAAAGGTCACTGCTTACCAAACGCCCTGGAAGCTACGTCCAGTACCCCAGCCATTTTACTTTGACTGCTAGCTGCTCTAGCATGGGAGGTGTAGAAAATCACATGACAGATATCAGTACAGTTTCACAGTTTTTAAAATAGTGCTTTGGGGGTTGCTTCCCCTCCCTCCAAAAAGGAATGTCTTTTTAAAATTTGATGGTCCATTTATACACTGCAAAATTTATAACAGGAAAGATTAACATTCCAAAACTGTTTTTGACCAATTCCAACGCCAAGAAACCAAATGGTACCATGCCAATAGTAGCCATGACATACATCTTTTGCTTGCTACTCCCCATTCTATTAAAAGAAATCACATTTAAAACTCCCAAAGCAATAATTGGAGATTGAAAGACCACAACTGTTCAAACACATGGCTTGCAAGGCACTAGTCATACAGCACTCATTCCCTCCACAACCACCACCCCCCCCCCCAAACACCCCCCTCCTCCACCCACATCCTACACAGCAAATGGGAGCTTAAAATCTAAAAGTCTTTGAATTTCAGCCAATCTTCCTGGCCAGAGTGATCCGAAATTTATTCCAGTGGGATTTATTGTAAACCTAGTGAGGAAGGTTTCCTTAATCCCCTTCTGACAACTTTTTATGACCTGCAAGTTAAGTAGGAACCATTCCAAACAGTTGAAAAATAAGGAATTTTTAAAACAAATTACAACCTAAGCATTTAAATAGATCACAGCCCATTTAAAACAAATGTATGATCAATTTATATTGGTTTAGGAAAGAATGCAATTCATATTCCCAGTGGCAGAGCAAGTTACGTGGGGAAAGGGGCCATAATTACCCCATACAAATCATTTTGAGCGTTGCCTAATGCAACAGTGGATAGACCTAACTCCTTGCCCACCTTTAGCCTGCAAATCTGTGCAGTTCCCTGCTTTGCCTTCAGACCAGGCTAAGATGGCACTCCCCAGCTGAGTCCTCAAATGCAGCACTCCCCAAACAGTTAGTTGCCAACTACTCCCCACATGGTCTTTGGCCCCCCCGAGACTACACGGGGGTGCATCCCCCTTATAGATGGAGGCAGAGGGGTAGAGCTGCTGCCCGAGGGCACTTCTTAAAGGCTGAGTCAGCCAAGTGCGGAATTCAACCCTATCCACCCCTCCCCACCCCAAACAATTGATGCCAGCTCTGCCACTGCACATTCCGAATAAACCACATTCTTATAAAACATCCATTTGGTAGAATTTAAAACCTTCCTTTCCCATGTTAAATTCATGTATACAATCATTTTTGCAGTTTAAAAAAAATCAAACCAAACCAAATGCTCAACCTGGATTCATGTTCCAGTTAGGTGGTTTAGGGCACAGGTCAGTGACAAATGCTAAAAGATAAAAGCCAAAAAAAACCTCAAGAGAACCACAGGACAGTGAACATTCAGTCTCCAGTTCAGGCCGAACAGTCACCGATTCTTCCCCACAGTTCAGCAGTGACCAGTTTTAAAGCAGGTGTACTTTGATTTTATTTTTAAAACAGGACTGCAGTTCTCAATTTAAAAAAAAGTTATTGCAAGGTTCTAACAGTATAAATGCACCAATCTAATCAGTGCGAATATATATATATACATATATATATATATATTTTTGTTTTGCTTTTCTTCCTCTTAAAACAGTAGCTACGGAACCACAGAGTTTTTCCTTTTTCCTCGTTAGATAAAAATGTATCTCCTCCTGCTCAGAGTGGCTTAGGCCGGGTCTCACTCAGCTTCAGCCACATCAATAGTTAAAATTCATAGTCTTCATCAGCCATATCAATGGCCCAGGCAAACTTCTCACGCTGGGTTTTGTTGTAGATCTTCTCAATCGGGATGCCCCATTTCTTGCACCTATTAAAAACAAGGGGTGAAGGGGGAGGGCAAAAACACACAAGTAAAATGGTCAGTAAGACATTGGAGGAGGTTTCAGACTCCCAGCAGTTCCAAATAGGTCCAAGTATTTTTCTGCAGTTAATTCCGTGCAAAGCAGCCAGCAAAGCCTTTGAAAACATTGGCGTTTTGAGAGAGGGGGCGCTGTCTCTCCATCCTGTAACCCCCGCAGCCTCCCTCCCCATCCACTATATCTTTTCCTACTTGGTCAGATCTGGTGGCCTCTGGTGACACCAAAATTAAAATTTAGTTGCTCATCAGGGGAAAAGGTAAGACACCATTCATTAAAATCCAAAAACATTTTCACTTTATGGCATCCGGCAACAGGTTTGGGGCAGAGGGAAGAGAAGGCAAAATGGACACATACACTATTCATGCAAGCACCAAGAATGTCCAGTTTTCCTGTGCTAAAAGCTATCAATCACTCCTTCATCCGTCATTCAACAAAACACCGCAAATTGTGGCATTTTAGTCGCAACAACACTCCTGCTCAGGGACGAATGTCATTTCCCTCCCCAGCTATTAAAACTGCTGCTCTTCTCTTTTCTGATAAGGTGGATTTAGGCCCCACACCTGGAACAAGTGGTAATTTAGTGCAGTACCAGAAATGCTGGATGATCTAACATCTGGTTTTAACATCTTAGTCAAAATTCAAAGTTCTCCTGTTAGCTCTGGTGTTCTGATCTTAGGATTCATGAAACGAGATCCACAGCAGTGACTGTTACCCGCAGGAACCTGGACACAACTGGGTTTGTAAGGAAAAGGGCTCGAGTCCTAACATGGAAGGGTGGTGAAGGTTGCCTCACATCCTTTAAAAAGTACCTGGATGAGCACTTGGCACGTCATAACATTTAAGGCTATGGGCCAAGTGTTGGTAAATGGGATCAGGTAGGTAGGTCAGGTATTTCTCACGTGTTGGTACAGACTCGATGGGCTGAAGGGCCTCTTCTGCACTGAGAGATTCTGTGATGTTGTGTATGACAAGGAATTGAACAAATCCTTCTTTGCCTCGTTTACCTTAGAGGAACCTTTTGAAGCTTTAACTCCCAGCTTTGGTCATGGGACATGTGATGACTGACTCTGATCACCAACCCTCGACAAAGTAATTTTGATCAAAATTACTTTATTTTTCAGTTGGTAACTTAACCAGCAGCTTACTTAGTGGGTAAGCTAAACTAACTCTTGCTGATCATCAAAGGAGAAGTTAGTGCTGACTACATAACAATCTGTTTATTAGTTACACCCCACAACTTAAAAAAAATTAAATACATGAAAACTTAAAGCAGGTATATGTAAATGTAATCAGTTACCTAGCAACTGTGTAGCAGACCAATAATAGGCAAAGTCAATGAACAAATAGCAAATGGCTACATAGGGAAATCAGTGCATCACTAATTCGGTGCTAATGGGATTACTAACTATGGCAGTGTCACGAGCCTCAAATTCTAACTTGGCAAGTTTAAAATAATTCTTGAACGAGATGGCAAAAAAATATAGCTTCAAAAAGCCCAACTAAAATAGCTCATCTACAGGCTCATCCGCCTTCATGAGTGATGCGATTTGGGTCCCTGGGACACCAATCACAGCTTCTGGAATGTTGAGTTGATGAAACACCCTTTGTGGGAGGGTTATCAGTCTCACTTGGATCTTCAGTTCTGACTGAACCTACCTTGCATAGGAGTTACAATATCCAAGCTGGCTTCCCTCTCTCTGTTCATCAGCCTCACACTACCTACAATTAAGGGACAGTCTTACTCTACCTGTAAGCCTTCTACACCTGCTAGGTAAGAGTTCCTCAAATAAAAAGGAAAAATAAGTCCTTTCCCAATTAGTACATAGGCCAAGAAAAAATGCTACTGCTTCGAAATACAAGGAAGAACTGAGTGACCAGTGTCAAGAAAGATCTCCCTTGTGTGTCAATTATCACCAATAAGTACTGAAGCATTACAGACAGGCAAGCTCCACTTTTACCTTACAATTAAGAGAGATCCAGACAAATGCAAAGGATCGTGACCTGTATAAGACTCTAAGGTGTTTCTTCTCTGGACATGAGCCACAGCTAATAACTTTACAATTCAACTGTAAAATTACCCCCCACCCACTCAGGACAGAGTTAAACTCCATTCTATATGGAAATCCTGAGGCAGTTTACAGGGCATTTCCATTCTTCTGGCAATTTTATAGGCACTGTTCCAATACATTCATTAAATATTGGTGAACTACACAACCTTGCAACCAAACATTTTTGCTCATCCATGTACAAAGTCTAACATTTTCATAGCCAAGTCAATTTGTAATACATTGAGCACACTTATAAATAACGAATTAATGTACGGTTTCAGCCAAATGAATCTATTACAAATTACTATTATGTTGTGTGCAAATATTACTATTGTATTATAATTGTGAAAATTGGGACCATAAGGGATGGGCATTAAATGAAGGCCTTATTAGTGATGCTCACATACCAAGAACAAATAAAAAAAAGTGAAGTCAATAGTTAATGAGGAGATACTCTGGAAAAAATACAACATTTGCAGTGGACAGGCTAATATTTTAAAAACTACCCAATCACTCAGTCTCACACCCACTCTCCACTTTCCATTAAAACAATGAATCTGTTGGGAAGCCAATTCAGAGTTAGGGAACAGTCACCTGTAGTATAGTCAACCTATTTCAGTCCTTTTCTCTGAAAAAGAGTTTACAAGCCCTTCCACCAACCCCTTGCTTCTCCTTGATTCTTAAATAGACCTGGGATTTCTACTGCCATGACTGTACTTGGGAGCCCATTCTCAGTCATCAACACTGCCAAAAAATCCCTGATAGGCTTTTGTTACCTCTAGGCTAAATAATTCTAATGCTCTCCTGCCAAGCCTCCCGACACCTACCCTCCCAAAACCTGAACTCAATCCAAAAAATCTGCTGCTTGTAGTCTAACTCGCCCAAGTTCCATTCACCTTTTACCCGTGCTCGCTGATCTACACTGGCTCCTGGTCTAACAACTCAAATTTAAAGTTCTCATCCTCGATTTAAATCCCCCTATATCCTCCCTACCTCAAACCTCCTTCAGCCCAGAGTTTTCTATCCTCCAATTTTGGCCTCTTGTGCATCTCTGCTTTTCTGCACTCCATCAGTGCCAACTGTGCCTTCAGGTGCCTAGACCACAAACGCTGGAATTCTCAAGTTCTCCACTTCATTCTTGCCCCTTAAAAACCTACCATGTTGATCAAGCTTTTGGTCATCTGCCCAATATTTCTTTAGGTGGCTGGCTGTCAAGTTTTGTTTGGTAACATTCTTGACAAGTTTTAATTTTTAAACAATTCTTTGATGGGATGTGGGCATCACTGACAAGGCCAGCATTTGTTGCCCATCCCTAATTGCCCTTGAACTGAGTGGCTTGCTGGGCCATTTCAGAGGGCAGTTAAGAGTCAACCATATTGCTGTGGGCCTGGAGTCACATGAAGGCCAGGCCAGGTTAAGGACAGCAGATTTCCTTCCCTTCTCAAAATGATATTAGTGAACCAGATGGGCATTTACAACAATGGCTGCTGTTTTATGCTCACTATTACTTCAATTCCAGATTTTATTAATTGAATTTAAACTCCACTAGCTGCTGTGGTGGGATTTGAATCTGTGTGCCTAAAGCATTCGCCTAGGCCTCTGGATTATTGGTCCGGTGACATTACCACTACGCCACCACCTCTCCCAGGTACTGAAGGACATTTTACTGCGTGAAAGGAGCCTACAGAAATTTAAGATACTTAACTCATTATGGATTTCCCCAAGTTGTTCCCTCAGAATCAAATGTCTCTTCTGGATCTACTGCTGAACAGTTTCAAAAAGCTGGCATACCATTGACTCACTGCAGCTAACGGTCTATTTAAAAGCATATCCAGACAACTCCACAATAATCACAAACGTGATTCCTATCACAAAACTTTAAGAGGCAACGGAAGGCAAAGTAAAACCTCCACAATCAAATTCCAAACATTAGCCCATTCTTCGTCTACTCACACCACAGAACACAGATGCCAAACTGAAACATTCCGGCACCTTTGGGATAATATGAGAGTATCACATCGGGTTCCTTCTAAACTGAACCCAGTTGTTTTTCATAACAATGAACAAACACATTCCTTAAGGAAAAAGGGTTTTCACTGAAAATGCCAAGTTCTACCTGTTGCTGCTCTTGTTGCAGGAACCTTATTTAAACTGTCTCTGTGCTCAGGCATAACCACAGGCCGTGTGTCTTACCAGCTTGTGTTCACAATGGATAGAACCACTGTGCATAAATTCAAGTTGTAGCTCACTGGGCAGGATGGGGGTGGGGGTGGGAGGAGGAGGAGGAGGAGGAGAAGAGGAGAACAAATCATACATTCCACCCAGAAGCTGCAATTTCCCTTTCATCATCTTCCTTCCATTTATCGCAAACTCAGTTATTTTGCTGTTGGTTCATGCAACCCTAGCAGTCAAAGCAGTATAAATGACATGGCACAACACTGTCAGTGATTTACTTGAGCTAGAAGCAGTTCTGAAAGGGACGCATGAAAACTGAAAATTCAGGGTCCCCTGAAGAATCTTAATTTAAGATTGTGACCAGTTGACACAGCAACATGCAGAGATAGAACCTTGGCTGTTCTTACAAATAGAAAGGATCCAGAAAATTATTTCCCTCCATCTGGATCTATGACTGTAGGAAACCACACCACACCCCCCACCCCCACCCCAGAAAATCAGAAGTTGTAGGAAAGGCCAATTTGGGACATTTCAAGTTTCAGATCTCAAATCAGGAGCTGCTGACTCCCGCTGGTGCCTGGGTTTCCTTCGGTCCATTTCTATCAAAAAACCACCAGCGAGTGTGCGCTGATTAACCACTTGCATGGTGGAGCTGCATCCTTCCATCGATAAGATATTTGACCATGTCCATAAATTCATTGTTTATCCTGCTTATAGAACAGCCATTTTACACTTTCCCCTATTGTTATAATGCCAAAATGAATAGGATCTAGGACTGCTAAAGAAACTTCACCTGGGAGGACCCTAAGTGAATCAAATAAAAAAAAAGAGGGGCTCACTTACCAGGCAATGCTGATCCTAGGATCCAGGTAGTTGAGTTTGGAAGTCCCGAGAGCTATCTGCTTATTCTCTTCCCGGTCAGTGGCCTGAACTTCCAATTTCATCAACTGTTCTTCAAGCCGCTGGACAGCTTTCTTCTTACTTTCCACAGCTCTGTGTAGGGGGACAAAAAAAACACAAGTCATTATGAGGAACTCTATCGAGGGTTCATAGGCCACAATGCACAGCCCTGTTACGACATCACTGTAACAAAAAGGACCAGAAAGTTACTCTCATTTCTGAAGATTAGTGGGAGCACCCATACAGTAGAAGCAGCAAAGCTCATAATCAGAATAGATATGTGTAAATTATAGCTAATTAAGGATGGGCTGTCCAAATGGAGGAGCACGGCGCCCATAACAAGCCCACAAAAACCACAGTGAAACACAGTCTGTTTTGCATTTTGTAGCTCAAGATGTAACTCAATAGGTCCAGCAATTTGAAAAAGATGGAAACAATTTATATCCCATCTGTGGCTTAATAAAAGGATGCCCTGATGGGAATTTAATTGTATAAAATTAGTTGGTTGCTTTCCAATGAAATGGCCTGAAACATCCTAAGATCATGAAAGAATTTGGCATTTACATACAGCCTTTCCTTAATTCTCTCTAGCCTTTTCAGCAGTATGGGCTAGGCACTATGGACTATAACTTTGTGACAGAACAGAAGAAGAAGAAATTTGGATACTTGAATTAATAAGCATTGCAATGGGGCAAGGAATGTGTTAGATAATTTCCACTGTACTGGTGTGCATTAGGGACTCCATTTCATTTACCTGTGTTATTACATCCTAATAGATTCTTGAAGGTGGCAGGACAAAATTGGAGAGCAATCAGCAAAGCATATGGGAACTTGGGCTTCATAAATAGGAGGTTCTGCGCACAAAAGCAGTGAAGTTGTGCTGAACCTGTATAAAGCTCTGGTTAGGCTACATTTGTCAGTATTGTGTTTAATTCTGGTCATGAAGGACACAAGAGTCCTTGAGAAAGTGCAGAGAAGATTTAGTAGAATGGCTCCGTGGTAAAAGATTTTGGCTATAAGGTTAGACTGCAAAAATTGGGATCTATTCCGTTTGGAGCAAAGGGCATTGAAGGGAGACTTGACAGAGGTTTACAAGATTATGGCAGGTTTAGATAAGGTAGACACAGAAAAGGTGCTCCCATTAGCTGATGGTACAAGAACTAGAGGACACAGATTTAAGATCTTGGGCAAGAGACACAGGTGATCGAAGGAAGAACATAATCAGCAAGTGGTAATGACAATTTTCTGCCTACGAGGGCAGTGGAAGACAGACGTTGAATGATTTCAAAAGGAAACTGATGGGCACAAAAAAGAAATAAATTCACAGGGATGGAGTGCAGAAACAGGGCTGATTGGATTGGTTCTACAGAAAGCAGGCAAGGAATCTGGCCAAGGTAGACTGGGAACAGCTACTTGTGGGAAAATCTACAGAGGAGCAGTGGGGGGTGGGGTTCAAAAAGGAAACAGGCAGGGTTCAGGCTCAACATGTTCCCTCCAGGGTGATAGGAAGGAGTAACTGGCCCAGAGAACCATGGATGACCAGACATATCCAGGATACGATAAGAAGGAAAACAGAGGCTTTTAGCAGGTACGATGGAAGCAAATCAGCGGAGGCATTAGTGGAATACAGAAAGTGCAGGGTGGGGCTTAAGAAAGCAAAGAGGGGATATGAGAAGGCTCTAGCTAGTAAAAGTAGAGAAAATCCCAAGATATTCTAAGTATATCAATGGGAAGAGGATAATCAGGGAAAGAGTAGGGCCCATTAGGGACCAAGGGGGCAATCTATGGGTGGAGGCAGAGGACATCACTAGAATGTTGAATGAATACTTCACATCCATCTTCACCCAAGAGAATGAGGATGAAGGTATCAAACTCAGGGAGAGAGACTGCAAGGTTCTTAAGCAAATTGATATAGGGTGTGACAAAGTATTGGAGGTGGTGGCAGGCTTAAAAAGTGGACAAATTTCCAGGTCCAGATGATTTGTGTCCCAGACTGCTGAGGGAGGCAAGGGAGGAGATTTCTAATTCCTCTCTGGCCATGGGGAAAGTGCCAGAGGACTGGAGAACAGCTAATGTGGTTCTGCTATTTAAGAAGGGTTGTTGAGATAAGCCAGGGATCTACAACCAGACAGTCTCACGTCAGTGGTGGGGAAACTATTGGAGAAAATTCTGAAGGAGAGAATCTTTCTGCACTTTGAGAGACAAGGTTTGATCAGGGAGAGTCAGCATGGCTTTGTCAGAGGGAGATCATGCCTAACAAATTTGATTGAATTTTTTGATGAGGTGACCAAGTGTGTAGATGAGGGTAGTGCAGTTGATGTGGCTTATATGGATTTCAGCAAAGCCTTTGTCAAGGGGCGGCCTGATCGAGGTGTGCAAGATTATGAGGGGATTGGACAGGGTGGATGGGGAGCAGCTGTTCCCCTTAGTTGAAGGATTAGTTATGAGGGGACACAAGTTCAAGGTGAGGGGCAGGAGGTTTGTGGGGGGCAGGGGGGCAGTGAAGAAAAACCTTTTTACCCAGACGGTGGTGACGGTCTGGAATGCACTGCCTGGGAGGGTGGAGAAGGCAGGTCGCCTCACATTCTTTAAAAAGTACCTGGATGAGCACTTGGCATGTCATAACATTCAAGGCTATGGGCCAAGTGCTGGTAAACAGGATTAGGTAGGTATGTCAGGTGTTTCTCACGTGTTGGTGCAGACTCGGTGGGCCGAAGGGCCTCTTCTGCACTGTGTGATTTTGTGAATTGATGGGCCGAATGGCCTCCTTCTGTGCCATTATGACTTAGTGGCCAAACTGCAGTCAATGGAGCAGTAGCTTGACAATGGCTATTCATTCAGCTTTACCTTTTTTAAAAAAAAGGTGTGTATAGACAACTTACTTTCTACATTTTTCATCTTTTCTAACTTTATAGTCAGCTTTTGCACCTTTCAGCTCTCTCCTGGCTAGTCCGATTTGTTCTTTCTTCGCATCAATCTAAAGAAAAGGAGAAAATATATGAATTCAAAATTAGAAAACGAAGATCTTCAAAATAAATCAAAGGTTTTATCCAAAGTTCTCTGAGATGGCATCAGGAAGAGGATGACCAAAACCCATTATACTGTTGATACGCCCAATGAATACAACAAGACCATTTACACTCTCCTGGTCTCAGACCTTAAACTCCAATTTCAAGTTTCCTGAATTAAACAGAGCAATACAGCAAAAATAAATTCCACTTGATTATTTCACAACGTTAACAGTGTACACTTGTAACCGGTTTCCACCTCCAAAGTCAGCTGTAGGTTCAACACCTAAATCCCCGCTCCGTAGAGGCAGCTAGTGGCACTTCAATAGCTTTGCAGACTAGCAAACGAAATAAGATTGTTACAGTGAAGTTCATTTGTGATAAGTGTCCAAAATATTTTAGGACCAGAAACCACACGTATTTCTGGTCACAAGCAGCAACTGGCCTTGTTCACCCATTTGCTACTTTCCATCAATATGGCTAAAATTTGAACTTCACTTTGTGGACAACCTCAGTCACAAATCTGCTTCTTCATGTTTAGCAGCATATCTTTCACAATATCAATTAGTATCGTAGAAAACTGGTTATGCAACAGATTGCATTCTTAACACTAAAAAAATTCCCAATGTGCTTCACAGGAGTATTATCAAACAAAAACTTGACAATAGCACAAGGATATTTGCATAGGTGATCAAAAGATTGGTCAAAGGGGCAGGGCTTACAGAGCGTCTTAGAAAGAAGAGGCAGAGAAGTAGAGATGTTTGAGGAGGGAATTCCAGAACTTGGGATCTAGGCAGCCAACAGCATGGCTACCAATAGTGAAGCAATTAAAAATTGGGATGTGCAAAAGACCAGAATTGGAAGAACAGAGATATATCAGAGATGGAGTCAAAGAGGGATATGAAAACCCCAAGGATGAAAATTTTCAAATCAAGATGTAGCAGAATCTAAGTCAGTCAGCACAGGCGTGGTGTGAACAGGACTTGGAGAGGGTTATAGTCCAGTTTTGGATGAGTTTAAGTTTGTGGAGGGTCAAGGCTGGCCAGGAGAGTATTGGTGGGTGTAGTCAAGTCTAGAGGTAACAAAGGCTTGGATGAGGGCATCAGCTGCAGCTGAGTCAACCTCCTGACCTACATTTCCTTTACTGAAATCTCAGGTTCTTGCTGGGGTACAGTACCAGGAGCTTCAGGCATATCACTCTTCACATGCTCAATGAGTGCTTACAGGTTATTTGACTACCAAGTGCATCACAACTGACAACATTCAATTCTCACCAAACATCCACACATGGGGAATTACTGAAGACTGGCTAGAGCAGGAACCCTGGCTTATAGATTCCTCTTCCTAGCCCAGCTGGAGAATCAATTGCGGCACCAGCCGAGATCACGTAACTCAACAGCGAAGCAGGAATCAAACCTTGTGGTTTAATATGACTAGAGATGGAAAGTAACAGGTTCTCTTAACAACTACCTATTTTGCATAAGGTTTCGGGGTGAGGAAGAAAAGCTCATACTCACTTTGGTCTGCAAGTTTTGCATTGACTTCTCAAATGTTTTTGGAGGTGCCCTCTGATGGTTGCAAAGGATAGCAACTGCTCGGTTGGCACGATTGTAAGAAAGTATTTTTGCTGCAACATTTTCATCCGCTATAAACAAACAAGTCAGGTTGTCAGTTGCTGTGCAGTCACAACAAAGTATAGAAGTATGGTTGGTGCTATTACAGTGCAATAAAAATCACAGTCTACAGTCTCTTTCATACAATGTCACAGTATGGGCCCTCCTTCGAGTTTTAATGATATTTGTTCCTATAATATCAACAACAAACATTGAATAAAATCACCATGGCAGTGACTGTGAGGCACACGCCACACACCCCCAACTTCCCTCAGCTCTTATCCCTGTTTAATTGAACCATGGTTTGAATCAGCCGGTGAGTGGCCGATAAGAAAAAAGATCTGAAAAATTTTTTGTGACTAGGGATTATGTAATGAGAGCACATTTTAATGATCTGTCATGAAATGCAAATGCTTCTAAGCCACTTCAAACAGGTGGAATTATTAGAGTTAGAATGTTTTTAAGGCTTTGTAGCGGTTTGATACAACTGAGTGGCTTGCTCGGTCATTTCTGAGGGCATTTAAGAGTCAACCACATTGCTGTGGGTCTGGAGTCAGATATAGGTCAGACCAGATAAGGACGGCCAATTTTCTTCCCTAAAAGGACATTAGTGAACCAGATGGGCTTTTACAACAATCAACAACAGATTCGTCATCACCACTAGACAACCTTTTAACTCCAGATTTATTAATTGAATAAAATTCCACCAGCTGCTGTGGTGGGATTTGAACCCATGTCCCCTCAGCATTAGCCTGAGCCTCTGGATTACTAGTCCAGTGACATTATCACTGCACCACCACCTCCCCTCAGTAACTCACCAAGGCTCCTTCAACACCATCTTCCAAACAGTAACCTCTACTAGATAGAAGGACAAGGGCAGCAGATACATGGAAACACCACTACCTTCAAGTTCCCTTCCAGGCCACACATTATCCTGGCTTGGAACTACAATCACCATTCTTTCACTGTCACTGAGTCAAAATCCTGGAACTCCCTCCCTAGCAGTGTGTGTGTGTATACATTGACCACATGACTGCAGTGCTTCAAGAAAGCAGCTCACCACCACTGTCTGGAGGGTAGTTAGGGATGGGCAATGAATTCTGGCCTAGCCAGCAACACCAACACCCAATGAAAAAAGGTCAGAAAAAAAAAACTAAAAGGGCTGAATTCCATTATTCAAAAATTGAAATTCCACCAAACAGCAGAAATTTCCTCTTCTCCTGAATTAAATGAGCCAAGCTTTGCTCTTGCAATTTAGGTCACTTGATCCCTCTGCAGGATCACTGGCCTGGCATCATTCCTAAAGTGTTTATCATTCTAGATTTAAACTTCACCATTCGCATTGCTTTTTGGACTGAAATCAAAAGAAAAAAATTGGTTCACTAACCAAAGCATTTTATTAAAAAATGTTGCACACATCACATGATCAGAATCGATCATCCAGATGCAACAAGGTGTTCCTTCACTGTTGCTGGGTCAAAATCCTGGAACTCCCTGCCTAACAGCACTCTGGGTGTATCTAAACCACACGGATTGCAGTGGTTTAAGAAGGTGGCTCACCACCACCTTCTCAAGGGCAATTAGGGACGGACAATAAATGTTGGCCCAGTCAGCAAATCCCACATCTCGAAGCAACTGAACAGTTTTCCCTTTCTCTATTCCAAAAGCAACACTATCTGACTGGAGAGGATGGGGTGAGAGGGAAGAGAGCAGCTTTGGCCTCTGGCACAGTGTCAACACAGATGGCATCGCAACCTGTACTTACGGTTGGTCAGTTCCTTCAGTTGCTGCTGCAGGGTGATAGAAGCATTGTAGGTACGGAACACTTTAGCAGTAAGTCCGTCCATTAGTTCCTGGAGATGCTTGTTGAGGATTGAAGTCTATATACAAGATTAAGAATAGAATTATTTACACAACCTTATATGAAGTTCCACTATATGAGATTTCCCCCCACACCACGCGCCCCCTCACCTCTATATAATTATATCTAGGAAGATTTCTAGAATTTTTTCACTCAAACAGGAGCAACTTAAACAGTGTCCCATTACAACCTTGGTTGAAGAAAGGCATCTCTGAAGCAGTGTACTTCAATATGAAAATTGAGAAGGATTTAGAGCATTCTTTTTAAAACAAGCAAACATCCACAGGAATTAGGGTATATGCCTAACATGTCTGCAATGAGAGTTTCAGGAATACTGGGCTGGTGGTGGAGGTATGGGGGTGGGGGGAAGATCAGCTGAGTAAGCGTACAAGTTTTCAGCAATGAGCTACGTCACTGAATACAATCAGAGAGAAAATCTGGTTAACAGGATATAACTGAAGCCCAGGTCATTTAATGGAGACGCCAGATGGATCCCGTATGTGTTTTTTTTGAGAGGGCATAAAAGAGACTGGATGCATCTGAAACACAGATGTGGGTTGCACCACTAAAATAATAATGGACATTCCTTCAAAATATTGAAATTTTAGCACATTAGGAAGAGATTGAACTATAACTAATAGTTTCTTCTCTTCACAAGGTTTCTACTCCTTTTCTGCATTATTAGTTTCTACACATCAAAATATTTAATTGTCTATAAAGTGACTTAGAACAGCCCAAGGGTTCTATATAAATAGTCTTTCTCATAAGCCAAAAGCCACTGACATACATTGTCCCACAATCCACAAGTGTTCTTGACCAGTGACAGTTACTGCTTACATATTAAAAACCTCATTTATAATCTATCATCCTGACCTAAAAACACACAACTCTTCTCCATTTTAAATCTGCACCACAGAACCTATATTCCCAGCAGTTGAAGCAGTAGCCCTGGAATTGGCCCTAATAATGAGGCAATGGTCTCTTCTCTGTAGGGAGTGTTTGATCTGTGTTGTGCACCTTCCTAAAGCCCCACAACATGGGATTCCGCATACAACATTAGAGACACCGTGTATACCAGTGTGATGAGGGAGAGTAGTAAAACATGTAATCTACTAATTTTTGAGATCAAATATTGGTGTCAATATGCCTATTGAATCTTAAAGTAGTATCTGATCCCCCTTGTGAGCCCTGCTTATCTTACAGCACTGCTACTTACATTAAGTCGGTCAAAAAGGTCATCTTCAGGTTGCTTGTTCTCCATAAATAATTGAAGATTCTTGAACACCTGAGGTACACAAGGCAAGAATAAAACACTGTAGCTTCTTTTACTTGGAAGCTACTTCACTTCAAAATCATAAAACCCCCTGGAGCAGCAACCTTCCACACCACCCTTGTTGGCACTCCTTCCTTTTTGTCCTTTTCTATTTAGGCACCTTGACTTTGCACAAATACAGTTGATTGCAGCGGTCCTGTTCAGTCAAGCAGATTCACAATCCATCAAGGTTAGAATGGCCTGCTTACATTAGTATTCTGAGACACCAGTTTCTCTAGGGTATATCTTCATTTTAGGCAATGCTCTATATAGGAACACAGACAATCCCATTTAGTCACAATACCCATATACAACAATGTGCATCCCACAGGACCAGTCCTTCAGTTCGAATTCCAGGAGAAAAACCACACAGAAGCTCATTCCAAGTTATGCAACATCAGCCAAGTGCCGTGGCAGGAGTTAATTAAGTACAGACTGTACTGTGCACTACAGCACTGGGTGTACTATGGGGGCTGGTAGACAGATGAAAGCCAAACTTTCAGGGGTGCAAGCTTGGTTAAAACAGATTGACAATATTGAAAGAACAAACAGATATTGTCAAGTCAACAACCTTTTTAACTGGCTTGAATGTTTACACAATACTTGTAGGATTATGCAGGAACATATATACCCTATGTTAAAACACACAAAACTAGGAGCAAATGTGTTAAAAGCACTGAACTACAGATAAACTTCCTCACACCCTCTAATAGATCCAAACTAAAACAAGAATTTCAATGTCAGTGTAGTGTAGGATCAAGATCCACTTTAAAAGCACTGGCTTGTGCCATTAACATGGTACATAAAAACACCAAACTTTAATCATTGTTGGTCATAGGGTATGACCAAGGGACATTACAGAAAACATCTCAACATCAACCTATGCAACAGCCCAAGGAAGCACTCACAGAAAGTCCAATCTGCTTTGAGTTTTACAGTAAGATAGCAGGATGTATCTAACTGGGCTAGAAATAATAAGAATACAGTGGCCTCTATTACAGCATACCTTTTCTGAGCTTAATTGCAAACCAATGGCAAGATTTTGAATATTATTTAGGTATGGGGTACAAGCTATGCTCTGAGTTCAGATGATCCATAAATGAAATTGTGAGTATTTTGTAAAGGGCTGGGGAGGGGTGGGTGGCAGTGCTACAGAAGTTCCCTCCAATTTCTCTTTGCTAAGCTTGGCCTGTTTGTTGCACTAGGTGGTCACTTAAGATCGTCACGTGTGCACACATATTAAAAGGGATTGTGGCCAATTTGGCTTCTGGTCATCCATCTTAAGAGGGAACATTGGGGCAGATAGATGTCAACAGGCATGTACATTTACTTCAGAACAGGTTTTGAAATCTGGATTATCTGGAATTCCATTTACATCACACATGCATGGAAATTATTTGAGTATTACAACATTAAAAGCTTGAATGTCAGTTTATGTATGTCATGTCATTGCAGTAATATCACCAGATGACATCAATTAAATTTATTCGTAGGCCATATAATTTTCAAACTACTGATGGATTCCCAATTGTGACCCTCCTCTTCCTCCCCAGGCTGGGTTCCACATGTACCAACATAGATGAGGAGAATTTTTTTCTCTGAAGAGCTGTCTCTCTTTGAAACATTCTTCCTTAATGGGCGGTGGAAGCCGAGTCTTTGAGGCAGAGCTAGATAAATTCTTGATAAACGAGGGGGCAAAAGGTTAATCGGGGGTAGGTGGGAATGTGAGGTTGAGGTTGCATTCAGATCAGCCAGGATCTTACTGAATGGCAGAGCAGTGTCAAAGGGGGGACCGACTCCTGCTACTAATTCGTATGTTCATACATTCCCCAAGAAGGTAGCCAAGTCAGATACAGCAGCAGTGGGTCCTTTGGCTGTGAAAGGTCTCACAGTGGAATGCCTCACAATGGAGCGCAATTGATTTCTCACTCAGGGCACCTACACTGCCACTTCACCAGAGGTCAGCTACTTTGGCATTAGACTCAATCAAATTTGGCAGGGGGGTGGGGGTAGCGGGGAAGGGATGGATGAACTTTCGGCCTGGCTAGCTCTGGCTCAGCAACACACCATCGCTGACAACTGAGTCAATAATGGAGGCACCGACTGTGAAGAAGGAATAGAATATCATTCCCATCAAATCTTACCCTTTTTTCCACTGGCACTTTGTTGTAATATCGAATGGAGTCTTTACCCAGAAAGTCAAATTCAACCATGTATTCCTGACCATCGAGCTCAGCGTGCAGGTTGATGTGCTCCACTCGTAGGGAGCAACAACCCACTGTGTCTGCAGTCTCTCCTTCCTCCTTTTCATTCCCAGCTCTCAGAGCTAGCTAAAGTGAAAAGAGAAAAGCAACAGATTCAGAGCTAATTGAATAGGATCCTGCGATGAAAAGCCTATACCTCACTGCTTCTACACAGGCCCTATAACTAGGCATTGGTGTGAGACTGTATTTAAAAATGGAATGCCATTAGATATGTTCTCCTTTTGTGCACATGCCTCTCCCACTTTGCTCCCAGCCAAGGATATCAATTACTGTATAAATCAAGTTAACCATCAGGAAGTGCAGTGTGCAGACACGAAGACTTGACTCACTTCAAGTTCTTCTCCCTACAAGGAATGTCATTTCTGACATCTTACAGCTTGGTGTGTGTGCTATGTTCATTCAGCATGCTATTCTGGATCAGATGGATAATATTCTGGCCAAGGTCTTTTGCTCAGTGATTCTAAAATGGTAACTCAAGATCAATAAATCCATTATACAGTCTCAATAGATCAGACTACACTTTGAAAGGTAGTTCAGTGGTATACCACACCTTTGGGACAGGGTGAAGAGACTATATAAATGCAAATCCCTTCTTCCCCCCAAAAAAAACAGCTAAGCAAGACAATTCTGGGGTGAGCATGTAACACTTCCTATACAACAGAAGTCTCTGAGACAAAGGTTGCATTAGTATTTAAGATGTGCAGTAATTTAAGATCATCAAGCTCTGAAGGGGGAAATCTTAACAAAGGTGCTGTAGGGTTTTAAGTTTAGAGTGGAAGAGTGCATCTCCCTCACTCTTCCTCCCTCCTTACCACCTAAATCTACTTCTGTTAGGGCTGGTACCAAGCACAACATGGAGCTCACAGTTAACCGTATTTAATTCTATGCAAGTGGTGGGCAACAACTAAGGGCTCATTTGTGCTTTACAAAGAGAAACAGACAAACAGTGAGGGTTGGATCAGGAGGCCCGTGCAGGTATTGTGCATCTCTCTAAATAAAAGCATGTAAAGATATCCATCCTTCAACTGTTTATCTATAATAGAACACTCACCTTATCAATAAAGTAAAGTGCAACAGCACGCTGCCGAACCTTCATCTCTTTTGACTTCCAGTCCTCCCTGTACTGCGCACGTATCTTGTCAACCAGCTTTTTCAATGTCCGAGCAGTCTCGTATTTTTGCCAATCCTTCTCACCCTATTTAAACAGAGCAATTGGTCAGTTTTTTTTTAAAAATAAAAGTTGTCAGTGACTAATGGCGGTTCATCAGCTGGTGATCGGTGCTCAAGGACCTGGGCCGTGGGGTCAGTGTTAGTAGGTAGTGCCAACCACTGGCCCAAACTGTTCAATGATAATTAATTGCATGCTAACTAAATATTGGAAATAGCAAGGCTTCAAAACAGGCTAGTTCTAAGAATCCAATTCTGTCAGCAGGTGACAAGTGATCAAGAAATGGAAGTATAAGCCCCTTCTCCCCAGATTACATATTGCCATTATATGTAATATAAGGCACACTTACTTAGCAGGAAATGATTTGGATCAACATCTTAAGTTTTAAATTGAGCATCTGATTTGTTTTTAATCCCATGTCCTTTTGCTTATTGGCTCCTGTGTACGATGGCAACAGATCTTCACAGATGACGACCCTTGTTGCAAGGGGAAATCAAATGGAGTGTGCCAGTGGTATAGTACAAAGGCCAACACAAGACAAACAAGCTTCTCTGTCTGTTTGCTGTTCACATTTCTACAGTTGCTGTTTGTTCTCCAAGCTGCCAGCGTGCCCAGCATCTATAGCTACTTGCTAGCTTCACAGTTCAGCAGCAAGATTTTCCCAGCTATTGGCATTGATATTACAGTTTAAAAGGTTGTGCTTTATTTTTATGAACAGGCAACCTCATTCTCGTTTCCTCTTATATAACATCCAGAAATTTTCCATCTCAGCATTCATTTATTCCAAAAGACAGGATTGATAAGTTCTGCAAAATAATAGTTCTTAGAGAAGAATAGCTTGGATGCAGCACATCAGACTGCAGGTCTTTGCATTGGCTGACTGAGCTGTCTCAACACCAGTCATACACACACACACAGTCTCAGGAGTTCATCATACCTTAATTCTGGAGCTGGGATTCAGCATGATGTATTTGATGGAGCCCTGGATGTTCTCTGTCCATGACACTAGCCAAGTCACCTTGTTGTCATGTCGTACCTCCTTCCACTTCTGGCCTGCAGGAGGCGGTGGAACCTTGGAGTCCCTGGAGATAAAGGGGAGAGCTCAGTTACTTGACAAGAGGCTGTTGTTTCATCTAGCCTACTCTATGTTAAAAACTACCATAATTTATAACAGGTGCACTCTGGCCTTCAGAAAATGTTAACAGAAGAACAATCCAAAGAGAACACACATTTCAGCCAGCAACTTCATCTAATACTGCAGCACAGCTGTGGCCCACCTCTTTAAGAAACTAACCTGCAGAGTCTATGGATTTGAATTCCTGTTCTCCACTGTCCAGAGCACAACCTTTCCAAAACTATCAAGAGTGCAAAATTCAATCTGGTCTGTGGTTCAGAACAGTGTTGTAGTAACCATCCTGTATTGTCTGTTCTTCACCACTTGAGGGAAGCATCAACATTGATCAGCAAGTGAAGACAGTAGAGGGTCTTTTCATTATAGCAACAATAGCTAGCCAGCCAATCCTGGCGTCTTCCCTATTTGGCTAACTTATGACTAGCATCAAAACTGATCAAGGGATGCCCACTGAGTTGTTCACTGGCTGTCCTGTAAGCAGAATATATTTGCTGAGCAGTTAGCAAGAGGGTTGACCTGAAATCTCAGGACTAGTCTTGAAAAATGTACAGTTATAGAATCTGCAACATTCAGAAATGAATAGAGCACTTCATTAATGCAGCCCTCCTTGCCCTACTGTACAACATGGGGTGTTTAACTATAAACCCTTGAGTGACAAATATTGGATTACTGCCCAGTAACTTGAGCAACCAACGTGCCTCAAAATAATTCTGTCTTGGGTTATGCAACAAACTCTCGGTCTGCTATTTCACATAAAGTTGCAAGAATGTTACTGTTAAGTAATAAGATCACACTCTAATGAAGTGTATTTGGTCAGATTCTTACCAAAATTTAACATTTCCCCATGGCTCTGCATTTAAAAAAAAACAAAATTGTTTCATGGGATAGGAGCATTGCTGGCAAGGCCAACATTTGTTGTCTATCTCTAATTGCTCTCGTGAAGGTGGTGGTGAGCCACCTTCTTGAACCACTGAAGTCCATCTGGTGCAGGTACTCCCACAGTGCTGTTAGGAAGAGGATGCCAAGGTTTTGATCCAGCGACAAAGAAGGAACAATGATATAGTCCAAGCAAGTATGGGGCCGACCAAACAGGCTGCTTTGTCCTGGATGGTGTCAAGCTTAAGTATTGTTGGAGCTGCACTCATCCAGGCAAGTGGAGAGTATTCCATCACACTCCTGACTTGTGCCTTGTAAATGGTGGACAAGCTTGGGAGAGTCAGTAGGTGAGTTACTTGCCTCAGAATTCCCAGCTTCTGACCTGCTCTTTTAGCCACAACATTTACACGGCTGGTCCATCGATAGTGGGGGATTCAGCGAAGGTAATGCCATGAATGTCAAGGAGGTGGCTCAATTCTCTTGGTGGAGAATGTCATTGCTTGGCACTTCTGTGGTGCAAATATGGCCTAAGGCTGAATGTTGTTTAGTCTTGCTGCAAATGGACACAGGCTGCTTCAGTATCTGAGGAGTTGCAAATAGTGAACATTGTGCAATCAGCAGCAAACAACCTCCTTCTGACATTATGATGGAGGGAAAGTCATTGATGAAGCAGCTGAAGATGACTGGCCCAGGACATGACCGAGGAACTCCAGCGACGATGTCCTTCCTCAGACTGAGATCGTGGCCTCCAACAACCACCTTCCTTTTTGCTAGGTATGATTCCGACCAGTGGAAAGTCAACACCACCGCCCCCCCACCCCAATCATAACACCCCCGATTTCCACAGACCTTAAATTCTGCTGGGGCTTCTTGAAGCCACACTCGGTCAAATGATGCCTTCATGTCAAGGGCAGTCACTTTTATTTCACATCTGGAGTTCGAACTCTTACTTCACGTCTGGAGTTCAGCTCTTTTATCCATGTTTGGGCCAAGGTTGTGATGAGCCAAGAGCTGAGTGGTTCTGGCAGAACCCAAACACAGCATTGGTGAGCAGATTATTACTGTCTCAGTGCTGCTTGATAGCATTGTCGACGACACCTTCCATCATTGTGACGATGATCCAGAGAAGGCTGATAGGGAAGTGAATATAAGGAGAGGGGTGAAATATAAGCTGGTTTAAGGTTTGGGGTGGGGGTGGGTGGGGTGTTGGTGCTTAAGATTTCCGTATCTCTCTTTTGCCTTGTTACAACACCACCCCCCCACCTCCACTTCTCTCCCCCCACCCCCCACCTTAAACCAGCTTATATTTCACTACTCCTTATATTCACTCAGTTCTGCGGAAGGGTCATGAGGACTCGAAACGTCAACTCTTTTCTTCTCCGCCGATGCTGCCAGACCTGCTGAGTTTTTCCAGGTAATTCTGTTTTTATTTTGGATTTCCAGCATCTGCAGTTTTTTGTTTTTATATCTGATGGGGAAGTAATTGGCTGGATTGGATTTGTCCTGCTTTTTTTCCCCCCAATTGGCACTTCTGGGTGAAGATTGTTGTAATTCCACACCCTTGCCTTTTGCGCTGATCAATTGGCAGTGGGGGGGGGGCAGCACCTGAGTATGGGGAATATTTATGGAGCCTCCTCCCTGAGTTAGTTGTCTAATTGTCCACCAGCATTCACAACTGGATATGGCAGGATTGCAGATCTTTGATCTGATCTGTAGGTTGTGGGATCACTTAGCTCTATCTATCACTTGTTGCTTCTACTGTCTGGCATGCAAGTCGTGTTGCAGCTTCAGTTGGTCAACATCTCATTTTTAGGTATACCTGGTGCTACTCCTGACTTAACTTCCTGTACTCTTCAGTGAACCAGGGTTGATTGCTTGGCTTGATGGTAATGGTAGAGCAAGGGATATGCTGATTACAGATTGTAGTCGAATACAACTATGCTGCTGCCTCCTGGTGCCCAGTTTTGAGCTGTTAAATCTGTTCTGAATCAATTCCATTTAGCATAGTGGCAGTGACATACAACACAATATTGGTGAGGTATGCTCAGTGTGAACTAAAGGACACTAGGTGAACCAGATGAGTTTCTAAGACAAATGCTAGTTTTGTGGCACCACTACTGATTTTTATCAGATTTCTTTTTTAAATAGTTGAATTTTTTTGTAATTAATTGAATTTAAATTCCACCAGCAGCCTTGGTGGGATTTGGCCCCTTGCCTGCAGGGCATTAGCCTGGGCCACTGGATTACTAGTCCAGTGACATTACTGCTACACCACTGTCTCTTCCTCATTCTGAAAGGACATACTTGAAATCTTAGGATAGGCTTTGGCTCCCCCTCTCTGTGACTTGCTGGCTTGCACATGTCGAATGGCCACAAGTGACTGTTGGAGATACTATGGACCTTTGTGTTGTCACCCAACATTCACACGGACATTTTGTGGCAGTTGCTAAATGGAATTTAGGAACAAACACTAATAAATGCATCAACTTCCCCAATCCAAGGATGACAGGTGAATCAAAAGTAGCAGCAAATGTTGCTCCAGTCAAGACCAGCTAACTCAACACAGACTGGGATTCAATCCTGCACCCTGCTAATCTGTACAGGTCAACACTGTATTGGATTTGAACCTTACCTGCAGGATGGCTGTGTGAAGTCCTATCACAATTTTCTAAACACAGCGCACCTCATTAATGGTTGTGCTGGCAATGCCTGAGCTTCCCCTGAGATACTCACTTGCTACAGTTGATGATGATGTCCTGCGGCCTGATCCTTCTTTTCAGCATGCCCATCTTTGGGTGGTTACCACGGCCACGGAAGAGTCCTGGTGGCTCAATCCTAAAGTTTGCAATCCGCTCTTTGTGGTTGTCCATTATACAATACCCGTACTCCTGTAGAAGCTTTTCATTTTCTTCTTTTAATTTCTAAAAAGAATGCAAAAAAATTAATCCCAATAATACATTTTTTCTCGCAGTCTTTCCCTAGAGGTAATTCTTCGCATTTGAAGCTCAAATGTGAGCAATTGCAAAGTGGCAGCAATTGCCACGATAGGCCTTGAAGGCACCATGGCCAAGTCTGATGCTTTCTACACAACCTGTATGCCTTTCAGCAACGCTCAGTGATCAGGAAGGGCATACTTATCTGTTCCATAGTCCAGAGCTTAGCCAAGAGCTGAAGCAGATTATAGTGCCACTAACAGTGTGCACAAGATTGAATCATTCTTCTGTTAGTCATCCTGGTACTGTGCCACGTAGCACACATTCACCAACAGCGTTCCTTGGGAAGGAGCAGAACTCAACTCATCTCCCACTACAAACCTGTTTCTCTTCTTTGGACATCTGCTTCCGAGCCTCAGACTGGGCCTTGAAATATTGGTTTATTTCTTCAAAGTTGCACTTGTTGAGATCTGTTATTATCGCCTTTTCTTCAGGTTTCATTTCCTAGATTAAAGCAAAGCCTTAAATACATTTTATGGCAGGAGTTATCATATAGCATATTTGAGAGTGACAGTGGGGTGTACGTGGGCATAAGCTAATAACCACCCAACCATCTTCCCCCCTCTCCACCACTAAACAAAAATAATGCCTACAGGAACAGCTTTGGTCATTTCTCAAAATCTCTGGTCTTGACTTCAAAAGACAGGAAGGTGAAAGGTGTCATTTGGTGTATAACCATGACAGGAAAAAAAGGAACAAACTTGTATTTATAAATCATGATCTTCAATCTATCCCAAGACCAAATGCTTCAGTGCACTCTCTCCTTGCTGAAAAGAACTCAGCCTCAAGCTTGCACCTCTGGAGCTCCTTATCCAAGCTAGGTGCCAGCTGTGGCTCAGTGGGTAGCTTTCTCAATTCTGACTCTGAAGGTGGTCTTATCCAAGCCCCACTCCAAGCACTTGAGCACAAAATTTAGGCTGACACTCCAGTACAGTAGTGAGGAGACTGCTGTGCTGCCATTGTTCAGAGCGAGATGCCAGCTTGGATCAATATACAAGATCCAAATGGAAGCAAAGCTAAATTAAAATTTAGGATTTGAAGGCTGCTTTTAATTAGCACCCCCTATCCAAAACAAGCCCTTTCCACTTCTCAAACTTACCTTGCGCCAGTCTTTGAAAAAATTCTTCCTAAAGATATCTTTTGTAGTGTACTCATGATCGAGCATTTTACCAAAGAACGTCGCAACCTCTTCACACTGAGGGCTCAGCTTCATAGATTTCCCTAAAGGAAAAGATTGAAATCATACACCAAAAGACTGGGACTTACAGACGTGCAGGTAGAGGTGCATACAAAGTGACAACATATTTAAACATTGCCCCATTTAACCATATTCATTCTTACTGTCTTGAAATATCATTTGAGTGGTTCTGACTATAAATTCTAAATCTCATTACACACATTACAAGCAGGGTACTTCTAGTCCACATTAAAATACAAAGGATAGCAATGCTGAGGTGCTCAGTGTCAGCATCAAACACTCTTAGTGACATATAGAATGGAACTTTTGCTGTGCACCTGGTCAAAGTACCCATCGCTCAGCCTCAAAAGATCAAATGTTACTGTACCAACATTTCTTTCAATACCAACTGCTATAGACCTATGTAAGCAACACTCCCAAAGAAAGAGCGAGCTTACATTTATTATCTTTCACATCCCTTCATGACCTCACTGCACCACCACCACCCTCAATCTCTAATCTCCGCCAGGCTTACAATCCCCAAAGCCACCAGTGCTCCTACAATTCTGCTCTCTTAAGCAACCCCAATTTCAATTGCTCTACCATTGGAAGCTGACCACGGCTTTCAATTGCCTAGGCCTAAGGTTTTAGAATCTCCTCCCTAAACCCCTCTGCCTCACTACCTGTGTTTTCACCTTCTAAGGTGCTCCTCAAAACGCATCTCTAAGTTTTTGGTCATTTGCCCTCGCCTCATTTCTCCTTGTCATTTGGTGAAAAAATTTTGATTTGGATCAGGTTCGCATGAAGCATCTATGTAAATGCAAGTTTTTGTTGTCAATGTCATCTTCTGAATGTCTCAAAGTACTTCACAGCCACTCAAGTACTTTTGCAGCATGGTCACTGTGTTAAAGTAGGCAAGAAATTGGAGGAAGTCTGTTTATATAGGCTCCTGCCTGGTATGAACAGAATTGATTCTGCTCAAACTTGTTTCCTACAGTACCCTTACATTCAGCAGGAAAAGGAGACTTGTATCTCCAGTCTGCACTAGTTTGGAACTCAAGTTCTAGAGGTGAAAGGGCGACATCTAGCCCACTGTGCTATCAAGTTCCCCACATTTTCACTAGAGGACAAGCGATTCTCTAATCTATAATGCTCACAAAGGGCCTTTATATAAACCACTGGAAATCTCACAAAGTTGAACCTTTGCAAAACGTACTCAGAAATTAATAGATCAGTTTTGCATCACAAAAAGAACAGCGCATCCCTGCCTCTGCACAGCAGTTACCTAATCCTTGCTGTCGGAGCACACTGATGCATACCAGGTGTTTGAAAGGGAGTTCAGAAGGTACAAATGCATGTGTAGGGGGCAGATGGGAGAAGAATGAAAACAAAAAGGGAAAGAAGGCCAATTGCCGCAAATTTGATTTTAACATGATCCACATTGCAGAGCACAGAGCAGCACTTACACAATGAGGACACCACTGTGGGATCAAGTTTGTATTCAAATAAAGGGGTATACAACTCACAGTAAATGTAGAAAAACTATGGAGGGTGAAAAACTTAGACTTAGAAGCTGTCTAACTGACTTTTACCAGTTGGCTACAGGTGCTAGAGGCTTGTGTAATCTTTATATATGTGGATCGCTCTTTCACGAACACAAAAAGTGGAAGCTTATTACATGAGATTGCAGCATTTTTAGCCAAGCTTTCAGGTACCACAGTGCCCAAGTCCACCCACTTATGCAATAAAATTTTTCGAAAAGTATAACCACACTATCTGGCATTTAAAACAAACGCTGCAGCATAGAGGTAGTAATTGATAACCCATTGACGATACGACCCCCAGGTCATCAGCACACTGTCCCTTTCGACAGGATCCAAAACATGGGGGTGGGGCGCGGCGGGGCTGCTGCTCTAGGTTTGAAACAGGAATTTTTTCACCCCTCAGGTCATGGCCACTCAACGAACTGGATTACCATGAATGGGCAAAGCTAAAAAAGGGAGCGATGATGAACCACCCTTCAACAGTAAAACCTGCAAAATAAATTAGGGTTACATCCAATCCTGGCGGCAACAGTTTGTAAAATCTCATGTGGCATTTCAAGATACAAGCTCAGCAGTGTTGAGTTAACATCTCAAGGGCTGAATAATAATGTATTTGTTACGGCGTTGGACAAGCAACTCGGAGGTCATGGGTTCAAATACATGGCACGCTGTGAAACAGTGACAAGGGCCAGAGGGGCCACAGGAGCTGTTGGATTGTTTTAGAAACCCAAGGGGTTGACAGCAATCTGCTAGCTTGCAGCTTATAAAGAAAGGAACAGTTCTCTTTTTTAACTGAAAGATCGAAGATCCTGAGGGGTCTTGACAGGGTGGACGTGGGAAGGATGTTTCCTCTTGTGGGAGAATCTAGAACTAGGGGTCACTTTAAAAATAAGTGGTCGCCCATTTAAAGAGAGAGAGAGAGAGATCAGGAGAAATTTATTTCCTCTCAACGAGGGTAGTGAGCTTTTTCAACTCTTCCTCAAAGGGTGGTGGAAATAAATTTCTTTGAATATTTTTTTTTAAGGCAGAGCTAGATATATTCTTCCTAAGAAAGGGGGTGAAAGGTTATCAGGGTAGGTGGGAACATGAAGTTGAGGTTACATTCAGATCAGCCATAATCTTATTGAATGGTGGAACAGGCTCGGGGGGCCGAGTGCCCTAATCCTGCTCCTAATTCATATGTTCTTTCTCTTTAAGGTAATCATACCTTGGCAGAGAAGAAAAGAGTTGACGTTTCGACTCGAAACGTCAACTCTTTTCTTCTCCGCCGATGCTGCCAGATTTGCTGAGTTTTTCCAGGTAATTCTGTTTTTGTTTTGTATTTCCAGCATCCGCAGTTTTTTGTTTTTATCTCTGTAATCATACCTTGTTCAGTTTTCATTCCCCAAACACCACTTCCTAAGTGGCCAGTTGTTTCTCATCTTAAATGCTCCATTACTCCTAGCAGCGTATTGGAGGTTAAATCCTAATGTGTGTTTTGTACTTGTGTTCAGCAATTTGCCAAGGATGCTTTTTTCCACCTGTAAAAGCGGCTTACGCCCACCTCAAGGACAACCTTCTCTAATGCTTTCATCAGCTTGCCACATCATCTCTACTGGCCCCGTTTATCCCAATAAAGCCAGTCAACATTCAAGTGTTCCCATACACACCCTACTTCAAGGCACACTTTCTATATGCACCCTCAGTTCCCTTGACTGCTCACTGACTCCCTCTACTGCTGGAGATATTTTCAGGAACTTATTGTGCCCACTGCCGTTCCTTCCCTGTACCGTAGCAACAGGAACAAGCCATTCAACTTCTGAGAGTGGGGTTGGCTATTCAATTAAATTATGGCTGATCTGACCTTCAACTACATTTATGCATCTTAGCTCCATATTCCTGGATACTCTCACCCAACAAAAGTCTATCGAATTTGGTCTCGAAATCTCCAATTGCCCAAGCCTCCAGCCTTTTGGGGCTGAGAATTCCAGATTCCAAATTGCAACTTTCTTCTCATTGTCTTCTCTTTGATCTCACAACTGCCTCTAGATTTTTCTTCATGGGGGCCCTCTTTCTGCTATTTTAAATCACTCATGCATTTTCTTCTGTGTAAAGAGCAGTTTGCAAATGTCAGCTGTTGCACTAAGATAAAAGCAGACCAATGGTATTAAGCAGGTCTGAACTAAACATCAAGGCAGGCTTACGCCAAGCAGGAATGCACACAAGCAACAGATGGTCACCAAGTGATAAACTTTCCCATAAACAACTTCAAAATCACCCCACCTTATTTATTTCCAGAACTGGGAAACGAGGAAGTGCACTGGGGGGCGGGGGGAGAGGAAGAGAACATGGGAGAAAAAAAAATGGAAGAAGCCTCCTCACGAATGGTCACGAAATGGTTTAAAAAAAAAACTGCGACGTGGAGGAAGTAGAATTGAATATTAGTTCACCACAGAAAAAAAAGTGGCGATCTTTCTGCCAACAGATAAAGGCTGATTCAGCTTCAGTGCAGCTACACCCACACTTCCTGTTCACTGAGCAATGACTCACCAAATCAGGCCTTTCCATGAAATACTGCAATTCCAAGAAATCGGTGCGTTGGGAACATGGTAGTGTCTGATATAGGAGGAGATTGAATGGGAGCAGATGCTACAATTTTTGACCAAACATCCCAGTCATTTGCCAAGCATCAAACCAGAAATGCTTAAGTGCTATTTATTCTGGAGACTTTCAAGACCATAAGACATAGGAGCAGAAGTAGGCCATTCGGCCTATCAAGACTGCTTTGTCAATCAATGAAATCATGGCTAATCCGATGATCCTCACCTCCACGTTCCTGCCTTTTCCCCATAACCCTCGACTCCCTTACTGATTAAAAATCTGTCTATCTCAGCCTTGAATATACTTAACAACCCAGCCTCTACAGCCCTCTGTGGTAAGGAATTCCACAGGTTCACTGCCCTCAGAAGAAATTCTTCCTCATCTCTATCTTAAATGGGCGATCCCTTACTCTGAGATTATGTACTCTAGTCCTAATCTCTCCCACAAGGGGAAGCAATCTCTCAGCATCCACTCTGTCAAACCCCTTAAGAATCTTTTATGTTTCAATAAGGTTGCCTCTAAATTCCAATGAGTACAGGCCCAACCTACTCAACTTCTCCTCATAAGAAAATCCCTCCATACCCGGGATCAACCTAATGAACCTTCTCTGGACTGCCTCCAATGCCACTATAGCTCTCCTTAAATAAGGGGACCAAAACTGTTCACAGTATTCTAGGTGTGGTCTAACTAGTGCCTTGCATTGTTTTAGCAAGACTTCCCTATTTTTATACTCCATTCCCTTTGAAATAAAGGCCAACATTCCATTTGCCCTCCCCATTACCTGTTAAACTTGTATGCTAGCTTTTTGCGATTCATGCACAAGGACTCCCAAGTGCCTCCAGCTTTCTGCAGTTTTTCTCCATTCAAACAATATTCAGCTCCTCTATTTTTCCTGCCAAGCTGCATAACCTCACATTTTCCCACATTATATTTGATCTGCCAAGTTTTTACCCACTCACTTAACCTGTGTATGTCCCTCTGTAGACTCCTTGTGTCATCCTCATCACCTGCCTTTCCATCTATTTTTGTGTCATTCACAAACCTGGTGATAGTGCATTCACTTTCCTCATCCAAGTCATTAACATGTATTGTAAGTAATTGTGACCCCAGCACGGATCCCTGTGGGACTCCACTAGTTATAGGTTGCCATCCTGAAAATGCTCCCCTTATCCCAACTCTGTCTTCTATTAGTTAGCCAATCCTGTATCCATGCTAATATACTATCCCCAACACCATGGGATCTTGTCTTATTAAGAAACTTTGTGGCTATTTCCTCCCCTTTAAATACAGAAGTAGCTGTTCTTGATTTGCAACAATATCTATTCCAGCCTCCACAGGAATTATGTGGGAACACACATCAAAACTAACACAGAGAATCACAAAGTGCCAGTCAAGCAAAGAGGAGGATCTCAGCCCAACAGTCAGGGCTATTTGATCAGGTAGTCAAGCTCATTGCACCTATTACAGTGGCTGTCAGAGCTACTATTCACATGAAATGAGCCACCAACATGTCTGCAGGATACAACATACCCCACTTACTTTGCTGTTGCCAGCTGACTGGAAATTGACAGCAACATAAACAAGAGATCGACAGCTCCACTGGCACACAGGAACCACCTACAGCTGCTACAGGCTGAATGGCCGTCAACACAAAAACAACTTTAAAATATGATTGTGGTGCTATTGGAACTAGCCTATATTATGAGCAGGGCAGGTTCTAGATATTCAACCGGCTACCAACATAAATGTAACATTGCTGTCCACTCAAATGCTTAGGCACTTTCAAGACCGACACAGGCTTCATAACTTCCTTAACACATAAGGCGGTGCTCATTCGCTTAGTTCCTCATTATGATCCAAAATTGCTCAAAATGCTCAATAAAACTAATGAAAAAAAAAGCTGATTAGAATATCATTGCTAAAAAGCTGCCAAACCACATGGGCTGATGATGGTAGTGAATTCTCGACTGCAAGGGATCACTGAAGTCCATGATACTGGGGCTCTGTAACTGTTGAAATTAAATAAAGCAAGGGGGGGGGGGGGGGGGGGGCTCAATACTCCCATCAACCTTAGCAACACATCTTGAGCACCTATTAAGTCTCAGTAAATCTGCTAAGCTAATTCACTGATGACAGCGCAGCAAAGGGAGCCCCTGGTGCAACGTTCAAGAGGGGGCTGCCCCAGTTATACAAAAATAAAGCCAAATTACTCCGACTAGGTTTTAGCGTCACCTTGACACCCTTATCTGGATGCTGCATCAGGAATTCCAAGGGTCAAGATCGGTGATGATGCTTGAACATCAGCGCTGCCGTTTAATATTGACTAAGAACCCGAAAGGGTTGTTTGATGTTAACTGAAGTGGAATGGCTGATGAATAAAGATAGTGGTTAACATCACAGGACAGCAATGACACACAGACACACGATGAGGCAAAAAAAAAAAAAACTACCTGCAGCAAAACAACACCCTTTGAAGCTGCAATTGCTATCACATAACGGTCAGTTATTACACTGGAATAAAATGGGTATAGGGTAACATCTGGAATTAAATCACAGGGGCAGTTACAACCAAACATATTGCGAATCACAGTTTTATTTTCTGATATCAAATCATGGTTGTAACTTTATCACGAACTGCATCGGTGATGAAGCTTGCTCCATAAACTCATTGGCGTTTCTCAGCCACTCCATCCCCATTTATAGAGGCTCCAACGTAAACACACAGAACTGCTGGCTTACCGTCATAGTAGAAATTAACGTTATCTGGGAGCGGCTCATAGGGCGGAGCAAATACCGGGCCTTTGTGTTCTAGAAATTTCCACTTCACACCATCAGTATAGCGTTCTTCCTCCCACCTGCACAAGAAAGAAAACGAGAGAGTGAGTTGTCAAGCAAGAGATTTCTCTAAGATACTAGACCACATCTAGCAGCAACCCTGGATCACGTAGCAATAGTTAACTAGCAAACCAATTCCCTTATATCGGTGAGAATGGATGTTACTTTTAAAAAAAAAAGTATTTTTGGGGAATATTGTGTAAAGACAGTTGGGTGCCAATGTGCGTGATTTAAGCTAAGCTCAGCAAGAGATTGATAGGAGTCAGGTTATCTTGGTGGGTGGGGGCGTGTTGGGGGTGGTGGGTTTGAAACATGAAAAGGATTGCAGTGTTAAGGCTGGAGGTACAAGCGAATAGGTTAGATCTAACATTTGCATTTTTAGATAAGCGGAGAGCTTAAATTTCAAAAGGGAGTCAGAGGCATTAAGAAACATGTTTGCATCTTGCAGGAGATCCATAGGTAACAGAAAGCAAGGACAAGATAGAGACAAGGGATTTGAGTTTCAAAGAGGTGCAAGATCAATGGAACCAGAGATGAAAGTTTGGGGGGGGGGGTGGTTTGAGTCAACCATCCAGTCAAGCCAGAAAAGTCTTGGGCTGCAACAAGCAGTTTTATTCTGAAGCGGATTCCACTGCAGAGTGGATAAAGGGTAGAGGTCATGTGGTATGCCTTTATTGAAGCTACAGCAGTTTGCCTCGGATAATATTACTGGATTTCTTTTATAGTTAACATCGAAAAGGTGTGTTGTCTGGAAGGTGTTTACTTGTGGGTTTTAGCAAGTAGAGAGTTTCTTTTGGGGAATGTTTTGTAAGACTAACCTTAATTGTGTAACTATAATTTTGTGTACTTAAGTTTTCTTTTGTTCTCATTAATAAGACCTTAAATCTTTAATTTTTAAAATCCCAAAAAAGTTACCGGACCTCTTACTGCTGAGATTGGTACATTGTCTTCTCATTTTCAGAATACAAAAAAAAGGGTGTAGCCCATAAGCCAAGTTTCTCTTTGGCATTTGGTTTATGCAGCAATTAACACTGGAAGTCATCATAACATCCACTGAAAGCTTCATTAAAAAGTTGTGGTAGGTGTAGAAATTATGCAAGCTCTCATTCTTACACCTAGCCCCTTGCAATATCCTTTTGCTTTCATCTCCTGAAGGCAGTGATTTGCGCTGGGTTACTCTACTGGAGTCAGTCTCCCTCTTATACCTCAGATGTCTACAGATTGACTATTAGCAGAATTGTAATAACCAAGCCGAGTTCGTGCTCACCCACACACTTCTTAGTGCTAATTGCCAAATGGTGAGTGGTTTTCTCTTCTTTCCTCTGCATAGCACCCTCACTAAGTTGAATCTTTGTCCCTATTTCCCCATTACCATTTCATTTTGCCAGCCCGAGGAACCCTTCCAGCCTGAAATGAGTGACACCTGCCTTGAACTCAATTTTGTCTGGGTGGCGACTAGCACGTCATTCTCGGCTTGGGTATCTGAGCAAGAACAGCTATCAATAATATGCATCAGTATGATAAGAAACCTAAGACCTCTGCGTTTATGATTCGGAAACTCTTGAAATTTCTTTGGGGAATTTCCAATGGTATTTCCAGCTTTCCAAAAAAGAGGGATTCAAAAGAGAGTATGAAAAGATACGCCAGTAAAATTCAGGAAAAGAATTTCTATTTGAAGGGACAAAAGACAGTGTCTCTGTACAGATAATGACACAGGAATCCTATGTACAAAGCACCAACTGGAAGTCTTCAGAGACCTAGAATCCCAAATTTAGTCTGTTGCACAGCCAGGATCAAGCTCTCAATATCTCAGCCTATCACTGCTGTTTGGCTTCTTAAACACTTTCAATTTCTTATTCACCAAGAGCATCACCATTTCATTTCTTGACTTATCAATTGATGAGTGTCACAGAAGACTGAACATGTTTTCAGAGAACAAAATATAAAAGGAGTCTTTAACCAAAAGTTGGAAATAGCACGTTATATATTTTGAACAGCCAAGATGGGCACAGGGAAAGGAAAACAAATTGGCCAATATCTTTTGGCAGGAATTTTCCAGCCCTGTTTGCGTTGGGCGTCATGGTAGCAGTTGGGGGTCAATACGGAGAGAAAGACAAAAATCAGTTTCACAGCGTCATGAAAACAGTTTGTGATCACCCGCTCCACCTGTCAATGGCCACACTTCTCACTGCTGTATGTCAGAAACCTAATTTCAATACTTCAGCATCTCATTATAAGCCATGCTCACCGCAATCATCGCCCCTGTGCTGGATCATCTGGGCATGCCAGTGTGATTGCATGCTGATGTGTTTTACAACTGTACATAAGTGACATGCATCAGGTGAGCTGTACTTCGCTCGGAACTTCAAGCTTTGTTTGCCTACCTTGCTTCAGGCAGCATTCACTGCCATCAGCGCCAGGCTTCGCAGGCAGCATATTACTTTGAGAGAATTTCCCATGAGACCCCTCATCTACCAGACCAGCTGTAAGATGGCGGTGGCTTTGCAATTGCTACAGGGCTAGGGCTTGCTTAGGCGAGGGGGAGGAAGTGGCCTCAGGCAACAGAAGAGGCTGCAGGGAGAGGGCTGTACTGGGGAAGGGGGTATCCAGGGTGTGTGTGGGGGCATATGTTGACCTGTGCAAGTAGCCTCAATATGGTGAGAGCTAAGGAAGCAATCTCCAGAGATGAGGCCAGGTGGAGATGTGAGGGCGTGTGTCAGAGAGTGAGTGGTGATGTCCCTCAAGTTGGCAGTGAGTGAGGCACCAGTGAATGTGTGATGGCCTTGACAGTGAGAGTTTGGAATGATAAGATGGTTACCTTATCCTGGCAGCATGGATGAGATAAATCATCCTTTTTCTGCATTGGGTGACTGCCCTGTGTGTAGCATTGGCATTGGCCACTTCTGCAACTGCCTCCAAAGACCAATGGATCTCCTGTGGCCAGAAAAGGGGTAGAGAACATCGTGGTGGGCTTCCACGGCATCCAAAAGGCACCCCAAGGATGCTTCACTGAATCAGGGGGCTGCACTCTTCTTGGCTTTTGGGACCATGACTTCACTGGAGCAGTCCTGGGCTGCAAGCGTTGTGAAGTGTGTGTGGTGTGCGCAGGTGCAGTTTAAATATGGCACCCTGCATGAGGAATTGCTGGGCTAACGGTGTGGCAGGCAAACTGGAGGCCTCCTGTGGCCGCATAATTAATGAGGCAGGAATGGGGTGATGTGGCGCAAGACCCCACCGTTGCAGCCGGCAAGTAAGACAACCTATCGCCCCATCCACTACCGCACTGAGTGCAAATCTGGGACAATTCCGCCTTAGATTTTTCCAAAGGAGAAAAACTAAAATTCCTACTCCAGCTGCTGTCGGTTAACCAAATGATTGTAACAGTTTATCAGGGTTTAGTCTGTCCCGTCAAACAAGCCACGTGTCTCAGCGCGTGGGAGAACTTGAGAAAGTGCAAGCCGAGAGGGCAGGTGTGCGAAGTGTTCCGATTGTACTCTCAGGAAAACCCAAACCCACCTTGTCAGAATCGCTGACAATAAACCCTCAAAAACAGCTTCAACGTGGGCAGAAACCAGAGACATGTCATTTCCCCCCCTTAACTGGGGTGAATTTTTCGGATTTTTGTTAACATCCTAGTTTAAGGTAGCATAGAAGAACTAGATGGGGGTGACAATTTTTTTAAAAAAATGTTGTGTTCTGGAATGCACCAACTGAAAGGGCAGTGAAAGCAGATTCAATGTCCTGAGTAATACGCTCTGAAAACAGGAATGAAACGTGCATGCGCCAACATATTATCGAGTGTGAAGATGTCGGGTCTCACTCCCAGTGTCATGCGGCCAGACTGGGATAGTATGGTTAGTGGGTGGGTGCGGAAATCGGGAGCCCACACGCGCAATGCAAATTGAAGGAAATAGGCTAGTTGTGTTCATTTAAAAAGGCACCCTACTGCCATAATATGTGCGGAATGGAATAAAACACTGGCTGTATTTCCATTTTTTAAAATAAATCAGGCAGGCTGTAATGGTGGGTTGCCTGAGGGCTGAATTAAGTTTTGGCTGTTAAGTGTTATTTGGCCACTGGAAGAAGTATATGTATACTGACTTAAATTCGTGATTTAAGAACCCGAGACCTCATGCAGAGAAGGTCCATTTCTACACTGTGCTGCTAAAGAGGCGAGAGCAACCCTTTAAATTGCAGGCCGTGTCCTTGATCCAGGTCACAGCTGACAAGCTCCAATGCCAGATATCCCACCCTACTGCTCAGATCAGGTGAGGTACATTCAACTTGGTCAGAGTTACATTTTCAGGAGTGTCATAAAAAGGATAGAGTTTTTTTTAAATTAAAAAAATTCATTCTCTGGATGTGAGCATCACTGGCAAAGGCAGTAGTCATTGCCCATTCCTAACTGCCCTGGGGATGGTGGTACTAAGTCACCTTCTTGAATAGAACAGGCTATTTCAGAGGGAAGTTAAGGGCCAACCAAATGGGAGAGACAGGGAGGAAATTCCGCTGAAGGCACAGACAATAATGGGTTTAGAATGAACAGGTCTAAAATTGGAGGAATGCAAAACTTGTGGGAGGGGATTAGGAGTTTAGAGATAGGAAGGAATAAGGCCAAGGGGGGATTTAAACAAGGTGAGAATTAAAATGACGTGGCCAGAGCGAGAGCCAATGCAAGTCAACAAGCAAGGGAGAGTGGGTGAGCAGGCTTGGCAAGTTAAGATACAGACTGATGAATTCCGAAGTTCAGATTTATGGAATAAAAAAAAAACATTAGGTCACAACTGACAGATGTGGGCAAATCTGATGTTATGGAAGGTAAATGAAAACATTTGACCAACCAAACCAGAAACTAAAAGGAAATCCTGATAAATGAATATCCAGAGTTGGGAAGCAGCACTGTGTGTTTCTGCACTAGTTCCTTATCCCTCTAGGAGTTGTTGGGTTATAAGAACCAGTCTCAATAATGAAAAACAAATGGGCAGCTTCTGATACCGCTCTTCTCATATTTGAGACTGCTTAAAACAAGAGGAAAAAAGCTCAATGAAAACATTTTCCTCTCTCCAACCATTATGTACACCATAACAGCTTCAACTCTATGGTTAAGCTAATAAACAGGGAGGTGGTTGGGAGGAAAGACACAAGCTTAGCAGAGAATCAGTGGGTAAGTCTTAAGAGAAAAATCATATCGCTCTAAAGCATCAGGTAACTCTAGGATTTCCCCAGCAAGCAGGCCAGGATAAAGCAGCCTGCGTGATTGGCACCCCCTCCCACAAACATTCACTCCCTCCATCACTAACACACAGTAGCTCACCAATGATCCTTAGACAGCACCTTCCAAATCCATGACCACTAACATCTAGAAGGACAAGGGCAGCAGATAGATGGGAACACCACCACCTAGAAGTTCCCCTCCAAACCACTCACTACCCTGACTTGGAAATATATTGCCGTTCCTTCACCGTCGCTGGGTCAAAATCCTGGAACTCCCTGCCTAACAGCACTGTGGGTGTAGCTACACCACTTGGACTGCAGCAGTTCAAGGCAGCAGCTCACCACCACCTTCTCAGGGGCAATTAGGCATGGGCAATAAATGCTGGCCTAGCTAGCGAAGCCCACATCCCTCAAATGAAAATTTTAAAAGTTGATCCAGGTTTGAGTAAGGGTCAAGAAAGAAAGCAGCAAAATAAAAATAAAAAACAGGATTCCACAACCTGTGCAAAATATTCTAGAAAACCTCACCATTTCCATTTGTCCTCCTCCTCTTTCTTTTTCTTCTTCCCCTGCCCAGAACTTTCCACTTTAACTTTGGACTTTTTGTTCTTTGTATCCTACAAAGAAAAAAAAAGGGACTCAGTAATAGCAGAAACCCAATGTTACCAGAGCTGCAGAGAGATAAGCCACAGTTGTAGACGCTGAAAGTTTATGTTAATCATCCATTGTCTGGTCCTGATGGACTTCATCCTAGGGACCTGAAAGTGGCTAGTGAAATAGTTGGTGCATTGGTTTTAATTTTCCAAAATTCCCTAGATTCGGGAGGGTTCCATTAGATTGGAAAGTAGCAAATGCAACTCCTCCAAAGGGAGGAAGACAGAAAGCAGGCCAGTTGCTTAACATGTCATAGGGAAAATGTTATAAGCTATTATTAAAGATGTTATAGCAGGGCACTGGCAGTATCGTAGCCGATGAGGTTTAACCGAGGCGCGATTATTGCTTATTGAAAACTTTTCCCAAAACCCCGCTATGATGACTTGAAATATAGTCGGCAATGGCAATTTTTGATAGTCTCTGTGGAAAAATTAGAAAAATTCAAGGCAATCAGACACAGTCAACATGGTTTTGTGAAAGGGAAGTCGTGTTTAACCGATTTATTGGAGCTCTTTGAAGGAGTCACATGTGCCGTGGATAAAAGGGGAACCGGTGGATGTACTGTACTTAGATTTCCAGAAGGCATTTGATAAGGTGCCACACCAAAGGTTATCGCAGAAAATAAAAGCTCATGGGGTAGGGGGTAATATATTGACATGGATAGAAGATTGTTTCCTGTTAGCTAGCCAAAGGATAGCCATAAATGGATCTTTTACCAGTTGATCAGATGCAACGAGTGGTGTGCCACCGTGCTGGACCTCAACTTTTTACAATTTATATAAATGACTTGGATGAAGGGACTGATGGCATGGTTACTAAGTTTGCTGATGATACAAAGGCAGGTAGGAAACTAAGTTGTGGGGAGAATGTAAGGAAGCTACAAAGTGACATTGGTTAAGTGAGTGGGCAAAGATCTGACAAACGGAGTATAATATGGGCAAATGTGAAATTGCCCATTTTGGCAGGAAGAATAAAAAAGTAGCATGTTATCTAAATGTTGAGAGATTGCAGAGCCCCGAGATTTAGAAGTGTCTAGGTGTCCTAGTGCATGAATCACAAAAGGCTAGTATGCAAGTACAGCAAGTAATTAGGAAAGCTAATAGAATGTTATTACTTATTGCGAGGGGAATTGAAGGTAATGCTTCAGTAATTCTGGGCACTTATTTAAGGGAAGGTATAAACGTGTTAGAAGCAGTTCAGAGGGTTTACTGGGCTAATACCAGGAATGGACGGGTTGCCTTATAAAGGAAAGGTTGGACAGGTTAGGTTTGAATCCACTGGAGTTTAGAAGAGTATGAGGTGGCTTGATCAAAACCTTCAAGATCCTGAGGGGTCTTTGGATGTGGAGAAGATGTTTCCTCTGGTGGGAGAATCTAGAACCAGGGGTCATGGTTTAAAAATAAATGGATCGCAAACTGTCATAGTACTGTCATAGAAAGAAAATCTGCATTAAATGTAGCACCTCATCATGCCTAACATGCAATGAATTGCTTTGAAGTGCGGTCAAGTTGCTAGGGGTAATAGGATAAAGCATTAGAGAGGAGATAAGATTCACAGAGCATTGGAAGCAAACAAACAGCAGTTCAGAAATTGGGGGGGGGGGGTCAGAGGCAGAGGCAAGGCAGAGCAAGATGTGCTCTGAGTGCATGTGTATGAATGCCCAGTAATAATGTTGGTGAACTGCAGGCACAAACAGACACGTGGAATTATGATATAGTAGCAATAACAAAGTCCTGGCTAAAACAATGAGCATTTAATATTCCTGGTTACAAAACATTCAGGGAAAAATGGAAAAAGGAGGGAGAGTGAGTGTATTGGTCAAAGATGTTGTTATGACACTAGAGAAGGACAATGTACTTGAGCATTCAAAGACAGAATCAATTTGATTAGAATTAAGGAACAACAGAGTAGTATTATGTTGTTGGATGAATACTATGGACCACAAATAGAGGGAAGATGGAGGACCAAATTTGCAGGCAAATTGCAGAAAGATGGAAGAACTTCAGAGCAGTGATAATGGGGACTTCAACTAACTCAATGCAGGCTGAGATAGCAACTGTGTAAAGAGAAAGGAGGAGGAATTTCTAAAGTGTGCGCAGAAGACTTCCTGAGCAGTAAATTTCCAGCCCAACGAGGAAGAAAGCACCACAGGTCTAGCTCCAGGGAATGAAGTGCAACATGACAGCGGGAAAGCATTTGCGGAACAATGATCATATCATTTCATAATAGTCATGAAATAAGATGAGGAAAAAAAATGTGAAAATATTAGCTTAAGGCTAATTTAAGCGAGATGAGAAGGAATCCAGGTGGACTGGAATCAAAGATTAGCAGGTAAAACAATAAATGAGCAAAGGAAAGCTTTCAAAGAGGGGTTTGTTCAAGTGCAGACTAGACACCACCAGGGTAAAGGAAGGGGGTTCAGATTAAGAGCTTCCTAGTTGGTTGAAGAGCTTACAATGAAACAGAGAAAAGGAAACTATCATAACAGGTTCATAATTCAGTCGCGCGAAAAGCTGGATACAAAGAATACAGGGGAATAAAAGGAAATGAGAGGCAAAAGAGTAGAAGGGTAGATTAACAGGTAACATGAAAGCAAACTCAAATCTTTTATAAACCTACAAAATAGTAAACAGGTAGTCAAAAGGGTGGGGCTGATTGGGAATTAAGGAGGAAATAGTCTTGTGGAGGAAGAGGGCATGGCCTAGGTACTAGATAAATACTTTGCATGTTTCTTCACTAGAGAAGAGGATTCTGTGAACGTCACAACAATGGAGGAGTTTGTAGAAAAACTAGACCGAATACAAACAGACAAATGTACTTACAAGGTTCATAGCATTCAAAATAGAAAAGCCACATAATATGCATCCTGGATTACATCAGGAAGGAAGGGTGAAGGCTGCAAAGATTCTAACCAGTCTTGCAATCTTCAGGTGCAGTATTGCAGTTAATTTAGGACACCACGCATTAGGAAAGATGTCAAGACCTTAAGACAAGGTACAGAGATTTACAAGAATGGTGTTAGGGGTGAGGGACTTCAGTTACCTAGGGAAACTAGGGTTGTTTGCCTCCAAGCAGAGATGTTTAAGGAGATTTAATAGCTGCAAGGAGAAACTATCTAATAGCAGATAGCCAGAGGACACTTACTTAAAAAAAGGTAATTAGCAAAAGAAGCAGAGGTGACACAAGGAGGGAAAAAATACCCAAAGACTAATGATCTGAAATGCATTGAAAGGATGGCGGAAACAGATTCAACAATAACTTAAAAAAATGGAACTAGATAAATAATTGAAAAGAAAATTTCAACAAGAAAAGCAGGGGAATGGGGCAAATTAGAGTTATTTTAAAGAGCTGGTACAGGTATGATGGATCAAATGGCCTCCTTCTGTATTCCATCATTCCATGCACCAACTATTTTCCCTGCAGAGTCCCACAAACAGCAAATGACATGAATGATCAGTTATGTTTTTTTGGTGACATTGTTTGGGGAAGAGAAATTGACCAAAACACCCAAGCATTTAGGTATTCCTCTTCTGAGCAGTGTCACTGAACTCCAATATCTACATCAACAGATAACTCCCCTGGAATCGAATCTCCTACACAGTATAGAGAGCAAGCTGCATTGTTGAAGAGTCAGCCACAATTTAGTGCTCAAGTCATGGAGTAAAGCTTGAATCCACCACGTTCTCACTCAGGAACGTGAAATCAAGGGAGTAGTAGTAAAGGGAGCGAAACATACTCCACCTATCACAGGGAATACATGGATCTGAGTGAGCAAACTGATACCCTGTAAACGTTTCCATAAATAAGGCTGTAGTTTCACTATGTATTCCACCAGATTGGAAACATATCACTTCAGTTTAAGAATAACTAAAAACATTTCCCTAGCATGACCAATTTTACCGAACTTTGCAAACTCGATCTTAAATTCACACTTTAATTCTTGGGGCTAAATTAGCACCTGAAGCCAATTTTTCAGAACTACACTCTTATTACTTTCGCTAGCTATTACTAGTATTAGCTCCAGTCAAAAGTCAACTCAACAAACTGCTCATGTTGTCTGTGATCAATGTGGCCATTTCCTGACAAGTTATTTCAATTTTTAAAGATTATTTCCTCAACCCTAACGAAGTCCAACCAGAATCAAAATATTGAAAAATGAAGGAGTTCCCACTCACAAATTGAAGAATCCACCAGACCCCGTGGAAGCTTTTCCAACAGAGTTTAAACTAAGAAATGTTGGTTAGATTCCTCCTTCCCCACCCACCCCTGACAATCCACACTCTCCAATTGGAAATATTTCAGAAATCTAGTGGCCATACCTACAAAAGGAAAAGGGACTCAGGTTTGTGACAGTAGGTGACAATTGCGTTAACTCAAGTGTCATGGAAGAGTCACATCAAACATCAGAGGCCAGGTTTCAGTCCTCAGGCAGGAAAGAAGTGATAGAAAAGGAAAAACAACAAAAATCCAATGGTATATTTACTCAAACCAGGTGTTAGAAAGTCAAGATTCAGAATCACTTCCAGTGCTTCAGGATGTTAATACTTCAAGACGAATTAACAAATATTCACCAAAATATCATATCAGGTGCCACTTCCTCTCAAATCCTTTCCAAGATGTCAATATGGACCGAAGTTGCCGCATTTTGTGACCTATTTGCAAAATAAAAACTGCCTTCATAAAGCATGATGGACCCTTTGTTAAATCAGTTTTAGTGGAGTGTTACACCAAATTAGGAGCCATCAACAGCAGAACCTTTTAGCAAGGTTGTTTACTCAAGGGTCATTAGAAAATGAACTTAAGTCTCTATTCATAACAAGCATTTCCATAAGCAAGAAACAACTCTAGAACACAATTCAGTTGAGAAAAATTTACACTGCACAGAAACAAGGACACACAAAAAATAAAAAAAATGCCACACTTACCATTTCAGATTTTCTTTTTTTGGCTTTCTTTAGATCTTCTGATTTAATCTTCTTGGGTTTAAAATCAACACTAGGGCAGACAGACAAGATTATATTCAAGGGAAGTCCTTTCCCATTTGCTATTAAGCTTAACAAGCAAGGCTCGGGATAATGACAATGCAGCAAAATGAAATCCCTAGCCTATATAATTTATAGCGTCCTGTTTTGAACAGGGTAAGGGCCACCATTCCCATTCTCTTTTGCAGCTTGAATTGTACTACTACAGTCCAAAGCACTGCTGCAATTCATACAAAACACAAGTGCTGATTATTGCTTTAAAGAATGGAAGCACTATGGAAAAATCAGGACGGGTGAGATTAATCTCTCGTCTTGGCGTGTGCATATGGACTCTTCTCACCACCTGCATGCTCCTCATCATGCACCTTCCAGTTTTATTTAGCCTGTTCAGTTTTCCTTCACCTGCAAAACTAGGTACCTTTTCTGGTTCCCCCCTTCTCAGATTCACCTTTTGAGACATCCAGAAACAGCAGTAGGCTATGGTTTTCTCATATAAAAAATAACATTTTTCAAGAATGGGACTACAGTTAAGTCTTGGCAGACAAGTTGTTCACGATGAGTGCCACAGCAAAGCCAGGTAAGGTCTCTTAACACACATGGCTTCTCACCTCTCTCTAGCCTGAAGTCCTCCAGAGTGTGGTTCAGCAACACTGAGCAGGGAGGTGCCAAGTTTACCCCTACCCAGACTCAGCCATGGGTAGCATTAAATGCACAATTGACTGACATCAACAGACAGAAATGCAAGAGCCAAAGTTCCTGAGGCTCTGATAGGATGGTCATCTGCAGTTGCTAACCAGAGTCAACCCTCTGGCAGCTCACCAAACAATCAGCACAGCCAGGAAAACTATCTATTCCTGCAAGCCATCATCTCCAGGAAAGTTTAAGATTGCTATAAAATATACTTTTTCTCAGATTTGTTCATGGAATGTGGGCATTACCAGCAAAGCCAGCACTTATTGTTCATCTCAACTAAAATTTTTAGAAGTTATAAAGGAATAAACAACAGCAAATACAATTGCCATACTAAGTTCCTGCAGGCAGTGAGGTTTAGGACTTACACTAGATGAGCATTTCAGTTTCAGAATAGGCTATAGGAGCCAAGTGTAGGGGGCAAAAAACATCACGAGAGACTTAGTGCCTCTTCATGAATCTTTAGCAGCCAGCTCCTAATATCAGAGAGGGTATTTTTTTCTAAAATAAGCAGTTTAGAAAGACCATGAAGGGAAGGTCTTGTCTTTCAGTGGAAAATCTCATTTTAGGTACCATACAGAATATTTGTGCGATATTAGGAGCTGGCTGCTAAAGATTCATGAAGAGGCACTAAGTCTCTCGCGATGTTTTTTGCCTCCATTTAAATTTTCTTTGCAGTACATGGCACTTTCAAATCACAGAATCACACAGTACAGAAGAGACCCTTCAGCCCATCGAGTCTGCACCAACACGTGAAAAACACCTGACCTACCTAATCCCATTTACTAGCATTTGGCCATAGCCTTGAATGTTATGACATGCCAAGTGTTCATCCAGATACTTTTTAAAGGATGTGAGGCAACCCGCCTCCACCACCCTTCCAGGCAGCACATTCCAGACCATCACCACCCTCTGGGTAAAAAAGTTTTTCCTCTCATCCTTCCTAAATCTCCCACCCCTCACCTTGAACTTGTGTCCCCTCATGACTGATCCCTATCCACCCTGTCCTTGCCCCTCGCTCTTGTACACCTCGATCAGGTCGCCCCTCAGTTCTTCTCTGTTCCAACGAAAACAACCCAAGTCTATCCAACCTCTCTTCATAACTTAAATGTTTCATCCCAGGCAACATCCTGGTGAATCTCCTCTGCAACCCCTCCAGTGCAATCACATCCTTCCTATAATGTGGCTACCAGAACTGCACACAGTGCTCCAGCTGTGGCCTCACCAAGGTTCTATACAACTCCAACATGACCTCCCTACTTTTGTAATCTATGCCTCGATTGATAAAGGCAAATGTCCCATATGCCTTTTTCACCACCACACCAAAATGCCCCTCTGCCTTCAGAGATCTATGGACACACACACCAAGGTCCCTTTGTTCCTCAGAACTTCCTAGTGTCATGCCGTTCATTGAATACTTCCTTGTCAGGTTACTCCTTCCAAGGTGTATCACCTCACACTTTAAGGTTAAATTCCATCTGCCACTTATCTGCCCATTTGACCATCCCGTCTATATCTTCCTGTAGCCCAAATATTTTTTGCACGATCACAAAAATATTCTGTATGGTACCTTCATGATTGTTGCACGGTTACACAGCTTACACTGTTTACACAGCAAATATTATGCTTGATACAAGGAATATGCAGTGCTTTAAGCAGGAAACTTACTCGTCGTCTTCACGGGCTCTCTTCATTGGCTTGTTTTCCACTTTAATGGATGGGACATAATCATCGTCTGGCTCTTGCTTTATACGTGGAGGGCTAAAGGAAAGTAAAACAATCAGAAAAATTAAGCTTCCAGTTCTTGTATAAGCAAGTGGTACATTTTATAAAATAGACTGCCTTAAATAACACCTACCCTTGAGAAACGTGGCTGCTAGATCCTAAACTTATGCTACAGTGTTCATGCAGTCAGAAACTGGAATTCAGATGAATCCTGTTTCAGGTGAATCTAGTTTATCTTAATATAATTGCACAATTCCAAAAAGGTGCAAGTACAGAAAATTTGTTGGCATGATCAAATGGCTTTCAACCAGGATAGCACCAAAAAATAATATTTTTAAAAAAAGTACGTTTCAGATGTCCACTCCAAAAGGGGTCAAGGCGTTTCTTCAAAAAGGTCAACTCCACAATCTTATTTTGGTGAGTGGGGTTTGCAAAATAAGATTAGAAACAAATGTCTAACATGGGCCACTGACCCTTCATTGCTTGCCAGCTGTATGAGTTACTTTCTTCCACCTGCTCATCGCTTCAAAAGTTTCCAAAAATTTCTGCCTTCTTTAAGCAAAGCTCATTCTGTGGTGAGTTTGCATTCTAAAAGTCTCGAGTCGAACACACTTTCCCCCGTGACTAATGGCTGACACAGGTAAAAGGGACCCTTACCTTGTGAAGCCATTCTCCTTCTTTATTCTATCTCCAGAGCCACTACTTGAAGAATGAATCCTATCCTTTTAAAAGAAAAGAAAAAAATAATTACAAAGTGCACAGGTTACTAGCAGGGATTTTTCTTTACAAACTTCTAAAAGGATCATTCAGTCACGGGATACAGGCATTGCAAGTATTTATTGTCCATCCCTTAATGTCCTGAATAGGTGATAACCAACCCTTCAGGTGGTGAGTTCTGGATCCCCATAATCCTCTGGGTGAAACCATTTCCCTTCAAATCCCTTCTAAACCTTCTACCCTAAGTCTACGTCCCCTGGTTATGAACCCCCTATCCAATCTATCTAGCTCCCTCACCAGTTTATACACTTTAATTAGGTCTCCCCTCAGACTCCTCAGTTCTAAAGAAAGCAACCTATCCAAACTTTCTCCATAACTAAAATTCTCCAGTTCAGGAAACAGCATCTGTCTGTTCCCCAACTAGTGCAATCACATCATTCTAAAGTGCAGTTCTGGTCGCTGCACTAAAGTATTCCAGCTGTGCCCTAACTAGTATTTTATAAAGTTCTAGCATAACCTCCCTGCTCTTATGTTCTATACCTCGGATAATAAAGGGAACTATGCCTTAAGATATGATCTTGCTTGACCCATGCAATACACATAGCGTAGGTACGCGTAGGTACTTCCACAATGCTTCTAAGTAATGAGTTCTACAATTCTGATCTAGCGACAAAGAACGAATGGCGGCGATCTTTTTCCAAGTCATTATGATGTACGACTTGGCGGGGAGCTTGCAGGTGCTGTGCTTCTTTCTAGGGTAGAGCTCACAGGTTTGGGAGGTGTTGAAAAAAAATTGCAAGTTTCTGTAATGCATCTTGTAAATGGTATACTCTGCTACCACTATATGTTGGTGGTGGAAGGGGTGAATAAATTAAAATATTGGATGGAGTGCCAATCAAGCTGCCACTTTGTCTAGGATAATGTCAAGCTTCTTGAACGTTACTGCAGGTGCATTCATTCAGGCAAGTGGAAAACAAGGACTTGTAAAGGAATACCCTGGCTTTGTAATCACAGTATTTATGCAGCTGCTCCAGTTAAGTTTCTGGTCAATGGTGACCCCCAGAATGTTGATGGCAGGTGAAATTCAACAATGGTAATGCCATTGATGGTTCAGGGGTGACAGACAGATTCTTTAGTTGGAAATGATCACTACCTGGCAGTTGTGTGGTAAAAACTTGCCACTTAGCAGCCCAAGCCTAATGCTGTCCAGTGCTTGCTGCATACAAGCAGAATAATTTGTTATGAATAGTTGTAAATGGAACTGAATACATGTTAAGTTAGCTTAACATTTGTCATAGGGAAAATGCTAGAAGCTATTATTAAAGACATTATAACAGGGCACTTGGATAAATTCAAGGCAATCAGGCAGCGCCAACATGGCTTCATGCAAGAGAAATCATGTTCACCAATTTATAGGAGTCCTTTGAATTAGTAAAATATGCTGTGGATAAAGTACTGTACTTAGATTTCCATTAAAAGTTATTGTGGAAAATAAAAGCTCATGGTGTAGGGGTAACATATTAGCATGGATAGAGGATTGGCTAGCTAACAGGGAACAGAGTAGGCATAAATGACTCATTTTCTGGTTAGCAGGATGTGATGAGTGGTGGGACACAACTTTCTACAATTTACATAAATGATTTGGATGAAGGGACCGATAGTATGGTTGTTAAATTTGCTGGTGACACAAAGATGGGTAGAAAAGTAAGTTGCAAAGAATTTAGATAGGTTAGGTGAGTGGGCAAAGTTCTGGCAAATGGAGTATAATGTAGGAAAATGAGAGATCGCCCATTTTGGCAGGACAAATAAAAAGAGGCATATTATCTAACTGGTGAGAGATTGCAGAGCTCAGATTCAGAGGGATCTGGGTGTCCTAGTGCATGAATTGCAAAAGGCTGGTATGCAGGTGCAGCAAGTAATTAGGAAAGCTAATGGAATGTTATCTGCTAGGGGGATTGAATACAATCATAGGGAGGTTATGCTTCAGTTATACAGGATATTGGTGAGACCACACCTGGAGTACCGCGTACAGTATTGGTCTCCTTACTTAAGGAAATGTGTAAATGCATTAGCAGTTCAGAGAAGGTTTACTAGATTAATACTTGGAAAGGGAGGGTAGGCTTATTTGGAAAGGCTGGACAGGTTAGGCTTGTATCTGCTGGAGTTTAGAAGAGTAAGAGGCAACTTGATTGAAACATAAGCTCCCGAGAGGACTGGACAGGTGAATATGGAAAGGGTGTGGGAGGATCTAGAACTCAAACTCATGGTTTCAAATTAAGGCATTGCCCATTTAAGACAGAGAGAAGGAGAACATTTTTCTGAGCATTGAGACTTTGGAATTCTCTTCCTCAGAGTGGTTGAGGCAAAGTCCTTGAATATCTTTATGGCAGAGATAGATTCTTGATAAGCAAGGGAGTGAAAGGTTATCAGGGATAGGCAGAACTGCGAGGTTAAAATCAGATCAGCCATGATCTTAGTGAATGTTGGAGCAGGCTCAAGGGGCCGAGTGGCCTACTCCTGTTCCTAATTCGTATATATGTACATACCCATTTTTGACTTTATGATGAAAAGATGGTCACTGATGAAGCAGCTGAAGATGGTTGGGCCTCAGGCATTACCCTGGTGAACTCCTGCAACAACATCCTAGTGCTGAGATGATTGACCTCCAACAACCACAACCATCTTCTTTTGTGCTACATATGATCACAATCAGCTCCCCTCACATTCAGAATTCCATTGACTTTAAATTTTGCCAGGGCTCCTTGATATCACACTCTGTCAAGCGCTACTTGATGTCAAGGGCAGTCACTCAGCTCATTTCTGGAATTCAGCTCTTTCATCCATATTTGGACCAAAGGTCGTGGTCCTGGTGGAACCTAAACTGAGCATTGGTCAGCAGCTTGTTGCTGAGCAAGTGCTGCTTGATAGTACTGTCAATGACACTGTCTAGCACTTGGCTGAGGCCCAGAGTAGAATAATGGAGCAGTAATTGGTCAGATTAGACTTGTTCTGCCTTTTGTGGACATGAAATACCTGGCACTTTTCCACTTTGGTGGATAGATAGCAGTGATGTAGCTGTATTGAAACATTTTCTAGTGGCATGGCTCGTTCTGGAGCACAAGTCTTCAGCATTACAGTCACAATATTGTCTTAACCCACAGCTGTAGCCTATAAGCTCAGCTGTTTGATATCACATGTAGTGCATTGAACTTGAAGACCAGCTTCTGCAATGGAGGAGGGTCTCAGGTAGCCATCGAGATGGACCATCTCTCGGCATTTCTGGCTTCCACTTCTCTTTAGCATGGCCTTTTGGACTTCGCCATCATGGGGGATGGGGATATTCAGAGGCTCCTCATCCTGTTAGTTGTTTTAATTGTTCATTATTACAGTACCGTCACATCCAGTTGACAGTTTTGATTCGATCTGCTGGCTGTGGAATCGCTTAGCTTTGTCTATAGCATGATGCTTCTGCTTGAAAGCATGCATACAATCCTGTGTGGTAGCCTCACCAGGTTGGCACCTCACTTTTAAGTGTGTCTGGCAAGCTCTCCAACACCCCTCACAGAGCTCGGGTCGATGGGACTGGTGAGAGAGCATGTACCTGCCAGTTTATCAAGTTAAAGATCAATGAAATATAATACAATACTGCAGCTGATGACCCACAGCTCCTCATAGATGCCCAGTTTTGGAGATCTGTTCACAGTGCAAGTATGACACATCACCATCAATGTGAAGATGAGACTTTGTCTCCACAAGGACTATGCAGTGGACACTGCTACCAATACCAACATGGATAGATAAGTCTGTGACAGGAAGACTGGCAAGCTTGCCCTCAAATAAAATGTCTGTAGGTTAAAACAAATGACATTTGGCTAATGGCCAGCTACCTCCAACTCCAATACCTTTTCCTCCTTCCTTTTCTCCTTATCCTTATGTTTGTGTTTGTCAGAGCTCCCATCTCTGTGCTTTACTTTGTCTTTCTCCCTTTCTTTATCTTTGTGTTTCTTCTCCGAAGAATCTTTGTGCTCACTGTAAAAGAGAGAGAGGTCGGTGACATTGGGATACAAAACCAACATTGCAGGTTTACATGCTGTACAAAGCACACTTTCTGCCAACTTTCCCTCCCTCCTTCTCCTACACTAGTCACCAACTGCACCCCACAAATTCTTCCAATAAGCTCAAATAACCAATGAAGTTGTCAAGTATCTGGATAATGCAGGATCCTTGCAGCAGTATCTGACCTTTTAGGTATACTAAACACAAACACTTGGGCAATTTTAATCTAATCCAGAAGTCAGCAAACGGACAAGATCTGGGCAAAGGCTGGTATTACATATCACCCGATTTTGCCGCCCATTGAAGTCAAGGGTAAACATGCATTCCACCCTTAGCCTGCAGGTTCCCCACCTGGCCAGTTAGGTTAAAATTACTTTCATAGTGTCAATGAGTAGTGATTAAGAACAGGGAGTGTTGCTTATTCCACACCTGTACCTCTCTCAAACCCACTCCCTGTTGCTCCATTGCTCATGAATACAAGGACCCATAATTATGTGCTTGCAATCACCATAGTTTTGGCCACCTAAGAAAACACACCAAGAATTGCAATGGCAAAATTACAATAGTACGTCAAATGGCAGAACTTCAGTAAGAGGCTTCCGTGAGAAAAATTAAGCTCCTGCACAAATTGGCTTTGATTCAAAAAGTTCTTCATCAAAGTGACAAAGATCACACATTTCAAGAATTAACGATTAGATGGTGAGATAGAAAGCCACACATCTAAGTTTGACAATAACAGAGATAGGCAGCATTGTAAGCAGTGTAGACGGAAGAATAAAATATAAAAAAAAACATTGACCGATTAAGTGAATGGGTAAAATTTTGGCAAATGGAATCGAAATGTAGACATTTAATATGAGGTCATCCACTTTGGATGCAAAAATGGTGAAAAGCAAGTGGCGGTCCAAGGAGACTTTAGGGGTCCAGGTACATAGATCATTAACCTGTCATTATGATTGTGTGCCTGCTATGGCTCAGCTGGTAGCACTTTCACACTTATCCCAGGTTGACTCAAGAGGCTAAATGGCCTATTCCTTTTGCTAGGATTGCGTTTCAATGATACCACAGCACACTCAACTATTCATCACTTTGGCCAAAAGGTGCATTTCAGCTCCACCATTTTTTTCCAGTGTGGCCCAGATAAACCACTGCAGTCCATGTAGTGAATTGCTCAAGACAAACAGTAGAGTCAGAATCTTTTAGCGGGTTGTTGGAAGCAGCACAGGCTCAGGATAAGCTCTGTTCAGTTAGAGGGGTACTCTGGAAGATAACTCGGTGCCAATTTTCTACTTTGTCCACAAATTAGCCACCCATTCTTGCAAGTCTCTACTGATCGGATAAAGCAACACATGATTATTAGAATGAAACAATCTTGTGGCTGCAATGTGTACTAACTACAGGATGCACCTCAGCACTTCCTGAAGGATTCTTCAGTAGCACCACCACCACAAACACTACCATATAGAACAAGGGCAATAGGGGCATGGAAACGCCTTCACTTCCAAATCACATATCTGCAAGATGCACCACAGAAACTCAGCAAGGCTCCTTAGGCAGCACAATCCAAACCCACGACCGCTACCATCTCGAAGGACAAGGGCAGCAGATGCATGGGACCACCACCTGGAAGTTCCCCTCCAAGCCATTCACCATCCTGACTTGGTAATATGTCGCCATTCCTTCACTGTTGCTGAGTCAAAATCCTGGAACTCCCTCTCTAACAGCACTGTGGGCCTACCTAAACCACAGGGACTGCAGCAATTCAAGAGGGCAGTTCACCACCCCTTTCCAAACGGCAATTAGGGACAGGCAATAAATGCTGGCCTAGCCAGCGAAGCCCACATCCTGTGTAGGAATTAAAACAAAACACATTAACCCGAATTTAGACATAGAATCACAATTCCTCCATGGTCACTGGATCAGAAATTCCACAACACCCTACCCAGCACCACATGATCCACAGTGGTTCAAGACAAACAATTCAACGCCAACTTCTCCAGGGAAATGAGGAATGGGCACTAAATGCTGGGGTTGCTAGCAATGCAGGTGAATTTAAACAAAATTCTAGGGAAGCCACTACATTGGATAGATAGCCAGTTAAAACGGTGTAAGCAGAGGGTTGTTACTGAGTGGATTAGATTGGGGCTCGGGGGGTAATTTGTGAGCTGGAGGTCCAGAAGGCTCTGTTGGAATCACTGGTGTTGAGTTTCATTCAATGTAGAAGGTGATTTACTATATTACCAACAGGATGCCAGGTCTAATGTAGTTAATACAACCTGCTTAGCTTTATCCAGTTTTGCAATGACACTCACCATTCCAGTCTGATTTTTGATTCCCCCAATCTCCCTGCAACATGTACTTTCTCCAGTTAAGAAAACAAACTAAAGAACTGTTCCCAGATCTCTGCTAGTACTGGTATACAGTCTTTTAAGTTACCCACATTTCTGCAATTCTGGAGCAATTGCAGAACAATACTTCAAATCTCCCTTTTTCCCCCTAAATGACTCAATTATATTTGCAACCAATGTATTGGGTAGCATTTCACACCAGAGTGAAAAACCAATTACTGAAATTAATATGTAACAAAATTCATTGAGGGGAGCACGAGTGGGTGCTGAAAAGGCATGTGGGAGGTATAGGTTGGAAGTAGGGCTAGTAGGTGATGCGATGAGGAAAGATGCAAAAGTGTGAAAATATCTCCTACACATTCAGCATTCCTTGAAACTCCCATTCCCCTTTCAGACAAAGAAAAATGGCCTAATTTGAAATGGTGTGGCCATTCATCGACACCAAAATGAGCTGCTCTTAATCGATAATGGTCTTGAGTGAAAAGTTCAATCAAAGCGCTAAACCATCTTTTCACTGGTGATGCATAATGCTGAAAGTTTCACAATTCAATGCCTTCACTGACAAATTTATAAATTTATAGAAGCTTCAACCTACTTATCAAAAATATTTCTCCACACATTTCCCTTAAGAAAATAATCAGTAAAAGTTCATAGGTGATAGCATAATGAACTTCAGCACAAGATAGAAACGGTTGCAACATTTGACTTTAGCATTCTCTCTGAACCAGCCAGAAGAGTTAATGCATACAAGGCCTAAGTGGGAAGGTAGAGGGCAAGTTGCCATGCTAACTTTGCACCAAGAAAGGTGGCCTCAGCTTTTGAACACAGCTTCAGGCTGGGTGCCATTTTTCCCCTTTCACAAAATACAGCTAAGGTTTTTCCTCACTGGCAGACGACTCTGTGTTGCCAGCTCGGTCAGCCTGTTGCCAACTGTCCATCAAGTTTTAAAAACAGTGCCTCATTGACATTCCACCACCCTCCCAGAATCCACATGCTGTCCTCACAGACTGCTGTCTTTCCATCAAACACATATCCTGAAAAAAAAAAAACTGGTTAGGTCCAGAAACCTTAAAAAGACACTAGAAAAGTTAGCAATGAGAAGACTGTTCAGCTGATTAAAAACTGGCATCTCTGCAACTTCAACTTTCCCATTTGACATCCACGTGCATTCTGCGGAACCAAAAGTTCTTCCCTTTAGTACTTTGTCCAGTAAGTTGGTCCAAACATATAATCTATATGAATGAAGATCTTGCAAACTGAAATTCATATTTTCTGACTCTACTGTCCAGTAGCAAATCAGATTCATCTTACTGACACTGCGTGTTGGTTACTTCGATGATTTGGCCTGAAAAATTTTGGTCACTCTGGATTTCTGTGGGCCTGCTGGGGAGGTGGTGGTGGTGTGCTGGGTGGGGGCGGTGGGGGTTGGGGCTCTAGCCACACAGGAAAGGTAAGTGCATAGAAATACCAATTGTCAGCTGCGGCTCAGTCAGCACCACTTTCATCTCGAGAACTGCAAGGTTCCAGGTTTAAGTCCCGCTCTAAGGCTGGAGCGCAAAAAAAAAAAATCAAGGCTGACACTCCAGTGTAATACTAAGGGAGTGCTGCACTCAGCGGTGCCATCTTTCAAACGAGTTGTTAAACTGAGGCCCCATGTGCCTGCTTGATGGATGTAAAAGATCCCATGGGGCTATCTTGAAGAGTTGGGGAGTTATTCCGTGTTCTAGCCAATATTTATCCCTTAACCAACATCAAAAAATTATCTGGGCATTATTACACTGCTGTTTGTGGGAGTTCGCTGTGTGGAAATTGGCTGCCACATTTCTTACATTATGGCAGGGGCTGCTACACTTCAGAAGTACTTCATGGCTATAAAGCGCTTTGAGATGTCTAGTGGTTGTAAAAAAAGTGCTGTATAAATGCAAGTATTTCTTTTTAGCTGATTTCCAAGAGAGTAGGCAGGAGAAATGAGACAAGTCTTTGACATTCTATTGTGGGAGGGAAGGAGTTGTCAGTGAAGAAAAAAAAATTCAGGTCAGCCAACAGCACCCAGATTTCTCCATTGAGCCCTTGGCACCTGCAGTACACCAGTGAGGCAGTGCTGCACTGCAAAGACATCTTAATATCAAAGTCAGAACAGCATACTAAAATGAGTCTTCATTTTTTTGAAAAATGAAAGGCACCATAAAAATGCAGAATAAATATTAACAAAGACTGTGTCAAGTTTCAAGATACCATAGATAAAATGGTTAGAAACAAATTAAAATTCAAAACAGCACCTAGTGCCTATAAATATGGGATTTTCTTCCAGTCCCTCTTGATTATGAGGAAAGAGGTTAAGAGAGAGACAAGGAAAATATGAAGTGAGCACGGGGGTCAGACCCCAAAAATTCTAAGAGTAATGTTAAATGTGAGGTGGGACCACAAGAGGTGAAAGTAACAATTTAGTAGAGGACAAAAGGAGTTACCTCAAATAAAACAAGATAGTATTAAAGAAAAGCCAGGCATTGTGGATGTTGGAAATCAGAAATAAAATACAGAAAGCATTGAAAAATGCTGAGCAGAGCTGACTGTTTCCGTTTTAGATTGATGACCTTTTTTCAGAACTAACTTTAATACTGTTAAGATAAGTAGGATGATGTGATGGGATACATGAAAAACCCATAACTGGAGAAGAAACAGCAGAGGCCCTAGAAATTATATGTCAGGGTTCTATTATCAAGAACTGAGGTATGCTCAAGGATTGAAGAGTGGTCATTGCAATACCCATTTTTCAAAAGGGAGACAGAGCTGACCTGGACAATTGCAGGGTAATTAGCTTAATATTTTGATAGGAGTCTTTTGACAAGATGAATTATATAGACAGAAAATAATTAAACACAGTCAAAATGGATTTCAGAAAGGAAGATTGCTCTTAACAAATCCAGGAGTTCTTTGAGGAGATTAGATATCTCGAGTATAAGGGAAATGAAGTGGACGTAGGAAAAATGTGCTTTGAAAAAGCCGTTGATGAGGTATTACATAGGAAAAAAAGTGGAGAACATTAAGGAATATAGAATTAGTCAGATGGTAGCAAATTGGATTAAGAACCAGTTGGAAGAGTAGAGTCGGAATAGGCTTCATGCACAGTTTTTCCAATGATTCAAAGTTGGTGGTAATGTCCTACAGGATTCTGTTCTAGGATCATCTCTGTTCACATTAGCGATAATGAATATGCAGCTAAATGGGATGGTGTCTGGATTTGTACTCTGGGAGGTATATAAAATAACTGAAGGCCAAGGAAGATGCAGCCAGCAGAAATGGTGGACTGGGCAAAAAAGTGACAGATGAAATTAGGCCAGTTAAACAGGAGATAGCCCAAAATAGCAATTAAATTAAATGTGGGAGGGCAGAGGGACCTGGGGCTCTGGTTCACAAGGCATTAAAAGCAACAGCTCAAGTAGGTATAGGATGCAAGAGTCAAGATGCAATAGTGAATCCATGAAGGGTGGGAGAGTAACTTTAACCGTGGGTTGGAGCAACAGCTGCCATTTATGCATCTCTTTCAATTTTCCTTTTGATTGGCTGTTTTATGTCAAGAGAGTTGACGATCTGCATATACAGAGAACCATTTGGAAGAACTGTGCACAGTTCTGGGCTCAATGCTAGAAGAAAAAGGCTCTAATACAGCAGATTCACTAGTATGCTTAAGAATACAGTAAACTTGGTATTATCTGGCAATCCACCAACCAGAATTCTCTAATTGGAATTTCTGATATTCCTCTAATACATAATCACTTTTCCAACCGGAGGCAATTAGAAAGTTATCTAGAACCTGTCCCCGTTTACTGTATTATTTTAAACATGTTTTAATGTACTGTTGAAGATTAGAGGTTATAAAAGCTTCTTCACGGCCTGAGCACTTGCATAATACTTTGTGCTACAAGTAATGCACTGTCTTTCAGCTGTAAATGGAACTCCCTGTCAATCGGCATTTTTGATGAACTGGTAACCCCCATTCCCCCCACATGCCGGATATAGATTTTAGCGTACAAGTAATTACTTAGATTGAGAATAGAGAGCAATTTTTTTTCAAAAAGCGATTTAAGTCATTAATTTTAAAAAAATATATATACTTTCATGGGATGTCGGTGTCACTGGCTAGGCCAGCATTTATTGCCCATCCCTAACTGCCCTGGAGGTGGCAGTGATGAGCCACCTCCTTGAACTGTTGCAGTCCATTTCGTGTATGTATACACCCACAGTGCTGTTAAAGGAGACAGTTCCAGGATTTTGATACAGCAACAGTGAAGGAATGGGGATATAGTTTCAAGTCAGGATGGTGTGTGGCTTGGAGGGGAACATGCAGGTGGTGTTTCCATACATCTGCTGCCCTTCTTGGTGGTAGAGGTTGGGGGCTTGGAAGGTGCTGCCGAAGGAGCCTTGGTGAGTTGATGCAGTGCATCTTGCAGATGGTATGCACTGCTGCCACTGTGTGTCAGTGGTGGAGGGAGTGAATATTTAAAGTGATGGATGGCATGCCAATCAAATGGGCTGCTTTGCTCTGGATTGTGTGAAGCTCCGAGTGTTGTTGGAGCTGCACTCATCCAGGCAAGTGGAGAGTATTCTATCACTCTTCTGACTTGTGCCTTGTAGATGGACAAGCTTTGGGGAGTCAGGGGGAAGAGTTATTCACTTCAGGACTTCTAGACTCTGACATGCTTTTGTAGCCATAGTATTCATATGCCAGGTCCAGTCCAGTTTCTGGTAAATGGTAACCCCCAGGATGTTGATTTGGTCGGTGGTGGTGGTGGGGGGGGGGGGGGGGGGGGGCGCGCGCATTCATCAACAGTAACGTTGTTGAATGTCATGGTGAGGTGGTTGGATTCTCTCTTGTTTGAGATGGTCATTGCCCAGCACTTAAGTGGCAAGTTACATTTGTGCTACATATCAGCCCAAATCTGAATGATGTCCAAGTCCTGCTGCATATGGACATGGACTGCTTCAGTATCAGAGGCGTCACGAGTGGTGCTAAACCTTGTGCAATCATCAGTGAACATTCCCACTTCTGACGTTATGATAAGGGGTGGGGGTGGTGGAAGAAGATCATTGATGAAGCAGCTGAAGATGGTTGGGCCAAGGACACTACCCTGAGGAACACCTACAGTGATGTTCTGGAGCTATGAGTGACCTCCAACAACCACAACCATCTTCCTTTGTGTTAGATATGACTCCAAGCAGTGAAGTGTTTTCCCCCTCTTATTCCCATATGACTCCAGGTTTGCTATGGCCTCTTGAAGCTTGGTCAAATGCTCCCTTGACGTCACAGGCATTCACTCGCACCTCACCTCTGGAGTTCAGCTCTTTTGTCCACATTTGGACCAAGGCTGCAATGAAATCAGGGATAGAGCGGCCCTGGCAGAACCCAAGTTTAGTGTCAATGAGTAGGTTATTGCTGAGTAAGTGCTGCTTGATAGAGCTACCAACACTTTGCTGATGATCAAGAATAGACTGATGAGGCAGAAATTGGCCCCATTACCAATAAAAAGGGTGCTAAAAGGATATGGGATCAGACTCCCACTTGTGGCAGATAAACAATAGATTGGCTGGCCTGACCAGCCTGCTCCAGTTTTGTCATTTCTTGGTTCTGGTCAGGGAGTGTGGAAGGGGTTTGGGGTTTTGTGGTTTACCCTGCCCTAGCTTACGTTTACTAATGATTCCGATCTGCAGTGTGTTCTAGTGTTCACTGTTTAACACAAGGAATCGATTACCGATCTGCACAACTGCTTCCTCATTGGTAACAAGATTCAACAGATTTTTGGAACCACATTCTCACCAGCCTCTGAAGCAGTGGCATCTGCGCAGGTCATTGAAACTAGCAAATGCAGCTGAAGCAGGGAGAAACAAGCGTCCAGACACAACTGCGTACAATATAAAAGTATGCAAGAGCTGTACATACCAGAGAATATCAGTGCATTCCTAGTTCAGCAAGACAATCACTACAATACTCTTTTCCCCTCATGCCAAGGACTCTTGTGTACAAAGTATACAGCAGGACCCCGTGATCTTCCACTATCTGCCCACTGCTGTCTCCCTACCCAACCCTGGGGACATATTACTGTATTACGTTTACAGCCTTTCCTGACATAACACGGCCAAAGTGTAGGCAGAGAAATTCAGTAGTGTGGGCCTCATGGTGGATACACACAGTCATGCGATTTCACCAGCGATGAATCATTATCTTACCACAGCACAATGTGCCAATGTGGAGCTAAAACTGGCACATGTCTAGTGTCGGCTCACCTGCCCACATTCTTGGCTGCACATTTGGGTGGGGGTGAAGAGGGATGTAACAGATTGGAAATAAATGGAGAACTTCAATAAAGCTGTTTAAATGAAGATATTATTTAAAATGTACTATCTGCATGAAACATCTTTTACCTGAAATTGTGTGACAGATATCCAGTTTCAGTTACTACTGGGCAAGAACAGATTAGGAGCTGGGTTTGCAGTTTATAGGCATGGCATACAAGATTATTCCAAGTCTAGAAGAGGCAGGGTCCAAAAATGCCACTTACAACAAACCAATTTCAGACAAGCTAAAAGAATGTCACTATTGGTTATTTCCTTTCCAGTCTAAGAAGGTACTACTCAGTAGAGTCAAAGCAATCCCAAAATACAGACCTCACCCCACAGCAGGCCTTCAATCCTTCCCCTCTACCTTAGTAAAGCTATAGGTTAATTTAATTCAAAGAGCACGACGAAAACATGCATCTTCAAATGACAGCCAAGCTTTTGGTCAATCTGGTTTTCAGCACTTAGTGATGAACAGTTAATGGCCTCCTCCTGTGCCATCATTAACTATGAAAAGAGTTTGCTGTTTCAAACCAGTTAACAAATAAACACACATATAAAAGATAAAATGGTTAATTCCTAAATTTCCACTGAAATGGCCTCGGTTGTATCAAACTGCCACAAAGTCAAAAAGGAATAAAACCAGATGGACCACCCGGCATTGACCAAGGCACTGGAAATGACAAAGGCACACTCAGCTCTGTCAACCCTGCAAAATCCTCCTCACTAACATCTGGGGGCTTGTGCCAAAACTACAGAGCTGTCTCAGGCTAGTCAAAACCAGCCTGACATAGTCATACTCACCAAATCATACCATAGACAATGTTCCAGACACCACCATTACTGGGTATGTCCCAACGCACCAGCAGGATAAACCCACCAGAGGTGGTGACACAGTAGTATACAGTCAGGAGGGAGTTGCCTGGAGAGTCTGCAACATGGAGTACAGAGTCCAAAAAGTCTCGTGGCATCAGGACAAACATGAGCAAGGAAGCCTCCTGCTGATTACTATCTACTGCCCTCGGCTGTTGAATCAGTGCTCCTCCATGTTGAACACAAATTGGAAGAAGCACTGAGGGTGACAAGGTCACAGAACGAACTCTGAATGGGGGACTTCAACATTCATCACCAAGAGTGACTCAGTTGCACCATTACTAATTGAGCTGGGCGAGTCCTGAAGGATATTGCTGCTAGACTCGGTCTGTGGTGAGGACCAACCAGGAAAAATCTATTTGACCTCATCCTCACCAATCTATCTATTGCAGATGCATCTGTCGATAACAGTATTAGTAGGGGTGACCACCACAGAACTTGTGGAATCTCCCATCTTCACATTGAAGATACCCGCCAACGTGTTGTGTTGCATTACCACTGTGCTAAATAGGAAAGGTTTCAAACAGACCTAGCAACTCAAAACTGGGCATCCATGAAGTGCTGTGGGTCTTCAGCAGCAGAACTGTACACAACCACAACTTGCAACCTCATGGCCCAGCATATCCCCCCATTCTACAATTGCCATGTAGCCAAGATATCAACTCTGGTTCATTGATGAGCGCAGGAGGGTATGCCAGGAGCAGCACTAGTCTTACCTCAAAATATGAGGTGTCAACCTGGCGAAACTACAACAAAGGGCCACATGCATGCAGCGGAAAAGCATGAGATAGATAGAGCTAAGTGATCCTATAACCAATGCATCAGATCTAAGCTTTGCAGTCCTGCCACATCCAGTCATGCATGGTGGTGGACAATTAAACAACTAATAGGAGGAGGAAGGTCCACAAATGTTCCCACCTTCAATGATGGGGGAACCCAGCATGTCAGTCAACCATCTTCAGCCAGAAGTGCCAAGTGGGTGATCCATCTCAGCTTCCTCCAGAGGATCCTAACATTGTAGATGCCAGTCATCAGCCAATTCGATTCTCTCCACGTGATATCAAGAAATGTCTGAAGGAACTGGATGTAGCAAAGGCTATGGGCCTCAACAATATTCTGGCTGTAGTACTGAAGACTTGTGCTCCAGAACTAGCCATGCCCCTAAGCTGTTCCAGTACAGCTACAACACTAGCTTCTATCCAGCATGTGGAAAATTACCCAGGGATGTCTTGTTCATAAAAGGCAGGACAAATCCAACTCAGTCAATTACCACCCCATCAGTCTACTCTCAGTCATCAGCAAAGTGATGATGTAGTTGTCAGAGCTATCAAGCAGCACTTACAAAGCAATAACCTGCTCTCTGACACTTAATTTGGGGTCTGCTAGGGCTATTCAGTTCCTGAACTCATTACAGTCTTGGTCCAAACATGGACCAAAGAGCTGAATGCAAGGGGGAAGGTGAGAGTGCCTGCCTTGACATTAAGGCTGCATTTGATTGAATGTGGCATACAAGACGCAAGTCAGGAGTGTGATAGAATACTCTCCACTTGTCTGGACAAGTGGAGTTCCAACACTCAAGAAGCTTGGCACGATCCTCACTTGGAACCATATAGCCGTTCCTTCACTGTTGCTGGTTAAAATCTTGGAACTCCCGAACAGCACTATAGGTGTACCTGCACCTCAGCAGTCCATGTGGTTCAAGAAAGCAGCTCACCACCACCTTCAAGGGAAATTAATAGGTAACGAATGCTGGCCGAGCCAACAGCATCCACATCCTGTGAAAGAATTTTAAAAAACCAAAATTTAAGTTGTATAGTTTCTGCATGTTGGCACGCAATAGAACCCTCGTGTGGTATTTGCGTTTCAGAACAAACTTTCTTCTGCAGTGAATAATGCTTCATTCAAAATTACCTTTGCGAGAGAGAGAGTTGTCTGGGAAGGCATACTAGTAGATTCCTGTTACTGGTCAAATGAAGCCTTACAGAAGACTTGGCAACTTTAAAAACTTTCCTTATACATTGGACATATTTAGATAACACAGGATACAGCATCTTTCCACCCAAGGTACCAGGGATGCCTCACTTCCTGAGTAAATCAAGGACTGTAGCACACCATATGGCATGTTCTGTTTAACTATATTCATCAGCAAGCTTTATTTTTAATCCGAGTAGCACTCCATAAATAAATATATAAAAGAGGTCACCATAACAAGGAGCATCTTCTCTTCCTCCATTTAAAAGGCACAGATTTCCAAATACAAATATCACTCAAGGAATGTATTATCCTCCTACATGCTTTCTGTGTTAAGATGGTGCAAGGCTTTTTTAACTTGATTACTCAGGCAGTAGCTGGCCTGGCTTTTGGGCACTGCCATCCTCCAGTACCTCACCCAAGTGGCTTTTTCTCATACACAAGGCTAGACAGTGTTTTAGGAAGCTCTTCAAGTTTGAGAGAAATCACAGGTGAGCTGGTCCTTACCAGAGCTCTGTGCATACAAGCTTACCAGCAGGATTCTCTGGTCAGTGAAGGGGAGCCAGAGCTGATTTTTCCCCTTGCTTAACTGACTGCTGTGCCCTTATCCATGCATCCTGGAAGAAGTTAGCTAACGATAATGTCTACAATTATATAATATGCAAATGGAGAATCTGGATTGAGAGGACAGATCATATAGGATTAACGAAAGTCTCACCCCTCCCCAACCAGTCCAGGCTAGGTCACAGTATCAAATTACAATCAAACACATACATGCTCAGAAGGCTCTCCGACAGACAGAACAGGAAGTTGAAGCTTGATGTTCAAATTCACAGTCTGCTACTCTGTAGTTCTCAGTAATTAGCCAGCCGGTAGCTAAGCATATAGACTAGCAAGATCACGATCAATCACTGAATGATTTGAAAACTAGCAGAGGGCAAGCACCATCTGTGCAACTGCATCCATTTCCAACCTTGCTATAAAGTGGGAAATTGCAGTAATAAAACCAAAGCAAGCCCTTACAAATCTTGGACCATAGTGAAATAAGTCATTTCTTCAGAAGAATCCTGAGACATGCCATTTTCCAGAAAGGAACATTTAGCCTCTTAGCCTTTCCATTAGAACAAAGGAATGAGAATAGGGTAAACCATCCCTCGAGCCTGTTTCACTATTCCTTTAGATCACCAGTGGGCTGATCTATAGCTTATCTCCATTTCCATACCTAGGTAACCTTCTGTAATCCTTAATACCCTTGTCTAACAAAAAAATTAATATCAGTCTTGATTTTCAATTTATCTAGCCTCCACAGCTTTTGAGAAATTAGTTCCTGACTTCCATTACACTGTGAAGATGTACTTCTGACAGCACACTTAACAGTACTACTCTAATTTTAAGGTTATGCCCCAGTGTTCTGAACTCCACCACCGCCCCCCCCCCCACTTCAGAAGAAATTGTTTCCTTGATCTACTCCATCGATTTCTTGAAATCATCTCAAACACAACAATTAGGTCACCCCTTAAGCATATATATTCAAGGGAATACAAGCTCAGTCTATGCAACCTGTTCTCATAATCTAACTCCATTCCCTTAGCATAAAGTGGTTTAACCTTTAGACTCCCTAATTTTCCAGTACACTGCATCCTCTTCCCAGTTGGAATTTAATAACTGCGAGCTCCTTCATCCTCGAGTACCAGCCCTGTCACCACACACTAAATAATCAATGCTAACAACTGGAGCTCTATATAGCAAAATCCAAGGGAACCTCATCAGGAATTTGGTACTCCAAAATGGAAATCAATTCCCAGCCTCATCCTCTTTTTTGTAGGCACATTTCCATTTCTCCATCAGCACAAATGACACTTCAAATACTATAGCCTTCTCTGCCAATCACTGAAAACTGCTCCGATAATGATGTAAGCTAGCTATAAATATTAGCTTTATTAACCTCCCACTATACCCTCGTCAATTCACCAAGCTCTGGACGTGCGTTACTCTCTCAAATTAGCCATACAACTAAGGGGAGTGGCTTTTGCCTTCAAGAGAATATTGGTGGTATTGGGGTCATTAATAACCTGAAGTCAGTGCTCCTATCTCAAGAGCAAACATCTGTGACTTTCCAAGAACCATTAGGAACACTTGAGAACAAAGGAGAGGAAATTTCCCATTTGGAACTTGCTGTCGCCAATTATCCTCCTACAAAAATGCAGCAAACATGCTCATTACTACGCTTGAACAGGAAGTCGCCTAGACTTCCCTTAATGTCATAGTAGGTAAAAATAGTTCCCATGTAAGAGGGATAGCATGCAAAGTATTCCAGCTTTATTCCCCAGCCTATCCAACATTAACCTATCTCATCAACAGCAATTGAGGTATTACAATTGATCTTGGTGTTCCTTGATGACAGGAGAGTGGAGAAAAGCAGGAAGAACCACCCCGACCATCATAGTCACTACAAGAGAATCAACTGTAGATGGGTTTAAACTTGGCTTCAATGCTCGCATGATAAATAGCCAATGGGCATTCACTCTAACACTATGAATGGTCCATTTGCAGTAACAGAACTTCTGGCATGCCTGGAAGAACATACCCTGATAAGAGCTGGCACCTATAGGAAAACACAGGAGGGCAATTCATAATAGAGCAGCAGATCACTGTTGGCTCAACAGTAAGGCATCAACAGGTTAGAGTGCATCATAAGATTGTTAGAGATGTTTGAAACCAGCCAACAAAGTGAATGCAACACACAAAGGTAACACAAGGGCTGGTCTGCTCCAAAATAGGTGTGTACGGGAGACAAGAAACACAAATTACAAGCATTGTTGGCAAAGCATTTACACATCAGCTTTCAGGAGGAATTAATAGCAATGGGAACCACATGCAAGGGTTTCCATTTATAATTGCTACTTCTTTGCACCCAGATTATCAGGCAGATATCAGAGAATTTTACAACCACAAGCCCCCAACGATTTTATGCAGGGCCAATTGGGCTGCCTGTCAGCAACAAAATCTATCACTACCATATATTTATACAGCACCCTTAATATAATGAAAGTTCCTAAGGCACTTCATAGGAGCATTGCAAAATAAACTGAGTGTCACATAAGACAATTAGGTCAGATGACCAAATATTTGGTCAAAAGGAGGTAGATATTAAATGCGTGCTCAAGGACACGAGGAGCAGAGACTTCGATGACCTCACATTGAGGATAGAAATCAGGAGACCAGCCAGCAGTACTTTGAAATAGTCAAATCTAGAAGTAACAAAGCCATGAAAATCACTGAAAAAAATTGTTCTGATGAGTGCAAGACGAAAAGCTTAGACAAAAAAGATTTTTTTCAGCAATAATGAAGTTCCGCACTGGAGAGAAGAGAGAAGAGGATTGTTGGATAAGCAGTCTGGTAATTTAGCAACAGCGGAGGGGCATCAGGTAGAGCTGGGTGTCTTCAGCATACATGTGAAAACTAATGCTTTGCTATTGGATGATGTCACCAAGTGGCAGCATGTAGATAGGAGGGGGCCAAGGATGGACCCTTGGGAGACACCTGAGGTAAATGGTGTGGGAGCAGGAAGAAAAGCCATTGCAACTGATGCTCTGGCTATAATAGGTAAGAAGAGCAGCCCCACCCAGCTAGATAACAGTAGGACAGAGTTGGAGGAGGCTGCTGTGGTCAACCATGTCAAAGGCTGCAGATAGGTTAAGAAGGGACTTTACCTTTATCACATAGAATGTCAGTTGAGTTTGATAAGAGCAGATTCAGTGCTGTAGCAGGAGTGGAAACCAGGTTAGAGGGATTCCAACATGGAGTTCCAGGAAAGATGAGAAAGATGAGCACAGATTAGGGAGGCAACAACACATTCAGGGATTTGAGAGGAGAAAGGGAAACTGGAGATAGGGAGGTAGTTTTTTTGAGAGGGTAATGATGGCAGATCTAAGCAGAGAGACACACAATACCAGAAGGAGATAACCATTGCTAATACTAATACCAGCTAACACAGGGACCAGAAGGGGAGATTAAGTGGTCAGCAGGTTGGTGGAAACAAGGTTGAGGAAGCAGGAGGTGGGTCTCATAGATGAGATGAGCTTGCAGAAGGATGAGGGGAAGTGGGAAATAGACTAGAGGGCTAGGACAGGGGGATAATATTAAATGTAGTTTAGCCAGGTGGGCTAATGGGAGGGAGAGACACTACAGATGCAGCTAAGATCATGATCTTCAGATTTTTAATGACAAAGAAATCCATGAGCTCCTTGTGCTTATTGTGGAGACGAGGATGGAGGAGGCAAGAGAGAGGAATTTAAGACAACTGTTGGCTGTAAAGAAAAAAAAATGCAAAAAAGGTGGCAATTTAAAAAATGCATTTCCCTGACAAAAGCTCAGCAACTAGAAATATCTTTCATTTCAACCCACTACACCTGCATAAGAGATAAAAGACTATGTTTTCCAAACATCTGTACTTCATATTGGGAATCTAAGGTTTGGAGCATTACACAACTTTCCACACAATCAAGCTAATGGATGGAAATTGCACTGGTACCCATTAACAAATTCTAAATATGTGCTTCCATTACACAAGGTACCCCAAACCATAGTCTACTCTTGCAGTCTTTGCCAGCCAGATAAATGTACAAACCTGAAGGCATTTAAAATAGTTCATTAATAATCATAAGCTATGCTATACAGTTGTCTGTAAAATCAAATACTTGCTTCCCAATCACACACAGCCCCACACTCGTCAACTCTCATCCTTTCTTTCCCAACGCCATGGGGAGTTATTCCATAGTTACCAGTAGGCCCTCCCTCAGCACCTCACCAAAGGGGCCATTCTTTATGCGAATTCACACATACAAGCATCTGCTTATTCAACTTGGGAGGGCATCACAGCGAAGCCTATTCTGCTGCAAATTCACATAAAAATGCACTATAAGGACACTGTACCTTAAGTTTACAAAACAAAATTTAAAAAAATCCAGCAGGTTCAGTTGCTATTGTCATCCAATGACCCTTGTAAGCAAATGGATGCCAGTTAGAGATAGAATCAAAACTGGCTGTGACCTTCCTCCACAACCAAATAATATGCCAGCTTTCACTGCATATTTACTGGGAAGGGAGAGACATATTCAATGCTTGGATTGAGTTTGCTCCCCTTTCTTCCCACCGCCAGACTGTTGGAACAGATAATCTTCTGCCCTTCAATGTTATTAGTTGCTTCCTCCTTCCTCAACCCCACGCCCGCTCCCCAAATCGCATCCCCAACTCAAGGTGGGCAAATATAGAGGCCAACTGGCTTCAGAGACATAGTGGTAAAAGAGGAAGTTCAAACCTACATTCTGCTGTTCTGGTGGCTGAGGAATGAAGTCTCTGAGTAATAGAAAAGCCTGATGATCCCTGTTCTGTGCCAAATTGGCACTGGAGACATCATTAAACCCAGTTGTCCTCAGAGAGGAAAGGAAATGTTTTAAAAATATCAAATCGGAGAGCAATAATGTCACTGAGCAAGGACGGAGTCAGGCTCAGCTGTAATTCTCTCTGTCTTTGACATCTTGCAAATATTAGGGAGGAGAGAAAGTAAAATATCAAGTGTCATTGCCTATGTCAACATTAGTGGTTGGCCACCAAAAAACAGCCAATTTCAACTTGCGTTCATCAGAAAAGCTAATATCAGCCGAGGAGTACTTCAAGTCGCGTGGGAGTGTGGCTGCGCAGCAACCCAGAATGTACCACTCAATACAACAAGCAAGCTCTGCATAACACTTAAAATTTTGGTGGTGGGGGTTGGTAAACAAAGTGCACAAATAATCAACACTACCTGTTGCTATGATTTTTGGAGCTGGAGGAGCTGTGCTTGGATTTCTCGCGATCCTTGTCCCGATCCTTTGACTTGTGCTCCTTATGCTTGTGCTCTTTATGCTTGTGTTTCTCTTCGCTTTTGCTAGACTTGTGGGAATCTGCAGGTAGATAGGGAAGAAACAATGTCTGCTGTCATTTCTGTTTCTTTTTTACACATCAATAAAGTGAGCAGTCTTGGAACTTCTACGCAATAAAGATTACACAAACACATGGTGTTCTTGCAATTCTCCATTTTAAAGCACACCGCACAAAAATACTGCATTGCGCATATTTATATCCATCCAGTCTTGTCATCTAAATATTTGTCACACCAAGATGCTTCCTTGTCTTCTGAAGGTGTCAGCTTTTGCACTGGCTACCTTCTGACATACTTTCAGCAGGGTTCACTGGCTATTGATTCCCTTCCCCAACCGAAGAGGCTGAGATACACTGTAGCTCCCCTACTGAAGGCTGGTAACTCCATTCAAACTGCGGGTCAAACCAAGCTAATTATCAGCCTGGGCCATCACAAGAATCCAAAATGAATCTTGTACACAATTAGTAGATCAAGTTGTTTTGCTCATTTAATGCAGTGAAAGTGGCAGGATAGCAACATGGCTGTTTGAAGAATTATACAAGTGACAGAGAGTCGAGGTCAGCTGAGAGGCACATTGGATTTTGATTAACCTCATATTTCCAAGGAATAAAAATGAATTAGAAAAGTACAAGATTTAAAGTGTGATAAGTGCAAGGCTTATTCATTTGAATGAACAAAGTTACATTCAAACCATACCCTTGCGTTCTACATCCAGTTACAGACATCAAAAAGACATTAAAGTCCTGGAGGCCATCCAAAGCGCCACTGGACTGATCCCTGGTGACTAGGGTCGGAGGAGCTACTCTGAGCTTTACAACCATAACAGGAGGCAACCACATGCAAGATAACAACTAAATAAGAAAAGATAGATCCAGGACAGCACTTCAAATTAAATAACAATAAGAAAATTGGAACAAAGATTCAAACCAGTAAATGGCAAATTTAGGATCGATAACAGGAAGTTCCTCATACGGACTGGATGCATGGGTGGCGAGTTTAAAAACTTCCTGGATCACAAGAGGCAGTTGGATACTGTGTTGAAGGGATGTTTTTAAAAATGGACAAGCTAAAGATTTTTTTTCTCTTTATTCTTTCACGGGATGTGGGTGTCATTGACAAGTCCAGCATTTGTTGCCCATCCCTAATTGCCCTTGAAATGAGTGGCATGCTAGCCCATTTCAGAGCCAGCCACACTGCTGTGGGTCTGGAGTCATATGTAGGTCAGAGCAGGTACAGATGGCAAATTTCCTTCCCTAAAGGACATTAGTAGACCAGATGGGTTTTTAATGACAATCACTGATAGAAATGGTGTCCATGAAGCTGAGATTAGCTTTCAATTTCAGATTTTTATGAACTAAATTTAAATTCCGCCAGCTGCCACGGTGGGATTTGAACCCTTGTCTCCGGGCATTAACCTGGGCCTTTGGAATACTAGTCTGATGACATTACCACTATGCCACCTCATGGGCCAAATGGTCTTCCTTGTCAGTATTTATTTATTTTGAGGCAGTCACCATCACTTGCAGTAAGTGCAATTACTACACTGTGCTTGGAGGTGGGGATTTGGAGAAGGAAGGAAACCCAAAGGCTATTGAGTCCAGTGTGAACTCTTAAAGGCCCAACACACTATACAGTCAACGCAAGATGCTGGATTCAGTAAGCCTTCTGAACGCAACACTATATATACAGTCAACGTTACATATGGCTAACTTGTACTTATTACCCAGTCCCAACAATGGTGACAGGATTTATTTCTATTGCTCTGCAAAACCAAAAGGACTAATGTGTGCTATGGAGCAGGAATGAATGTTGCCCTAATGATTAAAACAGGCAATTGTCGGTGGTGTGGGAAAGGAAGAATAAAGAAAACAAAGCTTTCCTTTTTAAAAAAAGATTCAAAACGGAAAACAAGGCAAGTACTTCATGCATCAGATACAGACCCAATATACTTTAGCTAAAATCAGAGACCTTTCCTGAACATGCTGATCAAACCAATCTTTGCAACACAACAGTAAAAGCAAGTCATATCAAGGTCAGCACCATTTTGTTGCATGCAGTCAGTTGTGACATTCAAAATAAAACAGGAAGGATGGTCACAAAATAATCTCACTGAAGGTATTGTGCTCTTCATTCAAATTTTAAAAATTTTCCTGCAAAGACCGAGCAATCTGGCTTTCTCGTTCACAGCATGCAGTATAATATTGCCAGCCAAGACAGAAACTGGTTCTCCTACTTGTACTGATACAAGAAAGGATTGAGAGAGAGAGAGACACAAATCTATTAAGTCAAAACTGGTAGATATTCGAGGATGTTTTACATTAAAATCACCCTGGACTGACAATATTCCAGGTATCCAGAGGAAGCCACAACCATTGCCCAGGAGCTGGCCTCGCAATGGAAAAACTTGCACCATTGTATGGGAACTAGCCTGTCTGTATAAGCCCAACTAACTGTTGGTCCTTTCTGGAAGGGGGCAGGAGAGGGGAGGGGTAAAGAGGAAGAAGAAAGCAAAAAACAAAAAAGACCTTCCAGAGCCAACATTTTGCACAGGGCTAGTACCTTATGGTCTTGATCAATGTAACTTTAAAGCATGTAGAGAACAAGCTAAACAGCAGCCATAATGAGAAACCAGTGCTACAAACTTTAAATGCAGATCATTTGACAATCTACAGTAGTTGCCTTACAATGCTGGACTGGATATATTGTCAGAATATGATTATGCTCAACTACAGCTAGCATCTACAGTTACAGGCTCAAGAGGAATGTGGAAGAGAAAATTGGGAGAGAATCTGGGAGGGGGAGGGGTGGAAAGGTAACACGTCACTCTATCAGGATTGCCAGCAGAGATCAGAGATCATTGTCAATCCCTTCTCAAATCAGGCAGCAGAGAATGGAACAGGGCCCAAGCCAGAAAGGAGTATAAAATACAGCCTCTCCATTCTGCTTTGCACAAGTTCCATGCAAGAGTTAAAAGTCAAAGGCAGTGAATGTATTTCTGTACCAGCACATTCCAACCAAAAAAAGATGTGGGCTCATTGCTCTCCACTTTTACATTTCTTCTTCATAGATGGGGGAAGGAAGGGTAATCACCTTCACAAACTCAACTCCTTTCCATATCCCTGGTTGCTAACAAAAGGTCAATTGATAAATGGAAGACAAGGCAAAATCTACTATCTTGGTGAATTATTGGTGAGGAGAACCACACAAACTGGATGGCTAACTCCAGGTTCAATTCTAGCCCTGCACAGAGACAATAAGTAAATTCAGCTTGGCCAGCTATGATTGACTTCAGTTTCTACTCCAGCAAAGGGACTAAGATTCCTTCACCTGGTTTCAGTGCATTGTGCTGGAACACCGAGTTTCAGTGCATTGTGCTGGAAGGCGCACCCACATGAAAGCCAGTCAAGGAAAAGGATTGGATTTGACTTATGTGCAACTCTGCCCAAGACAAGTACTATAGCTGACAGTTCAAATGTGAAGAATGGCTACCTGGGCAAAGTACATAAGGACTTCTGGTGTCTTTGGAATGGCAGCTCAGCAACAGTCAGCGTCATCAAGGGTACTTGGAAGAAAGTTAGTTAAGAAATTAAAAACAATACACCCTTAAAAAAGAGACATTTTTCTAGTGAACTGCATGGTTCAATGAAGTGTGGCACAGAACAGGGTGATTTCTGGTTCCATCTGTCCATGGTGCTCTCAACTAAAGACAGCAGTGGGATAACTGAGTCACCAGCATCTTCTGGATTTTTTGGGGGGCGGGGGGGGGGGTGGAAAACAACAACAGACTTCCCACTCAGTCAGTTTTTGTTTTACAGCAGAATTTCAAACAGGGGAAGGATTATACGTAGCTGCAACACCCTCTCCTAACAACAAATAACCTATAAAGTCGTGGCTTTAAGTTGGCCTATGAAGAATAACAACCTGGAGAAGGAGGCCAACACTGTAGAATTATAACCATAACATGCATTCACATCTTCAGAAGATGAGGATACACAGTGGGGGTGGGAGCAGTGCCAGGTGTGTGAAGCTGATCTCTCTCTTCACCTTTTTCAAGATAACAACTGAACATGTAGAATCAACCATTCGGAATCCGATGAAGCACTAATAATTTAGAGGTACAAAGACAGAACAACTCTACATTGTCCAAACAGTGCCTTCTGACCTCCGTCTTGGAGGCACAATTCCTTCCCCCAAGACTTGTACAACTACATTGTGATACTAACTACAATGACCCTCTGATATCATCACCACAACTGCAGACCAAAGCTACCAATTCAAGAGGCAAGTTAACCAGTTACACACTGACCCATATCTAATTAGTCAGTCTGCAACGGGAAGGGAAAAGGACTATTATCTCATCTGGCCTCTTCATGTCTTCACTGGATGTTCTTGTCTGGCATTTGTGTAACTTTACTTTTGATGGGTAAACAAAAAACCCAATCAGGAAGCAAACTCAGAACTAACTACAGCACAAAAACATCTTGGAAACCAACTGGCGAATGCTTCAGATTGCAACTGGTCAGGGCAAGCAGACTATAAAGAGTTACTGGCCAATTAAACACCCCTTTACAATAGTCAGCAATTTGCCCAATGGAAGTCCAGCCATTCATCCAGAATCAAAAAGGGACATAACAGCCAAGCTACACAGCCAAACTTCCAAAATAAGAACAGAAAATGCTGAAATACTCAGATCAGCCAGCATCTGTGGAGAGAGAAACACAGTTAACTCTGTGCTTTTTCTCTCTCTCTCTACTGATGCTGCCTAACTTGAGTATTTGCAGCATTTTCTGCTTTTATTTCAGATTTACAGTCTCCGCAGTATTCTGCTTTTCGATCAGTGGCCTGGAGTATGATGAAACTGAAAGTGATGAAGAGCCTGCATTGATGGACACTCAACACAAGACGAAAGAAAACTAGTTCTGTTCCTCGTCTATATTGGCCCTATGGGCCAAGTGCTGGAAAATGGGATTAGAATAGATAGGTGTTTAATGGCCAGCACAGACATGATGGGTCGAAGGGCCTGTTTCTGTGCTGTATAACTGACTCAAACCAACAATGTAATTACGTACTTCAGATGCCAGAGAGCTAATTGCTCGCTCATTACTAATGCCCAGAGATCTCAACCTTGAGGATCAGAACTATTTTAGTCTTTGAATTATCAGTTTCGGTTCCTTTTCGTTTTTCAAAAAACATACGGTTCCCAAAAATGTAAGCTACACATGACAAACATCAAAAGAAATTAGTAGGAGGTCCTGCAAAGAGCAATCAAGAGTCACATTTCAATATTAATATTAGCAATGTGGAAAATTTATATTGAGAAAAATCAATCCAGAAAAGCTATTGTGATGATGCTGCAGCAGGGCCATTCTCACTACTAAGGTGTTATAGTTTTTCCTCAGGCATGTGGAATGCTGGGCCAGAACATCTTTGTTCCTTTCCTTTTCCCTAACACTAACTCTCCTTTAAATTGCAATGTTTCACATCAAATTATGGCTTATTTCCATGGTCCTCCTGCCTAGTGAGAAATCCACACTCATGTCGCATTTAAAAAAAAATTCAGTTACTTCGCTGGCCAGCATTTTTTGCCCAGTCCTTGAGATGGGGGTGCTGAGCTGCTTTCTTGAACCGCTGCAGTCTATGTGGTGTAGGTACACCCAAATGCTGTTGGGAAGGGAGCTCCAGGATTTTGACCCAGCGACAGTGAAGGAACGGCGATATATTCCCAAGTCAGGATGGTGACTGACTTGGAGGGGAACTTTCAGGTGTGGTGTTCCCATCTTTCTGCTGCCCTTGTCCTTCTAGATACTAGTGGATGTGGGTTTGGAAGGTGCTGTCTGAGCAGCCTTGGTGAATTCCTGCAGTGCATCTTATAGACAGTATATACCACTGCCACTATACAACAGTGGTGGAGGGAGTGAATGTTTGTGGATGTGGTGCCAATCAAGTGGGCTGCTTTGTCCTGGACGGTCAAGCTTCTCCAGTGTTGCAGGAGCTGCACTCATCCAGGCAAGTGGGGAGTATTCCATCACACTCCTGACTTGTGCCTTGGGGGAGTCAGGTGGTGAGTTACTCGCCACAGGATTCCTAGCCTCTGACCTGCTCTTGTAGCCACAGCATTTATATGGCTGGTCCAGTTCAGTTTCTGGTCAATGCTAAGATGTTCTCTTGTTGGAGATGGTCATTGCCTGGCACTTGTGTGGCACAAATGTTAGACACTCATCAGCCCAAGCCTGGATGTTGTCCAGGTTTTGCTACATTTGGATATGATCTGCTTTAGTATCTGAGGAGTTGCCAACGGTGCTGAACATTGTGCAGTTAATGAACATCCCCACTTCTGACCTTATGATGGAAGGAAGGTCATTGATGAAGCAACTGAAGATGGTTGTGCCGAGGACACTACCCTGAGGAACTCCTGCAGTGATGTCCTGAAGCTGAGATGACTGACCTCCAACAGCCACAACCATCTTCCTTTGTGCTAGGTACAACTCCAACCAGTGGAGAATTTTCCCCGATTCCCATTGACTCCAGTTTTGCTAGGGTTCCTTGATGCCACACTTGGTCAAACGCGGCCCTGATTTTAAGTCACTCTCGCCCCACCTCGTTAGTTCAGCTCTTTTGCCCCTGTTTGAACCAAGGCTGTAATGAGGTCAGGAGCTGAGTGGCCCTGGTGGAATCCAAACTGGGTGCCAGTGAGCAAGTTTTTGTTAAGCAAGTGCCGCTTGTTAGCACTGTTGATGACCCCTTTCATTACTTTACTGATGAAAAAGGGGCCTCAAGCTTTTTAATCTCCTACCCAAACATGTACATATGCACATAAATTAGGAACAGGAGTAGGCCATTCAGCCCCTTGAGCCTGCTCTGCCATTCAATGAGACCATGGCTGATCAAATTATGGCCTCAACTCCACATTCCACCTACCCCCAATAACCTTTGACTCCCTTGTTAGTCAAGGATCTATCTGCCTCTGCATTAAAAACATTCATTTGACTCTGCCTCCACTGGTCTCTGGGGAAGAGCTTTCCAAAAATTCATGACCCTCAAAAAAATTTCATCTTATCACCATCTTAAATGGGAGACCCCTTATTTTTTAAACTGTCACATTTTAAAACGTGAAGCTTTGAAAAACGTTGCCCCATGTATTGCTCATCTACTTCCGACATTAACAGGAAAACACCAGGTTATGTTAGAAATTTGAGGGTTTTGCATGGCATTACGTAAACAAAAGAAAACTTGGTGTCAAGCCAGGCTTTAAAAAGTTATTCGAATGGATATTGTTCCCTGTGCACCACCACACCCAGCCATTATAATATAGGTGTATTAACACTCACAACAGGCCATCATTCCAACAGTGGTACTACAATTAGCTATATGGCCCTAAGCTACAACCTGGATACTCTGACATCAAATTTGGCCAGATCAAGGTTGCTACCAAGCCAATCCATCACTTAGGAAAGCAATCAAAGTTGGCGGACAATTCACACTTATCACAGGTTATCACTTATCCCTATAGAGCTTATAACAAGCTTTACGAAGTGTCAACTGACTTTGTGGTGGGGGTAGGAGGAGGAGGGAAAGAGGACTGGTGACCCGATTGAAGATATAAAATTTCCTTGCTGATGATTTAACTATACATAATCTAACATAAACAAAGAGTGGAGATGACAATTCTGAAGTCTCCAAACATCCAGTAGGATACTCTCATCCCATGTGAACAGAGTGGTTCGAATGGTTCTGCTATTGTAGCGCCAGCAAGCAGGAGGCCTGTAATCCAGCCTTCTGAATAACAAGCTGACATCCAATGGGGCACATGCGTCGATGGGAATGGAATAGGCCAATAACATCTCAGCTGCTGCTCCCTCAGTCCGGCCACATAAAAGGAAAATGGGGCTTACAGAAAGAGCCCAGAACACAAATTGTTGGATTGAAAAGCATCAATCCATTTACATCCAAGTAGCCCTTCTGAAAAGGGCTACCACAGACTAGCAGATTCACCAAATCAGTGGGTAGAGAAAAATAAGGTGAAGCAAGGAAACATAGGAACGGAGTAGGTCATTTAGACCCTCAAGCCTGTTCCACCATTCAATGAGACGATGGTGATCTGTGATCAAACTCCATATACCTACCATATAAAATCCATTTAATACCTTTGGGTCACAAAGATCTTTCAGTCACAGTTTTAAACTTTAGCAATTGAGCTAGGATCAATTGCCATTTGAGGAACAGAGTTCCAAACTTCTACCACTCTTCTCCCCCCACTCCAACTCTAATTTCACTTGTGAAAGACCTGGCTCAATTTTTTTTTGGGACTATGCAACCCCCTTGTATTCTTGCTCTCTACACCCAAAAGGCAAGCATTCACTTAACCTTTTTGATTATTTTCTGTACCTGCTTATGACATTTTAATGATCTACTTACTTGGAAACCCCCAGCCTCCTTCGACCTCCATTTTTTCTAGTTTGTTTTATGTTTGGTCTAAAGTGGATATCTGCACATTTGCCCAGTTCAAAATCCATTTGCCACAGTTTTACCCATTCACTTTATCAGTCCCTTTGCAATTGTACACTTTCATCCACGCTGCTTACAATACTTCCTTTGTGTCATTGGAAAATTTGATTAGGTAAGCTTTCCATCTCATCTAAGTTGTTAATAGATACAGCGAATAGTTGAGGCCCCAACACCCAATGATCACATCCTATCAATTAGAGTATCAGCCCATTATCCCTACCTTGTCTCCCTCCCCTCAGCCCCAGGTCAATAATTTGCCTTCAATTCCAAGAGCTTCAACCTTAGCTAAAAATCTCTTGAGGGACCTTATCAAAGTCCTTCTGAAGTCCATATAAAAAACATCCATAGATATTGCCTTGCACAGTTCTTGAGCTACTTCCAAAAAAAATCAGTTTCATCAGGCCTGACTGCCCCTTTACAAATACATGCTAGTTCTCCGATCAGCTGAAAATGTAAATTGTAGACTAGCAATTTCCTGATAATAGATTTGGCTAGCCATATATAATTCCTTGGGTTTCCTCTGTGGTATTTACAATGGATTCTGAAGCACTCTTGGGTAAATGATCATACTTACCAATGCAAACAGAATAGCTTACCACCAAATTGCCTCCAAAAAGCAACTGAGCCACACAATAAAGACCCCAGATCTGAGCTCTGGCCTTTACATTGGGCTGATTTCACCTCTGCAAAGCACGTCTGTCCCATTTCTCAATCGCAAATAGCAGACAGTGACCCTGCTTAGAAAACATGCATGAGCAGAGACTCTGTGTTGTGTTTCTCCCGATGATGTAACAGTGCATGTTTGCATGGCAAGAACAGGCACTTAAGGGAGGCAGTAGAGGGCTATCAACATCACTGGAATCGCATCACAGTATAATTCATTGATTCAAGGAGCAAATGAATAAACTCAAAATAGTCTAGCTCCCTCTTTAGCGTAGTTAGTAAGTTGTCAGCCTGACATGAACTGAACTAAACCCAATCAGGTACGCCCCAGTCCTTGTTCAGTTAACAGATCTGAATCAGAATAGCTGCAAATAATAACTAGCTTCAGTCCCTCTAGGCTGTGAGAGAAGGCAGATTCCATAGCTTATTATACAGTGATTCCTGCTGGAAGGAACACATGGCATAAGCAGTCAGATCAATTTTTATAGCACACTCCCCAATGCATTAAATCTAGGCTCATTCATGAAGAGTGCACACTTGAGTGTAAATCCCCAACATCAATGAAGTCAGATCTCAGAATGAGCCTGCAATTTCAGAAGGAAGAAAACCCTTCAAATTATATCTTAAATATTCCAATTAGTCAGTTAAGACAGATTATGCAGATCTTAGAGAGCATATCTGGTTAGGTTCTCCAGGAAAATGATCAGAAGAAGGAACACTAGGGAATAGATGATAGAAGGGCCACAAACCCTCAACCTTCCCACCCACATTGACTGATAGCATATGATGACAGTCACCATGTTCACCACAGCATCACTTCCAAGCATTTCAGCTGAAAATCAGAAATACTTGTGTACCATAGTGGCTGTGACAAATGTAGCACAAGATGCAGAACAGACCAAGATCATCCCAGGGCCAGTGCTCAATTAGGGAGAAAAGAGAAGTCAGACAAGGTTCCCGCTTCTGATTTATATTTATTCATGGGACGTAGGCGTCAATGACTAGGCCAGCATTTATTGTCCATCCCTACTTGCCATTGTACAGAGGGCAATTAAGAGTCAACCACTTTGCAGTAGGTTTGGAGTCACATGCAGGCCAGACTTCCTTCCCTGCCGTAGGTCTGGAATCACACGTAGGCCAGACCAGGTAAGGACAGCAAGTTTCCTTCCTTAAAGGGCATTAGTGAACCCAATGGGTTTTTCTGATAATCAGCAATGGTTTTGTGGTCATCAGACTTTTAATTCCAGATTTTTATTGAATTCAAGTTTCACCACCTGTCATTGTGGGACTCAAACCCAGGTCCCCAGAGCATTACCCTGGGTCTAAATACCACCTCCCCATTCACTCTGATCTCAATTCACCAACATCTGCCGAAAAGTACCCCGCAAAAGGGTGAATTGGTCTTTGCTATGATGCCCCTTGTGCTAGATTAAACATACAATATAGGTGTGTAGCTGAACATGCCACATAAGATACTAAAGGAACATCAGAAATGTGAAATCACACTATGAATCAGTTTTCATAAGATCAATTGAGAATAGCCTTAAATTTGGATCCTGCTCAAGTCATTCGATTAACTAGTTCAAACCAAACTTCAAAATTACACCCTGCTCTTCAAATTAAATCTGAAGTCAAATCCAATGCATCACAGGGGGTATAGCACCTCACTGACCAAAGTGAAATGAGATGCACATCACCAAATTGAAAAATTCTTTCTGAAAATGCGTTAAAAGTTTTACTCTTTCCATTAATATTCTACAACTGTATTACACCCCCCTCAAGGCAAAACTAATAGCACTCACACAGCTCTAGCTCCATTCATTTTAAAAAGTTAAATAGTTTCTACAATTAGACAACTCTTGGCCCCCCTCACTTCCTCCTTGATGCACTTGACTGTGCAACCCAGTATAGCAGGTTGCCATTTGACAGGATGGCTTCAACACACAAAATCAAAATCTAGTTTCTATTGGGTAATTTGAATCTTAAAAAGAGATGTCACATATTTGATAGATCCTTTTATGCTAAAGGAGACACACACGTGTTAACAAAAAAAAGCACTTGGTTTCTGTGGCATTAGTTCAGAATGATATGCAGAGAATGTAACCATCAAAGCCCATTAGCAAAAAATCGACAATTCTAACAGGATCATTTTCAAAAAATTAACAAGTCTAAGTTGCATGCAAGTTTCCATTCTTGATGTCCTGTATCTACAGCTCTTAATTAAATCAACACTTTCCAAAGTGAAAACTTTTAGGGTGACTAGTTTAAAACCATTATCACCCATGAATACATAATTGTTAAGCATTGTACTAAAGTGCATTGTGATCCTGAAGATTAAAAAGGTGCAAAGTGGTATATAATTGACCACAAAGCTAAGTAAAATAAACCCCACAAGCCCCCTCAGCAATGCCTAGTCAGTTTCACCAGACTTTTGGGAACGATGTAAGCCATTTTTTTTTAAACCCACTGCCATAAGCGACTTAAGGTACATAGGCACCAAACTGAAAAGTTGCTGCACTGAACATCGTGGCAAAGTTTACACTTACATGCATGGAAGATGGCTATTTTGGAAGACGAATCTGTGCTGGGATAATGTGTAAAAAAAAACCTCTAGGGCACCTTCTAGAACATGGCCAGTCTAGCAACAATGTAAAAATAAATATCACATAACCGGGAAATTCAAACACCGGCTATTTCCCCCCCCCCCCCCCCCCAATATCCCAGGGACAGGAAAGAAGAAAAGACTCAATTCAATATGAATTGAAAAATTTTAAAAAATATCTGACAACATATTGCTTTTTTAAAAAAATAATATATATATATATATATATATATAACCTTCACAATGCTGCCGCCATGTGAGTGGAGACATTTGCTGCTCCATCACCAATCACCCAAAAGAGAAATCAAAATGCAAATAGAGAGGGGGGGGGGGGGGGGTTAAAAAGAGAGGGGAGCTGTATTTCTACCAAAAAAAATTATAATTTCTCCCACCCTTCCCCCTCCTCCCTTCTTTATTTTTATTCAAATTTTTTTTTTGGTAAACCTTCCTTCCTAGTTTGCTCCTGCCAGGTTTTTTTTTATTTTTTTTTTGGCTGGCTCTCTATTTTAAATGCCCAGCACATTGCTCCCAGTGTAAGAGAGCCTCGTTCTTACAACATGCACGAAGGAACCGACACACACACACACACACACACAGACACACAGACAGAGAGAGTCAGCGAGAGCGAGAGAGAGAGAGAGAGAGGAAAAATAAAATGGCGCAGAGACTAAGTCCTAACGGCCGAAAAGCCGGGTTTTCGCTCGCGACGCCGGCCCGGCCGAAGCCGCCAGCGGCCGGCCGACACCCGCACGCCAGACTCCGGGTGCGGCGGCGGCGGCTGGCGGGGCAACGGGCTCGGTGGGGGGCCGGCAAGGCGGTTATTTGGGGGGCCGATTTGAACAATAGGGCTTGTGGGCACGTAGACGGGACTTAGTCTCTGGACGCCATGTCTGATCCTCTTGTTCAGAGAACAGCAGAGAGAGGTTGGTTGGTTGGTTGGTTGGTTGGTGGGGGGGGAGGGGGGGCGGTGATGGTGATGGGGGGAGGGGGAGGAAGGTGGGGTGGGGGGGAAGAGAGAGAAGGAAAGAAAATACATAACCTGACCAAAATAAAATAAAGAGAAATTTTCACCCAAAGTACTCACCGTTCAAACGAGAATCCGTGTTGACCTGCAACACGAGAAAAATAAATCACGTTAGAACTTTTTTACCCCCTTTTTAAAAAAAAAGTCTTTAGCCATCAAGTGAGAGAGAGAGAGAGAGAGGGCGAGAGAGAGAGAGAGATGAAAATTTTTCACAAGTTTCAAATCACTACATGTTTTTTTTCCGAGGGGGAAAAGTCGCCTGATTTTCTTTCACAAGTCCGACATAATTTTTGAAACCGGTTCCACCTACCTGGGAGAGGTGATCCACGCTCATTTTTGAGGATTTTTTCCTTCTTGATGATTATATATTGTTTTTTTTTTGTTGTGGAGTTGTATCCACACCAAAGACCTGCCTCAGATTGAGCTGCCCCCCAGCTCCTTGTGCAACGTCTAAGTCCCCGATTCGGCGTACTGCGCATGCACGTGGATTTAACTTGGAGGCGAATTTACATGTCAATTGCCTTTCTCTCACAATTGGTGGGTTCAGCTGCACCAACAGGCTGATTTAAATAGAGCGGACACGCCCCCCCCGACCACTCTCTGCCCACCCCCCCAGCCCACCACCCCACCCCACCCCACCACCCCTTCTATCAAAGCCCCTGCCACCACCCTGGGGCATCAGACTCTTTCCTGCCAGAGACAGAGAAAAACTTTTTTGCTTGTAGTTGATGGAAAGTTGGGGATACAAGGGAATCCTTCCTAATAGAAATTTACACAATAACCCCCCCTTCCCAACACACACTTAACCCGATGCACACCCCCTTTCAGAAACTCAATGGACCAGCTATACAAAAGTTAATCCAGCAGCTACATTCATCAAGCCAAATGATGTCACAGTAGTTTCTGCTGATGTCAGTGTTTCACCATCATAAAAGCAGGTTAGCTCACACCAGAGTTTTAACGACAACTTGCATTTATTTATATGGCGCCTTTAAAGCAGTAAGACGTAGAAAGTTGCTTTTCAGGGGCGTAATCAGGCAAAAACATTAACACACAGCAAACAACAGCAACTTGTGATACTGCAGCATCTTTGGCATACATTCCAAAGCTCTTCACAGGAGAGTTATCGAAGAAAATTTGACGCTGAGTCACGTAATGAGTTGATAGGACAACTGATCAAATGTTTGGCCAAAGCTATAGGTTTTAAGGAGGGTCTTCGAGGAGGAGAGAAAGAGATGAAGAGTCTTAGGAAGGGAATTCCACAGCCTAGGGCCTGTACAACCAAAGACGTGACTGACAATTGTGGGCAAAGGAAGTTGGGAAGCACACGGGGCAAGAATTGGAGGATTTGGAGTCCTCAGAGATTTATAGGGCTGGAGGAGGTTGGTGGAGATAGGGTGAGGTGAGACCAGGGAGTGATTTGAACACAAGGATGAGAACTTTAAATTCATGGCATTGGTGGACTGGGAGGCGATCTAGGCAACAGCAATAACAACAACTTACATTTATAAGGCATCTTTAACATAATAGAATATCCTAAGGTCCTTCACAACAGCATTATAAAACAAAGTATGACACCGAGCCACATAAGGAGATATTAAGTCAGATGACCAAAAGCTTAATCAAAGAGGGGTTTACGGAGCATCTTAAAGAAGGAAAGCGAGGTGGAGAGGCAGAGGTGTAGAGAGGATATTCCAGAGCTTAGGGCTGAGGCAACTGAAGGTACAGCCACCAATTGTGGAGTGATTAAAATTGGAGAAGCACAAGAAGCCAGAATTAGTAGAGCACAGATATCTCAGAGGGTTGTGAGGCTAGAGAAGATTGCCAAGAAAGGGAGGGGGGAGGCCATGGAAGGATGAAAACAAGAATGAGAATTTTAAAATCAAGAAGTTGCTTGACTAGGAGCCAGTGTTTGTCAGTAAGCACAGGGGCTATTGGAGAATGGGTCCTGGTCCCAGTTAAGACATGAGCAGCAGAGTTTTGGATGGTCTCATGTTTACGAAGAGTAGAATGTGGTAGACTTGTCAGGAGTACTTTGGAATAATCAAGCCTAGAAGTAATGAAGGTGTGAATGAGGTCAGCAAGCGCAGAAATGATGGCCGAATGTGACAGTGCGAGTTTTGAATGAGCTCAAATTGATGCAAGAAGGGAGACCCATTTGGAGTGCATTGGATGAGGCTTGCAGCAGCAGATAGAATGAGGTAGGGCTGGGGATGGGTGACATTGCAAGGGTGGAAGTTGGCTTTCTAGGTAATGGAGAGTATATGGAGTCAGAAGATCATCTGAGAGTGAAATAGGATGATGAGGTTTTGAACAGTCTGGTTCAGTCTGAGAGAGTGGTCTGGAAAGGGGATAGAATCAATGGCTTAGGGAACAGAAATTGTGGTAGGGGCTGAATACAATGGTTCTTGTTGTCCAAGTGTTTAATTGGATTAAATTTCTGTTTATTCGGCACTGGATACTAGGAAAGTAGCCTAAGAAAACAGAGGCAGTGAAGTGGTCAAGAGGTGGTGAGGTGGAATTGGGTGTCATCAGCACACATGTGGAACCCAACATTTCTTTTTTGGATGATATTGCCAAGGGTCAAACTGTAGATAAAAAAGAAGAGGGGACTGTGGATGGATCCTTGGGGACTCCGAGGTATAGATTTAATGCATTGCTTGTCCTAAAATGAGTACATTTTTGATCAAAAAATGACACGCAATAGATTAGTTTAAAATTATCATGTTCAATATATAGTAATGCACAGATTTACCCAAGATAATTCAGATGACATCCTGATTTGTGCCTTGTAACATACAATATATTGTTAGACCATTGATCTATGATGATCATCAAAATACAACTTCACCTTGGTCTTTTCTAACATAGCACAGAGGATCCAAGGAAGATAGTAGGGAAAATTGAAGGTCAATAGGTGGTGTGTAGGTGGTGCAGATGGATTGCACCCAAGAATACTCAAAGAAGCATTAGAGGAAATAATAGAAACATATGTAAAAAAACACATAAGTAAAAACTCTACAGAAAAAGAATTAATGCTAGAGGGCCAGCAGACAACAGAAGTAATTCTTAAATTCAAAAGGGGAGATGGAGCTAATCCAAATAATTATAGACCTGTAAGCCTAACATTAGTACTAGGAAAGATATTAGAATCTTTGCTAGAAGATGAGTTGTGGAAAAATCTAGAGATGGAGAATGTAATAAAAAAGTCAGCATGAATTTCTAAAAGGACCGTTGGACTTATTGAATTAACCTTATTGAATTTTTTGGAGTAGTAACAGGAAGAGTAGACAAGCACATTATAATAAGTGTGGTATACGTGGACTTTCAGAAGGCCATTGACAAGGTGACATAAGAGATTCAATGCAATTGTCAGGCATGTGGAGTAAGGGGCCTGTTAGGAGGATAGATTGAAAGGTGGAAACAAATGAAAGTTGGAGCTGGAAGTTTCTGAGACTGGCAGTAAATGGGAAGTGGCATCCCGCAGCGATTGGCGTTAGGACCATTGTTACTTGTGTACACATAAGTGATTTAATCTCATCAACTGGAGGTATGATGTTAAAATTTACAAATTATTCCAAATTGTTGATGGGAGGGAAGGGGGAGGAGGGACAGAAACATAGTTAACAAAGAGGAGGGCTGCACCAAAATACAGCTAGACAGAAACAGGTTTACAGGGTGGGCAAATAGAGTGTGAGGTGGTTGGTTTTAGCAGGGGGGAATCTGGATCACATTTTTCAGAGAGTAAGAAAGGAAATAGGGTAGAGGAGCCAAAAGATCTGAGAATACAGATACATAAATCCTTAAAATTAGCAGCACAAGTTGATAATGCCAGAATGTGTACAAACAAAGTACTGGCATTTATTTCTGGATGGATAGAATACAATTGCATGCAGGTAATTGTATATTACATGCAAACATAAAAACAAGGAGCAGGAGTAGGCCATTCATTCTCTCAAGCCTGCTCCGCTATTTAATAAGATCATGCCTGAACTAATTACCTGAAACCTGCATCCCACCTACCGCCAATAACCTATCCACCTCTGCCTTAAAAATATTCAAAGACTCTGCTTCCACCACCTTCTCAGGAAGAGAGTTCCAAAGACTCATGAACGTCTGAGTGAAAAAATGTTGCCTCATCCCTGTTTTAAATGGGTGACCCCTTATTTTTAAATAGTGACGCCTAGCTCTAGATTCTTCCATAAGAGGAAACATCCTCTCCACATCTACCCTGTCAAGACCCTTCAGGATCTTATATGTTTCAATCAAGTCGCCTCTTATTATCCTAAACTTCAGCAGAAACAAACCTAGCCTGTCCAACATTTCCTCATAAGAATGCACACATTCCAGGTATTAGTCCGGTAAACCTTCTCTGAACATATCCAATGCATTTACATCCTTTCTTAAATAAGGTGACCAATACTGTGCACAGTACTCCAAATTTGGCCTCACTAGTGCCCTGTACAACTGAAGAATAACCTCTCTACTTTTTCATTCAATTCCCCTGACAATAAATGATAACATTTTATTAGCATTCCTAATTACTTGCTGTACTTGCCTACTAGTTTTTTGTGATTCATGCACTAAGACACCCAGATCCCTCTGCAACTCAGAGCTCTGCAACCTCTCACCATTTAGATAATATGCTTCCCTTTTATTCTTCCTGCCAAATTGGATAATTTCACATTTTCCCACATAATATGCCATCCGCCTGATCTTTGCCCACTTACTTAACCTATCTATATCTGCTTGTAACCACCTTATGTCCTCTTCACAACTTACTTTCCTACTTAGCTTTGTGTCATCAGCAAATTTGACAACCACCTCTTCAATTCCTTAATCCAAGTCATTTATATAAATTGTAAACAGTTGAGGTCCCAGCGCTGATCCCTGTGGCATGCCACTCATTACATCTTGCCAACCTGAAAAAGAACCATTTATGCCTACTCTCTGCTTCCTGTTAGCCAGCCAATCTTTGATCCAAGCCAATATGTTACCCCCATACCATCGGCTTTTATTTTCCACAATAACCTTTAATGTGGCACTTTATCAGATGCTTTCTGGAAATCTCAGTACATCCACCTCTTTAGCCACAGCACATGTTACTCCCTCAAAGAACTCCAGTAAGTTGGTTAAACATGATTTCCCTTCCACAAAATCATGTTGGCTTTGCCTGATGACCTTGAGCTTATCCAAGTGCCCCGTTATAACTTCTTTAATAATAGCTTCTAACATTTTCCCAAGGCAGATGTTAAGCTAATTGGCCTCTAGTTTCCTGCTTTCTGTCTCCCTCCCTTTTTGGATGATGGAGTTATATTTGCATAGAACTTTAGCTTGACCACACATGAGATATTGTGCAGAGTTCTGGTGTCCACATAACAAAAAGGATGTTGAAGCACTGGAGAAAGGATTGACAAGAATATTGCTAGAATTGTGAGGTTGCAACTTTCAGCAAAGAATTGAGCACTCTGCAAACCTTTACTCAGAAAAAGAGAAGACTGAGAAGACCTGCTAGAGGTATTTCAAATGATGAAAGGTTTTGATAAGGTGGATATGGAGAAAAAGTTTCCACTTGTGGTAAGTCCAGAGCAAGGGGTCATAATATAAAATAGCCTCTAACAAACCAAATTAAAAAATTAGGAGGAATTCTTTAAACTGAGAGTTGTGAGAAAGTGGAGCTTGCTGCCACACGGAGTAGTTGAAACAGATACTATTGACATGTTTAAGGCTTGATGCATATATGATGGAGAAGGCTACAGAGGGATATGGAGGAAAGGTAGAAAGACATGTTCAGAGTGTGAGGAGGCTTGTGTAGAGTATAAACATTGGCACAGATCTGTGCGTCAATTGGTCTGTTTCTGTGTTGCAGCTTCTATATAATTCTATGTAAAATACTTGGGGAGGGTGACCTGGTAAAACAGGCTACATGCATGCTAAACACTAGAAGCAACATGTTATAGATTCTACAACCAAAGAATCAGGTCAAAGCTCTGCAGCCCTGCAACATCCAGCCATGGATGGTGGTAGAAAATTCAACAGCTAATCAGAGAAGGAGGTTCCACAAATTTCCCCATCCTTAATGATGGGGGAGCACAGCATTTTAATGCAAAAGACAAGGCTGAAGCAGTTGCAATCCCCCTCAGCCAAAAGTTCCAAGCGGATGATCTACCTCGGCCTCCTTTGAGGTCCCCAGCATCACAGACGTCAGCCTTCAGCCAATTCGATTCACACCACATGATATCAAGAAATGGTTGAATGCACTTGATACAGAAAAGGTTATGGGCCCTGACAACATCCTGGCTGTGTAAGTACTGATAGACTTGTGCTCCAAAACTAATCATGCCACTAACCAAGTGCAGCTACAACAATGGCATCTAGCCAGCAACGTGGAAAATTGCCCTATCCACAAAAAGCAGGACAAACCCAATCTGGCTAATTTACTGCTCCATCAGTCTATTCTCAATCATCAAAAGCAATCAAAGGTACCATCAACAATGCTATCAAGTGACATTTACTAAGGAATAACCAGTTCACTAATGCTCAGTTTGTGTTCTGCCAGAAACACTCGGCTCCAGACCTCATTACAACTTTTCTCCAAACATGGACAAAAATGCTGAATTCCAGAGTGAGATAAAAGTGGCTGCCCTTGGCCTCAAGGCACAATTTGACCAAATTTGGCATCAAGAAGCCTGAGAAAAATTGAACCCTAGCAAAATTGAATTCATTTGAAATCAAATTTCCGCTGGTTGGAGCCATACCTAGCACAAAGGAAGATATTTACGCTTGTTGGAGACCAATCATCTCAGTTCCAGGACATTCCTCAGAGTAGTGCCCTAGGCCCAATCACCTTCAGTCGCTTCATCAATGATTTTCCATCCATCATAAAGTCAGAAGTTGGGATGGTCGTTCATGATTAGACAGTGTTCAGTGCCATTCGTAACTCCTCAGACACTGAAGGAGTCTGTGCACATATGCAGCAAAACCTGGAGAACATTCAGGCTTGAGTTAATAAGTGGCAAATAATTCACACCACCCAAGTGCCAGACAGCAGGGAGTTTAATCTATGAGATGCGCTGCAGCAGTTCGCCAAAGCTTCTTAGACAGCACTTCCAAACCTGCAGCTCTGCCACCTAGAAGACCAAGGACAGCAGATGCATGGGAACACCGCCACCTGCAAGTTCCCCTCATAGCCACACACCTTCCTGACATGAAACTATATAGCTGCTCCTTCACTGTCACTGGGTCAAAATTCTGGAACTCCTCTCCAAACAGCACTGTGGGTGCATCCACACTACAATGATGGCAGTGTTTTAAGAAGGTGGCTATCCATCATTTTCTCAAGGTCAATTAGGAATAGGCAATGAATGCTCCCTTAGCCAGCAATGTTCATGTTTCCTGAACGAATAAAATAAATTTATGTGTTTGGTAGCACTGGATGGCAGATCCTCGGGTCTGGGAGCAGTGGGAAGAGGAAGATGAGGCATAGGAGCAGCAGCTCAACAAGGTTTCAATTCTCTCAAGCTAGCTCCAGACCGTACTCTTTAGAGCTTCTGAGAATATCCTGTTGGGCCACAATGGGAAGAGGATCAATATAGCCAAAAGATGCTTTTAATTCTATGCAGATCTCCTTCCCAATGTCAGGGGTAGAGCTGCTATGGGCAATATAAATGGACTTTTTTTGTTAATGAAAACAAGAGTTAAGGAATAATCAATAATTGTCAAGTGTCTTCCATACCATTCAAGCACCTCACCCTCTTCCACCCCTCCCATTTCTCCTTTACGATCCTCATCAACTGCTCTCCCAAACGCTGAGTGATTTCTTCCTATTTAGTTTTTGCACTTATCCTTTGTGATTTAAACTATCACCTACATTCCCCTCTCCTCAAACTTCTCTCACTGCAGATCAAGTTCCAATGTAAGGCAACAGCTATGATCTTCCCTAAGTTCATGTTGCAGTGTGAAGTATGGTGCTCAGTCTCCAAGTCAAAATGACCACAGTCATATTAAGCAACAGAAAGAAACTTCTGTCTTCAAGATTGTTCTTTAATCTAAAGAACCAGTGGGAAACTCTTTTTCGCTGTTATGTTTTAAGACCTTGATGTGATTTATGTGACAAGTCTTTTCGATTATTGATAAAGTGATTGCAACCTTCCAAAGTCTTCAATGAACTCATTAAAAATGATCTAGACTTGCTCTTCTCATAGGTGAAGTATGAAATGTTGCTGTGATCTCGATCTCTGAGAAGAAATGTCAAAGTGGCTCTGAAAGAAGTAACATTCACAGAGAATTTTTCTTTGTTTACCTGTCACAGATGCTCTTTGAGGTCGCCTAAGTCATCAGCTGAATTTCAAGCAGCCAATAGTATTTAGATTCCCTCCTTGTTCAATCACAAACTTAATCTTGGTGATTTCAAAAATGTAAGAAAGGAGCTGAGGAATGAACCCATAACATTGGCTGATCTGGCCTGAGTTGGAATCAACACTCTGATATTTTTTAGAAAAACATGTCAGCCAGTCTCCCAATTGTTATATCCCAAACTTAGCCAAAAATTGAACCTTGTGGACAATGGATAATGACAGAATAAGACCTAGCTATGGTGTATCCTATCAACATTTTACTATCGAAGCTAATGTGTGAAGAATGGCCAGTTATGTAAAGTACCATAGATTGGCATCTACTGAAATGTAGACTGACATGAGCCACCATCTTTGCTTTAGTTACGGGGAGTTGATGCAAAGAAGGGGAAAAAATGCTAAGAGCTGCGTAGTAATACTTGCAGATGTTGTTATGCACAATAATGCACCACATCACACAATAACATTTTCATGGTAAAATATACCTCAACATTTAACAAGAAATAATGGAAGTTGCAGAGGAAGTGAGATTTGGGATGCCAAAGATAACGTCAAAATGACAGGTCTTGTGCTTGGGTGTAAAGAACGTGACTTCAGTTTGCAGCTGCCACATAAGGATGTAAGAGCCGATTACGATCTAGTTAGGAACTGTTAACAATTCAATAAATATCCAAACACCTTGTTTTAATTAATAGAACTACACTACAAGATCTCATTTTATTGTTAACAATACACAAACTTCATTGTATGTAGAACAAATCAAACAAAGCAAATATGGGTAAGTTAACATTATAGCTTATAATTACATATATTACGCACTGAGGTTTACTTCTTACTTCCCCCAAGAATTCTCTCATAAGACACATCAATCTTAAAATTATTTACTTCTGTAGGGGCAGCCCATAAGTATGCCACAGTCCCCTGGAGAATTCCTCTCAGCTCCAGCTATTCTCGGAGGTAAAACTTCATTTACCATCTCTTGATTGTGGATGCTTCAGTCCCTTGTTCTAGTTACTTTTCTAATACTTCCAAGCTAATCTGTTTGTTGCTTTCTTTGGCAGAAGACTCTGTAGGGACTGCTGTAGATTGTCCCATTATTTTCAAACCAGGCAATCTTCCAGCTTCTTTCCCCTCACAAAATCCAAACTGAAATTAAACCCCACCCGCATTCCATGGGCCAGAATTTTCCCGTCAGCGATTTAACGCCCGCTCGCCGACGGGAAAATGACACGGGATGATGTCGTGAGGAGCCCCCGACGACATCCCAGTCCCTTTAAATTTTTAGGAAGGCGGGTTGACAGCAAAATCAGCTGTCCGCCCGCCAATCTGTCAATGGCTAATTAAGGCCATTGACAGGCTAATTAAGATCATTAAAGACCTGCCCGTCCAACCTTAAGGCTGGCGGGCAGGCCAGGAGCCCCAGCGGGCTCCTGATAAAGCATGAAACCTCATCCACTGGCGGGATGAGGTTTCATGTCCGTTTTTAAAAAGAATAATAAACTTAATGTCATTTTTATTAACATGTCCCATCTTGTGTGACATTGTCACATGAGGGGGACATGTTAATAATATTTCTATTTTTCTATTTTTTAACTTTTGTGCACTGTCACTAATCTCCCTGAGACAGGACTTAGTCTTAGGGAACAGTGCGCTCTTTGACAGCTGGGGATTCCCTCCCCATCCACCACCCCCCCACCCCCCTGCTGCGTGGGCCTTAATTGGCCTGCCCACTCAATGGGCCCCGTTTCGGTGGCGGGGGTCGGCTGATTGCCTGCCGCCGAGCCGGTGGGGCCCGCACACCCAAGGGCAAAATCCTGCCCATGCAGTCAGTCAGTGATGAAGTTAGTTTTTTGCTCTGCTTACAGCGAAGGCCTATCTAACTGTCATTTACTTTGGCTATCTCTTAGTTAGCTACAACCACACAAGGTCCAAACTGCAATTAACTCTCTCAGCAAACATCCAGTTAAATTGAAAGTAGAGAACTTTCTTTAACTCCACCCATCTCTGCAGCCTGCAAAATGACCTTTGGGTTAAATACCCCTCACTTACAATTTCTTCTCTGATCTGATGAAGTAAATGGGTTTTACAAACTTTCAGGGTTCACTGAATACTGTTAACCTCCTAAGTCAACATGACATGTTATAGACTCCAAGCGTACTTTAATTCATTTCTCCCATTTCCTACAGTTGTGAGTTTAATTTCCAAAACCAAAAGTTATATTCTAAAGCACATGAACCATGAACTAGATATTTGCAGCAAACCACCGAAGGACATTAGGACAGATGACCAAAAGCTGGGTCAAATAGGTACTCTTAAGGGGCACCTTAAAGGAGAAGAGAGAGAGAGAGGTGGAGAGGTTTAGGGAGGGAATTCCAGAGGTTAGGGCCTAAATAGCTGAAAGTGGAGCAATGGAAATTCGAAAATGGCAATCCTCTTACTACTAGTTTAGATGATGCATAGGAGGAGGAAAAACCCAAGGAGGAAAAAAAATGAACATAAAGCACTTCATGTTCCTGTTGGGAAAATTCTTTGAAGTGTAGGACCCCTAAATCAGGATGACATAGACAAGTATGCTGTTTAAGTGGAAAATAGAATTCAATCCAAAAGGAGCTATCAAAGGAAAATTGTTTCCCTCTGCACTTCCCTTCTAATAGAGAGAAAATTGAAAGTGACAGGACAGCAATGTTACAGCATGCTGTTTATTGCATCCCTTCTGGAAGTTTCCTACAGTTTGTCATATTCAAAGTTTTCTTCCAATATTAGCCATGTTTATTGGGTGGATTGAAGATCACACCTGTACAGAAAATCCCTAGCCACAGAAAAAGTAATGCACACAAGGCATGCTGTATGAAATCAATAAATGTGAGAAGACTGAATCTACTCATTACTTGATGAACAATGTTACAAATGTTAGAGAAGAATGGAAGAGCATTTTTAAATGTGTTTTAGATGTTGTTTAGTTCCTTAGAAAATAAGGATTATTTATCCATAGCTCAAGTTCCAAGTTAGATGATAAACCCAATGACAATTGCTATGGTTTTGTTAGCCAAATACGTTCAGATTTTGGGTGAGCGTGCTATTCATGTGAAAAGGCACAGGTGCAAAATGTTAGACTTCAAATACATTACTTATCACCTGCAAGCCAAAATGAATTTGTTGAAGAATGTTCCAAGCACACCATGGAAAGAATTCTAGGCAATTTGGAAGATGGGAAGTACATTTCAATAATGCCTAATGCAACACTAGACAGCTCAGAAAAGGAACATATAGGCCTAATGATCAGATACATATACCAAGTACCTGCAAGAAACTTTGTGATCCAGGAATGTTTCTTGTGCTTCAAAGACTGGTGAGGAAATAGCTGAGATGATTCAAAACACCATTAGCCGAACATGGATTACATTTCAAACTCTGTCTTGAACAATATAAAAACAGAAAGTGCTGAAAAACTCAGCAGGTCTGGCAGCATCTGTGGAAAGAGAAACAGAATTAACGTTTTGCTCTTCTTCTGAGCCAAACATGAATCATATTGGATTTGGAACGTTAACTCTCCTTCTCTCTTCACGGATCTGGCCAGACCTGCTGGCTGGGGTTTTCTGGCCCTAACTGCAGTGGGCATCATTCCGGGTGGGACAGGAAAATTTGGAGAGTGGCCAAAAGTCAATTGGGTGGGGCCAGAAAATCCCGGTGGCTGCATTTTTCCAGCACTTTCTGTTTTAATTTCAGATCCCCGGCATCTGCTTTTATTTTGCTTTTATTCTATCTTGGACAAGTTTGCGATAATGGAGCCAACATGGCAGGAAAGTACTCTGGACCTCAGGCAGTACTCCTTCGATTGAGTTCACAGGGACTTACCACTTCATGTGCAGCAACTACCCTGAACCTAGTTGGTATTGATTAAGCAGAGTTGCCAATTGATTGTATCATGTTCTTTAGGTGAATTCAGTTCTCGTACCATATTTTTGGTGCAAGTCCAAAAAGGTGGGAGATTTTGCGGAATAATTTGCCCTCTGTCAGATATCCAATAGGCGGTAGTCAGTCCGTATTGATTGATCACATCCTTTTGCCAATAACCTAAAAAACTTAAAAGTACCAATGAATTGGTTGAATTGAACTGGACTTGCACATCGGGAGTAGGAGAACTGGTCTACCCAAAGACATGTCCAAACTTAAATATATTTCACTTGTGTCAGTTTAGCTAAAAATTCTAATCTCCATCAATGAATGGAAGCTAAACTTTCATTAACACAATTGATGTTGAAAGAGACAATATTGAAGGCTTTGTTACTGAACTGTCACTGTTAGAAAACTGAAATTAAATTATTTATGAATGTGAGCTGGTTGCAGAAACCCTTGGCATTCATCCTGAAGAAGCATCAGTTCAATCACACCATTCACGCCCACCGTTTAGATATGAAGAAAGTGATGATTTAGCTCCAGATGATCAAGACAAACCTGTGAAATGATATTTCTCTACCAGCATGGGCTCTATTACAAGTGATCTCAAAAAACACTTTGGAGCACTGGCATTCATCTGCAAGAGCTTTGGATTCCTATAGGCCTTTCTTGAAAATGGAAAACATTGATCTCAGTGATTGTCTCAATTTTTATTCCACTGATATCTCTGGCAATATAAGAGAAGAATCAAAGTTCCCCCAAACACATTTACAAAGAAAATGTTGACCAAAAAATTCTATTGCCACTTCATTTATTAAATAGGTTGCACGATGCTTTTCTCCAGGAACTCTTCCCCAACCTGAATGCTGCTCTTTGCATATTTTGCTGCATACCTGTGGCTGTGGTTAGCACTGAAAGATCATGTAGTGTATTCCAATATGTGAAGGACTACCAATGCGCCATTATGGATCAGTCAAGATTTAATAGCTTAGCATCTCTTGCCATAGAAAGCAATCCAACAAGACTTGTTGACTTCAGTAGCATGATTGATTCATTTGCTGAGTGAAAACAAGGCAAAAAACATAGTAAATTAAAATTCCTAAAATGACATATTCGGAAATCAGAAATTTGGAAAGTTCTTTTTGTTTATTTGTTTTCTTTGCTGCAAGTTTTATTATTGCAGATTAGTTTCATTCATAAATTTTCTGCCCACCCTCCTCTCTGCCACACACCCCCCCGCACCCCCCCACCACCCCTGCGCCACATCCCCATCCCACCCCACCCCACCCCATGCCACCACCACAGCTGGGCTGGAAAATTTGGTACAATCTACTCGCTCCTGTCCTAACGTTTGTCAGCATTGATGCCACGTACCCTGCTCCAACAACAACAACTTGCACTTATTTGGCAGCTCTAATGATGTAATCTTGGGGTATCCAAGAGACTTCACAAGGGGATAAACAGACAAAAAAAAATGACACAGAATCGAAGATGGAGAGAATAGGGCTGATGACCAAATGCCTGGCCGAAGAGGTATTTTTTAAGCAGCTCCTTAAAGGAGAAGAGAGAGATGGCTAGGCAGAGGTTAAAGGCCTAATTAGATGAATGCACGACTACTAGCAGACGCTTTTAAAAATAACTTTAATAGACTATCAAATCTATTCATAAACCTGGTAGATGCTGTAGCACAAACTAAAATAAACATTTTTAAGTGTACACCTACTCTCATTGCTTGTCATCCAATAATGTAGTTTAATTTCTTAGTCACAGCAGTATCAACCTGCACTGAAAAACAAAGCGTGCAGTGGGAAAAGCCCATTTGGCTCATAAAGTTTTTATTTCTTCCAGAGACCATGTAGAATCTGTTCTATCCATGCCATTACCTAAGGATAGGTTCTTCATCATAAGTTAAGCAAAAATTCCAGAATACCTATTTACCTTACTAGCAAAAACAACTGCATTTATATAGCATCCTTTGTGAAAAAAGTGTCCCAAGGCACTTCACATTTGTGTAATTAGACCAAAATGGATTTCAAAATAAAGAATGCGGTGTTAGGAAAGGTAAGCAAGAGCTTGGTGAAAGAAGTAAGTTTTAAGAGTGGTGAGTTGAAGTTGCAGAGTGCAGCGGGGAGGGAGGGTGATGGGAGTTTAACTGGGAATTCTAGACAATCTACTTTATCCTTGATGGGATTTTTTTCAATGCAACATTTCCATGGTTACAAATTATTTAGACAGAGGGGGAAAAAGCTATCTGATTGTCACCAGATGGTAGAAAGAGGCAGTAGGTGCCCCAGGGCTCAGTGCTGGGATCACTACTGTTTTCAATTTACATCAATGATTTGGATTCAGAGACTCAATGTAAAGTAGTCATTTTTGCAGATACCAAACTAGAAGGGAGAACGAGAAAGAAAAAGGCTTGCATTTATATAGTGCCTTTCACGATCACCAGATGTCCCAAAGTGCTTTACGGCGAAATAAGTACTTTTGAAGTGCAGTCACTGCTGTAAACCAGTGCACAGCAAAATCCCACAAACAGCAATATGAGAGTGACTAAATAGTCTGGCTTTTTGTGTGATATTCATTGAGGGATAAATTATTGGCCAGGGCACTAAGGATAACTCCCCTGCTCTTTTTAAAGATAGTTTTACAACCACCTGAGAAGGTCTCAGTTTAACATTTCAGTTCAAAGACAGCATGCCCAGCATCATAGCACTTTCTCAGTGCTGCACAGAAGCATTGGTCTAGAGCCTAATGTTCAAGTCCTAATGCAGGGATTGAACCCACAAGTTCTTGATTTAGACACAAGAACACTATCAACTGAACTAAAGCTGACACCATAAGGAAGTGGAATCGTAAGAGCTAGTTCAAGATTTACAGAGTGCGTTGAATAAATATGAATGTGGGAAGAACAAAAGCAGAGGAAATTTAATATAATTACTTAATATGAAGTGCTGAACATAGGATGGAAAGGAAGCAGAACTTATGAAAATGGTTGAAATCACTACGAATAAAGTTGAGAGAGAACTAGGCATCTTACTAAAATAGACACTTAACACATTTAACCAACTCAACATGACAACTAACAAAGCAGATAAAATGCTGAGCTTACTAAAAGAGTAAAATATAAAATCGGAGGAAGGCATGATCAAATTGTATAGTGCTCTGGTCCGACTGTACCTTCAGTATCCTGTCATAGAAGTATAGGAACAGGAGTGGACCATTCAGGACCCCTGAGCCTATTCCTCCATTCTACTAGATCTTGCTTGTCTGCAGCTTAACTTCATCTACTTATCTTGATTCTGAAATCCATAATATCCTTGCCTAATAAAGACCTTTCAATCAGCACTTTGGAATTTTCACTTGACCCAGCCTCAGCAGCTTTCTGGAGGGACAGTTCCAGATTCCCGTTAGCTTTTGTATTTAGGCCTAGTGGGGCAGTAGCGGCATCTGAGTTCAAGTCCCATGCCAGAACTTGTTGGCCACAGAAGAAGTGTTCATGATGTGGTTCAACAGGCTGATAATCAACCTGGGAATCCTTCCAGAACCTCCCCACTAGTCCCCAAAGGGAAAAAATGTGCGTGTGAAGACGCACTATAAAATAGCTGGCTTTTGTGAAGAAGTGCCTCCTGACATCACTCTTTTGAAACCTGAGTCAAATTTTAAGGTTTTGAACCCTTGTTCTGAGAAAATAGCTTTTCTCTGTTTCTTATATGAACTCCTTTGATCATCTTAGATGTCTCAATTCCATCACCCTTAATCTTCTATACTCAAGGCAATACAAGTCTGTTCAATTCTGGTTGCCAAGGAATAAGAGAGACTTTCAAGTGTTAGAAGTTGTGCAGAGAAGAATCAGGAGACTTAATCCCCGATCTGAGTTATAAGGCAAGAGATAAACTGGGGCTATATCTGAGAGGTTATCTGAGAGGTGTAGAAGGTAATTAAGAATACGAAAAAGACAAATCTAGAAACTCACTTCCAACTAAACACAAAGATAAGACTAGGTCTGACAGGTTTGAGCTTGTAAAAGGCTGATATCAGGAAACTTGTCTTCGTTTTGAGGGAACGACATATGAAATAGACTTCCAGCAAAGAAATGCTGGATTGAATGAGGGGATTTCTGAATAGATAAACTAAAATAATGCCTGTGATCATCTTGGGATATTGACCATTTCTATTGGTGGTGTGGCAGCTAGAAGCATCTGAGGCCAGTACTTGTTACAGTTGGACAATTACTGCACAAGTCCTTGCAAACACTGGCTCTCCCCAAACATTCATAGTAATACTCTTTCTATCCAGCTCAGAAGGATGAAAGATGAAAAAGCTGTGTGAAACTTACTGGATTCAAATTCATGAATCTTCTGTCCTCCGGCACTCAATGATCTACACACGGCTTGAATAACTTGTTTCAACCTATAGTCAAGACGTCCTTGAGATGTATTACAGTATATGATTAGCCTAGTTGAGAACCACACTTAAATCTTAGAAACTTCCAGAAATATTTCTGAGAACTTTCAAAGTATGCAACAAAATTTATAATTACAAATACACAGCTAAATAAAACTAGCTTTCAGGGGAAGCCTACTGATCACTGAGGAGAATTCTAACAACCGTTAGCCCATGATTGGTGCAGGGCAAAGTGGATCCAAGGAAACAGAAAAATATTTAAGGAGGAAGTTTTCTTCAAATTGGAATATTAATTAGCTCAGTGGTTAAACACATTGCCTGTTGTTTACTGCATCTCACAAGATCTGGAAGATCTTAGGTTTGCTTCATGGTGTAAGCCAGGGTGGCAAGAGCTACTAAAGTTGGTATCAGTGCCTCTGGCCTAGAGAGGGAAATAATAAAAATCAGCCAGCATCCGCCCCCTCCCCATTGCTATCCAATGACTGCTGCTGGTTATGGATATCAAATGAGGAAGGATAAAGAAAATCAAATTCCACTATGTAATTTTAAAAATAAAAACTTGAACCAGGAAAGATTTAAGATTGCATTAAAGTCCGCATGTTTTTGCAAAAATGTAGCATTTTCTGTTTTAGGAGTTTGAGACTGTCTCCTTCCAAAGTTGGACTCAAACAATTAACTCAATATCAATCAAAGAGAAAGAGAAATTGGCTGCCCAATGATGTGCCAATGAGAATTAATGAAATTTGAGACCAGTGGAACAACAGACCCGTATGTCATGAGTAAGATATCCAACCCACTTGCAAACACTCCCGGAAACTCATAGTCCATCAGAGCAAACACTAAACCTACAATAGAGATTACATAGCGATGATCTTGTGTTTACAAGCATAAACATGCCCCAGTGTGCCTATGTAACCCTAGCCAAGCAACCTCACTGGATGCAATACACTGTTCATCAATATAATTAACCCAGTTTATAGACAGCCCTCTAACCAAGTTTTATGAGGGGCAGAGTTTTACATCCTGCGGGCGGGCACAAGAGAGTTGGTAGCGCACCCGCTGACAATTAAGAGGCCTATTAAGGCCATTAATGCATCAATTAAGTATAGTTTTTCGCTGCCCGTCCAATATTACAGTGGGCGGGCAGGTGAATCGGCCAGGCGGCCTTTGGATTTTTGAGGAAACGTCATCCCGCCCGTGGATGAGGCTTCCGATATTAATTTAAAAAAATGTTTTGACAGAAGTTTTACTAATCTATATGTTCATGTGAGGGAGTCTCATGTGCGGATATTTGTTTCCTGCATTCCAAATCTTTATTTCACGGTTAAAATTCTTCACCTCCCTGAGGTAGCTCTCTGCCTTCAGGGAGCTTACATTGCATGCTCCCCCACGCCCACGCAGACTTCAGCGCTCGCCCCCCTCCCGCCCTCAACCCGGCAGCACTAAGCCTTTCAGAGTTCGTTTCACGCTGGCTGGTCTGCCCACTGTGCCTGCCTGATAACCCAAAAATCCTGCCCAAGGTATCTAAAGCACAGACACAGGCCATTCAGTCCAACAGGTCCATGTTGGCACTTGTGCTTTACATGTGCCTCCTCCCATCTTTCTTCACCTAACTCCATCAACATATTCTTCTATTCCCTTCTCCCAAATGTGTGTATTCAGCTACCTATGCTACTAGCCTCAACTACCTCCTGTGGTAGAGAGTTCTACATTCTAACCACTCTTTGGATGAAGGAGTTTCACCATTGGATTTCCTGGTGGCCATTTATTGCACCTGATTCTGCTCTCACCCACAATTGGAAACATCTTCTCAGTTCAGTCTATTAATCCTTCTCATAAATCTTAAAGACTTTTATCAGGTCACCCCTCAGTTGTCTCTTTTCTAGAGAAAATAAATCCACAGCCCGTTCAATCTTTTCTGGTAGGCATAACCTCTCACTTCTTGTATCATTCCAGTAAATGTTTTGCACATTCTCCAGTACCTCTATATTGTTATAGTCCAGACCGCCTAGATTTTGAGAAGATCCGGTTCGGGACCAATAACGTTTTGTTTAAAGTAGACAAAGTTTCAGATTCAAGACACTTGCTAAGAAAATAAAGCTATAAGATTCCATGGGTTTTGAACAAACAAAAATAAATTTTATTATACAAGTTCAAAAAGATAAAACGTTTTACAATATCTATCTTATACTCTAACTTTCAGGGTTAATATGAGTTATATGTGAATTAACAGGCAAACTGTGGTCAAGCAAATAAATGCAACCAAGACAGATCCCACGATTTCTCAGCAACCCACCTAGATGTTAGTAAGTACTGTGAGTCAAACAATCTTGTTGAAACTCTGTCTCCCTCATAAGGAACTCCAAACTTCACTTTTGAAGATAAAGCCTCTGAATTCCCTTAAAGACGCTCCAATGTGGAGTGCCTCAATGACTGCACACCTCCCAGAGTTTCAATCTCGTTTCCCAAGATTCCATTCCCCTGGATATCCGAGTCTTCATTTCAGCTTCTACTTAGGCAATTTCAGCTCTTTAATATCTGGCTAACTTCGTTAACTGCCCCTGGATTTCACCAAGCTCCAATCTCCCCAGCTACACCAAACTATAAGTGGCACCCAAGGCTTCATCGGAACCCTAGTCCTTCCCAGCATGAAGCTGCTGATCTTCTGTCACCTTCTCTGCTCTGCAGGTCTTCTCCTGAGCCTTAACTGCATAGAGATATTAAATGGCTCCTGGGACTTCTCCTGAGCCCCAACTACACAGAGCCAGCTAACAGCAACACTTTTGCCGCCTGGAGCCTGCTAATAGCAGCACCTTTTCAGTGTGGTCTTTTCCCAAGCTTCAGAACACTCTCTACCCCAGAAAGCACACGGATAAATAGAAACCCTAGGACACTCTTAAGCTCCACCCATTGCCCTGATGACATAGCCTTCCAGGGCTTACTGAATGCTTTCCAATTGATTGTAACTTTAACTCCTAAATCAAAACAACTCCCTGAGCTACATTTCTATGCAAGCAGTGTAAATACCTCGTCGCCAATTCTCACGCTAAGTCAGCATACTTGCTGTTTTATGATCTTACCTTTCTAGCTGTTAACCGCTTAGGTCAGCACGACCCAGCATTTTAAGTGTAATAGTCTTCATGCTGCTTTCGTTACATTTATCCCATTTTCTACAGTTAAACCTTAATCATCCAAGAACTAAAAATTACCTCTAAAATATTACAATGAACCATGAACTTGGTGCTTATAACAATATATTTTATATAGTTTAGAGACTGGAGCTGTTTATGGTACTCCAAGACCGGTCTAACCAAGGTTCTATACAGGTGTAACACAGCTTCTCTGCTTTTGAACCCCCGGTTAATATTACCTTATTAACCTGAATCACAACTTATAGTCATTGATATATCTGTGTCTCCAGATCCCTCTGCTCCTCTACCCCATTTAGACACTTACTTTCCAAGGAGTATGTGACCTCTTAATGCTGTGGCCAGCAATCTGACAACTAACCAGCAACAGAATCAACTTAAGACACTCATTCTTCACCTATATCGAACTGCAAGCCAAACTCTTTGCAATTTATTTCTCTCTATAACTTCAAGAAAAGTTCCCACCACATCTTGAAATCAGTGATTCTCTCATTGGGATATTTTCCCAAGGGTGATTTCCTACCAGTGTCTAAGTGATCACTCGTGGTGCATTGAGCATTGCTAATGAGTGCTGATTGGCAATCTGATGGTGGAGCATGCAACGCACAAGCACACACTCTCTCTTTCTCACATACAGACACACACACACACGAACATTCTCACACACACAAGCACAAATGCATACACGCTCACACAGACACACACAGTCACTCCCATACACATGAACACTCTCACACGCACACACATTTCAGTAATGTACAGCAATCTGGGCATTAACACTGGGTTATTATACCCTGGGCTGCTAAGTTCAATGGTTACCCTGCCTTGCTGAGGGCAGCAAACTCAGCACAGACTAGGGATCAAATATAATAATGTTCCTGATCCTTTTTGCTCAACTACTCAACGGATAAACTGGCTAGGATCGATGTTCCAAAAAGGCACCATCAACATGGCATCTTGTTCCCCCTCTAATCACACTGGGAATTCACAGGCCTGAAACCAATGAACAGGAAGCTATGAACAGGGCACCTCCAGTTTCCCGATGTACGTGACCACCAGGTGAATCTCCCAGCAGCAGTGCATACTTGGACAATAGGTCCTATTGAGCCATTAGGCGTGATGCACTCAGGTATTTATGGGAAGAATTTTCAGCATGGCGAGCGGGCTGGTCAGGAACGGGCGTGGGCGGGCGCAGAGCCAATTGCTCCCGTGATCGACTCTGTGCCGCCATTTTACCCGGGCGGGCCCAAATAAGGCCCGCCTAGCGTGAATTGCGGCTCCCGAGAACAGCGGATGGAGGTGGGCGGTGGGACTCCAATGACCGCTGGGTCCAATGGCGACAGGGCGGCCTGTTTAAAAACCATGCAGGCAGCCTCCCAAAGGCTAACAATGATAGCGACCACAAGGTTTCCTGAGAGCGCTCTCGGAGAGCAGGCTAGGCAGGAGGGCAGGTCGGTGGGGCACCGTGTCCTTCGATTCTCGGATGACTGCCTCGCTGCCCTCCTCGAGGGGGTGGCAGCATGGCGCGACATCATAGTGCCAAGGGACGGGAGGAGGAGGCCCCCCCCCACCCCCCCATCCCCACATGACGAAACGTGTTTGGGAGGAGGTGGCAGAAAGGGTCAGCGCACACGATGTGGTGCGATGCACCTGGGTTCAATGCCACAAGCGCTTCAACGGCCTCTTGCGATAGGGAAGGGTGAGTACCGTGTTGGCATGGGTCACTTAGCACAGCAGGTAGGTCGGCCCCTCCCGGCACACCCCCCCAACTCTGAATGTAGTTACTGCACTGAATCATTCATGGGATGTGGCCTTTGCTGGATGGGCCAGCATTTATTGACTGTACCTAGTTGACCCTGAGAGGGTGTTGCTGAGCTGGCTTCTGTATCCGCTGCATGAAGTGCAGGTACACCCACAGTACTGTTTTGGGGGTGACCTCAAGGACCTGTACCTGGGCGCAGTGCTGGAACGCCGAAACATGTCAAAGTCAGGATGCTTACTGACTGGGAGGGGAACTTCCAGGTGGCAGGGCAGCCATCCATCTGCTGCCCTTGGTATTCTGTGTGGTAGTGCTTCCTTGCTTTGGAAGGCGATACAGTGTGAGTGGCAAATGTGATGGAGGCAGCACCTGGACAAGGGGGTCAGCCCTGGCTGCTTGGAGTGAGCATATGGAGGCTCCAGGGTCATGATTCACATGAGCCCGGCAATGTTTCACTCAGGTGGGGGTGGCAGGACTGCGATGGCAATCCAGGTACAGGGTGGACTAATCAATGCTCCTCTCTCCTTTTCAGGAGAAGACTGCACACAATAATGCTGACTGGATCAGGGCAGGCACAATTGCTCATTCGCATCAGCAGGAGACTCTCCAGCTGGAGAGGCACCATACGCCCAGGTCAACCAGTTGCGGTAAGGTTGAGGTGCCAGAGGGAGGTAAGAGTGCCGTGCACTGAGGTCAGAATGTCTGTCATTGCAACCATTCCACTGTTGACCGTTCAGTGAATTCAGCAACCAACATGGGTTTCCCATTGATAACGGAAGGAGGCGTGCATCCTGATCCGGGGCCCAGGCATGCATAATTAACAATGTCACAACTTCAACTAATCAAATGTCCTTGTTCTTCCTTTCAGCATCACTGGAGCAGGACTGGGATGAGGAGGCAGAGGGCCTGCCACTGACACCTGAGACCCTGAAGAGTTACAAGCATTAGCGTCACTCCATCTCAGCCAGGCAGGCACCAGCGCAGATATCAGCATCTTGGTGGGGATAGGATCATCGGCTAGTATCTCGGTGCACAGCGGTGAGGGCACTTCATACTCGCTTGAGGTGCAGGCAGAGGCAGAGGGTGCCCATGGTGCCGGCAGTCGGAGGACTGCTGGGGACCAGGAACATGCTCAGTTGGTGGCTGATGATGTGTCTCCGGAGTTGTCCCTGAGGCAGCAGATGCTGGAAGTCCAGCAGGGTTTGCGGGAGGATCTGGCAGAGATACATGAGGGAATGCATGCCATGTCTCTGTGATGGAGGAGTCCATGTGGAGCATCAGCAACACAATGACCCTCGTGGTCGAGCGCACTGCCTCCTCCATGGAGAGAGTGCAACTGTCATGGAGAGGCTCCTCCAGGAGAGCAGTCAGGGCTTCCTGGGGATGCACTCGAACCTGCAAACCCTCACAGCGGTATTGATCTCAGTGGGAGATGGATTGGGTACCCAGTATCCCAGCTAGGTGCCCTCCCATCAGTGGTGAACAGGGAGGTCCGAAGCGACCTCACGTTGGCGCATGAGCTGCCTGTTGTCTCCACGGGCTCCTCTCAGGGCGCTCTGGATGATGGCAGCAGATCCTCTGCTCCTCTGCCAGTGACCGTGGGATCCGATGAGGCTGCAGTGACTGGGGAGATGCCAGCCGGGCACTGGCCACTCCCTCCCAGGCTGGGCCAGCACAGGCTCCATGGACCAGAGGACGCCCGCCAAGGTCATCAAGGCCAACAGGATAGCAGAGTGAGCAGGCTGTCTCCAATGCCGGTGCCAGCGAGGGGGGAGCACCTAGAGGTAACACCTGAAAACATAAGTGTAAGGCACCTTCGACACACCATGGGCTTCTCAATGGCGGTTTTCTGTTGCCCCGGTATTAGCTGATTATTAGTTGGTGTGAATGAACTTTCTTTTCTGTTTTTTTTTCATGAAAATATTAAATGCTTTAGTTCTGAACAAGGCTCAGGGTGCTTCATTACTTCTGCATTTGTATGGGGACCCATGTTGTTATGAGTGACTTGTTTACCATTGAGCTTTATTGACAAGGCACATTGTTAATGTTCCTAACCAGGCAGATGTTGCTCTCAGGTTATCGAGTATGGATCCTGCTGCCCTGGCCGGTGTTGCAGCTCCATCTGTGGTGAGCTAGCTGAATGTTTGTTAGATTAAAGCCTCCCGGGTATCCCTGGAGGTTGCCTGGGTCAGCATCTACTCCCTCAGCATTCTCCTGAGCATGCTTGTCCTTGGACTCACTACTGGATTCATCGTCTGCTGCCAGAGCAGCTGCGTCAACATCTCCCTCCACTGCAGCCCCCCTTTCCAGTGCCAGATTGTGGAGAGCGCGGCATGCAACCAATATGAGTGACACGCGATCTGGGGGGTATTGGAGCGCGCCCCCTGAACGGTCCAGGCATCGGAAGTGCATCTTGAGAAGACCGATGGTTCTCTCCACCACAGCCCTTGTGGAGGTATAGCTCCTATTGTACTGCTGCTCAGCCTCTGTTCTTGGATGGTGGAGAGATGTCATGAGCCACCTTTTGAGGGGATAGTCCTTGTCATCCAGCCGCCATCCATCAAGCCAGGCTGAGGCACTGAAGAGCCTCGGCACCTGGGAGCGTCTCAGGATGTCAGCGTCGTGGGAGCTGCCTGGGTACCTTGCACAGACTTGCAGAATCTACATCCTGTGGTCACACACTATCTGCATGTTCATAGAGTGGAAGCCCTTCCTGTTGATGAAGGCACCGGGCTCACCTCCTGGTACCTTGATGGCCACATGTGTGCAGTCAATAGCACCCTGAATGTTGGGGAACTCAGCAATCGCTGCGAAGCCTCTGGCTTGCTCTGCCTGGCTGGCCTTGTCCCAGTGGCAGTGAATGAACGTCAATGCATGCCTGAACAGAACGTCTGTCACCAGTTGGACACAACTGTGGACAGCTGACTGGGAGACTCCGCAAAGATCATCCACTGACCCCTGGAAAGAGCAGAGGCATAGAAGTTGGGGTCAGTCATGGCCTTCAACGCAACGGGAATGGGGTGTCCACCCATACAGTTGGATCTGATCTCAGGGCCTATCATCTGACAGATGGAGGTCACTTTCTCCCTTGAGAGATGGGGCCTCCTTCAGCACTGCATCTCAGATTTATTGAGGTAGTTGCTTCGCCGCCTGTAAACCCTGGCAGCAGGATAGTGGCGTCTTCTGTGGCCCCTTCCGCCTTGCACTTCTTGTTGGCCCTGCACCCCTTGTGCCTGCACCTGTCCTTCCAAAGGTGGCTCCCTGGAGGCTAAATATGGACTCCTGGCCTCCTCCCCTTCTGGCCCTCCCTCCTCAGAAGAGGTGCCTCCAGTGAAGAGCACAACTCCCATTCCCAGGGTAAGGGAAGGCTGTCTGAAACCTGCAAGGCCAAAAGAATTGTTTCCTCCAGAGTCCTGACCTGAAGCTTGTCATTCCTGTAAAAGCAGCTCTGAAGAGATTTGAAGTCCTGCTGTTCACACAAGCAAGTAGCAGTAAGTCTAAAGTAAATGACTAACAACTCATATTTGTGACGCCACTCACCCCTCTAATCCTGCCCATGCATGAGGTTTTTAAAAATGTGGCCTACCCGCTTGCCCGTTGCGCCCATGCGATGCCCTGAAGATCGCGCGGGCTCTGAAAAGTCTCAGTCTATTAATGCCTCAAGGGCCCATTAATTAATGGCGGGCATGCATCGGAGCTCATAGCGCCCACCTACCAAAATATCGCGATGGCACGTGGTGACATTGGGACACACGCTCGAGGTCACCGCACGTCATCTTATGTGTCGACATGTCAGGCCTGCCTCCACAAGCCAACGTCACAATTTTGGCCAAGTAACATTGTGATCGCTGTTTAAATAGGAAAAACTGACTAGATTGGACATGATAAGTCTACATCAGTGAGAGTTCACAGTTGGTATTTCAATTACGTACCATAGCATTGATTTTTCAGGTCCTGATGGTGTTCAGTCCACAATGGCTTGCACATCCCCAATTTTATTCACTCCATCATTGGTTGGCATGCCTTCAGCTTGGAAATATCCTCCCTCAATCCCTTTGCTTCTCTATCTCTCTCTCTCCTCTCTGCTCTTTTCTCCTTTAAGATGCTCCTCAAAACCTGCCTGTTTGTCTAAGCTTTTGGTCATCAGCCATTTAATGTTGCTATGATGGCACTAACTGTATCAGGCCCTGACATTGATACTTGACAATGGGCCTGAGGAACTAATTACACAGGGCTTGGATCAGCAAGAACCGAATGAGGAATTGTGCCATCCGCTATAAGGGCATCAGTAGGCCGTGTACATCATAAGAGTGGTGCAGTACTAGTCAACTCTACCTCCACCTCCTTTCAGGCACATTGCAATTGAACTAATGCAAATGATACCTTGGAGTGACAGACAGAACCACCCTCTTTGAAACCACCTCTTGCGACATCACTGGCAATCAAGCAAGATGTTAAACAACTCTGTCATTTATCCACAGAGTTAATATTATATCTCCACTTTGACCTCACCTTTATCTCCACTCTCCTTCAGCCTTGGTAAAACCTGCCAATGAGGTGAAATGACTTGTAAGCCTTTCTAAAGACTCAGTGTCAGCTTACATCTCCTTTTAAGTGTCTGGATTTCTTTCAAAGTCTAAAGAACAATTTCCTGGGTCCTTTTTTTTATTAGTTCATGGGATGTGACCATCACTGGCTAGGCCAGCATTTATTGTCCATCCCTAATTGCTCTTGTTCAGAGGATATTTTAAGAGTCAACCACATTGCTGTGGGTCTGGAGTCACATGTAGGCCAGACCAGGTAAGGACAGCAGATTTCCTTCCCTAAAGGGCATTAGTGAACCAGATGGGTTTTTAACAACAATGGTTTCATGGTCATCATCAGACTTTTTTAATTGAATTCAAATTTCACCATATGCTGTGGTGAGATTCGAACACAGGCCCCCAGAACATTACCAACAGTAAAGGGAACAACAATTTATACTCAATGAGAAGAGAGTGCTGATTTGTTGGCAAGTGGACTCTGATTGGTAGAAAGCTACATATGGAGAGTTGGATAATTCTGCCCATGAGTTGATGGAAAATGAATGGAAAATCATGAAATGAATGAAAACTCTTATGTTCAGCTTTGCACTCATTTCTAAAAACAAAAGCAATCTGCATTCATATAGCACCTATTAGCACCCCCTTATTCTGAGCCTGTGATTCTAGTTCTAGACTCCCCAGCCAGGGAAAACATCCTTCCAGCTGCTTATGTATTTCACATCTTTCCATGTGGTTACTTTTCGCTTTTCTAAACCATACGGAATATAGGCCTAGTCAATTCAATCTCTGCTCATAGGACAGTCCCCTCATCCCAGGAATTGGACAGGTGGACTGGGAATCATATCGGCAAATGCATGAGATCCACAACATGGGCGGACAGCAATCTGAGGGGCTGGGGATTAATAATCCTGACATATATCCTCCTGGAGAGGTTAAAGCTGCCCAATTTTGATCAAGACAACTACATTTTTATAGCATCACATAATAAAATATCCAAAGACTCCTGACTATTTAGAGGATGGATACAACGTTAATATGAAAGTTCAAGAGCTTGGTTTAAAGTGCAGTGAAAGGTGAAGCCAAGGCTTTTAAAAGATGAGGAGTGCAATATCAATATCAATTACATTGTATGAGATTGGACTATAGGGATGGAATATAAATAAGAGAAGTATAAAGGTAGGGAAGTCTACCACACCTAGAGTACTGTGTACAGTTTTGGTCACCTTACTTAAGGAGGGATATACTTGCATTGGAAGCAGTTCAGAGAAGATTCACTAGGCTGGTTCCTGGGATGAAAGGGCTTGCCTTATGAGGAAAGGTTGAGCAAGTTGGGCCTCTACTCATTGGAGTTTAGAAGAATGAAGGGTGATCTTATTGAAATATATAAGGTATGAGGGGGCTTGACAGGGTAGATACTGAGAGGGTGTTTCCCCTCGTGGGTGAATCTAGAACTAGGGAACGGAAAGATGAGAGCTAAACTTAAGACTTGAGGTGAAACTGTCTGCCCTTGACATCAAGGACACACTTGACCGAGAGTGGCATCAAGAAGCCCAAGCAAAACAGAAGTCATTGGGAATCGGGGGAAACACCTCCACTGGTTGGAGTCAGACTTAGCACAAAGGAATGTGGTTGTGGTTGTTGGAGGTCAATCACAGCCCCGGGACATCGCTGCAGGAGTTCCTCAGGGTAGAGTCCAAGTCCCAGCCATCTTCAGCTGCTTCATCAATGACCTTCCCTCCATCATAAGGTCAGAAGTGGGGATGTTTGCTGATGATTGCACAATGTTCAGCTCCATTCACGACTCCTCAGATATTGAATCAGTCCAAGTCCATAAGCAGCTAGACCTGGAAAAAATTCAGATTTGGGCTGATAAGTGGAAGGTAATATTTGTGCTACACAAGTACCAGGAAATGGCCATTTCCAATAAGTGAGAATCTAATCCATCTCCCTCTGACCCTTGATATTCATCCGAATCCACATTTTCAACATCCAGGGGGTTACTACCATTAACCAGAAACTGAACTAGACTGGCCATATAAATACTGTGGCTACAAGAACAGGTCAGAAGCTGGGAATTCTGCAGTGAGTAACTCACCTCGTGACTCCCCAAAGCCTGTCCACCATCTACAAGGCACAAGTCAGGAGTGTGATGGACCACTCTCCACTTGCCTGGATGAGTGTAGCCCCAACAACACTCAAGAAGCTTGAAACCCCCCAGGACAAAGCAGCCTGCTTGATTGGCACCCCATCCACCACCTTCAACATTCACTTCCTCCACCACTGTCGCACAGTAGCAGCAGAATGTACCATCTATAAGATGCACTGCAGCAATTCACCATGGCTCCTTCAACAACATCTTCCAAACCCACCATCTCTATCACATAGAAGGACAAGGAGAGCAGATGCATGGGAACACCACCACCTGCAATTTCCCCTCCAATCCACACACACCATCCTGACTTGGAACTATACCGTCGTTCCTTCACTGTTACCAGGTCAATATCCGGGAACTATTTCCTAACAGCACTGTGGGTGTACCTACACCACGTGGACTGTAGCGGCTCAAGAAGGCAGCTCACCACCACCTTCTCAAGGGCAATTAGGGATGGGCAATAAATTCTGGCCTTTCCAGCGTCACCCATATCTCATGAGTGAGTAAAAAAAAGCACAGGGTGGAATTTTAAGCCCCACTGCGGTGATGGCAGCACCATAAAATGCGGCGAGCTGTTCAAAGGTCCATTGACTTTGGAGGGACTGGAAAATCCCGCTGGCAGGAGGGGCCATAAAATTCCGTGGCCTCCTATTTAAGACAGAGATGACGAAGAATTTCTTCCCTTAAAGGGTCGTTAGTGTTTGAAATTCTCTTCCACAGAGGGCACAGAGAGAACTGGAGCCCGGGTCATTAAATATACTCAAGGCTGAGTTAGATGAATTTTTGATTGACAAAGGGAGTCAAGGGTTTGTTGGGGACAGGCAGGAAAGTGGAGTCAAAGCCAAAATCAGATAAACCATGATCTTATTGAATGGCGGAGCAGGTGTGAGGGGCCGAATGGCCTACTATTCCTTACGTACAGACCAGATAGGGAATAGGATTTTGCCCAACAATCTGACTATTGTCTTGCTCGCTGAGAAATTACAGGCACTTTGAATTCATAACTTGATAGAGTGTACATTACTGAACTGAAAAGGAGAAATGGTGGAGGAGATTGGAGCATTGAATACCAGATTTAAGAGGAGGGAATTAAGGAGAGGAAGACAAGGGGATGGAAGAGTGAGGGGGGAATGAAAGCAGGGGGATGTTTTCACAGCTCAAGCAACCATGTAGATAATCTGAGTACAATACTGAGTACAAGAGCATTGAATACTGCAGAGGAAAGAACATGCATCTCGGTTGTAATCACAATGGATGTTATAAGTGACTTTGACGAAGGTGCACTCAGTGCTGTGGACAGCCTGGAATCCAAATTGTAGAGAATCAAAGGGGAAATTTTGGGGGAGACAAGCACGGAGAGACATGCCAATAATGTGCTCACGGATTCTGAGGGGTAAGATGATTTCAGTTATGGGATGGTAGTTAGAAAGGGTTAAGGTGCCTACGATGGACTATTTCTTGAGGAGAGGGGAGATGACAGAAGTTTTGAAAGGTGATGGCGATTGCCCAAAAGCGAAGCTGTTAATTAAGTTCCAAGCATTGGTGCAAGGGAAGGTGGCTAAGTGTTTGGGGTGGGAGTGAAACATAATTAGAAATATGAAGGAAAGGGCAATGAAATCAGGAGGAAGGGATGGGTGTGAGAGAAGGGGAAGGTAAAAGGAGGAGGGGATTAAGGAATAGGGGAGGATAGAAAAAAAAGGAAGGAATGGAGGCATGAGGAGGGGATGGAATTAAAAGGAGGGAATTAAGGAGAGGAAGACAAGAGGATGGAAGGACGAGGAGGGAATGAAAGTAGGAAGGATGTTTTCACAGCTCAAGCAACCATGTAGATAATCTCTGTCTTCTGGATGAAGGAATTCATCAGCTCCTTTCATATGATATTGGAGGTGAGGAAGTGGGGGGGAGGGGGCAGAAGCAGGAGGTTGGAGGCAGTGATTAATTGTTGAGTCTTGGTTGTCCTTTCCCTAATTCAACAATGACAGTAGGATGATCTAGTAGTAGATAAAGTTTTCCTTGAGGTGTTCAAGCCTGAGTTGATGACAAATTAGTCTGTCAAAATAAAATTCCAAAGCAAAGAAGGAGGCCATTCGACCTGTTGTGTCCACGCCTACTCCCTGGAAGAGCAACTCAACTTGTCTCACTACCTCGCCTTCTGCCGGTTGCTCTGAAATTTATATTTATGTTGCCTCTCCAAGTTCTTCCCACCAAAATAAACATTGCACACTTCCCTGCGTTAAATTTCAGCTGCTACTTGAATGCCCGAAGCCATTGGCTGAAGCATCTGAAAGGAGAACCGATGGACACTCTGGCGGAGTTGGAATTTGATAGACAACAGTACTTTTTTCTTGCTTCAGCATCTTGAGTGCGTCTATAAAGACTATGGGTGGAATTTGAATGGCCTCATCGCAGTGGGGGCAGGGCCAGAAAATGCAGCGAGACGTTCAAAAAGACTTCGGCGGGACTGGAAAATCCCACTGGCTGGAGGAGCCGTAAAATTCCGCCCAGTGGCCTGGGTTTTAAGGCCAGACCAGCTACAAGGTGAATTGTTGGTCGGAGGATGCCCAGTCATGTAAGATTTATATATTTTTAGGTTTTCTTGTGGGCCAGGAGAAGTATTACTTATACAGGCCTCACGGGGAAGCCTTGGGCCTCATTTGCACTGGGTTATCTTCTTTTGCCAGACCTCCTTTTGAGATCGCTCCCCCTACCTCCCAACACCTCCCAGCCCCCGCTATCCCCATGGTCACCTCTAGAGGCTCCCTACAACCAACTGATCTCTGGGTACCCTACCCACAGGTACCCAACTGTGGCCACTTACCACCAGAATCCTGCTCCCACCTGTTGGCCAGGTGAGAAGGTGGGAAAATGCCTGGAAATGAAGCCTGACCATGAGGGTTGGCTAAGACTTCATATTCCTGGACTGCCCAGGTTCTCTGCCCAGCTTCTTCTGCTCTTGCACGCACATTATTGGGCTTACCCCTCAGCCCCTGCCGCCCCCTGTAAAAAAACCAACAAAACAAAAACCACCTGGAGACAGGTTTTCAAAAAAAAACGTAAAGTCTACTGCTCCCAAATTCTTTCATGTCCTTGATCTCTGCACTGACCATCTGTAGCTAACACACAGTGACACCACTGCTTTGAGTTGGTTGCTAGGCGATGTGCAAAATAAAACAGGGTCACCTCCCCCAAAGAACCGTCTTGCCTTACTCCCTTTGAGGAGGCAACTGCACACAAAGTGGCACTCTGGCAATAGCCATCACCATCAGCATCACCATCAACATCACCATCAACATCACCATTACCATTACCGTGACCATCAACATCACCATTCCCATCACAATCACCATCACCAACATATCAGGTGTAACTGTGAGTTCAACACTGGGCTGCTCAGTATTGGAAAATCCAGCACTGACCATCCTGAGACCCGACTGCTTCCATTGTGCTATCAGCTGTAGGACATGCTACTTTTTAAACACTTACTGGAGGGGTGGCTCTGGACCATTTTGGAAGGTCTAAAACAGGCAGGAATTATACCGTACATGGCAGAACCCTTAAGTGCATTGACAGGCAGAGGGACCTGGGTGTACAGGTCCACAGGTCACTGAAAGTGGCAACGCAGGTGGATAAGGTAGTCAGGAAGGCATATGGCATGCATATGGAGGGGCAAGTTTTTTACGCAGAGGTTAGTGAGTGTCTGGAATTCGCTGCCAGAGGAGGTGGTAGAAGCAGGTACAATAGTGGTGTTTAAGAGACAGCTTGAGAAGTACATGAACAGGATGAGAATAGAGGGATACGGACCCCGGAAGTGCAAAATGTTTTAGCTGACGGGCAATATGATCGGTGCAGGCTTGGAAGGCCGAAGGGCCTGTTCCTGTGCTGTACTTTTCTTTGTTCTTTGTTCTTGTTCTGCCATAGGCAAGTGTGCTCCTAAACTTCTCATGTACCCATTGGGATGACAATCCATCCTTCCGTCTGTCTGCAGGACAATAACATGCACACCAGAAGGGGGCAGACCAAGACTGGCAGCAGAATGCCTGTTAATCATCCCATTCGAGGAGGAGGCCACCAAGCTGGCTGGGAACGAGCAGGACTATGTCTGTGCTGAAGATGAGATAGGACTCTCCCAGGAAGCCAGTGAGGATGACTCCAGTCTGCAGTTGTCAGATGTGCCACCAGCGTGAAACACATGTAAGGGAGCTTGCTTAGGGAGCCGCTAAATCTTTCTTTTCCCCATTCCAGGTATCAGCAAGAAAAGGAAGAGTCCAAGAAGGGAGACCACCCAAAAAGCCAGCTCCAAACTCACCTCTGAGGATGATGCCTCAGAGGTTGCACTGTCACGATGTTCACCTGCACCCTCCACCAGCGCAGATATAGTCACCCCAGTTCTAGAGTGGGCTCGGGGTCACAACCTGGTGGGCCCATCACTGACATGGGTCCACAGCTAGCAGAGAAAGTGACAGCCGGGGACTCTGACACTTTGAAGGACAGCTGACAACCGGGCCTCTGCTCAGCCCCATGCAGCTGATGAGACTCTGGACGTGGCCATAAGAGACATGTTGGAGATACAGAGACAGGCAGGGGAACATCAGGCAGAGATGCCAGATGCCATGTGTAGACTGGACTAAAAGCTGGAGGAGTCTGTCCATGTGCTGTCTGCTGTCGTAGCTCTAGCATGCAGACATTTGGCTGCCATCATGGACAGGGTGGTGGTCGCCTTGGAGACCCAGGTCCAGCAGAACACACAGTGGCTGCTGTATATGTGCTTGGACCTGCACTCCATCGCTCTAGCTATGGGTACAGTGCAGCAGTGGCTAGATGCGAGGAGGACGGGCACCTTGACCTACCTCCAGGTGCCCCTTCTCTTCAAGGAGTCAGAGAGGTACCATTGAGCACCCACACGGATGAGGAGCACCAGCAGGGGGCTTCATACCAGATTAATCGTAATAGACCTCGCACAAAGGGATTGCAATCAAAGTGCACTGGACCTCATTTAAGTATCGGTGTATTATTCCATGAGATGAGAGAGAGCAGAATGAGCCTGTGTGCTGGACCGTGCAGAGGACCAAGAGCCTATCCATGTGAAGCATCAGCAGCTCTCACAGGGCTCTGCACAGTCCATGCAGGAAAGATGTTTAACTTGGCTGAGTGTCCAGAATCACAATATAACAGTAATAGTCAGGCCGTCTGGGACTGAGACTGGTAGGAGTCTCTGAACTTGGAGGGTCTGGAGCAGTTGCTACTCAACAACTCACACAGGTGCCTCACAGTGAATGGACCCCAAAGTTACCTCGAAATTTTCCGGCCGGATAAAGATGTCAAGAGACATGGGTTTACTATAAACGAGTGGCAATTGCAGGGAAGGAACACAAACTTCCCCGATTGGTCTGCAAGGATGAATGATCTTGAGCGGCTAAATGTTGTTCTCATGCACTCCCTATGCACCCATCTATCTCTGGTTCTGCCTCAAAGACGCTCTGCAAGTTCTCCCCCCCATTGTGAGCTAATGTGTGGGTGACATTAATGCATCCCTGCCGAGATTGGGTTTCATGTTGCTTTCAATGTGCTGTGCATGTAGACTTTGTGAGAGCATGGGAAAAATCTCATTTCTACTTACAGCTTCCTGAGGTCGCGGGAGAATGGAATGCTGTGCAGGTTTAAAGCATGTGTCTAGTCCCAGGGCTCTGTATATCAGCACAGTCTGGCACATGCAAAGGGTCAAACCACCGGCAGGGCAGATGTTAAGTAGTACAATTTAAATCAGCTATCATAAATCAAGGTACATTGGAGTAAAGTATAATGTCTGTCACCAAAAAGGAACTGGGGATTTCCAGCCAGCAAACGATAAAAACCAAATAGTAAAGGAAACATATTGGCAGCTTACTCTGCCTGGAATCTGCTAGCTATCAGACTGTCAGGGGCCTGTCTGCTATATTGTACCCTTGCAACAGCCTCTGCATGTGCCTCTATGTCAACATGGCCTTCGTCAGCACCATCCCCTTCACCATCTTCATCACTGGAGGAGACATCTCCATCGTCCATGTCTCCCTCAGCCAAGGCGTCCCTGCTTTGTAATGCAAGGTTGTGCAGGGTGCGGCAGATAATGATGATTTGGGACATCCTCTGTGGCGAGTATTAGAGACCCTTGCCTGAGGGGTTCAAACATCTGAACCTCCTCTTTAGGAAGCCCATCACCTACTCATTAGTGGCCCTTGTGGAGGCATGTGTGGCACCCTAGCTCCCCTCAGCAGCAGTCTGCTAATGGTAAACTGGAGTCATCAGCCAGGCTGTCTGGGGGCATCCCTTGTCCCTGAAGAGACAGCTCTGCAATCGTCAAGGTCCTTCGAAATGGTAGCGCCTGGGAGTGGTTCAAAATGTATGCATCATGAGAGCTCCCTGGGAACCGAGTACAAACATGCAGGACTTGCCTTCGCTGATCACATATTAGCTGCACTTTCAGCATGGGAGCCTTTCTTCTTGGTGAATGTGACTGGCTGATGCCAGAGAGCTCTCAAGACCACATGTGTGCAGTCAATAGTCCCTTATACAAATAGGAAACCCGGGACTGCTGCAACACGCAACGCTCTGGCAGCCTGGCTTCCAGGGCCCAGAGGGAATTTGAAAATTTGCTTGCTGTCCTGAACAGGGCCTCTGTCACCTCCCAGATGCACCTGTGTGTTGCTGACTGGGAGATGCCACAGAGTTCCCCAGTGGAGTCCTGGAAGGAGGCACTGCCAGAGAAATTTAGAGGTGGCAGTGACCTTTAATGGGATTGCCTTTAAGTCCTTGCAGCTGTAGATCCTCCTGGAGAAGCTAGCAGATGTGAGCAACCACTTTCCAGGACATCCTAAGGTGCCTCTGGCATTGTCTTTAGCTCATCTGTAGATATGTGCACCTTTGATATACCTGTGGTTGGGCCAATGCTCACCGCTGCACTAGGCCCTGGTCGCCAGCATCCTGACCTTCTTGAGCCCTGCTGCCTCTTGCTGCACAGGCCTGCTCCTCTTGGCCCTGGGCTAACCTACGCTGGTCCCTCCTCCTCCTCCTCAGCTAGATGAGAGCCAGTAGAGCGACAGGGTTGGCTGGAACCTGCAGCATGTAGGCCTCAGATGATCTGTGAATGAATTGCAGTCATCCATCTAGTGAGCATATTCTTTATAGATGAGCCACAAAGCCAACGCTAAGCCCTGTGTCTGGCTTCTGTCTAGACATGGCCATCCCATCCCAACCCTTTCAGGTGAAGGACATCCTGGAGGACCAGAGATGAGTGTTCCTCCTGTTCATACATGATTGTGCACGGAGACATTATGCATTGACCAGGGTGATGACAGCCATGGGCGAGAACCCTCCCTCAGACATTACTCAGCTTGCATCCATTACCTTTGAGACTCTATCGAGAGACCATTGCCTTTGCATAATTGAAAGGCTTACCACATATGCCTGTGTGAGCCATGACTATTTACCAGAGATGATGGAGGTTTGGGGTCAGGGGTTTGCTGCTGACCATGGCTCATATCCCTGGGGTGCATCGACCTCCCTCCCTCCCTCCCTCCCTCCCTCCTTTCATCCCTGCCTCTGGCAGCAGCAAATGCCAAATGGCACAGAATGAAGGGTAGCTCCAGACCTTGATGGATTCTTGCTGGAATGTGACCCATTAGTCATGGTCCAATGCTGGTTTATTGGGCATTGGGCCCGTGTTTTTCATGAGGGGGAACAAATAATTAACAGGGTGCCACTTCACTCTGCCCAAAAAACAAAGCAATAACTCCTCTCATCCTAAAAGAGATCCCTCCTGTATTGAATGCTTGGGAGGTTTCTTGAACTGCGCAACAACCTTGATAGTTTCAGCATGTTGCGTGTGAGGTTTGCCACTGTGTCAAGTACCTTCGACCCTCCCCCTGTTACCCACCAAGTCCTCCCACCCTCCCGCACAATCACCGCCTTGTCATTCTTCTCCCTGTAACCATTCAGCCTCCCCCCATTACCCCGGACCTAGTTATCATTTATGTGGACATTCCTGCTCTCCCCCTGACCCGTTCCCTTCACCGTCAACCACGCCCCTCCTGACCCTGAGCCCTCTGGTTCTCGAGGCTGGCAGTACTTTCTGCGAGCCCACCCACGAGACCATCCATAACCCACCCATGAGTCTACCGCTTCCACTGCACCTGATGCAACTCCCTCCTCTGACAGTGACTGTACCCTCTGAGTCCCAGTACCCTCCTACAAAACCATAGGACCAAATTCAAGAACTCACGGACAACGCCCTTTAGACAAGTCTTTCCACGATGCTCACTGCCTTGAGAGGCCTTGCACCATCCTACAACAGCATCAAGACACGCGTGACATGCTTACCCCTCTTGCATGCTCTGGAGTGTCTGCCTTCCTTCTCAGGACCCTTCCCCTCCCTTGTCCAGTCTCCTCTCCACCCCTACCCCCTTCCCCCATTAGCCTGCCTCCCCTGCCCAGCCTTGCTCCACCCTTCCCCACTGGTCCTGCCTCCCATATCCAGTCTTCAAGCAGTTTTTTTCCCTCCCAAAATATACCGTATTCATGAAATTTGTAAAAGTACATTACAGAACATTTCATCTTGAAAATGACAGAAAGTACAATAAAACCCGACTTGTCTCTACACTGCATGTTCCATTCCTAGGTGCCTCTATAAAATCGTAACTCTCTTGATATCTTACGTATACATTTCATGTCAGACATTCAGCTGGGGGGGGTTGGGGGGTGGGTGGGGTAGGGGCAAAACATTTCGAACTGAAAAATGACAGAAAGTGCAATCGAATTCAACTTTCCTTCGTGCTGCATGTTCCTCTCTGAGGTGCCTCGATACAATTTCAACACTCTTGATAATCACAAAGTCCAATCAGGGCTGAATTTTACACCCCACCCAATTGGGCGTGAAATAGCGCGCGATGATTTCGACGAGCATCCCCACATCATTGCGCACTCACGTGATATTTCAGTCGGTGGGCACGTGCGAGAGAGTTGGCGGCGCGCCCGCCGACAATTAAGAGGCCTATTAAGGCCCTTAAGCAAATAATTAATTTGCATTTTCTGTTGCCTGCTCTTTCGGTTGGCGGGCAACAGAAGAGGCCAGGCGGTCCTTGCATTTTTAACGAAACCTCATCCACGGGTGGGATGGGGTTTCCAACGGTGAATCAAAATCCATTGAATATTTTTCACTGTCATTTCAAACATGTCCCTCTTCATGTGCCTGAGTCACATGCGGGGACATGTTTATATCGCCTTTAAAATCTTTATTTTCATTTCTCCATTTCTTCAGCTCCCTGAGGCAGCTCTGTGGCTTCAGGGAGCTCTCAGCGGCGCTCCCCCCCCCCCACCCCCACGCATGCGCAGACTTCCCCGCTCGCCCTCCTCCCACCCCCACCCCGGCAGCGCTAAGTGTTTCAGCGCGCCTTTCATGCCGGCTGCCCGTTAATTGGCCAGCCAATGTGAATTCGCTGTCGGGGGATGATTGCGGGTGGCGGACCTTATCCCGGCTGCCCCCGGGCCCAACTGCCATGCCTGCCCGACGACCTCAAAATTCTGCCCTCAGTGTCTGAGGGATTGTAAAAATTTTCCAGCTCCTCAGTGCACAATGGCTGAAAGGCCTTAGGCAGTGACCTTTCTCCATTGTGCCTTGGCAGCGGCTGACCCAAGCTTTAGTGCGTCTCTCAGCATGTAGTCTTGGACCTCGGAACGTGCCAATCTGCAACACTTGGTCGGGGACAACTCTTTGCACTGGAAGACCAGCAAGTTTCAGCCAGACGAAAGAGCACCTTTGACAAGTTCGTGATCCTCCAGCCGCTGTTGCCGTTTATCTCAGTGTGCGTCCCTGGGAATATCCCTTAGAGCACGGAGTCCTACGTCACAGCGCTGCTCGGGATGAACCTCGACAAAAGCCACTGCATCTCTCTCCAGACCGTCTTTGCAAAGGAACCTTCCAGAATGACATGGGCAACGGCCTCTTCCCCGCCACAGCCACCTTGAGGGCAATGTGAGCAGGGGGTGAGAATTTGGGCATGTAGGAAGGGCCTGACAGGGAGGGCCTTTCTCACCATCATCCAAGCTATGCCTTGGTGCTTGTTTGAGAATTCTGGCAATGAGGCATTCTGCCAAGTGATTTTGACAGTCTGTTCGGGGAACCATCCGACAGGATCCACCATCTTCCTTTTCCATAGGGCCCCAGGAAGTTACGTGCAGACCACTGCCTGATGGGCTGGTGATCAAATGTGTTTCTCTGCACAAACTTACCCACGAGGGCTAGATGGTACGGCATGGTCCAACTGCTTGGAGCATTCCACGGCAATGTGGCTAGACCCGCCCTTCACAACACCAGGGACAGGTAGGACCTTAGCACATAGTGATGCTTGGTGTTTGTGTACTGAGGGTTTACGCAGAGCTTGATGCACTGCACACAGAGGTAGCCATCAGGATGAAGGCAATGTTAGGCACAATTCTTTTTCCCGTTTATCTAGAGGTTCCCTGAGAACACAGTCCATTTTCGAACTCCAGTTAAAGTGGAAGATGGCTCAGGTGATCGCCACGGTGCAGGGGTGAGGAATGGGCCAGACCTGTGCCACGTACAGCAACACCGAGAGTGCCTCTCACTCTCCTCTGCAATGGAGAGGGACTGTCACTCCCACGTGCCCAGTTTTTGTTTACCCATAGATATTCGCTCCTTCCAGTTTCTAGCGCATGCCCTGGTCCTTCCGAACCATGCCCCCAGCACCTTCAGGCAGTCTGACCTAATGGTGAAGGGGACACAGGAGCAATCGGCCCAATTCCCAGAGAAAATGGCCTTGCTCTGGCCATGATTTAGCTTGGTTTCCGGGGCTGTTTCGAGCTGGTCACAGATGCTCATCAGTCTGCACACTGACAGTGCACCCAGGCAGAAGGCGGTGACATTGTCCATTGACAGGGAGGCTTTGACCTGCACACGTCCACTGCCGGGGCTCGTCACTCCTCTTATGCCCGATTCCTTCCTGAAGAACTCAGCAAAAGGATCTGTGCAACGCACAAACAGGGCAGGGGAGAGAGGGCAGCCTTGCCTGACTCCAGTTTTGATCAGAAACCTTTCCAATTCCCACTCATTGATTGAAACTGAACTACTGATGTTTGTGTACAGCAGATGGATACCCAACTGTGGATTCCCACCCCAAACCCCATTTTGGAGAGCACATCCATCATGAAGGTGTGCGATATTCTGTCAAAGACCTTTTCCTGGTCCAGGCTGATGAAGCAGGTGTCCTTATTCCTTTCCCTTACAAAGGCAATTGTATCCCTGACTAGTGCTATCAGAGATCTTCCTGACGGGTACAGTACAGGTCTGGTCAGGGTGGATCATCAACTCCAGAGCAGATTTGACACTATTGACAATGACCTTGGACAGAATTTTATAGTCCACATTCAGCAATGAAATGGGTCACCAATTTCTAATTTCTACTCTCATACACTTCCGACAAACCAGGGCAGATCCAGTCCCACAGAGCCGAATACAACTCAACTGGTAAGCCGTTTCTTCCTGGACTTTTACTAGATCTAAGGACTCTAGGGCCTTAGTCAGCTTGTCCAGAGTTAATGGTTAGCTCAGACCCTCCTGAGTACTATTGTCTAAGACCTCTCTGACAGAAGATAAGAAGGACTGGGAAGCTGTCATACAATCTGGCATTAAAGGATTTGTGGATCCTCAAAATGTCAGAATGCAAAGACGTTACTGAGCCGTCTTCTTCCTTCAGGCTGCTGATCACACAGCTCTCTCTCTGTGTGCCTTTTGGAAGGAGAAACATGAGCACATCTCATCCTGCTCCACAGAGCGGTCTCTGGACCGGAAGATGATCTTTGAGGTTTCCGAGGCAAAAAGCAAGTCTTGCTGACTTGCCACCTCTTGGAGATCCTCATTCACATCGGCCCCCTTTGACTGCAGCCGGAGCAGATTCTGCATGTTTTTCTGGAGTCAGGACATTTCCTTCTGTTCCTTTCCAGCCTTCTAAACCTCTTCGAGGATGAAAAATGTTTGACGTTTGCCTTGATTGCTTCCCACAAGTGCATTGGAGACACAAGGAGGAGTTTCAAGGTTCTCCAACCTTTGTAATCCCTTTTACGTTCCCCAGTGTTCTATGGGGTCAACAGTTTCCGTGTCCCCCGCCAACCTTCTGGTCTTCCTGTATGTGACAGTTGGCCAGTAGGAGGCAGCAGCCAGAGAAGAACACTGGCTTGATGTCGGTGCATCTGACCATGAAAGCTTGGGACAGAAACAGCAAGTCCATCCTTGAATGGACAGACCCACCTGGTGTATCTACGCTGTGCTCTGTCTGCAGGGTTGCTGAAGACGTTGTGCAGCTTGGCATCTTTTACAGTTTCCACAGGTGTCTGGACATGGCGTCCAGTTTGCTGTTGGCCCTGCCGGATCATCCAGCTGTATCGAAGATTCAGTAGAAGTTGCCGCCTAGAATGATCGGCCTAGATGTTGCCAGCAGCAGTGGGAGCTGCTGAGGGATGGCCACCTGCTCGCTGTTTTGAGCTGGACCGAACGCGTTATTTAACTGGAGCAGAGCATTATTTCACATTATGCCTGCTCCGAGGGGGCACCTGACCACCACCTCCTTTACCTCAGAGATGGTGAAGTTGCCCCCCCGACCCCCCCACCGATCTGCAGCGGAATACCCAGGCCAGAGGAACGTGAGTCGTTTCCTCCTGACCAGATCGATGGCCCATGGGACCACCATCACGACCATTGCCTGTAAGAATTGAGGTGCGGTATCACACATTCCTGCAGAAACAGCAGGTCAGCTTTGACCTCGGCAAGGTAATCCAAGGTCACAACACATCACAGTCTTCATGCCGCTTGGCCTACTAGCAGCCAATCCTCAATTAAGAGGCTGACATTACTGAGCGGTCCTCAAGAAGGCTAAAACAATGGCTCCTGACTTCAAAGTCATGGAAGAAGTCAACCTTGCCAGGTGCATGCCACTTATATACATTCGTAAATGTGAATGTTCGAATTTCTGACTGGCGCAAAACTTAATTTGGCGGGGACCTTAATTCTGGCGAGCTGGCCTTTTAATGACATGCTAACGCATGCAAAAAGACTTCCTGACATTGTTTGCTGGAAAGCTTGACCCACCTTTAAAGCCTTAATAACATAATTGCAAGAGTTCTACCCGCTGTTGGGAAACTGACTTTTGGCCTTACGCCAAATTAAGTTCCCCCTTCCCACTGCTGACGGGTCCGGAATTCCGGCCATTTAGTCAAAGCAGCCATTATACGATAAAAGTTTTAATAAATGCTAATGATATCCCATTATCATAGCACAAAAGGCAAAGCAAATAAAATACATGACCATAATCTTCACCTGGTGACTTAAGCTGCAAACTGCTGAGGATGTGGGATTGACTACCTTCATCCTGATGACAGCACAGCGCCGTATAGAGTCATAAACCACACATCTGTGTGTACTAGGCTATACAAGGGTGCATTATTCCTGGTGGCGATGCCTTCAGCCTTAAGCTCTGGAATTCCTTTGCCATGTCTCTCCTCCTGTCTCTTCTCTTAACGCACTCCAACCCTTTGACCAAGTGTTTATCCTAGCATGTTCTTTTGTGGCTTGGTGTCAAATTTTATTTTATGACGCTCCTGCGAGGAGCCTTGGGACATTTTACAATAATTAAAGGCATCAAATAAGTACAAGTTGAGGTTGTAAATGCACCAGTCTCCTCAAGACTGTTGATATTATGATTTACCTATCATGATGCCCAGGAACCTTTCTGTGCCCATACCTCGGTGTTGTATTCCCTCCCTGCTTTTCACTCTTTAAGAAGCTTCATGTCTGTATTTAAAATTTAAAATACGTACCTGAGAGCTCCAAGCTGGCACTAGATTCTGGAAGGGCTGCTACAAGGGTATTGTCATCTGTAAATGATCAAGTAGTAAATAGATGCAACATGTGGTTATCATTAGTGACACAGTGATACCATTACATGTGGCACTTTGTCTTCCCCTGCATTCTCTCAGACATCTCTCTCCTACTCCCATGATGATTCATCTTGGATTTTGACTGCACAGCTACCAAGTTACCAAGTGCTAATGGCATTAAGAATATAAGAAATAGGAGCAGGAGTAGGCCAAAAATGGCCTTCCAAGCCTGCTTCGCCATTCAGTAAGATCGTGGCCGAACTTCTACATCAATGGCACTCCATTCTTTGTGTGCAAATAAGAGACAGGGCACAAGGGAAACCTATAATTATGATTTTTAAAAGATACTCACATTTACACAGCAACTCATTGCTCGCCATCGAGCATGTCCTTGGGGGTGTGGCCGTCATCCATTTGGCTCATATGACCAAGCCAACAGAATCGCCGCAGACTCCAGAGGGCACACACGCTGGGAACCCCTGTAGGCTAGTGTAATTCCATATTCGGCACTCTGTCCTGCCAAGAGGTGTCCGACATTCTTCTGAGACTGCGGAGGTGGGAGCTGTTCAGATTCTTTTCTTGGCTTGCATGTGTTGTCCGTGCCTCACTGCTGTAAAGGAAGGTGCTGAGAACACGAGCCTGGTACACACAGAACTTTGTATTTTGGGTTAGTTTGCTTTTGGTCAGACTCAACCTCTCAAATTTAACATGACAGCCGCAACCTTGCAACCCTGGTGCTGATTTTGGTATCAAGGGATAATTGTTGATCCAAGGTATGTGAAAACTGTCGATGACCTCCAGAGTGAGGTTATCGATGCTGATAGAAGGTGGAGCCTCTATGTCCTGAACCATAACTTTGGTCTTTCTGACACTGATTGTCACTTCAAACTTCCTGCAGGCCTGGGAGACGTGATCTACAAGCTGCAGCAAGTGAACTTCAGTATGGGATACCAGCATGGTGTCATCAACAAACAACAGCTCATGGACGAGGACATCATGCACTTGGGCCTTGGTGCACAGGCTTGCCATGTTGAACAGCTTGCCATCAGCTCTGGTGTGCAGGTAGACCCCTCATTTGTATCGCATGAACAGGCCGCTCACGTCTGCGATACAAGGACATCAGTAAGCAAGACCCTCAAGTTGACTGGGATTGGAGTTGTTGCATGGGAAATCCTTGCTGCTGACTGGAGTGCCTGGAGCCAAGCAGTCAGAAAGCGGGTGGAAAAAGCAGAGGACAAAAGAAATGACCAGATTGTGAAAAGAGAGCCCAGCGGAGGGAAAAAAAAACATCAGCCGACCTCGGGCGAACACGCTTCAACTGTGCCAGCTGTGAAAGGGACTGCCACTCATGAATCGGCCTCTACAGTCGTCACAGATGATGTTCAATACAGAAGTGACATCACCCTTGGCTCAGCGCATCGTCACCTGAGAAGGATAGATGCCATCCAAACAACGTTATTCAGACAAATGTTGCCAGTAATGTTGCATAAACAGCCATGAGATGACCAACCAGTTCCTCCATTTTCAGTTGTGTTGGTTGAGGGGGAATTTGGTTGATAGTACTGCTGATTTTGTAATATCCTCTTGCCCCATGGGCCTTAGTTTGAGGTGACATTCAAAGGACAGTAGCTCGAACAATGCAGCATTCCTTCAGTACTGCACTGGACTGAGAGACTAGGTTAGGAACTCAAACCTTGGAATGGGGCTCAAACCCAAAATCCTCAGCCCCAGAGGCAAGAATGCTATTGACTGAGCCATGATCTTTATTGCTAAACCTTTCTCAGGATCTTCTAGTGGTGTGTGGTTACTGTAGGAACATTTCTTTAAGTATGCTTTAACTTTGGTAAAATACAATAATCAGGGATGTCATGGCAGTTCTGTACTGCTAATTGCCTTGAGCTACTCAAAGGTTTTTCTTTGTAATTGTAATGTAAATTTAGAACCTTTTGGAATGCTGGTGCTGTGTGGCAAGAACGACATTTGCTGCATGAAGGAATATTCCTGACCAGCACCAGAATAGGCACAAAAAGGCCTTTGCTAAGGAGTATGACTGCTCAATATCATGCCCAATGTAGCAGTGATACACTTTCAGTGAGCCAGAATATCAAGCAGGGGCTAGGTCATTTGAACTTGGTACAAAGGTTATACATTTAGTATATCGCAATCTCATCGACTTGCTTTCTGCAGATCCTGCAACTATTTCAATGTCTTTCTGCTATCCAAGCAGTTGCAGCTTCCTTGAATTTACAGTCCTAGATAAACCATAAGAATTATTGGTAATCAAGACGGATTCGGTCCTTGGTAACACAGTGTGTCTAAACAAATTCTTATCTGTCAGTCCTGAGAAGGCAAGCTGTTGGAATAAGACTTCACTGCTGCTTGTTTTACTTGTGGTTGAGCTGCGAAGTTCAGCAGCTTTATCCTCTTCTCCCCTCCAAAGGCTGACTTTGACGACAGATTTCCCCAATGTACTCGTTCTTCTCATTGCAGAATAATAGTTGGAAGTATGAATGTGAATTGGCTTCTCACCTTAACCCTAGTTTCTTGACTCTGAGTCAGGCAGTGCTGAGGGATTGCTCCATTTTTGGAGGTCTTCTTGTCGTGCTGCTATACCTTCCCTCGTCATTCTTCCACACAGGTTCCAGCTTGAATCACAGAATCACACTGCAGAAGAGGCCCTTCAGCCCATTGAGTCTGCACCAACATGTGAGAAACACCTGACCTACCTACCTAATCCCATTTACCAGCACTTGGCCCATAGCCTTGAATGTTATGACGTGCCAAGTGCACATCCAGGTATTTTTTAGATGATGTGAGGCAACTCGCCTCCACCACCCTCTGGGTAAAAAAGTTTTTCCTCACATCTCCCCTAAACCTCCTGCCCTTCACCTTGAACTTATGCCCCCTTGTGACTGACCCTTCAACTAAGGGGAACAGCTGCTCCCTATCCACCCTGTCCATGCCCCTCATAATCTTGTACACCTCGATCAGGTCGCCCCTCAGTCTTCTCTGCTCCAACGAAAACAACCCAAGTCTATCCAACCTCTCTTCATAGCTTAAATGTTTCATCCCAGGCAACATCCTGGTGAATCTCCTCTGCACCCCCTCCAGTGCAATCACATCCTTCCTATAATGTGGCGACCAGAACTGCACACAGCACTCCAGCTGTGGCCTCACCAAGGTTCTAAATAACTCCAACATGATCTCCCTACTTTTGTAATCTATGCCTCGATTGATAAAGGCAAGTGTCTCATATGCCTTTTTTATCACCCCACTAACATGTCCATCTGCCTTCAGAGATCTATGGACACACACGCCAAGGTCCCTTTGTTCCTCAGAACTCCCTAGTGCCATGCCGTTCATTGAATACTTCCTTTTCAAATTACTCCTTCCAAAGTATCACCTCACACTTTTCAGGGTTAAGTTCCATCTGCCACTTATCTGCCCATTTGACCATCTATATCTTCCTGTAGCTCAAGACACTCAACTCACTGTTAACCACCCGGCCAATCTTTGTGTCATCCACAAACTTACTAATCCTACCCCGCACATAGTCATCTATGTTGTTTATATAAATGACAAATAATAGGGGACCGAGCGCAGATCCCTGTGGTACCCCACTGGACACTGGCTTCCAGTCACTAAAGCATCCTTCTGTCATCACCCTCTGCCTCCTACAAATAAGCCAATTTTGAACCCACCTTATCAAATTACCCTGTATCCCATGTGCCTTTGCCTTCTTTATAAGTCTCTCATGAGGGACCTTGTCAAAGGCTTTGCTGAAATCCATATAAACTACATCAGCTGCACTACCCTCATCTACACACCTGGTCACCTCCTCAAAAAATTCAATCAAATTTGTTAGGCATGACCTCCCTCTAAAAAAGCTATGCTGACTATCCCTGATCAAACCTTGTCTCTCCAAGTGGAGATAAATTATCTCCTTCAGAATTTTCTCCAATAGTTTCCCTACCATTGATGCAAGACTCACTGGCCTGTAGTTCCCTGGCTTATCTCTACAACCCTTCTTAAATATCAGAACCACATTAGCTGTTCTCCAGTCCTCTGGCACCTCCCCCGTGGCCAGAGAGGAATTAGAAATTTGGGTCAGAGCCCCTGTAATCTCCTCCCTTGTCTCCCTCAGCAGTCTGGGACACAAATCATCCGGACCTGGAGATTTATCCACTTTTAAGCCTGCCAACACCTCCAATACCTTGTCACTCCCTATATCAATTTGCTTAAGAACCTCATAGTCTCTCTCCTCGAGTTCCATACCTTCATCCTCATTCTCTTGGGTGAAGATGGACGTGAAATATTCATTCAACACTCTGAGAATTGAAGAGCTTTAGATCTTCAGTGTTATTTGGCTCTGGTACTAGAGGGCGTTCTAGGAGATGTTGCATAGTTTGGGATGCCTCCCTGCAGTTGAAGTTGACTGAGTTTGTTTGGCCGTATCCCTACTTCTGCATAAAGACCTTGAAGGGGTTGACACCAGTCCTGAGGTGGAGGTGCTGTCCTTCAGCTGTGACAATAAATTGAGGCTCTGTCTGTCTATTCAGGTGGATGTAAAAGATTTCAGGTCATTTGGGCAGGAGAGTTCTCCCTGTTGACCTGGCTGATACTTATTCCAGCACTAAAATATGATCTGTTCATTATCACATTGTTGTTTTGGGGGGCTTGCTGTAATTGGCAGTCACAATTCCTACATTACAGCAGTGACTACACTTCAAAAAGTGTTACATTGGCAGTGAAGTGCTTTGAGACATCTTTCTAAATGCAACCCTTCCTTCCTGCCTTCCTTCTTTCCTTGCCTCTTCCCTCCTCCCTCTCTTCCTTCCTTCATCCCTCTCTTCCTTCCTTCCACTTTTCCCTTCGTCCTTCTTTGCCTCCTCTCTCCCTGCCTTCCACCCTCCCTTTCTTCCTTTCATCAAAGGGCACTGAACTCAATTGTAGAACGCCAAATTGCTATCATGTGGCTATCATCAGCATGGACTAGGCAGTGCTGTGTTAGGCAGTGTATTTATCTTTGGGACAGCACTTAACTTCCTATCATAATGCTATCTGTGCTGATAGCAGGGTTGAAAATTGCTAAGAAGCGCGTAAGGCCAGGCAGGTTTCTTATTGCAGTGATCCCTGCCAAGAAATATGAATAGCTTGATGTCAGGCGAGGACCAGAACAAAGTCAGCCACAATGCACTCCATGGTTAAAGTGTCTGGTGCCATTTGCTGTTCTTTCTCACATATGAACAGTTATTGCTTTGGTGAAGGGGGGAGGTGATGGCGCAGTGGTATTGTCGCTAGACTAGTAATCCAGAGACCTAGGATAATGCGCTGAGGACCTGGGTCGAACCCCAGTGGAATTTGAGCTCAATAAAAATCTGGAATTAAAAGTCCAATGATGACCATGAAACCATTGTCGTAAAAATCCATCTGGTTCACTAATGTCCTTTAGGGAAGGAAATCTGCTATCCCTTTTAATTGTATCTCTACAAAGTCTCAAAAAAATAATAAAACTGGATGGACCACCCAGCATCAACCTAGGCACCAGAAATGACAATGGCAAACTCAGCCCTGTTGACCGCGTAAAATCTTCCTGACCAACATCTGGGGACTAGTGCCAAAATTGGGAGAGCTGCCTTACAGGCTAGTCAAGCAACAGCCTGACATAGTCATTCTCACAAAATCATATCTTACAGCTAATGTCCCAGACACCATCATCACCATCCCTGGGTATGTGCTGTCCCGTCGGCAGGACAGACCCAGCAGAGGTGGTGGCACAGTGGTATACAGTCGGGAGAGAGTTGCCCTAGGAGTCCTCAACATCGACTCCGGACCCCATGAAGTCTCATGGCATCTGCCCAACCTTGGGCAAGGAAACCTCCTGCTGATTACCATGTATGGCCCTACCTTAGCTGATGAATCAATGGTCCTCCATGTTGAACACCACTTGGAAGAAGCACTGAGTGTGGCAGGGGCACAGAATGTACTCTGCTTGGGGGACTTCAATGTCCATTACAAAGAGTGATGGCTCGGCAGCATTACTGCTGGCCCAGTCCTAAAGTACATAACTGCTAGACTGGGTCTGTTGCAGGTGGTGAGGGAACCAATGAGAGGGAGAAACATACTTGGCCTCATTCTCACTAACAAGCCTGCCATAGGCACATCTGTTCATGACACTATCGGTAGAAGTGACAACTGCACAGTTGTTGTGGAGACGGAGTCCCGCCTTCACATTGAGGATACCCTCCGTCGTGTTGTGTGGCACTACCACCGTGCTAAATGGGATAGATTTTGAACAGATCTAGCAACTGAAGATTGGACATCCATGAGGCGCTGTGGGCCATCAGCAGCAGCAGAATTGTACTTGAACACAATCTGTAACCTCATGGCCCGGCACACCCCTCACTCTACCATTATCATCAAGCCAAGGGGTCAACCCTGGTTCAATGAAGAGTGCAGGAGGGCATTCCAGGAGCAGCACCAGGCATGCCTAAAAATTAGGTGTCAACCTGGTGAAGCTATAACACAGGACTACTTGCGTACCAAACAGCATAAGCGGCAAATGATAGACAGAGCTAAGCGATTCCACAACCAACGGATCAGATCTAAGCTCTGCAGTCCTGCCACATCCAGTCATGAATGGTGGTGGACAATTAAACAACTCACTGGAGGGGGAGGCTCCACAAATACTCCCATCCTCAAAGATGGGGGAACCCAGCACATCAGTGTAAATGATAAGGCTGACGCATTTGCTACAATCTTCAGCCAGAAGCGCCGAGAGGATGATCCATCTTGGCCTCTTCCGGAAGTCTCCACCATCACAGATGCCAGTCTTCAGCCAATTAGATTCACTCCATGTGATATCAAGAAATGGCTGAAGGCACTGGATACTGAAAAGGCTTTGGGCCCTGACAATATTCCAGCAATAATACTGAAGACTTGTGTTCCAGAACTTGCCATGCCCCAAGACAAGCTTTTCCAGTACAGCTGCAACACTGACATCCATCCAGCTATGTGGAAAATTGCCCAGGTAGGTCCTGTACACAAAAAGCAGGACAAATCCAACCCAGCCAATACCGCCCCATCAGTCTACTCTTGATCATCAGTAAAGTAATGGAAGGGGTCATCAACAGTGCTATCAAGCAGCATTTGCTTAGCAATAACCTGCTCACTGATGCCCAGTTTGGGTACCGCCAGGGCCACTCAGCTCCTGACCTCATTACAGCCTTGGTTCATACATGGACAAAAGAGCTCTGAACTCCTGAGGTGAGGTGAGAGTAACTGGCCTTGGCATCAAATGTGGCATCGAGGAGCCCTAGCAAAACTGAAGCCAATGGGAATCAGAGGAAAAACTCTGCACTGGTTGCAGTTATACCTGCACAAAGGAAGATGGTTGTGGTTGTTGGAGGTCAATCACCTCAGCCCCAGGACATCGCTGCATGAGTTCCTCAAGGTCGTATCCTTGGCCTAACCATCTTCAGTTGCTTCATCAATGACCTTCCTTCCATCATAAGGTCGGACGTGGGGATGTGTTTTAATATGTGGAGCTTCCAGTACATGCAAATGCGTCACCCTGGAAACCCGACTGAAAATTTAAATTGGTTGTCAGCATAATTCTTGGTACACAGACGATTATTCATCAAATGTTGTCCAATTGTGGAATTGTACCTAATGTTGGACACTCTGTTTTGAGCTTTGCAAGCACGGGCTGGTTGGCTACATGTATGTTGCCAGTTGCAAACAACAGAAGAGACAATGCTGTTTGATATGATCCACCATCTTTGGGACGTAAGGCCTTTGGTATCCATCATATTTACATATCTATCATTGTCCCACAGGATGTCTTCGATGTGCCCTATTTCAGCATCAAGTCTGCATGGCTTGCCAACTTGATAATTTCACCTGGTTAATTTAAAAAAAAAACTTGGTAATATTTTGAATCAGCCTGTAGAAGCATTTTTCTTATTCAATGTATGTAGACATGATTATTCAGCCCCATGCAGATTTGCTGCATGTATTATAAACTCACACATGGGATCAACAACTCAGTGTGTGTGAGCTGGCATGATAAATTCTGCCATTTTTATTGTTGTCTTTGGCTGGGAACCCACATATCGAACAAGAGTGCAGCATGCACGCACACACACACACCACATCACGCTCAAAAACAAAAGCAACATTATGGGAATGAGATTATCCATCGTGCCTTTGAAACCCATTCATGAAAACCATTCTTTTGGTCAAAGGTTTCACTATTTCTATGACTGCTGGGATAGAATCAATGCCACAGTTTCTCTTTGGTTTATTTTTGTCTTATTATCCAAGTAAAGGACAAAAGGGAAAGCCACATTAATCCAACAGTCAGGGACTTTAAAGAGAGAATGATGGGAAGTTAACAGAGAAAGAGCAATGGAAAACTGTGAAGGAGAGGAGGAGAAAAATAAGATAGAACGAGAGAGATGGCAATTAAGAACATGAGATAAATGTGGCTTGGCATTCCCTGCTATCCATGTGGCAAACACGGCCCCTAGTTCTTCAATATGTTTACATTTAGCCACAAGTTGTATACCCGAGACATCAACTTGACTGATTCTTCCACATGGAGTTCTGATTACAAAAAAAACACATTGTTTCTAGGCAATCATTAGAAATTGTTCATTGTTATAATATACTTGGGGACCATTTCATTGGTAGTCATGAATTCGAGGATATAATAGAGGTTTTTGAGAAGCCTAGTGAGACCCAGTAAAGTAAGTAGACAACAATAATGTCTGCACAGTGCCCTGGATATAAATAAACACCTAAAGGGCATGTGACAATCCAAGAAAGGAGAAATTGTGGGGAGATGTCACCAAATGATTTAATGAACGCATGGCTTTTGAAAAGGATTTTAGAGGTGGAGAGGCAGGGAGATTCCATGAGAGAGTTCCTAGGGAGCTGAGGACTCTTTCACCAATACTGGGGTAAAAGAGAATGGGTGAAGGAGCAGGAGCCACAGGAACCAAGCATTTAGGAGGGATACAAGGCTGCATGAGGTAGATAGAAAGAAAGGTTTGCCTTCATATAGTGCCTTTCACAGCTTCAGGGTATCCAAATGATCAGCCAATGACATACTTTTGAAAAGTATTCACTGTTGTAATGTAAGAAATGCAGCAGCCAATTTGCATAGCAAGCTCCCACAAACAGCAAATGAGATGATGACCAGATAATCAGTTTTTAAGTATTAGTTAAGTGATAAATATTGGCCAGGATCGTACAGACAATGTGGGGTAAGCTCATGGAGGTACTTTTGGAGGAAACAATTTAAGCTAAATGTTGGTCAACAAGGACAGGGGGTGATGGATGAAGAGAACTTAGTTCAGGACCTAGTATGTGAGGCAGAGCTTTGGCCAAGTTGGAGTTTATGGGTGATGAAAGATGGAAGGCCAGTAAGAAGACATTTGGAATAATTGAGTTGGGAAATTACAAAGGCATGTGAAATGGTTTGAGCAGTGAATGGGACTGTGGTAATGTTGTAGAGGTGGAATTAAGTGATGATAGATAGGATTTGGGGGTTAAAATTCAGTTTTGGGTTAAATGCGATAGCCAGACTGAATGGTCTGATTCAGCCCAAGAGAGTCGTTGGGTAGGAGGATGGATTCAGTGCCAAGGGTCCAGAACTCATAGTTGAGACTGAATATGATGACTTTTGCCCTTAGATATTTATCAGCATTTAACCCTCAATCAAAATTATGAAAACAGATGACCTGGTCCTTATCACACTGCTGTTTATGGGAGATTGCTGTGCACAAATTGGCTACCATGTTTCCTACATACAACAGTGACTGCACCTCAAAGATACTTCAATGGCTACAAAGTGCTTTTTGATGGCTTGTCGTGGTGAAAGGTGCTATTTAAATGCAATTTTTTTCTTTCTGAAATCTCTCCCATAGAATTTGAGCCGAGCAGAATAAACCGATAATAGCAAAGTGCTTTTTGATTGGCTATAATTTTGCATATCATAGAGTGTCAGAGGATAGATTTTAAATGGAAATTTGAGCCAATCAGAAAAGTATCATGGAGTATTTTTGTGGTACTGGGGTATTGAAAGTATGACACGGGACATGTGCAGGACTTTTGATTTTGTTCTAGCGGGTTTTCTGTAACACAGCTGACCAGATTGATGAGGCCTGTCTCCTCAAGTCACACATTTTGATTGCTGCACACAGGACATCCTGAGGTCAATAGGAGGTTTGTTTCTGATGGTGAAAGTGAAACCACTCTAGTGTGACTCTGAAGTATTACAGTACAGTTTAGTTCAGTCACATAATGTTCTCTGAACTATGTGGGTTACAGCACCATCTCCTGGCACTTGTGATGCTCAACAGATTTCACATCTCGTTGCTTAGGTCCCTTGAAGCAATGGGGAAAGTACTGTAGTGGAAGATTTTACAGTCTGACTCACAGCCTCAATGGCCTAATCAACTTCAGTCTGATTTGTTCCCTCCAAGGCCTGATCAACTGCATACCAGGTCAGTCTGTCACATTGAAAGCCTCCGATGGGCCCTCACAACCTATATGGTGGTGATGGCAGGGGACAGGGAATGGGGAGAAATGAAGAGGGGGGTGGGGGGGGGGGGAGGTGGGGAGAGTGCCACTCACAGCCAAAGGACACAAGTACCCTGTTGGATGTCAACCCAGAAACATTTCCCTGTGAGAAACCGTGGATGTAGGACAAGTGATGAATTATTTTTTCTCTCATCTCATTCCGGGGGTGGCACTCTAAGCTGAAGAGCTAATCACCAGAGTAATGGTTGAAGGAGGTGGTAATTCTATAAATGAAGGCTGTGAATAGTCAGCTTTGTGAGAGAATGGTTTGTCAAAAGTTATTTCTGTTTTCGAGAGACAGCGGCCATGCCCCCACTCTTGTTAGTCATTCCTGACTCGAATGGCACAATAGGCTTTTTGTCACTGTGCTTTGTGTTGCCAAAAAGGAAGCTTACTAAAAAAAATTCTTTTTGAAGATGCCATACTTTTGAAAACAGGTCGATGGGTCTGTGGATACTAGAGACTTGAACAGGGCATAGACAGAATGGTGAAATGGGCAGACATGTGGCAGATGAAATGATGTGTGAAGTGATGCATGTTGAAAGGTAAAATTATGAAAGGCAATGTATACGAAATGTTACAATTTTAAGGGGAGTGTCAGATGCGAGAGATCTGGGGGTTCGCATACACAAAGATTTAGAAGTGGCAGGCAAGGTGATAAAGGTGATAAAGGTGTAAAAAGGCCATATAGCATCCTTGGCTTTATAAATAAGGTCAAAGGCTCCAATATGTACCGGAAGTGTGCGTGGGAGGCTAAAAATGGCCAATAGAATTGGAAAGGCTGGGAATGTGGATGTCCTCCTGAACTTTCTTTTGTTTCCCTCCTGGCTGCAAGGCAGGAAAAGCAGTGGCAGGAGGCTGCAATCCTCGGTGATGGTCACCAGCAATTGAGCGTTGGGAATGACAGCATTCGGAGTTTCCTGTGAGGCCAGGGGGAGGTAATCAGGAGGGGAACTCTGGCTGAGTCTCCTCTATCTACCTGAGGGGGCTGAGATTAACTGCGGTGCCTCTGTCCTGATTCAACCTGGTACAGACTGAACTTAGATTTCTTCCTTTAACCAAGATTAGAGGTGTTCAGCAATATGGTCTTGGATCTTGGAACAATAGAATGGTTCTTGGAAGCAATGGTGCAATTGGATCAAAATTTGAAGCCCTCTATAGGCATAGCAGAACACCTAGTGAAACAGAAATCTGACTAAAATGGAGTTCCAGAGGCACAAACTGCTGTGCGAGTGAAGATCAGTCTGCTCTACCTCCTCAAATGATCCGAATGCTAGTGACTGCTTCTGTGTTGTCCCTGCAGCTCTGTGCCTCTGACTTTAAGTAGCTGTGCCGAGGATGTAAATTATGTTTCTGGAATACTTCCAGACACAACAGCAGACTCATTTACAACCAGCCTTTCAGGATATGACTAGGGTATTACAATTTAGAGCCTAAAGGCTTTCAATTGAAATGTCATTCTTTGGTCCTCATTAGATCTAGCTAATAGGGTTAGTTGAGTGGATCATAATAAAGCAGGCGGCCAAAATAAATGAACCTTTAATGTATAAAATGATAAACATGCCTCAGAGAAGCAAACCCAATAACTGGCCTGTGTTTTATAGTGTAAACTCAGTGTTGTTTATTACTGGAATGGGGCTGATTTGCCCAAATGAACAGCACATTTTTGCAATGATGCTAGTGTTGGGTCCACATTCAAAGGATCATCCTCCGCCATTTCCGCCAACTCCAGCATGATGCCACCACCAAACACATCTTCCCTTCACCCCCCCTATCGGCATTCCGTAGGGATTGCTCCCTCCGGGACACCCTGGTCCACTCCTCCATCACCCCCTACTCCTCAACCCCCTCCTGTGGCACCACCCCATGCCCATGCAAAAGATGCAACACCTGCCCCTTCACTTCCTCTCTCCTCACCGTCCAAGGGCCCAAACACTCCTTTCAAGTGAAGCAGCATTTCACTTGCATTTCCCCCGACTTAGTCTACTGCATTCGTTGCTCCCAATGTGGTCTCCTCTACATTGGAGAGACCAAACGTAAACTGAGCAACCGCTTTGCAGAACACCTGCGGTCTGTCCGCAAGAATGACCCAAACCTCCCTGTCGCTTGCCATTTTAACACTCCACCCTGCTCTCTTGCCCACATGTCTGTCCTTGGCTTGCTGCATTGTTCCAGTGAAGCCCAACGCAAACTGGAGGAACAACACCTCATCTTCCGACTAGGCACTTTACAGCCTTCCGGACTGAATATTGAATTCAACAACTTTAGGTCTTGAGCTCCCTCCTCCATCCCCACCCCCTTTCTGTTTCCCCCTTCCTTTTTTTTCCAATAAATTATATAGATTTTCCTTTTCCCACCTATTTCCATTATTTTTAAATATTTTAAAATCTTTTATGCTCTCCCCACCCCCACTAGAGCTATACCTTGAGTGCCCTGCCATCCGTTCTTACTTAGCACATTCGTTTAGATAATATCACCAACTTTAACACCTATGTGTTCTGTTGTTGTTGACATCTTTTGATGATCTGCTTCTATCACTGCTTGTTTGTCCCTACAACCACACCCCCCCCTCCACTTCTCTCTCTCTCTCTCTCTCTCCGCACCCCCCACACACCTTAAACCAGCTTATATTTCAACTCTTTCTTGGACTTGAACTCAAGTTCTGTCGAAGGGTCATGAGGACTCGAAACGTCAACTCTTTTCTTCGCCGATGCTGCCAGACCTGCTGAGTTTTTCCAGGTAATTCTGTTTTTGTTCTAGTGTTGGGTGCCTCTGCTGGGAATGTAATAGAGAATGGATTAAGCTTAAAGGAGTTCAGTGCCATACAATTACCATTGTCTCTCTGGTGCAGTACAGCACCCTGAGTGAATGCTTGTGGATCTCTGTTGATGACAAGTGCAGTGGATGTTTTTTTTAAATTTGTTGATGGGATGTAGGTGTCACTGGTTAGGCCAGCATGCCCATTCCTAATTGCCTTTGTTCAGAGGGCATTTAAGAGTCAACAACCTTGCTATCAGTCTGGAGTCACATGTAGGCCAGACCAGGTAAGGACAGCAGATTTCCTTTAGGACATCAGTGAACCAGTCAGTTGGGTTTGGGTTTTTACAACAATTAGCAATGGTCTCAATGTCATCATTTTCAATTCCAGATTTTTATTGAATTCAAATTTTACTATCTACTGTGGTGGGATTTGAACCCAGGTACCCTGGAGAATTACACTAGGTTTCTGGAATATCAGCCTAGTGACAATATCACTATGCCACCACCTCCCCCAATGGTACTGGTGATAAAAGCATTGTCTGTTGTGGAAGTGAGCCATACAGAACTGCCATGTTAAACCCAATTCCTTTAGTATGATGAGTTAGCTCATGGCGGTGGCTGGGAAGTAGTAGTATGGGAAGATTGTGGCATAGTGGTAATGTCACTGGCCCAATAACTCAGCAACCCAGGCTAATGCTCTGGATACATGGGTTCAAGTCCCACTATAGCAGCTGGTGGAATTTCAATTCAATTAATAAATCTAGAATTATAAAGGTGCTGTTAGTGACCATAAAACTCTTATTGGTTATAATAAAACACCAATTGGTTAGGTGGATTGGCTACAGTAAATTGTCCTGCTGTGAGTGTGTGCCCTGTGATAGACTAACATCCTGTCCTGGGTGTACCCTGCCTAGCACCCATTGCCTGCCAGGATAGGCTCTGATTCCCCATGACCCTGAATTAGATGAAGCAGTTCTGGAAAAGCGAGTGATGGTTTACTAATGCCCTTTAGAGAAGGAAATCTGCTGCCCTTACCTGGTCTGGCCTACATGTGATTCCGGGCCCACAGCAATGTGGTTGACTTATACCTGTTCTCTGAAATTGCTGAGCAAGCCACTCAGTTCATGGGCAACAAAGGCTGGCCTTGCCAGTGCTGCCCTCATCCCATGAAAGAATGACAAAACCGAAAGCCACTAAGCTAGAGGGAGACCCAAATACTATCATGTGATTCCTGCATTCGGATGTCAGACAGGATTGGGCTGGGCTGTGATGGTGCCTCATGGCTAAGTAACCTGCAGACACATCTGTAGAGGCTCACATATGTAGGGAGTATCACGGGTGTAATGTATGTTGTGGAGCAGATGATGAGTAAATGTACTGATTCCATTGGCTGCTCACCCTTTGGTTGATATAGTAATCACAGCTCTAACATGCAAACAGAAGATCAGAATGACTGGCTGCGACCTTGAGATGAAAATGTCCAGATCATCCAGTCTTTTGCGGGTGCGGCACTTTACTGAGGTCAGACAGAATTAACGCACTGCCTGGGACCATGCAGAACACATCCATAAAGCGCAGCCCAGCTCATTTTGATCTTGGCCTCCTGCCCCAGCACACCCTGCCCCCTCTGTGAACCAACCTACCCTTCCTGGCCCCTGCACGCCCTGCCTCTGCACATTTCATCTCCCGCCAACTGTTTTCGTGCATAATTAAATCTCCATGCCATAATGCCTGTGACTTTACTGCTATGCATGATAGATTAATCCAGATACTGCAACCTTCATATTCAAATGTTCCCTCTTGTATCTGTTCTAAATTTATTTTCCATTCGTTCATATTTACGGCATCTGAACCGAATGTCCTTCCTCATTTTAGATTACTATTTAGGAACTATCTAAAGTAACCTATTTAATATTTTATGTACTTCATTGAGGTATACAAATCATTTTCATCGTTTAATCATTAATCATTTTCCCCTTGGGCTATAGAGATGGAGCTCTTTTAACCCTTTCCATTTAGCTCATCCCTCTTGTTGTTAATTCTTGTTGTTCTTCTCCTAAAACTTTTTACTGTTTTTTATTGTGTGGTGTGCAAAGCTGTACGCAATACTCCAATTGAGGTCTAGCCAATGTATGGCACAGCCTCAGTGTAACCTCACTCCACTGTTCTGACTATATACTCTAGCTCTTTGTAAGCTTTTTAATTGCCTCACACATTGCATAGATGTTGCCAGGGACAAGTTCACTCTTCCTCCAAGGTCCTTTGTGCTCATTCTATGATTAATTTTGGATGCTTGGTACACATTATATTATTCATTATGCAGCAATTATAGAAACACAGAATGGTTATAGTACAGAAGCGAGCAGGGCTGCGCTGAATGGATGAGTTCAGTCCTTCATGTTAGCTTTCTGTGACAGCAATTCAGCTAGTCCCACAACCCCACCTTTTCTCCATGGTCCTGCAAATCTTCAGATACTTAACCAACTCCTTTTTGAAAGTCACGACTGAATCTCCACCATTCCTCCAGTTCCTAACCACTCGCTGAGTAAAAAAGGTTTTCCTCATATCGTCTCTGGTTCTTTGTTAATCACTTTAAATCAGTGCCCTCTGGTTCTGACCCTTCCGCCGACGGCAATAATTTCTCCCTATCTACTCTGTCCAGACCACTCATGATTTTGAAAACCTCTATCAAATCTCCTCTCAACCTTCTTTTCTCCCAGGAGAACAATTCCGGCCTTGTCAGTCTATCCATGTAACTGGAGTCTCTCATCCCTGGATCCATTCTCATAAATCTTTTTTGCACAAATTCCAATACCCCCACATCCTTCCTAAAGTGTGGTGCTAAGAATTGGACATAACACTCCAGTTGAGGCTGAACCAGTGTTTTATATAGGTTCACCATAGCTTCCTTGCTTTGTATTCTATGCCTCTATTGGTAAACCCAGGATCCTGTATGCCTTATTAATGGCTTTCTTAACCTGCTCTGCCACCTTCAACCATTCGTGCACCTATACCCGCAGTTTCCTCTGCTCCTGCACCTTCTTTAGGGTTGTATCCTTTTATTTCATTTTGCTTTTCCTGGTTCTTTCTACTAAAATGTGTCACTTCGCACTTCTCTGCATTAAATTTCATCTGCCAAGTATCCACCCATTCCATCAGCTTGTCCATGTCCTCTTAGTCTATCACTATCATCCTTACAATTCACAATACTTTTCAGTTGTGTGTCATCTGCAAATTTTGAAATTGTGCCCTGCACACCCAACTCTAGGTCATTAACATAGATCAAGAAAAGCAGTGGTCTTGGTAGACACCCCGGGGAACCCCACTGTATACCGTCCTCTAGCCTGAAAAGCAACCATTCACCACCACTCTCTGGCCAGAATTTTATGTCCTACAGGTGGTGCACGCCTGACCCGAATGGACGTGAAATAGTGCGAGGTGACATTGGGCGAGCGTCCCAATTGGGGCCGATCGCGGTCGGAGGCCCATTTCCAGTCCACTTCTGGCCCGGTCGATCATGCGTGCCTGACGAACAGAAAATTCAGGCCTCTCTCTGTTTCCTGTCATTCAGCCAACTTTGTATCCATGCTGACACTTTCCCTTTTATTCCATGGACTTCAACTTTGCTCACATTGTGGCACTTTATCATCAATGCCTTTTGGAAGTCCATGTACACATCAATCGCATTACACTCATCGACCCTCTCGGTAATCTCGTCAAAAGACTCAATCAATTTAGCTAAATACGATTTGCCCTGAACAAGTCTGTGCTGGATTTCCTTAAGCAATCCACATTTGTCTAAAAACTTTGTCCAAAAATGTTGCTTCTAAAAACTTTCCCACCATTGAGGTTATACTCTTTCCTGAACAAGTGTGTAAAATTTGCAATTCTCCAGTCCTCTGGCACCATCCCTGTACCTAAGGAGGGTTTAAAGATTATGGCCATTTACATTTACACTGTAACTCCTGCTACTGACCGGAAAGGCATCAGGAATGGGTGCACATATGCATTCCCCTCGCACTGTGAGCGCTGACGTACGCGTACCTGCTCCTGACGCCTTTCTGGTCGGCGGCAGGAGCATTGCTGTTACGCAAATCCCCATTCCTGCACAGTCTGGCTAGCTCATTTAATAGTTAATGGGGCTGCTAATGGCAGGGTCATTGTCTCAAACTACACTTTGGACAATTATTTTTTTATTTATCATTTTTTTAATTTTTATTTTTTATTCAAAACACTGAACAATTGTGGTGAATAAAGGCCCTTGTCACTGGTGCAAGAATTATAAAGAGTGAAAAGGGCTTTCTGGGAGAGCCCAGCTATTGAAGACTACGTACATAAGTAGAAAATAGTAAATGATAATAAATAATGCAAGTGGCGTAAACCCACACATTTTGATGTTTCACAAAGTCTTTTTTGTAGCATCTGCAAAACGTCCTATTAAAAAAGCAATACCCCGATGTATTTCTGATAAGAATTTTAATAATAATGACTGACAAATGAACAGAACATTTCGGGGAACAGTCAATCCTAACATGATTCTGTTTTAATTTACTTCCTAATAACAGGTTTCGGTTTGCATCTCAAAACTTAATTTAGGCTGTCTGTCCAGTTGCAAACGATAAAATGAGTTATAAGCTGCACTTATAAGCATCTCTTGCTTTCTATGTTGCCTCTGTGCATGTGCAAGAGACGCTTGCCCTAGTGTGGTGGCACAAATGAACACAGCCTTACAATACTTCTTGAGTTCTGTGCCTGAGGGCATGTCCAACTCACAGTGCCATGACCCCTCCACCACAGGTAGTGCAAGGAGGCAGGTCCCAAATTCTACCCCAGCCAGAATGGGGGAATTGAACCCTGTGCTTTGGGCATCAATCTGATCCAAACTGGCTGTCCAGCCAACTGGACCCCAAGGAGTCTGCAGTGGCAGCTTACAGTTCAATATGCCTGTTGTAGTCTGGGAGCAATGGACAGTGGTCGTAGAGGCGCCAACTTATTTCCATCACATGGCTGACCTGCTCTTGCCACCTGCCATTGGCTTATATTGGAAGGATTTACAGGGTGATCCTTAACTGCATTATGAACGCAGCTTCCTTGGCCATCAAGTCCTGGAATGGGACTTGAGTTTGGAGCTTCTGGCTCAGATTGAGGCACACGACCCACTGCTCCACAAGACCTGCCTGCCTTACAGTTACCAGTATTAAATATTGGCCGTCCTCTGCTCTTTTGCACAAATGATCTAAATCCCCAGCTGAATCCTTGTTTTTTTGCCACACTATCTGTTCTAGTGCCCTTTGCAAAGATGATAATCTCGTCATCAGTTTCAGACTGCAAATAATTTTTAGATATAATTCATTGACCCCTCTGGGACACAAATTAACACATGACCCAGTCCAAGAAAGCAATCTCACACTAACAGCTTTTGTTATCGATCCTTTAACCAACTTAATGTTCAATTCTATACTCTGCCCTGGATTCGCATTGGTTCCAGATTTTTGATTTATTCATTTATCTTTTCACTTGTTCATAGAATGTGTCTGTCAGCCAGCATTTGCTGTCCATCCCTAATTGCCCTTGAGAAGGTTGGGGTGAGCCATTTTTTGAACCACAGCAGTCATGTGGTGTGGGTACACCCCCGGTGCTGTTGGGGAGGGAGTTCCAGAATTTTGACTCAGCAACAATAAAGAAACGGAGATATGGTTGCAAGTCAGGTCTTGGAGAGCTTGTAGCTCCCTTGTTCTTCAAGGTGGTAGAGGGCATTGGTTTGGGAGGTGCCGTCAAAAGAGCCTTGGTGATTTGCTCCTGTGCAGTTTGCAGATTGTACACATTGCTGCCATGGTGCACTGGTGCTGGAGGGAGTGAACATTTAATGTGGTGGACAGAATGCTGGTTGAACTGGATGTTTTGACCTGAATGGTGTTGAGCTTCTTGAGTGTTATTGGAGCAGCACTCATCCAGGCAAGTGGGGAATATTCCAACACGCTTTTGACTTGTGCCTTGTAAAGGGTGTACAGGCTTTGGGGATTTTGGAAGTGAGTTACTCACAGCAGAGTCGAATTGCTGAATTGATTCTGTAGCCATGGTGTTGGCGGCACCAGTAAGGTCTCTGTTAATGGTAACCTTCAGGATATTGATGGTGGGGGAATTCAGTGATGGTAATTCTGTTGGATGTCAAGGGGAGGTAGTTGGAAAAAGTCATCACCCGGCATTTGTGCAGTGAGGAAATTACTTGCCACTTATCAGTCTAAGTTGCCCAGATCTTGCTGCATGTGGGTACAGACTGCTTCAGGGTTTGAGGAGTTGTGAGTGGAACTGAACACTGTGTAGTCATCAGCAGAGATCCACATTACGATGGAGGGAAGGTAATTTTCTGGTCAATGGTAACCTTCCAGGATATTGATAGTGGATGGTTCAGTGCTGGTTACGCCATTGAATGTCAAGGGGAGATGGTTAGATTCTCTCTTCTTAGAGATGGTCATTGCTTGGCACTTGTGTGGCGTGAATGTTACTTGCCACTTATCAGTCCAAGCCTGAATGTTGTCCAGGTCTTGCTGCATATGGAAACAATATCTGAGGAGTTGCAAATGGTGCTGAATATTGTGCAATCATCAGTGAACATCCTCACTTCTGACCTTATGATGGAGGGACAGTCATTGATGAAGCAGCTGAAGATGGTTGGGCCTAGGACACTACCCTGAGGAACTCCTGCAGTGATGTCCTGGAACCACAATCATCTTCCTTTGTGCTAGGTATGGCTCCAGCCATTGGGAGATTTCCCCCAGTTCTCTAACTTCAGTTTTGCTAGGTCAAATGCTGCCTTGATGTCAAGGGCAGTCACTCTCCCCTCATCTCTTGAGTTCAGCTGTTTTGTCCATGTTTGGACCAAGGCTATAATAGGGTCAGGAGCTGAGAGGCCCTGGTGGAACCCAAACTGAGTGTCAGTGAGCAGTTTACTTATATCCAGGTACTGTTTGATATCACTGTTGTTGACCCCTTCCATTATTTTGCTGATGTTCGCAAATAGACAAATGGGGCAGTAATTTGCCAGGTTGGATTTTTCCTGCTTTTTGTGTGCAGGACAAATCTGGGCAAGTTTCCACATTGCCGGATAGATGCCAGTGTTATAGCTGTGCTGGAACAACTTGGCTAAGTGTGTGGCTGGTTCTGGAGCACAAGTCTTCAGTACTATTGCCGGAATATTGTCAGGGTCTATAGCTTTTGCAGTATCCAGTGCCTTCAGCTGTTTCTTGATACCATGTGTAGTGAATTGAATTGGCTGAAGACTAGTAGCTCTGATGCTGGTGACCCTTGGTGGAGGCCAAGATGGATCATCCACTTGGTACTTCTGGAGGCAGATGGTCACCTGCTCTTTTGCACTGAGCTCTTTGCATTGAGGATGGGGATATTTGTGGAGCCTCCTCTTCCAGTTTGTTGTTTAATTGCCCACCACTATTCACAATTGGATGTGGCAGGACTGCAGAGCTTAGATCTGATCCGTTGGTTGTAGGATTGCTTAGCTCTGTCTATTGCATGCTGATTCTGCTGTTTGGCACACAAGTAGTCCTGTGTTGTAGCTTCACCAGGTTGACACCTCATTTTTAGGTAAGCCAGGTGCTGCTGGCTTGCCCTCCTGCACTCTTCATTGAACCAGCATTAATTCCCCAGCTTTAAGGCAGTGGTAGAGTGAGGGGATATGACAGGCCATGAGATTACTGATTGGAGTTGTATACGCCTGCTGCTGATGGCTAGTTTGAGTTGCTAGATCTGTTTGAATCCTTCCCATTTAGCATAGCGGTGCCACACAACATGATGGAGGGTATCCTCAATATGAAAATTGACTTCATCTCCACAACGACTGTGCGGTGGTTACTCCACCAATTCAGTCATGGACAGATGCACCTGCAATAGGCAGGTTGGTGAGGATGAGGTCAGGTAGTCTCTTCCCTCTAGTTGGCTCCCTCACCACGTGCTACAGACCCAGTTTAGCAGCCACGTCCTTTCGGATGTGGCCAGCCCTTGTCAGTAATGCGACCGAGCCACTCTCGGCGATGGACATTGAAGTCCCCCACCAAATCTACATTCTGTGCTCTTGCCACCCACAGCTTCTTTCAATTGGTGTTCAACATGGAGGAGCACAGATTCATCAGCTGAGGAAGGGCAGTACGTGGTAATCAGCAAGAGGTTTCCTTGCCCATGTTTGATGTGATGTAATGAGATTTCATTGGGGTCTGGTGTCAATGCTGAGGTCTCCCAGGCCCAGGGCAACTTCCTCCTGACTGTATACCACTGTGCCGCCACCCTGTCTGACCGGCAGGACAGGCCCAGGATTATGATGGTGGTGTCTGGGATACTGTCTGTAAGATATGATTCAATGAGTATGATTATATCAGGCTGTTGCTTGACTAGTCTGTGTGACAACTCTCCCAATTTTGGCATAAGCCCCCCAAATGTTAGTAAGGAGGATTTTGCAGGGTGTACCGTTGTCATTTCTGCTGGTCAGGTGGTCGGTCTTCATTCCATTTTTTAAAGGCTCTGTGGCAGTTTGTTACAACTGAGTGGCTTGCTAGGCCATTTCAGAGGGCAGTTACGAGTTAACCACATTGCTGTGGTCTGGAGTCACCTGTAGGCCAGACCAGGTAAGGATGGCAGATTTCCTCCCCTAGGGGGGCATTAGTAAACGTGATGGGTTTTTATGACATTCAACAATGGTTTCATGATCACCATTAGCTTTTAATCCCTGATTTTTAAAAAATTAACTGAATTTAAATTCCACCAGCTGCCATGCTGGGATTTGAACACATGTACCCAAAGGATTAGCCTGGGCCTCTGGGTTACTAGGTTACTACTGGATTAGTGACATTCATCAACTGACGGGGGTTGTTGGTGGGGGGGGGGGGGGGCGCTATGTCACTATCTCCCCTTGAATAAGGGTATATTGGCCTTGGAGGGAGCAGAACATTGATTTACTAGAACTGGTCCCAAGGGTTAAGATAAGAGGGGGCAGTAAACAATCTAGGGGTTGTGTTCCTTGGAATTTAGAAGGATAATGGGTGAATTGATCAAAGTTTTCAAACTATCAAGAGGAACGAATAGGGCAGATAGAAAGTACTTCTGCTGGTTGGGGAATCTAGAATGAGGTGGCTTGGTCTAAAAATTAAAGCAATACCAGGAAACACTCCTGCATGGATGAGTTTGGAACTCTCTTCAGCTAAGCTATTAATGCTAGATTAATTGTTCATTTTTAAGATGTATGTTGATACATCTTTGTTAACCAAAGGTTTTAAGGGATATGGGCAATGTCAGGTATATGTAGTTAGGTCGCAGATCAGCCATGAATGGAGGAATAGGCTCAAGGGGCTGAATGGCGTACTCCTGTTCCTATATATCTATCTTTATAAAAGCCTTTTAAAAGTCCAAATGAACTAAATAATGGGTCATCTTATTGCCCACCTTAGCGGTAACATCCACAAGATCAAGCAAATTTGTCAGGCATAATGCTCCCTTTCAAAACCCATTCTTGCAAGCTACAGATACTCCAGCCTACTCCTTAGAATGATTTCATTTATCTTCTCTGTCGTAGAAGTTAAGCTAATAGGATTGTAGTCCCCTAACCATTTTTCTCCTCTTTTATCAGTTTCAGTATCAGTTTCATCTGCTTCTAATTCTGAGGCTATTCAGCAGTTCAGGGACTCTCCTATTGTTAGTCAGTGATCCACAAATCTCCTCCTGAGTCTGCCTCAAAGCTCTTGGACAGAGGCCATCAGGAACATGGCATTCATTTATCTTTCAGTCCTTATTAACTTGTGCTGTGCCTCTGACAAACTGATCACGTCCTCAAAGATATTGGATGTTCAATAACAATTCCCTTTTGATCTTTTTGTATCTTCTGTTTGTTTTCCTTATTTACATTGTAATTGTCCTGTTCATCCATCTCAGAAGTTCTTTTATTGGGTTCCATGTGTTTTTCTTGAGTATGTTCTTCTCCTCCATATTGAACATCATTGTTCTAAATGGGTTCCATTTTTCCTCAACTGAAGCTTCCTTTGGTAATACAATACTTCTCAATGAACACCTTCTCAGTCCCCTTGTAATGCAAATTATGAAGTACTTTGATAGAGTAAATAATCAGAAGCTGTTTCCACTCTTTGAAGGGTTGGTAAGTAAAGGACACAGATCTCTAATAATGAAAGCCAGGGCTGGGTTTAGCACTCCCCACCACTGGGTTTGAAGGTGGAAGAGGTGGTGGTGGTGGTGGTGGTGGTGGGTGGGGGGGTTGGGGGGGGGGGGGGGGGGTGCATATAAAATCCAGTAGGCAGCCACCTACACACACTCCCCTGTCCTCACTGCAATTTTATCAACAGCGGGGGTGGTGTTGGGCAGCCTGCCCACTAGTGGACCAATTGAGGCCCTTAAGTGGGCAACTAATGCCCACTTAAGGGCTTCATCCTGTGACTGCTGGGATTCAACTGGCGGAAGGAGAGGGCCCTGCCAAGTGGCCAGCCCAGCGAGTTTCCCTGTGGGGCTAGTGTTGGGCCCCTCCAAGATGTTATTCCATGCAGATTTCCCCTCCTCCACGGCATCTCAAACCCCAGCCACCCATCCCCCACACCCCCCCACCACCCCCCCACGCGCCCCCCCACCTCCTTGCTGGGGCCTGCCAACAGGACCCAGAAAAACGCCCGAAACACTTACTAATCCAGTGTGGCCTGCCTCCTCAAGCCCCGAGTGTAGTACCGGCAGTAGCCACTGCGCCCAGTGGCGCTGCTGGTACTGGTGATCTACTGGCCTCTGTCTGGAAGCTCTCTGAGGTGTCTTTGGTGGGTGGAAGTCCCGGCTCCAAACTATGGACCAATTGGTCATTACATGAGTGCAGGCCAGCCCTGGGTCGGAACCCCCCACCCACCCCACCCCCCCCCCGACTTTTTAGCTGGTGGGGTGTCCATGGTATACAGTAAAATCCAGCCCTCAATTTTTGTCTGGCTGCGCTGTTTTGATTGGTCAGTTTAAGTGGCTCGTCTATTAGTGGGTTTATTTGGTGGGCGGTGCCTGGAGCATGTGGAGGCAGGCTCTTCCCCTGACAGGGAGGACTTGAATGTCTGAGGCACATGTGGCTGCCAACGGTTGGTAGTGGTGGTGTGGGGAGTGGTTGGTGGAAGACAAAAACGGCAAAAGTTAAGGGGTGCCCAGCAACAAAGTTTCCCTGTCTGGAGAGATTGTTTCAGTGAGGGATTGAACGGGATTGATGGGGATGGCAAGAGCAGGATGGGGAAGGCATGGCAATGATGGCACCGGGAAGGATGGAATGTCATGAGATAGGGATGGCCTGGGAGGGAGGGAATGGCATGGGAGGGAATGGCATTGGAGGAGTGGCATGGGAGAGGCAAGTGCGATGATGGAATTGGTTAAATGTGACAAAATAGTGGGGACAATTACTTGATATAACTTATTATTGGAAAGCTATTCTTTGTGCTAAAAATGAAGATTCACTAGACTTGCATAAAAATATTTCAGAAAAGCTGTCGGGTGAACTGACCGAATACATTAGTGTTGATTCTATAGATGAGGATAGTGATAAAAGTCTATACCCTCTAGAGTTTCTGCACAGTCCAACTCCATTGGGCCCTGCCACCACGCAAACTAGACTCAAGGAAGCAGCAGTTATAATGTTGCTACAAAACTTGAATCGTAAACAAAGACTTTGTCATGGGACATGATTGGTAGTTAGGAAGCTGTTTTATTTGATCGTAGATACTGAAACTCCATATGGCAGATGCAAGAAAAATGGAGTGTTTAATCCTTGAATAATATTGAGCCCGTGAGATGTAAAGCAGCCTTTTCAACTCAGGAGAAAACAATTTGCAATGAGACTTTCATTTTCTATGTCTATAAATGGGTCATAAAGCTAGACTCTTGACAAATTTTTAATTTATATTCCTAGGCCTGTTCTAACATGTGGACAGCTTTATGTAGTTTTCTCCAGAGTGAGAAGTTTTGATTCTGGTTAAAGTCTTTGGTGAAAGAATAATTAGGAACCTTGTATTAAAAGAAGTACTGGTATAATAAAGTTACTAATCTGACTGCAAATGTTTAACGAGTCTCTGCTGGCTTAAGATAATTACCAAAAGAACCTGATGGGAGATGAGCAGATTTTTTTTACCTAAGTTTTATTACAAGAGGATTTGAGTACTGGAGTAAAGATATCTTACTGCAATTATACAGAACCTTGGTGAGGCCACATCTGGAGTGTTGTGTGCAGTTTTGGTCTCCTTACCTAAGGAAAGATATACTTGCCATAGAGGTAATGCAACAAAGGTTCACCAAACTAATTCCTGGGATGGAGGGATTGTCCTATGAGAAAAGATTAAATAGACGGGGCCTTTATTCTCTGGAGTTTAGAAGAATGAGAGGTAATCTCATTCAAACATACAAAATTCTTACTGGGCTAAATAGGGTAGATTTAGGAAGAATGTTGCTCCTGGCTAGGGGATCGAACCAGGGGACACAGTCTCAGAATAAGCGGCAGGCCAATTAGGACTAAGATGAGAAGGAATTTCTACATTCAGAGGGAGGTGAATCTTTGGAATTCTCTGCCCCAATGGACTGCGGAGTGTCGGTCGTTGGGCGGGATTTTCCGCACCCGCTGCAAGTCAATGGGCTTCTGGCTGGGGCACAACCTCACCCACGGGTGTCTCGCCCACAACGGGGCTGGAAAATCCCGGCCATTGATTATGCCCAAGACTGAGATTGATAGATTTCTAACTATTAAAAACAGCAAGGGACATGGGGGTAGCATGGGAAAATTGTGTTGAAATAGAAGGTCAGCCATGATCTCATTGAAAGGCGGAACGGGCTCGAAGGGCTGAATGGCCAACTCCTGCTCCTGTTTCTTATGTTCTTGCAACATGCTGCCTGCAAGAACAGTGGAAGGAGATTCCACCATAACATTCGAGAAGGAAATGGATAAATCAGAAGTGTGATGGAATACTCTCCGATTGCCTGGATGAGTGCAGCTCCAACAACACTCAAGAAACTTGTCACCATTCAAGATAAAGCAGCCCGCTTGATCAGCACCCCATCCATCAGCTTGCACATTCACTCCCTTCATCACCAGTTCACAGTGTCTGCCGTGTGTACCATCTACAACATGCAATGCAGCAGCTCACCAATGTTCCCAGGACAGCACCTTCCACCACCTCCACCACCTGGAAGAGCAAAGGCAGCAGACACATAGGAACCCCACCACCTGCAAATTCACCTTCAAGCCACTCACCATCCTGACTTGCAACTACATCGCTGTTCCTTCACTGTTGGAACTCTTCCCCTGACAGCACTGTGGTGGTACCCGCACCGCATGGACTGCACTGGTTCAAGAAAGCAGCTCACCATCATATGCTCAAGGGCAATTCTTTTCTTCTTTAGTTCTTTGCCCACAAGCAGGTCCAACCCATGGTGCTGCAACCTCAGGTAAGATGACCTATGTGTCTGCATGACAGGTAAGAACAGGGATTGTGCCCCTGCTCTTCGAACCAATCTGATCCACACCAGCTGTGCAGCCAACCAGCCCCCGCCAAGGAGTCTGAGTTTTTGTGGCAACATGCACGTTGTATTCTGCAGCTATGGATAGTGGTGGTAGAGGCTCCAATGTCTGCCATTGGCGTTTGTTGGAAGGATTTGCAGTTTGGTTATATTATGAATGTACCTTCCTTTGCTACCAAGTCCTGGGCTGGGACTTGAACCTGGAGAAATGCAGGACCATGGGAAAAGAGCTGGGGAGTGGACCTAATTGGATAGCTCTTTGAAAGAGCTGACACATGCAAAATGGGCCAGATGGACTCATTCTGCACTGTAAGATTCTATAAATTCAGCAGACCCCCTGCACTGTTATAAGTATTAAAACAGGATCATTTGTGACCAACTAAGCAGGGCCCTCAGTTTGACATGTCATCCGAAAGATGGCACCTCATACAATGCAGCATTCCATCAACACCGCACTGAAGTGTCAGCCTGGATTACGTGCTGGAGTAGGGCTGGAACCCACAAGCTTCTGATTCAGAGGTGAAAGTGCTCTACAGAAAGGCCTACAGAACAAAACTGAGGGATTGTTGCATTGTTCACATGCCATCCATTAAAGCAAGCTGGAACTCTTGTTGTCTGATTTTATTCCTCACTCTCCTCAAGACAGTAAGGCTGACCGGAGTCTTGCCTTCACTGTGATTACTCAATTATGTCCAGCTTTTACCAACTCAGCAATCAGCGGAGTTGTGTATGCATGCATATGTGCGCATGTGTTTTTTTTAAGGAAGAATTTGTAGTGAAATTGGCGGTGGATGTTCCCTCAAAATGACATGATCAAAAGTAGCGGGTGAGGTCAGTGCATCTCCCAAAAAGCAGTATGCATAAAAAGAAAAATAAATGTGAATGCTGGAATTACATAGAATAAAATGGACGAAGAAAGACTTGCATTTATGTAGCACTTTTCACTACCTGAGGATGCCCCAAAGATTTTTACCGCTAATGAAATACTTTTTGAAGTGTTGTCCCTGTTGTAGTGTGGGAAACATGGCAGCCAATTCATGCACAGCAAGATCCCACAAATGGCAATGAGATAATGACCAGATCAGCTGTTTTAGTGATGTCTGTGGGATAAATAATCACCCAGGCAGTCACATCGAATTTTGCAGCACAGAGACAGGCCCATCAGGCCTATGCAGGTGTTTATGCTCCACACAAGTCTCCCTTCACCTTACTTCATCACAGTTGGGAAATAAAACCTGGAAAGGGCTGAGAGATATCAGCGAGCATCTGAAGGGAAAAATACAGATTAATGCCTGTCTATCTTGAATTTTAAAGAAAGTCAGCAGAGATGCTTAACATTCAACATTCAAGAGGGATCCCTTTTAAGAACTGCTTTGCGGAACACCACTTGTCACAACCATAGCTGTGCACAGTCTTTAGTGTGAGGGGGCTCTGTTCTATTTTTGTTCCCTGTTTATTTTATATCCTGATTATATTGAACAGTTTGAAATGAAAATCTCTCCCTTTCAAGTCTGTATTATTTATATTCCAGGATATATTAAACTGTGCTGGTGGACTCTCACAAACTGATGTGAGTGCAATCTCATAATTTTAGATGGTGTCACATGCTATGTTTATTATTATATTTAATAAATATTTAAAATGGCCTGACATTGTTTCTCTTCATGCCATTTAATTATCACAGCTTGTCCTTGCAAAATACCCCAGAGAGTCGCTCTGATTTGTTAATGAAGAAAAGGGTGATTAATAATTCAGGCCTGTGGTTACTGCTTTATGCACAATCCTAATTATGAAAAGGTTTACTGGGGATGAAGACCATCAGCCTAACCCTTATGGGCCAGGGAGAATCTCTTCTAATTACTGGCCAAATCAAAGCTGTTGGCTGCCTTTTTCTGGGTTGTGGGGGTGGGGTGGTGGGAGGTGGTGGAGAGACTGGTGGCGAGGATGGTGTATGAGCAGTGAGGCGAGAAGTTGTTTCACTGACCTACATCAGCTCCCAGCCTGCCAACACGTGAATATTTGAAACTATCATTCTTGGTTTCAAATTGCTTCATGGCTTCAGCCCTTCCTATTTCTGTAATCTCCCACCCAACCTTCCAAGATCTCTGCATTGCTCCAATTCTGGCCTCATGAACACCTGTGATCTTCATCACTCTGCCATTGGTGGCTGTGCCTTCAGCTTCCTAGGCCCTAAGCCCTGAAATTTCCTCCCCAAATTCTCCACCTCCTTACCCCTCTCACTACCTTTAAGATGCTCCTTAAAACCTATCACTTCAACCAACCTTTTGGTCACCACATCGCCTTATGCACGTTGGTATCAAACTTTGCTTGATAATGCTCACATGATGCTCTTTGGGATGCTTATTTTAAAGTTGCTATATAAATGTAAGTTGTTAGTGCGAACTTTTACAGACCCTAATTAGGAAGGCCTTACCTGGGGACCCAAACTTCAACTCTGTCAAACATTATGCGTTTGATTCCAAGTCTCTTTCTAGAAGCTTAAACACTAGCGTGTGTATATTTCTTTTGTTGTTGTTGTGTAATGTTTGATTTAAGAATGCAGACTGCACAAAGGTTAAAAAAAACAAGGTTCCTTTATCCCACCCGCATCAAAACTGTACAAACTGTCAAGGGAAAACGTAACTCCAGGAAGCACCCACTTACCAGAGAATATTCACTGCCAATGCTCCAGAGCTCTGTCCTGGTTGGGGCCTCTGCTCCTGAGCACAGCAGTCGCCAGGCATATTCAGGCTTATGCTGCTGCCCAGCTCCTGGCTACAGTCCTGCTTTCCTCTCTCTCCATGAGGCTTCTTAGACTCAGGGATGCTGTGAGTCAGTCTGACTAGGTCCCAATTCCCCATCCTGGCTCTTCAGCCACCTTCAGGAGCTTCAAGCTGTCCGAGGATCCTGCTCACAGTGCCATTCACACGTTCAGGCATTGACCTGGCTGCTTCCTCCCTCACCTCATGGCCTCTGACTCCACCTGACAGCTTGCCAATGACACTGTTTTTATGACAAATACATTAAGTAGGGCAATAGATTGTTTACAGACTATATTAATAATAAAGCAAATCATTTAATAGTATTTAAGCTTAAATGGAACTGCTTCTTTGTATGAAGGTCCTGGAGAACGCTTTTTAATCTTGCAGTCCTGACAGGGGCCGACCAATTCCCCTGCTCGGTGACCTCCCCCACCATTATCACCTGCTGCTGTAGGCCCTGCTACAGTTGTTTACTCATTAAAGTGAGGAGCTGGATTAGAATTCTTGGAGCCCTGTACAAACCCTATCAACTCCCTGGGGGATACCATGGACCAGAAAATGAACTGGACCAGCCGTATAAATACTGTAGCTACAAGAGCAAGTCAGAGACTGGGAAGTCTGTGGTGAGCAACTCACCTCCTGACTCCCCAAATCCTGTCCACCATCTACAAGGCACATGTCAGGAGTGTAATGGAATACTCTCCCCACTTGCCTGAATGAGTGCAGCTCCAGCAACACTCAAGAAGCTCGACGCCATCCAGGCCAAAGCAGCCCGCTTGATTGGCACCCCTTCCACCACCTTCAACTACCACTCCCTGCATCACCGTCACACCATGACATCAGTGTGTACCATCTACAAGAGGCACTGCAGCAGCCCCCCAAGCCTTCTTCGACAGCACGTTCCAAACCTGCGACATCTGGCACTTAGAAGGACAAGGCCAGCAGATGCATGGGAATGCCATCACTTGCAAAGTTCCCCTCCAAGCCACTCACCATCCTGACTTGGAAATATATTGCCGTTCCTTCACTGTTGCTGGTTTAAAATCCTGAAACTCCCTCCCTAACAGCACTGTGGGTGTACCATCACTTTCTCAAGGGCAATAAATGCTGGTCTAGCCAGTGATGCCCATGACCTATGAAAGAATAAGAAAAAAACCTCTGATCAAAGCCCACACCTTTCCCCTGCAGTCCAATTAAAGCACAAATGTGTAGCAAATGCATTAAGAAGGATGATAGGTTATTTACAAACTATATTAATAATAAAGCAAATCATATTATAATATTTAAACTTAAATGGAACTGCTTCTTTGTACGGAGGCCCTAGAGGATACCTTATATTTTGCAGAGGCCCCCCCCAGGCCTGTTGGACCTATTAATCCTCCTCTGGATATCGGTGCTGGGAATTAAGGTGTTTTTGGCTTCCTATATCACTGTCAAGAACTCATTGCCCCCTGGGTCTGTTGATCTCAACAGTGCCCCAGCCTCCACCCACAGAAGGATTCACAGCAACCTCCAAAAGCTGATCAGCCATTTTAGAAAAGTTCGGCAACACAAAAGGAGTCCTGTAGCTCTGAAATATGTAGGTACACTGAAAGTGCAGAGGGGAACAACTTAAGTTGCAGGCAGACTCAACACTTCATCGCTTATATGGCAAGGGATTGTCAAAAATTGGGTCTCCGGGGGGAATCTTTTTGTGGATATGTGTTGGAACTGTTAGGTACTAAATTGATCTTTGCGCAGCTGTAGTTCAGTCAGGAGCACTCTTGCATCTGTGTCAGAAGGTGATAGGTTCAAGTCCCACTCCAGAGACTTGAGCATAAAAAATTAAACTGACACTAGCAGCAGTACTGAGGGAATGCTGCATTGTCACAGCTGCTGTCTTTCAGATGAGAAATTAAACTGATCTTCTTTGCCCTCTATGGTGGATATAAAAGATCCCATGGCACGATTTTGAAGAAAAGCAGGGGAGTTATTTCCTGTGTCCTGGTCAATATTTACCCTGCAACCAATACGACTAAAACAAGTTATCTAGTCACGCTCACATTGCTGCTTGTGGGAGCTTGTTGTGAGCAAATTAGCAGCCCCGCTTCCTGCATTTCAGCAGTGACAACATTTTAAAAGTACTTCATTGGTGGCAAGATGCTTTGGAATGTCCTGAGGTTATGATAGGTGCTACATAAATCCAGGTTTTACTTTTTAACCTATTCAAATTGTTTACCTTGCCGAGTGACATGGACACAGACTCCCTTGCCCCAGTTCATGGAGGCTTGTACAAAGGTTGCCTGTGTAAATCATCCTGATAACCTCTGCAAGTTAAAATTGTAATTTGCTGCTAATTGTTCGAAACAAATGAGATAGAGTGGATCAAAAGTAAACAGGAAACTGCCAAACTTGTTTTGCATAGATCCCTTCCAGGCATCGGGGAAAGATTTAACGCAATCAATCCATTGAATATTTTCAAGAGCTTTCTCCCCTTATTAATCCTGTAATTTATTACCTCCCCCAAGGAGATCACTTGGTTGCAGTGGTTGGAGGGTTGGGTGACGGAGGATGAGAGGATTGTCAGGTATAATGTTTCGGCCAGCATGAGTGTTAGACCGGCTTGATTGATTTATTCCTGCTCTTCAATTTTGTATGTCTGTTTTGTGCGATTGATTCGCACACAGAAAATAAAAGGAAGGCAGCTCCACTGAGGTTACTTGTTACTGTTTGTGAGGACATTACCTGTGTCAACAAGATGTGTAGGATGGGAGGTTGCTCATTTTTATTCTGTCCTCTGTTTCAGCTAATTTTCTATCCCTCGCATCTGTATGGCCACAAGCAACAGTTATCCTCTGGCACTTTGACCAAGTGGCCACTTCTCATGATGGACACAAGGCAGTGAATGTCAGCTTGTTATTCAGCTACAGAAGAAAGCACTTGCAGGGTTATTAGACAGTAGTCATCAGTGGGACCCCAAGCTGATTTTGCCTTCTTTAACCCAGCTGGAATTGCCCTGGATTAGCAGACTCAGGAATCTGGGTCTGCATGGGGCAAATGTTCACTGTCTTAATTAACTGAGCAACTGGGCAAATTAATACTTATTGTTGCTGAAAAAAGAGACATGTTGTCGAAGCTTTTCATTTTGCGTTCATCAGGATAGATACACAGGAATACCAATTGTAAAGGGAACAACAAATTATACTGCATGAAAAGAGAGTGTTGATTGGTTGGAAGTGGACTCTGGTTGCCAGAGGTGCTGCCAACCAACCAGCACTCTCTTCTCAAGCAGTATAAATTGTTGTTCCCTTTACAATTGGTATTCTTGTGTATCTGTCCTGATGTGTGCAAGACGAAATGCTTTGATAGCATGTCCCTTTTTTTAGCAATACTCAAGTTCTATATTACCAAACAATTATTTGAATACTTTTATAAGTAACCTTAGTTTTTTTCCAAACAAGACACTTAAGATTATGAGCTTCATTGAACTCAAACGGTTGTTACATAGAATGGCAGAGAATGTACTGTACATCATGGACACAGTTGTTTGGCCCAACAGATCCATGCTGGTGTTTATGCTGCACACAAGCCTCCTCCAACGCCTCTTCATCTAACTCCATTATCATATCCTTCTGTGCCTTTCTGTCTCCCTTAAAGCATTATTCCTTATGGTAGTTCCATGTTCTAACCACCCTCTGGGTGGAGAAGATTCTGCTGAGTTCCCGATTGGATTTATTCATGACTATCATAGTTCATGGTCCTAGTTTTGGTCTTGGCAATGTTTTCTTTACACCTACCATATCAAACCCATGCATAATCTTAAACACCACCTCACATCATTCTCTTTTCTAGAGAAAAGAGCTCCAGCCTATACAATCTTTCTTGATAGGCAGAGCATCTCAGTTGTAGTGTTTAAGACAGGTTTAAATAACAATTTGTTACAAGAGTTTTGCAATAACAGTGGATTTGTAACTGAGCTTGCTAGGATGATGGGTTAATACTAATAGAACAAAATGATGGGAAGCTTGGTGCAATGAGAAGTTTTTAAAAGTGATTTTGTCCTAATGTTGTATATTATAAGTGCCAGGCAATAAATTTATTAGAATAAGGATTTCTCTGTATCCTTACTGTAAAAAAGAACCACTTGGCATAAGCCAGAAACTATTCATAATTGTCTGACATTAAATGTGTGACATTAATTATGGGTGTTGAAAACCTCTCCCCCATGTCATAAAAATATGCATTAAACTCTGAGAGGAAATTAGCATTCCAGAGAATACTTTTGAAGTATTCTGAGTTGTGTATGGTAGGTAGGGATAGATTAAATAATTGAAAATGCTAATTATATCATAAAATGCTCTGAGGGCTTCTCCAAATCAGTGTAATTAATCATTCAGTCTTTATTGGATTTGGACCATATTTCTTTATTTTGCATAATTTCCTGTTGTTTTACATATTAAACTTCAACTATGTCGCAGATAGCACAGAAACACTCCAGCAGCATTTCACAGAGTATATGGAATATTATATTCTGATCCTTGTTAGAGTTGAAGTTATGCTGTGTTATATTAGTCACTAGTTATGCACCAAAATAAAACTGCTTTCTGCGCCATTTTAACAAAGGTTTCAAGCTGCTGGTTAATACCTCCAATAAAATAGTGGAGAGAAAAGTTTAAGATGTATTGGTTATTTATATTGAAGAGCACAGTTGTGGTTTCCTCCAGTCCATGCACATTATTCCCAAACTGTGATGACAGGAGACCTTCTCTCCCCACGGGTCTAGAATTCCATCAGATTGACAGCATCGAAGCAGGTGATTTGGTCCAATCAGTGAATGTTAATTTTTATCCTTCATGCAAGCAGTACTTTGAGTCCCATGGACCCACCCTGCTCCTACATGCCTTGAATAACCTTTCCTTCAAGCACCTATCTAACCTATTCTTAAATGTTGACGTGGTCACTGTCCCAATCACTTAGTTTTGGCAGCGCATTCCACAGCCTTGAAGCCTCTGTGACATAAAGTTTTAGCATTTGATCTTATGGGCAGAATTTTCTGTCTGTCGGGCAGGTGGGCTGACCCAATCTCTGGTGGGCAGGGAGCCGATCCCCACCAGAGAGGCGGGCCGCACCGCCATTTTACGTGGGCAGGCCAATTAATGCCCACCCAGCGTGACATCCGGCGGGAAGAGCTATGCGCTTCCTTTGTGGGCGGGGGGGGTGGGGTGGGGGGTGGGGGAGGGGGGGATTCCCCAAAAGTGAGAGTGCGCTCTTTTGCGCATGTGCATGACAGAGCGCACATCTCCCTGAGGCTAAGTGCTGCCTCAGGGAGATCGCTGACAGTTTGAAAAATGTTAAAAATAGAAAAAAAAAATTCCCTAACATGTCCCCCTCATGTGACAATGTCTCATGAGATGGGACACATTCATAATTTGCAGATTAACTTTATTAAACTGTTTAAAACCCTGCATGAAACCTCATCCCGCCAGTGGATGAGGTTTCATGTTTTTTCTATTCCCCGCTGGGGCTCCTGGCCGACCCGACAACATTAAGGTTGGACGGGCAGGTCCTTTAATTGTTTAAATGATCCTGTCAATGGCCTCAATTGGCCATTGACAGGTCGGCGGGCCCGCAGCTGATTTTGCTGAGCCCCCACCTTCCTGAAAATTTAAGTGGGGCGGGATGATGTCAGGGGTTCCGCCTGATGTCACCGCACGTCATTTTATGCGTTGGTGAGTGGGCCCCGCCCCCAGCTCGCCGATGGCAAAATTCTGCCCCATGTATTTTCTTCTTGTACCCCACTCTACCCTCAATCACTGGAAACTCAAAGTTTATCTGCTCTGCCCTGTACCCTCATAATTTTACACACCTTTAACAAATCACTCCATTGCCTGTTGTGAAGTTGGAAGTAAGAGTGTCCCTAATGGTGTCACACTTTCTTGCCTCCTGCTTTGAGCAATATGAAGGTTAAGATTGAAAGTCTATGGATGAGAAATCTGCCCTCTCAGGTTGACATAAAAGATCCTGTGGCACTGTTTTGAAGAGAAGGCTGGTCATTCCCGGTGCACTGGCCAATATCTATCTTCCAACCAACATCACTAAAACAGATTATCTGGACGGTATCCTGTTTGTGAGACCTTTGTGCACCAATTATCAGTCGTGTTTCGTACATTACAACAGTGACTACAACTGTAAAACAATTTGGGATATTCCGAGGTTGAGAAAGGTGCTATGTAAATGTAAGTTCCATCTTTTTTTTTTATTAAAAGGGGCCATGAGTGGTGAGAGGAAAGAACAATACCCTTGATTTGTGGGATTCAGCTGGACCAGTCCTTACCCAGTTCCCACATGCAGTATTTCCAATGAGAGCCACCAGACAAGGGTTAGGAGTAGGAACCAAGCTTGCCTTTTCCCATCTGTAGTTAAGGGTGCTAAGGCCAACTCTAGGTCAGGCTGAGATCAGTTAACTGCGAGTTGAACGTGTGATCTTCCATATTTGTAAGATGCAGTTTCATATAACATATTATGTAAATCAGTTGGGGAATCCGCCCTCGGATTGAAGTCTTCGCAGTGACAAAAACAACCTACATTCATTTAGCAAATTTAGCATAATAAAACATCCCAAGACAAGGGCACTTTAAAACAAAATAACAACACTGAGCCATATAAAGAAATATTAGGGCAGATGGCCAAAAGCTTGGTCAAAGAGGTAGATTTTAAGGAGTGCCTTAAAGGAATAAAGGGAGAGGTATAGAGCTGGATAGGTCTAGAGAGGGTGTTCCAAAGCATGGGGCCTAGGTGACAGAAGGCATGGCCACCAAAGGCGCAGCGATTAAACTCGGGATGCTCACAAAACCAGAATTAGAGGAGTGCAGATGTCTCAGACGGCTGTAGGGCTGGAGGAGATTACAGTAATAGGGAGGGGAGAGGCCATGGAGGGATCTGAAAACAAGGGATAATAATTTTAAGATCAAAGTTTTATTTGACCAGGAGCTGATAGATCAACGAGCACAGGGGTGATAAGGGAACAGGATTTGGTGTGAGTTAAGACACGGGCAGCAGAGTTTTGGGTGATTTTCAGTTTATCAAGGGTAGAACGTGGGAGACCAATAAAAGGCTGTCTGTTTGGGGTGGTTGAAGGTAGGAGGTCATGTGGTGAAACCTCCAGGAATATATCCAACCAGAATTGGCAATCCTAATATTAGTGCCAGCCATGGCATAGTTGGTAGCTCTTTTATTAGCTCTTCAGAAGATTGTGGGTTTGAGCTACACTCTATAAACCTGATCACAAAATCAAAGCTGTGCTCCAGTATAGTAAGAAGGGAGTGCTGTACTCAGAGGTGCTGTCTCTTGGATGAGAAGTTAAACCGAAGCCACGTCTGGCCTCTCAGGTAGATATAAGATTAGTCATGACACTATTTCTTAGACCAGCAAGGCTCTTATCCCTGATGTCCTGACCAATATTTATCCCTCAAGTGATGAAGGGAGTGAGGGTAGTGGATGCCTCCAAGGGGCATAGTTGGTGGATGGCAGCAAACTCCCAACCCCAAAACTCCATCCTCCCGGGTGAATGGTCTTGGCTGACAGGGACCATGTGGTCAGTCTTTCTATACTGCCAAGGCAATGGTCTCTATAGATTTACAAGGGTAGTGAGGGCAAGCTGAATAGTGTCAAAGGGAGGGCTGTTGCACATGGTTCTCATCACCATGGTCAAAGAGCAATGTCTCCAAGTACAGTCTTGTATGAATGGGAGGAACACCCATCTCTGGTTCTTTTTGATGCCCTTCACCTGGAAGGGGTGGTGTGGGGATGCCATGTCTCAACGGAAGCTGCTGTAAGGTTGTATGTTTTCTCATGGAGAGGTCTAGAGGCATGTATGGTTGAATAATAGCTGTTTATTTATAACACGTAACTACATACACATGTACAAGATACAGCCTCGGTTAGATGCTGTCTTCATGATGACTGCCACTAGACAACTACTACGCTCTACTACTCCCATGTGACTCTACATCATAATGTGGGCTAAACAGTTACCTCAGTCCCATGTTAACCCTTACAGTCATGAAAATCCTAAATATTACACCTCCCCCAAGTCTTTACCAAAATGTATTTACAATAATAATATTTACACACTACCCCCAAGTCTCTGACTTTACAGTTTCAGACAGTCTGGAGGCTCTACGACACTTTCAGATCTCATGCTTTTCAAGTTTCGAGGAGTGGTGTCCCAACTGCCTTGGGCTGACTTTGTTCGTCTGGAATTGAAGTTGTGGCACATGGTGTTTCAAATACTCGGGCGTCAACATCCGGTTCGCTTCTTGCATTCCTTAGTATTTGTCTTTGTTGATGATCTGCCTTCCTTGGTCGGATCCCATGGGCTTATTTCTCTGTTTCCAGAGGGAATGTTCACTCCGTTCATTCATAGAGTGGACTCGGGTTTTCTTTGCTGGTGGGGACTGCCATGTTCTTCCTGGAAGTTGAAGGTTTGCCTCTCTTATGTTTGTATAAACATAAGAGAGCATTTTTGAGCTCAGCCCGCAGTTTGGCTTCTAATGGTGCTCTTCATGTGCACTTGTGCCTCCCTGAGTTTTGTCATGGTGAGTTTTTTTTATTTATTTACAGGATGTGGGTGTCGCTGGCTGGGCCAGCATTTATTTCCCATCCCTCATCGCCCTTCAGAAGGTGGTGGTGAGCTGTCTTCTTAAACCGCTGCTGTTCATGTAGTGTAGGTACATGTAGTGCTGTTAGGGAGGGAGTTCCAGGATTTTGACCCAGGGACAGTGAAGGAACGGCGATATATTTCCAAGTCAGGATGGTGGGTGGCTTGGAGGAAAACTTGCAGGTGGTGGTGTTCCCATATGTCTGTTGCCCTTGTCTTTCTAGTTGGTAGTGGTCATGGGTACTAAGGAGCCTTGGTGAGTTCCTGCAGTGCATCTTGTAGATGGTACACTCTGCTATCACTGTGTGTTGGTGGTGGAGGGAGTGAATATTTGTAGAAGGGGTGTCGATCAAGCGGGCTGCTTTGTCCTGGATAGTGTTTGCTTCTTTCCTGCTGCAGAATTGACTTCATGTTGTGCATGTGAGTTTGAAGCTCCAGCTTCGTTGCTGTAGTTCTTCCTGGTTCTGTGACAGCAACTGTTTGAATCTGAAGTTCGGGCTCAACCTTCAGCTGATGCTCTTTCTCCCCTGTATTTTCTGTCTTAAGTATGTTGGTGTCCTTCTGGAAGTTTGCCTGGGGTCTGACCGAAGAAGAATATTTTCTGCCATCTGTAAAGGAGCTGGAATAACTGCGTCTGTAAAGGGTGAGGACAATTCCGAACAGTCGAGATCATTAGTATTGTTAGATCTCTTGGGAGTCTCCAATTCAGTGTAGCTGACTACAATGGTTGTTTTGATGTCTTCTGCAGTTTTAGCAGGCTGAGGGCAACACAGGTATCTCTGTACAGGAGAGGAAAAGGTTGGTTGCGGATGACATACAGGTGATTATTTGCTTGTTGCCATGCCGGAGCGGCTCTTGAATTGTGCTTAGGACAGTAATTTGATTCCTGCGGGACCATACTATAGTGTGTCTATCATCCATAGCCAGAGGTCTTTTAGCCACAGTTCCTGATCCAACAGGACAATCACACTGGCTTCTGTGTCTAACTTGAAATTTGTGAGGTAACCATTTACAGATATGTTAGCATTCCAAAATATGAATCTGGGATCCTTAATTTCTCCCAAGAAGCATTGTTGGACTTCTTCTTACTGTGGCTTATCTATCTCATGGGATCGTTTGGGTTCCTCCACACATCTCGAGGTTTTGGACTTACACATCTTTCTAAAGTATCCTAGGCAGTTGTTGTGAAAGCAGTGCACAGTGATTGCTGGACACGGCTTGTGTCTGTGAGGTCTTTTGGCACCACAGCGCTGACGTGGTCTGCCACCATCTTGTGTTTCGTTTGGGTATTGCTTTCCTTGTCTGAAGTCTTCTTGCCCTTTTGTTGCTTTATGAGCTGGACTGCTGGGGTTTCTCTATACAATGATTTAACTTTGCCTTGCAAAAATAGATCAGTTTTGCTGGCGGACTTCCGACTACCTGACGAATTGGATGGATTTTTCCAAAGTCAGATCTTCTTTAGATTGGAGTACGTCCAAAAGAGCATCGTCAGCCACTCCCACTACTATTCAGTATCTTATGCGTTCTGACTTAAGGTCACCATAGTCACCATCTTCAGTCAATCTGTATAACTCATTTGTGAAAGAGTCTACAGGTTCCCTGGGCTTTTGGACTTTCTAATTAAATTTTGCTTGCCTCAAAATTTTATTGCTTCTTAATTAAAGTAGGTTAGACAAAGGAGAGCCAATGGATGTTATCTACCTGGACTTCCAGAAGGCCTTTGACTAGGTGCTGCACAGGAGGCTGCTCAGTAAGATAAGAGAATATGGTGTTAGAGGCAAGGTACTAGCATGGATAGAAGATTGGCTGTCTGGCAGGAGGCAGAGAGTGGGGATAAGGGGATCCTTCTCAGGATGGCGGCTGGTGACTAGTGGAGTTCCACAGGAGTCAGAGTTGGGACCACAACTTTTCACTTTATATATTAATGATCTAGATTAAGGAACTGAGGGCATTCTAACTAAGTTTGCAGATGATACAAAGATAGGTGGAAGGACAGGTAATATTGAGGAGGTGGGGAGGCTGCAGAAGGATTTAGACAGGTTAGGAGAATCAGCAAAGAAGTGGCAGATGGAATACAACGTGGGAAAGTGTGAGGTCATGCACTTTGGTAGGGAGAATAGAGGCATGGACTATTTTCTAAATGGGGAGAGAATTCAGAAATCTGGAGTGCAAAGGGAATTGGGCGTCCTAGTCCAGCATTTTCTCAAGGTTAACTTGCAGGTTGAGTCAGTAGTTAGGAAATGCAATGTTGGCATTTATTTCGAGAGGACTAGAATATAAAAGCAGGGATGTGCTGCTGAGGCTTTATAAGGCTCTGGTCAGACCACACTTAGAATATTGTGAGCAGTTTTAGGCCCCATATCTCAGGAAGGATGTGTGGGCCCTGGAGAGGGTCCAGAGGAGGTTCACGAGAATGATCCCAGGAATGAAAGGCTTAATATATGAGGAACATTTGAGGACTCTGGGCCTATACTTGATGGAGTTTAGAAGGATGAGGGGGGACCTGATTGAAACTTACAGAATACTGAAAGGCCTGGATAGAGTGGGCGTGGGGATGATGTTTCCATTAGTAGGAGAGACTAGCACTCGAGGGCACAGCCTCAGAGTAAAGGGAAGAGCTTTTAGAACAGAAATGAGGAGAAACATCTTTAGCCAGAGAGTGGTGAATCTATGGAATTCATTGCCACAGAATGCTGTGGAGGCCAGGTCATTGAGTGTATTTAAGACCGAGATAGATAAGTTCTTGATTGGTAAGGGGATCAAAGGTTATGGGGAGAAGGCGGGAGAATGGGGTTGAGAAACTTATCAGCCATGATTGAACGGTGGAGCAGACTTGATGGGCCGAATGGCCTAATTTCTGCTCCTACGTCTTATGGTCTTATGGTCTAAGGTGTCAAAGGACTTCATGAGCTCTTCAAAGTTATCGGAAGATTTACTTATTCCTTGTCTGGCAATTATGACATTGGATATTGGACCTACTGAATATAATGGTGTATTCACTTGTTCAGTCTCTGTTTTCTTATTCAAGCCTGATGCTATCATATTAAAAAGCATCATCTGCGTAATGTCCAATTTTGCACCTGGTCTGGTCCTCCCTTCGGCCTTAATTGGGCTGACAGTGTTGATTTACCATCCAGGGTTGTTTTCAGCACAGGAGTACAGCTTTATTTTTTTAAATGGTGCTGCAGTAATTGCTCTTTTCCCACATGCTGTTTGGGGTTTGGTGGGCTCTTATCGTGGTTACGGAGTCATTTTAAACGTCAGCGATTCTGCATTAAATCTTTTGGGCAAATCGTTTTGGCCAGCTAGTTACTTTCCTAAGCTGGGAGAATCAAATTGAAGCTGATCTTTTGCTCTGACTTCACTTTAAAATTTTTTTTTTTGTTCCCGCATGTCACCAGGTGTCATGGCACCAACTCTGGATCCGGGCTACGATGTTCATCAAGCCACGCTTGTTAAAATAATCCAGTCTGCCAGTGCTGCATGATTATTGCGCCGAATTTAAAAGCTTATTCCAGCCCTTTTTTTAGAGTTTGCTCACTGTTTTGTGATCTGGCTAGGCCCTTTAACTCTGCTTTTGATCGGGTCTCACAACAAACTTCCACATGCTCTTACAGTTCTGAACACCCTAATACTACAGAATCCAGGCAACAGGGCTTAGCACTGGCTTGGTGACTCTGAGATGGAGGTTAATCTTCAAAGGATATGCTCCCTAGATGGATTACTTCAATTTATTCACCAATCCACTGAGGCCTAGATTATGCAGGCTCCAGGCAACGCTGCCTTTCTACAGGCCCTCTTCCAGATGAGGAGGAGAAGGGCCTGTCGCAGGTTGGCACAGGGCCAGGAGGAGCATTGGCCTGAGCAGCAGAGGCAGGAGGGTCCACCATGGGTATATTGCAGGTCGTGCACCTATCTATAGATGAGTGAAAGGCAATGCCAGAGGTGACTTTGAATGCCCTGGCATTTGGTTGCACACATCTGCTAGCTTCCCCATGATGACCTGTGGCCATAAGTTCTTGCAGGTGGCATTAAAGGTCACAGCTGCCTTAAACCTCTGTGCCAGTGGCTCTTTTCAGAGTTCCACTGGGGACCGGTGCGGCATCTCCCAGTCAGCAACACAGAAGTGTATCTAGAGATGACAGATCCCCTCTTCAGGAGAGTACAACAGTTTGCCTAATTCCACCTGCATCCCCAAAGCTGGCTCCAAGAATGTTTGGTTTTGCAACAATTGCAGGTTTCCCACAGTGCAAGGGGCTATTGACTGCACACATGTGGCCTTGAGTGCTACTTGGTAACAGCCAGTCACATTCATCAATAGGAAAGGCTTCCATTCTTTGAACATGCAGCTGATATGTGATCACAGAAGACAAATCCTGCATGTTAGTGCTCAATCCCCAGGGAGCTCTCGCGATGCCTACATTCTGACCTATTCCCAGGTACCACAGGTTTTTGAAGGACCTCACTGATTGCAGGGCTGGCTCCTTGGGGACAAGGGATACCCCCAGGAGACCTGGATGATGATGCCATTTTTCTGTTGGCAGAGTGCTGCTGAGGAGAACTACAGTGTTGCACATGCCTCCACCAGGTCCATGACTGAGCAGACGATAGGCTTCCTAAAGGTGAGGTTCAGATGTCTGATCTCTCAGACAGGGGCTTTCCAGCACTCACCACCGAGAGTGCCCCAGATCATCGTCTGCTGGGTTCTGGATAACCTCATGTTACAAAGGCATGGTATCTTGACTGAAGGACACATGGAGGACAGAGGTGTCTCCTCCGACGATGAGGATGGTGAAGGGGATGGAGCTGACAAGGGCCAGAATGTCACCGAACCACATGCAGAGGTCATAGTAGGACTGTGACGCAACAGACAGGCTTGTGACAATCTGATAGCTAACAGATTCCAGGCAGAGTAAGCTGCCGAGACATTTCCTTCACTACTTGGTTTTCTATCCTCTCCTGGCAGGAGGGCCCCAGCTCCTTTTCGGTAGCAGAAAATATTTTTTACTTCAATGTACCTTGATTGATGTAGCTGAATTAAATTGCGCTACTTAACATCTGCCCTGCTGGTGGTTCGATCCTTTGCATGCACCAAAATGTGCTGATATTCAGAGCCCTGGTGCTAAAACAAAAACAAAAACAAAAACACCTGGAAAAACTCAGCAGGTCTGGCAGCATCTGTGGAGAAGAGCACAGTTGACATTTCGAGTCCTCATAATCCTTCAACAAAACTAAGTAAAAATAGGAAAGGGGTGAAATATAAGCTGGTTTAAGGGGGTGGGGTTGGGACAAGAAGAGCTGGGTAGAGGGCCAGTGATAGGTGGAGTTAACCAAAAGATTTCACAGACAAAAGGACAAAGAGGTGTTGAAGGTGGTGATATTATCTAAAGGAATGTGCTAATTAAGGGTAGAAAACAGGACGAGCAAGGTACAGATAGCCCTAGTGGGGGTGGGGTGGGGTGGAGGAATCTAAAAAGGCTAAAAGGTAGAGATAAAACAATGGATGGAAATACATTTAAAAATAATGGAAATAAGTGGGAAAAGAAAAATCTATATAAATTATTGGAAAAAACAAAAAGGAGGGGTGGAAAATGGAAAGGAGGTGGGGATGGAGGAGAGAGTTCGTGATCTAAAATTGTTGAACTCAATATTCAGTCTGGAAGGCTGTAAAGTGCTTGGTTGGAAGATGAAGTGTTGTTCCTCCAGTTTGCGTTGAGCTTCACTGGAACAATGCAGCAAGCCAAGGATGGACATGTGGGCATGAGAGCAGGTGGAGTGTTGAAATAGCAAGCGACAGGGAGGTCTGGGTAATACTTGCGGACAGACCGAAGGTGTTCTGCAAAGCGGTCACCCAGTGTGCGTTTGGTCTCTCCAATGTAGAGGAAACCGCATTGGGAGCAACGAATGCAGTAGACTAAGTTGAGGGAAGTGCAAGTGAAATGCTGCTTCATTTGAAAAGAGTGTTTGGGCCCTTGGACAGTGAGGAGAGGGGAAGTGAAGGGGCATGTGTTGCACCTTCTGCGGTTGCATGGGAAGGTGCCGTGGGAGGGGGTTGAGGTGAAGGGGGTGATGGAGGAGTGGACCAGGGTGTCACAGAGGGAATGATCCCTGCGGAATGCTGCCGGGGTGGGGTGAAGGGATGATGTGTTTGGTGGTGGCATCATGCTGGAGTTGGTGGAAATGGCAGAGGATGATCCTTTGAATGCGGAGGCTGGTGGGGTGATAAGTGAGGACAAGGGGGACCCTATCATGTTTCTGGGAAGGAGGAGAAAGTGTGAGGGCGGATGTGCGGGAGATGGGCCGGACACAGTTTAGGGCCCTGTCAATGACTGTGGGTGGAAAACCTCGGTTAAGGAAGAAGGAGGACATGTCAGAGGAACTGTTTTTGAAAGTGGCATCATCAGAACAGATGCGACGGAGGCGAAGGAACTGAGAGAATGGGATGGAGTCCTTACAGGAAGCAGGGTTTGAGGAGCTGTAGTCGTGGTAGCTGTGGGAGTCGGTAGGCTTGTAATGGATATTGGTGGACAGTCTATCACCAGAAATTGAGACAGGGAGGTCAAGGAAGGGAAGGGAAGTGTCAGAGATGGTCCATGTGAAAATGATGGAGGGGTGGAAATTGGAAACATAATTAATAAATTTTTCCAGGTCCCGACGAGAGCATGAAGCAGCACTGAAATAATCATCGATGTACCGGAGAAAGAGTTGTGGGAGGGGGCCGGAGTAAGGAACGTTCCACATACCCCATAAAGAGACAGGCATAGCTGGGGCCCATGCGGGTACCCATAGCCACACCTTTTATTTGGAGGAAGTGAGAGGAGTTAAAGGAGAAATTGTTCAGTGTGAGAACAAGTTCAGCCAGACGAAGGAGAGTAGTGGTAGATGGGGATTGTTCGGGCCTCTGTTCGAGGAAGAAGCTGTGAGCCCTCAGACCATCCTGGTGGGGGATGGAGGTGTAGAGGGATTGGTCCTCCATGGTGAAGAGGAGGCGGTTGGGGCCAGGGAACTGGAAATTGTTGATGTGATGTAGGGTATTAGGGGAATCACAGATGTAGGTGGGACGGGACTGGACAAGGGGAGAGAGAAGGGAGTCAAGATAGCGAGAAATGAGTTCCATGGGGCAGGAACAGGCTGACACTAAATGTGGCGCTAAACATGTGCACTGGAACCTGCACAGCACTCTGTTCCCCTGCAACCTCGGGTGCCTAAAAGTAGAATTAAGGTTTGCCCCGTGCGCATGGCAATTTGGAAGCAATATCAGATCTAACCTCGGCAGGGTTGCACTCATGTCGCCCTCACACCAGCTTGCAATGGTGGTGGGGGCGGGGGGGAGGGGGGCGCAGACCTTGCAGAGAACCCTTTCAGGCAGAACCAGATAGATGAGTCCACAGGGAGGAGCAGCATGAGAACACCATTTGGCCCTCGAGATTGCTCCTTCATGCAGATTGACCGGGAAAGATTGTGTTCCTGCACTCCCCACCCCTCTCCTGCTGTCAACCCTGGGAAGCTGCACCTCCTGCCTATGCTGAATGGCCTGGAGGACAATCTCCTAGGGAGGCTTTGCTGAACTGTGGGGGCTGCACGTTGTCTGCTCTGGGGTATTGTCTTTGATAGAGCATTAATTGACAGCCAGGCTGAAGCCCCTGGCCTGCACTGAGTGAATGACTGTCCTGGTGCCCTTTGAATATGGTGCCTGGACCTTTGACCCCTTGAGGTATAGGATGACGACTTCCTGCCACGAGATTTGGTGAGCTCCTCTTGGATGCTCATGGAATAAGCTGGACAGCGCAAGATCAAGTGCAGTCAGCCGTCCCGCCACCCCCCCCCCCACCCCAAGTGGGAATCACTCCCACTTCTGTGCCAGCCACCAAACTAAACTCCAGAATGGAAGAATCCAGCCTCTTTCTCCACTGGGGCATTTCAAAAGCTGTGGCCTGAATTCTTCGGATGCTGGGGCCTTGCTTCCCGCCGTCCGAAGAGTCCACGCCGATTCTGAGTGGCCCCGCAGCCATTTGATGCTCGAATGAGCGTTAAGTGGCTGCGGGTGGGACTCCCGCCCCTTAAATCTGATTGGCCGGGGCAGCTCTCCCATCTCTGCACTGACAGCGCCGCAGGTGGACAGAAGAAAAATTACAGGGGGATGTCGGAACCTAAGTGCGGGGGAGCGGAGGCCCAGGTAAGTTGAAGGGGTCCCAGGGCAGGGAGGGTAGGGAATGCAGGGGTGGGGGGGGGGGGGGTTGCAAAGTAGGCGATCGGGGTCTCGGAGAGGCCTGGCGGGAAGGAGGCCCGAAGGCCACCAGACCTTTTATGAGGACGCGGGGGGAGCGGAGGCTCCCTGTCAGAAGGGGGGCTTCTGATGGAGTTGACACCACCTGCCCACACCCCCCGCTGTCCATGGCTGGAATCTAAATCTGTCCTTTCTCGGGCTTCCCTCACAGAGGTTCGATCCTCCCGCCAGCCTAAAAATTGAGGCTGGGCAGGAAACAGCCTTTAAGCGGTTAATAATTGGGCACTTATGAGCCTCAATCAGTTTAAGGGCGGGCTTCCTGTCTGAGGCCTTGCCCACCCCAGCATAAAATGGCTGTGTGATTAGGGCGGGCGGGAACACAGAGGGAATCCCGTCCCTTCAATTTTATACTCTACCCCCCCGCCTAAAAACCCGCTGGTGGGGGGGAGCGGAAAATCCCGCCACATGTTTTTCTGAGGAGAGGCGTTGATAACAGTGGCTTGTGAGGGCCCTAGACCACGCAGATAAAGAAAAACTGTTCCGATTGATGGAAGGACTCAGATTTGAACTGATGGGCTAAAGAACCAAAGGTGACAAGAAGAATTAAATGTTTTACCCAGCGAGTAGCTAGGATCTGGGACGCACTGCTTGAAAGGTTGGGAAAGGCAGATTCAAACATGACTTTCAAAAGGAAAATGGATATGCACTTGAAGGGAAAAAAAATTTGCAGTGCTGTGGTGAAAGGGTGGGAGAGTGGGACAAGCGAAATTGCTACTGTAGAGAACAAGCATGGTCTTGATGGCCCGAATGGCCTCTTTTTGTGCTGTAACAATTTGATGATTCTATAAAGGGTGGGGGTGGAGGGTGGGGGGGGGGTTGCGGGTGGGAGTTGGGGGAGATAACTATGTCTTTGTGAGGAGACAGGTGATAACTGTGTCTCTGTGAGGGTTGTACCGCTGTCAAACCCGGAAGCAGGGCTGGCTCACCATCCAGGGAACAGCTGTGACAGCTCGGGATGACAGCTGAATTAGTGATTGTTCTTCTTGGAGCTCCAGTGGCAGTTCTCCAGAGGCACAACTTCACCGAAGCATACACATTACAGATTTAATGTGCAGCGTTTACTTTATAACACAGCACAGCTAAAAATAAAAACAAGCAAAGTACCACTTGGTCAAAGGGTAAGAGATGAACTGAGTAGCACGCTGCCTTTGGGGCACTCCATTACTCCAGGAAAGGAATGAACTGAAAACGTCTCCGTGTGAAGCCTGTGTTGCCCTTCAGATTAAGTGTGCCACTTATGTGTGACTTGAAGGCCAGAGAAGGAGATTCAATCAAGCCACATGTTTATTTGCCTATCTTTTTTTCTACCCATTTGCGCTGAAGTTCTTATCATTGTCTCCACTGACTGCCAGCGCGGTGGTCCGTCCAACACTGTGGCTAAGATCTGGAAAGTCCAGGGATGCGGAAATCCAGCTGATGATTTTCTTCGGTTATTTCTCTGTCTGGCAGCCAGCAAGATTGACAGGCTGTCCGGTTTCTGGGCAGGAAGGTTGTGCCCCAGGACAATCAGGAGAGGCAGGGGTTTGGGAGCAGAGCTTTGTCAGGGGTTGGGTGCCAATTTTGGCAGTGAGGAGAGGCCACAGTTGTAGAAAGGAGGCTGAAGGCTTCATTGAAGCACGAGGAGTCGTGTTGTGGGGAATGGGGAATGGTGTTGGTGGGTGGGGGAAAGGGTTGTAGGGAGCGGTCTCTTGTTCCTCCTGCTCTACTTCATTGATGAGTTTTCAGAGCCCGAGGAAACTTAGGCAGTGGCTATCAGGCTCACAATTGCATGGTGGGAACTTGATTTAAATATGATAATGAAGTGTCCTGCCTCTCCACATGTATTCCCCATAATCTGCTGCCATAAAAATAGGTGCGTATTCTCCAATCTTCAATTTTAAACCCCGTATACTTTCTCATTTGGGGGGAGTTTACTGTCATGGCTGATGTCTTCAGTGCCCACTGCCTCCATACACACGCACACACACACACATGCACACGCGCATATGTCCACACACATGTGCATATATTCACACACAGACATGCACACACACACAGACACACATACACACACAGACATATTTACACACAGACACACACATACATATACACATGCACATATATACACACACATACGCACACACACATGCACATGTATACACACACAGACACGTGCATATACACACACACATACACATACATACATACACACACTGACACACACACACGCACACATGCGCACATATGTGCATATATACATACACAGACACGCATACGCACAAGTGCATATATACACACACCCACATACACATACATACACACTGACACACACACACACACACACACACACACACACACACATATGCACATATATATATACATACACGCAAACACCCCTACACACACACAACACACACAACACACACAGACACACACATTTCTACACACACTCATACACACATATACACACAAACATATACACATATATGTACACATGCACACACACAAACACACCCACACAGACCCACACCCCTAGACACACACACACACACACACCTACTCACACACACACCTACTGACATACACACACACACACACACACACACACACACATATGTTATAAAGTGGGAAGATAGATTGAGTAGCTGAAAAGTCCAAAGAAACTCAGTTGTTTATATGAATACGGTAGATTGATGTCTTAGATGGTTTCAGGCTGGGCTCGATGATCTTTCTGGATTCTATGTCAGTACAATTTAAAGATGTTGAAGGAGAATTTATATCTTTATTCTGGAGTCAACAACTTCTGGATTGATTCTTAAAAACATTGCTTGCGGCATGCAGGTGGTCATACAACAAGTAGGGCTCAAGCTTGCAGAATGGATAGAGAGAGAGAGAGAGAGAGAGGGAGAGAGAGACAGAGAGAGATGGTGCCTACTGAGGGTCCTTCTTCTTTTGCGCCTTTTTGTCTTCTGTTCTCTGCCCTGGAGAGAAACAGTTTCTTAGAACATAAAATAGGGTTAGTTTGCTCATCACATGACCCTCTTTCACTAACTGATCAGTTACCCAAACATGGTATTGGAAATGTTGATTCTGAGTCCATGGTTAGATCATGGATTTAAGAGGTCCTTTCTCAGCCAGGGTCTATTGCCCAAAGCACTGATGTCTAATGGCTCATTGCATACCCAACTGAATATACAGGTGTCATTTGGATGTTTTGTGAATGGGTCAGGAGATGGGCCATTCATATTCCTCTTGATGGGTTCTCCTAGACAACCTGAATCTGTTTTAATGGCTTTGGAGTTTGTAGGGTATAGTTATGCAAATGTTTGGCCATCTTAGAAGCTGCTGTTGTCTAGCTTTTAAAACTCAACCAATGGTTTCAACCCAATAAATAAAATAAAGTCATTTCCAATATAAAGCATGGCATTAGAATACACTGAACTTACTCAAGAATTCCCCAGTACATTCCTACATCCCACTTTCAAAAGCTTTGTCATTTCAGGCTTTGCCACCTCTCTGAATTCTCCACCAAACACCTTCCTGCTATCTATTCCCTTGTGTGGTCCTTTGGGCTGTTGTGAGCTATTGTTGTTATTCCATTCATCTCTGTCCACAAACACAATTTCACCACTGACATTGCTTCCAGGCCATATCCAGATAAGGGGCAGTATTAATGGAATGAGGCAGAGCTTCAGGAGTTTATAAATACATGTTGGTTAAGTGCACCTGTGGGTCAGGAAGATCCCAGATTTACTTGCTGGCCTGTGCTGAGTTAGCCGATCTCTGAAATCGAGGCAGACGTGTCATAATTAGTCACAGCAGGTCAGACTAAAAGGAACTTTCTGGCACTAACTGGCTGAGTGCCACACTGGGTGTGGACATACCCAGAAAGCAAGCTTAGGAGCTCTGGAATAAAAACAGGAAATGCCGGAAAAACCCAGCAGCATCTGGCAGCATCCATGGAAAGAGAAACAGAGTTAACGTTTTGAGTCCGTGTGACTCTGACGAAGGGTCATACAGATTCAGAAAGTTAAGATTGTTTCTCTCTTCACGGATGCTGCCAGACCTGCTGAGCTCTTGCGGCATTTTCTGTTTTTATTTCAGGTTTCCAGCATCTGCAGCATTTTGCTTTTACCTTAAAGGAGCTCTGAGACTTCCCCTCAGAGCAGGACGGGCCTTAGCTCAATGGTACAGTTTTACAGAGCAGAAATCTGCTCTCAGGGAGATGCTGGACGTTACTGCGTCTGATTATGAGAAGCGTCCGGGTATGCTACAGGTGAAGAATATGCGATTTGTGTTTATTGTTTGGTGGGGGGGAGGGTGGGCTGGATGGGGATGCTGGAGCTCATATTGTAATGACAAGTTGCCGACAGTAACAGCTGGAGGATGAACCCCATGTAGTGAGCTTGGTCTCCCAGCAAACCGGCAAGAGACATCTGGACCAACGCCTGGCTGGCATGAAGGTTCTGTCTCTTAAAAGGAAGGTGAGTTAGCAGGTGGCACGATCGATTTGGTTTCCTGGACTAGTTGTCAATCGCCTAATCGGGTTGTAAAGGAATTGTCCACATTTTTTTTCCATCTAAATCAGCCCATTGTTTCTTTCTTAAAAAAAATCAGCGGCGGGATTTTTGGGTCGTTGGGCGGGGTGGGAAACGGTCCGGTCCGATTAACGGCCAGCCAGCGAGAAACGCGTGCTGAGAACCTCAGCGCTATGGGGGTGGGGGGCCGGGAGGAGCGCGAGCGTTGAAGTCTGCGCGTGCGCGGAGCAGATATGAACTGAAGTCTCCCCGAAGGCAGGGTGCTGGACAACTTTAAAATCAAAAATAAAGAGTTTTAAAAACCTGAAAAAGAAAGTTCCAACATGGGACTCACTGACAATAACATTAACGGAATAAAAATTTATATATTTTTTTTTATTTAATTGTGGAAACCTCATCCTGCCCCCCCCAACGCCACCCCCCCCACCCCCCCACCCCGATGGGGGGATAATTCTGTCCATAGGTTTTAATTAATTGATCAAGGGCCTTATTGGCCTCTTGATTGTTGGTGGGCGTACTGCCGCCTCTCACGCAAGCCCGCAGATGTCAACGCGCATTATTTTACGCCCGATCAGGTTGGGCGCACGCCCGGCCTGCGAGATGTGGTTTCTTGCTTCTTCCAGGTGGTTACATGGCTGCTGGTGGGTAAGGAGTGTCTAATTATAATGCTATTGTGCCATATCCATGTGGGGTGAGCGGAATGGATCAGGTGGGCTTTTACCTATCAATCTTGTAAGTTCATATGTAGATTTCCAAACTCCTGGCTGTGGCCTTCTTTCCATTATCGGTTTGAATCAGCTGAACCAGGAGACAGCTGCCACTGTAGAATTCCCATGAGTCAAATCCCACGGGATCCGCCCACGAATTTGTGTTAAGTGGAGCTTCGTGACAGCTGAGGAGGCCCCACGCCCACATGAATGCATCTCTATGTGACGTGATGTGCCTACAAAACATGGGCCATGTCAAAAACAACAGATTCAAATGCCGGTTGAAAACATAGTAAGGCAGTAAATGTGTGAAAAAGTCTTTGTTCAATTTGCTCTCACCTTACAACGAATGGCCCGACCTTGCAAAAAGGCCGGGCGTCGCATTGGAAAAGGCTGGGAGTTAGCTTCAGGAAAACCTCTGCAATCTTTTCCCGCTTTGGCGTCCTATATTCGGATGTGTGCGATATAGTCCAGCGGGTCTTCAAAGCAGTCAGACATGTTTTCAGTGTTTCCATGCTGCAGTGCAAAATCCCACAATGTCTCTATGTCGTTTATGGCATCGGCTTAGGGAAACAGGTAGGCAAGTGGGCAGGCATTTATCAGACCCTTCAGGCTCATCGGCCTCCGTGGGCTCCTCGGCTGAAGAACATTCTGCCTCTACGATGGTATACACTTCACCTTCTCCCCGACCGCCGGCGCTTAACTCTCTCACAGGTTTAGCCATACTCACAGGTGTTGCACGTCCTTTCATGGGGAGGGCTCATTGTCAAACGATGACGTGACCAGAGCTCCATGATTTTGCTCTCTCTCCCACCTTCGAACTCCATAGCTAAATGGAAAGCTTAGACAGATTCTGCTAATCTGGAGTTACCAGTGTGGAATTTCAGCTTGTCACGACATCATTCTATGGGATTTGCTCTTCTGCTGATGGGAATGGTTGACAACTTTGATATAATTGGAATATTGTGTTGTCTGAGTTTGACTCATCGCGATATCACTGTATATGCTGCCCCCCCCCACCCCCCACCGCCTCTCTCCACTGGTTAACACTAGAATGAAATGTAAATGTTCCTTGGAAGTGTAATCGATACAAAGAGGGGGAATGTATATTTTAAAGGGCTGTTGTTCCTGTTCCTCGACCGTTTTGTTTGGAGAAGAAAGTGTGTTGGAAGAGCTGCTACGTGTGGTGGGTCAGTTGGTAAAACTCTCGCCTCTGATTGCAACATTCCAGGTTCAATTCTCACTCTGGGGCTTAACTGAGCACAAAAAATGAGGCTGACACCCCAGTGCAGTACTGAGGGAGTGCTGCACCACTGGAGGTGCTGTCTTTCGTACCTTTGGGTGGAGGCAAAAAGTCCTGTGACACTATTTCAAAGAAGAGCAGGGTCTTGTTCCTAGTGCCCTGGCCAATGTTCGTACCTCAATCAACATCATAAAAACAGATTATCTGGTCATTATCACATGGCTATTTGTGGGAGCTTGCTGTGTGTAAATTGGTGCATTTCTTACATTACAACAATGACGACATTTCAAAAGCTCTCCTTTGGTTGTAAAGAGCTTTGTGACATCCAGTGGCCATGAAAAGATCTATGTAAATGCAAGATTTTCTTTATTTATCACATTTGGAGTACACAATTATACTTACATCATGATTCATGTCATCAAACAACTGATTGAAAAATAAAGATTGATTGAATGCCCCCAAATGGATCAGTATGTAAAGGCATCACCCAGTGCAGCACTAAGGCATACACTTCAGGAAGGGCCCAGGCTTAGTTTCTGGGCTGCACAGGGTTAGTTGAGCTTTACTAGGGCAGCAGATAATGTGACACATTAAACCTCAATAGCTGTTCTCTAAGGAGGGGGTAATTCAGCCCAGGTTCCACTCCCGATTGCTATCCAGACTGCCCTGCTGGAGGTGAGAAGGGGACTCGGGTTGGCTAAGGCGCCTCTCCAAACCAGATAACCTGCCTGCCGACAGTGAACGTTGCAACTCACACTTGGAGAACGGCAACTTGAGAGAGGTGCCCAGAACCTTTGGAACTGTACTTAGTAATGAGTCACTTCTCTTCAACAGAGGACAGAAAACCAGGAAAGAAAGAAATGAGGAAAAAGAGCAGGAAAGATTTTGGTCCAGGAATATTTTGAAGCCAAATGTCTTTGGTTGGTGAGGGAGCAAAGGTAGAGGGTGTCAAAATCTTTTTGGCGTCATGATATCACTCTTGGTCTTCCCTCCCCCTGCTCCCCACATCCCAAGTAACATGATGGTTCATTTTGACGTGATTCAGATCATCATGCGTAATGTGACAAAATAAGCTGGGCAAATGCTTTCTTTGCTGCAAGGACATCGCCCCTATAAATAGTTTTTATTCAGATCCTAATTACTAATGTCTAGAGAGATAGCACCTGAGTGGGAGGGAGAGAGTGGGAGAGAGAGAGTGACAAAGTGCATGCAAAAAGTGGATCAGAGCCTGAGACAGGCAGCACTGTTAATGCATGGATATGGTCAGTGGTTGGTGCTGTTGCTCTTTAAATTTGCAGAAGACATAATCTACCATGTACTGTATCTGACATACAGAGCCCCTCACTTCAACACTCTCTAAGGTACTGCAGCCTCTCATGTAAGAACAATTGGGACTGGGGCGTGCAATACAATTAATGGATCTGTGCTTTTGCAAGCCACTAGTGCTTTAGTGTGGCCAATTGAACTCCTCAGTAGTGTGACAGCCCATATGTCACTTCAGACCAGCTGACTAGATAGATTATATTTTTTATACACTGGATTCCCAGTACTGGGAGTTCAATGTTTTCCTACAAAGGTTGTGGGGTTTATTCCTGCCCTTCCGAGTTGCATAATTGGGGCTGTGCTGCCCACTGATTCTGAAGGGGCTGCAGAGTCAGCCAACAGTTTGAAGTTCACCACTGACTGTTGGAACAGTGAAGCTTACCATTGTTTTACTGTGACTGTGGGCGGAATTTTCCATCCTCATTGGCATCGTGCGTCATGGCAGGCATGAGCAGACAATATGGAGGGAAGGACAAAAGTCGGTTGCACGTTGTCGTGAAACCACTTTGCGATCGTCTGCTTTGCCCGGCAATGGAGGGCTGCGTTTCCCACCGCCGCATGTCGGGAACGCTATCTTAATACATCTGCATATAATTGTAAGCCCTGCTCGCCGGAGTCATCCCCCAATGCTGGATCACCCGGGCACATTGTCGCGATTGCGCGCTGATGCCTTTCACAACCGTCCATAAGCAACGTGCACCCGGCGAGCTGCACTCCACTTGGGACTTTGAGGTTTGTTTGCCTACCTTGCTTCAGGAAGCACTCGCAGTCATCAGCGCCAGGCTTCACAGACAGCACCACATCACTTCTAGGGGTCTCTCAGGCAGGTGTCTACCTACCTGAAAGGTGGGAGTGGTTTTTCCAATGGCTACAGGGCTAGGGCTTGCTTGGGGTAGGGGGAGAAGCAGCCTCAGACAAAGGAAGAGGCTGCAGGGTGAGGGCTGCACTGGGGAAGGGGGGTATCCCAGGATGTGTGTGGGGGGCACATGTTGATCTGTACAAATGCCCTCAGGTTGGTGAGGGATGAGGAGACAGTCTCCAGAGCAGCTGAGGCCAGATGGAGATGTGAGGGTGTGTGTGAGAGAGTGAGTGGCGACGTCCCTTGAGCTGGCAGTGAGTGAGATGCCGGTGAATGTATGATTTGCTTGTGAGTGGGTGAGTTTAGAGTGATGAAATGCTTGCCTTACCCTGGTGGTACGAATAAGGTCATTCACTCTCTTTCTGCACAGGATGGCCGACCTCTTCTGTGAAGCATTGGCACTGAACACCTCTGCCACCACCTCCCAAACCGGCTGGATTGCTGGAGCTCCTGCAGCCAGAGTGGGGGATGGAGGACATCATGGTGGGCCTCCAAAGGGCATTCCAGTGACAGGTCACTAAACTCTCCTTGGCTTTCAGGGCCTTGTCTTCACTGGAGCAGCCCTGGCCTGCAAGCATTGAGAACTGTGTGCGCGGCTATAGTTTAGATATGGCACCCGGAGTGAGGAAACGGTTTGGTAACAATGTGGTGGGTGACTCAGAGGCCGCCCGCCAGTGAGACGGCGTGTTTCCTGTGGCTGCATAATTAATGAGGCGGGAAGTGGACGATATGACGTGAAAAGCTGCCATTGCAAACGGCGGGTAAAACCTTTTTCCCGCCTGCTACTGCACTTAGTGCAAATCTGGGATGAACCCACCCTGTGACTCTCGCCAATGTTCACTGTGATCCTGGTGTTCACCATTGTTCATGGGACTTTGGCGCACACCAGTTTCACTGGGACTGTGCTGCTCACCATTGTTCACCATGTGGCGCTTACCAATGTTCATCGGGACTGTGGCTTTCACCACTGTTCACTGGGACTGTGGTGCTCACCATTGTTTACTGTGACTGTGGTTCTCATCATTATTCACTGGGACTGTGGTTCACACCATTGTTCACTGGGGCTGTGGTGCTCACCATTGTTCACTGGGACTGTGGCACTCACCATTGTTCACTGGGACTGTGGTTCACACCATTGTTCACTGGGACTGTGGTTCACACCATTGTTCACTGGGACTGTGGTTCACACCATTGTTCACTGGGGCTGTGGTGCTCACCATTGTTCACTGGGACTGTGGTTCTCACCATTGTTCACTGGGACTGTGGCTCTCATTGCTATTCACTACAACTCTGGAGCTCACCATTGTTCACCTAGACTTGATTGTGGAGCTCATTAACAGTGAATGTTGAGGAGTTAATGGATAGAGGTCATCAAGATTATGAAGTGTAGACAAAGCGAGGAGCTTGTGTGGGAGACCAAAACTATGGGCCAGATATATGTTGATGATGATTATATGGTAACAATAAATCCAACAAGAAAAATCCATCAAGAAAAACCTTTTTACCCAGAGAATGGTTAGAAGTTAACAGCAGCACTTGGGAATGGCTCTGAGGGAACAAGGTGTCATTCCAACAGCATATGCTTCACTCCTGAAATTAAAAGTGGGTATAGTGACATATACTTCAAGCTACACTTCTGAACTTGGTCTCAGCTGAGGTTTACAAAGGAAGTGCTATACTTGGCCTCAGCACCTTCTACTTTCTATCCCATGATTGTTGCTGACAGTGGAAAAGAATGGTTATTAGGTGAGGTTGGGATCACCTCGATTGTGGTGGCCAGTGGATGGATTGTCTGCTGACACACAAGACCTAGGGCCAGATGTGGAGAACAATCACTCTGTACCAGAGGGTCACTAGATTTGGTGCTTGCCTCTCATCTCTTTGAAACTAGGTGCTGATTTTTCCTGGTTTTGCAGAGGTAGCTTAGGAGCTGGGACCGGGAGCAAAATGAGAAAATAGCTCATTGCATCGCCTCTCTGACGCATTCCTGCCTCTGAGTGATCTAGCCAGGAAGGGGTGGGTCAAACTGACAGTGGCGTGTAGCCAATTAGGACAATTAAGTGCCCACTTGGGGAGAAGTTGGTGAAGCTGCTGCGACCTTTCCAACCCTGGATGGGTCCCCGCTGAGGCCGGAGCTTGGCAGGTTCTTCCTATGACTGCCCACAAAGTGGAGCCCCAGGGATCAGAGGGCAACAGCGGCAGTCATAAATAGTCCTGTGTAGGGCCCTCCCCCTCCATGAAGGTGGCCTGACAGCTGTGGCTGTGGCATTCTTTATTCTTAGCTTTGCTGAACTGCTTAGGGAGCGCCTCCACCGTGAGGTGCCCTTGCGCTCCCCTACCTACATCAGCAGCACCTACCTCTCTCGGTGGGGCCATCTGCCAGCCTGTCCTGCGGGCTCTGATTGAGTCTCCCGCTTCGGGAACCCATCCATCCTTTTGAATTGGGTGGCAAACGCGGAGGCAGCCAATTTGGAAGTAACTCCTGGAAAATTGCTCTGGTGCAAGTCCTGATAACATGTGTGGGTTGGGACCCCCATATCATCTGATATCTGGGTCCGAACACCCACTGGAAAGCACAACACTAGGTGTCAGTGATGGCTCGGTTGGCAGCACTTGCCTGTTCAAGTTCTCAGTCCAGAAATTTGAGCACGAAATCTCCACTGACACTCCGGTGCAGTATTGAAGGAGTGCTGCACTGATGCTGTCTTTTGGTTGCAATATCAAACTGAGGCCCCCTCCGTCCTCTCAGGTAGATGTAAAAAATTCAATGGCACTATTTCAAAGCTCACCCATCACTGTCTCTAAATTGTCAGGCTGCTTATCTGATATCCAGTATTGGATAGGCAGAAATTTCCCCCAATTAAGTATTGGAAAGACTGAGGCCATTGTCTTCAGTTCTGCTGCAACCTCTGCTCTCTAACCATTGATTCCATGCCCCTCCTTGGCAGCAGTCTGAGGCTGACCCAGACTGTTCGCAACCTCGGTGTCATCCTTGTCCCCAAGTTGAGCTTTCAACAACATATCTGTGCCATCATTTATATCACCAATTTCTATCTATGTAACATCACCTGCTTCCACTCCTGTCTCAGCTCTTTAGCTGCTGAAATCCTCACCCATGCTCTGTTACCTTTAGAGTTGACTAATCTAACCCACTGCTGGCTGATCGCCCACATTACCGCTCCCTGGACCATGACCCCACCACTGAACATCAAGCCATTGTTTCCAGGACTGTCACTGACCTCATCTCCTCTGGAGATCTTCCTCCCAAAGCTTCCAACCTGATAGTCGCCCAACCTCAGACGACTCGCCCAACCTCTACCTCCTACCCAAAATCCACAAACAGAACTGTCCCAGTAGGCCGATCGTGTCAGCTTGCTCCTGCCCCACGGAACTCATTTCTCGTTATCTTGACTCCTTTCTCTCTTCCCTTGTCCAGTCCCTTCCCACCTACATCCGTAATTCCTCTGACACCTTACGTCACATCAACAATTTCCAGTTCCCTGGCCCCAACCGCTTCCTCTTCACCATGGACGTCCAATCCCTCTACACCTCCATCCCCCGCCAGGATGGTCTGAGTGCCCTTAGCTTCTTCCTCGAACAGAGGCCCGAATAATCCCCATCTACCACTACTCTCCTCCGTCTGGCTGAACTTGTTCTCACACTGAACAATTTCTCCTTCAACTCCTCTCACTTCCTCCAAATAAAAGGTGTGGCTATGGGTGCCCGCATGGGCCCCAGCTATGCCTGTCTCTTTATGGGGTATGTGTCCCTCTGGGACACCCTGGTCCACTCCTCCATCACCCCCTACTCCTCAACCCCCACCTATGGCACCTCCCCATGCCCACGCAAAAGATGCAACACCTGCCCCTTCACCTCCTCTTTCCTCACTGTCCAAGGGCCCAAACACTCCTTTCAAGTGAAGCAGCATTTCACTTGCATTTCCCCCAACTTAGCCTACTGCATTCGTTGCTCCCAATGCAGTCTCCTCTACATTGGAGAGACCAAACGTAAACTGGGCGACTGCTTTGCAAAACACCTGTGGTCTGTCCGCAAGAATGACCCAAACCTCCCTGTCGCTTGCCATTTTAACACTCCACCCTGCTCTCTTGCCCACATGTCTGTCCTTGGCTTGCTGCATTGTTCCAGTGAAGCCCAAACCAAACTGGAGGAACAGCACCTCATCTTCCAACGAGGCACTTTACAGCCTTCCGGACTGAATATTGAATTCAACAACTTTAGATCTTGAACTCCTTCCTCCGTCCCCACCCCCTTTCTGTTTCTGCCCCCTTCCTTTTGTTTTTTCCAATAATTTATATAGATTTTTCTTTCCCCACCTATTTCCATTATTTTTAAATCTTTTATGCCCTGCTAGCCTTTCCACCCCACCCCCACTAGAGCTGTACCTTGAGTGCCCTACCATCTGTTCTTAATTAGCACATTCGTTTAGATAATATCACTACCTTCAACACCTCTGTATTCTTTTGTTCTTTTGTCTGTGACATCTTTTGGTTATCTGCTCCTATCACTGCTTGCTTGTCCCTACAACCACACCACCCCCCCAACTTCTCTCCCCCCACCCAACCGCCCCCCCACCCACCCCCCACCTTAATCCAGCTTATATTTCACCCCACTCCTTAGATTCACTCAGTTCTGCTGAAGGGTCATGAGGACTCGAAACGTCAACTCTTTTCTTCTCCACCGATGCTGCCAGACCTGCTGAGTTTTTCCAGGTAATTCTGTTTCTGTTTTGGATTTCCAGCATCTGCAGTTTTTTGTTTTTATTGCCACGTTGTATGTTGGTTGTGACTGGCTAAGGTACAATTGCAGAGACACGGGTATGTCTGAACAATAATTGGTTTATTGGATGAAAATAACTATATAAATATACAAGACTACAGGTGATCCTCAATCTAAGCCAAGAGCTTTCTCCTTCTCAATTCTTAGTCATGTATCTCTTACCTCATCATGTGGGTGGTACTGTTTCATCAGTCCCACACATTAAAACTTTCAACTCTGAACACCCTAATGCTATATCTAGGACCTAAGGTCTGGAATTCCCTTCCTAAACACCTCTGCCTCTCTACCTTGCTTTCCTCCTTTAAGACACTCCTTAAAACTTACATCTTTGATCAAGTTTTTGATCAACTGACCTCTTGTCTCCTTCTGCAGCTCCACAGTGTCATTTTGTTTTATAATTCTTCTGCAAAGCACTTGGAACATTTCTTTACTTTAATGGCACTACATAAATACAAATTACTGTTGTTGAAGAGTAGGGGAATCCTGGCCAATAACCAATGTCACTAGATGAGCTAGTCGTTATCACATTGCTGTTTTTGGGACCTTGCTGTATATGCAAATTGGCTTCTGTGCTTTCTACATTACAACAGAGACTACACCTCAAACAGTACTTAATTGGCTGCAAAACGCTTTGGGACATCCTGAGGTTGTGAAAAGCACTGCATAAATAGAAATCATTCTTCCTTTCCCCCAGAAGGAGCCAATGCCTAAGAGAGTAGGGATAAGGGAATAAATTCAGAGGGAGGAATAGTGGAGGGAAATATTGTACTACACGGAAGGCTGAAAATCCTGAGTGATTCTGTATGCTGAAAGCGAAAAGTTGAAAGTGTAGAGCACAAAAGGTATCAAAGTTGCTTTGCTATGTGTATCATGAGCACTAGAGGGAGCTCTCTATCTTCTGAAAGGAAGGTTTTGAGATTCTCACAGGAATTGTGCCAGTGTCTGGACTCAACACTGCTGGCAACAGACATGTAGATCATTGTAGTGACAGACATCGGAGTAGAATATTGTTCACTCCATGGATTCTAGAATGTCGGTTTTCCTGACGGTTCTGAGCATAAATATTTTGTAAAACTTTCAATTGACTCAATAGCTTTTTCTAATGGAGTTGTAACAGGCAGTTCTTTAAAACAACGACTTGCATTTGAATAGCATCTTCAACGTAATAAAATGCCCCAAGGTGCCTCACAGGATCAATTATCAAACAAAGTTTGACATCGAGTCACATAATGAGATATTAGGATAGGTGACTGAATGTTTGCTCAGAGAGATAGATTTTAAGGAGCACCTTAATGGAGGAGAGAAATGCAGAGAGATGGAAAGGTTTAGGGAGGGAATTTCAGAGCTCATGGCCTCAGCAGCTGAAAGCATGGCAGCCAATGACGGAGAAAAAAATTTGGAATGAGTAAGGGGCTAGAATTGGAGAAGCATGGAGCTTTCAGAGGGCTGTAGGGCTGGAAGAAGTTATAGGGATCGGGAGGAGGCGAAGTCATGGAAGAATTTTGAAACAAGTACGTGCATTTTTAAATTGAAGCACTGCCAGACCAGGAGCCAACGAAGGTCAGTGAGCACATGGGTAAACATAGGGGTGGTGGTGGTATTGGTATTGTTGCTGGACTAGTAATCCAGAGACCCAGGGTAATGCTCTGGGGAACCACGGCAGATGGTGGAATTTGAATTCAATAGAAATCTGGATTTAAGAGTCTAATGACGGCCATGAAGCCATTGCTGATTGCTGTAAAGAACTCGTCTGGTTCACTAATGTCCTTTAGGGAAGGAAATCTGCTGTCCTCACCTGGTCTGGCCTACCTGTGACTCCAGACCCACAGCAATGTGGTTGGCTCTTAAATGCCTTCTGAACAAGGGCAATTAGGGATGGGTAACAAATGCTGGCTTAACCAGTGATGCCCACATTTCATGAATGAACAAAAAAAAACCGCATACAAGTTAGGATTCGGGCAGCAAAATTTTGGGTGAGCTTAGGTTTGTGGAGGGGGCAAGATGGGAGGCTGGCCAGGAGAGCATTGGTATAGTGATCACAAAGGCATGGCTGAGGGTTTCAGCAGCAGATGAGCTTAGGCAGGCATGGAGATGGGCAATGAAATGGACGTTGGATGTGATGGAGAGAATATTAAGATTGTAAGTTCAGCTCAGAGTCAAATAGAAAGCCAGACTGCAGACAGTCTGGTTCAGCCTCAGACAGTTGCAAGGGAGAAGAGGGTATTTTGTGGCAGGGATCAAAGGCAATGGCCTCGGTCTTCCTTATATTTAATCAGAGAAATTTTCTGCTCATTAAATCCTGGATGTTGGAGAAGTAGCGAAGGAAATCAGAGGCAGTGGCGGGGTTGAGTGAGGTGGTGGTGACGTAGAGTTGGGTGTCATCAGTGCATGTGCAAAACTGACATATTTTCGGAAGATGATGCTGAGGGGCTGCATATCGGTAAGAAATAGGATGAGGCCAGCGATAGATCCCTGGGGACTCCAAACGTAACAGTGTAGGAACTGAACGAGAAACTATTGCAGTTCTCTGGCTATGGCTGGACAGATAGGAAAGGAACCAGCAAGGGCTGTCCGACCCCAGTTGGACAATGGAAGAGCAGCGTTGGAGGAGCATAGTGTGATCAATCGTGCCAAAGGTTGCCAACAAGTTGAGAAAGATGGAAAATTTTGTTTACCACAGTTGAAGTTACATAGTTTCTCATCCTAACTATATCGATTAAAGTAGGTATAATGCTTTCCAAATGGCTTGGTGGGTGAATGCCCTCCATATTTAGGCACTGACTCACACTGTCCTGAAAAGCCTTGGTTAAGTGATGAGACTGTCTTAGCGAATCAAGATGTGGGGGGTGCTACCATTGGCACCAACATCCCTGGGAGGGAGAAAATCAGCCAGAGTTTCCTCTTGTGGTCCAGTGACTTGCATTTGACAGCCTGCATTTGTGGATAGCGTGCACAGACTAAGTCAGGCTCCAATGTAATGATCACATGGTTGAATATTCTGTCAACATTCACTATCAATGATTACAGTAAAGGCAAGTTGAGGTTACTGACAGTGCCTAAGCAACTGTATCTTGGCACAGATGGTATCTCCAGGGCAGAAGAGGGCAGAGGAGAGAAAGCAATCTGCTAACTTCAACTGTGGCATCATTGAAGTAACAGAGCTTGGGTTGTGGTGGAATTAATGCAGAATTCTGTAATCTAAGACTGGTATCTTCATCAAGTACCCAGTCCTCCTGATGGCTAGAGAAATCACAGTGATTGATTAAACATCATTGGCTGAGGCCCTGCGAAACAACAACAACGAATCATAACAAGTTTCAATGTCTACCCTTTGGATTCGCGAGACTGATGACATGTGGTAAGGGTAGCAGCTTGGGAGGAACCGATGACTTTGGACCTATAGTTCCCAAAGCTCTCCACTACTGGGTTTTCCTCACATCATGTCTGAGTTTATTGTAGACTAATTGGTTGTTATTGTTATGGACAGGAGGGGATTTAATTTAAAACTGCCCTGATTTATCCTGTTATTAAAGCAATTATAGAGCTCAAGTTTTGGTCATGTGACAGGGTGATTTTGGGTTGAACCATTCAGCTAATGATGTACTTTAAGGCCTGCTTGTTAAAACCCATTGTACTTTGAGCAGGTAACTGTAGAACCATTAGCACAATGTTGGAGATGAGGAGTCACAAATAGCTCTGTCTTTGTTCAGTGCTGGCTGGGGCAGACATCTCATCTACAAGTGCTTTGTGTTGGCTTGGCTAGAATGTTCATACAATGCAAGTCACATTCCAGGAGGTTCATGAGTTTATCTTTGTCCATTGGAACTGCTCAGAACTTTATAGAATTACTGGCATGTGACTAGCTGAGGTAAACAGAAAGGTGTTTTTGATTTTTGATTCCTCCCTTTGTAAGTGGTGGCATATTTTCCCCAACCCCTCAAAACACAGAGAGGAGGGTGTTGCTATGTAACTTCAGTAGATTCACACAGTAAAAAATGGATAAGCGAAAAAAAGAGGTATAGGGCAAAGACCACAGACAAAATAAGAATTATTGTTTCAGTGAGTCTAGAGTCCAGTAAGTCACTGTCCAAGAAAGGTTAGCTTTGTCTGGCAGAAGTCCTGGTCTTTACCCTAGGAGCTCTGTTGAAGGCTGAGGCAGGTTAAGATGCAGCAAAGGATTCTTGTATTCTGGGAATTAGTTTACCTTGTAAGTGAAATGCAGGATTCTTCCTGGAGACCAAGCTTTGAGACAGATGGAGGTCAGAGGCGGGCTGTTATAGCCTGGAGTCCTGTTATCTCTTGTGAGGTTATACAGCGACTGAAGATGGAACCCAAAAGCTATATAATTAAAGCAATTATAGAGCTCAAGTTTTGGTCATATGACAGGGTGATTTTGGGTTGAACCATTCAGCTAATGATGTACTTTAAGGCCTGCCTGTTAAAACCCATTGTATTTTGAGCAGGTAACTGTAGAACCATTAGCACAATGTTGGAGATGAGGAGTCACAAATAGCTCTGTCTTCGTTCAGTGATGGCTGGGGCAGACAAGTGCTTTGTGTTGGCTTGGCTAGAATGTTCATACAATGCAAGTCACATTCCAGGAGGTTGATGAGTTCAATTTTGTCCATTGGAACAGGCATCTGACTAGCTGTGACTATTTTATCAACCCAGCAATTGTTCATTTAAACAAAATCCAAGAGGATATGGAAGAGAAATAAATTCCTTTTAGATTTTTTCTCATGCCTTCTTGGCATGACACTATGATTAGTCAAAAAACCCATTATTGTTGTATTCTGTGACTACCGACTATGCAGATGGTGAACTTGATAGACTTTATGCTTTTGTCATTGAGCAACTTCTATGTTAAACAATTCTCGTGTATTTCACAGAAAGAAAGAACTTGTCTTTATATTAAGCCTTTCACAACCCCAAGATGCCCCAAAGCGCTTTATGGCCAATGAAATACACTTAAAATGTATTTATTGTTGTAATGTAGGAACCCAGCGGTCAATGTTTCTGGAGTTGATGGCAACTCCGACAATGCAGCACTCTCTCAGTACTGCACCGAAGTCTCATCCTAGATTGCGCGCTCAAATCTCTGGTGTGGGATTTAAGCCCACAACCTTCTGGGCCTGAGCCATGGCTGAAACCTCTAATCATTGCTTCTGTAACCATCGCATGTTTTTGCTGTTTATGTATTTGAATAGCATTTTCCATCTAAGGGGCTGGCCCCAGTGGTCAATGGCTAGGCGATTAAACAATGGCTGGACTCTGTGATGTTCCGAGCAGTATGTTGATTCTCCCTCCCACTGTACTCTCGCAGCTCCCTTCTGTGGCACCTCTCTGCTTTGCCCTAGCTCGAACCTAGATATAAATCACTTGTGCTAATTTGAGCTTTTTGTTTAAATAATTAAAAAGGCGTCTTTCAATTGTGATTGTGTTTCTCAATTTATTACAGGGCACATTGTGAACGGAGCAGTCAATCCATTTCCAGCTTTGGTTGTCAATCGCAATAGGCTTCTGCTGTTGAACAACTGTTTGGGCTCATGCAAGAGTCTGTATTCAACCTTAAAAAACATTTTCCTGGTAACTTAATGTGCACAGAAAGGGCAACCTTTTTATTTAAGTTCCACAAATGGACAGAAAAGCAGGCGCTGATTCTTAAAGGCATAAATTTCTGGGCATATTAAACACCTGCAACAGCCAGCAATAATCAGCTCTGACTGAAAACTCAAGTTTACAGCTGCCGCCTTGGCCACTCGGGAGATAAATGTTTAATGTTTAAAGGTATGCTTCTGTACAGGCCTAGGAGAGAAGGGTGGTGGAATTGTTTTCTTTTAAAAATATTCATTTTTGGGATTATGGGCATTGCTGGCAAGGCTGGCATTGATTTACCCCGTCCCCACTTGCCCTTGAGAAGGTGGTGGTGAGCCTTCTTCTCGAGCCATGGCCTTCCATGTTGCGAGGGGTTTCCCGCATTGTGGCTGGAGTAGGGAATTCCAGGAATTCAAACCCCAGCTCTCATAAGGAACTGGCACAGGCATCATGGGTTGAATGGCCCGAGTGTGCCAGTGCCCTGTATGATTCTGTACAATTATTTTTTGAGCAGGTGGTACAGCGGGGGGAATTGCAGGTTGGAATGCCACCCTGGTCCATTCTTTGAGCTATATTTTACAAGGTGGCAGCAAACGAGATTTGTACTCATTCTTTCAAGAATGAAAGATGCCTATTCAGTAATAGGAACCCTCAAGCAAATAGTAATAGTAGGTCCTAAGCATTGACATTAATAGTTATAGAAACATTCAACCGTCAAAAAAATCGCCAAAACCGTTCCTTTCTTACTGACCATGTGACTTGAAAATGGATGAAAGGTGCTACAAATGGCAAGCCATGGATGCCTGTACTGAAGAGGAAGTCCTTGCATTGGGGTAGCACTGGCCACATGGTCAGACACCCCATTTTATTCAAGAGGAGAAGAGGGCAAAGGAGATGACCTGGGAGATGCCAACATTCAGAGAAAGGAAAACCACCTCTTGAGCAAAGGGGAGAAAAGGAAGCTCGGAAGGGAAAGTGTCGGGCAGTAATAGAGCGGGGCACTGATGGTGACTCAGAAACAGTCTCAATGAGCTGCAGCACAGTTTCTGAGTGAGCACACACACACACTTGTCATCTGCATACTGAAGCTCAATGATTGAGGTTGGAACGTTTTGCTCCTGGACTGAAGGCGGCATAGGTAGAACAGTTTCCCACCTGTTCTGTAGATTATCTCACTCCTTTGGATAGTGGTAAGGTGCAGTATTGCAGCAAAGAAAAGGGATAAGAGAGTTGGTGCAATGACACAACTTTGTTTGACTTTAGTGTTCACTGAGATAGGGTCTGTGGTTGTTCTGTTGCATGTCAGCATGGAATAGGTGGATGAGGGTGAAAAATTTCTGAGGGTAGCCAAAGTTGAGGAGGATAGACCATAAACCTTCACGGTTCACATGGTCGTTTCACAAGGTTGAAAAAGGTTGGTGCTGTTCCTTGCATTTTTCTTGAATTTGCCGTGCAGTGAAGATCATATCTGTGGTACCTCTCGATGGGCGAAAAACATATTGCGACTCTGGAAGGAGTTCTTTGGCCACTGAGAGGAGCTGTAGAGGAGGATCCTTGCAATATTCTTCCCCATTGCAGACAGTAGGGAGACTCATCCTTAGTTACCGCAATCGGACTTGTCTCTTTTCTCGAATATTGTCACCATCACAGTGTTCCTGAGATCCCCTGCCATGCATTCCTCTTCCCAAATGAGGGATATGAGGTTGTGAAGCTATGTCAGGAGTGTAGCTCCATTGTGTTTCAGAATTTTGGCAGAAATTCCATCTGCTCCAGAGGCCTAGTTATTTCTCAGCTGCCGAATGGCTTTTTCAACTTTGCTCCAGACCCGGGTAGCGACAAGGCTGAGCTGGATGGGGAATTGAGGAATGGAGTTGAGGATGTTCATGATGAAAACAGAGGGCAGAATCATCCCAGATTTGCACTAAGTGTGGTAGCGGGTGGGAAAAATGACATTTTACCTGCTGGCCGCAATGGTGGATTTTCGCACTGTATTGTCCCAATACCGCCTCATTAATTACACGTTCCTGGGAAACATACCGTTTTGCTGGCGGGCAGCCTCCGATTCACCCACCACGTTCTCATCTTACCGCTTCCTCATACCAGGCTCTATATTTAAAGTGCAGCCTTGCGCACTCCACTCAGTGCTTCCAACCCAGGACTGCTGCACAGATGACTGGATGGCCCAGAAAGGCAAAAAGACTGCAGCCCCCCCCCCCACCCCGAATCAGTGATACATCCTTGCGATGCTCTCTGGACACTGTGGGGGCCCGCCATGATGTCCCCTACCCCTGCCCTGGCCGCAGGAGGCCCATTGGTGTCACCACTCCGGCTTAGGAGGTGGTGGCAGAGGTGATCAGTGCCAACACTGCACAGAAGAGGTTCACCATCCGGTGCAGAAAGAGGATGAATGATCTCATCCGTGCCTCCAGGGTAAGGCAACCATCTCATCACTCTAAACCCACACACTCACAAGGCCGTCACACATTCACTGGCATCTCTCTCACTGCCAGCTCAAGGGACATCACCACTCACCCTCTCACACACATACCCTCCCACCTCCATCTGGCCTTGTCTCCTCTGGAGACTGCATCTTCAGCCCTCACCCTCTTGAGGCCACTTGCACAGATCAACATGTGTCCCCACACACACCCTGGGATACCCCACTTCCCCAGTAATACCCTAGCTCTGCAGCCTCTTCCCTTGCCTGAGGCTATTTCCCTCCCTTCCTTAAACAAGCCCTAGCCCTGCAGCCATTGAAAAGCCACCCCCGCCTTATGTCTGGCCTCATCAGTAGAGACCGACCTGTGATTCCCCCCTAAAAATGATGTGGTAGTGCCTGTGAAGCCTGGCCCTGATGACTGCAACTGCTGACCGAAGCAAGGTAGGCAAACAAGCCTCAAAGTCCCCAGCGAAGTGCAGCTCGCCAGGTGCACATCACTTGTGTTCAGTTATGAAACACGTCGGTGTGATGTGTTTGGATGAGCCAGTGTGAGCGGGGTGGTGAGGGGGGAGGCAGGAGCAGTGATTCCAGCAGGCTGGGCTTATACTGATAGGCAGATGTATTATAATGAAATTCCCGATGTCTGGCGGCAGGAAACGTGGCCTGCCATTGACGGGCGGAGCAGACGATTGCAAACCGGTTTCACAAGGCCGTGAAACTGACTTCTGGCCTTCCGGCCATATTGTCTGCCCACACCCACCATGATGCCCGATTCCAGCGGGCACGGAAAATTCTGCCCAGAGTCTTGGTTGAGGTGTTCTTCAAAATGCACATGAAGGATATGAGAAACTAGGCCTTTCACTAAACATCCAGAAAACTGAAGTCCTCTTCCAATCAGCTCCCTCAGCACAACACCACCCATCCCTCGGCCCCCCACCGCCCCCCGCCCCCCTGCCCTCCCCAGTCGATTAAGATCAATGGTGAGGTCCTGGAAAATATGAGCCATTTTCTGTATCTTGGAAGCCTCCTCTTGATGAAGGCAGACAATTCATCACCACCTCCAATGAGTCAGCTCAGCTTTTGGCCTATAGAGGGAAAGAGTATTTGAGGACCAGGATCTCAAACCTGAGGCTAACGTCATGGTTTACCAAGCAACAGTGATCTCTGTGCTCCTGTATACCTCAGAGACTTGGACAACCTACTGCAAGCACCTCAACGCAGGGAAGTACCCTCAGCAGTGCCTTCGCAAGATCCTCCAAATCCGCTGGCAAGAAAAGCAGCAGTTAACATGCCCAGCATTGAGGTGTTAATCACCTCAAAATTGCTGCCATTCGTATGCCTGACATCAGACTCCCCAAGCCACTCTCCTACCCGAACGGTTGCGGCAAGCGACTCCCAGGAAGAGAGTGGAAATGCTGTGGCAATGTCCTCAAAGCATCCCTGAAGGGATCAAACATCCCCAGAAACTCATGGGAGTCCCTGTTGGATTTTCACCGATCGAAAGGAGAAGGTTCATTCGTGAAGGCGCCAAGCATGTCAAGAGATTTAGTCGGGAGTGCTTCGAGGTGAAACCGACGCACAATCCTCCAAACACCCGATCTGTCCGACCCTTCAAGCACCACCTGCCCCCGTGTGGCAGAGTCTGCAGATTGCGCTTTGGGCTTATCAGTCATCTCAGCGCCCATCGAACTGGAGTCAACTTTGATCCTGAGGGATTGCTTAAGAAGAAATGAGAAGCAGTGTGTACACCAGCACTTTCAGCAGCATGAGTGAAAAGGAAAGGGAATTAAATATAAAGAGACAGAAACTTTTCAAAACTCTTCTCACAAAAAATGGAAAAGATTAGGTAAACGTAAACAACTTGGTGGCGTGATCATATATCACATCCATCTTACACCGTTTACACAAACGTAGCTTTATGAAATCACCATTGGCCCTTTAAAGGACAAGACCACTTGAGTTAAAGATGAGGTTAAGATGATGTAGTTTTCCTACTTTTCTATTCCATTGTTGTAAAGAGGAAATGCCTTGGCATCATTTCCTGTTCTGGTGACTGTCAACCACATAATGATGTTATCGTTTCTGTACACCAGGTGCTTTCTGACGTGGGAGGGCTGATTTTATGAATGTGTGTTGCTATGGGGAGCTTTGTCTTTTGGGAGCGCACTCCCTACGCCTTCCCATCCATTCACATTAGATTTAATGGTCGGGAAATAGTGGAAGCACAGCTGGTGGGTGAGGCTCCCTGCTAGGAGAGTGATCTTGTATAATTGGCTGCCTGTTATGCAAACGATGCAAGAAGACCTATTATCTGATGTGTAACACAAACAAGAAGGGAAGGTTTCCTCTGTGTGTTACTTATAGCGAGAACCAAAACGCCATTCTGAAGACTGAATTTAGGATCTGCTATGCATCATACAGAGAAAATCTTCCCCACAAATGCATGAATTAGCGTTTAGGTTTTAGTACACAAAAAGATCCATTAACAAAACATGTACTGATGAGATCAGGAAAGCTGTCAACAAATGGGACCAATTACAATATTTAAAAGAAAAGGAAACTTGTGTTTATATACGGCCTTTCATGACACCAGAACATCCCAAAGTTCTTTGCAGCCAAAGTAACACCCATTTGAACTTTAGTCACTGTTACAATGTAGGAAGCACAGCAGTCAATTTGTGCACAGCAAGGTTTCACAAACAGCAATGTGATAATGAATGGATTATCTGTCTTCTGTGATACTGAATGATAAACATTGGCTATTACACCAGTGCCCTCCTCTCAAAGTAATGCCATGGAATCATTTACCCACAGACTCTACCACCCAGACGGAAAAAGGAAATTGGTGCTATGGGAATGCTACCATCTCCAAGTTGCCCTACAATTCACATCATTTTTGGAAATCTATCCCCGATCCTTCATTGTTGCTGGGTCAAATTCCTCTGTAACGGCGCTGTGGGGTACCTACCTTACACAGACTGCAGTGCTTCAAGGCAACGGCTCACCACCATCTTCTCAATGAGGGCAATGAGGGAGAGGCAATAAATGCTGGGCTTGCCAGTGATGCACACATGCCATGAATGAATTAAAAACAGCATTCACCTGATATGACAGATAGGGCCAACTGAACACTTATCTGAAAGATGGCATTGGACTTTGTGGACTGTCTGGATTTTGTGCTCAAATCTCTGGAGTGGGACTTGAACCCACAACCTTCTCTGGCTCCTGTGTGAGTGCCAATACTGAGTCACGGGCTAGAGCTTTGGAGGCAGCTTTGGAGATGTGGGGAGGATTTGGGAAATTTAGATAGTTACATGGTGGGTCAACTCCCTGACACACCTCACCTCCCTGTGTTTTTGTCTGAGGTGGATTCCCAGTGGCAGCAACTACTCACCTGGCAGCAATGGGTAACCAAATAGGCTAATTACAAGGGCAGTTAGCCCATTTTCATCCATTGCAATATATACATGGAATACCAGACCCCTGCAACATCTCCTCCCAGGTAGGTCAGAGGAAGGGGCTTCACAAATGGCGGTCAAAGCCTCATATCTTCCAAGGCTGTTGAAGAGCTCACCAGCACCAAATGTCAAGGCTGCTGTCTGCCCATATTGCAGCTTTGCTATTGAAATAAATATTGAATAAAATCATAGAGACAGATATCTCTGATGACCTTATACAGTGAACTTTTCATGCAGTCCACAGACACTAATGGCAGATATTGTGCCTCCCTGCCACTCCATCAGCCGTGGCGTTCTGCAGCTTTCCCACTGGTATGACAGTGGGGGCTGTGGACTCCAGTGGAATCGGCTGCCATGTCCTGTGCTCCCACCTCTGGAACCTGCCTGCTGTCTCTAAATGGTGAACATGGAGGTGGCCTTTTAATTGGCTGCCTCCCTAAAGGTTCCCCATGTCGTGCACCTCTCACCTGGAAATGGTCCTCATTATAAGATATCTGCACATAATCATAAGGCCAGCACCCCCACCACCCCAACTAGATCCTCTGCCCATGTCAGCATCATTGCACGCTGGTGCAGAACATGTCTTAAAATAACTGACTAGTGAAATAGTTGTTGCATTGGTTTTAATTTTCTAAAACTCCCTAGATTAGGGGAAGATAGCAAACGTAACTCCATTATGCAAAAAGGGAGGGAAACTACAGGCCAGTTAGCTTAACATCTGTCATAGGGAAAATATTAGAAGCTATAAAGAAGCTATAACAGGGCACTTGGGTAAGTTCAAGATAATCAGGCAGAGTCAACATGGTTTTGTGAAAGGAAAATCATGTTTAACTAACTTATTGGAGTTCTTTGAGGAAGTAACATGTGCTTTGGATAAAGGGAAACTGGTGGATGTACCGTACTTAGATTTCCAGAAGGCATTTGATAAAGTGCCACATCAAAGGTTATTATGGAAAATAAAAGCTCATGGTATTGGGGGTAGCTTATTGGCATAGATAGAAGATTGGCTGGCTAACAGGAAGCAGAGAGTAGACATAAATGGATCTTTTTCAGGTTGGCAAGATGTAATGAGTGGTGTGCCACAGGGATCAGTGCTGGGACCTCAACTGTTTACAATTTATATAAATGACTCGGATGAAGGGATGAATGGGATGGTTGCCAAATTTGTTGATGACACAAAGATAGGTAGGAAACTAAGTTGTGAAGAGGACACAGTGAGGCTACAAAATAGATTAAATGAATGGACAAAGATCTGTCAAATGGAGTATAATGTGGGAAAATGTCAAATTGACCATTTTGGCAGGAAGATTAAAAGAGAAGCATATTATCTAACTGGTGAGAGATTGCAGGGCTCTGAGATGCAGAGAGATCTGGGTGTTTTAGTGCATGAATTGCAAGGTACAACAAGTAATTAGGAAAGCTAATAGAATGTTATTATTTATTGCGAGGGAAATTGAATACAAAAGGAGGGAGGTGGTGCTTCAGTTATACAGTGCATTGGTGAGACCATCTGGAGTACTGTGTACAGTATTGGTCACCTTATTTAAGAAAGGGTATAAATGTGTTGGAAGCAGTTTAGAGAAGGTTTACCAGACTTGTACCTGGAATGGGCAGGTTGTCTTATGAGGAAAGGTTGGACAGACTAAGCTTGTATCCTCTGGAGTTTCGAAGAGTAAGAGGTGACTTGATTGAAACACGTAAGATCCTGAGGGGTCTTGATGGTGAGGATGTGTTGAGGATGTTTCCTGTTGTGGGAAAAGCTAGAACTAGCGGGTCACTGTTTAAAAATAAGGGGTCTCTCATTTAAAATGGAGGTCAGGCAAAAATTCTCCTCTCAGATGGTTGTGGGTCTTTGGAACTCTCTTCCTGAAATGGCAGTGGAAGCAGAATCCTTGAATATTTTTAAGCGAGAGGTGGATAGATTCTTGGTAAGCAAGGGGGTGACAGGTTATTGGGGGTAGGTGGGATGCAGATTTGAGGTTACTATCAGATCGGCCATGATCTTATTAAATGGCATAGAAGACTCAAGGGGCCGAATGGCCTACTCCTGCTCCTTGTTCAGGTGTTCGTATGTTCATGACGTGCAGAAGCCGAGACTTACCATCAGGGTCTTGCTCACATTGCGGACATCTGAGAAGCAGAAGCTGCTGGAGCCCAACAGCAATGACACATTGGAAAATACTCATGGCATGCTGGGTGGATTCTCATGGACATGGCTCTGCTGCCAAGCAGTTCACGGATGTTGGAAAATCACCGTTGAAGATCTGCTCACAATGGATGATGATGGACAGGTTGAGAGGAAGATCCAGTTGTGTTTGGGTGAGAAAATGTTCTGGGGGTGGGAGAGGAAGGTCTAGGATCAACTGGGAGAGGAAGAGGTGTTGAAGGGTGGGGTTGGGAGTGGGGGAACAAAGGTGTTGGGGTGGGGTGAGGTTGGGAGGGGTGGGAACAAAACCGTTGTGGGGGTGAAGTTGACTGGGGAGCATGAAGAGGTTGAGGGATGAGTTTGGGAGGGGGGAATGAAAGTGTTGGAGGGGAAGTTGGGAGGGGGAGGGAGAATGGAGGAGGAGGGTTTAACGGAGGAGAAGGCAGCAGTTGGGGTGGTAAGTGTAAGGGGGGCTGGAAGATGTAAGGGAAAGAGTTCAGAGGGGGAAAGGAGTTCAGAGGGGGGAAGGAGTGCGGAGACAGGAGGGAGTCTGGAAGGGGTCTGGAGGAGGGGGTATCCAGGTGAACATGTAAGGGAGGGCCCTGATGAGTCCATGACTGCCTCCTGGGGAGCAAACTGAAGGTGGGCATGGTATGGGAGAATGGTGAGAATGACTGAGGGCAGAGTGAGGCAGTCGGGTGGGAGGGTGAGGGTTCGACGGTAGCGGTAGAACGGACGGTGAGGGTGGTTGGTGGGGACTCAGAGGCAGACATGCACCCTGGGGGTGGGAAGGAGGTGGTCGGGGATGTAAATGTGGATGGGGGTGGGGTTTTCAGGAAGGAAGGGATTGTGCGGGTTCACCTGGACATTCCCGAAGGAAAAGGGTTGTGGCTGGTAGTCACTGAGGGGAGGTGGAAGGTGATGCGAGAGGGGGGTGGTCAACAGTGATGGGCGAAAGGAAATAGGTGACTGGGAGAGGGGAAAGAACGGGGGAGCGAATGAAGAACTAAATCACCACCATGCTGTCTACATCGAAAGTGAAACGAGTGTCGTGGTGGGCAAGATCAGGTGCTGCATGGGAGTGTGATCAGTGGGTGGGCAAAGATGCAGGTCAGCTCAGTTGGACAATTGAAAGTGAATCCCAGCAGGCAGCATTGAAAATGCTCAGGACACTGAAATGAGTGTGATATGGAAAGGATCTGTGTGCGTGGGAGAGGCTTGCACCAGGCTCCGAAAGGCCCTGCCACATGCATACTTCTCCCTCCAGAATCACTCATTGGCCAGCTGTTCCCTCTGCGGAGACAGAGGATGAGGTTGAGGGGCTCACAGGCAAAGGGGACTCAGAAGGTGAGGACAGTCTCTGAGATTCCCGAGTGGATAACTCAGGGGTGTCCAGTTGCCACTCATCCTTCCTTTGGGTGTCTGGGGGCCCCAGCCTGACTCCTTGATGGGAAGGAGCACCTGGAGGGGTGTTCGGGCATTGCCACTGCAGGAACTCAACCATGGCTCCTGCGATGGAGTGCTGGTCTGCGCGCATCTCCAAGTACTGCTGGACTAGGGTATTCATGGTGTCCACCATCCTCCTCATGGAGACCTCCATACACGCACATTTGGACACCATTTCATCAGAGAGCAGACGGACGCGCTCGTCCAACTCATGTGCCACTCTGTTGAGGGCTTCTAACAGCTCTGCGTGATGTTCCCATACCTTCTGCTGACTCTCCAGGATGAGTTGGAAGGCCAAATCTAGAGGCCCGTCATCTGACTCGGACCTTACAGATGCCTCTTCCCCAGCAGCCCTCTGAGTGCCGGGGAGCTCAGCCTCTTCCTGCTGCGGACACGTGTCTGTGCAGTGAACACCAGATTGTGAACCCGAGCCTGCTCTAGACCTAGGTCCCACCGAGGTGTGTGTCTCTGCACTAGTGCAGGGTGTGAGTCACTGCCGTGACAGGTCTTCTGGGCTGCATATTTCTACCTCTTCACTGGAGGAGGTGTCCTCTTGGCTGGAGATGAGGACCTGGATGGAGTTGAGGTACTGGCTGGCTGAGGGTATCAGTTGCTTGGCAGAGCTCCCTGTGAGCCAAAGTAGAGATAATTAGTGTATGGCAGCAGAATCAAAAACAGGAGAGAGAGCACTCACAGTGGCGTTGAGAGAGGGATGAAGTGGTGCAGGATTCTCATGAGGGTGTTCGTCGTTGATCTCACCATTGCTGCAGGCACGGTCCATGCCCTCACCAGTCAGCACGATAGCACACTCCTCAAAGTGAGTGAGGTGCCTAACGTGGGCCACTCCACCCCTGGTCTGGGACCTCTCCCTGCTGCTGTGAACAGGCTTCTCCTGCATGGAAACGGATGGAGAGAGTGTGAGCAGGACACATGGCACTGCGTGGAATGTTTGTGTGGTGAGCGGAGACATGGACAGGATGAGGACGCGAGCTCCAGAGGATACGAGCCTGATGGAGATGTGAGGGTGCGTAAGAGAGTTTGTGGTGTTGTCCCTTGAGGTGTGAGATCCCTGTGGAGGTGTGATGGGTTTGTGCGTGCGTGAGTTGAGAGTGATGAGAAGAGTGAACTACCCTGAGAGCATTCATCCTGTAGCAGCACTGGGTGGCTGTCTTCTTTTCCAGGGTGTTGGCATTGACCACTGCTACCACCACCCCCCATGCTGAATTGGTGATGCTGCTGCCCCTCCTGCGTCACTAAATTAGTTGGGGGGGGGGTTGCAGTCTTCCTGCCTTTTGGGGCCATCTTGTCTTCTGTCCTGGGCTGGGAGCACTGAGAGGTGTGCGGGCTGCTGCACTTTAAATGTGGTGCACGGCATAATGAAGCGGCGAGATGATGGTGTGGTGGGCAAATGAGACCCCACTCGCCATGGAGACGGCGTATTTCCCAGGAATACATAATTAATGCAGTGGGTTTTGGACGGTACAGCATGAGAAGCAGCCATTGCAGCTGGCAGATAACATGGCATTTTCCCCACTTGCTACCACACTTAGTGCAAATCTGGGATGATTCCGCCCTTTATTTCAACCCACGACAGCTTGTTGCTGTCATTTAATTTGACTGCACATGCTCTGGTCGAAGAAACACACACATCTTCCTTTTCAAAGAAACACACTGATCATGGACAGTAAGGGAAGGGATACAAGGATTTCAGTCCTCTCTCGACCCCCCCGTCCTTAATACCCATCATGGACATTCCCCTAATTTGGCCCCATCTTCAATCCCTTAATCTCAGAGGCCCATTCTTCAATGTTTAAGGTATGCAATATGTTTAGTCATACCCAGTCGGGCAATTGACCTTCAGCTATATGGTTCAGCTCTGGAATTCCTGTCCCAAACCTCACCATCTTCCTACCTCTCTCTCTCCTCCATTTTGTTTCTGACAAGGATCCTGTGAGGCCACCGATTGGTTTTCCTACACTAGAGGCACGACAGAAACACAATTGTCCATGTTGTTTACTGTCTGAAGTGAGCAACATCTCATGGGAAATAGTTTACGACGGGCATGTAGCAACTAATGATTCATTCGTTATTACTAAGAGGAAAGGGTGAAAAAATGTCTGAGGTGTAACCCAAAATGGATCATTAAAATTATTAAAGATTTTGACCGAGCAGAGACAAAGAGGAAATATTTTCACTTGTAGTGGAAGAGCCAAACCAGAGGCCATCAATATAAGGTAGTCATCAGGAAATCAAAGGGAATTCAGAAGAAATTCCTTTACCCAGAGAGTGGTGAGAATGTAATATTTGCTACCATACAGAGCAGTTGAGGCAAAGAGTGCAGATGCCTTTAAGGGAAACCTAAATAAGCATATGAGGGAGAGAGCAAGACAAGGCTAAGCTAATTGAGTTAGATCAGGAAGGATGACAGTTGTCTTGAGTGGCGCATCAACACGAGCATTGCTTGGTTGGGCCGAATGGCCTGTTTCTGCACTGTATTTTCTTTGTAATTGGTGAGGCGACCTCTGGTCCTGCATTTCACTTCTGCTGTTTGAGCTTTCTCAGTATCCCAGACCCTGGAATGCTTTAAATGAGGGATTAAAACATTATTTTTTCTCTTAGTGCAATGAGCCCTGAAACAAAGATGTCACTTCACACCGAGACACTGCAGAGTCACAGATACAAAATCATTTATGAAAGGGTTAATCGAAAATGTTTCCATGAAGAAAAACTGAAGAAAATTAAACTACATTTAATGTTTTTTTTGTGTTTATTTAAAGCCCTTAATTTTAACAATATTTGTGGCAGTGCTTCTTATGTTTAATTTGATACAGACTTGTGGGCCTTCAGATGTGAATAACAGTTGGAGAAATGTTGGTTAGCATTTAATTAGAAACTAGTTTGTTTTTAATGACATAACATAGCCATCTTGCTTTCTCCTGCAATCCCTCCACCCCTGAATTTTCCGAAGCAGCAGAAGGCATGTCTCATGACCCTTCAAGTGGATGAATATATCTGAGTTGGCACGGACACTCATCAAGGTTTGCTACGTTTATACTGTAATAGGCGAGTGGGGTCTTGGCGTCCTGACTTCCGACATCAGTGTGGGGCATTTCCTGTGGGACTGGGTCCCTGCCAGCAGAGGTTGTTGGCTTGGGAGGACACCAGGCTGGCCTCCTGGGCCCTAGAAGGGATGAGAAATGATGCCTTTGGTAGGTTGGGGGTGGAAAACAAAGCCTGGAGTGCGGGCTGAGGATGGAGGGAAGCCAAAAGCCTCAGGGAGAGAGAAAGAGAGAGGGAGAGAAAGAGAGTGAGAGAATGAGAGAGAGAGAGAGAGAGAGAGAGAGAGAGAGAGAAAGAGAGAGCAGGACAACAGCAAGGAGCAGGATCAGAGGACCAAAACCAGTGAGTCACAGTGTCAAAGGGTCAAGGCCACGAATAGGGCAGTCTGAAGCCTCTGACAGTGGCTAGAGAGCTGGGAAGTGGCAGTGGAGTGGACAGACAGCTGCTGGAGACCTATAGGCAGAACGCCTGGACAGCACCCCTAAGCTCAAGAGGCCACATAGAGAGGACAATCCCCTTTGTGTCCGGTAGAAAAGGTAATCTGGGGCCACCTGGTCAAGGGAAGTTAGCAGGAGGGACTCCACCAACTGAACTTAGCTACCTGACTGATTAGAGATCAAGAGTTAAGCTCTCGGCCAATCCTGGCCGATTTAGAGTATCAGTCGTGAATGCTCATTGTAAATAGTTCATTTCACTAAGTTAAGCTCTTCTATTAATGTTTATCAAGATCTGATGCCAATGGAATAAAGAATCCCTGTTTTATAACCTTCCTGTAGTTTGCACTTTTTAATACCACAAACACTAATTTAATATGATTGGAGTTGAAAAAATGGCTCACAAATGCTGGAAATTTGAAAGAAGATAGAGAAAATGATGGAATTGTAGAGCAGATCAGTCAGCATCTAAAAGCGAAAGGCTGGTAATATTTCGGGCCACTTCCTATGGGTTATGTTATAGGTCTAACCATCCTAGGTCCAAATATCTTCAGCTGTTTCATTAATGACCTTCTTCCATCATAAGGTCAGAAGTGGGGATGTTCACTGACGATTTCACATTGTTCAGCACCATTCGTGGCTCTTCAGATGCTGAAGCAGTCAGTGTCCAAATGCAACAAGACCTGGACAATATTCAGGCTTGTTACATTTGCATCACACAACTGACAGGCAATGAACATGTCTAACGAGCGAGAATCCAATCAAGTCCCCTTGACATTCAATGGCATTACCATTGCTGAATCGTCCCACTATCAATATTCTGGGGGTTACCATTGACCAGTAACTGAACTAGATAAGCCACATAATTACTGTGGCTACAAGAGCAGGTCAGAGGCCGGGAATTCTGCCAAGAGTAACTCACCTCCTGGCTCCATAAAGCCTGTCCACCATCTACAAGGCACAAATCAGGAGTGTGATGGAATACTCTCCACTTGCCTGGATGAGTGCAGCTCCAACACCTAAGAAGCTTGATACCATCCAGGACAAAGAAGCCCGCTTGATTGGCATCCATCTACCACCTTCAACATCCGCTCCCACCACCACTGACACACAGTGGCAGCAGTGTGCACTGCAGCTACTCACCAAGGCTCCTTCCAAACCCATGACTCTATTACCTAGAAGGATAAGGGCGCTCACAATCCTGACTTGGAAATATATCACCGTTCCTTCACTGTCACTGGGTCAAAATCCTGGAACTCCCTCCCTAACAGCACTGTGGATGTACCTACACCGCATGGACTGCAGCGGTTCAAGAAGGCAGCTCAATACCATCTTCTCAAGGGCAATAAAAATGTTGGCCTAGCCAGTGACACCCATATCCCATGAAAGAATTAAAAGGAATACAGCCTGAGGACACTGTTTCAATAAAGAGGGCAGATCTAATCAGTGATAACTGCATGTATATTATTCTCAGGGAACCGTTACAGAAATGTAAGGGAACGAAGTATGTAATTTACATGAGACAGGCACAAGAATGGAAGTAGAATGAAGCCCAAAATTGAGACAATTTTGTATTTGTTCTTGGGATATAGGCGATTCTAGCAGGGCTGCACTCATATCCATCTGGAGCAGCTGTGAGGTGAGGTGATGGTGGACATTCCCCATGCACTACTGCAGTTCTTCTGCTAATATTACTTCCATGATGGTGTTAGGTGTTCTAATCCAGCTCGCTAGGCAATGAAGCTTAGAACTGGAGCCTAATCTTTGCACCTGTACAGGCTTTTATTTACAGAGATACACACATTACAAACATATACCTCCTTAACCCAACAACAACAGATTTTGCCTCGTCTTATATATATATATAGTCTAATGCCCACCACCAGAATACGATTAAATACAAAATTACTATAAAATTAACATTAGGTGGGGCATTCTAGAATCTCAATGCAGCATTGATGAAACAACGGAGACATGTCCATGTTGGAATGATGTGTGACTTGGAGATTATGTTGTTCCCTTGGTTTTACTTCTCTTTGCCTTCTTGGTGATCGAGGTGGCTAGGCTGGGAGGTGCTGTCGAAATAAGCTCAGTGATTAGCAGCAAGGCATCTGTGGCTAGTCGTTGCTGCAGCCACAGTGTGCTGGTAATGGAGGGCATGGATCTTGAGTCCAGTGGCAGGGGTATTGATCAAGCAGGTGGCTTTTTCCTGGATGATGTTGAGCATTTTTAATATTGTGGTAGTTGTGCAAATCCGGGCGTGTGATGAATCCCAATCCTGATTTGAGCTTTGTAGATGGTGAGAGATTTGATGGGAGCCAAAAGGTGACCCATTGCCCTGGGCTAGTTGCCACACAGTTAATTTAAAGAAAGACCTGCACCTTTCAAGATTCACTGCTTCACAGTCAATTAATTACTTTTAAAGTTGTAATGTCGGAAAGGCAGCAGCCAATTTGTGCAAAGCACCAACCCACAAACAGCAATGTAATAATGAACAGGTAATTTGAGTGATGTTCATTGAGGGGTAAATATTTGGAGAAGAGAACTCCCTCATTCTTGCCAAAAGAGTGCCATAGGATCTTTTATATCCAGCTGAGAGGGCAGATTGGGGCCTCAGCTTAACATCACATCCAAATGACAGTGCCTCCAACAGTATGCCATGTCCCTGGAACAGTGCTGAAGTGTGAGAATAGATTTTGCTATTTTTTAAAAAGGATGTACTTTATTCCTAAAATTTGTAAAAGTGCATTATATTACAGTTCAAATTTTCCATTACACAAGGTGCAATGCAGTTCAATTTCTTTCAATACATAGATGACACTCTGAGGTGCCTCACTATGCTTACAATCACAGGTTATGTTTGCAATATACATTAACATTTTTGTGTCAAGCATTCTCTGGTGCATTCAATCCAATGCTCTTCCCATGGGTTCCAGCTCCTCCCCAGTCTGCTATGGCGAGAGGGCCTTACACTGCGGCCTTTCCCCATCCTTGATTTTGTACCCAAGGTTCAGGGTACAGGGTTGGATTGGGACATTAACCTACAACCTTCTGACTCAGAAAGGAGAGTCACACTGAGCCATTGCTGACTCCCATCAAGGTGTCACCATCTGAACCAATTAGTATTTCAGTGGACTTCAGATTAGCCAAAGTGCCTATTTCACGCTAGTATAACAGCGTGATATATAATGTCTACATTGTCATGCCAGTAGTTTTTGTACTTATAACACTGCATGCATAACAACAATTATTATATGTAATTCTTTCTACAGAGTGCTTTGAGATGTTTTGACATGATCAGGTGCAGCATAAATTCTACTGTTATTCTAACTTCACTTTGGAGTATTTCCTGTAAAGCTTTCTTGTTGCTATAAAATCAATAGCTGGTGTAAATTAGGGCCGGGATTTTCTGGTCCCCATCATGGCAGGACCCGCTGTGAGAGTTTCGGCGGCCCAGCCAAGAGTCCATTGACTTCTGATGGGACAGGACGATTCCGATGGTGGGTGAGGCCCCTAGGTTTATGTCTGGACAAACTCTATTCACAATCAATCAGAGTGACCTACGTCATTTATAACACCTGCTACTTTTACATGATCATGCTAAAATCCAGATAGTCTTATTTAGATTGCAATGCCACTCAGGGGAAAAATATAAACATCTTTGAATATCTCGCGCTTCCCATTAAGCTCCTGGAACACCACGCAATTAGACCAAGGGAAACACTGGAAGTGAAAAATCTTGGACTGTATCATTTATCAATCATTCGACCAATTATGACTTATTTTTCTGCTCACCAGAATTTATGATCAGCGAAGTACGTTATTAATAAACAGATGGTAATAAAAAATTCAATGAAATTCATCGTTGCAGTCACAGCTGGAGACAATTTTGCAGAGATAATTGCTTTAATTTATAGTTGTCAATTCTGTGGCTGTTTCATCTGTAATCTGTGGTTCAGATTCTTTATTCTGCATAATACAAATCTGACAAGGAATTATAACCCACTTTTTAAAGGCATTTCGTGAAAAAAGATCAGTTTGACACCGAGAAGGAAAATACGTTTTGGAATTTTTCATAATTGTCAATCAGGTGATGAAATATGATGCTCACAATAACTAGGAAAAGCGTGGCCTTAGGATAAAGGTGAAGGAAGAAAAACTCTTGCTCAAGTGTTTATTAGCAACCTTCTTCAGTTTGTACTTTTCTTTAGTTTCTTTCATTTGTTCATTGTATGGGGGCATCATCAGCAAGTCCAGCATTTATTGTCCATCCCCCCCTTCAATTGCTCTTGAGAAGATGGTAATGAGCTGCTTTCTTGAAAAATTGCATCCAAGTGGTGCAGATACACCAACAGTGCTTTTTGGGAGGGAGTTCCAGGATTTTGATTCAGGAACAATGAAGAGATGGAGCTATATTCCCAAGTCAGGATGCTGTGTGGAAGGAACTTGCAGGTGATGGAGTTCCCAGGTATCTGCTGGCCTTTTCCACCTAGGTAGTAGAGGTCACAAGTTTTGAAGATGCAATTGAGGGAGTCTTGTCGGGTTGCTGCAGTGCACCTTGTATGCGGTACACACTGAGCACCAGTGGTAGAGGGAGTGGATGTTTAAGGTGAATGATATGCCAATCAAACGGGCTGCTTTTGACTTTGAGCTTCTTGAGTGTTGTTGGAGCTGTATTCCATCACACTCCTGACTTGTGCCTTAGAAATGGGGAGTTAGGAGGTAAGTTGCTTGTTGCAGAATTCCCAGCCTCTGACCTGTTCTTATAGCATTTATGTAACTGGCCAGTTAAAATTCTGGTCAATGATGAGGCCCAAGATTTTGATGTTGGGAAATTTGGCAATGGTAATGCCGTTGAATGTCAAGGGGAAATGGATGGATTTTCTCCTTTGGAGATGGTCATTTCCGGGCCCTTATGTGTGACTTGTGTAATTCTTGTGGGTGTTATTTCTACTTCAAATGCAAAGTGACACACACACGTCAAATGGGCAAGTGGTGAACATGATTTGAGGTTTCTGTCAATGGTGTACTGTAGCTAAGCCTCCAGGTGGTGGATGAGAGGGATCTAGGGGCTTAGTGTGTTTATATCTTCATGTGTGAGTGAATATTTCAACTAACTGTCTGGTTCTGTGCGATTTGAAAGCTACACAACTAAGCACTATTCTGTGGCATATCGCAGGGCTTCATTAGACCAAGGGTTTAATGGAAAGGGATGGGGAAGATGATTACACTTTTGCGGTATTCTACCCTGCCTCAAAAAACTGAACTGACCATATTTTTTCTATAATTCACTTTGGTACCAATTTTCACATAACCACTAGCTTAGAAGGGCAACATTAGACTTACGTGTATCAATTATTTTACATGGCCTTTGAGGCATATTGATAAATCTCATAGAATCTCTCCAACTTTGCTGAGTAACAAGGACTCAGTGCAAGGAATGCTGTTTGTTAAAAAAAATACATCCCTTTCCACAGTGGAGTCTACACTCGTCTGTGCTGCTAACCCATGGATTTGCAAGTGTTCTTGCAAATTGGATGCTTGAAACTTTCAGCAAGAACAACGAGGACTTTGTACAAACTAATCCATCTGATAGGAACATAGGAACAGGGGTTTTCAATTAGAGCATGGCTCGATCTACTTTCCTTGGTTCTGAACCCTTATACTCTTGCCCAACAACCACCACCACCTTCATCAATTTCAGTGACAACAGCCTATATTTATATAGTGCCTTCAACATGGTAAAACATCCTAAGTACTTCACAGGAGCATCATCAAACAAAATTTGACCACTGAGCCACCTAAAAGGTGTTAGGACAGGATGACCAAAAACTTGGCCAAAGAGGTCAGGTTTTATAAAGCATCTTAAAGGAGGAAAGAGAAGTAGCGATGCAGAGTTGTTTAGGGAAGGAATTTGAGAGCTTAGGGCCTTGCGGGAGTGATTAAAATCAGGGTTGCTCAGGAGCCCAGAATTGGAGGGCTGTTTCGTATATCTTGCAGGTTTGTGAGGCTGGAGGTGATTATAAAGGTAGTGAGGGTGAAGGCCACTGAGAGATCTGAAAACAAGGATGGAAATTTTAAAATTGGGACATAGCTTAACTGGGAGCCAATTTAGGTTAGCGGGAACAGGGATGGTGCATGAACAGGTCTTGCTGTGAGTTAGGTCATAGGGAGGAGGCCGGCCTGGAATGCATTGGAATAGTCGAGTCTAGAGGTAACAAAACTATGGATGTGGGCCTAGTGGCAGTTTCGATACCTTCAACTGATCCACCCCACCCCACCCTCAATAGCTTTTCTGCGATGAGCGTTCCAGATTCCAACTGCCCTTTGTGTTTGGAAGTACCTAATTTGTGGCTTACAAGCCACATTTTCTCACACGCACCCCCCTCCCACGCAACCCTTGCTGCTCACAATGAGTGACTGTATGAAGGAAAAGATGATTTAACCTCCTCCTGAAGCACGATCACCCCACCCCCTCCCCGCAGCCCCATACCCAAGTAATAATTGGAACAGTGTTTCTAGACACTTTGGCATGATTCAAGACAAGGCCTGCAATCCCATGTTTGTTTACTTTTTCTGGTGTAAGTCTTGGGTGTCTGTCACTATCCTTGCATGTGGTTTTCAGTCCATGTGTGGTGCAATTCCTTGCAGCCAGCAGAGACACTCAGCATGGGGTAAAGAATGCTGCCGTTATGTTTATGTCAGTGTTGAGTGACTCAGGCGATAATCTTGAACTCTTTGCCTATGGGGCTGAAACCTGACGTGCAAGGGGAGAGTCATCTTCACCTGTGAACTTCATTAACCGTGAGCTTTTGTTGAAAGGTGCCTTAAACCCGATAGCCCTGTTTATTGCTTAACAGCCCTTCTCTGCAACAAACAGGCGTCTTCCCCCAGCCTATCGTAGCTGATATGAAAAGGAGCTTGGAACACAAAATATCTAACAGGGACAGTCTGACGGTTTGGAGGCAGCAGGCTCCAGTCTATAAGAAATCAAACTAGATTCTCAGCTTTAGTGGACTTTCACCCTTGGGCATCCCAGAAAGGGGCAATAATTTGCTTGGCTTATATCTGTATATCCATTGCTGAATCCCCCACCATCAATATTCTGGAGTTTTGCCATTGAGCAGAAACTGAACTGGACCAGCCATACAAATACTATGATTACAAGAACAAGTCAGAGTCTGGGAATTCTGTGATGAGTAACTCACCTCCAGGAATGATTGAAAAATTTGCTGGGAGGGTGAGGAGGGGGCTTGTTGACCCTTCATAAAGTACTGAAAAGTGACTTAGTCTGTGCATGCAGGCCATAACCTGAATTATATCGCTTTCATAAAAGTGGAATGGATGATGAGGACATCACTAACTGAGGACCATGAGAAGGCAGAGGGGAAATTTTACTCTGAGATTTTTTTTTATATACAAGAGGGAAGCAATGAGCAAACAGATTCACTTTGATAATGATTACTTAGATGAAAGAAAGAAAAAATAAACTTCCATTTTTGTATACCGCCTTTTACATCTTCTGGATGTCCTAAATCAGCTTGGGTAAATTTGCAAGTATCACTCATGCCACATAAATGACAGGCAAAGTCCCTCTTTAACTAGGAGAATCTAACCATCTCTCCTTGATGTCCAACTGTATATCCATTGCTGAATCCCCCACCATCAATATTCTGGAGTTTTGCCATTGAGCAGAAACTGAACTGGACCAGCAATACAAATACTATGATTACAAGAACAAGTCAGAGTCTGGGAATTCTGTGATGAGTAACTCACCTCCATATTCCTCGAAGCCTGTACAGCATTTACAAAGCGTAAGTCAGGAATGTGACGGAACACTAGGATTTTTCTTGCCTGGATGAGTGCAGCTCCAACAACACTCTATAAGCTCAACACCATCCAAGACAAAACACCCTGTTTGATTGGCATTCCATCCAACACCTTAAACATTTACTCCCTCCACAACCTGTGCACTGTGGCTGCAGTGTGCACCATCTACAAAGTGCACTGCAACAACTCGCCAAGGCTCCTTCGACAGTACCTCGAAACCCACAACCTCTACCACCTACAAGGAGAAGGGCAGCAGATGCAAGGGAGCACCACCACCTTCAAGTTCCCCTCCAAACAGCCCATCTTCTTTACTTGGAATTATATCCCTGTTCCTTCACTGTTGGTGGGTCAAAAATCTGGAACTCCCTTCCTAACTATGGATGCACATGGACTGCAGCTCTTCAAGAAGATGGCCCATCACTATCTTCTTAAAGGCAATTAGGAATGGGCGACAAATGCTGGCCTTGCCAGTGATGCCCACATCCTATTAATGAATTTTTAAAAAAGTGCTTTGCAGTCAATGAGCTTATTTTCTTTTGAATTGCAGCTATTCTTGTTCTTAGGAAAACCTGGCCCAGAAGGCCCCTTAAACAGCAATGAAACTAATAATGACATAATCTTTCCTGGTGTGTTTGTTGAGTGATCATTTTGGGCCACTAGATGGATCTCTTACTATATCCGCCTACATATGGCCTCCAAGGAGAGATGTAAAGCAGATTCAGTCCAACTGAAGAACACTATTAACACCCGAAAACTGATTGAAGAAAAGGTAATCACAATTACTGACGGAGGACCATGTGCTGAACTATCTCAGTGGTATAAAAGCAAATTACTGCAGCTGTTGGGAATCTGAAATAAAAACAGAAAATCGTGGAAGTACTTAGTGTTGTGTTTTGCTGGCATGCTGTATATTTTATATATCTCTCCGAGCAATGCAGAGATGACACTAGTTTTTAAGTGTGCAACAGGTCCTACCTACAGTGCTTTTAAAATATCTCTGCAATTGCTAAATGTCTGTACTCATGCCTATCCCAGCTCTAGCTTCTCGGTCTTTCTGTTTACTGTAGCTCTGAGTCCACACCCAGGCTTAACCGACCAAGCACAGTGTGCATAGATCAGTTACCTTACTCACATAACTGAACACAGAACAATTAAACCATCGAACACTACACTCAGCAGGTCTGGCAGCATCTGTAGGGAGAGAACAGAGTTAACGTTTTAGGTCAAGGACCTTTCTTTGATGGAATTTTGTTAGAAAATTGCATCAAGAGATATGGAGCAAAGGTGGAGAAATGGAGCTGAGGTGCATTTCAGCTATAGTCTTCTAAGTGAATGGCTGAACAGTGAGGTTAATTGGACAACTTTTGTTCCTAATGCTCCTTGGATCATTCTTGGTAATTTGCACTTTCAAATTGTGGTCTGCTTCATGTCTCACTCGCAACTTTTCTCCAAAGGTCAGTTGGCTTCAAGCTGAAAACCTTCTATGGATCAATACTGAAGCCAGGCTTAGAATATTGAGCAAAGCTTTTGTTATTCTACCTTCAAAATGACTGAAATATAGACGGACAAGAGTGAAATACTGTGATGGCTGGAAACCTGAAATAAAAACAGAAAATGCTGGGAATATTCAGCAGGTCAGGCGGCATCTGTGGAGTGAGAAGCAGACTTGACCTTTCAGGTCTGTGACCTTCTGACAGAAGCTGAAAGACTTGCGCTTATATAGTGCCTTTCACAACCTCAGGACATCTTAAAGCGCTTTACAGTTAATGAAGTACTTGTGAAGTGTAGGCATGTTGTTGTAATACAAAAAACACAGCAGCCAATTTGCGCACAGCAAGGTGACCAGATAATCTATGCTTTTTATTATATGTTGACTGAGGGATAAATATTCCCCAGGCCACTAGGAAGAACCCTGGTCTTCTCCAAAATAACAATAGCATTGTGGGTTCTTCTATATCCGTCTAAGGCAGTAGATAGGGCCTCAGTTGAACATTTCAGTTGAAAGCACAGCACTTACTCTATGTTGTACTGGAGCAAGAAGTTGAACCCACAGGATTCTGACTGAGAAGCTAGAGCGCTGGCAACTGAGCCATGGCTGACGTCAGATTCTGAAAGGTCACTGGCCTGAAATGCCAACTCTGTTGCTCTCACTCCAGATACTGCCTGACCTGCTGATTATTTCCAGCATTTCCTGTTTGTTTGATTGCCCCAGGTGGAAGCGGGCTACTAAATCTGAGTGTGATGCAAGTATAAAACTAACAAACCTCAACCAGAATGAAGGCTTACTAGATAACTCTCCCGCCCCAGAGAGGGGTTTGGAATAAAGTCTCAGCCAAATCAGTTGATGCTGCCTCCTATGCTGGACAACTATTTGTTTGGAAATGAGATTGACAGTTATAAGGATAAATATAGACTGAGGTAATTAAATATTCCATGGAGTATGATGCTTTGGGAGCAGGGAAATATGTGTGGAATGCAACAGGACATAATGGGAATGAGGTTAAATATTTAAGCTTTCTTTTGATAACATTTGATGGTCAGGGAGAAACTAAACAGATTCTTTTTTACCCTCAGGAAATTTAGTTAAGTGAAGCAGAGTTCAAGATAGGATCGTTATATGGGCCTGAAGAAAGAGCAAACATGATGGCTGAATGTCAATTTAATACTAATAATTTCTTTGGTGGGGTTGCACCAAATCTCCCTCTTTAGGTAGAAGCTCCAGAGAAATGGTCTTTTAGACATTTTTTCCGATTTCTTCTATTGAATTTAAGGTCGGTGATCGGGAAACCCTCCTGGAAGTTCTATCCCAAGCATTCTTGGAAATGCATGGTAAAAAGACAGGGACCTTTATAATATGGTGACATTGCTTGGAAATGTTTTCTTACTTAGGTATCTTTGAGACTCTTTCCCACCCAGTGGAGAGGTTTCAGATCCTTCTAAGAAGGAGGCATATAGTACCACCTCCCGATCTTATAAGCATATGGTAAAATAATTGTGATTGAGATGCTTAATTCTCACCATTCTGGTCAGTAGATTGAATTTCCAACAATGTCTGATTGACAGGCAAACCCATTTCCCAATTATATGATGAATTTAATCTGTGCTGAGCAGGAATGCAAGTCTTAACATACACCCCTTGAGCAAATGGACATTCTGGCCTTGCTGTGACCCCACTGTCAGCTAACATAGAAAACCTGCAACCGGTTTGCCTGCTACTCCCAGAAATAAATAGTTATGATTAAAGAAAGAAAGTAAATTTAAAACTTTACTGGGCACAGCTCATTCGCTTTTGATCTGGACAGGGCTCAAATTTGTGATTGATTTGAGAGAAGCACCATGAAGCTGACACTGTTTGTTAGCTCCTAGTCTGCTCGGATGACTGACAAGGTCTCAGGTTACGCTGCTGTTCCAAAGGACAGTTGCCAAGAAAGAGTCCTGTTACAGTCACTGGCAAAGGACTTGATACCTACTTCTGCAGAGTTCGACAGGGCACTGCAGCATAACTCAGCTGTGCATAATTCAGCAGTCGTCCGTCTTCCCAAATGCTTATTAGTCATAATCTGGTTATTTGCGGCTCATAGTGGAGATGTTGGAGACATATATGGTGGGATCGGCTTGGAACAAAATATTACGAAATGTGCCGACATTTAGTTATGTGTGCATTTTCAGTATATCACTTGGAATGATTGGAAATGCCTTGGGATTTTACAAATTTTTCATGGCAAAGGATCTTACATTATAGAAACACAGCTTCATTCTGGTATTGTGGAACCTGACCCCTGGCTTTGCTTTTGAACCTGTAGACTGAATGTGTGATTGACTGTGAAGCTATGTTTGTCAAATACCACAACTGATACTATACTCATTCCATTTGTCAAACAGACTCGTGCATTGTGCCCAGTCCTTAAAGGCACCTCCATCCCATGCTTTCGGATGGAATTGAAAAATGATTTAGCAATGTTTGTAAGGAAAAACATCCACAGCAACCCTCTCATAATATTCTTCACTCTTGTCACATTTCTTTACAGGTGACTTTTCTCAACTATTTTATTTTCTAATAGTCAGAGTGAGCTGTGCATTTTATTCTCTCTGCACCCTCTACTCCACACAAAGTGGTGTCAGTTGTGACACTTTTGCCTCTGAATCAGAAGATTGTGGGTTCAAATCACTCGACATAGACTTGAGCACAGAACCTATGGGAGGAGATGCCATTTTTCAGATGAGATGTCGAATTGAGGCCCTGCCTGCCTATTCAGGTGGATGTAAGAGACTGTAGGCCACTATTTTAAAGAAATGTTTATCCCTCAACTAACAGCAGCGAAACAGATTATCTGGTCATTATCACATTGCTATTTGTGGGAACTTGCTGTGTACAAATTAACTGTGCCAATTCCAATGTCACAACAGTGACTATGCTGTGAAGCACTTTGAGACGTCCTGAGATTGTTCTTGGTAGTTTTTTGTCTTTTGAGACAATAGTTTGCGCCATGGTGGTCACCTCTGTGTTAAACATCACCAGGTATGGCTCAGGGGCCTCATTCTGGCCTGACAGTCTTTGCCGCATTTTCTGTAGCTGGAGAGAGTAGGCTTTCATGGCGCCGGATTTGCTGGCCTCTGTTTTCTCTGGGTTCCCTCCTCAGCCAGCTGAGCTTTGTGTTTCACCTTGCTTCATCCAATGCTGCTCCAGACAGTTAGCCTCCAGAGGCCACAGCTATCTGTGTCAGATTATAAAAGGCGCCATATGAATGGAAATTCATTTTCCTTTCACCCTAACTGGCATACGATTTCAAAACCCTCCCGTACCTCATCCAAGTGGCCAATCTCCGTAAGTCAACATTAGGAGGCTATTTGGTCATGGAGGCCAATCCTGACCTCCTCTAACATTCATTCCCTGATTCTATTTCTGGTGAGGCCCGTAAGAGGTCTTTTGGGTTTTTAATCTATGAGGAGGGGTAGGCGTATCTTCACATTATTTCTGCTTACTTTCCCTTTGAAGGACTTGAAGTAGCTCAAGGTGATCAAACTAACCCACTGAAGGATTAAAGAAACAAAGCTAAAGGCTCTGGTGCCAATTTGCCTGCTCACTCGCTCCTCTCCCAATTGCACTGCCACTAGGGGGAGATGCTGGCATCATGGTAATACCACTAATAATTTAGAGATTCCAGGCTAATGCACTTGAGGATTGGGTTCAAACTTCACCATGAAAGCTGTGGAGTTTAAATCTAATAAACCTGCAATATAAAGCTTCTTGCAGTAATGGTGACTGTTAAACTATTGTTGATTGTTGTTTAAAAACCCATCTGGTTCACTGAAAGAAAACTGCTATCCTTACTTGGCCTGGCCTACATGTGACTCTAGACTGTTATGGCACAGTCGATGGTAAATGCTGAGTTGCTCAAATCCCGAGGGGAAACTTGAAACAGCTGTCACAACCGTTTTGCAATTTATATATATTTCGAGATGCGTGCCTTGAATTCAGTATTACTAAGACCACCGAGTCTTATAGGTTTCATATGAAACAAAATTAGACCATTATTAAATTTAAAAAATGATTTTAAGCACATACATAGGTTGACATATTACTACTATGATAACTCCTAGCTCCCCTAATTAATTCAATACCCAATTACACCACCTCTGTTAAGCCAACAGTAAAACACATAGGTTTAAACAGACCCAGGCAAAGCACACACCCTGGACAGTCGAATTCAAAGTGAGTTTTCTCAGCTTCGGTTCATTGTAGACGGCAGCTTGAGGCTTAGGTGCTGGAGGCTTTTCACACTTATGTTAGATTTTAAAATGCCTTCCCTTACACACAGCCTTCTCTCATTTATACCTATTTCCCCTTTGAATGGAAATTCCTATTGTTTCACTCTGTCTTTGGACTTTACCTCTCTAATAACAAAAATCTATCATAGTATCAATTTTACCAGTAATCTTTTGGAAAAACAAACACACTGTCTCTTAACTTCTCCTGGTTAGGTGAAACATTTCACCCACTCTTTTGAATTCAAGCTAGTCTGGTTTATTTAAAAATGCAAATGTTCCCTTTACACCTCACATTCTACAACTTCACGCATGTTTACTTACCTAACATTTCAAACCTAGCTTATCTTCTGATACATCAAAACCTTCAGACCAGCTGCCTTTAATCCAGTTAAGTCCCCAACACATATACACACAGACCCATATACACAGACCCCATTATTAACCTACTTTACAATAAATTCCAATAACATTATGAAAGTTATTGTATCTCCTTGACATCCCCCTCCTTATGAAAAAAATGAACTGCCATGATTTAAAAAGACAGCTTCATTTTCTGAACCCATCTTACATTATGTTCTATACTTATTACAGTATTACCTTACCAGATGCATGTATTAACATAACAATATATACACAAATCCTTGGTATCAGCAGAAATCATTCCAGTCCAATCTCCAGGTTCAAAATGTCCAATTTTCCCTTGAGCTTCAAACCCTTGACAATGCACCTACAATCAGATTTCCTCACCCAGTCACATGTATAACTTGTAGATTAAATGGATGCAGTAATAAACTCCAACTGAATGGCCTTGCACTTCTTTCTCGAAGTTTGTCCAGGAACTTTAAAGGATTGTAGTCTGTATAAACAATTGTTTCTGATGAATTGTTTGCAACATAAATTTCAAAATGCTGCAATGCTAACACCAACCCTAAAGTCTCTTTTTTGATTGTTGAATACCTTCTCTGTTGTACATTCAACTTGCGTGAAAAATACCCTATCGGTTTTTCAATTTCAGTGTTATCGCCTTGTAACAGAATGGCCTGAATGCCTATATTGCTTGCTTCAGCAGCCAACTTAAATTGCTTGGCATAATTGGTTACTGTGAAAACTGGTGTTGTAGTTAATACAGTTCCAAACTGTCAAATGCCTTCTGACTCTTCTGTGTCCATTGAAACCTCTTGTTCTTTTTTAATAGTTCAGTCAATGGAGCAACTACATTACTAAAATTTAGTAAAATTTCTGATAAAACTCACTCATGACCAGAAATCTCAAAACTTCTCATTTTGTTGTAGGCACTGGGAAATCCATGGTAGCCTTGACTTTCACACCTCTCGGTGCCACCTTACCATGTCCAATGGTATGGCCTAGATATATAACTTGTGTTTTTACAATTTCACTTTTAGCCAAGTTCATCAGCAAATTAGCTTCTTGTAATCAAGTAAATAATCCTTCCAGGTGTTGTAAATGTCCCTCCCATGTCTGACTGAAAACTATCAAGTTGTCAATATACACGGCACATTGGCCAAGACCTGCAATTACGTTGTTTGTCAGTCTTTGAAATGTCCAGGTGCATTCTTCAAACCAAATGGCATGACTTTAAACTGATATGGTCAATCTGGCATCACAAAAGCTGATATCTCCTTTGCTCTCTCCGATAACGGTACTTGCCAACATCCTCTTAGCAAGTCAATTTTTGTGATAAATTTTGATTGTCCCACTTTCTCAATTCAATCTTCCAACCATAGTAAAGGATATGAATCCACTTTTGTCACTTCATTCACCTTTAGATAGTCCACACACAGTCTTTGTGTTCCATTTGGTTTCGGTACCAGCACAATAGGCGAACTCCAGTTACTGCAACTGGGCTTAATGATATCATTTTGAAGCATGAGTTCAATTTCTTTCTCTACTTGTGATCACTTTGCCAGATTTAGCCTATAAGGGTGTTGCCTTATTGAAAAGGAAACTTTTACGCATACATCGTGTATAGCTAAATCTTTCTTTCTCAATTTATTCCCACAAATATCTTTGTGTGACTGCAATAGCTTCCCCAAATCACTTTAACACTTGTCTGCAAGGTAACTCAACATTACATTTAAATTTTCAAGTACCCCCTCATTATCCAATTTGATTACAGGAAAATCAATTTCAGAATCCTGCATTTCTACCTCTTTCTCATTATCTGCCACCACTGATACCTCCTTTTGGTCCTCTTCCCTGTCAAAGTACTATTAAAGCATATTTACATGACACACTCTCTGTTCCTTTCTTCTATCTGGAATATTTATTAAATAACTTACTTGACTCAATTTCTTTTCAATCCTGTAAGCCCACTAAACCTTGCCTTTAATGAGTCACCTGGTACTGGTAACAGAACTAGCACGTTCTCTCCAGCATCAAAGCTATGGGATGTATCTTTCCTGTCTGCCCTCACTTTCATCACTTGCTGTCATATATTTAAATGTCCCCTAGCAATCCACATGCTCTGTCCAATCTCTGAAACTTGATACATAATCCAGGGAAGTGGTTTTTGAATTTTGACCCACCAATTTCGCATGAATCAATTTCAGTAGTCCTCTCACTTCATGACCATAAACTAGTTCAAAAGGACTAAAACCAGCCGATGAATTAGGAGTGTTTCTAACAGCAAATAATACAAATGAAATTACCCTATCCCAATTCTGTGGATAATCCTGAATATGTGCCCTCATCATAATTTTTAGAGTTTGATGCCATCTTTCCAAAGCCCCTTGTGACTCAGGATGATAAGCTCTTTACTTAAATTGTTTTATCCCCAAAGTTTTCACTACTTCCTTAAACATACCATGACATGAAATTTGAATGCTGATCTGATTGTTTTTCTTTAGGTATCTTGTGAAAAATGTAGTCAACCCTTCCACAATTTTCTGGCTGTAATATTTCCCAAAGGTATTGCTTCAGGAAACCTGGTGGACATATCCATTATTGTCAGTAAGTACTGATTTCCACTTTTAGTCTAAAGGAGGGGTCCTACACAATCAATCATGACCCTCGTGAAATGTTCTTCAAATGCTGGAATTGGAACTAAAGACTTAATCACAGCTTATGGTTTCCCTATCACCTGACATGTGGGACATGTTCTACAGAATTTGACTACATCCCTATGCAATCCAGGCCAATAAGAATGTTTTCGCATTTTCGCCTTTCTCTTTCAAATTCCTAAATGTCCCTCTATTGGAATTTCATGAGCTATCCTCAGATTCTCATTTCTATATCTAAATGGTATTACAATACGATGCACCTCCCCCCAGCTTTCATTTGCTGAAGCATGATAAGGCCTCGATTTTCTCATTAAAACATTACCCTTAAGGTAATAAAATTCTGGAATACATTTTGCCTGTTCTGAGTAAGCTGGCTAATATAACTGTTTTATTTGCTTATCCTTTCTCTGTAAATCTACCAACTGCCTTGAGTGAAACACCTCAGCTGCATTGTCCTCCAGTCTTTCTTCCTGAACAATCTTATCAAACACAGTGTCAGCTAATTGGACTTCTACAACTTCTCTCTGCCTTTGAACTTCCTGTTCTTCTTGTTTCAATTTATGACTCTGTGGTCTTGTATTCATACAATCTGGAAACAATCAGGATCTCTCTCTGCAACACTTCTGTTGAAAACACTTCTACAGGCTGTTCAACTATCATAGGCATCAGCCACATCTGTGATCCAGCTATATCATTACCCAGAATAAATTGAACCCTTGCAATGGGCAACTTTTCCACTACCCCAACAATCACCTCACCTGTTTTCCACTTTAAATTTACCTTCCACAATGGAATAGGTTTATCTTCTCCATGAACCCCACTTATTATCACCTGTTCTTGCAATACTCCCTCTGATCAACAAAGGTCACTATCCCACAGCATTAAGGATCGGCTAGCCCCTGTTTCTCTTAAAATTTTAACATTTTTACCTTTTCCACCCTTTACACATGGAAAGACTTTACCTTCACATACAAAATCTTTAAGCATTTCTGCAATCTGGTCCTCAGAACTCCCTTGGGTAAATTGTGAACACATTCCCACTTCTTTGCCTATCACTGATTCTTCTTGTTTTACCTGTACACAAACCAATGTTTTTTTCCTGTTCTTGAACATTAGAACCCACAGTACTTTTACTTCTAGAACTTGTCTGCATCCCTATAATTCCAACAGATTTTCCCTGCAATTTCCAGCACACTGATTTTGTGTGTCCAACTTTATTACAATGAAAACACCTCAGTTTTTGAGTGTCACCTCCACCCTCAGCACCTTCCTTTTTATTCTGAGAAAAAACTTCCTGGGAATTTCCACCTACTCCTCTTCCCTGATTATCCACCTTCCTTTCACCTTCCCACTTTCTATCCTTCTCTGATTTAAAAGGGTGATGAAAAAAAGGTTTGGCACTATGAACTAACTCATAACCATCAGCTATCTCTGCTGCTTGTCTTACCATTTCAACCCGCTATTCCTCCACATGAGTTCTCACTACCGAACGAATTGAATCTTCAAATTCTTCCAAAAGAATTACCTCTCTAAGAGCTGCATATGTTGTCTCAATTTTTAGTGCTTGTATCCACCGGTCAAAATTACTTTGTTTTACTCTCTTAAACTCAAATGTCCAGGCTATTTGCTTATATTCCTAAACTTCTGCCTGTATGCCTCAGGAACCAACTCATATGCACTGAAAATAGTCTTTTTTACAACATCATAGTTCACTGACATTTCTTCTTACAGGGAAGCATAACCCTCATGTGCTGTACCCACCAACCTAGATTGTAACAACAATGTCCAGTTTTCCTGTGGCCATTTCATCTGTTTAGCTATCTTCTCAAATGAAATAAAGAATGCTTCAACATCTCTTTCCTTAAACTTTGGAAGAGTTTGTACAAATTTAAACATCTCCCCACTGGGTCCTGATCTGGAACTAAGTCCTTCCTCACCTTCTGGTGTCTCTTTTTTTAACTGCCAGCATTTTAATCTGGAATTCTCTCTCTCTCTCTCTCTTTCTCTTTCCTTCTTTTCTAACCTTGCCATTTCTAATTCCCTTTCGTGTTTTCTTTCTCACTCCTGCCTTTCTGCCTGTTCCCTTTGAAATACCTTTCTTTTTCTACTGGCCCTAGCTCAAGTGTTTTCATTTGCAACTGAATTTGAGCCCATTCCAATGAACCGCCCCGTGGACAACACGGTCTCTCAGGTATTCCTTCCAATTTCAAATGCTGTGCTATACCTTCAATTATGTCTGATTTCCTTACCCCTGCAGGTGATCCCAGTTGTAACTTATCCACCAGTTCCATTAACTTAGCTTTATTTACCTTTTGTAAACCAGCCAAAGTTATAACTTCAACTCCCAGACAAGTCTTAGCAACTGCCAAAGCCATATTGCAGTCTCACCACTTAAAAAAAAACCTCACATCAACTCCTGAATTCAAAGTGCTTCTCATACTTATAACCTTAAGATTCACCAACTCCAACCCAATCAAGGAATTTCAAATATATCCCGCAAGCAGCCTCCAATTTTGTTATGGCACAGCTGATGGTAAATGCTGAGCTGTTCAAATCCCAAAGGAACACTTGAAACAACTGCCACAGCTGTTTTGCAATGTATTTATGTTTCGAGATCCGTGTCTTGAATTCAGTAGTGATAAGACCATCGAGGCTTATAGGTTTCCTACAAAACTAATTTAAACCTTTATGAAATAAAAAAATGATTTTAAACACATACATAGTTTGACGAATTACTACTATGATAACAACTAGCTCCCCTAATTAATCTAACTCCCAATTACGCATCCATTAAGGCAGCAGTAAAATACATGGATTTAAACAGGCCTAGGCAAAGCACACACCCTGGACAGTCGAATTCAAAGTGAGTTTTCTCAGCTATGGTTCCTTGTAGACAGCAACTTGAGGCTTGGATGATGGAGGCTTTTCGCACTTGTGTGTTAGATCCATTACACACAGCCTTCTCTCCTTTATACATATTTTCCCCTTTGAATCGCGATTTCCATCACTTCATTATGTCTTTGGACTTTATCTCTCTAATAATAAATATCTATCATAGTATCAATTTTACCAGTAATCTTTTGGAAAAATAAGCACATTGTCTCTTAACCTCTCTTGGCTAGGTGAAACTACTCTGTTGAATTCAAGCTAGTCTGGTTTATTTAAAAATGCAAATGTTCCCTTTACACCTCACATTCTAAAACTTCACCCATGCTTACCTACTTAACATTTCAAACCTAGCTTATCTTCTGATACAGCAAAGCCTCCAGACCAGCTGCCTTTAATCCAGTTAAGTCCCCCACACACATACACACACAGAGACCCCACTGTTTCTCTACTTTACAATGAATTCCAATAACATTATGAAAATTACTACATTCTCCTGACAAGACCCATAGCAGTGGGATTGATTCTGAACTGTCCTCTGAAATGCTCAGTTTAAGGGAAATTAGGGGTGGGCAACAAACACTGGCTTTGCCAGTGATGCCCACAGCTCACAAAAGAGCAAAAAAACCACTTCAGGGAATACTCCTTGTAAACCAGTATTCAAATTGAAACAATGGGCTTCTGGTTATCTTTTCATATGTGACAGAAGGTCCTTCAGCAGGGCTGGGGGTTCCCTTCCATCAATGTTGTAGGTTTGCGATGGCAATAGTGACATCTGTAGACATGTCGCATGTGAGGCTTCGTCCAAAGCACTACAATTGTGATACCAGTAAAAATACCTGATGGTGTAGCCCAGCTATAAGATGCCAGGGCCATCAGTGTGAAATGATAAATACATCCACTCATGAGCATGACCATGATCCAACTGTGACTCCACTGCTCCTGAATTATACATTCCACCTTGCTTGTGGAGGTATTTATCATCGTTCACTACTAACTGTGATGTACCCCCTATATCCTTTCAAACAAGAGCTTGATAGGAAATTTGTAGCCAGCGACATTGTGGCCATGACTCACATTGTACCCCAAACATGAGGCGCATCAGAGCCTTCAGCCCCTTTTGCACACCAGCTTCGAACTGCCTCTTGTCCTTGGGCGTCATTGAGTCCCCACCGTGATGATTACAAAACATCTCAATGAACAAACCCCTAGTAGGTACATTTTCGATTCAAGCAGGCTAAGTATGAAATGATGTGTGAAAGCACTGATATTTTGTAATTAAATCTCTGGCGATAGAGGCTTTAATTTGTAGCACATGAATCGGTCATAAGGAAGATGTATCAATTCATTTTCTGACTGCCTACTCCAGGGACTCATTATTAGAGATAGCATTCCTTACACTGCTGTGCATGATAAAGAGCAGCACAAATGCGCTGAGAATCCAGGGTTTTATTTGGCTCTGCAGAGAAACAGCTGTTTTGGTTTAACTCTTTAACAGTATAAGCTGTGATTCTTCACAGGGCAAGTGGGTGATTGAAGGAAAAGATCAGGATTTACATTGAGAGCATGAGATGCTGAGGAATGCTGAAAAAGGATAAGATATGGAGAGATGCAGGCCTCCCCACCAAAAAGGGTCAGGAGAAGCCCATCCCAAACCTCCATCGCTGACCCTACCATAGCGAGAGTGGGGGATGTCCCATGATCCAAATGCCTTTGGGATGCATCTGAGGTGCCTGATCACATTGTCTATGTGAAGAGCACTGAAAATATGGCCAAAAAGCTGTGTGCTGTGCCCCCGACCACCATTCTCTTTTGCTGACCAGATGTAGGTTCTCATTCGGTCCACTGCCAATAGGATAATATTGGGAGGGAGGGGAGTACTGTGGATATTTATAAAATGTAGGGAAGGTAGAGATAGTGTAGGGAAAATTGAGGCTGAAATTCAACATCCACTTTCAGGCTTGCAAAAGACGCAAGGACACGTTGGAACATAAGAACAGGGGCAGGCCATTCAGTATCTTGAACCTGCTCCACCATTCAGTAAGGTTCTGGCTGACCTGTACCCTAAATCCATCTATCCAACTTGGCTTCATAACCCTTAATACCAAAAAGCTATTGATCTTAGATTTAAAATTATTAATTGAACTCACATCTACTGCTTATTGTGGGAGGGATTTCCACACTTCTAACACCCTCTGTGAAGAAATGTTTCCTAACTTCTCTCCTCATTGGCTTGGCTCTATTTTTAGGGTTATGTCCACTTGTACTGAATTCCCCCCAGCAGTGAAAAATATTTCCCTCTATCTATCCAATCAATTTCTTTCAAAATCCTAAAATAAACCTCAATTAAATCACCCATCAGCCTACTGTATTCCAGGAACAACGAACCTAGTTTCATGCAATCTCTCTTCATAATTTAACACTTGCTGGTAACAATCTGGTGAATTTGTGCTGCACTCCTTTAAAGGCTAATTTATTCCTTTTAAATTGTGGTGCTTAGACCTACACACAGATTTCATGGTGTCTTAGAATCTGTCTTTCTAAAGTATGGATATTTATAAAGTGTAGGGAAGATAGAGATAGTGTAGGGAAAATTGGGGCTGAAATTCAACATCCACTTTCAGGCTTGCAAAAAATGCAAGGACACATTGGAACATAAGAACAGGGGTAGGCCATTCAGTACCTTGAATGTGCTCTGTCATTCAGTGAGGTTCTGGCTGACCTGTACCCTAAATCCTTTATACTTCAGCTGATGAGAAGAAATAATGTATTCTCTTGTTTGCACTTTGATTTCATACAACAGCACCCAGATTGAACTATGAGTCCTAGCTTGGGTGCCTGTAGATTAAAACCAGGCAGGCCTGGAGAATTGTTGACTCCTCAAGCTGGTGTAATACAAATAAAATAAAAACTTGCATTTATATAGCACCTTTCATAACTGCAGGGCATCTATAAAACACATTAAAACCAATGAAGTACTTTTGAAGTGTAGTCACTCTTGTAATGAAGGAAACATGGCAGCCAATTTGTGCACAGCAAGCTCCCACAACTGCAATGAAATCATTAAAAAAAATGACCAGATAATCTATTTTTGTGATGTCGATTGAAGGATAAATGTTGACCAGGACACCAGGGATAATTCCCCTGCTCTCATTTGAAATAGTCCATGGGATCATTTACATCTAGAGGGCAGACAGAACTTGTTTTAGCATCTTACCTGAAAAACAGTGCCTCCGTCAGGACTGCACTGGAGTCTCAGCCTTCAGTTTTGTACTCAAGTCTTGGAGTGGAATTTGAACCAACAGCCTTCTCACTTAGTAGACAAGAGTGCTACCCGTTGAGAGGCAACTAATGAGCCACACCTTTGCAATCCAAATGGCTCCTGAGCAGAAGTGAAGATTTCAAACAGTGAATCTTTACAGGACAGATAATGACTGATATTCATGGGGGAAGGTAGGGAAGAGTATTCCACAGGAGACTGTTTCTGTCCTATTCTTTCTCCTTTAATGAAGTCTTTCTGTCCTGTTACACTCGCCTTAAAGGACAAATATAGGATCGTTATTGTAGTTTTCTATTGTTCTGTGTTTGACTATGTGGGTCTGTTGACTATTGATGCTCAGGGTGCTTGATTGGTTAAGTTTATGTGTGGGCTCAGAAAAAAGTGAACAAAGCTGCAGAAAGTGTTAGAAGCTGAGTTGTAAGCATGAGTGCAGACATTTTGTGATTGCAGAGATATTTTAAAACTCTAAACTTATTGCACATTTAGAAATGAGGTGTCAACTCTGTATTGCTCAGAGATATATAAAATGTACAAGAATTATAGAGTCATTATGGCACAGAAAGAGGCAATTGAGTGTATCAAGTCTATACAAGCAGAATTGGGTTTTCTATTTTGGGAAGGAGAAAGGCTACATGATATCTAGCTACAATATCATTTTTTAAATTATCTTTCACGGGATGTGAGTGTCACTGCCAAGGTCAGTATTTGTTGTGCATCATGGTCAAATGTTGTGATGAGTGTTTTAGTATGACTAATGCTGCTACACTGTGTGTTAGTAAACAATGAAAGAAAAATGTGCCTAATGCTTAACCATGAGTAAGTTAAAGAAAACAGCCCTTTCATTTCACTTCATTTGGCTCTGATCCCAATTCTATCTTCAAATGCACAACAGTGCTTTGGATAATGTTGAAAGCACTAGGGCTGGTTGTGTGGTCAGATGCTCCTAGCGAGAACCAGCAATACATGGGGTTGGAAAACTGTGGGCCCGTGTCCAATGGTTTCTATCCACTACAATTAATGGACTGAGCAACTCAGAATCACCAGCCTTAGATTTGTGAATACCAAATGCGCACTTGCTACCTCTGCCATTCCCCTACTGCCCAATTTAGGAATTGGCCTGAGTAATCCACTAAACCACTTGCCTCCTTAAAAAATAGAATCATTCACTATATGCCTTAACAGGGGAGGCTTCCTTAGGAGTTCTGACATGGAATCAAGGCTTCTTTCGTATAATTACTATGGATACAATGAGCTTTAGATTCTGACTATGATGAAGGATTCCATATATTAGAGACACTAGAGAAGCTGGGACTTTTCTCCTTAGGGCATAGAAGGTTAGGGGGAAGTTTGTACGAGGGGTTCAAAATTATGAAGTGCTTGATAGACTAAATAAGGAGAAACTGTTTACACTGGCAGGAAGGTTGGAAACCAGAGTGCACAGATTTAAGATAATTGGCAAAAGGACCAGCGTTAACATGAAAAAAACAATGTTTGCGCAGTGAGTAGTTCCAATCTGGAACGCAGTGTTTAAAAGGGTGTTGGAATTAGATTCAATGATAACTTTCAAGGAGAATTGGATAAGTATATGAAAGGGGGAAATTTTGCAAGATTATGAAGAAACAGCAAGAGAGTAGTTTTGCAAATATTACATCCTTGTTCAAAAGAATGAAGAAGGATAAACATGGCTATTGCCAGTCAGTCTGCAAGAGGTGGCAGAATTTACTGAGCACCTCCTTCATAGAACGGAGGCATCACACAATGTTCCTCAGTAAGGTTGAGATAAGAGAATTGCTCCCTGAAGACCATGGGTGGATAAGTCTTCCAGCTGAGAGAGTCTGGGCTCTCAGCCAAGCATACATAATGAGGGTTGGACTGAGAGGCCAGACATCCATTAATCTGTTAAAACACCTGAGACCCAGAGAAACATTGTTTGACTGACAGCTCTAGCTCTCTGATCTCTGCTGTCAATTTTACAATGTTTATTTACGCAAGGTTAAGTGGTTTCAAGGGCTTGAATTTTCTGTTATTGATGCTCTAAAGGGTCTGGATGATTGACACTTTTACTAGGATGTAGTGAAGAACTTTTTTTTAACATAGTGGAAGGTGAATGAATGAATTTTAAAAACTTTTTTTTTACAACTCCTATTGTCTCTATCAGGTTCATTGGTTTCATACAATGTATAGTAGGTCAATGGGCATGGAAGTGCCATAGCTTGGCATGGGTCTATGGGGAATGGGTGGTGGGCATAGCTTGCATGGGGGCATGAGGGTCCATAGGGAATGGGTAGAGGGGCATAGTTTGGCATGGGGGCATGAAGGTCCATGGGGAATGGGTGGAGGGTCATAGCTTGGCATGGAGGCATGAGGGTCCATGGGGAATGGTGGAGGGGCATAGCTTGGCATGGGGCATGAGGCCATAGGGAGTGGTTGAAGGGGCATAACTTGGCATGGGGACCTGGAGGACCATGAGGCTGGTATGTGGAGAGGTATAGACTGGCACTAAGAGAGAGGCCATAGAGAGTGATTGGAGGCATGAGGTGGCATGGATGAGACATGAGTGTGTGTGGGGATGAGAGGGTGTGAGGGGTGAGGGCTAGTGGGACTGTTTTTATTTTAACTGGGACAAAGTCTCATACCATCGAGATGGGCCTTTTAAATAACCCACCTTGGTGCCCGGCAGCCTCTATGGCTGCTTCTGACCTCTTGCCTGGGTCAGCTGGCTGGACTCCAACCCACATCCGCAATGAAGATCCTTGGCAGGCACTTTTCCCTGAGATGGGCAGGCCGAGCTGGGAATTTTCCTGACTCCCACTACCCACCCCAATGATTAAAATCTAGCCCCTGAACTCCGAGCCAAGGAGTTGGAAATATATCACCGTTCCTTCACTGTCACTGGGTCATAATCCTGGAACTCCCTTCCTAACAGCACTGTGGGGTGTACCTACGCCACGTGGACTGCAGTGGGTCAAGTAGGCAGCTCACCACCACCTTCTCAAGGGCAATTAGGGTTAGGCAATAAAATGCTGACCTGTCCAGCAACACCCACATTCCATAAACAAATTTTAAAAAATGTGTAACATCATTCACTGCCGGTTTCACCGACTTTAAAAAGCAAGTAGAATGTCCACAGCATTTAATTATTAACCCTGCAAGAGCCAGTATAATTCAATCAGCAGCTACCCTGAAATGAGTTAATGATCTCTTTAAAGAGCACTCCTGCAGCTGGGGTATGGGTGTTCTCCTGCTGCTGAATGGTCAGTTGTGTGTGTTTAAGAGATGGTGTTAGCTGGAGTGTTGAGGTCGAAAATGGTACCGCTGGTGAAAAATCAGCATTACACGCTGACTGACTTGTGACTACCCTGCATACTTGCAGTGCACTCTCTTAATGCCTATGCTACCTCCCTCAACAAAATGGCGTCCAACGCAGGCCGTACTGGAAGTGTGCTCTCCATTTTGAACTCAAAATGGCACCCACAACGCTGATAATATGGGTGCTATGGAGCCGAATATTGCGGCCTGTGATTGGAACTAACTGAATGAATATTTCAAAAAGGACAACACAGGCACGATGAAACCGAATGGCCTCCTGCTGTACCATTCTAAAACAGCTCCATTATGCCATAACATGTCAGGCATCAAACTCCAGGTACCGACCACTGTTACACGTGAAAATTAACCCTAAAAACGCAGGCATGAGTGGGCCAACAGGTCTCTCTGTGCTGCATGATTCTAGTCTTAGATAATGGAATTAAATTCTCAGTAGGTGTGAAAATGATGTACATTTCTCCTTTCATTTTAAAAATGAGGCCTTTCAAATAAAAGTGTGGGCAGCTCATGTAGCTCATGCCCTGCTTAGTTTCACAGGTCCATAGCCCTGACTCCCACTCCTCTGCTGGCCCAAAGCTAAATATCAGTGGGGCACAGATAGTGAATCTGACCAGGTATTGGACATCCAACTCAGAATCTGTGAAAAAATCAACTGAAAGCACTCAATTTGAGTTTTAGCTGGTTTAGGACAGAGTATGCCCCGAGTCCCAGAGAAGGTTTGGTGAGGAGTGTGGATGTTTGAGGTTCCATTGTAGAGTATTAGTAAAAGCTAGATGCGGTACTGGATTAACTAGGGCACCATGGTTAAAAAGGCAATGAACCTTTGAGGATGGCATCAGCAATTTAGGACTAAAATTAAAAATACAAGTAAAATGCATTTTTTGAAGTTAATGCTCAGAATACTCAGAAGTAAATGATAGCTTATGGTTGGTTGTGTGCTTTCCTTAGATCTAATACTTATTATTCATAACTGAAAATTTTACAGCAAAACATTTTAAACAGCCAAAAATATTAACAGCGGTTACATTAAAGTGGTAATTTGGGAAACTTAAATCTTTCATGTTTTACAGAGGTTTCTTGCCATCAAACCTCCTTTTGAAGAGGGAGCTTTCCAATCAGAATCTTTTTTGAACAGGGAGTCTTCATCACCAGGATCCCTTTGAAAATAATCTTATCACGAAGACGGCCTTTTCTAGAGGGTGACTGTATCTACTGATGTTCATTTAGCCCAGCTAAATGACGGGGCCTAGTAACTGCCTTCATTTACTTCCTCTGACACTATCAGTCCTCACTTAAACAAAAATATTCCAAAGAGCTTGTGCTTGTGCTGTGTGGCCCTGGGCTCCTGATATAAAACACACTGGCTCTCACACTAAGTTAGTCCATACTTTTCCCTCACTGTTCAACCTGGCTATTAAACACAGTGAGCATAGTGATTAAATGTATTCCTGGAAGTTTCATCACATGACTTGCCCCCACGCTCCAGCCGTTAGTTGGCCAACACATCCATCCTTGTGACACACTGCCTTCCTATGCCAACTGGAAAGCAAAATGACTCACTACCCAATTGGATGATGCTCAACTGTCAGCCTTTTTCAAAACTTTTATATCTGGTAAAGAGAAATGTTCAAAGAAAATGAAAAAAAAATAACTCTTTTTAATGTCCCGATGATTTTTCTCCAGAGCTGCACAGAGCAGTGTCCTGGAGGTTGACCTTCAATTCCTGGAGACTCCAGGCCAATCCTGGAGGGTTGGCAACGCTAAGTGAACAGATCATGTCCTTCCGATCATAACATTACCTCTAGGTCAGTACTTCTTATAATATTGTGGACAAGCCTCAAACTTGGAGAATGCCTCTTACTAGGCACCTGTCAGCTGAGGAGGGAAGTTGCATACACATGCCCTGCCTGGGATGATGGACATGGGAACCTGGGTCTCGTGGGTCCTTAAAGGAAGGAATATTTTCGAGTATCAACCCTTGGCACAAACATTTGGGGCCTACCATATAGTGTGTTGCAGATGGAAGCTTGGATGAAAGAGTCCACCAGACACAAGTGTGGTACCATTCTGAGCAGCTTTGTAGCAGCACAGTCCTACATGGAGCATGTGGTAAGTGCAAGGACAGCTATAATGATGTCCAGCATCCATGCCAGACCTGAATGGTAATTGGGCTCCTCCCTGAATCGCTCAGATCGCTGCCTTTGAGGTCTGTGAAACCAGCGGAATGAGTTATAATTTCTGGCTCCAACAGACTTGGGCTTGGTTATAGCAAGGGCATCAAACTAATTTTGAAAGAATGAACTAAACACTTTGCATTGATAGAATGCCTTTCAGACACTCAGGATGCCCCAAAGCACTTTACGACTAATGAAGTACTTCTGAAGAATTATCACTGTTGTAATGTAGTAAAATGACAACCAAATTATGCATAACAAGCTCCCACAATAGCAATATAATAATTAGACCTGATTATCTGGTTTGGTGATACTAGTTGAGGGATAAATATTGGGCAGACCCCAGGGTTAACTCCACTGCTTCTCTTTGAAAAGTGCCATGTGAGACAGAGCCTCGGTTTAACATCTCATCACCTTCAACAGTGCTGCAATCCCTCAGTACTGCACTGGAGTGTCAGCTTGAGCTTTGTGCCCAAGTCTCAGGAGTGGGACTTGAAACCACAACTCAGAGGTGAGAGTGCAATCAGCTAACTATAATAGTGATCCTGATCCCACATCCTGACCCTTGGCATAGTCCATATTCAGAAAAAAGTTATTAAAAAGACTAAATAGAAATAGAAATCAATAAACCATATTTCTACTTACTTTTAGATATTTTTTGAATAAACATTTGCATCATATTTGTTGGCTTTCAAATAGCCTTCTGCAGCATAATTTATTTTCCTTGAATCGCTGCCAACACATCCGTGCATTCAATTCACACCCATGGCCCAGTGAAAACAGCTTTAGTTGTTGAATCACAGGAGTGTAAATTTGCTTACTGTTACAGGAATTTTGGTAGACAATTAGTTGCTTTGTTGTATTCACACCTGCACAGCTATTGGAATGTACCCTCTGCTTGCTCAGTTACCAGACAAATCCATCGGAGCATTAAGCTCCAAGCTAGAATTAAAGTTTTGGCTTTAGATAAATTGTGTTAGATGTTTATGAGATGTGCTGCTGTGTCACTGGAATAGCGTGAGCGTTGTCGGGGAACCAGTGCAATGGTTCAGTTTCAGACCCTTTCATTTTACTAGAACATAAATGTCCATCTGATTTATCATGACGTGGCTGTGCTTATTTCGAGCGATCCCTGTGTTCAACCTGAAAGTGTAATTGCTTTAGTTCTAATTCCCAGAATGCGGGCTGCCTGAGCCCAGCTGCCAGCCTTTTCTGTACCTTAAAAGTCTGCTGAGCAAATCAATGGCTCTTCCTTAATCTGGTGACTTTACCGACCCCCACGCTACATTTGGGCTGGAAACCTCAGATTAGGGCGAATACAATTGTCTTCACTACAAGCTAACTTGCTGTGTTGTTTTTCTCCACGATGTTAATTTGTAACTCATTAGTTCCATCACTGTACCATTGTACTGTACCACTGTACCATCCAGGCAGAATGATACTGGAGCAGAATAGACACAAACAATGGAAAATGGCACAAATTACATTGTCACCCCATTAGTTGTCCACAAACCAGCTGATTCTTTCTCACGCCAAGTCAAACCTCGATTGTCCACATTACAATAGAAGCAAGACATACAGAGCTTCAGTGTAATGGGTCTCCACCCAGTTTTCCGTTCAGAAATGCCCACACTTGGCCCAGGTAGTGGGCATTACTGATTGGAAAATTGAAGCTGGTGGGCCACAAACTGAGCCAACCAAGTGCTTGATTGACCCAAAAGTGCAGCAAAAGAGACTAAATTCTGTCAGTAGTGATGTGGTTGTGATGCACCTGTTTAATTCTTTCTTTTATATGTAATTGGTCAGTAAACAGTTCTGTAATGTTGATATGAACAAGGCCAACGTATTAAAATGTTGGGGTTGTAAGTTGAGCCCTTCTATTATGAGTAGATTCCAGGATTCCTAAAACTGTGGAATTCTGTCTCCGGCCATTATAAACAAGTAAAGTAAAACCTGGACAATATCCAATATCTAACAATTGGCAAGTAACATTTACACCACACAAGTGTCAGGCAATGACCATCTCCAACAAGAGAGAATCCAACCATTGGCCCTTGATGTTCAATGGCATTACCATCACTATCAACATCCTGGGGGTTACCATTGACCACAAACTGAACTGGACTAGCTATATAAATACTGTGGCTATAAGAGCAGGTCAGAGACTAGGAATCCTGTGATGAGTAACTCGCCTCCTGACTCCCCAAAACCTGTCCACCATCTGCAAGGCACAAGTCAGGAGTGTGATGGAATACTCCCCACTTGCCTGGATGAGTGCAGCTCATACAATACTCAAGAAGCTTGACACCGTGAGGGACAAAGCAGCCCGCTTGATTGGCACCACATTCACAACCATTCACTCTCTCCACCACTGACGCACAGTTGCAGCAGTGTGTACCATCTACAAGATGCATTGCAGGAAGTCACCAAGGCTCCTTCGACAGCACTTTCCAAACCCACGACCACTACCATCTAGAAGGACAAGGGCAACGGATAGATGGGAACACCACCAACTGGAAATTCCCGTCCAAATCACTCACCATCCTGACTTGGAAATATACCGCAGTTCCTTCACTGTCGCTGGGTCAAAATCCTGGAACTCCCTTCCTAACAGCACTGTGAGTGTACCTACACCACATGGACAGCAGTGGTTCAAGAGGTAGCTCACCACCACCTTCTCAAGGGCAATTAAGGATGGGCAATAAATGCTGCCCTAGCCAGCGAAGCCCACATCCTGTGAATGAATAATACAAAAAAAGTAAAGTGAAAAAAGTAAAAGAAAAGTAAAAGTAATTAGCTCTCTGATGCTTTATGGGACTGTATTATGGGACCACTTTATGCTTTTTCCTCTATTTTTCTTTCTTGCTATCCTGAAGACAATGACTACAGATCAGCCATGATCTAATTGGATGGTGGAATGAGCTTGACGGCCTGAATGGGCTGCTTCAATTGCTATATTTCTATGACTCAGCCTGTTCACGATTCCATGGGCACTGTTTAACCACCTAGATAGTCCTGATAGTATGAATTAGTAGATTCATGGACCACTGGAGGATGTCAGAACAAAGTTTCCTTTCCAAGCCCTTTCCAGAAGAAGCCACTAAATAGTGATTGGTACAAAAACAGAAAATGCTCAAAAAAACTCAGCAGGTCTGGCAGCATCTGTGGAGAGAGAAACCAAGTTAACGTTTAGAGTCCGTATGACCCTTCTTCAGAGCTTGAAACGTTAACTCTGTTTCTTTCTCCACAGATACTGCTCGACCTTCTGAGTTTTCCCAGCACTTTCTGTTTTTGTTTCAGATTTCCAGCATCCGTCGTATTTTGCTTTTAATTAAATAGTGATTAGTGTCAGGAATTTAATCAATTTTCCCTCCAGAACCCAGCATTCCCTCCTATCTCAGTTGTGATTAGCCAGTTTAGCAGACTGGAGATTGAATAAGACACCTTTCTAGTTCTAGTTCCACATGGGATAATCCATTTACCAAGTAAGATACTGGAGAACCTTATGGGGGCATTTGTGATAATTTTCTTTATCCTGGGCAGAGAGTCTTGCTGGAGCAATTAAGGAGTGTTTGGGGTATTCAGGAAACATCCTGATTGGTTACAATGACACTCATGTTGATGATCTACGCACCCACAGGGTGATGAAGAAACCAGGGAACAATAGCTGACAAATCTATATTATTGTTATGGCAATGGCCCTGTGGACTGACTTAGAAATTATTGTGTGCGATAACAGCCTGCGAATACTTCATATCACATTGCCCTGTCTGCTATTTTCCCTGAGGGGGTTAATCTATGAATAGTGGGCAAAGTAAACTCATATGAAGGGTAAGCATGCATATGCTAATAGTGCACACAGTAATTTCCAGGTTTATACTTCAGTTTGGAAATAATGAGTGCAACAAAATTTAAGACTGGATCTTCTAATCCAGCGGCAATCCCACCAGATTGTGAAAGGCTTTAGGCTGGAGAGCATTGGACTTCAGTTCATTGGCACGTTGATGAAAGGGCCCTGGTGGAGTTTGTATCTCTTCTGGGTCACATGTTACAGATGGGTGGTGGGGAGTAAAATGGCACAGGCACATTGAGTGACCAGTGGTGTCAGGAAAAGGAAAAAGGAAGTTAGATGAGAACACCACCACCTGGAATTTCCCATCCAAGTCACTCACCATCCTGACTTGGAAATATGTCGGCCGTTCTTTCACTGCCGCTGGGTCAAAATCCTGGAACTCCCTCCCTTACAGCACTGTGGATGTACCTACACTACATGGGCTGCAGCAGTTGAAGATGGCAGCTCACCACCACCTTCTCAAGGACAACGAGGGATGGGCAATAAATGCTGGCCCAGCCAGCGAAGCCCACATCCCATGAATGAATAAAAAAGAAATTTAATCACTCCTGCCCCCCACTCTATCACAGACCTTCCCTTCCATTCTTTCCTCCTCTAAGAGCCCCCATCACTGCACCTCCACTTCCCTGCCTTGCTTAATAATTGTTACATCTCTAATAACACCTAGTTCTAATGAAAAGTCTGATCCTCTCTCCACAAATTCTGCCAGACCTGCTGAATATTTCCAGCATTTTCTGTTTTTATTTCAGAATTCCATCACTTAAGGTTTTTTTTGTTCTTGTAACATGTTTTTGGTGCTGTTGAGGGATAAATAGTGGCCAGGGCGATGAGTAAAAGCCCTGTTTTCCTTTAAACTGCACTACAGGACCTCATACATCAAAATCCTGGAACTTACTCACTAAAAGCATCGTATGTGCACCTACACAACATTGCTTGCAGCTTCTCAAGACGGTGGCTCACTGCTACCTTCTCAAGCGCAATTAGGGATAGACAATAATTGCTGGCCTTGCCAGTGAAGCACCCATCCCATGAATGAATGCAAGCATAGACAAGAAACTTCATATTACGGGCGAGCAGATGGCTCGCACCCCTACCTCCACCCCCCCAAAGAACCAAAGTTGGCTGGAAACTGACTTACTCCACTCCAGCCTGCCCCACAGCCTTAATGCATTGCAAGGAGGGGTAAATTACCTGCCAGTGGGACTTCCACCCCTCACTGGGGAGAGTGTCCAGCTCTCGCGAGCTGCTGGCCAATCGGATTGGCCGGCAGCTCCAACAGCCCCAGCAGCGCCAAGAGCACATTATTGGGACCAGTCCCAAGAAGAAGGCTGAATGGACCCTGGAACACGATAAGTCTGTGGTATTGGGAGGGGAGAGTTCAGCCAGTGAGGAGGGTTGGAGGTGGGACCGGTAGGTTTTGACGAGTAGGTAGGTAGGAAGGGAGGGTGAACTATCTTAGGGGGGGGTTGCCTCTTAGGGGGGGGTTGCCCCTGATGCGCAGAGGGCACTCCCAAAGATAGTATTCCCTCTTCCTTCCCACCCTTTTAAATTTTTTTGAAAAAAATCGGCCTACCCACTCCTGCCTGACTGCCCACACCAACCGTATTATGGTGTGGGCAGCGTATTATCTGGGTCAACTGCTTGTTAACAAGCCCAATTGACCATTGATTATTTATTTAAATATGGCAGGGGTCTGATGATTTCGGCGCCTGCCCACCTACTGTGTTACAGGAGTGAGCTTCGGGTTGGGCAGGAAGGTTGTAGGATTGGCACCAGCCCTAGTTTATGTGACCCTCCCCACCAAAATCACGCCTGATAAAATTCAACCCAAGGTTTTAATTGGTTTAACTTCTCCTCCATAATACTGTATTCAATACTGCAGCACTCTCTGAGTGTCAGCCTATATTTCGCATTCATATCTCTGAAATAGAACTTGAACCCACAATCTTCTGCCTCAGAGTCAAGAAGGATTACCACTGAGCCACAGCAGTCTAGCACCGTCGCTTTGGCTTAAGAGATGGGTGCGTTTCAGCTTGGTGTACACAAATTGGCTGTAACGTTTTCTACATTACAGCAGTTGTTATACTTCAAAAGTACTTAATTGGCTTTAAAACACTTTAGGACATCCTAAGATTGTGAAAGACAATATAAGTGCAAGTCTTTCTGTTTATTATAATTCCGAAATAGAAGGCTCCCCATATAAAACTAGATGCTGGAAGATATGCAAAAACCATTTGTGATCAGCCTCCCATTGATGTTTTTTTAACCAAGTTTCTTGCATGGAATGCAATGTGTCCATCTAAAATCTTTCCTCGTGGATGAGATAAAGAACTCATTGTGTTGGCACTCCGTGGAAAACCATATAGGAGCTTCAATGAGCTGTTCCAACACCCTGCTGGAATAAATCATCCCGAACTAGAGCTACATAAAGTTTATTGTCACTGTAAATCAATGATTCTAATACTGATCATTTTTAAGTTGTGCTCCTTTTATTTGACTTATTGCAGTGTGAAATGCCATAAGCTGCTAAATCATCTTGTGTGTTATTACACATTTGCTGCCAAACATCTGTTATTTGCATAAAGTACTTTGTTGCCATACATGCGATGATTACCCATAGACCAGTTTTAACACCAATCCCTCACCTGTACTATCTCCTTAAAATTTTTTCAACTATTGGCTTTTTTTCAAATTCCAGATGAATATTCAAACCTTGGGTTTGGCCCATATTTTTTGATCCCACATTTTTGTTGCTCAACTCTTCATATAGGGATAATTCCATTAGAACATAATAACATAAGAAATAGGAGCAGGGATAACCCATATGGCCCCTTGAGCCCATTCAGTACGATCATGGCTGATCTTGGGTTTCAACTCCTCTTTCCTTGATTCCCTGAAAGGCCAAAAATCTGTCTACATCAAAGTAAATATATTCAATGGTGGAGCATCTGCAACCCTCTGGGACAAAGAATTCCAAAGATTCACCACCCTTTGAGTGAAGTAAAGCTTCACCACTGATACTTTACATGGACTTTTTGAATTCAATTTAATGGATTAATTATAGGGTTGTCATGAAGATATTAATTTGTATAACGTTATTGAAAATTATTTTTAAATTGGACTTGTAGTAGGGTCTGTGTCTGTGGGTGTGCCTGTGTGTGGTTTAATTGGATTAAAGGCAGATAATCTGGTGCTTTGACGTATAGTGGTTTTGAGATGTTAATTGGGTGAACAGGAAGGAGAACAGTAAGGTGAAGAGTGCATTTGTTGAACAAACCATTCAAAGAAGGGAGTAAAATCTTGCACCTAGCTAGGAAACATCAAGCAATATATTACTAATAAAATTGGTGCTATGAAACGAGTTTTATTGTTAGAAGAGGTGGAGTTCAAAGACCTGGGGATACCATGAGAATTTACATTCAAAGGGAAAGCTAGGTATAAAGAAATGATTTTATATGTGCAAGTCAGGGACACATAAAGTTTAAGCAACCTGTAAACCCTGCAACTGTTGCAAAGGAAACAAATCAAAAGGAACCTCATTTTGAACTTGTAAGGATAAAATGTTCTTTGCCTGGTGTCTGTTTAAAGTCTATGGGTGGTTGTTGCCTTGGTGAAGATTTACCTGGGAGTGATTCATTTGTGGATTTGTTTAAAAGTTATTATGGTAGTAATTTGTAGACATGTGTTTGTGTTTAATTAGTTGTTAAATCAATAACCGGTTGTTAGTTTTATATAAAAACCCTCTTGAGGCTTGATGGTTTTATTTTTGAATTCAGAGCTGCATCTCAAATATAACAATTGAAAATATACGTTATGACAGTTGTTTAGAGTTTCCCTCTGGGATTTTAAATAATTCAGCCTTTAACAACTGCTGTGTCGTAACAAGTGGGGGCTAGTCTGGGATAATATTTGTAATTCCTTATTGGTTTGGAATTGGTGAAGGTTCCAAGTGTGATAAGTATTTTCAATTCAGGAGTTGGTGAGGTTTTGTTATAAGTGGTGAGCTGGCTTTGGCAATTGCTAAGACTTGTCTGGGAGTAGAAGATATAACTCTGATTGGATTACAAAAAATATCCAAGGATAAGTTAACAAAGTTGGCAGATAAATTAAAATTGGGGTTATCTGCGGGGGCTAGGAAAGCACATATAATTGAAATGATAGCACAGCATTTGAAATTGGAAGTGATACCTGACACTGGCCAGTCACAGCTGCAGGTAGTGTGACTTCAGTTTGAAATGAAGCTTGAATTTGAACAAGCAAAGGAAGTGAAAAGACTGGAACTAGAGGCAGCAGAGAAAGAAAAGGAAAAAGAAAGATAATTTCAAAAAGAAATTGGAATGCGAAAACCAGATCGCCAGAGGGAAAAGTTAGCATTGGAAGAGAAAACTAAGGAGAGTGACAGAGAATATCGGCTTAAAAGGCTGGATGTTAAAAAAGAGGCCTCAGATTCTGAGGAGAGTTCTGATGATGAAAAAACCTTTAACCTAAAACCCAGTGGGGAGATGTTTAAGTTTGTACAGGCTCTTCCAAAGTTTGAGGAAAAAGATATTGAAGCATTTTTTATTTCATTTGAGAAGCTAGCTAAGCAGATGAAATGGCCACAGAAGTACTGGACATTATTGTTACAGTCTAAGCTGCTAGGTAGAGTGCACGAGGTATAGACTTTATTGTCTGAAGAGGTATCGGCGAATTATGAAGTGGAGAAAAAGGTTATTTTGCGTGCATATGAGTTGGTTCCTGAAGCATACAGGCAGAAATTTGGGAATAAGAGAAAACAGCCTGGTCAAACTTATATTGAGTTTGAAAGAGTAAAACAAAGTAATTTTGACCAGTGGATACCGACATTAAAAATAAAGACAACATACGCAGCTCTTAGGGAAACAATTCGTTTGGAAGAATTTAAAGACTCAATCCCTTTGGTAGTGAGAACTTATGTGGAGGAACAGAGGGTTCAAGCTAGAAGACAAGCAGCAGAGATAGCTGATGATTATGAGTTAGTTCATAGAGCTAAACTTTTTTCCATCACCCTTTCAAATTTGAAAAGGATAGAAAGTGGGAAGGTGAAAGGAAGGTAGGGAAGAAAAGGAGCAGCTGGAAATTCCCAGGAAGTATTTTCTCAAAATAAAAGGGAAGTTGCTGAGGGTAGAAATGACATTCAAAAATTGAGGTGCTTTCATTGTAATAAAATGCGGCACATGTGTTGGGAATTGCAGGGAAAATCTGTTGGAATTATTGGGGTACAGAAAAGTTCTAGAAGTAAAAGTACTGTGGGTTCTGAGGTTCAGACACAGGAAAAACTAATGGTTTGTGTACAGATAAAACAGGGAGAATCACTGATAGGTAAAGGAGTGGGAATGTGTTCACAATTTACCCAAGGGAGTTCTGAGGAGCAGGTTGCAGAAATATCTAAAGACTGTGTGTGAAGGGAAAGTCTTTCCATCTGTATAGGGTGGAGTAGTAAAGATGTTAACATTTTAAGAGACACAGGGTCTAGTTAATCCTTAATGTTGTGGGATAGTGATATTTGTTGTTCAGAGGGAGTGTTGCAGGAGCAGGTGATAATAAGTGGGGCTCATGGAGATGCTAAATCTATTCCATTGTGCAAGGTAAATTCAAAGAGCAAATGGAAGACAGGCGAAGTTATTATTGGAGTAGTGGAAAATTGCCCATTGCAGGGGTTTAATTTATTCTGGGCAATGATATAGTTGGGTCACAAATGTGGGTGATGCCTATGGTAGTTGAGGAGTCTGTAGAAGTGTTTTCAACAGAGATGTTACAGAAGTAGCATCTTGGATTGTTTCCAGATTGTGAGGTAACGAGATCTCACGATTATAGATTGAAACAAGAAAAACAAGAAGGGCAGGCAGTTCAAAGGCAAGAAGAAGGTGTCGAAATCCAATTAACTGGCATGGTGTTTGATAACATTGTTCAGGAGGAAAGACTACAGGACAATTCAACTGAAGTGTTTAACTCAAGGAGGTTAGTGGAGTTACAGATAAATGATTTGCAATTAATGCAGTTATATCAAAAAGCTTATTCAGAAATAGAAGCAAAATGTATTCCATCATGTTATTACCTTAAGGGAGGTATTTTAATAAGAAAATGGAGCCCGGATCATGTCTCAGCAAATGAAAGCTGGAGTGAGGTGCATCAGATTGTTATCCCTTTAGGGTAAAGAAATGAGATTCTGAGGATTGCTCATGAAATTCCAATGGGGGGACATTTAGGAATTAGGGGGAGAATTTTCTCCCAGTCGGGGGGGGGCGGGGGTGGTGTTGTGTGGGTACTGCCATTTTACGCGGGCAGACCAATTAAGGCCCACCCAGCATTACGCGTGCCCAGGAATGCTGAGCGCTTCCTGTGCGTGCGGGGGTGGGGTTGTTGCCTGAATCGGGGAGTGTGCTTTTTCGCATATGCGCGTGAAAGAGGCAGAAATCTCCTTGCGACACAGAGGTGCCTCAGGGAGATTCTTTCACTTATAAAACATAGAATAAAGGCAAAAAAAAAAAATTTAAGTACATGTCCCCTCATGTGAACTGTCACTTGAGCTGGGACATGGCCACTGATTTTATTAAAAAATTTTCAAACACATTAATAACATTCATGAAACCTCATCCCACCTGTGGATGAGGTTCCTTGAAAAATGCGAAGGCTGCCTGGGCTCTTCGACTGCCCCCCGCCAACCTTAAGGTTGGACGGGCAGCTCAGCTAATTGCTTCATTGGCTATTTAAATGGCCTTAATATGCCTTTGACAGGTCAGCAGGCATGCAGCTGAGCCGGCTGCTCACCCGCCGAACTGAAAACCTAAATGACGCGCGGTGATGTCAGGATGCATGCGCAACGTCATCGCGTGTCATTTTACGCCTCAGCGAGAGAGTCCCACCCCCACTCGCCAAGCCAAAGATTCTATCCTGGGAAAACATAGGAAAAGATGCAGAAGTGTTTTTGGGCCAAGATTGCATAGGGATGTAGTCAAATTCTGTAGAACCTGCTATACATGTCAAATAACAGGAAAACTACAACAGTGATTAAGCTGACGCCTTTATTCCCAATACCAGCATTTGAAGAACCTTTTACCAGGACCATGATTGATTGTTTGGACCCCTCCCTAAGACTAAAAGTGGAAATCAGTACTTACTGACAATGATGGATATGTCTACCAGGTTTCCTGAAGCAATACCTTTAAGAAATATTACAACTAAGAGGATTGTAAGGGAGTTAACTAAATTTTTTACAAGCTATGGTTTACCTAAGGAAATACAATCAGGTCAGGGCTCAAATTTCATGTCACAGCTGTTTAAGGAAGTAATGAACAGTTTGGGGATAAAACAATTTAAGTCAACAGCTTATCATCTGGAGTCACAAGGAGCTTTGGAAAGATGGCATCAAATTTTAAAAACCATGATTAGAGCATAGTCTCAGGATTATCTACAGGATGGAAGGATTCCATTCTTGTTATTTGCTTTTAGAGATGCTCCTAATGCATCGTCTGGTTTCAGCCCTTTTGAACTAGTTTATGAAAATGAAGTAAGGGGACCACTGAAATTGATTCATGAGAAATTGACGGGTCAAAATTCAGAAACTATTCTCTTGGATTACGTAAAAAATTTCAGGGAAAGATTGAACAGAGCAACAGGAACCAATTTTGGCAGTACTAAATTGTGCCAAGCAATTTAAGTTGACTGTTGAGTCAAGCGATGTAGGCATTGGGGCTGTACTGTTACAAGAAAATGATACTGAAATTGAAAAACCGATAGGGGGTATTTTTCACGGAAGCTGAATGTACAACAGAGAAGGTATTCAATGATTGAGAAAGAGACCTTGGGCTTGGTGTTAGCGTTGCAGCATTTTGAAATTTATATTGCAAACAATTCATCAGAAACAATTGTTTATACAGACTATAATCCTTTGAAGTTTTTGGGCAAATTTCGAGACAGAAGTGCAAGGCTTTCAGGTGCAGTCCATTGTTACAACCATTTAATCTCTGGATTATACATGTTGCTGGTAGAGAAAATCTGTTTACAGATGTGTTGTCAAGAGTTTGAAATTTAAAGGAAAATTGGACATTAAAAAAAACTAGGACACTGAACTATATATAATATGTATATATATATATATATGCATCTGGTAATGTAATAATTTAATAAGTATAGGAGAGAATGTTAGATGGGTTGTTAAAAAATGAAGCCATCTTTTAAACTTATAACTCTGCATTTTTCAATAGGGAGGGGGATGTGATGAAAATATTAATGTATATAATGTTATTGGGAATTATTTTTAAATTGGACTTGTAGTAGGGTCTGTGTCTATGGGTGTGTCTGTGTGTGGTTTAAATGGATTAAAGCCAGATGGTCTGGGTGCTTTGATGTATAGCAGTTTTGAGATGTTAATTGGGTAAACAGTAAGGTAAAGTGTACATTTGTATTTATTGAATAAACCATTCAAAAGAAGGGAGTAAAATCTTGCACCTAGCTAGGAGACACTAAACAATATAGTACTAATAAAATTGGTACTATGAATGAGGATTTATTGTTAGAAGAGATGGAGTTTAAAAACCTTGGGATACCATGAGAATTCACCGTCAAAGGGAAAGCTAGATATAAAGAAGGGATTATTGTATGTGCAGGTCAGAGACATGTAAGATCTAAGCAGAAGTACCTGGAAAAACTCAGCAGGTCTGGCAGCATCGGCGGAGAAGAAAAGAGTTGATGTTTCGAGTCCTCATGACCCTTTGACAGAACTAGGTGAATCCCAGGAAGGGTTGAAATATAAGCTGGTTTAAGGTGGGGGGGGGGAGGGCGGTTTGGGTGGGTGGAGAGGGAGAGAAGTGGAGGGGGGTGGTGTGGTTGTAGGCAAAAGCAGTGATAGAAGCAGATCATCAAAAGATGTCACAGACGGCAGAACAAAAGAACACATAGGTGTCGAAGTTGGTGATGTTATCTAAACGAATGTGCTAATTAAGAATGGATGGTAGGGCACTCAAGGTATAGCTCTAGTGGGGGTGGGGGGAGCATAAAAGATTTAAAAATATTTAAAAATAATGGAAATAGGAGGGAAAAAGAAAAATCTATATAATTTATTGGAAAAAAACAAAAGGAAGGGGGAAGAAACAGAAGGGGGGTGGGGATGGAGGAGGGAGGTCAAGACCTAAAGTTGTTGAATTCAATATTCAGTCCGGAAGGCTGTAAAGTGCCTAGTCGGAAGATGAGGTGTTGTTCCTCCAGTTTGCGTTGGGCTTCACTGGAACAATGCAACAAGCCAAGGACAGACATGTGGGCAAGAGAGCAGGGTGGAGTGTTGAAATGGCAAGCGACAGGGAGGTTTGGGTCATTCTTGCGGACAGACCGCAGGTGTCCTGCAAAGCGGTCGTGCAGTTTACGTTTGGTCTCTCCAATGTAGAGGAGACCACATTGGGAGCAACGAATGCAGTAGACTAATTTGGGGGAAATGCAAGTGAAATGTTGCTTCACTTGAAAGGAGTGTTTGGGCCCTTGGACGGTGAGGAGAGAGGAAGTGAAGGGGCAGGTGTTGCATCTTTTGCGTGAGCATGGCGTGGTGCCATAGGAGGGGGTTGAGGAGTAGGGGGTGATGAGGAGTGGACCAGGGTGTCCCGGAGGGAGCGATCCCTACGGAATGCCAATAGGGGGGGTGAAGGGAAGATGTGTTTGGTGGTGGCATCATGCTGGAGTTGGCGGAAATGGCGGAGGATGATCCTTTGAATGCGGAGGCTGGTGGGGTGATAAGTGAGGACAAGGGGGACCCTATCATGTTTCTGGGAGGGAGGAGAAGGCGTGAGGGCGGATGCGCGGGAGATGGGCCGGACACGGTTGAGGGCCCTGTCAACAACCGTGGGTGGAAAACCTCGGTTAAGGAAGAAGGAGGACATGTCAGAGGAACTGTTTTTGAAGGTAGCGTCATTGGAACAGATGGGACGGAGATGAAGGAACTGAGAGAATGGGATGGAGTCCTTACAGGAAGCGGGGTGTGAGGAGCTGTAGTCAAGGTAGCTGTGGACCTCAACCGTGTCTGGCCCATCTCCCGCGCATCCGCCCTCACGCCTTCTCCTCCCTCCCAGAAACATGATAGGGACCCCTTGTCCTCACTTATCACCCCACCAGCCTCCACATTTAAAGGATCATCCTCCGCCATTTCCGCCAACTCCAGCATGATGCCACTACCAAACACATCTTCCCTTCACCCCCACTGTCGGCATTCCGTAGGGATCATTCCCTCCAGGACATCCTGGTCCACCCCCTACTCCCCAACCCCCACCTATGGCACCACCCCATGCCCACGCAAAAGATGTAACACCTGCCCCTTCACTTCCTCTCTCCTCACCATCCAAGGGCCCAAACACTCCTTTCAAGTGAAGCAACATTTCACTTTCATTTCCCTCTCTACTGCATTTGTTGCTCCCAATGCGGTCTCCTCTACATTGGAGAGACCAAATATAAACTGGGCGACCGCTTTGCAGAACACCTGCGGTCTGTCCGCAAGAATGACCCAAACCTCCCTGTCGCTTGCCATTTCAACACTCCACCCTGCTCTCTTGCCCACATGTCTGTCCTTGGCTTGCTGCATTGTTCCAGTGAAGCCCAACGCAAACTGGAGGAACAACACCTCATCTTCTGACTAGGCACTTTACAGCCTTCTGGAGTGAATATTGAATTCAACAACTTTAACAACATCTTGACCTCCCTCCTCCATCCCCACCCCCCTTCTGTTTCTTCCCCCTTCCTTTTGTTTTTTTCCAATAAATTATATAGATTTTTCTTTTTCCCTCCTATTTCCATTATTTTTAAATATTTTTAAATCTTTTATGCTCCCCCCACCCCCACTAGAGCTATACCTTGAGTGCCCTACCATCCATTCTTAATTAGCACATTCGTTTAGATAATATCACCAACATCGACACCTATGTGTTCTTTTGTTCTGCCGTCTGTGACATCTTTTGATGATCTGCTTCTATCACTGCTTTTGCCTACAACCACACCACCCCCCTCCACTTCTCTCCCTCTCCCCCCACGCAACCCCCCACCGCACCCCCCCCCCCCCCCCCCCCCCCCACCACCTTAAACCAGCTTATATTTCAATCCTTCCTGGGATTCACCTAGTTCTGTCAAAGGGTCATGAGGACTCGAAACGTCAACTCTTTTCTTCTCTGCCGATGCAGCCAGACCTGCTGAGCTTTTCCAGATAATTCTGTTTTTGTTTTGGATTTCTAGCATCCGCAGTTTTTTGTTTTTAAGATCTAAGCAGCCTGTTACCATACAACTGTCTGCAAAGGAAACAATTTGAAAGGAACCTCATTTTGAATTCGAAAGTTAAAATGTGCTTTGCCTGGTGTCTGTTTAAAGTCTATGGGTTGTCATTGCCTTGGTGAAGATTTACCAGAGAGTGATTAATTTGTGGATTTGTTTAAAGGTTAATATAGTAGTAATTTATAGACATATTTATGTGTTTAATTAGTTAGTTTTATATTAAAAAAACCTCGAGGCTTGATGGTTTTATTTTTGAATTCAGAGCTGCATCTCAAACATGCCAATTGAAAATATAGGTTATGACAGTTGTTTAAAGTTTCCCTCTGGGATCTTAAATAACTCAGCCTTCACCAATGCTGTGTATTGACAGAGTCATAGCACCATATTTGAACAGACAAGTGAAGGCAATCACTCTGCTTACCTCTGGAGTTGGTATCTTCTTGCACTACAGTAACACCATGTTGGGGGGGCTGAGTGGGAGCGGGCGCAGACCCGATCGCTGCCCGCCATTTTACGCGGGTGGGCCAATTAAGGCTGCTCACAATGGCCAGCAGTAGGGCCCACCAAAGGGCTTCTGTTGAGCACGCATGTCCAGAGGGTAGCCCAGTGGGGCAGGCCAGGCCGGCGGGTAGGGCAGTGGGGCAGAGTGCTCCTCGGTTCTCGGATGAGTGTCTAGCTGCCCTCCTGGAGGAGGTGGGGGCGTGGCAGGAGGCTCTGCTTCTGAGGGGTGGGAGGCGGAGACCTCCCCACCTGACCAAACGCATGTGGGAGGAGGTGGCCGAGAGTGTGAGTTCCCGTGATGTGGTGCGACGCACATGGGTCCAGTGCTGAAAAAGATTCAGCGACCTCCTACGCTCGGGAAGGGTGAGTACCATGTTGGCTGAGGTCACTTAATGCAGCCTTACCCTTTCCTCCAATTCTGCCCTAGGATCTGTACCTAGGCATAGCGCTGGAACTGGGAAGCATGTCAAAGTCAGGGTGCTAACATGCTGGAAGGGGAGCTTCCAGGTGGTGGGGCACCAATTCATCTACTGGCCTTTGCGTTCCACATGCTTGTGCCTCCTTGCTTAGCAAGGTTACACCTTGTGGTGCCACATGGGATGGAGGCAGCATTTGGGCAAGGGTGGGGGTCAGCCCTGGCTTCTTTGGGTGAGTGTGTGGCAGCTGCGGGGTAATGAAGAACTGGAGTCCTGCAATGTCCCACTCTGGCTGGGTTGGCAGGGATGCGATGGGCATCCAGGTACAGGATGGACTAATCAATGCTCCTCTCTCCTTTTCAGGAGAAGACTGCGAACAATTCCACAGAACGGACACAGACTGGCGGAGGCCAGGCCCAGTTGGCCATCTTGACTCCTTTTGAACAGCAGGCCATGGGTCTGGAGAGGCGCCATGTGCCCAGGTCCACCGGTGGCGGTGAGACTGGGTGCCACGGAGAGGTATGTTTGGCGAGCATGGAGGTCACCATGTGTGTCCCAGCAGTCATGGCATTGCTGATTGCTCAGTGTTTGAAGTTTGCAACATGGGTTGGCTATTGATAATGGAAGGATGAGTGCAGGGGGACAGGGATGAAAATTGACATTGTCTGCACTGTAACTAATCAAATGTCTTTGTTCTTCCTTTTAGCATCACCGGAGCAGGGCCGGGAGGAGGAGGTAGAGGAGCCACCTCTCAAACCTGAGGGCACAGAGCAAATCGACTCACCAGCGTCACACCACCTCCGAAAGGCAGGCACCAGCTCAGATACTAGCACCTCGGTGGGAATTAGATCTTCGACTAGTGTCCCGGGGCACGGTGGTGAGGGCACTTCACACTCGCTTGAGGTGCGGGCAGAGACAGAAAGTGCTGGCAGTTGGGGGACTGCTGGGGACCAGGCACATGCTCGGTCTGTGGCTGGTGATGTGCCCCTGGAGTTGTCCGTGAGGCAGCCGAGTGGAGCAGGGTGTGCGGAAGGACCTGGCGGAGATACATGAGGCTATACGTGGCATGTTGCCCATGCTGGAGGAGACCACGCAGAGCATCACCGATCCAGTGAGCCTCATTGCCGAATGCCATGCTTTATCCATGGAGAGAGTGGCGACTCTCGAGGAGAGGCTCCTCCAGGCGACTAATCACGCCTCCTGGGGTTGCGGTCTGACCAGCAAGGCCTCACAGCAGCATTGACCTCAGCTGGTCAGTGCCAGTGTGGGAGATGGTTTGGGCACCAAGTATCCCAGCTCGGCGCCCATCCATCTACGGTGAGCAGGGAGATCCAGATTGACCTCACGTTGGCGGAGCAGCTGCCTGTCATCTCTGCGGGCTCCTCTCAGGGCACTCCGGATGAGGGCAGCAGCTCCTTCGCCCCTCTGCCAGTGACCGTGGCATCTGATGAGGCTGCGATGACTGGGGAGATGCCAGCTGTGGAACTAGCCAATCTCTCCCAGGCGGGGCCATCAAAGGCTCCACGGGCCAGAAGACAGCTGCCAAGGTCACCAAGGCCAACAGGACAGCACAGTGAGCAGGCTGTCTCAGATGCCAGTGCCAACGAGAGGATAGCACCTAGATGTAACACACATAAGTGTAAATTTAAGGCACATTAGGCACACCACGGGTTTCTTACTGGTGCTTTTATGTTGCCCCATGTTAGTTCATTTAAGACTTAGTGTGATGAGCAACGCCTTTTTTTTTGGATTCTGAAGTTACTTTTGTAATCTCATTAAATTTTGATATGTAACCATGGCTCAGGGCGATTCCTTATTTCTGTAGGTGGACAGGAACCCATGATATTGTGAGTGAGTTGTTTGACTTTGAGCTTTATTGACAGGGGCCTCAGTTAATGTCCCTATCCAGGCAGATTTAGCACTCAGGTATCGAGTATGGAGCCTGCAGCCCTGGCGTGCATTGAAGGTCCATCTGTGGTGGGCTAGCTGATGGTTCTTTTGATTAAAGGCCCCCCCCCCGGGTGTCCCTGCCTCCCTGGAGTAAGCCAGGATCAGCGTCTACCCCCTCAGCATTCTCCTGTGCGTGCTCGTCCTCAGGCTCACTGCTGGACTCAGTGTGCATCCGAAGCAACTGCGTCTATATCTTCTTCCTCCAAAGCATCTCCCCTTTCCAGTGCCAGATTGTGGAGAGCACAGCATGCAACTACTACCAGTGACACACGATCTGGGGGGTATTGGAATGCGCTCCCTGAACGGGCCAGGCATCAGAAGCACATCTTGAGAAGACTGATGGTTCTCTCCACCACAGCCCTTGTGGTGCCCTGGCTCCTATTGTACCGCTGCTCAGCTTCTGTTCTTGGATGACAGAGAGGTGTCATGAGCCACCTTCTGAGGGGATAGCCCTAGTCACCCAGCAGCCATCCATCCAGCCGAGCTGGAGCACTGAAGAGCCCCGGCACCTGGGAGTGTCTGAGGATGTAGGTGTTGTGGGAGCTGCCTGGCTACCTTGCGCAGGTTTGCAGAATCTGCATCCTGTGATCACACACTATCTGCACGTTCATGGAGTGGAAGCCCTTCCTGTTGACGAAGGCACCGGGCTCACCCATTGGCACCTTGATGGCCACATGTGTACAATTTATTGCACCCTGGACGGGGGGGAAGCCAGCAATGGCCGCGAAGCCTCTGGCTCACTGTGTCTGGCCTCATCCCAGCCATAATGGATGAACAGAGCGTCTGTCACCTGCTTGACACAAGTGTGGACAGCTCTCTGGGAAACTCCGCAATGATCACCCACCGACCCCTGGAAAGAGCCAGAGGCATAGGAGTTGAGGGCAGCTGTGACCTTTAGCGCTACTGGCATGGGGTGCCCACCCACACAGTTGGCGCAGATCTCAGGGCCTATCATCTGACGGATGGAGGTGACTGGCTCATTCCGAGAGATGGAGCCAACTTCAGCACTGCACGTCAGACATATTGAGGTAGCTGCTTCACCGCCTGTAAACCCTGGCAGCAGGATAGTGGCGTCTTCTGTGGCCCCTTCCACCTGGGACTTCCTGTTGGCCCAACGCCCCTTGTGCCTGTGCCTCTCCTCCCGAAAATGGTTCCCCTGGACACTGAATGTGCACTCCTGACCTCCTCCCCCTTCTGGCTCTCCCTTCATCCTCAGAGGCGGTGCCTCCAGTGGAGAGCACAACTCCCATTCCCAGGCCAAGGGAAGACTTCCTGAAACCTGCAGGCGCCAAAAGTGATCTTTACCTGACCTGAAGGCTGTTACTCCTGTCCAAGCAGCTGGCATGAGTTTTGAAGTATTCCTGCTCACACAGGCAAGAATCAGTAACTTTCACAATTGAATATCTAACAGATAACATTCACGACCCCACTCATCCCTCTTACGCCGCCCGTGGATGAGGTTTATACAAATGTCTCCTACCCGACTGCCTGTTGCTCCCGTGCAACCTCCTGAAGATCACACAGGCCCCGAGAAATTGCAGTCAGTTGCTGCCTCAAGGGCCTTAACTACATGATTAATTAATGGCTGGCGCGCATCCAAGAACATTGCGTGCCCGCCCTCCTAAATATCACGAAGGCGCGAGGTGACATCGGGATGCTCGCCTGATGTCACTGTGCGTCATTTTACACCTTGGCGTGCGGGGTCTATCTCCGCACACCAATGGGAAAATTCTGGCCCTAGAGTTAACACTCACAGCACTGGTTCCTTGAGTTAGCAATTCCTTTGACATTTAGAGTATGAATTACCATAGTTAGTGCCTCCCTTAACACCATCTAAAGCAATTCAAGCATTGTCTTTTCCACATTTAGCATTTCCACACAGGGAATTGGCCTCTCAGTGGACAATAGGGATATTATTTCCAAGTAGGTCAGGAAGAAGATTGGCAGTGAAACAATTATTAAGAAGCTACAGATGAAAAGTCATTGGGCCCAGATGTGTGTGTTCTGAAATAAGTGAATTTAGAATCAGGGCATATTGAAAAAGACAAAAACAGAATTACTTGGAAAAACTCAGCAGGTCTGGCAGCATCGGCGGAGAAAAAAAGAGTTGACGTTTCGAGTCCTCATGACCCTTCGACAGAACTGTCGAAGGGTCATGAGGACTCGAAAAGTCAACTCTTTTTTTCTCCGCCGATGCTGCCAGATCTGCTGAGTTTTTCCAGGTAATTCTGTTTTTGTTTTGGATTTCCAGCATCCGCAGTTTTTTGTTTTTATATTGACAAAGACTTCAGCAAAAATGGTTGAAGAAAACTAGAATATAATCAGTGTAATTCGAGTCTTCCAAAGGCTAGATGCATAATCCTAGCAATCATTGGTTTGCTATCCACAGTGGGGGTACAGCAGGAATTATTGCTGACATCTTCTGGATTGAAACCTAAGTTTCTGGGATATCTTATAGAGGATGCAATTGAAGAATATCTAGGATGAACAAATATCAGAAATTTAAGCCCACATAAGATTATAGGACTATAATTTACTTTTACAGAGCACTTTAATGCACTAAAACATTCCAAGGCATGTCACAGGAGCATTAAAAAACAAAATTTGTCACCAACCCACTAATGGAGACCTTAGAATAGGTTGCCAAATGTTTAGTCAAAGGAGTGGGCTGTAAGCAGCATCTGAAAGGAGGTGGAGAGGTGGGGAGGTTTAGGGAGGGAATACCAGAGCTTAGGACCCAGTCTACTGAAGGCATGGCCACAAATTGTGGAGTAACAGCAATCTTAGATGTACAAGAGACCTGGATTATGGAGTGCAAAGATCTTAGAAGGTTGTAGGAGTGGAGGAGGTTACAGAGATAGGGAGCAGGGTAGCTATTGAGAGATTTAAAAGCAAAGATGTCAATTTTGAAATCGAGTTGTTGCTGGACCGGAAGCCAATGTAGGTCAGCTAGTGCAGAGGTGCTGAGTGAATGTGAATTGGGGTACAGGCAGCTTGGGATGAGACAGCTTGAGATGAGACGATTAACTGAGGCTCTGGGTTATATTGCTGTATTGTTATATTATTTGTAAAGGTCTAGGAACTAATTGGTTTCTGAATATATATTCACTGTCACACTGCAGTCATGTGCTGAGTGACAATGTATCAGTCTACAAGCCACAAGGAGAGATGAAAGAAATACACTCAGTGAACCTCCAGCATTTTAAGACTGAGGTGTTATTATTTTGTACATATGGAAGCCAGAAGACAAGATATGGTGGCAATGGGTATCGTGAGCAAAAGGCCAGATACCTTGAATGAATTTAATGCTGATTTAGATTGAATTATCAACCCGAATTAATGTCAGAGAGGGAGAGAGAGAAACTGAGTGAATTGTGCCACTGCAGTAATAAACGTACAGCTCCAGTCCATGAAGAATTAGAAGGCTGATGATGTGATAGAAAAGTTTAAACAGAAGTGCGCATTGACATTCAGTAGGATTCTGGTGAAGAGGAAAGTGTCAGCTCCTTCTCTTTGTCGGCAGGAGAGAAAGAATTCGATTAGTTCAATAGCTGGGAGTTGAGTGGCGATGACAGCAAACACTCAGACAAATTTTTTTTGAAAAATTCACCACACACCTCTGGCCAAAATCAAATCATCGGATTTAATGATATGAATTTCAAGGCCTGAGGCAGGAATCAGGTGAGCCTGTTGACAATTACATAATAAGATTGAAAAATTCAGCCAGAAAGGTAAATTTAAGGAGAGCTGAAAGGCTGTTAGATCAGCTCATTTGGAGTTCTGCAGACCCTGAAGTTCATAAAGGTTTAATTGGAAAGGATAAGTTCACAATATTGAAGGCTGCTGACACTGCCAGAGCACTTGAATCCACGAGTAGACAGATGAAGATGTTGACTACCCGGAAGGCTAGCTTTCAGTCAAGCCAAGAGAAAGGCAGCAAGTTTGATGAAGTGAAACATCAACAAAAGAACGCACACCAGACAGACAAAGAAGATGCGCAAGATCTGTATACGAGCACTCGAGTTCAGACAAAAGGAAATGTGGATCGAACTGCAGAACTTTTGAAAAGCACTGGCAAAAGGTGTGCAGAACAAAGAAAAAAGACAGCAAACAAGTTATCAGACACAGAGCAACACGGGGAAAGGGAAGGAAAAAGAAACCAAAACATCCATACCCAGTAAGATGACAATGGGTTTAAGAGCATAATAGATATAGGAACCATGCAACTGCATGAAATGGTCGGATGTGACAGTTTCCAGCGAAAAGAAATTCAGATCAGGAAGAAGGTGAGGAATAAACTCATAACTGTAAATCTGAAGCTGCAGCTTGATACCTGAGTACAGAGTAATATTATTCCGCTCAGACTGTACCAGAAGATCTTTTCTGGAAATTTTAAAGAAAATGGGTACTCAAATAAAGATGCTCTGAAACTGAGCAACATCATGTTAAGGGCATACAGGGCAATTGAGGTTTAACATCGCGGACCAGCACAAACCAGAGTGACACATAAAGGAAAAGATGTTAACTGTATGCTCTACGTTGCTGAAACAGGTGAACCTGCTATCCTGGGGCTTAGCAGTTGCGAAGACCTGCAGATTATCTCAAGCGGAGTGGAGGAAGATAGGGACTGCTGAGTGAGTAGGGGGGGGATGTGGGGGTTTGGGGAGAGGGGCTGCTGAGTGACTGGAGGGGAAGTGGGGTTTGGGGAGAGGGGCTGCTGAGTGAGCAGAGGGAGGAGGAGGTTGGAGAGAGGGGCTGCTGGGTGAGCAGAGGGAGGAGGAGTTTGGGGAGAGGGGCTGCTGAGTGAGCAGAGGGAAGAGGAGGTTGGGCAGAGGGGCTGCTGAGTGAGCAGAGGGAAGAGGATGTTGGGTAGAGGGGCTGCTGAGTGAGCAGAGGGAGGAGGAGGTTGGGGAGAGGGGCTGCTGAGTGAGCAGAGGGAGGAGGACGTTGGGGAGAGGGGCTGCTGAGTGAGATGAGAGAAGTTGGGGGGTTGGGGGGGGGGCTACTGAGTGAAATGGGGGAATTATGGGTGTTGGGGAGATGGGCTGCTGAGTGAGCAGGGGAAGGGAGGGTTGGGGAGAGGGGCTGCTGAGTGAGCAGGGGGAAGGGAGCTTTGGGTAGAGGTGCTCCTGAGTTTGTCTGTCAGGGGAGTGGAGTTGGGCAATGGTCTGTGTGTTTGTGTGTCAGGGAGCAACATGGGATGTCTCCGAGCAGCACGGACCTGGGAGGGAGCAGTGCACAGAGTGTCGATGGGGTCAGGGAAGCAGACTGTAGGTGACTTATTTTAAATGTAGAATGTTGTGAAGGACATAACCTTTTATCCAAGCAGCTCACTTGGGCCCCTCAGCTCTGCTGATGCTGTTCACGTTGTTACCTTGGAGTTCCCACCCCTGGGTCTCCAGTCTCCCTTTCCCCCTTTCAGTCTCTGGTCTTGACTGCACCATCTGTCACCCCACCGCCTGCAACCTCTCCGGTCTTCTGGCCTCATCAGAACCCTGTTCTGGTTTCATCAGAAACCCGGTCGCCCAGTTCTCCAGTCTCGACAGAATTCACATAGAGTCAGAGAGATCTGCAGCACAGAAAAAGTCCCTTCAGCCCATCGAGTCTGTGTCGGTCAAACAAGTGCCAAACTATTCTAATCCCATTTTCCAGCACAAGGCCCATAGCCTTGTATGCCAAGGCATCGCAAGTGCACATCCAAATACTTCTTAAATGTTATGAGGGTTTCTGCCTCTATCACCCTTTCAGGCAGTGAGTTCCAGATTCCCACCACCCTCTGGGTGAAAAAATTCTTCCTCACATCCCCTTTGAACCTCCTGCCCCTTATCTTAAATTTATGCCTCGTGGTTAATGATCCCTCCACCAAGGGGACAAGTTCCTTCCTGTCTACCCTATCTATGCTCCTCATAATTTTATACACCTCAATCATGTCCCCCCTCAATCTCCTCTGCTCCAGGGAAAATAACCCCAGTCTATCCAATCTCTCCTCATAACTAAAACTCTCCAGCCCAGGCAACATCCTGGTAAATCTCCTCTGCACCCTCTCTAGTGCAATCACATCCTTTCTATAATGCAGATTCAAGAACTGCATGCAATACTCTAGCTGTGGCCTAACCAGCATTTTATACAGTTCCAGCATAACCTCCCTGCTCTTATATTCTATGCCTCGGCTAATAAAGGCAAGTATCCCATATGCCTTCTTAACCACCTTATCTACCTGTCCCGCTACTTTAAGGGATTAGTGGAAATGCAACCAAGGTGCCTCTGATCCTCGGTACTTCCCAGGGTCCTACTATTCATCCTGTATTCCCATGCCTTGTTTGTCCTGCCCAAGTGCATCACCTCACACTTATCCGGATTAAATTCTGTTTGCCACTGATCAGCCCATCTGACCAGCCCGTCTATATCCTCCTGTAATCTAAGGCTATCCTCTTCACTATTCACCACCCCACCAATTTTCGTGTCATCCACGAACTTACAGATCAACCCTCCCTACATTGAAGTCTAAATCATTTATTTATACCACAAACAGCAAGGGACCCAACACCAATCCCTGTGGAACCCCACTAGACACAGGCATCCAGTCACAAAAACACCCCGTGATTATCATCCTCTGCTTCCTGCCACTCAGCCAATTCTGGATCCAATTTGCCAAATTGCCTTGGATCCCATGGGCTCTTGCCTTCATCATGAGTCTCCCATGTGGGACCTTATCAAAAGCCTTGCTGAAGTCCAAGTTGACTACATGAAATGCATTGCCCTAATCTACACACCTCTTTGAAAAATTCAATCAAATTGGTCAGACATGACCTCCCCTTAACAAACCATGCTGACTGTCTTTGATTAATCCCTGCCTCTCCAAGTGTAGATTAATTCTGTCCCTCAGAATTGCTTCCAATAATTTCCCACCACTGAGGTTAGACTGAATGGCCTGTGGTCCCCTGGTTTATCCCTTCATCCCTACTTGAATATCGGTACCACATTGGCTGTCCTCCAGTCCTCTGGCACCTCTCCTGTGGCCAAAGAGGTATTGAAAATATTGCCAGTGCCCCTGCTCTCTCCTCCCTTGCCTCACTCAACAGCCTGGGATACATTTCATCCGGACCTGGAGATTTATCTACTTTTAAGCCTGCCAGACCACTTACAACCTCCTCCCGTTCTATGATAATTTCTTTAATTATATCACAGTCCTTCTGCCTGATTTCCATATCCACGTCGTCCTCTCACTTGTGAACACCGACACAAAGTGTTCATTTAGAACCCTACCTACATCTTCTGGCTTCACACACAAAATACCACTATGGTCCTTAATGGGCCCTACTCTTTCCCTTGTTATCTTCTTACTCCTAATGCACTTGCAAAATAACTTTGGATTTTCCTTTATTTTATCTGCCATTATTTTTTCATGCCCCTTTTTTGCTCTCTTAATTTCCTTTTTAAGGTCCCCCCTACACATTCTATACTCCTCTAGGGCTTCTGCTGTTTTCAGCCCTCGGTATCTGCCATAAGCCTCTTGTTCTCTTTACCCAATCCTGTATATCCTTCGACATCCAGGGTTCTCTGGATTTGTTGGTCCCACCTTTTGTCTTTACTAGAATATGTTGGCCCTGTACTGTCCCTATTTCTTTCTTGAATGAGTCCCGCTACTCTGACGCAGAAGTAGCTGCTCCCAGTCGTCCACTCTGACAAAATCATATCTGATCTTATTAAAATCAGCCTTCCCCCAGTTTAGAACTCTGATTTCTGGCCCATCCTTGTCCTTTTTCATAACAACCTTGAAGCTAACGGAGTTATGATCACTATCTGCAAAATGCTCCCCCACTGATACCTCTACCACTTGCCCAGCTTCATTCCCTAAAAGTAAGTCCAGGACTGCCCCCTCTCTTGTAGGGCCTTCTATGTACCGGCTTAAAAAGCTCTTCTGGATGCATTTTAAGAATTTCGCTCCCTCTAAACCTTTCACTCTATGATTAACCCAGTTAATGTTGGGGAAGTTGAAATTCCCCACTATTACTACCCTATTATTTTTAAACTTCTCTGAAATTTGCCTACATATCTGCTTTTCTATTTCTCTCTGACTGGGGACTATAGTACACTCCCAGCAATATGATTGCTCCTTTTTTGTTTTTAAGTTCTACCCGTATGGCTTCATTTGAGGAGCCTATTAAGATGTCATCCCTCCTTACTGCTGTAATTGATTCCTTGATCAATATTGCGATGCCACCTCCTCTTTTACCTCCTTCCCTGTCTCGCCTGAAGACTCTATATCCTGGAATATTGAGCTGCCTGTCCTGCCCCTCTTTCAACCATGCCTCTGTAACTGCAATGACATCATCCCTCCGTGTGTTAATTTGTGCCCTCAACTCATCTGACTTATTTGTCAGACTCCTTGCATTCAAATAAATACCATCCAACCTTGCCAAACCCCCTTGTGCCTTAACTGGCCTATAATTTCTATGCCTTCCAGACTCACTTGCTCTCTCTTCTAATTTTGGCTGTGCATCTCCCCCTACTGAACCTCCTCTCAGGATCCCATCCCCCTGCCAAGTTAGTTTAAACCCTCCCCAACAACACTAGCCAACCTCCCCGCAAGGATGTTGGTCCCATTCCGGTTCAGGTGCAACCCGTCCACCTTGTACAGGTCCCACCGCCCCCAGGAACAGTCCCAATGTCCCAGAAATCTAAAGCCCTCCTTCCTGCCCCCTCTCCCCAGCCACGCATTCATCTGGACTAACCCCCTATTTCTATACTCATTAGTGCATTTCACTGGAAGTAATCCAGTGATTATTACCTTTGAGGTCCTGTTTTTTAATGTTTCCTAGCTCCTTAAATTCTGCTTGCAGGACCTCATCCCTCTTTCTACCTATGTTGTTGGTACCAATATGTACCACGATCTCTGTCTGTTTGCCCTCCCCCTTTAGGATGCCCTGCAGCTGTTCGGTGGCATCCTTGACCCTGGCACCATGGAGGCAACATACCATCCTGGAGTCATGTCTACAGCCGCGGAAACGCCTGTCTGTTCCCCTTACTATTGAGTCTCCCACCACTATTGCTGTTTCTCTCTTTTTCCTTCCCCCCCACCATGTGCAGCTGAACCACTCACAGTGCCATGAGCGTGGCTGCACTCCCCAGAGGAACCGTCACTCTCATTGTTTTCCAACACAGAAAAACTATTCTCGAGTGAATGCACCCTGGGGATTTCCTGACTACCTGCCTGACACCTTTCTTCTGACTGATGGTCACCCATTGCCTCTCTGTCTGCACTTAACGTAAGCTGTGCGGTGACCATGTCTAAAAATGTGCTAATCAAGAAACTCTCAGCCTCGCGGAAGCACCTCAGTGCCTCCAGCTGCCGCTTAAGCTCTGAAACTCGGAGCTCAAGTAGCTGCACATTGTGGTCAGTCAGAGCGCAAGGAGCGGCTAGGCTTTCCCACATGTTGCAGGCGGTACATAACATGGGCCTAAGCTGCCCTGCCCTGCCTCTAGTTGAAAAAAAAGCCCTTACTTTAAGTTAAATACAGTAAAAAAAAGTTAAATTTTTTATGTACTTTAAATAAAAACTAGAACTCTTACCTTTCCTTAGCTTAATCTAATTTAAACTGGAGAAAAACATTTACCCATTACTCACCAATCAGCTGTTACCTTTGTGCTGATGTTGCTTTTTAAGCTTCTCCGCACTCGTGCTGGTTCTGATTTCTCCGCCGCTCTCTCGCTCTGTCTTGTGATGTCGCTCTTGTTATTTTCAACAAGAACTGACTGCAGGACACTCTTCCCAGACATTCTCCCTCTACTCACCCTCCCCACCCCCTGCTGACCCTGCCCCACACCCCGTTAACACAATTGTCCACCACTCCCCCTCCTGGTTTTCCAGTCGCTGAGTTGGTCACCCTGATGTGAATATATACCCTGGGACGACATGTCCACTGTCACTCTGCCATCTTGCGCCGAGCCACAATGTACAGTCCACCAGCCACATGGAGAGCTGCAAGAAATACACTCGAGGAAGCTCCAGCAATTTGAGTCTGAAATGTGAATATTTGGTACTTATGGGATCCAGAAGGTCAACGCTCTGTCTTACCTTTCAGGTGGGTGTAAAAGGTGCCACAGTACTGTTTTGTAGGAGAGCAGGGTAGTTTTCCCCAGTGTCCTGGCCAATATTTATTTCTCCAGCAACATCGTTTAAAAACAATCACGTTGTTACATTGCTGTTTGTGAGATGGTGCTGTGTGCAAATTGACAGTCACGTTTCCTGCATAACAACAGGGACCACACTTCAAAAGTACTTAATTGACTGTAAAGCATTTTGAGACGTCCTGAGGTTGTGGAAGATGCTGCAGAAATGCAAGTTGTTTCTCGTTTTTTAGTTTAGTTAATTTGCGGAATAGACGTTGAGATGATAGACTGTTTAATAAAATGAACAGGGTGAACAGGGTGAACAGAGTTCTGACTCATTGGGAATAGATGGTTAGACAGTGACACCAAACTAGGAGAATCATCAAAACATGTTGAGCTGCTACAGGATATGAACCTAAACATTGAGGTGACAAAACAGTCTCATGACTGAAACCTCCAGCTTGCAAGTAACAGCACATCTTCTGACTTAACAGCGTGCAAAAAGGCTGAATGGTTATTTTTGTTCAAACCTCGCTAATACACTCTGCATACACTCCTACCACAGTCATTAATTGTACAGATAACCCTGTTAGTAGCTAGTACTGGAGAGTCAGCCCTGTTCCATATACAGTGAGGACTGGAAGTAAGTACTGACCTTTGTGCAGTCAGTAACAATGGCCAGTTCTGCACTCAGTCTAGTTCCATGCACAGTCATTAAGACAGACACTCCTTTTTTTGTGTGCAGTCAATACAGCCACCAGTCTGGTTTTAAATACAGTCAGTATTAGATGGTCAGTCCTGTATCCAAACCTGAATAGCATGGTCAGGCCTGTGATATATTCTGTCAGTTCAGTTAATATTGTAATCAGTGTTACACAGTCAGTCCTGTTACAGTCAGTATAACACAGCTAAGGTCACTATTAAACAATCTGACCTGTTATAGTGAGTATTTAACAGTAAGTCTAGTTACATAAAGTTATGTGTGGGTGTGGGGATTAGAATTCCCCTCATTTGAATTCTAGCTGCCACTTTTATGTCCGTCCCAGCATTTCTCAGTGTCCACATAGTCCTCAAGTTATTTACTACGATTCTTATTTTAATATCATCTGAAAGTTTTGCTTTCTCTAACCCTATATCCAAATGCCAGAATTTCATTGTGTTTGTTTTGGAGTGAGTCCTTTGATAGTTCTGTTCTTATCTATTTCATTATAACCAGAGTATCTGTTATATTGTTACATTTTACCAAAATGATTTAGGAACTATATCATCATGTGTAAGTATACATTAATATCCAGAGTGCCAAATCACCTACAGCTGTCAGAGTGCCAAAGCAACAATGTATGGCTCCACAGCACATGGTGAGACCTGGGAAAATACTTTCAACGAAAGCTCCATTATTTGTGCCTAAAAGTCTGATTGTCCTGAACTTCTGGGAATCAAAACAGTCTCACTGGCAATGGCTTAGTGTCCTGCTTCTGCACCATTACCCCTGGTGTCCCACAAGAATCTATCCTTGGCCCCCTTCCTATTTCGCATCTATATGCTACCCCTTGACGATATCATCCAAAAGTACAGTTAGCTTTCACATGTACACTGACAACATCCCGTCCTACCTCACCACCACCACCCTCGACCACTCCACTGATGCTAAATCATCAGACTGCTATTCGACACCCAGTACTCGAAGAACAGAAATTCCTTCCAATTAAATATTGGAAAGACCGAAGGCATTGTTTTTGGTCCCCCATCCATTTTGTTCCCCAGCTACCGATTCCATCCTTCTCCCCAGCAACATTCGACCCCAAGATGAGCTTCTGACTTCATATTCATGCCATATACAGTTAGGACTGGAAGTAAGTACTGACCTTTGTGCAGTCAGTAACAACGGCCAGTTCTGCAGTCAATCTAGTTCCATGCACAGTCATTAAGACAGACTCTCCTGTACTTTGTGCAGTCAATACAGCTACCAGTCTGGTTTTAAATACAATCAGTGCTGGATGGTCAGTCCTGTAACGTACAAAACCTGAATAACATGGTCAGGCCTGTGATATATACTAAGGCAGCCTATTTCCAACTCAGCATCGCCCTGGCTTTGCCCCATTTCAGCTCATTTGCTGCTGAAACCCCGATTCATGACTTTGTTACCTCTAGACTTGCCTATTCCAACGTTCTAACCTCTGTAAACCCAAGGTCACCAAAATGCTGCCTGTGTCTTAACTCGCATCAAGTCCCATTCCCCTATCACCCCTGTGCTGACTGACCTACCTTGGCTCCCAGTCAAGCAACATCTTGATCTTAAAATTCTAATCCTTGTTTTCAAATCTCTGCATGGTCTCACTGTTCCCTACTTTTGCAAATTCCTCCAGCTCCACAACTCTCTGATTCTGTCCTCTTGAGCATTCCCAACTTACCTGTCTATGATTGGTGCTATTCAGCTGCCTAGGCCCTAAGCTCTGGCATTCCCTCCGGACACTTCTCCACCTTACTTCCTTGCTTTTTTATTTTAAGGCACTCTTTAAAACCTACCTCTTTGACCACGCTTTTGGTCATCTGCCTTAATATCTCCTTATGTGGCTTGATGTGGTAATTTATTTTATAATGCTCCTGTGAAGCGCCTTGGAATGTTTTCCTACATTAATGGCACTAAGTAAATATGAATTGTTGCTCTCGATGAGAACTGTTATTGCTGGGAATGATTGTCCTCGGTTTGAACAGTGGGTGCTGGACACATCAGGGAGGGAACCTTGATCTTTCGAATAACTATTCCTCAGTTGCTGTTTACATTCGGCATCAGCAATGAAACAAACCTCAGTAGGTGATGTATAAGTCTTGTTATGTGCATCCATCTTCTCCTCCCTGTTCTTTTGTAACAAGATCTAACTATAGTTGTCCTCAGCGCTCATGGTGACTACTGATAGAGGGAACAACGAATATCTTTTTCCGAGCAGTTTAATTACTTTAAGACTGCCTGACATATTAGCTGCATCTGAGCTCAGGGCGATTTTTCAGCATTAATTTTCCACATGTAATGAATTCCTTTTGGTTAAACATTTAGAGTGTTTCTTTTAATTAGACGCCATTAATTCAGAAGAAATGCTTTTATTTGCAAGCTGGAAGTTTTAGTGATGAAGCTGTTAGCCAGTTAGCAGGCACTGTTGAGTGCTGTCTATGGCTCATTTAGCTGAGTTATATTAAACTGTGCGATTAACAGGAAACCAAGATTTCTTTCCGATGTACAGCTTTGGCACTGGAGGCATTTCACACTTGACAGTAGATCACAGGGAGAGAGAGGAAAGTACAGGCAACTCCTTTGTTTTATCCAATGTGAGTAATGCAGAGATCTTATTGCTTTGCTTACATGACAGGACAGAACAAAATCCCTCTGAACCTGTAACATGTCATAAGAGCGGGACTCAGGACATGGCAAGAGCTCAGAGTCCAGTGTGTGTGTGTGCGTGTGTGCGTGCATGTGTGCATATGTGTGTATGACTGCGGTTAGAGTTAATTGTGTTGCCCATTGTAGTCAAACAATTCCCTGGGACTCACTGTTAAAGTTTGCATGTGAAGAAAAGCTACTTGGGGGTTTAACTGGGACCAATGAAATGGCACAAAGCAAGAACCAATGTGCTAAGGAGGGGATGGAGAGAAGTAAAGGAGAAGTGGATTTAAAATGTTTTGCTCCTTCAGGAACACTGCACTCAATCAGACTGCCAACCTTCAAATGTACAACTATAATGAGTGCACTGCTCTCTGAGAGACAATGTGGAGTTTCTGGCTTGCATGTGAGTATTACATGGCCTCAGAACGTTGCCTCAGTTGGAATTCACAGGTTTCAGTCTGACCCTGATATAACTGAAGGTTAACAGTTCCACCAGCATCAGTTAACTACAATGACGTTCTCTCCTTATTTTTCTAACCGTAATTCATTTTTTTTGTTGAAGTTTATAGGTGATTACAATTTAGTGGCAAGCATCACACTCCACTAGAACTGACTCTGAAATGAAGCAGCATTTAGTACAATCCCACGTAATTGAAGCATGTAAAAAGCTTAGGGGTACCTAGGAAATGGAAAGCAATTGAGTGTCAAAGTAAAATCTTCTGGTAGAAGGTGACATACTGACTGCTGAGTGATTAAAGTCATTCATTATTCAGAAGGTTCCTTTTCATTTTTGGAATGACTAATTAATGTTAATATTAATTAATGAAATGCTGGATTTTTGCTCCTCATGCACTGTGTGGATGACACACCAATAACCGAATGAAGGGATATTCTGGACTCGGCTCCCAGATTTCTCAAGCAGTACCTGCTAAGGACTGCTATTCCTTTTTTTTTAGTGGATTTTGCAGTTGTCAAGGTGGTAGATGTCAATGTTTGGAATGAATACGTGTTTTCCTCATTGTGGGCACTCTGTGTCAGCATGAAGCGCTGCCGTGTCAGGTAAAACACAGGTTATTTCCCCCCCCGCCACATTCCTGAATGCGCCAATGGGATGTTTTTTCCAATTCCCATATTAGAAATGGAAATACTCAGCTGGCCAAGAAGAGGGGCCAGAGAAAATGAAGGCCAGCAAATCTCGCGCCTTCTTAGCCCAGTGTCTTCATCTGCAATAAATACAACAGAGGCCGGAATGCCAGAGTGGAGCTCATGAGCCATGCCAGGCCACGCTTAACATAGGGTTGACCACCTTGGCGCAAACCATTGTCTTATGAGACAGAAGAGAAAAAGAACATTAGCTATTTTGTGGTCTTTGATCAAGGTTTCCAATTTAGGAGTAAGTTATCTTGATTTTCTCATATATGAACCTTGGGCAAGGCAAGGATGCCTGAAGTGAAAATCTACTCTTTAACACTAAAACTGGCACAGTTTAGTGTTGCCAACACGGCCTTACATAGACAGGATTCAGACTTTATAAATAATGAAGTTTCAGGATGTGAGTTTGACACTAAGATGATCTGCCCACATCACCAATTTTAAGACTCTCATCCTTGCTTCCAAATCATTCCATTGCCTTGCCCCTACCGAACTTTGCAACTACCTTCAGCCCTACAAGCCTTCACTTACTCCGTACTCCTCCACTCCTGGCCTCTTGCACATCCCCGATTTTAACTGGCTCTACCATTGGTGATCATGCTGCCTAGGCCCTAATCACTCAAATTTCCTCTCTTAACCTCTCCGCCCCTCTATCTTGCTTTCCACTTTAAGGCACTCTCATCAAAAAGTTTGAGCAAGCTTTTGGACATCGGTCCTAATATCTCCTTCTGTGGCTGTGTGTCAAATTTTGCTTGATAACCCTCTTGTGAATCGCCTCAGGACATTTTACTAAATTAATAGTACCGTGTCAATTAAGTTGTTGTTGCCATTGGCAAAGCCAGAACTTTGCCCATTCCTAGTTGCCCTAGGTTACGGCGGGCCCTCTCGTTGTTGCAGTCTATATGGTGAAGGTGTTCCCACCACGCTGTTGGGTAGGGAGTTCCAGGAATTTGACCCAGCGATGACGAAGGAATGACGATACATTTCCAAGTTGAGAGGTCATGTGACCGGGCGAGGAACCTGGAAATGATCGTTGTTCCCAAAAGCACCTGCTATCCTTGACCTTCAGCATGTGGTGGGGGTCAGGGGTTTACCGAATTAAAGTAATTAGTGACCTGTAATCTTTTTAATCTCTCGAGCGATTTCAGGTATTTCGATATTTCATATAAACTGAAGGATTATTTATTATTGTATTAAAGAAGATGAAGCTGGTGAGGCTGCTGAAGTCACAGCTGCTTGAATCCAGTGGTTTGATGGTCAGAGAAATTTGTCTAAGTGACTTGTTGTCACTCAGAACATAGCATTTTCCACCAAAACTCTTTAAATGCCACATTGTGGCATTAGTGAAATTCATTACTGGACTTCCTGTTGGAGCAGATCATTTGACCTATTACAGTGACTGAAGGTCGCACTGCTTCTAATTTAATGGTTGCAAAATTTTTCCAGGCCCTTTCAACCTTTATTCTCTTTTCATTTGGTTATTTTTTAATCCTTGCAATCCCTGTACTTTTCCAGAAGGTGGCACTCAATCAGTGATATGCAGATTGTCACACTTGCTTCTACAGGAACCCATCCAGAGCGTCAAAATTAAGAAATTAGGGAATTGTAATTCATGTTCACTAACTTTTAGGCTCAACTGTTCTCTGCACAATAAGAGGCCCAGAGGCTAATGATCTGGGGACACAGGTTCAAATCCCACCACAGCAGCTGGTGGAATTTAAATTCAATTAATAATCTGAATTTTAAAAAAAAGCTAGCCTCAGTAATGGTGACCATGAAACCATTGTCAATTGTCACAAAAACCCATCTGGTTCACTAATATCCGTTTGGGAGGGGAATCTGCTGTCTTTCCTGGAAAAACTCAGCAGGTCTGGCAGCATCGGCGGAGAAGAGCAAAGTTGACGTTTCGAGTCCTCATGACCCTTCAGCAGAATGCTCTTCTCCGCCGATGCTGCCAGACCTGCTGAGTTTTTCCAGGTATTTCTGTTTTTGTTTTGGATTTCCAACATCCACAGTTTTTTGTTTTTATCTGCTGTCTTTCCTGGTCTGGCCTACATGTGATTCCAGACCCAGAGCAATATGGTTGACTCTTAACTTCCCTCTGAAATGGCCCAGCAAAAGCCACTCTGTTCAAGGGCAAATAGGGATGGGCATGAATGTTGGCCTTGCCAGCAATGACCCCATCCCATGAAAGTATAAAAAAAAAGTATAGGCGAGAGTGTTCACAGTCCCAGTCACTTATCACTCCTGTAGCTCAGCTAACTAACTTCAAAATTCTTGCCCTCATGTAAAAACCCCTCCATCGCTTCACTGATCCCTATTTCTGCAACCTACTCCTGTGCTCTGACATTGCTTCCAACTCTGCTGAGTTGCTCCTGTTAATGTGCTACTTTCAGTGGTGGAGCCTTCATGTGTCCTGTCCCAACATGCTAAGACTCTCTACGTAAGACCCCCTGCCTTGCTCCACCCCTTACGCCCTCAAAAGGAAAATTCAAATCAAACTTTTAGACCTTGGAGTGTTATCTGTCGCTCAGTGGGTAACAACCCTGCTTTCTGAATCACAAGGTTCTGGGTTCAAGTCCCATTTCAGGGCTTAAGCACAAAAGTCAAGGTTACCACTCTAGTTTAGTACTGAGGGAGTGCTGTACTGTCAGAAGTGCCACCTTTCAGATATGATGTCTGTCTGCTTGGGTGGATGTGAAAGATCCCATAGCATTAGTTGAAGAAGAGCAGAGGAGTTCTTTCTGGTGTCCTGGCCAATATTTATCCCTCACTCAACATTACAAAAATATTGCTGAATAAAGACATTTTGTCGAAGCTTTTTATCTTGCACTCATTAGGACCAACGCAAGAATACCAATGACAGGGAAACAACTTTATACTGTATGAGAAGACAGTGCTGATTTGTTGGCAAGTAGACCATGAATGGCAGAGGCGTTGCTATGGAGAATGCACCAGTTAATGGAGACTGGCAATTAACTGCCAAGCATTGTTTGAAATTTAAACAAGGCAGCTTGATTATGATTGGTCAAGGCATTACCCTGAAGAATGAACCAGTGAATGGATATCACTTATTTTGTTTAGCTGAAACAGGCACAATGTTTGTACATGTTCTTTCTGTCTGCAAAGAATAGGGCCAACCAATCAGCAAATCTTCTCATACAGTATAAAGTTATTGCTTCCCCTGGCATTGGTATTCTTATGATTGTCCTGATGAGTGAAAGATAAAAAGCTTTGGCAAAATGTCTTTTTCAGCAATATTCAAGTTCTACAAAAAATAGGTTATCTGGCCATTATCTCAATGCTGTTTGTGGGAGCTAGCTGTGTGCAAAGTTGCTGCTGCATTTCCTACTTTACAACAGTGACAACACTTCAACAGGATTTTATTGGCTGTAAAGTGCCTTGAGACATTTGGTGGTCATGAAAAACACCATAGAAAATGCAACTCCTTCTTTCTTTTGAAAAAAAAACTCTTTGAACTTAAATCCAAACTCTTTAATTGTGCCTCCCATTCTGCTCTATCCTGCTCTTCCTCAAACCTCACCTCCAACTGTGAAGCACCTTGAGATGCTTACCTTTATTCAATTAAGGTACAACATAAATTAAATTGCTGTTTTTAATACCTGTCCTTTGTAGCTCCATTATCAATCATAATGGTATGTGTGATATAGTGACGCCATATCGTTTTGCCCTTTATACCCTCCCTCAATAGAAAAGAAACATTTGCAATTATACAGTGCTTTTCATGACCATGAGATGGCTCAAAGCACCTTACAGCCAGTGAGACATTCTTGAAGTGTGGTCACTATTGTAATGCAGGAAAAGTGGCAGCCAATATGTGCATAGCAAGCTCCCACATACAGCAATATGATAATGGCCAGATAATCAGTTTTTGTTATGTTGATTGAGGAATAAATATTGGCCAGGACATGAGGGAAACTCTCCTGCTCTTATTCAAAACAGTGCCTTGGGATCTTTTACATCCACATTCACATCCTCGGATTGGTCTAAAGTACATTACAGACAATTTAGTATTTTTGAAATGCAGTCACCGTAGGGAATGCAGGAGCCAAAATCCCACAAACAGCAATGAGATGATGACCAGATAACATGTTTTAACTGCTGTTGATTTGCTTGGTCAGGACACCCACGAAGAACTCCCCTATCTTTCTTCCTCAAATAGCGCCCTGGGATCCTTTATGTCCATATGATAGGGCAAATAGGGTTTTGGTTTAATATCTCATCTGAATGACAGCACCTCCAACAGTGCAGCACTCCCTCAGTCATGCACAGGGAGTGTCAGCCTAGAATATATGCTCAAATCTCTGATGTGGGTCTCGAACCCACAATCTTCTGACTCAGGAATGAGGGCTCTACCCCCACTGAGCCACAGCGGACATTTAAATAGCAAATTTCATCTCAGTTTCTTACATGATTGCCATCAACATTGGGAACTCACCAGGCAGAAACGCTCAGGGCCAGCCTGCTTCCACTAATTCTGGGCTGTGTGGAGTCTGGGTGAACATATCCTTATGCCTTTATGCTACTTGGGTGATCACCAGACATTGATTTTGACTGGGGCTTGAAAAGCCAAATGGTTTGAATCAAACCTTTAATGAATTAATAGTCAATGCAGTTGCTTTCATCTTCTTTTTGGAATTCTACCTGGATGTCTAAATCAGGACTTTAGACATAAGAGGGCAAGGTGTGAAAGATGAACAGCCTGTCCCTGTGTCGTTCTACTGTTTTTGTATCTTCTCAACTCAGTCATTACAAATGGATTTCACACCTCTATGTTCAGTGTTTAGCCCTGAGGGTTTTCTTTGTGTGGAGACTTCCAGATTCATTTAATCTGCACCAATACACCGCTGTGGTTAACATTCATGCTGTGCAACTCAAAGAACAATGAACTACACATTAAAAGCAGTGGGTTGGGAAAGGGGCAAAATACCCAGCCAAGTTTCTGAGTCCTGGTTGCTCTTCAGTGATCTCTCTTGGAGCTCGTGTGCACACTGGCGTGGGTGAGAACAGCTATGATTAAGGTACTGGAAACTGTCAGCAAGTGTGGAATCATATAAAGAAAGAACTTGCATTTATATAGCATCCTTCATGACCTCAGGTGTTTTACAGCCAATTAAGCAGGATTGCTGTTGCAATGCTGGAAGCACAGCAGCTAATTTTGCACACCGCAAAATCCCACAAAGAGTACTGTGATAATGACCAGCTCACCGGCTTTGTGATGGCTGATGGGTTAATAGCCAGGCATCTCAGGTGAACTCCTCTGCTCTTCTACACCCACCCAAAAGATAGAGCCTTGGTTTCACACTAAATCTGTGCATGCAAAATTTCAGGTTGCTGAGCAGTTTAGAGGCAACATTGGTGTCAGCTCAGGTATTTGTGTACATATCACTGGAGTGAGACTTGAACACATGACTATCTGACCCAGAGACAACAGCGATATCCACTAAGCCACATCTGACTAAATAACCCAAAAGGTACTTGATAGAAAATGGGTAAAAAAGACAATAGTGGTGAAGGGGAGGTAGGGCCAGTGTACAGTAGCTAAATTCAGTGGAGAAGAGGAATCAAATAACCAAGGAATAGTTCGGGGGAGGAGGGAGGGGAGTTGTGGCAGTGAGGGTTGCAGGTTGAGTACAGTGACAGGAAAGCACAAAGACATCATAAACTATTCTTCCCATTACTAATTGTTATGACCGTCATCCCAAGAAAGGCTCATGTTTTGGAGAAAGTGTTTGCATTATCTAAAACTACAACCAATGCCGAAGACAAGATTAATGAAAAAATCAAGAGCTTTGAAAATGATAAACACAAGCATATGGAAAAGATGCAACTTATTGGCCCAAATTGTACTCCCATCGACAGCTTCTTCCTACCCAGTATGTTCAGTCAAAGTGCCCATTTGACAGTGGTGTCTCCTCAAAGACAATCAAGCACCCATTTTTCTGAAAGAAAACATCTAGATCAGCCAATGAATCATACATTTTTCAAAGATCAGTTATATGAACGGTTTGAAAAGAAAGTGAAGAATTTGGCAGCATTTGAAGAGTAACAACCGATATTTTAAAAAAAACAAGAGTAAAATTACTTTGTAACGTTGGCACCCATCCAATAATTATGGTGGATTTATTTATTCATTTGCCGCTAACCTGTTTTTGTTTTTCTTGCTTAATTACGACAAACTTGCATTTTACCCAATTAATTAATTCCAGATGTAATGCATTACCAGCCATGTAGCAAATGACTAATTAAACCAATCATTAAGGGGTTGACTTGACTAAAATAACCAAATGAGCCATCTTGTAGCATTTTGTGCCTGTTAAGTATGTTTGCTGTAAGATGCACCCTGTGTTAAAGGAAAGCTGTCACAAATCTACTGTATTTGGCATATATTAAACGGCTGTGATTTATGCTGTGATTAGGAAATACTATGATGAAATTATAGACGCACGTTATTAGTTTTAAACAATGTCTGATTTCTATTAAGTAACTCTAATGACTGCATTGTATTTCTATACTTAAAGGCTAAGGCACAAACATGCCATAAATGGAAATTGCTCCCTAGGTAACTTGTGCAATGATTTTGCTGTCATAAGGTGAGTCAACTTTGACCTGTATACAGTAAAAATAAATGAAGGCTCAGACGAGAAGCACATCACACACTGACTAATAGACCCCAGAAAGAGTCAAAGCAGGGGCCCCTCATTGCACTGCCTCTGCACTTCAATTTATTTTTTATTTTGAAATGATGACAATTTTGCCAACATCAATGATAATGAACTGATGATTAAATGATTAAAGAGTGCTTTTTGTTTAGTGAGATCTCAGTTGATGCTGCAAATCTCCAATGGTTTTGTTTAATGTTAGTTGTAGGAAATGGTATCATTCTTCAATGTGTTTGTTGTAGCAGACTGAATTAGGCAAGAACAAGGAGAACATACATTAGCATTTCAGTGTTACAGCTCAAATCAATTATAGATATAATAGTGATATTTAAAGGAAAAAAACCTTTTTGCTTAAATATCAATTATGATTACATTTTTCTACACCATTTGGAGGTAAACCTTGGGAAGAGATACCATTCCAAACATTGTCTGAGGATAGTCTCTAAGAATTTTTGTTATAATGATTACAAACAACAATGATTTGCATTTATATCTGTAGGGGAGTCTTCACAGGATCGTTATCAAACAGGATTTGACACAGCCATATGAAGACATTCATCACTGATGTAGGTTTTAAGGAGCATCTTAACGGGTGAGATGTTGGCGGGGAGGTGGAGAGGTTTAGGGAGGGAATTCCAGAGCTTAGAACTCAGACAGCTGAATGCAGTAACTCTCAAAGCTGCCACAATGATTCCAATGTGTTACCTGCCTCCAGGCTGAAAGAATATTTGGCTGTGGCAAAGGTGTTTTGAAGGCTAGTCTGGTTGGCAGATTCACAAGATAGTTAACCTGTGTAACTAATAACCGCCAACCAACATGCATAACTGTAATGTAAAGACTAACATGTCTATGGTCTTGCCACACGTTTGAGGGTTTTGATGCTACATTTCACAGTATCACAGTATCTTTACAATGCAGAAGGAGGCTACTCGGCCCATCAAGTCTGCACTGGCTTGCTGAAAGAACATTCCACCTAGTCCGCTCCCCTGCCTTATCCCTGTAACTTTGCACATTCTCTCTTTTCAGGTAGAAATTCAATTCCCTTTTGAATACCTCGATTAAACCTGCCTCCACCACCCTTTCAGGAAGTTTGTTCCAGACTCCAACCATCCTCTGGGTGAAAAAACTTTTCCTCTTATCGCATTTACTTCTTTTTGCCAATTATTTTGAATCCGCACCCTCTAGTTCTTGATGTTCTCTTGAGTGGGGACAGTTTCTCATTATTTACCCTGTCCATACCCCTCAGGATCTTGAATACCTCTATCAAGTCTCCTCTCAGCCTTCTTTTCTCCAAGGAAAGGAGTCCCAACCTCTCCAATCTATCCTCATAGTACAGTTTATTTTTATTTTTTTTTTACATTTACCTGTCAATGACAGGCCCAGCTTTGATGAAGTAAATGAATTGGCAATGCAGCTTCTGGAGACACCAAGACCAACCTAAACTTATGGTTTTCTCTGGTGCCTCCAGGGTCTCTGTTAATAATTGTTGCTGGAGCTGAATAAGGCTGTCTTGTCTGTTCAATGTCAGGCTAAGTGGTTTTTCTCACCTGCCTGTCTGTACCTACCCCTGTCAATGAGCCAGAAACGAGGTTGCAAATCTCAACTTAAAAACAATTGTATGCATACAAGTGTGATCATGCTCAGTTCTTTTTCTGTTATTCTGATTTTGCCCTGAAATATGAATGTGGCAGTAATTGCCAGAACATCCCAAACCACCAGACTCACTTCTTAAAAATGATCTGACCTTCTGCCCCTCTGAAGATGCTGAACCTCTCACTGTTGTTCAGATCTATGGGTACAGGCCAGCTTCAGTTCTTCACTCAAAAGATCATTGTTCACGCATGTATCTTAACAGTGGACATTGGTAGTGCTGTCTATGGAGACTGTTCTTAATCTCACTTGACATCTACGCACTCACAGTCCCAATAAGCAGGGTCACTGTATGGATTCAGGAGTGTGAATCCTGACCAACCTATTTTACCTCAGAGACAGCAGGATGTGTCTGCCAAACTGCTTCTCTGTTGTTATCGCTACTGTGCTTTATGTAATTTATTTTGGGGGACATGTTGATACCTAATTAACACAGGTAAACCATTTTTGGAGCCCATATTTTTACACTGCTTAAAAAATAGTTTTTTTGGTAAAGCTTGAAGCGTGGGAACTCTGAGCTTACGCTTCAGTAGGGTGCAAAATAAAGCACAGATCAAATGGTTAATTAAGCACTTTAATTTCCACAGTTCTTACACTGGATTATTTAGTGCACCATTGATGTTACAGTTACAAACGAAGATACACTAAATAATGTGTTATTAGTTGAACGACGAACATCAGGTGACTGTCTGGTATTTAATCAATAAATAGGGCTAATAACTGCAGACAGGGTAATCTTGCCACAAATAGTTCCAGAATCAATTTTAGTTTTGTTTTGTGTGCGGTTTTGTTTAAACAGAATGCTGACAACATCATTAGTCTGGGTAACATCAGTCAGTCTAATAGAACAGAGGAGTTGATTCAATGCCATGACCCCAGCTAGCGCAAAAAAATAAAACAGGTCGGTATGTGCCTGGGTTTCTCAGGGGTAGAAGGAGGTGGGTGGCACAGTTGAAAAAAGGGGAACCCAAAGGATGGATCTGGGAGTAGGCAATAAGAAAAACAAGGGTTGCTGCTGTTGCTTCTGTTACTTTAAAGTATGAATGGCCAGAATTGCCCATACAGTGCAAGAGGTCATCGCTGACGGTGCTAACAAAGCTGTTTCTGGCAGATCCACGCAAGACTGACAGGAGCAGAGCTGAGCAGGTTCTGGACAAGTGTGCCTTTTTTTGAAGACTGTGCCTGTGAAACTTGGGTTGAATGGGAACTGCTGTCGGATGAGAATCGCTGGCTAAATCCTTGTGGAAAAGGGACTGGAATTCTATCGAGGGAGATGCAAGTCTTGAAGGGCTTTGTGACTTAAATTGGTGCTACACATGCTGAGTGGGCTTCTTGATAAATCTCTGAGATCTATCTTTGCTGTATCTATTATTTAATGTGTAATTTATAATTTATATTGACCATGATTTGCCTGTTAATTCATGTTTAATTTATGCTGATTTTGGTTTGATTGTTAAAGTAAAAGTTATCAAAAGGTGAAATCTTGTCCATTGTTGTTTTTCGTTGGGGAGCCTAGTAAATTCATTTCTTTTGGTTTGTTGATCTCCACTGGGATCATAAAAATATGTTGGGGTGGTTTTCATCTGCCTACCATCTGTTTTCTTTGACATGTACAGGGTTAGTAGCAAGTCAAAACTTTGATCTGATGCCTGCCTGATGCAATTTTCAGGCAGGATTCTATAGGTGGCTAGTTCTCTCATCTTATTAAGGAATTAAAGAAGGTTAAGAGGGCAGTGAACTCAGGAGAGAGAGCATGATGAGTTGAGATGGAGGTTCAAATCACTTAAAGAGGTCGAGGGAGGAAAGCAGTGAAAATAGCTTATTCAAGCAGCAAGGTAATTCAGAGGGTGGTAGAAAAACAAAGATTTTACATGAGAAGTGAGGGGTGGAACAAGGTGAGGTACTCAAAGGAGGAGAAAGTACCAGAGGAGGAGGAGGATAGACCAAGGTGAGATTCAGTGATGAGTTCCCTATCACCACAGTGATGATCTGGGTGGGGCAAATGGTGGAAGGTGTGACCAGGCAGAAAGGCTTCGGTTAGTGGGGCAGTGTCATCACCCCTCAGCCAGGTTCCTGTCAAGGCTACGATGTTGATGCAATCATTCACAATAAGCTCATATCGTGAGGGCTTTGTTCATGAGTGAACGCACATCATGGTAGGTGATGTGGCGAGGGGTGCGTTAGAGCTGAGCCGCTGCCAGAGTCCACAGGGTCAACACTGGGAGGGGTAAGTTTTGATGGGGAGAAGATTGGCAAGGTTAATGCCCAGAGATGGAAAGGTCAGCGAGGGAGTAGAATGGGGCAATTGGGTTGCTGCGTGTAATGAATCCGCAGCAAGTGCCTCGATGGGAAATTTGAAGGATGCAGTGGGAATCTAATGTTGTCCAAGAGGGAGTAAAACTTGGGCTGGAGGCAGGAGATTAGGAAGGTGAAGGAACACTGGAGGTTTGGAATAGGGATTTGGGAAAGTAGAGTATCTGAAAGGGGAGAAATGAAAGGAAGCAAGGCAACAGGAGAGAAAGATCGAGGGAGGGTAAAGAAAAAATGGAGGAGAAAACAAAGTAGAAATGGAAGTGATGGTCCTTGGATCCAGAATGGCAGCCAAGATGTGGGATAATGGGGAAAATTTATTCAATCACACAGGCCTGGTTATGTATTATTAATAGGAATGCATGTATTCTAATACTGAATGAGGAACAAAGAGGAGGTAATAGGCAAGAGTCAATGTTTTATTTTGAAGCCAAGAGCAGCATGATTGCATCTGGCTCAATTAACACCTAATGTTGGTCCCTCGTTGCCTTGCCCCTCCCTTAATATCCCACTGCCAGTTTAGCTTCACAGAGGATTTCTTGCCCCTTTGGGATCAGTGAGATGCCTTTCAAGGCTTGTTACCTTCTGGCAGATTGTAGATGTTACTGTAGCGAGAACTGACCATGAGGGGCTTCAGGCCTCTCATCGACACCCTGTTCCAATGGACGGAGCAGGCCAGGCTGGGTCCTCGTCCAATAGAAGACCAAGTTTTGAGGTTCTAAATAGGACTGGGTTTAAATATGTTACTGAGGTTGCAGCTGAGAGAGCTAGCCACCTATGTTGAAGCCAGCTTGACAATTGCATCAGGTGGACATCTAGTGTAAATTTTGGACCCATTGCCCCTTCATGCCAAAGACAGCAGGTGGTAGGCAGGTGTAAATAACCCCATGATGTACTTTGAATCAGCTCCGTGACACTATTAGACTAACATTGCCTAACCTAATGATATTGTCAGCATTCCGTTTAAACAGTACCGCATACAATACAAAACTAAAATTGATCCTGGAAATCTATGTAGCAAGATCGCCTTGTCTGTGGCTATTAGCCCTATTCAACAGTTAAATACCAGACAGTCACCTGATATTCATTGTTCAACTAGTAACACATTATTTAGTGCATCTTCACATGTAAGTGTAATATGTAGCATCGAAGTATTCACTCACCTGTGCTAATGTCTCCCTCTTTGGCGCAGTGTAAACTTTTGCCTAATTGTGCTCATGTGAAGCATTTGGAGCATTTAATTACATTAATGACACCATATAAATATAAAACAAAGACAAAAAAACTGGAAAAACTCAGCAGGTCTGACCACATCTGCGGAGAGGAATACAGTTAACGTTTCGAGTCCGTATGACTCTTCAATACAGACTCGAAATGTTAACTGTGTTCCTTTCCGCAGATGCTGTCAGACCTGCTGAGTTTTTCCAGGTTTTATGTTTTTGTTTTGGATTTCCAGCATCCGCAATTTTTTTGCTTTTATCCATACAAATGTAAAATGTTGTTGATGTCATCGATGAGAAGCCTGAACCATTTTCAAAGCGGTTGTCTTTAAGAAGGAAAGACCCTACATTTATATAGTGCCTTTCACCACCTCAGGGCATCCCAAAATTCTTCACAGGCAATTCATTACTTTTGAAGCGTAGTCACTGTTGTAATGTAGGAAATGCAGTTGCCAATTTGTGCACAGTAATCTTCCTCAAACAGCAATGTTTATATGACCAGTTTTAATGATTTTGGTTTAGGGATAAATATTGGCCAGGATCTCCCCCCGATAACCATCCTGTTTAAAAGAGGAGATAGAGATGGCGAGGCGGAGATTTCCAGAGTGCAGGGCCAAGAAAGCTGAAGGCACAACCACCAATGGTGGTGTGGAGGAAAGGGGCCAGAGTTCAGCTGGGTATTCCAACCACACTGCCTGCAAAATCTGCATCAGTGCAGATTGCATCTGCAAACAAATATTGGCACGAGGTGGAAGTAAAGCATGAGTGAGTGAACACCTCAGGCTCATGACTGTAAACTATAATGATGTAAATCCAGCCATTGGGCTCAGTAATTCCCCCGATCCAGTTCTGTCAGCCATGTCACTGGCATTAGCTACTGGGGGTGTGGGGTGCACGGAAAAACTCCCAACGATCAACGGATTGAAATGGAAAAGCAATGTTATAGTTAACAGTTATAGTTAATCCTAATACTTTGTAATGGGTCTTTCAAAGTAGCAATGATGGTGAGACACTCTCCTTAATCCTGTAATGAAAATAGAATATGTGCTATTTCAAGTAATATTTAGAATAATTTATCATTTCAGGAAATCTTCAGATTTCAAATACTTTCTATTTAATAGACAGACCACTCTTCCAATATTGGGTTCCGGGCATTCATTCATTTGTTGGCTGGGGACAACTCATCCACTTATTTCCTTCCCTTGTGTGGGGAACAGCCTTGTGGTTGAGATTGGGAGTTTAGGAAGTGAGAACAATCCCAAATTCGACCACAATATAATATAAAAGCAAAATACTGCGGTCGCTGGAAATCTGAAAGAAAAACAGAAAATGCCGGAAAAGCTCAGTAGCTCTAACAGCATCTGTGGAGAGAAAGACAGAGTTAATGTTTTGAGCCCGTATAGCTCTGAAGAATCACACAGACTTGAAACATTATCTCTGTCTTTCTCTCCACAACTGCTGTTAGACCCAATTCTACCACTCTGTACACGTGCACTTTTGAAATCCTCTGCACTTTCTCTCACTATGTATCTAACACAAATTCTATAAAGACTTGCATTTACAGAATGCCTTAATGACCTCAGAACATGCCCCACTGCCTTACAACCAATTAAGTGCTTCTGAAATGTAGTCACAGTTTTAATATAGAAAATGAGATAGCCAATTTGCATGCAATCTTCCAAAGGCAACAACATGATATTAACCGATAATCTGCTTTTGTGATGATTGTTGAGGGATAAATGTTGTCCAGGACACTGGGGATAATTCCCCTGCACTCCTTCAAGTAGTGTCATGGGATCTTTTATACCTCTGAGAGTGTGATTTCAAACACTTTCTATTTAAAGTGGTTTAAAGTCTCGTACAAAAGATGACACCTCCGACAGAGCAGCACTTCCTTAATGTTGCGCTGTAATATGAGCCTATATAGAATATAATCATACAGTGCAGAAGGAGACCATTTGGCCCACCATTCCTATGCCAGCCCTTTGGGAAAGCAATCCAACTTGTTCCAATCTTTTCCCAAGCCCCTGCAATTTTTTTCCTTTTCACATCAGATCCTTACAAACTACTCCAACAAAATGCAGAAATTGGTGCTTGTAAATCTATATGGTTACAATTAAAGCTTTCAGTTTGTTTTGCTGTCAAATATCCAATCTTCAGTTTACATTTGTTCCATATCCCCTTTAAGCTCTCGGAGTTGACAACACCGAGCTGTAGTTTACCTTGTAATAGTCTTACATTAACCATGTTTATTTGATAAATTTACCAAAAGGGAGTTCTCATTTTCAAACATGAAGTGAACTCTCAAGGGGGCTAATCTCCTCAACTGCGGGGGAGATGCAAACTCTGCATTTGGATACAGCTCCAATGTAGCTGCTGACTCTGCCGAAATGGCTCTGCTTAACTTTCTGGAGTGGGACATGAACTCACAACCTTTTGACTCAAAGGCAAAAGTTCTACCACAGAGATTGCTCATTGGAAATCAGTGGGATGTGATTTCCTGTTGTGAACGATTCAATCTCTCTGAATGTTAAGGGGCCCTGCTTTTCCACAATCATAGTGATTTTCGATTTTCTCTCCAATGTACACATACCAGTCTCACAAACCTTGTTGTTAGTGTTCTGCTGTTATTTGGCTAACCAACTCTGATTTGCTTCTTTCTCACCAGTGACCAGTGCAGACTCAATGGGCCGAATGGCCCCCTTCTGCTCTGTAAAGCTACAGTGATACTGTGAACTCACCTTCAATTGCAAGGCTGAGATCAGAAAATTATTGCATGAGAGACTGCAGAGAAAATTGAAGTCTCACAGCTCCACTACGCAGATGCTACTGTGCTACCTGTGTTCCAAGAAGTCCATTCTAAACTATTTCTCAAGTCCCCTGATGTAGTGTGGTCTTGCCACCTATTTGTAGCAGAGTTGATCTGCAGACAACTTTCTAAGTGGAAACTTTAGGGGCAGGATATTTAGCTTGGTGGGTGGGCATGCACCCGACCACCTCGAGCGTTAAATAAAGCGCATTGACGTCGGCCGAGTGTGCCGATGTCAACGCGCACTCTCGCGATATTTCACTAGACGGGTACGCGATGGAGAAGGAGGTGCGCCCGCCGTTAAGTTAAGGCCCTTGAGACACCAATCGTCTGCAACTTTACGAAGCCTGTGTGATTTTTAGGCCGTCGCACGGGCAAAACGGGCAGGCGGGCGTGTCACAATTTGCAAAACCTCACCCACGGGCGGGATAAGAGGGGTCAGTGGCCTTGATAAAGTGATTAGTGAGGAGTGCAGGATATCACTTGCTGCTGGTTGCTTCTGTGAACAGGACTGCTTCATTTCGCTTCAGATCTGCATTCAGATATTTTAGAGGCTTCAGTTCAGGACTCAGTGTTGTTTTCCAGGCCCTCGGAGGATTCACACCATGTGGGACCTTCCAGGTGTCAGACAGTCTTCCCTTATCCTGGTAATGGGGATTGTGGTCTCTGCTGGAGGGTCCTCTTCTGAGGAGGAAGAGAGGGCCAGAAGGGGGAGGAGGACAGGTGTCACTATTCAGCCTCCAGGGGAGCGACCTACGGGAGGAGGGGCACAGATACAAAGGGCGCAGGGCCAGCAGGAAGTCCAAGGCGGAAGAGGCCGCAGAAGACATCACTATCCTGCTGCCAGGGTTTACAGGTGGCGATGCAGCTACTTCAATATGTCTGAGGCACAATGCCGATGGAGGCTCCGTCTCTCACAGGAGACTGTGATCTTCATCTGTCAAAGGATCGGCCCTGAGATCAGCTCCGACTGTATGGGTGGACACCACGCCACATGCCACTGGCTCTGAAGGTCACAGTGGCCCTCAACTTCTACACCTCCAGCTCTTTCTAGGTGCGGGATCTGTGTGGAGTGTCCCACCCAGCTGTCCATAGTTGAGTCAAGCTGGTGACAGATGCTCTGTTCAGGCGTACATTGACTTTCATTCTTTACCGTACAGATGATGCCAGCCAGGCTGAGTGAGCCAGATGCTTTGCAGCGATTGCTGGGTTCCCCCATGTCCAGAGTGCAATAAACTGCACACATGTGGCTATCAAGGCGCCGACGGGTGAGCCCGGTGCCTTCATCAACAGGAAGGGCTTCCACTCCATGAATGTGGAGATAGTGTGTGACCACAGGATGCAGATTCTGCGAGTCTGTGCAAGGTACCCAGGCAGCTCCCATGATGCTTACATCCTGAGACACTCCCAGGTGCCGGGGCTCTTCAGTGCTCCAGCCCGACTGGATGGATGGCTGCTGGGTGACAAGGGCTATCCCCTCAAAAGATGGCTCATGATGCCTCTCCGCCACCCAAGAACAGAAGCTGAGCATCAGTACAACAACAACATGTCTCCACAAGGGCGGTGGTAGAGAGAATCATAGGTCTTCTCAAGAGGCGCTTCCGATGCCTGGACTGTTCAGGGGGTGCACTCCAATACCCCCCAGAGCGTGTGTCACTGATAGTGGTTGCATGCTGTGCTCTCCACAATCTGGCGCTGGAAAGGGGGGGACACAGTGGAGGAAGAAGATCTTGACGCAGCTGCTCAGATAACAGACGATGAGTCCAGTAGTGGATCTGAGGACGAGCCTGGTCAGGAGAAGGCTGAGGGGATAGACGCTGACCTGGGTATCCTCCAGGGAGGCAGGGACACCCGGGACACTTTGATCCGACACTCCTTCAGCTAGACTATCAAATAAGAACCACCATCGCCACATGCCGGGACTGCAGTCTCCACACTCGATCCCTGACAGGACCAGTTCCTTCATCAACAACATACACTATGTGCCTTTGCAATGAAGTTTCAGGAGATACACATCCAGCATAAAATCATGGCTTACCCTGTACCAAAAGCTAATGAAACCTCCAGAAGCCAGTTGCACAAAATAACGTATCATTTATTTGGGAATGTTAAAAGTAGCAGAAATTGCCATGAACTGGCGTTTTCCATCACACCATTAAAAAAAGAAGAAAATGAGGGAACCAAATATCACCAGTGATAAGCCTGTGTTGTGCTTAAGGTGCTTTAAGTTTTCGCTTGTGGGTGCTATGTCTGGGTGCTCCCCCCTTGCTGGCATCAACACTGGAGACAGCCTGCTCACTCTGCTCTCTTGTTGATCTTGATGATCTTGGCGGGCGTCCTCTGGCCTCTGAATCCTGTGCTAGACCCGCCTGGGAGGGAGCTGCCAGTGCCACTGCTAGCAGTTCCCCAGTCGCTGCAGCCTCATCAGATGCCAGGGTTACTGGCAGATGGGCAGAGGAGCTGCTGCCGTCATCCAGGGCACCCTGAGAGGAGCCCGCAGAGATAGCAAGCAGCTCGTGCACCAACATCAGGTCGCTTTGGACCTCTCTGCTCACCATTGCCGGACGGGCACGTAGCTGGGATATTGGGTGACCAATCCATCTTCCACACTGACACTGACCAGCTGAGGTCATTGCTGGTGTGAGGGCTTGCAGGTCCAAGCGCAACCCCAGGAACCCCAGTTTGAGTCCCTGGAGGAGCTTCTCCATGAGAGCCATCTCTCTCCCCATGGAGGAGACATTGCACTCAATCATGAGGGTAAACGCAGTGCTTATGCTCCACAGGGACTCCTCCACAGTGAACACCATGGCACGCTTTCCTTCATGTATCTCCACCAGATCCTCCCACACACCCTGTTATATGTCCAGCATCTGCTGCTTCAGGGACAACTCCAGGGGGACATCATCACCCACTGACTGAGCATTGCCCTGGTCTCCAGCAGTCCTCTGACTAACAGCACCCTGGGCACTCTCTGCCTCCGCCTGCACCTCAAGTGAGTGTGAAGTGTCCTCACCAGTGTAGACTACATGGTGATGTTTTGCCCACCGAGATGCCGGTATCAGTGCTGGTACCTGCTTGACAGAGAGGGTGTGACGCAGGTGCGTGGTGAGCATGGTGGTCCTCAGGGATCAGGGTAGACCTTCAGGCCCCATCATAATGAACTGCTGGTGAGTCTAAAAGGGAGAAGAAGGACGTGTCATTAGTTTAAGTCCTGATACTGTCACTGTGCATGCCTGGCAGCCTGATGAGACAGAGATACGAAACATGGTACCCTCATCTTTCGATTATCAAAGGAGATTAAAACACACAATTAGCTGTACCAAGATACATGCTCGTCTTCCAATGTTTCCTCAGCCTGTGCCATCTTTCAGAGAACAATACAAAGCTTACTGCAGGGACTAGCCCAAGTTGTAGTCTACTTAGATGATGTAGAAATAGGTGGGGAAAATATATATATATATATATATATATAAAAACATTAAAAAATAAATACTGAAAAAAGGGATCAAAACTCTCTCCTCCATCCTCACCCCTTTTTGCTGAGGAAACATTGAAATGTATATTGGTACAGCCATTTGTGGGTATTAATTGTGATTAATTCCCGGGAAGCATTGCCCAACTCTAATTGTTGATATACGTGACTCATGCCAAGCTTTGCACACGTTGTCCCTCCTGCTAGCTTGGCATATAGGACTTTGATTTTTGGATCGGGGTACCTGTCCAGTTCGGCTGCTCTGCTGACCGTTAGTTTATAGTCCCCACAAATTTGGACGCTTTGGTCTGGTTTAAGGCAGGGACTATAGGTGCTGAGAACAGAACCACTTTTATGACACCCAGCCTCTCCAGCTGGTCCAGCTCAGCTTCAACCTTCTCTCTCAGGGATTTTGGCACTAGACTTTCTTTCATGAAGCGGTGGGTTGCTTCTGGATCCATGTAAATCTTGGCCTGCGGGCCTTGGTTTTTTTCCCAGTTTGCCCTTGAAGACAGTGTCATAGTTCTTAAGCTGCTTTGGCAGCCCACTTGCTCTCAACTGGAAAATTTCAGACCAGTTTAATTTAATCTCCTTTAACCAATCTTGTGTAAGAAGGATTGGCTCTTCCCCTACTACCACTATCATGGGAAGCTGTGCCGATTGGTTATAATGGACAGTTACTCTGCTGATATCTTTTACTTGGATTTCTTCGCCTGTGTACGCTTTCAGTTTGGCAGATGTTTGTTCCAAATTTAATTGATGTTCACCATTATTTAAATATCTGAAAGTGTGTTCTTCAATTATAGTAATGGAAGCTCCTGTGTCTACTTCTGTTTTTACTGGTTTACCGTTCACTTGTACTGTAACAAGTATTGGCTCTGTCTTCCCAATTTTCATGTTAAACAATGAATAGATATCAGAATTTGTTGTTTCAGGCTTTTCTACAATGTAGATCTCAGTGGGCCTGTTCTGTTGCTTGCAAGCCTGTTTAAATCTCTCTTTTCACTGTCTCATCATATGTCCACTTTGGTGACAAAAGTCACATTCCACTTTTTTAAACTGCCAATCGCTAAAAGACTGATTGTTTCCACCTCGATTAAAATTGTTCTTCGATTTAGCTGTTAAATATTTATTTTTATTTTTCGGTTAGTGGGGGCTGTTTCTTGCTTTGGGGCAGAGTCCCCCTTTCTCGTGCCATTTTCGGCTGACTGTTCCTGTCCTATTTGGAGTATGCAGCCATTTTGCATCCCTTGTATTGCTTGTGAATCTCTTACAGTGCTTTCCATGGCTAAGTGCTATTTCTAATGCCTTCTTAAATTCCAGATTCACTTCAGCCAGCACTCTTCTCTGAATAGTGTTTTCTTTCACAGTAAACAAGCTCTGAGCATGTCATTCAGAGTCTCAGCGAACTTGTAATGTTAATTGCTTCAAATTCACCACATAGCTAGCAATTGTCTCACCCGGGGCTCTATTTCACAAATTGAACCAGAACCTCTGCATCATGACTGAGGGCATGGGTTGAAAATGTCCCTTCATGAGGTGCCATCAAACTTTGAATCAAGCCAAAGGTTTTGCTCTTACAAGTACTCAAGAGGATCGCTTGCCTCTTTTCTCCCATGATTTTGTTCACTTGAAAGAACTGCGACCAATTATCTGTAGCTGGCTCAAAGGGGTTGATTCTATCAAATTGTGGCATTTTGGGTGAATATATCTTCTGTTATTTTAAACAGATGTTGATACTCATAATTGTGGGGCAAGGTACAGTACCGATTTGGATTTAATCTTGATTTATCCTCAACACCAGTTTGTTGTAGGGTGGCCTTGTCGCCTATTGGTAATAGAACTGATGTGCAGCCAACTTTCTAAGTGGAAACATTAGGTTTATTTACAATACAGACAGCAACAACTACATGTGTGCTTTCAACTCCATCTCTATCTCTACAATGACTGGAGGTAGACTGCACTGCTAACACAGATCATGTGATCTTACATTACAGGGCTATTCTTAAAGGTACAGTCCAACAGTTAACAAAACCATAATTATGACATCCTCCTAATTTTATCCACTCCTTTCAAGGGCTCATCTTTGGACAATCTGGACAATGAAACTCAGGAGAACAGTCAAATATAGTGTATCAGAGTCACACACAGTGGATTTGTTACTGAACTAGTAACCTGGAGGAACAAAAACAGAAAATGCTGGAAAAACTCAACAGGTCTGGCAGCATCAGTGGAGGGAGAAACATAGTTAATGTTTCAAGCCCGTGTGACTCTTCTTCAGAAGAATAATTTGGAGGCTTGGATGAGAATGTGACTTCAAATCCCACGATGACAGTTTGAAAATTTGAATTTAGTTTAAAGATCTGGAAATAAACAGCTGACACCAGTAGAATGTATATGAAGGTGTCAAATGTTATTAAAAACCCACTGATTCACTGATATCCTTTTTAAAAAATTCTTTCACGGGATTTGAGCTTCCCTGGTTGGGCCAGCATTTATTGCCCATCCCTAGTTGCCCTTGAGAAGGTGGTGGTGAGCTGCCTTCTGGTGGTGTAGGTACACACACAGTACTGTTAGGGAGGGAGTTCCAGGATTTTAACCCAGCGACAGTGAAGGAACAACAATATATTTCCAAGTCAGGATGGTGAGTGACTTGGAGGGGAACTTGCAGGCGGTGGTGTTCCCATCAATCTGCTGCCCTTGTCCTTCTAGATGGTAGTGGTCATGGGTTTGGAAGCTGCCGTCTAAGGAACCTTGGTGAGTTCCTGTAGTGCATCTTGTAGATGGTACACACTGCTGCTACTGTGCATTGGTGGTGGAAGGAAGGAATGCTTATGGATGTGGTGCCAATCAATTGGGCTGCTTTGTCCTGGGTGGTGTCAAGCTTCTTGAGTGTTGTTGGAGCTGCACTCATCTGGGCAAGTTGAGACTTGTGCCTTATGGATGTTGAACAGGCTTTGGGGAGTCAGAAGGTGAATTACTCGCTGCAGGATTCCTTGCCTCTGACTTGCTCTTGTAGCCACAGTATTTATACGGTTAGTCCAGTTCAGTTTCTGGTCGATGGTAACACCCAGGATGTTTATAGTAGGGGATTCTATGATGGTAATGCCATTGAACATCAAGGGGTGATGGTTAGATTCTCTCTTGTTGGAGATGGTCATTGCCTGGCACCTGTGTGGCGCAAATGTTACTTGCCACTTGTCAGCCCAGGCCTGGATATTGTCCAGGTCTTGCTGCATTTGGACATGGACTGCTTCAGTATCTGAGGAGTCGTGAACGGTGCTGAACATTGTGCAATCATCAGTGAACATCCCCACTTCTGACCTTATGATGGAAGGAAGGTCACTGAAGAAGCAGCTGAAGATGGTTGGGCCAAGGACACTACCCTGAGGAACTCCTGCAATGTTGTTCTGGAGCTCAGATGATTAACCTCCAACAACCACAATCATCTTCCTTTGTGTAAGGTATGACTCCAACCAGTGGAGAGCTTTCCTCCTGATTCCCATTGACTCCAGTTTTGCTAGGGCTCCTTGATGCCACACTTAGTCAAATGCGGCCTTGATGTCAAAGGCAGTCACTCTCACCTCACCTTGGGAGTTCAGCTCTTTTGTCCATGTTTGAACCAAGGTTATAATGAGGTCAGGAGCTGAGTGGCCCTGGCGGAACCCAAACTGGGTGTCAGTAAGCAGATTATTGCTTAGAAAGGGCCACTTGATAGCACTGTTGATGACCCCTTCCACTACTTTACTGAGAATCGAGAGTAGACTGATGGGGCGGTAATTGGCTGGGTTGGATTAGTTCTGCTTTTTGTGTACAGGACATACCTGGGCAATTTTCCACATAGCTGGATAGATGCCAGTGTTGTAGCTGCACTGGAACAGCTTGGCTAGGGGCGTGGCAAGTTCTGGAGCACAAGTATTCAGTTCTACTGCTGGAATAATGTCAGGCCCATAGCCTTTGCACTATCCAGTGCCTTCAGCCATTTCTTCAAATCTTGTGGAGTGAATTGAATTGGCTGAAAACTGGCATCTGTGATGCTGGGGACCTCTGGAGGAGGCCAAGGTTGATTATCCACTCAGCACTTCTGGCTGAAGGTTGTAGCTAATGCTTCACCCTTAACTTTTGCACTGATGTGCTGGGTTCCCCCATAATTGAGGATGGGGATATTTGTGGACCCTTCTCCTTCAATGAGTTGTTTAATTGTCAACCATCATTTATGACTGGAAGTGGCAGGACTGCAGAGTTTAGATCTGATCCGTTGGTTGTGGGATCACTTAGCTCTGTGTATCACTTGCTGCTAATGCTCTATGGCATCAAGTAGTCCTGTGTTATACCTTCATCAGATTGACACCTCATTTTTAGGTATGCTTGCTGCTGATCCTGACATGCCCTCCTGCACTATTCATTGAACCAGGGTTGATCCCCTGGCTTGGTGGTAAAGGTAAAGTGGGGGGTATGCTGGGCTATGAAGTTACAGATTGTGTTCAAGTACAGTTCTGCTGCTGGCCCACAGCACCTCAAGGATGCCCCGTCTTGAGTTCCTAGAGCTGTCCAAAATCTATCTCATTTAGCACAATGGTAGTGCCACACAACACGATGGAGAGTATCCTCAATGTGGGACTTGACCTCCACAACGACTGTGTGGTGGTCACTTCTATCAATAATGCCATGGGCAGATGCATCTGCAGCAGGCTGGTTGATGAGGATGGGGTCAAGTATGTTTCTACCTCACCGTTTGCCACAGACCCAGTCTAGCAATTATGCCCTTCAGGAGTCTGCCAGCTCGGTGCTACCGAGCCACTCTTGGTGATGGGTATTGAAGTCCCTCACTCAGAGTACATTCTGCGCCCTTGCCACTTTCAGCGCTTCCTCCAAGTGGCATTCAACATGGATTCATCAGCTGAGGGATGGTGGTACATGGCAATCAGCAGGAGGTTTCCTCGCCCGTGTTTGATCTGATGCTGAGGACTCCCAGAGCAGCTCCCTCCCAACCCAACTGTACACCACTGTGCCACCACCTCTGTTGGGCCTGTCCTGTCAGGGGGACAGGACATACCCAGGAATGGTGACGGTGATGGTGATGTCTCAGACACTATCTGTAAGATTATGATTCTACGAGGATGACTATGTCAGGCTGTTGTTGCTTGACCAGTCTGTGAGACTGATTCCCAATTTTTGGACACGGTGTTAGTGAGGAGGACTTTGCAGGGTCAACAGAGCTGGATGTGCCACTGTCATTTCCAGTGCTTTCGTCTCTTTTTTGAGGCTTTATTGAACCATTATGAGAGTCAACCACAGGTGTGCTTCCCTAAAAGGCAATCAACAATGGTTTCATGGTCATCATTAGACCTTTAATTCCAGATTTTTTTTAATTGAATCTGCTGTGGCAGGATTCGAACCTGCATCCCCAGAGTGATACGCTGGGGTCTCTGGATTACTAGTCCAGCATCAATGCCACAGCACCATCACCTCCACTCCTTCTGTAGCTTTTACAGAAGGAAACCTGACATTCTTACTGAGCCTGGCCTATAAATGACTTCAGACTCACAGCAGTCGTGTTCACTCTTATTAACCCCATTTGAAGCGGCTTAGAAAGCCATCCAGGTGCGCCACTACATTCACAAGCAAGTAGGGACAGGAAATAAATGCAGCCTTGCCAGCAATCTCATAGCCCAAGAATGAATAAAACAAGAAGTCACTTACAATTCACAGGTGTACACATTCTGGCATTGGCCCTAGGAAAGCGATCAATCTCCTTGCCAGGGGTGTTTGAGCCCAATTGGACTTAGCTTCTTCTGGTCCAACTATGCGGGTAAGTCAGTTCAGAGCGTGGACAAACCTGGGAGCTTTTTGGCTTTGCAGCACATGACACAGTGCATCTTTCCAGTTAGGCAGCAGCTAAGTTCCAAACCACCTTATTCAAAATTAGCACCTAATATAACTAGTACACAATAGACATTGGGCGTGATTTTCCATCCCCGACACTGGTGGGCATTGTCACAGGTGGGCCAGCAAAATTTGGAGAGCTATTGACTTTTAACAGCTCTCCAAAAATTTCCCATCCTGCCTGCATCGATTCTTGCCAGTGTCAGGGCTGGAAAACCCCACTTATTGTACATCTGGTCGAATTCCTCAGTTATGATATCACGGTGCAGGAAAGGTCTGGACAAAAGCGTGTAGAATTCCCCCGCAGATCACACACTACCCTGGTTTGGAAATACATTGCCGTTCCTTCTCTGTCGCTGGGTCAAAGTCCTGCCACCCTTACTGTGGGAGTACCTTCACCAGACAGACTGCAGCTGTTCAAGAAGGCAGCTCGCCAGCACCTTCTCAAGTGCAATTAGGATGGGCAATAAAGGCTGGCCTAGCCAGCGACATCCACATCCCAAGAAGGAATAAATAAAAGAAATGGCACAATCAATCTTATCTGCAGAGGCGTTTTATAGCAAAAAGCAAAAACACTAGGGAGGGCCAGCAATCGCCAGTAAACACACACGTTTGTCTTTGTTTCTCAGATTTAGTATCACATGGCAATTCTGATGAATTAAATTCTCCTTTAAGGGGTCAGTCAGTGGTTCTATGCTTTACTGTGTCTGCTTGTAGTACATGTGCATTGACTGGTGAAGTATTCAGGGCATGATTCTGCTGAAACTGGTAGGCATTAGTGTTTATAGGAAGTAAATGAGATGGAACTCAATAGTGGAGGGATGAACTGCAGCGCAAAGGCTAAGATGGATGGGGAGTACTGATGCTTAGTACACTCACAGACTGCCAGTGAAATAAATTTCACCTGCCTCCTAACTCCCTTTGTTGCGGAGTGACAAAGAGGTTTAACCCTTGAGAGGAAGAGTCTACTAAAGAGAAGACTTGCATAGTTGGATTACAGAGGTTGAGATTCACGGCAGAAAGCATAATTTGGGTCTCTGACGTAAATCAACAGATACAAATAACATTCAGTTCATGCAACACTCAGGAAAAAATAACAATCTACATACTGTAGGATGTAACAGGGCTAAGGAAGTCTTTAGTTCCAGCCCCTGTTTATTATGATTAGCAGATTGCCTTTTTTTTAACTTCATTTGAGCACAGGATCATGGTAAGGTTCGTTTATTTAAATTTTATACTGTTCTCATTTACATTTCCTTGTTACTCGTTATCGGCACCGTTTTTGAATTCTAATTAAAGCAACTAATTTATAGTTCATCTAATCATACCACCTATTCAGCCCTTCACACCTGTGCTGACTCTTTGAATTAGTCCCAGACCTAAGCCCTTTCCCCGTAGTCCTACAAAATTTCCCTTTTCAAGAATTTATACAATTCCCACTGAAAGTTTTTATTGGACCTACTTCCACTACCCTTTCAGTTGGCGCATTTCATATCATAGCCACTTACTGTGTAAAAAAAAAATCGCCCCATCTGGTCCTTTTGCCAGTTAGCTTATGTCTGTGTTCTCAATCAGGTTCCTGACCATCTAGTCAGTGGAAACAATGTGTCCTTATTTACTCTATCAAAATCCTTCATAATTTTGAATGCTCATTTAAAATTCCTCCATCCTTAACCTTCGCTGCCCTAACAACTACAACTTAAGCATTTAACATATTGGAATACCCCAGAGCACTTCACAGGAGCATTATCAAACAAAATATGACACCGAGATACATAAGGAGATATTAGATGAGATAACAAAAAGCTTGGTCAAAGAGGTAAGTTTTAAGGAGTATCTTAAATGAGGAAAGTGAAGTAGAGAGGGGAAGAGATTCAGGGAGGGATTCCGCACCCCCCCCCCCCCCCCAGAGCTTAGGGCCTAGGTAACTCAAGGCACAGCCACCAATGGTGGAGTGATCAAAATCGGGGATGCTCAAGAGGCCAGAATTAGATGAGCATAGTTATCTCAAAGTGTTGTGGGGTTGGAGGAGTTTACAAAGATAGGAAGGAGCAAGGCAATAGAGGGATTTGAAAACAAAGATAAGTACTTTAAAATCAAGATGTTGCTTGACAGGGAGCCAATGTAGGTCATGCAGGAACCACAGGGGTGATTGGGGAATGGGACGTGTATGAGCTAAGACAAGGGCAGCATGGTTTTGGAGACCTCAATTTTTCAGAGACAGCATGTGCGAGACCAGCCAGGAGTGTGTGGACTGGTCAAGCCTTGATGTAACAAAGGCACAAATGAAGGTTTCTGTAGCAGATGAGCTGAGAGAGAGAAAAAGTCAGGTGACTTTACAGAGGTGGAAAAACATGGTCTTTGGATGGTACAATTATGTGGTTGAAAACTCATCTCGAGGTCAAACATAACATCAGTCTTGCAAACAGATTAATTTAGTCTCAGACTGTTGCCAGAGGCATGCTGGAGTTGGTAGGTAGGGCATGGAGTTGGGAAAACAATACCTTCAGCCATCCCAATATTTAATTGGAGTAAATTTCTGCTCATCCAGTCCTGGATGTCAGACAGATCTAGCTACTCAAAACTGGGTATCCATAAGGTGCTATGAGTCATCAGCATCAGCAGAATTGTATACAACCAGAACCTGTAACCTCATACGAACATACAAACATACGAGCATACAAAATAGGAGCAGAAGTAGGCCATTCGGCCCCTCAAGCATGCTCTGCCTTTCAATAAGATCATGGCTGATTTGTTTGTGTTTGGAATTTCACAATCCCATCTACCCCGATAACCTTTGACCCCCTTGCCCAACAAGAATCTATCTAACTCTGCCTTGAAAATATTCAATTACCCAGCCTCAACTGCCTTCATGCCAGTATATCTCCCACCCTACCATTAGCATCAAGCAAGGGGATCAACCCTGAGGAGTGTCAGAGAGTATACCAGGAATAGCACCTGTCATACCGAAAAGCGAGATGTCAACCCGATGAAGCTGCAATGGGTACGTGGAACTACAGTGAGATGTTTAAAGGAAGAGAATATGCCAGAGGAGTAGGGGGTCAGGCCATGGTGTAATACAATGATAAGCACTGCACCGTCAGCACACTGGTTTTGATGGGGCAAGTAGTAGAAGATATAACCAGGCAGGGAGTCTTCCTTAAGGTGTCATCACCTCTCAGCCAGGTTTCTGTCAAGGCCATGATGTTAATGCAATCAATCATGCACAGTAAGCTCATGGATGGCAAAGGCCATGTTCACAAGTGAATGGCCATTTTGGAGGAAGGTCTGTAGCGGGGATGGAGAGAGCTGATCTGCTAGCATATCAGCAATGGGAGGGGTGAGTTGGATAGGAAGGAGATTGGAACGATTAGCCCCTGCAGCAGGCACACTGGGCAGGAAGGTCAAGACCGCGATGGGGCAATATTGCTGCTCATAATGAGCCTGCAGTGCCGAGTGCCTTGTTGAGCCCTTTGGTGGATGTGTAGAGAGAGGCATAGAGGGAAGCTGTAGGCTTATCTAAGAGGGAGTCAAATCAGCAAGAGAGTAGAAAGGTCAAGGAGTACTAAAGGGCTAGATAGGGAATTAGGAGGGCAGCTCTGAGAGTGGAGAAGTGAAAGAAGCATGATGATGGAAGAGAGGAGTCCAGGAGGGATAAAGAAAATAGAAGTTAAAAAGAGCAGAAGTGAAAATAGAGTGATAGCTCGCTCAGATCCACGGAGGCAGTCAAAATTCACACGGAAATGGATTCAGGGCAGCTCAAGTTATGTAGGCCTGGTTACATAAAAATGAACATGCATAAGAACCTGATAGTAAACAGGGAATAAGAAAGGTATGGTAATAAGAAGTCCAGAGTTAAAGTCAAAGGTCTCAAGGTGGGATAACAATGACATAGATATGGTGGAGTCAGCGTGGAGCATCGATTAACCGTTGCCTGAGTTCAGAGACATGAGTAGTGAGTGAAGTCCAGAAGGTATTTGAGGGTAAGCTATTGGAGGACACACGTATGGAGGAAATTTTGCAGAAATGAAGATCCAGGAGGTGTACAGTTCTGTCACATGATCAGAAAGAATGAAAGCAAAGTTGAGTGACCCCATAAAATCTCGAAGTAGCAGAGCTTTGCTCTATTACTCTGCTGAGTGATTTTCTGGTCAGGAACAGACTGAAGCTGCAAAACCGGTAAAACCAATGGTCAGTCACAATGGTGGTGGGGGATGGTCTGTAGTTTGATCCAATTTACTTCAAAATCATAAAAGAGCAGTAGATCAGTGATGGAAATTGATCTTTATGGTATAGCCAGAGCTGCCAGTGATAAAGTGCCTTCTTGAAGACAAAAGAAGCCCAAAAATTTGAAGCCAAATTTAAGGGAAGATCTCGATCTAGATTTTTCTATTTGCTATGTTTTTTTCATGGCTCACTGACCAAAAGCAGTAAATTATGGACAGTGGCAGAGTCTTGAGAATTGGAATTGGATGCAATACTTTATAAATTCTTTCACGGTATGTGGGCATCACTGGCTGGGCTAGCATTTGTTGCCCATCCCTTTAATTGCTGTTGTATGGTGGTTAACCATGTTCTTGAGCCACTGCAATCCATATGGTGCAGGCCTGCACATTCATAGTGCTGTTAGGAAGGGAGATCCAGGGATTTGACCTAGAGACAGTGAAGGAACGGCGATATAGCTCCAAATCAAGCTGATGGGTGTCTTGGAGGGAAACTTGCCAGTGGTGGTGTTCCCATGCATCTGATATCACTTGTCTCTTGTGGTGGTAGAGGTAGCAGGTTTGGAAGGTGCTGTTGAAGGAGTCTTGGTGAGTTGCTGCAGTGCATCTCTATATAGTATACTCTGCTGCCAATGTGCATCAGTGGCTGAGGGAGTGATTAAGTTGGTGGATGGGTGCTGATCAAGCAGGTTGCTTTCCCTGGATTGTGCTGAGCTTCTTGAGTGTTGTTGGAGGTGTGCTCATCTAGGCAAGCGGAGAGTATTCCATGACGCCCTGAATTGTCCCTCATTGATGGTGGACAGGCTTTGGGGTGTCAAGAGGTGAGTTACTTGCCGCAGGATTCCTAGCCTCTGACTGGTTTCTGTAGCCACAGTATTTATATGGCTAGTCCAGTTCAGTTTCTGGTCAATGGTAGCACCCAGGATGTTGATAGTGGGGGATTCAGTGATCATAATGCCATTGAATGTCAAGAGGCGATGGTTAGATTCTCTCTTGTTGGAGATGGTGCCTGACACTTTTGTGGTGTGAATGCTACTTGCCACTTGTCAGCCAAAGCTTGGATATTGTGCAGGTCTTGATGCATATAGACACAGACTGCTTCACAATCGGAGGAGTCACAAATTATGCTGAGCATTGTGAAATCATCTATGAACCTCCCCATTTCTGACCTTATGACGGATGGAAGGTCATTGAAGAAGCAGCTGAAGATGGTACTATATAGGATACTATCTTGAGGAACTCCTGCAGTGATGTCCTGGCCTGACAACAACACACTCATTTTATTTACCTTTGTGCTAGGCATGATTGACTTGAATCAGTTCCACCCTGATTCCCATTGACTCAAATTTTGCTAGGGTTCCTTGATGCCACTCTTGGTCAAATGCAGCCTTCATGTCAAGGCAGTCACTCTCACATCCGCTCATGAGTTCAGCTCTTTTGTCCATGTTTGGACCAAGGCTGTAATGAGGGCAGGAGCCGAGTGGCCCTGGCAGAACCCAGCTGAGATTTAACCAGTGGTTATGGTTTAGCAGAACATTCTGGCTATGGTATATATTTAATTGGAAAAATTGGCTTTTCAGTGTGCAAATTCTAAACTACTGATCAGAATCAGGTAAAGAATCCACAATTCTATTCTATTATGTAATAAAACTGGACTTGATCTACTGAAATTCCATAAACTAACTCCATCATTGTAATGAGTTAGAATTGTGGATTGTGATTGTAAAGGGTTAACTCTAAAGATAGCTACTGAGCACGTACGTAAGGAGCTATGTCATAAGAGATGTCGCTCACTGAGGTAAGATGAGTGAAAAGCACCTCAGGGAGTAGCAGCTATGTCCTGATGTTTTAGGTGTGGCGTAAATAACACTATTTTGAATGAAAGATCACTGCCTTCAGCAAGACCTCTTTCTAAAGTAAGACGGCTAGGAATCCTGAGACCAAACCCACAATAACAGAGTGATCACCGAAATCTGAAATAAGAATTAATTTGACTTATTCAGTCATTGTAAACCAGTGTCCCTGATTTTATTCAGACACCATTTTCAGTTGCCATTTGGGGGATGCCATTTAAGGAATCATTATACAGTCCTTTACGTCATAATTTCAGCATCATTCTTCCATGACAACATCCCTGTAAACTCTTAAAGCAAACTTTAACTTAAAATCACATTTAAAAATAACTTACAGCTAGATCCTTTCCGTGGAAAAATGCCCAAAAGGAAAAACCTGGAAATAACTTAAATGAAGAATGGTTACTTATTCCGGTGAGATCCCAGAGAGCTTGGAGGTACCAGTGGGATTCTAGTCCACTATTTAGGAGAAGGTGGGGAGGAAACAGAACAAAGATATCAACACGGTGGCCCAACAATCCCCAAAAGGCCCCCTGTTCCATATCGTAACCTCCTGCACAAGGCTGAAGAAGGGCAACTTGATCATATTCATGTCCATGTAGCAAGTAATTGTACCAATAGCTCTGAGGACATGACTACTCCAGAGAGAAAGAGACACAGAGAGAGAGACAGAGAGAGCTCAAGTCTGGTCCCATGTGAACTCCTGCTTTAGTTTTCTTTAAATCACGGCGAGTAGAAACGAGAGAGGGTGGGGTGGGGCGGGTGGTGGTGGGGGGGTGGGGGGTGGGCGGTGGTCATGTCACATTTTAATTAGGAAGTCGAATCAGAATTTCAGGGATGGCGTTGTGCAGTGGAGTAAAGCAGGGCCATTTGCTGCCCATCCTGTTATTAATATTTTAGAAGATATACCAAGGGATGACAAGGCAGCATGTTATCAGCGGCATTACTTGGCCTTTCACTTCTCAGTCCTTTCACATACGCACACAGCACCATTCAGCTGTAGTTTTATAAATTCCTTCTGATGAACATTATTATTTTGAAATATGAAAGAAGGAAGTTGAAAATCATAGGTTTATACTGAATCAGAAACAAATCTGAACTTAATCAAATTTGCTGTTCCCCTCTCATAACATTTGCAGCAAGATTTGTGCTTGTGCTAATCTTTCTTCCGGGTCCGACATTGAAGAAATCAGGATGTATTTTCTCGTGGCGATCTGCATAGTTAGTGACTGGCACTAAACATTCGTCACGACAAATTGTAAACACTGTGGCTCAGTGTGTAACGTTCTTACCCCTGATTCAGAAGGTTGTAGGTTCACCCCAAAGACTTAAGCACATAATCCAGGCTAGTGCTCCACCACTACTGAGGGAGTGCGTTGGAGGAGCCATCTTTTGGATGAGATTTTTAAACCAGGGGCTGGATATCGTGTTCCCCCACCCCCAGTGAGTTTGAAGGCAGGGGCTCGTACAAGCCAGTGGCTGGCCTGCCTGCCACCCTAATTGCCCATCTTCAACCTGTCTGAAATTTTATGGGGACCGGGGGGGGGGGGGCGGGGTGGGCGCGAGGCATCAGGTGACCTACTCACCCTTGTGCCTGTCGAAGCCCATAAGGGCCTCATCCTGCCCCTGCTGCTATTTTACCTGGAGCATGTAGGAAGACCAGCAAGCTTTAGCTGCACAGGCTGGTGTTGGGTAAAGGGGGAGGAACCTCCTTTGTGGGTCCCCTGGGCCCATTGGAGGCCTCCCCTCCAAATTCATACTTCCCCCTTTCACCCCCTGGCCTCTCAAAGCCTGCCTCCCACCCTTGTCACTCCTCTGGCCAGGACCCCCCTTGCCCCAGCAATACCCTGGGCTTTGTTGGAACTGTCTGTAGTCCCAGCAGTGGCCACCGATCCCAGCTGGCGCTGCTGGGACTGGGACCCATCCGGTTGGCTGGCAACTCTCTTAAAGTCCAGACCACCTGCTGAGATGGGGCAGCAGTCCTGCCTTAAAACAATTAACGCATGCTGTGGGGCAGCCATTAATATTGTGGGCTGACTCACCATTGAATTTTTAGCTGGGCGATGTGGGGGTGGGGGGAGCGGGGTATTGGTGGTGTTGGGGCCCACAGCACCAAATCTGTCCCTCAGGTGAACGTAAAAGGTCCCATTACACAGTCTTGAAGAAGTGCAGGAGAGTTCTGCCTGGTGTCCTGGTCAATATTTATCCCTCAACCAGCATCAGTAAAAACAGATTACCTGATCACTATCACGTTGCTGTTTGTGGGATCTTGCTATGTATGAATTGGCTGCTGCATTTCCTACATTATGATAGTGATTACATTGCAAAAGTAGTTAATTTGCTGAAAAGTGCTGCGTGTCATCTTAAGGTTATAAAAAGACCCATATAAATGCAGGCCCTGAGCACACAAAGGACAATGCAGCCCGTGCGATCGGCACCACATCCACCGCATTCATTCCCTCCACCGACGCACTGTGGTGGTGCGTACCCTACACAGGATGAACTCCAGCAACTCACCAAAGCTTCTTTGACAGCAGCTTCCAAACCTGCAACCTCTACCACCTAGAAGGACAAGGGCAGCAGATGCATGGGAACACTATCGCCTGCAAGTTCCCCTCCAAGTCACACAAACTGCCCTGCTTAAAAATACATTGCTGTAGCTTCACTGTCGCTGGGTCAAAATCCTGGAACTCTCTCCCTAGCAGGACTGTGGGTACATATATCTACACCAAATGTATTACAGCCATTCAGGAAGGAAGCTTTTCCCAAGGGCAAGTAGGGACTAATAACAAATATTGGCCTTGCCAGTGACTCAAACTCTGAGGTACAGAGGAATTTGGCTGCCCTGGTACATGAATCACAAGACGTTAGTATGCAGGTACAGTGAGTGATTAGGAAGGCAAAAAGAATGCTGATGTTTATTGCAAGGGGAATGGAATAAAAAAGTAGGGATGTTTTGCTACAGTTTTGGTGAAACCATATCAAGAGTACTGTGTACAGTTTTTGCCTCCTTAAGAAAGAACATCATTGCATTCGAAGCAGTTCAGAGAAAGTTCACTTGGCTGATCCCTGGGATGAGGGGGTTATCCCATGAGGAAAGGTCAGACAGGTTGAGCCTGAACCCATTGGCATTTAGAAGAATGAGGGGCGATTTTATTGAAACATATAAATCCTGAGGAGACTTGACAGGGTGGATGCTGAAAGGATGTTCCCCCTTGTGGGAGAGACTAGAACTAGGGGACACAGCTTAAAAATGATGGTCTCCCACTTAGGATGGAGATGACGAGAAATGTTTTCTTTCATAGGGTCGTGAGTCTGTGGAATACTCTTCCCTAGAAACCAGTGGAGGCAGAGTCATTGAATATTTGTAAAGTTGAGTTAGATAGATTGTTGATTGACAAGGGAGTCGAAGGGTTTAGGGGGTAGGAAAGAAAGTGGAATTGAGGCCACAATCAGATTAGCCATATCTTATTGAATGGCGGAGTGGGCTTGAAGAGCCAAATGGCCTAATCCCTCTCCTAAATTCTATGTTTGCAGGTACACATCACATGAAAGGACATTTAAAAAAACACAACTATCTGATGTAAAGCTACAGATGGCACAGTGTGAGGTGATACAGAAGAACTAAAATGCTTGAGTGCAGGATAAAAAGAAACCTCTTCAGTCTACATCTGTCCTAACATTTTGAGTTTTGCTACCTTTATTTATTTTTGAAAACGTCAGTTCAGAAGCAGAGATGAATTTGTGGTATACCACTCTCACCCTATCAAATCGTCCCCATATTGGCATGAATAGTCAAAAGTTGTTTTTTAACTAGGACTCCATCTGAGCCCTTTCAGTCTTTTTTTTTCACAAAGGCCCCAACCTGTTTTTTTTTCAGCAATTAACTGCTGAGTGCCCTGGGGGAAAATGAGTCATCATGTGTCAGACTTGGCAGACATTCAGGACCGAAGACAAGTGCAGCTTCAACTGAGAGGCAAGAGATAAACATCTCATGGTGGGCGCAGTGACTCTCAGCTCCGCATAAAGGTGCCTCTGACTCTTGCTTTGTGTGTAAATGATCTGTAGAAAACCGATATGGCAGGAAGAAAAAAATGCCCCGTGAAAATCTGATATAAATAGCTGGGAGTGAGAACAGAACAAAAGGGAAATACATAGGAACTCAATTTGCATATTTAAGCAACCTCCCACAGGAAACAGGCAGATGTGTTGCTCCTGGAATTTATAGGCCTGCCTGAAAATTGCATCAGGTACGCGCCTTGGAAATCTGAATTGATGGCAGAAAATGCTGGAAATACTCAGCAGGTCTGGCGGCATAGGTGAAGAGAGAAACTGAATGAATGGGCGGAATTTAATGGGCACGGCTGTGGGCTCATTCACTGGATGGAGAGCCAGAGGCAACCTCACTGCCGCCATTCCGCGCCACCTCTTCCTGACCCGACTTACTGCCAGTCAGGCACTGACCTGGTTGACTATGGGTTCCTCGGCTTCTTCAGGCCGGATGCCCCGCCTGTGAGTGCTGGCAGTCAGTCAGAGGTCGGCGGCGCTCCGTTACTGGTGGGAGCGGTGGCCACTGCTGACAGGAGGTCCAGGGAGAAGGATTTTCACTGGAGCCCTGGAATCAAGTTCGGTAAGGCAGGCTCGCCTGGGGCCCACTCAGGGAGGCCCCGGTGAGGGAGACGGGACATGGGGAGTTAGTGTTTTGGGGCAGGTCAGTGTCTTCACTCGTGGGTAGCCCATGCCTTTGGTGGGTTTTTCCATTGGACGTAGGCTGCCTAAGTAGAAGGAACCCCTCCAGTGGGCTGCAGGTTGCCTAATAGTGTGACCCTCGCCTGCTGCTGGTTGAATACCAGCAGTGGTGGAAAGAGACCCTGGAGTGGATACTTAGGGGCCTCAACTGATTTCCAGGAAATAAGGTTGTCCTTGAGCTTTCCCAACCCTGACTTAATCCGGGGCAGGGGGTGGTGGGGGTGGAATTAGGATGGTGACAGGGTCCCTACCCCGACATTCATGCCTGCTTAAACAGACTCATGTCTCCTAGCCCACCTCCAGGGGTAGAGGGATGGAGAATAAATTCCACACAATGTTTCAGGTTATGGACTTTTCATCAGAACCCTCAGAATTTTGCTTTTGTACACCTTGGAAATGAATGGGGCAGGGGAGGTGCCTCCTCCGATGTTCAGCTGAAGACAGCTTTTTTTCCAGTCGAATGATGGGCAGCCAGCAGTTGAAAATCACCGCCTAATGAGTTATAGATTTCATAATTTTGTTGAAAATTGACAAATGATGTTTGTCCTTAGCCATCAACAGCAAAATAGTAAAATAAGGAAAATGCTGGAATCTATTATAAAAGATGTGATCAATGGATACTTGGGCAATCTTTAGGGGAGGCAGTGGCGTAATGGTTTTGTCACTCACTCATCTTCCAGAGTCCCAGGGTATTGCTCTGGGGACCTGGGTTCAAATACCGTCACAGCAGAGGGTGAAGTTTGAATTCAATAAAAACCTGGAACTAAAAGCCTGGGAGAGGATTTTCTCCTTGTTTGGGCATGGTGGGTGGGCCTGGGAATGGCTGAGACTGACCGCTGACTGCGCTTTCACACTAGCTGGCCAATGGTTAGCCAGCGTGAAAGAGACTCAGTGCTGATGGGGTGGGGTTGGGGTTGGGTTGGGTTGGGTGGGGTGGGAGGAGTGCAAGCGCAGAAGTGTGTGCACGTGTGGGGGTGCTGCCTCAGGGAGCTGATGGATTTTAAATATAAAAATAAACATGTTACATGCGAGATCAACATGTCCCCATATGTGACTCAGTCAAAACATTATCATTGTTTTTTTTTCAGTAGGCATTAGAAACCACATCCCACCCATGGATGAGGTTTCATTTTTCATTTAAAAATGCAAAAGCCAGCTGGCCTATTTGCCACCCAACACCGCCCCCCCCTCCCCCCCCACCACCACCAACCGAAAGGGTTGGGCAGGCAGCGAGAAATGCCGCTTAATTCATTACATGAGGGCTTTAATAGGCCTCTTAATTGTCGGCGGGCACGCAGCCGCCCCTCGTTGGCGCCCTCTGACCCAACGATTGCAAGAGTGTGCGTGATGATGTCAGGACTCTCGCCCAACGTCATTGCGCACTATTTCACTCCCATTCGGGTCAGGACGAAAAATTCTGCCCATGACAACCCATGAAACCACTGGCGATTGTTGTAAAAACTCATCTGGTTCACTTATGTCCTTCAGGGAAGGAAATCTGTCATCCTTACCTGGTCTGGCCTACAGATGGCTCTTGACCCACAGCGATGTGGTTGACTCTTAAATGCCCTCTGAACAAAGGCAGTTAAGCTTGCTGGCCTAGCCAGCGACGCCCACATCCCATGAAAGAATATTTTTTTAAAAAATCCTGATCTGATTGGGCACTGTCAACATGGATTTGCGAATGGTAAACCATGTTTGATGAGCTTGTTCGAGTTTTTTGAGGATGTTAATAACAAAATTGATAAAGGAGAGTAGAATACTTGGATTTTCAGAAGGCTTTTGATAAAGTCCCCCACAGGAGGTTGATTAGTGAAATAAAAGCTCATGGGATAGGTGGCAGTATACTGGCATGGATTAAGGATTGGCTAACAGGCAGAAAACAGAGTAGTAATAACCGTGTCATTTTTGCATTGGCAGGCTGTGACTAGTGGCGTACGGCAAGGATCAGTACTTGTGTCCCAGCTGTTCACAATATATATATCAATGATTTGGATGTGGGGAACAAATGTAATATTTCCAAGGTCGCGGATGCTACAAAGCTAAGCAGGAATGTGTGTTGTGAGGAAGATGTAAAACGGTTACAGGAGGATTTTGGATAGACTTAATGATTGGGCAAGAACATGGCAGATGGAATATAAGGTGGAAAAATGTGAGGTTTATTAATTTTGTGGACAGTGAAATGTGTTCTCCATTTCAATTTTCTCAGCAAGCTAGCCTAAAAGGCAGTTTGTCTTAAAAATGCTAGTGGTTTTGAATGTAGAGGGAACAGATGTGCAGAGTATTTCCTAAATGGTAAGAGATTAGAAAGTGTAGATGTACAAAGGGACCTGGTTGTCCTTGCCCATAAGTCACTGAAGGCTAACATGCAGGTGCAGCAAGAAATTATGCAGGTCAATGCAATGTTAGTCTTTATTGCAAGAGGATTTGAGTACAGGTGTAGTGAAGTCTTGCTTCAGTTGTAAAGACGTTTGGTTGGTCTGCACCTGGAGTACTGTGTGCAGTTTTGGTCCCCTTACCTCAGAAAGGATATACTTGTCATAGAGGGAGTGCAACAGACTTGTTCCAGGGATGGCAGGACTGTCCTATGAAGAGAGATTGGGCAAACTGGGTCTGCATTCTCTAGGGTTTCGAAGGATGAGAGGTGATCTCATTGAAACCTACAAAATATTTAAAGGAATAGACAGGGGAGATGCAGGTAAGATGTTTCCCCTGGTTGGGGAGTCTGGAACCAAGGGACACAATTTCAAAATAAGGGAGAAGCCACTTAGGATCGAGATGAGGAGAAATTTCTTTACTCAGATGGTTGTGAATCTGTGGAATTCTCTCCCCCAGAGGGCTGAGGAAGCTCAGTCACTGAGTATGTTTAAGGTAAGGATTGATAGATTTCTGATTAATAATAATGTAAAGTGTTATGGGGATAGTGTGGGTAAAAGGCATTGAAGTGTTCATCAGCCATGATCGTATTGAATGGCAGAGCAGGCTCGATGGGCTGAATGGCCTTCCCCTGTTCCAACGTTCCTATGTACCTATGTCCTATGTTCCTAATCATGTTCACGTTCAATAGTTTGTTGAGTTGTAATGTGACATGTTTTTTCATCTCAGTTTCCTCAACCTCTCACACCAGTAAATATTAAAAATGCTCAACATAAACAGCATTTGGAACAATAAGTTGTATAAGAGCTGAAATAAAATCAGAATGATGCGCTTGTGCTCAGGTCACAGTCAGATTTTTCAATCTTATACTCTTCAAAATGGATGCTTATATCAGTGTCATGTAATTATATCAGCTCATTCAAGTCATGTGTTTAGCTCCATATTCAAGCTAATTAATAAAGCCTAGAAATTACTGTTGGTGATGCCAATGCCAATAACTCCCATGCCCCATCTCCCTCACTGAGGCATCCCTGAGTGTGGACCCAGTGAGCCTGCTTTACCATTCCTATGGGAACGCAATCCCATTTGAAATTCTGCTGTCTACACATGAACACAAGAAATAGAAGCAGGAGTAGACCTCATGTCTCATCGAGCTCGCTCTGACATTCAATACGATCATGTCTGATCTGGGGCTTCAACTCCATTTACCCTGCCCGCTCCCCATATCTCTTAATTCCCTGAGAGACCAAAAATCCGTCTATCCCAGCCTTAAATGTATTCAACGATGGAGCATCCACAACAATCTGGGGTAGGAAATTCCAAGGATTCACAACCTGTTGAGTGAAGCAATTTCTCCTCACTTCAGTCCTAAATGATTGGCCCCCAATCAGGTAAGAACCCAACCAGGTCAAAGCCTTCATTAAATTAGTGGGAAGAGGAGTATACAAAGCTGAGAAGGCCTTGACTGCCAATATTGCCAGCGATAACTATTAGCCTTAAATAATGTTGAATATAATTTACTTCAAATATTTGACTCTCTCTCCACCCTCCTTCAGCCACCCAGCCTTTCGTCATACTAACTCTCAAACCTTTTGAGCCTTTTTGCTGTGCTTTGCGTTGTAATTGGCAAACAGTAGGAGAAAGTTAATAATTGAAACTGGAAGATGGAGTGAGACAGAAAGGATTCATGGATTTTAACAAATTTACAACCAAAAGAAAGGCGGATACAACAGGCTGATTGAGAGACAGGAAGTGAAGCGAGTTCGGAATAACAATGATGAGGCTTGAGAGACTACCTCTGGGGTTTGGAAGAATGCTGGAACTAACTAGAATGCAAGTTATTTTGTGAGGCAATACAGCATTTCATTCTTTTTCAACTCTCCCAGATATCTGCGCTCCTCTAATTCTGGCCTTTTGAACACCCCTGATTTTGGTGCAGGTCAACTCTTGGGTGGTGGCCTGGGCTTTAAGCTCTGGAATGCCTTCCCTACACCTCTCTGCCTCTCACTTTCCTCCTTTAAGACACTGCTTAAAATCTACCTCTTTGACCAAGCTTTTAGTCATCTGCCTCAATACCTCCTTATGTGGCTCAGTGTCATATTTTGTTTTCAATGTCCCTGTGATGAGGCTTTGGGATGTTTTATTACATTAAAGACAGTATATAAATATAAGTTGTTATTTTTGTTATATGTAAAGTACAGACTAGGTAATAAAAGGAATAATTTGATATGATAGTGTTTCAGCTCTCGTAGATCTCACCACCAATATTTGTGCATATGCCGTGTATACCAGACAAAAGGCATAACTTATTCTCACCGTGAACTCTTCCGTTGACACCTATTTCAGTGTCTTGTTTATATTAAATAAAAACAGGATAAAGAGAACAGCAGTCTCATTAGTCAGCTCTGATGCTTTGTGAACTGTCTGAATCCCAGTGTGAACTTTTCCACAGTGTCACTGTAAACAGTGGATGAGTAACTTCTGTCTGGTACCTTCTGATTTGTCTCTGCCTTGATATCAACTCTTGTGTATCTGCATTGTAAACTGGGTGAAAGGTAACAATTCGCTCCTGTCTGGTTACCGTTTGACTCATCTTGTCTCAGTTTCACACCTTGTATAAAGAGCAATAAATATGTCAAGCACTGGTGTCTGAGGCTAGAGGTTCAGGACTTGTCAATACCCCTGACCAGTAGCAGGCGTATAAACTGAGATGCAAAAGAAAATTGATTATATTGATAATGTTGTTAGAGCCTTGGAATGTTGTACCACCTTAAGGTTCGATGCAAATGCAAAGGTTGTAGAAATCCAAAATCAAAACAGAAAATGCTGGAAACGCAAAGCAAGTCAGTCTGAAAGAGAAACACAGATTAATACCTAAAATGTTAACACATCTTTGAGATCTAAACAAATGTGTCCAACACAAACAGTGTAAATAAGTAGCAATCACATTGAGGAGCAGGTCTAAACTGCAGCCCACAACTGATCCGTGCAAATGGGACATTCCTGACCTGAGTCACAGGGGCAATTGGTCTCAGTAAGCCCTGGGCCAAGGGAGGTAAACCAGCCAGTGTTCCCTCCCCTGATTGCTACCTATTGACATAGGCGAAGAGGGGTTTAAGATAATGATAGCTGCTTACCTCATGCAGGATAACTAGAATTTTAAATTTGTTTTCTGAACTCTGATAAGCAGTTCTGCTACATCAAAAGCAAAACTCATTAGAAGATTAAAGGTTGTACAATTATAAACCTCAAGCACATGTCTACTAAACTAAAACACAGAGTAATGTCTGGTCAAGAAGTAAGTGATATTGTTACATTGAGAATAGAGCACAGAAACAGGGCATTCAGCCCAACTGGGCTATGCCGGTGTTAGGTTCCACTCCCTATTAAGGGCAAGTATTAAGGCGTAACACTTCTCATGTATAGTCATGGGGAAGCTTTTTTTTTAATATATCTTTCTTGTTCTGGCCCTGTACTCCTTGAACGGATTAGCACCAGATCAGAAAATCGAGAGTGTGCATTCATTATTTACTGTTTTGCAAAGAGTGTGCTCATGGGCCATGTTAACTAGAATCTGGCAATACTGTGAGAAGCAAAAAAACTTCCAGTCAAATGCACCAATCCTGGATATAGATTTTTTCCAAACATATATTTTATTTGTAAAATTTATAAAAGTACATTACATGACCATTCAAAGTTGACATTACATAGAAGTGCATTTATGAAAGGGAAATCATGTTTGACAAACCTGCTGGAGTTTTTTGAGGATGTTAACTAGCAGGATGGATAAGGGAGAACCAATGGATGTGGTGTATTTGGATTTTCAGAAAGCTTTTGTTAAAGTCCCATATAAGAGGTTAGTTTGTAAAATTAAAGCACAGGGTAACGCAGGTAATACATTGGCATGGATTGAGAATTGATTAGCAGATAGAAAACAGAGAGTAGGAATAAATGGGTCTTTTCTGGATGGCAGGCGGTAACCAGTGGGGTACTTCAAGGGTCAGTGCTTGTGCCCCAGCTATTCACAATATATATCAATGATTTGGATGAGGGGACCAAATGTAATATTTCCAAGTTTACTGATGACATGACACTTGGTGGGAATGTGAGCGATGAGGAGGATGTTAAGAGGCTTCAAGGTGTTTTAGACAGGTTGGGTGAGTGGGCAAATACATGGCAAATGTATTATAACGTGGATAAGGGAGAATTTGGTAGGATAAACAGAGTGACAGAGTATTATTGAAACAGTGATAGATTGAGAAATGTTGATGTACAAAGGGACATGGGTGTCATAGTACGCCAACCACTGAAGACAATTGTGCTGGTGCAGCAAGCAGTTAAGAAGGCAAATCATATGTTGGCCTTCATTGCGCCAGGACTTGAGTACAGGAGCAAGGATTTCTGACTGCAGCTGTACAGGGCATTGGTGAGACAACACCTGGAGTATTGTGTACAGTTTTGGTCTCCTTATCTAAGAAAGGATATACTTGCCATAGAGGGAGTGCAGTGAAGGCCCACCAGACTGATTCCTGGGATGGCAGGATTGTCGTAGGGGGGGAGATTGGGCTGACTAGGCCTGTATTCATGAGAAGAATGAGAGGAGATCTCATTGAAATATATAAAATTCTGATAAGGATAAACAGACTGGATGCAGGGATAATATTTCCTCTGGCTGGGTGTGGGGGGGTTTGGGGGGGTGGGGGTGAGGCAGGGGGAGGTCTAGAGCAATGGGTCACAGTCTCAGCATATGGGGTAGCCCGTTTAGGACTGAGATGAGGAGAAACTCAGAGGATGGTGAACCTATGGAATTCTCTACCACTGAAGGCTAAAGACACCAAATCACTGAATATACTTAAGAAGGAAATATTTAGATTTCTGGACTTTAAAGGCATGAAGAGGTATGGGGAGAGTGCGGGAATATGGGGTTGAGATAGAGGATCAGCCATGATCATATTGAATAACAGAGAAGGCTCGAAGGGCCGAATGATCTACTCCTGCTCCTATTTTCTATGTTTCTAAACCAAATCAGTTTCTTCCAATGCTGTATGTCTTCACTACTCACTACATTTACAATAATGCTCAATATTTACAATGTTCATTACATGTCAAACATATGGCCCTAGGGGTTTTACACAGTTTCTAGTCCCTCGCTGTACTAAGGCTGAAGGGCCTTGGACAGCAACCTTTCCCCATGGTGCCTTTGTAGCAGCTGCCCCAAGTTTTTGTGCCTTCCTCAGCACTTAGTCCTGGAGCTGGAATTTTCCAGTCTGCAACACTTGGTATTGGACAGTTCTTTGCATCGGATAACCAGCAGGTTTTGGGCAGACTAAATAGCATCTTTGGCCAAGTTGATGGTCCTCCAGCAGCAATGGATGTTTATCTTGGGTGTGTGTCCCTGGGAACAGCCTGTAGAGCAGAGTTCTGCATCACACAGCTTCTTGGGATGAACCTCGACACAATCCACTGCATCTCTTTCCAGACCTTCTTTGCAAAGCCAGATTCCAGAAAGAGGCAACAAAAGAGAATCTAACCATTGCCCTATGACATTCAATGGCATTATCATCATTTAATCCCCCACTATTAGCCTGGGGATTACCATTGACCAGAAACTGAACTTGACCAACCTTATAAATACTGTAGCTATAAGAACAGGTCTGAGGCTAGGAGTCCTGCGATGAGTAACTCACCTGACTCCCCAAAGCCTGTCCACCATCTACAAGGCACAAGTCAGGGGTGTGATGGAATACTCCTCACTTGCCTGGATGAGTGCAGCTCCAACAATACTGAAGAAGCTCAACACCATCCAGGACAAAGCAGCCCATTTGATTGGCACCCCATCCATAAAGATTCACTCCCTCTACCTCATGGTAGCAGTGTATACCATCTACAAGATGCACTGCAGTAATTCACCAAGGCTCCTTAAGCAGCACCTTCCAAACCCATGACCATTACCATCTAGAAGGACAAGGGCAGCAAATAGATGGGAACACTATCACCTGCAAGTTCCACTCCAAGCCACTCACCACGCTGACTTGGAAATATATCTCCATTCCTTCACTGTCACTGGGTCAAAATCCTGGAACTCCCTTCCTAACAGCACTGTGGGTGTACCTACACCACATAGGCTGCAGTCGTTTAAAGAAGGCAGCTCACCACATTATTCTCAATGGAGATTAGGGATGGGCAATAAATGCTGGCCCAGCCAGCGAAGCCCACATCCCATAAATTGATTTTTAAAAATGGTTTCTTCACCATTACAGCCATCTCAAGGTCCGTGTATGGTGGCACTAACCTTTCGGTAATGTAGCTGCTAGGAGACATTGTAACTTTGATTGTAACAATGAAAGAACTAGCATTTACGTGATGACTTTCACAATGAGGGTGTTCAAAAAGTGATTGGTAGTTAATTAAGTACTGTTGAAGTATAGCCACTGTTGTAATGTAGGAAACGCAGCAGTCAGTTTTCACACAGCAAACAGCAATGAAATAAATTATCCTTTTTTTGGAATAAAGTACTTTAACAAGGCTCAGCACAGACCCATCTATTATATCTAATGAAACAGACACACAAAAGACTCACACAAACACACTCATTCAGACAGGCAAACAGAATTAGTTCATCTGGGTTGTGTGAAGAAAAAATGAAAAGTTTGTTAACAATTCAACCGATTGAAACCTGCATTTTATTACGCACAAAATTGGTTTGGACATCCATTAAAACAGCAGAGAGGTGTTTGCTTTTTATACGTTGCATGGTTTTACTAACTCATTCCTATTTCCTAAGCCAGTCCAAGTGAGCCGCATGGCATCGCATATTTCTTTTTGAGTGTTTGTTTTCTTCTCTCCTCCACTGAAGAGCCCCCATGGACTGTTGCTCAGCTACACTTCCACCGAAATCTCTAGTTATCCAGCCAAGAAAGATAGAAAGAACTTACATTCATATAACCCCTTTTACTTCTACAGGACATCCCAAGTGCAAGTCGGCTCTGTTGTTATGTAGGCACAAGTGGCAGCCAATTGTACAAAGCATGGTCTCACAAATGTCAAATGAGATTGGTTGTCAGGCTAATGTGTTTTGGTGGAGAGATGTGTGTTGGTCTGGACACTGAGAAAATTCTCATTCTTGTCATGAGATCTTTGACGCCCAGTGGAACAGATAGAGTGGAACTTAGTTTCTTCCATCTGTGCAGCACTGATTCCTGGGAGAGGAGAGAATTTTTTTTTAATTCGTTCATGGGATGTGGGTGTCACTAGTGAGGCCAGCATTTAATGCCCATCCATAATTGCCTTGTTCAGAGGGCATTTAAGAGTCAAATGTAGACCAGACTGGGTAAGGACAGCAGATTTCCTCCCCTAAAAGGACATTAGTGAACCAGATGGGTTTTTTATGCCAAAACAAAAACAAAAATAAAAATACTTGGAAAAACTCAGCAGGTCTGATAGCATCTGAGTAGAGGAACACAGTTAATGTTTCGAGTCTGTATGACTCTTCAACAAAGCTAAGGAAAAATAGAAGAGAGGTGAAATATAACCTGGTTTAAGGGGGGGTGGGACAGGTAGAGCTAGATAGAGGGCCAGTGATAGGTGGAGATTGCCAAAAGATGTCATAGACAAAAGGACAAAGAGGTGTTGGCGGTGGTGGTATTAGTTAAGAAATGTGCTAATAGGTGACATTAAGGGTAGAAAGCAGGACAAGCAAGGTACAGATAGCCCTAGTGGGGGTGGGGTGGGGGGAAGGGATCGAAATAGGCTAAAAGGTAGAGATAAAACAATGGATGGAAATACATTTAAAAATAATGGAAATAGGTGGGAAAAGAAAAATCTATATAAATTATTGGAAAAAAGGGGGATCGGAAAGGGGATGGGGATGGAGGAGAGAGTTCATGATCTAAAGTTGTTGAACTCAATATTCAGTCCGGAAGGCTGTAAAGTGCCTAGTCGGAAGTTGAGGTACAGTTCCTCCAATTTGCGTTGAGCTTCACTGGAACAATGCAGCAGGCCAAGGATGGACATGTGGGCATGAGAGCAGGGTGGCGTGTTGAAATGGCAAGCGACAGGGAGGTCTGGGTCATGCTTGCGGACAGACCGAAGGTGTTCTGCAAAGCGGCCATCCAGTCTGCGTTTGGTCTCTCCAATGTAGAGGAAACCACATTGGAAGCAGCGAATGCAGTAGGCTAAATTGAGGGAAGTGCAAGTGAAATGCTGCTTCACTTGAAAGGAGTGTTTGGGCCCTTGGACGGTGAGGAGGGGAGAAGTAAAGGGTCAGGTTGCACCTTCTGCGGTTGCATGGGAAGTTGCCATGGGAGGGGGTTGAGGTGTAGGGGGTGATGGAGGAGTGGACCAGTGTGTCCCGGAGGGAATGATCCCTGCGGAATGCCAGATGTGTTTGGTGGTGGCATCATGCTGGAGTTGGTGGAAATGGTGGAGGATGATCCTTTGAATGCGGAGGCTGGTGGGGTGATAAGTGAGGACAAGGAGGACCCTATCATGGTTCTGGGATGGAGAGGAATGTGTGAGGGCGGATGCGTGGGAGATGGGCCGGACACGGTTGAGGGCCCTGACAACCACTGTAGGTGGAAAACCTCGGTTAAGGAAGAAGGAAGACATGTCAGAAGAACTGTTTTTGAAAGTGGCATCATCAGAACAGGTGGGAAGGAACTGAGAGAATGGGATGGAGTCCTTACAGGAAGTGGAGTGTGAGGAGCTGTAGTCAAGGTGGATGTGGGAGCTGTGGGAGTTGGTAGGCTTGTAATGAATATTGGTGGACAGTCTATCACCAGAAATTGAGACAGAGAGGTCAAGGAAGGGAAGGGAAATTCAGTGATGGACCACATGAAAATGATGGAGGGGTGGAAATTGGAAGCAAAATTAATAATTTTTTCCAGGTCCAGATGAGAGCATGAAGCAGCGCTGAAGCAGTCATTGATGTACTGGAGAAAGAGTTGTGGGAGGGGGCCAGAGTAAGACTGGAACAAGGAATGTTCCACATACCCCATAAAGAGACAGGCATAGCTGGGGCCCATGCAGGTACCCATAGACACACCTTTTATTTGGAGGAAGTGAGAGGAGTTTAAGGAGAAATTGTTCAGTGAGAGAACAAGTTCAGCCAGACGGAGGAGAGTAGTGGTGGATAGAGGTTGTTCGGGCCTCTGTTCGAGGAAGAAGCGGAGATCCCTCAGACCATCCCGGTGGAGGATGGAGGTGTAGAGGGATTGGACGTCCATGGTAAAGAGGAGGCGATTGGGGCCAGGGAACTGGAAATTGTTGATATGATGTAGGGTATCAGAGGAATCGCGGATCTAGGTGCAAAGGGACTGGACAAGGGGAGAGAGAATGGAGTCGATAGCAAAAAATGAGTTCCGTGAGGCAGGAACAGGCTGACACGTTCAGTCTGCCAGGACAGTCCTGTTTGTGGATTTTGGGTAGGAGGTAGAAGCGGGCCGTTTGAGGTTAGGAGACTATGAGGTTGGAAGCTGTGGAAGGAAGATCTCCAGAGGAGGTGAGGTCAGTAACAGTCCTGGAAACAATGGCTTGATGTTCAGTGGTGGGGTCAGGGCGAGGTAGGAGGCAGTGTCTGATTTTTATGCCTATAGGCAATGGTTCCATGGTCATTATCAGACTGTTAATTCCAGGTTTTTATTGAATTCAAATTTCACCATGTGGCGTGGTGCTGTGGTAATGGCCCAGAGCATTACCCTGGGTCTCTGGAATACAAGTCAGTGACAACACCACTATGCCACTGGCTCCACCGTTTGGAGATTGGGCCGACTAGGCCTGTATTAACTGGAATTTAGAAGAATGAGAGGCAACCTCTTTGAAATGTATATAATTCTGACAGGACTGGACAGACTGGATGCAGGGATGATGTTTCCTCTGGCTGGGGGGTCTAGAACAAGGGGTCACAATTTGAGGCCATTTAGGACTGAGATGAGGAGAAACGTCTTCACTCAGAGGGTGGTGAACCTGTGTAATTCTCTACCACTGAAGGTTGTGGAGGCCAAGTCACTGAATATATTTAAGAAGGAAATAGATGGATTTCTAGACTCTAGAGGCATCAAGGGGTATGGGAAGAGAGCGGGAGTAAGGTATTGAGGTAGAGGATCAGCCATGATTATGCTGAATGGTGGAGCAGGCTCGAAGGGTCGAATGACCTACTCCTGCTTCTATTTTCTATATCTATGTTTCTACCCCCAATTTAGTGCTGCTCTGAGGTGTCAAACTAGGTTAATTGCTCAAGTCCTGAAGTGGGGTTTGAACACACAACCTACAGACTCAGTCTAATCCTGCCCTCACCTGACAGTTACAGACATGCACTTTCCAATAGAATAATGGGCAGGAATGATGTTGCTGATATTTCCTCCACACTGACTGTGCTGCAAGGACCCGTTGTAGAATCCCCGAGTTAGCAGAGACTCTCTATTAAAGTTGGGATCCTTCTCCTCTATGTAGCTCAGTAACAAATCAGTTAAAGCATCAGGGGAACGCAGACATCATATAATAATTCGTTTGGGATACTAGATACAGGGCTAACAGAACTGTCATATGTGTGGCCAAGGGAGGCTTTTGGTTTAATTCCAGGATTTCTTACTTACAAAACAAACAGGTATTATTTTTTGGCACGAGTTCTAATCCACTGCAACGTTTGTGACATGATTTTTGTTCCATGTGTAAAGGGGGAGGGGAGGGGTCACACTGTCAATGGGAGTATGTGTACGTAAATGGAAAAAGTAAAATAGCTAATAAATATTTAATTAGGTGAAGTTGTTTCATGCATTTGACTCCCAGTTTGAGTAAACAGTTGCCTGTTTGTTGAAGGAAGATTGACTCTGAGGAGTTCCTGAACCTGCACCTGTTGAACTAGCTGTTACTAAACAAATTCCATCTCTGCCGGTTTGACAATTGATTTTCAGCAGAGCTATGTGTTGCAGTCAACATCTCTCTTTCTTTCACTATGTGCTTTCACTGCTGACCAGGTCAGTTCATATTTTCAGTTGCCAACTCAATGCCTGTCCATTGCTCACACCAACTCGCCATGTTCTTCCTTGCCTGCCTTATGAGCTATTATATCAGTTTTCTTTGGGCTGTGGCAATCTTTCCTGTGACTAATGATAATCAGTCATACCATGTCTTGTTCCCTGTTAGTATGATGACCCTCAGTAATTTAACAACATCTACCAAGCCCATGACCTCCACCACCTAAAAGGACAGATGCATGGGAACACCATCACCTGAAAGTTCCCCTCCAAGTCGCACACCATCCTGACTTGGAAGTAAATTAGCATTCCTTTCACTGTTGCTGGGCCAAAATCCCCTACCATCCCACTCCCGACACCACTGTGGGAGTACCTGCATACTGTGTTTAGCGTTAGCTCTGAATTTTCTCAGGGCCTGGAGTGTGGCTGTATCCATGGTAGACACAGCTTCAGCCATGTAGAATTGGAATCCCCTCCAACTGACTTTTATTTAATATAAAACCCCAAAAAATTTGTTTCATGGACATAAATACTGCAAAACAAGCAGGCCAAACCTCAACACACAGAGGCAGGCTGTACTGCCAGGGGTTAATTTTCAAAGCATGTCAACACCAAAATTGATACTATGTAAAGACACCGGGACATTATCATCTCAAGGGCACAAAGCAGATGCCATCAGACATTCCAATTAAAGAAACTAGGAGACCTAGCAGATGGCCCCAGACAACAGTCATATACAAACAAACATTGACAACAGCTAAGGAGAAATGGGCTTTATCACATGCACATCAATTTGGGAGCCAGGGAGATCACACCTGGATGGGGTCCATTGTTTTGGTCATGGATACAACATTGCAATGAATGGGTTTGTCTGGACCAAGGCAGGTATCAGACTAAAGAGATTAAGAAGGTGCTAAGCACCGGCCATCCAAACAGAATATCTCCAGGAAATATGCTTTGATATTGTCGATAAAATTTGTAACAAAAGGCCAAGGCTGTGGGGTCTGGCATTGCAATTACCAAGGAGGATCAGGAATGGTCAACCTGATTCACAGACCTACAGCTCCCACTGGAACAACCAACCGTGGGGGGAGTAGTAAGTATCAGCCGGATCCGATGGATATTGGGGCTGAGGTTTAAGGGTAGTTTTAAGGGTGGCAAAGGTTTGAGTTGGACTGAGTGGGCCTTGGGGCAGAAATGTAGGGTTTTGCCTGTGGGTTTTTCGTTTCAGTGAGGGCTTTTATTAATAAGCCGTGGTTCTGAGTGTTGTGTGGCGTTGTTACGCTGGATTAGAGCTCTTGTATTAGGGAATTGGGGGATGTTTTTGTTAATAAACAAGCTTGTGGTTGAGCCTAAAACTCCATGTCTGTGTAAGTTTGTCCTTTTATAAAATCCTAAAGTCAAGAACTAACAGTAAAGGTGAACCCACTCGCGAAGAGCCCCTTACAGTCGGCTGATCCAACATGTCTCTGGTCCTCCTGGAATCCCTGAGGCCAGAATATTTACATGAAGTGGCAAGCCCTTGTGCCAGTGTTGGCTGCTACATTGATGGGGCTAGCCTGAAGGTATGGCCCTCAAAATACTGCCCACCTTTTTCCCACTTGCAGTCAATTGCTCTGAGAATGATAGTTCTCTAATCTGGCCTGCAGCGGGTAAACGTTCTCCAACATCCCAAACAGCACTGATGCAAGCGATACACAGTCATCCCTGGTGCCAAGCTTTCGTAGGCGTGTAAAAATGGGATGGTGTTTAATAATGCCATTTCTACATCTGCATGTGCCCACCCTGTTGTGGGCAAAGTGTTGTGTGCCTATCCACATATGGCTCAGGAGTTTCAACTGGCAGAATAAGCAGAGTGGGCCCAGTATATGGCATCTCACTCCAATTTTCACCTCTGTTTGGCCCCATTGTGTGCATTTATTATGTCAGCATGTGTATGCCTGTAGGTAACGTGCATTTAGTGTGTCTATCTGTGTGTAATGTGTATAGTTAGTGTGTTAGTCTCCATGTAACATGTGCATTTAGTGTGTCAGTCTGTGTAATGTGTACATTTAGTGTGTTAATCTTCATCTAAAATGTGCATTTAGTTTGTCAGTTTGCATGTAAAGCATTCTAAAATGCTTATTTACATTCATATGTGGAGATATACAAACTGTTGTGCTTATAATCAGCTCTTGTTTGATAGTGAATGAATAAATCACGGCATTCCTGGATAATCAATAGAAAGCTTTTCACTTAAAATAATAAAACAGAGGGGTCTTTAGTTGTGCAGTTTTATGTAGATGAAAGCTATTGTATGTGTGTAGTGAAGTGTATCTTGTACTGCTGTATGTTTCCAGATTAGCTCATTTGCTAAAAATTGGTTTGGAATGCAGAATGGTCTATTAGCGTTACATTATTGCGTCTCAGAAGATAAATTGTCTTGTATTGAGATGATGCAGCTAGCACTGGGAGTTAACAATCCACTTTCAGCCCTTTCCAAGACAGATGGGACAGTCCGTGTCTGGACCGTGATTGATTTGATTGGAAAAGCCTGTTGAACAGGATTGCATGAAGATTGATGGTTGTTCCCTCTAACAATATTTCAACAAGAAAAAAGACAAACAGAAAAAAATGTGACTGCAGTTAATAATATCTAACAGTCTGCTTTGGTTCCGGTTAAAATAAAGTGTGTTAAAAAGTTGTAAAACTGCACTGCGAAAAGTGAATCCCACTTGTGAACTTAACTTCGATAGAATTGTCATTCTTGTTGCAAGGTAAGAGTAATGCTCTGTGGTCAGACTGTCCTGTACCTTTAAAGGCAGCCGAATAGTGTTGATTCCTTACATGCTTGGAGTTGGCCTGAGTTCTAAAGTAATCTTGGAGTAAAGGTAGTCCTTTACAAATTTTTTATTCTGCTAAGCATATGGCCAGGAAAAATCCTCCATCATCCCTCAGACTGCCTGGAAACTCAACATTTCCACCCCAACACACGTCGGGTAAACGAAGTAATTATATTTACAGAGGGGAGGTGAGGAGGATGGTGTTTTTTGGAAGGGTGTTCTTGTAATCTGGATTTACTGGTTTACGCGGTGATGGGAGCAGTAGTAAGTTTCAACAGCAAATTGGATAAATGCGTGAAAAGGGAAAAATTGCAGGCCGATGGGAGTAAGAGCAGGGGAGTGGGACTAATTGGATAGTTCTTTCAAACAGCTGGCACAGGGATGATGGGCTGAATGGCATCCCTCTATATTGTATGATTCTTTACGTCTTCAATTTTGGTGCAGGTCATGGCTTTAGGATGGCGAGAGGAATGGTGGGGAAGGCAGGATGAAGGGATTGTGATTGAGGTTTCCATTCTAAGTTTGGTTGTTGGTTGTCTGTGTGGCAGGTGTGGTATGTGTGAGGGACATTTATGATTTTCTCAGTCCCAGCAACGGGCTCTGAGCATTTTTTTTGAACTCTTTGGGTGTCACTGGCAAGGCCAATATTTGATGTCCATCCCTAATTGCCCTTAAGAAGGTGGCGATGAGCCACCTTCTTGAAATGCTGCAGACCATGTTCTGTAGGCACAACCACAGCGCTGTTAGGAAGGGAGTTCCAGGATTTTGACCCAGCGGCTGTGAAGAAACAGTGATATAGTTCCAAGTCTATGGATGGTGTATGGCTTGAAGGAGAACTGGCAGGTGTTGATGTTCCCTTGTCTTTCTAGATGGTAGAGGTCAAGTGTTTAGAAAGTGCTGGCAAAGGAGCTTTGGTTAGTTGCTGCAGTGCATCTTGTAGATGGTACACCCTGCTGCCACTGTGTGTTGGTTGTGGAGGGAGTGAATATTTAAGGTGGTGGATGGGGTGCCAATCAAGTGGTCTGCTTTGTCCTGGATTGTGTGTAGCTCCTTGAATTTTGTTGGAGCTGCACTCATTCAGAAAAGCAGAGAATATTCCATTACAGACCTGACTTGTGCCTTGTAAATGGTGGACAGGTTTTGGGGAGGCAGGAATTGTGTTACTTGCTGTAGAATTTCCAACCTCTGACCTGCTGCTGTAGTCACAATATTTATATGTCTGGTCCAGTTCAATTTTTGGTCAATTGTAACCCTCAGGTTGTTGATGGTGGAGGACTCAGAGATTGTAATATCATTGAATGTCAAGGGGAGATCGTTAGATTCTCTCTTATTGAAGGTAGTCATTGCCTGGCACTTGTGTCGCATATATACAACTTATCACCCCAAACCTGAATGTAGTCCAGGTCTTGCTGCATATAGGCACAGACTGATTCATTATCTGTTGCAAATGGCACTGAACATTGTGAAATAATTACTTATGACCTTATCCTGGAAGGTTGGTCATTGGTGAAGCAGCTGAAGATGATTATGCCTAAGATACCACCCTGAGGAACTCCTGGAGTGATGTCCTGGGGTTGAGATGATTGACCTCCAACAACCCCAATCCTCTTCTTTGTGGTAGGTGTGTCTCCAACCGCTGGAGAGTTTATCCCTGATTCCCCTTGACTTCAATTATGCTAATGCTTTTTGATGTCGCACTCGGTCAAATGCTGCCTTGAAATCAAGGGCAGTCACTCTCACTTCAGCTATTGAGTTCAGCTCTTTTGTTCATACTTGGACCTAGGCTGTAATGAGGTCAGGAGCTGAGTGACCCTGGTGGAACCCAAACTGACCATCGGTGACCAAGTTATTCCTGTCTAAGTGATGCTTGATAGCATTGTCGATGACCCCTTCCATCATTTTGCTAATAATTGTGAGTAGACTGATGGGGCTTGGATTTATCCTGCTTTTTGAGGTCAGGATTTTCCTGGGCAATTTTGCACATTGTTGGGTAGATGCCAGTGTTGTAGCTATACTGGAACAGCTTGGCGAAAGGCATGGTTAGTTCTGGAGCACATGTCTTCAGTGCTCTTCTCCTATCTTATTCTGCTATCACATTCAGCTATCTTATATTTATGCCACTATCACCACTTTCTTTAGTCTTTAACACTACCATTAACACTCCCTTTGTCTTGTGTCCATGATATCTTTGTCAAATTTCTCCTGAGCTCCCACCTCTCTCTGACCTTCTACTTTGCTCCACCTATTCCACCCCCTCTTAAACAGTATAAAATCTATCATATTTCTACCTCTCTTCAGCTCTGGAGAAGAGTCATACAGACTTGAAATGTTAACTCTGTTTCTCTCTCCACCGATACTGCCAGACCTTCTGAGTTTATCCAGAATTTTCTGCTTTTATTTCAGATTTACAGCATCTGCTGCGTTTTGCTTTTATCTTCAGTACAATTGTTGGGATATTGTCAGGGCTCATAGCCTTTGCTGAATCCAATGTCTTCAGCCGTTTCTTGCTGGGTCCTCTAGAGTTTCAGGTTCAGAAGGACTCTCTTCTGTTTGACTGGGCCACAACTCACCAGTGAGACCCGATCTCCCGTGGGTAGGATCATCAAAATCCTCATGACTATACCCAACCCCAGTGAATGTTGCCTCCAAAAATGCTGGTCTCAGTGCATGTTCATCCTTGCTGCAAACCCTGTCGCTGTGATTTCAGCCACAGACAGCAGCTGGCCCAAAGCTACTCACCAAGAGTGTGTGAAACCATTTGAGGCTCTGAAGAAATTATCTAGTCCTTCTGCACATACGTTTTAATAAACTGGAAATAACACTGTAATATTCAAAACATACAGCACAGAAGGACATGTTTCATTCCATCATGCCTATCCAGATAATCAAATACTCCCTGCTCCTTCCCTATACTGTAGTCCTGAAAATCCTTCCTTTTCAAGCTTATGCATAATTACCATTTGAAAGTTTACTATTGAATCTACTTCCACCAACCTTTTAGACAGTGCCTTTCAGGCAAGTGGCCGCGTAGAAATATTTCTCACCTTCTCTCTGGTTCTTAAATATTATTTATGCAGATATTCAATGCCTTTGTCTGTTGTTTCAATAAAGACATAAACCTATTAACTTCAATTGAGCTAACACAAAGAAGAAATTTGATGCAAGTGGGTTTGAAGTGTTCATGCAACATTAAAATCACATCACTTAATTTCCAGATACATATCTCTCAAATGGACTGGAAATGAACTGAACTGGAAATCTTTCAGGTAATTCACATGTTAGATTCAGGACAGATTTTATTCCCAACTCGGAGGAAGAGGGATGACAGATGGAGCTTCCAGCATGATAAAAATCAGTGTTACCTGGATTAACCCATTTCACAAACGGGTTCTGGAAATGGGTATAGGAGCCTCATTTCGGGGCAGCTGCCATGGTCACCTGAAAAAGGACCCCGCTGATTTTAACAAATCGGGCTTTCCCACTGCTAAATTGATCACAGTTGACCCCATAATGAGGCAATGTTCTTAGTTCTGACATAAGGCCCCATCCAAAACCTTAAACCCTCTTGACTTTTTACAGCTTTAGACCTTTAATGAAGTACGACTCAAACAATACAATACAAAAAGGAAGAAAGGACTTGCATTTATATTAAGCTTTACGTGACCTCAGGATGTCCCAAAGCACGTTACAGCCAATAAAACACTTGTTTGAAGCGTAGTCACTGTTGTGGGAAATGCAGCAGCCAATTTAGGCACGGCAAGGTTCTACAAACAGCAATGAGATAATGGTGAAACATAGGTGAAAAGTCAGGCTCAGTAGCCTCAATAGTTTTTTAGGCGCTGTGAGTGCCTTTAGGTTTCCAGAGTGGTGACTGCAGCACGTGCGCACACTCCTGACATGAAGCGTCCCATATGCCATCTTGGAAAAGGCATTAGTGAGTGTGCCATTAATGTGGCCTGGAAGTATGCAGAGCTGACAGATCATGATGACCTGATTTGACACCAGCACTTTCATCTTGTAGCTCGACATTCCAGCCGATGTTCTCTCCTAAGCTCCCACAGCTGACAGCGTGTTAAGCAGTGGGAAGAATACCCCCCCCACCTCCCCCCACTCACCCGCCTGCACTGTTTAGAGGGATCATCAGCTGGAGGCATCATCATAGAGTCATTTATGGAACAGGAGGATGCCATTCGGCCCATCTAAAGGTGGGTTGGTTGCTGGTTGATTTCTTCTGGTTGACTCTACAATTTTATGTTTCTTTGGTGTCTTCCATAGTTGTTTAAAGTTTCAAAGTCTACAGGGAGTGTGGGGGGGCAGGTGCTGAAGTACTTTTTGCTGACTTCAAGGCAGCTGTATAAACTAGTTGCTCCCAGACCCAGGGCAGAATCTTAGGTCCCGTGGGCAGGCGTGTGCCTGACCCGGTCGGGCATGAATCGTGTGTGATGGCTTCAGGCGATTGTCTCAAAGTCATTGAGCGATATTTCGCTTGGCAGGCATGAGCAGGTGCCGGAGCTGCGCCCATCATTAACTAAGAGGGCATTTAAGGCCATTAACAATCCAATTGATGGCAATTTTTTGTTGCCCGTCCGATTTCACCCTCATAGCATGGGCAAAATGGGCAGGCTGACATTTTCAAAAATCTCATCCGCGGGTGGGATAAAAGGGGTCAGCAGCATTGCCAGTGTGAGTAGTGAGGAGTTTGGTACATAGTTTGTTGTTGGTGACGTATTGGTACTTGACAGATTCATATCTGTCTGGGGCTTCATTCTTAGCATTTCCAGGCTTCATTTCAGGTCTTATTGGTGTCCCAAGGACCCCGGAGGATTCAGACCATGTGGACCCTTCCAGGTATCAGACATTCTTCTGGAACCCTGGTAATGGGGATTGTGGTCTCTGCTGGAAGCATTTTCTCTGAGGAGGAAGAGAGGGACAGAAGGGAGAGGAGGCCAGGTGTCCCTATGCAGCTTCCAGGAGAGTGACCTGTGGGATGAGAGGCACAGGCACAAGGGGTGCAGGATCAGAGATCCGTCCAAGGTGGAAGGGGCCGCTGAAGACGCCACTATCCTGCTGCCAGGGTTTACAGGCAGCGATGCAGCTACCTCAATATTTCTGAGGTCAATGCCGAAGGAGGCTCCGCCTCTCCAGGGCGACTGTGACCTCCACTTGTCAGATGATTGGGCCTGAGATCAGCTCCAACTGTGTGGGTGGACACCCCAGGCCAGTGGCTCTGAGGGTCACAGTGACTCTCAAATTCTATGCCTCTGGCTCTTTCCAGGGCTCGGTGAGTGATCTGTGTGGAGCCTCCCAATCAGTTGGCCACAGTTGCGTCAAGCTGGTGAGAGAAGCTCTGTTCAGGCAGGTACTGACCTTTAGTCTTTACCGTATGGACGATGCTAGCCAGGCTGAGCGAGCCAGAGGCTTTGCAATGATTGCTGGGTTCCCCCACATTCAGGGTGCAATCGACTGCACACATGTGGCCATCAAGGCACCAGGCGGGTGCCTTTGTCAACAGGAAGGGATTCCACTCCATGAACGTGTAGATAGTGTGTGATCACAGGATGCAAATTCTGTAAGTCTGTGCAAGGTACCCTGGCGGCTCCCATGATGCTTACATCCTGAGGCATTCTCAGATGCCGGGGCTCTTCAGTGCTCCAGCCCGACTGGATAGATGGCTGCTGGGTGACAAGCTCTATCCTTTGAAAAGGTGGCTCAAGACATCTCTCTGCCAGCCAAGAACAGGGGCAGAGAAGCGTGACAACACGCATGATGCCTCCACAAGGGCAGTGGTAGAGAGGACCAAAGGTCTTCTGAAGATGCGTTTCCGATACCTGGACTGTTCAGGGGGTGCACTACAATAGTGGTTGTGCTCTCCACAATCTGGCACTGGCAAGGGGGTTGCAGTGGAGGTAGAGGATCTTGATGTAGTTGCACAGGCCACAGATGATAAATCCAGTAGTGAGTCAGAAGAGGAGCACGGTGAGGAGAATGCTAAGGGCGTGGAGGCAGACCTCGGTAACCTCCAGGAAGGCAGAGACACTAGGGACGCTTTGATCCAATGCTACTTCAGCTAGGCTGCCAAAGATCTGCTTCCACCTCATGCCAGGGCTGCTGCCTCCATCCCAGATTTCTGAAAGGATCCTTTCATTTGAACTCAAAGAACACTCAGTGCCTGTGCAATAAAGTCCAGTATTATATACTGGCATACCCTGCACCAATAAAACAAAAAGGTGAAGCATACTCAGCCCATGATGACAAAAACAAAATTTACCCCATTTTGACAATTCCAAACAATTTACATAACCTTCTTTGGTCTTCATTCCCAGGCCAGTATAGATAAAGCAATCATAAATGAACATAAAATCACCTGTGAACCATCCCTCTTTAACTTATGTCTCTGAGTGCTATGTCTTAGTGCCCCCACCCTCGCTGGCACCGACATTGGAGACAGCCTGCTGACTCTGCTGTCATGTTGGCCTTGATGACCTTGGCAGCCGTCCTCTGGCCAATGGAGCCTATGCTGGCCCCACCTGGGAGGGAATGGCCAGTGCCATGGCTGGCATCTCCCCAGTCGCCGCAGCCTCATCAGATGCAACGGTCACTGGAAGAGGGGTAGAGGAGCTACTGCCATCATCCAGAGCGCCCTGAGAGGAGCCCGCAGAGACGACAGGCAGCTCATGGACTAACGTGAAGTTGCTCTGGACCTCCCTGCTCATCATTGATGGGCGGGCACCTGGTTGGGATACTCGGTGCCTCATCCATCTCCCACACTGGCACTGAGTACCTGAGGTCACTGCCTGAATGAGGGCTTGCGGGTCCGAGTGCATCCCCAGGAACCCCTGATTCTGCTCCTGGAGCTGCCTCTCCATGAGAGTTGCCACTCTCTCAATGGAGGAGGCAGCGTGCTTGGCCATGAGAGTCAACGCAGTGCCCAAGCTCTGCATGGGCTCCTCCATAATGGAGACCATGGCATGCATACCCTCATGGACCTCCGCCAGATCCTCCCGCATATCTCACTGGACATCCAGCATCTGCAGCCTAATGGACAATTCCAGAGGCTCATAATCTGCGTTCGACTGAGCCTCGTCCTGGTCCCCAGCAGCCCTTCGACTGCTGGTGCCCTGGGCACTCTCAGCCTCCACCTGCACCTCAAATGAGGGTGAAGTGCCCTCACCAATGTGCACTGAGATACGAGCTGCTAACCTAATGCCCACTGGGGTGCTGGTGTCTGCTTCAGAGAGCGGGTGTGACGTAGCTGCAACTGAAGCCCGGTGGTCCTCTGGCTGCAGGGGTGGCCCTTCGGGGTCCAGAGACCGAGTGCGTGCTGGTGAACCTAAAAGAGAGAACCAGGACATGTCATTAGTTAAAGTCATCACACTGTCACTGTGCATGCCAGGCACCCTGGTGAGACAATGGAGATCTGCAACACGGTGCCATCGTCTTCCAATGATCAAATGGGATTCCAGGTTCGAGGCTTACATCAATAAAGAGGCTGCACTAGATTGGTTGCACAAGCCAAAAGTCTCAATTCTGCACTCATACCTTCGTCTGGCACCCCCGCCTCTCCATGCCTGGTTGCACGGGGAGTGTGCTGGCTCTTGAGCTCAAGGGCATCTCTGAGCAGCAGGAGGATGGGTGGGCCTCCACCTGTATGTGCCCTCTCTGCTTGATAATGGCTTGTTTTCTCCTGAAAGGACAGAGTAGCATTGATTAGTCCACTCTCTACCTACAGCACCATTGCAGCCTGGCCAGCCCCAGCTGAGGAACACCTCGCAGGGCACATCTGAGTCATGGCCCTCGAGCCGCAAGGCACTCAGTCCAAGCAGCCAGGGCTCGGTCCCTTGGCCAGCTCCAGTGTGATTGACAGTTGACACTCAGACTCCAGCACCCCTGAGGTCCATGGGAGGACAGCCACACCTTAACACTTCAGCACACTGACCGATGCCAACACGATAATCACCCTTCCGAGTACAGCAAGTCATTGAAGCGCTTCAGCCGCACCACATCATGGCTGCTCACCACATCCTCCCATGCCCTCTTGGTGAGGTATGGTGGACTGCTCCTCCCATCTCTGGGGACAAGGGTATCCCTCCTGGCAGCTGCCTCCTCCAGGAGGATGGCCAGGCACTCATCCGAAAAGCGAGAGGCTGACCTGCCCTCCAGCTTGCCGTGCCCAGCCACACCCGACTCTGTAACTTTAGTTTGAGAATTCAGAGGAGGTGTCCTTCTGTGCCAGCCTTCCAGGGGTTGCCTGGACCCTTTTTAAACTGGTTGCTGCGTTACCATTGGACCCGGCAACCGACAGGCGACAGGCTCCTGTCCCCGCAAGGCCCTCCCCGGCCAACGGGGTAACGCACTTCACGCCAGGTGGGTCTTGGTTGGCCTGCCAGTGTGAAATCGTAGTCAGTGGCCGATTGCGGGTGGTGGACCATTTCCCGGCTGCTCCCAGGCCCACCCACTGCACCCACCTGACAACCTCAAAATCCTGCCCCTAGATACATTAGTAGACATTCTTCCCTTTGGTATAGGGCATGACTTGGACCTCTGCTCGCTCTGAGGCCTTTTCATTCTGTGTGTGGAGGACCTCCTGACCCCATCCCCCCAACCACCACCCTACCCCCTCGCCCCCTCGCCCCAACACCCCTCCAGGGGCAGGACAGCTTTTCTTGTTTACCCCTTCTCCACCAAGACCTCCAATACAGCATCAGGAAAGCTGGTTGTCCATTCTGTGCCACTGAATTGTCCATTCAACCATTCTTCTATCTTTCCCAGGTCAGATTCAGCTCCCAGAGGGCTCCAGGTATCTGCTGTAGCCATAATGTACCTCCCCTTTGGGAGATGTAGGCTAGCTTTATAGTTAGCAAGGATTGATTTTGGACCTCCCCCTGATACATGCAGCCAATCAAAAACACAGTTAGCATTGTCTACTCACTGAAATCACATTTATGAGCAGACAGCATGAGGATACTATAATGATGGAAGCTTGATCATCTCGACTGGAAACATTAACTCTGTTTCTCTTCACAGGTGTTGTCTGGCCTGCTGAGTGTTTCCAGCATTTTTTGTTTTCATTTAAGATACTATACTCCCTGTGGATGGGCGCAGAGTAATCACATATTGCAATCGCCTCACCCATTTTCAGTGGTTCTCCCATGTTTTAGTTCTTTGTTTTCAGGTCCATGTGCCAGACTACTGGACTCCAATTTGATTATCAGCTCCAACTTTAGACCATAAGACCATAAGACGTAGGAGCAGAAGGAGGCCATTCAGCCCATCGAGTCTGCTCCGCTATTCAATGAGATCATGGCTGATCTGATAATCCTCAACTCTACTTTCCTGCCTTGTCCCCAAACCCTTGATTCCCTTACTGATTAAAAATCTGTCTATCTCAGCCTTGAATATACTTAACAACCCAACCTCTACAGCCCTCTGCGGTAAAGAATTTCACAGATTAACAACCCTCTGAGAAAAAAACTCCTCCTAATTTCTGTTTTAATTGGGCACCTCCCCCCCACTCTAAGATTATGCCCACTGGTCCTTGACTCTCCCACAAGGGGAAACAACCTCCCAGCATCTTCCCTGTCAAGCTCCCTAAGAATCTTAAATGTTTCAATAAGATTGCCTCTCATTCTTCTAAACTCCAATGAGTACAGGCCCAACCTACACAACCTCTCCTCATAAGAAAATCTCTCCATACCTGGGAACAACCTAGTGAACCTTCTCTGGACTGCCTCCAATGCCAGTATATATTTCCTTAGATAAGGGGGCCAAAATTGTTCACAGTATTCTAGGCGTGGTCTAACTAGCGCCTTCTATAGTTTTATCAAGACTTCCCAATTTTTATGCTCAGTTCCATTTAAAATAAAGAAATAAACTTTGCAAATCTTCATCTCCCAAAGTGAGAAAAACATGACTGTTCACCTCCACTGCATAGCCCATTCCACACATACAACAAATGCTTTGAAGAAAAGAGCAAATTTGATAAATATGATCACATTTCAACTAAAACAGAACTTTATGCTAAGATTTTGCTTCAATGAGGCAGGTCCAGTTCATTCATATCTGAATTGTATTATCCCAGGGTGAACTGTAAACAAGGCTTTTGAGATCAAATTCTTCAGGAACGGGTACTTGCGCATGCTGAATGAAACACTTTAGCCTTCAGTCCTATCCCTCTTTCTCTTGAATTTGGGATGCTCTTCAGTAGATAAAAGATTACTAACACACTTTCTCAGTCTTGTAGCCCCAGGCACCTTTCTAGAAGCCTGCTCCTCTTGGACTGTGCTCTCCCAATGATCAGATTGATGATGCCATTACACAAGCAACAATGAGCAGCTGTGTGAAGACAACAGATGGGAGTCAAATAGGTTTAAGGAAGCCATGAATATGCATTCAGAGAAATTTGGCCAGTGGATCGAAAGCCTGAGTTTCAAAGAGTGATACAAGTCCATATAAACTCCATTAGTCTAGGGAACTTGAACTGCCAGGGATTGGATGCATATTCCCCTCCTTGGGGTGTGAAGGATCTATATGGAGATTTACCAGGACCACCGGGGCTTTGCCGATCAATAGGTATATGACCTTTAAAACAAATAAATAAAATAAACTCCCACCTTTGTTGCTATAATGTGGTTTAAAATATAAATTTAATTGGGTTTTCCAAACCTCGCAGCAATTATGCAGCCTGCTCTAACCCACGTAGGAGCCTTGCTTTTGAACAGTTTAAATGAGTATTCTGAAGGAACAAAAATACAATATCGCCATAGATAACTGCTGTCTGATGGATGAGTGAAACATTTATATGAAATGTTAACTGTATGTAAAGTGATTGATAATGACTAATCTGAACCAATTATCAGGGTCAAATTTCAATCAATAACTCTCTGTTTTCACTTTCAGCCTTCATTAACATTGCAGAATCCCCCATAAGAGACCTTACATCTGCACAAACCTCTTAAAGTGTTGAAAATGTTTTAAACCATTCCTTCAAGTATTTTCTACGGGTAATATTTTCAAACATTACTCATGGCTTTTCCTAAATGCTATAGCACAATGATGGGCCTTCAGTCTGACTTTGGTGTTGAGCTACCAAATCTAATTCCACTCTCATGTTTGCTTTTTGTGTTCTTTAGGATTCTTCTTTTTCAAGCAACAATTCATCTTTAAAACACATTAAATTGAAACCCTGTCTGCTTCTTAATTACATAGAGTGTGCAGCACAGAAACAGGCCATTCAGCCCAACCTGTCCATGTTGGTTTTTCTGCTCAACTTGAGTCTCCCCCCCCCATCCTTCTTTATCTAACTCTGTCAGCATAATCCTAAATTCCCTTCCCCCTCATATGCTTCCTGGCTTCTCCTTAAATGAATTTCTACTATTCATCTCAGCTACTCCCTAGATAGCGAGTTCCACATTCTCACCGCTTTCTGGGTGAAGAAGTTTCTTCTGAATTCTCCATTGGATTTCTTGACTATCTGACATTGATGGTCTCTAGTTTTTCTCTCTCTCTCTACAAGTGGAAACACTTTCTCTGCATCTACTCTAACAAAACCTTTCATAACATTAAAGACCTCTATTACATCACTCTTCAGCCTCCTCTTTTCTCTTAAGACCCAGCATGTTCACTCTTTCCTGATAGGTATAACCTTGCAGTTCTGGTATATTATAGAGATGAATATCCCTGAGCATGGAATACAAGAGAGAAAGTTATGCTTCAGTCATGTAGAGTCTTTGCAGGACCCCACCTGGCAATTGGCGTTCCGTTTTGGACATCACACATCCAGGAGGATTTATTGGACTTGTAGGAAGTGCAGTGAATTAGAATTAGGCTGAATCAGGGTTTCGATGGTTAAATTATAAAGACATATTACACAGGCTAGACTATAGCTTATGTTCCTTTGAATATGGAAGATTTGATTGAGGTGTTTAAAATGTTTAAAGAATTTGGTAAGGTAGGAACCATTTGCTCTAGTGGGGGAACCAAAAACAAGGGGATGTAAACTTAGAGATGGGTCATTAGGAATGAAATCAGGAAGCACTTTTTACACAACACAAGGTGGAAATCTAGAACTCTGTCCCCTAATGGTTGCAGATGCCTGACAGCAGCAGCTATCAAGGCTGAATTAGGTAGATTTGTGTTTGGTAAGGATATGGAGCTGGAGCTGAGGCAATAATCAGCCATTGAATGGTAGAGTAGGTTGAAGAGCTAATTGCCTATTTATAGCCTCCTACTGGCACCATGCCCCTAAGAGGACATTGGCAACCATGGACTTCCATTGCATTGGTCCCTGATTATGCTTGGCAAAGTACTGCAGTAAACTCTCTTGGTCTGGAAGAATTAACAGGCTGATAATCAATCTGTTTGGCCAGATTACAAACACACCTCCTATGGCCATCAAGAACTGAAATGGGACTTGAACCCAGAGCTCCTGGCCAAGAGGTAGAGACTCTACCGCTGCACCACAAGACCTCCTCACTTATACTCACCACTATCACCACCACACCACCATCGCCACCACCAACACCACCACTTCCCCCCTCCCCCCAACATCCAATTTCCTTGGAAAGGCAAAAGCCAGAGAAAAACGTGCCTATTTTGGAAAAGAAAACTCTGTGAAATTGCTCGATGACCCCCAAAAATGATTAAACAAGCTCAGGATGACCACAGACATTGGGCGATATAATGCCCAATGAATTAACTACCTCTTGTGCCAACAACTTATGGATAAGAATAAAATGAGAACCATTATCAGCATTTTAGGAGAGAGTTGCTGAGCAAGCGAATAAACAACTACTTGCTTTAAAGGAGCAAAAACAGAAAATGCTGTAAAAATTCAGCAGTCTAGCAGCATCTGTGGAGAGAGAAACAAGAGTTAATGTTTCAAATCCATATGACCCTTCTTCAGATTCTTCTTGCTTTAAAGGAATGACTTCACTGCTGGTGTGAATTCCAAGCAAGAACATATTATTTTAGTGATTCTCAAGTGATTGAGCCAGTAAATCTTAAGGGAATGTTAGTATAGTGGTTACGTTACTGGAGTAGAGGCCTGGACTAATAATCTGGGGAGACAAGTTCAAATTCTACCATGCCAACTGTGAAATTTAAATTTAGTTAATTAAATAAATCTGGAATCAAATCTGAGTTTCGGTAATGATGATCATGAAACTACCAGATTGTCTTAAAAACCCTTATGGCTCACTAATGCCCTTTAAGGAAAGAAATCTTCTGCCTCTACCTAGTCCGGCCTACATGTGACTCCAGACTCAACATGTTCCATGTGGTGTGTAAAAAAAAAGGCTTCTGTCCTCAAACCTTTGTTTTACCCCAGATGACCTCAGAGGTCACATGATTATGGCAAGTCACAAGGCATTTTCCCAAACACACATCAATATAGTTGACTCTTAAATGCTGTAGTAATTATGGTTTTATTTAGTGTGTGTTGTACTTTTAAGAATAATACTTGTTAAGGAAGATCACATGACCTGTAGTAACCAATAGGAGAGTAGATGGGGCTGCCTCAGGTGTTTGTGTAGAGAGCGAGTTGGAGTTGAAAGCACATGTGTAGTTGCTGCTGAATATATTGTAAATAAACTTAATTCCACCCAATTCTATCATTAATAGACAACTCAGCCATTCTACAACAAACTGGTGATGAGGATGGGATAGGATTGTATAGAAGAAACGAAGTTAAGAAGAAAGGAAGATAAGCTCACCATATGCTGTCACTTTAAGTTTAAAGAAAAAGGGCCCTGATCCAAGTGGCTGAGAAATCTTGTGAAGCACTCCCGACATTTAAAAAATAATACCAAAATTGTAAGACCATCTGTTTGAGAATCTACAAGAAGGGTGAACAAAACATTAAAAAAAGAAAAAACCCTGCAGAATTGCCCAGAAAAGGAAGAAGAAATCGCTGCTGTGTTTTTTTTTCTGAATAGGAACCAAGTCTTACAAAGTTAGAAGGGAAGGCCCACAATCACGGGGATCCTGCCCAAACCCAAAAAAGTGCAGGAAAAACAGCACAAAAAAGCCCGACAATTGCAGAGACAGCCTGAGTGAAAAAGCTGTGACTGCTCTTAAAGTGGCGATACAATTAAAGAGGTAAGAAAGATGGCTATGGACAGAAAACTAGAAGAGACCCCAGAGAGAAGGCAACTCTGCTAAAGGGAATAAAAGACCCCAGAGAGAGCGGCAACTCTATAGAAGGCAACAAGAGACCTCAGAGAGTGGGCAGCTCCGACAAGGGCAACAGGAGACTTTCAGAGGAAGGGCAACAAGAAATTAAACAGTTGAAGGGAAAGTTGATTGTCCTTCAAGGTCAACTGCAAAAGGAATGTGTCACCATTCGGCAACAGGAAGAAATGAAGACTGTCTTAAGCAGTAGGATGGAAGCACAGCAGGATAAAATCGAAGAGGGCTCGGGGAAGCCCTGGTAATCAGAGAGGGCTGACAAGAAGCCCTGGGAGTTGTGTACAGCTGGTTACAGCCAGGAGACAGGAGCTTGGATAAGCTCCAAGGCAGTGCCAGCTCAGTGAAGCTAGTTGTCTAGCAAAGAACGGAAGAACCAGTTAAATGAAGTCAAAGTCTTCATTTGTCTTTGAAAGCAAAAGTCACAGAATTCCCCAAGGAGCAGCCAGATAATGAAATTTTGGGACTCAGCCACTGAGCTCAGACAAGTTGAGCTGGCATCTGAGAGAAGTCTGGCCAACAGTGAAGTCAAAAAGGCCAAGATTAAAGTCTGTGCTTGAAAGCAGAAGGCATGTAGAAAGAAGATATAGAAATACTAATAGGGCCTCCACCTAGTTGAGGAGGAAGTGAAAGCCATAAGAGAGACTCCTGCGCCAAAGAACGCCTCAGAGCTCAAATCATTTCTAAGAATGATCAACTATTATGGGTCTTTCTTATCCAATTTGTCTAAAGTGCAGGTGCCCCTGCATTCTTTACTCAAAAAGAACCAATGTTAGGCTTGGGAGGTGCTCCAGAAAGAAGCCTTCATAAAGGTGAAACAGGTGTTCCACTCGTCCAATCTAGGGCATTATGACTACAAACCATTGCCAGGATTGTTTAGTGAGGACAAGGCTATGCCACCCATAGCCTCAGCAAGAATACACCGATGGGCCTTAATTCTGGCAGCAAGCAAATACACTTTCGTATATAGGCTTGGCAATCAAATCACAAATACCAATGCTGTTAATTGTTTGCCTTTACAAGAAAATGATGAGCATGTCTCAGTTCTACAGGAACTTGTTTTCCTGTTGAATTTCTTAGATTCCTCATCAGTGTGTGCTCGACAGATCAGAGACTGGGACCTAATCCTATCTCTAGTATGAGAACAAGTGCTACATATTGGTCACAGGAGTCCGTATCTGATGAAGTGAAACCGTACTTCAACAGGAGGCATGAAATAATCAGCCAGGATGGCATCTTATTGTGGGGAGCATGAGCGGTAGTTCCTCCAAAGGGAAGGGAGCCACTTTTAATTGAATTATACAGTGCCCATCCAGGAACTTCCTGAATGAAGACGATAGCACACAGCTATCTATGATGGCCTGGAATGAATGGCGAAATAGAGAGTTTAGTAAAGCACTGTGTGCAATGTCAGTAACTGCAAAGGTTGCCAGCGACAGCTCCGTTACACCCATGGGAGTGGCCATGTAGACCCTGGGTACAGTTACACATTGACAATGTTGGACCTTTCCTGGGAACAATGTTTCTGCTCAGTGTCAATGCCCTTTCAAAATGGTTGGACGTAAATGAGGTGAAGTCAGCAAAGTCAGCCACTACAATTGAGAAACTACGTCAGAGTTTTGCCATTCACGGACTACCAGAAGTAATCATTTCTGATAACAGCACAGCATTTACGTGTGCTGAGCTTCGACGGTTTATAAGCGTCAACAGTATCACTCTTGTGAAAACTGCACCGTACCACCCTTCCTCAAACGCACTGGCTGAAAGGGCAGTTCGAACGTTCAACGCAGGCATGAAAAAGCTAACTGACGATTCCTTAGAAACCAAACTAGCAGGCTTTCTTTTTCATTGCAGGACTACCCCTCACACAACACCAGGTGTCACACCTGTGGAGTTATTGTTGAAACGCTGCCTCAGGATGAGATTGAGCTTGATAATGCCGAATTTAGAGGGGAAGGTGGAAAAGAGTCAGGGAAGCCAGAAAACTAGACATGACTGGCATAGTTACGAGAGGAAATTTACCGTGGGAGAGCCAGAAGACATGAAGAACTTCGGCGAAGGACTAAAGTGGTTACCGGGTGAAATAAGTGCGGTGACTGGACCTCTACCTTACCACGTGGAGGTGGAAGGCCTGATCATCTGAAAACATGTGGATCACTTAAGGAAGAGAGAGACAAATCACCGAGATTTTCTTCCACCGGTGATCATGACCGGGTCTGTGTTTCCTTTTGGGAATACTCAACCCAGGATTGTCTGTTGTTCCTGTAAGAATTGAGGATACAGAACTGCAAGTGCCCTCCGAAACACCTGATGTTCAGGCAACTCCAGAAAAAGAGGTTTCTGAAAAAGAATCTGAAGTTGTGGAGCTGAGACGTTTCACACATACCAGGAAACTACCTGAAAGACTGAACTTGTAAATTCCTTACCCAGTGCAAATATGATGTTGTCTTGAAAAATTATAAACATGTAAATACAATATATATAGCTGAGTTAAAGTTGTAGGAAGGTAGTAATTATGGTTTTATTTAGTGTGTAATGTACCTTTAAGAATAATACCTGTTAAGGAAGATCACGTGATATGTAGTAACCAATAGGTAGCTCAGTAGTAACCAATCGGTAGCTCAGGCTACCTCAGGAGACTCAAAGTTGAAAGCAGACATGTAGTTGCTGCTGAGTATATTGTAAGTAAGCTTAATATTTCCACCCAAGAAGTGTCTGCAGATCAACAGTATCATTAATAGCACAACTCGGCCACCCTACAACAAATGGTCTCTGAAATGGCCTAGCAAGTCACTGATTTGTATCAAATGGCTACAGAAAAGTTACACCAGATGGACTTCAGTGATTCAAGAAGGCAGCTCACCACCACCTTCTCAAGTGCAACTAGGGATGTGCAATAAATGCTGATCTTGCCAATGATGCCATCCCACGAATGAATTAGAAAAGAAATTGATTTGTTCAGTCTTGGTTTTCAGTTGCTTTTTAGGGTGATGACAATGAAGCACATTTCAAACATACGGGATTCCCAAAGTGAATTACTGTACAAATTTCACATAAATCAGACTTTCCTATTTTCTCCAAGTGGGCAAGAGAGAAACAGGTGCAGGGGAGAGAAAAACAGGAGAGGAGGGGAAAGAGAGAGAGAGAGAAACCAAGTGGTGAAAGGGAAAATGGGAAAAGAGAGAGAGAGAGAGAGAAACCAAGTGGTGAAAGGGAAAATGGATAGGAGAAAGAGATAGAGAAACTGGTGGAGGAGAAAAGAAACAGAAGTGAAGCTAATATGATCTTGGCAAAAATAATTGTGATAATTAATATCCAGATCTAGTGGGCCTCAAGCGGTTATGAGATTATTTTTTAGTAGGACTTGGCCCAAGACAGATTTGAGGATCATTCCACTGGATTGCAGAATGTCACAGACCCAGGTGGCCAGTTTATATGGAAAGCATGAGATTGCAGTTGTTCAGGCATCAGTAATGTGACTAGAACTGGACGCTCAACATAGTAACACATTACCATTAGCTGAGCAAGGAAGGGTTGCCATTTGTCCTCCTGAAGCTAATTAAAGCAAGTAAATGTCCCCCAGATGATAACACAAAATCCAGTGGGAAAGAAAAGTTTCAGGCTTCATTAGGGACTCATACGCAAGCACTCTGATGAGAGAGATGGAATTTGTGTGACGCTAGGACTTAATTAGCACATGACTGCTACAGTGTCTCTGAGGTAATCAGAGCAGTCTCTGGCTGACAAACAGGTTCAGCATTTGTTAACTTCTCAGCGTCTGTGTTTTTAGGGTGTGTGCATCTGTATCATGTTGACTGTGACTGATGCCTTAGCATTTGGTTGTGCTACTGGCACCAGTCTCTGACACATACATGATGAGTTAGAACCAGTGCACACCACAACCGCGATGCTTTGCTCCCAGCTGCAGAATAAAGCAGGTGGCCAAGAGGGAAACTGGGTGGAGATACCATTCTGCTAGGACTCTGCCTGCTGTTGCCTTGCCTCTACAAAATGCACAGCAGGAATTCATCAAGGCTCCTTAGACTGCACCTTCCAAACCCATGACCATTACCATATAGAAGGACAAGGGCAGCAGATGCATGGGAACATCACCACCTGAAAGCTGCCTTCCAAGCCACACACCATCTTGACTTGGAAATATATCACTGTTCCTTCACTGTCGCTGAGCAAAAATCCTGGAACTCCCTCCCTAACAGCACTGTGGGTGTACCTACACCACATGGACTGTGGCAGTTCAAGAAGGCAGCTCACCATCACCTTCTCAAGGGCAATTAGGGATGGGCCATAAATGCTGGCCTAGCCAGCGACACCCACACTCACATGAATGAATGAAAAAGCAGTCTTGGCAGAAATAATGCCGGATCAATAATGAAATCAGTCTGTGCAGAATAAACACCAGAGTGCAGCGAGTTCCTACTTTCTGAAATTCCATGATTGTAGGTTCCCCATTCTGATCTGGTATGTATATATCTTTATACATTGCTCAGAGAGAGTCATTGGACAGTGAAACTGCTGGAGCTTTCTCAGAAATGACCCTGGCAATCCTAATTTATAATTTTCTGGGACCAAAGTGTTTGATGGGAACTGAACATTGTAAATGTGTACACTTACACATGAGTATGAGGGAGAGGTGGGGATAGGGAGCTGGATAAGCAAATGGTAAATCCCGTTTTTTAAGCAAACATAGGATTATGGTAGTGTAGTGGTTCTGTCACTGGACTAAACCTAGGGCACGTGAAATCAAACCCCACCATGGAAATTAGAATACAATGTTTTTTAAATCTGCAAATTATAAAATTGATACCGGTAGAATTGATATGAAGCTATTCGATTGTGATATAAACCCAAATAGTTCTTGTCTTTTAGGGAAGGAAATCTGCTGCCCTTACTCAGTCTGGCCTATATATGACTCCACATTTTATTTCTGATTTTTTCTTAAATGCAAATTTTCAAACTGCCATAGTGGAATTTGAACTCCCATTATTAGTTCTGACCTCTGGGTTACGGGGTTAGTAGCACAACAATACACTATCTGCACCCATTAATAAAGAGCTAAGAGACAAAATAATATAGATAACTATAGATTATAGAGATTCAACCAGATGGAGATATGAAGACAGATGAGGGATAAAGGGCTATAGCGATAGATTGGGATATAGATTATAGAGATAGAACACCATTAGATGGAGTTACAAAGTGTAATGAACCTGATGTACTGGACAGGTTTCTTACTTGAAACAGATAACTATATTACAGTGCTCTTTTAGAAGTTATATGCTTGAAACAGGTCCATGACTAGAAAGCTCCACCTCCCAAGATTACCCACACTTAGGGCTCATTGGTCAAAACAATCACTTGAACCATAAAGGCAGTAGGAAAGGTTATACCTTCAATCACTACATTTCCTCCTCTATTTTTTTTTACATTTCCTATTTACAAAGAGTATTTTAATCCACAACATATACATATATGCACAGGTCATGCAATTAAAGATTAAGTCTCTGAAATGGCTTTCTAATTCGGTTAGAGCGGTATTGCTCTACCACTTGAGAGTCTCTCACTGGATTGACATGATCAGGAACTGCAGCAACAGGTACATCCTTAGAAAGTGGCAGTTCAGAATTAGGCAATTCAACAGAGTCATCAGGTATGTCTATTCCAGGTCGATTTGTCACCTCAGAGATCAATTATGGGTGGAATAGCTGGTTGCTGAAAAGTCTGTCTACTCCTTAGATGATCCGCATGTTTTCATACAATTCGGTCCTCCACTTCCACTTGGAATGACAAGGGCTCAGTTTCAGAGACAATTATACCAGGAATCGAAATAGGTCCATTTCCAAAATTCCACACGAAAACTGTATCTCCTACAGTAAATATTCAAGCTTTGCTATGAATATTGTGATTCAGTTTCTGACTACTCCGATTCTTCTCTACCTTCCCCTCTAAGTTTGGAAACACCAGACTTAACCTTGTACGAAGGCAGCATTTCATCAGTAATTCAGACGGTGTTGAAACTGTAGTTGCATGAGGAGTCAAACGATAATTGAGAAGAAATTGTGAAAGTCGAGTTTCTAGAGTAGCTTCGAATACCTCTTCATTCTTGATTTGAAAGTTTGCACTGCTCTTTCAGCTAACCCATTTGATGAGGGATGGTATGGTGCAGTTTTAATATGCTTAATTCCATTTAAACTCATTAATTTTTGAAATTCTGTACTAGTAAAGACTTACCGTTACCTGAAACAATGACTTCCAGTAGGCCATGTATACAAAAACGTCAGTGCAGCTTTTCAATAGTTGCACATGATGTTGGTGATCTAACTTCATACACACCCATCCACTTAGAATGCACGTCGATGATCACTAAAAACATGGTACCTAATAATGGACCTACATGGTCTACATGTAGTCTAACTCAGGGTGGACCAGGCCACCCCCACGGATGCAGTGGGGCTGAATTGGGAAACTTCTGTTGTTGCTGACATGGGAAGCAGTGCTTGACCATGCTTTCAATGTCACTGTCCATGTCTGGTCACCGGACATAGCTTCGCGCAAGCATCTTCCTCTTTGATATGCCTGGAGGTGCACTGTGAAGCTCTGTTAAGAGTGGTTCTCTTCCTTGTGAAGGGATGGTGACTCTTGATCCACACAACAAGGTTCTATCTTGACAGCCTAACTCTGTTTTACGGGCATGAAATGGTCTTATCTCTTCAGGCACTGGTGAATTCGACCATCCTTGCAGTATCTGGTCTCCAACTTCTGACAAAATTGGATGCCTGTTTGTCCAATTCCTTATTTGCTTTGCATACACAGGCAAAGAGTCCAAGAAATTCAGCAAGAGCACAACTTCTTGTGGCACTAGAGCATGTACAAGATGACTAAGTGCGTCTGCATTCGCAATAAGTGCGCCAGGAAAGCGTTCTAGGTGCTCTACGTACTGGCTCCAGTCTTCCCCATAAGGGTCAATTCTGCTGAAGAGTGGCATGATTGGTGAGTAAAGTTTTCTTTTTTTCCTTAAGAACTGATGTACTCACATTCACCCAGTGAGGTGCAGTGTTGGAGCCATTTTACCCTTGCTGCCAAATGTAATGAACTTAATGTGCTGGACAGGTGTCTTACTTGAAACAGATAACTTTATTACAGAGATAAAGACAAAAAAACTGCGGATGCTGGAAATCCAAAACAAAAACAAAAACAGAATTACCTGGAAAAACTCAGCAGGTCTGGCAGCATCGGTGGAGAAGAAAAGAGTTGACGTTTCGAGTCCTCATGACCCTTCGACAGAACTTAAGTTTGAGTCCAAGAAAGAGTTGAAATATAAGCTGGTTTAAGGTGTGTGTGTGGGGGGCGGAGAGAGAGAGAGAGAGAGAGGTGGAGTGGGGGTGTGGTTGTAGGGACAAACAAGCAGTGATAGAAGCAGATCATCAAAAGATGTCAACAACAATAGTACAAAAGAACACATAGGTGTTAAAGTTAAAGTTGGTGATATTATCTAAACGAATGTGCTAATTAAGAATGGATGGTAGGGCACTCAAGGTATAGCTCTAGTGGGGGTGGGGAGAGCATAAAAGATGTAAAAAAAAGGAAGGGGGAAACAGAAAGGGGGTGGGGATGGGGGAGGGAGCTCACGACCTAAAGTTGTTGAATTCAATATTCAGTCCGGATGGCTGTAAAGTGCCTAGTCGGAAGATGAGGTGTTGTTCCTCCAGTTTGCGTTGGGCTTCACTGGAACAATGCAGCAAGCCAAGGACAGACATGTGGGCAAGAGAGCAGGGTGGAGCGTTAAAATGGCAGCGACAGGGAGGTTTGGGTCATTCTTGCGGACAGACCGCAGGTGTTCTGCAAAGCGGTCGCCCAGTTTACGTTTGGTCTCTCCAATGTAGAGGAGACCACATTGGGAGCAATGAATGCAGTAGACTAAGTTGGGGGAAATGCAAGTGAAATGCTGCTTCACTTGAAAGGAGTGTTTGGGCCCTCGGACGGTGAGGAGAGAGGAAGTGAAGGGGCAGGTGTTGCATCTTTTGCGTGGGCATGGGGTGGTGCCATAGGAGGGGGGTTGAGGAGTAGGGGGTGATGGAGGAGTGGACCAGGGTGTCCCGGAGGGAGCGATCCCTACGGAATGCCGATAGGGGGGGTGAAGGGAAGATGTGTTTGGTGGTGGCATCATGCTGGAGTTGGCGGAAATGGCGGAGGATGATCCTTTGAATGCGGAGGCTGGTGGGGTGATAAGTGAGGACAAGGGGGACCCTATCATGTTTCTGGGAGGGAGGAGAAGGCGTGAGGGCGGATGCGCGGGAGATGGGCTGGACACGGTTGAGGGCCCTGTCAACGACCTTGGGTGGAAAACCTCAGTTAAGGAAGAAGGAGGACATGTCAGAGGAACTGTTTTTGAAAGTAGCATCATCGGAACAGATGCGACGGAGGCAAAGGAACTGAGAGAATGGGATGGAGTCCTTACAGGAAGTGGGGTGTGAGGAGCTGTAGTCGAGATAGCTGTGGGAGTCAGTGGGTTTGTAATGGATATTGGTGGACAGTCTATCACCAGAGATTGAGACAGAGAGGTCAAGGAAGGGAAGGGAAGTGTCAGAGATGGACCACGTGAAAATGATGGAGGGGTGGAGATTGGAAGCAAAATTAATAAATTTTTCCAAGTCCCGACGAGAGCATGAAGCGGCACTGAAGTAATCACCGATGTACCGGAGAAAGATTTGTGGAAGGGGGCTGGAGTAGGACTGGAACAAGGAATGTTCCACATACCCCATAAAGAGACAGGCATAGCTGGGGCCCATGCGGGTACCCATAGCCACACCTTTTATTTGGAGGAAGTGAGAGGAGTTGAAGGAGAAATTGTTCAGCGTGAGAACAAGTTCAGCCAGACGGAGGAGAGTAGTAGTGGATGGGGATTGTTCGGGCGTCTGTTCGAGGAAGAAGCTAAGGGCCCTCAGACCATCCTGGTGGGGGATGGAGGTGTAGAGGGATTGGACGTCCATGGTGAAGAGGAAGCGGTTGGGGCCAGGGAACTGGAAATTGTTGATGTGACGTAAGGTGTCAGAGGAATCATGGATGTAGGCGGGAAGGGACTGGACAAGGGGACAGAGAAGGGAGTCAAGATAACGAGAAATGAGTTCTGTGGGGCAGGAGCAAGCTGAGACGATCGGTCTACCGGGGCAGTTCTGTTTGTGGATTTTGGGTAGGAGATAGAAGCGGGCCGTCCGAGGTTGGGCGACTATCAGGTTGGAAGCTGTGGGAGGGAGATCCCCAGAGGAGATGAGGTCAGTGACAGTCCTGGAAACAATGGCTTGATGTTCAGTGGTGGGGTCATGGTCCAGGGAGAGGTAGGAGGAAGTGTCTGCGAGCTGATGCTCAGCCTCCGCGAGGTAGAGGTCAGTGCGCCAGACAACAACAGGACCACCCTTGTCAGCGGGTTTGATGACAATGTCAGGGTTGGACCTGAGAGAATGGAGTGCAGTAAGTTCAGAGAGAGACAGGTTAGAATGGGTGAGAGGAGCAGAGAAATTGAGACGACTAATGTCGCGCCGACAGTTCTCAATGAAAAGATCAAGAGAAGGTAAGAATCCAGAGGGAGGGGTCCAGGTGGAGGGAGAATATTGGAGATGGGTAAAAGGATCCGTTGAACTGGGAGAGGACTCCTGCCCAAAGAAGTGAGCCCGGAGACGAAGACGGCGGAAGAAGAGTTCAGCATCATGCCGAGCCCGAAATTCATTGTGGTGAGGGCGTAAGGGTATGAAACTAAGTCCTTTGCTGAGCACTGAACGTTCAGCATCGGAGAGGGGAAGGTCAGGGGGTATAGTGAATACACGGCTGTGGTTGGGATTTGAAGATGGGGTGGGGACGGAGGGACAGGCCGGGGTGGAGGGTCCTAGATGGGTGTTGGTGTCGATGAGTTGTTGGAGCTTGTGTTCCTTAGCACTTGAGAGAAAGAGAAAAAGTTTCTTGTTGAGGCGTCGGATGAGCCGAAGGATAAAAGGAAACTGGGGGCACGCGCAGCTTTGAAAAAGGGTACGGCGGTGCTGCTGGAGGGAGAGGTCGAGTGTGTTCATATGGCGGCGCATGGCATAAGTTTACTACAGAGCTCTTTTAGAAGCTACATGCTGGAACCAAGTCCACAGCTAGAAAGCTCCGCCCCCCAGATTACTCATGTTTAGGGCTCATTCGTCAGAACAATCATGTGATCCCTAGAGGAAGTAGGAAAGGTTATACCTTCAATCACTACACAAGGATGCAGAGATAGAGATTGATAGAGTTAGACAGTGGTATAGAGATACGGAGGTCGATGCCAGTGTAAGAGAAACAATGAAAGATAAGTGTAGGTTATATAGACTGAGGTAAATATAGAAGTAGAATTACATGAAAGTAGAAGGAAGACACAAAGCTTCAGACACAGATTATGGAAATGGATATGGATAGTGAATGAAAAAAGAGCCATCTATACAAGATAGATAACAGGGCTGATTTTCCTGGGTTTAGCACCCAAATAGTGACTGAAGAACAGTTGCCACGCACAGGAAAATTGTTTGCTAATCCTGTCTCTTGTCTCCACTCAGTGCTTGAGTAACAAAACCAATGAACTTGTCTTACTGTTTTTCTGGTGATTACATGGATGTGCAAATGAATGTCAAATGGTTCTCCACAAAGATTTCCTGTTAAAATACTGGGTGCAAGTGAGGAACAAACTATCCCCATAAAAACCAAGTGCCACCCCTTCCTGTGTTGTCACTGAGGTGCTGCAGGACAGGCTAATATTGTCAAGCACAAAGAATGAGTTTGCCACTCAGAATTTGTCACTGCTAGTCTTCCATAATTAGTGATAGAGGCTGTGTTTTTAACTGTTGTACCCCGTATGGCCCCATCCCCAACCTTCACATCTATTGAACATGCCTTATTTTGAAGGAGAAGTGGGTAAACAATCATAATATCTCTTGCCAGCTGTTAACGTTATTTGCATTGCCCTCTCCTTAGCTATTAACAACTGGCCCCCTACCACTGAGTGAGAATGTCCCCATCCATGGCAATATAATTTGAAATAAAAACTAAAGTCTCACAATCCAGCAGCCTCCTTCTATGCCCTGTGCCATCGTTCTTCAGATCCACACTTATTCTCCCTGCCCTTTTTCTAACATTCTTCACAGTTTTAGAAGTGTTGTGGTAAGGTCAAGTCCTTTTGTACCTGTCAGAAGCTGTGGTTTTCATGTTGCTGGTTTTCACATTTAACTAAAAGGCTCTGTAACTCTGCAGCAGTGCCATGACTGGAATGACTGCAATTCCTCAAACATGGTTCACTTCTAAACAGTGGGCAACTCTTTTTCAGTCACTATTTGGGTGCTAAACCCAGGAAAATCAGCTCTGTTGTATAGATGGCTCTTTTTTCATTCACTATCCATATCCATTTCCATAATCTGTGTCTGAAGCTTTGTGTCTTCCTTCCACCTTCATCTATTTTCATCTAATTCTACTTCTATATTTATCTCAGTGGACAACAGACCCACCATGAACCATGTTTGGGAAGTTGCAGCCATATCAGTCGCTGCTGCAGAGTTACTAAGGACAGCGCTTTTTAAATAAGTGTAAAAACGAGCAACATGAAAACCACAACTTCTGACAGGTATGAAAGGATTTGACCTTACCACAGCACTCCCAAAACTGTCAAGGTGAAAAAAACCTTTTCCCATTATCTGTGTGGATAATGTCCTTTTGGGTTCCCAATGTGGCTTCCATTTTACATCCTCTCTTAATGCCACTGCTGCCTCATGAACCTTATTCCAATCAGGCCTGACAGCCTGACTGTGCAGCTATCCACAGAAGCCCCAAAAAAACCCACACTCTACACTGTCTCACTACTTTAAAGATACTCTTTAAAACTGACTTCTTTCTTGTCCTAATATCTCTTCATGTGACTTAGGACACTGTTTTGTTGGATTAAAAGTGCTACCGAAATGACACATCATTGTTATTTTTTTAAAAATCATTCACACAATGTGGGCAACATCACTGCTTAGGCTAGCATTTATTGCCTATCAGAGGACATTTAAGAGTCAACCACGTTGCTGCAGACCTGGAGTCACATACAAGGACAGCAGATTTCCTTCACCAGACTTTTAATGGATTTAAATTTCACCATCTGCTGTGGTGGGGTTTGAACTCCAGGGTCTAGCTGAATTAATAGTCTAGTGATAATACCACTATGCCAACACCTCACATAGAGTCATAAGGTAATCAGAGATATTTAAGGACTACAGAAATTCACAGGGATTACAGGGATAGAAGCATACAGATATAGAGAAATATAAATGAAGAGGCAGGAAATTTAGAGACAGACAGAGATTCAGTGCCAGAAATAGAGGCTGCAATTTTGTGGAGGTGGCAGAACTCCATGAGGGTCAAAAGTTGGGAGGGTGGTGGGGTCGTGACCCCAATTAAGAACACGGGCACCCATTTTGCTGGTGGTAGCTAATTAAGTGGCTACTGTCCCAATTGAAGACACCAGTCTACATCCAAGAGCTGCTGGCCGAATCAGAGGGCCGGCTGTTCAGCTACCTTGGCAGCGCCATCACTAATGGTGGCTGCACCTGTAGGTTCAGGGTGCATTGAAGGCTTTGTGACCTTGTCATTGAAGCTATCTACGTATATATTACGGAAAATATTTTTCTTTTAAACTGGTGGTTTAGTCTGTGGGTGTGTCCGTGTGTGTGTTAACTGGATTAAAGCCAGCTAGTCTGGGTACTTTGATGTGTACTAGTTTTAAGATGTAAGAGAAGTAGATTGAATTTGCATTTTTTGAATGCAGCATTCAGGAAGTAGTGTGAAATCTGGCACCGAGCAAAGCAGACACCAAGCAATACATTTATATTACTCATATAAATAGGTACTATGAAAGGGGTTTTATTGCTAGGAGAGATGGAGTTCAAAGAGGCTGGTGATACAATGAGAATTTACATTCAGTGAGATGTGCTGGATATAACCAATAGCAGCTTTTGTGTGTGGGGAGTGGAGGCAATGTAAGATCAAAGTAGCTGTAAATCTACAACTCTCTCCACAGGAACCAAAGTGAGAAGAACCTCATTTTGAATTTGTAACGTGAAAATGCTTTGCCTGGTGTCCGTTTACATCTATGGGTTGCTGTGGCCTTAATGGAGATTAGTTTAGGAATTTTTTTAAAGTTACGATAGTAGTAATTTGTAGCCATGTATATGTGTTTAATGTGTTGTAGCTTAATAATAGGGTTCATTTAATTTAACATAAACCTCTCGAGAACTGGTGGTCTGATTCCTGAATTTAGAGTTGCATCTCAAACATACCACTTAAAAATATAGGTTATGACAGTTGTTTAAAGTTTCTCTCTGGGATTTTTAAAGAACTCAGCTTTACCAAACTGCTGGGCCATAACAGCCCTTGAAGTTAAGTAAGTAGGTTTGGGGGCTCTAGGGCCAGGCAGGCAGGCTTGGTGAGGGGGTTGGGTGGGTCACTGAGGACAGGCCACATCATTGCCACTACCACTGGAGGGCCCCTCCGTGGGTCATGGAGTGTCCAGAAAGGAGGACCCTCCTGAGACCACTGATATGCCACCAGGGTTTACCTGTCCCCACTTGGCAATGGACCTTCCTGATGTGGGCCAAATGCCTGCGGAGGTGGGAATTGGCCCTTAAGTGGCTCAACTGGTCTCTGGGTGAGCAGCTGATCTGTTACTTTTTCTGTTGCTGGTAAAATGGCATGACGGCAAAGACATCAGACATTCCCCCTAACACCTTCACACTCCATTTTGCCAACCCTCATGCCTCCCAGCCCATTTCTAATGGGCTTGTAAAATTCAGCTCAGAGTTACAGAGATTGGTCATGACAGTGTAATGAATGGAGAGGTAAATGAAGATATAAAAGAAAGATAGAGCTGGATAGAGAGATAGTTGCCTTTGCACTTTAGCTCAGCATTTTGGCATTGCCTTTGACTGGAAACAGGGTAAAGAACAGATTGAAATGTGGAATGAATATACAAATTGTATGGTAATGAAATTGAATTCTGTTGTGGAGGTTACAAATTAGCTCCCTTAGTTGAACATTGCAAGCCAATCTATCTTGTTGTGACAACTGAATGGCATTGTTTAGTTTGCTCCTTTATATTGCTCTGAAATATCTGTATCCATTGCAGTTACCTCATCTGCGTGTCTCTCTTTCTATGTGATTGCACCCCTCTGTTTCTATGTAAGTCTCGAATGTCTTTCACTGCTCAGAAGTACTATGTTCGATCACTCAACTGTGCTGAATTAGTGCTCCTATTTGGGATGATGGTGGGGTGTGTTACAATTGAGCTCAGTACCCTTGGCTGAGGTAGGAGGGAAAAGAAAGGCGGGGCCTCCTGATTTCCATATCTATTACGTTTCCCATTGGAAAATGTGCACATGCAGACATCAAGCAAGGATGCAGACCGAACTTGGCACATCACACGATGGCCTCCAGAGCCAAGCATGCATGATGAATAGCTACTTGTATGAGGTGCTGGAAGGGTGCCACACCCCCCAAGGAGCTGTGCGCTAACATGACTCAGTACTTTCAAATGAAGTAAGAAAAGCAAATATCAAACAGTTCGTTGACAGTTCTTTCTAATCTGCATTATTACACCCAACAATACGTTTGATGGTCTAACTGCCGCCTGTAAATTAAACTGCAGAGTTTGTAATTTGTATTTTATTGCTCGAATAGTAAATGCAGGCCATTACCTGGCATTTTCAGCTCATCTAGTCGTAACATGCAGACCAAATTATCTCTGCGGTAGGTGCTTAAATGTTGTTTATTGGAAAGGTTTGTGTCATATGCATGCATACAAATGTTAGTAGCAGCTATGCAAAAAGTAATAATTCCAGCCTAGTATTCCAGGATTTATTACAGACGGTAAGTTCACCATTTAAGGATAAGTTAGTTCATTGTCCTGCTTGTGAAGACTTCCAGAAACAAAGTATCAAACCTGGAGAAATAGACAGCAAATTAGTCTTAAGAGTCAATCTCGAATTAACTTGTAAAGTAGTATTTATGTTGCCGCTTATGAACTGGGAGGGAGGTGTTCAGCTGAGGGCCTTTGCCACTCTCTGGCCAGGATCTTCCATTCTGGAGTCTATGTTTGGTGACGGGTGAGGAAGTGAAAGCGATTTCCACTGGGGGTGTGGGATGGCTGACCACATGCGATCTTGCGCTCTTCAGCTCATTTCATATGCATCTGCAAGGAGCTCGCCAATTCTCGTGGCAGGAGTGGGCAGGAAGTCCCTACCATTACCTCAGGGTGGGCGGGGGGGTGGTTGGGGTGGGTGGGGGATCAAAGGTCTGGGCGCCATATTTAAAAGGCGGCCAGACAGCCAGTCACTCACTGCAGGCGAGGAGCATCAGTCTGGCTGTTATTTAAGATTCTGCCAAGACCAGAACATCACAGACATCCCCCTGCACCCCCCCACCCCCCCCAGCCCCAGTTCAGCAAAGCCTCCTTGGAGATTCTCCTCCAGGCCGTCCAGGGGGTGCAGTTTCCCAGGGATGGCAGCAGTAGACTCTCCCATCTGACCACGACGGCCTGGGCGAAATTTGCAGCGGAGTTAACGCCTGTGGGGCTCACAGGGGAACAGCCCAGCAGTGCAGAAAAAGTTTAATGATCTGCCGCGCTCTGTCAGGGTAAGTGGCAAAGTAGCACTCCGAATGGCTTACTCCTGTTCCTATGTTCCTATCTCCCTATCAGGCAGTGTAAGTGTGCGAATGCACAGGGATGTCAGACAGGAGTTTGGGTTGCAGCACTCACCAGAAGGTGGTATATGAGCACTGAATGTGTGCCAGCCACTTCAAGCTTTTGAAAAATTCTTTCATGGGATGTGGGCCTCGCAGAAAAGGCCAGCAAAGCGAGCATAGGTCTCCAGATTACCAATCTAGCAACATTACCACTGCGCCACCATCTTCCCACATGCTTTTAATGTTCTAACAGCTGCCGGGCATCCTGCTTGTTAGTCACTCAGGACCTGCCATAGGCATGCATGCTCCTAAACAGCTCATGCACCCATTGGGATGACAATCAATCCTTCTGTCTTTCTGCAGGACAAGGACGTGCACAACAGGAGATGGTGGGCAAAGATGGGAGGTGGCATGCCAGCCATTCAAGTCCTCACCCCTTTTGAGGAGGAGGCTGCCCAGCTAGCCGGCGTGGAGCAGGACTGTGTCTGTGCTGATGGCAAGATAGGACTCCCCCAGGAAGCCAGTGAGGGTGGCTCCAGTCTGCAGATACGCCCACAGAGTGAGACATAGTTTTAATAAGGTAGCCTGCTTAGGCATCTACTAAATCTTTCTTTTCTCCATTCCAGGTACCAGCAAGAAAAAAGAGGAAGGCCCACAAGGGAGACCAGCCATCGAACCAGCCCCAACCCTACCTCTGAGGGCAACGCCTCAGAAGATGCACCACCATGACGTTTACCTGCACCTTCCACCAGAGCAGATACATTCACTTCGGTGGGTCTACATTCTATAGTAGCCTCAGCGTCACAATCTGGTGAGCACATCATTGACACAGTTCCATAGCTGGCAGAGGAAGCGATAGTAAAGGTCTCTGATACTTGGAGGGCTGTTGGAGACCAGGCCCCTGCTCAGCCCCATGTAGATGATAAGCCTTTGGACATGTTGGAGATGCAGAGGCAGGCAGGGGAACATCAGGCAGACATGCCACACTGGACTGAAGGCTGGAGGAGTCTGTTCACATGCTGACTGCTGTCGCGGTTCCGGCATGTGAGTGCTTGGCTGCCATCATGGAAAGGGTGGCAGCTGCCTTGGACACCCAGGTCCAGCAGAACACAGTGGCTGCTGGGTATGTGCTTGGGCCTGCACTCCAACACTCTAGGCATTGGTACATCGCAGTAGTGGCTGGGCGAGAGGGGGCAGGGCACTTTGACCTACCTCCAGATGCCCTTTCTCCTCAAGATATCAGGCAGGTGCTATCATGCTCCCAAAGGGAGGAGGACCACCAGCCAGGCACTCTGGGGGCTTCAGCCCAAGACAATCCAAGCGTTCCCTGCCACTCCACCTCCCTTCAGTCAGTGACCCCACCGCCTCTAGCAGGTCAACTGAAGAGCAAGTACCTGCACCTAGGAGACCCTTAGTCAGCCAGGGCCCTCTAGGCTTCAGTCCACTAGAGGATGCACACCAAAGTCATCATCAACAAGGCATAGTAGTCAGCAGGCTGCCTCAACCTCAGCTGCAGGTATTAGGGCTACATCTAGATGTAATAATAGAAAAAGAATTATAAAGATGCTTTGAAGGCACACAGGTGGCACAGGTGTACAGTATTGTATGTACTTTGGCAGTTGTAAATATATGGTCACTTGCACAGTATTGAAGTATCCTGGATTCCATCTTGCTGCTGGTTGCTTCAATGATCGCAGGCACTGGGTGTGGATTTTGGGCCCCCAGAGTCCGATAATGAACTCCTATGGATTAACTCCTCTCACATTATCAGCATAGTGATTACTCAATAATCCCACACGTGCATGGTTAAACATGTGAGCCTGTGAGTGTGTGACCTGCGCACGCATCACGCAAGGCATTACTTTCAGCTCACCATGTTATACTCTGAAAATGATGTGTGCGCAGTGTTCAGAGAGGTCATTGCATCTCCTGCTACTGTTGCCCTAAACTAAGCTGTGTCTGGATGCAAAGACTACTCAAACAGGCAAGGAACATTGCAGATGCAGTTTCAGTGTTGAAAGATTGTCTTCTTGACAATAGAAAACCAAGGCTTCCCTACATGTCTGGTGAAAGTTTTGGTGGGTGAGTCCAATTGTTAATGGCCTTCCTTAGTGATTTGTCATTTTGAGCTAACGTGGTGAAGGCTGCAAGTGAGGAGACAATGGGCAATTTAGCCTTGACTACAATAGGGATTTGAATGTAGGATTTAAGAGGTGTGTTTGCAGTTGACTGAAGCCTTTGTCAGACCTCACAAAGAGGTTTGTTTGGCCTACTCGTCTCCTTAATAAGGGTGGCAGTAGACCTCGCGTAAAGGGTTTGCAACCAAAGTGCACCAGACATCATTGAAGGACTGGGGTATTAGTTCATGAGGTGACAGAGAGTAGAATGGGCCTCGGTACTGGACCATGCCGAGGGCGATGAGGCGATCCATGTGTAGCATCAGTGGTTTTAACAGGGCTCTGCAGGGACCATGGAGGAAAGATGTTTATCTTGGCTGGGTGTCCAGAAAGATGAGTCACAGTCTCACACTAATACTTAGATCATCCCGGGCTGAGGCTTATAGGCATCTCTGAAGTTGGAGTGTCCGGAGTGCTTGCTACTTAAGAACCCACTGTGCAGGTGAGGCACTCTCCAAAGTAGCCTCAAAGATTCCCAGCCTGAAATAAGTGTCAATGGATATGGGTTTACCATGGGCGAGTGGTGATTGGAGGGCAGGGACACGGTCTTCCCTGATTAATCTGCATGGAGGAGGGATCTCGAGAGATGAAATGGTGTTTTCATGCTGCTCCTCCCTGTAGACCCATCTATCTGGTTCTGCCTGAAAGGGCGCTCTGCAAGATTTGCCCCCCATTGCGAGTTTGTGAGGGTGACATGAATGCATCCCTGCCGAGGTTAGATTTTAAGTCGCCTTCAAAGTGCCATGCATACTGACTTTGTGAAGACATGGGAAAAATCTCATTTCTACCTACAGGTGCCCGAGGTTGTGAGAGGACAAAATGCTGTGCAGACGCTAATGCATGCATTTAGCACCAGGGCTCTGTATATCAGCACACTCTGGCACATGCAAAGAATCAAACCACCAGCAGGGCAGACGTGAAGTAATACATTTTAATTCAGCTAACATAAATCATGGTACATTGGAGTAAAGTGTAATGTCTGCTACCAAAAAGGAGCTGGGGCCTTCCAGCTATCAGAGGATAGAAAACCAATTAGTAAAGGAAATGTCTCAGCAGCTTACTCTGCCTGGAATGTTAGCTATCAGATTGTTGTAAGCCTGCTTGCCATGTCATACCCTCTCAATGGCCTCTGCATGTGCTTACGTGACATCCTGGTCCTCACCATCACCACCCCCTTCAGTATCTTCATTGTCGGAGGAGACGTCTCGGTCCTCTGTCTCCCTCAGCCAAGAAATCCCGCCTTTGTAGTGCGAGGCTGTGCAGGGTGCAGCATACAACGATGATCTGGGACACTCTGGTGAGTTTTAGAGAGCCCTGCGTGAGTTTTCCATCATCTTTTGAATGCCTATTGTCCACTCAATCGTGGACCTTTTGGAGGTTTGTGCTGCAATGTAGCTCTCCTCAGCAGCACTCTACGGATGGTGAACTTGCGTTATCAGCCGCATCTTCTGGGGGTATCCCTTGTCCCCAAGGAGCCAGCCCTGCAATCACCAAAGTGCTTCAAAAACCAGTGGCATCTGGGAAGGGTTCAGAATGTAGGCATCATGAGAGCTTCCTGGGAACCGAGCACAAACATGCAGGATTTGTCTTGTGTAATTACATATCAGCTGTTCAAAGAGTGGAAACCTTTCCTATTGATGAATGTGACTGGCTGTTGCCAAGGTGCTCTCAAGGCCACGTGTGTGCTGTCAATAGTCCCTTGCACTGTGGGAAATCTGTGATTGCTGCACAACTCAACAGGACTCGGGACGTAGGCGGAATTGGACAAATTGTGTGCTTCTTGATCAGGGGACCTGTCACCTCCTTGTATGCACTTGTGTGTCGTTGACTGGGAGATGCCACACAGGTCCCCAGTGGAGGCTTGGAAGAGCCACAGGTAAAGAAGTTTAAGGCAGCGGTGACTTTTAATGCTCGGAATGGGAGGGTTTAAATTAGATTGGCAGGGAGATGGGAGCCTGAGAGCAGATTCAGATAGGACAAATTCAGAGCAAGGAGCGGGACACCAAATATTAGCGAGTGACTCTCACAACAGAAGAAGCACAAGTTAAAAAGTCTACAGCACAGGAATTTGGCAGTGTTAAAAGGTATGTATTTAAATGCAAGGAGGTTAGCAAACAAAGCTGATGAGCTGAGGGCACAGATAGACACATGGCAGCATGATATCATTGCTTGGCTTAAAGAAGGGCAAAAATGGCAGCTGAACATCCCTGGATATAGGGTGCTCAGACAGGATAGAGAGGGGGATAAAAAAGTGTGGGTCTAGCGTTATTGGTTAAAGAATCAATTACAGCTGTGAGGAGGGATGATATACAAAATGAAGCATCAAATGAGGCCATATGGGTTAAGTTCAGAAATAAAAAAGGGGCAGCCACACTGCTAGGAGTGTACTGTAGATCCCCAAATAGTGAGAAGGAAATAGAAGAGCAAATATGTAGGCAAATTTCTGAGTGAAAAAAACAATAGGGCAGTAATAGTTGGGGACTTCAATTACTGTAATGTCAATTGGGATGTGAACAGTTGGGGGAAGGGGGCATTCAAAAGCGAGATTCACAGTGTAGGCATGCCCCCACAAAGAAAAAGGGTGGCACTCCAAATCTACAGCACATTGGTTATCTAGAAGCATGCAGGGTAAAGTAAAGCAGAAAAAGAAAACTTATGACAAGCACAAAAAAAAATTAGAAACCTAGGCCAGAATTTTATGTTTGGCGTGTGGCAATAATATGAACATAATATGACCTGCAGTGACGTAGGCTTGTGTCTCGACGTCACCGTCCACCCTTGCAATATTTCACTAGTTGGGCCTGTGATGAAGATGGAGGTGTGCCCGCCATTAATTAATGGGCCAGTTAAGGCCCTCGAGACACCAATTGTCTCAGAATTTATGCAGCCCGTGCGATTTTTCAGGGTGTCGCATGGGCACAACGGGTAGGTGGGTAAACCACATTTTCAAAAACCTCATCCATGGGCGGGATAAGAGGGGTGAGTGGGCTTGCTAATGCAAGTTGTTTGTACTTTAGCTTATAAGTTGCTGCCGCTTGCTTGTGTGAACAGGATGTCTTCATTTTGCTTCACAGCTGCTTTGATAGAAATATGAGGCTTTAGGTCAGGACTCCGGAGGAGTCATACCACTTGGGTTCTTCCAGGTATCAGACAGCCTTCCCTTACCCTGGGAATGGGGATTGTGGTCTCCACTGGAGGCACCTCCTCTGAGGAGGAAGCGAGGGCCAGAAGGAGGTGGAGGCCAGGTGTTCCTATTAAGCCTCCAAGGGAGCGACCTGTGGGAGGAGAGGCCCAGGCACACAGGGCACAGGGCCAACAGGAAGTTCAAGGCAGAAGGGGCCGCAGAAGACGCCACTATCCTGCTGCCAAGGTTTACAGGTGGCGATGCAGCTACCTCAATATGTCTGAGGTGCAGCGCCGAAGGAGGCTCCACCTCTCAAGGGAGAGCGTGACCTCCATCTGTCAGATGATCGGCCCTGAGATCAGCTCCGACTGTGTGGGTGGACACCCCATGCCAGTGGCCCTCAACTTCTATGCTTCCGGCTCTTTCCAGGGGCCGGTAGGTGATCTTTGAGGAGTCTCCCAATCAGCTGTCCATAGTTGTGTCAAGCTGGTGACAGACACTCTGTTCAGGTGTGCATTGACTTTCATTCACTACTGCACAGACCAGGCCAGGCAGGCAGAGCGAGCCAGAGGCTTTGCAGTGATTGCTGGGTTCCCCTGCATCCAGGATGCAATCGGCTGCACACAAGTGGCCATCAAGGTGCCAGCGGGTCAGCCGGGTGCCTTCGTCAACAGGAAGGGCTTCCACTCCATGAACGTGCAGATAGTGTGTGACTGCAGGATGCATGTTCCGCAGGTCTGTGCAAGGTACCCTGGCAGCTACCATGATGCTCACATCCTGAGACACTCCCAGGTGCTGAGCCTCTTCAGTGCACAAACCCGACAGGATGGATGGCTGCTGGGTGACAAGGGCTATCTCCTCAAAGGGTGGCTCATGACACCTCTTCGCCATTCAACAACAGAGGCTGAGCAGCGGTACAATAGGAGCCACGCCTCCACAAGGGTTGTGGTAGAGAGAACCATTGTTCTTCTCAAGATGTGCTTCTGATGCCTGGACCATTCAGGGGGTGCACTGCAATACGCCCCAGATCATGTGTCACTGGTAGTGGTTGCATGCTGCGCTCTCCACAATCTGGCACTGGAAAGGGGGGGACGCAATGGAGGAAGACGTTGATGCAGCTGCTCTGGCAATGGACAGTGAGTCCAGTAGTGAGTCCGAGGGCGAGCACGGTCAGGAGAACGCTGAGGGGATAGACGCTATCCCAGGCAACCTCCAGGGAGGCAGGGACACCCGGGACGCTTTGATCCAACGCTCCTTCAGATAGCCTACCAAATAAGAAACACCACCACATGCCAGGGCTGCAGTCCCCATACTCGATCCCTGACAGGAACATTTGCTTGCTGAACAACATGCACTATGTGCCATTTCAATAAAGTTCAATGACAAACAAGTCACTCATTACATCATGGATTACCCTGCGCCTGTGGAACAAGTACCCAGAGGCTTGTTGAACAGAAACACGTTTAATGATATGGTGCCTGGCATACATAATACAAATGAAATTGATAGGTGTTATCCATCACACCAATTAACATTTAATGTAAAAGTTGGGGGAAATATATCACCACTGATAAGCCCGTGTTGTGCTTAAGGTGCTTCAAGTTTTTGCTTGCGAGTGCGAGGTCTAGGTGCTCCCCCCTCACTGGCACTGGCATTGGAGACAGCCTGCTGACTCTGTTGTCCTGTTGGCCTTGCTGAACCTGGCAGGCATCCTCTGGTCCGTGGAGCCTGTGCTGGCCCCGCCTGGGAGGGAGCGGCCAGTGCCACAGCTGGCATCACCCCAGTCACCTCAGCCTCATCGGATGACACGGTCACTGGCAGAGGAGCGGAGGAGCTGCTACTATCATCTGGAGCGCCCTGAGAGGAGCCCGCAGAGACAACAAGCAGCTCATGCACCAACGTCAGGTTGCTTTGGACCTTCCTGCTCATCACTGATGGACAGGCATCTAGCTGGGATACTGGGTGCCCAATCCATCTCCCACACTGACAGTCACCACCTGAGGTCAGGGCTGAGCTCATTCCCAGGAACCCCTGATTCAACTCCTGGAGGACCCTCTCCATGAGAGTTGCCACTCTTTCCATGGAGGAGGCATTGTGCTCGGCCATGAGGGTCATTGCATTGCTCACGCTCCATATGGGCTCCTCCATCACAGAGACCATGGCACGCATTCCCTCGTATCTCCGCCAGACCCTCCCCCACACCCTGCTGGACTTCCAGTATCTGCTGCCTCAGGGACGACTCCAGAGGCACATCATTAGCTCCCAAGCATGTTCCTGGTCCCCAGCAGTCCCCCGACTGCTGGCGCCCTGGGCACTCTCTGCCTCCGCCTGCACCTCAAGCGAGTGTGAAGTGCCCTCACCGCTGTGCACCAATGTAATGGCCACCGAGGTGTTGGTATCTGCGCTGGTACCTTCTTGGCTGAGAGGGTGTGACACGGGTGCGTGGTGATGGGTGCTGTCCTCTGGGGTCAGTGGTGGGCCTTCAGGGTCGTCACCCCAGTGGGCTGCTGGTGAGCCTGAAAGGAAGAACAAGGACATGTCATTAGTTGAAGTCATTACACTGTTACTGTGCATGCCTGGCACCCGGATCAGGGTGTCCTCGCCTTTCCATTATCAATGGGGGTTCCATGTTTGAGGCTCACATCAATACAGAGACAGCAGTGGGATAGTTGGAATTACAGACATTCTGACCTCAGTGCACTGCACTCTTATCTCCCGGTAGCATCCCAACCTCACTGCAGTCGGTTGATCTAGGCACATGGCGCCTCTCCAGCTCCAAAGCCTCCTGCTCATGTCGAGTTCGGATTAGTAGGTGGGGCAGGCAACTGCCAGTCCGCAACCTCTCGGCATTGCTATGAGATGTCTTCTCCGGAAGGGACAGAGGAGCATTGATTACTCCACTCTCTACCTGCAGCGCCACTGCAGCCTGGCCAACCCTGGAATACTTCGCAAGGCTCAGCTGGTTTGTGACCCTGGAGCTGCAAGTCACTCACCCCAAGCAGCCAGGGCTCACACACAACCCCCCCCCCACCTCCCCCCCCCACCACCCAGATGCTGCCTCATTGACGTTTTCCACTCACACGCTAAGACCTCTGAGGTCCACGGCGGGGGTCGGGGGGGGGATGAGCAGCTCCTAACTGCTGTGCTAAGTGACCCATACCAACATGGTGCTCACCCTTCCCGATCGCAGGAGATCATTGAAGCGCTTACGGCAGTGCACCCACGTGTGCCTCACCACATCGTGGGAGCTCACCCTGGATGCCACCTCCTCCCAGGCATTTTTGGTGAAGTTGGGGGGGGCGGGGAGGGGGGGCAGCCTCCTCCTCCCCTCACAGAGGAAAGGATCTCTCTCGGTGCTGCCACTTCCTCCAGTAGAGCAGCGAGACACTCATCAGAAAAACACGGGGCCGACTGCCCTGCTGACCTGCTACAATCTCCATTACGAAGTGCAAGTGCCCGACGAGGGAAAGATTCTAGCCTTACAGGAGTATTGAAAATACTGGGATGAAGTAAAAAATGAAATCAGGAAAGCAAAGAGAAAATATGAAAAAAATATTGGCAGGTAAAAGCAAGGAAAACCCAAAGATGTTTTATCAGTACATTAAGAGCAAGAAGATAACTAAGGAAAGGATAGGGCCTATCAGGGATGTACAAGGTAAATTATGCGTGGATGCAGAAGATGAAGGCTGGGCTCTTAATGGACACTTTGTCCCTGTCTTCACAAAGGAGAAGAATGATGATGCAGACATTCCAGTTAAGGAGGAGTGTGAAATATTAGATACAATAAACATAATGAGAGAGGAAGTACTGGAGGGACTGGCATCCTTAAAGATGGATAAATCACCAGGGCTGGATGGATTGCATCCCAGCCTGTTAAAAGAAGGGAAATAGTGGATGCTCTGAGGATCATTTATCAATCCTCACTAGATACAGGTGATGTCCCAGAGGATTGTAGGTCTGCGAACATTGTACCATTGTTCAAAAAGGGTGCAAGGGATAGGCCAAATAATTATAGGTCGGTCAGTCTGACTTCGATATTGGGCAAATTATTAGAATCAATTCTGAGAGATGGGATAAACCATCACTTAGAAAGGCATGGATTAATCAGGGATAAGTCAGCACGGTTTTGTTAAGGGAAAGTCAAGTATTACTAACTTAATTAAAATTTTTGTGCAAGTAGCAAGGAGGATTGATGAGAGTGGAGCAATGGATGTGGTCCATATGAATTTTAGTAAGGCATTTGACAAGGTCTCACATGGCAGACTGATCAGAAAAGCCCATGGGATACAGGGGAATGTGGTGAGTTGGATCCAAAATTGGCTCAGTGACAGGAGAGAAAGGGTAATGATCTACAGATGTTTTAGCAAATGGAAAGTGGTTTTCAGTAGCATTCCACATGGCCTAGTGTTGGGTCCCTTGCTGTTTATGGTATATATTAATGATTTTGACTTAAATGTGGGAGGCATGATTGAGAAATTTGCAGATGACACAAAAATTGGCCATGCAGTTGATAGCGAAGAGGATAATTGTGGACTCCAGAATGATATCAATGGTTTGGTTGAGTGAGTGAAAAAGTGGCAAATAGAATTCAATCCAGAGAATTGTGAGGTTATGCATTTGGGAGGGCAAACAAAGCAAAGGAATACTCAATAACGGGAGGATATTGAGAGAGGTAGATGAAGTGCGAGACCTTAGTCCACAGGTCCCTGAAGATGGCAGGGCAGATAAGGTGGTAAAGATGGCATATGGAATGCTTTCCTTTATTGCACGAGGTAATAGAATACAAAAGCAGGGATGTGATGCTGGAACTGTATAAAATGCTGGTTAGGCCACAGCTGGAATTTTGTGTTCTGGTCACCACATTACAGGAAGGACATAATTGCCCTGGAGAGACCGCAGAGGAGATTTACAAGAATGTTGCTTGGACTGGAGAATTGCAGTTGTGAGGAAAGATCAGGTACCCTAGGGCTGTTTTCTTTAGAACAGAGAAGGCTAAGGGGTGACTTGATTGCGGTGCACAAAATTATGAGGGGCCTAGATAGTGTATTTAGGGAATACTTGTTTCCCCTAGCGGAGAGGTCAATTATCAAGGGGCATAGTCATGCTGCCGGCAAATGTGGTTCCAATTTTGGGGTTGCAAAACCTGCGGAAAGTCAAAGAATCAGGCTATAAGCTAAACTATAAATTCTATTTGGGAGGAGATGGTGGCATAGTGGTATTGTCACTGGCTACTATTCCAAAGGCCCAGGGTAATGTTCTGGGGACCCAGGTCTGAATCCCAGTGTGGCAGATGGTGAAATATGAATTCAATAAAAATCTGGATGACCACACAACCATAGTTGTAAAAACCCACCTAGTTCACTAATATCCTTTAGTCACATTAGGCCTTACCTGGCCTACATGTGACTCAGACCCACAGCAATGTGGTTGACTCTTAATTGCCCTCTGAACAAGGGCAATAAATGCTGGCCTAGCCAGTGACACCCGCATCCTGTGAATAAATAAAACATGGTTGCAATTACCAATTTAGGGATTGTAGCCACCATTCTGTGTTTAAGATTCCTTAAGTTAGGATCCGTTACTATAGCTGAACTATAAATTCTATTTATATTTCAATTCCTGGGAGATATGGAAAATCCAGCAGATTCACCTGCTAAGATGCTTCCATTATGAGCAGATTCACATAGTACAGAGCATCTTCATTATTGCAAATCTCTTGAACTTAAAGCAAATTCCCCAGCTCCATTATAATCTATCGAGGAACTGAAGCTTTGATCAGACAGATGGGCAATAAAAAGCACTTTGATGAAATCCATGGGCTTCTATAGTATGTTTGCACTTTTTGATGAAGTTATTTTGTGACAAGTTCAGTGTATGATTTGCACGTACTGTTTGAGATCCTTTGTGAGAAAACTGGAAGGCAAATTACCCAACTGTTCACAAAAATCCAATTTAAGACTTTACTATGCAGTTAGTTCCTCAGGTTGGGTTAAGCTGCTGGTCTTGTGATTTATTTTGTTTGCTATCTCTGTGCTCTGAAGGAGTGTTCAGACATTACACCCTGCACTCCCAGGGCCCAGTTAACACAAATTAAACAATACTCATATGTAAACTGTGACATTGTACCAGAAGAGCTACAATGAAGAACATGTACCAAACAAGGAATACACAATATGAAAGTGTCATATCTCTTAATAATCACACTTGCAACTCACTACCAAAAGGTGGGAGAATCTGCTGCTTCCCACACCAACCCATCGTTATGCACTCTCAAGAGTGAGACTGTCAACTTAGTGTGAACTTGTACCAAATTCTAGTGAGTTGTTGGCTCTATGCATGACAGGAAAGTGTTGACCCTTCCTAAACTTGTTTAATTGGAAATCTTACTGGAGCGAAAAAGGAACTTTCATCTGCCTATTGGCAAGTCTTTGATGGGGCTGGTTGTCACAACAGCAGTAACTCGTATTTATCAAAATGCCACAAGATGCTTTATAGGAGATAAAAGGAGCTGGCGCCAACACTTTTGTGGGAGGGATAGGAGGGATGGCCGAAAGTTTGGTTGGGACAATGGGTTTTACGGGGACTTCCAAAAGATTGAAGTGGAATGCAGGGGGGTTCAGGAAGAGAATTCCAAAAAGGGCTGAGGCAACTAGCTGAAGATGCAGCAAAGGGTGAATGAGCACCCGGGAAGCTGGACGACACAGTAAAACTGGAGAACGTTATAGAAATATAATGGAGCAAGGTCCATAGAATAATTTATAGATAAGGGCAAGGATTTTAAATTCAATGCACTGGAGGAGTGGGAACAACAAAACCAGCAACAATGTGGGTCACGGATAAGCAGGTCTTGGTGTGAAACGGATTTTAGTTCAATTTTCAATGAAGCTGTGGATTATTAGTTTGGCAGCAGTAGGATAAAGTGGGCAATGCCAAAGGGATGATAGTGAACAATCTTCGTCATGGATAGAGTATGGGGTTTGAAGCATAGCAGTGTTGAAGAGTAAGCTGAGGTTCTGTACTGTTTGGTTCAGCCACTGTGGGAAAGGATTTGATGTTCAGGGTCTGGAGTTTCTGAGGGTGTGAGGTGGGTTGGGGGCAGTGGGTTGAAAATAATAGCTTTCCCAATACTTGCTTCTTTATTGTCGGACAGCATAGAGAAGGTCATGGGTTTACGAGAAATGATGCAGAGGTATGGCTAAATGTTGGCATACATACAGGGGCTGAGCCCTTGTCCATGTATGATGCCACTGAGGACAATCTATAGGTCAGGAAGAGAGGTGGGCTCTGGAGATGATCATATGGGAGATAGTGATGTGTTAGCTGTGCTGGGACAGGTGGGAATGGTACAGTACAAGGATAGTTTCACTTAAGAGGACCATGGAAAGCTGATGGTGGAAGAAAATGACATGACTAATTGTGTCAAAGTGGATATTGTTAGTGCTTTTAACCAGGTTGATCTCAGTGACTAAGTTGAATGGATTTGAACAGAACAGGAAATTGGGACAGATGAAGACTCAACTGTGCAGATCTCTGAAGAGAGGGGAAGGATAGAGTTTGAGTGGTAGGAGACAGAAGAGTCTTTTTGAGAGGTATGGCTGATGGTGACAGTTTTCAAGGCAAGAAGACAATGCCTGAACAGAAGGAGCTGTTAACAAAGTCTGCGGCCACTGGGGCAAGGGAGGGTAGTTGAACACAGAGGAATTAAAGAGAAGCAGCAAACCTTTGGGATTAAAATGAATGAGAGGTTAGAGGGGGCCGGCAGTGAGGGGAACTGCAGAGAGATCCAGGAGCTCCTTATATCGGGCGCTGGAAGTGAGGGAGGGGGTTTGAGGAGCTGATATGTGAGGAAATGAGCTATGGGTTATTCTTGCACTGAAAGACACATTAGATTGATTTGGATTTCAAAAAGCTTGCTGGGTTTTATTTACACATATTGGGAATTCTGCACTTCTCTTCATTTATTCCCTGTAATATTTTCTTCCTATACATTAGACGCTTTCCACACCATTGTGCAACAAAAAGGGCAGAGCAGTGGACTGCTGCCAGGGATGTGTGTGCTTACAGATGGCATTCCCACAATTTCCTTATCCTCATTTACAGGAAATCATCTCAGTCTCTATCCAACACCTCCCAGCTCATATTCTACCACAGCTTATCAGCATCGCTATTTTATTTTAAAGCATTAATGTATAATTAACAAAATACATTAATGGACAATAAATCAACTTGAGGCAACCTGATATGAATTATTGATCCTAACAAGGTATTTGGTGAGTTGACCACTGGCTGACCTCAAAATCACATACGTGGAGTGAGCCAATCTACCAAAGTTCAAATTCATTCACATTTGTCTTCATACCTTACTTATTCTACTCATTCTTATTTTTTTTTTAAATTTTAGAATGCTTCTGCCACCCTCTGTTATTTTAATTTGAACATTTCAGGACATTTCTATTTAAGGTTGTGCGGCAAAAACTAGAGATGTGCATCATTTGAAAGACTGTGAGATTTTACAAGGCCAATGCAACAGCCTCATTTAGTCAAGCATGATCAAAGGCAATATGAAAAATAATTTAAATTAGGTATGTGGGCAGGAATGCTGATTCAGGAGATAATCACTCAATGCAATAGACCTTTGTTGTCTTAACTTTGTCACACGTAGAATGTGTCATCCTGATTTAATTGTTCCACTGCTAGCAGTTGTGCCTTCAGCTGCCAAAGCTCTAAACACTGGAATTTTTGCCCTAAGTGTCTCTGACTCTCTACCTCTCTCTCCCTTTGAACTGCTCCTTAAAATCTACCTCTTTGACCATGATTTTAGTCACCTGCCCTAACATCTCCTAACTCTCCTGTGAAGCGCCTTAAGACATTTCACGATGCTAAAGGTGCTTTGTAAGTGCAAGTTGTTGTTGTTAATCAATATTTCCCTCATATTGCATCAGGGGAAAGTTAGGACCATTTAAAATCAGGGGTGGATGGAGCTTAGTAGTTTGGCGAGTGAGCTTGCATGAATTCCTCACAAGAGGCTGATTTGCCAGCCTCCTTCTGCTCCTGCCCAGCACCGGGGCAATGAACTCAAAGGGTGCTGCTCCTGTCCAGACTCAGCACATGCTGGTGCCTGCAGGGGAGCACCCTCTCCACTAGAAATGTGATTGCACATGCAGGCCTGGCCCCTGGACCCCTGTGGACCCACCGGTTTGATGGGTGTCTGGGACAGTTCATATCTCCAGGTCTCAGCCAGTACCCCCAAGGCTGGGAATATTCTTTCAACTCTCCTTAGTATGCCCACCATGGGGTTGTGCCTATCGCTCGGGGCCAAGTCCACTAAGCGTTGATGTAAAATGGACCGAGATAAAAACAAAAAACTGCGGATGCTGGGAATTCCCCCCCTCTCCCCTCCACTTCTCTCCCCCCACCCAACCACCCCCCCATCTTAAACCAGCTTATATTTTACCCCCTCCTTGGATTCACCCAGTTCTGCTGAAGGGTCATGAGGACTTGAAACGTCAACTCTTTTCTTCTCCGCCGATGCTGCCAGACCTGCTGAGTTTTTCCAGGTAATTCTGTTTTTAAAATGGACCGAGACCTGTTTTGCTGGGTTTCTTCCCATTTGTCCTGTGATCAGTTGAGAATGTGTAAAAATCTTTGTAAAATGTGACACAGTGTCAGGTTAGGATGCAATGGATATTAATAGAAAAGCATGGTGAGTAACCAGGACATGGAGAATATAAATAGAATAGTTTATTAGAATCAGAACGTACATGTATCTCAGTAAACAGAACAAAATAGTGTGATAGATCTGGTAATACCAGTGGTGAGCAATTGAGCTCTTTGTGTTTATTTTGATGTAAGGGATGTAGTCTATCCTCTGCTGCTTTCATTTACAAGATGACACTTCCCAAGTATTGCAGCCCTTGAAATAAACTGTAATCTGGCCAACATGATCTGACTGTAGAGTTATCCCCTTGCTACTCAAAGGGTTAAATGAATTGATGAACAGGTTACAAGCCTGTTTGACAAAATGGACAAGAACATATCTGGACTCACAGCATTTCCCAAAATTAGCTCTGTATGTGTTTGAATGAGATACAAAGAAACCACACACCTATACAAATGAGCGAATCCGTGCACAGTCACAGGGCTATTTTCTGCTATAAGGATTTTCAGCAGTATATGGTCATTCTACAAATAGGCAGACAGGAGTCGGGGTAGGTGTTAATAAACCCTGCTTAGTCGCAGCTCGGGAATGCTACCAGCCTTAACATTCTGGAACTCAAAGACTCGATGGCTTTTGACAACTGCAACAGCCATTGCCAGCACAGTCTTGTGGGGTGGGAGGGCTGGGGGTAGGCGGTGGGTAGTGGGAAGTGGCTGGGAACATTTCAGCAAGGACTTGGCCTTGCCTCCGTATTAGAATTACAAGCGTTCCAAGGATGAAAGTACTTCTCTGACTGTGCAGCAATTTTCCATTGGCAGAAGCCACAGCACTCAGTCTTGGAAGAGAGGCGAATAAAAGCCATGATTTCAAAGGCCTGGTTTTCCTTGTGGTTATGCCTGTGAAATGCTCAGTTCCCAGACACAGAGAAAAGAGAGACAAGACTAGTTGTGGATCCACTACACTAGCTATCCCCGGATTATGAGGAGAAACCCCATCAGGCAGAGCTGGGGCCCACTCTTCAATTTTTCATGGGACAATATGAATGTAAGTCAACTATTTGACTTTGGGGCCTTCACAGTCAAAACTGGCATCATTTGATGCCCCATCACATCCATTTTACAGCTGCATTGGCAAATGGGAACCTTGGTTGATGTTATTTCACTCCCTTGTTCAGGACCCACAAAACTATTCCTTGTTTAATTTAATTCTATACCATGCATCTTGATGACAAAAGAATAAGATGTATCTGGGATGATGAAGATAAATAAAAGTATGCAATTATATGGCCATCAGGGAGCTCAAGCTGTTTGCAGTCAATAAAGTACTTTCCAAGTGTGGTCACTGTTGTAACATAGCAAGTGCAGCAGCCAATTTGCACATAGCAAGCTCTCACTTTATCTCATCAAATAAACTATTTATTGAGGGGCAAATTGTGGCAAAGACACCGGGGCTAACTCCCCTGCCCTTTTTCAAAATAGTGTTATGGGATCTTTTACACTCACCTGAGGGGCCAGACAGGACCTTGGTTTAACATCTCATCCAAAGGATAGTAACTCTGACACCCCCTCGGTACTCCATTGGAGTGTCAACCTTGACTTTTGTGCTCAAGTTCTGGAGCAGGTCTTGAATCCACAACCGCCTGATGGGAAAGTGACAGCTCTACCCACTGAGCCATGGTTGACACTCAAATTGGGTAGATATTGATTCTTGTTGTGTCCGCTCTGTACATCGCTAATGAGTGTAATAACACACACCCAATCTGAGGCTGCATCATGAGGTTCACCATTCTGAACAAAGTGGATTTGCAGGTGTCCTGGGAGGCCTCCTAAAAGAGGCCACTTACATATGTAAATGAGGTGTCCAAAACCTGTTTTAGACCCTCCTTATATAAATTGGTTTAGATTGAGCAGACATGTGTTGGCCCTGCTCCCTTTAGGATAGATATTTCTGTAACCATTGCAGCTTAAGTGGTGCCAGCCAATGAAATTCATTTTTGTTCGTGGCATCCTATTGGCAGTAGAAGGAGCAGGACACTGGCCGACGCCACAGATCTTGCGATTGGGCACTTACCACCACCTGTTGCTGCTCCAACCCTCCCTCTGAAACTTACCTTAGGGCCTCCTGCTGGCCAGGTAAGCAGCCCCCATTCAACATTGAACTGTGTGAGCCGATTGTGGAGATGTGACAGAGGCTGGCAGTGTGTGGAAAAGTTGTTAAGGAGGCCTGAGGACAAATTTCGGGCAGGCCTCAGGCTTCCTGATTTGGGCACACACTGTCGGTTGGGACCACTGATTGTGAACCTGAAAATGGGCTGCAAACAATTTCCATCCCTTTCTTTCTGATGATATTTTGGCCTAAGTGCCTAGTATTCCCATCATCCTTCAGTAGGATGGAATTGTTGGAGTAGCAAATGAAAGTTGTAACTTTGGATAAACCAATGGTTATTATTAACCATTCAAACAAACCAGGTTCTTCGCCACATTTCCACCTGTACATTGGGGGGCAGTTAGTTTCAGATTTGGGTGTGAGCATTTGGTAAGCACAGCTTCAAGAGTTACTTTTGAGCCTCAGGTGGTTTAAAAACCTGAGCCTGAGCTGTAGAAAATTGGTCAAAAAGTGAGAAAATATGGAACTGGGTGTGAGGACCGGACATCCTGCTGGTCTGTTCATGACTGCTCAAATCCAGTCTGAAGCTGAGATTCAGGATTCAATAAATAAAGGAAAATTTGGATTTGAATTATTAGACACAAGGACCTTAGTCTCCAATGCTGAATGTTTTTTTTGCTCCTTTCAAACCATGCAGACTCTCCAGCGTACTGTCCGATATGACCACATGTGCAGCATGTGTTGCCAAGTGGGGAAACTTGAGCTCCGGGTTTCAGAGCTCGAGCAGTGGCCGGGGTCACTGTGGCTCACCTGCCTGGCTGTGAGCTACGTGGATAGCACATTCAGAGATGTGGTCACACCGCAGGCTAGGAGCATGCAGGCAGAAAGGGAATGGGAGGCCGCCAGGCAGCCCGAGGGAACCAGGCAGGTAGTGCAGGAGTCCCCTGGGATCCCGCTCGCAAATCAGTTTTGCATTTTGTATACTGGTGTGGGTGCTGGTTCCTCAGAAGAGTGCAGTCGGAGCCAGGTTTGTGGCACCACAAGCAGCTCGGCTGCATGGGAAGGGGGGGTGGAAAGAAGAGTGGAAGAGCAATAGTGATAGGGGATTCATTAGTTAGGGGAACGGACAGGCCTTTCTGTGGCCATGGAAGTGACTCCAATATGGTATGTGGCCTCCCTGGTGCCAGGGGGTCAAGGATGTCACTGAACGGCTGCAGGACATTCTTCTGGGGAGGGTGATCAGCCAGAGGTCGTGGTCGACATTAGTACCAATGACTTAGGTAGGAAGGGGAAGTGGTCCTGTGATCAGAATTTAGGGAACCAGGTCGAAAATTGCAAGCAGGACCTCAAATGTAGTAATCTCCGGATTACTCCCAGTGCCATGTACAAGTGAGTCCAGAAATAGGAGGATAAGGTAGATGAACGCTAGGCTGGAAAGATGGTGCAGGAGGGAAGGCTTTAGATTCCTGGAACACTGGGACTGGCTCTGGGGAACAGGCATCTGTACAAGCTGGATGGGTTGCACCTGAACAGAGCTGGGACTGAGTTCCTTGTGGCGCGTTTTGCTATTGCTGTTGTGGGGGCCTTAAACTAACTCAGCAGGGGTGTGGGAACCAGGAGAGTATTAGCGAGGAGTACCGGCGTGCACAAAGTACTCGGAAGAGACAGATAGCACTAATAGAGAATAGGAAGTTAATAGGCAGAGCCGGAGTAAATGAAGTCTAAATCAGGGTTACTGTGCATGTATGTGAATGCACGGATATAGTAAATAAAATTGCAGAGTTATAGCCTCAGATCGCCATGTCGAACTATGATGTTGTAGCAATAACAGAGACCTAGCTCAAGGAAGAGCAGGACCGGGTGTTAAATATTCCTGGGTACAAGGAAAGAAAAGATAGGAAAGAAAGGAAACAAAGATGGGTGGCGGTATTGGTTAAGGAGAGCATTGCAGTACTGGAGAAAGAAGATGTCCCAGAGGGCTCAAGGGAAGAATCAATTTGGCCAGAGCTAAGGAACAAAATGAGTGCAATTACATTGCTCGGTGTAGTCTATAGACCACCAACTAGCGGGTAGGATGTAGAGGAAGAAATCTGCAGGGAAATTACAGAGAGTAGCAAACATTATAGAGTAGTTATAATGGGGGACTTTAATTATCCAAATGTAGACTGAGATAATGGTAGTGTAAAGGGCAGAGAGGGCAAGAGTTCCCAGATTGTGTTCAGGAGAATTTTTTGCAGCAGTATGTGTCCAATCCAGCAAGTTAATTCTTTCTACCAGCTGTGGCTCAGTTGGTAGAGTTCTTGCCCCTGAGTCAGAAAGTTGTGGGTTCAAATCCCACTCAAGAGACTTGAGCATAAAACCTAGGCTCACTATCCAACACAATGCTGAGGGAGTGCTGCACTGTAGGCCACGCCATCTTTGGATATGATGTTAAACTGAGGTCCCGCCTACTCTCTCAGGCATAGTCCTATTTCAAAAAAAGAGTTTTATCCAGTGTCCTAGCCAATATTCAACTAGTATCACTCAAACAGATCTTCTGGTCATTTTTACATCGCTGCTTGTCAGAGCTTGCTGCGTGCAAATTGGCTGCTGTGTATCCTCCCTTACAACAGTAACTGCACTGAAAAAGTACTTTATTGCCTGTAAAATGCTTTACAGCGTCCTAAGATTGTGAAAGGCATGATATAACTGCAAGTCTTTCTTTCCTATTTGTTTTATGGTTTAGAACTACAGCTGGGAAACAGGCTAGGAGCAGAGATTTAATCATGGACTCGCCCCCACTACGGCATCATGAAATTCTACTCGAGTGACGTTGCAAATGACAGTGCAACTTACAGTCTCCACTATTCACATTCATGTCTCTGTACACATTTCTTTTTGGCACAGACCCACATTCAACCAGGTTTGTTGGTGTTAATTACACGCGGTTCACTTCCAAATAAACTGTTTACTTTCTATATATTTTTCTCGATCTACCTTAAACTAGGAACAGAAAATGGTCATCAGATCCAACCAGCCTATCTCCTGTTAATGCATCAACTCCAAACACCTTTCAAAATCTGTGCCAATTCTGTCTCTCTCCAGATACACATTCAATTGCTGGTTGAAAACATTTTCAGTTAGTTTTGAAATCTTTCCCTGGTGATCATTTCCACAAGTTTCTTATCATTAGAATTAAAATAATCCATGTGATTTCCCTTCTTCCTCCTAAGTTCCTAATTATTGACTCAAATTTTCCCCCTTCACTGTGATGAAAGTTTTATTTGTATGAATTCACTTGTATAGAACAGAATCCTCTCTAACTGCTTCTTAGAATTTATAAATTCAAAAGTTGTTATTCCCCAGGTGAGTTCCATCAATTTGTTATGATTCTGGATGAGATACCTCAATTTGTTATGCTCCCAGGTGAGGACGGATGAACTGGCTCCCCTTCTTTATTCTATCACCTTGGTTGGTGGCAACAAGGTTAATTTGAAAAGGAACCCTTCCCTCGTGGATAACTTTTCCCAATCCAAATGTATTTATGTTTTAAAAGGAGCCAATTTAACCAGGATTTCTTGAGTCAAAGAAAGTGAGTTTATTAGTTACTAAAACACGAGAAAAAACTAATAAAAATGGAGCATGTATATAGATTAGAATTGAGAAGTAAGTCCATAAATACAAGTTAAAAAAGATATACGAATCAATCTTTGGCTTGACCATGAGGAGCAGATGGTGAAACATTGTGACTGTTAACTTCGATGATTCCGGCAGAGCTGACTTTGGCAGTTGTGCAGTTGATTGGGAGATTCTTGGTTCTACAGGTTAGCTGAAAGGAGTTGTCCTGTTTCCTTTCTGACTGCAGCTTTGCTTCTAGCAATTGGAGAGTGTCGTTTTACCTGCAAGTGCAGGGATGCCTGGTTGATGTTCTTCAGCTGTGACCTTCACAGCACATACCAGCATCAGGACAGAGCACCAAAACTAGTACACAGAACTAAGGTTGTGGTAGTCTTTTTAACTCCTTTTCTTGTGTATTCCTGGAAGGGAAAAACAAACACGTCTTTTGCCCAGAAACTGCTTTCTTTCAACTCAGATTATATTCACAGTCTGGGATATAACTCAACAGGAGATGGTTCCTGCTGAGGTGGTAATCAGCTTCTATTATCTCTGCAACCACGGGAGATTACAGTTCAGCTTTTGCATTGCATCTCTCCCTTTGAAGCGTCTCTGTCTAAAGTAGGCCTTGACACCTTTTAAGGTGCGTCATTCCATTCTCTCTGGGCTAGTTGCTCAAGTGTAATCCACATAGGAATTTTCCAGCAAGTGATTATTTTACAGCCTTAGTCAGCTTTTGCTTATAAGTCCTTTTTTTTCAAAAAACACATGGCTTACTTAAAAGTCCAATATGTCCGTATGTAAGTCAGGGCTATGATCTGCGGTCATGACAAAGTGAAAGGAATAGGTAATGTTCTTTGCTTCCAAAGGGTGCTGATTGGATTGGATCCTAACTAAGGAAAAAAAATTACAGGGCTGTGGGGAAAGGGCAAGGGAGTTGGACTAATTAGATCGTTCATTCAAAGAGCCAGTACAGACATTATGGGCCGGCTGGTCTCTTTTTATGTTGTAAAATTCCATGAAAAGGGCAAGGTGGGTCATTTCTCATTGGCATGAGAGGAATTTTACCCTGTTGGCATGATGCTATAAGCATGAGAGTGAGCTATATTAATCGGTATGTGGGTCTTTTATATTTTTTATTGGCATAATTTACTTTATGGCATGATGTGTGTCCCTGGAATGGAGAGAAAGGTAGATTGTATATGATCAGCCTCAACTTTGGAACTTAAAGAAAGAAGAAACGTGCACTTAATGCCATTTGCATTCAGTGTCCCAGGATGACCCAAAACACTAAAAAAAAGTCACGTTTTGCTTAAAGATAAAAAAAAGAGGAAAGTGGTGGCAATTGGGGAGTTGGGGGAGGGGAATAAAGTCTCTCAGCGGTTTGATGGGAAGAGGGGGTCGAGCTTCTCCTGATTCCACACTCAGGTACAGTGAGTATATTTTAAATGCTTACTGGTCGTGTCCTTCAGTGTTCTCATTAAGGTCAGCCTTTTAGGCTGCACATAGCCCTAATTTTCCTGATGGCATCAACTGTGTTCGGGGCCACCCAATATTGGAAGGGGGCAATCGAACAGGGGTTAGGCTTCTTGTTCGAATTTGCAAAGGGCCTAATGCCTGTTTCTGGCATGAACCTTGGCAGCCAACATTCTTGCTTACATTCAAATGGCGAGCAATGTGACCTTTGGCCCATGTTGAGCATGTGCTTCCTGTCTGCCATACTGGGAGGGGGGAGAGACACCACTTTGCGCCTGGAAAATGATGGCAAAGAAGCAGTGGCATGTTACCACCCACCCCCAAGTGAGATCTCCCAAAGTTGTTGACCCAGGGGCGACCCCTCAATTTGTCATTGTCTGGCTGAGACACCCCCAAATTGTTATGCCCTGGGTGAGGAAGGATGAACTGTGCAGTAATTATGGTTTTATCTAGTGTGTAATGTACCTTTAAGAATAATATTTACTAGGGAAGAACCCATGATCTGTGGTAACCAACAGGAGAGTAGCTTGGGCTACCTCAGCAGTCAGTGTAGAGATAGAGTTGGAGTTGAAAGCACACATGTAGTTGCTGCTGAGTATATTGTAAATAAGTTTAATGTTTCCACCCAAGAAGTGTCTGCAGATCAACTGTATCATTAATAGCACAACTCGGCCACCCTACAACAAACTGGCTCCCTGCCTTTTTTTAAAACCCCCCACCCCCTTTGTTGATCGCAACATGATTTAATCTAAAAAGGATCCCTTTCCTGGATACCTTTCTCCCAGACCCTATCATTCTGGTTTTGAGGGAACCAATTTGATCAGACTTCCCTGAGTTAGAGGTAAGAGTAAGTTTGTTAACTACCAAAGGCAAGAAAGGATAAAACACATGCATACATGGTCATAAAGGTTAAAAGTACGAATTTAGCTTGAAGTAAGTGAATATAAAATAGGTATACAGAACAGTCCTTGACTCATGGGGAGTAGGTGATTGAGTATTATGGGCTTTTGCTATTCGAGATTACATAGAATTGACTCCGGTAGACAAATAGTCGGGTTCGAGGTTCTAGTAGAGTTGACTCCAGTAGACGAATAGTTGGTTTTGAGGATCCAGTAATGTTGAATTTGATAGAGAAGGAGAGAGATTGGGATACCTGCAAAATGACGAATTGCAGGGGCATTGTGTGTGACTGTTACTTCTGAGTCCAAGGGCTGCATCTTCCGGTCGGCAAGCAGAGGGTGCGGGGGGTGGGGGGGGGGGGGGGGGGGGGGGGGGGGGGGGGGGTGGGCGGCTGCGGGGGGTGGGGTAGGTTGGGGGGGCCTGCTTGCCAACACTTAAAGTGACGGGGTGGGGGGGGTGGTGACGTCGGATGCACACCCGACGTCACCCCGGCGACATTTAGATTTTCAGTTCGAACTGTTGAAGACCTATATTAAGGCAATTAAAAAAGCAATTAAAGTGATTAATGGGCCTGCCTGCCCAACCTTAAGGGCTTCTGACAAAACACGAAACCTCATCCATGGGTGGGATGAGGTTTCATGAGATTTTATGAAGTCTCTAAATAAAAGAAATTGACATGTGACACCTCATGTGACAGTGACGTATGAGGGGACATGTCAGGAATTGTTTTTCAATGTTTCGAATCTGAGCCGATCTCCCTAAGGCAGCACTTTGCCTCAGGGAGCTCCGTGCGCTCTTGTGTGCCAGCGTGCGTGAAAGAACACACTCCCGGCCCAAGGAATCCCCCCACCCACCACCCGCACAGCGCTTCCTGGCTGACATCACGCTGGGTGGGCCCAGCGCCAATCGGGAACCTGTCTACTCTTGCCAGCTCCCACAAAACCCTCCTACCACACCCCCCCCCCCCCCGCCAACCCCCCCCGAAGAGGGGAAGATCCTGCCCCAACTCCCAGCACTTGCTCTCTCTTCTCAGAATGCCTGCCAACAGACAGGTACCAGAGCCGCCTTTCAGCTCTTTTAACCCCTTCTCTGTACATTCTGAGTGGGAAGCGAATTCACAAATCTGCCCGGGGATTGCTGACAGGATTTCTTGATGAGATGATGGTTATCTCCCACTGAGTCCCATCGTCTCTGCTGGAGGGAGCAATTAGTTTCTGCGTTTCTTTGGAAGTATATTGTCTGGCAAACAGGGCGGGATTCCATTAGCTCTTAGGAAGTCGCCCTGCAGCATTCCAGCCAGTGGCTTGTGTGCATTTAAAAAAACTTAGGAGGGAGGATTTTGGGCGTTGGGCGGACATGGTGGGTGGGCCTGGGAGTGGCTGCACAACAGTCCGCCGGCCGCGATGGGGCCCCTGACTGTAATTTCATGCTGGCTGGCCATTAATTGTACCTGCTGCCTGGGTGGAGGGATGGGGGTGGGAGGGCGAGTGCGGAAGTCAGCATACACGCACGGGCGTGCTCACAGAAAGCTCCCCGAAGGCATGGAGCTGAAGGTTTCTCACATTCAAAGCAAAGTTTAAAAAAAATAAAGAAAACACGTCCCTGTGAGCAGGGACATGTTGAAAACGAGTTCAAAAAACATTTGCTTTCTTTTTGATTAACGTCGGAAACCTCGTCCCGCCCGTGGATGAGGTTTCCTCGAAAAACCCAAAGGCCACTTGGTCGCGTTCGCCCCCCCCTCCCACCCGCCTAGCCGGAAGGTTGGACAGGCAGGGAAAATTCTAATTAACGAATCGATTAATGGGCTTAACGGCCCTCTTAATTGTCGGTGGGCGTGCTGCCGACTCCCGCTCGCGCCTGCTGACTGAAATATCGCGCGAGTGCGCGATGACGTCAAGACGCTCGCCCAACTTCATCATGCGCTATTTCACGCTCGGGCCCGCGCCAGCTCGCCAAGCTGAAAATCCAGCCCCAGGTCTTATACTTAAAGTCTAAAATTTCCGGATGTAATGCGGGGTGTCTTTTGTTCCCTTCATTATCATGACAGGTGACATGAAGGCAAACTTTTTTCTGCAGCGAGTGGTTAGGGGTTGGAACGCGCTACATTAGATATGGTGGAAGCAGGTTGAATCATTAGACCTTCAAAGGAAAATTGGATATTATTCGAAGAGAAATAAAATTGCAGGCCTACAGAGAAAAGGTGGGGGGAGTGGCACTAGGTGCATTACTCTTGCAGGGAGCTGGCATGGACATGATGGACTAAATGGCCTTGTTCTCTGCTGTAACCATTCTATGATCCTTTGGTTCTGAGTTTCTAGGCCATTATCTCAATAGCGCACCATCTTTGTTGCACATTCCTCTTTATAATATACTTCACGGGCAGGCTTCTAGATCCAATGGGTGTAATTCCTGTATAGTTTCATCAATGTTAAAAGCACTGATCAGTTTATTCAGAAATTCCAGCCAAACACCGAGTCTGGAACTAGGAATAAAGGCAGAGGCCAATGAAGTATACATGTCTGAAAAAAAACTTTCCAAATGGATTGTGCTTGACATGTGACCTTTACTCAGGACCTTTACAGAGAATATGACACTGTAGTCATGTCACTTTCTATTAAGTCAAGTAGTGTCCTCAAAGGATTGAGGAGCCCCCCCCCACTCTTTGTATGGTGTATTTGGAATGTGTGAAACAAAACGAAGGTTACATTCTTATATAAGGGTAGATGAATATTATTATATTGGTTTGCAGGCTGGACAATATTTCAACCCCTCAACTTTTGAAATAGTGCTATTGGGGAAGTGGTGGTGTTGGGGGGTGGGGGGGTGGGTGGGGTGGGGGGGGTGCGGTGTGTTGGGGGGGGAGGTGCTGTGACAGAGGGGCAGGATGATTATGGAAATTAGAATTTAACGCCTCCCCACTACTCTTTCGGTGAGAACAGCTGCTGCTAATTTATCTGTCCTTGACAGTTTAAGCTGGAAATTTGGATACTTGATTAAGATGACACAAAACAAGTGTTGAATCATTTCTACATTAAATCTTAAATCGTCTTGGTACCCTCCATTGAGTTCCCGGTAGGGAGGGGGGTGGGGGGGCGTTGGTGGTGGGGGGTGGGAGAGTTGATAAGCTTCAGGAATGACTGAATGCTGTTTGCAGGACAACAGTTACCTACTGCACATGTCGGCACCTTAACCACCGTCAGTCCCAGTGCAACTAAATACCAAGCGGGTCTCATGTAAACCTGGGGCCAATGTGTACATGAGCCTGCTGAAAGTTAGATGGCAGTAAATCTCCGAGGGTGAGCTCTTGGCATCGAGGTTACCCAGGTTGTGGGTTTCAGCTTACGAGTCTGTTCACTGCCAACAGCATTCCCAGCCCACGAGAGTTCCACTGTCTGTACTTGTGCTCCTATTTTTAAATGTCACAGTGATTAACCCTTCCATTAGCTCCTTCCTGTGGCTCAAATAAACGTTCTTGCTGTGGCACAAAGATTTGAATGTTCTTAAGAGTTCTTATGGAGCTACTTGTTTTTCCAGTATGACAAATTGAATTCTCATGTATAGTTGCCAAGAAATGTCATACTTAGTTTTGGATGGTGTTTCAATCAAAACCGCTCAGAACCATGGATTGAAAAGGTCAATGTGCAAATTTTTGCCCGCGCCCCATTTTTTCATGTGTTCAGCAATTCAATTTAAACAAAAACAACAGAAAACAATGAATAAGATCATAACATTAATTTAACCAAGCAGGGATTTGATTTTTAAATTCGAAATGTCAACACTGCCTGCAGCTGATTTTTGCAACTGATTCACCACGTTTAGCCAAAAGAATATTAGAAATCTTGTTAGGCGAAACTGCATTACAACAACATTCAGCAGCTTCTATTTATGTGGTGACTTTAACTTGGTAAAATATTCCAAGGCACTTCACAGGAGTGTTATCTAACAAAATTTGACACGCTTCCATATAAAGATCTCTTAGGAGTGGCTTGGTCAATGTATTAATTTTTAGGATGCTTTAAAGGAAAAGAGTGCACTAGATAGAGAGGATGTTTAGGAAGGAAATTCCATACCCTAGGATTGAGGCAGCTGAAGGCACACCCGCCAATTGTGAAGTAATGAAAATCCAGGATGCCCAAGAGGCCAGAATTGGAGGAGTGTAAAGGCAAGTGACATTCATGCCACAGAAGTGCAAGGCAGTGACCATCTCCATCAAAAGAATACCTAACCACCTCCCCTTGGCATTTAACAGCATTGCCATTGTCGAATCCCCCACTATCAACATTCTGGGGGTCTTCATTGAACAGGAACTTAAGTGGACCAGTCACATAAATACAATGGCTAGAAGAGCTGGGCATTCTGTGGAAAACTACTCACCTGACTCCCTAAAGCCTTTCCACATCTACAAGGCATGTCAGGAGTGTGATGGAATACTCTCCAATTTCCTGGATGAGTGCAGCTCCAACTGAGAAGCTAAACACCATTTAGGACAAAACAATGTTTTTGCTTATCCACCACCTTAAACATTCACTCCCTCTACCGTTGGCAAACCATGACTGCAGTGTGTGCCAACTACAAGTTGCACTGAAGAACTTATCAAGGCTTCTTCAGCAGCACCTCCAACCCTGGGATCTCTACCGCTTAAAAGGATAAGGGCAGCAGACACATGGGAACACCACCTCCTCCAAGCTCCCCTCCAAGCCACTAACAATTTCGACTTGAAAATATATCATCTTTCTTTCATTGTCACTGGGTCAAAATCCAGGAATACCAACACAGTGAGAGTACCTTCACCATACAGACTGCAGCAGTTTAAGAAGGTAGTTGACCACCACCTTCTGAAGGGCAATAAGGGATGGACAATAAATGTTGCACTTGCCACTGATACCCACTTCCCATGAATGAATAAAAGTAAATCTTGGAAGATTGTAGGGCTGCAGGAGGTTACAGAGATATGGAGAGGTTTGAAAACAAGGGTGAGAATTTTAAAATTGAGGCGTTGTTGACTGGCAGTCAATGAAGGTCAGCAAGCATAAATGATGATGGGTGATTGGGACTTGATGCAAGCTAGGATACAGGCAGCGAAGTTTTTAATGGTCTTTGAATATATTCACGGTGGAGTTAGACTGATTTTTGATCAGCAGAGAGTCAAGGGTTTTGGGGACAGGGAAGGAAGTGGCATTAAGGCCACAATCAAATCAGCTATGATCTTACTGAATGGCGAGCAGTCTTGAAGGGCTGAATAGCCTACTTCTGCTCCTATTTCTTATGATCTTATGAGCGCAAGTTTATGGAAGGTGCACGGTGAGAGGCTGGCCAGGGAGAGCATTGAAACAGTGAAGCCCAGAGGTAATAAAAATATGGACGAAACTTTCAGCAGCAGATGAGCTGAGGTAGACAGGGGTCCTGAAAATGGGAATGATGATAGGACTGAACTTGAATCCATTGGGATTGAGTACTGATCATGTCAGGCATGGATTTATTTGGAGCTGCTTGTGTTAGAATTGAAAGCATTGCTCCACAGTGTTACCTTGCAGCAACAAAATGAATTACTGCCACTCTCCTGATTCAAGGAAAGTGTTTGGCTTGGAGGAGATAATCACAAAAATGCGGGGGTGATAAATTGGGGGAAAAAATCAGGCGAAAAGAAGACTTTTTCTATTTAACAATGTTTTTTTTTTCCTTCCACTAGTCCAGTGTCCTTTCTCTCCCCTCCCTCCACCACCTCACCGTATAACATTTCAACCCTGAGAGACTGAGCAAACAATCTGCCCCTGGACTCTGTAGCTGTAACTAGGGTGCACAGGGCAGGTTGGCTTCAGATAATTAATTAGTTTTGTTATTAAATAGAAACTAGTCATTAATAAATCTAATAGGGAATTCAGGAGTAACTTCTTTATCTTGATAGTGGTAAGAATGTGGAATTTGCTGGCCACATAGAGTGGCTGAGGCAAAAAGTGTTGGTGCCTTTAAGGGGGAGTTAGTTTTTTAAATTCTTTCACAGGATGTGGGCATCACTGGCTAGGTCAGTAGTTACCATTAATCGCCCTTGAGAAGATATTGGTGAGCCACCTTCTTGAACTGCTGCAGACAAACGCATCAGAGAGAAAGGGGTAGAAGGATATGCTGAGAGGGTTACATAAGGAAGGGTGGGAAGAGAGTTGTGCAGAGCATAAATGCTGGCAAGGGCTATTTGGGATGAATGGCCTCTTTCTATTCTATAAATTCTATGTAATTTTTGGACGTTACTCTCCCTTCCACATATGTTCCAACTGAAGATGGAAAATGACTGTTGGATATTGTGAAGGATTGTGCAAACCCATTTTTATAGTATAAATAAAACTGGGGTACAAAATTAGTTAGATTTTCATTTTAAAGGCAGTCGACCATTATTTAATCTGCAATTCTTTTTCTCTTTTAAAGTACTTTGTTTACTACCTTCGCATCCCTTCCCCGTCTTTTGGCAAACGTTTCAGCCAGGAGGGAAGGGCAAGAAGAGACTTGACTTTAACAGTGTCATTCATAAGCAGGAAGCATGCTGTAACAGGCCGTGATGACAGGTGCAAACCTTGAGGCTGGGATTCTCCACCTATTGTTCAGGGTAGGGAAGGGCGGGTACAGAAGATGCACCCTTCCAGGGAATCAGGTACAGCCAGGAGGTATTCATCATTTACGCTGTGCATATTTGTCTCTTTTGAAAGTCAAGTCTTCAGCAACGGCTTGGGAGATTTAGCAATAAGTGCTTCACAGTCATGAAGCAATTTTCAGGTATTTAAGAGAACAGCTGTCCTTACATTGTGAAGAAAGTTATCTTTATATTTGCTGACTACAGGAGCCAACATCAAGACTGTCACAGTGATTAACCCTTCCACCAGTGTGTTGGCATTTAATTCTTTAAATTCAGCCTCAACTGAAACATTCATAACAATATTTTCTCCATGTCTTTTCCTCTACCTTTGCTAATTGCCTTAAATCTGTGTCCTCTGGTTACCAACTCTTCTATCATTGTTTCTCCTTATTTACTTTATTAAAAGTGTTCATGATTTTAAATATTTCTAATCCCTAAGCTTCTCTGCTATAAGGAGAACAACCCCAGTTTCACTAGTCTCTCCACATAACGGAAGTCTTTCATCACTGGTACCATTCAAGTAAGTCTCCTCTGCGCCTTCTCTAAGACCTTCGTGAAGTATGGTGTCCCGTCTTGGCCACAATGCACCAGTTGGGGCCATTCCAATGTTTTGTAAAGCTTTAGCATTAACACCTTGCTTTTGTGCTCTGTTTCGATGAAGTCAATCTTGCAGCTCTTTCGAGCAGAATTTCATGTACAACCTTGCATTGTACCAGATGCAGGTATTGGAAGGCTGAAACCATTTTCAAATAGGGGCTTGTTTAAATGCCACTGACGATGGGAGGGCATGCTACAGATGCCCAGTTGCAGGATGCTTGTTGTGAGAGCAGCCAAGGTATTCCCCCCATTCTCCACCCTGGTTTTCCACTGTTGGCTGCCCACTTTTCAGGTGGTGAACACTCTATCCATTTGCCCTTCAAAATTGCAACGGAGGTGGGGGTCCTACAACAGCTGGGACACTGATTTGCATATTTAAACAGCCTCCTGCCCACAACAGGCGGGGTGCACTGTTTACCAGTTTACAGGCCTGGCTGAAAATTGCAGCAATTGGGCCTTGGACATCCAAGGGACAACCTAGGTCTCTCCTCACTCCCAATTTTCAATGGCCAACTGTCTGTGTTTCTGGCGATAAGCAGGCAGCCAGCAGTTGAAAATTGCACATCAGAAATGTACAGCCAAGAGACTGGTGGGTAAATCATTTTACCCTCAAAAATATTTTGGGTGATTTGATTGATTTGATGATTAGCTGTATCTCAATTGGTAAAACTCTCGCTTCTGGGGGAGGTCATAAGATTGTGGGTTCATGTCCCACTCCAGAGATTTAAGCACAAAATCTAGGCTGACACATCAGTGCAGTACTGAGAGAGAGCTGCACTGTCAGAGGTGCCACCTTTTTTAAACCGATGCCCTGCCTGCCCTCTCAGGTGGATGTCAAAGATCCCGTGCACTATTTCGAAGAAGTGCAGGGAAGGTACCACTGGTGTCCTTGCTGTTATTTATTTCTCAATCAACATCAAAAAAACAGACTATCTGGTCACAACACATTTAATGACACAACTAATGTGACACAGGTAATGCAATGGAATCAGATATTTAGAAAGTATTCATTAGAAGGATATGATTTCCTATCATAATAGAAACATTGAGCAACATGCAATCCATTGCTCTCAGGTCCACCAAACAGTGACTGAGTGGTATCGCTGGGCTGACACTCCACTGTCAGAGACTTCCCCCACTTTCAGATGAGATATTCCATGACACTTTAGCCAGGATTGACTTTTGGCCGCTCTCCAAATTCTCACATCCTGCCCGCCACTGGCAGGACCAGAAAACCCCGCCTATATATCCAAGAAAAGCAGGTGGGTTCTCCCGGCGTCCTGACCAATATTTATCCCTCAACTTACATCATTGAAGAAGATAGACCATCTAATCATTTATCTCATTATTATACGTAGATCTTGCTGTGTGAAAATTAGTCGCTATGCTTCAAAACTATAAAACAGTTTGTACAGCACAAATCGAGTTTGTGCAATCTTTCGCCCTAGTTGAAAAAACATTGCGTGAGAAGCGGCCTGTTCCAAGAAATAGCCGCACTCCCAGATTGAATTAATCACCAATGAATGTTTCAGCTCATTGTGGTCCTTTGAGGAGGGAGGCTCTAAAATTTAAACTGATCATTTTGGATGTAAGAGCACTAATAGGCACCCTCTGAATGCTTTTAAGTGTAATTTTTCTAAAAGTTATGATGAGTCTGACTAACCAGCAAATGGTTCTGTATAGTTATTAACATCACTTTCAGTTATTTAAAATTGGTGCACGGTGTGCTAGGCACTCTTACATTTTTTAAATAAAATTTTTCTAAAAACATTGTTCAAAATGCACCAGTTCATAGTAGATTTTGTATTTGGCGACTAGCAAACACGTTTTAGCAGAAACATGAGTAAAAGTCACTTTTCAAAACTAATGCAATGTTGGGCGTAATTTGCCCCTGCATCACAGATTGGGCCCATGTGGAAACTCAATCCCTGGATGTTTAGACAAGGAAGATGATAGGCAAAAAAAAAAATCTGAGTAACAATGTGTTGGGATAGATTTTCATCTTCACTGCAGGAGATGGAGAATGTGGCAGGCATGTGATAATCGTCAAGGGCTGGACAACCTCACTCAATTCTCATTCCACAGATTTCAATGAACTGAAAATGCATGGAATTATAGAATGTTACAGCACAGAAGCAGACCACATGGCCCATTGTGTTCGTGCCAGCTCTTTGATAGAGCTACCCAAGTAATTCCACTCCCCTTCTCTTTCCCTATAGCTCTGTAATTTTTGTCCTTCAAGTATTCATCAAATCCCCTTTTGAAAGTAACTTGAAAAGAACAGGTGATTCACGTAACCAGATTACTGCCCAGGCAGTATGGCAATGGTCCTTCCCATCATGTTTTTACCTATATAAATAGCAAACTGTCCAGGAATGCTCACCTAAACACATAGAATAAGGTGTTCACATTCTGGAAACCATTAACTGCAAATGTGCAAATAAATCATTAGACCTCAGCTGGCCTGAGTCCAATTCCGAGCACCATATATTAGGAAAAATATCAAAGGCTTGAGGAGGGATTTATCAGAATAGTACCTGGGATGAGGGACTTCAGTTATGTGGAGAAACTGGGATCGTTCTGCTTGGAGTAGAGAAGATTATGGGGAGATTTAATAGAACTGTTCAAAATTACAAAGGGCTTTAATAGAGGCAGTAAGATAAAACATATTCCATTGGTGGATAAAAGCAAAATACTGCCAATGCAGAAACAGAAACAGAAAATGCTGGAAAACTCAGCAGGTCTGGCAGCGTCTGTGGAGGGAGAAACGGAGTTAACGTTTTGAGTCCATATGACCCTTCTTCAGAGCTGAAGAGTTAACAGGTCCTTTGTCCTTTAGTTCATGACATCTTTGTCAATCTCTCCTTTGTCCCCACCTATCACTGGCCTTCTATCCAGCTCCACCTGCCCCACCCCCCTTAAACAGTATAAATTTCATCACATTTCTACTTCTCTTCAGCTCTGAAGAAGGGTCATATGGACTCGAAACGTTAAGTCTGTTTCTCTCTCCACAGATACTGCCAGACCTGCTGAGTTTTTCCCAGCATTTTCTGTTTTTGTCCCATTGGTGGATGGTGGGAAACCTAGGACACAGGTTCCAGATAATTGGCAAAAGAGCCAGAGGGGTGATATGAAGTGTTTTTTTGGTGCGGTGAGTTTTGTGATCTGCAATGCACTGCCTGAAAGGGTGGCTGAAGCAGATTAAATTGTAACGTTCAAAAGGGAATTGGATAAAAACTTGAAATGAAAAGAAATTGAAGGGCTATGAGAAAATAAGCAAGGAAGTGGGGCAATATCCTTCTATCCTGTATGATTCAGAGATTATAATCCATGATTCTGTGTAAAAAGAAATGTCCACTCCCTGTTTAGAAAGCTTACAGTCAATATTGCATTGCTGATGCGTCTCACATTACAATAGTATTTTCATGAGGTATTCAAAGCATTTCCAATTTAAACTGTATTTTGAATCATTCTTCTTGCCCAACTCACTATTTTCTGTCTAAGGTACTCTTCTACTCTGATGCCTCGGCCTCTAACCTGCTGTCTTCGGGAGAGGGAAATAGAGGCTGGACTGACCCATCCTTCTTAATGTGTAAGTGGAGTGTAGTTGGCTCGAGAGCAACTTCACTTATGTTGAAGCAGATAAGTGTGCTCAGCATTCAGAGGTAAGGGAATTGGATGCACAGTCCCTGGGACCAGTGTATCAGTCCCAAAAGGGAAATCAGATGAAGGGTGATATAAAAGACAGGAGCTGTGACAGAGGTTTCAGAGGTAGAGGAAGTGGAGACCAAGGATGAATTTATGAGGAAAAATCAGAAGCTTGCCAGAAGAAACAGAGATGCATAGTTATCAGGAAAATGCTCCAATGTTTCACAAAAAAAGGCTAGAAATAACTGTGCAGTATTAGCTTACAAATGCTTAATCTCCCCATCTGACATTGCCTTTCTGTTCTTTTAACAAGGTGACTTTATTTTGGTCATTTTAACCAGCTAAATTTGTGGAGCAGATAATGTCATATGATTGCATTAGGGTAACTCCTAGACTTTGATGTTATTGCCCATGGAAAATGGGTAAGTGGAATCATACAGCACAATGCACATTTTTTTATTCATTCTTGGGATGTGGGTGCCACTAGCTAGGCCAGCATTTATTGCTCATCCCTAAGATCATTAATTGCCCTTGAGGAGGTGGTAGTGAGCTGCTTTCTTGAGCAGCTGCCGTCCATGTGGTGCAGGTACACCCACAGTGCTGTTAGGAAGGGAATTCCAGGATTCTTACCCAGCGACAGTGACGGAACAGCAATATATTTCCAAGCCAGGATGGTGTGTGACTTGGAGGGGAACTTGCAGGTGATGGTGTTCCCATGCATCTGCTGCCCTTGTCCTTCTAGCTGGTAGAGTCGCGGGTTTGAAAGGTGCTGTTGAAGGAGCCTTGTTGAATTGCTGCAGTGCATCTTATAGCTGGTATATACTGCTGTCACTGAGCGTCGGTGGTGGAGGGACCGAATGTTGAAGTTGGTGGATGGGTTGTCAATCAAGTGGGCTGCTTTGTCCTGGACAGTGTCAAGCTTCTTGAGTGTTGTTGGAGCTGCACTCATCCAGGCAAGTGGAGAGTATTCCATCACACTCCTGACTTGTGCCTTGTAGATGGTGGACAAGCCTTGGGGAGTCAGGAGGTGAGTTACTCATCACAGGATTCCAAGCCTCTGACTTGCTCTTATAGCTACAGTATTTGTATGGCTAGTCCAGTTCAGGTTCTGGTCAATGTAACCCCCAGGATGTTGATAGTGAGGGATTCAGTGATGGCAATGCCATTGAATGTTAAGGGGAGATGGTTAAATAATTTCTTGATGGAGGTGGTCATTGCCTGGCACCTGTGTGACGTGAATGTCGTTTGCCAGTTATCAGCCCAAGCCTGAATATTGTTCAGGTCTTGCTGCATATGGGTGCAGATTACCTCAGTACTTGAGTCGTGAATAATGCTGAACATTTTGTAGTCATCAGCAAACATCCCCACTTCTGGCCTTATGATTGAGGGAAGGTCATTGATGAAGCAGCTGAAGATGGCTGGGCCTAAGAGACTGCCCTGATTGACCTTCAACAATCACCACCATCTTCCTTTGTGCTAGGTATGACCCCAGCCAGTGGAGAGTTTTCCCCCGATTCCCATTGACCCCAGTTTTGCTAGGGCTCCTTGTTGCCACATTTGGTCAAATGCTGCCTTGATGTCAAGGGCAGCAACTCTCACCTCACCTCTTGTGTTCAGCTCTTTTTGTCCATGTTTGGACCAAGGCTGTGATGAAGTCAGGAGCTGATTGGCCCTGGCACAGCCAAAACTGAGCATCTGTGAGCAGGTTATTGCTAAGCAAGTGCCGCTCGATAGCACTGTTGATGGCACTTTGCATCACTTTGCTGATGATCGAGAGTAGACTGAATGGGACGGTAATTGGCCAGGTTGGATTTGTCCTGCTTTTTGTGGACAGGCCACACCTGGGTAATATTCCACATTACCAAGTAGATGCCAGTGCTGCAGCTGTACTGGAACAGTTTGGCTAGGGGGACAGATAGTTCTGGAGCACAAGTCTTTAGTACTATTGTCGGAATGTTGTTAAGACCAATAGCCTTTGCACTATCCAGTGCCTTCAGCTGCTTCTTGATGTCATGTGGAGTGAATCGAAATGCCTGAAGACTGGTATCTGTGATGCTGGGGACCTCCAGAGGAGGCTGAGATGGATCATCCACTCAGCACTTCTGGCTGAAGATGGCTGCAAATACTTCAGCCTTATCTTTTGCACTGTTATGCTTGGCTCCCCCATCAATGAGGGTGGGGATATTTGTAGAGCCTTCTCTGAAGAAACAGGCAGTGGGAAGGTAATTATAAGTTTGGCAGATATTGGATTAACATAGAAACATAGAAAATAAGAGCAGGAGCAGGCCATTCAGCCCTTCGAGCCTGCTCCGCCATTCATCATGATCATGGCTGATCATCCAACTCAATAGCCTGCTCCTGTTTTCTCCCTATACCCTTTGATCCCCTTCACTCCAAGAGCTATATCTAACCCCTTCTTGAAAACAATGTTTTGGCCTCAACTACTTTCTGTGGTGGCGAATTCCACAGGCTCAACACCCTCTGGGTGAAGAAATTTCTCCTCATCTTAGTCCTAAATGGTCTCCCTGTATCCTCAGATTGTGACCCCTGGTTCTGGACTCCTCTACCACCGGGAACATCTTTCCTGTATCCATCCTGCCTAGTCCTGCTAGAATTTTATAGGTTTCTATGAGATCCCCCTCATTCATTTGAACTCCAGCGAATATAATCCTAACCGACTCAATCTCTCCTCATATGTGAGTCCTGCCATCCCAAGAATCAGTCGGGTAAACCTTCGCTGCACCCCCTCTATAGCAAGAGCATCCTTCCTCAGATAAGGAGACCAAAACTGCACACAATATTCCAGGTGTGGTCTCACCAAGGCCCTGTATAATTGCAACAAGACATCCCTGCTCCTGTACTCGAATCCTCTCGCTATGATGGCCAATATACCATTTGCCTTTACCGCCTGCTGCACTTGCATGCTTACCTTCAACAACTGGTGTATAAGGACACCCAGGACTTTTTGTACATTCCCCTCTCTCAATTTATAGCCATTCAGATAATAATCTGCCTTCCTCACCTCACATTTATCCACGTTATACTGCATCTGCCGTGCATTTGCCCACTCACTCAGCTTGTCCAAATCACACTGAAACATCTCTGCATCCTCCTCACAGCTCAACCTCCCACCTAGCTTTGTGTCATCTGCAAATTTCGATATATTATATTTAGTTCCCTCATCTAAATCATTAGTATATATTGTGAATAGCTGGGGTCCCAGCACCGATCCTTGCAGTACCCCACTAGTCACTGCCTGCCATTTGGAAAAAGACCCGTTTATTCCTAATCTTTGTTTCTTGTCTGCCAACCAGTTTTCTATCCATCTCAAAACACTACCCCCAATCCCATGTGCTTTAATTTTACACGCCAATCTCTTCTGTGGGACTTTGTCGAAAGCCTTCTGAAAGTCCAAATAAACCACATCCACTGGCTCCCCCTCGTCAACTCTACTAGTTACATCCTCGAAAAATTCCAGTAGATTAGCCGCCTCTTCTATATCTTCTATGAATTTCCTGTCCACTGCCTTCAATAGACTTGAGGGGAGTGGGGTGGAGGTAGGGTGGGTTTGAGGTGGGGTGAGTGTGCAATGGGAAGCTAATTCACCAAAAGTTAAAATTACCCCTTACTAAACTGAGCTCAGTTAGGGTTTCAAGAGAGCCGACAGCCCTCTGCTCTGTTACCCAAGTGGCTATTCCTGAGCCCTAGACATGTTAAGAATGCAATTAAACACACTGTTAAATTTGTCCTGAAAGGCCTCTTTCCTCTTAAACAGTGAAAGAGATTAAATTGAGACAGAGGTGTTTAATGAGACACTATGTGTGTTGTACACAGTGTCATCATCCCTCCCCCCATCCAAACCAGCCCCTGCTGGGAGTCCCAAAGCCAAGCAGGGAATATGGAGCACCATCCATCACATTCCAAGTTCTTCCCACAGAATAGCATTGCTGCTCCAGACACCAGGATATGCCATTAGTCTTCATCCTTTGATGCAGTCATTTCACTTGTTTCCACCTAACAGATGGCTCCGAGCAGCTTTTGAATGTGGCTTCTCTCAAAAACAATCACTAATGTAGGTGCTTGGGCTGTCTTAGCTGGCAGCATAATCCCTTTCAGCTTTGATAGCAGCATTCATGAAGGCAGGTAAAAATTTAACCAGCCTGCTTTTTAGCCGAGGAAACATGGCTTCATTCAAAGTGATGATGAATTGCCTCTGTCAAAACTACATGAATGGTCGTATTGAAAAGTGCCGCTCTTTGTTCTACAACATCGCTTCTTGTTATCCCATGTTTAAATGCCAACATAGTCAAAGAGTTTTGGAGGCTTGTGCACTGCCTGTCAGGGAAATATTACTGAAGAGTCCTCCCCATCCCCTATTCAGGCTAGACTACCAACTCAATCAGGATGAGTGATTCAAAACAAACTGAGCAGGAACAGCCTGCTGAGACACAAGGGGAAAAAAAAATCACTTCATTTACAGCCCTCTCCTTAGCTGAGCACTCAACTCATGCTCAGCGAGAAATGAGAAAGCAAAAGGCACATTTTGGGGCCTCGGCAGTTCATCTGTTATAGCTCCAGTGTTGTTTGTACTCTTCTCTTTTAGTAAGGAGTAAAAAAAAAACACCCACTACAATCTAAACCTCCATGAGCCATTTTTCAATGTGTTCATGACAAGTCCTGATTCCTACAGCCCGTGTCAGCTCACAAAGTTCAAGGCGATTTTTTGGAATTCATTTTAAAATCTGCGCACAACCTCATTCTTCATAGTCACCAAAAGATCCCACTTCATCGAATCATGTACCGGTATCTCACTCTCACCACCAAATGGGTAACTTAGGTACATGTATGTTGCTCAGCATGCCAGGGGCTTAGCTCCCAGGTTACAGGTGCAGGATAATTTTTGACGGAATGCGCCATCATTTTGAGGGGTTATTGGAGAAGAAATTTCGGTGAATATTTTCGGTCAACTCGACCATCATTAGTGGGGGAAAGCATTGAGAAACCTCACACATAATAATGGCCCACTTATGGACCTGTAACCCAGCAAGAAGTCAATGCATTTAGGAGAGATGGACATTTTAGGGAGAGAAATAACATTGTTTTTTTCATTCATTCTTGGGACGTGAATGTCAGTAGCAAGGCTAGCATTTATTGCCCATTCCTAATTGCCCTTGAGAAGGTGGTGGTGAGCAATCTTGAACCATTGTGGTTTATTGGTGTAGGTAGACTCACATGCCACGATAGCGAGGGAGTTCCAGGATTGTGAAGTCATTATAGTTCAAAGACAGGATGATGTGTGACTTGGATGAGTACTTGGAGGTGGTGGTGTCCCGTGCATCTGCTGCTCTTGTCCTTCTAGGTGATAGATGTCGAAGGTTTGGAAGGTGCTGTCGAAGGGACCTTGGTGAATTGCTGCAGTGCACATTTTAGATGATACATGCTGCTGCCACTGTGTGTCAGTGGTGGAGTGAATGTTTAAGGTGTGGAAGGGGTGCCAAACAAACGGGCTACTTTGTCCTGGATGGTGTCAATCTTCTTGAGTGGTACTGGAGCTTCACTCATGCAGGCAACTGGAGAGAATTCCTTCACACTCCTAACTTGTGCTTTGTGGATGATGGACAGGCTTCGGGGAGTCAGGAGGTAAGTTACTCACTGCAGGATTCCTAATCTCTGACCTATTCTTGTAGCCACCGTATTTATATGGCTGGTTCAGTTCCATTTCTGATCAATGGTAATCCCCAGGATGTTGATGGTGGGGTTTTCATCGAATGTCATGGGGAAATGGTTTGGTTCTCTCTTTTTGGAAATGGTGATTGCTTGGCACTCGTGGGGAATGTTACTTGAAAGCGGGAGAGTTAAGAGTTCAACTCTTCTTGTTGATAATTGTTACCTTAACTGCATACAATAAACAGCAGGAAATGACAACCACAGCAGGGACAAGCTGAAATAAATTCTCTGTCGCTGTTTGGAATGTGGACAGTTTACAAATTTATGAAATGTAATCTTCGGCTCAGAGAAACAAATTAAGGGTCATTGTCAATAGCTGGAAAAATATTGCCTGAAAGGCCAATCAAATCTCCAGAGGACCTCAAATATTTGAGGATTATTGAAAAATATATGATTTAGCACTTGACAAAAATAAATGAATAAGGTGCAGTATGAATGAACACATTGCTATGTCAAAGCAAAATCCCGCTGTGTGTAAGGGGTAAGTAGTACATCATTCCCATTATAAGGTGATAAGCTTGACATTGTCTTTGACTCCATTGTATTGCCCATCTCACATTTTGTTACTTGGGATATGATATTATTGGCTTTAAATATTAAGTATATTACAATAATTTGAAGCAAGTCCTTTCCAGGTATGCTTGTGAAAAACCCTGGCGCATGTATCTCCACAAATACTTCTTTCAAGTCAAAGCCCTTGGGGAGGGGTCAGAACAAATTGCATCCACTGTTTCTTATTCAAATTCTGTAACTCTTTTTGTGTCATAGCTTTTATTCCCTTTACATTATATACAGAGGTGTTAAAAAGTGTGAGCCCTTCTGGAATCAACTGTCCCTATCAATTTCTCGGGTCCTGTCAATGGCTACAAGTTAATGTAGCTGGTGTTTTGACTTATGTCACTTCATGAAAGTATAGGTTCCTTCTCTCGCTTCAGGTACCATGGCCTGAAAGGGCATTGCCAGCCATGGACATCTGTGTTGGTCCATGGTTATTCTTGCGCAGGTATTGCAGTGTTTTTCCATTGCCTTCTGCAGATGGCTAACCAGGAAACTCTCCCACTCGCCATAGGTGTATTAGAAGGATTTACAGGTTGATAATAAACCCGCTTGCTCATGTTACGAACACACCTTTTTGTATCCATCATGTCCTCTGGTGGGACCTGCACATGGATCTTCTGGCTCATAGATAAGGACATTACCACTACGCCACAAGACCTCTTGTGTTAGGTTCCTCACTGTAATAATAATTCTTCACAGGAATATTGTGCAAATATTCTGTATAACGCACAAAAAAGCTTGCAGTTACGTAATGCCTTTCACGACTGCAAGGCATCTAAAAGTGCTTTACAGCAAAATGAACATTTCAAAATGGGAGGCAACTTGTGCACAGCAAGATCCCATAATGCACTGGTAATCTGTTGGTTGAGGGCTAAATATGAGCCTGGATGAGTAAAATTTGACACTGAACCATAGAAATCAATGTTAGGTTAGCTGAACGAAAGCTTGATCAAAAGAGCAGGTTTTGAGGACCGTCAAAGGAGGAGAGAGAGAGGTGGAGAGCTTTAAGGAGGGAATTCCAGAGTTTAAGGCCTGGGCAGCTGAAGGCATGGCCGCCTGTGGTGGAGCGAAGAAAATCAGGGATGTCCAAGAGGCCAGGATTGAAAGATTGCAAAGATATTGGAAAGATGTGTGGCTAAAGTTTACAGAGTCAGGGAATGGTGGGATCATGGAAGGTTTTGAAAACAAAAATGAAAATTTTGAACATCGTGGACAGAATTTTCTGCCTGTTGGGCGGGCGGGCCTGACCCAATCTCCAGCGGGCGGGGAGTCGATCCCCGCCGGAGAAGCGGGCTGCACCGCCATTTTACATGGGCGGGCCAATTAAAGCTCACCCAGCGTGACATCCGGCAGGAAGCGCTATGCATTTCCTGTGCGAGTGGGGGGGGAGATTCCCCAAAAGCGAGTACACTCTTTCGCGCATGTGCACGAAAAAGCGTACATCTCCCTGAGGCTAAGTGCTTCCTCAGGGAGATCGCTTCCATGTTGAAAAACATTAAAAATAGGAAAAAAAATTCCCTAACATGTTCCCCTCATGTAACAATGTCACATGAGAAGGGACATGTTCATAATTTACATACTAACTTTATTAAACTTTTTAAACCCCTACATGAAACCTCATCCCGTCGCTGGATGAGATTTCATGTTTTTTCTATTCCTCGCCCGGGTTCCTGGCCTGCCCAACAACCTGAAGGTTGGACGGGCAGGCCCTTTAATTGTTTGAATGATCCTGTCAATGTCCTCAATTGGCCATTGACAGGTCGGCGGGCCCGCAGCTGATTTTGCTGCACCCCCGCCTTCCTGAAAATTTAAATGGGGCGGAATGACGTCCGGGGTTCAGCCCAAATCATCCCGCATCATTTTACATGTTGGCGAGCGGGCCCCGCCCCCTGCTCACCCACGGCAAAATTCTGCCCCATGACATAGTAGCGATGATTGGATTGCAACAGGACATTTTCACAACAGTCCAACCATACCAGTGCCCCTTGGGATCTGTTCTTCATTTACTGGTGCAAGTCAGTTCTAAATGGGAAAGAACTATTTTTTATCTCGCAAGAATGATATGTAGTAATTGCACACTAATTTCCTGGGTCAGTCTAATTCCATAATGATTCCCATATCCAGAGTTCAGCCGGTGTTGAACATTGCTGGTGGGTGCAAAGAATTGAAACTTCGTGAGATTTAAAGGGATGGGGCCAACTGGTGGGAAGTGTCCCAAGAGGGTGACAAAAATTCTGAAAGCCTTTAAAAGGGCTCAATAATCTTCTCAACCATTGTCAGCAATAGCCAAGGTTGAGAGGATACAGCATTAAGTAGCAACACATATGAAAAAAACAACTTGCATTGATACAGCACCTTTCATGACTACAGGACATCCCAAAGTGCTTTTCTGCCAATGAAATGCTTTTTGAATTATAGTCACTGTTGTAATGCAGGAAATGCAACGTCTAATGTGTGCACAGTAAGCTCCCACAAACAGTAATGTGATGACTAACAGATAATTTGCTTTTGCACTGCTGATTGAGAGATTGGCCAGGAGACCAGGACCTTGCTCTTTTTCAAAGCACTGCCATCTTTGATGCTCACTTGAGAGGACGGACAAGTCCTCGGTTTAACATCTCATCTGAAAGACTGCAGCAATGGCAGTACAGCATTCCCTCAGTATTGTACTGGAGCATCAGCCTTGATCTTTATGTTCAAGTTCTGGAGTGAGATTTGAATCCACTGCACCTGCATCCTTCTAACTCAGATTCATGAATTCTGCCAATGGAGTCACAGCCGACACACGGTGAAAAGTTAAGTGACAAGAACCCTTGCTTGCAGGCACGCGATGGGGTGATGGAAAACTTGACTCCCCATCCTTCCCTGCCCTCAACCTACCCTCCACATCCCCTGCTGTTTGGTGGCCGCTGGAGCTGACATGGTACTGCACGTGGTTGCTGCAAAAAAAAGTTGCCCTCTGTGTGTCTTTACTTAACCATTACACTGGATTGTACTTGCGAAGCATGCCAGTCATAACATGTTTTCATGAAAGAAGGCTCGACAGGGTATTGTAAGCCAGAAGGATCTGATCATCTGTATCACTAAAGTGTCAGCAGATTAGCTACCATTATCACACACACACTTGACAGCAACTAAACTGAACTCCTGTCACATTGTCCAAGTCAGCAGGAAGTCAAATGGAGAGCTGGTGGTGCTATCTGCAGCAACGTGAGGTGATCCATCCTTAACATGTAGCATAGGTCAAGCACAGTGAGGCCTTTCCACCCAGGCTGAAATGCCATTGAATGCCACTTTCACCTCATTATAATATGTTTTGCAAGATCCTGCAATTTTTAAGGTAGGAACTTCAGACATCCACCCGTTTGCCTGACAGAAATGAGTCCAGCATAAAAATGCAGATGCTAAGAACTATGAGACACTAATCCTCTTCTTGTATCATTATTTCCCATGAACTTGTGAACATGGGCATGTGAATCAATCTTACTGATTTACTCCAACAAACTGAGTCCAATGCAACCCAAACCAATCCAACTCAACCCATTCCCAGTGCAACTCAACCCCCCTTACCCAGTCTATATAATGCATACAATTATCAATTCCATGCTTTTGCTTCTGACTTCCTAGATTGATAGGATTATAGAATGGTTACAGCTCAGAAGAAAGCCATTGGCTTGTCGTGTCCATGCCAGCTCTCTGCAAGAGCAATTCAGCTAGTCTCACTCGCCTGTCTTTCCCCACAGCCCTGGCAAACTTTTCTCTCCAGGTAATTATCTAATCTTCTTTTGAAGGCCTCAAATGAATCTGACCCCACCACTCTCTCAGGCAGTGCATTCCAGATCCTAACAGCTCACTGTATAAAAAAAGGTTTTCCTCATGTCACTGTTGCTTCTTTTGCCAATCATCTTAAATCAGCGCCCTCTGGTTTTCAATCCTTCTCCAGTAGGAACAGTTCCTCCATTTCTCCTCTGTCCAGAAACCACATAATTTTGAACACCTTTATCAAATTTCCTCTTAATCTTCTCTTCTCCAAGGAGAACAGCCCCAAGCTTCTCCAATCTATCCATGTAATTGAAGTTCCTCATCAATCCTTGGAACCATTCTCGTGAATCTCCCCTGAACTGGGTTGTATTGAATTCCATATCAATACAAGTTGTTTTTTTATATGTATGTTACTACTTAAGGCTCTATCCCCTGAACCTTGGCTACAGCTGACAATTGGTTGAGATGATTATTGGACCCTTTTAAAGGCTTTCAGAATGTTTGTCACCCTCTTGGGACACTGTCCATCAGCTGGCCTAATCCCTTTAAATCTCAATACAGTTTCAAGTGTTTGCGCACCTTAGTAATGCCAACATCTATGGAAACCTGGATATGTGAATCATTATGGAAATAGTCTGACCCAGGAAATTTGTGTGCTATTACTATTTACCATTCTTGCTAGGTAAATAGGTTCTTTCCCATTTAGAACTGACTTATACCTGATACTCATCAGGCAGAACACTAGATGGATATCCGAGTATTGGCCTGGTTCTGTCAGACTTAATGACATTTTCATTTAGATGTTTAACTATATTGTTTTTTCTTAAATTCCCAGGCAGAATTCAAAACTACTAAATGGGAAGCATGATAAATTATCTCTAATCACTAAAAACTTTTACCATGTAGTGGGAAGAAAACTGGCAAAATTCAACAGTATAAAAGGATAGATCTACCTAGAATTGAATTAAAAACCTCATCACCTATAAAGTATTCAACATTTTTAGAATTTTATACAAGTTTTAGAAATGACAATTTGTGACTAAATTAACAGTCGCTTGAACAAATGCAGGTTAATTAAGGAAAGCCAGCATGGATTTGTTGAGGGTAAATCATGTTTGACTAACTTGCTTGAGCTTTTGGAGGAGGTAACAGGGAGGGTGGATGAGGGTCATGTGGTTGATGAGGTGTGCATGGAGTTCCAAAAGGCATCTGATAAAGTGCCACATAGCAGGTTTGTCAGCAAAGTTATCCATGGAATAAAAGGTAGCATGGATAGGAAATTGGCTGAATGACAGGAAACCAGAGAATATTGGTGAACACTAGAGAAAGGTATATAGTGGGGTTCCCCAGGATCGATGTTAGGACCTCTGCTTTTCTTATCTGTATTAATTTGGTTGTGCAGGGCAGAATTGCAAAATTTCCAGATGACACAAAGCTGGGAAGTATTGTGAACTGTGAGGAGGGTAGTGATAAACATCAAGAGGACATAGACAAGATGGCTGAATAGGTGGACAAATAGCAGATGAAAATTAACACATGGAAGTGTGAAGAGATTCATTATGGCAGGAAGAACAAAGTGAGGTAAAATAAAGGGTACAGTTCTAAAGTAGGTGTGGGAGTAGAGGCACCTGGAGGTACCTGTGAACAAATTATTGAAGGTAGGAAAAGGCAGGTTGAAAACGCAGTTGTGATGAAAGTATAAAAATAATAATAATTTTCACAATATTTTTCTGGTTTGTTGTGAAGTAGGTTTGTGGGGGTACGTGTAGTTGGGTCTGTGTGTGATTTAATTACATTTTGTAGTCAAGTAGAATGCAAGCTATAACTCACCAAAAGAAGCTAGGTGCTTGATATGCTAATGAGTAAACATGGATACTGGCTTAGCATCTAAAGTGTGAAGGGAACTCACATTCTTAGATAAATGAAAAGATTTGGATTTCAAAATGATCTTGGTCTGTTTACAACTAACCAGATAAGCAAGGCTAAGGAATGTGTTTATTCTTCCCAAAGATTACTGACAATATATTGGCAACATGGAAGTTTTTATATTATGAAGAAGCTACTGTTTCAAAGACATATGGAACAATATAATTTACATAGTAAAAAGAGACAAACATATATAAAGAAGGATGAAAGGCAGGATATCACCCCTGTCGGGGGCGAACTTGAAGTGCGGGTGCGCAGAGGCGCGCTGCCGATCGGCGCCCCCAATTGGGGGCATGGCGCCATTTTATGTGGGCAGGCCAATTAAGGCCCACCCAGCCTGACGTCCACGCGGAAGCGCTGTGCACTTTCTGTGTGGGCGGGGGGTGGGTGGGTGGGGGTGGAATCTCAAAATCGAGAGCGCTCTCTTTCGCGCATGCACACGAAAGAGCGTACTCATCTCTCTGAGGCTGAGTGCTGCCTCAGGGAAATCGGCTGTTCTGTGACAAAAATTAAAAATAGAAAAAAAAATTCCTTACATGACACTGTCACATGAGTTAGGACATGTCCATAATTTTTACAAAAACTTTAATAAAATTTTTTAAAACCTGCGTAAAACCTCATCCCGCCTGTGGATGAGGTTTCATGCTTTTTCCAATTCCCGCCGGGGCTCCTGGTCTGCCCACCAACCTTAAGGTTGGACGGGCTGGTCCATTAATTAGCTAAATGACTCTGTCAATTAGCCATTGACAGGTCAGCGGGCACAAAGCTGATCTTGCTGCGCCCCCGCCCACCGGAAAATTTAAATGGGGCGCGGTGACGTCGGGAGTTCCGCCCGATGTCACCCTGCATCATTTTATGCGTTGGCGAGCAGGCCCCGCCCCCAGCTCGCCGACAGGAAATTCCTGCCGTATGTGTCAGAAATCCATGTAAGATCTAACAGGAGTTTGTGAAATAATCTTAACAAAGCCTCCAGCCATGTGTGCATAAGTCTGCCACATAACAAACCTGAACTTGGGGAAAAGCCTTTTGGAATTCCACTGTCAAGTAGGTATTGTGTTAACTTGCTGATTCTATTTTAAATCTAAAATCTATTTTGGACTGTTGCCTCAAAGGGGGTATAACTGAGGGTCAGGTTAATTAGGAATTTTAGGAGTTATTATAGTAGTAAATAATTGTAGCCTTATGTATGTGCTTGAAATCTTTTATAGTTTGGTAGTAACTATTTTAATTTAATTTTTAAAATCTCTAATGATCTTGGGGCTGTATCTTCCGGTTGGCGAGCAGGGGCAGGGCCTGCTTGACGATGCATAAAATGACACAGGGTGACTTCAGGCAGGTGTCCCGATGTCACCTCACGTCATTCTCATTTTCAGGTCGGTGGGTGCGCAGCTGACTCAGCTGGGTGCCCGCCGGCTTGTCAATGGCCTATTAAGGCCATTGGAAATGTAATTGAACCTTAAGGTTGGCGGACAGGCCGGGAGCCCTGGCGGGCTTCAGATAAAGCATGAAACCTCATCCACGGGCTCATCATTCTCAGGCAGCGCTTTCCAGATCCTAATGACTTGCTGTGTAAAAACGAATTTCCTCCAGCCATATAAATGTGGCTACAAGAGCAGGTAAGAGGCTGGGAATTCTGCAGAGATTAATGTGGGGGGCGGGGGGGGGGTTGTAATGGTATTGTCACTGGACTGGTAATCCAGCAGTAATGCTCTGGGGATCTGGGTTCAAATCCCACCAAGGCTGTTTGAAACTTCTAAATATTTAGAATTAAAAGTAAAAACCCATCTGGTTCACTATTGCCCCTTTAGGGAAAGAAATCCACTGTCCTCCTGGTCTGTGTGTGACTCCAGACCCACAGCAATGTGGTTGACTCTTAAAAATGCCCTCTGAACAAGGGACAATTAGGGATGGGCAAATAAATGCTGGCCTAGCCACCCACAAACTAATATAAAATAAACCTCCTGACTCCCTCAAAGCCTGTCCACCATTTATCAAGGCACAAGTCAGGAGTGTGATGGAATACTCTCCACTTGTCTGTGTGAGTGCAGCTTCAACAACACTCAAGAAGCTTGACACCATCCAGGGCAAAGCTACCTACTTGATTGGCTCCCCATCCACAAACATTCACACCCTCCACCACCCTTGATGTAGAGTAGCAGCATTGTGTGTACCTTCTACAAGATGCAAAACACCAAGGCTCCTTTAACAGCACCTTCTGAACCTGCAACCTCCACCCTCCACCACCTAGAAGGACAAAGGTGGCAGCAGCGGACAAATGGGGACACCACCACCTGCAAATTTCTGTGTAAGCCACACCATCCTGACTTGAAACTATTATCATTGTTCCTTCACTGTCGCTGGGTCAAAATCCTGGAACTCCCTCCCTAGCAGAATTATGGGTGTACCTACACCAAAGGGCTCACCATCACCTTCTGATGGACAATATAAATGCTGGCCTAGCCAGCGATGCCCATGTCCTGTGAAAGGATAATTTATTTTTCTCTCATGTCGCTGTTGCTTCTTTTGCCAATTGTCTTAACCTGTGGTTCTCCATTCTTCTGCCAACGGCTGAAGAATTGAGATGATCTTACCAACAGAAAATGTTTAAAACAAACGGATGATGCTTGCCTTCAGTACTGAGGGTGTGCAGCATTGCCAGAGGTGTTATCCTTCAGATGACATGTTAAATTGTCAGCCCGTTCAGGTCTATATTGGTACCATTCAAAGAACAATAAAGGGGTTTTGTGTGCCTTGGCCATAATTTGACTCTCAACCAACCCCAATAAAATGGATTAACTGCTCATTTATTTCATCTGCTGCACTTAGAACCAGGCCATGAGAAAATTGTTTGCCCCATTTACTTACGAAACTACAGTGACTGCACTTCAAAAGAAATTTGTTGGCTGTGAGATGGGAACTCCTAGTGGATGCAAAAAGTGCCAACTAATTGTATAAAAGCAAAATAGTGCAGGTGCGGGAAATCGTTTGTAGCCTCCTTATGTCCTCTTCACAACATACTTTCCTACCTATCTTTTTGTCATCAGCTAATTTAACAATCATACCATCGGCCCCTTCATCCAAATCATTTATATAAATTGTAGAGAGTTGAGAACCCAGCACTGATCCCTGTGGCACACCATTCGTCACATCCTGTCAACCAGAAAATGAGCCATTTATGTCTTTTTTTCATTAATTCATGGGATGTGGGTTTTGCTGGCTGGACCAGCATTTATTGTCCATCCCTAAGTGCCCTTGAGAAAGTGGTGGTGAGCTGCATTCTTGAACCGCTGCAGTCCATGTAGTGTAGCTGCTGATAGGAAGTGAGTTCCAGGATTTTGACCCAGCGACAGTGAAGGAGCGGCGATATATTTCCAAGTCAGGATGGTGAGTGACTTGGAGGGGAACTTCCAGGTGGTGGTGTTCCCATCTGTCTGCTGCCCTTGTCCTTTTAGATGCTAGTGGTTGTGGGTTGGAAGGTGCTGTCTAAGGAGACTTAGTGAATTCCTGCAGTGCATCTTGTAGATGGTACACACTGCTGCTATTGTGCGTTGGAGGGAGTGAATGTTTGTGGATGTGGTGCGAATCAAGCGGGCTGCTTTGTCCTGGATGGTGTCCAGATATGATTCCAACCAGCGGAGAATTTTCTCCCTGATTCCCATTGACTCCAATTTTGCTAGGGCTCCTTGATGCCACACTTGGTCAAATGCGGCCTTGATGTCAAGGGCAGTCACTCTCACCTCACATCGGCAGTTCAGCTCCTTTGTCCATGTTTGAATCAAGACTGTCATGAGGTCAGGAGGTAAGTGGCCCTGACAGAAGCCAAACTTTTGGAGGTCAGTGATCTCAGCTCCAGGACATCACTGCAGGAGTTCCTCAGCGTTGTGTCCTCAGCCCAACCATCTTCAACTGCTTCTCAATGACCTTCCTTCCATCATAACGTCAGAAGTGGGGATGTTCACTGATGATTGCACCATGTTCAGCACCATCCGTGACTCCTCATATACTGAAGCAATCCATGTCCAAATGCAGCAAGACCTGGACAATATCCAGGCTTGGGCTGACAAGTGGCAAGTAACATTCACGCCACACAAGTGTCAGGCAATGACCAGCTCCAACAAGAGAGACTCCAACCATCGCCCCTTGACGTTCAATGGCATTATCATCACTGAATCCCCCAATATCAACATCCTGGGCATTACCATTGTCCGAAACTGACTGGACTAACTATATATATGCTGTGGCTACAAGAGCAGGTCAGAGGCTAGGAATCGTGCGACGATTCACCTCCTGACTCCCCAAAGCCTGTCCACTATCTACAAGGCACAAGTCAGGAGTGTGGTGGAATACTCCCCACTTGCCTGGATGAGTGCAGCTCAAGAAGCTTGACACCATCCGGGACAAAGTAACTATTTGATTGGCACCACATCCACAAACATTCACTCCCTTCACCACCGACGCACAGTAGCAGCAGTGTGTGCCATCTACAAGGTGCACTGCAGAAATTCACTCTGGCTCCTTTGACAGCACCTTCCAAACCCATGACCACTACCATCTAGAAGGACAAGGGCAGCAGATAGATGGGAAAACCACCACCTAGAAGTTTTCCTTCAAGTCACTCACCATCCTGAATTTTAAGTATATCACCATTCCTTCATTGATGCTGGGTCAAAATCCAGGAACACGGTTCCTAACAGCACCGTGGGTGTACCTACATCACATGGACTGCAGCGGTTCAAGAAGGCAGCTCACCACCACCTTCTCAAGGGCACCTAGGGATGGGCAATAAATACTGGTCCAGCCAGCAAAGCCCACGTCCCATGAATGAATAAAAAAAAATGTCTTGAGTTGCTAGACCTGTTGGAAATCTATCCTATTTAGCACAGTGGTAGTGCCACACAACACGTTGAAGGGTATCCTCAATGTGACGGCGGGATTTAATCTCCACAACGGATGCACAGTGGTGACGCCTACTGATATTGTCATGGGCAGATGCATCTGCAGCAGGCATGTTGTTGAGGATGAGGTCAAGTATGTTTTTCTCTCTTGTTGGTTCCCTCACTAACTGCCACAGACCCAGTCTAGCAGCTATGTCATTTAGGACTTGCTACCAAGTCACTCTTGTTGATGGACATTGAAGTTCCCACCCTGAGTACAGTCTGTGCCCTTGGTGTTCAACATGGAGGAGCACTGATTCATCAGCTGAGAGAGGGCGGTACATGGTAATCAGCAGGAGGTTTCCTGGTTTGACCTGATGCCATGAGACTTCATGGGGCCTGGAGTCGATGTCGAGGACTCCCAAGGCAACTCCTTCCTGACTGTATACCACTGTGCTGCCACCTCTGCTGGGTCTGTCCTGCCGGTGGGACAGGACATACCCAGGGATGGTGATGGTGGTGTCTGGGACATTATCTGTAAGATATGATTCTGTGAGGATGACTAGTCTGTGAGACAGCTCTCCAAATTTTGGCTCTAGCCCCCAGATGTTAGTCAGGAGGACTTTGCAGGTCCGACAGGGCTGAGATTGCCTTTGTTGGTTCTGGTCCCTAGGTCGATGCCAGCTGGTCAGTTCGGTTTCATTCCTATTTTATGGCTTTGTAGCAGTTTGATATAACTGAGTGGCTGGCTAGGCCATTTCATAGGGCAGTTAAGAGTTAGCCACATCGTTGTATGTCTGCAGTCACATGTAGTCCAGACTAGGTAAGGCTGGCAGAATGCCTTAGTGAACCAGATGGGTTTTTACAACAATCAACTGGTGGCTGTCTCCAATGGGAACCCCCTTGTCCATCACCAGCTCACCCAGTAAAAGCAGCCAGGCTGCCCACCTGGCATTGTTCTCCCATGCTGTGGAATGAGGCACTTAAGTGGTTATTAATTGGCCACTTAAGGGCCTCAATAGGTCCAAGGGTGGGCAGGCTGCCCGATGCCTCTAGCACTCCCTATAAAATGAGACCCGTGTTGGGACGGGTGGGTAGGTGGCAGACAGGCTGCATTTATGAGCTCAGCACCACCCTCCCACCCCAACTCCAAACCAGTCAGTGGGGGACCATAAAATTCCACCCCAAGTGGATCAGTACACTGTAACTTGTCCTTGCCAATGGAAAAAAACATTCATTGAGCCCTTGATACAATTAATTATCATGCCAAATGCAATTAATATAATCATTTCAAAAGCTAATATCTGACTAATCCTCAGAGTTCAATGCCAAAATAACTAGTTGTGGCATGTACCCTTACCAAGTAAGCTCAATAAATCCAAAACTAGACAGGGGGCTGGACAGCAGCACAACAAGGATTGGGATCATAAGATTTTCTTTCATGGTCATAAAATATGCAGCCAAAATTTTAATAATAGTGCCTAAACACCATAAAATGCAGCCACAAGTGAAACATGAAGAGAATTATATTCTTAAAACTAATCTGTTGGTGTTTGTTTCACCTTTTAGAAGTATCTCTACATCCTATTCAGAGAACTCTGATTTTCTGTTCCAAGTGTGACAAGCCTACAGTTATTATTTCTTTATTCATTCATTGGATCTGGGCATTTAAGAGTCAACCACATTGCTGTGGTTCTGGAGTCATGTAGGCCAGACCAGATGAGGATAGCAGATGTCCCCCAGATGGGTTTTCACAACAATCAACAATAGTTTCATGGTCATCATTAGACTTTTAATTCCACATTTTTATTGAATTCACATTCCCACCATCTGCGTGGAACCTGGGTCCCCAGAGTATTACCCCGGGTCTCTGGATTACTAGTCCAGCAGCAATACCTCTGTGCCATTGCCTCTGTTTCTAGCTAGCTCGTCAATCTTCTATCCATGCCAATATGTTACCCCCTAGACCATGAGCTTTGATTTTCCACAATAACCTTTAATGAGGCACCTTATCAAAAGCTTATTCTTTAAGCTTGATACCACCTTTAACTTTTTTTAGCCAACCATGGATGGTGGATCCTCCCCTTGGAATTATTTTTCTTTTTGGAATTTTGTGTATTCTGAAACACCTCCATAAATGCCTGCTACTAGATCTCTATTGACTTATCCCTAAGCTAAACTGCCAGTTCACTTTCTCTAGCTCTGCTTTCATGCCCTGATATTGCTCTTATTTAATTTTAAAATACTAGTGTTAGTCTTCTCTCCCTCAAACTGAATTCAATCATTTTGTGATCACTGCTACCTCGGGGTGCCTTCCTATTAGGTCTATTAGCCCTATCTCCTGCACAATATCAGGTCCCCAGTGCTCCCTGGTTGGCTCCAGGACATGCTGATCTAAGAAATTATCCCAAAAACATTTTATGAATTTGGTATCTATGCTACCTTTGCCCATTTGGTTGTTTCAGTTTATATGTAGATTAAAATTCCCCATGATAATCGCTGTACCTTTCTGACAATCTCCCACTATTTCTTCTTTGATACCCTGTCCTACCATGTGATTACTGTTAGGGGGCCTGTACATCACTCCCACAAGTGATTTCTTGTCTTCGTCATTCCTCATCTCTACCCAAACCGCTTCTATATCCTGGTTTCCTGAACTTAGGCCATCCTTTTCTATTGTGTCGATGTTGTCTTAAATTAACAGAACCACCCCTCCATCTTTTCCTAACTTCCGAAAACTTGTGGGAGTGATGTACAGGCCCCCTAACAGTAATCACATGGTAGGACAGGGTATCAAAGAAGAAATAGTGGGAGATTGTCAGAAAGGTACAGCGATTATCATGGGGAATTTTAATCTACATATAAACTGAAACAACCAAATGGGTAAAGGTAGCATAGATACCAAATTCATAAAATGTTTTTGGGATAATTTCTTAGATCAGCATGTCCTGGAGCCAACCAGGGAGCACTGGGGACCTGATATTGTGCAGGAGATAGGGCTAATAGACCTAATAGGAAGGCACCCCGAGGTAGCAGTGATCACAAAATGATTGAATTCAGTTTGAGGGAGAGAAGACTAACACTAGTATTTTCCGAAACATACCCTTCAATGTTCAGGTCCAAATCTATCCCAGCCTGCAGCCATGTCTCTGTAATGGCTATTAGATCCTACTTATTTATCTCTATTTGCACTATCAGTTCATCTGTTTTATTTCAAATGCTACATGAATTCAGATATAGTGCCTTAAGTTTTGTCCTTTTTATTATTTTTGTAACCTTTAACCTTATCTATTGGTTTACTCTTAGACTTGTAATCTCTATCCCATCTTGCCATGGTCTGTTTATCATTTCCCAAATTAACACCTTCCTCTCTTGCCTTGTCTCTACTCTTCAATGTACCACATCTTCCCAAATTTGATCCCTTGCCCCCACGATTTAGCTCAAATCCTTTCTACTTCCCTAGATCTTAAAAAAAATGTCTACTCTTACACTCAGTCTTTGTTTCTTTATGCATATTTTCCCCTCTGAATGCGAAATCCCATTGTTTCACTCCGTCTTTAGACTTTATCTTTCTGATAATAAAAATCTCTCATAGCACTGTGTTTTACCAGTAATCTTTGGGAAAAATAAACACGTTGGGCAGAATTTCACCCGTGTTAGACGGGCTTGGCGGGGGGCAGTCGGAGAGCTGACTGACAACCTCGATCGGGCCAGAAGGCAATTTCATGCTGATGGGCCAATTAAGGCCCACCCAGCGTGAAATGCGAGCGGCAGTGCTGAGTACTACCTGTGCAGGTTGACGGGGAAGGGGGACGTGTGACTCGGGCGAGCATGACTTTTGTGCATGCGCGCCAGTGCTGCCTCAGGGAGATGAAGTGTTAGAAAAAAATAGAGAAAATAAAAACGTAATGAAATGTGTCCCCTCATGTGACTCTGTCACATGAGCAGTTACATGTTATCAATTAAGTTTTATGATTTTTATTCTATTTTTAATTGCGTTAGGTAAACCTTATCCTGACCGTGGATGAGGTTTCCTAAAAAGTGCAAAGGCTGCTTGGCCTTTTCGCCTGGACAAAAAATTCAAGTTAATTGATCATTTAATGCCGTTAACAGACCTTTTAATTGTTGGTGGGTGTGCGACGAAGTCAGCAGCGGCGACCGAAATATTGCGCAAGTGCACGATGATGTCTGGTTTATTTAAACATGTAAATATTCTTGTACACCTTACATTCTAAACTGCCCCCATGTTTAACATGTTTACATCAAAGCATCAGACCAGCTGCCTTTAATCCAATTAAATCTAACATGCACACACGCACACACACACACACACACACACACACGCACACACACACGCACACACACACACACACAAACATACACAGGCACATACAGACACAGATGCCACTATTTTACGATAAATTCCAATAACATTATGAGAATTATTATATCTCCCTGACACAGTACACCCGATTACCTTTTGGAGTTTCATCAGCATGTGCTATTTTTCAGCGAGCCATGGAAAGTCTCAGCAGGGACTTCCACATGTGGTCATTTACTTAGATGACGTTCTTATCTCTGGATTGCATGAAGCTGAACATTTAGCCAACCGTGAGGAAGTGCTGAGAAGATTTTGGAAGCAGGTGTGCATTTGAAGTGAGAAAAATGCACATTTCAAGCATTGGATGTAACATACCTGGGTAACAGAGTGGACACTATGGTGTTGCATCCTGTTGAAGACAAGGTCCAAGCCTTAAAGATGCACCATCGCCCTGTAATGTGACAGAGCTTAAATCTCTCCTAGGTATGATTAATTACTTCAGCCATTTCTAACCTAATCTAACCACTGTACTGGCACTGCTACACTTCTTGCTGAGGAAGAACCATTACCGGTCATGGGGTTCACAGCAAGAAGAAGCCTTTGTAACAGCGAAGAAACTACTTCATTCATCATGCTTGTTGGTACATTATGACCCATCCAAAGAGCTAGTGTTAGTGTGTGATGCTTCTCCTTATGGTGTGGGAGCTATACTGTCACATCAAATGGAGGATGGATCAGAAAGATCCATTGGCTACGCTTCAAGAAGACTTTCCTAAGCTGAAAAGGGTTACTCTCAGTTGGTAAAAGAAGGATTGTCAGTTGTATTGGCATCAAGAAGTTTCACCAATACCTACACAGGAGACATTTTACAATTGCTTCTGACCATAAGCCATTGAGAGGTTTGTTCAGTGAAGACAAAGCTATTCTGCCTATAGCATCGGCGAGAATCCAACGTTGGGCTTTGATGCTATCAGCTTGTGAGTACACATTCACATATAGCCAAGGCAGATGCACTTAGTCATCTTCTGTTATCGGGTAGTGTTGTCAATACGCCTGTTCCACAAGAGTTAGTGTTATTGTTCAATTTCTTGGATTTATCACCTGTATGTGCCAGACAGATCAAGAATTGGATGAACAGAGACCCACTACTGTCAAAAATCAAAGATATTGTTTTACAAGGATGGCCAAGAACACTTGTGTCTGATGACTGTTACGATCCCCGCTGAGCTTACCCCTGGACCAGCCTTATCCCAGAGTGAAACCCAGCTGATAGATCTTGACTTTTATTTGTTTGTTTAGATACATGGAGAGCAGCTACTGAACAGAGGCACCGAAGTCATCTGATGAACTCTTAACAAAAGAATAAAACATTTATTAAAGAAGAAAAGATGAACTATATTACAATACTCCTTCACCCCACACTATATCTTTACAGATATATACAGATTTGTAAGGATAACACAAGTTACAAAAGCTATCTTACACTCTCATGTTCACAGTAGGTACACAGCCCATGTACACAAATAGGCACCCTGTGGTCAGACACACCACACTCTGAAACCAAGTGGCAGATGCCACCTCAATCAGATGCTATGGATTTCTCCTCAACTCCCCCCAGGCACTTGTCACATCATGAGTTAACCGGTCTCACTGAGTTCAGTCTTTCACATGAGGGTTTCCAATCTCCACTCTCCAAGACCTCACCTTGGAATCTTCTCATAAACCAACGCTTTCTCTCAGAGGCCTTCCGCAAGGATTCACCTCCAGGGTTTCAAACTCTCCTTCCAATGTTCCTCTTCCCTGGGTTGCCACATGCATCAAAGCTGTCTTCTGAGCACTGTATCTCACTGACTCAGCTGTCAACAGCACACACTGCTTCACACACCCATAGCAAAGAGTTACAGACCTTCAGTTGTTTCTTTAGACCTTCTTGCCTCCTGCAAGCTGTTCTCACTTTAAATCTGCTTCCTGCAGCTTAAAGCTTTAAACTTGAAGCTTAGAGCCTTTCTCTGCCCCTCACTCTTAACTTCACATAACAGGATCTTTTCCAGGTTCCTGTTCTTCCTTTGTCTAGAAGGTTTTCTTTGAACTTTCCCCTGTTTCTGTCTTACTCTTTTGGCCTTGGAACTTTTTGGTTCTTTTGGGAAATCTGCAGATCCCTCTCCCAGGGCCAAGTCTCTCTGGGGTCTTGGCCTCAAACTGAACTTAAAACTGCTGTTTCTTTAGTTTTTGTGTGTCTGTGGGTCGGACTGGCCTCCCTGGACCCCTGTTGCTAGACAGTTATCCAGTTTTAAATCCTGCACCATTATCTCAACTATGTCTGCTTTCCTCACCCCTTCAGGTAATTCTAACTCTGGCTTATCTACCAAGCTTACTCTTGCTTAATTTCTGTAAATCAGTCAGAGTTACATTTTCCATCTGTAAGAAAAGCCTTAGCAATCTCCAAAGCCATTTTGAATTCTAACCTGTCTAATATACCTCACAGCAACTTCAATTCCTATGTCCAGAACCTCTTCATGTCCTTGTACTTGTTTTGAAGGATTCACAGATCCCACCAATGTTCAAGGGTTTCCAATCCCACCTTATAATGATAACCCTGGATCAATTATTTTTCCACATCCAATCACCCACTGTCCTTATTTCAAATCCTGCAGGAGCCCCACTTTTTTATTATCTAGCTGGGTTCCACCCTAGGATCAGGCTTGTCCCGGGGTAATCTTAGCTGGGATCATAAAATGGCTTACGACCATTTTATTCCAGAAACACTTAACTGAGTTGTCAAGATGGAATTCTACTATGGTGTTCAAGAGCCGTGGTCCCACCACAGGGTAGAGAATCATTCTTGGCAGAGCTCCACACTGCACACCCAGGTATATCGAAGATGAAGATGCTGGCACGTAGCTATGTCTGGTGACCAGGAATAGACAATGACATTGAGAGCATGGTTAATCACTGTTCCCTTTGCCAGCAACACCAGAAGCTACCTGCTTCAGCCCCTCTTCACCCATGGGAATGCCTGCTCGTCCTTGGGTTAGACTGCATATTGATTATGTGGGACCGTTTTTAGGCACCCATGTTCCTATTGCCCATCGATGCACATTCAAAATGGCTTGATGTCTATGAAGCAAAAATCAACTTCAGCTGCAACTATTGAAAAGCTGCATCATTCCTTCAGTATACATGGCTTACCTGAGGTTATTGTTCCTGATAATGGAGCAGCTTTCACCAGCGTGGAATTTCAGAGATTCACAGACCTGAACGGTAGCCGGCACATTAACACTGCTCCCTGGCATCCTTCACCCAACGGCGTCGACGAGAGAACTATCCAGGCCTTTAAAGCTGGTATGAAGACATTGTTTAGAGGTACTCTGGAGCCTTGCCTTTCCAGGTTTCTCCTAAGTTACAGTACAACACCGCATACTACCACGTGCTTGACACCATCAGAGTTATTGATGAAAAGCCGTTTGCCTACGTGTTTATACTTGGTGTTTCCAAATCTAGAGGGGAAGGTGACAAAGAGCCAGAATAATCAAAAATTGAACCACGGTTGACACAGCAAGGCTCATGTAGCCGACCCTGTGTATGTGCATAATTTTGGAAATGGACCCTACTGGGCTCCAGGACCCATCAATTCAAAGACAGGTCCATTATCTTTTCAAGTGTAAGTCAAAGATAGAATTGTATGTAAACACATAGATCATATTAGGACTAGAGAAACATCCCAATGAATGCAAGATCAACCTGTGATTGATGTTTCGCTGCCGACTTCTGAGGTGTGTGACCATCCTACAGCTGATATTCCTGATGTATCTAACGAGTTGCTAAATATACAGAACTACCCAGTTCCGATGTATCTCCTAGTGCAGCTCCACATCCCATTAATCCTGCTCAGGAACCTCCTTCGGTAGAGTTATGCCACGCTAACCGTCTCCACCGAGCTCCTCAGTGACTTGATTTGCAATCACCAGGGACTGTACAAGTGTTTGCTGATTTCTCTGACATTTTTTTTTAAATTGTAAATGTAAGAAACCTAAAAGGAGAGGAAGTTTAGTAACTAGATGTATTGTCTCCCCTCCTGTCAATCACTCGTCATGTGATACGATTACAGGGGCTTCAACCAATAAGCTTATTGCGCAGGTAATCCTGTGGGCGGGACTTCCGACAGAGAGATCGCGTCTAGTGTGGAAGTACCTCTACATGTCTCTGAAATAAAGTTTAGGCTTTTCTTCACCAAACCTGCTGCTCCATCAAGTCATTACAGGTAGCATAAATAAAGAGAAATTGTTTTCATTGGTTGAACTGTCTATAATGAAAGGGTACAGATTTAATGTGTTTGACCAAAGAACCCAGAGGTGACATGCAGCATGTGATTAGATTTTGGAATGGTTGATGGGGTGATCGATACAGATTCAAGGCGAATTGGATAAATACTTGAAGGAGAACAAATTGCAGGGATATGTAAAAAGAGAGGGGGAATGGGGCTAACTGCTTGTTCCTTGAAAGAACTAGTTCCAATAATCTGACTAGCCTTCTTGCGTGCTGTGCTATTTCAAAATTGAATGATAAACAGCATCTGCCCCCACCCCTCACATTCATGTTGAACCCACACAGAATCATCTTCCGATGCTAATGACTACTTCCCACCTTCATTTTTATTTTCTTCATTCATGGGGTGTGGGTGTCACTAATTGTTCTTGAGAAGGTGGTGGTGAGTTGCCTACTTGAACCTCTGCAGCCCATGTGATGAAAGTACTCCCATAGTGTTATTAGCTAGGAAGCCATCAATGATAAAGGAATGGCGATATATTTCCATGTCAGGATGGCATGTAACTTGGAGGGGAACTTGGTGATGTTCCCAGGCATCTACATCAAATCATCAGTGATCAGTAACTCGTCACACTGGCAATGGCCTACCCACTAACTGTAATTCAAGTTTTGAAATTACCACCAAGGAATTCTGACACTATAATTCCCTTCATAGATTATTCTATTCCTTTTCCACATGTTCAAATCTTTCAGGACTGTACAAGCTACAGATGGTTCTTACATAAGTTAGGAGGCAGGCCAGTCAAACCCCTTGTATTGAGCAGGCGTCTAATCAGGGAGATTCCCATCTCCTGACCTGCAGCCTGAGAATTGTAATCTCATCTGTGTCTGGATTGTACTGCTAATTTCTGGCATTTTTCATGCTTTCTCTCACTGGAGAGAACTGCATACTTTATCATTTTCAGAGATGGCTTTCTTTCTCTGATGCTCCTGGTGCCAGTGCTAGGAATGTGGTGCATTGTTAGAGGAACCATCTTTTAAATGAGACATTTGGCTGGATTTTACAGGCTGCCATGGGTCCCCGCCCCTTCCCCCCTTGACTAAAAGGTCAGTGGGTGCAGGCAACCAGCTGAATTTTATAAGCCTCTTCCGCCTTCAAACCCACTGGCGGGGGAGCTTAAAATCCAGCCCATTCAGCCACTGTCTATTTTCCAGCCCAGTTGGACATAAACAATCCCATGATTCTATTTCAAACAAGAGCAAGGGAGTCCGCCTCAGTGTGCTGGCCAATATTTATCCCTCAACCAGCATCACTAAAAAAAAAACTGATCTGCTCATTATCACATTGTTGTTTGTAGTATTTTGTGTTATGATATGGCAGGTGGTAATTGCCAGGCTGACCAAATCCCAAAGGGAAACTTGGCCAAGCTATCATAATTAATTGCAATTTGTATTTTCATTATGAGAAGGTATGTGCAATTAAGTCAGAAGTAAAGAGTCCACTACCAATTCTGGACATTTTTAAAGATTAAATCAAAACATTTACTAATAAAATAAATAAAAACTTAAACACACAAGATTACAGTTACACAGTTAAATTTAGTCTTACAACATTTCCCAAAAGATTTCTACTTAGCTAGACTCCCAAAATAAATAAAAAAATAAAAACAAAAAAAACTGCGGATGCTGGAAATCCAAAACAAAAACAGAATTACCTGGAAAAGCTCAGCAGGTCTGGCAGCATCGGCGGAGAAGAAAAGAGTTGACGTTTCGAGTCCTCATGACCCTTCGACAGAACTTGAGTTCGAGTCCAAGAAAGAGTTGAAATATAAGCTGGTTTAAGGTGTGTGGGGGGTGGGGGGGCGGAGAGAGAGAGGGAGAGAGAGAGAGAGGTGGAGTGGGGGTGTCGTTGTAGGGACAAACAAGCAGTGATAGAAGCAGATCATCAAAAGATGTCAACAACAATAGAACAAAAGAACACATAGGTGTTAAAGTTGGTGATATTATCTAAACGAATGTGCTAATTAAGAATGGATGGTAGGGCATTCAAGGTATAGCTCTAGTGGAGGTGGAGGGAGCATAAAAGATTTTAAAATATTTAAAAATAATGGAAATAGGTGGGAAAAGAAAAATCTATATAATTTATTGGAAAAAAAAGGAAGGGGGAAACAGAAAGGGGGTGGGGATGGAGGAGGGAGCTCAAGACCTAAAGTTGTTGAATTCAATATTCAGTCCGGAAGGCTGTAAAGTGCCTAGTCGGAAGGTGAGGTGTTGTTCCTCCAGTTTGCGTTGGGCTTCACTGGAACAATGCAGCAAGCCAAGGACAGACATGTGGGCAAGAGAGCAGGGTGGAGTGTTAAAATGGCAAGCGACAGGGAGGTTTGGGTCATTCTTGCGGACAGACCGCAGGTGTTCTGCAAAGCTGTTGCCCAGTTTACGTTTGGTCTCTCCAATGTAGAGGAGACCACATTGGGAGCAACGAATGCAGTAGACTAAGTTGGGGGAAATGCAAATGAAATGCTGCTTCACTTGAAAGGAGTGTTTGGACGGTGAGGAGAGAGGAAGTGAAGGGGCAGGTGTTGCATCTTTTGCGTGGGCATGGGGTGGTGCCACAGGAGGGGGTTGAGGAGTAGGGGGTGATGGAGGAGTGGACCAGGGTGTCCCGGAGGGAGCGATCCCTATGGAATGCCGATAGGGGGGGTGAAGGGAAGATGTGTTTGGTGGTGGCATCATGCTGGAGTTGGCGGAAAAGGTGGAGGATGATCCTTTGAATGCGGAGGCTGGTGGGGTGATAAGTGAGGACAAGGGGGACCCTATCGTGTTTCTGGGAGGGAGGAGAAGGCGTGAGGGCGGATGCGCGGGAGATGGGCCGGACACGGTTGAGAGCCCTGTCAACGACCGTGGGTGGAAAACCTCGGTTAAGGAAGAAGGAGGACATGTCAGAGGAACTGTTTTTGAAGGTAGCATCATCGGAACAGATGCGACGGAGGCGAAGGAACTGAGAGAATGGGGGCCCATGCGGGTACCCATAGCCACACCTTTTATTTGGAGGAAGTGAGAGGAGTTGAAGGAGAAATTGTTCAGCATGAGAACAAGTTCAGCTAGACGGAGGAGAGTAGTGGTTGATGGGGATTGTTCGGGCCTCTGTTCGAGGAAGAAGCTAAGGGCCCTCAGACCATCCTGGTGGGGGATGGAGGTGTAGAGGGATTGGACGTCCATGGTGAAGAGGAAGCGGTTGGGGCCAGGGAACTGGAAATTGTTGATGTGACGTAAGGTGTCAGAGGAATCACGGATGTAGGTGGGAAGGGACTGGCCAAGGGGAGAGAGAAGGGAGTCAAGATAACGAGAAATGAGTTCTGTGGGGCAGGAGCAAGCTGAGACGTTCGGTCTACCGGGGCAGTTCTGTTTGTGGATTTTGGGTAGGAGATAGATGCGGGCCGTCTGAGGTTGGGCGACTATCAGGTTGGAAGTTGTGGGAGGAAGATCCCCAGAGGAGATGAGGTCAGTGACAGTCCTGGAAACAATGGCTTGATGTTCAGTGGTGGGGTCATGGTCCAGGGAGAGGTAGGAGGAAGTGTCTGCGAGTTGTTCGGGCCTTTGTTCTCTGTGATTTTTCTTTTCCCACCTATTTCCATTATTGTTAAACATTTTAATATCTTTTATGCTCCCTCCTCCCCCACTAGAGCTGTACCTTGAATGCCCTACCATCCATTCTTAATTAGCACATTCGTTTAGATAATATCACCAACTTTAACACCTATGTGTTCTTTTGTTCTATTGTTGTTGACATCTTTTGATGATCTGCTTCTATCACTGCTTGTTTGTCCCTACAACCACACCCCCCGCCACTTCTCTCTCTCTTTCTCTCCGCCCCCCCCCCTCCACCCCCCCCCCCACACACCTTAAACCAGCTTATATTTCAACTCTTTCTTGGACTCAAACTCAAGTTCTGTCGAAGGGTCATGAGGACTCGAAACGTCAACTCTTTTCTTCTCCGCCGATGCTGCCAGACCTGCTGAGTTTTTCCAGGTAATTCTGTTTTTGTCCCAAAATAAGTATCCTTTTTCAGGCAGCAGTACAAATAGATTCTCAATCCATAAAACATCCAGTAATATTACCACCAGGCTATAAGGAAAGTATTTCACAGCTTCTTTCTCCCTCTCACTTAACAATGGAACTCCAAGCCTTTTAACAAATCCTTGCTCGCTGGAACATGCAAACACTTTTCTGGGGTGGCTAGAAGCTGATACTTCATAGTACACTCTTCAAGATCTCACACAGCCACTCTGCTCAAACAGCTTTCAACCTTTCCTTAAATATATTTTTCCCCCTTTGATCTTTAAATCCATTATTTTAAACTTTCTTTGAAACTCAAACTCTTCCAAATATAAGATCTTTCATGTTTCCATCTTGTCTTTGCTTTTGGGTCAATAAAATACGATATCCCCACTACTTGTTTACCTATGAACTCCTGTAAGATGCAATCGTTTTCCTTGTCACCTTCTAATTCCCATTTGAAATTCAAACAACTTCTCAATCTATTTGCAAATGCAAATGTTAGCTCATCCATTTCCATTTCAAAATGCCTGCTTTTACACTTTAATCCCTTTGCTGATTTAAATCGTACAGTCAGACTGTCTTCAATTTAATTAAATTAGTCACACATACACAGCACACACACACACAGCCCCCATAAGCCTGCTTCGGTATCCCACAGAAATATTAGGAAAAAAATGAAATTTCCTTTACACTTGCTGTGTCTCAAATAGGCTGTCACATTTTCTGCATTACACTAGTTACTGCACTGGAAAATATTTAATTGGCTGTGAAGTGTTTTGGGACATCCTGAAATCATGAAAGATGCTATACAGATCCATGTTATGAATTTGCGGATAGAAATGCTGCATCTCTCGCTGTACTGTAGGAGAAAAGAGAACATGGAGAAAGGATGAAAGGGGGGAGAGAGAGGAAGAGAAAGGCAAGGGCATAATGATGAGAAAACTTTAGTGTCACTTGGCTATCTGCTACAGCTCATGTGACAGATGCATCTTGCCACTTTTAGCCAAGGTTATGTTATTGGCATGTATTTGTTTTACAGCTGAAAATCTTTTGTCTAGGATTTATCCAGCAGTGACAGCACTATGGAGTGTAATCTTCCAATGAATAAAAACATACTCTGGTCATAACTGCACACCAGCTGGAACTTAAATCAGAAAATAGCTGAGTGATGTTTAACACGGATCATTCAAAGCAGAGACCTCTACTGAATACACATGTATACCTCCATGCACAAAAGATTTCTAAACAAGCCAACTTGCACACACCCATATGCTTCACTTTCTTTAACATCCTCTGCACCTGCTAACTTCTAAGTGCTGACATGCGCCTGTGGTCTGAATTGCTTTATTAGATTAGCATCGCGGAAGTTAATAATGTATTAATTTTTATTCATTTGACATATAAAGCCAGTTATTTTAGGCCCTGTCTCCTTCCACAAAACGAAGTATTCATCAACTGTCAACATCAATCTTCTCCAAATGAGACCTCACCGATAATTCAGAATTCTGGATATACATAAATGACATTACAAAAATCTTATTTGAAGATGCACAGAACCCCTGGGATGATTGAGGGATTTAAGGTTATTTAAGGTTATGCTGTCAGCAGAATACAGAAGCTAAAACAAGACGAGATAAAGGCTCCTCCATTTTCAGTGTCGAGATCAATTTTGTCGTAATTTTCAGAAATTAACCCTTCCAAGATTTTTAAGCATCCTTTGATATGTTTCGAAATATCTCACAATGAGGAATGCTTTATTTGTTCATGGCATTTCAAAGTGAAATGAGTGTTACCAGTGTTTATTCTTTAATGCTTTGTAATTCCCTCTTGCAATATCCTGCCTCTCATCATTAACTCGAACCCCACATTCCTGACATCACTGCTAGAAGCAGGCCAACATCACAAAAAGAACTCTGGCCACTGTCTCAGCTTAAAACAGACCAGCAACACCCTAGGCATTCTAATCGGCCCTCAGGCTCTCCACCTCAAAGACTGCTTACCTCCACCTCTGTAACTTGCCTGTCTGCATCCCTACCTCAGTCTATCTGCTGCTGATTTCCACAGCCTTGCCTTTTTCATCTCCAGACTCATATATCCCTGTGGTCTCCGGACCATCCTTCCAGTTTCCAGCCTCCAATCATCAGCTCGCCCAAAACTCTGCCCTCTCCTATACCGCGTCAAAACCCACTCATCCGTCACCCATGTCCTCGATGACCTACGTTAACCCCTGGTCCTCCAACAGCTCAAATTTAAAGCCCCGTGTGCTCATGTTCAAATATTTCCCCCCTCTAGCTTTGTAACCCCCTCCAGTCCCCTCCCTTCCTTTGATCTTGGCACTTGTGCAATTCCACTTTCCCTGCTTAGGCAGCCATGCTTTTTAATGCCTAGGCCCCACACTCTGGAATTCCCTCCATGGATGTCTTTGCACCTCCCTCTCCTCCATCCTCTTCTCATTGCCTAAGCATTTGGTCACCCCCAATGGTTCCTTTAAAATGTACTTTTTGTACGTGGCCTGTTATTTCAGTGCACTGTCCCTTTATGTTTTTTTGTGCGGCTGTGCATGAGCGATACTCATCAGGGCAGAAGGCCTGACCCCTACCTTCCAGGCTACTGTGCTGCTGTGCACCTTCGCAGCTTCGGGGAAATATTACATTGTGTCTTCTAGCTTTTAGAAGTTCGAAATAGTCACATTTTTAGACTCAAAAGGCTGGAGCTTCTTCAAGCGTATTTCTTCCAGCTCTCCGTGTGGCTGGTGGGCTGATGCATTGTTGCCCGGTCCCTCAAGTGGGCGTAGAGTACCTGGCAATGAGGAACCCACACACAGAGCATCCCCCCCAACCAACCCCCGCCAAAGAGGCTGCAGGTTTGCTGGGCGGACTTCCGAGAGCATGGGAAAGCATGGGAAATTCCTGAGGCATCATTAAACTGAGGTGGCCCCAGGGATAATCGGTATCCTGAGTCAGTCACTCCTGTCCTCCCACTTAATTGGGGGAGGTTCTCCTGCTGCTGGGAGACTGACATGGAGCCTCCACCCACCATTAAGTTGGCTTGGCTGCCATGGTTCCTGCCACAAGAGTATTCATTAAATCCAGCCCAATTAGTTCCTAACTCGCCATGAATAACATGACAATATAACATCGCTCCTTCTTTAAAAAATTAATGCCTTTATATCAATAACTCTGCTCCAATCATTAACTTTCTTTTCTGTTACCTAAACTAAAGAAGATTAGCAAATGACTTTTATAAATTGCTTGAAGACATTAAGAGTCTTTTGTTTGCTTGTTTACTTTTCTAAAAAAATATTACCACTGTATAGCTTAGGTGTTAAAATGTTGCGCCCCATCATCTGAGCTAATGCAACACTTACAGTCAGTTGTTGGCCGGGCACCACTTCTCCTCAAGCTCACTTTTACAATTCTGCAGCATATGTTTCTTGTCCAAACGCTTTAAGTGTCTGTCTTCCACTGGTTTTTCAGCCTCTTGCTGTACCCACTCTTGCTTGGCTTCCTGCATTTCGTATTTCCTCTTTTAAGTTCTCCGTAATTTCTCGCAATGGTCACCAGTAAGCCATTCTCTAACTGTGATATCAGGCGGAATTTTAACCATGGTGCACCATTCCCCACAGTGGAACAGGAAGTGGGTAGCGCTTTCACCCTCTCGCTTTTTTTTCTGACTCCCACGCGGTTGCAATTAAAATTTAAGGAACTGGTGGCGTGCATGGGAGACACGTACAAACTCGTAGTGGTGGAACTCACCATCAGCTGACATTGCAACAGGTACAGGCAGGTTATAAAAGACAAACAGGGAGGTTCTTCATCAACTTTTCTGCCCAACTCCATTGCCATAAGACATATTGAGAGCACAAAGATGGCATGGGTGTTTTTCAAATATAAATCTCACTTGTAAATATTTCGTATTATATTGGTTTCACTTTATCCCCGCGTTATTTGTTGAGACTAGCTTAGTCAGAGAGCTAAGTGTACTGGCATGCCTTACGGTTAGCAGGCATTGATAGATACGGGGGGAGTTAGAGACACTGTGGAAGAAACAATGTTGTGTTTTTTTGTTCACTCTTTATTGAACATTCAGGTTAGTGTCCAGCGTAGTATTCACCACTCTGTGGAGCATAGCCAGGGTGACAAACTCTCACGGAGAAGAAAATTAAGGGACAACCTGCCATGGGGGTCTGTGTGAGTTGGACTGGTGGGCGGGGGGACCCTTGGGGGTGGGGTGGGGGTGGGGTCGGTGGTGGTTGCAAGAGCTCTTAGAACATGCGAATAGGTGGAGAGTGGGTGCTGTGCATGTGCAAGATTTAAATTACGATCCAAACTAAGGACCAACAGCGTTCCAGCACCAGCAAGGCTGGTGTTTGGGACAGTGCGGTCAGATACAGGACGATCCCATAAAATAATGGATGATTGGTCGCCCCATGTGACCCTGCAGGCTCGGCCCACACTCTCTCCTATGCATTGCAAAGGACATTGTCCCAGATAACTCTCAGCAGGAAAATTGAAATGTTTTAGGTGAACTCAAAGCCCTGTAAAGACTCTGCTAGCCAAAACCCTGACATAGATACACATTTGGACTGTGCTGACACAGCCTTCAGGTCACTCACTGGAAAGAGTTAAAAGCACCACCTTTGAGCTACCAGGCACACTGCGTTTGAAACTGAAGGCAAGAAACTGCTTGAAGGCAGCAGAAGACCACAGAACTGACTGAAAGAGAGAGAGAGAGAGAAGGCCACATATGTCACCTCCCACCTTAGGCTGAATCAGGCAGCAAGAACTGCATTGAGCCAGTGAAGTTGCTGCCTAGCTTGTTAAGTACTGCTTTTGTTGCTTAATAAATGTTTCCTGGGTACATCAATTGATTGTCTCCTATGACCTGAATGGTGAAAGTCACAAAAGAACAAATTAATATTGAGTGAGTGCAGACCCATGGATTTGGAGATTGAACACCCCTCAAAAAACTTACAATGCGCTGTTGAAGCTTTGACCCAAGGTTCAGGATCTCCCTCTTGGATGCCTCCTCTGCTAACTGTACAGCTTACAGTTTCTGTTCCATATGCTCCTTTTCAGCCACGTTATGTCCTGTTCAAACTTCAGCCTTTCCAGGTCAGTGACTTTATTCTCTGGTTCTAACTTTTTACTTTAGAGTGCTATTTGTTTCTCAGAATCTACTCCTTTGGCTGCCTGAGCTTTCTGAATTAGCTCTCCTTCCTTTTCTGTCAAGAGCTGTTCATATTTCTCAATATTGACCTGGAGAATTTCAATATCTGGCTGCAACCCATTCATTTGGCTTTACACGTTGTTTCTTGCAACAATGGAAATTACCCAACCTGTTGGCTCTGTGATCTCTAGCAATCACTTCCTTGCTTCTGATCAGAGGGCACTTATCCATTGGTGTACACTGCAACCCTCAATGCCACCTCCTTCATCCCCTGGTTTACTGAGATAAGCTGCAGTTGTTCACAACTGCTCAACCCCAAGGCAGCAGGACCATCTGTTCCAGTGACATAGAACATACAGTTAACAGCTTTTCCTTTGTGTGTCCCTCAATTCCCTTGTATGCTATTAGCATGATGTTGTTTGGTTTTGGAACATCTTTCCAAGGGTAACCATTTTCTTACAAATTTTCAGGAAAGATCATCTGGCATAGTCTGAGCGGGATAATGTTACTCTGTGCTCTGGAACAAGATTTATGATTATGAACTTATTTCTCACCTTCTTCCTGATCTGAATGGTTGTGTGAATTTCTTTTCTCTGGGAATTGGTGCATACAGCCATTTCATGCAGTTGTATGGTTCCTATGCCTATGGTGCTCTCAGACTCACCGTCATCTTCCAGAGTATGGATGTTTTTGTTTCTTTTCCTTCTTATTCATCCTGTTGCCCGGTCCCTGATAACTTGGTCACTGTCCTTTTTCTTTGTTCTGCGCATCTTTTCCCAGTGATTGAGCTTTCCACATGCTCTGCAGTTTGATCCATATACCATTTCCATCTGTCTGTGAACTCACGTGGTTGTCTGCAGATCCTGTGCATCTTTCTCTCTGGTGTGCGTTTTTTTTTTGTTGCTGTTTCACTTTGTCAACACTGCTGCCTTTTTCATGACTTAACTGAAGGCTAGTTATTGGGTAGTCAGCATCTTCATCTGTCTACTCGTGGTTTCTTGTACTCTGGCAATGTCTGCTCTTACGGCACATTGGATGTTTTACGTTAAGCTGCTCAAATCCCAGAGGGAAACTTGAAGCAACTGCCACAACTGTTTTGCAATTAATATTTTTATTTCAAGATGTGTGCCTTGAATTCAGTAGTGATAAGTCCACCGAGTCTTAGAGGTTTTTTTTAACATAACTAAATTAAACATTTATTAATGAAATAAATAATGTTAAGCACATACCTAGGTTTACAAATTACTACTATGATAACCCCTAGCTCCCCTAAATAATCTAACTCCCAGTTACACCCCCATTAAGGCATCAGTAAAAACAAAATAGATTTTAACAGACCCAGGCAAAGCACACAATAGCCTGGACAGGGTTATTCATGGTGAATTATCTTAGCTCCTGTTCCAATAGGCAGCAGATTGGTACATAGAGGCTGGAAGCTTTTCACACTTGTTCGGTCTTAGAATGCCTTTTCCTTGCACACAACCTTATCGCCTTCATGCATGTTTCTCCCTTTTTAATGTAAATCCCATTGTTCCAATATGTCTTTGGACTTTACCTTTCTAATAATTTACCTTCCTAATAATAAGAATGTACCAATTTTATCAGTAAGCTTTGGGAAAAATAAAGACACCGTTTGGCTTCTTCTGGCTAAGTGTAACATTTCACCCTCTCTTCTAAAATTCAAACTATTCTACTTTACCTAAAAATGCAAATTTTCCTTTATACCGCACATTCTAAAATTCAGCCACATTTACTTATTTAGCATTTCAAACCTAGCATCTCTTCTGATGCATCAAAGCCTTCAGACCAGCTGTCTTTAATTCAGTTAAGTACCCCACCTCAACATACAGACTATCCAGACCCCACTGTTCCTACTTTACAATAGATCCCAATAACATTATGAAAAGGATCATGTTTTCATGTCACTGCGGTCTATGATATCACAAACCTATCTTTTCCAATCAAATCTTTTTGTACTTCAGGGTAGGGAGAGCCCCAAATGAGCTAAATTTATCAATGTTTCATCTGTTTCCTTGAATTACATTTTCTGGCTGCATTTTTCAATCTTGTCAAGAAATTGTCAACAGGCTCATCTTGTTCCTGCCTCAGGCTTTGAAATTCATATTGGTGGATCCAATGATTTGCTTTTGGCTGGAGATGTGTGCTGAATTTTTCAAAACATTGTCTGGGTTTTTACTGTTATGCTCACTCATCTTGCAGCTATTATACAAATTTAACCCTTTCTCTCCTTTAAAAAAACATCAAAGCTTGTCTCTGAACTAGGGTCAGTCAAATCACCAGTAGCTTCCCCATATTCACCCTTGTCAATTCAGTTTGCCTTAAGTCTCTTTCCCTTTGGGCCTAAACTTCCTTCTGTAGCTTCTCCAGATGGAAGACACATTTCCTCTCTTTCTCTCTTTCCTGAAATTGTCTCCACTCTTCTGGACAAAGCTGCGTCAGGGTTACCCCGTCTCGCTCAGGTTCTGAATCCTCTACCTGTTTCTCTTCTGGGGAAGAAAGAAGTGTGCAGTCAGCACTTTCAACACCTCAAGGTTTTGTGCCTTTTGAGGTATTATAAATTCCAACTGCTTAGCTATGGTTTTTTAGCTGTTCTGTGGTTAGCGATGCTAATTTAGCCTAAGTTAATTCCTCCTGTTGCATGAGTGCCTTTGCATCAAAGTCAGCCATCTTACTTTCTATTGTTAGCAGTCACCGAGCTTATTGCTGGAATCCCTTTTTCTCTTTGTTTCTACACTTTTTTTGATGTTACTTTTCCTGTCTACTTCCAATTTTCTTTTAAAGTCAGGTTTGGCTTGTTTGCACTGGCTTTACATCCCGAATGACATCTCCCAGTTCTGTTGTAGACAGGAGATGTCCGGTCCCTTTGGACGAAATTCTCCCAAAATGAAACTTAAGTGCGCTGGCGGGCGATTTCGGCAGTGCCCAGCCCGCTGTCCGTAATGGCGGCAACTGGCGCCACATTCTGCGCTTGGAGTCTCATTAATTATGCAGAGGCGCGTTCTGCTCTGAGTCACCAGGCAGGTCAGGAGCTGACTTGTCTGCCTGCCATCAGCTGGTGGGTTCGAATGTCCAGGCGCCATATTTAAAAGCCAGTTGAACACACAGTCTCAATCTCTCCAGCCCACCAGAGGTGTCTGCAACCCACAAGAGAAAGGCCGAGAGCCTCAGGATGAAGTTTGCACCCTGCTTCACGCACCAGGCCCTCCAGGCCTTGGTCAGAGGGGTGCAGGAACAACGGCATGTGCTCTCCCCATGCATGGCTGCAGGAAGCACAGCAGCCTCACCTCTTGGGCAAGGGACACCATAGTGGAGCAGGTCAGTGTGGCTGACACCCACACCCGAAGTGCCACCCAGTGCAGGAAGAGGATGAATGATGTCATCTGCTCCAACAGGGTAAGTCATCCTTCAACTCCCTCTGAGGTCACATTCTCATCATGGCATCATGCACCCAAATGGCTACTCTCTTCAGGGGTCTCGCGCAACCATTAGTGGGGAACACATATCAACACTCGTTCTCTCACCGAGACGTTCACATCACCACCATCCCATCTATCATGTTGCTCACACTCCATCCTCTGGCTCTTCTGGGGAGGGCTCACCACACGCAGGGGACATACATCTCACCCACCCTCTGCCCCATCCCTTCTCATCACATGCCTTTCTTCTTCTTACAGTCCAAACTGGTGCACAACAGGCATGAGAGAGTGCAGACCATGGGAGGAATGTCTGACATCCTCGCCCTCACTGCGTTTGAGGAAGCTGCAGCCGAGCTGGCTGGGGAGGACAGGGATCGCTCCTGTGGGGAAGGGGAGATCGGCCTCTCCCACCAACCCAGCACAGATCACAGCTCCATCACTTCTTAAATCTTGACATTCACAGTGAGTCACGTGAAGCCTCCGGATCTTCATCCTCTGATGAACTCTCATTCTCCTCCAGACCATCCTCTGGCAGGGGGTCACCTCTTTGCATTGCCAGATTGTGAAGAGCGCAACATGCTGAGATGATATGGGAAACCCTATAGGGAGTGTATTGGAGTGAACCATCTGAGCAGTCCAAGCATCTGAAATGCATCTTCAGAAGCTCTATGGTCTGCTCTATAAGGGAATGTTGGAGCTGTGAGCAGTGTTGTACCGCTCCTCGGAAAGACTCTGAGGGCGACGCACCAGGGTTATAAGCCAACGTTTCAGTGGGTGACCCTTATCCCCATGCAGCCAGCCCTGCAGATGTAATGGCCCCTCAAAAATCTCAGGCACCTGGAAGTGACTCAGGATGTAGGAGTCATGGCAACTCCCAGGGTACCGTGCACAAACATGCAGTATGTGCTTCCAGTGATCACACAACAGTTGTACATTGATGGAGTGATAGCCCGTGCGGTTTATAAACATTAGGGCCTGTTGCCATGGAGCCCGTATATCCACATAGGTGCAGTCAATTGCACCCTGCACTCTTGGGAAGCCTGAGAGGGTGGCAAAGACGATGAATCTCATAGCCTGGTTATCTTCATCCAGAGCAAACCTGACATAATGATGGGCCTTCCTGTGAAGGGCATCTGTGACCTCCTTTATGCATTGATGTGTTGTGGACTGAGAGGTGCCACACAGGTTGTCTGTCGATCCTTGGAAAGAACCGGAAACTGAATGCTGCAGTCACCTTTAAAGCCACTGGCAGGGGATACCCTCCAACTCCACATGGTGTCAGGTCTTCATGAAGAATATGGCATATGGGATGTACTAGATCTTGGGACAACTGGAGACATGAATTGCATTGCCTCGCTCATTTGTAAATCAGATACTCTTCTATGATAAACCTTAGGACCCTGACAAAGGCAGTATTGAGCCCTGGATCCATATCTACTTTTGTCTTCTCCCTGAAAGAAAACATTGAAGACATTAATGATTCAAGGGGCAAGAAAGTGAAGCTCAGAAGATGACACGCTTGGAGCCCATAAGGGTCCATAGTTTTTCTTGCCCTAGTTGCATGGTGGCTGATGCTGCCTTGTCCTTGAGACACTAGCACCCACACTGAGGTGACCAAGATGGCGTCGCAGATATGTAACATCTTGAGCCCTGAGTGGGATGCTAAAGTTTAAGTGAAATGACTGACCCGATCTAGCTCTGTGTTCCAATCTCTGATGTGGCATATTAATGACCAATTAATTGCTCATGGTCAATGATTGGATGCCCTTTGGCTCGTTAGGAATGTCAAATCTGGTGAACATGTGACAGGCCTTCATTGATGGAATGCCACATATGATACAGCTGTGTCTCCTTCACTATTTCCTGCATTCCCAAATTCTACATTCCTCTATGTTACACTAGGGATGCAGCGACTGTGATGTGTAGCCACTGAGTTCTGAGTAGCTTTTTAACAGTGCTAATGAAGCCATTGGCATTAAGTGGCTTTCATGGCAAGGAGCGTCTTCCTTTCTTTCTAAGCAGGCTGCTGCTTACTACGGGGGCAACAAGAGGTTAGAGGACCACCCCAGAAAGGCACCCCCCCCTTGTGTTCGCCCTCCCCCCTGACTGTCATCCGACAGCCTTCCCTCCCCATGGCCACCGTCATGTTTGTCAGCTTGACCTCTCACCTCACAGCCCACACCCATTTGAAGTGCTACTGTCTGAAAGTGGAGGCCTGCATGTGTACCACAGCCCAGTGGTGTTCCTCGGGACAATGAAAGCAAAGAGAAGGAGCAGTCCAACCCTACAGCCCCAGCAGGGTGGCGTTCATCGCAACAAGACCAGCGCACGCTATGGCAGGTAAGTTCCACTCACCTCGACGTTACCTGCGAACTGAGGTCTGACCAGTGCAGGTCGCCCCTTTACAACCGGGTTTGATGACGGTGATGGAGTTTGCCGCTGGCGTGACGGGAGATTGGAATGCGCGGCAAGATTCCGGCGAGCAGCTGCTTTAATGAGCATTCATGACATGCAAATAAATGCAAATGGCATTCGCGCCACTAGTCAGCGTGATGACCGACCCGCCATTAAAATACCGTCAGGAGAATTGCGGCCTGTTTTTACCACGGCGGGTTTCTGATTTTTTGCCTCCTGCTGGATTCTCCGCTCCCGCTCGTCATGAAACCTGCCACGGGCAGGATGGGAAAATTCTGCCCCTCCAGTCCATAACCAGAGTGCTTGAGTATAAGGTGTGTTTATTTCCTTATCCTCAGAGTTATTTTTCTTAATTAAAAATAAATCCCACCAGCAGGCATTTTGGAGATTTAAAAAAAAAATGGCCATTTATTACCGTACATTTCCCCAGATGTCTGAACGCACCTGTTCCAGTACAGCTACAATGCTGGCACCTACCCGACAATGTGGAAAATTGCCCAGGTATGGCCTTGTCCAAAAAAGGACAAATCCAAACCAGCCAATTACCGCCCCTTCACTCTACTCTTGATCATTAGCAAAACGGTGGAAGGTGTCGTTATCAGTGGCACTTATTCAGCAATAACCTCCTCACTGACACCCAGTTTGGGTTCCGACAAGGCCAGTCAGCTCCTGACCTCATTATAGCCTTAGTCCAAACATGCACAAAAGAGCTGAACTCCAGAGGTGAGGTGAGAGTGACTGCCATTTACATCAAGGCAGCAATTGACCAAGTGTGGCATCAAGGAGCCCTAGCAAAACTGGAGTCAATGGGAATCAGGAGGAATATTTTCCACTGGTTGGAGTCATACCTAGCACAAAGGAAGATGGTTGGAGGTCCATCATCTCATTCCTGGGTCATCATTGCGGGAGTTCCTTCGGGTAGTGTCCTCGGCCCAACCATCTTAGTTGCTTCATCAATGACCTTCCTCCCATCATAAGGTCAGAAGTGGGGATGTTTGCTGATGATTATACAATGTTCAGCACCATTCATAGCTCCTCAAATACTGAAGCAGTCTGTTCCCATGTGCAGCAAGACCTGGACAATATTCAGGCTTTGGCTGATAAGTGGCAAGTAACATTTGTGCCACACAAGTGACAGGTAATTACCATCTCCAACACGAGAGAATCTAACCATTGTGCCTTGACATTCAAAGGCATTACCATTGCTGAATACCCCACTATCAACATCCTGGGGGCTACCATTGACCAGAAACTGAACTGGATCAGCCATATAAATACTGTGGTTACAAGAGCAGGTCACAAACTGGGAATTCTGCAGCGGGTAACTCACCTGCAGACTCCCTAAGACTTGTCCACCATCCACCAGGCACAAGTCAGGAGTGTGATGGAATACTTTCAACTTGCCTGGACGAGGACGAGGGCAGCTCCAACAAAACTCAAGCAGTTTGACGCCATCCAGCACAAAGCAGCCATTTGATTGGCACGCTATCCATCACCTTCAACATTAACTTCCTCCACTGCAGATGCACAAATGTACCATCTACACGATGCACTGCAGAACTCACCAGGGCTCCTTCGTCAGCAGCTTCCAAACCCATGACCTCTTCCACCAAGAAGGACATGGGCAACAGATGCATGGGAACACCACCAACTGCAATTTCCCCTCCAAGCCACTCACTATCCTGACTTGGAAATATATCACCATTCCTTCACTGTCGCTGGGTCAAAATCCTGGAACTCCCTTTCTAACAGCACTGTGGATGTATCTACACCACATGGACTGCAGCGGTTCAAGAAGGCAGCTCACTACCACCTTCTCAAAGACAATTAGGGATGGGTAATAAATGCTGACCTAGCCAGCGATGCCCACACCCCATGAGCAAATATAAAAAAATCTCAATCACTCATCTCCCTCATATTTGCAGCTTCATGAGAATCCTTTGTTTCCCAAAGGCTTTCACTCCAACTGAAGTAGTGAACTCAAGCAAGAAGACATCAGGCAGGCACAAATATCAAGACTGAGTTATAAATTACATTTTTTATGATTACAGCTTTTACTTCACCTGTATCTAATCCTTAAGTTAAAGCCGTAATCATAAAAAATGTAATTTATAACTCAGTCTTGATATTTGTGCCTGCCTGATGTCTTCTTGCTTGAGTTCACTATTTCAGTTGGAGTGAAAGCCTTTGGGAAACAAAGGATTCTCATGAAACTGCAAAGTCTCTTGTAGGTGAATAGTCAGGAGGTTGGTTCTCAGGTAGATTTGGAAGCTGGAACAAGTACAATACTTTAGCTGCATTAGTAGACTTTCAGCTATGATGGTTCAGCTGTTTCAGATGTTTCCTGGTGCTTCAAATGTTTCTCATACACCCAGATATGCTTTGTTTTATGTGTATTATACTGCAGTTAATTTCAGTCACATGACTGCAGGGTTAACGCTTCTGGGGTTCAGACCACCACGATACAAAAGTAGTTGACAATGATTATTCACCCTTATCTCTGTGCCAACTTGAACTCAAATACTCTCCTTTGTGCAATATGGAGGCCAACAGTCTAGTGATTTCATATTCCTCAAAAACTGGTTCATCCTTAAACAAGGAGATGTTTAAAACTTTGCGGTGGCTGTGAAGTACCCTTATTCAGATCCATGTTTAATGAAATATTGGCCACAGAATTGAACACTGTCCACAGTTTAAATGCCCATAGTCACAGGTTAAGTTGCAGCCATCTTAACAGAGTTTGTGGCCACTTCCATAAAATATGATCTTATGCTATTACTGAGTGTACCAATTTGCCCTTGTTGGACAAGGCATCTATTGCCCATCCCTAACTGTCCTTGATAACTGCTCTAGTTCCGCTGCAGTCCATGTGGTGTAGGTACACCCACGGTGCTGTTAGGAAGGGAGTTCCAGGATTTTGACCCAGGAAGAGTGAAAGAATGGCAATATAGTTCCAATTCAGGATGGTGTGTAACTTGGATAGGAACTTGCAGGTGGCAGTGTTCCCATGTATCTGTTGCCCTTGTCCTTCTAGGAGGTAGAGGTTGCGGTTTTGGAAAGTGCTGTTAAAGGAGCATTGATGAATTGCTACAGTGCATTTTGTAGATTGTACAGACAGCTGGCACTGTGCATTGGTGGAGGAGAGAGTATTTAAGGTGGTGGATGGGGTGCCGATCAAGCGGTCTGCTTTGTCCTGGATTGTGTGGAGTTCCTTGAGTTGGAGCTGCACTCATCAGGAAAGTGGAGAGTATTCCATTACACTCCTGACTTGTGCCTTGTGGACAGTGGACAGGCTTTGAGAAGTCAGGAGGTGAGTTACGTGCTGTAGCATTCCCAGCTTTTGACCTGCTCTTGTGGCCACAGTATTTATATGGCTTGTCCAGTTCAGTTTCTGGTCAATAGTATCCCTAGAATGTTGATGGTGGAGGATTCAGTGATGACAATGTCACTTAACATCAAAGGGAGATAGTTAGGTTCTCTTTTGTTTGAGATCATCATTGCCTGGCACTTGTGTGGTGCAAATATTACTTGCTACTTATCAGTCCAAGCCTGAATATTGTCCAGGTCTTGTTGAATGCAGACACAGATGTTTCAGTACCTGAGGAATGGTGAATGCTACTGAATACCAAGCAACCCAAACCTACTGCTGGAAAATTCCTCAGCATACACTTTTGATGAAGTATCACTGGATGAATAGGAACAGCTTCTTGCCCTATAACATACGTAAAAAAAAATGTTATTTCTACAGATCCTAACCTTAAGGCTGTGATATTGGAACTGTAAAGAGGATCAATTTTTTAAATATTGAATTTAACAAATAAACAGCAGGGTAAATGTTTTCATAAAATGTAAGTTAGAGAATTAAGGTAGATAAAACCATTACTCAGATCTTAACTAATTAAAATTAACAATATAAACCAGGGGGAAAATGAAATAAGTTAAGATATTCTTTGGTTATACCATTAATTTCAAAGATGTCCAGATGGTGCTTCGCTGTTCAGAGTGCACTGTCCTCCTTGGAGTGCTCACAATTCTCATAAACTGCTGGCTCATGTCCCACCTCAGCTAGACACAATCTGGCTTGCTATGTTTTCTCCCTGTCTCAACGAACCCATCTCAACCAACCCACTTGACAGTGCTATCCCTATCTGAAGTTGATAACTGATACCACAGCAGCTATTCCTGTGAATTGTCGTGGTATAACTGATGAACATATGGATCAAGTATTGATACCTTTATTATATAATTTAGGGAACTCAATCCTGACACATGTAAAATGGACTAAACAGCCCCTTTCCCGGCTTTAAGCTTCCGTGACTCAAACGCTATCACACTCAAACTTGCAACAAAGTTTTAGAGTGGAATCGTCCCAGATTTGCACTAAGTGTGGTAGCAGGTGGGAAAAGGGGCGTTTTACAAGCCGGCCGCAATGGCGGCTTTTCGTGCCGTTTGTCCCATTCCCGCCTCTTTAACTATGCAGCCACAGGAGACAGGTTGTCTTGCTGGTCGTCAGCCTCCGATTTGACTGCCACGCTGTTGCCTCACTGCTTCCTCACACAGGCCAGTTGTACGCAAACTTCTCAATGTTTGCAGCCCAGGAGGACACCGATGAAGATATGGGCCCAAAAGCCAAGAAGAGTGCAGCCCCCTGATTCAGTGACGCATTCCTGGGACACCTTCTGGACACCTTGGAGCCCGCCATAATATCCCCTACCCTCGCTTTGGCCACAGAAGGCCCAGCAGTCTCACCATTCTGGCTTGGGAGGTGGTGGCAGAGGTGGTCAGTGCCAATGCTGAACACAAGAGGTCATCCATCCAGTGCAGAAAACAGATGAATGATCTCATCTGTGCCGCCAGGGCAAAGCAACCATCTCATCACTCTAAACTCACACACTCACAAGGTCATCACACATTTACTGGCATCTCACTCAGTGCCAGCTCAAGGGACATCACCACTCACTCTCACACACAGGCCCTCACATCTCCATAAATAAAAGCAAAATACTGCAGATGCTAGAAATCTGAAATAAAATAGAAAATGCTGGTAAAACTCAGCAGGCCTGTCAGCATCTGTGGATAGAGAAACAGAGTTAACGGAAGAGTCACATGGGCTCGAAACATTAACCCTGTTTCTCTCTCCACAGATGTTGTCAGGCCTGCTGAGCTTTTCCAGCATTTTCTCTTTTTATTCCCTCACATCTCCATCTGGCCTCATCCCCTCTGGAGACTGCCTCCTCAGCCCTCACCATCTTGAGGCCACTTGCACAGATCAACATGTGCCCCCACACACACCCTGGGATACCCTCCTTCCCCAGTACAGCCCTCGCCCTGCACCTTCTCACCTTGCCTGAGGTCTCTTCTCCCTCTTCTTCAGACAAGCCCTAGCCCTGCAGCCGTTGAAAAGCCATTCTGCCTTATGGCTGGTCTGGTAGGTAGAGACCTGCCCGTGAGCCCTCCCAACAGTGATGTGGTGCTGCCTACGAAGCCTGGCGCTAATTACCATGAGTGCTGCCCGATGAAAGGTAGGCAAGCAAACCTTGAAGTCCCAAGCAAAGTGCAGCTCGCCAGGTGCACATTGCTTATGTACAGTTGTGAAACGTGTTGACGAGTAATCACGCCAACGTTCCAGGATGATCCAGCGTGGAGGGGGGTGGGGAGGGGGGGGTGATTCCGGCAGGCAGGGCTTATAATGAGATGCAAGTGTATTAAAATGACGTTCCCGACATTGGCGGTGGGGAAACACGGCTCACCATTGAGTGGCGGAGCTGAGGCTCGCAAACTGGTTTCACCACGGCATGAAACTGATTTTTGGCCTTCTCGTCGTATTGTCCACTCATCCCGGCATGATGCCTGGCACCAACGGGGGTGGAAAATTCCGGCCTTACTTTTCCTGTTTCTGAACTCTGGGGCAGAACTTTATGGTCCGCTGCCAGCAGGTTTGCATGCAGGGGATGCCCATCAAATTCTATGGGTGCTCTTCCCACCCACCCCTGACCTGGCAGCGATTCTGCAAGCGGGTGGGCAAAGCCTACGGCAGACTGCCCACCCTTGACCCAATTGAGGCCCTTAAGTGACCAATCAGATGGCCAGCAGCTCTCTGAGGCATGACTTCCTCCCCGGAAGAAGATCAGGGGAGATCCCCTAGCGTTCTGGCCAACATTTATCCCTCTTGCAATACCTAAAAACAGATGATCTGGCTGTTTATTTGTTGTTTGTGAGTCCTCAATAATCTTATTGATCATTGCATGATAAGTAAAACACATTTATAATGGCCTATCAATTCTCTGACCCTACTTTATTTAGCTACCATTTTTTTTCCAAGTAATACTGTATTTGTTAAATATTACAAACCTTAGAATAAACTTAGCAACACCTATGAACTGTTTTACTATGACAGCAATGTCAGTGATTTTCAATGGACAGGGATTAACATGCTTAAGTGTTTAAATGTGCATCCAGTACAGCCCATATTGGCTTTGGTCTGTCTTGACAACTAATCAAATCGTCAATCATTTCATTTATAGTCTGTTAGAACTTTTGACCAATCATTTCTATATTGATATAGCCCAACTTACATTCTAATATGTAAGGCTACAGGAATATTTTTAATGGCTTCAGTTCCAAATCTCAGGTACAAAGAATTAGTTTGCCATTAGATCTACAGATGGAATCTCAAAAGCAGAGAGGCTTGGTTACCATAGTGCAGACTGTGAAGAATAGGTTTCTTATATTTTGCACAGAATATTTACCTTAAATCATCAACTTTTCTCAATAAACATATACTAATGAGGTCAGAGCCACTAACTCAGTTGCATCATGCAATGAGGATGCTGACAATTGATGCCTGTGCTGATAACAACTCCACTTGATGATCAATCTGACCAAAAACAGAATAAGTTTTCTTCTCCCACACATAAATCTGAAAGGGTGCTATACCTCATAATACCAGTGAGAGATCTAAGGTCAAACTGTCACCTGAAGCTCCTCAATATATTACAGCCATCTGAATGTTCACAGGCATCCATTAATCTATATATAAACTAGCTCCACCTCTTAATGCCTTAAAGCTTCCATAAACATACTTCCATTAAACGACCCGATTCTCACGCTTAGGTTACATTCCTTAACTCCTGCTCAAGCATCCATTATTCTGTACATAAATCATCCAAACCCTTCAATTATGTTACAGCCTGCGATCACCCAGCCCCAGATATTTGTTATTATCTATGTAATAGTTATTATCTCATGCTAACAGACAAGTCTACTACAGGGCTGTACCCTCCTCTTTCAGAACGCAATTGTATAGTTGTTGGATTAGATGCCAATGTGTGTTTATTATTATGTCCAGCCACATTACAATAACCCATTGACAACTTAGTACTGATTTATAATAATGCTGATTGTCAGACCTGGTTCATAATATCATAAGAAAAATAGGAGCAGGAATAGGGCCCTTCAGCCCATTAAGCCTGCTCTGCCTTTCATAAGATCATGGATGATCTGATTGTAACCTTTACTTTACTTTGCTGCGTGACCCCCAAAACCCTCCACTCCCTTGTTCATCAAAAATCTGTCTAACTCAATCTTGAATATATTCAATGAACCAGCCTCCACTACTATCTGTGGAAGAGAATTCCAAAGGCTAGCGACCCCCTGAGATGGGAAATTACTCCTCATTTCCATCATAACTAGGAGATCCCTTATTTTAAACTGTTCCCCCTAATTCTAGAATCCCACTTGAGAAGAAATATCTTCCCAGCATTGATTCTACCCTGTCAAGTCCCCTCAGAATTTGTTTCGATAAGATCACCTCTCATTCCCCTAAGCTCCAGTGAGTATAGGCCCAACTTGTTCAACCTTTCCTCATAAGACATCCCCTTCATCCCAGGAATCGGCTTAGTGAACCTTGTCTGAACTGCTTCCAAGTAAGGAGACCAAAACTGTGTACAGTATTCCAGGTGAGGTCTCACCAATGCCCTGTCCAGTTGCAGCAAGACTTCCCTACTTTTACACTCCACCCCCTTCAATAAAGGCCAACTTTCCATTTGTCTCCTGTTATGGCCACGTAAGGAGGGGTAAAAATGACTTCTCTGTCCAACCACACCAAGTCTGACTGTAAAAGGCTTTGTAGTGAATTTAGAAGGATGAGGGTATTTTACTCAATGCTTTTGTTTAACCATTTACGTATTGATTGCAAATAAATGAGTTCTTGAGGATTAAAACAAAAAAGGGTTTTTTTTATTGCATTTAAAACCCACCCAGGTAAAGATAGCAAAATATTTAAAAAGGTAAACCTAGCCACCTCGAAATTTTGCGACCCACATCCAAACACACACAAGCATGCAAAATTTACAAGCTATACTGTAGGTAGTTAGTTTCTGAGCCAAATTACAGTTCAATGCTTAAAGATAAAGAAATTGAGAGTTCACTGTTTATGAGTCCTTGGGTGTATCACTGTGGCTGCAGCAGAGACTTTTGCAAGCTCATTTGGATTCCTGGAGTTGAATTGAAGCTCGTGCAACTGCAATTGCTGGAGACAATTTATTTTTAATCAGCAATTTGCCTCCTCCAGAAGTTAATGAGTTTCACACCTTAGGTTTCTTTCGATGGAAAATTCACTATCTCTGATCTGGATTTTTACACTCTAAGAGATAGGAAATTAACTTGGGAGAGGAGAGAAGGGAGCACCTACTGCTCCATTTTCCAGACTCCTCAAAACTGTTTGCAGATTGCATGCTGAGTTTTCAAAATGGTTACTTCAATCACATGATCTCTCTCCCCATAATGATTTCGGAAGATGATTGTTTATCCGACAACTGAACCGATGGTTAATTTTGTTTTATGGCCGAGGGGTGTGTAAATTCTGTAATATCACAACCATTAACCCCCGTGCCCCTGCTCTGCCCATTTGCCTGCTCCCCCCAAGCTCCTGCTCTTGTTTCTCTCCATGCTCCTGCTCTTCCCATGCTACAATGCTCTCAGTGCTCCTGCTCTCTCCCCATTTTTCTGCTCTCTTTGTGCTCCTGCTCTGTTCATACACCTGCTTTTCAGTGCTCCTGCACTCCCTGAGCTCCTGCTTGTACTCTGTTCCTGCTCTCCTGTGGTCTTGCTCTCTATGTGCTCCTGCTCTTTCCATGCTTCTGCTGCCTCCATGCTCCAGCTTTCTCAATGTGCCTGCTCTCTAACTGTGCTCCAGCTTTCTCCATGCTCCTGCTCTCCCCATGCTCCTGCTGTGCCTGCTCACCTGCTCTCCCAATGTGCTACAGCTTACCCTGTGCTACTGCTCTCCCTTCATTCTCCTGCTCTCTGTGCTTCTACTCTCCCCAGGCTCAGACACTCTTCATGCTCCTGTTCTCTCTATGCTTATGATGTCCCTGTGCTCATGATGTCTCTGCTCTCCCCTTCCTCTGACTCTCCCCATGCTCCAGCCCTCCCTGTGCATGTGCTCTCCTGGTGCTCCTGCTTTTTAACCACACTCCAGCTCTCTCCATGCTGCTGCTCTCTCTCTCTGTTCCTGCTCTCTCCCCTTGTTCCTGCTCTTTCTGTGCTCATGCCCCCTCCATGCTCTTGCTCTCTCTGCTTTCCTGCACTCTTCATGCTCCTGCTCTCTCTCCTTTCCTGCACAGTTCATACCCCTGCTTTCTCTGTGCTCCTGCTCTCTACCCAAGCTCCAGTTCTCCCTGTGCTCCTGCTCTCGCTCCTTTCCTGCATGGTCCATACTCCTGCTTTCTCTGTGCTCCTGCTCTCTCCCCTTTTTCCTGCTATCTCTGTGCTCCCAGTCTCTCCATCTTCCTGCTCTGTCTGTGCTCCTGCTCTCTCTGTGTTCATTCTCAGCCCATGCTTCTTCTCTCTCCAGGTTGCTGCTGTTCTCTGTGCTCCAGCTCTCTCTCTGTTCCTGCTCAGGCTGTACTCCTGCTTCCCCATGCTCCTGTTCTCCCTCTCTGTTCCTTTTCTCCCCATGCTCCTATTTCTTGCTGTGCTCCTACTCTCCCCATGCTTCTGCTCTCACTGTGTTCCAGCACTCTTCGTGCTGCTGTTCTCACCATGCTCCAGCTCTCTGCATGTTGCAGCAGACTCTGTGCTCCTGATCTCCCCATGTTCCAGCTCTCTATGTGCTCCTGATCTCCCCATGCTCCAGCTCTCTATGTGCTCCTGATCTCCCCATGCTCCAGCTCTCTATGTGCTCCTGATCTCCCCATGCTCCAGCTCTCTCTGTGCTCATGCTTCCTCCATGCTCCTGCTCTCTATCTATCCAAGTTCCAGCTGTCTCTCTGTTCCTGCACAGTCCATACTCCTGCTTTCTCTGTGTTCCTGCTCTCCATGCTCCAGCTCTTTCTGTGCACCTCCTCTCTCCATGTTCCTGCTCTGACTGTGCTCCTGCCTCTCCCTGTGCTCCAGCTCTCTCACTGCTCCTGCTCAGTCTGTACTCCTGCTTTCTCTGTTCCTTTTCTCCCACTGGTCCTGCTCTCCCTGAGCTATTGGTCTCTCCATTCTCCTGCTCTCCACGTTCTCCTGCTCTGCCCATTTGCCTTCTCTCCCTGTGCTCCGCCTCTCTCTGTGCCTCTGCCCTTCCCATGCTCCTGCTCCCTCACTATGCTCCTGCTCATCCCATTCTCCTATTCTGCTCCTGAGCATTGTTTTCAATTCCACGTTTTATTAATTGAATTTAAATTCCACCAGCTGCTATGGTGGGATCTGAACCCACATCTCCAGAGCATTACCCTGGGCTTCTGGATTACTAGTCCAGTGACATTCCACTACGCCACTATCTCCCCTTGGACAACCTACATCAGGGGACTCAAGGCGTGCAGCATGAGAAATAACACCATTGGTGTCTCCACAAAATCCTTCAAATTAATTTGCAATATAGGCAATCTAATGTCTCTTAAACCAACATTCCCACCATTAAAGACGCTAATTACCCAAAACCAGCTTCCCTGAGCAGGTCACATCGTTTGCATGTCTGACACCAGGTTCCTGAAACTGCTGTTCTACTCTGATCTGCACAGTGGCCAGACAATTAAAAGAGGACAGAGGAAATGCTTAAGGGGCATTCTCAAAGCATCTTTGAAGAGATCCAACAACCCCACCAATTCTTGGTAAACCCTAGCCCGTGACCTCCCAACTTGGAGAAGGTGCGTTCGAGAAGACACTAAACACTTCGAGAGACTTCGATGGGAGCGTACAGAGGCAAAATCCCAGCAGTGAAAGGAACGCACTGCCTCCCAAGCAGCTCATCTACTTGATCCTTCACCACAGCCCACCCCACTGCAGATCGCACATTGGACTCGTTAGTAATCAGAGTTCAGAAGGAACATCCTTGACCTGAAATGTTGGAGGGATTTTGCTCTTCCTGTCAACATAACCAGAAGTGTGTGCCACTTTTGCTCTCCTGCTTTTTGCTGGTTCTCACATAATTACAATGAAAATTTAAAGTGCTGATGGTGTGCACGAGAGACAAGTACAATCACACGGTGGGGGAAGCTTTTCAGTGGTGAGACCTGCCTTCAGCTGTCAATGTGACAGGTATGGCTGGGCTGTAAAAGGGAGGCTCTGCATCACGGCCAAGATGGACAAACCCAACTCCATTACCATTAACATAAGACTTGAGAGCACGAAGGTGACATGGGTGTTTTTCAAAATTAAATTTCACTTGTAAACATTTCACATTACATTGTTTTCACTTTATTCATGTGTGCATCATTGTTATTTATTGAGACTAGTTTATCAGAGAGCTAAATGTATTGACCTGCCTCAGGGTTGACACATATTGATGGTTACAGGGGAGTTCTTTATTTTGGATGGAACAATGTTGTGGGTTTTTTTGTTCACTCTTTATTGAATGTTTTAGTTAGTGTCCAGTGTTGCACTGTATAGGACATGGCTGAACTTACAGGCTCAGCTGGCCCTCCCTTCTATCCATTCGAAAGGACTTTGTCCGAGGATCACTCCCAGTGGGGATAACTTCTTGGACTCGAACTCAATTTCTGTCGAAGGGTCATGAGGACTCGAAACGTCAACTCTTTTCTTCTCCGCCGATGCTGCCAGACCTGCTGAGTTTTTCCAGGTAATTCTGTTTTTGTTTTGGATTTCCAGCATCCGCAGTTTTTTTGTTTTTATAATTAAAACATTGTTGGTGAACTGAAAATACTTTGAGGATTCTGCCAGCCAATACCCTGAGATGGACTCATATTTGGACTATACTGACAATGCCTATTAGACATCTTATTTTCTTATCTTGACTGACGGTTCCCACTGTTAAATGGATCCAAGAATGGATGGTGAAGCAAGACATAGATCTTTTCCTTAATAGTAGGTTTACTCATGAGATGCAGCATTACAGATCTCTGCTGCCGAACTACTAACACAATGTCCCAGCTGACTATATTTGCTCTTAGTCTTCAATCAAACAATATCCATCAGCTGTGTATCTCTAACAACATTATCAACAAATGATTAACACCCATCATCACCCCCACCACACCCAGGATGCCAGCCCCTTCACATTTCCACTCCTCCATGCCCCTGACTCCATCCCCTGTCCTCCCTTGGATCCCTCTTCAACTTCTCCATGCCCCTGAACCCACTCCACACACCCTCCCTCCTGATCAATTGCTCACCCTTTCTGATTCCAAGCCTCCATGCAGGCTGCCATTCTCCTGCTCCCCTCCCTTGGGCCTTAGAGTTAAACAAGGAAAACCGCTGACCTTACACATAACTGCACAAAGCTGACTGGTGAACCTAAGCAAACATGAACTGGGTGCCATGAGATTCTCAAGCACTGCTGATTTTACCATGAAAAGGTTTTGCGCTAATGAATATTCATGGCATGCAAATGTATTACAAGTATGAACATAGGAACATAAGAACTAGGAGCAGGAGTAGGAATAGGGCCTGCCCTGCCATTCATTACGATCATGGCTGATCTCATTTTGGCCTCAACTCCAATTTCTCGCCCTCTCCCCATAACCTTTCAATCCATTACTAATTAAAAATCTGTCTATCTCCTCTTAAATTTACTCAGCACCCGGCATCCACTGCACTCTGAGGTAGTGAATTCCACAGATTCACGACCCTTTGAGAAAAGTAATTCCTCCTCATCTCTGATTTAATTCTACCACCCCTTAGCCTAAAACTATGCCCTCTCATTCTAGAAAGCACCAGAAGGGGAAACATCTGCTCCACCTCTACTTTATCTATCCCCTTTAGCATCTTATATACCTCAATTAGAGGTATACCTCTTATATACCTCAAACAGAGGACTTAGGAGCACAAGTAGGCCATTCGGCCCTTTGAGCCTGCCCTGCCATTCAGTAATGGTTGATCTGGTTGTGATCCCAATTCCACTTTCCTGTCTGCTTCCCATAACGCTTGACTCTCTTGTCTATCAAAAATCTATCTTAACTCTGCCTTGAATAAATTCAATGACCCAGCCTCCACTGCCCTTTGGGGAAGAGAATGCCACAGGCCAACAATCTGCAGAGAGAAAAAAAAAAATCACCTCGTCCCCATCTTAAAAGGAAAACCTCTTCTTCTTAAACTGCGTCCCCTAGTTCTAGTCTCACCCCTAAGGGGAAACATCTCAGCATCCACCTTCTCAAGTCCCCTCAGGATCCTATATGCTTCAATACAATCACTTATCATTCTTCTAAAATTCAATACATATAGGCCCAGCCTGTTCAACCTTTCTTCATAAGATAAGATCTTCATCCCGGGAATGAGTCGAGTGAACATTCCCTGAACTTCTTCTAATTCAATTATATCATTTTTCAAATAAGGAAACCAAAACTGTACACAGTAATCCAAGTGTGGTCTCACCAAGGCCCTGTACTTTTTACACATTGGTGTGTCGGACCCACCCCCACACGCCGACTGAAACATCCTGCCCAATGCCTCCTTTAATGAAGACAGATACAAAATAGCTGTTCAATACCTTCACCATTTGCTTGTTTTCCATTATTAATTCCCCAGACTCATTCTCTGGATGACCAACACTAGCTTTAGTTATTCTTTCCTTACTTAAACACTTGTAGAAACTCTTACTATTTGTTTTTATATTATTAACTAGCTTTCTCTCATATTTTCTTCCTCTTTTGTTAGTCATTCTTCAGTCATTCTGGTTCTGAAATAATGTTCAATCTTCTGACCTACCACTAATCTTTGCAGGTTTGTGCAGTGTTTTTTTCAATTTGCTACGATCCTTAACTTCCTTATTTAGCCGCGGATGCTGAATCCTTCTCAAAGAATCTTACTTTCTCACAGGGATAAATCTTTGCTGAGAGTTATTAAATGCCTCAAAATCTTGCCATTTTCTACTGTCCTAACTTTTAACCTTGTTTCCCAGTTCACTTTAGCTATCTCTGTCTTTGTACCCTTATAATTACCTTTATTTAGGCTTAAAGCGCTAGTCCTAGAGCCATACTTCTTCCCTTCAAACTGAACATGAAATTCCATCATGTTATGATCACTGTTGCCTAGAGGCTCCTATACCATGAGGTTATTGATTAATTCTGTCTCACTGTACATTACCAGGTCTAGAATAGCCTGCTCCCTTGTTGGCTCTATTATGTACTACTCTAAGAAACCCATTACAGGCCAATATGATGCCTGACACCCTGCAAGTACTCCATTGAATTTATCTCTGCATCTCAACCTGCCGTTGGGAAATTGAGATTTCACATCCTATCTAATTAAGTCACTCCACATGCCATATATCCCACTCCTGCGGGCTCAATAAAATTCCCCCTGTTAACTCTGTTTCTCTCTTCTCAGATGCTGCCAGACCTACTGAGCATTTGCTGCATTTTCTGTTTTTATTTCGGATTGCTAGCATCTGCAGCATTTTGCTATTTGTCTCAGTTACTCGTTGTGGTAGTGCGTTCCACATTCTAACCACCCAAGGCTTTGTCGAACTTCCTCACAGGGCTACATTCTCAATATATCAAAATGAGGTTCTTGTAAAAGAACATTATCAACAAACAATGTGAAAAATAATGAGCATTCTTCTTCCCATTATGTTGTGTAGCACAGTCGAGCTCTCCCCCTCTCACTCCATCTGTCTTAAGTACCCTGGCCTGGGGCTGTTGGCTAGCTAGAGCTTATTGAAATCTCACTTGGGAAATAACTTCTGCATTGCTCATTAAGAGATTCTTCACTCCATAAAACTCACAAAGCAGTTGTCGTTTTTTTTCCTTCAGCACTTTATTTATCAAATGCTACAGTTAAGTGTATTCTCACATTTATTGAAAGACACAAGGTATTCTGGATCCTTACAAGGCTCCAGTCATTGTGGCTATAAAACATCAACATTGATAAATGCAGGAGGAGCTGTTCCCCTCTTTCTGTAGTGGTATTACACTAGTAGACTGTGTGTGTTCAAGTTGGCACATGACCTGGATCACAGCATCAGTGATTAGGTGAAAACGCCAAACTTTAATGCAGCCACAAAATTGAGCTGCACAATAGGCAATATAAAATGGTTGTGAACACGAGGGGAACCCAGCCACCGGAGGGTGATAACATATAATGGTGTCACCTCTTTCTTTCTCGCTCCCTCTTCTTGTATTAATTAACAATGCCAAAAAAAAGTCTAGAAAGCTGAATATATGCAAACACCTTCTTTGTATCGAAATATTAGCATCAGTTCTGAAGTATAAAATCTGCTAGATATTTTGGGAGAATTCTCTTGAGCGCCTCAAAGCAGATACTGAGGAAACAGGGCTGGTGGTACATGTAGATGGCTGGTTTGGTTAAAAGCTGGTGCTCTCAGGCTCAGGATCTTGGGCTGGGGGTTAGAAGACTGGAAATGATTGTAAGAAATCAGGGGCCTGCACTGGGCACTGCAACACAAGACTAGGTGATAAAGATAGTGGTTCTGGATTAGATATTAGCTTCTCCGCATTGGGGGTGGGGGCAGCACAGGCATCTATCGCAAAGTCAGTGATTGAATCAGGACCGGGGGCCCACTGTTGGCTGTGGCGTTTGCATACTTGACCATATAGTAAATAACACTGGGACTGTGGAAGGCCTATGGCTCAGGTGGGGTTTTAGGGCTTGCAGGAATGGGCCAGAGGGGTGGGGAGCATTCACCGTGGCTGGTAGAGCCATAACCGAAAGCGGAGCAGATCACAGAGCCAGTTTAGAAGGAAGCGATCTTGCAGCATTCCGACATCTCGATTTGATAAGTTGTGCAATGAAGCTGGGAACCAATAAACTAATGAATATTGCACCAGCTGTCATTGACAGAGGTAAGCAAATAATGTTGGTGGGCCTGTGACTTGTTGTGATCGGTGTGAAGGTAGACCAGATCACCATCGTCAGCTGAGAAGAGTGGTGGGTGCACTCCTTTGGTCTACAGCATAAAATTAGTGTTCCCATTCAGGTGACACAGCATGACAGGTATGGGAAATAAAAATGATAGCATGGCTCAGTTAGGCCTCAGTTTGAAGTTTTAACTGAGTTATAACCTGGGATCATTTTACATTATTACAGGATAGCTGAATTGATGGGAGTCCGTAAGAAACTATCTCAACCAATGATGAGGCTGTTGCTTGGATGACGTGCACCATTGTTGAAGATAATGCCAGTTTTTAGTCTTCTTGTGTTGACTGAGGCAAGGAGAAAAGTGCTTCGGAATTAATTTTGGTGAATTCTTGTGCTTATTATGATATAGGAGGAAGAAGGAATTTGCGTTTATTTAGCGCTTTATCACATTCTCAGGAAATGTGGAACTGTTTCCACTGCCAATTAATTACTTTTAAAGTGCAGCATCAAGATCTCACAAACACCAATTAGATGAATACAGGGTAATCTATTCTTAACAAGGGTGAAGGGCTGATAGGAACCCCAGCAGAACTCCATGTTAACGTTCTAATGGAGCTGTGGGATCTTCATATCTGCTTTAACAGATGAAACATTGCTTTAACATTACACTGAAGCTGTCAAAATTAGGTTTCACTTAGAGCAGTCATCGGACAGCAGAGACTTTTATCTGATCGGTTTAGGTTTGAACCCAGCTGCTGGAGATGAAACGACAGTATTCTAACTAACTCCACATCTCCCTGCCGCAGCAGTCCCTTGAGAGAGAAGAAAGTTTCATTGCAGATTTGGAGACCTGAAAGGGCTTTGGATGAGCATGATTGGTGTAGAGCCCTTTCAGCAAAGGTTTTCATTTGCATCCCATAGAATGAAATGATCTCTGTAGCGTGCCACCACTATAACTCACAGACAGTGAGAAATGACACAGATGACACACGGATGAACCACATTATGGCAGTAGGACCTTACTTGGCCAAGCTTCAACAGCTGTCGTCATTCAACTTTTATATTACTGATTTTGTTGCAAATTCCAGGAATCGAAGCCTAGAAATGATTTATCTAAGATTATAGGGTGTTCTAAGCCAGAGGGAGTGACTGGTTGTCCATTAGAATTGTCGAATGGTTACAGCACAGACGGAAGCCATTCAGCCCCTCATGTCTGTGTCTACAAGAGCAGCTTAGCTAGACCCATTCCCCTGCCCTTTCCCCATAGATTTGCAAAGTGTTTTCTCTTCAGGTGCTTATCCTATTCCCTTTTCAAAGCCATGATTGAGTCTGCCTCCACCATGCTCTCAAAGTGCATTCCAATATCTTTTAGCTCACACACTTCATTAAATGTTTTTCCTCATATCACCATTATTTCTTTTGTCATCCCACCTTAAATCAGTGTCCTCTGGTTCTCAATCCTTCTGCCAATGGGAACAGTTCCTTCCTGTCTAATCTATCTAAATTCCTCATGATTTTGAATACCTCGATCAAATCTCTCAACCTTCTTGTCTCTAAGGAAAACAGTCCAAACTTCTCCCATCTATCTAACTGAAGTCCCCCATCCCTGGAACCATTCTTGTAAACCTTATCTGTATGCTCCCTAATGCCTTCACATTTTCCTAAAATATGCTGCCCAGACACAACACTTCAGTTGAGGCCAAACCATTATTTTATAAATGTTCATCATAACTTCCTTGCAGTTGCCTCTGTTTATAAATCCCAGGATCCTGTAGGCCGCTTTAACCACTTTCTCAACCTGCCCTGCTACCTTCAACAATTTGTGCACCTATACGCCCATGCCCTCTGCTCCTGCACTAGCTTTAGAATTGTGCCTTTTTTTTATATTGCCTTTCCTTCTTCTTCCTGCCAAAATGTATCACTTCACATTTCTCTGCCTTAAATTTCATTTGCTATGTGACTGTCCACTCCACCAACCAGTCTGTTCCCTCTTGAAGTCGATCACTATTCTCCTTCCTGTTCAAAATGCTTCCAAGTTTTGAGTCATCAGCAAATTTTGAAATTATGTCCAGGTCTAGCTCATTAATATATATCAAGTTAAGCAATGGTCCTAGTACTGACCTCTGGGGACTCCCACTTTATTCCTTTCTCCAATCTGAAAAACAACCATTCATTAATGTTCCCTGCTTCCTGTCACTCAGCCAACTTTGTATCCATGCTGCCTCTGCCTATTTATTTCTGTGGCTTCAACTTTGCTGACACGTCTATTATGTGGCACTTTATCACAACCACTTGTGAAACAACTCAGTATATCACACAGAACACTTCCCTAACCCTGTCCTCCACGCAAACATATGGGGCAGGATTTTTGTTTCGGGTCAGGACCATCACTGGACCTCGACCTTGTGCTGTGTCTGCAGATCTCCACCAATGTGATTTTCATATCATTGGCCAATTAGTGGCCATCCAATTAAGGGGCAATGAAGGGCCAATAGGAGGCCCCTCAGCACTGAGACTGCGGCAGATGCCGATGTAGGTGGGGAAAAGAGAGAGTGCCTCAAGGTGGAGGTCCTCTCTGAAGAATCTTCAAAGTTTTAATATAAAAAGTAGCCACAACTGCCAGGCCATCGTTGTGGTGTGGGAATCCCTCCATAGGGCAGGTTGTGACCATAGTTGTGACCCTAAGGTTATCCCACTGAGGTGTTATAACTTTGACAATAGTATCATTGCATATACCAGTCGGAGTCAGCAGATATGCCTTAATAGGCCCTTTAATTGGCTTAAAAAAGTAGGACAAATCAAACTCGTCCAATAACCATTCTTGATCATTAGCAAAATGATGGAAGACGTCACCGACAGTGCTTTCAATCAGCACTTACATGGCAAAAACCTGCTCACTGAAGCTCAGTTTGGGTTCAGCCAGGGCCATTTGGCTCCTGACCTTATTACAGTCTTTGTCCAAATATTGGCAAAACAGCCAAACTCAAGAGGTGAGGTGAGAGTGACTGCCCTTTAATCAAGGTAGCCTTTGACTAAATTGGCATTAAGATGTCCTAGCAATACAGGAGTCAGTGGGAATAGGAGGAAACTGGTTGCAGTCACACTTAGCGAAATGAAAGATGGTTGTGGTTGTTGAGGTGAATCATCTTAGTCCCATGGTCAAGAAAACAAGTAATTGTAATTATTTCACTGCCATATTTCTTATGTACTGGAAGACAGGCTGTTGGGGGTTGTAAATGTGGTAATTGGAATAAGAGCCAGAGTGACTGCAAGAGTCTAAAATCAAGAGTAAGAAGTGGTTTTGATTTGTCAATGAACCAAGAGGAACTTCAATCAGAGTTTTAAATAAAACAATAGCAGAAATAGTTTGAATCAAGTTATTTTAGTTCAAAGGGGGATATATGCAGGTTGTAAAAGGTATAAGAAAGGGAAATAAATGGTAAGTTTTTTCTTTACAAATCTAAGGGCTAGGGTAAGGAAACGAGTCTGATCAATTCCGGAAAGAAAACATTTCTGAAGAGATAGTAGGGAGATCAATGGGAAGGAATGCATTTAAGGAAATATTGAAGCCTAGGTGGGGGTAATTGCTTAGATCTCCCAGAAGACACCAAGATGGCTTGACTGAACTCCCTGAAGGCAGTGTGAACAAGGTCAGACCTGGGGAACCAGCTGCTGTCAGTCTCAGAGAGCACCCCAAGGAAAAAGGCACTGCATGGTAAAAATTACTGGAATTCTATAGGTTTTAAAATCTTTAAGGATAGTTGCCAAACAGAAAAAGGGAAGGTTAGCCCTGAGGGTAATTAAATTCAGATCTTTTGCAACTGTTGTAAAGTACTTGTGTTTAAGTGTAATTGTGTTTTTTTTGCTTTAACTTTTTAAATAAATGTTTACCCTACTATAAAAATCATTACAAGCAGTCAGAGACATCATTTCCTGATTTCAGAACCTCTCCTCATACTATGCAAATTGAAAAAAAACATTTTGGTAGCTGTTTCAAGTTTCCCTTTGGGATTTGGGCAGCTCAGCATTTACCATCCGCCATGCCATAACACCCAGGACATCACAGCAGGAGTTCCTCAGGGTAGTGTCCAAGGCCCTGCCATCTTCAGCTACTTCATCGATGATCTTCCTTCCATCATAAGGTCAGAAGTGGGGATATTCACTGATGAATGCGCAATGTTCAGCACCATTTGCAACTCCTCAGATACTGAAGCAAACCATATCTGTTATCATATGACTTTAAGGGATAGCAGCATGACATCACTTGAAGAAAAATGTATCATGTGATCCACTCTAAGTTTTACTTTTGCTTTGAGCTGAGCATACACAAAGCTCTGATGCTTTCAATCTTTAAACCTATGTGTCATTGTTCTAATGTGCCTAGTCTTAATAAATGAACACATAATGTGTTTACCCATCCTGAGTGAGCGATTGGTGCCTTGTGTCATGTACAGTATATAAACCCAAATTATTATGTCATTATAATAACACGAAAATGTCCATAAGCAGCAACACTTGGACAATGTTCAGGCTTGGACTGTTATGTGGCAAATATCATTTTTTTTATTCATTCACTGGATGTGAGCTTCCCTGGCTGGGCCAGCATTTATTGCCCATTCCTAGTTACCCTTGAGAAGGTGGTGGTGAGCTGCCTTCTTGAACTGCTGCAGTCCATGTGGTGTAGGTACACGCACAGTGCTGTTAGGGAGGGAGTTCCAGGATTTTGACCCAGCGACAGTGAAGGAACGGCAATATATTTCCAAGTCAGGATGGTGAGTGGCTTGAAGGGGAACTTCCAGGTGGGGGTGTTCCCATCTATCTGCTGCCCTTATCCTCCTAGATGGTAGTGGTCATGGGTTTGGAAGGTTCTAATGAAGGAGTCTTGGTGAGTTGCTGCGGTGCACCTTGTAGATGGTACACACTGCTGCTACTGTGTGTTAATAATGAAGGAAGTGAATGTTGATGGTGGTGGATGGAGTGTCAATCAAGTGGGCTCCTTTGTCCTGGATGATGCCAAACTTCTTTAATGTTGTTGGAGTTGCATTCATCCAATCAAATGGTGTGTATTCTATCATACTCCTGATGGTGGACAGGCTTTGGGGAGTCAGGAGATAAGTTACTCTCCACAGAATTCCCAGCCTTTGACTCAGACCTGCTCATATAACCACAGTATTTATATGGTTGGTCAAATTTGATTTCTGGTCAACGGTAACTCCCAGGATGTTGATAGTGGGGGATTCAGCGATGGTAATGTCATTGAATGTCAAAGAGAGATGGCTAGAGTTGGAGACTTGTGCGGCGATGGCATAGTGGTATTGTTGCTGGGCTAGTAATCCAGAGATCAGGGCTAATGCTCTGGGGATGCGGGTTCAAATCTCAACATGTCAAATGGTTCAAATACAAATCTGGAATTAAAAGTCTAATGATGACTATGAAACCATTCTCGAATGTTGTAAAAACCCATCTGTTTCACTAATGCCCTTAGGGAAGGAAATCTGCCATCCTTACCTGGTCTGGCCTACATGTGACTCCAGATCCACAGCAATGTGGTTGACTCTTAAATGCCCACTGAAACTCAGTTGCATCAAACCGCTACAAAGTCTCAAGAAAGGAATAAAACCGGATGACCATCCAGCATCGACCTAGGCATGGGAACCGACAATGACTGTCAACCCCGCAGTCCTCCTTACTAACATCTGGGGCCGAGTGCCAAAATTGGTAGAGCTGTCTCACAGACCAATCAATAAACAGCCTGACATAAGACAAAAGCAAAAAAATTGAGGATGCTGGAAATCCAAAACAAAAACAAAAATACCTGGAAAAACTCAGCAGGTCTGGCAGCATCTGCGGAGAGGAGAACAGTTAACGTTTCGAGTCCGAATGACCCTTCAGCAGAACTAAGTAAAAATAGAAGAGCGGTGAAGAGCCTGACATAATCATCCTCATGGAATCATATCTTACAGATAATGCCCCAGACACCAGTGGTAAACAGTCGGGAAGGAGTTAACCTGGGAGTCCTCAACATCTACTCTGGACCCCATGAAGCCTCATGGCATCAGGTCAAACATGGGCAAGGAGACCTCCTGCTGACTACCACATACTGCCCTCCCTCAAGGGATGAATTATTCCTCCATGTTGAACATAACACAGGGCTACTTGTGTGTCAAACAGCATAAGCAGCTAGTCCACCATCTATAAGGCACAAGTCAGGAGTGTGATAGAATACTCCCCACTTGCCTGGATGAGTGCAGCTCCCACAACACTCAAGAAATGTGATAGCGTCCAGGACAAAGCAGCCTGCTTGACTGGCAACGCATCCACAAACATTCACTCCCTCCACCAACAACGCACAGTAGCAGCAGTGAGTATCATCTACAAGATGCACTGCAGGAATTCACCAAGGCTCCTCAGGCTGCACATTCAAGAAGGCAGCTCACTACCACCCTTTCATGAGCATTTATGGATGGGCAACAAATACTGGCCTCGCCAGCGACGCCTACGTCCTGTGACACATTTAGGAAAAGGTCACCCACCACTGGCAAGTTGGTAAACATCAGCTCCCCACCAAAGCAGCCTCCTTTAAAATGGTCCAGAGACGGGGACATGCTGACAAGCTGGCCTGCCAGCTAATTACAGGAAATTGTTGGCCTGCACGCTTCTGATCCTGTCTCCACAGCTGAATGAGAACTGGGCCCATAGTGTCTGTATCCCCTGTGTTCACTTGAGATTTGAAACACATTATAATTTCTTACTGCTGAAATCTTTTCAAATAAAACTGTACTTTTTCCTCCTTCCTGACCCTCTTCGTGCCATGTACCATGTTTCACTAGAGAACTGGTCATTACCAGTGCTAAAGCCTCCAGTAGGAGCAAATCAGTGTGTTCTGGGATAGTTATCCCTTTGATATTTTCTTTTGTCTCATGTGAGCGTGCAAGGGTTCTGCAACCCCTGTCCATTTATCAAGGCCAAGATTGGATGTTCAATGCCTGGGCATATAATATCCTTGTAAATAGTCCTTTGATAGGACAGAAGTTGGAGTATTGCTGAAACACGAGATATGCTGTTGAAGCTTTTTGTCTTGCACTCATCAGGACAGATGCAAGAATACCAATGGTAACTGGAACAACAATTTATACTGCATAAGAATAGAGTTCTTATTGGTTGGCAAGTGGATTCTTATTTGTAATGGCGTTGTCATGGAGAATGCACCAGGGAACAGTCCACTGCCAAGCTTTTGTTCAAATTCAAGCCAGGCAGGTTGACTTTGTTGTTCCCATTACTATTGGTATTCTTGCAATTTTCGTCCCACACTCATCAGTACAATTCGCAATTGAATTCGCAGTTAACTGTCAGTTATCGGTTAACTGGTGCAGTCTCCATAGCAATGCCTCTACCAATCAGAGTCCACTGGCCCACCAATCAGCACTCTCTTCTCATACAGTATAAATTGTTGCTCTCTTTGCAAATGATATTCTTGTGAACTGCCCTGATGAGTGCAAGATGAAAAGCTTTGCCAGCACATCTCTTATTTGGAATATAGAATGATACAGCTTATAAGAAGGCCGTTGGACCTGTGTCAGCCCTTTGAAAACGCTATCCCATTTATCCCACTTGCTGCTCTTTTTCCACAGCCAGGAAAATTTTTCCTTTTGGTTTTTTAAATCTAATTTGCTTCGGAAAGTTACTATGGAATCTGCTTCACCCCTCTTTCAGACTTTGCAATCCACATCACAACCTGCTGCTGGATTCTTTCTAATGTTGCCTCCCTGGCTACTTTGCTTACATATAAAGATTTTCCTTTTCCCACCTATTTCCATTATATATAAAAAAAACCCACTAGAGCTATACCTTGAGTGCCCTACCATCCATTCTTAATTAGCACATTCGTTTAGATATCACCAACTTTAATTTTAACACCTATGTGTTCTATTGTACTATTGTCGTTGACATCTTTTGATGATCTGCTTCTATCACTGCTTGTTTGTCCCTACAACCACACACCCCCACCCCCCCTCCACCTCTTTGTCTCTCTATCTCTCCGCCCCCCACACGCACACCTTAAACCAGCTTATATTTCAACTCTTTCTTGGACTCGAACGCAAGTTCTGTCGAAGGGTCATGAGGACTCGAAACGTCAACTCTTTTCTTCTCCGCTGATGCTGCCAGACCTGCTGAGTTTTTCCAGGTAATTCTGTTTTTGTTTTGCTTACATTTTCTTCAATCTTTCTCCCCTGGTTTCCCAGCCTTCTGCCACTTCACAATGTTCCTTGATAGATTAAGGTTTACCAAAAATAACAAACCTTCTCATTCAGAAAAGACCATTCAGAGGATGCTTGTGTTGACAGAGATTTTATTAATGAGGCACACGGCTGTTGGGCTATTACTATACTTTGTAATGAGGGTTAGGTATTTGGTCATAATAGGTCACTGCATATTTGATGGACAAACTGTTCTTTAGTATAGCTTCATGATCAAAAACCTGGGGATCTTAAATGTTATGTATTGGTCCCAATCCGCATGCTCTGGTCACGCAGGAACAAAATAAAAGAATTTTAAATATAAACGCCAAAATTATTCATGGGATTAAAAATAGTAATAATGTTCAATTAGGAAATTGGCTGCTACAGAGGAAATGCAGTAAAACTCTTGACAGATTTTGCATACATCATACATCAGTGAAGTCTAAGGGGATTAAATGCTAATAGCTCTGCCTTATATTCTGATTGAATGTAAAATTCTTCACTGCAACATGCTGATGGATCTGTACTGTTACAAATGGAGGTCTATGCTGAGATTCAGCTTGTGAGTTTATCAGAATTTCCCAAATCAGGTGAAATAAACAACTAAAGTGTTGATCCAGTAACAAGCAGTCTGTAGCATTGTCTGATGGACATCCTCTCATGTCTAATCAAATCCTCTTCCCATGCCTCTATTATTGTTCCAGAGACTCCTAACCCTTACCACAAAGTTCTTGTAATCTATTGGGCAGATTTCCTGATCAATTATGCCGGATTAGTGGGAGTAAAGTGGTTTTAACTGATTGGAATAATGGGCATTGATCTTGATGCCAGTTTTCTGCCCATTTAATAGCCCATTCCAAATCTCCAATTGGTTTTGTGGTGTATGAGAAGCGTTACGACTGGGTGAGGAGAGACAAACTGGCTCCCCTTTATTCGACCTCCTTGGTATGGTCGCAACAAATATTTTCAATTTCTTTTGCCCAAAGATGCCTTTTCCAATCCAAATGTATTTACTTTTCAATAAGAAGCCAATCAAACCAAGTTTTCTTCAGTCAAAGAAAGAACAAGTTTACTAGCTGCTAAATCCGAGGAAAGATAATAAAAGACACGAGCATATGCACACACACACACACACGCATATCAGGAGTAGGAAAAGTCAAGGTCCAAATAAAAGTTAAAAGAACATACAATTAAGTCCTTCGCTTGTCCTTGAGGTGTAGACTGTTTGAAGTTAGGTAGTTCCCTTTAAGATCCTGGAATTGAATTGAAGTCCAGGTACTCACTTTGCTTGAGACAATTTCCTTCCTTTTAATTCCATGATCTGTCTCCCAGTAATCGATGGGTTTCTCCTGAGATTCTTTCCAATGGGCAGTCAATAGCTCATGGGTTTTTTTTTTATAATATTGAGATGGGGCTTTTCTTAACCCATTTGTGAGAGAGAGGGAGAGAGAGAGAAGAAAAGAGACTCCTTACTGTCCCCCTCAGCAGTTTTTCCAGATGACTTCAATGATGTATCTCTGTGCATGGCTTGGAAAAACCAGTTCTTAAAAAACCTCCTGTCTCTATATTTCCAAAAAGGAATTCGATTAACATGTCTTGCAGTCATTGTTGTAGAACATGTAATCTCATTTTGATCTTTCATCTCAGAAACTTTTGACACATTTCAGTATAGTAGAAACCAACAGGAGTTGGAGTTATTTTATCTTCCACAGGGGAGTTTGAGTGTCTGTTGTGTGCAACTGGCTGTTTAGCAATTCCTATTGTCATTACTGTTGATTAAAATTCAGCACTTTACAATTTTAATCTCTTTCTTAGTTGGACTGTTCGGTTTTGATGCCTGTAGGTTTCCTTTGAAATGTCTCTCTCTTCACACTTCATTTTGGAGGGGATTCTTGTTTGCTATTCTCACCATCATCTTACAAGGTGGCCTTGCATTTTAAAGCAGCTTTCTGTTTCATTTTTTAAAGAATTGAATTTCGAGTCAATTGAAAGTTTTAAAAAATTGATTTTTCAAAAATAAAGAGGCATTTTCGTGACTGAAGTGTCTGCCAGTTTGCCCTTACATATATTAAAATTCCTATCCAAAATCCACAAATAGGACTGTCCCGGCAGACTGATTGTGTCAGCCTGTTCCTGCCCCGCGGAACTCATTTATTGCTATCTTGACTCCATTCTCTCTCCGCTTGTCCAGTCCCTTCCCACCTACATCTGTGATTCCTCTGACACCTTACGTCACATCAACAATTTCCAGTTCCCTGGCCCCAACTGCCTCCTCTTCACCATGGACGTCCAATCTCTCTACACCTCCATCCCCCACCAGGATGGTCTGAGGGCACTCCGCTTCTTCCTCGAGCAGAGGCCCGAACAATCCCCATCCACCACTACTCTCCTCCGTCTGGCTGAACTTGTTCTCACGCTGATCAATTTCTCCTTAAACTCCTCTCACTTCCTCCAAATAAAAGGTGTGGCATGGGCCCCAGTTACGCCTGTCTCATTATAGGGTATGTGGAACATTCCTTGTTCCAGTCCTACTCCGGCCCCCTCCCACAACTCTTTCTCAGGTACATCGATGATTGCTTCGGTGCTGCTTCATGCTCTCGTCTGGACCTGGAAAATTTTATTAATTTTGCTTCCAATTTCCACCCCTCCATCATTTTCACATGGTCCATCTCTGACACTTCCCTTCCCTTCCTTGACCTCTCTGTCTCAATTTCTGTCCACCATTCATTACAAGCCTACTGACTCCCACAGCTACCTTGACTACAGCTCCTCACACCCTGCTTCCAGTAAGGACTCCATCCCATTCTCTCAGTTCCTTTGCCTCCGTCACATCTGTTCTGATGATGCCACTTTCAAAAACAGTTCCTCTGACATGTCCTCCTTCTTCCTTGGTGGTTGACAGGGCCCTCAAACATGTCCGGCCCATCTCCCGCGCATCCGCCCTCACACCTTCCTCTCCCTCCCAAAACCATGATAGGGTCCCCCTTGTCCTCACTTATCACCCCACCAGCCTCTGCATTCAAAGGATCATCCTCTGCCATTTCCGCCAACTCCAGCATGATGCCACCACCAAACACATCTTCCCTTCACCCTCCTGGCAGTATTCTGCAGGGATTGTTCCCTCCGGGACACCCTGGTCCACTCCTCCATCACCCCCTACACCTCAACCCCTTCCCATGGCACCTTCCCATGCAACCGCAGAAGGTGCAACACCTACCCCTTTACTTCCCCTCTCCTCACCGTCCAAGGGCCCAAACACTTCTTTCAAGTGAAGCAGCATTTCACTTATACTTCCCGCAATTTAGTCTACTGCATTCGTTGCTCCCAATGTGGTTTCCTCTACATTGGAGAGACCAAATGCAGGCTGGGTGACCGCTTTGCAGAACACCTTCGGTCTGTCCGCATGCATGACCCAGACCTCCCTGTCGCTTGCCATTTCAACACTCCACCCTGCTCTCATACCCACATGTCCGTCCTTGGCTTGCTGCAATCTTCCAGTGAAGCTCAATGCAAACTGGAGGAACAGCACCTCATCTTCCGACTAGGCACTTTACAGCCTTCCGGATTGAATATTAAGTTCAACAATTTTAGATCATGAACTCTCTCCTCCATTCCCACCCCCTTTCCCATCCTGCCTTTTTTTTCCAATAATTTATATAGATTTTTCTTTTCCCACCTATTTCCACTATTTTTAAATGTATTTCCATCCATTGTTTTATCTCTACCTTTCAGTCTATTTCGATCCCTTCCCTTCACCCCACCCCACCCCCACTAGGGCTATCTGTACCTTGCTTGTCCTGCTTTCTACCCTTAATTAGCATATTCCTTAGATAATGTCACCAACTTCAACAGCTCTTTGTCCTTTTGTCTATGACATCTTTTGTCTAGCTCCACCTATCACTAACCCTCTATCCAGCTCTACCTGTCCCACCTCCACCCCCTTAAACCAGCTTATATTTCACCTCTTTTCCATTTTTACTTAGTTCTGTTGAAGAGTCATACGGACTCGAAACGTTAACTGTGTTCCTCTCCGCAGATGCTGCCAGACCTGCTGAGTTTTTTCAGGTATTTTTGTTTTTGTATTAAAATTAGGTTGCTATTTTGTCAATGAGATGTCCTGACAATTTCCCAACATTTAATTAGGGATAGCGGTTATATAAAATACAAGGTTGTTAGGTTATCATATTTACAAAAATGCTTTAGGAGAACTCTGTATTAAGAGTTGCAGTAGCATTCATGGACCAATTGTGGGCTTTTTATTCTTTCTTCCTTCCTTTTTGTCTTTTGTTTCTATTAGTGTCAAGTGTTCTAGAATTTGTTGTTGTTGGTATACCTCAGATATTGGGAAATGGGAGTCCTGGTCAGAATCTCCTTTATTTGTTTGTTATTTATGATGCCGGCCTTGGCTCAGTTCTGACTCTTATTTCTAAGTCAGATGGTTGTACTTTCAAAGTCCAGAGCAAAATCCAGGCTGACACTCCTGGTGCCAGTACTGAGGGAGTGCTACACTGCTGGAGGTGCTGCTTTTCCTGATGAAATGTTAATCCAAAGTCCTGTCTGCCCTTTCAGGTGGATGCAAAAGATCCCATGGCAGGGAGTACGCCAATATTTGTCTTTTAACTAACATCACCAATAAAAACTGCTCATCTGACCATCATCACGTTGCTGCTTCTTACATTGCAACAGTGACTAAGAGTAAAATCTTACTGGCTTTGAAGATTTCCTGAGGTCAGGCCCAAAAGTGGATCACGTGCCGTTGGTGATACCTGGCCACCCACCTGCATGATCTTACTGGAGGCGGCCAATTAAGATGATGCCTCTGGCAGCGCCATCCAATTAAGGACAGTGGGCAACCTGGCTGTCCCAATGCGAGGTCCCCCAGCGATGTCTTGCCAGCAGCCCCAGACTACAGCTGTGGTTCTGTGGTAGAAGAGGCTCTGGGGGTGGGTGATGAGTCAAGGAGAGCTCGCTGGTTCTCTGGTGTGCTGCAGGCAGGTTGCCTCCAACAACCTGAGGTGGGGTGGGGGGGTGGTGGGGGGGGGAGGGGGGGGGTGCGGGGGGGTGGGTGGGTTGGGGCGTGGGTGGGGGGAGTGGGAGGAGGAGGGGGGCCCATCTGCCACCAGTTAGATCCTGGCAGCATCCTCAGTCTGGCCCCAAGTGGTCAGTTAATCACCATGAATAGGCTACCCACAGGTGCCAGGCAAGTATCTCTTGCAGGAGGAATGTGCTGGTCTGTTGACCTGACAGCAACCTTTCAGATTTTCTCCCTGGCTGTGCTTGCAGCCCCACCTCTGCTGGTTGGTGAGATCTGACCCTACATTTCAAAAGTACGTGATTGGTTGCAAAGCACTTTGGGTAGGAGCTGGCAAAGCTAACTGCACAACTGCACAGAATTGGATTTAGATCCTGAGTCGACAGGTAGCAAGGTGTGGCACTGTGCCATATACAGCTCACACGCACTATAAAGTTGGCATTCTCAAGTCATTTTTCCTGAGCTCCCTCTGGTAGGGAGAGCATGCTGGAAGAGCAAGCACACCACTCTTATTGCTTTCACCTCATTCAGCATTATTGCCTCTTGAGCAGCTAGTAAAACATAAGGTTGAGTTTCTGTGTCACTCCCCAGCCCTTGCCCACAGGCTCAGTTTCCTGCTGCCACATTTGTTGTGCCAGCCACCGGCATAAATTCCAATGATTTTATTCTCAAGACAAACTGCCCTTTGCAAGTGCGACAAGATGAGATGACGTTTTTTTGACTTTCCATTATAAAATTGGCCAGTTTTCAACCTGCGTCGTGCTTTAGTAATTGTTAACTTTCTTCCTTAAGAGCCTCATTTTCTCTTCCTCAAGCTCTGATGAGTGTGATTAAAAACAACTTTGATTTGTTGCTTTAGTCATTCGATTGGGTCAACCTCACCCTAATAATGAACAGAAAAAGCTTCAAACAAAACAGACATTTTAAGTCTCAGGTTACAAAATATGAAAGAAGGGAAGACTTCCATTTATATAGTGCCTATCATGACCTCAGCGCCCCCAAAGGCGTTTACAGCCAACAAAGTCCCATTGAAATGTACTCACTGTTGTAATGTAGGAAATGCGCAGCTGATTTGCACACAGCAAATTCCCACACACATCAGTGTGATAAAAAAGCAGATAATCTGTTTATGTGATGTTGATTGAGGGACAAATATCGGCCAGGAGACAGGGGATAATTCCACTGCTTTTCTTTGAAGTAGTGCCACTGGATCCTTTACATCCACCTGACAGCAGATTGGGGTTTTGGTTTACCGTTTCATCCAAAAGACACACCTCCCGACAGGGCAGCACTCCCTCAGTATGGCATTGGAGTGCCAGCCTGGAGTTCTCAATTCAATTCCTGGAGTGGGACTTGAACCCATAAATCTCTGACTCAGAGATTAGACTGCTACAAACTGAGCCACAGCTGAAGTACCTTCAATGAGGCTTTCATCACAGGCATGTGACAGACTCATAAATATTCGAAAACTGTGGTCTGAAGACATCACAGAATCACAGAGCAGAAGAGGCCCTTCGAGTCTACGCCAACACGTGAGAAACACCCGACCGACCTACCTACCTAATCCCATTTACCAGCACTTGAATGTTATGACGTGCTCATCCAGGTGCTTTTTGAAGTATGTGAGGCAACCTGCCTCTACCACCCTCCCAGGCAGTGCATTCCAGACCGTCACCAACCTCTGGGTAAAAAAGGTTTTCCTCACATCTCTCCTAAACCTCCTGCCCCTCACCTTGAACTTATGCCCCCTTGTGACTGACCTTTCAACTAAGGGAGACAGCTGCTCCCTATCCACCCTGTCCATGCCCCTCATAATCTTGTACACCTCGGAAGACAAGATGAATTTGACCCCTAGTAAGTTATGCATAGTGTCAACTTGGGAAAGCGGCAGGGACTGGAACCAGGGTAAGAGGCCCAGGTAAGGTATAGTTTATATTTCTTTAAAGGTACCCTTGTAGCCTGGGACGATCAGGAGCATAGCGCCAGGCCCCATCAAGAAGCCTTGGGCCGTCCCTGGCCCTCGCTTTCCTTCACCCAGACTGCAGTCATTTGGTTTCCCCCATAGCCCCCACCATCACTTACCTGCTGGGGACCATTTTCTTAGGTCACTGGTGGCAGTGCTTTAAGATTTGCCAGTCCTGTTCCATGGCCATCATATTGTTTCCATCAGCTTTAGACAGGAGTCCAATGTGGAATGTAGTGATCAGGCTCATGGGTTAAAATGCTCCCTGATGCAGCTGGAAGGGGCTTATCATGTGTCCCCTCAACCAGCGCTGCAATGGAGCCCTGAGTTAAAAGCAAGCCTTTTCTTTATTCAATAAGGTAAGATTTAGCCACTGTGTAACTGAATGGAGTTCTTGTTTATCTAACATGGTAAGGGATATATGTTTATTGGGGATCCTGTTCATTCAGCTGGGTGAAGGCAGCATTACTGTGTGGATTTAATTTATTGTTTATGCAGTGGCTTATGGAGTTCCTGTTCACACAGCGGAGGAAAGGTTAAAACACCCAACTCATCTATTTTTTTCGTGAATTTATTTCCAATTATTTAGCACAGCAGAGGTTAATGAATCCTGAAATGGTAAAATTGATTTGGGGCTGGAATTTCAATGTCGGGAAGAAACTTTGAATAACACGGTTGTCTCTGTGACGGAACAAAACAGGAGCCCCCCTGCAAACTGCCTCAATGAGACCCGACTGCTGTTTGATTTTGGGCAACAAGCTTTGTTTTGCTTATTGTACTCCTTTCATTTGCTGCCGATTTGCAAATCTGAATGGCTGTCGCTTGCTTCATTGGCTTTTCCGCATTTCAGCACAAGCTTCATTCACTTCTGAATTCAACACTTCATAATAACGCTTCCTTCCCAGTTGTTAAAGTTTAACAGGTATTTGTTGAAATGCGAGCCAAGCTCTTGAAGCCTTATCATGGTCTAGAGGGACTCTCTGCACGGTGCAGTATCATCTATGGGTGATTTTTCTTCTACTCTGTCTCCAGTGACACGGAGTACAGTGCTGTAACCTGATGAATGGTCCTTGTTTCCTGATCAGAAAGGCTTGCTAACAGTTTTACTGTGTCTCCATCCCTGTAGTAAAGATTAATTAGACAAGCAAATAAGATCGATTAGTCTTTAGCTGTGACCTTTCAGGGTGTGCATTGGGCTAATAGCTAAAATGGGGATTATAGCTGGTAATAATGTCTGAGTGCAAACTGTAAAGTGGAGCACACACTACTTAGTGAGAATTGATTTAACTGTGCTATGAGACATTTCTAAGAAAAACTCATGATTGCAGTTCTGGCATTTTCATTGACTAATTGTCTTCAATTCACACAGCCAAAAAAGTATTTCAATGAATGAACCCATTAGGTATCTTAATCATTGCAATGTTCTGCTCCATCCCAGTTTTATTGGGTTTTAGTGTAATTATCCCAGATTTCCTCCTTGTGTATTTCTACCCTTTTTTGAGGGGTTTAGGGTAGAAACGGAACAGGTCAGACATTTTTAAGTTTTGCATTGCACTTTTGCTGTCTGTGGCACTTTTTCCCATACATGTGTCATCACCTGGAACTCTGACCCTTGAAGTTCAAATTCAGTTGGGCATCAATTGTTTAACAATTATCAAGCCAGGGGGAGGCCTTGCCCCCTTTGCAGGTGGTTACAAGTACGTCAAGTATTTCTGTTCAGAATCAGCTTCCATCATGTTAACTTCATGAGGTGTTTCTCCTTGCAATAGTTGCTTCTGCCTGAACCTTATAAGAAGCAGGAGGACAAATGCGGCATTTGGGCTACTGATGTTGGGGCCTTGGGCTTAAAAGGAAGTACATGCTGTTTTCTGGTGACTATGGGCCTGGTTAATGCTGGCTGAATAACATTTGCTTTACCAAGCTACTTTGCTTCTATTGATATTGAGCTGCTGTTATGATTGTCTTTAAAATGATGAATGTTTTTTTGACGTCCTGTGTATCTAAGTTACAAGAAAATGTGGGTATGTGGTGTGTATCATGAGCATTGATATAGCCTAAGTATAAGTCATTGTTGTAATGTAGGAAACGTGGCAATATCTCAGCCAATCAGAGTCTTCTTGCCAACCAATAAGCACCCTTTTTTCCTGTAGTATAAATAGTAGTGATCTTCTGAAATTTGGAATTCTTGCATTTGTCCTTGGGTGCAAGATGAAAAGTTTTGGAAACATGTTGCTCTTTTCAGCAATAATGTAGGAAACATGGCAGCCAATTTGTACACAGCAAGCTCCTACAAACAGCAATGTGATAATGACTAGATAACATTTTTATTTTTAGCGATGTTGCTTGATGAATAAATATTGGCCAGCACTCCCCAGTTCTTCTTTGAAATAGTGCTGTGGGATCTTTTACGTCCACCTGAGAGGGCAGGCTGGTTCTGGATTTAACATCTCATTCAGACGACGGCAGCTCCAACACTACAGCACTCCTTCAGTACTGCACTGGAATGCCAGCTTCGGTTTTTGAGTTCCAGTTGCTGGAATGAAAATTGAACTACAACCTTCTGACTCAGGTTACCTCTTATCTCTTCTGACTCAGAGATAATGGTGCTACTGACTGAGCCATAGCTGATACAACTTGTACTAATACTAATGCTGTGCAATGATACCACTGTAGTATAAAGGGTTAACAGTTGGAATATGCTAGTGAATAATGTAGATGATGATGTATTACTGGCATCAGCCAGTCCAGTGTTCGACTCTGGAGAGAGAGGTTTGATTCAAGCCTAGGAGCAGCATGCCTACTCTGTAGCCTGTTCAGATGTAGTACCAATAAACAAGTATTACGCAGATATCAGAATAGGTCTACAGTCTGTCTATCAACCAAGTCCCATGTCCAACGTAGAAGGACACATTTCAGAAGATGCTAGCAGCAGTGGAGATATCAATGTAAAAATCACGTTGGTATTAGTGAAGGAACCAAAGTGTGATGAAGCCTTAAAAAGCAGAATTGGCAGAAGAAGGAGGTACACTGGAGAGAGGTAACGATGACCATACCTGGTGAGCAGTTCCTCACCTTGCCCTGCCGGTTTGACTGCCTCATGGGCCCGCAGAGAGGCCTGTAGTGGGAATTCTGGGAACTTAATTTTCTCCAGTTCTGAGCAGCATCAGACTTTCTCGAGAAGGAGCAAAAGCTTCAAGTTAGTTCCTTTCTTTATACCGTAGGTCCAGTAGTAGATGATATTCTCCAAAGGCAGGGAGTGCAGGAGTCCATTCTTAAAGCCTTTGATGCCTACTTTATCCCAAAGCAAAATTTAGTAATTGAATGAGCACGTTTTAACCAGCACTCACAATGACCTGGGGAATCAATTGAATTATTTCTAACCGACCTATATTGCCTAGCTAGTTCTTGTGGATACTGGGTGCTGAAGGATGAGGTAATCTGTGATCTCATAATTGTGGGTGTTGCTTATGGAAAACTTTCTGGCTTTTATCAGACCAATGATGACCTTACTTTGGATCAAGCGAGGCAGGCTGAGCTTAGAGCATTTAATTAGCCATAATTTGGGGCCACTCTGAGGCTTCACATCAGTGTGTAGATTGGGTAGGCCAATGGGCTGTGGCCCCAACCGTAAGAAAGCCCACCAAACCAAGTGAAAGGACAGGAAAAACCACACTGGCAGCCATTTGGAGATGCTTGCATTGTGGCACAAAAACCCAGCATAGACACCCAGACTGCCCAGCAGGGGGCGTGGAATGCTTCCAGTGTGGCATAACTGAACATCTCAAGCATTTCTGCAAATTCAACAATTTTAATCAAAATTGAAGACCGGACCTAACATATTCCATCTAAGAAATAGAAAGTCAAGAAAAAGATGAAACTACAGAGTTCCCAGAGGAAGTTGATAGTCTTAATCAAGACTATTGGTCAGTTACAGTCTAAGTTGAAGGCTTTGATACTACCTTTAAATTTGATACTGGAGCTGATGTTAACATATGAGTAGATGATCGTGACTGGCTACAGCCTATCACCCTTCATTCATCGGACATCAAATTACAAGGTCCAAGCGGCATAGGCATTCCAATCAAATGCAGGATTATTGCTCCTCTTGCTACAAGGCGTGACAGATAGTTGATGCTCTCTATGGTCTTCACAATCAACGTACATCCTTATTGAGTGTCGACATTGGCATTCGACTAGGAGCCTTAGAAAAACCAGATGATGCTCATCACGTGAATGAATCACTGTCTTTCATGCAACAATCTTAAACCTTTTATTTAGAAGCAGTGGAAATTCAGCCTTCAGAAGCTGAGGAAGTTTATACAATCAGCAGTAAGTTCCTTTCTTTCACAGAAGTACCATCCACTGGACCCAGGGCAGACATGGACATTATGAATCTCTTAGTTCTTCACAAAGTAAGGCCAGAGGTGGCAGATATAGGAGGCACTGCAGCAGACCATACATACAAACATAACAATTATCATGAAGACGTGCTGGAGCTGAATTGGCTCTTCCTAGCAAGTGATGAGGAAGAATCCCTCACAGTACTGAGTGATCTCTTGGAGGTTGAGGTCCTGGAGAATGATTCATCTTTCCTGTTGATGGACACACCATATAAAGTCTCTGTCATCTTTTTAGAGGAGTCAGCTGTGCTTCTCGTGGCTGAGCAACATTCAGATCTTAGTTCCACTGAATGTACTGATGTGTTGCCTATTTTATCTCTTGTCATCCATGAAGAATCTTCAACAGAGGATGCTTTGCCTGAGTCTAGATCAGAGTCCATTGAGGATCAAACTGCTAAAGAGCTGGTACCTTCCCAGAGGGCCGAGGAATACTGTGGGAGATTGAATCCCCAGGACTGTGACTTGTGGAGGGGAAGTGTAGGATTTGGAATTGGGTAGAATCTGTCGTTGTAAAAAGGTAGGTATAGAGATGTAATCTAAATAGTTAAAGACTTGGTCGCATGTTGTTGTTGAAGTAGGGTAGTATGCTTGGGGGGAGGTATAGTATAAAAGGTTAACAGATGGGATATGCTAATGTGTGTGAGAGAGAGAGAGAGAGATATTGAAATCATGCCTAGGAGCAACATGCCTACTCTGTGACTGTTTAGAAGTAGTACAAATAAACAAGTGTTAAATAGATAACAGAGTATATCTACAGTCTGTCCATTAAGCAAGTACCTAGAGTCCAAGGTAGAAGGATGCATCTCAGACAGCCATCATTCCATTTACTACAAATCTGAAAGCATTAGTGGTCAGTTAACGCAAGTAACAAAATATATGGTGTGGGTGGGGGTGGTGGGGGAACAGAAATATGTCTTGGGCAGTAGTGGCAATAAAGGGGTAATTGGAAATTGTTAACCTGCTTTACACTGTCCAGTTTTCTATTGATTGTCTTGCGTTATGTCCAGGCTGAATCTCATCTTAAAGAATGGTAACTTCCTTGAATCAATCATTCCTCACTCAACCAGCATCACAAAAACAGGCAAAGCAGGGGAACACAGGAAATGGAGTTCCTCGAGCTGAATTGTGACCTAACTCCATATACTATGGAGCCCTATATCCCGTGATATTTTTGGTTGACAAAATGGTATCAACCTGAAGATTTAATATTAAGTGATTTAACATCAATTGCTGTTTATGGAAGAGAGTTCAAATCTTCTATCACCCTTTGCATGTAAAAAGCTTTCCTGAAACCACGAAAGGCAATAGATAAATGCAGAGTTGTAGCAGTATATGGCATTACACAGCACAGTATAACAATGTGTAGTTGTGTCTGACACTGTTTTAATGACATGAAAAATGCTGCCGTCATAACAACGGTTTCTCCTCTTACCCATCTGCATCATCCCAATGCTATCTTTTCCACTCATTTTACTGGCATCATGTATGAAGGAGTGTTCCAGGTGTGGATGCTCAGTGATGATCACTTTTGACACTCTAACGAGGAATGGAGCAACAAAGCGACACCTATGCATTCCTTTAAGGTGAGCAGCCAGGGTGAGGACTCGAAACGTTAACTCTTCTTCTCCGCCGATGCTGCCAGGCCTGCTGAGTTTTTCCAGGTAATTCTGTTTTTGTGTTACCAATGTCACAAGGCAAGTGAATCAGGAAATTCATTCATCAGAAGACGAGTCAGAGGTCGGAGCTGGCATTGGTACAACATGCGGTGACTGCCTTCAAAAGAAAGATTGTAATTTATGTAAGAAAGGCCAGGTGATTGTATGGTTCAAATCAAATTGGTATAAACAATTAGCTGCTGTATAAATTGGCTGCAGCACTCAGCTCTGTTTATATCCAGGGGGCCAACTAGCTCTCCAGTGAAATCTCTGCTGCCTTAATGAAGATGTCAGATGGTAGCAGGAGACAGTAAGAAAGAATGTGAGGCAAAGCTGTCACTGCCCTACTGTCTTCTCCAGCACAGAGAACGAGTAGTGAGGGTGTGAAATAGCAGCCTGTCAACAGACAGCTGGACAAATCCATTTTAACTGAGGATAGGCTCAACAAGGGGGAAAAAACAAATGTTACACAGTAAACGGGGCACAGAGACTGGAGCAGGTCCAAACCTGGACACATAAAGATCCGTTTGCTTAATGTCAATATTTTGAAAAGCCTCCTTTGCTTTCATGTGTTGTCAATTGCTGCGCTACAATTTTCAAAATTGTTGTTGTGGGCTTAATTGAATAAAAATCAATCTCCAGTTTTTCAAAGTCCTCCACCAAGGGCAAACCCCTTTTAAGATTTTTACACGCATGTTTATTTTTCAAAGTAGAACTTCCATTCCATGATTGTAAAAATGCTGACTGAGTGATGACAATGCCGATTATCCCATTCACATTTCCATTAAGCAAAGCAGCAAAATAAACTGAAAAGTTTGGAAATGCACAATAAGATCTATTAAGTGTAACAACCATTTTAGGGCAGGGGCTGGATTTTACGATGCCCCCCCCCCCACCCCAACCACCAGGCGTGTTTCCAGCGGGGGGAAAGGGGGCACGTAAAATATATCTTGTGGTTAGCCCGCCACATTCCCACCCACCCCTAATCCGATCCCCATAAGGTGCCCATTAGCTGACTCGCCTTTAGGCCTATTGAGGCCCTTAACTGGTCAATTATTGCCAACTCTCTTTCATTGCCCTAATACACAGGGCAGGCGAATCACCCAAGTTGGTGAAAAGGCAGGAGGGAAAGGGGAGGGCTATGTCCCGTCGGAGGTGCCCTGTGCGTATTGGGGCACCAACCCCTCCTAGCATGCCCCCCAACTTTGTGCCTCCCTGCCTGGCCTCCAAAACCTGCCCCACCACCCCATCCTCCTTGCCCCTCCCATCCTTAGAGTGCCCGATTCCTCCCGCTCTAAAAGCCCCAGAACTTACGCTGGTCCTGTCGCTAAGATTTTCCTCCCTAGAACTCCTTGCAGTCTCAGCTGTGGCCACTATTGAGTTCTGGGACTGCAAGAACAGTTGGCAAATCAGATTGGCTAGCAGTTCTCAAAGATGGGATTTCCTTCTACTGAGGGGCAGAAGTCCGGCTGTCTGCTTGTTTAGGCTGTCTGCAGTGTGTTATTGCTGTGGGGCAGCCCTTACTTCCAGGGATGGGTGAGGGGGAGGGGAGATGGTGAGTAGTACGCACCCCCCATCCCCAATTGTAAAATCCAACTCTAGCAATCACTGCAACCAATCCGCACACCGCGGGATTTCACAAACAGCTCATATTTTAGTGATGTTGGTGAAGAGATAAATAGTGGCCTGGACACTGGAGAGAGTACCCCTGCTCATCTTTGAAATAGTGCCATGGATTTTTAATGTCCATCTGAGGGGCATGCAGGGTCCCTCTTCAATAAAGTCCCATAGGGGGTTGGAGACTAGTGATTCCCATAGCTAGTAGTGTCTATAGTTAGCATTACACTGTGGCTCATGGTAGCTCTTTCATCTCTGAGTCAGAAGGCTATGGGTTCAAAGCCCACTCCAGCCATTGAGCACATATAATCCAGACTGACACTTCAGTGCAATACTGAGGAAGTGCTGCACTGCTGGGGATGTCATCTTTTGGATGAAATGTTCAAATGAGGCCCTATCTACTCTCAAGTGAAAGTAAAAGAGTCTCATGTTCTGGCCAATATTTATCTCTCAACCGACATCACAAAAACATATTATCTGGTCACGATCATGTGGCTGATTGTGGGACATCCCTGTATAGAAATTGGCTGCTGCGTTTCCTGTGTTACAACAGTCACTACACTTCAAAGATACATTGTTGGCTATAAAGCTCTTTGCGATGAGCTGATGTTGCGAAAGGTGCTAAAAATGCCAATACTTTCTTTCTAAAATGGAAAGGAGACATCCCTGCAGGCTTCGTTTTAAATGAAGTCCCAATGAAACCTCTGAAGGTCTATGGATATCTAAGTCTTTGGGGCTGTCAGGCACCCTGGGGACAAGTTCTGGATCTGCTATCAATGGCACTCCCTCAGAGAGTGATAGGATTTTGTAAGGTACTGGTATTCAGAGATAAAGAGCCAAAGCAAAGTGGATGCAATTAAGATACAGATCAGCCATGATCTGATTGGTGCTGGCTTGTGGGCGTGTTATGACATGGCAGACGACGTGTGCCGGGTGGATCAAATTCACGAGGGAAACTTGATCACGCAGTCACAATGATATTGCAATTTGTATTTTATTTTGAGATGCATGCCCTGAATTCAGTAGTAATAAGTCCACCCAGACTCTAGAGATTTTTTAACAAAACCAAATTAAACATTTATTAACAAAAGAAAATATTTTAAACACATATATAGGTCTACAAATTACTACTATAATAACTCCTAAAACCCCTAATTAATCTGGCTTCCAGTTACACACCTGTTAAGGTACCAGTAAACAAAAAAAAAAATGTTAACTGGCTGGAACCTATTTAAACCTAATACCCTGGAGAGTAGAATTCAAAGTGGCTTTTCCCAGCTTCTGTTTCAGTGGACAGCAGCTTAATGCACAACTACTCAAGGCTTTTCACACTTCCGGAAGATCTTACAATGCCTTCCCTGACAAATAGCCTCATTCTCCATTATACATGATTCTCCATTTTTATGCAAATTCCATTGTCCCTATATATTTTTGGAACTTTACTTTACTCACAGTATAAATCTATTCATGGCGCTAATATTGTTAATAATCTTTGGGAAAAATAAACACACTGCTTGGCCTAGCTTCTCTGGCTAGGTGTAAGCATCCTACCATCCCTTTGAAGTTCAAACTACCCTGATTTATCTAAAAATGCAAATTCTCCTCACTTTACATTCTAAGACTTCAGCCATGTTTACATATTTAGCATTTCAAACCCAGTTTCTTTTGATGTGTCAAAGCCTCCGGACCAGCTGCCTTCTTCAATTCAATTAAAACACACACACGCACAGGCGCAAACTATCCAAACCCCACAATTAACCTACTTTTAAAATAAATCACAATAATATTCTGAGAATTATTATACTTCCGTGACAGGGCTTAATGGCCTACTTCTGTTCCCATGCTCAGCAATAAGTCACCTTTACAGTAGGCCCTCTGGGGTGGATTTTATGTACCCCTGCCAGGTGGGTTTTTGATGGAGGGCATATAAAATAAGGTGGATGCCAACCCAATCACCTTCCTTCCCAGCCCCAAGATCATCCCAATAGAACACTGGGTGGGTACATGCTAAAATTGGCAGCCCTCCTGTCATATTTAAATAAATAAACAAGGGCCAATTGAGCTTGTTAACAAGCCATTGACCCCGATAATACGATGCCCCCTGATAATATGTTGCCCATGCCAAAACACAGTTGGCATGGGCAGTCAGGCAGGAGTGAGCAGGGCTCACTTTTTAAAGACTTTTTAAAAAGGTGGGAAAGAAGGGAGGGTACCATCTTTGGTGGTTGCCCTTTACACATTGGGAGGCAGCCCACTCCCCTCCAAGATAGTGCCTCCCTTTCTCCATACCCAGCTGCTTTGTAAAATACACCACTCTTCTCCCCCCTGCTCCTTCCCTAAACTGCCCAAACCCTCCCTGTCCAATAGCCTGGAATTACCTTGCTCTGGGATCCATGGGCCTTCTTCTTGGGCCTGCTTGCATTCCTGGCAGCACCCACTAATGTGCTCTTGGTGCTGCCGGGACTGATGCAGCTGCTGGCCAGTCCAATTGGCTGGCAGTTCCTGAAGGCAGGACTTCCTCCAAAGTGACGGGCAGAAGTCCCACTAGCTACCTATTTAGCCCACCCCACAGTGCGTTACAGCAGTGGGGCAAGCGAGTCAGCTCCACACCAGATTTGCTTCTGGGAGGGGAGGGGGGGGCGAGCTGTCGTTGCCCCGCCCCCCCCCAACCTTGTAATATGGTCTTCTTTGGCTATTCAAAATTAAGAGTGACTTAAACAGTTTCTCTATTTTCCCAAAGTGAAGCCAGTCATCTGACAAACTCTCTGAGTGTTGGTGGGACAGTTAGTTATAAGCGTGATTGATGGACAAAGTCAAAATGTCAAAGGTCACTGGGATTCCAGCTTGCATTCCCACTGAGGTGTGATGTGGACGCTTTAACCACTGTGCGATTTTGCCTTTTCACTTAAATCAATTTTTGAAAAAGAAAATGCGTTACATTTGACCAGTTTCCGAATGTAAAAATGAAATGGAAAATCTGTGTAAAGACGCATGAAATATTCTTTGGCAACATCAATATCAAGGGGGCTATTGCCAAGTCCAGTTAGACAGTTTACGAGTGAACAGTAAGTGGACTGGAATAGAACAAGAATGAAAAATGTGGTGAGCCTCTGTATTCGTTAAATATTAAGTGTTTTCTCTGTGGGAGGTGTCAAGGAAAGTATAGTGTAATAAATGCCATCAAAGCAGAAAACAAGCAGCTCCGCGGTGATCAATGAATTACCAATTTATCTTAAAGGGGAAATTAAACCTACCACTAAATCACTAAACGTTTCCAAATAATGTAGTATTTAATACAGATTGACAGCAGTACCGTTATAGGTGAACATTTAGTTCAGTAATCGAACGTTAATTGAGAACGGTACTACTGATGTCAACTGAAATTTTGATGGTCTATTAATCAAAAATAATTATTGTGCTTCTCATGCATTTCTTGTTTTAAATCTGTCCCCTTCCAGTTTACCTATTTCCAATGTGAAGTGTGTTCAAGATAAACCAGAAGTTTTGTAATCTGGTGGATAGGGCTTGATATGACAGTCAATAATAAGGGTGCTGTACCAATGAGCCATTGCTATAGTTTTTGTTACATTAGCAACCAAAAGTATGGTTTTATATTATTCATAGCAGGCAGTGTATCCTACCAATGCTTTAAGCCTTTGGCAGTGGGCATTATCTTATAGCAACAATAACATAACGATATATCCCAGGAACATCACAAGAACATTATAAAGCAAAATTTGACACGAAGCTACATAAGGCGATGTTTGGACAAATGGCCAAGAGCTTGGTCAAAGTGTTAAGTTTGGAAGAGCATCTTAGAGGAGGACAGAGAGAGACGGAGAAGCAGAGAGAGCTAGAGAAGGAATCCAGAGCTTAGGACCTAGGCAGCTGAAGATACGGCCAACAAATGGAAGAGCAACCAAAATTGGAGATGCTCAAGATGCCGGAAATAGAATAACGCAGATGTCAGATCAGAAAAAATAGCAGCAGGAGTAGACCACAAGGCCCCCTTGAGCTTGCTCCGCCATTCAATACGATCACAGCCTCAGCTCCACTTTCCTTCCCACTTCTCATATTCCTTGATTCCTTGAGAAATAAAAAATATTCCCATCTCAACCTTAAATATATCTCAGGTTGTGAGGCTGAAGATTACAGAGATAGGGAGGGAGGAGGCATGGAGGGATTTGAAAACAAAGATGAGGATTTTAAAATTGAGATATCGCTTAACCAGCTCCCTCCGCAATGATGGCAAGGCAGCTGTGGCCACAGTTTATTATCAACATTTTTTGCAGTCTTCAAAGGATGCCTCCATCTCAAGGCGCCCTTGCAGTCTCTCACCTATGTCGACAGTTCCTACCTCCCCTGGTGGGGTCAGTTGGCCCCCAAGAACCTCGGGTGCTCCCATTGGCCATACCGCCTACATAACCAGCCTGCCGTCCTTCATTGGACGGGGCTCCCAGATGTGGACTCTTAATTGGCTGTCTCCAGTATATCTCACAGAGATGGTCAGCTCTCAAAAACATTCAGGGTCGGGACCTGGAAATGGTTCTACCTGATGGGGAAAAACTAATTATAACTGGATGAGAGTCATTCAGGGCAGGATTCTCAACTGGGGGTCGACAGTCCCCAGTGGGTCCAGAAGTTTTCAAGAGGGGTGTTAAATCTTTCAAGAATAACATCTTTTTGAAAATCTCTTTCTGTGAGCTAGATCAACAAGAATTATAAGCGAGGTTAATGACCAACGACAATGGCAACCTATTTATTGCTAAGAATGTGACCTTGAAAGTGGCTATAAATGTTTTTATCCACCTCCAAGTAAGAACTTAATTTGGTGCACCGATGCAAGTTTGGTCAGAAGTGGTGCCAATGCCACTGATGTTGGAGGAGGGAAGACACTGCCCGTTCTCCTCCCTAATGTGTTAGTGACAGTTGGCAGCAGGTTCTTTTCCTGGCACTGGTGGGGGGGTAGGGGGGGTGGTGGTGGGGGGCACATACCCTGCCACCAAATTTAAATCTGGCAAACAGGTTAGTGTAGCTGGGTGTCTGTTTTATGGGATAAATGGGCTCAGAATGAATCAAAGAGCCTCAGTGAGTGTTCGGCTGACTCAATCTTTCCCTCTTTACCACTTGTGCTTACCTCTTAAAAATAGTTGCATTACAGGGGCCTGTAAAGTTCCTGGGAAGATATTCAATAAGAAGCATTCAGAATCAGAACTGCATTTGCTGTTAAAACATGGATCCTTTTTTGATTCCTCCTAGACTCTCTGTACAGGTACATGTGTGCATGGTAGCCTTAAGCGGACAAGATGCACAATGCAATTTTCAATATGCTACAGGGGCCATGGAAATTTTTATCACTCAGGAAGGGTGTTTCAGAAGTCAAAAGTTTGAGAACCACGAGTTAGAGTACTAACGCCTTAATATTATAGTTGCTAACCCAGCTCAAATAGAGAGGCTAAAGGTCTTCTTAAAAGGTTGGGGTCAAAGGATGTTAGGTACTGTTATGTCATCTGCATTTCAAAACAGCCTCCAGGGAGAATGATAGTTTCCTTACTGGTGGGACTGAGCAGCAGATGTAGTTAGAATATTGTCATTCTGAGGATTTGGGCTTCAATCCAATAATGAGAAGGTGTTTAGGAATTTATATATAAATGAGTCAATTAATTCCTAAATAGGACCTAGATATTAAAAGGCAGCCTCTGCCCATTCAAAATGTGCAGCTGATCCTTTTTGTCCAGACTTTGCTGAGTGGTTATCATGACAAATAGATCAATTTTTTGAAGTTTTGCTCTTCCACACAATGATAGGGAAATAAAGCAGAAAATAAATAAGATCTCCCCACGAGTTGGTGAGATTGTCTTCTTAAACTGATCTACTTCAAGGCAGATGTAAATAAACATAAACTAATAGAGAATTCCTTCAGTTGGAGATGTGGGCTGTTAAGAATGTAATGCATTCAGTTTGAAGCAGACAGGAACACAACATTTAATAGAATCAATCCCACACAGAGGAATTCAGGACACTGTGTAGGCAGTAGGAGAACAATACTGAGATTCATCATTCTTTACTCAGTGTTTATTTCCCACTAATAAAACTGGGTTGTGGTTGCCTTTCAAACCCATTTTACATGTTTTAGACAGAAGGTACATAGTTCCATGAGCTCCGCTGGAGAGAGATAGTTGTGTTAACCTTTTTGTGTCCAATCAGGTGACAGGCATCCTTTGAACGGGAGTGCCTGAGTGACAGCTGAAGTGAGCATGGTACTTATAGATCATAAAAATCATAACGCTATTAAAAATCTTTTGCAACAAATTGTCTTTCTGCAGTTAGCAGAGGAAATAAAACTGCAGTGAGCTGAACTCCAACGAAAAACAACTTCCTCAAGTTTGTACTAATCAGTTCAAGTGTAAAATCTTAAAATCATACTAGGCTTTCTTGATTTTCTTTGACAATAGATGTAGCCTTGAGGCAGTGTTGGCAAAGGTTTGGTGGGTGTAGCTAATTTCTAAGTGTTAGTGCTTCATAGGGTTTGATTGTGACCCTTATTTCTTTCCCATTCTATTTTACAAGCCTTGCAGGTGCCAGTGTGTTAGGAGTTTAATGACTGAAGTTAATCTCTTGAGTGTATTTTACTTTGATTCAAGTACTTAAACGCAGTACTGTGTAAGAATGTGAAAGCCCTGTGATTGTCCTCTGAACATGAGGTGATGTACATGATCAAGGAACTTGTGAAAAATGTCAATGATGAAGTAGATGCAAATGATTAGGTGTGAATCGAAGAAGTGGTTGTGCAAGCTTTGCATATTAGTCAATAAAAGTAATTTCCATTAAAAAAATCCATACCTTAGTGTTGGTTTGTTTTAAGATGGCATGACATTTAGGAAGGCAAATGTAATGACTTACAAGAAGGGTAATCCTGTATAATGGAAGATTTAAGATTCAAAATTACATAGTAATTTGGAGGGTATGCTCACAGCAATTCCAACACACATGAAGATTGACACTTGTTGTCCTTTATGTGTGCACCAATTGATCACACCCTCACCTTTGAGGCCCATAACTGAGTGCATAATTAGATCAACAATCTATGAGGTGCTGAGGGGGTGCTGCAGTGTAAGAGATATTGCAATGTCAGAGGTAGTGTTCTTCAGCTGAGATATTAAACAGAGACCCGACTGCCTGTTCTGATAAACACTGAAGATCCCATACAGCTTTTCCAAAAGAGATTAAATGGTCTTTCATTCAGTTGCTGTCTATTGGATCTTGCTGTGTGAAAACTGGCTGCTTTGTTTCATTTCAAATGATTAATTAGCTACAAAATGCTTTGGGGCATTCTGGAGGATATGAAAGATAGTTTATAAATACAAGTTCTCCCTTCTTTCCAAAGGAAGCAGTGTTTTCCTGCTGTTGTGGCCACCATTCCTCTTTACTAATACTATGGGAAAAAACTGACTAGCTAATGAACTCCTGGCTGTTGGTGGGATATCGGGGTGAACAATGGCTGCTGTGTTTGCGTAACAGCAGTTATTTGACTCCAAAATACCATTCATTAAATGTGAAATGACTTGAGATGTTCCTGGGAGACATGATAAGGTGTTAAGCCAAGATAAGGCCTTCTTCCTTTCAAGTACTTCAAAAGTGAAAAGCATAGTCCAGTTAATCAATGTGCCGTTTCAATAATGCCACTGTTATTAAAATCAAACCTCTTTCACTGTTGGGTTTCTGACTCATTGCTTTGAAATCTACAATTTCTAATTCAGAAACTTAGGCCTCGGTTTTAACCTTCCTGGCCCAGTGAGAATGGTGCACAAGAGGGGTTTAGGATCAGGTCAGGTGGGGTTAGTGACATGAGTTTGCTTCGTTCCAGGCCAATGCCATTTTATCTTTGCCGACTTTCAAATTGGCCATGGCTCCTACAAAACCCAGGCAGACACCTACTTTAATTGTCATGGCCCAATCATTAGTGCTGCAAGCTGATTTTAACAAAGAGTCAGGGAGGCCTGCAAGATGTAAAACTAGTGAACTGGCCAGAAGAGGCCAAGAAAGTTTTGTGAAGAAATCTTGTGGGCCAGGACGAGCAAGAATGCTCCCCATCAGGCTCTGTATGGAGGCCCTTCGGCCTACCCAGCCTCGACCTTGTCTCTCCTGCTGTGAGCTGGCATCGGTTGCCAAAGACCTTGGCTCAGGTTATTGCTGAAGACTACTTCCTGAGGTCCTCAGTGTCCTAAGGCTCCCGACCCAATTTTGTGCTCCCACCTACCTGCCCTGACATCAGTCCTGCTGGGAGACAGTGCTGGATTATTAAAAAGAGGCCCTGGAGTTTGGATATTCTGAGCCTCACACTGAAATCACTGAGGGTTCTCTCACTTCTGCAAGAATACAAGAATTAGGAGCAGGAGTAGGCCAATCAGCCCTCAAGCCTGTTCCGCCATACTGTTAAATCATGGCTGATCTGGTTGTGGTCTCAACTCCACTTTCCTACCTGCCCCCCCCCATAAGCCTTGACTCTCTTGCTGAGCAAAAATCTGTCTAACTCTGACTTAAATATATTCAGTGACCCAGCCTCCACTGCCTTCTGTGGATGAAAACCCCACAGACTAATGACACTCAGAGAAAAAAATTCACCTCATCTCAGTCTTAAAATGGGAGACCCCTAATTTTTAAAGCGTGCCCTTTCTCCCAGAAAAAAAAATCGAGGCCATGGATCCTTAAGTGAACAATTCTAGTTACTGGGCATATTGTTCCATCCCCAACTTTTGATATTTCACAGATGCTGCTTCTGCGTAGCCTTTAGTTAACGTGAATCATTTTATATTGGATCTGTTGGTTTGCAAACCAATTTTTAATATGATTTAGCTTTTTTAAGTACATTTGATTTTATCTGAATTGAGCCACGTATACAATAAATTGATCTGTGTCAGTCTGTGACCTGGATTTGTGCAGTTAATCAAATTGAAATTGATCTCAATTGGTTTAGGTAGACAGTAGTTTGATCGTGGCTTCTGCTGGCTCCGTTCAAAAACCATTAAGAGTTTTTCCCACAAAGCAATATTATTCATATATTTTGCAATGTCCGACAGATTAAATCCACAGCCTGCTCTCCTCACATCTCTCCCTGGTCGTCTTTGTTAAATTTGCTATTCAGTACTATACAGCAAATGCTGCATATTAAGATTGGTGTTTTTTTTAGGGTATTATATTCTGGGTTCATGCATACTGCTCGCCACAGTGACTGTGATTTTTAAAAAAAAATTCTTTCCGTGGGATGTGGTTGTTGCTCGCTAGGCCAGAATATTTATTGCCATCTCTAATTGCCCTTGAGAAGATGGGGGTGAGCCGCCTTCTTGAACTGCTCCATCGTGCCTGTTGTTTTTTTTTTGCAAAAATATACTTTATTCATAAATCTTCAAAAACATTTCGAAACATTTCAAATCACCATTACAAAAATACAAACAGGTTCAACTTTTACAACATGAAACACAGGGTGTATCAGAAAAATCAATGAAAATTTCAATCATTGGCAGACATACATTTTAAGCTGTACATCCCCAGAGGCTCTTTACAGTTCCCAGCCCCCCAGTGCACTGTGGCAGAAAGGTCTTAGGCAGCGACCCTTCCCCATTGCGCCTTTGCGGCAGCTGCCCCAAGCTTAACTGTGTCCCTCAGCACGTAGTCCTGGACCTTGGAAAGTGCCAGTCTGCAACACTCGGTCGGGGACAACTCTTTGCGCTGGAAAACCAACAAGTTTCGGGCAGACCAAAGAGCTTCTTTCACCGAGCTGATGATCCTCCAGCTGCAGTTGATGTTTGTCTCGGTGTGTATCCCTGGGAACAGCCCGTAGAGCACAGAGTCCTGTGTCACAGAACTGCTCAGGATGAACATCGACAGCAACCACTGCATCTCTCTCCAGACCTTCTTTGCAAAGACACAATCTACAAGGAGGTGAACAACGGTCTCTTCCCCACCACAGCCACCTCGAGGGCAACGTGCAGAGGGGGAGAGACTCCTGGCGTGTAGGAAGGATCTGACCGGGAGGGCCTTTCTCACCACCAGCCAAGCTACATCTTGTTGTTTGTTGGAAAGTTCTGGTGATGAGGCATTCTGCCAAATGACTTTGTCAGTCTGCTCAGGGAACCATCCCACAGGATCCACCCTCTCCTTTTCCCTCAGGGCCTTTAAGACGTTACGTGCCGACCACTGCCTGACGGACTTGTGGTCGAAGGTGTTTCCATGCATAAATTTTCCCACGAGGGACAGGTGGTACGGCACAGTCCAACTACTTGGAGCGTTCTGCGGCAGCGTGGCCAGACCCATCCTTCGCAACACTGGGGACAGGTAGAACCTCAGCATGTAGTGACACTCGGTGTTTGTGCACTGAGGGTCTACGCACCGCTTGATGCAGCCGCACACAAAGGTGGCCATCAGTATGAGGGCGATGTTGGGCACGTTTTTTCCCCCTTTATCTCGAGGCTTGTACATTGCGTCCCTGCGGACACGATCCATTTTCGACCTCCAGACAAAGCGGAAGATGGCTCGGGTGATCGCCACCACACAGAAGTGTGGAATGGGCCAGACCTGCGCCACGTACAGCAACAGCGAGAGTGCCTCACACCTGATGACCAGGTTCTTACCCGCAATGGAGAGGGAGCGAGGCTCCCACATGCCCCGTTTCCTTTTCACCATAGACACTCGCTCCTTCCAGTTTCTAACGCGTGCCCTGGTCCCTCCGAACCATATCCCCAGCACCTTCAGGCCATCAGCCCTGACAGTGAAGGGGACAAAGGATCGGTCAGCCCAGTTCCCAAAGAACATGGCCTCGCTCTTCCCACGATTTACCTTGGCTCCCGAGGCCAGTTCGAACTGGTCGCAGATGTGGATAAGTCTGCGCACTGACAGCAGATCCGAGCAGAAGACGGCGACATCGTCCATGTACAGGGAGGCTTTGATCTGAGTGCCTACACCAGCTTGGATCGTCACCCCTCTTATGCCCGGATCCTTCCTGATGGACTCAGCAAAGGGTTCTATGCAACACACGAAAAGAACAGGCGAGAGAGGGCAGCCCTGCCTGAATCCAGATTTAATAGGAAAGCTTTCTGATTCCCACCCATTGATTGAGACTGCACTACTGATGTTAGTGTAGAGCAGTTGGATCCAATTGCAAATTTCCTCCTCAAACCCCATTTTGGAGAGCACATCCACCATATAGGTGTGCGATATTCTGTCAAAGGCCTTCTCCTGATCCAGGCTGATGAGGCAGGTATCCACACCCCTGTCCTGCACATAGGCAATCGTATCCCTGAGCAGCACGAGGCTGTCAGAGATCTTTCTGCCTGGCACAGTGCAGGTCTGGTCAGGGTGGATCACCAATTCCAGAGCGGATTTGACCCGATTGGCGATGACCTTGGACAGAATTTTATAGTCCACATTCAACAGTGAAATGGGTCGCCAATTTCTAATTTCCTCCCTTTCCCCCTTGTGCTTGTAGATGAGGGTGATAATGCCTTTCCTCATGGATTCTGACATACTGCCGGCCAGGAGCATACTCTCGTACACTTCTAGCAGGTCTGAACCGATCCAGTCCCACAGAGCCAAATACAACTCTGCCGGCAAGCCGTCGCTTCCGGGAGTTTTACTCTTCTCGAAGGACTCAAGGGCCTCAGTCAGTTCGTCAGGAGTTAGCGCTTTGTCCAGACTCTCCCGTGTACTGTCATCTAAGACCTCCGTGATAGAGGACAGGAAGGACTGGGAGGCCGTGCTGTCTGTGGGCTTCACGTCATATAATCCGGCATGGAAGGATTTGCTAATCCTCAAAATGTCAGATTGCAATGGCTTTACTGAGGCGTCTTCTTCCTTCAGGCTGCTGATCACAGAGCTCTCTCTGTGTACCTTTCGGAAGAAGAAACGTGAGCACGTCTCATCCTGCTCCACGGAGCGGACTCTGGAACAGAAGATGATCTTGGAGGCCTCCGAGGCAAAGAGCGAGGCTTGCTGGCTCTTCACCTCTTGGAGTTCCTCCTTGATATCGACCCCCATCGACCGCAGCCAGAGCAGATTCTGCATGTTTTTCAGGAGTCGGGACATTTCCCTCTGTTCCTTTCTAGTTTTCTGGGTGCCTTTGAGGACGAAAAACCTCTTGATGTTTCCCTTGATCGCTTCCCACCAGTGTGTCAGTGACTCAAAGAGGGGTTTCATGGTTCTCCAACCTTTGTAATCCCTCTTGAGCTCCTCAATGTTCCCTGGGGTCAGCAGTTGCACGTTTAGCTTCCATACTCCCCTGCCAACCCTCTGGTCCTTCTCTAAGTGACAGTCAGCCAGTAGGAGGCAGTGGTCAGAGAAGAACACCGGCTTGACGTCGGTGGATCTGTCTGTGAATGCACAGGACACAAACAGGAAGTCTATCCCGGAACAGACGGACCTGTCTGGCCGCGACCAGGTGTATCTACGCTGCGCTCCATCTGCAGGGTTGCTGAAGACGTCGTGCAGCTTGGCATCCTTTACTGTTTCCATCAGGGATCTGGACGTAGCGTCCAATCTGCTGTCGGCCCTGCAGGATCGTCCAGCCGCATCGATGATGCAGTTGAAGTCACTGCGTGCCATCATGCCTGTTGTTTTGGTGCTATGGGTATTGTTTTGCTTTGAAAATGGCATCCATGGCTCATACACACTGTGGTGTTGGCCATGCCAGGCACTATTTTAGTGAGGGTATTTAATGTTGATTTGACTCCAGGCCTGACATTTTGCTACTCAATGCTCCAGCTAACACCGACACTTAAATATGCACATCTGAAGACATGTTTGGTCACAGAAGGGATTCCCCCAGCAGAGCTATTTAACTGAACTGTCAACTATTAGCAGGTTAGTTTTGACTTATTTCCACTAACTCAACAAGAGCCAGTGGAAGTGTTTGGTGGTTTCCAGAATTGTTTAAAGTTGCTGAAGGCTGCAGGGAGTGGTGTGGCATGGGTTCAAGGATTTTGTCCTGACTTTAATGCATCTGCACAAGCTGCTTGCTCTCAGATATGGGTGCAATTGTTTGCAGCCCCCTTGGCCAACAGCATGACAGGGGGGATAAGCAGAAGTGACACAGAGTAAGACAAGCTTCTTGAAGATGGAGGAGGAGGGGGGCAGAGAAAGGCTCTCAGCAGTGTATTTAATCAAGGTATGTAGGGAGTAATTCTCCCGTCTGGACTGCAGCAAGGAAATGTGTGTCAGGAGTCTCCACTTCAGTAAGCAGGCCCTCACTAAAATCTGCTGCCTGCTTCAACCACAACAGCAGCCTCAGGGCAAGGTGAGGACGGCATTAACTGTGGCTGTCAACGTGACTGGAAACATGAACTTTTATGCACCTGGCTTCTTCCAGGCTGGAGAAAATGGCGTTTGCAACACCTTTTCAGTTTTTAGTGTAGATAGTCTAGGGTAGCTCAGAGGTAAGGACAGGGGTGCACAAGAGCTCAGAACTTGTGGAACATGGAGGTCAGACAGCACATAATGGCAGAGGAAATCACAGGGAGATGGAGTTGGGGTGGGGGCGGGGGGGGGGGGGGGGCAGTGGGAGGGGGTGCAGGGGAAGGACATGGAGGCATTTGCAGTTGAGGCTGGAGAATTTGAAATCATTCTGATGGGAGGATAGAAAGCCAGTGTAGGTCAGCAATGACTGGAGTGATGGGCAAGTGGGACTCAATGCAAATCAGAAGGTAAGCAGTGGAACTTGGGGTGTGGGAATTTGTGGAGGTCATAGTTTGGAAGGGTAGCAAGAAAGGGATTAGAGAGGTCAGGAAGGAAGGTGACCAATGTGTTGAGAAGATTGTTTGTTTGCAGTGGGAATGAAGTGGGGGTGAAGTATGGCAATGATAAGCTGGTGAAGGACAGCAGATGGGTGCTTAGTAGGCTGTGGAGTTTGAAGTTTTCTTATGAGTTAATGGAGAGAGGAGTTTCAGACAAACACATCATTAGGGCTGAACTTTATGCAGAGACAGTGGGCCCGCCCCCTGAATGAAAAGTTGGGGGCCAAGCTGGGCTCTGCTTGGTGGGGTCACCCCGCAGCCATTTTATGGTCGGCGGCTGGTATTTGGCTCAGGGAGAGGCTTCCACCCCCACCTGGGAGGAAACCTGCCAGCTCTCCAGTCCCTGCAGCGCTACCAGGAGTGGCAGCCAGTTCTGGGACTGTATGTACGAACATATGAATTAGGAGCAGGAGTAGGCCACTTGGCCCCTCAAGCCTGCTCCACCATTCAATAATATCATGGCTGATCTGAATGTAACCTCAATCCCACATTCCTGCCTATCCCCAATAACCTCTGACTCCCTGTTAATCAAGAATCTATCTAGCTCTGCCTTATAAATATCCAAAGATTCTGCTTTCACCGCCTTTTGATAAAGAGAGTTCCAAAGACTCACAATGCTCTGAGGGAAAAAAAAATTCTCCTCATCTGTTTTAAATGAGCGACCCCTTATTTTTAAACAGTGACCCCTAGTTTCAGATTCCCCCCACAAGAGGAAACATCCTCTCCACATCCACCCTTTCAAGACCCCTCAGGATCTTAAAGGTTTCAATTAAGTCACCTCTTACTCTCCTAAATTCCAGCGGATACAAACCTTACCTGCCCAGCCTTTCCTCATAAGACAACCTGCCCATTCCTGGTATTAGTCTTAGAAACAGTTCAGAGAGATGTACGACGCATTTACATCTTTCTTTAAATAAGGAGACTAGTATTGTACACTACTCCAGATGTGGTCTCACCAGTGCCCTGTACAAGTGAAACATAACTTCCCTACTTTTGTAATCAATTCCCCTCACAATAAATGATAACATTCTATTTGCTTCCCTAATTACCTGCTGTATCTGAATACTAACCTTTTGTGATTCATGCACTAGGACACCCAGATCTCTCTGAATCTCAGAGCTCTGCAATCTCTCACCATTTAGATAAAAGCTTCTTTTTTTGTTCTTCCTGTTAAAATGAATGATTTCACATGTGCCCACATTATACTCCATTTGCCAGATCTTTGCCCACTCACTTAACCTATTTATGTCACCTTGTAGCCTCCTTACATCCTCTTCACAATTTACTTTCCTACCTATTTTTAATGTCATCAAATTCAGCAACCATTCTTTCGGTCCCTTCATCCAAGTCATTTATATAAATTGTAAACAGTTGAGGCCCCAGCATTAATCCCTGTGGCGCACCACTTGTCACATCCTGGCAACCAGATAAAGACCCATTTATGCCAACTCTCTGCTTCCTGTTAGCTATCCAATCTTCTATCCATGCCAATATGATACCCCCTACACCATGGGCTTTTATTTTCTGCAATAACCTTTGATGTGGAATTTTATCTAATGCCTTTTGGAAATCTAAGTACAGTACATCCACCAGTTCCCCTTTATCCACAGCACATGTGACTCATTCAAAGAACTCCAATAAGTTGTTTAAAGATGATTTCCCTCTAACAAAAACAGAAAATGCTGAAAAAACTCAGCAGGTCTGAAGCATCTGTGGAGAGAAAAACAGTTAATGTTTCGAGTCTGAAAAAGGGTCATGCGGACTTGAAACGTTAACTGTGTTTCTCTCTCCACAGATGCTGTCAGACCTGCTGAGATTTTGCAGCATTTTCTGTTTTAGTTCCGGATTTCCAGTATCTGCAGTATTTTGCTTTTATCCCTTTTACAAAACCATGTTGACTCTGCCTGATTGCTTTGAATTTTTCTAAGTGCCCTGCTATAACATCTTTAATAATAGCTTCTAACATTTTACAATTAAGGCCCACCCAGTGTGACGCACACCTGGAAGCGCTGAGCGCTCCCTGTGCGGGTGGGGGGAGTAGGCTGAGTTGGGGCTTACGTCTTTCGCACATACACGCAAAAGAGCGCAGAGATTAGTTTGATATGTAGAAATTTAAGTAAAGGATAAAAACAATTTTAAGACATGTCCCCTCATGTGACAGTGTCACATGAGCTGGGACAGGTCTATGAATTTTTTTGAACAATTTTATTAAAGTATCAAAACCTTCATGAAACCTCATCCCGCCCGTGGATGAGGTTTCATGATAAATGCGAAGGCCGCCTGGGCTCTTCGTCTGCCCACCAGCCTTAAGGTTGGACAGGCAGCTGTGTTAATTATTTCAATTGGAATTTAAATGGCCTTAATAGGCCTTTGACAGTTCGGTGGGCGTGCAGCTGACTGTGGTGAGCGCCCGCTGAACTCGAGATCCGAATGACGCGCGGCGATGTCGGAACGCACGCCCGATGTCACGCGTGTTATTTTATGCGTCAGCGAGCAGGCCCCGCCCCCACTCGCCAAACTGAAGATTCTGCCCCTGTTTTCTGTCTCCCTCCCTTTTTGAATAAAGGAGTTATATTTGCTATTTTCCAATCTAATGGAACCTTCCCAAATTCCAGGGAATCTTGGAAGATTAAAACCAAAGAACCAACTATCTCACTGGCCATTTCTTTCAAGACCTTAGGCTGAAGTCCATCCGGACCTGGGGATTGGTCAGCCCGCAGCCCCAATAATGTGCTCAATACCACTTCCCTGGTGATTGTAATTTTCCCGAGTTCCTCCCTCTCTTCCATTTCCTGATTTACAGCTATTTCCAGGATGTTACTTGTATTATAGTGAAGACTGAAGCAAAATACCTGTTAAATTCATCTGCCATCTCCCTACTTTCCATTATCAATTCTCCAGACGCAATCTCCATAGGACCAGCGTTCACTTTGTTAATTCTTTTCTTATTTAAACATCCATAGAAACTCCTACTATCCGTCTTTATATTGCTAGCCAGCTTTCTCTCATACTCTAATTTTTCCCTCCTAATTGATCTTTTAGACATTCTTTGCTGTTCTTTATATTCTTTCCAGTCTTCTGACCTGTTACCTGTCTTTGCATAATTATATGCTTTTTCTTTAAGTTTGATACTGTCTTTTTAACTTTTTTAGTTAACCACAGATGGTGGGCCCTCCCCTTGGAATTCTTCTTTCTCATTGAAATATATTCTGTGTATTCTAAAATATCCTTTTAAATGTCTGCCACTGAACTTCTATTGACATATACCTTAACCTCATTTGCCAGTTCACTTTAGCTAGCTCTGCTTTGATGCCCTCATAATTGCCCTTATTTAAGTTTAAAATACTAGTTTTGGACATACTCGTTTCTCCCTCAAAATGAATGTAAAATTCAATCATGTTATGATCGCTGCTACCTAGGGGTGATTTCTCTAGGAGGTTATCAATTAATCCTATCTTGTTACTCAATACCAGGTTGAGTATAGCCTGTTTTCTGGCTCCCTCCAGAATGTGCTGTTCTAAGAAACTATCCTGAAAACATTCCATGAACTCTTCATCTACGCGACCTTTGCCCATCTGATTTTTCTAGTCTATATGTCGACTAAAATCCCTCATGATTATTGCTGCACCTTTCTGGCAAGCTCCCACTATCTCGTCTTTTATACTCTGTCATCCTGTGTAGTTACAATTAGGGGGCCTGTACATCAACCCCACAAGTGAATCTTTGCCTTTATCATTTATCATCTCAACCCAAACTGTTTCTACATCCTTGTTTCCTGAACTTACATCATCCCTCTCTGATGTGCTAATACCATAATTAATTAATAGAGCCACAACCCCACCTTTTCCTAACTTCCTGTCCTTCCTAAATGTCACATAGCTTTCAATATTCAGGTCCCAATCTATGTCATCCTGTAGACATGTCTCTGTAATGGCTATCAGGTCATACTTACTTATTTCTATTTGTACTATCAGCTCATCTGTTTAGTTTCAAACTAGATGCATTTAGATACAGAGCCTTTAGTTTTGTCCTTTTATTATTTTGTAGTGTCTAGCCTTATCTGCTGATTTACTCTTAGATTTGTACTCTCTGTCCCTTCCTGTCACAGTCTGTTTATCATTTCTCATATTAATACCTGTCTCTCTTGCCTTGTGTCTACTCTTTGGTTTACCACATCTTCCCAAATTTGCTCCCTTGCCCCCATTATTCAGTTTAAAACTCCCTCTACTTCCCTGGTCAGGCAGCTCGTGAGGGAATCAGCCCCAGCACGGTTCAGGTGTAGACTGTCCCAATGGTACAGATCCCACTATCCCCAATACTGGTGCCAGTGCCCCACAAACAGGAATCCACTTCTCCCACACCAGTATTTGAGCCACACTTTCATTTCTCTAATCTGATTTGTCCTATTCCAATTTGCACTTGGCTCAGGTAATGGTCCAGAAATTATTGCCTTCTTCTTAATTTGGTACCTAGCTCATCATAGTGACTATGCAGAGCCTCCTCCCTCATCCTGCCTATATAGTTGGTACCTACATGGGCCATGACCACTGGATCCTCCCCCTCCTACTGCAAGTTCTTCTCCAGCCCTGAGCAGATGTCCCTAAACCTGGCAATGGGCAGGCAAAAAATCCACCTGGGCTCTTGTTCTTTGATATAGGGAACAGTGTCAATCCCCCTTACTATACTGTCACCTACTACCAGTACATTCCTTTTTGCTCCCCCCAAGTGCATGGCTTCCTGTACCACGGTGACATGGTCAGTTTGCTCATCCACCCTGCAGCCCCCACCCTTATCCAAACAAACTGAGAGAACCTCAAACCTGTTGGACAACTGTAGAGGCTCACATTCCTCACTCCTGCCCTCTGAGTCACCTTACCTGCCTCACCCACAGTCACACCCTCCTGTCCCTGGCCATTGGCCAAATCAGAAGACCCTATCCTAAATGGTGTGATTGCCTCCTGGTATAAAGCATCCATATAACTTTCCCCCTCCCTGATGTGGTGCAGTGTCTGCAGCTCAGCCTCCAGCTCAACTATTCTGAGCCAAAGTTCCTCGAGCCGCAAACACTTACTGCAGACGTGTTTGCCCTGGATCACAATGTTATCCAGGAGCTCCCCACATGCTGCAGCCTTGACTCATCATCGGTCCTTCCATCCTTAATGTGTTTTAAACAATTACTTAATTATAATAATCACTTATTTACATTGCCTACTTATATATTTTATTAACTTTACCACCAAATTGTGTACTATTTTAAACCTTAGGGAATGGGTATAGCTAACCCACTTACCAGATACTCACCAAACAGCTAGCTCCTTTCCCTGTGATAGAGCAAGAACCAATTTCTATGGGGTGAGAAAGGTGGAAAGGGGAGATGAACAACTCACCACTCCCCTCACTCCAAGTCTTCACTCCGTTTGCCAAGGCTGCACTAAAGAACCCTGAATTTCTCGTAAACTGAACTAGGGCTACAGTAACCAGATTCACCCAGTTAGCTAATTAACTACTCAACTCCTACAACTGGGAGTGACTTTACCCTGTCTAAACTGCAAGAAAGGAAGAACTTACATAGTACTTTCCAATTACTGCTAATTACAGACTAGATTAGATTTTAAGAGCAAAACTTAAGAACAAAATTAACATTTAAAACTCTCCTCTCACCAAACCCTCAGCCTTCAATCAGCTAGTCAACTGCACTCTGTGTGTCCAATGTAGGCAGTCCCCAATGACGATCATCGATGGAGCTAGATGAGAAGGTAAACTGGCGTCTTCCACTGGGACCATCCTGGAAGACCCCATTGAAAGGGGTGGAGAGCCACGTTTGGGAAGTTGGTTGAGGGGAAACAGGCAGGTAGAGGGGAATACTGCGAGGTTAGCCTCAGTTGGACACAGGGGGCAGAATTTTCTGCCTGTCAGGCAGGTGGTCCCGACTCAATATCCGGTGGGCGGGGAGCCGATCCCCGCCGGGGAAGCAGGCCCCGCCGCCATTTTACGTGGGCCAACCAATTAAGGCCCACCTAGCGTGATGTCCAGCAGGAAGCACTATGCGCTCCCTGTGCGGGCAGGGGGGTGGGATTCCCTAAAAGCAAGAGCGCGCTCTTTCACTCATGCGCACGACAGAGCGCACATCTCCCTGAGGCTAAGTGCTGCCTCAGGGAGATCGCTGACAGTTTGAGAAATATGAAAAATAGAAAAAAAAAATTCCCTAACATATCCCCCTCATGTCACCATGTCACATGAGATGGGACATGCTCATAATTTACATAATAACCTTATTAAACTGTTTGAAACCCTGCATGAAACCTCATCCCGCCACTGGATGAGGTTTCATGTTTTTTCTAGCTGCTGCCGGGGCTCCTGGCCTGCCCGTTAACCTTAAGGTTGGACGGGCAGGTCCTTTAATTGTTTAAGTGATCCTGTCAATGATCTCAATTGGCCATTGACAGGTCGGAGGGTGCGCAGCTGTTTTTGCTGTGCCCCCACCTTCCTGAAAATTTAAATGAGGCGGGGTGACATCAGAGGTTCTGCCCGATGTCAACCCGCATCATTTTACGTGTTGGTGAGCGGGCCCCGCCCCCTGCTCGCCCACAGCAAAATCCTGCCCTAGGGGTGTCTGAACAGGAGGGACTCCTCACAACCCCAAAAAGACAGTCGGGCCATGTGGTGTGGAAACCTACTGCCGCTGGTAAAACACCAGGGGTGGTGCAAAGAGGCCCTTTAGCAGCCACTTAAGGGCCTCAAATGGCCCAAGGGTGAACGGGCCACCTGGTGCCTCTCACACTGCTGGTAAAGTACCAGGGGAGGCGGGTAGACAATGAGCAAGATGCCACTGCTATGACACCTGATTTTAAAGCCCCACCCCCACCACCCCCAGTCTGCCCGCCCGCTCCCGGGAAGGCCGTAAAATTCCACGCTTTGTTTGCAAAGGTCCCAAGGAGTAACTTCAAGCTCAGATATCATCACTGCTCCTAATGACGATTCAAGCAGCCCATTTCCTCTTGTCACGAGGTGGGTGCAGTTATAGACCTCTCAGGCTACAGAACTTAACACGGTTGCGATAGATCAGGAATTACTTTCGGACATGGGCCCCGGGTTTCCTCAATGGGATCACAAACCAACAACGTGGCCTCAAAGATCATAGAATTTTGGGCATAAGTTACACACGAGAGTACAATACGCCCAAATCTCTTTGCTCCTTTACAACTGTTAATCAATTGCTCTGTCTGAAAGCATCTCCACCCATGTCAATGAAGCACCCCCCCCAAGTTACAGAGTGTTACATGCGAGTTTCCCTGCAATTGCCCTTGCTTAGCAGTGCTCCTTAAATTACGGCCAGATTTTCAAGCACAGCAGGAAGCAAAATCATTTTTCTGGCATTTTATTGTAATTGTTTGAGCTGTTTTATTTTTAAAAAAATCTATCCTCACTGAGGCCTGCACTGTATTTCTGTTTCTTTGAATAGATTTTTATGGCATAAGTGTAAGTCATGTTAAAAATCGAAAAGCTGCTCTGATTAAAAATGCTGTGCCTGATGTGCATGAATGATGGCTGAGTGAGTTAAGTCTTCAAATTTTTACACTTAAAGGGGCAATATTCTTCATTGTTTACTCTGATTTACATCCATTTTATGTCAGGTATATTTGAACGAGAAGCACAGGAAATTTGGCATTGACGGAATTGGGTGCATTTTGCAGTCTAAAGTCTAGGCCATGGGATTTTCCAAGAATTATTGCAACAAATTACCAACCTGAATATTGATTTCAAAACAATAGAAGATAAAATTTGTATATTGGCCCATAACCAGGTCTCATGAGTCTCTCTGTCTTATGAACTCAAAGGTGCTCAAATGATACAAAGGTGTATGCATGCTTCAGTTCTGCTTAAATGAAGCGTGGACTGGGTTGCAATTCAAATAATTGCAGTAAAAAAGGGGAATGACTTTGTTTCCTGCTGTGCTTGAAAATCTGGCCATAATTTAAGGCGCACTTGTGAGCAAGAGCAATTGCAGGAAACTCGCATGTAACACTCTGTAACTTGGGGGTGCCCCATTGTTATGGGTGGCGATGCATTCAGACAGAGCAATTGATTGACAATTGTGAAGGATCAAGGAGATTTGGGCATATTATGCTCACGTGTGTAACTCACACCCGAAATTCTGCAATCTTTTAGGCCACATTGTTGGTTTGTGATCCCAGTGCAGGAAGCCCCAGACCCATATCCGAAAGTAATTCCTGATTTATCACAACCGTGTTAAGTTCTGTAGCCCGAGAGGTCTATAACTGCACCCGCCTCGTGACAAGAGGAAATGGGCTGGTTGAATTGTCATTAGGGAGCAGTGAAGATATCTGAGCTTGAAGTTACTCCTTGCAATTTCAACATGCGCCATCCCAAAAAATTCCAATGCTTCACAATGAGCTTGACAAGGCACCACTCAAAATGCATGACAGAGCCTGGGCCATCACATCGTATCATCAGAATTCGAGCAATATCAGGCTGACGGACAGCTTTACTGATATATTTTAAACATGCGGCGTACAGAGGTCAAGTGTGTAGATGTTTATTGCCTGCACCATGCAGCAGGTTATTGGGTACCATACTCCAATGGGGTTATTTTGTTCCTCTTTCAATGTAAATGATATGTTGGTGATTATAGTGTATCAGCATTAAGGTCCCTCTGGGGTTAAAGGTCAAGTATTACCACTGATCTCTGGAATCCACTGCACAGTTCTAAGGGTCTGTTGCCTTGTGTAAGGCCATCAGGGGTCTGCCTTGTGGCAATTTGCTGGTTTTGCATGGCTGCACATAATCGTTTCATTTTACAGCTTGCAGCAGTGCCTGGATGATTCCTAGGTCAGTTGTACCTTTATAGATGGAGACATGTATTAGCAGTGAAAAGGATTATTGCCACTCCTCCTCAATAAAGCTTGAATGCTTTTCGATCTGGAACAGCTCTGACATATGTTACTAATTCATATTAATTCAACGCCGTTAATGATGAGGTATCATTACATCCCTGCAAGCGAGATGATCACAAAGCATTAAAGCTGCATTCGTGTTGTTCCAGCAACACTCACAATGGCATTCTGTGCAATTGGTTAAAGATGCTTTGTCAATGGAACTGGGTAAGTTTTTAAGACAGCCTCAGTCCCTGCTAGAATGGCTCTTTTTTAAAGAGTGTTGGCTGCTATCTGGGGGATAAATTCACTTTGCAGCGAAAGTAATCGGGGAGTTGTCAGACATGCCAAAACTTTTGTCGCTGAATCAGAAACTTGTGGATTGTAGTCCCACTCCTGAATCCCAGGTACACAATAGGTACATGTACATAATCCAAGGAGGCACGCCTGTCCAATACCGAGGGAGTGCTGCACTGTTAGAGGTGCCATCTTTCAGGTGAGATATTGAACCAAAGCCCTGTCTGCCCTCTTGCCATCCCCCTCACCAGGGCCTGCCTGATTGGCCCTGGCACCCCAAGACCCCACTTACCAGGTTATGGGGGTGTGGACCCACCATTGATAACTCCTCCTTCAGGTGCAGTCCTAGCAGTGGCCATCGCTCATGGTGGTACCGTTGAGGCTGCTGAGCTAATGACAGATAGCTCTTGGGGCAGGCAATCATCCTTAACAGGGATGCCAGATAGTAAATTGGCTACCACACACATGATGTGACACCAGCTTCATCCTCAGTTTTTCGGGCCAGTCAGTGTGACCCTCAATGTCAGCACTAAATTCAGCCCATAGAGTCGAACAGCGAAGGAGGCCATTTGCCCTGCAAAGCTGTGCTAGCTCTTTGAATAAGCTGTCCAATTTAGTCCCACACACCAGCTTTTTCCTCATAACCCTGGCAAAGTTAGCCCACTTAAAATGCATATCCAATTGCCTTTTGAAAGTTCCTATGGAATCTGCTTCCACCACTCTTTCAGGTAGGTGCATTCCTCACCATACCAACCCACTGTGAAAACAAACACTCACCGTTTCCCTCTTCTTCTTTTTGCCAGTTAATTTAAATCTGTTATCTCTTGTTGCCAACCTATACATCATAAGGAGCTGTTTCTTCCTCCTTCCTCAAACTAAAGCTCTCATTATTTTGAGTCCTGATATTAGACCTCCTTTAACTTACTCTGCTCTCAGAAGAGAATTGTCTACTTACATTTAATTAATTGGGATAAAGAAAGCTTAATCACTCAGAAGGCTAAAATATGTAAATATAGGGGCTGGGTCAAATGTGAATGTTAGTTGGTCGAGTTATCCTCCAATATTCAAGAGCTAATTTAATCTTACCTTAGACCAGGTTTCAAAACTGCACAATAAGTAAAGATGGAATGGCAATGCTCATATTTTCTCCCAAGATCCTATTTATGTTATAATGCATGGTACAGCAATTTTTTTTTCAATATGAATACTAACAGTGCTAAACCGATGATGCTTGCATATGTTGCTGAGTACTAGACCTTTATAACATATACATCCTGTCAGTTCTATTATATCACGCATTATGTGGAAAAAGCAGTTTAGCAAAATGCACTTAAGAAAACTTATGGTTACGAGACATAATATTTATGAAATGATACAATCCAGTTTGCACTTTACGAATGCAGAATAAAAGAGGAACGGATGATATCAATTCGCCTTATTTGAAGGGCACCCAGACAGGCTGTATGAGTGGACGCCTTGATAATCTGGTTGCTACTGGAAATTTATGATCTTGCCCCCGCCTCCCCCCACCTGAGTTAACCTCAACTGCTTCTCCTCCCTTAGTCACATTGGACTTCCCTCCATCAGGCTCAATCCTCGTTCCACCATCCTCGCCCGGCCTTCGTTGACCCTCAATCTACCCACCATGACCTGTGCTTAACTTTCATTCACCATTTCATTTCACTTTCATTCTGCTGTCACCATTGATTTTCCCCCTGGGCACCCAGGACCCTGTTACAGATGCCCCTCCATCACCATCGATTTTCCCCTTGACACCCTGGATTCTGTTATCCTTGACCTGCCACCCGTCATCCTCGAATCTCCCTCTATCACCCTTGACCTGCCCTCTGTTAACCTCAGTTCTCAGGACATGACCATTGATCTTCTCTGTATAATCCTAAATCTCCCCATAATCATGCTTCACCTCCCATCTATAGATATTGACCTACCCTATAGAGTCCAGCTTCCTCCTCCTGTCCTGCATGAGCCCTCGTGTGTCCTATATGACCCACGTTCATATCCTCCATCAGTCAACCATGCCCCAAGTCCCCTTGCACAGCCAGCACTCAATCTCAAAGCATCGGTGCCTCTTCTATCTTGGTCCAACAAAGTGTCTCATTAAAGCAAAGCAGCTCCTACTCAATCCAAATCCACCAAGAAGACAACCTCACCTGCTGCACATCACCTTTAACCAGTCATGAATCTGTTTCTAATTCATTGCATACATAATTGCAAAGGTACCATTTAATCTGGCAAAATGGTGCTTTAATGATTGGACTAATACATTAAAAATAGGTTCTCGCCGCTTGCATTTGGGAAGCTCAATTCAGCTTCAATCCACTTCGAAGTTAGTTACCTACTTTCATCCCACCGCCGGGAAGGTGACATTTCGCCTCGCACACAATTAAGTGTGCCCACCCATCTCGGTTCCCGCTTCTGGCAGGAGCACAAGACTCTGGCGACCGTTCAACACAGGAGTCAATAAATTGTGCTTAAAAGTAACTTTTATTCAATTCATAAGTGAAATCATTGAGGGTTAACACAATAGCTTTCAAATTAGAACAAAGGCATTTTCTCAGCAAGAGAAAAGTGTTTAGGTTTAAAAATAGCCATGTCCTTTTTTTCTGTTTATATTACCGTTATGAGACTAACACACTAAGGATGAAAGGGCTTGCATTAGCAAAGATAAAACTGATGTACTCCCTGAAGATCTGTGGCAATACATAAGCCTGGCATCTCAATCAATTGTATTACTGGCAAATACTGCTTGATGTATATTACATTATATAATAGGGGATACGAAGGGTCACGAGGACTCGAAACGTCAACTCTTTTCTTCTCCGCCGATGCTGCCAGACCTGCTGAGTTTTTCCAGGTAATTCTGTTTTTGTTTTGGATTTCCAGCATCTGCAGTTTTTTTTGTTTTTTTGATACTAGAGGTATATGGTTGCATTTTCCCAAATTAGGCTGGAACTTTACATGGAGGCTGTGGCCTGGATTAAAAGTCAGGGGACAAACCCGCCTCCAAGTGGCTGGGAAGCCCTGAGCTGATTTAATGGATATTGGACTGTTAATGGATTCAGGTCAAGGCATCTGCCCCCATCTAAGACAAAGTCCCACCTCCCAGACCAACCAGCCAAACAATGACAGCAGGTCTCTTGTCCCAGCAGCACCACTGAGAGTGGTGGCCAATGCTGGAACTACAGCCAGTCCCTAACAAAGACCTTTGCTGCCACTGGATAACAAGGTGAGCAGGAGGGTTTGCCATGGCCAGACTGGCAGGCCCCATCAGGAAGGCGGGGAATGGAACATGGCGACTGGGGAGTATTGTAGTGGGGGGCCTCCATGGGGCACAGGGTGACCAGCAAAAGGGAATCCCTCCTCCTATAGTCCGCAACAAGGCTGTCAGAGTTCACCTTCCCTTGCCATGTGACATGGATACAACCTCACCATTGGTAAAATACCAGTGGAGTTGGGCTGATGATGGTCACAGCACCCTCTGCCAGGATACCCTATTTTATGCCCTTCCTACTCCAACCAACTCCTGGGGTGGGGGCGTTAAATCCTGCCCTTAGTTTTTAAACACATGGCAGCTTCATTTGCGGGTCCGTAACCTGGAGAGTTCTGCACCTTCCAGTTCAATCTTCTGGAAGGTGGTCAACCAAGAACCTGCCTGGATTGTCATCCAGTTAGGGATAGCAGGCGTGTTGAAGAGGCAGGAGGACAATTGTGATTCCAAGGGCAGCTGTTCAGCTTTTACTGTATCTGTAGTGAGCTTTCTGCTGAGGTGAATGGGATGAGAGAGGATGAGAGGCAACTGGAGACACAAAATGGGCGGAGGAAATTGTAGCCGCTGCATTGTTCAATTGTTCTGTATTTGATTATGTGAGTCTGTTTACAACTGATCCTCACTGTGTCTGATTGTTAAGTTTGGTTGTGGACTCAGGGAAAAGTAAACAACACTGCTTAAAGAGCTGGAAGTCAGAGCTGAAGCATGGAGTAGACATTTTGAAGCACTGCGAATGAAACCTGTTACCCACATAGAAACTAGTGTCATGCCTGCGTAGATGTGAGATATGAAATACACAACAGCCACCTCTTCATCACCTGCACAGCCCATGACAACAGTCCCCAGGAGTTAATCAAGCAATGGTGAACCTCTGCCTGTGGATGACCTCAGGTTTGTTGCTTTGTACCTTTAATGGCCTGGTAAAATTCCCCCCATGCAGTCTTAGTTTAGATGATGGGCTTCTGATCTATGACCTGATCCAATAACCTTCGAGCAAAAGCTGGGAGCGCTACCAACTGAGACAAGCAAACACACACACAATTATCAGTGGGGGAATGCATTTTGGAAGACATTTCTAATAATGTGCTTTAGGACACTGAAGCAAAATAGGGACATAGAGACAGAAGTGGGTCTTTTAGCTCTTTGGCTCTGCTCAATCATTCATTGCGATCATGTCTGACCTGTACCTCAACATCATTTACCTGTCATAACTCCGTACCCTTTGATAATCTTGCCTAACCAAAATCTAACAATCTCGGTCTTGAGAGTTCCAATTTTGTCACTGCATCCACCAGAATTAAAATGAGCAATTAAAGCCAAGCAGTCCATTAAGGATGTTTTTGGAAAGTTATTTTCCTGCAAATACACAGCTGTAGGGATAAATCCTCGAAAATACTGAAGTCTGAGAAAATTTTTATTGCCGTACTGAATTATCTACTGCAGAAATTTGTGCAGTCTCTTTCTTTCATCACCAATAAACATTTCATTAGTATTCCACTGATCTTAACGCTATCTTCAAGCTGAATCTTCCACTTTCTTCTGGCTTGTGACAGCAACCATTTTATAATGGGGTGGGGGCAAGTGGAGATGGGTGGAAAAGAGTAATGCTTGTAACCAAAGGAGCCACATTTTAAATCTGATTTCCATCTGATAGCAGATGATGCTGTTCTCTTTTGATTGCCCAGAGCGCATGACCAAACTTCACTCTCTCATCACTACAATTTGAATATCCTAAAAGCAATGTCACAAATACAGATGTATAGATGTATTTGAAATGCAGAAACTCTCAGAACCATATTTTAAAAATATAATCTTCAATTGAAGGTTTATGCCTTAAAACTTTTAAAAAAAAATCAAAGCATATTATTTCTTTAAACCAATGCAAAAGACTGAAAAGTTATACATCTTCTGAAAAGAAGATAGATTGATGCTTTCATATTGAGTTCCTAAGTTCCAGGTCTTTTGGCTCATAGCCTCAAACCCTGGGAAACACATCACTGAGAAACTTTAAAGGGAAAGCAAGATTTGCATTTATATAGCACCTTTCACAACCTCAAGGTGTCCCAAAGTGTTTCATCCTTGATGTCAATAAACACAAGTCCGTTAATTGAAGCAGAGAATGACCAGTGGTCAAAATGAAAGAGGGGGTAAATTGCTTTCTGAAATTTTCATTGCCCCTCTTGCCTGGTCCTCCTGTGAACCTAACAACTTGTTGAGTCTAGAGAAATGATATGATCGCAAATAAAATTTCTGAAATATGGATTTGAACTGATTGTTTTGAGGAGACATTATTATAATGGTGCTATTTGCAATTATTGCTTTGTAAGACCTTTTTGACAAGACTTAATTATCGGCCGGTTAAATGTTTTTAAAACATCGATTGTCAGAATTGAGATGTACATGCGAAGGAGTGAGATTTATAAGATGGATTGCACAGCAAAGATCATTTGAAATTAAATGCATTTAGATTGGATTATATTGATCAAAAGGATAAATAGACTATAATTTCATTTGCAGAAAATTTAAACAGTCATTTTCAACTTCTACTTAACTGTATGTCAATATCCCTTAGCTGAATGATATGATAATATGTGCATTAAAACTCTGAATAATCGGAATGCAAGTCCAATATCTGGCATGCCAATATGACAGCATCTTTGGATTTATTTTGCTGCATGACCCATAAAAACTCTATCTGACATCTTGCCAATATCCCCATAGATCCAGCTGTGCACACGTAGCTGCTGTCTCCATTAATAAAAAAAGAACTGAAGGTTCTGAAGAACTGAGAACTGAAGAACTGAAAAAAAGAACTTTATGTTCAGAATCAGCTGTGCCATGATCCCAAATCCAAATTGTGCTAGTTTGGACCTAAGAAGCTTTCTCCCTGTTGACCCAGTTTGGATCATGGTCATCGTGGGTAGAGACAGATCAACCACCTTTTCCCTGTCCCCCTCAAACCCTGCTCCCCCAGCACAGCCTAGTCTACATTCTTTCAATAAAGAAACCACAAAGAAACTTTGAAGTCCAAGATTCAGAAGGTATGGGATTCTAGATCTAAGAATGTTAGCATCAGCATTCGCCCTCCTTATAATTTTACCTTTTGCATTACCTTGTGGCTTATAAAAGAAAGCTACCATTTCAAAAATGAGTAACACGCTTCCAGAATCTTAATAGCCTAAATTTCAAAACCAGCATTTCAAAGCCATCGCATATTTAACACTAAAAGATCAGCTGACTTGGATGACACAGCATGGGTTAAAGACTTCAAATGGCATTGCACAGAATCCTAAATACAGAAAGCATTGTTCTGTAAGCTGAGCTGTGAAAGAAAATGGAGCATGGTGAAATATGTTCGCTATTATGTATTATAATCTAATGTTTGGCAGTACAAGGAGTAGATTACAATGCATCATCCTGTAATGCGATGAAATAAAATCCAGCAGAATATGGTGCTGGAATGCATATGCTACAACAGGGCAAAATACAATGGCCTATATCTTCCATTCCCTGGGATGCCGTACCTGAGGGGTACTGCGGAGATGCACTAGAAAACACCCTCCCCTCCACCACGCCCTCTGGAAGTCACCACATGAGGATTGCATGCAATTGCCTGGAATGTTCAAACTTCCATTGGGCTATTAGCCTGCAAAGGGAACCATCCGACACTGCAAATTAAATCACAAACTTTGGATGGTTCCAACTGTCTTACAGTAATAGTTACCCAGAAAGAGTTAGAAGAATTAAAACCACTTGTAACTTCTGGGTAACTATAGCACTGCCAAACCCCTGACTCTCACGCAGGACTCCCCTCCTATCCCTCAACCCTCCACAGAACCCCCTTCTACAACCCCAACCCACCTGGATGACCATCCCCAAACCAAAAACCCAACAAGGGAGTCCCTGAATATCCCCCACCCCCCACCCCCCCACCCCCAATTACACAACATCATCCCCCTGACTACATCCCTGTTGGGAAAAAGAGACAGTTTAAGTAAGTTCTATTTGTATTTGTGGATGTTAGGAATGAGTTTTAGCTTCAGTTTGATTTGTATTTCTGTATTTGTGTGTTATGAAATGTCAAATTGAGTTTTAGTTTCACTTTAAAAAGGTGCTTGCATTTCTAGTGAGAGTTTCACAATTGTAGGCTAAGTTAAGCAAACAAGAGTAGAGAAAAACAGTGCTGTCGCCTAGAAACAGGGGTCCAGAAAGGCAGGTCCCTCCCACAGACACAAACACAGAAAAGCTAGAAACAGCAGTTTGTTTTGGAAGTTGTTGGTGTTCAGCTGGTTTTGAAAACAGCTGCCGGACAGAAGCAACCTAGAAGGGACAGATAGTCAGTTCCAAGCTAAAGTCAGTTGAAAATAGCTGCCAGAGAGAGACTGGAGCAAAAGGGACAGATAGCATGTCCCAAGCTAAAGAAAAGATCCCAGAATCCAGGGGAGTGGAACAGGAGAAAGTCCCAATCAGATCTTCCAGTCAAAGGAAAGACAGGAACCTGGGAAAGGTCCTGTTAAGTGAAGTTAAGAGTGAAGGCAAGAGAAAAAAGCTCCAAGCTTCAGATGTAAAGAGACAAAAGCTGCAGAAAGCAGATTTAAAGTGAGAATAGCTTGCAAGAGGCAAGAAGGTCCAAAGAGACAACTGAAGGTCTGTAACTCTTTGCAATGGGTTTGTGAAGCAGTGGTACTGTTGACAGCTGAGTCGGTGAGAGAGAGTGCATGGAAGACACCTTGGATGCATGCTGTGACCCAGGGAAGAGGAACATCGGAAGAAGAGTTCGAAACCCTGCAGGTGAACCCTTGCGGAAAGCATCCGAGAGAAAGCATCGGTTTGGGAGAAGATTTGAAACCCTCATGTAAAAGACAAAGTGCAGCGAGACTTGTTGGCTCACAGTGTGACAAGTGTCTTGGGGGAGTTGTGGAGAGATCCATAGCATCTGATTGAGGTGGCATCTGTCACTTGGTTTCAGAGCGCGGTGTGTTTGACCACAGGCTGCCTATTGGTTTACATGACCTTTATATTTACTGTGAATCTTACAGTATGAGATAGCTTTTGTAACTTGTATTATCTTCACAAATCTTTATATATTTGTAAAGGTATACTTGTGGGTGAAGAAGTATTTTAATATAATTCATCTTTTCTTATTTAATAAATATTTTATTCTTTTGTTAAAAGTTCATCAGCTGACACCTGTGGCTCTGTTCAGTAGCTACTCCCCATGTATCTAAACAAACATAAAAGTTAGGATCTATCAAGCTGGATTCCACCCTGGGATCAGGCTTATCCAGGTTAATCTCAGCTGGGCCCATAACAATCCTCAAACTCCACTAACCATCCCAGCTGACTACCCCCCCACTGATCACCCCCCCGCTACTGACCTCCCCCCACTGACTCAACACCCAACACCCTCCCCACTGCCCACCCAATCCTTCCCATCCTACAACACCCAACCCCCAGCCCTACCCACTTACCTTACAAATTTACCTTCTCCCTGGCTTCCCAAAGTGGCTGGGCCTTTAAACATACCTGCTTTACGGCAGCTAGTGCTGTAAAAAAAGGGAGGTGGCTTCCTTACCTCTGACTGTCCTGTCCCCGACACAAGGCCACGGGAACCAGCTGCATTGCACTGTCCTAACCCGGCCTGAGTCAGAAAGACGGGCGAGAAAGGGGGGCTCCGTTTCCAGGTAAGTAACTAGGAGTGGAGTGGTGATCCGACTCTGATTGCCACTCATGGATGTTCAGGGCCAATGTAATATTGTTGAAACAAGGCAGCAGCAACTTGCATTTATATAGTGCTTTTAAGGTCGTAAAACATCCCAAGGCACATCACAGGTATATTGTCAAACAAAATTTGACATTAATCAATATAAGGGGATATTAGGACAGGTGACCAAAAGCTTGGACAAAGTAATAGGTTTTAAGGAGTGTCTTTAAGAAGGAGAGAGAGGTGGAAATGTTTGGGAAGGGTATTTTAGAGCTTGGGGTTCAGGAAATCAATAGTGGAGTGATTAAACCAAGCATGTGCAAGAGGCTAGAATTGGGGCAGCTTAGAGATCATGAGTGATACCATAACATTCAATGCAGTGCATGATGACATAATCTGGTAAAATGTAATTCACCACATGACAACATGAATATCAATAAAGAAATGCATCAGGTCTTACTGGTGAGAGATTATGGCCTGCATTTTTCTACAGAGGGAGAGGGTCTCCGACTTAAGCCAAAATAATGCCGGAGACCTGATTCCCACCCCGCACCCAGCAGCCAACATTTTCACCAAAGGGGGGATCGGGGATGGGTTGTAGCTGGCACATCTGTGGTTCATGGAGGCAGCTGCATGATTGTCAAACAGATCCAATTTTCATAACTGGGATATCCAAAACACAACTTGTGGGCTTTGGAACTTCCAGGAGAACTTACCAGAGTTCTTTGGAGAGGTAGGATACTGTTTTGGATAGGTCCAGGAACACCTTTGGGAGAGGCCAGATATCCTTTTGGAGGGGTCAGGTGCCCTTTAGGATTGTTAAAAGTAGACATGAAAGTGCATAGAAAATGTATAAACTTATTGGAACTGTCCAAGCTGCCAAGGGAACTGATAAGCTGTGAAAGCATTCAAATCTCTTGGCCTTTAAATTTGGCAAAAAAAACACAGGCTTTAAAAAAACATGCTGCAATAAAAAATGTTTGCTATTTCACTCTGTCTTGGCATAAACCGGATAGCGATCATCGTAGGATTGTGCTACATGACTGATTTTCACACCTGATCATTATCAGAGTGGGGCGCTTGTCAGTTGACAGCTCCAAGTGGTTGTAAATTCTTTGATGTGGGGTTATGAATACAATCACTTAAGACCATAAGACAGAGGAGCAGAAATTAGGCCATTCGGCCCATCGAGTCTGCTCCGCCATTCAATCATGGCTGATAAGTTTCTCAATCCCATTCTCCCGCCTTCTCCCCGTAACCTTTGATCCCCTTACCAATCAAGAACCTATCTATCTCAGTCTTAAATACACTTAATGACCTGGCCTCCACAGCCTTCTGTGGCAATGAATTCCATAGATTCACCACTCTTTGGCTAAAGAAGTTTCTCTTCACCTCTGTTCTAAAAGGTCTTCCCTTTACTTTGAGGCTGTGCCCTCAGGTCCTAGTCTCTCCTACTAATGGAAACACCTTCCCCACGTCCACTCTATCCAGGCTTCTCAGTATTCTGTAAGTTTCAATCAGATCCCCCCTCATCCTTCTTAACTCCATCGAGTGTAGACCCAGAGTCTTCAAACGTTCCTCATATGTTAAGCCTTTCATTCCTGGGATCGTTCTCGTGAACCTCCTCTGGACCCTCTCCAGGGACAGAACATCCTTCCTGAGATACGGGGCCCAAAATTGCTCACAATATTCTAAATGTGGTCTGACCAGAGCCTTATAAAGCCTCAGCAGCACATCCCTGCTTTTATATTCTAGTCCTCTCGAAATAAATGCCAACATTGCATTTGCCTTCCTAACTATCGACTCAACCTGCAAGTTAACCTTAAGAGAATCCTGGACTAGGACACCCAAGTCCCTTTGCACTCCAGATTTCTGAATTCTCTCCCCATTTAGAAAATAGTCTATGCCTCTATGCTTCCTACCAAATGCATGATCTCACATTTCCCCACGTTGTATTCCATCTGCCACTTCTTTGCCCATTCTCCTAACCTGTCCAAATCCTTCTGCAGCCTCCCTGCCTCCTGAATGCTATGTGTCCCTCCACCTATCTTTGTATCATCTGCAAACTTAGCCAGGATGCCCTCAGTTCCTTCATCTAAATCATTAATGTATAAAGTGAAAAGTTGTGGTCCCAACACTGACCTCTGCAGAACTCCACTAGTCACTGGCCGCCACCCTGAGAAGGAGCCCCTTATCTCCACTCTCTGCCTCCTGCTAGACAGCCAATCTTCTATCCATGCTAGTACCTTGCCTCTAACACCATGGGCTCTTATCTTACTGAGCAGCCTCCTGTGCAGCACCTTGTCAAAGGCCTCCTGGAAGTCCTAGTAGATAACATCCATTGGCTCTCCTTTGTCTAACCTACTCGTTACCTCCTCAAAGAATTCTAACAGATTAGTCAGGCATGACCTCCCTTTGATGAAACCATGCTGACTTTGCCCTATTTTACCATGCACTTTCAAGTATTTTGAAATCTCATCATTAATAATGGACTCTAAAATCTTACCAACAACCGAGGTCAGGCTAATTGGCCTGTAATTTCCCGTCTTTTGTCTCACTCCCTTCTTAAATAGGGGGATTACATTAGCGATTTTCCAGTCCTCTGGGACCCTCCCTGACTCCAGTGATTCCTGAAAGATCACCCCTAATGCCTCCTCTATCTCTTCAGCTATCTCCTTCAGAACTTGTTTTTATAATGGATTAAACACTTGGAATGAAATATTTGTTTTTATGAGGGATTACGTAATTGAATGAAATGTTTTACAAGGGATTATATAGTTGAAGGAATATAAAATAGTGAATGTTTTTTTATTAATGAGGGGCCTAAGTTTTTGTAAAGTTTGAGAAGGACTTTGGCTTAGCCAAAATGGCACAGGAGACCTGATTCCATAAGTTCTGCCTCCAAAACTGGCATTCTCAATTTTTGCCAGGGGATGAATCAGGGTAGGTTGTAGTTTGCACGGCCATGGTTCACAAAGGCAGTGCATATGTAAAAGTACAGCTACCTTCAAACAGATTCAATTTTCGTAACTGAGATGTCCAAAGCCGGATCTATGGGCTTTAGACTTTTCAGCGGAATGTCTAAAGCTGCCAAATTTCATTGCAGGAGAAGGGTTTCCATTTGGATAGGTCCAGGAATACCTTTTGGAGAGGCCAGATGTCCCTATGAGAGAGATCAAGTGCCCCTTAGGATTGTTAAAAGTAGATATGAACTTGTCAAAAATGGATAAACTTATTGGAACTGTCAAGCTGATTAGAACAGCCAAGGTGTCAAGGGAACTGTCAAGCTGTCAATGCATTTAAAGCTTCTGTTTAAATTAAAAAAAACATGCTGTAGTTTAAAGAAAAGTGCTTACTATTTCACTCCGCCTATTGACATAAGCCTGAGGGTTTTAATTACAGGAATTATGCTGCATGACTGATTTTACAATCTATCATTAACACTCTGGGGTGCCTGTGAGTTCACTGTTTGACAGCTTCAAGTGGCTATAGGAAGGAGGCAGTGGCATAGTGGTATTGTCATTGGACTGGTATTCCTGTGGCCCAGGATAATGATCTGTGGACCTTGGTTTAAATCCTACCATGGCAGATGGTGGAATTTGAATTCAACAATATTTCATTTCAAGTGTTTAATCCCTTATAAAAACAAGTTCTGAAGGAGATGGCTGAAGAGATAGAGAAGGCATTAGGGGTGATCTTGCAGGAATCACTCAAGTCAGGGAATTAAAAGTCTGATGATGACCATGAATGATTGTTGTAAAAAAACTCATCTGGTTCACTAATGTCCTTTAGGGAAGGAAACTTTCTGGCCCACATGTGACTCCAGAGCCACAGTAATGTGGTTGACTCTTAAATGCCTCTGAACAAGGGCGATTAGGGATGGGTAATAAATATTGGTCCTTGCCAATGATGCCCACACCCACAAAAAAATAAAGCCTTTGATGTGGGGCTATGAATACAAATGCTTGTTTTATAAGGGATTAAGCGCTTGAATGAAATTCTTGCTTTTATAAGGGATTATGCAGCTGAAGGAGTGTATGTGAAGCAAATGGTTTTTTTTGAGCGAGTGTTTTTATAAAAATTAAATCTGAGAACTTCATTTCATCTCAGCATGGGTCCTGAGGTCTGCCCTTGATGAATACTGGTTGAGTTGACATAAAGAGTGTAAGGGCAGAGGGTGGTGAGTGGGGGCATTGGTTGGCATGAGTTGGCGCTAAATTGACATAGGGACTATAAAGGCCCCTGGGGGCTGGTAGAGGGGCATAGGTTGGCATGGAGGATATGAGGGGACATGGGAGTTGGGAAGAGGAACACGGGTTGGCACCGGGGCTATAAAGGTCCATGGGGGTGGGGAGTGGACATATCTTGGCATGGAGGGCATGAGGAACCATGGGGGCATGTGGACCATGAGGTGGGATGGGTTGGCATGGATAGGGCATGGGGACTTTGCGGTGGATGAGGGGATGTGAAGGGTGAGGGCTGTTTTTTTGTTTTATTGGTTACTTTACAGCTGGGATGAAGTCCCAGGTCACCAAACAGGGCCTTTCACATGGCCCGTTTCTGCACCTGGCAGCTGCTTTGGCTGAATCTGAACTTTCGGGGCAGCAGGCCTGACTCCCAGTTAGACCGCTCCCTCATCCCAACCCCGGAATAAAAATTAGACCATCTGGGGCACTTTCTCCTGAGAGAGTTTGCGGAGCTGGGAATTTTCCTGACTCAGGAGTGAAAATTCAGGCCTGTGTTGCTATAGGCATTTCCTAGCTCTCATTTAATGGGATCCCCAATCCATCAGCAATGATAATTAAACATTAGTTCCAGATTACTACATTCCAGTCTACAGAAAGATTTGGTGATAATGGGTGTAATTTTCCCAAATATGCACTAAGTGCGGTAGTGGGCAGTCAAAATGGTGTCCTACCCACCGACGGTGATGGCAGGTTCTCACACCGTATCATCCCAATCCCGTCACATTATTTACGCATTTGCAGGAAACACTCCGTTTCCATGGCGGGCGGGTTCTCACTTGCCCTCCCGCCATCACCCCACTGTAGCATCATGCCGCCCGCCATGTTTAAAAAGGCAGCCACCAGCACACTGCTCATCGCTACCAGCTCACCACTGCTGCCCGGGAGACATGGCCAGCAGCCCCCAGGTTTAATGCTGGGTCCCTCGAGCGACTGATGGATGCCGTGGAGGCCCGCCAAGATGTCCTGAACCCCCGCTCTGGCCGCTGGATGGGCAGCAGCATGATCAATCCAGCTTGGGAGGCAGTAGCAGCGGTGGTCAGCGCCAATGCCCTTCAGAAGAGGACGGCCACCCGGTGCTGCAAGGGGATGAATGATCTCCTCAGTTCCACTTGGATAAGTCACTCTTTTCATCACTCTCAATTCGCACACTCACAAACCCAGCACACACCCACAGGGCCCTCACTCACTGCCAGTTCAAGGGACATCACCATTCATTCTCTCACACACACCTTCATTGTCCTCAGCCCGTCCGTGGGACCACTCACCACCCACACACACCAGGCACAGTTATCATCTGGCCCAACAGGCATCCTGCTTACACTTTCCCCATCTCTATCCATGCAGGACAAGCTAGTACACAAGAGAGAGAGAGGTCGCAGACTGATGATGGAATGCTCTAAATCAAGGTCCTCACGGACTTTGAATACAGAGCAATCCAGCTGGCTGGCAAGGATCTGACCGGTCCTGTGCTAACGGTGAGGTCAGTGCTGCTCTGCCAAGTGAGGATCCAGCAGTGCAACATCCATCAGACGACCATACCGTGAGTGATGTGTCCTCTTTCACAGGCCACTGCCATGCACTAATTATCTCCCTTTGCTTTCGCAGGCACATCTGCCAAACAGCCGACAGAGTCCATGACCCAGGGCCTCCAATCAAGCCCTGAATGAAACCTCCAAAGGGGAATCTGAGGTCCCATCACAGCGCTCACCCACACCCTCCACCAGCGCAGAGACACACACCTCGGTGGGCCCTAGCTTTTGGGTAGCCTCGGGATCACAATCTGGTGAGCGCTTCACACTGTCTGATCCACAGCAGGCAGAGGCAGGGACTTCCCAGGTCCCTGGCATTCAGAGGACTGCTGGAGGCCAGAAATTTGCTGAGTCCGAGTCAGATGACGAGCCTCTGGACTTGGTCATATCACAGTCGCTGGAGCTGCAAAGGCAAGCTCGGGAACATCAGAAAAGGATCTCTGCTGCACTCCTCAGATTGCAAGGCAGGATGGAGGAATCCATCCTCCTTCAGGCTGTGGTGGCAGCGCCGGCATGCCAATGTACCAAGATCAATACTGGTAGGGTGGCGGCAGCCATGGAGACCTTGGTCCAGGGCATTGCTCCTGCACTGCTGCGTGGACGGAACTCCATCGCTGACGCCATAGTTGGCCTACTACAGTGTGTATACGAGAGGGGTGCGGGGCAGCTCGGTCCCACTTCAGCTACCCCTTCCCCTCAAGGAGTCAGCCAGGGTCCCCATAGGGAGAAGGATCAGCAGGTGCCCACTCCAGGCCCATCCACCCAGGTGACTCCGAGAGTGACCTTCCCATCCGAATCCCCTCTTGCTGTGACCTCAGCAGCTCCAGCTTCACAGGCCAAGGAGGGTGTCACTGCCACACAGTAGGACAAAGCAGTCCGGGGCCCTCCAGGTCTTGGCTCTCAGAGGACGCCCGCTAAAGTCATCACAGACTGGGCGTCAGCAGGCAGCCTCCACCTCCGCTGTGAATGTCAGGGGAGCACCAAGACGTAGAGGCAGGTTTAGGAAAGTTACGGAGAATTAGTTGTGCAACCTGGGCACGGGTGTTAATCACTTGTACATAATGTTCACTATTGTCAATAAATTCCCAAGAATGTCTCCCTGCCTATGGCTCCTTGTTCTGATGAGCAGTGTTCCTGTCACTCAGATGTGAAACCTTTCAGCACAAGATAAAGGCAGGTGTCTCAGTCCAGGGCCTCCTCCCTGTGCTCTGTGCAGCCTTCAGACCAAAGTGATGGTCCAGCCGCACACTCCCTGGAAACATTACTGATGCCTGCAACTCGGCGGTGCTGGTCATTGCTGCCAGAATGTTGTGGGCAGGCACCACAGAGTTCCGTCATTCTCTCTGTGTGCTCTCCACACCGTTAAGGTGTGACCAGTGATGCTGTGCTCCTGAAGGGCTCAGGTGCTGAAGGTGGACAAAGGATCAGATGCTTCGAAAGTTTCCTGGCTGTGTCTCCATGATATGACCCTGACCACAGAGCACAAGCGAGCTGCCCTCGGCCAGACAGGAGTCAGAGATTCTCAGAGGCTATAGAATCATAGAACACTACAGGCCATTCAGCCCTTCTAGTCTGTGCCAAAATATTATTCCGCCATTCCCATTGACCTGCACTAGTCCATAACCCTCCAGACCTCTCCCATCCATGTATCTATCTAACTTATTCTTAAAACTCAAGAGTGAGCCCGCATTTGCCACATCAGATGGTAGCTCGTTCCACACTCTCACCACTCTCTGAGTGAAGAAGTTCGCCCTAAAGTTCCCCCTAAACCTTTCCCATTTCACCCTAAAGCCATGTCCTCTCATGTTTATTTCTCCTAATCTAAGTGGAAAGAGCCTACTCGCATTTACTCTGTCTATACCCCTCATAATTTTGTAAACTTCTATCATATCTCCCCTCATTCTTCTATGCTCCAAGGAATAAAGTCCTAACCTGTTTAATCTTTCCCTGTAACTCAACTCCTTAAGACCCGGCAACATCCTAGTAAAGCTTCTCTGCACTCTTTCAATCTTACTGATATCCTTCCTGTAGTTAGGCGACCAGAACTGCATACAATACTCCAAAGTTGGCCTCACCAATGTCTTTTACAACCTCACCATAACATCCCAACTCCTATCTCAATACTTTGATTTATGAAGGCCAGTATGCCAAAAGCTTTCTATACAACCTTGTCTACCACTTTCAGGGAACTATGTATCTGAACTCCAAGATCCCTTTCTTCCTCTGCACTCCACAGTGCCCTACCTATGTGAAGACTTATGGAGTGTCCTCGTTTGCATGTCGTCATCATCCTCTTGCAATCAAGTGACTATTAGGGCCTCCACTGCATCTCCATGATAGGAGCATTATCAGAGGGTTTGTGCGCTGCCATCAGCCAGACTGGAGTCAAATGATCACAAATAAGTTGAGGATCTATGGGGACACCTCAATGCATGTTGTCATCACCCTCAACAAATCTAGCAACTATGAGGGTCTCCCGAGCAACGTTGCCTCGTCTAGCCAGTGTGAGGGCCTCATCCCCACTATTGTTGCCTCCGAGGATCTCCTCAGCCTGATTCCCATCGATGTCCTCTCTTCAGAGGAGATGTGCAGCTCTTCCATCTCCTCCTCAGCCAGCACATCTCCCAGTCGGAGCGCCAGGTTGTAAAGGGCACAGCAGACGACGACGCTGCGTGACACCCTCTGTGGACTATATTGCAGGGCTCTGCCAGAACGGTCCAGGCACCGGAACCCCATCTTCAACATCCCAATGGTCTGCTCCACCAAGTTCTGAGCTGCTTCATGAGCCTCATTATAACATCGCTTTGCTGCAGTTCGAGGTCACCACCCAGGTGTCATCAGCCACAGCCTCAGTGGGTAGCTCTTGTCCCCTAGGAGCCATCCCTGCAGCCTCTGTGGACCCTGGAAGACTCAAGAAATCTGTGACTGACTGAGGACGTAGGTGTCGTGCACAGTCCCTGGAAACCATGCGCAGACCTGCAGGATGCGTTTCTGGAGGTTGCATACCAGCTGCACATGCAGTGAGTGGAATCCCTTGCGGTTGATATAGTTCACCCTGTGCAGTGGCAGAGACCTGAGCACCACATGGGTGCAGTCGATTGCACCCTGCACATGTGGGAATCCTGAGATCCAGGAGAATCCAATGGCCCTTGCATCCTGGCTGTCCCGGTCCCGGGAGACATGCACAAAGTTGTGTGCCCTCACAAAGATGGCATCCGCGATCTCATGGATGCATTTGTGGGTGGCGGCTTGTGATATCACGCAGAGGTCACCTTTGGAAGGAGCTACTGGCATAGAAATTGAGTGTCGCGGTCACTTTCACATCCATTGACAATGGATGCCCTCCATGTCCCCTTGGCGTCAAGTCCTGCAGTAAGTGGCAGATGTGAGCAACCAGGTCCCTAAACATGCGCAGTCGTCGGCGACACTCGTTCTCAGTCATCTGCAGGAATGACAGGTGGCGTCAATAGAGCCTGGGTGTTGCTTGACACCAACCAGCCACGACTCACTGTTGCTCCTGGGGAGTGTGTGCAGCTTCCCCTGCAGCCCCTTCTACCTGAGGTTGCTGTTCCTGCCTTTGCATGGCCAGGTGCCTCAGTCGCTCTCTCCTCCGTCTTCTTCACTCTCTGTAGGCCATCAGACGTACAGCTAGGTCACAAGGATCCATGATCCTGACATGGTCCGCCGGCAGCATGAAAGAGAGAGAGACGTGGTTATCATGGGTGAAATTATTACCTTTCCTGGTCCTGTCTGACAGCCCCTTAATTCTTCCCGGAGAGTGCTGGTCACCCCTCGGATGGCCATTAATGAGGTCGCTGCAAGGTTGTCCTGTCAGCCTATGACATGGGGGAGACAGCTCCTAACCAGGTTGCTGAGATTGCAAGGGGCAGTGAGTGCCTCCAGCAGTGACCGCTACACGGTCACCGTTGCTGAGGAGATCGTGCAATGTGTGCAGTCCAACTGCTCCGCGGTCCAGTAAAGTGGTCGTGGACTCGAAGTCTGTGCCAGGGGGTGGGGTGTGGGGGGTGGCGGGGGGAGAAGGTCTGGAGCCCTTGATGGCACTTTGGTGCCTCTGCATTGCTTGCGTGGGCGGGCAGGCTAAGAGCACGACCCCGATCATATCACTGTGGCTGCGCCTGATCTGTCTCAGTAGCAGAGCGATTGTCAGTTTGTACAAGTATCCCCACTGCATGGCCACTTCCCCCACCTACCCTGCCCCCCACCTCGATTCCTTGTGCATGAGATCCAACGCCAGGGCAGCAGTTGCACCCCCACCACCCCCGAAAACAGCAACAATTGTCGCCGAGGCTGGGGGGGGGGGGTGGGGGGGAGGCACTTCACCCAGGACCCCCCGCGCCCCTGAAGCCTGCAAAGCAACAGGCGACCCTGGCGAGCTGTGGAGAACGATGCTGCTTCACTCACCTCAGCTCCCCCAAAGTGAAGGCCGCCGAGCGCACGTTGCTTGTGAAACACGTCGCTGTGCTTTCCCGCCAGCGTGGACGGATGATCCGGCGGGCGAGGGTCGAAGAGCCTGGCGAGATGGCCTTGTAATGAAGTGCTGATGTGTTACAATGAGCTCCCAACAGCCATTGGCAGGAAACGGGCAGAGTAGACGATCAGGACCTGCCTTCCCACCATTGTGAAATCGATCGCGCCATGTTGTCTGCACATGCCACCTATCACGCCCACTGCCAGCGGGCATGGGAAATTCTGCCCAACATTTTTAAAGATACAACCAAAATGAGAAAGAAACCTTTTCCTTTGTGACTGTTCCTATAATTCCAGGGAGATGTTAACCTACATAAGAATATCATGTCATGTCCTATTTGTGAAGCACTCAAACTTCTGACATGATAAGATAATAACGGTGATTCCACAGTTTAAATTGAAGGAGAGTCTCACACTGCAGATGCGTAGGGTGGAATTTAACAAGAGGCAAGCAGGTCCTGATGGCAGATCTGGAACTGGGTGCCACTTCTGCTTGTGTGTTGGGCCTCAGTGCAGGTGCAATTCAAACTCAAAGGGCTGGTGGTGGGCATGGGAGACATATGTGATCACATGGTGGGGGCGATGATATGACATATGTGATCACATGGTGGGGGGCGATGATATGACATATGTGGTCACATGGTGGGGCGATGATATGACATATGTGGTCACATGGTGGGGCGATGATATGACATATGTGATCACATGGTGGGGTGGGTATTCATTGGAGGATTCCACCATCAGTTGACGGTCCAGCAGGTATGGGCAGGCTAGAAAAGAGCCCCCCGGACATACAGGGAGACTCTGCATCATGGCCATAACTTTCCTGTCCACCTCCATCCTCTCAGTGCTTTGTTCCATTTCTTGACGCAGCCCTTCATCAGCCTCACACCCACCTCCAACTTCTCCCCCAATCACCCACCAACACCCCGCCCCCCCACCCCCCCGCCTTTATTATTCTTTTGTGCCCTGGCTCCCTACAATCACATCGAAGATTTTTTATTGTACACATGCCTGAGACCAGAAAGAGAGAGAGAGAGAGAGAGACAGGCCCCACGATTTAATGATGCCTCACTGCAGATTCTCCTCCAAGCCATCAGGGAATGGCAGGAGGTGCTCCTGCCCACAGATAGCAACAGAAGATCCTCTTGCCTGACCAAGGTGGCCTGGACAGAGATTGCAGAGGATGTGAGCAACTGCGGGCTCCACTGAAGGAAAAGGGTCAACGACCTGCTCTGATCTGGCAGGCTAAGTGGCACAATCGCATGTTACCAATGCGTCTCTCGTGGGGTCATCATGCAATATATCTTTGTGAATGGGCAGCTGGGCCAGAGGGGTGAATGCATGAGTAGCCTCAGTACTGCTCGGCAATGAGGTCAAAGCATGTGACAGTTTGGCTTCTCAGCACCAACGTGTGATGAGGTTGCATGCAGACAAGGGGGTTAGGTGTCACTTGGTATGTCACTAAATCTGCACGTTGTCGCGCAGGAGAAGCAGGCCTGTAACTCAAGGGTGAAGGCAAGGAACGGAGGTGGAGCTCACGCTTGAAGATCAGGAAGAGGCAGTGCGGACCGCAGGAAAGGAGGGTGGCTGAGCAATCACAGGCGGTGACGATGGACTGGCTGGGCATAAGAGTGAGACCTCATCTAACCAGGTGCTGGCATACGGGCACACAGGAGGCACATGAGGAAATATGATGTGCTCGTAGACTGTGCTGATACTTAATGTGATTATTTTTGCTCTCCACTACAGGTCTCCTTAATACCAAACCCAGTTCACAGCCACGGCAGGAGCGTAAAGACTCCAGCCCTGGGGATGATGACACCACTGACCCAGCGGTGTACTATCACATACCTCTTCCACCACCTCCACCAGCACAGTTACACTCAGATGGTTGAGGAGGAGTTGCATTTAGAACCAGGAGCACAATCTGGTGAGCACATTGGACACACATCTCAGCAGCTTGGGGAGACTTGAACAGCCGAGATCCCTGACACTTGGGCTGCTAGGGACCAGGCCCCTGCTGAACCCCACGCTGATGTCGGGCCTCTGGTCATGGCTACAATAAGCCTACTGGAGATGCAGCAAAAGATTGGGGAACATTTGACAGAGATGCCAGAGATCATTTGTAGCTTTGCATGGGCAATGGGGGAATCCATGCAAAACATGAGTTATCCCATGCCTCAAGCACATGAGCACCTGGCTTCCTCCATGGAGAGGTTGACACCAGCCATGGAGAGCCAGATCCAACATACAGGTCATATGCACTCTGACTTGCATTCTGTCACCTAGCCACGGGCTACATACAGAAGTGGTTAGGCGAGAGGGGGACAAGGCACCTGGACCTTCCTCAAACTGCACCAGTTCCCCTCAGGAAGATAGAGAGCTGCCATTGAGGGAAGAGAAGCATGTACCTGCTGCTCCGGGGACATCCACTAAGGACACCCCCAGGGTGAGTGGCCTCTCCTCATCCCCCCTGCCATTGACCCAATTTGCCTCCAATAGGTGAGGCCATAGAGGATGTCCTTGCACCAGTGCAGGAGACCCCCAGTAGGCCAGAACTCTCAAGTCCACCGGTGGATGCCCACCATAGTCATCAAAGACAACGAGACAATGCACAGACCAGGCTGCCTCCATCTCAGCTGCTGGTGTTGGGTTGCACTAAGGCATAGTGGCTGTTAGAGTAAACTATTGTGTCAAGCAAACCAATCTTGTAATGGGAGCCTGAAACAGGTGTTTAGTCTCCTATTTGCATGATCAAAGAAACTAATGCCCATTTCAAGCACCAATTCATCAATTCCTCCCCTTCTCTAAATAAGAGGGCAGTGCATTAGAATGTACTTGCGCTTGCTGAATACCATACTGTGGGCTTAGTTGGCTGATTAAATCCCAAAAGACAGGCACTGTGCAGTCAAATTTATAGGCCATAGTTTAATTTTTTTTCTGGTATAAACCTTAAGCTTTCTCCCAAGTAACTGTTCCCTTGGATGGGTCACAGTAATCTACACTAGAGTGGTCCAACATAAGAGTGTCATGAAAATGTAACAATTCTTATGATATTATTGTGATTTATTGGAAAGATAGGTTAAAAGTGGGGTTTGGATAGTTTCTCTGTGTGTATGTGTGTGTGTGTGATTTAATTGAATTGGAGGCAGCTGGTCTGGAGGCTTTGAGTCATGAAACAGAATCTGGGTTTAAAATGCCAAATACGGCTGAAGCTTTAGAAAGTGAGGTGTAAGGAAAACTTGTATTTTTAGGTAAATTAGGTTAGTTTCAATTTCAAAGAGATGGTTGGATGTTACACTGAGCCAGAAGAAGTGAAGCCAAACAGTGTGTTTATTTTTCCCAAAGGTTACTGACAAAATTAGTACAATGAAAGATTTATATTATGAGAAAAGTAAAGATGTAAAAACATATGAGAACAATGGAATTTACATGAAAAAGGGAGAAGCATGTATAAAGGAGATGAGGATATGTGTCAGAAGGGTGAAGGTATTCTAAAATCTAACACAAGTGTGAAAAGCCTCCAGCCTCTGTGCATTAAGTGGCTGTCTACAGGAAATGAAGCTGAGGGTACTCACTATAAATTCTCCGATCCAGGGTAATGTGTTGTTTTGCCTGGATCTGTTTAAATCTATTTGTTTTTATTGTTGCCTTAATGGGGGTATAACTGGGAGCCAGATTAATTAGGAGTTTTCAGAATTATTATAGTAGTAATTTGTAGCTTATGTATGTGCATGACATTTTTTCATTTGTTGATATGTATTTAATTTAGTTTTTTAAAAACCTATGAAGTCGTGGTAGTCTTATTACTTCTGAATTCATGGCATGCATCTTGAAATAAAATATAAATTGAAAAATAGCAGTAATTGCGTAGCAAGTTTTCCTCATGGATTTGATCAACCTGGCACACATCACCTGCCACCTCATAACAAGAGCTAAGGTATATGGAGAGTCATTTGCCATATGCAAGTGAATAATCAGTAAGGTTAGTGTTTGGTTAAAACAACACTGCTTTAAGGTAGCTATCCTAGAATCTAAAAGGATGGAGCACTCATAAATTTGATTCATCACTTTAATGATCAGTGGTTGTTTTCATTTCACAGAATCACAGAAGGAGGCCATTCAGCCCACCGTGTCTGCACTGGCTCTCCAAATGAGCACTATGATCCAGCACCATTTCCCTGTCTTTTCCCCGTACTCCTGCACATTGGTTCTATTCAAATAATCATCTAATGACCTCTTGAATGCCTCGATTGAACCTCGACATCACTTCCAGGTATTCCAGACCCAAACCACTCATTGTGTGAAAAGGTTTTTACTCATGCCACATTTGCTTTTTTTGCAAGTCACTTTAAATCTGTGCCCTCTCGTTCTTGATCCTTTTATGAGCGGGAACAGCTTCTCCCTATCTACCCTGTCCAGCCCCTGCATGATTTTGAACATCTCCATCAAATCTCCCCTTAACCTTCTTCTCTCCAAGGAGAACAGTCCCAACCTCTCCAATCTATCCTCATATCTGAAGTGGCTCATCCATGGAATCATTCTTGTAAACCTCTTCTGCACTCCCTCTAATGTGTTCACATTCTTCCTCTCATGTGTCACCCAGAACTGTACACAATACTCCAGCTGAGGTCTAATGAGTGTCTTATATAAATTCAGCATAACCTCTTTGCTCTTGTGCTCTGTGCCCTTATTAATAGAGCCCAGGATATTATATGCTTTATTAACTGCTCTCTCCACCTGTCCTGCCACCTTCAATGATCTATGCACATATCCACTCAGATCTTTCTGCTCCTGTACCCCCTTCAAAATTTCACCCCTTATATTATATTGTCTACCCATGTTCTTCCTACCAAAATGTATCACCTCACACTTCCCCGCATTGAACTTCATCTGCCACCTATCTGCCCACTCCACCAACTTGTCTACGTCCTCTTGAAGTTCCACACCATTCTCCTCGCAGTTCACAACACTCCCAAGTTTTGCATCATCCGCAAACTTTGAAATTGTCCCCTGCACACCAAGATCTAGATCATTAATATATATCAGGAAAAGCAAGGGTCCCAATACCGATCCCTGGGGAACTCCAATACAAACCTTCCTCCAGCCCAAAAAATATCCATTAACCATTACTCCCTGCTTCCTATTTTTCAGTCAATTTTGTATTCACATTGCTACTGTCCCTTTTATTCCATAAGCAATAGCTTTTCTCACAGGTCAGTTGTGTGGCACTGTGTCAAATGCCTTTTGATAGTCCATGTACACTACATCAACAGCATCACCCTCATCAACCTTTTCTGTGGTCTCTTCAAAAAACTCCAGCAAGTTAGTTAAACACAATTTCCCCTTTAGAAATCCGTGCTGGCTTTTCCTTATCAACCCATTTTTTTCCATGTGGTTACTAATTCTATCTCAAATAATTGTTTCTAGAATCTTACCCACCACTGAAGTTAAACTAACTGGTTTGTAATTGCTGGGCTTATTCTTACCACCTGTTTTGAACCAGGACACAATGTTTGCAATTCTCCAGTCCTCTGGCACCACCCCTCAGTCTAGGGAAGACTGAAAGATTTTGGCTAGTGCCCCTGCAATTTCAATTTTCACTTTCTTTAATATACTTGGATGGATCTCATTCAGTCCTGGTGCCTTGTCAACTTTAAGCACCGACAGCCTATTCAACACTTCCTCCTTATCAAAAAAAGAAAATTTGAACCCTCTGAGTGACAGAGTTTCCTCGTCTGTCATCTTGGCTTAGGTAGCATCTACCTCCTAGGTAAAGACGGATGCGAAGTATTCATTTAATACCTCAGCTATGGCCCCTTTGTTCATGGGTAAATTCCCTTTTAGGTCCCTAATCGGCCCTACTCCTCCTTTTATCACCCTTTTACTACTTATATGCCTAGAGAAGACTTTGGGATTCCCCTTTATGTGGGCTGCCAGTCTTTTCTCATTATCCCTCTTCGCTTCCCTAATATGCTTTGTCACCTCCCCTCTGAACCTTCTGCATTCCTCTTGGTTCTCAATTGTATTTTCTACCTGTCACCTGTTCAGGTCCTACCTCACTTGGGCAAACTCAGCTAGTCTTTGGCTGAATGACTGCGAGGAATACCAGTGAAAAGAAAATGTTTCATCCCGGAGGGAAACAAACATGGTCATTTTACCTTCTTCCTCATGCTGCGCCACCTGTTGCTAGGCAATCATTGCCTTATGATTTTCTAGGTGCAAATGAATAGCTTGTGTGAAAAATGTGGAAGTTGAGAGTAGGCATGATAAGGGTGGGTACAATGGACTAGTTTAGCATATTGGACTGATGTAGTTCTTAACAGATTGCATGCAAAAAGGCGAAGAGTTAGATGGCATGTGTTTGTGTGTGTGTTGAACATGAAGAGAATATTGAGAGAAACCTGAAGAGTGGGCTGTGGTTGTATACTGTGATGCAAAGTGTAACAATTACTTTAAACTGGAGGAGTTGAATGGCAGTCTTATCTATTCCTAAAGCAGGGAATACCACAAATGAATCTGGTAGCAGTAGGTTCAGCCTATTTAGCTGATGTAGCTAATTTAGATGCTTGGAGATGAATAACTCTGGGAATCCTGCCACCACAACCCACCCACCATGCCCCTGCAGCACAAAGTTACTCCTAGTTGGACAACAATGCTCAGTAAGGTGGAAACCAGGACATCCAATTGTCTTGGCAGGAAAATGGTGGATAATAGCAAATAAACTCCCACGGAAAGTTCACATGCAAGTACAACAAACATTTCAGAAAGTGAGTAGTAAGCTAGCCTTTATTGGAAAGAGATGGAGAATAAGAACGTGGAAGTCTTGCTGCAGTATGTATATAAGGCTTTGTTGAGAGCACACCTGGAGTACTGTGTACAGTTTTGTTCTCCTTGCCTTAGAGGGAGTGCAATAAAGGTTCACTACACTGGTTCTTGAGATGAGGGGATTGTGCTGTAAGGAGAAATTGAGTAGACTAGGCCTATATATCCTAGAGTTTAGAAGAATGGGAGGTTATCTCTTTGAACCATATAAAATTCTCAAGGGACTTCAAAGGGAAGATGCTAGGAGGATGTTTCCCCTGGGTTGGGGCATCCATAATGAGGAGTCACATTCACAGACTAAGGAATTAGGCATTTAGCATTGAGATGAGGAGAAATTTCTTCACACTAAGGGTGGTGGATCTTTGGAATTCTCTAATCCAAAGAGATGAGGATGTTTAGTCATTGAGTATGTTGAAGACAGAGATCAATAGGCATTAAATACTAAGGGGATTAAAGTATTAGAGGAATTCACCAAGCCTCCTTAGACAGCACCCTCCAAACCCACGACCACTACCATCTAGAACAAGGGCAGCAGACACGTGGAAACACCACCACCTGGAAGTTACTCTCCAAGCTACCCTGACTTGGAAATATATCACCATTCCTTCAACGTCACTGGATCAATATCCTGGAAATCCCTCCCTTACAGCACTGTGGGTTTACCTACACCACAGGGACCCACAGCGGTTCAAGAAGGCAGCTCACCATCACCTTCTCAAGGGTAATTAGGGATGGGCAATAAATGCTGGCCTGGCCAACGAAGCCCACGTCCCATGTGTGAATTAAAAAAAAATATATGGGGATAGTACTGGAAGGTGGAGTTGAAATAGAAGATCAACCATTATTGCATTGTATGGTGGAATAGTTTCAAAGGGCTGAATAGCTCTTACTCCTGGTCCTGTTTCTTATCCTCTTAACCACGTCATATCCAGCTGGATAATGTAACTTGTCCAGACAGATAATCCTACCTTGTTGATGAAAGAGCTTGCATCATGGAAAATAGTTTAACCAGGAAGAGATAAATGAAAAAAATGGGGAAAATCAATTGCATCATAAAGATTGCACAGATTACATTTTTCTAAAAAAATAAAAATAGCCTTAGAACATTGACTATCAAACTGCTGTCCATTAAATAACAGACAGAAGTATCTTCCACATCAGTCTCTGAGGCGCAGCCACGCGCCTGCGAGGTTATATGTTGGCTATGTCTTTGGTTCCTCAGCTCTGCTTTTGTGTAGTGTTTCCTTAAGCTTTTAGCTGTAACATTCACTGTGCCTTGGACAGTAGTTAATTTACAAAATCTCATAATATTGATTCTGAGATTTTTCAATCAAAGATGCTTTAACTGCAGAATATTACTCAGAGGCTAAACTGAACAGAAGATTCCATTTTTTCAGCTCACTGAATCGATTGCAATTTTCATACATTACTGCTTAATTATTTTAATCAATTTAACAAATGGTACGATCTCACAACTCTCTGCTGTAGGGAATGCAATAACTTGTGAGGAATCGAAGACTGCACAAGCATAAAGCTCTGAAGCGGCGCCGAACTAGGCTAATCCCTCTCTACATATCATAGAGTGTGTCACAGGCACAAATCCATTTGCTTTAATGATTTAAAGGCTTGAAAAACTCAAACATAGGAACTGGCAGCTCATAGCATTTCATTTCTTTACTATCAAATCTTCGAGAATATCAAAACAGATGCATTAATAGCATCACAAGCACGAAGGAAGGGATTACTTCTTTTCCCTCTGAAATGAAAAGTTTTATAGTCACATTTATTCATCATGTTCTTTGCTGTTTCATTGATCTGTTTAGGGATTATCTTTTATTAGCCCTTTGAGTACTTTGCTTTATAGTCTAATGCAAGAAGTGTCAAGTAAATAGTCAATTAATTACACATGTACTAGGCCCAGCTGCCAGTTCGCTGTTGATGAAAGATCCTTTTCTACAAACCAGTCACAGATCTTGATAATAGCTGAATAAGCAGGAATAGTCCCAGTTGTTGAATAACATGGTATTTACATGGTTGCTATGCAGTGTTAGGGGCAACAGGCAGTAGACTGCCATGTGCTCAGTAAAACTGATAAAGTTCTATAAGAGTTTTCACAGCCTTGCCATTTTTTGTCCACAGGTGGATGCCACTTACTCAAAGCTATTTTCTCCCACTATCTCGAACTTCTGGAGCTCTTTATCTTCCTCCTCCTTTTGTCACTTCTACAACCTATATTTTTTAATTCCTAAGAGTGAGTTCTCTTAGTCACCTCTTCCTTATTTATCTTGCTTTCTCCCCAACACTTTTCCAATTTTTTTTTAAGGCCCTTGCAATGGTGAGGTTGCTCAATAATAAGGCACAGTCACAGGTACAATTCTTGCACTTAATAAAATAAAAGTCTCACGCACTAAAATCAGGTAACTGGGACTTTAACAAGAAGGAGCGAACACTGAATAGTTTTGAAAACACACATAATGCAGCATTGCTGAGAAAAGACACATGTCGAAACTTTTTGTCTTGCATTCATCAGGATAATTTGCAAGAATACCAAATGTAAATGGAACAAGTTATACTGGATGAGAAGAGAATGCTGATTGGTTGGCAACTGGACTTTGATTGGTAGTGGCATTGCATTCTCCATAGCAATGCCTATAGCAATCAGAGTCCATTTGCCAACCAATCAGCACTCTCTTCTCATGCAGTATAAATTGTTGTTCCTTTTACATTTAGTAATCTTGTGACTTATCCTGATGAGTGCAAGACAAAAAACTTCAACAACATATGTCTTCTTTTAGCAATACTCAAGTTCTGTACTAGCAAACAACTATTTCAACACATAATACAGACGAACTAGGCTGCAGAGCTGAGAAGAGATGGTTCAGCAACAATGCAAATGATGCTGCAAAAAAGAGAGAAATAAGCGCTGTAGAATTGATATTGAAGGATAAGTGCTTTATTTCATAGAAACTGACGAATTTCCTTGTTTGTATTTGAGACAAGGATGCCTCAGTTGAGTCATGAAGCATAGTTTCCCTACGATGCTCCTGAGTGGATTGACTCGATTGTAAACTAGACAATATGAAAGGAAGTAACATCCTATCTTGAGGAAAGCTGATTCTCCAGCCTTTGGCAAGATACATGTCCAAAATTGCCAAAGGTTCTGGGCTAGTAGGAGGCAGATAAGATGCTGCAACATTTATTCAAAATTCATTCCTACCTTTTAATATTAAAAATCTGCAGGCCTGTTTAGAAATGGAACTCCATGCAAAATTCAAGAACCAGACATGATGATGATTAACCACAAATACTACCTGTTGTGTGTGATGGTCAAGTTGGTACTATTGTTTGAGTTGATCTGCAGACATTTCTTGGGTGGAAACTTTAAGTTTATTTACAAGGAACTCAGCAGCAACTACACATGTGCTTTCAACTCAAACTCTAACTCTACGCAACTAACTACTGAGTTAGTACTCTCCTATTGGTTACTAAGGATCACGTGATCTTCCTTAACAAGCATTATTCTTAAAAGTTTATTATACATTAAATAAAACCATAATTACTACACTGCCTTTCTTTTTAGGAAGGCTTTGGGAATTATATAGACTAATACAGAGTTGAATTTTTTGAGGATGTAATAGACAAGGGAATGCCCATGGATGTAGCTTATATGGACTTTCAAAAAGCATTCAATAAGATTCCACGCTAGACATTGTTAGATAAAATTGAAGCTTATGGAGTTGAAGGCAAATTATTGACCTGGCTAGTGGGTTGGTTAGATGGTAAGAGATAGGGAGTAATGATAATGAGTGTGTACTCAAATTGGAAGGAACTGACTAGTGGTGTCCCAAAGAATCTTTGCTAGGGCCTCAACTATTCACTATATTTATTAATGTCTGAGGTAACACAATAGAGAGCCATGTATCCAAGTTTGCTGATGCATCAAAGACTGATGGCATAGTAAGTAATGTAGATCAGAGCATAAAATTACAAAGTGGTAATGATAAATTAAGTGAGTGAACAAAATGACAGGTGGATTTCAACACAGGTGAATGTGAGGTCATTCATTTTGGACCAACAAAGGATAGTCCTGAGTGTTTTTTAATTGGTGAATAGCTAGGAACAGTTTAGCTCCAAAGAGATATATACAGATCAGTAAAATGTACTAGTCAGGTACAAAGAATAATTCCAAGGCTAATGGAAAGTTAAAATAAACTGCAACAGCTATACAAATCCCAAAAAATTTAAATCTGGAGTATACATCTCTAGCCACTTTAAAAAAGATATATTGGTCCTGGAAGGAGTGCAGTGCAGATTCACGAGAACATTAACAGGGCTCCAAGGATTAAATTATGAGGAATGATTACATAATCTATGCTTCTATTCCCAGGAACATAGACAGTTAACGAGTGACCTGGGTGAGGATTTTTAGGAATTTGGAAGGAATTGATGGGGATAGCACTTTCCTTTGAAGGGGTATATCTAGCATAATTTTCAAATCAGAGCCAAATCATGCAGCAGGGGAGTTAGGAACTTAATTCACATAAACCGACCTATCAGTAAATGATGGAACTACTGTCAGATGTTACTTGAGTTTACTAGGGATAAGCATTCCATTGCAAGATTAGCGGTGCAGTGAATAGAAAATAAAACTTACCATTGTATTGTTTCAGTAGGAGTCCTGTGGATTGGTGCCCACAACAAATTGGTACCAGAAACTATTGCGAAACCTGCACTTCACTACTTTTCTGAAGAGTCATGCGGACTCAAAACGTTAACTCTGTTTCTCCCTCCACAGATGCTGCCAGGCCTGTTGAGTTTTTCCAGCATTTTCTGTTTTTATTTCTGTGCTCCACTAACTTATTCAAAACAGCTAACAAAATTAAATAGAAGACACCATGTTCGATGAAGTGATAGGTAAAATAATTTAGGTAGTAATAAGATGGTACGTTTAAAAGCAGCGTGATTGATTTATGAGCTCAATGATTATCATATTAATTAATTACTTTGCATATGCAATCCCATGGAGAAAGAAAGCTTACTGAACCTGAGTACTTAGAGAAGGCTGAATAAAGGAATATAACTATCTGATCTGCAGTAAGGCTCACCTAGCAAGACTGGTTGTATTCCGACAGGGAGAGAGGCAACGAACAAAGCAATCTGAATTTTAAATCATACTTAATACAATGCTAAATTTTCAGCCTTGTTCTACAAGTTATGGTTTAATTATTAGCTTCAAAGAACCTGTTATGCACTAGCAGCAAAGCATCAGTGATGTCTAATCGTCTGTCCTCTGTAACATGGCAATCTTCACATTCATTTATCTTGTCTCTCAGACTAATTACCTTAAATATATCATTGTGTTTCTACACTTGTGTGCTTTCATGAACATAGCGACTAAGCTATTGGATTTGTAAGGCAGCAGGAATGTGTTCTGTAACACTTCATCTGTTTCTGGTAAAGTGAGCCAGCGGGATATCTTGCATAGTTAAAGCTTAAAACCCAAGCGTGCTGTATTATTAGATAACATAGAGCAATTATGCTGGCTGCATCATTATATGATACACACATTGTCAGTATTATTATATAAAAGAAAAACTTGCATTCATATAGCACCTTTCACAATCACAGGACCCCCCAAAACACTTTACAGCCAATGAAATACTTTTTGAAGTGTAAGCGCTGCTATAATATAGGAAAAGCAGCAGCAATTTGCACACAGCAAGCTCTGACAAACAGCAGTGTGACAATCTGTTTTTAGTGATGCTGATTGAGGGATAAGTATTGGCCAGGACTCCAGAGAGGACTGTCCTGCTCATCTTCAAAGTAGTGTCACAGACAGCAGGGCCTCGGTTTAATGTCTCACCTGAAAGGCAGCACCTCCAACATTGCAGTCCTCTTACTGCATCAGAGTGTCAGCCCAGATATTTGTATTCAAATCCTACGTGGGACCTGAACCATCAATCTCTGACTTGGAGGCAAGTGGGCTACCAACTGAGCCACAGCTAATGTTTAAGGTAACAATATAATGTATCAAAACACTTATATATGAATGTGTACAAGGTAAGGCCCTGCAGTATCATATAATGAACAGTGGTTGAATTATGATATACTATATATAAAGATTACTGTATTGCTGTTAAGCATGTGCCAGCTCAATCATATAATGTGTATTTCTTGTATTAATTTAGTTTAATGAATTAGTACATAACATATGTCGACTGTATTAGCGTAACAATACATACTGGATGAATTGTCACAAATATATATTGGCTATGCCGTATCTTACAGCTGCATTATTACACAATGTATACAGGCTGCATTATTATATTCTAGCTTATAAATATATGATATATGTTAGGTGGATTATAACATAATGTACACTGGTTTGTTATATGCTTGCTGGTTGTATGAAATAATGTTTGTCAGTTGTTTAATGCCACACCTACTGTATATAGAAGAATATGAGAACTGTGAGCAGAAGTAGGCCATAAGGATCCTGAATATTAACTCGCATCAAGTTGCATTCACCCATTACATGCTGCATGTGGACTTTCATTGGTCCCCAGAAGCCTCACTTTTAAAATGATCATTTGAATATTCAAATCCTTCCATGGCCTTGCACCTCCCTCCCTCTGCAACCTCACCGTGCCAATGTCTTCAGCTGCAAGGCCCTAGATTCAGGAATTCCCTCCCTAACCCTGTCTGCCTTGCTAAACTGCTTAAAGTCTACCGCTTTGAGCAAACATTTGGTCACTGTTTTTTAAGGTCTCTTTATATGACTCGGTGTCAAATATTTTCTCATCACCTAAAAGCATGAGAAATAAGAGCAGGAGTAAGCTATTTGCCCCTTCGAACTTGTTCTGGCATTCAATAAGATTGCGGCTGATCTTCTATCTCAAGCTAGTGTTGCCAAGAAAAGAAAACACATTCTTTAATTTCTATTGTCACATAATGCAACTGTCCACTTCTGGGTTGATGAATGGTGAATGAACATTCCCAATGGGCCTTGATGATATTTAATCTGTGAGTAACATGACGATAGATGTCAATTAAATCCAAGAGAAAAGAGGACTACAGCTTTAAATGCTGGATGTAAAAGAAAACGAATCAAATCTAACTAAAATAAATGAAAAATTTCTTACCTCTTTGACAGTCAGAGTGAGGGTTATTAAGTGATTCTCAATCATTCAATAAACCAGGAACTACGCCAGGGAGGGTCCTTGTGTTGTTTACATTATTTGAAGAACGTCAGTGTATCATCCTTAAACCCTTTTTAGTTGTTGTGACTGAGGCAAGAACCATACCTCACCAATGCCGTTTTACAAATAATCACACAAAATTACACCTCAGACTTTATGTCCTTGATTTTAAGCTGGCGGTGCAGAGGAGAGCATTTGGAACTACTCTGGAGCATGGTATGAGGAACGCTCAACCGGCAAATATAAACCAGCTGGCCTTAATTTAAGAACTACGTTGGAATAATTGAGCTTCATGTCTCATTCAAGGCTGATGGGAATGTTGTCAAGGCCAGTTGCTAGGAGCCACAATTGAGGCAGGAGCCAGCCACAGGCAGGATCCAAGAGAATGGGCCATGACGGAGGGCAAGTGTTGGGGAGTGGAGGGTGGCGGTGGAGGGCAGTGGGGTGGAGCTTTTGGGGGTGGTCACTAAACTGATACCAATGTGGGGAGGGAGTGAAGGAGTCCTGAGAACTTCTTTCTGCTCCTCCAAAGAATACTTGCCTCGGCCTCTTCTGGTGACTTTAACACCAGGTGGGCCTCTGCCTCGATCTTTGTAAAAATTACATTACGCCATTGGACAGACACTCGTTAGGCTGCAGCCAGAGCCTCTGCTGACTTCAAGTTCAGTGAAAGGAAGATATTGCCCGGCAGGAATAAAATGGAATACTTGAGGCTAGCAAGTAGACTCAGCCTTGTCTTAACTCCCCCTTCTGCACCATTCTCACTAGACAAGGGAGGGTAAAAGCACACCCTATTTTCCTGAAGCAGGCTATTCCTAATCCTATTTTTCTACATTGACAGGGAATGTGTTTTTTTTTACTGCTTATTGGACAATTAAGCAGTTACATCCATTCTCTGTACCACTTCATTGAGTAGACCAGGGACATAAAGTAAACAAGCACTTTAGAAAAATAGCATGCAGTAACACTTATTAACCGGCTCCAATTGCTCTTCTTGCTGACTGCCTCTGTCTTTGTGTACTCTCCTGCTCTTTCATTCACTCACTCTCTTCCAGAACCCCCCTTTTTTGATTGTCTTTTGCCTGTGAAGAACTTAATTTTCTGTAATTCTGCTGTTCTTTCATTCTAATCTCTTGCTTGACTTCTCTTTATCTACTTTCCCAGCCCTCTCTCATTCTTTCAGTCTCAGTATGTTTTCCTTTATGTGCAAATTTAAAAATTACTTTCCTAAAAAATTGCCCCGGTTTATAATGATAGTTTAATAGGATATTTTTCCCTTTAAGTTTACACACAGGGGAAAATATCTCCCAGTTTTTGTGTTTTATATCATCGATTGCAAAACAAGGATTGGCTCTGGAGGATTTTCTCATACTGCAATTTGGGACAGGGCCCTGAGTGGGTGGAATTTTAAGTTTGGGCAATAGAGTAAATATTGCAAGAACAGAAGGCTGTGGAGGCCAAGTCGTGAGTGTAGCAGTTTGATCAACTGGAGTCCACCACTGCTTAAATATAAATTGCCTCCTGCTTCTCTGTAGTATGAATTATTGAAACCAGAGATTTTTTATGGGATGTGGGTGACATTGGCAAGGCCAGCATATTTTGCTCATTCCTAATTGTCCTTGAACTGAATGGCTTGCTAGGGCATTTCAGAGGGAAGTTAAGAATCAACTACATTACTGTGAATCTGGAGTCACATGTAGGTCAGAACAGTTAAGGATGGAAGATTTCCTTCCCTAAAGAACAATACTGAACAGATTGTTTTTAATGATAATCAATGGCCACCATTAGTAAGATGTTCTATCAATTCCAGATTTAATCCTTTCTTTTTCAATTGAATTGAAATATTCAACCAGTTGTCCTGGTGGGATTTGAACCTCTGCCCTCAGCGGATTATCATGGCCTGCTGAGTTATTAGGCCAGTATTATTACCACCCCATCATCCTCTACCCTCTTCTCCCAATGGGCACGAGCAGTAGCAGGCATTGTATTTCTATTAACTTCAACAAGTTCGACATTACAGGTCGTGTATCCTTTAGACAAAATCCTCCGGGCCAATTGCGTTTCGTATTTCAGATAATTTTGGATTTTGGATTCCGCATTTAGGACTAGACCTACTTACATTACAATAGCTGAAGGCTAGGCTAGCTATAGTCTAAAGTAAATAAAACGGCTAGAAAAGTAAGATGTACCACTGAATAATAAACACAGGGTATCTGTATTAAGTTCCCACCCGTGGTGTCATCTGCGACTCTGCGTGTAGGAGAGGGTTCGCAAGGTAAACAATGCAGACAAACAAGTATGGTTTTTGGATGTGTTCAGATTTTGGATTTACAGATAAAAGATACTCGACCTGTAGAAAAATTCTTTATTATTTAAAAAAAAAGTTGATTCAGGGAGTTGCAAACATCGGTTTATCCTTCAATTCCCTTTTGTTGTTATTTTTCTTTCCTCTGCCTACTGTTTGCTTGGGTTGATCTTTAGCTATCATTCTGTTTCTGTATTCAACACAAAGTGTGGAGCCTTTTCTTTACCCCCCCCCCCCACCCACAACCTTACTCCCAATTTTCTTCGCTGGTGTTTTGGAAATCATTAATAAATAAAATGTGATGTACACACACAGGTTTCAGGCAGATAGGATGACATTTTTTCACTAAAGTCCCAAGATTCATTGGCAGAATATCGCCTTAGACCAATTTTGGGATTGGCAGCCATTTGCTTGCAGGGCCGATATTGACAAAAATGTCAAAGGAAGGTATTGATGGATTGATTGGGGATTTGTAAGTAAAGGTAAGGGAGATCAAATGAGAAAATAAAATTGATATGTTGGAATGAAAGGTTATTCTTTTCATAAAGCTAGGATAATAACAATGTGGCAGTGTGATAGTGGAACACCTGATGACATCCTGCATTTATTGGAATGAGAAACTGGCCATCACTGAAGAGGAATATATTGAAAAAGGCTATATTGAAAAATATTCATAAGGAGATCCATCTTTTTGTTGTTTCTTTTCTGGCTGCTTCTCTCCTGGCCCACACACCTACCTTTCTTTCAGCCTCTCGCTCTCTCTTTCTCTCTTATTCTCACTTCCCTGGTTTGTCTTTCCTTTATCCTCACCCTCCCCCACCACCCCCACCACTGCTTTTCATTTTACCATCCTTTGATAGAGCTCCCTGCATGAGAAGATTGGGTTCCACAGTCACATACTGAGCTCCCGGCGATTTGCTTGATCACACCACCAACAACAGCAACACAATGATCAGTTCGTCTTTGAGTAATGCAGCGACGCTATAACATGCCTGAAAGTCGCAACAAACTGGGATTGAAATCTTTAAAGCATAGATATGAGGGTTCACGGCATAAATCAGAATATATATCCCAAAAAGTAGTACAGAATTTCAGGAATTTGTTTTCTCTAGTCCATCTTTATATTAAGCAGGGGTGAATTTTCTCCAACTTTTAATGGGTTGTGGTGTCACATTTCCACTTCTGTCCTATTTCAAAATTTTACACAACTTAGGACCTGAAGGAATATAGATTTTATGACACTGTACCTGAAAAGCTATTGGTTTTGTGCTGTAGGACCTGAAGGTGTATTAAATTTATGATGTAGGACTGCAATATTACCAGGCAATTGTGACAACAAATTGACTTCCATGTATCGATTAGAAGGCGATTTTCAATATATTGCGTCAGTGAAATAACAGGGAGAGGGGAAGGAAGATGGGAAAATCACTTATCCTATGGGGAGATTAGAAAAGGTTGAAAATAATTGCTTGCTCTCTGAATCAATGGAACATTTTGCATTGGACACTGAAGGGTTAAAGTGCCATAACATGCTGTTTCATTGCAAGGTGTATACAAAGATTTCTATGCAGTAAAGGTTATTTAAAGTGCAGTGAGTGAGTGGTGAAAAGGGTAACCTAATTAAAAGGAATGTATTGGAGCCTTATTTACACAAAGGCACACTGTTAATTCAACTTTACCTTTGCGACTCAATGGGGATCAAACATGTCAGCTCAAATGTCCCCCTTCATCTGCAGTCATGCAGGGACATATGATAAGTGAGCTTCAGACTAATGTGTCTTACCCGCTTTCAGTATCACTCTTGACTAGATGAAATATCGATACCCTGCCCAACTGTAACAAAAGCAGGGAATGCTGCTGGAAATATACAGCAGGCCTGTCAGCATCTAAAGAGAGAAAAGGCAGGCGAATGTCTCAAAGTTGGAGCGTTTCAGCTAGAAATCCGTCATCGACTAAAGCCGCACTAATTGCTCAGCATTTTCCATGTTGCTCCAGATTCCCAATAGTATCAATCTCATTTTCTCTTTCTTTCCCATCTCTCCCAGCTTTGTTTGTAGAAGACTCCCTATGTTGCCTGTATGTGTACACAAAATCAAGATACTCCAGATTCTGGAAATCTGAAACGTAAACAGAAAATGTTGAAAATGCTCACCAAGTCAGGCAGCATATGTGGAGAGAGGAACAGAGTTAATGTTTCAGGTTCATGAGCTTTCATCTGTTCTCTCTGGTCACTGAGCACTTCCAGCAATTTCTATTCTTGTGGCATGTATGAAGTTCATTTCAGAGATGATTCCACTCCATTCCCAAAGTAAGCTGCGGATGAGTAACTCATCTATACCATCATTGGTGATAAATAGTTAATAGACCATTAGGGTGAAAGTCATGCAGCAAACCATATATAAGGCTCTCTGATATGGCACAACATCTGGATGTAATAGCTCCCTCATGAACTGACAAACCACGGAACTTCTCTGCTTCTCGAGCTTATAACGTGTTATTATATAGGTCCCAAAAGCAGCATTATGATGGGACGTGATGTCTAAAAGGTTCTTGTGTCATTGTGCACGTTGCATATCATCTATATAGTCATCATTTTTTTTATTTGTTCACGGGTTGTGAGCATTTGTTTCCCATCCCTAATTGCCCTTGAAAAGGTGGTGATGAGCTGCAGTCGATATGGTGTAGGTGTAACCACCGTGCTATTTGGAAGGGAGTTCCCGAATTTTGACCCAGCGACGGTGAAGAAAGATGTTGAGACATCAGGGGCCTGATTTTTCCCTCGGTTTAAGTGGATTAATTTTGAGTGATTTAAAGTCAGGCTCCAAGTCTCTACCCTGAATCAATTTTCCTCTTCTTCATTGGTTAAGTGTTTTTCTAATTTTTTATTTTCTTACTCTTACTTTATTTTCATCACTCACCCCAAATTCCATCTTCTCCCCAATCCTATGCTATCCGAAATAATTCTAACCAATCGTATTTCACCGAAGGCACATTTAACCCAAAACCTGACTATCTGAGCAAAAAGCACCAACCAATACATTCCAAGAAAAATTAATTAACAATGGCATTCAGCCCACCATGGTGGTTCCTCACCCAACTCCCCATACAAACCTAAGAATAAAGTTTATTAAGTTTGAAATTCACCACAGGATCTCAAACCGACTCCAACAATTGGCACCAACAATTTCTCCTTTTCACACATGCACCTCGTTACACGCAACGGCCAGGATTTTCCAGTGGTCGGACGGGTAGGCCCGGGAGTGGGTCGGGAAGCCAGCTGCCGCCAGCGGTCGGGCTCCGCCCACGATTTCACGCTGGCTGGCCAACTAACGGCTAGCCAGAGTGAAACGCGCACTGGAGTGCTCAGTGCTGCCGGGGTCGGGAGGAGTGCGTGCGCGGAAGTGTGTGTGTGTGCACGGGTGTGGGGTGGGGGGGGGGGATGTATGTGCAGTAAAAGTTCAAATGGTAACAGGGGAAGTTGCACCTTGCACAACCTGATGTTTCAGACAGGGGATAACTTGCCAGAGGGGGAGATGGAGGAGGCTAAGAACTCCTCAGACAATGAGGACCTGAAGGGGCAGGAACCTAAAGAGGCCCATGAGGATCACCTTCCACGTGATGATGCCCTCGAAGTGGCAGGATGTGGAAGACGTGATCGTGAGACGCTGATAGCCACAAGGCTCCAGCAGGAGTAAGGTCCAGGCAAGGGGAATCGAGTACATATCTCCTGTCCCTTAGTGCCATGTGAGTGCTCAGAAAGGCCTTTACAAACAGTGACATCAAGAGCAAAGTTTGCATATAGCCATGGACCTGCTGCCCTCAGGTATCATTAGGCCCTACTTTTTGGAAAGGTCAGCAGCCAAAATTGCATGTAGCTGTTCTGGGAAGTGGAAGGCTGCACTCCAATGCAAACCCTGCATCTATCGGACTTGATGCAGTTGTGGCCGTCTGAATGAGACATTTATTGTGGCAACAGAGATACACACATGCCTGGAGATACCATCATGACTGCAGGTCTTGTGCCTTGGCACAAACTATTACAACAGCTCATTTTCAATGAGACACCATTCCTGCTAAACCTCCAAGGCCCATGAGGATGCACAACTCCATGCTGTCTTGTGAGGAATAAAAGTTCCACACTCAAAGTGCAGACACTTTCAGGTAAGAGCTGGACACATCTCCCCGCCATTACACAAGGGGCGAGCAACTAACATGAGTCCACGAAACATCACATGAACCTGAGGCTCACAAAGGCAGCTGTTCACGGAGTGGGAGCTTGGGTCACTCTCACAATAAGAGGGCACATAGCTGTGTATGTGCAATGCATCTAAATGGTGAGACCATTGTCATGAACAGCAAATGTATTTACAAAGATGTATTATACATACAGTAGTGAACACCCATTCCCCTATAGTGAAATCAACATTCCTGAATTTTCCTAACCCTACTGCTACGTCCAAGTGCATCCCCAACATCCACATCACAGGTGGAGGCAGCCTGCTGACTGCAACACCCTGTTGTCCGTGGTTATCTTGGTGGGCCTCCTCTGGAGGGTTGAGGCCTGGAGGACCACGGCCTGCTTTGGGTCTCCTGCTTTGAGGCAAGTGCACCCTCCTTGGCCTGTGGAGCTGGAGGTGATGGGGCCACAGGCAGAAGGGATTGGGATCGGCTGGACACTCTCGGAGTCACCTGGGTGGTTGGCCCCGGGGTGTGCAGCTGATGATCCTCCTCCCTGTGGCTGCCTGACTCCTTGAGGAGAAGGGGCAGCGGGACTGAGGTCAGGGTGCCCTGCCCCCCTCTTACCTAGCCACTGATGGATGCCACCTATGCCTACAGCAATGGAATGCAGGTCTGAACACAAATCCAGCAGAACCTGCTGGAACTAAGATCTCCAAGGCAGTCGCCACCCTTCCCATTGGGACCAGGAGGCGCTTGCATGTCAAGCCACAAACACAGAAGGATTCCTCCATCCTTCGCTCTGGGTCTGTTGACTGCCTGATGTTCCGCTCCCTGTCTTTGCATCTCTAGCATGTTTGCGACCACCGTTTCCACAGGGTCATCATCTGACTCAGGCTCAGCAAGTGCCTGATCCCCAGCCATCCTCCATGTGCCAGAGACCTGGGCTGTCACTGCCTCTGACTGCTGTGGAGAGGTGTCAGTGAGGTGTTCCACAGAAAGGGACCCTGAGCCTAATCTAGATGTGTGACCCATTGAGGTGTGTGCTGTCTCTGCGCTGGTGGAGGGTGCAGTGAACATAATGATGGGTCTTCTTCAAATGGATCCTCGTCATCCTCCTCTGAGGTGGTCTGGGGGCATTCGATCTGCCAGTCTGTCTGGACCTATTACTATTTTTTAAGATATAAAAGATAGATTTAGTTCATGAACAGGCTGAATACAACATTGCATGTCACTCACTGTGAAGGCCAGGGTTTGACCAACTCATAGTGGCTCATCTGTACTGGCTTGCTGGGAGAGGCTGATCTCGCCTTCACCACAAAAACGATCTCTGTCCTCCCCTGCCAACTTGGCAGCATCCTCCTCGAATTTGGAGAGCTCCTGGATGCTGGCCATCCCTCCTGTGTTCTGGGATCTCTTTCTCTTGTTATGGGCAAGCTTGGCCTGATTGAAGCCAAATGGAGGGAGGGTTTTAGATTCCTGGATCACTGGGACTGTTTCTGGGGAAGGGGGGACCTGTACAAATGTGACAGTCTACATCTGAACCAGAGCGGGACTAACATCCTTGCGGGCAGGTTTGCTAATGCTGTTGGGAGGAGTTTAAACTAATTCAGCAGGGGGAGGAGACACAGAATATTAGCAGAATAGGGGCACATCATAATACAGTAAAGCAATCAAGTCAGAGGGGGTAAGGCAAGGCTGGATGGCCTCTACTTTAATGCCAGGAGTATTACAGTAAAATGGATGAGTTAAGGGTGAGGATTGACAAGTGGAATTGTGATATAGTAGCCATCACAGAGACATGATTGAGGGAGGTGCAGGATTGGCAGCTCAATGTTCCAGGATATAGAATCCTCAGGTGAGACAGAGGAGGGGTAAAAGAGGAAGAGGCATTGCATTATTAGTTAAGGAGTCGGTTACTGCAGTAAGGAGAGATGATATCTTGGAGGGCGCATCAAATGAAGCTTTGTGGGTAGAACTTAGGAATAAAAAAGGGGCAGCCACATTGTTAGGGGTTTATTATAGACCCCCAGATAGTCAGCGGGAAATTGAGGAACAAATATGTGCACAATTTGCGGTGGTGTGTAAAAACAATAACAATAGGGTAATTATATTAGTTGATTTCAACTTTCCCAACATTAATTGGGATAGACATAATGTTAAAGGCTTGGATGGAGTGGATTTCTTGAAATGTGTACAGGAGAACTTTTTAGGTCAATATGTGGAGGGCCCAACAAGGTACGGTGCAGTGCTGGACCTAATTCTGGGGAATGAAGCCGGACAGTTGGCTGAGGTGGTGGGGGGAGTATTTTAGTGATAGCGACCACAACATGGTGCAGTTCAAATTTGTTGTGGACAAAGAAATAGACAAGTTGCAAAAAAATGTTTTGGGTTGGGTGGAAGTGGATTTTAGTAAAATAAGGCAGGATCTGGCCAAGGTAGACTGGGAACAGCTACTTGTGGGGAAATCTACAGAGGAGTAGTGGGGTGCATTCAAAAAGGAAATGGGGAGGATACAGGCTCAAGATGTTCCCTCTAGGGTGATAGGAAGGAGTAACAAGCCCAGAGAACCATGGATGACCAGAGATATTCAGGATACGATGAGAAGGAAAAGAGAGGCTTTTAGCAGGTACAAGAGAAGCAAATCAGTGGAAGCATTAGTGGATACAGAAAGTGCAACGTGGAGCTCAAGAAAGCAATTAGGAGAGCAAAGAGGGGATATGAGGAAGCTCTGGTTGGTAAGAGTAGGAAAAATCCCAAGATATTCTATAAGTATATCAATGGGAAGAGGATAACCAGGGAAAGAGTAGGGCACATTAGGGACCAAGGGGACAATCTATGGGTGGAGCCAGAGGACATTGGTAGAGTGTTGAACGAATACTTCACATCCGTCTTCACTTAAGAGAATGAGGATGAAGGTATCGAACTCGGGGAAAGAGACTGTGAGGTTCTTGAGCAAATTGATATAGGGAATGACAAGGTATTGGAGGTGTTGGCAGGCTTAAAAGTGGACAAATCTCCAGGTCCAGATGATTTGTGTCCCAGACTGCTGAGGGAGGCAAGGGAGGAGATCGCAGGGGCTCTGACCCAAATTTTAATTTCTTTCTGGCCACGGGGGAGGTGCCAGAGGACTGAAGAATGGCTAATGTGGTTCCGCTATTTAAGAAGGGGTGTAGAGATAAGCCAGGCAACTACAGGCCAGTGAGTCTCACGTCAGTGGTAGGGAAACTATTGGAGAAAATTCTGAAGGAGGGAATCTATCTCCACTTGGAGAGGCAAGTTTTGATCAGGGATAGTCAACATGGCTTTGCCAAAGGGAGGTCATGCCTAAAGAATTTGATTGAATTTTTTGAGGCGGTGACCAGGTGTGTAGATGATGTGTAGTGCTGATGATGCAGTTTATATGGATTTCAGCAAAACCTTTGACAAGGTCCCACATGGGAGACCTGTAAAGAAGGCAAATGCACATGGGATACAGGGTAATTTGATAAGGTGGATTCAAAATTGGCTTAGTTGTAGGAGATAGAGGGTGATGACAGAAGGATGCTTTAGTGACTGGATACCAGTGTCCATTGGCGTACCACATGGGTTCTGCGCTGGGTCCCCTATTATTCGTCATTTATATAAACCACATAGATGACTATGTGGGTGGGAAGGATTAGTAAGTTTGCGGATGACACAAAGATTGGCTGGGTGGTTAACAGTGAGGTTCAGTGTCTTGGGCTACAGGAAGATATAGACGGGATGGTCAAATGGGCAGTTAAGTGACAGATGGAATTTAACCCTGAAAAGTGTGAGGTAATACACTTTGGAAGGAGTCATTTGACAAGGAAGTATTCAATGAACAGCACGGCACTAGGAAGTTCTGAGGAACAAAGGGACCTTGGCGTGTGTGTCCATAGATCTCTAAAGGCGGAGGGCGGAGGGGAATGTTAGTGGGTGGGTGAAAAAGGCATATGGGACACTTGCCTTTATCAATTGAGGCATAGATTACAAAAGTAGGGAGGTCATGTTGGAGTTGTATAGAACCTTGGTGAGGCCACAGCTGGAGTGCTGTGTGCAGTTCTGGTCACCACATTATAGGGAGGATGTGATTGCAATGGAGGGGGTGCAGAGGAGATTCACCAGGATACTGCCTGGGATGAAACATTTAAGCTATGGAGAGAGGTTGGATAGACTTGGGTTGTTTTCGTTGGAGAAGAGAAGACTGAAGGGTGATCTGATCGAGGTGTACAAGATTATGAGGGGCATGGACAGGGTGGATAGGGAGCAGCTGTTCCTGTTAGTTGAAGGGTCAGTCACAAGGGGACATAAGTTCAAGGTGAGGGGCAGGAGGTTTAGGGGGGATGTGAGGAAAAACATTTTTACCCAGAGGGTGGTGATGGTCTGGAATGCACTGCCTGGGATGGTGGTGGAGGCGGGTTGCCTCGCATCCTTTAAAAAGTACCTAGATGAGCACTTGGCACGTCATAACATTCAAGGCTATGGGCCAAGTGCTGGTAAATGGGATTAGGTAGGTAGGTCAGGTGTTTCTCACGTATTGGTGCAGACTTAATGGGCCGAAGGGCCTCTTCTGCACTGTGTGATTCTGTGATTCTGTGATGAGAATGGATGGAGCAGAGGTTGGGATGCATGCATGTCTGCTGTGTGCTGAGCATTCCCCAGTGAGGGCTGATGGTTCTGTTTGTGCAACATGACAGGTAAGGTGCTGGTGAATAGGCTTTCAATGTTGACGTGCCCCCACTAATATTGTGTGAGATCCCTGAGCTGTGTGACGCTTTGAGAGCATAATGTCATGAGCTTGGAGTGAGCTGAAGGTTGACTTACCCTGGCAGTACAGATGAGATCATTCATCCCCTTCCTGCACTGGATGGCATTTCTCTGGCAGTTGCCCATGGAGCTGACCTCAGGCTGGTGAGGTGAGATTGGAGGACCTCCTGGATTCACCCCAGAGAAAAAGAACCTCCCAGTGCTGGCGGACACCTCTAATTCAGGCCTCCGGGGAGCAGTGGCTGAACCTTGGTGCACTCTTCTTGTTCCTTGGGGCCATTTCTGGAACGGCCGACCACACAGCTGGGTTCTTCAGGTGGCATTTAATATTGGCACCAATCACTTCGACCCCAATGAGGTGTCGGCTGGTGGACGAATCAGTGTCTGTCCTACCATGTGATTCAGTGAGCAGCTTGTCTATGGATAATTAATGAGGTTTCAAGCAGAAGATCAGGGGTGAGAACCTGACAATCAGCAGGAAACTCGCGGCTAATCCTACCTGCCATTGCACTTAGGGCAGAATTGCCCCAGATTTGTGCTAAGTGCGGTAGCAGCGGAAGAAAGAACATTTTACCCGCTGGCTGCAATGGCAGCTTTTCATCATTAATCATGCATTCCCAGTAAACACGTCGTTTCGCTGGACGGCAGCCATTCACCTGTCACACTGTCACCTCGTCGCTTCCTCACGCTGGGCGCCGTGTATAAAGTGCAGCCACACGCACACCTCTCAGTGCTTCCAGCCCAGGACTGCTGCACAGAAGACATGAAAGGCAAGAAGACTCAGTGACACGTCCCTGGACGCCATCTGGACACCGTCGGAGCCCACCGCAAAGCCCTGTATCCCACGCTCTGGCTGCAGAATTCTCATCAGTATCACCACTCTTGGTAGGCAGTGGCAGAGTTTTTAAGTGCCAGTGTTGCACAGAAGAGGTCGGCCATTCGGTGCAGAAAATAGATGAATGATCTCATCCATGCTGCTAGGGTAAAACAACCATCTCACCACCTTAAACTCACTCTCACAAGCCCATCACACATTCAATGGCATCTCACTCACTGCCAGCTCAAGCGACATCACCACTCACTCTCTCACACACACCCTCACATCTCCATCTGGCCTCAGCTGCTCTGGAGACTGCCTCCTCAGACCTTACCCTCTTGAGGGCATTTGCACAGATCAACATGTGCCCCCACACACACACCCCGGGATACCCTCCTTCCCCAGTACATCCCTCACCCTGCAGCCTCTTCTCTTGCCTGAGGCCAACTCTCCCCCTTCCCCAAACAAACCCTAGCCCTGCAGCCATTGGAAGGGCACCACCCCCTCTGCCTTATGGCTGGTCTCGTAAGTAGAGACCTGCTCATGAGCCCCTGCTAGAAGCGATGTGGTGCTGTCTGTGAAGCGTGGCATTGATGACCATGAGTGCTGCCGAAGCAAGGCAGGCAAACGAACCTCAAAGTCCCGAGTGAAGTGCAGCTCGCCATGTGCACATAGCTTATGTTCAGCTGTGAAACACTCCATGCTGATGTGCTTGGATTATTCAGTGTAGGGGGATAATTCTGTCGAGCTGGGCTTATAATGATATGCAAATGTACTACAATGAAGTACCTGACGTCCGGCGGTGGGAATGGCAGCCCACCATTGATGGGCAGAGCGGACGATTGCAAACTGGTTTCACAACGGCATGAAACCAGTTTTTGGCCTTCCTGCCACATTGTCCACTCTCGCCTGCTATGACACCCACCAGCTGTCACGGAAAATTCCGCCCTTATTCTAGAGAGTGGAAAATACCACCCATAGATTTCATCCCTACTTCGATCTTATCTATTCATCTAGTTTCAAAGAAACCCCTTCCGTGAAAGGGGCTGTTGAGGCTTATTGGGCCCATGCTATAAAACAGTGCCTCCTCCAACTCATTGTGAACTACACAACAGGAGACCCACCAAAATATTATACTCTTTAAACTGGCCTTTTAGGGCATTGTTTCTGTGTGTGAGTGCCATATAAAGAAGCTATGGACATTCTGCCCATAATTTTTCATCCATTCGAATTAAAGATGTTAAGCTGCATACTCACTGTATCCCCCAATGTATGGCCAATATTTGAGGTTCCAACTGACAGAGCTTATTTGTATAACCTCCTCCTTCATTGTGTAAATGCCAAAATATTTCAGTATCAAACATTTTTTCACAGGATAGCTCAATCCACCACAGTTCAACCCACCACGGCTAAACCAGGCACAGTGCAATGCAACTCATTATAACACAACTGAACCTAAATGTAGTGTAATTCACCTTAGAACCCAATCTAGATCTAGCACCATCCAATTCACCACCATCAAATGAAGTGAAGCTTGGCACAAGCCAATTCAGTGTAACCCACAGCAGCATAGCAAAACACAACACAACCCAAAAGAGCATCTTATGGGGGAGAACATTGTATTGCATAGAACAAGGGAACAGAGCATCATTGACCTTCATAAAGGGCACTGCTACCCACAAAATAGGGCTCAGGTCTTTTATATTGAGTCACGTACTGCCCATTTTGCACATCAAATGCATCAGGTAACATGGACAAGAGATTATCTTTAAAATTGGAAAATAATCCCCAAGATATCAATTGTGCAGGTGCACAACCTTCTAGTGCTGATTCGTGTTTCCACTCAATGAATATGGGGACCCAAGATTATTAGCACTGACGTTGGCTGAAATCCATTTCAAGTACAACCCTTTGTGAATCCAGCATCTTCTGGAACCCCCACTTCCTTCGCTTCACCATCGGTGGCTGCTTCTTCGTTCAAAGCCCTGGAATTCTCTCCCACAACAAATTTGCAATTCTTTATGTCTCTTCACCTCTCCTCCTTTAAAGTTGCCGCTAAAAATCTACTTCTTTTACCAAATATTTGGTCGTCTAATATCTCCTTCTTTGGCTCTGGGTCAATTATTGTCTTATTACACTCCTGTGGAGTGCCTTGAGTTGTTTTGACATGTTAGAGGCAGTATATAAATACAAATTGCTCTTGAGTGCTGACTGAAGTATTTTAAGTATTTTTCCAATTTATTTCTTTTTCCGATATTTTGACTTAAGTTAGGTCAGGTGAGGATACGTTGCGGCGCATTCGTTCTGTGCCAGTGTCAAGGTTAAAGCCACAATGTGTTTCCCCATTGGGCTCCACATGATGGTACTTTGCGGTGAAAAAATTTAAGGACTATTGGAAGGATGCCTGACACGTTAGCTTGTACCAGAAACGTGCTGTGATCATAACTTTGACTTGTTTTGTCAGGGGATTATTGGATGCTGATGCTCCATTTCCCAAGAAATATTTCCAAATTTCTCCCAGTGAGTGGCTCCATAGCACCAAATTCTAGACACCCCTTTCACTGTGAGAATACTGAAGAATCTTGTCAAGGAAGCCAGTCCACCCCATTGCTGTTTACTTTTAAAATGGCGGCATCCCTTTAACCTTTATTGAATTGTAATTTTCCAGTCTGCCCATAAGAAAAACTTCTTATTTTTATGTAGAGAAACCTCCAATTTTCTAGGCACCCCACCCCCCCCAACACTCCACCCACAGATCTTTCACCTGTTACAGTAGACATTCCAACAAAGCCCAGTGAAAATTTAACCACGCTACATAAAAATTAAAGCTGTATAGGGCTCCTACAGCTTCATAAAATGCTCCCAGGGATCATTTATATAAAGTACAAACTTTACATTTTTTGAACTGAAGGGTGGTTTGAGAGATAGCTTACCCTGTCAATCATGTTATGCCCCAAGAAGTATAACGATATAGTTATGGAAGAATAAGAGATTGATTCCTGTGTCTAAAATAGCGAACTGAAACGAGCTCAAAACATTTACTCCCCGGAGCGCAATATTTCACCAAAGCCTCAAAGCTGTGCTACCATATGCCTGATTTGAAGGATGAGGAGATATTGAAGAAAAAAGGGTTGTAATAGGGCATGAGAATTACATGTCAGTGAATGGTGGTGCAAGTCACTACAATGAATGAGCTTGAATTAACATGTTCTCAAAAGAGTCCACTGCTTGCTCAACACAGCTTAAAGATGTCTTCATTACGATTGTCTATGCTGTCACCATGCATAGCAAGTGCCCTTTTGTCTGCTGTTCCTTCCAAGCTGGTTGTCATATGGGTGAAGATGTAGCATTAGCATGACAGAAGCAATGTCCTACAGAGCTTGGCGGCATTGCAACAGAAAGTGCATTCTTCACAGCAGGAGCACTACCAGCTGCTACAGATGCTGAATCTAGCAATTCTGACAACAATATCCATGGATACTCTATCCGCCCATTTTGGACCCATTGCCATACAGATGCTCGATTCCATAAAGTTGTGGTGTCAAGGATTATTGTCTTCTCATTACATTGTAGAAGATTGTTTAAATAGTGAGCTGCTTTGAAAAAGCTTAAAGTGACACAGACCTTCAAGTCAGTTTATTTTTTTCCCATTTATTTTTTCATGGGATGTGGCCATCGCTGGGTGGGCCAGCATTTGTTGCCCATCCCTAATTTCCCTTGAGAAGGTGGTGGTGAGCTGCCTTATTGAACCGTTGCAGTCCATGTGGTGTAGGTACACCCACAGTGCTGTTAGGGAGGGAGTTCCAAGATTTTGACCCAGGGACAGTGAAGGAATGGCATTTCTTGTCATTGAACTGTGACGATATCAAGATGTGTTATATCAAAGAGTAGAGACGAGGCAAGAGAGGAAGGTATTAATATGGGAAATGATAAACAGACCATGAAAGGAAGGGACAGAGAGTACCAATCTAAGAGTAAATCAGCAGATAAGGTTAGAGGTTACAAAAATAATAAAGGGACAAAACTTAACGTTCTGTATTTGAACGCACGCAGCATTCAAAGCAAAGCCGATGAACTGATGATGGAAATACACATAACTAAGTACAATCTGATAGCCATGACAGAGACATGGCTGCAGATTGACAAAGTTTGGGATCTGAATATTGAAGAATATGTGATATTTAGAAAGGACAGGAAGTTAGGAAGAGGTGAAAGGGTGGCTCTATTGATTAAAGTTGATATTAGCACAATAGAGAGGATGACCTAAGTTCAGGAAAATAGGGGCAGAATTTTGCCCTTGCTGGGCGGGTGAGCCCCACCGGCTCAGTGGCGGGCGGGCAGCCGATCGCTGCCACCAATCGCTGGCCGGGGCCAGCCGCCATTTTAAGTGGGCGGGCCAATTAAGGCCCGCCCAGTGGGCTGCCTGGCGGGAAGTGCTATTCGCTTCCTGTGCGGTGGGTGGGGGGAGGGATTCCCCAACTGTCAGAGTGTGATCTTTCGTGCATGTGTGCGAAAGAGTGCACATCTCCCTGAGGCAAAGTCCTGAAAGGCTGGCAAATATAAAAAACAGAACAATAAAAAATTCATTAACACGTCCCCCTCATGTGAAAATGTCACACGAGATGGGCCATGTTAATGAAATAAACAAAAACTTTATTAAACGTTTTTAAAACCGCTATCAAACCTCATCCCGCCGATCTGAAGTTGGTATGGGCCCCTCAAAATCATCAGGGATTGGCAAGTTAAGGGCCTTAACGAGGCCTTTAATTAATGGCGAGCGCATGTCCCACTGCATAGCGCGCCTGCCGACCGAAATATCGCGATGCCGCGCGTTGACGTTGGGACACTCGCATGATGTCAGTGCGTGACATTTTAAGTACTGGCACGCGTGCTCCACCACCTGCATGCCAGCCAGAAGATTCTGCCCTAGGATATAGAAGCGGTTGGTGTAGAGATGAGGAATGGTAAAGGCAAGAAGTCACTTGCGGGAGCAGTTTACAGGACCCCCCTAACAATAATCACACGGTAGGACAGTGTATCAAAGAACAAATAATGGGAGCTTGTCAGGTACAGTAATTATCGGGGGAGGATTTTAATCTACACATAGACTGGAAAATCAGATGGGCAAAGGTAGCCAGATAAAGAATTCACGGAATGTTTTTGGGGTAGTTTCTTAGAACAATATATTCTGGCACCAACCAGAGAGCAGGCTATACTAGGCCTGGTATTGTCCTATGAGATAGGATTAGTTAATGACCTCAAAGTGAAGGTACTCTTAGGTAACAGTGATCATAATATGATTGAATTTTACATTTAGTTTGAGGGAAAGGAGAGTGGTTCTAAGACTAATATTTTAAACTTAAATAAGGGCAACTATGAGGTTATGAAAACAGAGCTAGCAAAAGTGAACTGGCAATTTATGTTAAGGGGTGGGTCAACAGGGATACTGTGGCAGACATTTAAGGGGATATTTCAGAATAGACAGGATAAATACATTCTAACGAGAAAGAAAAATTCCAAGGGGAGGACCCACCATCTGTGTTTAAATAAAAAAGTTAAGGATAGTATAAAACTTAAAGAAAATGCATGTAATTGCACAAAGATGGGTGGCAGGTCAGAGGTTTGGACAGAATATAAAAAACAGCAATGAATGACTAAAAGATTAACAAGGAGGGAAGAATTAGAGTACAAGAAAAAGCTAGCTAGAAATATAAATACAGATGTTTAGAGTTTCTTCAGCTATTTAAAAAAAAAACTAACAAAGTGAGCATTGGTCCTCTAGAAAGTGAGAGTGGGGAATTAATGATGGAAACTAAGGGGATGGCATATGAATTGAACAGATATTTTGCATCGGTCTTCACTATAGAGGATACAAGTAACAACCCAGAAATAGCTGTAAATCAGGAAATGGAAGGGAGGGAGGAACTCAAGATAATTACAACCACCAGGGAAGTGGTACTTAGCAAATTGTTGGAACTGCAGGTTGACAAGTTCTGGGTCCTGATGGATTTCATCCTAGGCTAGTGAGATAATTGATGTGTTGCTTTTAATTTTTCAAAAGTCACAAGATTTGAAGAAATTTCCATTAGATTGGAAAATAGCAAATGTAACTCCATTATTTGAAAAGAAAGCATGAAACTATAGGTGAGTTAGCTTAATGCCTGTCATAGGGAAAATGTTAGAAGCTATTATTAAAGGTATTATATCAGGGCACTTAGAACAATTCAAACTAATCAGGCAGAGTCAACATGGTTTTGCAAAAGGGAGATCATGTTTAGCCGATTTATTGGAGTTCTTTGAAGAAGTAACATACTGTGGATAAAGGGGAACCAATGGATGTACTGTACTTAGATCTTCAGAAGGCATTTGATAAGGTGCCACATCAAAGGTTATTGCGGAAACTAAAAGCTCATGGTGCAGGGGGTAACATATTGGCATGTATAGAAGATTGGCTAGCTAACAGGAAACAGAGAGTAGGCATAAATGGGTCACTTTCTGGTTGGCAAGATGTGATGAGTGGTGTGCCACAGGGATCAGCGCTGGTGCCTCAACTCTTTACAATTTATATAAATGATTTGGATGAAGGGACCAAAGGTATGGCTGCTGAATTTGTTGATGGCACAAAGAGAGGTAGGAAACTTAGTTGTAAAGAGGACAAACGGAGACTACTAAAGGATATAGATAGGTTAGGTGAGTGGGTAAAGATCTGAATTTAATGTGTGAAAATGTGAAATTGTGCATTTTGGCAGGAAGAATAAAAAAGAAACATCTTATCTAAATGGTGAGAGGTTGCAGAGCTCTGAGATGCAGAGGGATCTGGGTATCCTAGTGCATGAATTGCAATAGGTTAGTGTGCAGGTACAGCAAGTAATTAGGAAAGCCAATGGAATGTTATTACTTATTATAAGGGGTATTGATTACCCAAGTAGGGAGGTTATGGTTCAGTCATACAGGGCACTGTCTCCAGTTTTGGTCTCCTTATTTAATGAAGGATGCAAATGCATTGGAAGCAGTTCAGAGAAGGTTTACTGAACTAATACTTGGAATGGGAGGGTTGTCTTAAGAGGAAAGGCTGGACAGGCTAGACTTGTATCTGCTGTAGTTTAGAAGAGTAAGAGGCGACTTGATTGAAACATATAAGATCCTGAGGTAATTTGACAGGGTAGATGTGGAAAGGATGTTTCCTCTTGTTGGAGAATCTCTAACTAGGGGTCACCATTTGAAAATAAGGGGTTGCCTATTTAAGACAGAGATGGGGAGAAATTTTTTTTCTCTCAGAGGGTTGTGAGTCTTTGGAATTCTCCTCTGAAAAAGGTTATTTGAATATTTTTAAGGCAGAAGTAGTTAGATTCTTGAGAAGCAAGGAAGCAAAAGGTTATCTGGGGGTAGGCAGGCATGTGGAGCTGAGGTTATAATCAGAGAAGCCAAGATCTTATTCAATGGTGGAGCAGCCTAGAGGGGCTGAGTGGCCTGTCCGTGCTCCTAGTTCATGAGTTCGTATGTATGTACTCAGTTGACAATCAAATTTAATATTTAGCCCTAAAGATTACTCCACAGGCAGAATTTTACATCCCATGGGCTGGCGCGTGCCAGACTCGATCGGGCGTAAAATAGCACGCAATGACATCGGGTGAGCATTCTGACTTCATTGCGCACTCGTGCGATATTTTGGTCAGCAGGTCCATGCTGGTGTCGGCAGCACACTCGCTGACAATTAAGAGGCCTATTAAGGCCATTATAGTTTCGGTCAGCGGTGATTTTTCGCTGCCCGTCCAACGTTACGGTTAGCGGGTGGGCGACTCGACCAGGAGGCCTTCGGATTTTTGAGGGTGGGATGAGATTTCCAACATCAATTAAGAAAAAATGTTTGGGCAGAGTTTTTATCATCTGTATGTTTAGGTGAGTGAGTCCGATGTGTGGACCTTTTTTCTCTGCATTTTTACATCTTTATCTTTTGGTGTTAAATTCTTCAGCTCCCTGAAGCAGCTCTCTGCCTCCACCCCAGCAGCGCCGAGTCTTTCAGTGCGCATTAATTGGCCAGTTGGGGGCCAATAGCTGGCAGCGGCACGTTTCCCGGCTGCTCCCGAGCCCACCCACCGCACCTGCCCGACAACCCGAAAATCCTCTCCCCTGTCTTTATTTGGACATGTTTACATTGCTACACACAGCAACATGCCAGGTAATGTACCGTGGGTATCATGGCTAAGAAGTACAACCTGTATTAATTTTTATTTATTCTTGATGAATAGATGGAGAGAGGAGAAAGAAAGAAAGAGTGGGAGAGAGAGGAAAATGGATGTTGTCTACTTGACATGTAATTTTCCAAGAGAAGAATTCTTTTCCCTTCTCACATATAGATATTAGCACTATTTAAATCTCATCTTTTCATCTGCTTTGAAAGCCCTTTATATTTTACAGAAGTCCAATTTGCATAGCACTAAATTACAGTAAATGGGGGTGGGGCTACTAATTAGAGTAAGTGGGGAGATGTTGGAGATTGCTAATTAGAATGGACTTGGCTATCTAACTACATCTGTTGAGAGAGGAAAAAAATAGCCAAATGATCTTTCCTTGACAAAAAAAGTCTTCACTCCTTTTTGTGCGTGCTGCGAATCAATAAGGAGAAAAAAGTTTCTTTTGTGACATCCGTGATATTTAATACAACAGCATCCAGAGAAAGGCGTTCAGCCCACTTTAATGGAGTTCGGTTCAAACTAGAAATAAAAAGCCCACACTGCATTGCAATTCTCCCTTTCCTCCTATCCACCCCACAGCGTGATTCAGTCCTCATGCTCAAGACGGGTCTTTCCATAACAAAATCTAATTGTGCTGCAAGCCGGCGTCAGGATTCATTATGGAAAGGGTTAAGTGCCCTGCCATTAGTCATACAGCTCATTGGTGGAACCACGCAGAGCATTTGGCAATAAAGCTCAGGCTGGCTCATCAGGAACAGTAGTCGGTCCTCAGTAAATTCACTTGTGCGTGAAATATTCACAGCAGAATTATGTAAACCGTAAATATGGGTATAACTGTTGCCTTTCTATTGCTATCAGCAGCTTTCGCTTAATTACTTACAGAAGCTAATGCCCTGGTAAAAGCACAACAAGGCTGTATTTACGACAAGCTAATTCTTAGGTACTGTAGGCATTGTTTCATTCGCAACAATGCATAACCATCTTCGGCAGCGGCCATCATTTCAAGCAGACATCCTTCAGTGATGCTGCTATTTTTCACTACTTTCTTATTAATTCCTTTGTCAAGCCCTATGTTACTTTAAGGTAGTAATTACCCTGTTAGCCTCAGATACTTGTATTGTGTAAGAACTGTTCTGTTTTGTTCTAAGTTGTGCACTTGTAAGAGGGTGCAGGAAATGGGGAAAAGAAAAGCCCTATCCTTTGGATAATGTTTCATTTGGAGAAGCTGGTATATTTCAGACTACCATGCAACCTGAAGAAAAATGTCTATCCTGGTCCTGAAAGCCTACAACTACTTGTATACAGTTAGTGATATTGGCAGGTCAGTACTTAAAATAAATGGATTCAAATAACCAATGAATGTGATATGTGTGTTTCATTAAACATTATCCAACATTTCTAGCCTAATAAACCTTTATTTTTCCGGTCGCGTTAGTTATATATTTTCTCCTGTTTCCGTACACTTAATGGTATCTTGTGATACTAAGTTCACAAAGTGAGCTCCCAACCAATTTGTTCGGTGGCCTCTACCAATGCCAGTCAGCCTGGAATTTCATTCAATGTTGCCAGGGTATTTGGAACTCAGTGACGGGATTGCAACTTCAAAGTACATTCTCGTACTCAGCGATGTGGTGTTTTGAAACTGCAGTGCGCTATGTCACAAGCAATGTGTTAACAATCCTATTGACAAAGTAGTTAACTTCCCTTCTGAAAGAGCAGAGGTGATAGAATGATTATAGATAGCTAGACAGAATGGTGGAGTAGCAAATGGTTTGTTATCTTCGGTGCAGAGAGAGGAACAGCAAATGTGATTGCACAGAAAGTCAGTCTTTGCTGGCACAGGCACAATGGGCCAAGTTCCTCCTTCTGTGCAGCATCATTTTATGATTCTTTTGACAAAACTTATTTACCTAGTGATGAAACACTATAGTACTGTTGAGTCAGCTGCTTGTGTTATCATCTGGAACTTTATACCATGTTTGCAGAAGTTCGAGCCTTTCCACTAATTAAGGTTTCAAGACAAACTAAACCAGAATTCCAAATCTTGAATGATTTCATGGAATTCTAAAGGAGGGCCTTCTACATTGCCCTCATGCAAACAGTTACTGCAAAGCTGGCGTTTGACAGATCTCATCTGACACAGTTGTACAAACAATCTATTGTTCTGAGTAAACTCCATAGCAGAATCTTCATCTCACTACATGGCCTTGTACAGATTGCCACAGGCATTGTTCGCATATATGCCCAACAGGAGTTAAAACAAAATGTTGCCAAGCCTTTGAGATCCATTTAAGCCTCAAACATGAAGCTGGCCAGCCAGATATGCATGCTATACACATGCCACTAAGTTGCTTCTTGTTATATTTACAGCACACCTCTTTTTTTTATTATTCTAGTTTTTTTAAACAAACTTCCTTATATATGGAATGGAATAAAATGCACGAGGCATTTGTTGTTTGTGCTCAGATGCAGAAGTCTGTATTTTAACTCTGATTTACCCCAATATGTCAAATTGGAATAGTCCTCCATAGAGAATAATCCCAGAGGATCACCAGACTTCCTTCCATTTATAATCAGATTCCTGCAACCTTTATAATTGTTAATCTACTTGATCATCCTGTGAACTAAATCATGGTTTCTACAAGGGTAAAATTGTTTTATTTTTGACTCTGATTTCTGGAGGTTGAGGGCAAGGAGTTTCTGGAGCATTGCCAATATTTGCAAGAGTCCCCTGGGAGCATTTGAGGGAGGAGGGGTCCTCGAGATTGTTTGTTGGGAAGGCAGTCATTTATAGGGAAAAGTTTAAAACCCAATAGTGTGGACTCACAAACTGAGATCTGATCCAACTGTGGGACTTGTCCAATAGTTGCACTGACTCAAACATGTACTGCTTCTTTACCTGCGCTAATGGATTCCTGCCACCAGGACTGTTTGCAGTTGAGCAGGACATGCGAGCATGGAAAGTGATTATTATTCCACTCTGTTCTTTACAAAATGATAAATTACTTAAACAAGTTCTGAACTTTGCCTTTCCTCTCAGAGTCATTTCTCATATTAGGATCTTACGTCTTGTTTTATGATGTTTGCTGAAACTATAGAAAATTAAATCTTTATAGCAAATTCAAAAACCTAGGTGATTGATGTGTTTTGAGGTTCCATTCTTGGAGAGAACGCTCCTAAAATTATTAGGGCTGGCTTTCCTCCACTAGATTGCCCTTCTGTTAATTAAACACGATACATATGCTTTTCTTTTACGAGCATCACTATAATTTGAAAATGGAAAGCATTTTCTCTCTAAATGCTACAGTAATTCTCCAACATCCTAAGGCCTGAATCTATTAATGGCACAGCCATAAAGAAAATGTTACTTTCCCTTCTCTTTTGAGAGCTCCAGTAGCATTCAGTGCAAGGAAACTAAATTCCAGTTGGGGGTCGGGGGGTGTGGTGGGGGTGGTGGGTGGTGGTTTGATTAGAAATAGCCCAAGCTCAGAATTCACAGCTAAGTGAGCTCATTCATCTTTAATAGATTCATTCCCATTTCTACAATGCCTGTTACTGCTGCTTAGTAAACATTTTCATTACATTGTCAATTTAATGGGAGCACTAAAACCTGCCAGGGCGCTATGGATACTTCCGTGCACTTAACACATCAAGCTGCAAAACTAACAGCACACAGACTCGCATGTGAACGACCCACTAAAAAAAACACACAAAAAAATACTTTATTAAAAGAAATGGAACAATTCCAAATCAGGTAAAGCTCTGCTTTGAAGGTAGGCAACACGCATTTTATTCCTATCTCTGAATCATTCCAAGGTCAAGTACAGCTCACATTGAATAAGAACATAAGAAAGCATGGAATGAGAAAAGCCAGTGGACCATGAGAAATTTGTGTGCAATAGTCTTTCCCTAATTTATTGACTCTCCTGAGAGATGCAAATAACCCACAAATATCTACAGAAGAAAACCCTGGAAAATTCTGACCCGACTCCAAATAAATTGTGATGCAACAGCTCATGGCATCAGTGGAATATTATTCACCTCTGACTGGTTGCCCTCCATTGGTGATATCCCTTTGGTCAGATTCTTCTGAAATCTAGTACCCTACCCATTATTCTATCAACTTGGTCTGTACTTATCTGTACAACCAACAATCCTGCTCAGTGCCAGATATTTTTCTAGCTTCATGAAAGGAAATTCATTCTTGGGCTGATGTTAAGAAATTCTTCTGTGGCAAAGAATGGTCAACACTTAAACTGAACTTGGCTAGTGAGGCAAAAAGAACTTGGAGTCTTTTAAGAAACAGTCAAATGCTATGATAGGGTTACTTTTAATCTTTGTAGAAGGATTAACTGAGATGGGCTGAATGGTCTTCCTTATCCACATTGGTCCTGTGAACATTGCTTTCTTTAGTGGAATTACATAGGATTACAAAGGATATGTGGCATAGAAAGAGGCCATTCGGCTCAACCAGTCCAGTTGATGTTCCACTAGAACCTCCTCCTGTTTTTCTTCATTTAAATTGATCCCTCTGTTCCCTTCTCCCTCATACGCTTGTCTAGCTTTCCATTAAATGTATCTATGCTATACATTTCAGCCACTCCCTATGGCAGCAACACCAGTCTTTGGATAAAGAGGTTTCTTCTGAATTCCCTTTCGGATTGCTTGCTGACTATCATACTTTGATGGCCTCTATAACTATAGGTATGCTCTTTTCTACAAACGAAAACATTCGCTCTGTATCCACTCAACAAAAATCTTCTACAGTTTTAAAGATCTCTGTTAGGTTCCCCTCAGCCTTCACCTATTCAAGAGAAAGGAGACCCAGCCTTTTCTTTCCTGATATCTATACCCATGTATTTCTGGTAGCTTTAATAATTTGCTTCACACATCTCCCAAGCTGTGAGGAAAGAAATTCTTCTAAGCAGGGCTCACGTTCGAGGTTCGCACAGTTTATTTTACAGGTTTTGCAATCACTGTTTAAGGTAAACAATCTTTTTCCATGCGTTTTGCATTTCAAATGTTTCATGATCTTTAAGCTTGTCAACGCTTCTGTTTCCTAAACATTCGATGTAGTAACATAAGTGACATCAAAGTGAATCAAAATTATCACAAAACATAGAGGTGATGGACAGGTCCTACTCCATGGTAATGAATACCAATGAAAGTTTTGGAATGTGCCTTCTCTCAATCTCCTTTCCCAATTTTGTCAGTCTATTTTCGTAACCTGGCATTTGGGGCTGAATATTCTCCTGAGCATCAGGAATCCAAATGCCAGAACCATTTCCTAATCCCATATCTTTTTGGTAGTATGTCAGCTACCTTAATTCTACAGGAGATGGCCAATCGACAGTCCATGGTAGGTGGCAGGTAGATTCTCGAAGCAGGAGCTCAGGGCAGCCCAGCCTAACGCAAGGGAGGCTGACAGCCCTCACTGGGTGACCAGTGGGAGTGCTGCTGATGACCAAGCAGCAGAAGTGCCAGGGAAGCTCTGCAGCCTACGTCTGACTCATGGGCAGTGGCTGAGGTCCGTGGCGATAGGAAACATCCATCTCCATGAATTGCACACTCGATGGCAAGGCTGTGAGATGGAATTAAAGCACCAACCTTGCCATTTTCTGCCCCCGTGTCAGTTAAATCTCAGTCACACATAACACAACCTCCACCTCCCACACCGCAACTGCCTCGTCTTATGTGCCAGAGTGCAGAGGCAACAGGGGTGGGGGGGGGGGGGGGGGGGGGGGGGGGGGTGCGGTGTGGGAGGGTGGAGGCACAAGGCTGGCAAGATTGCAGTCCCCTCACAAAATGCCCACAAAGTACCCCATTAATTGGCTTAACTGTCTGACTGGCGAATGGCGCTGCCAGGGGTGTTGCCATTTGCAAGTGCACTACTACCTCCAACGAGGAGGTGGGAACCCAGTGGGGAGCTGGCCCGTATTTTACTTCCAAAATTTCCACGCACTGCACTGCCTTCAAAGTCACCTCCACAGGGCCGGGAAAATTCTGACCCCTTGGAGTCCTAGGAGAGGTCTACTGTTTTTCTTTGAACCCTTTTCAATACTTCAATGGCTCTTTAAAAGTAAGAGAGTCCCAGACAATGGACGGAATCCTCTGTTCTCTCTGGTGGCGAGCTTGGAAGGGCATGTAATTAAGTGGGTTGGTGGTGTGCCACCTCCCTGCCTCCACCAGAATTAAGTTCTGGGCGGAAAGGACCTTGGTCCACCTTCCCGCCCATTGAGGCCTTTAAGTGGCCAATTAATGGCCACTTAAGGGCTTCATCCCACCACCACTATTATCAACCCATTTGTAGGTGGATCTGTTGCCATGAAGCATGCATGGCAGCTAAAACTGTGCAGCCAGCTTTTCACATCCGAGGTGGAGGTCCCTTAATCAAAGGCACTCAGTGCCTGATCAGGAATTGGCGGGGGGGGGGGTGGGGAACGGTGGGGGGGGGGCGGGTGTGGGTTGGCTGACAGCCTTTGCTGCCAATCCCCCTATACCCCTCACCCTGCAACCCCCACCCTGCGAAACCCCCTTCCCTACATTACTTAACTGTGGCCTTGGTCGCTTTGCAGCCATGGGACTCTAGGGGGTGTTTTCCCTACAGCTGCCACCACTTCCCCTGTGGTACTGCCGAGCACAAGAGCTGCCAGCCTCTGATTGACCAGCAAATCTCAATAGGTGAGGCTTCCATCCCTGGGACCTTGATTCCTGGGGAAGGCCCTCCGCTGGTCTTGCCACTGCCTGATTGGCTTGTGGCTCGCTGAGCCTTCCTGAAAAAAAGGCAGCTCAGGTCTCTAGCTGGCTCTCTAGGCACAACCCCCGATGCCTCAACAAGATTCCGCCCAATATTCCTCATGTGGATTTACCTCTGAATTACAAAGGGTTAAAACTGCATTTTAAATTGCAATGCCCTCAAGTTATAATGATTAGTCTCATTAACAACAGACTTACAATCAATGCTATTTGCCAGTCATTGATAATCTTCCCCAAGTCCTTATATATATGTTTCACATTTCCTTTGCTGATGTGAATCAATTTAATTCCGCATTTACCTTCATCTGACATTCCTTAACCCATCTCCCTAATTTGTCCAGATCCCTTTGAATAGACCTAATGTCCACACTTATTGAATTACACATAGATTATCATGAGTAAATCTGATAACATTACTTAAAGTACCTGACTTCCGCCCATTTTGGAATATTGTGATTAGGAGTAGAGTACTGTAGAACAGGTCGTGACGGCATTCTGCTATTCATTGCCTATCAACCCCCCAACCCCATACCCACCCCCTCGGTCACACCCATTCATCCTTATCACTGCTCTCTGTTTTCTATTTCCCAGCCATTTTTCAGTATAGCTGGCTACTTAAATCATTCTGCCTTTCTCTATGTTAAATGCCCTAAACGCTGAAGTATAATAGTTTCCGAGGTATTAAAAAAAGTATCTTCACTTCTCTTGTCTTCTAATTTAGTTACCCCCTCAAAGACTTCCTTTAGGTTCATGAGGAATCCCCTGCTGCTTCCAAAACATGTCAACTATCCCTGTGGTCTCTTCACTTTTCGACGCTGACAATGAGGTTTTACCCACTGCCAAAGCAAGTCTAACTGGTTTGTCATTCTTAGCTTCTTGCCTTAATTCATTTTTTTTCAGTACTGGATTAATCTTCCCACTCTCAAACAGTAACAGTGAGGCAAATTTTCTGAATTCACACCGGCGGTGAACTATCTTGTCACTGACATAGACTTGGAATATTTAGGTTTCTGTTACCTAAAAGCGTTTTTGCTGGAATCGTGCATATTTTTCCCAAATTATTTCCTTGGAGATTTTGGGGGTACCTCATCATGTACGAGAGCTTTGGAAAAAATAAACAAAAGATAGATATGACTGAATATGGTTGAAATGGAACTTCTTCCTCAAATCTACTTGCTTGCTAAAACTAGAGAAGGCAGGATTTATTGCTTTCAGCTCCTTCATATTTCACATGTAGAACGCAACTTCATATTTCTCAGAAGGTTTGATTTTTGACTAAAGTACTTAAATTGGGAAGCCCATGAGCATAGGCGCACAGGTATACCGCTGCATTTAATTGCAAGGATAACATCAAGACACCTGAAAATTATTTACTACAAGTAACCCTGAGTGATTAATGCATAAGGAAATAGGCCCAAGTCCTGTCTTTGAGATGTTTCATTTAACATTATAATCATGTGGAGAATTTAAGTGGAACATATCATGAGGAAACTTAACACGTTTTTGTTGGGGGAAGGGCATGAGGTTTTTGAACTTTTTCACCTGGGTGGGTATTAGAGTAGAGCTTTGTTGCAGCCTCTTTGTGGGTGTTTCAACAAATAAACCTTTTCCAAAAACCTTCTCTCAACATGGTAATTAAACAAAAAACTTAAGCTATTTGAAAGGCTCAGGTTCATAGAATGGGACAACATTCCTTCATTCCTCCTTCGACATCAAAGGGAATCTGAGGTGAGATCTAATTTTTTGCGGTCAGTTCTTCCATGACTCACGGGATCAGTTTTTGTTGGGAATGAGTGTTCACAGATTCAACTGCTACGCAGGTTGTGGATCTTGAATTTTTCATATGAGTCTTGCTCAACTCGCGTCTACAATGAGACAGGCCCTGAACCAGAAGGTACCTTTATAATAAAGGGTTTCCTCCAGTTTTTCGTACCTTGAAAGAGTTGTCCCCACTGACAGATGCCTATCTTTCACCGTTTCAGAGTCGCTTAGTGTGGAGGGAATAGAAGAGAAGAGCACGTACATCAAGAATTGACGATTAGGCGGTGACAAGTTTGGGTTTTAAAAGCCAGTTGATTGAAAGAAGATAGACTGAGGGAGGTAAGGAGTTACATTGCCTTGAGTCCTGGAAAATAAAGACTTGCACATCAGCTTTGGTTTAGTCAACACTTCTTTGTCCTTTTGTCTATGACATCTTTTGGCAATCTCCACCTATCACTGGCCCTCTATCCAGCTCTATCTGTCCCACCCCCCCTTAAACCAGCTTATATTGCACATCTCTTCTATTTTTCCTTAGTTCTGTTGAAGAATCATACGGACACGAAACATTAACTGTGTTCCTCTCCGCAGATGCTGTCAGACCTGCTGAGTTTTTCCAGGTATTTTTATCTTTGTTTTTGTTTTGGATTTGCAGCATCCGCAGTTTTTTGCTTTTAGCTTTGGTTTAGCGGTAGCACTGTTGCCTTTTCGTCTAGTCAGATGGTTAAAGATTCAAGTCCCACTGTGGATTCTTGGGCACATAAACTTGGCTGACACCCCATGGAGTGCTGCACTGTTGTTGGTGTCGTGTTTCGGATCAGGTGTTAAAACAGTGCCCCATCTGCTCTCACAGGCGAACGTAAAAGATTGCATGGTACTTTTGCAAAGAACATGAGTGAAATTCTCCCTGGTGTCTTGGCCAATAATTATCCTTCAGTACAACATCACTGCAAAGATTATTTGGTCATTGCCCTATAATGTCAGCAATCGTCATTTTTAGCCTATTGAACATATTGCTATGACACTCCACTATCCATTATTTTAATGGAGGATTTAAGCTGTCCAAAATAATACCTCCAGTAGTGCTTCCCAACTTATGGAGCTCAGGTTGCTAGGAAAGAGAACTGCTTGGTATAAGTCTTATAATAATACAATAGGCACTAAAACCATAAAACACTATGGGCAGAATCATCTCAGATTTGCATAAAGTGCGCTAGTGGCTGGGAAAAAAGTCATTTTATGGCGGGTTTTTGCACCATATCATCCCATTCCCACCTCATTAATTATGCAGCCACAGGAAACATGTTGTCTCACTGGTGGGCCATATTCAATTTGCCTGCCATGCCATTACCTCGCCGCTCCCGCACTCAGGGCACCATATTTAAACTGCAACTGAGTGCATACTTCTCAAAGCTTGCAGCCCAGGCCTGCTCCAGTTAAGACATGGCCCCAAAAGCCACGAAGAGTGCAGTCCACCAATTTGGTGATGCATCCCTGTGAGACCTTCTGGACACCATGGAGGCTCACCACAATGTCCTCTACCCCCGCTCTGGCTGCAGGAAGCCCATCAATCTCACCACTCAGGCTTGGGAGGCAGTGGCAGAGGTGGTCAGTGCCAATGCTGCACACAAGTGGATGACCATCCAGTGCAGAAAATGGATGAATGATCTTGTCAATGTTGCCACGGTAAAGCAACCGTCTCATCACTCTAAACTCGCACACTCACAATGCCCATCACACATTGACTGGCATCTCACTCACTGCCAGATCAAGGAACATCACCATTCACTCTCTCACACACACACCCTCACATCTCCATCTGGCCTAGCCTCCTGTGGAGACTGTATCCCCAGCCCTCAGTATCTTGAGACCACTTGCACAGATCAACATGTGCCCCCACACACACGCCCTGGAATACCTGCCTTCCCCAAGTAAGCTCTAGCCCTGCAGCTGTTGAAAAGCCACCCCTGCCTTATGGCTGGTCTGGTAGGTAGAGACCTGCCCATTAGCCCCCACTAAAAGTGGTGATGCTGCCAGCGAAGCTTGGCGCTGATGATTGTAAGTGCTGCCTGAAGCAAGGTAGGCAAACAAAGCCTTGAAACACCGTGCCAAGTGCAGCTCACCAGGTGCACATCGCTTACGCACACTTGTGAAACATGTTGGTGTGCAATCATGCCAACCTGCCCAGATGATCCAACATGGAGGAGATTAATCCAAGGAGCAAGGCTTATAATAAGATGCTAAAGTATTGAAGTTAGCTTCCCGATGTGCAACAGCGGGAAACGCGGCCTGTCATTGACAGGTGGAGCGGAATATCGCAAACTGGTTTCATGATGGCGTGCAACCGATTTTTGGCCTTTTGGCCTATATCACAAATTTCATTTATTTTCAGTTGAGGTTGGGGGAGAGGGATAGGAGCTGGATTGACCTTGAACAATCTCGCTCCAAAGGGGTACAATTGTTGAGGGTCAAGATCAATGCACTTGTAAAGGAAGAAGGCGTACATGCTAATACTTAGTTTTCTTTAAGGTGCATTCTTAAAGTGGTTTGGAGTGGAAAGAACATGAGGGGCGTGTGGGGGTAGGGGGAACGGAATTGCATCTGCACTTCTTGATTTTAGATCCTCATCCATAATTGCTTTTTCAACTCGTCACATTGGACAGTGGTGATGTGGGAGCAATTTAGTCTAAAGACTTTTTATAACCACAGTTATTATCAACTCATAGCTACATGGGAACTGCCTTTTCCTTGAGTTTAAAAATGATCTGTCTTCCTCATCCGATGACAGAGCAGGTCAACATGACAACACTGGGTGTCACACACAAGGTTACAGATTTTGACAGCGGGATCATATTTTACTGTAAAAAGTGTTTCTAAATGACTGGAATGCACAGATGTTACTGACTATTTCTCTGGACTGTTTATTGTAGCAACTCCCTTGTTATAAATACTACTGTTCACATTATGAGGCCATGGGAAAACATGAGGAGATTTCAACACCTGCCGCTTACCCTGTTGCCCTAATAACCTTTGTTGCTGAGTAAGTGAGAGCTTTTCAAAAGTGGCGTCTTTTATGGTACACTGGAGGGAAAGAGGAAGTGAGTGTAAATCCAGGGACTGAACCAGTGCTCATCCAAACATGAGCAATCTGACAGAAAAGATTGTTAGCTGTCTGGCGCTAACTACCATCTCAGATAAGGGCGGATTATTTTCCTGATTGTGGCGTGAAACTAGACCCAAGCCCAAGTTTCCCTTTTGCCTTATGGGTTGCTTGGCCCTTTACACCTTGTGGGGCTCGATGGATCAGGAATGTGTTCACCGTCACAAACGTTTAAATTCGAACATTCCACTTGGGGTAGCTCTTCAAACAGCGTTGTTCCAACTGTCCACTAAAGGACCACAGTTTTTGGGGGCGCCATTTTAAGGTTGATTATTGAACATTCATCACAATTTATATGAGGGGGCTAAAGATGTACTCCACATAAAATAGCGTTTCAAAAATGTTCATCGTGGGAACAATTGGTGGGGAGGGGCTGCTTAAAATATTGCTGGGCAATGGTGATTTAAATCTACAGTCAGTAAAGGGTCAGTGTTTTTAAACAAAATTGTCAATCTCTCCTTGCCCTGCCTTCTCATAAGAACTTAGATTTAGGTGGCATCGTTGACACGATTAAATGTTTCAAAGCACTGCACAGGAGCTTTATCAAGCAAAATTTGACACCAAGCCGCATGAAGAGGTGTTAGGGCAGGCGACTAAGAGCTTGGTCAAAAAGGTAGATTCTAAGGAGCGTTTTAAAGGAGAAGGAGGGGGGGTGGGGGGTGGAAGGGTTTCGGGAGGTAATTCCAGAACTTAGTGCCTGGGCATTTGAAATCATGATCATCAATGATGGGATAAAGGAAATCAAGGGTGCACAGAATTGCAGTGCAGGCGTCCCAGAACTTGTTAGACAGCCTGGCTGTGACATGGTGAGAACTCCATTTATTGGGAGAACTGTTCCCATTTTCATGGATAGCACATGCTTTCAAACTGACAATGATAATACAGTCCCACAAAAACTTAAAAACTTATCTGAAAATGATTGCCATCAATTACTGTGCCTGGAGATAATTCAAAACAGCAATAAAGGTGCTCCCTGACATTAAAGGATTGAGTTATGGGAGACAGGGGAGATGATGGCAGAGTAGTAATGTCACCGGACTACTAACCCAGATGCCCAGGCTAATCCTCTAGAGGCACGAGTTCAAATCCCACCACGGCAGCTATCATTGATTATCATAAAAACCCATCTGGTTCACTAGCTGGTCAATTAACAGCCAGCCAGCGTAAAACACACGCTGAGAAAGTCTCAGCACTTCCGGGTGGGGGTGGGAAGAGGGCAGGCATTGACGTCACCGCGGGCATTGGCGAGCGCTTCCAGTGAGCTCCCCAGAGTCAGACAACTGCCCCGGGGAGCCGCAGACCTCCACAGAATAAGCAAAACAACAAAAATGCTGCAAAATATGTCCACGCGGCACAATCAAGCACACTTCGTTAAAAAAAAAGCAGTCTCCAGATATCTCTTTGTGTTTTATTTCCCCACGGAGATTTCATCCCACACTGGTTCGAGGTTTGGGCAAAAGTATAAAGGCTGCCAGTCCAATTGGCCCATCCGCTAAGCGTAAAAATGGATTGGCCATGGAAAATTGCTTTCGATTGCCTCTTTAGTGGACCTAATTGCCCTCGTAATTGTCGTCAGGCGTGCCTCCGGCTGCCGCTGCGCAAGGTATTGCGCGAATGCACGATGACGTTGAGCCGCTCACCCAACATCTCGCGTTATTTCGCAGCCGGACGGGTCTGCTGTGCTCCCGCTCGTGGGACGTAAAATTCTGGCCACTCAGTTCAAGGGCAATTAGGGGTGGGCAACAAATGCTGGCCTTGCCAGCAACGCTCACATCCCATGAAATGAATAATTTGGAAAACCACAACTCTTCTGAGGTTGCTGAACCAACAGATGGTTGGAACATTATTTTCTATTTATTTGCTCCAAGAATTGAGTGGGAATCCTGAAAATGTGCAGCTTAGCCCAGAGAAGCTGCTTCTGTTATCACGTAGACTTAGACTTAGTTCCTCTGTTCCCAACCAGCAAGACTCCACCACCAGACCTGGACCATTGCAATTTCTTTTGCTCCAGTCCAAGTGGCTTGAAGGTCCTCCTTAAATATACTTCACCAGGTCTGTTATCCCACTGCTCAATTAATCAGGAGTTTAATATTGTTGGAACATATCAGTACTTTGGAAAAGCTTTCATAGGAAACAACCTAAAACACACATGAGCTGCAGAGTACAAGACATGAATGAATTACTACGTTTTATCACATAACACATTTGTACCAGCTTCAACCCTCCATAAACTTGATCCCATTGTTATGACCAGATGAGAAGGAGTTGAGTGACTTTTCTCTTTGCCCTCTCCTCATTTGACCACAACAGGGTTTTTTGTTTTAAAAGGATATACATATCAATTCAGTGAGTCCTTAACTACTTATGTGCTATGATCATAAAAGAACCAAACTTAAAAGAACTGCTGAGAAAAGCTGTGCTTAAAACACACAAAGGGATGGTATGTCATGTGACCCTCCTTCTCCCACTGCCAAGGAATTTAAAAAAAACATTGTCAGCGTATTCCAAAGGTGACTTGATTAGCTCATGTTTGGAAGCTAACTTATTCAGGGTCCCACTGTCCAAGTGATTAGTCTTAATGGTCCATCTCCAACAGTTGAATACCTCAACAAAAACAGAATTACCTGGAAAAACTCAGCAGGTCTGGCAGCATCGGCGGAGAAGAAAAGAGTTTTGAGTCCTCATGACCCTTCGACAGAGTTCGAGTCCAAGAAAGAATTGAAATATAAGCTGGTTTAAGGTGTGTGGGGGGGGGGTGCGGAGAGAGAGAGAGAGAGAGAGGTGGAGTGGGGTTGTGGTTGTAGGGACAAACAAGCAGTGATAGAAGCAGATCATCAAAAGATGTCAACAACAATAGAACAAAAGAACACATGGGTGTTAAAGTTGGTGATATTATCTAAACGAATGTGCTAATTAAGAATGGATAGTAGGGCACTCAAGGTGTAGCTCTAGTGGGGGTGGAGAGAGCATAAAAGATTTTAAAATATTTAAAAATAATGGAAATAGGTGGGAAAAGAAAAATCTATATAATTTATTGGGAAAAAAAAGGAAGGGGGAAACAGAAAGGGGGTGGGGATGGGAGAGGGAGCTCACGACCTAAAGTTGTTGAATTCAATATTCAGTCCGGAAGGCTGTAAAGTGCCTAGTCGGAAGATGAGGTGTTGTTCCTCCAGTTTGCGTTGGGCTTCACTGGAACAATGCAGCAAGCCAAGGACAGACATGTGAGCAAGAGAGCAGGGTGGAGTGTTAAAATGGCAAGCGACAGGGAGGTTTGGGTCATTCTTGCGGACAGACCGCAGGTGTTCTGCAAAGTGGTCGCCCAGTTTACGTTTGGTCTCTCCAATGTAGAGGAGACCACATTGGGAGCAACGAATGCAGTAGACTAATTTGGGGGAAATGCAAGTGAAATGCTGCTTCACTTGAAAGGAGCGTTTGGGTCCTTGGACGGTGAGGAGAGAGGAAGTGAAGGGGCAGTTGTTGCATCTTTTGCATGCAACGCCCACGCAAAAGATGCAACACCTGCCCCTTCACTTCCTCTCTCCTCACCGTCCAAGGGCCCAAACACTCCTTTCAAGTGAAGCAGCATTTCACTTGCATTTCCCCCAAATTAGTCTACTGCATTCGTTGCTCCCAATGTGGTCTCCTCTACATTGGAGAGACCAAACGTAAACTGGGCGACCGCTTTGCAGAACACCTGCGGTCTGTCCGCAAGAATGACCCAAACCTCCCTGTCGCTTGCCATTTTAACACTCCACCCTGCTCTCTTGCCCACATGTCTGTCCTTGGCTTGCTGCATTGTTCCAGTGAAGCCCAACGCAAACTGGAGGAACAACACCTCATCTTCCGACTAGGCACTTTACAGCCTTCCAGACTGAATATTGAATTCAACAACTTTAGGTCGTGAGCTCCCTCTCCCATCCCCACCTCCTTTCTGTTTCCCCTTTCCTTTTTTTTTCCAATAAATTATATAGATTTTTCTTTTCCCACCTATTTCCTTTATTTTTAAATATTTTAAAATCTTTTATGCTCTCCCCACCCCCACTAGAGCTATACCTTGAGTGCCCTACTATCCATTCTTAATTAGCACATTCGTTTAGATAATATCACCAACTTTAACACCCATGTGTTCTTATGTTCTATTGTTGTTGACATCTTTTGATGATCTGCTTCTATCACTGCTTGTTTGTCCCTACAACCACACCCCCCCTCCACTTCTCTCTCTCTCTGTCTCTCCGCACCCCCACACACCTTAAACCAGCTTATATTTCAACTCTTTCTTGGACTCGAACTCAAGTTCTGTCGAAGGGTCATGAGGACTCAAAACGTCAACTCTTTTCTTCTCCGCCGATGCTGCCAGACCTGCTGAGTTTTTCCAGGTAATTCTGTTTTTGTTTTGGATTTCCAGCATCCGCAGTTTTTTTGTTTTTATCTCAGTTGAATACCTCAGATGTCTTACTAATGAGACACGAGATGTGAGTCCCTCACACTCCCTGGGAGTCATTGTCTTTAATGTGTTTTGCAGACAGACTGACTCCACTCTAATGAATTAGCTTGTGGAACATATAGTAATACAAATTTGGGCTGGCTATCTTGGGCTATGAGTTCAAATCACTTTAGTCTCTATTTTTTTTAAAGTCTGTTTTTAACATTTCAATTCAGATTTCCAGCTGGTGGATTAAAAATCATTATTTAGCATGAAGCACATCTTCATGACATTACCCAACTCTCTGCTACCTGTGTTGTATGATCTAATTGTCATTGTGTAGATGTGGCTGCATGGTGACCAAGGCTGTGAACTGAGCGCTCAAGGGTATTTGACATTTAGGAAGGATAGACAAAAAGGAAAAGGAGTTGTGGTAGCGCTGTTAATAAAGGATAAGATCAATGCATTAGCGAGAGAGGATTTTAGATTAGAAGATCAAGATGTAGAATCAGTTTTGATGGAGCTAAGAGACAGCAAGGGGCAGGAACCATTGTTTATAGGCCAACAAACAGTATTGGCAACATAGGGCATGGTATAATTCAACAAATTAGAGTGCATATAACAAGGGCAAAGCAGCAGTCATGGGAGACTTCAATCTACATCTAGACTGTGCAAATCTAATTAGCTCTAATGCTGTGGAGGACAAATCCCTGGAATGTAAATAAGATGGTTTTCTAGAACTGTACTTTGAGGGGCCAACTGGAGAATGTGCTGTTTTAGATCCAGTATTGTGCAACAAGAAAGGGCTAATTAATAATCTCACTATAAAGAAGCCTTTAGGGAAGAGTGACCATAATACGTTAGAACTTTACATTGTTTGAAAGCAATGTAGTTCAATTCAGGCCTAAATCTAAACAAAGGTAACTACAAAGGTATGAGTGGAAAATTGACTGTGATAGATTGGGAAACTACATTAATAAGTATGGCAGTAGGCAAGCAATAGCTAACATTTAAAGAATTAATACATGGTTTACAACAAATTTACATTCCTTTGAGGCACAGAAACCCAGCAGGAAGTGTGATCCAAGCATAGCTAACAAGAGGAGTCAGCGATTGTATTAAATCAAAGGAAGAGATTTAGAAAGTTGCCAAAAAAAATAATAAGCCTGAGGATTGGGAGCATTTTAGAATTCAGCAAAGGAGGGTCAAGAAACTGATAAAGAGACAATAAAATATGAGAGAGAAACATAAAAATGGATTGCAAAAGCTTCTATGGTTAAGTAAAATGGAAAAGATTAGCAAAGACAAATTTGGGACTATTACAGGCAGAGACAGGAGAATTTATATTGGGGAATACGGAAATGGCAGAGAAACTCAACAAATACTTATGGAGGAAGTTACAAAAAACCTCCCAGAAATACTAGAGAGAATGAGGAATTGAAAGAAATCAGTATTAGTAAAAGACTAGTGCTGGAGAAGTTAATGGGACTGAAAGTCGATAAATCTACTGTTTCAGATGATGTTGAAGGAGATGACTGTAGAGGTAGTGGATGCATTGGTGATCATCTTCCAAAATTCAAGTTGCCTGGTTTAAATTTCAAAAAATGCTTAGCAGTTAACTGTCAGTCACCATCAGTGGTACATTCTCTATGACAAAACCACTTGCCTACCAATCAGCACTCTCCTCACATACAGTGTAAATTGTTGTTTTCCCCCTTACATTGGTATTCTTGCGAGTGCCCTGATGAGCGCAAGATGAAAAGGGTAGACATGTCTCTTTTTTTAGCAATACACTTGTTAATTTTAAAGGCCTCAATAAGGTTACTCTGCAGCCTCCTCATTGTTTAAAGAAATTATAAGCTGGCAATTGTAATAGGTTCTCAGATAGGATCTGCAGCCAGTTATCTGTGGCTGAGAAGTTAGGAGATGTTGAACATTTTTCTTCTAATTACACAAAGGTCATATTTTGTAACTCATCTGTTGTTGACATGCTTTAGTTCTTGAAGGTCTAAATTGCCAAAAGTGTAAAGAGATTAAGAAACAAGTTACTGAAATTCCAGCTATAGTTGACACAATAAAGCTGCTGCAGCATTAGCTGACAAAATTTCCTGGCTTCCTCTGTATGTGTTGTGGATATTTAACTTCTTAGGTATGTATACATTATGGATAGTTATGTTCAGCTAATTGTGGAAATAATGGCAGACACCATTTGAAGTTTCTCTCCATGAGAGTTATTCACTACTTACCCTTTGGGCTTCACGTATGCACAATGACTTCTGAATTAAGGCACTAAGCTAAATATTATTTGTCACTAAATTTCTTTACAACTAAGACATTACTCCCAGGCCACTTGTCACATGCAAGGCAAGTGCACTTTTCACTCTTATTGACAAATGAGTAGCTTTTGTGCCTTGAGCTGCAGTGAAATTGGAGTGAGAAAGGTGTTGAGTTTGGGAATGTGAGGTTGGATTCAGGATTCACTTGCACCAAAACTAATGGATGCAGAATAAGCTTGAAAAGGCTCTAACGTTTAACAGTTAGGCTCCATTCCTTAACAAGCCAGAAACAGCCTATGTCATTCTACTAAACAGCCTCCAGGATAAAGCTCACAAGTGTAATGAGTCAATCATAACAGATTCCTGTTTTCTGCGGGGTTCCAGCTCCCCTCCCACCCTCATTCCCCTCCCGCCCCCATCATTGAGCTCCACTCAAAACAACTGCTCTTTCAAGTTCAGCAAGCTAAGGCCTCTCCCTATGCATATACAATGATATCGAGCCACATCAGCCGCAGCTTGACATGAACCTTGCTTCTGAACTTGACAAACATGTCTGGCAGAGATGGTGTTGTTTCTAAAAGGAGAGCAGCACCTATTGGACTATGGTGCCTATACAAATCTCCGACTGTTGCTCAAATATATTCTAATGCTTTACAATGAAAGGGGTCATTTTCAAAGCCCTCACACATTTTTATCTTGTCTTTCCAGCACCCCCTCGGTTATACACTGCAATATGCTATGCCAGAAATTAAAGCATTTCTATTTAATTATAAACTTTCTCTGCCACTGAGTGGGAACATATTTGACATATGCATCTATAAAGATAGCTCCACCTCTGTTAAACCCATACCTAATGCAATACATGTAGCACTAACTCTATTTAAAAATACAGTGTGTAGAGCAATGCAATCCAAAACAACATTAGCCTGAATTCATAATTGGACTTTCCAAAATGTAATTATGAAAGATGAAAAGCTCCTTTCAATGAGAAGGCTGTAAATAGAATAATTAATTTTGTATTTGCTTGAACAATTCTGTATTAAGGACCTTACAGTGTAACCGAAATTAATTAAGTGCACAAGGATTTATGGGAGTACAAAACAAAAAGAATTAATATGAACTAAAAGATAGATGACTTTGGGAATGTAATGATGCATTAGCCCTGGGTATTCTTTAACAAATTTAGCAGGCATGCACAGAGTGCAAAGTTACACTGACAGAATTATCTAAACTAATGCAGCAGCTGGCTTTGCAACAAATTGAAATTGCAGATGAGAATGATGACACCAAGTGCTCACATGCATTGAGGAATTTTTGTTTCGGTTTATTCAATCTTTTACTTCCATCCACTTCTAATTTTTGCCCTGATCTCCTGCAGAGAGCAACTTGGATGAGGGAAAGTGCTACTCACTGAACTTCAGTTGATACTACTTGGAAGGTTTCTTGCGCATGGGGACACCATAGCTGAGATTAACCCTTACCCAGAGTGCACATCCATGCAGTGGGTGCAACATGGGTATCATTGTGTATCAGAAATGGAAGCATTGTTTGACTTATTTTCCTCCTAATTTGCCCAAGGACAGAGCCCCTATTGATGCCCTGACTGAGATTCCTTAAATCAGCACAGACTATTGATTGATTTAGGATCTTCCTTGTTTTGTATAACACCAGGAATTTTCTTCATTAATTCAATGGAGCAAGATCTTGCTATCAGTTTATCAGTTTAATCTTTTAAAATATATACTTGAAAAAGAGAAAAAAAAATCTGCAGGACTATGGGGAAAGAGCAGCCGAGGGGGACTAATTAAATGGCTCTTTCAAAGAGCCAGCACAGGCATAGTGGGCTGAATGACCTCCTTCCGCGCTGTATCATTCTGTAATTCCATAACGTGTCTCATGCTTTTGGTAATTTCATAAGAATTCCTGGACACATTCATGCCGGCAGCTCAGAGCATCTTCTTTGTCTTTCAACGTAATCGGGCAATTACCCTGCATTTATTCATAAAAATAATGGTTTGTGTGTTTCAATTCCCCATCTGCTGCAGCTAGAGTGTATTTGCCAATCAGAAAATCCCATAAGACAACCATTCACATTTATAAGTGCAGTTTTTAGATATTTGCAATTACAAGCACAGCCATCTGAGTGGTACTTCCATTCACTAGGACAATGCTCCTTTGAAACTGCCGCCTATACTTTCTGAGACCCTGTGCATTAGGTTTGCTTTGATTGAAAATGAAAATCACCGGCAATGCTTCTGTGATTCTCCAATATGTGAGACCCCGCCAAAAGCCTTGGTGGAGGTGGTGGTGGGGGTAGTTGAGGGGCTAGTCTCAGAGATCTTTGCTCTTTGACTTCTGGATCTAAAGCTCTATATGATAGCATGCATCCTCTTGTAAACCTTTAAGGGACTCAGGGCCAGGGAGGGTAGTTGTTTGGAACACTGATCTTTCTCCTGGGCGCTGAGTTAAAGGAAGTGTCAGGCCGAGTGGGCAGACGTTACCTCTTATCATTCAACTTAAGGATTCCATATGAAATGAGTTTTTGCCATCTCAACCTAGTTTTTAAGAGTCAGTAGTTTAGTAGAAATTGCCACTGGTTCTTAATGTCATTCTCAATGAAGCCACAAGGATTATGTGTGTGGAAGTCAGTCTTCCCCAGTTGAGGGTAAATACACAGATGGGACAAAGTAGGGGGGCATAACTCAGCAGGAGACCCATACCAAATGTAACCTAAAAAATGCTTGATGCTGCCACTGAAAAATAAAAGGTGAAAAAATGTTCCATTCCTCAGGACCGACATCCATTTATAAAAGGTGCCCCAAGGATAGGTACAAATTGTTATTATATTTGAATATAAATTAGCAAAATATTCACTTTTGTGGATCATGTGTCTATCACATTCTTCAATGATTGCACCATGATAACCTTTCATTGGCATCACTGTAATTTTAATTTTACTTTTAACTTGTTGGCGCAGCTTTCATTTGACGGAGCCTGTAACACATGTTATCCAAAATTATAAATGGCAGACATTATAATTTAATCTCTGGGCCCACATGACATCCATAAGCTATTTGAGCTTTGCTCCCATAGATTTGCCATCTGAATCTTAAAAGTAAATGACAGAATTAATATTCACTCTCAACCAGACATAATCCCAAACACTGTATGTTTTTGTTAATATTCAGAGTGTAAACAATCTTCACCGGCCATGTTTGCTTCTCTGGTTCCACTTAAAATCGACGAGCAAACATATGAATTAGGAGCATGAGTAGTCCATTCAGCCCCTTGAGCCTGCTCCGCCATTCAAAAGATCATAGCTGATCTGATTGTGGCCTCAACTCCACATTCTGCCCACTCCTAATATCCTTTCACTCCCTTCTTAGTCAAAAATCTATCTATCTACCTCTGCTTTAAAACTATTCAACCTCCACCGCTTCCTAGGGAAAAGAGTTTCATAGACCTAACTAAACCCCTGCGTTTTTATGGATATTAGTTTCTTCAAAAATAACCAGGGGTAATAACAATAACTTGCATTTATATGGAGCTTTTAAAATCATAATATGTCCCAAGGTGTATCACAGAAGCGCAATTAGACAAAACATTTACAGCGAGCCCAATTAGGAGACATTATGACAGGTGACCAAGAGGTTGGCCAAGAAGATATATTTTAAGGAGCATCTTCATAGAGGAGAGATGGAAAGGCTCAGGCTGGGAATTACAGAGTTCAGGACCTAGATGGCTGAAGGCATAGAGCCAATGGTAGGATAAAGGAAAGGGGGATGCACAAAGGCTAGAATTGGAAGAGTGCAGAGATCTTAGAGGGTCATATGGCTGGAGGAGGTTACAGAGAATGGGAGATGCAAGGCCATGAGGGCATTTGGAGATAAGGATTGTTGTAAGGTTGTATGTTGTCTCATGAAGAGGTCCAGAGGCTTGTAACAATAACTGTTCATGAAAAACAAATAACTATATACATATAAACAAGATATTGTCCTGTCTAGGTAGCATCTTTATCATGAATTCTACCATACTCACTATTATGTTCTACTACTCCCATGTGACTCTCTACATCATAATGTGGGAGATACTGTTTCACCAGTCCCACAATAAACCTCACACTCCTGAACACCCTAATACTACACCTCCACCAAGTCTTTACCAAAATGTATTTACAATAAAAATATTTACATGCTGCCTCCAATCTCTGACTTTACAGTTTCAGAAAGTCTGGCGGCTTTAGGACTGGTCCACACCTTGTTCTTTGCAAGTTTCGAGGAGTGATATCCCAATTGCTTTGGGCTGACTTTGTTGGTCTGGAGTTCAAGTTGTGGTACTTGGTGTTTCAAATACTCAGGTGTCAACATCCTGTTCTTGTGCCCCTTAGTGTTGTATTTTTCTTTGTCGATGATTTGTCTTCCTTGATCGGAAACCATGGGCTTATTCCTCTCTTTCCAGAGGAAAGGTTCACTCAAAGGTTTTCTTTATAGTTGGGGCCCACCATGTTCTTGCTGGTATTTGAAGGTTTACCTCTCTTATGTTTGTACGTTCCTCATCTTTGAGCTCAACCTGCAGTTTGGCTGCTAATTCTGCTCTTCATGTGCACTTGTGCCCCCCCCACCCCCTCCCCCTAAGTTTTGTCTTGGTGAGTTGGTGCTTGCTTCTCTCCTGCTCCAGAATCAACTTCATGTTGTGTGTATGAGTTTGAAGCTCCAGCTTTGTTGCTGTAGTTTTTCCTGATTCTGTGATGGCAACTGTTTGAATCTGAAGTTCAGGCTCAACTGATGCTCCTTCTCCTCTGTATCTTCTGTTTTAAGTATGTTGGTGCTTATGTGGATGTTAGCCTGGTCAGAACAAAGACGAATAGTTTCTGCCACATGCAAAGGAGCTGGAATAACAAAGTTAGAGCTTCTTTAGATTGGAGTACATCTGAAAGAGTATCATTGGCCAGTCCCATTGCTATTTGGCTTTTGAGCTCTGACTTAAGCTCATCATAAGCATAGCCTTCAGCCAATCTGTATAAACCATTTGTGAAAGAGTCTATGGGTTCCCCAGGCTTTAGGACTTTCTTGTTAAATTTTGCTTGCTCCAAAATTTTATTGCTTCTCATGACCTCTTCAAAGTTATTGGAAGATTAATTTATCCCTTGTCAGACAGTTATGTTGTTGGTTATTGGACTTACTGAATATAATAGTGTATTTACTTGTTCAGCCTCTGATTTCTTATTCAAGACTGATGCTTGTCTTAAAAATCTTCTTCTCCATAACACCCAATTTTGCACCTGGTCTGGCCCTTCCATTTGCCTTAATTGGTCTGGCAGTGCTGATTTACCACCCATGGCTGATTTGAGCACAGGGGAGTACAACTGCAATTTATTTCCCATCACAGTTATGGAGATATATTAAACTTCAGCAATTCTGCAGAAAATCTTTTGAATGAACTGTTTTGGTGCACTTCTCTCAGGTGAGATTGCAGTTTTTTTACTTCTTTATTCTTAGGGATTTGGGGGTCCTTCACCTGCTACCACCATGTTATAAGGCTGTATATAGTCTCGTGAAGAGGTATAGAGGTTTTCAATGCTGGAATGTTGGATTACCAACTGTAAAGCTGTCCCATTGTTGATTCAAACAATGTTAGCAGTCCCTGAGTCCATCAAATCAATGGATTTGTCCAGAGAGAAATAGATTTCTTCTCTGTCGGTATCTCCCTGTGAGCTGCAACATTGAGGTGGAGTGGGGAAGCTCATCTGAGGTCAAATAAGTTTTTATCAAGAAAAAACCTCAAGACATATTTTTATTCATTTACCTTGTCCATTTGTGAACTGAAGAGGGGGTAAGTACTTTGAACAAAAAAAGCGCCCCAACATTTAAACATGATTCTGCAGTATATACAAGGATGATAATTTGGTTTTGGATTATCATTATTGGTTGAACAATAACTGTTTATCAATAACACATAACAATATACAAACATACAGCTTAGAGCCTTGTCTAGGTGCTATCTTCATGCCCACTTCTACTAGACTCCCTGCTACACTCTAGTGCTCCCTTCTAACCCTCTGTATCATAACATGGGCGGTACTGTTTCCCCAGTCCCACATTAACCCTTACAGTCCCGAACACCCTAATGACTACCAGGATGAGAGTTGTTAACCAAAGTTAATGCTGGACATAGATGAGGCACACAATAGACCAGATTGCTTGCTACATCTCTGCTGTTTTATAGGTTCCAGTGGTTGCTATGTTGATTGTCTGCAATGATCCAATCAACTGCAATTGGCTAGAGAGGCAGTGCTGAGCACACTTCTTTTCATAATCTGCTGAGCACATCTGCCAAACACCCTTTCTTTCTGATTGGGTAATGCATTTATTGAAAATTGAAGATGATGAGCAAAATTTTGCTTGACACCTAACCCATAAAATGACTGATTTATGCTTCAAAGAAAAGATGAGAGGGCATGAAAAATGCCCATGTTGTGAGAAAATTCTACAGTGACAAATTTCTGATAGCTCTATCCTTCTCCGATCACAGAAAGATACTTGCTGTCTAATTACCAAATTGGCTGACACCTCTTCTAATATCTGATTAGTGTGCTTGCCCCTGCAAACAGTTATGGCTGATCTCAGTAATAGAAACTCTCTCTTATCCAATTTTAATACTGGCGGCACTGTGCATTGTCAATTACTGTGCCTGCTGGACAATCTGAAGTGACATACATAACACATTTTTAAAATTCTTTTGAATGCTTTCAATGCTGGAATGTTGGATTACCAACTATAAAGCTGTCCCATTGTTGATTCAAACAATGTTAGCAATCCCTGAGTCCATCAAATCAATGGATTAGTTCAGAGAGAAATGGGTTTCTTCTCTGTCGGTATCTCTATGTGAGCTGCAACACTGAGATGGAGTGGGGAAGCTCATCTGAGGTCAAATATGTTTTGTCAAGAAAAGATCTCAAGACGCATTTTTATTCATTTACCCTGTCCATTTGTGAACTGAAGAAAGGGTAAGTACTTTGAACAAAAAAAGTGCCCCAATACTTTAAACATGATTCTGCAACATATACAAGGATGATAACTTGGTTCTGGGTTATTATTGAGAGTTAAACAATGCACATAGAGCAAATTTGAGAAGCAGATCTGTTTGGTGCTTCACTTTTTTTAGGTAGTAGGAGCTGAGAAGCAGGACACTACAGCGCCCTCAAAGGTGGGAGGATGTAATTAAAGCCTGGTGGGTTTACAGCGGCTGCTGCCATTATACATATAGAGATAGGAATTTATAATGGCGAGGCTGGCACAAAAGTATGATGAAATGTGACCAAGAAGTAGGCATTTGCAGACAGGAAGTGTACAAGGGTGTAATTTTTAAAATATATTGTAGATATTATCTGGTAGCATGGTCTGAGTTAAGGCTCCAATATCCTCCTCATACACTGGTTGAGTGGTAAGTAGCTATATACTTTGGCTGAGCTGAAAAAGAACCAGTCAGCTTGTAAGCACCATTCGCCCCTTCATCTCTCCTCTTTCACTGTTTCCAGAAGTAGATGACCCTTTGTGCATTGAGGTTACAACAAGTAAATGGGCCATGAGGCCGCACACTCCCCATGAGCAAAGAGCTCTAATCACATTTACCCTCTACGTTCCCATATCCGTTTGATCCATTTTCTTTCATCCTGGAGCCAATCTAATCTTGAATGCCGTCTGTTTCTGCCACTACACCAATCCTAGCAGTGTAGAAACAAATGTGAACATGCAAATTGATGTTCTGTTGTAGCCCTTTCCAATACCAATGGGCCCCTTCTGCACATTCTGGAATTTAATATTTTCTGATTTGAGAACAATTTGTGAGTTAATTTATAGGTAAGTTGAAAACAAATATGTCTGTGAAGTAGGAACTTCAAAACTATTCTCATCCCGCCAACAGTTAGGTTGGACGGGCCGCGGAAATTTTAAGTTAATTGATCACTTAATGGCCTTAGCAGGCCTTTTAAATGCCGGCATGGGCGCTGTCAGCTCTGGCCGTGCCTGCCGACCGAACTACCGCCCGACTGTGCGGCAAGCTCGGCTGATGTCAACGCGCATCATTTCACACTCGAGCGGGTAGGGCACACACTTGCCTGCCAAGCGAAAATTTCTGCCGCAGGAGTTGATGTCCATGGCCACCTGCTCCCAGTCCATTCTGAGGGTGGATCTTGGGGGCCTTCTGGCCCCTGTGGAACCATAGTGCTTCACCTCCTTCGCACCTTCATGACTTCTGCTTTCACTGCGGTGTTTGTCACTCTGGAGCCCTCCAGAGTTTGCCACAACTTAAATTGCAAAGAGATTGTTCAGTGCAGCTTCCCTTTAAGAGGGACAACCATCCATTTAAGAAGAACCAATTCAGTCTGTAACAACGCTGCTGGACCTCATGCTGAGCATAGAGTCTGCAGGCAGCATGATGGATTGGGAAGAAATGCAGGGCCCACCTGTCTACACGCTACAAGAATGGAGATGTGGTGGGTACAGTTTATGTGTTGCTCACCCGATTTGCATGGGTGCGGGTAAATCGCAAACTGCATCCCCTGCTGCCAAAAAATATGGGCTTGCAATTTCTGGCCTGTGAACTTTTCATTTTCTGATGGAGTACCAAATGGTTCCTTTTCATGAAGTTGTGTATTGCCTGGCTCTGGCCTTGAATTCTGAAATTCCATCTTTCTTCGCTTCTCCGGGAGTGTAGGAACATTTTATTCAAAGGGTGATAGTAAGACCATTTGGCTGATGCCCATTAACCATTCTGCCACTTGTTTTCTTCAGTTTAAATTGAGCTACGTACTTGTTTCATGAAAGCATTGTGCTAGATCACATGGCGCACGTTAGTCTTGTCAATTGGCTGGGAGCCTGCTGCTAGGATTGGCGGAGGGAAAATCTGAGGTTTCCCACCTGTTCCTCTTAAGTTAACGAACCATATCAATTTCCAGTAAGCAATCAATAATGACAATGTGTTTTGATTCCTGACAAACTAAAGTTGACTCACACATGAGGTAGATGAAAAATTATGTCTTTTAGGACAAAAGTCATGGGGTCAACTTTTACACTAGATTGACTTTTACGTAAGTATACATGGTATCCATCTTGGTCTAGTAATAATCCTACCCTTGTCTAACAAAAATCTAACATTTTCAGTTTTGAGATCTTTAACTGATCCCTAGCTTTAATAGTTTTTCTGGGAGAGAGTTTCAGATTTCCACTACCCTTTGTGTGAAGAAGTGCTTCCTGATATGATGTAACCTTCCTTGTTCTGAACTTCCCCCAACACAGTACCAATAGTTTCTTGCTATCAACCCTATCAAATGCTTCAGTAATTTTAAACACCTCAATTAAATCGACCTTTAATCTTCTGCACTCAAAGAATTTAAGTCTAGCTTATACAAGCTGTCCTCACAATTTAACCCTTTTAGCCTCAGTATCATTCTGGTGTATCTGTGCTGCCCAAATGTAATTCCTGAGCACAGTGCCCAGAACTGAATGCAGAGCAATATTTAATTCTGTTAGATTTGGAGGTCATCTGAGTTGCAGAGTTCATCCATCTGCCAGTAGATATAAGAGGGGGAATAAACCCCAATGTTGGAGAGGAACTGAGGAACTCAATTCTGGAGGGATGTAACCAAAATCAGGGCGGTATGTGCTCACTATGGAAAGAATGTCATTTGTTGTGAAGGGAACTACCTCATAATGGTGGAACAAATTGATGAAATGTGTGAGCATAGCTTAAACATAGTGGCACAGCGTCTAAGGTGTATGGATTGGGTGCCTGGCTGCAAGAGCAAATGCAAGTGCTGATCACTGCTCTCAGTTCTCCATTAGCAAGGATGATCCCAGCTCTAACCATCAGTTTATTAACCCAAGACATAACAGCAAAGGTGACTTTGCCAATCCTGGCATCAGACATTTCCTGTTCCTGATCTCTCTCGGTACACCACCCAATGCTTACAGTGGGCTTTAAGATAAATGCAGGAAGCAGTGAGTACTTAGCAGATCTGTGAGCACCTTCAAATGCACAAGATAGACCATCATCTTGATGATGAACCCCTTTACCCAACCTCACTAAAAAGACAGATCACCTCGTCATAACCACATTGCTGTTTGTGAGAGATTGCTGGGTGCAAATTGGCTGCCCCACTCCCTCCATTAAGGCCAGGATTTTGCCCTCGTCGGGTGGTCTCGGCGGCGGCGAGCAGGAGCAGTCAGGAAGCCGACCCCTGCCTGCGATTGGGCCGTGACTGCGATTTCAAGCTAGCCGGCCAGTTAAGGCCCACCCTGGGTGAAACATGCGCTGCAGCGTTCAGCGCTGCCTGTGTGGTGGGTGGGAAGAGGGTGAGCGGGGAACTTTGTGCATGCGCACAGGTGTGCGCAGGACAAGCTCCCTGAGCCATAGAGCTGCCTCAGGGAGCTGAAGATTTAAAAAAACTAAAAATACAGGATCTTAAAATGTTAAAATACATGTCCCCCTCATGTGACTCTGTCACGTGGAGCAGGGGCATGTTCTGAATGAAATTTAAACATTTTAATTTAATTTTTATTTGCTGTTGGAAACTTCATCCCGCCTGTGGATGAGGTTTCCATAAGCGAAAAATTGAACTTAATTATTACTTTAATGGCCTTTTATTGTTGGCAGGCACACGGCTGACTCCCGGGTGCTCCCGCCGAGCGAAATATTGCACGTCATTTTGCGCTTGTTTGGGTTGGGCACATGCCCAACTGACGAGCGAGAAACTCTTGTCCTAAAGCAGCTGCAACCCTCTGTTGGTAATAAAATATTTTCGGGTTTCCTTAGGCCACGGATGGTGCTATGTAAATGCAAGCTTTTCTTTTCTTGTTGGAACTGGAAACTGGATGATAAATGAGCTGCTCTCATTTTTTTTTTTTCCGAATGCAGATGGAGGTGTTGTAGATTTCCAACATCGCCTCTTATTATTTTTGACAGCTTTGACTTCCGCCTGGCACCGCATAGCTCATGTAAGCCTCAGCCTCTCTGTACTTGTAACATGCAAACTACATAAATTGTTTGCTGACCAAAGCACAGAAACCGACATAAGAAGGAGCCAATGATAATTTCTCGAGTGCCTTTGAAAGGTTGGACAACTGTTTAAAATGGCGTGGAAACAGCATCCATCTTCCTGATGATATTGTCTGTGATCCTTTCCATATGCATTAACTTCGTTTCCACAAGGTTTTACAGGCAAATATTTTACTGTTTTAAACATTCCTGATGACAGGGTGTAAACGTAAAGAAAATTTGCAGTTGTCAGCAAGTTCCTCAACATTCACAAACACCACGTCCATAACCGTTTAAACACAATCTAACACTATGTTCATTTTTTTATACAATGCAGCAAGTGTTATAAATGTATTATTCATAAAAAGAGGCTAAGGGAGAGTGGTTCTCAGTTTACACTTGAGTTACAGGATGCATGGTGGCAGAGTTTACTGTAAGTGACAGTAGCCATCAAGTCCCGGTGATATGTTTTGTCAGAATCTTTCACTTTTATAATAATGGCAAAACAGCAGGGTGTAGCTTCAGACCAGTATAATGAGGATAGGCACTTGCTGAATTTGACCAAGGTAGATCCAGGAACAGTGGAAAACCTCAAAGATATTATAATGGGCAGATTATTTTCATAGTCTAAGGCATTATTCAACCACTCAGTTTTTGAACTTCTCCGTACAATTGAGGGGAGGCCCATGTGGCACCAGTGGTAGCATTCCTGCCTCTGAGCTAGAAGCTCCAAGTTTGAGTCCTATGCCGGGACATGATGGCCACATGGTTCACACTATGGCCAAACAAGATTGTTTATCAACCTGCAAATCCTTCCAGTGCGCCCACAGCAAGTGGGAGAGTTTCTTGGTCAGCCAGATCCATGTAGTAGCTGCAGCGCTACAGCCTCCCCACATTAGACAACTCCACACACAGGTTCCTGCTATACTCCGTGGCAAGCATCTTCCTCGCTTTGAGGGACTGCCAGAAGAAGGATACACAATTGACATATGACATAATCTGAGAGGAGATTGCAAGACTTTTCAAGTGATACTTTTTAGATTAAAACAGAATTTGTGTTCCTGAAATGAACATGGAGCTGTTGTTTAAGGATCAGTGACCCTTGGTCCAAGGGGTCCAAGGACAAGCCCAACATGACATAATTTTAAGATTAGAGCTAGGTCATCTAGGAAGAAAATCAGGAAGCTTTCTTCACACAAAGCTTAGTAGAAATATGAAATTCTCACCCCCAAAAAAGATTAAGAATGCTGATAAGCAGTTCTCATTTTTGTGGGTAAGGCTTTCATGGGAGATGAAGCTAAGGCAAATAAATAATATTGAGGTACATTTCAGCCGTGATTTATTGGAATGGTGGAGCGAGCTTGAGCGGCTGAATGACCTACTTCTGTTCCTCTATTCCTGAAATAGTGTACCACCCACAGCCTTGTGGAGGACCTGCAGCCCATCTGGAACTCCCTGATTCATTAAATGATGAACTGGTAATGCTATGAGAAAATGGACACCAGCAAGACCAGTTGCACTTTGTATCAGTTGTGCCACACCTTGCAAAAGAACACTTTGTGGGACAGTATTTCTATGGGAAGTGTGGGGGTCTTCTTTTGCTGATCTCCCACCATAACTGTTTACACGGTTTCTCTCCGTTTTCTGCCAATCTTCCACCAAAGTGACGGCAGTTGTTTATGGAAAGTACCGGCATCTGAATTTTTTTTATTCAATCATGGGCTGAATGCATTGCTGGCTAGGCCAGCATTTATTGCCCATCCCTAATTGCCCTTGCTCACAGGGCATTTAAGAGTCAACCAAATTACTGTGGATCTGGAGTTAAATGTTGGCCAGGCCAAGTAAGGAAGGGCGTTATCAGTAAATTCCAGCTGTTTGGCGTGGTGTAGGGGGATGGGGGTGGGGGGAGGGGTGGGGTGGGGGGGGGGGGTGTAGGGGGGTGGGGGTGGGGGGGTGGTGGTGGTGGGGGAGGGGTGGGGATGAAAAATATTTTGAAATTTTAAAATTTTGATACTTTGACCAAGCTTTTGGTCATCTGTCCTAATCTTTTGCTTAGTGTCAATTTTTATGTCTGATAACACTCCTGTGAGGATCCTTGGAATGCTATGTTAAAGGTACCATATAAACGAAAGTTGTTGTTATGTTTCATTTAAGTGATGAAAGTGTATTTATGCATAATGAACTTAACTATGTACTTATAAACAATATGAATTGCTAAGAATATAAAAGAACTGAAAAGCATCACGTTAAAATTAATTAACTTTAATGTGAAATACTAAAATAATTTTTTTCCTGCAAATTATTGAACTCAATAGTTTACTACTATTACTTCTATTCAATGCCCTCCATTTTTCCCTTTATTCTTTCATGGGATGTGGGTATTGATGACAAGGCCAGCATTTGTTGTCCATCCCTAATTGCCCTTGAACTGGCCTTGTTAGGGGTCATTTCAGAGGGCAGTTAAGAGTCAACCACATTGCTGTGGGTCTGGAGTCACATGTGGGCCAGACCAGGTAAGGACAGCAGATTTCCTTCCCTCAAGGACATTAGTGAACCAGATGGGTTTTTACAACATTCAATGACAGTTTCATGGTCATCATTATTGAGACTAGCTTTATACTCCTGATTTATTCATTGAATTCAAATCCCACCAGCTGCTGTGGTGGGATTTGAAACCATTTGAGACCATCATTGGTCCTCAGGGCATTAGCATGGGTCTCTAGATCACTAGTCCAGTGACATTACCACTATGCCACCATTTCCCCGTAAATCCACTATATAGAATAGACAGCACAGAAACAGGCCATTCAGCCCAAACATCTGTGCTGGTATTTATGCTCCACTGGAACCAAGCCTTGTTTTTCCTTATGTAACACTTCCAGGATAAGGCTCTATTCACTTCACCCTCATATGCTTATCTAGCTTTCCCTTAAATGCTTTTACACTATTCACCTCAACTGTTTGTTGTGTGGAGAGTTCCACTTTCTCACCACACTCTGGATAAAAAAAAATTCTTCTGAATTCCCTATTTGATTTCTTGGTGGTTATCTTACATTAGTGGCCTCCATTTCTGCTCTTCCCCATAAATGGAAATGCTCCCTCTGCATCTACTTTACAAAAAGCTCCCATAATTTTAAAACTCTCTATTAAGTCACCCCTCAACCTTTTCTTTTCATGGTATGGTACAATTATTTTAAATCATTTCTAATTATGGGTCGGATTTTTGTGGAGGCGACAGTAAGGCTGAGTTGGGAAAATTCCTGACCCAGCAGATCCATCCCCTTTAAAAGGGTCCCTGCCACCATATTTTCATTCCAGGGAGAAGGGAGAAGATGAAGTTGAAGGCTGCAGGCCTGAGATAGCAAAGGAGGTGGACGGGTAGCTAATCTGACAGGGTGAAATGCCCTCCTCTGGTTATTGCGAGATTGGCCCTGTTTTAATGATGAATGTCAGGCCTTCAAACCCTCACCCCTCACATCCTAGCCACCCCCCATGCCCCCTCATGCCCTCTCATTTTCCCCATTCTTCCTCCATGCCCCTTCATACCCCATGCCTTCTCAAAACCTCCATGCCCTCTCATATCCCCCATTGCCCCCACCCTCCATGCCTCCTCACAGCCTCCATGCCTCTCCATGCCCCTCATATCCCCATTCCCCCTTCATGCTCCCAATTACCCTCCTTAGCCACCCACCAAGTATCCATAGACTGACCTCAGGATGTCTCTCAAATGTACATTAAAAACAAATAAACTTCTAACAATCTAATCTCATTCAAATACACCATACTGAAATAAATTTTCCTTTAAAAATGTCATTCCAAAAATTTAAATCCTCTCAAGTGGTTAATCAGTAGTAAAAACAGACAGACATCTATTTCACTAACTATATCAAAGGCAGCTAATCCTTTATTAACCTCTTAACACTGTCAATCAAAATGTCTACACAGCCTCCTGAGGGGATAAGTGGTTCTGGACCTTTGGAAACACAGCCAAACATTCATAATGGCCATAGCTGTCAAAACAAACGCTTCCAGCTCACAGACAATGGAACCTATTGAAATTTCAAAAACAGATGGTTAAGACTTTTTAAAAGCTACACCAGATGACTTATCAATCAAAGCAGCCCAGAAGCAGGTGGGTTTTTTTTCTCTAACTGACAGCAGCTGAGGGTCTTATTCAGTATAACTGGACTCTGGACATTTAAATGAATTCAGACTATTACGCTAGAGATCCCAATCACCTCAGTAAAAGCACATGTTTTTTTTTGTATTTCAAACCCTGCCAATGAAAGAAATCCAGGAGTGCTTTTTGGTTCCCCACTTGAGACTGGCATTTTCCCACAGTTCATGCCTCTTCTGAGGAGCCGTGAACTATATCTCCTTACTGAATGGGCCTGACTCTACTAAAATTGTCAGGGTGGGAGTTTAAACTGCCCACTCCCAATGTAGTGGCATTGTTGCTGGACTAGTGATCCAGAGACCCAGGGTAATTTTCTGGGGACCTGGGTTTGAATCCCACCACAGTGGATGGTGGAATTTGAATTCAATAAAAATCTGCAATTAAAAGTCTAATGATGACCATGAAGTGATTGTTGTAAAAATCTATCTGGTTCACTAATGCTCTTGATGGAAGGAAATCTTCCTTCCTCACCTGGTGTGGCCTGACCCTTAAATTCCCTCTGAACAAGGCCAATGAGGGATGGGGCATTTAATGCCAGCCTAGCCAGTGACACCCACATCCCCTGAATGAAGGGCTCCCAAATCGTCCTGGCTTAGCAAAAATCTAGGCCGGTGTGTCCATCCTGTAAATTTATTAATGCCTTCTTTTAATTTGTCGTATCTCTCCTCAGTGCTCAATGTCCCTCTGAATTTGATGCGATCCGCAAATTTAGAAATAGTGTTTTTAAATCATTAATATAAATTGTGGCAACAGTAATCCCAGTGCTGATCCTTGTAGGACTTCACTTCCCACCTTCTGACACTCTGAATAGTGGCAGAAAACACCCTTTACCCCTACTCAGTTGGCTACCCATTCTGTTAATGGCCTCCTGATTCCGCGTGCACTGACTTTATTCATTAGTCTAGTAAGTGGTGCCTTCTCAAAAACCTTTTATAAATCTAGATATTACATCTACTACATTACCCATGTCTCTTTTTTTATTCATTCACGGGACATGAAATTGCTGGCAAGGTCAGCATTTATTTCCTATCCCTAACTGGCCAGGAGGAGGTGGTGGTGAGCCTGCTGCTTGAACCGCTACGGTCCATTTGGTGTAGGTACCTACTCCCTGTTACCCCTTCAAAGAACTTAATACGGTTGTTCATGCAAGACTTTCTATTTTGAAATCCCTGTGGACTGCTCATTCTTATGATTTTGGTTGCTAGATGTTTTATCTATGTTCTCTTTTGGTGGGGATCACCAAAATTTTTCTCACTAATCTGAATCAAGTTGACTAATCTATAGTTCCTTGGACATGTTCTATCTCCCTTCTTAAATATAGGCACAACATTAGCTATTTTTGCCAGTTCTCTGGAACTACACTCTTTTCTAACAAAATGCAGATTGTCCCATTTTATTTCATCTGTTGAATGAAAAAGCACCTTGCACCCCACCCGCCCCCCAACCATCCACAACACCTGGATTCTGGAATTTTCCAACACATGTGTCGCACTTATATGCTCTGGATCCTACTTTTGTTAGTTCAGCCATACACAAAGTGTTTGTGTGAATTGAAACATCAAAGCTAATTGTTCCATAAAAATGTTGCCATTGCAAGTTTTTCCAGTGTTTATTCAGAACAATGCAGTCAAGAAATAATGCTGATAATTGTTACACATATTGTATCGCATGACAATTCTAACATAAGCTCAAAAAAACCTGAAGTATGTTGAGCTGGGCCTGTCAATGTAGCATCCAATAGTGTAGTTGTTATGTACCAGGTTAGTGATTCAGAGATTAGAATACTAACGCAATTGAACATGAGTCCAAATCCTGTTGATTCTGGCAGTTTGAAAATGTAAATGCAGTTTAACAAATTTGAGAGTAAAAGTTGGGATCAATAAAAGTGACCATGACGCTGCTAAACCCGTAAAAGTCCAAAAGATTCCCTCATGCTCTTTAAGGAAGGAAATTTGCCATCTTTCCCCTGCCTGGCCTTTACATGACTCCAATCCCACATTAATCTGAAGTGGCCAAGGAAGCTGCTGAGTTGAATCAAAGTAGAAAATCAGTTTGGAAGGAAAGCACATCGCCACCTTTTCAGGGCAACTGGAGATGCACAATGAATGCTGGCCTTGCCAGTGATGCTCAAATCTTGAAAATGAACAAAAAATGTTAATTAACCTGGGCTTAAATGCACAGCTGGTGCAAGGGAATGAAAATAAATGAAAAATAGTTGGGTAACTAAAATGAGTGGGACTTACTTCCAAATAATTGGCAAACTTGGTTCCTTTTTAGCTTATTTTGGTGAGCATGCACTATTATGTTAAAAGTGTATCGAAAAACGTTAACAGCACTCACTACAGAGACATGAATAATGACAGTAAAACAGCTAAATGTACCTTTGCCACACAGCAGTAATTGGGCGATGAAGTGACAGATGACATCAATATAAGCTCTTTATTTTAAGCACTCTTTCTGCAATTACTTCAATTAACCGCATTTAAATCTGTAAGAGAAAGATTTGGATTTATATAGTGCCTTTCATGATCTCAGGATGTCCCAAAGTCCTTACAGGCAATTAAGTTCTTTTTGAAGTGCAGTCACTGTTCTTTGTTTGATATGTGTCTGTTGAGCGCTCTGTATGATTGGGTAAGTCCGGGTGTGGTTACTTAGAGAGAGAGACCGAGAGAGAGGGAGAGACAGTCTGAGCTGAGGCTAGCTGCTGTAAGCATGGGAGCAGACATTTAAAGCATTGTAAATAAAGCTCCTGCAGACATATAATCTGGAGTGTATCATCCCTGCCAATCTCCAAGGCTTAAAACACAAGAGTCACTTTTGTAATTCAAGAAACACAGCAGCCAATTTGTGCACAGCAAGCTCCCACAAATGGGCAATGTGCTCTTTCTCAGTACTGCCTGAAGGTAAGTCTTTGGTGATTATTTACTGAGTCATGGCAAAGTGCCATGATTTTTTAACTTGATGAAGGGCATAGAGACAGGCCCTGAGTGTGCCTCAACCAGAGTAGGCATCAAACCCTGTGCTGTTGGCATTAATCTGATCCATACACTGGCCATCAAAGCTAACCAGCCCTCCAGTAATGTGATAACAACCAGATAATCTGGATTTTAGCAATTTTTTTAGCAATATTGATAGAGAGATAAATACTGGCCAGGATACCATAACTCCCATTCCCTTCTTCAAAATACAATATTTTACATTTACCTAGGGGAGCCTTGGTTTTACATATTGTCTGAAAGATGGCATCTCTGGCAGTGCAGCACTGTCTCAGTACTGCACTGCAGGGTCAGCTTCGATTATGTGCTCCGGATTTGCACCCACAATCTTCTGACCCTGAGGCAAAACTATTACCTACTGCGACATGGCTGACACTACCTAAGTACTCCCTGAATCACTGCTCGAATCCGGTTTATCACCTATACTGAGTGTCCAAGAATGACCCACAGTTCTACCAACTGTACTACACTTAGCCCAAAACTCATCAAGTCTCTTCTTCCCACGTCTGAAGATCATAATCTCCCGGATTCATGGATTGTGCTGGTAATCTCAATGATTTCTCTTGCTATTTGCCCCACTGGAGAATGAGAAAAAGTAACAAATGTTATAGAGGAACTGTAATCTCAGTTAATGAAAACGTCTATTGAGCTACAATTGACTGCAGAACTGATGTCCCTAGACAACCCCCTCAGATGCTGGAGTAAAATTGTCAAAGTCACGTATACAATATTTTTCTTTTCAAGCAGCGTTCTTCACTTTTTCAGAGTGCAGGGTCTACATTAGGAGTAGGTAATGGAGGCAGCATCTCTGGCTTACAACCAAAATCCGTTACCCAATTATGCAGATACCACATACACAACATCGCAGTTTATGCAGGTGATTATTTTCTGGTCCTCTTACATCATCTATTTTGACCAGAGGGGCGATTATCAGCTGCGGTTGTAACACAAGAGGGTCTGCTTTTACACTGGAGACACATGGGCGTGGAATTTCAATTGCCATTGGGGTTGAGGACAGATGCAGCTGTGATTTAAAAATCCCCTCCCCAGAGGGCATCCCTGGATTTTGATGTCACTGGGATATTCTCCAGGTTTCAAATGGAGTGCATGAAGGAAGGGAACCGGGGAACCCACTCACCTCCAATTATTGGCACAATGAGCTCCTGGAGGAGCTTGTTAATGGGGTGAAGAAGGCAAGAAGGCAAATTTCAAATATAAATTTAGTGAACTTGAACTATCTGGTGCACATTACTGTGTAGCTGTGGGTTCAATGCAGGGAGATGTGAAAGAGTTTTTCTATATGATGAAAAGTATCAGACCTGGGGGATCTTGCACTGGAATGTACACATTTCCTCTCATTTGGCCTTTTGGTGACATTCATGCACAGTTAGGCTGCTGGTCCTCTGAGGTGCTGCCTGCTCTCCATGGCAAGGCCCCATCATGGCTGCCGTGGGCCTTTGTCACATGATGTCTGCAGGCAGCTCCCACATCCTCTTAATGCTCAACACCACTAATTGGGTGCCGAGCTCACCCTCCAACCCATTAAGACTTTTCGGGTCATGAGCTTGGCACAGTTGTGGTGCGGGGCCATAACCCAGAAATTATCCGGGCATCAGGTTCCTGACCCCATTTTGAAAATTCAGTCCATGAGGTTCTTGATGGTTAATGGCTCCTTTGAAGCACCCATTATCTTATCTTCTGCAGAGATACTAGCCCCCTTTCTCTTGTTTATATATATTCCAACAAAGTTATGGTTGGCCTTTGTTCTCGAAACCATTAACCCTGCTCTATCCCATGTTCTTTTCTGAAACTAATATTCATTTTTTGCTAACTTATGCATATCATATTCCTGTGAATCTTTTAATAACCCATCTGTTTAATACTAAGCCTTACTTTATTCACCTCACATATTTCAACACGAGTTCCTGAGTTAGATGGGTAAATCTGTCATGTTCCCATTCTTGATCATTGTACCTGCTGGAAGTATGAATGTTGGATGAGGGGACAGTTGTGTTCAGCCATAATCAGATAGCGTGTCAATATTCACATTGGAAGTTTGACCCATGGCACCTTGACTGGGTAGGGTGTTGGTGGGTGACTAGCACTTTGCTGAATCATATGCCATTAAGGGAGCCAAGGCCTTTAGCAGAGGAAGGGAGGATAGAAAACTATATTACAGAATAATGATTGCAATCTCAGTGCTTAGAGAGCTTTGTATCTGGGATTGTGAGAAAAGAAGAGTTGTAAAATCATACCTTACCAGTAGGTAATCTCTGTCTCAAGTTGTATCTGCTGCACAATGTGCAACAGTTTTGTGTTCTATTTCAGCATCTGTAACAGCTATATAGAGATGGCCAGAACATTGAGAGGCTGATTTAATCAGATTTTTGTAGCAGAAAGTATGTCCTGAAGCAGTTCTTAAACTCTGTGACTTATCTCAGAAAAACATGTCAGATGAAAATTCCTTTTGGGAATTCACATATGTGATTGGCTAATGTTGATTTATACCACTGCCACTTATGGAGAATTAAATAGCACAGCAAATAAAGAGGCCTTTCGGTCCAACTGACCCATGCCAGTGTTAATGCTCCACATGACTCTTCCCCTGCCCCTCTTAATCCAATCTTATCAACATAACCTTCTATTCCTTTCTTCCTCATGTGCTTATCTAGCTTCCCCTTAAATGCCTATATGCTATTCGCCTTAATTACTCCTTGTGGTAATGAGTCCCATATTCTAACAACTCTGCGCAAAGAAGTTTCTCCTGAATTCCTTATTACTGTTACTATTATTGTTCCTTAATATTAGTGACTATCTTATATTTCTGACCCCTAGGTTTGGTCCCCCCGATGGCTGAAACTCTTCTTTATCTACCCTGTCAAATCCTTTCATAATCTTAAAGGCTCTATCAGATCATTCTTCAGTCTTCTTTTTGATCTTCAATCTTTCCACATAGGCTTAACAACTCTGTTGTAACAGTATCTTTGTAAATCTATCTGAAGCAATTAATAAGAGAAGCATTTGCCTGTTGTTCAACCTGAGCTTCACTTTACATGTACACTGGCATGTACTAAAATCAAATTTATCTCCATGTGAGTTTTTGTGAGTAGCCTCTGCCATTGTCATCAAGCCAGGGGATCACCGTGGTTCAATGAAGAGTGCAGGAGGGCAGGCCAGGATCAGTACCAGACATACCTAAAAATGAGATGTCAACTTGGTGAAGCTATAACACAGGACTACTTGCGTGTGCCAAACAGCATAAGCAGCAACTGATAGACAGAGCTAAGTGATTCCACAACCAACGAATCGGGTCTAAACTCTGAAGTCCTGCCACATCCAGTCATGAACGGCAGTGGATAATTAAACAGCTCACTGGAGGAGGAGGCTCCACAAATATCCCCATCCTCAATGATGGGGGAGCCCAGCTCATCAGTGAAAAGATAAGGGTGAAGCATTTGCCACAATCTTCAGCCAGAAGTGCCGAGTGGATGATCCATCTCGGCCTCCTCTGGAGATCCCCAGCATCACAGATGCCAGTCTTCAGCCAATTCAGTTCACTCCATGTGATAGTGCAAAGGCTATGGCCCCTGACAATATTCTGGCAATAGTCCTGAAGACTTGTGCTCCAGAACTTGCCAAGCCCCTAGCCAAACTATTCCAGCACAGTTACAACACTGGCATCTACCCGACCATGTGGAAAATTGCCCAGGTATGTCCTGTATGCAAAAATCAGGACAAATCCAACCCGACCAATTATTGCCCCATCAGTCTACTCTCAATCATCAGTAAAGTAATGGAAGGGGTCATCAACAGTGCCAACAAGTGACACTTGCTTAGCAATAACCTGCTCACTGATGCCTAGTTTGGGTTCCTCCAGGGCCTCTCAGCTCCTGACCTCATTGCAACCTTGCTTCAATCATGGATAAAAGAACTGAACCCCAGAGGTGAGGTGAGAGTGACTGCCCTTGACATCAAGGCAGCATTTGACTGAGTGTGGCATCAAGGAGCCCTAGTAAAACTGGAGTCAATGGGAATCCGGGGGAAAACTCTCCGCTGGTTGGATTCATACAAAGGAAGACAGTTGTGGTTGTTGGAGGTCAGTCATCTCAGCTCCAGGTCTTTACTGCAGGAGTTCCTCAGGGTGGCATCCTTGACCCAATCATCTTCAGCTGCTTCATCAGTGACCTTCCTTCCATCATTAGATCAGAAGTGAAGGGTGTTTGCTGATGATTGCACAATGTTCAGCACCATTTGCGACTCCTCAGATACTGAAACAGCCCACGTCCAACTGCTGCAGGATCTGGACAATATCCAGGCTTGGGCTGATAAGTGACAAGTAACATTCACGCCACGTAAGAGTCAAGCAATGACCATCTCCAACAAGAGAGAACTATCCATCACCCCTTGACATTCAATGGCATTACCATCAATTAATCCCCCTCTATCAACATACTGGGGCTTACCATTGACCAGAAACTGAACTGGACTAGCCATATAAATACTATGGCTACAAGAGCAGGTCAGAGGGCAGGTATCCTGCGACAAGTTAACTCACCTCCTGACTCCCCAGAGCCTGTCCACCATCTACAACTCACAAGTCAGGAGTATGATGGAACACTCTCCACTTGCCTGGATGAGTGCAGCTCCCACAACACTCAAGAAGCTTGACACTGTCCAGGACAAAGCAGCCCGCTTGATTGGCACCACATTCACAAACATTCACTCCCTCCACCACCGATGCACAGTAGCAGCAGTGTGTACCATCTACAAGATGCATTGCAGGAATTCACCAAGGCTCCTTAGACAGTACCTTCCAAATCCATGACCACTGCCATCTAGAAGGATAAGGGCAGCAGCTGGATGGGAACACCACCGCCTGGAAGCTCCCCTCCAAATAACTCACCATCATGACTTGGAAACATATGGCCATCCCTTCTCTGTTGCTGTGACAAAATCCTGGCACTCCCTTCCTAACAGTACTATGGGTGTACCTACACCACATGGACTGCAGCAGTTCAAGAAGGCAGCTCACCACCACCTTCTCAAGGGCAACTAGGGATGGGCAATAAATGCTGGTCCTGCCAGCGAAACTCACATCCCGTGAATGAACTTAAAAAAGATGGAATACCAAACTCTGATGAATCCTGACGTTATGCAGTATACAGACCACATCCTGTTAATTTTTGTTCAGTGTACACCCAGCCCGGCAATAGCTCTTTAAAGAGCACACCCATGAGATGGAGTTTGACATGTTGCTTTGAGCACAATCTCCCTGTGCCATGAGTTGGTAGGGTTCAGGCATGCTTCATTCGCCACATGTGTCTCATGATGGTGTGCTTTAAACAATGGTATCTAGTGCATTGCAGAGGGTTGGTATGCTATTCTGGTGTACATTGTACATGAAGCAAATATTTTTAGCAGCATCTTCCTGTGGTTTACTGCAAACTATGCAGTGAGTGATTTGTGGAATATGGCTTCTTCCCTCAGTGTCTTATTACATCTTCATTACTTACAGTGTTATATATGGCAGTTGGTATATGATGTGAGGCTAATATGTTTAAGATATCCATTGTGATATCTGGTTGTGTTGCAGGAAGTGTCTAGATATGGTTTGCCTTACTAGAGAGCCATTTATGAAGCAGCTTGGGACATGCCTTTATTATTGCTGAAAAGATGTTGAAGGTATTCATCTTGCATTCATCAGGACAGACTACTAAGCAACATCCCTTTATGTTAATAGTGCTATATGAATATAAGTTGATGTTGGGGTCCAAAGTATAAAGCATGCTATATCAATGATGCCCCAGTTATGATTTCTGTGGTGACCTGTATGCAATGTGTAGAATACTGCATAATGTGACTGCTCTGCTCTTTCCCCAAAGTGACTGAACTATGAAAGCAACATGTGGGGAGTGAAGCAATCCTGAACCCTATTAATTCGTGGCACACGGGAGATTGTGTTCAATGCGCTGTGTCAATCACCATCTCGCGAATGTACTCTCTAAAGAGCTGCTGCCAGGTTGATTATTAACTGGCCACAGTGAGAACCCTTTTTGTTTGGTTTCACTTGACAGTGTCTGCGTTTAGGTCTTTTCCCTTAATTGATATTTCTGTTCCTAATGCAAGTTGTTTAGTCCTCTTCCAGCTCGGAAGTGGTTGAAATTACGTTGAGCTTGAGCAGTCTTTATAGTCTGCATAAATAGGACCTAGTGTAGCGTGTATTAACATCTCCATCCATTGTCCAGGGATTAAATACATGCCACAAATGGTTTACACATCATCACACTGATCCAGGTTTCATAGCTTATGACCAGAGAGGATATTAAATTAATTTGCAGCTCACTTTAGCAAAGCTCGAAAACATTCAACCATCCATTAATCAAATAATTTCCATCAATCACAGCTGGAAAATGATAATAACAAGCCATTAGAGCTGGACAGGTGCACACATATTCACAACCCTATTTGTTGATGCTTTGGAGTAATGGGGTTAACAGGCTGGGAGACAGGAAGTTTCTACACCAGCTGGACATATGCCTTGGCTAGCCACTGCACAAAGTGTTGATTAAATCAGACAACAAGGCCCCTTTCTCTTTAGAAGAATATTTACTAAAATAGAAAGCAGGAAACAGTTTTTAATCACATCCTCATGCAGGAGATATGATGCCCACTTGCTTGCTGGGGATTAAGAATACTGTGGGACACTGTTATCAGAGAGGGTTTTAATGGTAGCTTATGGCATTTAACCCACTCCACAGTGGCTGTAGAAGGTGCCATTCTTTAAGAGGCCTGGTAATCAATCTAGTCTGCTCAATGAAACCCCAACAGCTAGCTTATCCTTCTTCATTAGAGCAGTCTGTCTAAACTATGATGAATCCGCCTGCAATCAGTCCTCCTCACACAGTCAGATCAAAATGGCCCATCATGGTTGAAGAAAGGTACATCCTCCGAATGAGTCGCATACCCCTTTAAATCCTCAAACAAGCTCAATTTGTCGCTCAGCCAAGGGTTTGCATGATTATTTAAGAATGTGTGTGCCCTGAGGTGGGTTAAGAAATGCGTTAAAACAGCACACAAAGTAAAATTGATCCGAATCAGTTCAGCAATGCACAATCCGAGGAAATTAAATCCCCTGGTGCCAAACTGGAAAGAAACACCAGGGGGCTGAAAATCTCATTTTTTTGGACAATAAAGGATAAACTGAAAAATAAAGACTCCACAAGCAGATATTTCCAGTGGCAAAATCTCTACACATGATACTCAATTGTTTTCTGGGTGAATGGTGGGTAGTATGATGGGAATCCACTGGGGAATAAAGAAAAATATATTTGAAATGACTACCCTTAACTAAAGTAAAATGCAAAATCATGTGTGTCCTGCATTTAAGGAGACCATGGTGGAGCCCTGCTGGTGGGAGTGTTACTAATTCAGCATGCATGTGCAAGCATAGAAATTAGGTGTGAACAGTAAATGTGCAGCATATGTGTTTTTATGGCTGAGAAATTGGAGGAAATCTGGACACTAGCCCAAAATGGGCATCCGAGAGAGAATTTGTGCTCAAAGACGATCGGCACCAAGCTCACTGGAAATTGGACCGCAGCCTCATCGCCATAAAATCACTGAGCTACAAACATCAATCGACAGTCCTGATGTAACTTCTGGCCTGAATTAGGTCCTGCAATGGGGAGGGGGGGGGGGGGTGGGCATAAACTGGAATGGTGTGGGAGGGGGCTAAGCCCTAGCAACCCAATGATTATCATAACGTCTGAAGTAAAAAATACTTCCCTTTCTGTCAATAGCATCTGCGGTCTCTTTTAAGTTCCATTGGTGAGGTCGCTATGGACTGTGGAAAGACAAATGAAGCAAACATGGCACATGCTCCACTCAGCTCATGCCATGATTGTGTGAGGTGAGGTGGCAAAATGAACATTGGAGTCCTAATTTCCATATTCAAGGGGCCTATTGCCTATTTCCATCAAGCCACCTTGAACACTTGAAATTTTTATTAGTCAGGAACCTTAAAGGTTATTGAACCAGGATGGAGTTAAGATGCAAACTGACTAGGATATAACTGAATGATGAAGCAGGATTAAGGGGCCTAATGGCCTATTCCTATTCATACATTCTTATGATTTCTATGACTTCTATTTTGGAATTCTAATTTGGAAGCAAAGGCACTTCATCGGGAGGTCACATGTGTAAAACCACTCCCAGAAATTGGCCCCTCCAAAGCTAATTTTTCACCCAAAAAGCAGATGTTGACTTAGGCCAATGTTTTCTTCTTTGTCTCTTCAGAAACCTGTTTGGCTGGCTACTTGACTCCCACGTTCAAAAAGTTCCTCAAAATCTGTTTATCTATTCCTTTGGCTACCTTATCTAACTTAAGAACTGCAAGAAACATAAAAAATGGGAGCAGGGGTAGACCATTTGGCCCTTAGAATCTACACCATCATCCAATACCATTTGGACTGATCTTATACCTGAACTCCACCTTCTCACAACAATATCCATATCCCTCAATCCCCTTAGCACCCAAAACTCTGGCCATTTCTGTCTCCAATATACTCAATGAGTGAGCATGCACAGCTCCCTGGGGTAGGGAATTCCAAAATTCCATAACCCTTCGATTGAAGACATTTCTTCTCATCTGACAACTTATTCTGATACCGTGATTCCTAATTCTCGACTTGCCAGCTGGAGGAAACAGCCTTTCAGATCTATCCTATCAAGCCCTTTAAGGATATTATATGTTTCAATGAGGTCACATCACATTTCTTCTAAATCCTAGAGAATATAAGCCTAGTTTACTTCATCTCTCCCCATAGGACAATCCCAAAACTTCTCTCCTACTTCCATTGCCACATCTATAGTATAATTAGGAAATTATGTTATGCAAAAGGTTCTAATTCAAAATAAAGGTTGTTCTGTAGAAACACTTCCATTGTGCACATCCTTAATGTGCAAATTTATAAAAGCACATGAGTGCAGGAAATGTATGGTATGTATATATATATTGTGCATATAACACGCATCAAAAATGTGTAGGTATACATTTTAGGAATATAGATTGAAAAGAATTATATGTTCAAAGCACACACACGTAGAAATGTATGTGCAGAAAGCATGTGTAGAATGAATCCACAACTGAAAGATTCTGTAATGTTAGATTGTTGAAATCGATGCAAGGATTGAAAGGGTTAAGGGTCCAGTAAATACCAATATAAAGAACTATATGGTCATAATAATCAGTTCAAGTCTAAGTACAGGGTTTTATGATGGAGCTGGTAATGGGCTCCATTATCCAACATGCCAATTAAACAGAGTTTCTTTTTGCACAATGGTAATTAACCAAAAAGCTCTTAGGGAAAAAAAAATAATGCTGCTTCAGGATGGCTGTTCAAAGAGCCATTACCGATCTGTAGCTGAGTTTAAACCAATTACCCCAATTTCTTACAACCAGCTTCTTTAATGGGCTATTGGAAATCTTTATGTTTTCATTTGGAGCATGCAAGTTGACAGAGGGAAAATTTCCACCAAAAGTTGGATTTGAAAAGAAACAAATCCCCATGGCAGGTCACGTTAGCAGGACTGACTACCCTGCTCTGTCTTGACCTTTCCTCACAGGCTCATGTCTGAATACAATGCTTGAAAGGGAAAAGGGGGATTAAAAAAAAAACAGAATCTTCTCACTCATGACCTGTGAAATGTGGCACAGGCTAGCTCTGCAGTATTAGGCATGTTGTAAGGCGGTGACACACTGCCCCACAGCCATTAGCAAATGGAGAATTTCAGCCCTGGTAGCCTCCGGAGATAATGAAAGCGTCATACTGGAGGCAGCTGTGGTTAGGTTTTTTCAGACTGTGCTAGAGGTGCACTAAAAGAAACAGAAAGAAAGACTTGCATTTATATAGTACCTTTCATGACTTCCTTTAAAAAGGAAGAGTTTTACCATACAAGAGTCAAAGTATACACTAAATACTACCTTAGGTATCCCAGGTACTCAAAGTGCTGTACAGGCAGTGAAGTACTTTTGAAGTATGGCCACTGTTAAAACGTAGGAAATGCGGCAGCCAATTTGTGCACAGCAAACTCCCACAAACAGCAATGTGGCAAGGACCAGATACTCTGTTTTTTTTTGTTGGGGGGGAGGGGGGAAGCAAAAAACATTCAAGTGAGGCCAGCAAAAACTCAATTCCAAGCTTTGTTGCCCTGGGCGGCTGCTGGCGTTATCACAGTGTGCTTAACATGAAGGGTAGTCCCTCCTGTAGCACTGCCTTCATTGTGTTAGGATTGCATTTACTGCAAGGGGAGCTCTAAGTGCATAAACAGTGTAATGGAATTGGAAATCAGCCAGAATTGATCCAGATTCAAAGCCATTTGAATTCATTAGGGCTAGAAATGAAAAGTTCCTCGATTCAGAAATAGTTTTGCATCGGCAACTAATCATAAAATACGCATTTAAACATTGCAATACCACAGTACATACCTATGTAACAGGACTCTGTCTGTTTGTTACATTGATGTGTAAGAGATACATTCAGTTTAATATGAATCTTATGCAATGTTCCATGAGTTGTGGTCAGTGGTGGCCTTACCTGCAACCACCAATTTTTGGAAAGATTGGACAAAGATTAAGTTATAAGGGCTGGGGTGGGGGGAATGTCCAATCTAATTAACTAAATCGGCATATTTAGATGGTGCCTACTAAGCATAATCAATTACAGATTGACCCTAGTAATGTGTGAATTGGAATTGCCAAGTGCCAAAGTGAAATGACATTTTTTTTGGCTGATATTGGTGCCTCAGCTGACCCGATCCTAATACCCCAACTTCTCCCTCAAATGTAGCAAAGGGGTAAGAATGATGTTGAAACATATTGATCTCACATTAAATCAGAGGTGTGTTCCGGAATGCAGTGCCTAAAAAGGTGTAAGCAAATGCAAAAGCAACTTCTAATAGGGAATTGTGCATCTATTTAAAAGAAAATGTAGAGTTTAGGAGAAAGAGCTGGGGGTGAAACAATGGCCCAAATGGCTTTTTTCTGTGCTGTATGATTCTACGACATTAATGCAATACAATTTCACATTTTATTTGCATTTCCAGGATTGCACAGACCATATTTTTACACTGAGATGTACAGGAATTTGAAGTTACGAATTGCACAGCATTATGATCTCCGTTAGTGTTATGTTCCTTCTATCAGGTTGCTTCGCTCAGTGAATACGGTTGCACGCCTATCTAAGTTGGTAAACATTATTCTGCAGATGCAGAGACCAATATAAAATGTAGCATGTGCTGTTTATTAACACAAGTAACAGAGCACTAACACAACGTGTGCTTCCCAAACCAGACCCTATTCTAAACCGCTGATTAACACCGTAACCCGTGCTTTTTACACAGCAATTGGGTAATACAGTCATGTGGTCAATCTGCTCACATTCTCTTCAAGGTGTATTGCACCTCAGATTACCATAGTTAGAGACCAATAACTATATTTTTAAAAAAAGTAGAAATCCAAAATCCCAGTTACTTACTGAAAGAATGAAGCCTCAAGATTCCACGGTTTAAAAAGGGAGAATTTTACCATACAAAAGTCAAAGTAAACACTAAATACTATCTTAGGTGCCCTCCTATATTCTAAAACCCAGAATCAACATTGGCTAAACATGAATTAACAGGCAAATTGCAGTCAATCATAAACTATAAACTACACATTAAATGATAGCTACAACTAAAACAGATCTTGGGAATTGGCTCAGCAGTATACTTAGTCTATAGGCCATCAGACTCAATCACAAAATCCTTCAATTTTAGCTCCTCTTCATCTAGGAGTTGACCTGGTTCCCAGGCAGCAGGAGCACAAAACCAATCCAAGGCCCACGGGCAGAGTCTTCACCAAAATGACACACATCTGCAGAAACTCTTCAACTCTGTCTGGATGGTATAGATCTCTCAATGTGATCTTCAAGTAGCAGGAAGAGCTGCAGCAACTATGTTTTTGCTGATTCTCAGCTTCTGGATCTAGCCTCTCTTCTTCAGCTTGCTTGTACTGCACCACTGGACTCATCAACTTTTACTAAGCTCTGATGACTCTGCCTCCTTTTATATAGTGTCAGGCAGAAGTTTTAGTTTCCAATCTCTGTTTCAGATTTTGTTTTCTCAGTTAAAAGCAAAAATACTGCGGACGCTGGAAACCTGAAACGCACAGAAAATGAAGGAGGGTCAGACGGAATCGAAACATCAACTCTGTTTCACTTTCCATAGATGCTGTCAGACCTGCTGAGTTTTTCCAGCATTTTCTGTGTTTGTTTTTGTTTTCTTAGTAACCAGGAGGGCCAGTTTCCTTTCTCAGTTTCCCTTTTCAGCTTCCCTTTTCAATTAGCATCTGTCTCAAAAAAGCACAGTGCAAGCCTTGCCCGCAGATTCCATCACAATATATTTAATATAATTCTACAACCACTTGGATAATTTATGGTTGTCATTTTGGCAAAATAATCACCATAGCCATATATTTAAAATGCAGAATAGGTTAATCCAGGTATATCATTTATACGCTCAGCATTGTGGTAATGGTAGTTTCTTCATTGCAAATAACGAACAAAAAATAGTGCCATTTATCACCTTCATTTAATACATTCAATTGGCAGTGCTTTTGGTCAGTGAAGTAGACTTAGGGAAAACTCCAAATCAATGGAAATGGATGAGCCTGTTAAATAATGCCAGCAGGGATTCAGATTTGCAATATTTCATATGTTGAAATGATGGGGCTAGTCAGAGTGCATAATTCCTGAATATCCACTGCACATGTCCACCTCTGTTGCATAAGGATCTGGCACATATAGGGTTACTGTGGAACTGAGTACACTACCGCCCATGTAATGATGTGAGAGAGCACATGACCAGCACGCATGGTCAGTCTAGCCATGGACAGAGCCATGTGTACCAGCAAACTTGGAGACAGCTCCAAGTTTGGACCCTTTACTGTAAATTTGTAAATAGTTCTGAGAGTCAATAAAGACTTACAATTAACCTATGTTTGACTACGAAGACTTCTTCTGACCTACCGAACTGTATCCAACACCCTATAACAACCTCCAACATCACAGGGGAACAACACGGAACATAATGAACGTGATGTTCAAACCCAGAAAGCCAGTTGATGAAAGATAGAATTGGACCAAGGGTGGAATCATCCTAGATTTGCACAAAGTGTGGTAGCCGGCGAGAAAAAGAATATTTTGCCCACCAGCTGCAATGGAGGCTTTTCACGCCGCGCCGTCTCATTCCCGCCTCATGCTGGGTTGCTAGCGGGGTGGCCTCTGATTCGCACCCCCCCCCCCACCCCGCCATCGCCTCAGGCCTTCAGTAAACCAGGCGCCATATTTAAAGGGCACCCCTGCACAGAGCTAACACTCTTCAAGGGATAAGAAGCTGCTGGGAACTGATGGCTGCCAAAGGGAGGAAACATGCTGCCCCCATATTTAGTGATGCCTCCCTTGAGTGCCTACTGGATGCAGTGGAGGCCCGGTGTGAAGTCCTCTAGCCCCGCTCTGTGTGAAGGCCAGCAAGCAAGATCACCAATCCAGCATGGGAGGCTGTGGCAGCTGTGGTCAGCACCAACACCCAGGCCGGGGGTGGAGTAGCCCACATTAGACCCCTCACTCACTTTGAGGAGAGTGCCACTGCACTGACTGGTGAGGACATGGACCTTGCCTGCGGTGACGGTGAGGTCAGTGGTAAACCCCTACCACATCCTGCACCACATCATCCCTCTCTCAACGCAACTGTGAGTGCTCTCTCTCCTGCTTTTGAGTCTGCTGCCATGCACTAATCATCTCTACTTTGGCTCACAGGGAGCTCTGCCAAGCGACCGACACCCTCAGCCAGCCAATCCCTCAACTCCATCCATGTCCTCACCTCCAGCCAAGAGGACACAACCTCCATTGAAGAACTGGAAACAAACAGCCTGGAAGACCCGTCACAGCGCTTACCCACACCCTCCACCAGTGCAGAGATACACACCTCGGTGGGACCTAGATCTGGAGCAGGCTCGGGTTCACAATCTGGTGGTCACCGCATGGGCACATGTCTGCAGTAGGAGGAGACAGTTTCAGCCAAGCTCCCTGGCATTCAGAGAACATCTGGGCAAGAGGCATCTGCGAGGTCCAAGTTAGATGACGAGCCCCTGGATTTGGCCTTAAACCTCATTGTGGAGAGTCAGCAGGAGACAGGGGAACATCATGCAAAGCTGTTGGAAGCCCTCAACAGAGTGGCACGTGAGTCAGCAGAGTGCAACTGCCTGCTTTCTGATGAAGTGGTCGCCACGTGTCCGCATGTAGAGATCTCCATGGGAAGGCTGACAGACGCCATGGAGACCCTCGTCCAGCAGAACATGGAGATGCCTGAAGGCCTGCACTCCATCACAGCAGCCATTGGTGATCTCCTCCAGTGCTGATGTGAGAGAGAAATGGGACGCCTCGACATCCCTCCAGTAGTCAGGCCGGGGCCCTTGGGCACCCGAAGGAAGGGGAAGAGGCAGCTGGACAACCCTGGGTCATCCACTCAGGCATCTCAGAGGCTGTCCTCCCCCTCTGAGCCCCATTTGCCTGTGACTCCATCAACCTCATCCTGTGTCACTGCAGATGGAGCAGCTGGCCCACAGGAAAACAGGCAAAGTGCCCCGGCTCTCCAGAGGACCCATGCCAAAGTCTTCAGAGGCAATGTGGCCAACCATTGCAAAGAGTGTCTCCCCCACTGCTGCGGATATCAGGGCAGCACCTAAAAGAAGTGGTAGGCCTAGAAAAGTTAAGAATTTCTGATCACAAATGGTTGCACAGGTGAGCACATTTTCTCAATTTACAATCTGAAAATATATTCACTTTCACTAAATAATGGGTAATGGTATCTTTCAGCTTCATTTACAGGCTTTGCACGTCTTCCCCTTGCATCCCCTACCCCCATCCCGACGCTAGCAGTTCAACTGCATGCAGCCAGGCCACAGGTGATTCTGGAGGGAGAAGTATATGTGTGGCAGGGCCTTTCAGAGTCTCATGTAAGCAACTCTCCCACACACATGGAGACTTCCTCCATCACACTCATTTAATGTTCCAGGCATTTTCAATGCTGCCTGCAAGGGTTGTCCATCTGAGCTGACCTGCATCTCCTCCCACTCACTGATTGCGCTTCCATGCAGCACCTGTGCCCATCCAACACAAGACTTCTCTCACTTTCGATACCAGAAACATCGTGGTTTTAAAGTATGGTTTCAGCTGCCCTGTCCTTTCCCCTCCTCCAGTCACCCATGTCATTTCCCCCGTCACTGTTGGCTCCCCTTGGCATCACCTTCCGTCTCCCCACTGTCACCCACCAATGCGAGCCCTTTTCTTTTCAGGATGTCCAAGTGAATATGCACGTTCCCAATATTCCCGTGAATCCCACCCCCATCCACATTGAATTCCCCGACCACCTCCTTCCCACCCTCAGGGTCCACATGCTGTTAGGGAGGGAGTTCCAGGATTTTGACACAGCGACAGTGAAGAAACGGCGATATATTTACAAGTCAGGATGGTGAGTGGTTTGGAGGGGGATTTCCAGGCAGTGGTGTTCCCATCTATCTGCCGCCCTTGTCCTTCGAGATGGTAGTAGTCATGAATTTGGGAGGTGCTGCCTAAGGAGCCTTGGTGGGTTTCTGCAGTGCATATTGTAGATACGTTGTCATGACTAAATACTCCCCCCCTCTCTTCCCCTCCACCCGCTGCCATGAAATCTCCAGGAGGAGAAAAAATGAGTACTAACAGTCACTTATTCTCACAACTTGGGTGTTGCCGGCAAGGCCGCATTTCTTGCCCATCCCTAGTTGCCCTGAGCTGATGTTGGTATCCTTCTTCCTGAATTGCTGCAGTACCGCCAATGAGTGGCTTCCTAAGTCTCTTTAGAGGCACTCAGGAGTCAACCACGTAGATATGGGATTGGAATTACATACAGACCGGACCAACTAAGAATGGCAAGTTTCCTTCCCTAAAGGACATTATCTGACATCATCATGACCCCTTACCAGATTCTTTAAAAGACACAAGAGAACAGATACCACAGAAATTGGCAATCTGATGCCATTTACTGAAGCCGCCGGGAACATCGGTACATGTTCAGATTTCAATGTGAGTTCTGATCATTCACAAATCTCTTCATAAGCAGATTCCCCCATGGCATTGCTCGGCGAATTCATTAAAGTACGATGCCTGAAGTGTGACTCGACAAACTGACATTTACAGAGAGTGCATGTTACTTGCAAGACTTTAAATATACAACAGATGCGAGTTGGTGGTGCAAGATTATGGATTTATTTAGTTAACTGATGTGACTGAAGTTTAGCATTCTGATGTTCCATACAAGGGCCAACTTTTTTGATCAACAGCTGGGTAAAAATAACAGAGAAAGAAAAATCTGGTACAAGGGTGCTTAAGCATTTGCTTGATAATATCATCATCAGTAATTTCCAGCTTTTATGTTCCTCAGTGTTTTATGGAGGTGAAGTCATGTCCATACATCCCAGTTATCTATTGAGGGGTGTCTCTGTTTTCATTGGAGTTAGGAGGGGTGTGTGTGTGTGTGTGTGTGTGTGTGTGTGTGTGTGTGTGTGTGTGTGTGTGTGTGTGTGTGTGTGTGTGTGTGTGTGTGTGTGTGTGTGTGTCCCATCTACACAAGAGCCCAAATGTTACGGTATCCAGACTCTTACTGTTAAAAGAAAGAGAGATTTGAATTTATAAAGCACCTTCCATGAACTCAGGGCATCCTAATATACTTTACAGCTAATGACCTACCTTTGAACTGTAGATTTGTTGTAATGTAGACACCATGGCATCCAGTTTGCACACAGCAAAGCCCCACAAATAAAATATGATAATGATCAGATAAACTGTTTTTACTGAAATTGGCTGAGGGATAAATATCACTGCGGAAAACTCCCTGCTCTTTGAAATAGTGGGATATAAATGGGATCTTTCACATCCACCTGAGAGAATTCACCAGGGCTTTGGTGTAATGTCTCATCTGAAAAATAGCAACTCGGACAGCACAGCATTCTTGGAATTCACTGGATTGTCAGCCTGAATTTTGTACTCAATGTCTCTGTAGTAGTTATGAACCTACAACCTTCTCGACTCAAAGGCAAGAATGTTAATACTGAGCCAAGTATGTACGTATATATATATATATATATATTTATATATATATATATATTATAAATATATTGTTCCTCCTTAGAAGAAAGTAGTGTGAGTATTAAACAAAGAATAAGGAAAACTTGTCTTCAAGCTTCCCTGCAAGCATTCTCCTCGTTACACTCCATATCCTACATTAAGAAATGTGTTTGTTTTAATTAACTCTTGTCTGTGAAGTGTGGAAATGTGGAAAGGAAGCTATGATCATAATTTGTATAGTGCCGTGAATGTAATGAGGACAAACAGGATATTTGAGAACGACAATAAATGAAATGCTTTTACTCTTTGTTGATGCTTCAGGCTAATATTAATCACCCCAATTTGCTGAAAAGTGTATTGGATGGTTCATGGCTGTGTTTTTTTTTATTCCTTCCGGGATCAGCCTGAGACAACACTTAACTCTTGAAAGGCTTTCACCATCATGCAAAGGAGCCTTGTAAAGCAGGGATTACATGGCACCAGATTGATTTTGGGGTTGGGCGGAAGTTAATCTAACACAATGTCAGGCTCATGAATTACGTTGTTAATTTTCATTGTGTTACACTACAGCATCCCAGAGCCCACATGTCTAGCTGATACTTCTATCGTTTTCTTTTCTGCAATGTTTTCTTTTCCCACAAGACCACAAGCTGCTCCTTTCTTTAAACAAAAACAAACAGAAGTGCTCTGATATCAAATTTTGAAATGAAAATATCCTCAATAAAATATCGGAGATTTATTTTGAGTAGGCTTCTCAATGCAGATTTTTCAGGATCAGCAGCAAAACAAATAGAGCCCAGATTAAATAAGAAGTGATAAACGCCTTTTCTTTCAGGTGTGAGCATTGTGTATTACTTTGTGTTTTATCAGCCCTGATTCTTGGATTCCTTCTTCAATCTTCATTCCCTACCCCACTCTCATCTGTCTACACAAACTCACTCATTTGGGAAGGTGGGATGAGTCAGCTTGTTGACATTCCCCATGATGCTCCATGATTAATACATAAAGGGGTTTTGGTGGCATGACAGTCCGAATGAAAATAAAACTGATCCAATAATAAAAAAATGGAAATTTCCATCTTCTGCCATATTCTATATTGCATGTGTAGTGTAAAGAGGATAATTGATAGAAATGATCTTCAGTGCCACTTGGTTTGCCACCCTTTAGATTGGTTGGTGGTGTTTTTCAACCCCACTACGAGGCTCTGAAATTTCTGGAGCCAGAGAGGTTGGAGGCCAAAGACATTCCCACTGGGGGATTTGAACTCTCAATTTCACTGAGTTTCTGGCCCCTTTAAGCTCTGCCCTAAACTCCAGCAGGAGGGGTTGGGTGAGCAGGTACGCCTTCGGATTGCTTCTCAATGTCAATGCTGTGTGTCTGGGGGAGTTCCTGGGACTCTTGGTAATTTATTCCAATTGCCCCACCCACAAGAAAGCTGACATAGGTTTGCATTGGGCCCTCCCAAGATCTTAAGATAGCCCCAGAGAACCACCTTGATGGGATAATCCTTTGGGAATAAGAGAAAACTGAAGCAAGGAAAAAAAATTAACTGGGGTTACCTTTTGGCAGTGATGCCACTCAAACTTCCGCTGGTACAATAGTACAGCGTCCTCTGCAGCACTCTTGCTTGCTGACTGTTGTGCCTATCTAACTTACCTTGTCCCTGGGATTTTGGATAGATTCTGCATCCTTTCTGTCAGTGCATGGAATTCTTGTACCACTGCATGTTCGCTGTTGGAGGAGAGACTCAGGAATTTTGAGGTCCAGTGTTTCGGCAGGTGGTCTTGGCTGACAGTCTAGTACCATTGCCATCTCTCCGATGAAATGTTGAGCTAAAGCCCTGTCTACTTCATCTAGTCATTCAGGTAGACTTTGATGACTCCACAACACAATTGGAGTTGTTGGTGTAGAACAGCTGCAGTGTTTCTCCATGTAAAATCAGTGCCATTGCACTCACCAAGTAATTTATAAGATGGAATTTTTTGTCATTTCAATTACTGGTAAGGCGTCCTTTATCAGTATGGAACTTTTCACATTGAGAGGAAATTACAATTCACTTGTATTTGCTTTTCGTTATGTATCCTCTAAATTTGTTAAATTTAGGATGACTCCCAATTTATTGGGAGGAAGAACCGAGATGTTATGGTCTATTTTCAAAGATTGCTTATAACTCAGGCATAATGTCCAGCAACAAAAGGGGATGGGATCTGTAATGTCAAGTCTCCAACCTCTTTAACATTGCCTTAGTATTTCTGGGGCTCTGGCTCTTCCTTATGGGGGTAGTGCTGGACCTATGTCTACCCCAGGCACAGAATATCTACATTCAAAAGAACTGACAGGAGAATTTATGTCTCTTCCAACTCATTTCCTTCAGGATTTGTTGGTGTTTGAAGAATTGGGCACCTTGCTTCCACTCGTTTGCATGGGCCAAAAAGATTATCCTTTTCTATGTTACAACTGTTAATACACTTCAACAAAAAATAAATTTATTGGCTGTAAAGCACGATGGGACTTTTTCATTCTTTCTGTCTTTCCATGCACAATTGAAATGTCTTTTATCCCTCTGGTCGGAAACAGGCAAAAATTTTAGGATCATAAATTTCAACATTTGGAAGTTCAGTCTTTAAAACTGAACCTAATTGGCTGTCTTATTGTTTCCTTGGAAGATACTGTACAGTTTTCAAAAATCAGACCTGCCTTTTGAAATTCTGATTACGTTTGGCACCAGTTCTTGTCAATGAGAGTCCTGTACACAGGTTTCACTTGGGTGTATCGAGGAAACTGGAAGGAGGGTAATAATGAGTTTAAATTACGCTTGCAAAGGGACCTCTTACAGGATTAAGAAGGATACAATGTGTGCAGATTATAATATGCTGTGTAATAACACAGATGGAACAAATATATTAAATTCTGTTTAGGTATGTAAATAAAAACCATCCAAGCAAATGGAACCCAAACTCCTGTTGACTGGTTAGATATTCAGAATGTGAAGTAAGCTGCTCCTGCCCTGGGACACTTGGAGTTTTGAGAGGTTTGATCCAATTCAGTTTGTCCCAGGTCTCTCGAGTTCAATGCTTTACCCCAGGAGTGTAATGACTGACAGTGAGACTGGGGATCTCTGAGATCTATTGAAATGATTTATGCCAAATTAGGAACAGTCCAGTGGTAAACTGTCAGATTGTAAATGCTGTCACTGACTAATTTAAATAAGCCTTGATTTAAATTTCAAGTGAGATGTTCGACTGTCCTATATCATACCGTCATCTGTTGCTCAGTCCTACATCGATCCTGGTGTCGTCTTATTTCTCATAGCCTTCCATGTATGACAGCCTAATTCTTAGGTTGCTTGTTTACTATGGATGAGCCACGTTTGCGGCATGGGTTTTGCATAGTATGCTGAAAGTAAATCCATTTGGGCTCTTGAGGCTGCCAGATAAGAAGGTTCTATTTTATTGGGTCTTCCTGGTGACCTGGATTAGCAAATCCAGCAGGTTTAAGTTTGGATAGTTTATGGCACTGCAAGATGCCTTACATCAGGTGCTGTTGCGGGTTATGAGTAGTAGTAAAGCGGCTAAATGCTCCGGTAAAGAGTTATGCCTGAAATGTCATTGCATCTTTCTATTTAAGGTACTGATTAACATGCTGTGCATTTACAGCATTTTCTCTCTTTGACTCAAAATTGTGAGGGGTCTGGACAGACAGGGAGAAACAGGTCCCATTGATGGAAAAATAAAGAACCAGAGGACACTGATTTAAGGTGATTGGCAAAAGGATCAATGGCGAAATGAGAAAAAACTTATATGTGGTGAACAATTACAATTTGGATGTATGACCCTGTGAGGGTGGTGGAGGCAGATTCAATCAAATCCTTCAAAAGAGAATTGGATAATTGGAAAGGGGAAAAGGGCACGAGATTGAGAATATGGCCGGGATTTTCCAACGTGGGACCCACAGCTGGCAACGCGGTGCACCCCCCCCCCCCCCCCCCACCCCCACCCCCAGCCAGAAGCCCATTGACTTGCGGCGGGAACTGGAAGATCCCAGGGGCGGGCGGGTGTGGAAAATCCTGCCCAATGTGGAGTTGTTCATGCAGAGAGATGGCATGGACTGGATAGGCTGAATGGCCTCTTGCTGTGCTATAAGCACCCTATGACCCTGTGATAAGTGAGACCCTGATGCTGTGATGCCATCTTTAGAATAAGTCTCTCCAGCAAAATTCACTAACTGGGGTTTTGATGTTCAGATTCACTCCTCAGACAGGATCCTAATGATCAGGTTTCCTCTTTGAACAGCCTCCTGCTGATGATATTCATTCTTTAGACAAGATCATGATGGTCAGATTTCCTCTTTAAACAAGATGCTGGTGGTAAAATCAGCTCTCCAAGGCACTTTCAAACAGCAAATTAATAATCACAGGTTGGAATCACTTTATGGCTCCAGTGATGAAGAAATTCAAATGGTTAAAAATAAACTGGGAGAAAATCTACTGAGCTTTATATAATAGCCCTCACCCATGTCATTTTTATCAGAATATTACTGACATCTCCAATACTATCGCTCCTGTTAAACCATTTATTGACATCCTAGAGGATCATTTAAATTTTCTCAGGATATCAGTAATTTAAAGACAACATAAGCGAAGGCAATATGGTTTTTTATGGCTGCCTAGTCCCAGGTTTTCATCATCATTGTCTCTGTGCTTTGTGCTGTCAGGTTTTAAAAGTGTGTGTTTTTTTTCCCTCCAGATTTTATGAACCCCGTGACTGACCCTAGATATTTGAATTATAATTATGATCATTGGATCAGAAAGCAGGGTTGTAAGAAGGTTAAAAGATACAAATCACATTGCTGTTCTCCTGAGCAGACCAGACCTCATTCATATTCCACAATAATATCTTAAGGGAATTCTGGAGGGACAAACCAGCAATTACTCGTGTTATTTAATTGGCATTATCATTTTAACAGTCTGACAGAGACGAATCACCCTATCAGGTTAAACTGTGGTTGTGAAATAGTGCAGACCAGTTGAGGCGTTGACTTTTATCTGAAAAAGAGAGGGTGATTTATGTTGTGAATCCAGGGAGTTCATTTGGTGCTCTCGACACTTGCAGGGAATGTCTTCCTTTTACAGCCACTAAGATTGTTTGGATTTGCTGGAAGGGGAAAATGCATTGACCAGTGAATGTCACGGTGAGTGATATAGTGAATGGGAGCAATGACAGCGGCAGTGTTAATAGTGATGCAAACACTAACCCATTTATTGATCCACTTTCCTCTGTCTCTCGCTTCCCTCCCCACCATTGCCCATTCTTCTTTTACTCCTCTGTGCTCTCCAAGGAGAAACAGTGAAATAAGTAGGCAGATGACAGCTCAGAGCCTTTCTTTTCCCAACAGTGTCATCAAAACCAACTACAAACAGATAAATTGCAGGTATCCTTTCTGCTGTCTGCCAGCCATTCACCATTCTGCAGCTACAGGGGAAAATACATGGTTTGTCAAGAACATTGGAACAGTGAATGGAATAAGTAACAATGACTAGGTTTTAGTTATGACAGGGGAACAAGTAAGTATGAAAACTTTGCCCTTTCAGGCTGACAACAATGTTAGAGCTTTTTCTTGTGCTGCTAGGTAATAGGGAATTCTGTCTTCTTTGCACCTAGATAGTCATGAGATGATACAGTGGAGCTAGAAATGAAAGGAGGGATATTGCTGAGGTTAAGTGTACCTTGTATTTGATTTCCAGAAGGACCGTGCCAGCATTAGAATTAGGTTGATGTCTGACAGAGAAGTAATGTAGCAGCAGTTCCCCTGATTTGGTTGCAGGGGTATGGTGGCCTAGTGGTTATGTTGTTAACAGTAATCTAAAGACCTAATTTAGAGGCATGAGTTCAAATCCCACCACAGCTTTTGGGAAATGTAACTTCAATTAATCAAATCATTCTAGATTATAAAGCTAGGATCAATACTGTTGACCACGAAACTACCAGACTTTCATAAAAACCCATCCGTCCTTGCCCAATGAAGTTTGTAAGAAACAGAAATGTGGTTGCCTCTTAATTGCCCTCTTAAATGACTATTCAGTTGTATTCAAAAAGACAGCTCAGCATCATCTTCTCAAGGACAATTAGGGTGGGGCAAAAAATATTGGCCTTGCCAGTGAAGCCCACGCCCTGTGAAAGAATAGAAAACATGTGTCCCATTTGATGCACATTGTGAGGTTATGGCATGAGGAGCTTCATTGAATAGTGTACATTGTGGACAAATGGTGAGAGGTTGGAAATTGTTGATGTCCGAAGGGACCTGAGTGTCCTTGTTCATGAGTCGCTAAGAGCTAACACGCAGGTGCAGCAAGCAATCAGGAAGGTAAACGGTACATTGACAAGAGGATATGAATACAGGGGCAATCCTGCAATTTTATGCAGCCTTGGTGAGACTGCACCTGGAGTATTGTGTACAGTTTTGGTCTCCTTATCTAAGGAAGGACATACTTGTCATAGAGGGAGTGCAGTGGAGGTTTACCAGATTAACCGCTGGGGTGGCAGGATTGTCTTATGAGTAGAGATTGAGTAAACTGGGCATGTATTCTCTAGAGTTACAAAGAATGAGAGGCAATCTCATTCAAACTTACAAATTCTGACAGGGTAGATGTAGGTAAGACGTTTCCCCTGGCAGGTGAGTTTAGAACCAGGGGACACAGACTCAGAATAAGGGGAAGGCCATTTAACAGGAGGAATTTTTTACTCAGAGGGTTATGAAGCTTTGCACTTCTCTACCCCAGAGGGCTGTGGTAGCTCAATCATTGAGCATGATCAAGACAGAAATCGATAGATTTCTGAATACAAATGACATCAAGGGATATTGGGATAGTGAAGGAGAAAGTGGCATTGAGGTAGATGATCAGCCATTATCTAATTGAATGGCAAAGCAGGCTCGATGGGCAGAATGGCCTACTCCTGCTCCCACGTTCCTATGTTCCTAGCCCCAGAGGTTGATTCCAGGGAATGGCGGTGGTTAGTATGTACTTATGTACTTGTCAGTATATGGAAGCTTGCTGCTTTGGCAGTTGTCCATTTGTGCCCTGCTTCTTTCATTCTTCTCCTTATAACAATAATTTGCATTTATATAGAAGACCAAATGTAATTTCCAGATGCTTCACAAGAGTGTTGTCAATCAAAGTTTGACCTTAGTTACTAAAGGCGCTATTAGGACAGATGACAAAAAACTTGGTCAGACAGGTAGGTTTTAAGAAGCACCTTAAAGGAGAAGTGAGAGATAGATTGCTACGATCGCCATGGAAACCAACAAATCAAAAGAACCAAATTTACCCAGCGGCCCCCATGAAAAAACAAATGGACAAGATTCCATCTTTTTATAACTTTTACTTTATCAATCAAACTAAAATCAACGTAAGTCAAACATGCATTAACAGGCAAATCATGATCAATATAAATTATAAGTTCCAGATCAACAACGATTGATCTCACAGGTTTATCAGGGCAGTCCACTCAGTTTCTATAGCACTAATTTAAGCCACAAAGTCATTCAAAGCCCTCATCTTCCTAAGGTAGATTTTCAGATCCTTTTCTTCACAGATTTAGCCACCGAATCTCATCAGACAGCAGCTCCCCTCAACCCGAGCTCCACAGGTACAATATTCAACAAAATGGCACACTTCTCCAGAACCTTTTCAATTCTGCCTGCTCACGACGATCTTGATGGCGTGGATCCACCATGATTACCTTTATCTGAAACGTGAGCGACAACCCTATGCACTGTATGGCCAGTTCTGTTCAATCAGTTCCTTTAAGGTAACCGATACAGCAGCAGCAACCATAATTTTTCTTATCCCCATTCCCGGATCCAACCTTTTTGTTCCCCTTTCCAACTGCATCACCACCTTCTTCATCTGAAAACCTGGTCATGTGAGTCTGATTTTGCGCTGGCTGGGGTCACATGGGAAAAGGTGATGTCTGCACATTGCTCTGACTGGCACTCGGAGTCTCATGGTGCGCGCATGCTCTTGGCCTCCTGTTTCTCTCTCTGTCCCTGGGTCTGACTCGGGCCCTCTGCTCAGCCCCAGAATTGGGTGACTAGGCAGAACATCTTTTTGGACTGATGGGAGAATACTGTTAGTGTAAAATACCACTTGTGTAGCAACTGCATAGCAGCAGCATGAAACAACTCTGCTTAACTCGTTGTTCAAATTTGAGTGGCTCAACAAATTGAGCAATGTCGTGTATGAATTTCAGTGCTGTGCAATGTCAGGTATGTAGATCATACATACCAATGATTGGCTTATTGAATCAAGCAGCATGTTCCCTTGGTTGTTCATAATAAGCAGAGGACAGGCCATATTCAACCAGCCTGCACTTGCAAAACCCAAAACAAAATGTCTACAGTTATAGGTATTCCGTGATTGAGCAGCACTTGCTGAACAATCCAGGGTGCGCTAATAACTGCATTAACAACCAATTTATGATAATAAGATGAGCTGGTATTGTGCCTAATTTATACTTGTTAGAAGTAATATAGATTCATATGCAGAGAACCGTTCTCTGCAAACAAAAGGAATACGTCCAAGCCTTGTGCCTTTTTTGAAATACTGCGAGCTTGGGGAGCCTATAGTAACCCATTGCTTTCTTCATCGCAACACCTCAGCCAATCAGAGTCAACTTGCCAACTGATCAGCACCTCTTTTCTCCTGTAGTATAAATTGTTGTGATCATTTGAAATTTGGCATTCCTGCCTTTGCCTGATGAGTAGAAGATGAAAATCATCGGCAATATGTCTCTCTTTTCAGCATTACTATGAGTATTACTTTGTAGTGCAGTCACACAGCCACCAGTTTGCACATACAAGGTCACACAAACAGAAAATAAGATGAATGATTAGTTAATACTTTCTGATGATGTTGGACGATGTAAGGGCTGACCCAGGACAGCAGGAAAGCTGTCTGCTCTTTTTCTAATAATGCCACAGGTTCTTTCATGTGAAATGGCACATGGGGCAGCATTCCCTCATTACTGCACTGTAGTGCTACAAATATTAAAATGGCAATTCCATGTTCCCAGGAGAAATGTGGGTTAGGGATCTGGGGTGGTTATTTTGGCCCTGGAGCCCAAGTGGCTCAGTTGGTAGTGTCCCGCCCCAGAGCTGGAAAGCACCAGCTTCAAGTCCCATGGAAGGACCGTTCATGAGGCTCAAAGCAGATTGTTAATCAGTCTGCAAAATCTTCCAACACTCCAAACCATTCTGCAAGCGACAAAAAGACTTGAGTGCGATGATACGCAAACAAACAATTTCAGCCCTGCCTCTAAATCAGATTCCATGAGAACATCATTCCTCATTGGAAGCCCAAGAGCACAGTCATGCCCCATTTGTGCTCTGGTCCTGGAGAGAGGCTTGAAATCACAATTCTGTATCTGGAGAGGAGACAACTACCTATAATGGCAAATCGACTGACCCCCCATTGGTTTTGTTCAGACCCCATCTGGAGGACTGCCTTCCTTTCTGGGCACTCCACCTCATGAAGTCTGTGTTGGCCCTAAAGATTGTCCAGCACAGATTTGCCAAAATTATGCCAGGGCTAAAAGGGTTAAACTGCCAGGAAGGGTTGCATAAGCTTGATTTGTATTCAGTGGCATTTGGAGGATTGAGAAGTTTTATTTTATTCTTTCATTGGATGTTGATGCCACTGTCAAGACATTTATTGCCCACTCCTAATTGCCCTTGAGAAAGTGGTAGTGATCTGCCTTCTAGAACTGCTGCAGTGCGCTAGTGATCTAATTGAGGTGTTTGAAATGATATAAAGATTCAATAAGTCGACACAGAGGAGCGGGGGGATTCCAAAACGAGGGGGCATTATTAACCTTAGAGCTAGGCAATTTAAGAGTGAAATCAGGAATCACTCTCTCCCCAAAAGGCTGTGGGTGCTGGGGTCAATTGAGATTGAAGGCGAAATCAACAGAATTTCACTAGGTTTGGACATGGATTGAAGATAAGTAAATGGAGTTGAGATAGAGGTCAGCCAAGGTCTATTTAACTGGAACAGGCTTGAGGGGCTGAATAGCCTAATCCTGATCCTATTTTCCTATAATACTGCAAGGTTTTATAATCCATTTAGTAATGAATCTTAAGGTAGATCGACTACCTATCATAAGCTGCTGAACCACTCAAAATAGATTGTAGCTCTGAAATTTAGCTGCAATCCTTAATGGTCCATTTGCTGCCTTCTCTACAAGTGTGTACTTACACCATATGGACTGCAGCGGTTCAAGAAGGCAGCTCACCACCACCTTCTCAAGGGGCAATTAGGGATGGGCAATAAATGCTGGCCTAGCCAGCGATGCCCACATCCCATAAACAAATATTTTAAAAAGTCTCAGTGGAAGGTTTTGCTTTTCCTTTGTTGATGCGATAAAATGTAGCATCTTCCTAAATCTGGAAATTAGGGTCTGTGTTTACATATTCAGAAAATTTCTAATCATTTATTAGGAGGGAATTATTCTACTAAATTGTTTGAACTGAATAATGCTTGCAAAAATCTTTTATCTATATTAAAGATAGGGATGCAGTCATTTGTCTTGTGTTATGCCTGTATTTTTAATTGGCTTTCATATATCACCCTAACATTTCAGCTAATTTTTTTTCTTTCCAAGTGGCAAGTTACTGAGGAAGAGGGTGAAAGCACAAGTAAATTATAGTTGTCAATTAATAGTATCACATAGTGAATAATTACATGGTCTCCGTAAGCATGTGTTTTTTTTCATTATCACACCTCCTTAACTACCGGACTATATTATTTGCAATGAAATGTTCTGGGACAAGGGCTGTGAATTGTCTGGTAAACGAGTGAAACAAATACGCTGAGTAAGGACACAGTCAATTTGCATTGCAAAGATTAAAATTCAATTTAGGGATTGGGTAACACAGCCGGTTAAAATGTCCTCCTTTCATTGATAGGGCCAGACCCACCCCAGATTGATTCAAATAAACGTCTTTCTGCCTGAAGTAGGGCTTCTCCGTGTCTAATTACTTTGAGCGGTCTCAATATGGATGTTAAAATATGTGAGCTTCAAACACAAATTGCTTGTAATGTGCCGTAGCTGCCAATCTTAGCGAGGCTGGTGTAGCAAATATCAATGCCATCTTGATACTCCACTTGCTGATCGTCAGCAGTCGGGTTCTGTATTCCCCCACCGCCCCATGTCCTTGGCAGATTATGCGAGTTGCTTGTCTTTTTGGCTGAGCTGAATTTAGGGGACAAGCCCACAGTCCCATTAGCATGTGGAGACTGTGGCACAGTCAACCCTTAGGTTAAATGCCCACCCCCACCCACTCCACCACCACCACCTGCTCCCTCGGCCCCTGCTATCTCCTGCCCTCAGGCCTGTTAAAGATCTTTTGGTTGCTAATTTAGAATCATTACATCAACTACCCGACTGGATTTATGTCACTGAAACATATAAGATCGTGAGGGGACTTGATAGGGTGAATACCCAGAGGTTGTCTTCTCTTGTGGGGGAGACTAAAACTAGGGGACATTGTTGAACAAGAGGTCTACCTTTTGAGACTGTGATGAGGAGAAATCTTTTCTCTCAGAGGGTAGTCAGTCTGAATTCTCGACCCCAGAAGCAGTAGAGGCTGGGTCTTTGAAGTTATTTAAGGCAGAGTTAGACAGATTACTGATAGGCAAGGGAGTCAAGGGTTATGGGGGACAGACAGGAATGTGGAACTGAGACCACTGCCAGATCAGCCATGATCATAGTGAATGCAGAACAGGTTTGACGGGCCAAGTGGCCTACTCCTGCTCCTAAATCCTATGTTCCTATCTCCTATATTGACAGTAACACGTACATAAACCTGAAGCATTTTTCAGATAATCCTATCACTTCCCAACAAAACAGCTTGGGATTTGGAGTAAACCATTCAGTCCCTCAAGCCTGTTATGGTACACCTTTAAGAGATGTGATTATGTTTCCAATGCACAGAAGTGTAAGGGATGTAATGTAATGTACCATAACTCCTGCATGCTGGCAGTCTGACAAAAGGACCTGTTCAGTACAGACTTTTCTGTACATGTAGAACCATCCTTGAATCCATGTTATTGTGTTACTGATCCTGTATTGAGTGGCCCGTGTCTTGTGTTCATAGTAATAGCTTCACAGAGGTTAGTAGAACAAAACATGGCCTGTTCCGTCATTCAATTAGATCATGATTGATCTGTAGCTCAACTCCACTTAGCCCTTTGTTTCCATATCCCCTAATACTCTTACCCAAAAAATATCTATCAATGTTTTGAAATTTTCAGTTGACCTGGCTACAATACCTTCAATGTGAGAAGATGACCTGAATGTGGAGGCCACCTTGGAAGGAGGAGGAGGAGGAGGAGGGACAGGATGAGGCAATGAGAATGTATCCTGTACCTCTTCATTCCTGATGGGCTGTCAGAGGGACTTCTCAAACTCTGTTTTCAGCAAAACAACTTCTGCCCACTTGTCTGTTCTCCAATGCATCCTCCAGTTAATAGTCACTTTGTCCTGGAAGGGAGAGCGCAGAATATCAGTGATCGAGTGCACTGTGTTTGGCTGATGTGTTGCAATGACTGACTATCTGGAGGTATGTGGAGGGAGGGAAAGGTTGGTGTGAGCCTGGTATCATTGGAGTGTGTGTAGGTGAGGTGGAGTTTGTGAATGTTAAGCGTTAGTACTGATTGCTAAGGGATTGCTGCTGGGTGAGTGATGGGAGTGTGGTGCTTTTTTTTATTCATTCACGGGATGTGGGCTTTGCTGGCTGGGCCGTCATTTATCACCCATCCCTAGTTGCCCCTGAGAAGGTGGTGGTGAGCTGCCTTCTTCAACCGCTGCAGTCAGTGTGGTGTACGTACACCCACAGTGCTGTTGGGGAGTTCCAGGATTTTGATGCAGTGACAGTGAAGGAACAGCAATATATTCCCAAGTCCAGATGGCGAGTGACTTGGAGGGGAACCTCCATCTATCTGCTGCACTTGTGATTCTAATTGGTAGTGGTTGTGGGTTTGGAAGGTGCTGTCTAAGGACCCTTGATGCATCTTGTAGATAGTACACATTGCTGCTACTATGCATCAGTGGTAGAGGTGGATGTGGTACCAATCAAGTTGTCTGCTTTGTCCAGGACATTGTCCAGCTTCTTCAGTGTTGTGGGAGCTGCACTCATCCAGGCAAGTGGGGAGTATTCCATTGCACTCCTGACTTGTGTCTTGTAGGTAATGGACAGGCTTTGGAGAGTCAGGAGGTGAGTTACTCGTTGCATGATTCCTAGCCTCTGACCTGCTCTTGTAGCCACAGTATTTATATGGCTAGGACAGTTCGGTTTCTGGTCAATGGTAACCCCCAGGATGTTGATAGTGGGGGATTCAATGATACAAATGCCATTGAATATCAAGGGGTGATGGTTGGATTCTCTCTTGTTGGAGATGGTCATTGCCTGACACTTGTGTGCCGCAAATGTTATTTGCCATCTGACAGCCCAAGCCTGGAGTCTTGAGTTGCTAAATCTTTTCAAAATTTATCCCATTTAGCATGGTGGTAGTGCCACACAACACGATGGAGGGTATCCTCAATGTGAAGGCGGGACGTTATCTCCACAAGGACTGGGAAGTGGTCACTCCTACTGATACTGTCATGGACAGATGCGTCTATGGCAGGCAGTCTGGTGAGGATGAGGTCAAGTGTGTTTTTCCCTCTTGTTGGTTCCCTTACCACCTGCCACAGACCCAGTCTAGCAGCTATGTCCTTTAGGGCTCGGCCAGCTTGGTCATTAGTAGTGCTACCGAGCCACTCTTGATGATGGACATTGAAGTCCCCCACCCAGAGTACATTCTGTGTCCTTGCTGCCCTCAGTACTTCCTCCAAGTGGTCAGCATGGAGGAGCACTGATTCATTAACTGAGGGAGGGCGGTACATTGTAATCAGCAGGAGGTTTCCTTGCTCATGTTTGACCTGATGCCATGAGTCGTCATAGAGTCCGGAGTCAATGTTGAGGACTCCAAGGGCAACTCCATCCTAACTGTATACCACTGAGCTGCCACCTCTGCTGGTTCTGTCCTGCCGGTGGGACAGGTCATACCCAGGGACGGTGATGATGGAGTCTGGGACATTATCTGTAAGGCATGATTCTGTGAGTTTGACTATGTTAGGCATTAAAAAATGAGACAAAGCTGGGTGGTTTGGTAGGTATGTGGTGTCATGTAAAGATGCATTCACTGTCTGTGACCAGCAAAGTTAGCTCCCTCTACTTGACTTTTGTTTTTGCAAAAATATACTTTATTCATAAAATATCTACAACCACATTCCAAACCATTTCAAAATCACCATTACAAAGGTACAATCAGGTTTAACTTTTACAACATGTATCTCAAGGTGTATCAGTACAAACAATGAATATTACAATCATTTGCAGACATTCATTTTGGGCTGTAGAGCCCGAGGGCTCTACACAGTTCCCAGCCCCTTGGTGCACTGTGGCAGAAAGGTCTTAGGCAGGGACCCTTCCCCATTGCGCCTTTGCGGCGGCTGCCCCAAGGTTTAGTGCGTCCCTCAGTACATCGTCCTGGACCTTGGAATGTGCCAGTCTGCAACACTTGGTCGGGACAACTCTTTGAGCTGGAAGATCAACAAGTTTCGGACAGACCAAAGAGCGTCTTTCACTGAGTTGATGATCCTCCAGCTGCGGTTGATATTTGTCTCGGTGTGTGTCCCTGGTAACAGCCCATAGAGCACAGAGTCCTGTGTCACTGAACTGCTCGGGATGAACCTCAACAGAAACCACTGCATCTCTCTCCAGACCTTCTTTGCAAAGGCACAATCCACAAGGAGGTGAACAACAGTCTCGTCCCCACCACAACCACCTCGAGGGCAACATGCCGAGGGGGTGAGACTCCTGGCGTGTAGGAAGGATCTGACAGGGAGGGCCTTTCTCACCACCAGTCAAGCTACATCTTGGTGCTTGTTGGAAAGTTCTGGCGATGAGGCATTCTGCCAAATGACTTTGACAGTCTGCTCGGGAAACCATCCCACAGGATCCAACCTCTCCTTTTCCCTCAGGGCCTCTAAGACGTTACGTGCCGACCACTGCCTGATGGACTTGTGGTCAAAGGTGTTTCTCTGCATAAATTTTTCCACGAGGGACAGGTGGTACGGCACAGTCCAACTACTTGGAGCGTTCTGCGGCAGCGTGGCCAGACCCATCCTTCGTAACGCTGGGGACAGGTAGAACCTCAGCATGTAGTGACACTCGGTGTTTGTGCACTGAGGGTCTACGCACCGCTTGATACAGCCACACACAAAGGTGGCCATCAGTATGAGGGCGATGTTGGGCACGTTTTTTCCCCCTTTATCTCGAGGCTTGTACATTGCGTCCCTGCGGACACGATCCATTTTCGACCTCCAGACAAAGCGGAAGATGGCTCGGGTGATCGCCACCACACAGAAGTGTGGAATGGGCCAGACCTGCGCCACGTACAGCAACAGCGAGAGTGCCTCACACCTGATGACCAGGTTCTTACCCGCAATGGAGAGGGAGCGAGGCTCCCACATGCCCCGTTTCCTTTTCACCATAGACACTCACTCCTTCCAGTTTCTAACGCGTGCCCTGGTCCCTCCGAACCATATCCCCAGCACCTTCAGGCCATCAGCCCTGACAGTGAAGGGGACAAAGGATCGGTCAGCCCAGTTCCCAAAGAACATGGCCTCGCTCTTCCCACGATTTACCTTGACTGCCGAGGCCAGTTTGAGCTGGTCGCAGATGTGGATCAGTCTGCGCACTGACAGCAGATCCGAGCAGAAGACGGCGACATCATCCATGTACAGGGAGGCTTTGATCTGAGTGCCTCCACTACCTGGGATCATCACTCCTCTTATGCCCGGATCCTTCCTGATGGACTTAGCAAAGGGTTCTATGCAACACACGAAAAGAACAGGCGAGAGAGGGCAGCCCTGCCTGACTCCAGATTTAATAGGAAAGCTATCTGATTCCCACCCATTGATTGAGACTGCACTACTGATGTTAGTGGAGAGCAGTTGGATCCAATTGCGAATTCCCTCCCCAAACCCCATTTTGGAGAGCACATCCACCATGTAGGTGTGTGAGATTCTGTCAAAGGCCTTCTCCTGATCCAGGCTGATGAGGCAGGTGTCCACACCCCTGTCCTGTACATAGGCAATCGTATCCCTGAGCAGCACGAGGCTATCAGAAATCTTCCTGCCCGGCACAGTGCAGGTCTGGTCAGGGTGGATCACCAATTCCAGAGTGGATTTGACCCGATTGGCGATGACCTTGGACAGAATCTTATAGTCCACATTCAACAGTGAAATGGGTCGCCAATTTCTAGTTTCTTCCCTTCCCCCCTTGTGCTTGTAGATGAGGGTGATAATGCCTTTCCTCATGGATTCTCATACACTTCTAGCAGGTCAGGGCCCATCCAGTCCCACAGAGCCGAATACAACTCCTCTAGCAAGCCGTCGCTTCCGGGAGTTTTACTCTTCTCGAAGGACTCAAGTTCATCGGGAGCTAGCGGTTTGTCTAGGTCTCCCGTGTACTGTCACCTAAGACCTCCGTGATAGAGGACAGGAAGGACTGGGAGGCCGTGCTGTCTGTGGGCTTCACGTCATACAATCCAGCATAAAAGGATTTGCTGATCCTAAAAATGTCAGCCTGCAATGACTTTACTGAGCCAAATTCTTCCTTCAGGCTGCTGATCACAGAGCTCTCTCTGTGTACCTTTTGGAAGAAGAAATGTGAGCACGTCTCATCCTGCTCCACGGAGCAGACTCTGGAACGGAAGATGGTCTTGAAGGCCTCCGAGGCAAAGAGCAAGTCTTGCTGGCTCTTCACCTCTTGGAGTTCCTCCTTGACATCGACCTCCATCGTCTGCAGCCGGAGCAGATTCTGCATGTTTTTCTGGAGTCGGGAGATTTCTCTCTGTTCCTTTCTAGCTTTCTGGGTGCCTTTGAGAATGAAAAACCTCTTGATGTTTCCCTTGATCACTTCCCACCAGTGTGTCAGTGACTCAAAGGTGGGGTTTCAAGGTTATCCAGCCTTTGTAATCCCTCTTGAGCTCGTCAATGTTCTCTGGGGTCAGCAGTTGCACATTTAGCTTCCATGCCCACCCTCTGGCCCTTCTCTAAGTGACAGTCAGCCAGTAGGAGGCAGTGGTCAGAGAAAAACACCGGCTTGATGTCGGTGGATCTGACTGCGAATGCACGGGACACAAACAGGAAGTTTATCCTGGAATGGATGGACCTGTCTGGCCATGACCAGGTGTATCTATGCTGCGTTCCATCTGCAGGGTTGCTGAAGATGTCGTGCAGCTTGGCATCCTTAACTGTTTCCATCAGGGATCTGGACGTGGCGTCCAATCTGCTGTTGGCCTCTACTTGACCTCAATAACATATCTCAGTCCCAATCTCAAAGGAACATCCCTTACTGCACCGGTGGGACACTGAGCATTTTCCACACCTATGGCCTCTTTGGGTGAAATTATTAATTTAGGGTTAGCTTTGCTCACTAGATTTCAGGTCTTTTTCAGTTGAGCAGAAGTGCATTCTGTAACTTAACCAGGTTATGTAGAATGCTGACTCTGCCAGCAATTCCAACACAAACCTGGAGGTCAAATTTCTGTTAGTTTTCCAACCAGATTCTAAAGCAAGTGGCTGAACCAAGAGATTGGCAAATTTAAAACATAGATTGGTTATGTTCAAGATTCAGTTCCCCTGGATTTGACCTCGAATCCAGACTAATATTGTGTGACTCCATCAATTGTGCTGGATTGTGATGGTCTTTAAGTTGCACTTACTTTCTGAGGTGCACATGCACTAGTAAGCTCATTTAAAAAGTTTTTTCTTATCAAAATATTTAAGTTACCAAGCAACTGATAGTGTGCACCGATAAAGCAATTAAATATTTTGGCATAGCCTCTTAAACTTATTTTCAGTGTTTTTAAATCAGATTATTCACAGGTGAATGACTAAACACTTATTAAAAATATTTATTTTTGCTGATAAACCCCTTTTCAGGGGGTTTATCAGCAAACTGGTAAAACTGCACCAGGTCAGTTGAACTGTAGCCTAAGCAGGGCAATTTCAAGTTCAATTTCTTGATTATACCCAAAGCAAAAACTCCACCCCCTGGTGTTTCATGAGAGAAGGGAAACTTATAAAGGTTTTCTACCTGATAATTATTGAGAGAGCATTTTAAGCAAGCTATGTTTTTAGCCACTGCTTTTCATTGGGCACCTTTGACAAACTTGCATTGATAATGTAATGTTATGTCCAGGGATCGTCGATATAGTGTGATAGAACTCTGCCCTTTCATGTGTGGTACCAGGGATTTAATCTTGTCGAGAAATCCTCCTTTCTCTGTTAGCTGAAGTGCATTTGTGTCAGCCTCCGCTAAGTTTCAATAGGATGCAAGTCTGAACACAAGACTACACAGCACCAACTGGCAATTGAATACAGAAAGGCTAGAAAGAAAGTGCTTGCAAACATATGACTCCTTTCACTCCAGTGTTCATTCCACATAACTGCTCAGAATTTAATGCTAATGTGGGAATTGGAATATAAAATTGAAATAAGAATGAGAAAATGCAAAAGAGCAACAATATCAATGTAAAGTGGACAGTAGAAGTGACAAAACCATTTCTGTACTTTGGAAAGAGGTGTGGAGAGGGAGTCCAAGTGGCACCTACAAATTCCCTTACAAGTCACACACCACTCTGACCGTATCAGTCATTCCTCCACTGAGTCAAAATCCTGGAACTTCCTCACTAACAGCACTGTGGATACCAATGCCACAAGAACTACAATGGTTCAGGAAGGTGGCTCACCACCACCTTCTCAAGGGCAATTAGGGATGGGCAATAAATGCTGGCCCAGCCAGTGATGCCCACACTCCAAGAACAAATGAAATAAAGCAATTCCAAAGTGAGAAAGAACTTGCGTTGATATAGCAACTTTCAGAAGCTCAGGACATCCGGAAGTATTCCAGTGAGGAACATAGTGTAGTATAAGGAAATGCAGCAGTAAATTTGGACACAGCAAGGCTCCACAATCAGCAATGAGATAAATGACCACGTAATCTAGAACAAGAACAAAAGTAACTGGAAAAACTCAGCAGGCCTGACAGCATCTGCAGAGAGGAATACAGTTGACATTTCGAGTCCGTATGACCCTTCATCAGAACTAAGACATATAGAAATGAGATGAAATATAAGCTTGTAGAAGGGGGTGGGACCACATAATCTGTTCTCTTGATGTTGGTTGAGGGATAAATATTGGCTCTCTTGCTCTCCTTTGAAATAGTGCCAAGGAATCTCTAACAGCCACCTAACAAGGCAAACAGAATCTCAGTTTAACGTCTCATCCAATAGACGGGATCTCCAACATGGCAGCACTCCTTCAATCCTGCATTGATGTATCTGCATAGATCATGTGCTCAAGCCTCTGGAGTGCAGCTTAATGCCACGACCTTATGAGGCAGTGGCAAAAGCGCTAATCACTGAGGAAAGGCTGAAAGAGAGAATAATCCACTGAGTTTACATCAGGAAGATGTAAGATCTGTGAGTAAGCATGAGTATTCTGAAAGTCTCTGATGTGAATTCAAAATACCTGGGCTCTCTTCATCCCACCGCTCCCTAGTGATTCATTCCCCACAGCTTATGTCTAAAAGATAAATCACCTTGCGAACATTCTAATGAAAAATAAGAATGTCATAAAACTTTTCTTGTGGATGAACTTGGTTCAGGGAAGGAAAACAGCACTGAAAAATAAATTATTTTAAAGTATTGCCGCTTGATGGGCTGGAAAAGTGCCTCCATTAACTCTTCAACTGGGCCAGGTTATTCTTTGTTGTTGACAAGGCCGAAGGATGAAGCAGCTGGACAAATTATAGGTTAATGTACCATGTTTCTCAATCTGCTTTTGATGCTTCATTGACCAGGATTTTACCCGAGGCAATCTGGGAGGTGGGCAGGAGGGGGGTGGGATTGCACCAGTAAAAACATGGTTGGCTACTTGGTGTGGTCCTTGGTGTGCCAACGTATTTGCCCAGCGCGGAGAGGGTACCCGCTCCAAGGAGGCGAGCAGCTGATTTGCATAAAGGGCCAATTAGGGACTATTTTACAGGGCCCTTCTGGCCCTTTATTTAATTGTCGTTTGTGGGAGCTTGCTGTGCTCAAATTGACTGCTGTATTTCCTAAATTTACAGGGCTGTCAGATTTATCTGATGACGGGGCGAAACCCACCTCCGCCCCCCCCCACCACCCCACCTCTGCATCTCGCCCGCATGAGGCGGCCCTCCTGCAGTGGCCCAGTAGGACCAGGTTCAATGGCTCTAAGAGAGGTCCGTGGGCAGGAAAAGCAGACCCCCCCTGTCCCCCGACACCCGCTGGTCCCAACCAGCTCCCTGGTGGGGCTCCAGGGTACTCGGCTCTATGGTGCTTTTAAAATATTTTTTCAAACTTACCCAGCTCTCCAGATATCCCAAGTGCCTCGGTAGTCACCACGTCTCCCAGTTGCGCTGTTGTGGTTTCAGAGCTGCTTGCCCTTTGACTGGGCTTGCAGCATCAGGAGCCAACCCACCATCCTTAACAGGACAATGGGCCCTCAGGCAGCTGGTCAGGAGGCTGCCTGAGGCAAAGTTGCTAAGGCCGTCCCGAGGTCAGCAAGTGCGGGCTCGGGAGCTGATTTTTCCTGCAACATTACAGTCCCAGGGATTGAAAAGAATGACTTCAGTCTTCCTGATATTTAATTGGAGGAAATGTTGGCTCAGTACTGGATGTTGGATAAACAGTCTGATAATTTAGCAATTGTGGAGGAGTTGAAATAGGTGGTGGTGAGGTAGAGATGGGTGTCATCAGCCTACATGTGAAAATTAATGCTGTGCTTTTGCATTATGTCACCAAGGGGCAGCTTGTAGATGTGAAATAGGAGGGGAACCATGGATAGATCCTTGGAGGTCACCAGAAGTAATGGCGTGGGAGTGGGAAGAGAAGCCATTGCAAGTGTGTGCATCTTTTTCAAGCAATCAATAATATGGCAGGGGAGAAAGAGTAAGGGAGTGAGGGAGTTCAGCACTGTCAGAGGTACCATTATTCAGATGAGACATCTGGCAGCTCCACCCTCTATGCCTCTCAGGCTGATGTAAAAGATCTCATTGATTAAATGCAGGGTAGTTCTCCCTGGTGCTGTCACCAATATTTATCCCTAACTAACATCACTAAAAATACCTTCTGGCCCTTTATTTAACTGTTGTTTGTGGGAATTTGCTGTGCTCAAATCATCTACTGTATTTCCTACATTGTGACAGTGACTACTGCGCAAAGTTATTTAATTGGCTGTACAGTGCTTCGGGATGTTGTGATCTCAAGAAAGGTGCTATATAAATGCAAGTCTTTATTTTCTTGTTGTGCTCAGAAACTGCAAGAATAGTGTTCAAGCAGAGACCTGCAACCCAACAGTGCTATGCTCCCTTGAGCGCACTGCAAATCCAATGTAGACTTATTGGAGGACCAATAAGTGGGAGACCCATGCTTTCCACTCTCATGTCTAGGGATGCAGCTTTCACTGAGCTGTGTTGTTAACACTGGGATACTGTAGAGGTACTGGCGCTGGAAAATTGTCAGAATTTAAAAAAAAAATCATTCTTGTGATATGAATGTCACTGGTAAGGTCAGCAATTATTACCCATCCTTAGTTGCCCTTGACAAGGTGGTGGTGAACTGTCTTCTTGGACCACTGCAGTCTGGTGTGGTGAACGTGCTTCCACAGTACTGTTGGATAGGGGTTTCCAGGAGTTTGACCCAGTAACGATGAAGGAATGTCAACATATGTCCAAGGTGGAATGATGTGAGACTTGGAGGGGGTGCTGGGGGTGGTGGCAGTCCCAGACATCGCTGCCTCTCTCTGGGTGGTGGGATTAGCAGATTTGGGAAGTGATGCCAAAGAAAACAGTTTTGCATTTGAAAGGCTTGCACTTTTACAGCGCTTCTCATGGCCATCAGATGTCTTAAAGAGCTTTAGAGCCAATGAAGTACTTTCAAAGTGTGGCCATTGCTGTAATATCAGAAACATGGCAGCCAATTTATGCACAGCAAACGCCAATAAAAAAATGTGATAATGTTCAGGTAAGCTCTTGTGATGTTGATTGTGTTGTGTTTTTATAATGATATAAAGGCGCCAATCACTCTTAAGGGATTGGGTAAACAAGTTGTGGGTTCATTTGTTAAGACTAGGTACGTGTGAGCAAATGTACATGGATATAAAGCTCGAAGACATCAGAGCTGCAGAGCTGTGTGTGTTTGTGCTCTGCTTAAAATCAAAAATGAAACTAAAACAGGATAGTATGACACACTTTCTTACTAGTGAATGACATGCTGCTATCCCTTAAAGGCATATTGCAACAGCGTGAGGGGTAAGTATTGACAAGAACACCAGGGATAACTTCCCTACTCTTCTTCAACATAGTGCCATAGGATCTTTTACATCCAGCTAAGCAGGCAGATAGGACTTTGGTTTAATGTTGCTGAAAGGTGGCACCTCTGACAGTGTAGCACTCCCTCGATACTGCACTGGAATGTCAGTCTTGATTTTCATGCTCTGGTCCTGTGGTGGGGCTTGAAAAAGTGTAAAATGTGATTATGATAAACCAGATCAGAGCAAACAAAAAAAAAACAAACCTTCAACATGTTTTACTAACTATCACTTTTTGCTTGAAGCAGCTGTTCTCACTGCACTTTCCATACAGGCTAAGACAATCAAATGGAATGCAAGGGGTTACTGAGTCTGACAGTGTGAGGGAGCTGAATAACATCACGAGATGCAGTCATTAACCTCGGGTGGTTCAGTGAGCTTGTCATTTCGACTGTGTGTGCTAATTCAGCTCCCTCGCACTGGCGAGCTCAGTAACTCCTCCACATCACTTACTCCAACAATGTCATCAACATTCAGTGTTGAATCAGACCTACTTAAAAATAAAGTAAAAATGCCAAAGGTCATCGGCTTTGTTTTTGTAGCCATCCAATTTTTAAAAGTGTTCTTAAAAGCGAGATTTTTCTCTTTCCTTTAAATTAGTTTAGGTGAAGCTGTATCGTTGATGAGAGTTGCATCATTTACAATTTTCTATTCACCCTGGGTCTTAATCATCAATTTTATTAAGGAATGAATTAATGAATTTGAAGCTTCATCGAGGCAGTGAAACATAATGAATTAAGGCAACTGCATTATAATGGTTATGCGGAGGGAGGGAAATGAATTTATATAACGCTGTGAAGGGGCAAACTAGACTTTGTGTGGTGGTGTAAAACAGGCGATAGCGAGTTGACAAAGTGTTTCACAACTCTTTCCCCACTTTTATTTCGATTAACTTCAATGGAATTAGCTTCTAGCATTAAACTGCAGCCGAGTTTCAAAGCTGCTGAATTTTGATTGTTATGCTGTTTGTTAAAAGATAGATGGAGCTTTGCTTCCACAAGGGCGTTTTATGCATATTAACCTGCTCTAGTTTGGCAGCTCCACCCTGAATAGCTGTCCTTCTGAATGCTCATTTGTCCAAATGTGATCAAGTCAGCCGCATTTAGATTTTTAAACTGTGCGTTGCTACCATGGTTAGCGAGAAGAACTTCCACAGCAATTGTTTTCTCAAACTTACAGACAGATGGATTCATTGGAACTCGGTGGTGCAGAGCAATGTTGCGGCCCCTCATTATCACAAGGTTTAATCACTCATCTAGGCTGGGTTAGTTAAACGTGGATGAGGTGCTGGAAGGGGGCGTACCTGCTGGCTTGTTTGCCACTCGGATAACTCAATCGGAATTCCTGCTCCTGGTTGCTTTTTGCTGGACATAGATCAATGTTTCCAGAACTCTGACAGACTACAGAAATACGCAGACAGGGTCGCAGGTTAACATTTAGATGTAAAGAAACCTCCCTTCAGCTGAGAGAGTGAGAGTTGGGCCTCATGATTAAACCTCAGTAACTCCTACATGCCATTAATCACCCTCAATTTTGGAATGATTAACAACTGCACTTTCAAATTCCCAACTGCCTCACCTTTATCAGCATTCACCACAATACCACACCAGCCATTGACATGATCAGCCACGCCCTAGCCTCCTCCTCTGGCATTGACATGATCAGCCACGCCCTAGCCTCCTCCTCTGGCACTGACATGATCAGCCACGCCCTAGCCTCCTCCTCTGGCATTGACATGATCAGCCACGCCCTAGCCTCCTCCTCTGGCACTGACATGATCAGCCACGCCCTAGCCTCCTCCTCTGGCACTGACATGATCAGCCACGCCCTAGCCTCCTCCTCTGGCACTGACATGATCAGCCACGCCCTAGCCTCCTCCTCTGGCACTGACATGATCAGCCACGCCCTAGCCTCCTCCTCTGGCACTGACATGATCAGCCACGCCCTAGCCTCCTCCTCTGGCACTGACATGATCAGCCACGCCCTAGCCTCCTCCTCTGGCATTGACATGATCAGCCACGCCCTAGCCTCCTCCTCTGGCATTGACATGATCAGCCACGCCCTAGCCTCCTCCTCTGGCACTGACATGATCAGCCACGCCCTAGCCTCCTCCTCTGGCACTGACATGATCAGCCACGCCCTAGCCTCCTCCTTTGGCAGCCTTTCCCTCAGAAAAAAAACTGTTATTCTCTCGAAACCAGCTCACTCTCCTCATATGGTCCCCATCTTCACTCTCTCAGCTTGAGTGCTTTTGTTATGCAGCTGGCTTACCAGCCACGGCTGGAGCACTCTAGATTCTCCTAAGCCTGATTCGCCTCTGCTAAACTCATTTACTACTAATTGTAGAACAAAGATAACCACTATCTTCCTTCCTCCACCACGTGTTGCCTCCTTCAAGTCTCTCCTCGCAACCTACACTCATTGATCTCAATACAAGCTTGAGAAGCTTATCTATGCTTTTGACAGGAGCTACAGCCAGACTAGCTACTTCTATTGTTTCCCTTCCTCTTGCCCACCATGCCATTTCTCAAGTTGCCCCATTTCTTTCAGGTTGTCTCCCATTCCTTGCTCCCCATATCTCCCTTGCCATATCAGCTCCATCCCCAACATTCCCCATTGCCTACTCCAACTCCTGGACTTAGCTGCCAACCATGGAAGTGAGTGGCCCAATATTCATTCTCTTCAAATGTGCAAGTTGCCTGTGAAGGCACGACAGATGCTGGCAGCTCAGATTAAAAAGAAGTGTTATCGGGGCCCAAGATGACAGCCCAGATTTGGGTGAACCTTATGAGGCCTCCTGATTAGGGCACATTTTTGCTGAGAGCTTGTTTCCCATCATGGGGGAATCAAAGACTTTTTAAAAAAATGTGTTTGTGGGATGTGGGCTTCACTGGCTGGGCCAGCATTAATTGCACAACCCCAGTTGCCCTTGAGAAAGTGATGATGAGCTGCCTTCTTGAAATGCTGCAGTCCATTCGGTGGAGGTTTGCCCACAGTGCTGGTAGGAAGGGAGTTCCAGGCTTTTGACGCAGTAAAAGTGAAGGAACGGCGATATATTTCCAAGTAAAGTTGGTAAGTGATTTGGAAGGGAACTTCCAATTGGTGGTGTTCCCATCTATCTGCTGCCCTTATCCTTCTAGATGGTAATGGTTGTGGGTTTGGAAGGTGCTGTCTAAGGACCCTTGGTGAGTTCCTGCAGTGCATCTTGTAGATGGTATACACTGCTGCTACTGTGCGTCGATGGTGGAGGGAGTGAATGTGGTGCCAATCAAGCGGGGCTGCTTTGTCCTGGACGATGTCAAGCTTTTTGAGTGTTGTTGGAGCTGCACTCATCCAGGCAAGTGGGGAGCATTCCATCACACTCCTGACTTGTGCCTTGTAGATGGTGAACAGGATTTGGGGAGTCAGGAGATGAGTTACCTCTCGCAGGATTCCTAGCCTCCGACCTGCTCTTGTAGCCACAGTATTTATATGGCTAGTCCAGTTCAGTTTCTGGTCAGTGGTAACCCCCCAGGATGTTGATAGTGGGGGATTCTATGATGGTAATGCCATTGAATGTCAAGAGGCAATGGTTGGATTCTCTCTTGTTGGAGATGGTCATTGCCTGGCACTTGTGTGCTGCGAATGTTACTTGCCACTTGTCAGTCCAGGTCTTGCAGCATTTGGACATGGACTACTTCAGTATCTGAGGAGTCACCAATGGTGCTGAACATTGTGCAATCATCAGTGAATATCCCCACTTCTGACCTTATGATGGAAGGAAGGACATTGATGAAGCAGCTGAAGATGGTTGGGCCAAGGATACTACCTTGAGGAACACCTGCCCTGGAGCAGAGACGATTGACCTCCAACAACCACAACTTGGTTTTAGGACGGAGATGAGGAAGTATTTCTTCTCTCAGAGGGTTGATAATCTTTGGAGTTCTCTACCCCACAGAGGGATGGAGGCTGGGTCATTGAATATATTAAGGGTTTACAAGGGAGTCAAAGTTGATAGCGAACAGATGGGAAAGTGGAGTTGAGGCCATGATCAGATCTGCCATGGTGTTATTGAATGGTGATCATAGGCTTAAGGGGCCAAACGGCTTACTCCTGCTCCTATTTTGTATGTTTTTATGTTGTCTGGGCAACACTGATTCTAGGCCCGAAAACTGGCCTAGACAGACTTTCACCCTTTTCTTTCTTTCTCTCTAACTGACTGCTCATTAATAACAAATTTTGTGAATGGGTTACTTTATGACCTGCAATTTCAAATAAGCATAAATTTATTTTAAAAAATGACAGCCTAACTTGAGTTTCAGTCTAGTCCAGATTGATTTTTACCTGAGCAGGCCGACAAGCAGGGAGGTCTAGTTCAGCAGGTATCTAGGAGCTTCAGTCTTGTCAAGCTGTGCAGAACTGTGCCCACCTCTGTGCTCATATTGCCAAAGGTCATCTTCCTCTGTATAACAAATCTCCACTCTTTTCTGAAGTATTAGACTCATTGCATAATCAATCTGGATGAGAGATACTGTGCCAACCCCAAAATGCAGAGGGGATCAGATTAATGACTGAGAAAAAGACAGAGCTTGAAGGGCCTGATGTTAAAATTGTGCCTGACATGAAAAGGGGTTACCAGTATTTTCTGTGTTCATTCGAAATGAATACACCTGTGCAGTTTTATCGATAACTTCAAGATTCACAAGGAGGATCTTCTTGAGTCAGATATTTCCAGTACAGAGATCATGTTTTACATGTTGCAGTATTTTCAAAAATGTTAATTATTTCTTGTCAGAACCCATCAGTTTTCTTTAGACTTACAACCTATGTATATAATTGAAATGGGCGCTGACACTATTATGTATTTGGCATACTTTATTAAGGCGTTTCTTAATTACTGCACCAGAGTGACATAGGTGTTGCAACTATCATCACTTCAGTTTGTGTGACATCATCACAAAGCAAATTAACAGCCTGGCTCATTATTTTTAAAGGAGTCAAATATATCCTAGCTTAATGGGAATAATTGGATAAGGGAGACGTATTGTCAGTTAAAATCTGTTCCCATGAAGAGGGTTTCCTTGCAGCACCTGAGAGAAAATGACACTCTGGTTAGATTTTGCTGAAACAGAACACCCAATCCCTGTGTTTCAGGATAACATGCCAAGTCTGGCATTTTTTTTTTGACCTCCAGTGAAAATCAAAGTGTTCGCAGTTCTGACCTTGCCATTTTATTTTTGTCTTATGAAACCCCCCATCCTTAGAAACGCACAGCGGCTTCATTAGTCATCGGGAATGGTGCTGCTGTACAAATGTGCTGCGCAGGGCAAAATAATGCATCAGAACACAGCCGAAACAAATGAACTGTCCCAAATGCATTTACCTAGAAATGCAAGTGTGCTTTTAATTGAAGGTTAAACAAATAGGAAAGTAACCACATGACAAAGAACCAAATAAGCTGTTTCAACTTACCCGAGTTTCAAGCCAATATTAGTTTCAATTCAATTATTTAACAGGTTTTCGAAATAATTCTTCATCCAACGTTTCTGAGAATTGGAATACCAGATCAATAGGATGTGGGAAGCAGTATTTAACTGTCAGCATTACCTGGACATACAGCGGCTGTTTACCCTGGCAGGAGGGCCTAGAACAAGGGACAGGATGAGGGGACAGCCTCTGACTGAGATGATGAGAAATCTCTTCACTCAGAGGGTTGTAAACCTCTGGAATTCTCTACCCCAGAGAGCTTTGAATGCTCAGTCATTGAGTGTATTAAAGGCTGAAATCAATAGATTTTTGGATTCTAAGGGAATGAAGGAATATGGGGATTGGAACATTGAGTTGAAGTCAAGGAGCAGCCATGATCATATAAAATGGTACAACAGACACGAGGAGCCATACAGCTGGTTCCTACTCCTTTTTCCTGTGTTTTTATACCGGATTATGTTTGTTCCCTTTTACGAATGTTTTGGATTGTTCTCTTCTGTCACTCTCTTTCCGTACAATACCAATTTGTTATTTGAATGCTGCTGCATCATCACTAAATTCTGAAGTATAATATTTTCATCAGTGCTGTGAACAGAGTATACTGCAGTCTGGCTGTATTGCTTTGAAGCATTTATTGAAAAATACACAAAAGGGCAGAATCCCTATCAAGAGTCAAAAGTCATAAGTGAGGGTGTTATTGTTCACCAAGTTGGTGAGTAATCCTCAAGCTTCTGTTGGTTGATTGATTGATATTGGCACCGCAGACTTTTCAAAATTCTTTCTTGGGATGTGGGCATCACTGGCAAGGCCAGCATTTGTTGCCTATCCCTAATTTGCCTTGAGAAGTTAGTGGTGAGCCGTCACAGTTAAGGAGGGAGTTCCAGGATTTTGACCCAGCGACAATGAAGGGTCGGCAATATATTTCCAAGTCAGGGTGGTGAGTGGCTTGGAGCTGAACTTCCGGATGGCGATGTTCCCAGGTTTCTGCTGCCCTTGTCCTTCTAGAAGATAGTGGTTGTGGGTTTGGAAGGTGCTGTCGAAGGACACTTGGTGAATTCCTGCAGTGCATCTTGTAGATGGTATACACTGCTGCTACACTGTGTTGGTGGTGGAGGGAATGAACATTTGTGAATGGGGTGCCAATCAAGTGGGGCTGCTTTGTCCTGGATGGTGTCAAGCTTCTTAAGTGTTATTGGAGCTGCACTCATCCAGGCAAATGGAGACTATTCCATCACACTCCTGACTTGTGCCTTGCGGATGGTGGACAGGCTTTAAGGAGTCAGGAGGTAATTTACTTGCCACAAGATCCCTAGCCTCTGACCTGCTCTTGTAGCCACAGTATTTATATGGCTAGTCCAGCTCAGTTTCTGGTCAATGTTAACCCTCAGGATGTTGATAGTAGGGGATTCATTGATGGTAATGTCATTGAAGGTCAAGGGGTGATGGTTAGATTCTCTCTTGTTGGAGATGGTAATTGCCTGGCACTTGTGTGGTGTGAATGTTACTTGCCACATATCAGCCCAAGCCTGGATATTGTCCAGGTCTTGCTGCATTTGGACGTGGGCTGCTTCATCTTGAGAAGTGTGAATGGTGCTGACTGTTGTGTAATTACCAGCGAACATCCCCGCTTATGATGGAATGAAGATAAATGATGAAATAGCTGAAGATGGTTGGGCCTAGGACACAGCCCTGAGGAACTCCTGCAGTGATGTCCTGGAGTTGGAGTGATTGACCTCCAACAATCACACCATCTTACTTTGTGCTAGGTATGACTCCAACTAGTAGAGAGTTTTTTCTTGATTCCCATTGACTCCAGTTTTTCTAGGACTCCTTGATGTCACACTCTTTTGTCCATGATGTTCAGCTCTTTTGTCCATGTTTGAACCGAGGCTGTAATGGGGGTCAGAAGCTGAGTGGCCCTGGTGGAACCCAAACTGAGTGTCAGTGAGCAGGTTATTGCTAAGCAATTGCTGCTTAATAGCACTGTTGATGACCCCTTCTATCACTTTACTGATGAGCAAGAGTGGGGCGGTAATTGATCTGGTTGCTTTTGTCCTGTTTTTTGTGTACAGGGTGTACCTGGGCAATTTTCCACATAGCTGGGTAGATGCCAGTGTTGTAGCTGTACTGGAACAGCTTGGCTAGGGGCGCGGCAAGTACTTGAGCACGTCTTCAGGACTCTTCCTGGAAATTAGTCAGGGCCCAGTGCTTTTGCAGTATCCAATGCCTTCAACCATTTCCTGATATCACACGGAGTGAATTGAATTGGCTGAAGACTGGCAACTGTGAGGCCGAAATGAATCATGCACTCGGCACCTATGGCTAAAGATTGTTGCGAATATTCAACATTATATTTTGCACTGATGTGCTGGGCTCCCCCATCATTCAGGATGGGGACATTTGTGTAACCTCCTCCTCCAGTTAGTTGTTTAGTTGTCCACCACCATGCACAACTGGATGTCGCAGGACTGCAGAGCTTACATCTGATCCGTTGGTTGTGGAATCGCCTGGCCCTGTCTATCACTTGCTGCTTATGCTGTTTGCCACACAAGCAGTCCTGTGTTGTAGCTTCACAAGGTTGACACCTATTTTTTGGTATGCCTGGTGCTGTTCCTGGCATGTTCTCTTGCATTCTTCATTGAACCAGGGTTGATCCCAGGGCTTTGTGGTGATAGTAGAATGGAGGATATGCAGGGCCACGAAGTTACAAATTGTGAGTGAGTACAGTTCTGCTGCTTCTGATGGTCCACAGTATTCATTGTTGCCCAACCTTGAGTTGCTAGATCTGTTTGAAATCTATACCATTTAGCACAATGGTAGTGCCACACAACATAGTAGAGGGTATCTTCAATGTGAAGACGGGTCTTTGTCTCCACAAGGGCTGTGCCCTGGCCACTCCTACCCACACTGTCACGGACAGTTGCATCTGCAGCAGGCAGGTTACTGAGGATGAGGTCAAGTATGTTTTTCTTTCTTGTTGGTTCCCTTACCACCTGCAGTCTAGTAAACCTTCTCTGGACTACTTCTAACGCATGTAGGCCAGACCAGGTAAAGAGAGCAGATTTCCTTCCCTAAAGGGCAGAATTGAACCAAATAGGTGTTTACAACAATGGATGATTGTTTCATGGTCGTCACTAGACTTTTAATTACAGTTATTTATCGAATTAAGATTTCACCATCTGCCATGGTGGGTTCAAACCCAGGTCCTCAGAACATAACCCTGGGTCTCTGGGTTACTAGTCCAGTGACAATACCACTACACTATTGCTTCCCCTGATTGGGTAGGGGGGTGGGGGGGTGGGGGGGGTGGGGGGCTGCTGCTGATGAGGAGGCTAGCTTTGAGTAGCTTCCCTTTTCCAATACTGAGTTCTTCCATCAGGCACTGAGAACCCACGACTGAGGGACGCCCCCACACAACCCCTGGTAGACCGTCAGCAAACCTGACAGGATATGCTGGCTGACCTTTGGAAGCCACAGGTGCTGTGAGTCCCCTTAAATCCCTGACCCACCAGTAACTTCCAGTGGGCTCAGAGATAATTGGCTTTAGGTGACTCATTAATGAGCCTCATTGATATCCCCCCCACCAGCTGGCAGAATTCCTGTGTTGGGCCCCTCCTGCCCCCTCCCCTACCAAATTGAGGACTGTTTTCCCAATGTCAGGATTGGAAGCGGGTATTCTGGCCTGATTGTTCTCCAAACCGCACCCCCCCCCGCCCCCCCACCACCACCACCATCATACCCGTTCTGGTGGGCTCTGTTGAATCTCGGCCAATGCCTGATTTGAAAGACAGGCACTAGTCACTGGAATGGGGCTTGAACCCATAACTCCCTGACTCAGAGCCATGAAAGCTACTGTCGAGCTGAGACTGACACTTGCAAATGATTTGCTTTCATGACTTGGAAATTAAGCCTATGTCCTTTCTGAAGAAATCTGGCAATGCAAAAGAGGCCTGTAAGCAACTGGAAAGTGAAGCAAAAGACTCAGCCAGAGGCTTTGATCAGAATGTTACTCTATCAGGAGTTGACTGACCTGTTGTGTAGTTGTTGCATTTTTATTTGCTATTATCCAGCCAATGCAGTTCTTTTTATTCCTTTCTCCTTCAGCCAGCTGAAGTTGTCCTAATGATGAAGATGAAACTACTATGATTGCCAACCTGCACCCTATGGTCAGATACTCACTGACTGGAGTTTATTAAAGGTCATTCTTCATGTTTCTACTTAGATCGTGATTGTTATTTTGAAGTTGAAATCCTAAGCATTTCTTCACTATCAGGTGAGGAAAACAAATGTTCAAATTCTAATAAGTCCGCAAATCACTCAGGTGCCATTTTGAGAACAAATTAAAATGAAATTAAGCCACTTATTGGCTGAAAGCTCTTCTACAATTTCATTCTTTTCAGCCAATCGCAAGAGGATTTGTTGAAATTTATTCCCAATGCATCAGTAAAGTGACAGAAACAGAAGTACTGAGAAAGATAATACATTAAAATTCAATTTTTGTATAGGCAACATATTTCATCAATGGAACGCAAGGGTTAAAAGTATATGGACATTAGTGGAAGCATATCTAATCTGTAGCATTCTTTCCCAGTTCTTTGCTGAATATATGAATGATTGTGCCTTTCAGCACAGAGTATGACAAACTCCCATAGAGTTCACACTGCTGGCATTTGTTATATTTGCAGATAATGCTGCAACATCTGTTGTGTCTTCAACCCAAATGCCTTGAAGCAATAAGAGATGGATGACAAGGGGAGTCAGACTCCTTGGCAACAACACCAACCGATGACCAAAGCACGGCACCTGCTGCATAAGGCAAGCTTGAGGATGTGAAGAATCTAAGTAGGAAGAAATTTCAGCCCTAGACACCCACACAGGACAAATAACACACAAACAGGGCTTACTTTCCTTACCTGTAAAAGGGGACATTTCTACCAAAGTTTCCAAGTTTGGTAATTCGATGGCACCATGTCTGCTTTTCTGGTGCAAATTTGGGAATTTAATCATTCAATATGGCGGTGGGGCGTGCTCATTACCTGCCAGAAGGAGACCGCAGTTCATATTGGGTAAAGGTGGAAAAAGAGGCATCTGCTGCCTGCGCTTAAAACAGACATTAGGGGTTATATATTGGCAAATAGGAGGCCCAATAACTATTTGAAGCCTCCTTTATAAAACTGGGCTGCCCTGAACACTGTGTGCGTTGTGCCATCTACGTTCATGGAAACACAATTTATATGCAGCCTAAAGGTCCACTGGAGGCTGTCCATAAAAGGTGCATTTAAAATGAAATTGGTTACCTGAATATGGAGCCAGCAGGTGTGTCAGTGTTCCGCTCACGACTCCACTACAATGCAGAGGAATGTCACTGGCTCTCGGTCAGATCCCTCCTGATCGCCAAACCCCCACCCCGCCCCACCCCCATCTTCTGATCATTTCCCCCCTCTCCTGATCACCCACATTGATTCACTTTGTATCTAGAAAACACAGCAGCGAATTTGCACACAGCAAACTGCAGCAAATGGCAATGCGATAATGACCAGGTAATCGATTTTAGTGAGGAATAATTGGCTGGGACACTGGGGAGGATTAGTCTGCTTTTTGTTGAAATAGTGTCATGAGATTGCATTTACTTGAGAGGCCTCAGCTGAACTTTTCATTCAAAAGATTTCCCAGGAACAGTAGCAACATGGATATGAAATTGGCTGAGTGGCAGGGAACAGAGTAGTGGGTGTTTCTTGGGCAAAGGAAGGCTTCAAGTGGTGTCCCCAGGGATCAGTGTTGGGACCCTTGCTTTTCCTGATATATGTTAATGATCTAGACATTAGTGTCCAGGGAACAATTTCAAAGTTTGCAGATGATATGAAACTTGGAAGCATTTTGAAGGGGATAGAGTAGGACCTCAATAGGACATAGACAAGTTGGTGGAATGGGCAGGCAGGTGGCAGATGAAGTTCAATGTGGAGAAATGTGAAGTGATTCATTTTGGCAGGAAGAACACGGAGAAACAATATAGAATAAAGAGTGCAATTCTAAAGGTGGTGCAGGAGCAGAGGGACCTGGGAATATGCGTGCATAATTCATTGAAGGCAGCAGGACAATATGAGAGAATAGTTAATGAAGCATGCAGTAACCTAGGCTTTATTAATAGGGGCATAGAGTACAAGAACAAAGAGGCTATGTTGAATTTGTAAAACAAAAACAAAAATACCTGGAAAAACTCAGCAGGTCTGGCAGCATCTGCGGAGAGGAACACAGTTAACATTTCGAGTCCGAATGACCCTTCAACAGAGCTAAGGAAAAATAGAAAAGAGGTGAAATATAAGCTCGTTTAAGGGGGGTGGGGTGGCTCAAGATGAGCTGGATAGAGAGCCACTGATAGGTGAAGATAACCAAAAGATCTCACAGACAAAAGGACGAAGAGGTGTTGAAGGTGGTGATATTATCTAAAGGAATGTGCTAATTAAGGGTAGAAAGCAGGACGAGCAAGGTACAGATAGCCCTAGTGGGGGTGGGGTGGGGTGAAGGAATCAAAAAAGGCTAAAAGGTAGAGATAAAACAATGGATGGAAATACACTTAAAAATAATGGAAATAGGTAGGAAAAGAAAAATCTATATAAATTATTGGAAAAAACAAAAAGGTGGTGGGGGGGAAATCGGAAAGGGGGTGGGGATGGAGGAGAGAGTTCACGATCTAAAATTGTTGAACTCAATATTCAGTCCGAAAGGTTGTAAAGTGCCTAGTCGGAAGATGAGGTGCTGTTCCTCCAGTTTGCGTGGAACAATGCAGCAAGCCAAGGACGGACATGTGGGCATGAGAGCAGGGTGGAGTGTTGAAATGGCAAGTTCAGAGCTTGTATTGGACGCTAGCTCAGCCTCAGCTGGAGTATTGCATCCAGTGTTGGATTCCCCACTTTTGGAAGCATGTAAAGACATTGGAGAGAGTGTAGAAAAGGTTCACAAGAATGGTTACAGGGATGAGGAACTTCAGGTTGGAGAAGTTGGGTCTGTTTTCCTTGGAGAAAAGAAGGCTGACAGGAGATTTGATAGAGGCATTCAAAATCATGAGGGGTCTGGACAGACTAGATAGAGAGATATTTCTCCCATTCATGAAAGAATCGAGAACATGAGGGCGCAGATTTAAAATAAATGGTAAAAGAAGAAAAAGTGACAGGAGAAAAAACTTCCTTACATGACAATTTGTTAAGGCCTGGAATGCATTGCCTGAGAGTGTGGTGGACACAGGTTCAATCATAGCATTCAAAAGGGGACTAGACTATTATTGGAAAAGGTATCAAGATTATGAGGGGCATGGACAGGGTGGATAGGGAGCAGCTGTCCCCCTTAGGTGAAGGGTCAGTCACAAGGGGACATAAGTTCAAGGTGAGGGGCAGAAGGTTTAGGGGGCTGTGAGGAAAAACTATTTTACCCAGAGGGTTGTGACGGTCTGGAATGCACTGCCTGGGAGGGTGGTGGAGGTGGGTTGCCTCACATCCTTTAAAAGTGCCTGGATGAGCACTTGGCACATCATAACATTCAAGGCTATGGGCCAAGTGCTGGTAAGTGGGATTAGGTAGATGGGTCAGGTGTTTCTCACGTGTCGGCGCAGACTCGATTAGCCGAAGGGCCTCTTCTGCACTGTGTGCTCCTGTGATTCTGTGAAAAGGAAGAATGTGCAGGGCTATAAGGAAAAGTCAGGAAAACGCTACTAAGTGAATTGCTCATTCAGAGAGCTGATGAAGACATGATGGGCCGAATAGCCTCCTTCTGCACTGTAACAATCCCCTGATTCTGTGATTCAGTTAACAGTGCACCCTTCGTACTGCACAGGAGTGTATGTTAGCCTCAATTTTATGCTTAAGTCTCTAAAGCGGGACTTCAACTCACAAACTTCTGACACAGAGGCAAGAATGCTACCCTCTGAACCAGAGCTGTGACCCATGTCTGTTGATACACAAATCAGCTGGAGAAACTTGGCTAAGCAAGTTGATGATCCCCCAGCCGCGATCCTCCACACAGAACAATATAGATCTTGCAAGTCAGAACATTTTCCACTGAAGTTGAGACACTGGGAATATCAGGGATAGTTCAAGTGCTGAGATCTTCCTCCATAAGTTCCGCAGCAGCGATCACGCTCCTTTCCAAGTAACGAGGAACGATAGCTTGACAAGGAATAAGTCAAACTATATACCATGTTAAAAATATTTACTTCTTCCATTCTTCTGCAGTAATTGAATTTTTTTCTTCCTACTTCCAGTCTCTGGTTGTGTTTTCATTCTTCAACTAATCTTTAGGAATGACAATGACTTCCAAGTGTGGGATGCCAGGCAGTGAGGTGTTCCATGGCATGTTATGTTTTCACTTTCAGTACAGGTCTCTATTATTAGGGGTTCACCTCCAGTGTATGGATTGATATAGATTTGGTGCCCTTGTTTGATGCCTAATTAATCTGCATAATGCGTTCTGGGCACCTAGCAACATGGAAGAAGTGACAGTGATATATTCATACACTTTGCATTTGTTTAAAACTTTCATTCAGAAGGTGTCTACTGAGTCCAAAAAAGCCTCAGGCATTTCCAGTCAATTAGAGCAGAGAAAATCCTTGGGGCCATGAGCATTGGTAATTCCTCCTCCTCCACCTCTGTGCAGCTGCTGTCGCATAAATGATTTAAAAAAAAATTGTATCTTTTTGTGAGCATTCCTATAATGCTGTGGTGAAGTGAAAGGTGAGTTTTAAACTGGACTAAATACTACCCATCCATAACCCTGTAATTTGCCATTGAAAATTGAACCAAAGTATTATTCGTTCCATTTCGCTATATGATAATGAATTTTACTGTTTTTTTTCCTCAAAGCTCTGTGGAGGTAGTTGTGGATTGTTAGCTTGGATTCTTGTGTTCAAATCCCCTCCCAATGTTTCTCCTCCTCCATCCATCATGCTCCTCCAACCCTACAACTCTTCGAGAAATCTGTGGCCTTCTGATTCTGGCTTTCCTTCACTCCACTGTTGGCGGCTATGCCCTTAGTTGTCTAGGCCTTAACCACTGCAATTCCCTCCATGAACCTCTCCCCTGTCCTTTAGGACATTTCTTAAAATCTACCTCTTTGGTCAAGTTTTAGATCATGTATCCTCACATATCCTTATGTGGCTTGTTGTCTACGTTTCTGATGAAACCCCTATGAAGTACCTAGGGCATGTTTACCATGTTAAAGGCACAATAAACCAATTGGAAGTTGCTGTTGTTAATGCTCAGTAGGCAATGAGATCCATCAATGATGCTGCTGTTGATTTTACTGCTCATTCCTCAAAAATTATTTCCCAGAAACAGCACCATTTTTTTTATTTTTAAGATCCAGGGCCTAGTCCCATTGTGCATGTGGCACCACCAGGACCATTACGAGGTGAAATCAATCAGTAGTGGTGAGGAAACTCGGGTTTCAAAGGTCTGTAGATTGTGGGGGGAAGGAAAGAGAATATGGAACGAACATCACTCACCAAATCGAAGATCTTGTCCTTAGTGATCTAATGATTTCTGCACTTCCTTATATTCTGAAGGGGAGTGTACATCCAGATTTAGGAGAGATCTTTTTACACAGAGGGCTCTGGGACTGTGGACTAGCTGTCAGAGTTAATGCTTGAATCTAAGGTTGTGCCCATGGGCTCAATCTCGTCAGGGGCAGATAGGAGGTGAGTCGGGTCAGATTTGAGATTTTTAAAGCTGTAATACCTCATCTACCCGCAGTCCCAGCCACTTTTGTGTGTTCTGATTCAGCGCCATTTTTAAAAAAAATCACTCGTGGGATGTGGGTTTTGCTGGCTGGCACTAATTGCCCATCCCTAATTGCCCTTGTTCAGAGGGCATTTTCAAGAGTCAACCACATTGCTGTGGGTCTGGAGTCACATGTAGGCCAGACCAGGTGAGATTGGCAGGTTTCCTTCCCTAAAGGACATTAATGAATGAGATTGGTTTTAACAACAACCAACAATGGTTGCATGGTCATCATTAGACTTTTAATTCCAGAGACTTATTGAATTCAAATTCCAATATCTGCCATGGTGAGATTCAAACCCAGGCCCCAGAAGCATTACCCTGGGTCTCTGGAATCCCAGTCCAATGACAATACCACTATGCCACCGCCTCCCCTTTTTAAGAATAGGTTAGATATGTGGCCGAAGGAAAGTAGGAATAAGTGGATTTTAGACTGGGATTATGGGTTGCGTTTCCCAGAGCCTCGATGGTGGACTTGGAAGTATGAGGCAGTAAAATGGGGTGGTTTGGGGGAGATGTTGGTGTGAGGTAGCTGCTCCCCAGCACATTCCTGCTTCTGGGATCGGCCCCAAGGGCTGGCTGTAGCGGGCTGACTGCTTGCTCCATGGAACGGGCCAGCCAATTACACTGTAGCATAATTTGCAGCGATTTTGTGACCTTGCTAGCATTCTGTCAATGGTGGAGTGTCCCACCGCCTCTCCCTGAACCCCCTCCCCGCCACTGCTGCTCACAGAGGCTGCCAGCTCAGTAGAGACAGCCTCCCTGCTGGAGGCATGGGGAAGATGGGGGGGACGGTCATTGGAGCAGGCCCCAGTGATGGGGCTGCAGGCAAGAAAAGCTGCAATGAGGTCCAAACAGGTCCTCTGGAGGGATTTCTCCTCTGCTCTGAAGGGCCTGACAGCTTTACTCCTCAAGATTATTTATTTGATTTGACGCCTCTAAGGGCACCTCCATTTTGAGGCACACTCAAATTCTCTGACCTCCCTCAGCAGCTGGTGGGACTGCCCAGATTCCAGAGCTGCCACCCCTCTGTTTGGGCCTGCTGCATCAAGAGGCCACTCACCATCCTCAATAGTACGACGAACACAGGGATGACCAACTGGGAGGCCAAGTCTGTGAATATTCCCTGTCCTGTCTCTAACCTGGCAAATGCGGACTCAGGGCCCCCATTTGGTCTGGACATCGAGATCCTAAAGCTCGTGGGAAGATTTGGCTCAAAATTTAATTCACATCTGAATCGAACTGCTCACTTATATAAAACTTCCTTCAGTTTGTTTAATGACCGGAGTACTATTAGCTGGCTGTAAGAGGAACTTTTTTGTGTTCTTTCATGGGATGTGGGCGTCATTGACAAGGCCAGCATTTGTTGGCCATCCCCAATTGCCCTTGAACCAAGTGGCTTGCTAAGCCATTTCAGAGGGCAGTTAAGAGTCAACCACATTGCTATGGGCCTGGAGGCTAGACCAAGGAAGGATGGCAGATTTCCTTTCCCTAAAAGACATTACAGTATTGAACCAGGTGGGTTTGTATGACAATTCATGGTTACCATCGCTGAGACTAGCCTTATAATTCCAGATTTATTAATTGAATTTAAATCCCATTAGCCTTGAACCCATGCTCCCAGACCATTAGCCTGGGCCTCTGGATGACTAGTCCAGTGACATTGCCACTATGTCACCATCTCCCCCTTCAATCGTGATGGTAGATTGGAGAAGTTGGGACTGTTTTCCTTGGAGCAGAGAAGGTTGAGAGAAGAATTGTTTGGTGTATTTAAAATCATGAGGAGTCTGGATAGAGTGGATAGGGAGAAACTGTTTCCACTTGTAAAAGGATCGAGAACCAGAGGGCCTGACGAACGGAAAATTCTGTCCATGGAGTTGACTGAGCATGGCAATCTTGTGCATTTCTGGGATTTATTCACTTGAATGATATAACACGTTGGGACTTGTGATATCTTCAATATAACCCTTCACCAGAGTCATGTTCTATAACAATACTCCTTGTAATTCATTAATTACAGCCCTTATTTTCTGTATCATCCTCTCTGTACAGCTTTATCTAAATAACACCATTTACTTCTCTCTTATAATGTACTATAATACTATCTGATACAGCACATATTATCAATAACTCTCTCACCAGTAAAGAAAAGCAATGGAGCAGCGAGAGTTACAGTAATTATGTTAACAGATATTATAGTGGAATATAATTACTGACTTCTGCGCTATCTCCTGTTATGATTAAAATGTTCTCCCTGGTAACTCAGTTATAAGTTCCTTTTATTCTAATTCTACAAAGGGGAATAGAGACAATATTTCCTAGCTGCCTGCCTGTAACTCTTGTGCGCCGACTGCAGGCATGCTTCTGACTCCCATGCATGCCCACTGACCATAATATGGCGCAATGGCTGGTGGCGTTGAGATGTGTGCCCGATATTTAATCGCGCAATTTCATGTGAGGTCGGGTCGGCCGCGTGCCCAATCCTGCATCGTAAAATTCCGTGGCTGGAATTAAAATCGAAAATGTGTGCCATCACTCAGCAGATCTGTGGAGAGAAAACCAACATGAGCGACCCCAGTTTTCAACCCCTTCTCCCCACCCCACCCACGATGAGCAAAAAGGGGGCAGACTTGGGGTTAAAGCTCATAAAAATTGGGATCAGCATCCAATCTCCCTGGTGTGTTGTTACCGCCATAGTGTCAGGTAATCCCTTCAACCCACTCCAGCCTCCCGCCACCATGCTTCCACTTCTGCCCATTCACTTTCCCAGTCATCAGTCTTGGTTGGAGCTTTCCAACTATTCATTCAGATGAGGCCCTGCCTTTAAAAACAGCAGGGTCTCCAAGTTCCTGACCTCGTGTGGGGAGGTGGTGGAGGGTGGGGGCCAGAGTGGAGTTCACCACCTGCTACCGGGCATGCCTGCACCCTCCCCACCTTCCCTGTCATACCCTATACCAATCGAGGTTGAAGCTTCAAGTCAATGAGCTGTGGTAAGAGCTTTCATTGCTGCAAACCTGTGGTCCTGAGAGTCGCAGTTTCACGCCTCTATGCAACAAGCTGGCACATGTTTGTATTCGTTTTCATTAGAAGCGAAGAGATTAAGGGTGTTTTGATGGACAGTTTCAAGTAGTTGAGGGGTCTAGAACAAGGGAGCTAGAGATTAGATTAAACGCAAGGTAGAGGGTGGAAGAGACATTTTTACTTCGGGGATCGTGAGGTTGTCGAATGTACTATTCAATTTGATTGAAGCAGAGAACATTTCAACATTCTAGTATAGGCTGGAGATTAGAGGAAAGACTGGATAAAGGGTTATGGGAAACGAGCAGGCACATGGGGACTAGGACCATGGCTCAAGTGGAAGACAAACACCAGCACAAACTGATTGGGCTGAATGACATTTTTTCCATGTTGTAATTTCTACGCAATTTAGGTAGACTGCAGTTTTTGCATGTGCTTAACATTATCCAAGGTATAAATACTGTGTAAATGTCACATAATGGCAAACATTTTTAAGGAAGCAAATTGGAAAAGGAGAATGTGGCTATAGAATTGATACATCGTGAATAATGTGCTTCTGACAGAGCAGCTGGTAAGGAATGGGGAAAACACTTGCTCTGTCAGGGCTAATTAATATATTGGGCTAGGATGAAGTATAGCTGCCTGTGGTTTTGTCCAGTTGACCAGATCCATGGTGTGTATAACATTTAACTATTCAGAACCTCAAACTGAAAACTGCTCCCTCCGCCTCTACGAGGCACATATATCTTGCAAGACAGAAACAGATGTCATAGCCTGAATTCCACTTTCTATTTAAGCAGTCTCATGGTCTAAATAAGTAACCCAAGGAATTTTTTAGCAACTGTATCATTGTGTGTCACTGTGTTGAACTGCAACTGCAAGTTGGCCTTTGCAGTTAATTCTCTGTGAATACCTGAGTGCCACCACAAGCTGATTTTTATTTCCTCTGAATGAACATTTGGTGTGGGAAAATTCTGCATTTGTTATCATGATTCCCCTGATAATCATCTGTTAACTGCAACCTAGAAATGCTTAGGGTTGCCAGCTCACCAGGATGGACCTAGAACCTCGGATTTGAAGATCAACCTCCAGGACACCTCTTTGAGCAACCCCGGAGGAAAATCACGGGGACGCTAAAAAAGATTGTTTTATTTTTGTCATTTTCTTTGAAAATTTCTCTTTGCCAGGTATAATAATATTGAAAATGGGAAGAAAAAAGGCTTTTGCCTAAAAGTCAAGCATCACCCAGTTGGGTAATGGGTCTTTTTGCTTTCCAGTTGCTGTTGGAAGACAGTGTGTCACAAGGATAGTTGCATTAGCGACTGATGGCTGGTTCATGGGGCAAGTCATGTGATGAAACCTCCAGAAATACATTGGCAACCCTAGAAATTGTAAGGGCAGGAAGGCCACTCAGCCTCTCGGCCTTGCTCCTCCATTTAATTAAATCATGGTCATAACTCCATTTCCCAGCCCACATTCCCGGATACTCTTACCCAGAAAAAAACTATCTCTCTCAGTCTTGAAAGCTTCAATTGGTCCAGCATCCACAAACCTTTTTGGGGAGAGAGTCCCACACTTCTGCTCCCCTGTAAAGCTAGTAAAGCTCCTGCAATGCTCTGGGGAGGTGGTGCTGTAGCAGAATTGTCACTGGACTAGTACTGCAGATATCCAGAGTCATGCTCCGGGGGTCTGGGTTTGAATCCTACCATGGCAGATAGTGAAATTTGAATTTAATGAAAAATCTGGAAATAATAATCTATGAAAGACCACAAAATCATAGTCAATTGTGAAAAACACCTCTGGTTCACTAACGTCCTTTAGGAAATCAGTTCTAGGGAATGCTGTCCTTACCTGGTCTGGCATGTGACTCCAGACCGACAGCAGAAATGGCCTGGAAAGCCACTCAGTTCTCAAGGGCAATTAGGGCTGGGCAATAAATGCTGACATAGCCAACCACACTCACATTCAATGAATTTAAAAAAAAATTAGGATGAACATCTCACTATTTTTGCTTAAGACCTGCCCAGTGTGAAACGCCCACTGGTCAGGAAGGGATGAGCGGGAGCGGGGGTGGGGGTGGGGCCTTTTAGCCGCTGGATCCAATAGCCACCCGGCAACCAGTTTAAAAACGGCCCAGGCAACCCCTTCAATGCTGCCAGCAAAGAAGACACCTTCAATGTTGTCAACAGGAAATTTTATGGCTTCCACTGCGGCTGCAGATGCCAGGTGGGAGGGCAGATCGAGTGGGCACTCGGCCCCCCCGTTTTCTGATGAGTGCCTCGCGGTCCTCCTGGAGGGGGTGGCTGCTGGGAGCGACACCCTTGTCCCCAGGGATTAAAGGAGGAGGCCACCGCACCTCACAAAGAGAGCTTGGGAGGAGGTGGCAGTGCTGGTCAGCAGCCATGATGTTGTGCGGTGCACCTGGGTCCAGTGCCGCAAGAGGTTTAACGACCTGCTGTGCTCAGGAAGGGCGAGCACCATGTTGGCATAGATCAGTGCATTGAATTGTTAAGGTCTGGCGTCCCCCCCTTGGATCTCAGGGGTGTTAGAGTCTGTGTGCCAACCATCAATGATGCTGGAGCTGGCCAAGGGGGTGAGCCCTGGCTCTTGTACTGAGTGTCTTGTGGCTTGAGGGTCACGACTCAGATGTGCCCTGCAACGTGTTCCTCAGGGGTTGGCCAGGCTGCAATGGTGCTGCAGGTAGAGAGTGGACTAATCAATGCTCCTCTGTCCTTTCAGCATAACTTTTTATTCCTTTCTTCCTCATGTACTTACCTAGGTTTTTTCACCTACACGTCTTGTGGTAGCAAGCTCTACATTCTAAATTCTTTCTGGATAAAGAGATTTCTCCTCGTTGCATATATTGGGCCAGTACTCCCATGGAGCAGCAACCACTGTTGGGTTGCCACTCCCCTCCTTTTTACCCAGCCAGGCAGGGAACTCACCGACACTTCCGACTCGGGCCTGGTGAGAAATGTGCAGTGCAGCAGCTCCAGAGCCCTTCCAGTGCAGGGCAGCAGTGTTGGGGTAGGTGAAGCCACACCCCATATTGGGAGGCCAGGCAGAAGATAAATGTGTAAGGTAAGCGGGTGAGGGGTTAGGGTGGCTGGTGGAAAGTGGAGGGGTGAGGGGGGTGTGCGGCTTCAGATGCGAGCGGGTCGGATGATCGGAGTGGGGAAGTCAGTTGGCCGAGGGGAGTCGGTGGGGTTGGGTGGCCGGGGGAGTGGGGGTACAGGTTGTCAGGGGGAGTCCAGGGGTGGTTCGGGTGGTCAGGGGCTTGTGAGGGTGGTCATAGGTGAGGGGGGTTCAGAAGGGTAGATGTGGGTTGGGGTAGTCAGAGGGTTGGAGGTAGTCGGGAGCTGCGGAGGGCAGTTGGCGGGTGGTTTTAATTGGGTGGTGGGGGGGTTGTCAGAAGGGGTCATTCTTATAGTTACCCAGGAGTTAGAAGTGGGTTTAATCCTTCCAACTTTACCTGGGCAACTGTTCTGCTAAGCGAGTCGGAACCAAAGTCTCTGATTAAGTATGAGATGGTTCCAGGTACAGGGCAACTGCCCATCAGAAGTTTAAACTTCCCCGGCGATTCCCGCACCCCATGAAGTTCTTGTTCTGGTGTTTCCCCCCAGCTCATCTTCCAAGAGACCTTCAGGTATACAACCCTTCTCCCCACCCACCTACCCCCACCTCGGGAAATGGAAGTTGTCGGCCATTAGTCACTCTGTTATATTTTTAGCCCTTACCTTTGGATTTCCCCCATGTGTGGGAACATCTTCTGTATTATACCCTATTAAACACCTTCATAATCTTAAAGACTTCTGTCAGGTTCACCCCTCAGTCTTCCCTTTTCTAGAGAAAAGGGCCCAGTGGAGTGAAGAGGGAGAGATTCACTTACCTTGATTAATGTATCTGGGTGGGCAGCAGAGGTAAGGAAGAAAGAACATCCAAATTTTCTACAAACCTTAAGACATTTTCAAATCAATTTCCAGAAAGGAAGAAGATAAAATGCTAAGTATAGCAACATGCCCCAATTATGTAGATTTCTTAATGTTACTTTTTAAGAAAAATGTGAGATTTCCTATTGCTCAAGGCTTTGGATCAATGTTTTCTTTTACAACAGTTACTATTTTCAGCTTGTTGTGATAAATTGATTTTTCACTATGATACAACTATGTATTTATTTTTACAATTATTTGCCTTTTCAACAATATCCTCTTCACAGGAAGTGCCATCTAAGAAAATGAACATGCACCAAATGGAAATAACTAGTTTCGCTTATCGGCTGATGTTAATTCAGCTTGCCATTCAGGCAAGCCCCTCTCAGTCAGTTCCTCTCTTGAGGTTCCTCTGCAAAATTAAATTTAAAAGATTAACATAAATAAGCAAAAGGATGGTTTGGCAAACCGCAACATTTTTTTTTAGTCAGAAATATTGGCTAGATTCAACTTTAATGGTGATAATCTCTTTGAAGGGTTTCAGTGATGAGACTCCCCACACCCCTGCCAAACCCCACACCCTTGAAAATGAGATCCTAATATCCAGATATCCTCTTTAAAAGGATCCCTGACAGTCAAGCCCTTTCCTCCTCCATGTTTTCAAATTTTCCTCCTCAAGATAAATCCAGAAGCGTCTTCCTGCAAAGGGAAAAAAGAAGAAAAAATAACCCATGGCACAATATAATCCGTTAACAAATACAAAATGGACATCAATAGTGAAATGCCAATTTACCCTTCCAAATAAATGTAACATTGCATTGTGTTGCATTATGGGTTCATTTGATATCTCATTGATAAGATCTCGAGTCTTGTATGTTTAAACATGAATCATTTATTGTTAATCTTTAACTATGAATAGATCCCAGTTAAGGTCATGCATGGTGCTGCTGTCATGCAGTTAGGCCGCTTCTAGAGTGTTCTCTCTGAGTCTATTACCATGTGACTCTAAACATCGTACAGTGGGCTGTGTTATTTTCCAGTCCCATGTTAACCCTTGCTCTGCCGAGCATCTTTACATCACAATGGCATGAAGGCACACACAGCATCATACAATATCCCCCTTTCTTTTCTAAGGAAAACTTTCCTCCCTTCCAATGGAGTATAGCTATTTGTAATACAATCTTTACTTGCTTTCTCTGCTCCCCCACCCCAAGTCTCTGACTTTATAAATTCAGATGGACTTGAGGCTTGACAGTTCTTCAGACACCTCGTTCTGTCACGTTTAGATGAATGGTAGCAGCACTCAGTGTTTCTGCTATTTGGCTACCTCCATTTGATTCACTTATTGCACTCTTTTGGCCAGGTCTGTCTCTGGCGAAGTCTTAACTTGTTTCAGTTCTGAAGTTGTGCTACTCATGGCTTCATTATCCGTATGCAGCCTGGAAAGTTTTACAGATTTTCCTTTCAATGCTTCCTCTTTTTCATTCAATTCCTTCTTCAGCTTTACTGTCTGTTTCATGTAGCTTTTGGCTTCCTCCTGGAACATGGAACATTGCTGAGTCTGCTTTGCCAACTGGTTCTTCGGTTTGCTTAGGGTGACGTTAAATTCGTTCTGCTTCTCTTCATAATTTTCCAGAGGAATAAACTTTGTTTTAAGGGATTCTTGTAACGTGTGAGGATTCTTCAGCAAGTTTTCCTGTCCTTTGCAAAGCTTGCTTGCTTCAACTTGAGTTTTCCTGTAATTCAGTAGAGTCTCTTTGAGTTTCTTCTGTTATTCTTCCAATCTACTGTTTAAGATATTCTTCATTTCTTCATGTTGCTGAATGGTTATGTATTCCTTTTGCATTTGATCTTGAAGGACAATCAGTTGTTCTTTCAACTGTTTATTTACTTATTGACCTCTTACCAACTCAGTCTAGGCTTCAGTCCATCGTTTCATTGCTACTGATAGTTCCAACACAGCTTTTCCTGAAGTAATATTCAACATCCTTTTTAGCTCCTCATGTTTTTCCATGGCTACATATTGATCCTTCAAGGAATCTTTCAGGGTCGCAACTTCTTTGTGTGCCTTTCTTGTCTGCAGCTTTGCTTGGCTGCACACTCGGTTGAGTTTCCCCAACTCCTGCTTTGACTTGCCAACTGTGGAATTGGGGGTCTTTATTACCTCCTGGCACCTTTATGCCATTTCTGAAATTTGTTTGTTCAGGTCTCAAACAGCTTGTTTCATTGAAGATTTCAATTTATCATGTGTTTTCAAAGGTATATACTCAGCTTGAATCTTGTGCTTCAAATCTTCCAGTTCAGCTCTGATACAAACATTTTCCTGTAGAACAGCTTCATTTTCTTATGCCCATTTTGCTTCTCAGCCATTTCTTTCTTCTGCACTAAACTCTTTGGCTCATGCATTTCATTGCACAGACATGGTTAGCAACCATCTTATGCTTTATTTGAATATTGTCTCCCTTGCTCTGAGGTCTTTTGTTGCCCTTTATTGATGGTGTGCTGCATTTTATTCTAGGGTCTGCAGTCTCTACAGCTGGGAGTTTAAAATATCTGTCAAAGCCTTTTAATATCTGACCAAAAGTTGTTGCGTATCGATCTATACATTGGCTGTGGAGTATTTCACCAGCAAGGACGAATAAAAACTTATCAACTTGTACTTATGCTGATTCCTTATTTAACCTTGTGCTTCTCATAAAAAACATTAAAAATGATCTTCTCCAAGACTCCCACTCTTGGGTCTGCTTCAAACCTTTCCAAAGCAAAACGTGTCTTCTAATTTTCTGTCCATGGCCTTTTTTTCTTTACATGTTGTTGCCCCTTTAAGGCTATCTGTGCAGTAACCATCTTTTTCACATCAGGCTGTCTGCAGCCTGTCAGTTTTCTCTGTATGATTTTTCCACACTTTTCTGCTTTTGGCAGGCTCACTGATGATCGTGGGCCTTCTTTTTTTTACATGTTCAAAGTAGGAGCATTTATTTTTGAGGCAATTCTTTCCTTTTTTCTTTTACTCTGCAGGTACTTTTCTTTTTTTGTTTGAGTGTCCCATACTCTGGGAGACTTCTCAGCCATTTGTTGATCGGCCTTTTTAAAAAACTTATAGCTACAACACTTCTTCCTATTTGCTGTGCTTGCTGTGAAGGGGATTATTTCATTTTTAAATCTTCAGAACAGCAGCAATTCTCTTTTTTTAAAACTTCAGCTTAGCCACCTTGTATTATATGGTGCTGGCTGTCATTGCAGCTGTCTACCAGCTGCCCTCTGGATGCTGAGCCCCTGGGACCACCACCTATTCTGTAATATAAGTGCAGATTCTTTTTTGTATTTTTGCTCACCATCTCATGAATTGTTCAGGTCCTTTGACTCTACGTCACTCAGGGTCTTGTAATTTTCTGTAGTGTTGTTCACCTTACTTGTGATCTGAGCAGAGTTTTTGCTCTGCGTCACTCAGGGGCCTTGAAATTTTGTATTTTTGCTTGCCATCATGTGAGCTGACCAGTATTCTTCACACTGCATCACTCAGGGCCTTGCAATTTTTTGTGTTTTAGTTCACCCGTCTTTGTGATCGACCAGGTTTTCTCTTTTTTAATATTGCATCACTTGGGGGTCTTGCAACAGACTTCCACTCACTCTGATGGATGTCTCAACTTCTAAGTCTGTAGCAAAGCTTCTTCAATTTTTCTTCTTAGGCACACATCTCTCTGGTCTGGCTTCAGCTACTTTTAGTTTTTCACATCTTGTGATACTTTTCTGCGTTCATTGTTTAAAATGTCACCTTTTTTATCACTGCTGGTCACCATGTTGCATACCAGTGCTGATCTCTATGTTACATACCACCGCAGATCACTATGTGGTGTTATGGGTTTGTTTGATTTCTGAATGATGAGAGCTTGAGACTTGTATGATTAAATCTGAACCATTTATTGTTAATCTTTAACTATGTACAGATCCCAGTTACTCTCATGCATGGTGCAGTTGACATGCAAGTAGGCTGCTTCTAGAGTTTCTCTCTGAGTCTATTACCATGCGAATCTGTACATCATACTGTTGGCAGTGCTATTCTCCAGTCCCACATTAACCCTTGCTCTGCTGAGCGATTTTACATCACAATAGCATGCAGGTACACACAGAATTATACAACACACTGTGTCATCAAGCAATAGGATACAATCTCACTCCTAGTTGATGTAATACGCTAGAAGTTCCTAATCTCAGCCATGTTGTTCAGGATGGAGAAGTGCTTACCATCAGGTGTTGGGAACCGAAGGAATCAGAACAGGGTAAATCTTCACAATTAAAATAGATTGGTGAGAGATAGAACTGGCCTTATTCTATATCCGTGGGGAAATGTGTTACGGGGTCTGTTGGGTAGGGATGAGTTTGAATTGTTGACAGACATAAAAGACGATGATTAACAAATGGCATTGATAGGTATACAATTAAATTAAATGAATATAATTGTACATCCATTAAGAAAAAAAGTTTGCATCCTGCAATTTAGAAGTACACACAGTGAGTATTCTGGATTTTAAAGCTTCAAGGTCTGTTTTAAGACCTGCGAAAACTGCTAACATTTGCAAAGTGCTTGTTTATGATAAATGAAATGTGGAGATAGAGTATTCATTGGATCCTTGTTATAGGGGAGATGCCGGCAGCACTCCTTGCTGCAGCACTGACCCTCCGGCAACACCCATCGATCACAAACTGTGCAAATCTGCGTCCAAATATTTTGCAACAAATAGGTGCTTTTTCATAGTTAATCATGGCACACAAATACAACAAAACAATAACAAAGAAGATGGATTAATCAATTTGTTATGCAATTTTTTTCCTTGATCTTGAAAAGGATGAATATATGAAAACATCTTTACCCAAGGAACCATTGCTAACACTCTTGTTGCGACTATCTTCCAGAAGGTTCGGTGCAGAACAACTTCTGAAAAAGGTGTAAATCATCTCCACAAAATTGTCTCCAAGGTAGTATCACCATGAAAACAGCCTACATGAGATTGGTATTATGGTGGTGTGATGTTTACTCACTATATTTAGGAAGACAATGTTAGGTAGAATTTAATGTTGCCTTTTGACGCTACATTTCCATGAGCTCAATGTTTCCATTTGTTCTTTTAATTTATACAAATATTCCTTTCTGGAATGTTCCAAGTACACAGCAGTGCTCTCATATCCCAACACTAACACCGCCAATCTCATTTACCCTTGGAAATGTTACTCAAGAGATTTACTAGAATGGTTCCGGAGTTGAAGGCCTTCAGTTACTGATTGGAGAAGCTGGGGTTGCTCTCCATAGATCAGAGAAGCCTAAGAGGAGATTTGATAGAGGTGTTTAAAATCATGAAGTACTAAGACTGAATAAATAAAGAGAAACTGTTTCCGGGGACTGCGGAGTGGATTTAAAGTGATTGGCAAAAGAACCAGAAGTGACATGAGGGAAAACTTTTGTACACTCTGAGGTGGTTAGCTTTGGAACGCACTAGGGTGGTGGGTACAGTTGCAATGCTAGCTTTCAAAAGGGAATTGGATAAAGATTTGAAGGACAAAGTAATTGCAAGGATATGGTGAAAGAGTGGGGGAGTGGATGAATGGAATTGCTCTATGAAAGAGCCAGCTGAGACTTGGTGGGATGAACAGCCTACTTCTATGTTGTATTATTCTGATTCTATCATTAGCCACTCCTACTTTACACTCAGCCCTCAGTGCAACGTTCTTGTGATGAAGCTGCAACCCTGATAACATGCACTCAGGCCATTTCTTTACAGGTCATTGGGAGGGTCTCCATCACTGCGATAATCCATTCATATCCCCCGACATTGCATGTCCTATTCTCAACATGCCTTACATAACATGCCTCTCTCTGCCTATGCCATTAGCTACAACAACTTATATTTATTTAGTGCCTCTAATAGAGTAAGGTAGTTTTAACAAACAACATTTGACACTGAGCCAGCGAGAAGGAGTTATTAAAACCAAAAGTATGGTTCTAAGGAGAAATGAGAGATAAATCGGCAGAGAGGTTTAGGGAGAGAATTCCAGAGCTTAGTGCCTAGGCAGTTGAAGGCATGGTTGCCAATGGTAGAGCAATACAAATCAGGGATGAGCAATTGGAGGAGTCACCTTTAATGTTAGTCTGTTATTCAGCAAATTATGTGTTTTTTTTGTGGCAGTAAGGGTTAAATGGCATTTTCTGGAGCCCTAGCTGGTTGGAATATGCTGTGCTGTGTCCTGTAACTTATTGACTGGGAAGTCAAGCTTACCAATTGAAATTTAACTTTGCACTCACAAAGATCTAATTTCCAACCTCTAAAGGAGAATAGATTTTAAAACATTAATTGTTTTGAGGGAGCGCACAAGAAACGATAAAACTCAGAAGATCAGGTGATGTAGGAACATTGCGGATGGGAAGACCATTCTCTGAAGGGTCAAAAGTGGAAGACAATTATATGGAATGGATCAAGATAGGTGGATAATATGCTGAGAATTGTAGAGTGAGGGGAAGAATATGTAAAAGAATTCAAGATGGCAGGATGACAAGGATAAAGGACAGAAGATGGAGCAAAAATAGAATGGAGATCAAGGATATAGTGATACATAATCTTGATGTTATTCACAAGTTGACAGGCAATAAAAAGGTTGTGTTGTTTTTCAGCCACACGAGTGCTGAGGAGTAACTGATCCTGGCTGAATTGACAAGCTGAATTTCCCAGGCCTAGGTTTAGACTATATACTAGGAACTGTGAGAGAAAAAAAACTATTACATATACATATATATTGCTAGGGCCATTAATTATGGAGTGATCTCTGTGCATTCAGAGTTAAGTTTCGGAAACCAGGAGACAATCAGGACACTTATACTGTTCTTTTAGTGGTGTATGATGTGTCCCTAAATCACTCGCTGGATTAGCCTTTCATAAATCACTGGGCTCTTCACTTGTTGCCTGTGTCATGTAAAGGACAACCTTTGACAAAAAAAATCAATCATAAACAAATAAATTAAAAACATGGCATCATACAAAACACACTGCCTGCAAAATCCAGAACATTTATTTGAGGTAATTTAATACAAGGTCAAATGTTATAAGTGGGTTGACAGTTTGCAAGAGCAATGAGATTGGAATGAGCAAGGCTCGTGTGAGCTGCCATTTACTTTGTGATCTCTTTCTCTTCTGGGTAAGTGAGTAGTAACAGAAACTTACTGGCTTTGTTAGCCGAGCATTGTAAACAGAAATGTTCTCCGATTCGAACAAATTGACTGTCGTGGGACCAGGGGGAGGCAAAAGGATAAACCTGGATTTATCTGAAGTGGTTGAAGCAGTTAGTTCAGAGGTAATTGATGCTGTGCTCCACCCTGTGATCCCAACTGTAACTTTTCTATAAAAAGTGGAAATGTCCCCAGACTTTAAACAGTCATTCTCACATCCCATATCCTTTTCCCATCTCATCGTCGCCTCATAGTCACCACCGCTTTCCTCAGTGAAGAGAGTAGTATGCTTCGGAGTATCACCATGGACACCGTGAATGGGACATTTGGTCAAGAAAGCATACTTGTATAGAGCGGGTCATGACTTTTTCTCTTTCTTTCATTGCTCAGATAGTTTTCCCAATTCTCTTTTTAATTGTCCTTTTGGCTTAGTTGGCAGCACCCATACTTCTGGGTCAGATGGTCACTTGTTTTAACTGGCTAGATTCTAAACTCTGGAATTCCTTCCTTAAACTTCTCTGCCCCTCCTCCTCTCTCTCCTCCTTTATCATCCCTTATAACATAACTCTTTGACCAAGCTTTCTGGTTGCCTGTCCTAATATCTCATGTGGCTCAGTGTCAAATTTTGCCTGAGAATGTCTCTGTGAAGTGCCTTGGGATGTTTTTACAAGGCACTATATAAAGCAAGTGGTTTTTTGTTGCTGTTAAGGTGAGGATGGCCCACCCCACTTCATTCCAACATAAAAACTCCAAGCCCCCTACCCAACACCAAGGAAATCCCAGAAATCCTATGGTAAATAAAAGGGCTAGAGATCTGGTGAATCCTATCTCCAGTTGTTTCTGCCCAGTCCTCTGTTGACAGGAAAATCACCTCTCATCTATTTATGCAGTTGCCTATCATATTCCAAAGTGCTTCACATCAATTATTTTTGAAGAGTGGCCTTCTATTATTATGTGGCCAACTAGATGAGCAGAAATTTCCTTCAATTAATTATTGTAACAACTGAACCCATTGTTTTTGGACCCAGCTCTAAACTCTGTTCACTGGCTAACAACTCCGTCCTTATTCTCGACAACAGATCCAACCAGCCTGTACACAACCTTGGTGCCACATTTGATCCCAAGATGAGAGCTTCTGATTTCATTTTCAGGCCATCATGAAGACTGACTATTTCCACTCCAACTCCGTAACATTGCTTGAATTTACCCTGTCTCAGCTTGTCTGCTGCTGAAATCCTCATTCCTGTCTTTGTTACCTCTGGAATTGACTATTTCAATGCACCCCTGGCTGGTCTTCCACACTCTACTCTCGTAAATTTAAGGCCATCCAAAGTTCTGCCATCTTAATTCACATCAAGTCCCATTCCCCTATCACACCTGAGCACATTGACCTGCATTGACTACTGGTCAAGCAAAGGGCGGAATTCTCCATTCTGGAGATTTTGTCCGGTGGTGGGTGGGAAAGTCGGCATGATTCCCACTGGGTGGTGGGCTGGGTGAACACACATGGTCTTCTGCTTTTCAGCTCATTACTTATGCATCAGCGAGGAGCTTGGTGAATTTCATGGTAGGGCAGGGAGGAAGTTGCCTCCCTCCGGGTACTATATTTAAAGAGCAGCTGGGCAGACATTCATTCATTGCAGACCAGGAGCTCCGCACTGCTCCTCCAGAGTCATTGTGGCCGCAGCTATTACTGGAGAAGCTGGTAGATGTGAACAACCACATCCTGGGACATACAAGAGTGCCTCTGGCATTGCTTTTCCCTCATCTCTAGATGCAAGCGCCACCAGCGATACACCCATGGTCAGGCCTATGCTCGACATTGCAGAGGTTGACATTCGCCAGCCTCGTGACCTTATAGAGGTCCCGCTGCCTCTTGCTGCTTTGGCCCTTGCTCCTCATGGTCCTGTGCTAAATGGCGATGGGCCCTCCTTCTCCTCATTTGGATAAGAGCCATTACCGAGGCATCATCGACGTCTCAGTGTACATGGGAACTAATGGAAATGTTACATTAAGTGAGCATGTCCTTTACAGGTTTCCCTCCATCTCAGGCTGTTGTAAGCCCTTCAACTGGTTCCCCATCTAGACATGGCATCCCCACCCCACCCCTTCCAGGTAAAGGACATCCTGGAGGATCAGAGACTGGTTTTCCTCCCATTCATACATGACAGAATGTGGTGACGTTGCTCTTTGACTTGGGTGATGAAAGTCATGTGCAAGAAGCCTCAAACAGACTCTTTTCTGGTTGTCTTCACTACGCCAAAGATTATATTAAGAGACCATTTCCTTGGCAGCATAGAAAGACTGACCACATGATCCCTTGTCAACCGTGACCATTCACACAGCAGGATGGAGGTTTGGAGTAGTGAGTTGGCTGCCTTCCAACAGCCGTGTCCCATGGAGGCAATCCACCTCCCTCCCTTCCTTCATCCCTGCCTCTAACTGCAGCCAATGGCAAATGGCACAGAATGAACGGCAGCTCCACACCTTGCTGAAATCTCAACGTTATGAGACCCATGGGTTGGGAACAAACCTGCCAAAATGTGGGCTTCACCACAAAGAGGAGAACACAAGCCCTGAGCATCTTTGACATCCAGTTGCCTCATAATTATTATGGCATCCCTTTAGTCAGCCACTTGTGCTGACCTTGAACTCCACCCACACAAAAAGACCCTCCTCCCACCTCGAGGGATCTCGCTGACTGACTAATTGAGTGGCCAAGGTCAGTTTGGAAAAATGCTGTGCATCACCTTTCAAACTCACTCCGCCACCTTCTACCCTCCCACTGTGACCCACCAACTTCCCCCATCACCGCTGACACACTCAACATCAACATTCCTCTTCCTTCTGTCAACCTTGAAACTCGCCCCATTACCCTGGACCCTATCATGATCCATCTCCAGATGCTTTTGCTCTCCTCAGTGCCGACACGCATTACTGTCCCCATGCCAACCTTGACCCTGCTGCCTCCCATTATCCAAGCCACCTGTTGTGTCCTCCTCTGTGACCCACCTGATGAGACATTCACCAACTAGACCCTCACCCTGCACCTGCCACCCTTATGCATTCATCCAACCCTTCCCTCTGGCTGTTCCTTTCCATCGCTAGAACTCTGAGTTCTCCCCCAGGACACCACGGTTGACACCACCAACCCCTCCCACTAAGACACTCCCCTTTCCTCCTCAGTTCCCTGGACACTCTCCCTGCCCTTCCTCCATAAGCCTGCCTCCCTTGTCCTGCCTTAGTGCAGCATTTGCTAATGACACTCAAGTGAAGTTACGCAAAGCCCACGAGAAGGGGAAAAGCAACATTTGCGGACCTCAAAGTCATGGATGAGGTGAAGCTCATGCCAGTTATATACAGTCGTAAAACTGAACTTTATAAATCCTTGCTGGCGAGAATCTTAATTTGGGAGGTGAACTTAATTCCAGCAAGCATTTTAATGAGCATGCATGAGATGCTAATGCATGCAAATGGGGTTCCCGACATTGTCTTAACCCGCCTTGAAAGTTGGGGATCGAAATTCCAACAGGTTGTCCCGCCATTGGGAAACAAGTTTTTTGCCTCTTCCCAAACTGAGTGCCCCCTCCTGCCACGATTCCCACTGCTCGCAACACCAAAAAGTTCTGCCCAAAGTCTTGATTTTAAAATTCTCATCCTTGGGAGGAATCGCCCGTGCCCGCTGGCATCAGGCAACATGCTGAATACCAGTGGTGTGAGTGGACAACATGGCGAAAAGGCCAAAAAATCGGTTTTGCGACGTTGTGAAACCAGTTTACGATCGGCCGCTCAGCCCGGCGTTGACAGGACACGTTCCCTGCTATTGGACGTCAGGAACCTCATTGTAATACATCAGCATATCATTATAAGGCCAGCCCACAGGACTCACCCCCCACTGCTGGATCGTCCACCCACATTGGTGGGAAAACAGGTCAGTCCAGGACACACATTGACAACTGTGATGTGCAGAAGTCAGGAGTTATCATCTGGTCCTTGCTCACATCGTGGACATCCGAGGAGCAGACAATGTTGGAGCCTGACAGCAACGGGATCCTGGAGGAATGTCCATGGCATGCTGGGTGAATTCTCATGGACATGGCCCTGCTGTGAAACAGCTCACGGAAGTTAGAAAGTCACTATTGATGCTCACAACGGACGATGGTTGAGGGGATGGAAGTGGAAGGTCCAGGATCGACTGGGAAAGGAAGAGGTGTCGGGGGTGAGTGAGGTTGGGAGGGGGGAAATGACTGCATCGGGGGGTGTGAGGTTGGGTGAAGGTGTCAGAGGTCAGAGGGATGAGGTTGGGTGGGAATGAAGGTGTCGGAGGGCTGACGTTGGGAGGGGAGGGAGTACAGCGAGGAGGAGGAATTGGGGGGTGGGACTGGGGAAGTAGGTCTAAGGGAAGTTTAAGGGAAGGAGTTTGGATGGGGAAGGAGTGCAAAGAGGGGAGGGAGCCCAAGTGGAGGAAGGAGTGCTGAGAGGGGAGCGAGAAAGGGTGGAGGAAGAAGTAAGGGTGGAGGGAGGAGTCAGGAAGGGGGAAGGAGTAAAGCTGGAGAAAAAAGTGAGGGAGTAAGGCTGAGGGGAGAAGTGAGGCAGGATGAAGAGGTAAGGCTGGGGGAAGGAGTTAGGGGGTGAAGGACTAAGGGTGGCGGAAGACGTAAGGGTGTCTGAGGGAGTCAGGAAGGGGAGGGACTAAGCAGGGGAGGGGAAGTCCTGGGGAAGGACTAAGGGGGGAAGGGGTTCAGGGGGAGGGAAGGGGTCTGGAGGGGGGAATGGTTCCAGGGCGAAGGGGTTCCGGGAGAAGGGTCTGGAGGAGGGGAAGGGGTCTGGAGTGGGGAAGGAGTTTCAAGCGTGAAGGTGTCCAGAGGTGGGGATGTCCAGGTGAATGTGCAAAGGAGGGGTCTGATGGGTCATGACTGCCTCCTGGGGAACGAACTGAGGGTGACGTGGTATGAGGGAATGGTGAGAAAGACCGAGGGCACCCTGTGGGTGTGTGATGGGTTTGTGCGTGTGTGAGTTGAGAGTGATTAGAAGAGTGGGTTAGCCTGGCGGAACGGATGAGACCATTCACCCTGTAGTGGCACTGAGTGGCTGTCCTCTTTTGTCGAGCACTGGCGCTGACCACTGCTGCCACTGCCTCCCATGCTAGATTGGTGATGCCGCTGCCTGTCCTGCAGCCAGAGCGGGGGTAGAGGACATCACGGCAGACCTCTACGGTGTCCAAAAGGCGAGGGATGTGTCACTAAGTCTTTTTGCCTGTCTTCCATGCAGCACTTGTGGACTGGAAGCGCTGAGAGGTGCATGTGGCTGGACTTTAAATATGGCGCCTGGAGTGATGAAGCACCGAGGTGAAGGCGTGGTGAGCGAATAAGAGCCTGCCCGCCATGGAAAGGTCATGTTTCCTGGGAGTGCAGAACTAACGCGTCAGGCTTGGGACAATACAGAGCGGAAAGCCACCATTTCAGCCGACAGGTAAACCATCCTTTTACCCACCTGCTACTGCACTTAGTGCAAATCTGGGACGATTCTGCCCCTTGTTGTTAAATCTGTCCATCGCCTCACCCCTCCCAATCTCTGCCACCTCCGTAAGCCTCACAACCCTCCAAGATATCTGCACCCCTCTAATTCTGGCCTCTTGTGCATCCCTGATTTTAAATACTCCATCATTGGTGGCAACCCCTTCAATTGCTTCAGTCCCAACCCCTGGAATACCCTCCCTAACCTATCTGACTCTCAACCATGCTTCCCTCCTTTGAGACACCCCCTAACACTTACTGCTTTGACCAAGCTTCTGGTCACTTGACCTAATATCTCCCTACACAGCTTGATGTTATACTTTATTCTACGGGATGTTTTATTACATTGAACGCACTGTATAAATATACATTTTTGTTGTTATATGGAACGTATGTGGGTACTTCTAAAAGCACAGAGGCAGAATCTTATGCTCTCGCTGGTGGCAAGCTTGGAGGCAGGAAGGGCGTGTGATTAGATGGGATGGTGGTGTGCTGGACCCCCACTGCCTTTCTGTCTCCCCCAGACTTAAGTTCTGGGCGGGAAGATCCCTGGCCGAACTACCTGCCCCATTGCCAATTGAAGCCCTAAATGTGGCCAATAAATGACCACAGGGATCTATGCTCAGTCCCCTATTATTCGTCATTTATATAAACGATTATGTGGGGGGTAGGTTTAGTAAGTTTGCGGATGACACAAATATTGGCCGGGTGGTTAACAGTGAGGTTGAGTGTCTTGGGCTACAGGAAGATATAGACGGGATGGTCAAATGGGCAGATAAGTGGCAGATGGAATTTAACCGTTAAAAGTGTGAGGTGATACACTTTGGAAGGAGTAATTTGACAAGGAAGTATTCAATGAACGTCATGACACTAGGAAGTTCTGAGGAACAAAGGGACTTTGGCATGTGTGTCCATAGATCTCTGAAGGCGGAGGGGCACGTTAGTGGGGTGGTAAAAAAGGCATATGGGACACTTGCTTTTATCAGTTGAGGCATAGATTACAAAAGTAGGGAGGTCATGTTGGAGTTGTTTCAAACATTGGTGAGGCCACAGCTGGAGTACTGTGTGCAGTTCTGGTCGCCACATTATAGGAAGGATGTGATTGCACTGGAGAGGGTGCAGAGGAGATTCACCAGGATGTTGCCTGGGATAAAACATATAAATTATGAAGAGAGGTTGGATAGACTTGGGTAGTTTTCATTGGACCAGAAAAGACTGAGGGGTGATCTGATCGAGGTGTACAAGATTATGAGGGGCATGGACAGGGTTGATAGGGAGCAGCTGTTCCACTTAGTTGAAGAGTCAGTCACAAGGGGACATAAGTTCAAGGTGAGGGGCAGGAGGTTTAGGGGGGATGTGAGGAAAAACCTTTTTACCCAGAGGGTGGTGACGGTCTGGAATGTGCTGCCTGGGAGGGTGGTGGAGGCGGGTTGCCTCACATCCTTTAAAAAGTACCTGGGTGAGCATTTGGCACATCATAACATTCCAGGCTATGGGCCAAGTGCTGGTAAATGGGATTAGGTAGGTAGGTCAGGTGTTTCTCACATGTCGGTGCAGACTCGATGGGCCGAAGGGCCTTGTCTGCACCGTGTGATTCTGTGATTCTGTGATAAAAGCCTCATCCCACCAATACTGGGATTAATCCAGCTGCAGGTGAGCCTGACACCAAGCGGTATGTGCGATAGGTGAGACTGTGTGGGCCACTTGTCACCTTGGGATGGGGGAGGGGTGCCCCTCAATCAAAGGCAATCAGTGCCTGACCGATGGACTGAACATTGGGAAGTGGGGTGTGCGGGCGCTGAGAGTCACACCCTACCCTTACTTCTGACCCCCCCCTCCACCCCCCACCCCCTTCCCCCTCCCCACAACCTCACCCCATGAAACCCCTCCCCATATTTCCTACCAATGTCCTGGGCCCTCCCGTGACCCTGGGACTTGGGGGGGGGGGGGGGGGCGGCTGGCAGGGGGCAGGAGGCAAGGGGGAATGTCCTTCTGGCAGCAGCCACAGGGCTCCTCAGTGGCACTACTGAGCAGAAGAGTGCTGGCCCCTGATTGGCCGGCAGCTCTCGCTAGCTAGAAATTCTGCCCCTGGGGGTCTTGATTCACGAGAGGACCTGCCGGTGGCTTCACCGCTGCCTGATTGGCTTGTGGTTCAGCAGGCCTTCCTGAAGAGAGGCAGCGCAGGTCCCTCACCAGCTCTCCAGCTGGCTGGCGAGACCCCCCGATGCCTCAGCCAGATTCTGCCCCGGGTTTGCAATTTTGACTCGGAAAATGACAACAGAGGAAATCTTAATAAACATGCTCCGCATGACATGGCACACAGTGAGCGTAGCAGCTCTTTGGAGAAGAATGAAAAGGAGAGAAGGTCTGAACGAGAAAGAAAATGGGGTATAAAAGAAATGCAAGAAGTAAATGCTATTCAGCAATGTGAGATAAAAATGCCTCTGCATGGGAACAATTCTAAGACTGTTCCCTCAACAATTTTTTTTTTTGTCTTATGAATGATGAATACCATTTAATTACAACACCAGCTTTTGTCATTAGTTGCACTATGGGTTCCTTTCCTGAAGATTAACCATCATTCCTTAAGGACTGAATTATCTTTTTAAGTCTATTATTTAAATGTGATTAGTTTATTTTTTTCCTCTTCCCTCTCTGCATTCTCGTTGTGAGCACAGATCTTGTTTACTTCGCAAAAAATATACGTTTTGTCTTTTAAAAAGAAAAACCTCCACAATGTTACCAGGAAAAATGTAGAGAGTAATTTATGTGGGACCCGTCTTGAAGTGGCATTGATACATGGGGTTTCCAAGTCAATTAATAAGACCAAGGATTTTTTTTTTATAAACAACTTTCGTGAGAAAACATAACCTCAATACATCAACTAATTGCAAAAGACCTCAATGCTCTTCCTACACGGTGATATATTCATTTCTCATCTCTACATTTGTCCAAAAGGCACATTATTTAGATTCTCAAGAACTATTTATTTGCATGAAGTCAGCTGGGTTTTGCCAACCAGGATCCCATACTGTAGTCACAAATATGTACATGTACAGAAAAAAAAAAGCAATTTGCCAGGGATTTGCTATTAATTCGGCCAGGTGGCATTTTATTTTCTCTTCCTTTTAATGAAAATAAATTTCCAACTGCAGTAATAACAGGCTATTTGCCTGGTAATGAGTGCAGATTAGGTAAAATGCTCCACATGCCGAGAAAAAGCAACAAAAAATGAGTTTAGTCTTTCATCTTTTGTGCCTTGTCCATATTTCTTCCTCACGCCTCCTCCATTAAATTGTACTGCCCCACATTCCAGGGCCAGATCTCATTATCTTCCCACTGTCCCCAGTCGCATCTGTTTTGGATGCCAGTGGTTTTTCTTTCCCCGAAGCTGTACTAGGCTCCAACCGGGCTCTGTTACTGTTCACTGATAATGGGCACTCTGCTATGCACCTCCGACCAGGATCTGAGCTGTTTGCTCGTTTCTATGCCCAACAACAACAACAACAACAACTGGCATTAATATAATACCTTTAATATAGGAAAAGTTCCCAACGTGCTTCATAGGAGCAAGAAGCGCACCTTGTGCCTGCTGTCTGTTCAAGATAAGGTTTAACCTTGAGCTTTCAAAAATAAGTTTGTGCTTACATATAAACCTGCATTTATATAGCACCTTTCATGACCTCAGGAGATCCTGAAGCACTTTACAGCCAATGAAGTACTTTTGAAGTGTAGTCACTGTTGTATTGTAGAAGATGTTTAATTATATTAAATCAAGGAGCAAAATGAATTGGTAAAGCATAAGTGGGCAATATAAACTTTATAATGATATAGGTGCCTTCAGTTTAAGTAACGGTACAAATATCTTGTTATAATAAACTCAGTTATGATAATAAATTCCTGTCATTACAGTCCTCTCATTATAATAAACTGTTAGCTTAAACCTCCTTCCATATATGATGAGTTTTGCCACTGGTGTATACCAAATCTCTATTAAAGCATGTATGGATTTTAGTTGATTCAGTTTAATGCATTTATTTAAAATTCCTTTGAGCACTATTTTAGTGCAATCATTAGCCTGGTTAAAATAAATAGGTTTCCCACGGCATTAAGATAGCATACAAAGGAATCAAACATGTTCACCAACATGTCATTGGAGGCAGCTAAACCCCATAGACACTCAAGCCACTGACAAGGTGAACTCCTGATAAAAAAAACAAAGGCTTTCTTACCTTCATTTGCCATAACAAGGTCGGAATTATTTTAACACACACAATTAGATATGTTGATTTATACGCTTGCCCATTATACAATTTGCCGATTGGAGGCAAATATGAAGATTAAACACATTTTAAAAAATATTTGTTCAAATGTGCAAGGAATGGATGCAATTCAGATAAAAGGTCCACTGTCCTGCTTTGTCTCGGTGGAGTGGGGGGAGGGGGGACTATTCCCGTGGGGTTTGATACAGGACCTAATTATTACTGATAACCAAAAAGATCAAAGCTTTCACTGTTCAGTAACAGAGGTTAGTGAGGGAATTACCCCTTTATCACACTTCTTTTAAAAACTACAATATGTGCTTTTTTAACATAATTGTCATGGAATTTGTCGTTGGTGCTGAAACATGCATGTATTGTTTTAAAAAGGTTGTTACAAATTAGCCGACTGATCCAGCAGTTACACAACATCTTCTGCAGTGCTATGATGTGATTCTGGCTTTGCAGAATTGTGAAACCTGCAATGCACCTAGAGCCAAAGCAATGGGTGTTTGAGTTTTGGCTTTGGGCGTGAGGTCAACTCACGGTGGAAGACCTGCATCAGCTTTGCACTGCCTTCAAGTTTAAAGAAAGAAAAGCTTGCATCTCAGTCATGCCTTTCATTACCTCAGGGCATCCCAAAGTCTGCAGTAGGGAGCTTCGGTTGGAGTTTGGTGACTGAGGGAGTTTAAGGGTTAAACTGAGGGTTAAATTCCATCTATAGTCCAGTCTTTCTTTAATTTAGCAATTAACCAAAAGTTGCTGTTAGGGTTGGAAGAAGGTGAGTTTTAGCCTAGCCTTAAACTAGGGCACATATAGGCTCTGCTTGCAGCTGCAACTAGTTAATTAAATAACTGGCTCAATCAAGTTTTCACAGGCTAGGTTCAGAGAGGCTATTTTATAGTCTGCACTGGAATGCTGTGTTTGGCTGCAGTAGAGAGATTCAGTTGGAGTTTGGTGACTGAGGGAGTTCAGGGAGGAGGTGTTTCTTTCTCTTATCTTTGCTCAAAGAAGAGCGGCAGCTTTGGCAAGTAGGAACTGGTGAGTAAATTAGAAAATTGCAATATTTTTAAAGTTCCTACACTTGGATTTAAATGCGAAGTGCCAGGAATGAGGGAAATCTAGGGCCAATATAATAAAGTAATATAAATAATCCAAAGTAGAATAAAGTTAATGTAAGGGAAGTAGGGTTAAGTTAAGGCAGGGCAGGTCATTCAAGTGGAATGCGTGTCCTGTAATATGAGCAACACCATGGACGCCACTGGTATCCTGGACAACCACATGTTCAGGAAGTGCTGCCAGCTGCAGAAACTTGAGCTCTGGGTTTCAGAGCTTGGGCAGCGGCTAGAGTCACTGTGCAACATCCACGAGGCTGGGAGTTACGTGGATAGCACGTTCGGACAGGTGGCCACACCGCAGCTTAAGGGCCTGGTGACAGAGAGGGAATGGGTGACCACGAGGCTGTCCAAGAGAAGTAGGCAGGTAGTGCAGGAGTCCCCTGGGGTCCTGTTCACAAGTCGGTTTTCTGTTTTGGAAGCTGGTGAGGGCAATTCCTCAGAGGAGTGCAGTCAGAGCCAAGTTTGTGGCACCATGAGTGGCTCGGCTATACAGGAGGAGAGGAAGAAGAAAGGAAGAGCTGTAGTGATAGGGGATTCATTGGTTAGGGGAACAGACAGGTGTTTCTGTGGCTGTAGACCTGACTCCAGGATGGTATGTTGCCTCCCTGGTGCCAGGGTCAAGGATGTCACAGAACAGCTGCAGGACATTCTTCTGGGGGAGGGTGATCAGCCAGAGGTCGTCGTCCACATTAGTACCAATGGGCTGAACCTTTGGCTTGGCGAGCAGGGGTGGGGCCCGCTCGCTGAGGCATAAAATGACGTGTGGTGACTTCGGGCCTGTGTCCAGATGTCACCACGCGCCATTCCGATCTTCAGTTTGGCTGAGCGCCTGCTGAACTGTCAAAGGCCTATTAAGGCCTTTTAACTGTCAATTAAAATAATTAACAGAGCTGCCCATCCAACCTTAAGGTTGTCGGGCAGGTGAAGAGCCCAGGCAGCCTTCACATTTTTCATGGAACCTCATCCACAGGCGGGATGAGGTTTCATGAATGATTTTAAATTTTGAAAAAAAAGGTTTTAATTGAAATTAATGCACATGTCCCGGCTCAGGTGTCAGTTTCACGTGAGGGGATTCGTCTGAATATTTTTTTGAAATCTTTTTTTCCGTTTTTCACACTCAAATGAATCTCCTGAGGCACTCCCGACTCAGGCAACAAACCCCCCCCCACCGCTTGCGCAGGGAGCGCTCAACCGGGTGTGCGTCATGCTGGGCGGGCCTTAATTGGCCCGCCCACGTAAAATGGTGGCACGGACCTGATCGGGGCGCCAATCGGGTTCGTGCCCACTCCTGCACCGCCCACCCAGCAGGCAGAAATTTCTGCCCAATGACTTAGATAGGATGGGGGATGTGGTCCTGCGATCAGAATTTAGGGGGCTAGGTAGAAACCTAGCAAGCAGGACCTCTAATGTGGTAATCTCTGGATTGCTCCCAGTCCATGTGCCAGTGAGCACAGAAGTAGGAGGATAAGGCAAATGAATGCGTAGCTGGAAAGATGGTGCAGGCGGGCTTTAGATTCCTGGGACTGGGCAGTGGGAGTGTAAAAGGTGGAGAGGGGCAAAAGTTCCTAGATTATGTTCAGGAGAATTTTCTACAGCAGCATGTGTCCAATTCAACAAGAAACGACGCACTGTTGGACCTGGTTCTTAGAAATGAAATGGGCCAAGCAGACCCAATGTCAGTGGGGAAACATTTAGGAAACAGTGATCATTGTATTGCATGTTTTAGGATGATGATAGGCAAGGATGAGTAATAATAATTAACTGGACAAGAGTTGACTTTAATGGGGCAAGAATGGAGCTGGACCAGATAGATTGGAATGAAAAATTGGCAGGAAAAACTGTAGCTGAACAACAGGCTACCTTCAAAAGAGAATTGATTCGGGCACAGTCAAGGTATATTCCATTGAAAGGGAAAGGTAGGAAAAACAAGTCCAGAGCTCCCTGGGTGAAAAAGGAGATTGAAATTAAGATAAAGAAGAAAAAGTGCGCTTAATACAGGTCTCAGGTAGAAAATGCAATTGAGAACCAAGAGGAATACAGAAGGTTCAAAGGGGAGGTGAAAAAGCATATTAGAGAAGCGAAGAGGGATTATGAGAAAAGACTGGCAGCCAACATAAAGGGGAATCCCAAAGTTTTCATAATGTTTATAGGCATATAAATAGTAAAAGGGTGGTAAAAGGAGGAGTAGGGCTGATTAGGGATCTGAAAGGGAATTTCCACATGGATGAAGGGTCCATGGCTGAGGTACTAAATGAATATTTTGCATCCGTCTTTACCAAGGAGGTAGATGCTACCCAGGCCATGATAACAATCGAAGAAACTCTGTCACTAGAAGGGTTCAAAATATTTGGGTGTATATGTGCATAGATCATTGAAGGAGGCAGGACAGGTGGAGAGAATAGTTAATAAAGCATATAGTAACCTGGGCTTTATTAATAGGGCCATACAGTACAAGAGCAGAGAGGTTATGCTGAATTTATATAAGACACTCGTTAGACCTCAGCTGGAGTATTGTGTACAGTCCTGGGCATCATTTTATAGGAAGGATGTGAACACATTGGAGAGAGTGCAGAAGAGGTTTACAAGAATGGTTCCAGGGATGAGAAACTTCAGCTATGTGGATACATTGGAGAGGTTGGGACTGTTCCCCTTGGAGAGAAGAAGGCTGAGAGGAGATTTGATAGAGATGCTCAAAATCATAAGAGGGCTAGACCGTGTAGATAGGGAGACACTACTCCCACTCGTAAAAGGATCAAGAATGAGAGGGCCCAGGTTTAAAGTGATTTGAAAAAGAAGCTAGTGCGATGTGAGAAAACATTTTTTCACACGAGTGCTTCGGGTCTGGAATGCACTGCCAGCAAGTGTGGTGGAGGCAGGTTCAAATGAGGCATTCAAGAGGACATTAGATGATTATTTGAATAGAAACAATGTGTGAGGGTATGGGGAAAAAATCAGGGCAATGGCACTAGGTCATAATGCTTATTTGGAGAACCGATGCAGACATGATGGGCTGAGTGTCCGCCTTCTGTGCTGTTAAGGTTCTGTGATTCTAGCCAATAAAACACTTTTTTTGAAGTGTAGTCACTGTTGCAATGTAGGAAATATGGCAGCCAAATTGCACACAGCAAGCTCTGAAAATGAGCAAATAATTTGTTCTGTGAGTTATGTTGATTAAGTGATAAATATTGGCCAGGAGAACAAGGATTAAGTCCTCCTGCTCTTCTTCAACATAGTGCCATTGGAACTTTAAGTGGGAGTAGGGCACATGGGTCATGGTTTAATATTTCATCTGAAACATGGCACCTCTGACAGTGCGTCACTCCCTCAGCATTGCACTGGGAGTGTGGGCCTAGAGTTTGCAATCAAGCCTCAGCAGTTGAACTTGAACCCATGACCTTATGAGATGTTAGAGCATGGGAAGATGGCTTCGTTGCCTTTTATATTACTGCTGGCCGTAAAACATCACAATCCTCTCAGATTAAAATTTCTCCAGCCTCTTGCTATCGGAGGTTGGCCTCACGCCCAAAGCCAAAACTCAAATACCCACTGTTTTGGCTCCAGCTGCATCGCAGGTTTCATAATTCTGCAAAGCCAGAAGTACATCATAGCACTGTAGAAGAGACAGTGCTACTGCTGGGGTTAGTCGGCTAAGACGAGAAGTTAATCTATGTTTAAATATCTATGTTGTTCTGCATTTCCCAGACTTGTCTGCGGTTTGCAAGGGCCAGTATACCTGGGTGCTGTTCGCTTGCACTGCTAACCTATAAAAAAGGATTGTATGTGCAGTATTACCTCAGATTTTCAAAAAGAGTGACAGAAAGTCTTGGTTATTGGGAGTGGAGGTTTCCATTTCCCCCACCCACCCACCCCTCAGTACGAATGGGTTAATGACTCTTTTTAAACGAATCAATAATATTGGTTTGCTTGCTGATTACTCATTGATAAATAAGGAAAACCATTAATCTATCTCATTTCTACACAGTCAAAGAATGTTAACAAATCTCAGTTTATTGACAACTTCTTGAACGTCCTAGTACCAAGGAAGCTAGAAAAGACCAATGCAAACATCATCTGTCAATCGGTTTAGTGACTACTTTCTGGGAATTTTCATCACTATGCGATCATTTCTTGTTAACAAATTTAGAATCACTGCTTTAATTGACTAGCTTTCAGAGTTTGGCAAATGCTTCCCTGATCCTATGCTTCCTTTACATTACAAAAATACCGACATTGGCCGCAGTTTGGAATATAAAGAGTTCAGCCTCCATGGATGTTGTGAATCACCTTATGCATTTCCACTCATTGCCAGAAGTGATGGTGGCCATTTTTCTTTGGCTGTAGGCGGGTCTGTGTGCTCTCTGATAGGGTTCCCTATCCTCCCATATTTGGTGGAAGCCTATCAGAATGGACGAATGGGCGCAGCTGCTGGCGACTTTCCAGAAACTCTCCCTTATGTTCACCATTTGCACGTGTGCAGTACTAGGGCTATTGTGGCTTGCAACCAAATTGTGTTGCCTGAGCTCTGCTGGTCCCATTATTATTGAGAATGTAATTAGGGAGTGGTACTAGACTAGAGTCCAGAGGGCTGGGCTAATGATCCAGAGATGTAAGTTCAAGTCCCACCATGACACCAGGGGACTTTATGTTCTGTTAATAAATAGCTATGGAATAAAAAGATAGCATTGGTTACCTTGAAACTGCTGATTGTTGTAAAAGCCCACCTGGTTCAACAGTATCCTTGAGGAAAGTAAATCTGCCATCGTTATCTGGTCTACTCTATTTGTGACTCCTGACTCACAACAATATGGTTGATGCTTAACTGCTTTCTGAAATAACCTAGCAAGCCACTCAGTTAAGTACAACTGGGGATAGACAATCAATGCTGTCCATTCCACTGGTCTCCACATCCCTTTTTTTTCATTCATTCATGGGATGTGGGCATCGCTGGCTAGGCCAGCATTTATTGCCCATCCCTAATTGCCCTTGAGAAGGTGGTGGTGAGCTGCCCTCTTGAGCCGCTGCAGTCCCTGTGTTGTAGTTACACCCACAGTGCTGCTAGGGAGGGAGTTCCAGGATTTTGACCCAGTGACTGTGAAGGAATGATGATATATTTCCAAGTCAGGATGGTGAGTAGCTTTGAGGGGAACTTGCAGGTGGTGGTGTTCCCATCTGTCTGCTGCCCTTGTCCTCCTAGATGGTAGTGGCCGTGGGTTTGGAAGGTGCTGCCTAAGGAGCCTTGGTGAGTTCCTGCAGTGCAACTTGTAGATGGTACACACTGCTGCTGCTGTGAGTCGGTGGTGGAAGGAGTGAATGTCTGTGAATGGGGTACCAATCAAGCAGGCTGCTTTGTCCTGGATGGTGTCAAGCTTTTTTGAGTTTGTTGGAGCTGCACTCATCCAGGCAAGTGGGGAGTATTCCATCATACTCCTGGCTTGTGACTTTTAGATGGTGGGCAGGCTTTGGGGAGTCAGGAGGTGAGTTACTTGCCACAGGATTCCTAGTATCTGACCTGGTCTTGTAGCCACAGTATTTATATGGCTAGTCCAGTTCAGTTCCTGGTTAATGGTAACCCCCAGGATGTTGATAGAGGAGGATTCAGCGATGGTAATGTCATTGAACGTCAAAGGGCAATGATTAGATTCTCTCTTGTTGGAGATGGTCACTTGTTACTTGCCACTTGTCAGCCCAAGCCTGGATGCTGTCCAGGTCTTGCTGCATTAGGACATGGACTGCTTCAGTATCTGAGGAGTTGCGAATGGTGCTCAAAATTGTGCAATCATCAGCGAACATCCCCACTTCTGACCTTATGATGGAGGGAAGGTCATTGATGAAGCACCTAAAGGTGGTTGGGCCGAGGACATTACCCTGAGGAACTCCTGCAGTGATGTCCTGGAACTGAGATGATCGACCTCCAACAACCACAACCATCTTCCTTTGTGCTAGGTGAATGAATAAAAAACAAAATCATCACTTCACTACGGGCTGAAAGGACAACCACACTGGGGCCAATTAAAACAGCCCAGAAACTCCGTGAACTCAGATAGCAACTGGGGGAAGGAGAGAGGGAGCAGTAGAACCTGGGCAAGGGTAGGTAAGAGAGAGGACAACAAAAACGCAGGTACAGATTGAGTTAGTCATCAGCTGTGGCTCAGTCAGTAGCACCCTACTTCTGAATCAGCGGATGAGATGTGAGCACAAATTGTAGTCAAACACTCTGGTGCAGTGCTAGAGTGCGTTGTGACAACAGGCCCTACCTGCCCCTTCAGGAAGATGTTAAAGATTGCAAAGCCCTATGTCAAAAAAGCACAGAGGAATTCTCCTGGTGTCCTGGCCAATAATTATCCCTAAACCAACACCACAAAAACAGATAATCTGATCATGAGCATATTGTTATCTTTGGGAGCTTGCTTAGTGCAAATTGGCTGTTGCATTTCCAACATTACAACAGTGCTCCCTTTCAAAAGTAATGAATTGGCTATAAAGTGCTTTGGGATGTCTTGAGGTTATGAAAGGCACTATATAAATCCAAGATTTTCTTTGCCTTTTTCTTCATTTTCACAAATCAAGAAAGGCCCACAGCTGAAAATGGAAGTCACAACTTGTAACCATAAAAGAGCAACATGTGTCTCCAATTAAAGCGGGTCAGCATTACAAATGGGGCTTTAGTGTTACATGTCAAATAAACTGCCCTCAACCAGAAATTACATTATACCAGATATCAGTTATAAGCTTGTGATAATTATGGTTTTATCTGATGTGTAATATGCCTTTAAGAAGAATGTTATAAAAGATCACATGATCTTAGTATCCAATAGTAGAGTAGTGTGGGCTATCTCAGTAGTTAGTAGTTAGCAGTGTAGAGATTGAAATGTAAGCACATGTTTAGTTGCTGCTGAATACCTCTGTAAATAAACTAAGAGTTTCTACCTAAGAAGTGTCTGCTGACCAACTTTATCGATAGTACCAACTCAGTCACCACTCACAACAAGCGTGCGATGAGGATCCACAAGATCCAACAAAACTAGTCAACAGCATATTGTCTACACAATAGCTCTATATTAAGGGGGTCCATGAGAACCCAGGCAACTGCAGCTGCACTGCTCAGTGATCACAGATAACTACTATACTATTTGCATTCATGCCTTATAGCGCCAAGACCCAGATGACAATGTAAAATTGTATGCAAACATGTTGGACAATCAACTTTTTCCCAAGTGAAATATGCAGAAGAAGAAAGTGATATCACTCACAAACACGCATGTGCGCACACACGTGTGTACACACACACATACATACACATACACACACCTCAATATAGTTAAGGCCCTTGCGCTGAACCACATCAATGTTAAGTAGAATATGATTGTGTTTTTCTCAGTCCACATTTCCAAACAAATTGGAGCAGTTCAGCATTTACACGACTGTGCCATTGGCCCAAGTACTCCATAGAAAAGATCCATTGTTTAAAACAAAGATACTGTTGCTAAAGTATAAATCCCTCTCTGGACTGTGAGTATATCAAAAGGACTGTTCTACTGCACCTGAAATGATTTGTATCGAATTGTATTGTATTGAAATTGTGTTGCTTTATTACTAAAACAAAATGCATATGTACTTGATTCCATTGACTCTGGATTGCTGACAGATTTATTTGCTTGCAGATCGTGTCTATGGGCAGTGCAAACCGCGTGAAGGAATAAGTGGGATTGGATGAATGGCTGTTTCACGGTTTATTTTCCAATATGATGAAAATGATACATTGCGAATCTATAGCATTGGCAAAATGACACGCTGAAATTCAATAGAATGGCAAGAAATTAGGAGAGCAACAGGCTAGAATAGAACTAGGCTAGTTATTGTGCTTATTATTTTTTCACGTGAAGTGCTTGAGGCAAATAGCATAGATGCCTTTAGGGGAAGCTAGATAGGTACATGAGAAAAGAATCGAACGATATGTTGATAGGGTGAGATGATGCCGGTTGAGAGGATGCTTGTGGGGCATTAACTTCAGCACAGAGCTGTTGGCCAAATGACTTGTTTCTGTGTTGTAAAACTCTATGTAAAAATAATACAAAAATCCCTTGTAGTTTAAATACAATAATCTGCATTAAAGGTAAATCTGAAATGAGCACCAAATCCCTTTTAGAGTTAATTTAAATGAAGGAAAAAGAACAAAATGAATCTCGATTGTAGCTTCGTTTAGTGATGAATGATAGGCCATCCAGGAAAAGGTTATTTATAAAATGTTATTCAATATAAGGAAGGGACTTACTATCTTACCTTCTAAACAAACTGACAACACAGGATTAAAAAAATATTGGATCAGATTTGACTATGCTATGAAGTAGTCTGATCTGAGCCAGTACATGTTGCATTGATACTGTCTACACACAAACAACATTAGCTTCCATCAAATCATTTCCTTCATTTGCAGTTCTAATGGGGCATTTGGCCCCTTGTCAATATTGAATGGTAATGATCCCTGTAGCATGCTCACTGGGACCCCTCAGCTGAATGTCCTGAATTGCAAATACCACTTGGCCACTTGCCTGTGGCCTTCTCAGATCAGACCTCACTAGGTCATAGATAGGAGATCCAGACAGCAAAATTGTGTGTTAAATTATGACTGCGTAAAAGGGCAAAATAGCTGAAAACTAATCAGCAGCCCTTTCATGTCTCTCCTGATTCTCAGCCTGAAGTCAAAAGTTCACAGTGGCATTCACTGGTATAACATTTCTTTAATGTTTTGCCCATTTAAAAAGACAAAGAAAGAAGGTCAGGGGGTTGAGGGTTCTAAGTCCACATCAGAGATCTGAGCACAAAATCTAGGTTCCCCATTCCAACGCAGTACTGAGGGAGTGCTGCAGTGTCAAAGCTGCTGCCTTTCGGATGAGGTGCTAAACTGTGGCAGAAACTGCTCTCCCAGGTGAACATTAAAAGTCCAACTGCAATATTCCAAGGAGAACGAGGGCAGGTGCAGGGTTCCCTCTGGTTATAGGAGTTTAGAAGGAGGAGGGGTAGTCTTACTGAAGTGTTTAAGATTTTGAGGGTCTTCACAGGGTATATAGAAACAAAGAAAATAGGAGCAGGAGTAGGTCATTCAGCCCTTCGAGCCTGCTCCGCCATTGAATATGATCATGACTGATCCTCTATCTCAATGCCATACTCCTTCTCTCTCCCCATACCCATTGACGCCCACAGAGTCCAGAAATCTATTTCCTTCTTAAATATATTCGGTGACTCGGTCTCCACAGCCCTCTGCGGTAGAGAAATCCATAGGTTTACCAGTCCCTGAATGAAGAAGTTTCTCCTCATCTCAGTCCTGAATGGTCCACCCCATATCCTAAGGCTGCGAGCCCTTGTTCTAGATCCCCCCAGCCAAGGAAATATCACTCCTGCATCCAGTCTGTCCAGCCCTGTCAAAATTTTATATGTTTCAATGAGATCCCCTTTCATTCTTCTAAACTCCAGTGAATAAAGGCCTGGTCGACCCAATCTCTCTTCATACTACAATCCTGCCATCCCAAGAATCAGTCTGGTGAACCTTCACTGCACTCCCTCTATGGCAAGTATATCCTTTCTTAGGTAAGGACACCAAAACTGCACACAATACTGGAGGTGTGATCTCGCCAAGGCCCTGTACAGCTGCAGTAAGACATCCATGCTCCTGTACTCAAGTCCTCTTGCAATGAAGGCCAAAATACCATTTGCCTTCTTAGCTGCTTGCTGCACCTGCAGGCTTGCTTTCAGTGATTGATGTACAAGGACACCCAGGTCCCTTTGTACATCAACATTTCCCAATCTATCATCATTTAAATAATACTCTGCCATTCTGTTTTTCCTACAAAGTGGATAACTTCACACTTATCCATGTTATACCGCATCTGCCATGTATTTGCCCACTCACTCAACCTGTCCAAATCGCCTTAAAGCCTCTTAACATCCTCCTCATTGCTCTCATTCCCACCAAGTTTCATGTCGTCAGCAAACTTAGAAATATTACATTCAGTTCCCTCATCCAAGAGGGATGACAGGATGCTTCCCCTCATAAGGCAACCTAGAACTAGGGGGCATAGTTTAAAAATTTAAGAGAGAAAGTAAGGAGGAATTTCTTCTCTTAGAGGGTTGTTAGTCTTTGGAGTCCTTTTCCCACAGAGAGCAGTGAAGGCCGAGTCATTGAATATATTCAAGGCTGAGTGGAATAAAGGGTTAACATCAAAAGCATACATGATACTGATGTATGATGATGTCAGATCACATGACTGAGAAGTAAACGAGATCTGGAAGGAGGAACCTCGTGTAATGGTTGCCGTAAATAAAGAATAATGGTTCAGAGAAAGTACAGATTCAAGCAGCATGCTTTGGGAGAATAGACAATCCCCAAATCCCCCACCTTAACCATGACCACACAATGAAACACAAGGAAGTCAATTGGAAGTAGCAGGAAAATGGAGTTAAGGCCACAATCAGATCAGCCATATCTTATTGAATGGTGGAACAGGCTTGATGGGCCAATTGGCCTACTTCTGTTCCTATTTCTTATGAACTTATGATATTACCTAACCAATATTTAATTCTCAACTAACATCACTAAATACCAGATTACCTGATCATCACTGTTTGTGGGAGCTCGCTGTGCCCAAATTGGCTGATACATTCCCTAAATTACAACATTGACTACACTACAACAGAAATATTTTGTTGACTGTAAAGTGCTTTGGGACATCTTGAAGCCAAGAAAGGTGCTATATAAATGCAAGTCTTCCTATTTTAATTCAACCCATTTAGACCAATATTGCGATAGAACAGGTAGTGCTCCATTTGGACACGAAGTTGAAAATAACAATCTATTAGTGTATTAAATATGTAGCACAAATACCGATTCGTTAAATAAAATCTTGTCTGAGGCCCTGAAACATCTAATATATCTCTGAATCTTTCTTGTTTTCACTCACTTGATTGTTTCCTCATCCCACAATTGATGACTAATTTATATACAGCTGGAGCATTGTGAAGAATCTTCACTCAGTACTGAGATCTTGGGCTTTATAAAACAATGGTTCTACCAATTTGTTTGCTGGCTCAGTGGGTTGAATTCTTGCCTTAGATTTAGAGGTTGTGGATTCAAGTCCCACTCCAGACAACTAAGTGCAATTGTGGGATCTTGCAGTGCGCAAATTAAGGTTGCATTTTTTACATTATAACAATGGCTACACTTCAAAAGTACTTCATTGCCTGTAAAGTGCTTTGAGATGTCCTGCGGGACTGGAAGGTGCTATATAAATGCAGACTTTTAAAAAAAAAAATCTGATTTATCACCCCTGTCTGTGTACTGCAATAAACACCTGGCATTCAGTGAGAAAGGTAAATGTTTGATACACCAAAAACCCACTGACCCATGAATACACAATATGTAATACGAGCATTCTTGGGGTGGAATCGTCCGTGCCCACTTGCACCAGGTGTGTTCAGTGGCATGAGCGGACAATATGGCAAGAAGGCCAAAAATCGGTTTGACAACGTTGTGAAGCCAGTTTGCGATCATCCACTCAGCCCATTGATGACGGGCTGTGTCTCCTGCCATCAGATGTCAAGAGCCTCACTGTAATACATCAGCATATCATTATAAGGCCAGCCCATCGGAATCAGCCCTCCCAGCCCCCGCAACAGCATATATAAGGTGTGCACTTGGCGGGCTGCACTTTGAGGGGAACTCAGAGGTGAGCGCACAGTAACGTTGTGGAGCTCTCGTTAGACTTCAAGGTTGAGATGACTTCCGGGGGTGGCAGGGCAAAGGCTTCCCTGCAGTTGAAATGACTTTGGGGGAGGGTGGCAAAAGTTGTCTTGCAGTTGAAGGTGGTGCACAAGCATGTGCGGGGTGGGCAAAGGAAGTGGCCATGCATTAGGGATACCTTGTATAAAGTGACCATTCCTCTGCAGCTGAGACAGTTCAGGCGCAGCCACTTTGATATGATTGGAGTTGGGCCTCTAGTTTCACTGCCCACTCAAGCAACGCAGAGGCATCAAAGTCCCACCAAGTGCTCCAGAGCTTTTCACTCTCAGGCACAGACTGCAAACTAATGAGTATTTTCGTGGACGGCAGAACAATTGGACGACTGGGCATGTTATACAATCTCCTTGCTAAAGCTGGCCATGGAGCAGTCACTGGTGGAGGCGCTCACAGCCCCTTGCAATGTCATCATCCCAGTTTGGACCACTAACCCCATGGCTCAAGCTAACAGTGCAGCCTTGCAACGCAGGTTAGGAGAATGCCTGCGCCTGAGCTGAATGCAGTCCAGTGAGCAAAGCTGCCACCAATCAGTCAGGTGGAGTTGGGGGGAGGAAGGGGAGGCAGTTTTGGGAAACCGTGCAACGCACTAAACTCTGGCCATCTAAGTGGTGGCCAGCACTCTCGGGGATGCATTAAGGGGACTTCAGGCTTAACCAAGAGAGTTCTGAGTACACCCACGCTAACCCGCACATCTCTCTCTTTCATCCTGCAGGAGCAGTAATCAGGATCATGGAGCCTAGTGAACTAGTTATATGCCTCATGGGTTACAGAGAGTGAAGATGATGGAGAAGAGAGCGACTGAGGCACCTGGCTGCGCAGAAGGAGGAGCGGCACCCTCTGGAAGAAGGGGTGGCTGGGGCTCCCTCACAAGCTGTCGAGGAGCCATAGCGAGCTATCACTGGTCGGCGCCTTCGTAGACCCAGGGTCTATAGATGCTGCCTTTCATCCCTGCAGATGACCGAGAACCAGTGTTGCTGAAGACTGCACAATATGTTATACATGTCTAGGGAACTGGTCACCTCTGCTAGCTACTGCAGGATTTGGTGCCATGTGGACGTGGAGGGCATCCACTGCCAGTGGCCATAAAATTGACACTCAAGTGTCGCTCAATTTCTACACCAGTGGCTCCTTTCTGGGCTCCACAGTTGACCTCTGTGGGATATCACAAGCCTCCACCCAAAGTGCATCCATGAGGTCATGGATGCCATCTTCACAAGGGCACACAACTTTGTACATTTTGCCCGGGGCTAGGAGAGTCAGGATGCAAGAGCGATTGGATTTGCCCAGGTCTTGGGTTTCCCACAGGTGCAGAGTGTGTGTCTCTGCGCTGGTGGAGGGTGTGCATGAGTGCTCTGACAGGACTTCAGGAAGGGTACCTCCAGATTCCTCTTCAGAGGTTTCTTCGACGGCTGTTTTGGCAGATGTGCCTGCAAAAGAAAGAAGAGGTAATTAGTGCATGGCAGTGGCCTGTGAAAGAGGGCACATCACTCACAGCATAGTTGTCTGATGGATGTTTCATTGCTGGGTCCTCACTTGGTGGAGTAGCGCCGACCTCACTCTGGCTAGCTCACAGTTGGATAGATATTGGCAGCTGTCTGGTACCTCATTCAAATGGCTATTCTTTAAGTCCAAGCAAGAAAGCGAATAGCGGAAAACTATTTGGCCCCAAGGAAAGTCATTGCCATGCCTGATGTTGTCCTCACACTGCTGTTCACCCTTGTGCTCACACTAGCAGGAATCATCCAATAGTGATGAGAAGTGGGAATCCAGCCTCATTGTTTTCAACTCTTGAGCCTGGGCTGACTCTGATTGTACCACTCTGTTTGCCATCTGCTGCCCAGCCTGAGAGCAGCTGGTTCTGTATAAAAGATGGGATTTACCTGTTTTTTTTAAAAAAAAAATCATTCTTGGGAGGTTAGCAATGGAAAGGCCAATAGTTATTGCCCATCCCTAGTTGCCCTCCAGAGGTTAGTGGTGAGCCTTTCTCTTGAAGTACTGGTTACTACGAGAAAAGTGATCATGGGCTGGATTTTTGCCAAGTCGGGATGACTTGGGTGCCCATTAAAAATGGCGGGCGGGTCCCAATTCTGGGATTCTCAACCGCATTCCTGGGGTTTCCAATTTTTGGGAGTGCCTTTTAAGGGTGCAGGCTGGTTCGGGTCAAAAGCCCACATGGTGCACTACAACCTGGCCGGCTCCATTGTGGAGATAGGCATATCCTAGTCCTCCATGATTTTCAAGGAGTTGGGCCAGCTATTCAAAAAGTTGTGGTTCATGGGAACACACCAAACATTCCCTAGTGCCCCTCATGACCTCCATGTCAAGCTATGGCACCTTCATGCCCAAACACCCATTATACATTGTGTAGAAGCAATGAACCTTATAGTGCCAGGGGAATGTGTAAAAATAAAGCTTTGAAAAAATAGTCATTCATTCATAAAATGTCAAGCAGTGTTTTCTTTGGGGCTCAGGTGTTTCAACAAAATAATGGATTTCTGGGCTGTCAACCAGGCCCTGTTATGTATTCTTGGTTGAGAGCCCAGACAGCTATTAGAATACTAAAACACATGAGTCCCAGAGAAAACATTGCTTGATTGACAACTCTGGCTCTCTAATCTCTTCAGTCGATTTCACAATGTTTATTTACACAAGATAAAGAGGTTTCAATTGCTTACAGTTTCTGCTATTGAAGCTTTAAAAGGTCTGGATGGTTGGCACTTGTATTGGGCTACAGTAAAAGTTATTTTTATGAATGAATTACTGTTTCTAAAGCTCTTTGTACATCGTCTACTGTCACCATAGGTTTCATTGTTTCTATACAATGTACAGTGTGTGAATAAGCATGAAAGTACCACTGCTTGGTGTAGGGAGCATGAGGAGCCATTGTGGATGTTTTGGGGGGCATTGTTTGGCATGGAGGGATAAGTGGCCAGAAGGATTGTTTGGGAGACTTAGCTTGGCATGAGAGGCCATAGGGGGTGTTTGAGAGGTACGAGCTGGCATGAAAAATGCATTGGGGAGTGTGTGGGGGGGGTGAGGGGGTGTGAGGGGTGAGGGCTGGAGGGCCTTTCTGTTTTTCTTTTAACTGGGACAGAGTCCCGTAGCGTCGAGGTGGGCCCTTTAAACAGCCGGCTTCCACATCTGGCAGCCTTGTGGCTGCCTCCAAACTTTTTCCTGGGTCAGCAGGCCCAACTGCAGCCCACACCCGCCCTCCCAACAATGAAAATCCCGTCCTTGCGGACACTTTCTCCCGGGGCAGGTGAAGCGAGCCGGGAACTTTCCCTACTCCTACAACCCAGCTTGAGGATGAAAGTCCAGGCCTACCTATGTCCAAGTCGAGATGATGTGTAACTTGGAAGGAAACTTGCAGGTGGCAATTTTTCCTTGTGCCTGTTGTTTTTGTCTTCTTAAGTGGTAGAGGGTAAAGATTTGGAAGAGGCCGTTGAACCAGCCTTGGTGAGTTGCTGGAGTGCATCTTGTAGATCACAGCAGCCATGGTGCTCCAGTGTTGGAGGGAGAAGATACTTAAGGTATTGGATGGGCTGCCAATCAAAGAGATTGATTTTCTTGGATGGTGTCAAGTATCCTGACTGATTTCACAGCTGCACCTCCACAGGCCATTCATTCACCCAATGAGTCATGAGGTGGAGATGCAGACCAGAACATATTAATAAGTAACATTGGAGGGCTGGGCAGATTCCCAGATTAATAGACATCGGTAACTGTCAGCCAGGGAGAAAGAAATATATCTGATTAGGTACATATTTGAGGAGAGGAAGATACACTCCACTGGTGCAATCAATTTAAACAAAACTGTCAAATATTCCAAGTCAGTGAGTGTGACAACATGTAATCTTACTAAAAACACTGACTCTGTCTGTTATGACTGTAATAAATTATGGTTGAGCTACAGTATTATAAATCCAGGCTGTCTAATAAACTCAACTGTTAATTCATCAGTCATTCCCTTCACAGTCTCTCCATTTCAGTTCATTTGAACATAGATAACAAGCATCTATATCTTTCGTTTAAATGCCATTTGTTTCAAAGCCACTAGCATGTTACAGATCAGTGCCTGCGTGTACTGCCCTAATTAGATTCACCTGCACAGAACAATACGATCGGCTCACTGTGACTCCATAAAAATGCCAACTTTCTTCAGCCTTCAAAGGAACAAATCTTTCCTTCCCTCAAACATGTAGGAATTTCGTTGTGACCTTTTGAGGCAACTCTACTTAACTGTGCAGCTGTTAGATTTATATTTCTGTTGTTTTTTTTTTCAAAAAGGACCTTAAAAGGTTTCCCATTTTTTTTGAAATCTGAAAATGGGAGGCCAATTTTCATTTTACGCATTATAAAAATCTTTAACAAAGTCAAAGGAAGAAATAAAATGAAGTGGTTCATCAGCGATAGGAGATTTCTTGAAAGCTCATTTAAATTTATCAGATCTTTTGTGTTATGATCTGGTTAGTAATGGTTTAGTTGAATAGACAAAAAACATCCACAGCTTTGTTTCCAGGTTTAGTCTATTATATTTTTTATATTTTGTGGCATCACCATATTCAAATATTTTTGACAGATCTCAAATTACAATTTGCAGTTTAATTTGGTCAATTTACTTTAAAGATATTTTTTCATAAGTGTCTTCGTAAATGTGTATAATTAAGGAAAGTTTTGTTTATGATCCTGTCTACATTAGCAGACATTTTAGATGAAAGAACTGAATCATGAATAGGAATGTAGAACAAGAATTTCTGTTGACACAAATTATAGCATACAAAAGCGTAACCAGTATCTTAAGATCATAAGAAATAGAAGCAGGAGTAGACCATTCGGCCATTCAAGCCTGATCTATCATACATTGGATCGTGGCTGACCTGATTATGGCTTTAACTCCATTTCCCTGCCTACCCCCATAACCCTTGACTCTCTTATTCATTGAAAATCTGCTTAACTCAGCCTTGAATATATTCAATGATCCAGCGTCCACTGCTCTCTGGGGAAGGGGATTCCAAAGCCTAACCACCCTGTGAGAGAAAAGTTTCCTCCTCATGTCCATCTTCAATGGGATATCCCTTTACTTTTAAACTGTGCCCCCTCGTTCTAGGCGTCCCCGTGAGGGAAAACACCCTCCCAGCATTCATCTTATGAAGCCCCTCAGAATCTTATAAGTTTCAATAAGATCACCCCTCATTCTCCTAAACTTTAATGAGTATAGGACGAACCTGCTCAACCTTTCCCCATAAACTAACCAACCTTCCCTGCTCCTAACACAGCTCTTTAATGCTCTAGTTACATGTATAAAAGCTAGTTAGCACCAACTTGTATAGGGTCTTATTGAGTCATTTTGATACAGCAAATGACATGAGCATGGGCATCTTTTAGAGTTCTCTAATACTGTCCATGATAATATCTGGTTCTGCACTGAATTATTGTTAGTGACATCTTAAATTTATGTACACATTATAGCTTACAATGTTATATTGACTTATTTATTGAATATAAGGAATGACTAAACAATTAAAGGAAAGGATTTGCATTTCTATAGCGCCTTTCACAACCTCAGACCACAAAGCGCTTCATGGTCAATGAAGTACTTTTGAAGTATAGTCACTGTTGTAATGCAGTGAAGCACAACACCCGTGCTCATTTCAGACCTAGACTCCCGAATTTGTATGCGGTGCATCAGTTCTGACGGGCATTTCAGGGTCTTGAATGACCGAACCAGTGATCCATAAGAAGACTGCTGGACCCCATTCAAAAAAGGCGCCACAACTTCCAAAATATTGTCTTTTGTGGGGGTGGAAAGAGCAGGATTGTTGGGCCTGGCTCCATAAAACAGCAGTGGGGAGCTGCTAACTGGCCCACCCATGACCCCGCTTCTGACTATGTCAACGCTCTCAACTTTCCCAGACATACCTCTGGCCTTTGGCAGAGGTCAAAATTCTACAGGCCCCAACAGGTGAACAATGTTGAGGCACTTTTTTGGCATCTGCAGCTTGCCCGACTTATTCTGATGAGGCCCAATGATAAATTTACTTTCTTTCTCTTGCCTCTCCTTTCTAGCATGCCATTATTGTCTCCTTATTCTGCCACTTGCTTTGAATTGTCCGCACCCTGCTAAATTTTGCCTACAATCAATTGTACACAGAATTACACAGAATATACACCACAAAAATAGGTATTCATCCCAACCAGTCCATGCTGGTGTTTATTCTTCACTTGAACCGTCTCCCATCCTTCAGCCCCTAAGTTTGTCACCATAATTCTCTATTTCCTTCACCTTCACACACTTACCTAGCCTATCCTCCAACATATCTATACTATTCACTTCAACTACTGCCTATTTTAAAAGCGTTTTCCTCTTGAAAGCCTGACATGACACTTAATGGCTTGGCTGAGGGTCCTACTCCTGTTCTATTGTACACCCAAACCTGGAGGACATAGGTTGGAAAATTGACATTAGAGTGTTGAGCTGTAGGCCTTGAGTATTTTCAGTAAGCAAGAAAAGCAGTTGATAAAAGGATTCATGAGATGAAGAGCAAGTTATTCATTACGATTATTGACAAATAAGAAAGTAACTCACTTTTATTTAATATATTTTACAACCTTGGGATGTCCCAAAATGCTTTACAACCAATGAAATACTTTTAAAGTGATGTAACTGTTGTAAAGCCAGAAACACTCTAAAATCTTAAAGATCTTAAAAGAAATCAAAATGCAACTTTTAAAGAAATCTGCTTGGGTTTTAGGCAATTTAGTAAGAGTTCTCTTAGTCTGAATCACTTTAATCTAAGTGTCAAGCATCTTCTTTCTCTGTTATGTTATTGGACTTATTGATGCACCATGATTGATATATCATTGATTTATACTTATTGATATGTTCATACTGCTTGAACATTTATATCAGGAGGTCAATGATATCTCAGGGAGCCAAAAGCAAAGTGCTGTTAATGATGTTAAGATTGAGTCATCTAACTTTATTATGATGCCCTGAGATTTCAATCAGAAGTCATCCTGCTTGGAGGTCAAGATTAACTGTAATTATTATTTGATTAAAAAGTCATGCTTCAATATACTACCCACCACAATGTAAAGTTTTTTTTTGTAACATCCTGGAAGGTTTGGTGTCACTCCGGAAAGACCTGGACTGAAGAAGTGGAAAAGCTTTATTTGCGTATTGAGACTCAGGTTGTGAGCCTCTCTGGCAAGGCCACATTTATTGTACTTCCCTGGTTACCCTTGAGGAGCTGTTGATGAGCTTTCTTCTTGAACCACTGCGTGCTGAGGTATTTTGATACAATTGAGTGACAGGGCAGTAAGGAACCAACCTCACTGGTGTGGAATTGGAGTCACATATCAGCTTGGCCAAGCAAAGATGGCAAATGTCCTTCCCTGAAGGAACATCAGTGGATTAGCTGGGTTTTACAACATTCGGACATCTTCAAAATCGCTTCTCCTTGTGCCAGCTTCACGTTTCCAGTTCATTTTGAACATAAGTTAAAGTTCTCAAACTGCCAAGGCGAGATTTTAAACTCACATTTTCTCAATTATTAATCCAGCCTTGTGGATCACTGGCATAGCCATTGCGACAAACGTACCCAATTATTATAGCTCCACCCCCATATTAAAATGATTGGCAAAATTAAGTTTGCTGCATTCATGCCATTGTGATTGCTACAGTCATTTAAAGTGTTGCTGAATGGTGCTGAAGGGCTCAGTATGTTTGGTGCAATCACAGGAACCATACACTGTTTAAGAAATAATTGTATTGTCCCTCATTAAGTGCTTTTTTATTATTCAGTGGGGCAGGCATCACAGCGTCTAGGGTCACTAGTGCAAAATGCAAAACAGCAGAAATGATATGTAACAAAAGCAAAGTACTGCGGATCCTGGAAATCAGAAATAAAAACAGAAAATGCTGAAAACAGTAAGATTGGGCAGCATCTGTAGGGGGAGAGGGAAACAAGAGTTAACATTTCAGGTCAATGTCCTTTTATCAGAAATGGTTCCCAGCTGAAAATAATTTTGTTTTATGTGCAATTTGAATCATTCGCCTTATGCATTGTGAATGTCGTTGTTAGTGATCACGGTTTCCCCATTTTCACCTCATTACAACTCAAGTAGTACAGTGACTGCAGACTGCTCCAGCACTGAAAGCTCCTGGTTTCTGTGTTGTTTGTACAACCTCAATGGAAAAGGTGGAGGTCACTGTTCTGTCTAATGAACTAACCAAGCAGATATAAACAACTCTCTTTAAGGCAAATCAGTTCTTGATAATATGAATTTGCACATGTCTCTGGGCTGAACGTGTGGTAGAGACAAAGGGTAAAGGTCTCAATAAATGTGGTGCTAAACGGCACCATAGAGTTCTCTGAGACAATATCCAGGGAATCACTAAGCCTGCCATTCACCGCCTTGCTCGACATGGGGTGTTAAACACATCTCTGGCCTCATTTGCGAGGAAGTCTGAGATGTTCTGAAGGCTTTCTTAGAAAATATCATCAGGGACTCTTGTCATCTGCACTAAACACGCTAACCGCAAGACTGGTACTGCCAAGGAGGTGGTCTATGCCCTGAAACCCCACCCTCTGTGGATTTGGTGGTTGAGAACTGTTAAGAAAATATCTCAGTTCAGCCTTTAAGCGCCTAACTTAAACACTTCTAAAGGTTTGAGTGACATCATCGACTTTTATTTTGGCCATTGGTCATATTGCTCCTAACCTATCATTCGGCTCACTGTGGCCTCATCATATTATATTTCCAGCAAATTGTGACATAACTTTGGTGCTGGAGGATGAAGGAGCACAATTGTCTAACTCATGGCGTTTGCAGCCATTATTGACATTGCAGTGCATTGCAGCCTTACAAGGTTTCACCTCATTGAGATAATGAATGGGAAGTCTTCCTCACAGCATTCTGACCCATCCTGGACTGTAATTATGTGATGTCACATTTGCGGGAGCTCCGTGTGAGACGTCTGTTCCTCGACTCCCTCTGAATAACCGTTCAACACTGATAACAAAGGGCAAGCTGCTATTAAGGAGAGGCAATAGTGTAGTGGTATTGTTGCTGGACTAGTAATCCAGAATAATGCTCTGGGGACCCTAGTTCAAATCCTGCCATAGCAGATGGTGGAATTTTTATTCAATAAAAAATCTGGAATTAAAAATCTAATGATGACCATGAAACCATTATTGATTGTTGTAAAAACCCATCTGGCTCACTAATAATCTAATCACACTAATGCCCTTTGGGGAAGGAAATCTGCCATTCTTGTCTGGCCTACATGTGACTACAGGCCCACAGCACCAATGTGGTTGACTCTTAAAATGCCCTCTGAACTAGGGATGGGCAATAAATGCTGGCCTAGCCAGTGATGCCCACATCCTGTGAATGAATAAAAAAGTAAGTTTATTTGATTAAACCTGTGGAGGTGACACTGATTTGTGTCACTGTCATCAGGTTTTTTATGATAACACTCTTGTGAAGCACATTGTGGCATTTTACAATGTTAGAAATGAAAGATGTGCATTTATATAGCGCCTTTCATGAAGTCAGGACATCCCAAAGCACCTTACAGCCAATGAAGTGCGTTTGAAGTGTATTTACTATTGGAATGCAGGAAAAACAGCAGCCAATCTGCACACAGCAAGGTCCCATAACCAGAAATGTGATCGTGACTAGGTGATTTGTTTTGGTGATGCTGATTGCAAGATAAACATTGGCCCGGACACAGGTTTTGACTCGAGTGCTCTTCTTCAAAAGAGAGCCATGGGATTTTTTACATCCACCTGCAAAAGCTGGCAGGGCCTTGATTTAACCCCTCACTTGAACGACGACACCTCTAACAGTGCAACGTTCCTTCAGTAGCGAACTGGTGCGCAAACGTAGACTTTTGTGCTCAAGTCTCATGACTCAAAGGCGAACGTGTTACTAACTGAGCCACAGCTGACACATTAAATGTGTTCTATAAATGTAAGTTCTTGGTTGTTGGCAGGAGCAGGAAACAATGCAAAAGTGCCCTTGGGCATCACCAATACAATAACAATGACTGTTTACAATACAGTGACATCCCACCCAATAATAATTAAATCATTATGCGATTGGGTGTAAGTGAGATGCAGGCAGTGTACAGGTGTAAATCCCTTAATAACGGATAAGGATTCTGAATGATTCAGAAGAAAAGAATATCCCTTTAAGAAACGAAAAGTAGGTGAAAGATAAAGTTACAGGTGGGAGTCACTTCTGAGCTGGAAGGTGTTAAAATGGGATTAAAACAAAAGAGCAAGTTATTCCATTCAAAGGATTTAAAACTGATCCAGATAAAGGTACCACAGTTATTGCTCATAACCTGCCAAGAATTGTGTAACAGAGTTAGTCAATGTTTTTGTTTCATTCATGGTTAGAACAGATTTATTTCGTACTAATCAAGCATCTGGACCGCCTTGACATAGAATATAAAAGAAGGGACGGGGTGAACACGGAGGAATAATGATATTATAAAGTGTATCGCAGCACGTAATGGATATGACCCCATCCACACAGCAGGGAGCTGCTCTCAAATCACTCGCCTAAAATGGCAGTTAACATGGCATTTGGTTTCAGTTTTCAAAGATATTAAGTATCTTGGTCGAGCTGTCAGAGGACCACTTAAAGGATAATTTAAAGCAATGGGGCATTCAGTCAATGGGAAGGCACTGCATTCAATGCTCCAGAGGGAGCTCTCCATCCCTCCTCCCAACTTGTTTTCAAAATGGTGCCTGATGTCAAGGATCTATTTGTGGACATGTGGCTTGAGATGCTTTCAGCAGAATGGAACCTGATAGCTGGAGAGACCTGATGTGATCCTAGACCTGGTTCCAATGTGTTAATATCCCTGTTTACATCTTTTGGTCAAGGCAGCTGTCACTGAGATAACACAATTCCACCTACAATCTCCTTATCTGACATGGCGACTACATGTGTTGTAGGCTTTCAGGATTCACAGCTGCGTAAGTGTGGACTAATGCTTTAATTTGTAGTAACTGGGCCCTTTCTTAGACAAATAAAGAAAATCGTGCTGGAATTGTCACAGGAGTGGCTGTAACACTCTTATCTCTGAATCAATAAGTTTGTGTTCAAGTCCCACCTCAAGGACTTGATCACATACTCCAGGATGACACTTCAGTGCAGTGCTGAGTGATTGCTGCACTGTCAGAGGTTCCATTTTTCAGATGAGACTTTAAACCCAAGCCCCATCTGTCAACAGGTGAAAGACCCCATGACACTATTTTGGCGAACAGCAGGGGAGTTCTCCTGGATGTGTTGGCTGATATTTATCCCTGAACATCACTGAAACAGGTTATGTGGTTATTATCACATTGCTGTTTGTGGGAGCTTGCTGTGCATAAAATCAGCTGCCGTGTTTCTTACGTTATAATGGTGACTACACTTTAAAAAAAATACCTAGCTGATTATAAAGTACTTTTTGGCATCCTAAGGTTGCAAAAGGTCCTATACAATGACAAGTCTTTCATTCTTTACTTTACAACACAACTGCTTTATATTTCTGCGCTGGTTTTACTACATGTCCTTTTCTCAGCTTTTTCTTCTCACTTTATCGGCCTGTCACTCACAATCAGGTGCAGGAATCAGCCAGGCTCGGTTAACACAATTTTATTCATTGTTGTTTCATTGAGGCCAGGCCAACACAACTGAGTCACATATTGAGAACACAAGGTGCTTAAAAAATAAACAAATCTTCTGCCAACTAAAATCCTAAATGCTATACATAGGGGCATCAGGCCCCATGGGAAATTGGGATATTTCTCATGCTTCTATTACACTGTATTATCAGTGCCTCTCCTCCTATTTTTTTAGAAGAATCCCAAAGAATCATTTGCCCTTTTGAGAGTGCCAGTCTGTCTCTGCTAATAGAAACACACAGCAAAGGAGGAGGTCATTCGTCCATCATGCGGACTCTTTGGAAGAACTATCCAATTGTTTTTCTTTATTCTTTCATGGGATATGGGCATCTTGGGACCTTGGAACTTGAATGGCTTATTAGGGCCATTTCAGAGGCCAGTTAAGAGTCAACCACATTGCTGTGGATCCAGATTCACATGTAGGCCAGGCATGTGGGGCAGAACTCTCCGTGCCCATGGAGTCGGGTGTCATGGCAGGTGTGAGCAGACAATGTGGCAGGAAGGCCAAAAATCGGTTTCACGACGTCACGAAACCAGTTGGCGATTGTCTGCTCCATCCGTCAATGGCAGACTGCATTTCCCTCCGCTAATCGTGGGGATCTTCATTTTAATGTATCTGCATATCATCATAATCCCTGCTTGCCGGAATCATCCCCCCACCCAGTGCAGGATCATTCTGAGCATCAAGCCAACGTGTTTCACAACTGAACATAAGTGACGTGCAACCTGGCGAGCTGCACTTCCCTCGGGACTTTGAGGCTTGTTTGCCTACCTTGCTTCAGGCACAGCTCGTGGTCACTGGCGCCAGGCTTCACAGGCAGCACCGCATCGTTTTTAGGGCGGCTCACGTGCAGGTCTATTTCTGAGACCAGCGGTAAGGCTGGGCTAGGGCTTGCTTGGGGAAGGGGGAGAAGTGGTCTCAGGCAAGGAAAGAAGCTGCAGGCCGAGGGCTGCACTGGGGAAGGGGGTTAGCCAAGGGTGTGTGTGGGAGCACATGTTGATCTGTGCAAATGGCCTCAGAATGGTGAGGGCTGAGGAAGCAGTCTCCAGAGGAGATGAGGCCAGGTGGAGATGTGAGGGCGTGTGTGAGAGAGTAAGTGGTGATGTCCCTTGAGCTGGCAGTGAGTGAGATGCCGGTGAATGTGTGATGGCCTGTGAGTGTGTGGGTTTAGAGTGATGAGATGGTTGTCTTACTCTGGTGGCATGGATGAGATCATTCATCCCCTTTCTGCACTGGAGGTTAAACCTCTTCTGTGCAGCGTAGGCATTGACCACCACTGGCATCACCTCCCAAGCCGGAGTGGTGACACCAATGGGCTCCTGCGGCCAGAGCGGGGGTTGGGGACATCACGGCAGGCTCCAACTGTGTCCAGAAGACGTTCCAGGGATGTGCCATTGAATCAGGGGACTGCACTCTTCTTGCCTTTCTCTTTTTTTATTCATTCATGGGATGTGGGCTTTGCTGGTTGGGCCAGCATTTATTGCCCATCTCTAGTTGCCCTTGAGAAGGTGGTGGTGAGCTGCCTTCTTGAACCTCTGCAGCCCATGTGGTGTAGATACACCCACAGCGCTGTTAGGAAGGGAGTTCCAGGATTTTGACCCAGCGACAGTGAAGGAACTGCGATATATTTCTAAGTCAGGATGGTGAGTGACTTGGAGGGGAACTTCCAGCCAGTAGTGTTCCCTAACCTATCATTTATCAGTTTCTGCTTATGTCATATGTTCTGATTCATGACTTTTACAAAGTAAGAAAGAATTTGGTTTTATATAGCATTTTTCATAACTGCAGTATATGCCAAAGTGCTCTACAGCCAAATAATTATTTTTTGTGGTGTAGTCACTGTTGTAACACAGGGAAACACAGTAACCTACTTGTGTAAAGCAAGATCCCATGAAGAGCAATGATACAAATAACCAGAAAACCTACTTTAGTGGTGTTGGCTGAGGGTTAAATATTGGTCAGACCATGGAACAAACTACCCTGCTCTCATCTGAGTAGTAATTTGAGATCTTCTATGTTCACCTGAGAGGGGCAGAGGAAACCTCGATTTAACATTTCACCTGAAAGGCGGTACTTCTGAAGAATGGGAGGGTGGAGGGGGGAGGGGGGGTGGGGGAGGTTGGGTGGGGGGGGTGGGGGTGGTTTGGTGTGGAGGACCAGGCGGAACAAAGTGGAAGGTCAGGGATTGGAGGGAGCTCAGAGAGATTTGACAAAGATGCCATGAACACAAGATAAAGGGAGTTTTAATGGAAGCGTTAGAAACTAAAAAAGCTGCCAACAGTGGTATAAAGGTAAGATAGCAGAAGCTGTTAATAGCAGAACAAGGGTCAGCATTCTGTCAAAGCAAACCATGAGAACAAGTTACAGGTGGCCCTGTGGGAGGAGGATGTTGGTTATAAAATTTTAAAAGATCAAAATTGAGGACAGAATTCATGGTCGGAGGTTGTTGAACTCAATGTTAAGTCCGGAAAGCTGTAAAGTGCCTAGTCATAAGATGGAGGTGCCAATCCTTCAGTTTGCGTTGGGCTTCACCGGAACATTACAGCAGGCCAGGGATGTAAATGTGAGCATGAGAGCAAGATGGTGAGTTGAAATGGCAAATGACAGCACAGTTGGGGTCATGCCTGTGGACTGAGCAAAGGTTTTCCGCAAAGCAGCCACCCAGCCTGCATTTAGTCTCCCCAGTGTAGAGGAGACCGCATTGTGAGCAGCGAATACAGTAGGCTAAATTGAATAAGGTGCAAGTGAATCGTTGCTTCACCTGAAAGGCGAGTTTGGGGCTTTGGGCGGTGAGGCAGGAGGTGGTAAAGGGACAGGTGTTACACCTGCTGCGATTGCATGGGAAGGTGCTGTGGGAAGGATCATAGAGTCATAGAGTTTTACAGCATGGAAACAGGCCCTTCGGCCCATCATGTCTGCCATGGCCATCAAGCCCCTATCTACATTAATCCCATTTTCCAGCATTTGGCCTGTAGCCTTGTATGTTATGGCATTTCAAGTGTTCATCTAATTCCTTCTTAGATGCTGTGAAGGTTCTTGCCTCTACCACCCTTTCAGGCAGTGAGTTCCAGATACCCCCCACCCTCTGGGTGAAAAAATGTTTCCTCAAGTCCCCTCTAAACTTCTTGTCCTTTACCTTAAATCTAAGCCCCCTGGTTATTGACCCCTCCACTAAGGGGAAAAGTTTCTTCCTATCTACCCTATCTATGCCCCTCATAGTTTTGTACTTTGTACACTTCAATCAGCTTCCCCTGCCACCCTCCCCCCAACACCCCAACTCAGCTTTCTTTGCTCTAAGGAAAACAACCCCAGCCTATCTACTCTCTCTTCATAGCTGAAACACTCCAGCCCAGGCAACATCCTAGTGAATCTCCTCTGCACCCTCTCCAGTGCAATCACATCCTTCCTATAGTGTGGTGACCAGACTTGCACACTGTACTCCAGATGTGACCTAACTAACGCTTTACACAGCTCCATCATAACCTCCCGGCTCTTGTATTCAATGCCTCAACTATTAAAGGCAAGTATCCCTTATGCCTTCTTAACCACCTTTTCTACCCGTCCTGCTGCCTTCAAGGATCTCTGTACTTCCTAGGGTCCTACCACTCACTGTGTACTCCCTTGCCTTGTTAGTCCTCCCAAAGTGTATCACCTCACACTTTTCAGGATTAAGTTCTATTTGCCACTGTTCTGTTCATCTGACCAGCCCATCTATATTGTCCTGTAGTCTAAGGCTTTCTTCCTCGCTATTTACCACACCACCAATTTTCGTGTCATCTGTGAACTTACTGATCATACCTCCTGCATTCATGTCTAGATCATTAATGTACACCACAAACAGTAAGGAACCCATCATCAAACCCTGCGGTACGTCACTGGACACAGTCTTCCAGTCACAAAAACAACCCATCTGCGCTTTCCTAATTTCTTTTTTAAGTAACCCCCTGAACTTTCTATACTCGGCTAGGGCTTCTGCTGTTTTGAACCCTCGGAATCTACCATAAGCTTCCCTTTTATTCCTTATCCAATCCTGTATATTCCTCGACATCCAGGGTTCTCTGGACTTGTTGGTCACACCCTTCAGCTTTACCGGAACATGTTGGCCTTGCACTTTCACTATTTCCTTACTGAATGACTCCCACTGCTCTATTGTAGATTTTCCTACAAGTAGCTGCTCCCAGTCCACTTTGGCCAGATCCTGGATTGTCATATTAAAATTGGCCTTCTCCCAATTCGGAACCTTTATTTCCAGTTCATCTTTGCCCTTTTCCATAACTATCTTAAATCTTACTGGGTTTTGGTCAGTATCATCGAAATGCTCCCCCACTGACAACTCTACCACTTGCCTGGCTTTGTTCCCTAAAATTAGGTCCAGCACCACCCCCTCTTTTATAGGATTTTCTACGTGCTGGCTTAAAAATCTCTCCTGGATACATTTTAAAAATTCCGCCCCCTCTAAGCCTTTCACACTTTGTCTATCTCAGTTAATATTGGGGAAGTTGAACTCCCCCACTATTATGACCCTATTATTTTTACACTTCTCTGAGATTTGCCTGCATATCTGCCCTTCTATCTCTCCCTGACTGTTTGGGAGTCTATAGTACACTCCCAGAAATGTTATTGCCCCCTTTTTATTTTTAAGTTCTACCCATTCCTCATTTGAGGAACCTTCTAAGATATCATCCCTTCTTATTGCAGTAATTGACTCCTTGATCAATATTGTGAAACACCCTCCTCTTTTACATATCCTCCCCCCACTCCCCTTCTTACCTGAAGATTCTATATCCTGGAATTTTGAGCTTCCGGTCCTGCACCCCGCCACCCCACCCCCACTTCAACCGTGTGTCTACGATAGCAATTATATTATATCCCCAATCAACACCCTCAACTCTTCTGCCTTACTTGCCAGACTCTTTGCATTAAGATAAATGGCATCCAGCCTTGTCATGCTTCCTTGTGCATTAACTTGATTGTATACGCTCTGCCTTCCGCACTGACTTGGATTCTCTTCAATACTTGTCTGTACATCATCCCCTACTATCCCTCACCTCCGTGTCCCATCCCCTTGCCAAAGTAGTAAAAGCCCCCACCAACAGCACTAACAACCCCACCCCCCCACCCCTCAAGGATGTTGGTTCCGTTCTGGTTCAGGTGCAACCCTTCAGGCTTGTACAAGTCCCACCTTCCCCAGAAACAGACCCAGTGATTCAGGAATCTAAAGCCCCCCCTCCTACACCAACTCTTCAGCCATGCATTCAGCTGCTCTACCCACCAATTCCTATACTCACTAGTATGTGGCACTGGGAGTAATCCAGAGATTACAACCTTGGAGGTCCTGCTTTTCAATATGCTACCTAGCTCCCTAAAGGGGATCAAGAGTTGGGGGTGATGGAACAATGGACCAGGGTGCCATGGAGGGAACGGTCCCTACGAAATGCTGACAGGGAAGGTGAAGGGAAGATGTGTTTGGTGGTTGCATCATGCTGGAGTTGGCAGAAATGGCAGAGAATGACCTTTTGAATGCAGAGTCTGGTGGGGTGAAAAGTGAGGACAAGGGTGACCCTATCATGGTTCTGGGAGGGAGGGGAAGGGGTGAGGGCAGAGGTTTGGGAGACAGGTCGGATGTGGTTGAGGGTCTTGTCAACCACAGTGGGGCAGGGGATGGGCCAGGAAACTAGAAATTGTTGATACGACGTAGGGAATCTGAGGGATCACGAATGTAGGTGATAAGAGACTGGACAAGAGCAGAGAGAATGCAGTCAAGATAGGAAGAAATTAGTTTGGTGGGACAGGAAGAGGCTGAAGCGATGGGTTTACCAGGACAGTCCTGTTTGTATATTTTGGGAAGGAGGTAGAAGTGGGCTGTACGGGGTTGGGAGACTATGAGCTTGGAAGCTATGGAGAGAAGATGAGGTCAGTAACAGTCCTGGAAATGATGCCTTGATATTCAGTGGTGGGGTCATGATCTGGGGGAAGTAGGGGGAAGTGTTTGTGAGTTGGCAGCCTCTGCAAGGTGGAGATCAGTGCGCCAGACAACAGCACCACCTTTGTCAGCAGGTTTGATAACAAAGTCATGGTAAGATATGGGCCAGAATATTATGCGTGTTGGGTGCGTGCCCGCCCTGATCGAGCTTAAAATGACGCCCGATGACATTGGGCGAACATCCCGACATCATCGCGCACTCGCACGATATTTCGGTCGGCAGGCCCACATGGGAGTCGGCAGCACGTCCACCAACAATTAACAGGCCTATTAAGGGTATTAAAGATCAAATTGAATTACATTTTTTGCTGGTTGGCAGGCAGGCGAAAAGGCCAAGCGGCCTTTGAATATTTTGCGAAACCTCATCCACGGGCAGGATGAGGTTTTGATCCATCATTAAAAAAATCAAAAAAATTTCAAACTAATTTCTAACAAGCCACACGAGCAGGGACTTGTTAGAAATTAGTTTGACAGAGTCACATGAGGGGCCATGTTGTTAACGTTTTTAAAATCTTTCTTTTTCATTGTTCAAACTCCTCATCTCTGTGAGGCAGCTCTGTGCCTCAGGGAGCTTTTTCTGTGCGCACCCATGCGCATGCTCGAACTTGCATGCTCGCCCTCCTCCCCACCACCACCACCCCACCCCCACCACCACCACACCACCCCCACCAGCCCCACAGATAGCGCTGAGCGCTGCAGCCCGCGTTTCAGCTGGGCGGACCTTAATTGGCCTGCCAGTGTCAAATCGTGGTCAGGCCCCAACCGTGGGCAGGTGTTGGCTTCCCAACTGCTCCTGCTTGCCCCTGCCGAGCCTGCCCGACAAAAGCAAAACCCTGCCCATGGGGAAGCAGAGCAAGTGAGCAGGTTAATAACATGAGTAACAATGACTTCCTCAACCAAGTAACTCCGGCATTTCCACCCCAGGGTAATTGGGATTACACTGAAGTATCCTGCAAATACAATTAATAGTTTCTTATTTTCGCAGAGGAAATGGGCTGATACTGACCTGTGAAACAGCCTCAATCAATAGATTTCCAACTGAACTTAAATCCTTTGCTTTGTTTGCATTCTTCTGACCTCTTTTCACTGTTAGAGACAGCAGTTATGACATAACAGCCATTTACCCCCAACTCATTACAGCCACTGCCCCATCCCATGTTACCTTGTTACTCTAAGCAGAGAAGCAATGAATAGAGGAAACTGAGGCAAGGATTACATTTTAACATTCAAGCCTCAGAAACTGTATCAAACTATCTTGCCCATTCCCTTATGACTATTGGGACTGTTCTCGTTGGGGAGAAGAAGGCTAAGAGGAGATTTGATAGAGATGTTCAAAATCATGAGGGAGCTGGACAGAGTGTATAGGGAGAAGCTGTTCTCACTTGGAAAAGGATCAAGAACGAGAGGACACAGGTTTGAAGTGATTTGCAAAAGAATCAAGTGCAACGTGAGAAGAAACTTTTTCACACGAGTAGTTACGATCTGGAAAGCACTGCCCGGAAGTGTGGTGGAGGCAGGTTCAATCGAGGCATTCAAAAGAGCATTAGATGATCATTTGAATAGAAACAATGTGCAGGGGTACGGGGAAAAGACAGGGCAATGGCACTAGGTCATAATGCTCGTTTGGAGAGCCAGTGCAGACAGGATGGGCCGAATGGCCTCCTTCTGTGCCGTTAAACTTCTATGATTCTATGATCCTGGGAGAAAGAAAAAGTTTAATTTAAGTCTTAAGAAAGTCACTAAAGTGCAGAAAGCAGGGGCAGGATTTTTGAACAAATATTTTGAGAATAAACCCGTTGTCATGTTTTATTGACAGGAGTATATTTAGATTTGGGGAAAACAAAGAGCTAGATACCTTAAATAATGGGTTGGTCTCCAATTATTAGACTTCAGAAAGAAAAGCATTTTGACTGCCACAGTGTTTCTTTTGGCTGGTAGCCATTAATTGCTCAATTGATGGTTCTATAAAAACCCTGTTGAGCATCTTTAAATCTGTTGTGACAATTTCAATGAAGACATTGTTAGATCGACAAACGTTTATTTTCCCTATGTTATATTTCAAAATGTTGTGATAAGTAGATCACACCACAACATAAAACTTTTACATTTTTGCCAGGACAAGCAGCACTGCAGTTGAATCATTAAGGGCTGTTCTTAAAGAAAAGGAGGGGTCGCTCGTCCATTTGGACGTAGTCTCTCTCGCTTTCATCATGTGGGCTGGAGAACAACTTGGTTACATTAAGCTCAACTGAAAACTTGGTGCCTATCCAAAACGGACGCCAACCTTTCAGCTAAATGTACTAACTGGCTCTGGTGTTCTGTCGCATGCCAGTTTTAGTATCTTATTGCAGTTTAAAAAAATGAGAAGGCTGGTTTTTGTAAATGACTGGGCGGACCGGACAGGTTTCAACAAGAAACAGATAAACTTTTATTGCAGAGAGTTTTTCAGATGCTACACGCTCAATCAGAACTCTCGTCAGGAAGCCTCAGCCCCCCAGATTTCCTGCACTTAGGACTCATTTGTCGGAGCATCCAAGAACATCACATGACACTTGATAGACAGCAGGAGAGGCTATACCTTCAGCTACTACAGTTCCCTTCATGAAAAATGTGAAATGTGTCAATCTACGAGATCAGGAAAGCTAACAAAGGGGCAGTACACAGGTTGCAACAGAATAACATGGACTAAATGAGACTGCACACAGACTGGAACAATGGCACACAGTCTGTACCAAATGCACTGTGGTAATGTGAGGTGCAATACACCTTTAAGGGAATATGAGCAGGTTGACCACGTGACTGTATTCCCCAATGGCTGTGTAGCGTGGGCTACAATGTTAATCAATAGTTTAGACTAGGGTCTGGTTAGAGAAGCACACATTTTATTAGTGCTCTGCTGCTTGTGTAAATAAACAGCATGTGCTTCATCTTATATTGGTCTCTGCATCTGCAGTATATTGTTGCCAATTCGCAGGTAGATAGGGATGCAAGTATGTTCACAAGGAAAGAGAACCCGACAGAAGGAACATAACAACTGGTGACGAGGCAAAACACAGCCTCTCGGGCGACACCAACTAAAAATTCCACTGAAGTGAATCAGCCATGCCTTGCAGGCCGATTGTAAGTACAGTCCTCACCATGGGCGCCAGAGTTATCTCCCTTCAGTATGCCTCGGTTTGGCTGTATCGAACTGTTTGATCAGACTACCAATGACTGGTCAGAGTACATTGAACGCCTTGCTTTCTTCTTATTGGCCAATGGCATATTGGGGAAGGAGAAGAGACAGGCGATACTCTTACTGACATGCAGCAGTAAAACATATGGCCTAATTTGTAGTCTAGTGGCACCCAACGTCCCAGATTTCAAGAGCTCTGATGATTTGGTAAATCTTGTGAAAAGCCACTTTCAGCCGAAACCCTTGGTAACAACGCAGAGCTTGAAATTTAATTTGAGATGTCATGTCCCTGGAGAGACAGTCACTTGCTATGTAGCAGCCTTAAAACAACTGACAGAGCACTGTGAGTTTGAGACACCGGTTAGCAACATGTTAAGAGGCTGATTAGTGTGTGGGATTAATGAAGACGCTGCTCAAAAAGGTTGTTGTCAGAAACAAATTTAGACTTCAGCAAGGCGCTGGAGTTGGTGCTCCCAATGGAGAGCGCAGTCAGGGATCCAGAAACAATCAAAGGGAGCACAAAACGGCGCCGTCCATTGTGTTGGGAGGGAAGCAGTGGTTAGAAATGGCGCGGAAAGGCTGGACTCCGCGGAAAGGCAGGAAACAACCACCTTTAACAGATCAACAAAGAGCAACGGTTTCGCAGAGAAAAACCGCATTAGTAATGGCAGAAATGGAACCAGACAGCCTGCAAACGAACGACAGTGTAGAAGAATTGAGTGTTTCCACTGCCACCGTAATGGGCACATTATGCGATATTGTAAAGACAGGTTGAGACAATATTCTTTAAGAAAGGTAGAAATCGTGAAATCCACATAATACCAGAAGAAACAGAGTCAGACATTTACTCACTACACACCTTAAAAATGGGTAAAACTGAGCCAATCTACGTGACAGTGGAAGTTAGCGGAAAACGCATCCAAACGGAAGTGGATACAGGGGCATCCATGACGTATGTTCAGATATCTTAATGGAGAAGGCCACTCACTGGCCAGGATTTTCCCCTCAGCGATTTAGGGGCGGGGCCCGCTCGCCGATGGGAAAATGACGCGGGTTGATGTTGGGAGGAATCCCTGACGTTATCCCGCTTCCTTTAAAATTTTAGGAAGGTGGGTGGACGGCGAAATCAGCTGTCCGCCCGCTGACCTGTCAATTGCCAATTGAGGCCATCGACAGGCTAGTTAATATAATTAAAGACCTGCCCGTCCAAGCTTAAGGCTGGCGGGCAGACCAGGAGCCCCAGCGGGCTCCAGATTATTCATGAAACTTCATCCACTGGCGGAGTGAATTTTCATGTCCTTGTTTTAAAAATGTAATAAATTTTAAGTGTTTATTATTAACATGTCCCATCTCGTGTGACATGTTAATAATTTTAATAGTTTTCCATTTTTAGACTTTACTTATCTCTCATAAATCTCCCTGAGACAGGACTTTGCCTCAGGGAGCAGTGTGTTCTTTCACCCGCATGCACGAAAGAGCGCACTTTGACAGCTGGGGATTCCCTCCCCCCCCGGAACAGGAAGCGCACAGCACTTCCTGTCGGGCAGGAAGCTGGTCGGGCCTTAATTGGCCCGCCCACTCAAAATGGCGGCGGGCCCCGTTTCGGTGGAGGTGGTCGGCTGTCCGCCCAAGCCGAGTCGGTGGGGCCCGCCCACTATCCAAGGGCAAAAGGTCTGCCCACTAAATCTGGAAAATTCAGGCGTTAAATTAAAGACGTATACCCATGAGGACACAGTAAGAAGGATATGCAAGATTCCAGTACAGTATGAAAATCAGTCTGTTAATCTGCCCCTAATAGCGATAGCAGTCAGAGGACCGAGTCTCCTCGGAAGAAACTGGTTAAGAGAGATTAATCTTGTGTGATTACTGAGATCTCAATCAGAAGCAGAAAATGTTACTGTCTGGAAAAAGGAGCATGAAAAGACTCAATGAAAGGAACTGACAGAGTTCGATTTGAAGTCAGTAGCCTCCAAAAAGGAAAAACAAACCTACTGAAGGACTTTCTCATGTTGCAGGATTCCCTCAGATCCCAATTTGCACCACTAAAAATGTATGAGGAAACCAGAAGGAATTCAGCATATCTCTGGCCGAGATGAAGAATAAATTAACTGAGAAAACACAACAATACTTAATTCCCCAGGAAGCAATTAACAAATAGAAAAAAAGAAATGGAACAGCTGAAGAATCAGCTACACGGGAGCCAAGAAGTTTTAAAAATAGAGACCCCTGAGTTTTCAAACGAGCTGACAGTTGAGGAAATGCTGGAAGACTCAACCATCAAGTTCACTCAAGTTGAGCTCATACCTGAGCCTAGTCTGGCCAATAGGGAAATTGAAAAGAAGACTGAGATTAAAGTCAGCGCTGCCAAAAAGAAAACCCATCAAAAGGAGACAAGTAGGAAGAAAAAGCGGAATTACTAACAAGGCCCCGATTTTTTTTTTTTTGCACAACAGGAAGCTGATCATATCATATTGAATTTAGCCTTGTCCAACATCCTGATTTTGAGAAAAAAGCAAAATACTGCGGATGCTGGAAATCTGAAACAAAAACAGAAAATGAAGAAGAGTCATACAGACTCGAAACGTTAACTCTGTTTTTCTCTCTCCACAGATACTGTTAGACCTGCGGAGATTTTCCAGCATTTTCTGTTCTTGTTCCTGATTATGAGAGCCTTCCTGACAGTTGACCTTCATATTGTTGAACTGGGTGGGGAGGGGCAGCAGGAGTGCATGCGATTGGGCCCAAAAGAGGGTGCAAGCATTCCTGTTGGAGTCTAAGCCACGTGTGAAAGGAACTCCCCTTGGTTTGGCAGTGCCTGTAGGATCCGTTGAGTCTGAGGGAGTCAAAGAGACAAACTTGCGGGTCCTACTGGAGGGCTTAGTGGACAGATGACCCCTCAGAGACAGGCCTCGGATCAACCATCTAAAGTCGTAGAACTACAACGTTCGACTTGATTGAAGAAGCCTCCAGAGAGACTGAATTTGTAAATAGTTTATTTATGTAAATATTTGATATATTGTAAAGATTGTAAATTGTACTTTTGAGTAAAGGGGGAGGGATGTGGTAATATGAGGTGCAATACACCTTTAAGAGAATGTAAGCAGATTGTCCATGTGACTGTATTACCCAATGGCTGTGTAGTGCGGGCTACAATGTTAATCACTAGTTTAGAATAGGGTCTGGTTGGAGAAGCACATTGTGTTGGTGCTCTGTTACTTTTGTAAATAAACAGCATATGCTTCATCTTATATTGGTCTCTGCATCTGCAGTATATTGCTTACCAACTTGCCCACCAGTAGCAACCGTGCTAGTGAGAAAAGCAACCCGACAGCAGGAACATAACATGCACACAGTCTGTAACAACTGCACACACACTAACAGACTGCACACAGACCAATGGACTGCACTCAACCTGTAACAGACTCTAGACAGGCTGTAACAGATTCTACACAGGCTTCAACAGACTGCATTCACACTGTAGTGGACTTTACTCAGTCATCAGTCTGGAACAGCTTGCACACACGCCCACTATAACTGACCACAATTAGTTAGACTAGATAAAACAAAATATATCAAATGGTTTGAAAGGCTGTTCAACATCGCTTAAGAATAAATCACATTTCCACCCCATAATCAATGCTAGCACAGAGCTATTATACTATGTGGGGGCTGATACAATCCACGTTTGTTTTCCCAGTAACTGCCCAATTCCTTTATCCCTGCCGATCGATAGATTAGTTCAGTCCGACAGAATGTGTTGGACCAAGGGTCATGTACTTAACCGACTCAAGATTAGGAATAAGTGAGATGTTAGGCGGGTCTTCTTTTCCCAGAGAGTTGGAGAAGAATTTTTACCCCTTTCCCAATTTTTGGCTTGGGTTTCATTTTCTTCTTTGTTTTGCCTCTCCCAGGAGATTACATGGTTGCTGGGGCTCCGAAGTGTTTGGTCAAGACATGCTAGCCATCATGAATATGGCTTTCTCCTGACCATCAGTTTATAGGTTCAAAAGGTACAGCCATCACTTATTTAAGAGAAAAACAGCCCAGAAGACTAACCTAAAAGACAAATCTCTTGTTGGGTCCTTGGAGATTACCCACTGCAAAATTGATCATGGGCTGCATTTGGAATCCTCAACTTGCTTGGATATCATCGTAATGACCAGAACTGCAGGAAAATGTAAGGTGCAGATTTTATTTCCCTTCTGTCAAATTAGAAGAAATTTACATTTATTTGACTCATTTCGTGATTTCAGGACATCCCAAGGAGCTCCACAGCTGATCAGCCACTTTTAAAGTGCAGCGACTGTTGTAGGGAGACACAGCAACCAATGTGTGCACAGCGAGATCCCATGAACAATAACAAGATAAATGATCTGATAATCCATTTTTGCAATACTCATTGAGGGATAGTATTAGCCAGCAAGCCAAGACTGCTTCCCTGCTCTTGTGTGAATAGTACCAGTCTGACTCTCCTGGCCAATCATTCATCTCCTGTCCTTCATAAACGTAAACCCATCCAAAATTCTCCTGCCTGTAGCCCAACTCACACCAAGTCCTGTTCACTTGTTACCTGTGTGCTCAATAATGGACCTCGGCTCCTTATCCACCAACATCTTCACTTTAAAATACTTATAGTAGTGTTCAACTCCTCCCACAGCCTCACCCCTCTCTATTTCTATAATCTCTTAGGGCCCTACAAGCCTTTAGCTCTTTGAGAACTGTGTGTTCCCCCACTTCTGGGCTCTTGTGCATCTCCTCCTTCACCCACCATTGGCAGCCATGACTTTAACCATCTAGGCCCCAACCTCTGGAATTCCCTACCCAAACCTCTCCCCCTCTTCATCGTTGGCTCCTCCTTTAACCAGCTCTGCTAAACCAATCTTTGGACCAATCTTTTGGTCACATGACATAATGTCTCCTTCTTTGACTTGGTGCCAAATTTTGTCTGATTATGCTCCTGTGTCACATTTGGGATGTTTTTGGTCTCCTTATCTAAGGAAGGATATATTTGCCATAGAGGGAGTGCAATGGAGATTCATTAGATTAATCCCTGGGATGGCGGGATTGTCTTATGAGGAGAGATTGAGGAGACTGGGTTTGTATTCCCTAGAATTTCGAAGAATGAGGCATGACCTCATTGAAACTTACAAAATCCTTAGTGTGTGACAGGGTGGATGTAGATAAGATGTTTCCCCTGACTGATGAGTCTAAAACCAGGGGATATAATCTCAGAATAAGGGGTAGGCCATTTAAGACTGAGATGAGGAGAAATTTCTTCACTCAGAGGGTGGTGAATCTTTGGAATTCTCTACCCCAGAGGGCTATGGTAGCTCAATCATTGGGCATGTTCAAAACAGAAATCGATGAGATTTCTGGATGCTGATGACATCAAGGGATATGGAGATAGTACGGGAAAGTGACATTGAGGTAGATGATCAACTATGATCTACTGAATGGCAGGAGCAGGCTCAATGGGCCAAATGGCCTACTCCTGTTCCTATGTTCCTATCAAATGTTGTTGTTGGGGTGATGTGTGACATATAGTGTTGGAGTGTTGTTGTCTGGAGGAGAGGGGAGCACAAACTGTCCGTGCGGTCTGTTTCACTCACCACACCTACTGCTTACCGGCATGAATCAACTAGCTCATGGACCGGAACAGGACTCCCATTGGCAGGCAGACAGGTCAGGTTTTAACATGCATGGCACAATGTTTTTGAGACCCTGAGCCAAATCCAGCTCCAGGAGATCCTCCAGCAATGGACTACCAATTTAATGGCTCCACTTGCAAGTGAAGCAGCTGAATTGGAATACAATATGGCTGCTTTACACAAGATTATTATGTCAAACTTGCAGTCCCCAGTGTAAATTTGTCAGAAAAATCCTAACATAACCAGACAGTTAAAGAGATGCTACCCTCAGGGTAAAGCGTCACTCGGGACATTTGCGCTATCCACCCATGCTGTGCCCATCATAACACTGAATGTGGCATAATTACACTTTACAGAAAGGCTCGGAGCAGAGCCCAGTGAAAACATTTCCCTGGCAGCTATAATGCAGTCTTCAGGTGGCATGACCACATGCTTGGAATTCGGGTAAATATTGCTCAGTGTCTCACTGAAGCATAATGTGGAGAGGATATTGCCACTTGGCTATTCGATCATGAAGTGCTCTGGGTGACTGTACAGTCAGCATGAAATTGAGATTGCATTTCTGAATAAATATCCTGGGAAATGCTGAATATTTAAAATTAGAATTAGGTGAACACATCCAAGAAAGATTTCATCCTTATTTGGGAAAAATCAGAAATCTGAAATTGTGCCCACTTTTATTTCCTCATAGAACAAACAGGGTAGAATTCTCCCAGTGTAACAAAATCATAAACCATTTCCTGGTAAAAAGGTGTACAATTTTTCCGCATGTAGAGAGCTGATGAAATCCTCCCCATATAATGCGAAACAATGAGAAATAATATTTTGCTATAACAGGTTTGGTTGTAAGTTTTAATGTTGCTCCTCTTATCATAAAATTTATTTGTCCCCATCCTCGTTATTCATCACCTTTCGTACAGAACAAAGGGGATAATCTGAAAAGAACATCAAAACAGCCATAGGTCAGCAATTCACTCTCTGAGGTTGTGCCTTATTGCCTCACCCCTCTTGCTGAACCAGGCTTGTGTCGAAAATTACTATTAATGCTCACAATGATAACTTCTAGCTCTTTTTTTTTGTTTAGGATGTGGGTGGTGAAAGGCATATGGGAGTCTCCTGTACCTACTGGGTGTCCAACTTGAAAAGAATTGGGGAATGTCAGCCAAATCCCTGGCAGGCTTTTGCCACAGTGCAAAAACCCTAAATTGGCAATAACTGGTAATTGGAACCAATAAGGTGATAGGATGGCTGGTGTGAAAAATTTAAAAATGTTACACTGGCTCAGTAGAGGGCACTCTTCTCAGATTGAAGCGAACGCAGATGAGCTGGAATTGAACATGTTGTGTGAGCAACAGAAAGCATTGAGGTCCCATTTGTGGAGCTGTGTCCTGGAAATATGCCTGACCCAATATTCAGGCATCCCTGAAAGCCACCTAAAACAAGCTTTTTAAATTGTGTTAATAATGGCCTTTCTTCTTCTTGAGTTCTCTGCCTGAAGACAGGCCCTTAGCGATTATTTGCCTAACCACAGCAATGTATTGTAATCTTCCTACTATGGTTGGGACGAGGAGGCAGTCCCCATGGCTCAGCTGGAATGGGGATCAAAGCACATGCTGTTGGCATTGATCTGATCCACACACTGGCTGTCTAACCAACTGAGCTAACTGGACCCAATAATGTGCCAACCGCTTGTTTAACCACCTTTGCCAGAATTTCCAAGACTACTTCTCTCAGGTTTTCTTGGTGCCAAGGCAACCTAAACAGCCACTGCCATCACCACCAAAGAACTGAGTATATTGTTTTAGTTTTCTTTCGTGTTCTACAGTAATCCTGAGGGCTGCTGATTCCCCACTCCTCTCCTTCTCCTTTCCTATCAACTACCTGAGAGCTACATGCCTAACAAGGTAGTCACCCCAAATTGGCTCCACAGTGACTGGGGAGTTGCCTCTGGAGGCACGACCAGTGTCTGTGGCTTGTTGATGAAATTGTGAGTTCTGTCTCCTCTGGTCTGGTGTCAATTTCTGTCTGATTAGGCTTCTGTGAAGTGCGTTAGGACATTTTACGCAGTTAAAGATGCAATATAAATGCAAGTTGTTGTTGTTGTTAATGGGTTATAGCTATGTCTATCTATTGTCTGGTGGAGGATTTATTTATTCATTACATGTGTGCATAGTTACAGAGCTGAGCAATAGCCTTGTTAGTGGCTAGCTGGAGTTCTTTAATCCCATCTTCAAGTTTAGTCAGCGGACACTCCTTGACAATGTGAGTCATTGTTTGGACCGCACCACAGCTGCAGCCTGGATGGTCTTGGCAACCCCACTGATGTTGGGTAGCTGCACAGAGGTCTTGGCCAGCCCGGGAACACTTTAAAAGGGCCCACTGTCACCGTGGTGGATGGCGCAGTGGTGTCTACAATTAGAGAATGGTTTCTCGTAGATGTTTTCTCCTGCCTTAGGCCATCAGCTGTTACTCCTAGGGGTGGTGGGTTTAACCACATGGGTGAGGTGACAGAAGGTGTACTGCAGGTTGAGGAGGTCCTTGGATAAGAGCAGACTTGGGCTGGAGTAAACCTTCTCCAGGAGCTTGCCGGTTGCAATTACCCTCCTGGTTGGGGAGTTGTGGGGCAGGGAGGTGGGTGCATTGTGGGAGGGAGGGGGGAAATGTTGCTGAGGACTCAGAGCCAGGGGAGGTGAGTTAGTTGAAGAGTACCTGTGATGATGTGCATTGTTGAGTTGATTTGCAGATTGATAAGTTTTGTGTGGGCAGAATGGTGCACACTGGTGCACAGTATTTTGTAGTTGAGTATGTGATGGCAAAAGCAGAGGTCTTTAGGGTTTTGGCCCATGATCCCCATGAGGTACTGGCCAGCTTACTGAGGAGGTTATTGCGGGTTTTAGTTTTTTCTGCAGTTTTGATGAGGTGCTGTCTGTACTTCTACCTTGACAGGGTTCTGTCAAGAGTGACACCTAGGTAAACAGGGTTGGGATCATGCTTTAGACTCTGGCCATCCAAGGTGATGTTCAGTTCCCCCTTAGTGCTGGCATCATTCTGGCACTGTGAAGGTAAAATTTGCTAGAAACTGTTTTGCTGGTGCTTGGTTTTAGACACCATGTCTTGCAGTAGTTGGCCTGCTTCACAATATTGTAGTTTAGTGTATCTTCCAGCTCAGAGAATGTCAGTCAAGTTGGCTTCAACTGGTATAGTTCCCAGCTCAAAGAATCATTGGAGCTAGTTGACATGTAGCTGCTTCAGTTAATTCCAATTGGTTCCAGTTTTCCTGTCAACTTATTCCAGCATAAGTCGACTAGTTCCAGTAAGATTCAAATGGTTATAGTTGAAGTCAACTGGGCAAGTTGAATCACAACTGGTCTTCCATTGGAAGCACCAGTTATCCCAGTTGCATTCGGATGAACTAGTCAACAACTCAGCTGGTTTCAGTGAGATTCAAATGGTCCCAGTCAAAGCCAACTAGGCAAGTGGAGATACCAACTGGTTTCCCATTATAATTTCCAGTTGTTTCTGCTGCAACCAATTAGAACCAATTGTGGCTTGTTATTTCCAGCTGAAATCAGTTGTGACCTGTTTTCAATTGGTTTCAACTGATTTTCCTTTGTTGGGACAGTGGATCAGAGGGGTGTGGAAAATTGGGCAGGATTTGGCATGATGCAGGAAGTGGGTTGCTGAGTACTGAGCTGACCCGGAACAAATTGGGAGAGTAGTCATTTTTCCAGAGTGGAAAGTCCTGGGCTGTCTGGGATCATGGGGGGAATTCCAGAGCTTAGGGTTACCAATAGCGCAGGGATGAAAACGCGGAATGCATAGGAGGTCAGAATTGGAGGAGCACAGAGATCCGGGAGGGTTGTAGGACCAGAGGAGGTTACAGAGATCAGAAGGGGATGAGACAAGATTATGCTGTGAGCCCCAATTTGCAAGTTTATCACCATCCGCATTAACGTCTTGGTAACCCCAATTTGTGTAGTGGCTGTTAAAGTCTTCAGTATAGACAGCTGGGTGTGGTAGGTTGGGGAGGACCTGTAGGTCCCAATTAACACTAGGGGGCTTATAGACATTTATAATCTGGAAGACACCAACCTTGATGATGTTGGAGTATTCAGTGGAGAACGGATGGACTGCGTCAGCAATGGTTGCATGGTCAAATGTGGCTTATGGCATGCAATATGGCATGTCAGGTCAAAAGCGTCTTTCTTGTGCCCCCAGCTTCATCTGATGAGTGATGTGTTTCTTGAATGCACATCACATTGATGGCACGTTGTTGAGTGAAGGTGCCGACTAGGCATCTCTTGGCTGCCGATGGTCCATCAACATTAAGTTGCAGAATGCGAAGTGTGAGTCCAGAGTCACAGGATTTCATATTGCTGGTGGGTTTTGATTCTGTGATACCAGGATAATTCAAGTGCAGACTTGTTAAATTTGGTTAGCTAGGAGGATCATTGGCTTCCCTGGTATAGGCCAAGTATTGATGGGTGGTGTGACGAGAACGCTAATCCATTGCCACCCCTCTGGGGAAGAGGAGAGGAAGCTCACTCTTTACTTAACTATGCATCTGCAGACCAGGGTTGAAACTGATACACAAATTGGAAAGTATTCCATTCTGTAGCACCAATATCAGCAACAACAACAAAAACTTGCATTTATATCAGGCACCTTTAATAGAATAAGACGTCTGTCCCTATATACCTCACAGGAGCTGTAGCAAAAATGATTTGACACCGAGTCACATAAGGAAGTATTAGGGAAGGCGGCAAAAGCTTGGTCAAGAGTTAGGATTTAAAGGAAAGTTTTAAGGAGGAGAGATAGGGACGCAGAGAGGTTTTGGGAGGGAATTCCAGAACTTAGGGTTACCAATAGCGCAGGGATGAAAACGCGGAATGTATAGGAGGTCAGAATTGGAGGAGCACAGAGATCCAGGCGGGTTGTAAGACCAGAGGAGGTTACAGAGATCAGGAGGGGATGAGGCCATGGGTGGATTTGAAAACAAAGATGAGAAGTTAAAAACTGAGGCGTAACAATGCTCAATTCGAATAGCACAAATTTCACCCAAAGGGGTACCACTAAGAAGAAAATTTGCCTTGTGACAAAGAAGAAAACCAGAAGAAAGGACTGTTGTGTCTAAGGTTTACCCTGTACTTACTGGAACACAGGATCTTACTTAGTACTTAATTACTCTCCAAAGAAAACTAGAAGCTTCAGACAGCAGGACACTCTGAAAGAAAGCTATTTTTCACCTAAGAGCTTTCATGCTTCTCTTAATAAATGCATGTTTGTTGATTTATGTAAGTGTGATGTAGGAGGATCCAAATGAATGTAATCTGCATCAAGCAAAACGCTAACCATTGGTGAACAGTGTGAATAATGATTCTCCACTGTATTCGATGGATGCTATTTATAATAATTCCTTGCTTTTCTCATTTCACCACGTATTCCAGTGATTAATCAATTTATTGGGCTATGTCACCAGCAACAAATTGCTAGCACAAGACAAATTTATTGCCTTATGATAAAAGAACTTGTTTAGATACAAATAAATTAAATCCTCTTTCATTATTTGAATTTAATGTTCACATGGATGACCTGAATAGTAAAAAGGCTAGCAGGGGTAAGAATATCCAATTATTCCGCTTGTATTTCATTGGTGGTGTAAGGAGCCATAAAAAGCAAAGTCGTTCTCCACTGCTTAAGTGACCCTTGTGGAATATTAGGCTGTAATGATTTCAGACAATGATCAGAAGAGTTCCAGGGTCCCATCCACGCACTTTCTAATAACCTGTAACATGTGGATTTTTAAAAAACTTTAAGTCAATCGGGCACCATCTTTGTCTCTCAGAGCAGGAGCGACAGCTGGGAACAGCTACAAAGAGCCTACTTACCTCAGCTTGAAGCCCAATTGTTAAATTGAGCTTCAACAGAGGCAAGACTTCTAATATGCTGTGATAACAATAACTACTTTTTCTGAATGCTTTATCTCCATGTTTTTCCCATCTCTTTGCAAACCGCTGATTCTTGCTGGGGCATGGTTCTTCAAACACTAGCGGCCTTCTAGTACCCTCGCCTAAGTAATCACTTTTTTTTAATGTGTGAAGCTAGACAGCAAAAGGGTTGCCTAGCAATTCGACTGAGGAACACCTCACACCCAGCACCGATTCTTCTACCCCAAAGCCCACAATTTCAGCACAAGTAATTGGAAAGTGATAAAGTGGAGAGGAATCCTTAGCGGAGAACTCAGTAACCGGGTGGCATAGATTTGAAGTAATGAGTAGAAGGACCAGAGGGGTGTTGAGGAGGAATCTTTTCACTCAGAACATGGTGGAGGTCTGGAACTCACCGCCTGAAAGTGTGATAGGGGCAGAAACCCACATTGTATTTAAAAAGTACTTGAATATTGCCTTGAGGTGCTGTAACCTATAAAGCTTCAAACCAAGAGCTGTAAAGTGAGATTAAACTTGGTAGCTCTTTTTCAACCAGTACAGATACTGTGGACTGAATGGCCTCCTTCTATGCTGTAAACATCTATGATTCTATATAACACTGATTACATGACATCTGGAGATATGCACACTAGGGACCTTACAAAATTCTACACATTTAAGTAGTATTACATGTTGACACAGTTACAGTGTTCCCATGACAGGAGAAAAGAGCCCTGAATCCTCTTCCTTATCATCTGTGGAGTTGGTTTAAGGGTGTCAGCCATGGTACAGGGCAATCCTAACTCTAAGTCAGAAGGCTGTGGGTTCAAGTCCCTCTCCAGATGCTACAGCATAAAAATCTAGGCTCAGATCTTCCAGCCTCCAAATAGTTAGAGACTGGAAGTACCCCAGAAGATGCGCTACAGGACTCCTCGGGAGTCCCAACACAAGGACTCTGTGGGAATTTCCCGGGAAGTTTAAACTTCCAGTGGGCAATTTGCCTGCTCATCGGGATTGTTTGAAGAAGTTTACAACTCTGGAGTTAGAGTCAGAGACTTTGAATTGTTCCAGCTTACTTACCTGGATAGTTACCTAGAAAGTGTTAGACAGGAAAAAAATCTAGTCCAACTCCTAGGTAATGAAACACCTGACTCCCCAATCACTCACACTGAGCACCTGACTACACCATGGCCCGCCTACCACCCTACTCATCTCACAAACCTGCCCATCTCACCAACCCACAGCCCTACCCAACTGCCAACCTGCCACCCTACCCACCTACACAACTCACACAACTGCCATCTCAGCCACCTGACACTCTACCCCCTTACCCACCCACCTTACACGCTTACCTTCTCTCTGTAGTCCTTTTCAAAATGGCTGTGGGACATTTAAACTCTTTATTTACTGGAATACATCAGCCAATGCTGTAAGAAGGGGACGTGGTTTCTGTGTGGATTATCTGCTCCCTAGAGGTCTGCTTCATTGGGTCTGATGTGAAGGATCCTCTATCAGAAGGCTGCCCTGAAATATCAGAGGAAGGTAAGTGTGCATTTTTTTGTCTGATCAGGATTGGAAATAGGGTTTCCGATCCTGATCGGAAGACCTGGGTCCAGTACTGTAGCCTCAGAGGATATTTCAGGTGGGACTTTAAATGAAGCTTTACCTGCCCTCTCAGGTGGATGTAAAAGATCCCTTAATATCATTCAAAGCAAGAATAGGATCATTTTCCTGGTGTACTAACCAATATTTATCCCTCAACCAACAACTAAACAGATGAGCTAGTCGTTGCCATATCGCTGTTTGACAAAGTGTGTAATTTGGCTGCTGCATTTCCAACACTATAATAGTGATTGCACTTCAAAAATGCGAGGTATTATGGTCGTGAAAGGCAACACATCAATGGAGGTCTTTCTTTGCTCCTTTATTAGTCTCTCTGGCCTAGCTGCTCTTCGATCGTGCCAAAGAGTTTAAGCGTAGTCTTTGGCCTGACTTCTGATTCACCATATAGGATTAAGCATGACTGCAGCCCCTAAATCAGTGTTTTTTTTTGCATAAGTATACTTTTTTCATAAAGTATCTAAAAGGGACATTGCAAATTGTCATAACAGGAAAGGGCAATGATATTCACTTTTTCTACATAGATCATGTTGCACTCTGAGGTGCTTCAATACAAAAAAAAAGTACATTGCAAACTTTTCAACATGGTCATTACAGAAAGTGTAATGATATTCCAATTATCTACATAGGTCACATTGCACTCTTGTGGTGCGAAAATATGGAACACTTCACAAATTTGCGTGTCATCCTTGTGCAGTGTTATACCCTAATCATAGTGTGTCACAGAGAGCAAAGCAGGCTCTTTATTCAGCTTTTGATTTCCCTTGCTAATTTAAGCACAGCCTCTGCCCCGGTTCCATTTTATCACAGTAAGTTAAGTGGTCCTGCACCAGCTTAATTAATTAGTCCCCTTCCCTTGAAAGCCATCTTTGTTCTGTCCAGTTTAATTCACGATAATTAAATTCCATGATCACCATCCTCAAGGAAAATCCCAGTATTATTTAATTAACTTGCTGCCGGGCCATTGGAGATTTACATGTATTTGCATTAGAGTGAATGCAGGAATTCTCATGGCCTGTATTAAAAGGGTTAAGTCTGTGAGTACAATCCCTTTTCCCAACTGCATGCAGAGGAACACATGCTGTGTCGTAATTGGCAATTTGGGCTGTAAAAATTAGTGAGAATTTTCCGTGGTTAATCTTAGGGAGGGAAAAAAGAGAGCGAGAAAATCTGTTCATTCATTATGCCCACTTTAATCAATTAGCGTTTCAATTAATTATTAATCATTAGGATTACTGCACCTTTAGCAAGATCCTGTGTAGCAGAAATGTTTCACTGTAGAGTACAATCTGCAACTAGCTGTAGCCCACAGATGAGCTTGCGGTCATATGGGTTTTTGCAGTATGAAAGTGATAAATGGATTCTACAATCTAGGTGCAGCAGTATTTTTGATAGTGCAGTGAAGTGCGAGCTCCCCTGTCTCCCATAGCAATGAGGGCAGGGTCCCCTTAATGCCTCCACCATCCCTTGGGCTGTTCAAAGGGCATAACAGATACCTGGCAATGCAGTGAAAGAACGGTCCCATTTCCCTCATGATATTCCCACTGCTGCCCCAACTTCATTAGTAGAGGGTTGGAGTGGAAATGCATACAATATGCTATCACTGGTGCTTTTCGAAGTATGGATAATGTCCTCATATCTTCTGAAGTGCCTGCTGGGAGGTATGTAACTCAGGCAGTTTCTGTGACATGTGCATACTAACTGTGGGTAACAGTCTTCTCGCTACCACAGGGCATCATCTATAAAACATATTTCTTTCTAATCTCCTGCCTTTCAGTTTTCGGATCACTTAAAAGAACATCTGATAATTTAACATTAATTGAAAAAAATAACTTTTTCTAATAGGCCTGTGTTAATGCGCATTTCACCATCTGGCTCTTTAAGCTGACAGAGTCAACACAAGCAATTGTGGTTCAGTGATGTAGCCAAACCCCAAACAGTCAAACCACACAATTTTAGGGCTCTCACTGAGAAGGTCTGGGAATTTCCTGAGACGTGCTTCCTGTCGGTGCGCTGCAGTACCCTCGCATTAAGCTTTTTCTCTATGTTTTCGTGGGGCGTGGACATCATTGCTTGCCCCCCCGCCCATCAATTGCCACAGCTGAGTGGTTTGCTAAGGCATTTCAGAGGCAGTCGAGAGTCTAGAATTGTGTGTGGGCCAGACCAGGGTAAGGGATGGCAGATTTCCTTCTCTAAAGGACATTAGTGAACTGGACAGGTTTTTAAAACAATAGCTTCACGGTCACCGTTTTTGAGACTAGCTTTCTGAATTTATGAATTGAATTTAAATTCCACCAGCTGCCGTGGTGAGGTTGAAACCCAAGAGCATTAACCTGGACCTCTAGATTACTAGTCTAGTGACATTACCACCACATCACCATCTTCTCTAAAGTTTACACAGATGAGGTTGCCATTTGCACTTGCAGAGCGGTTATGCCATAAATTCATGGAAGAAAAACATCACTAATGCATTTTTGCCCAATGACCATTGAACCAGTTCTTAAAATAGTTTCACAAAAATAACACAACCAGGTTTTCCATATCCTTTGTATATCAAACATAGAGATGATCTTTGAAATAGAATTTAGTATCTTCCAGACTGCTAAAGAAATGCTCATTTACAATTCTGCCATATACATTCTGCTATGTTTGGGGGTGTAGTGGAAATGGCATTGGCCTCGTAAGCCTGAGGTCGGTCTAACGAGTTGGGACATGGGTTTAAATCCCACCATGACAGTATTCAGTGAACAAAATCTGGGCCAGGGTTTTACATTGGGTGGGCGCATGCCCAACCCGAATGCATGTGAAATTTCAATGATGTCGGACATACACCCGACGTCATCGAGCACACAATCAACATATCGAGGTTGGCAAGCGCGCGTAGGAGTCGGAGCCATGCCTGCTGACAGTCAAAGGGCCAAATATAGATTTAAGGTAAGGGGCAGGAGGTTTAGAGGAGATTTGAGGAATTCTTTTTTCACCCTGGTTGAAATCTGGAACATGCAGCCTGAGGGGGTGGTAGAGGCAGGAACCCTCACAACATTAAAGAAGCGTTTAGATGAGCACTTGAAATGCCATAGCATACAGGGCTACAGACCCAGAGCTGGAAAATGGGATTAGAATAGATAGGTGCTTGATGGCCGGTATAGCCACAATGGGCTGAAGAGCCCGTTTCAGTGCTGTATGACTCATTTTTTGCGCTTGTTGCATGAACAAAATAGGCAGGTGGGCAGCCTGTTTTTAACTAAACCTCATCCAAGAGCGGGGGGGGGGCGGGGAGATGAAAGGTCCAGAGTGAAATATAATAAAAAAAAACATATCTGGGGATTGATGTTTTTTGAGTTCTGCTGTCAGGTGCTTGAATGTGCTGCATGGACACAGTTTGGTGCAGCTTTTTCTTGCCATTTAACCTATCCGGGCCTGCAGCTCTGCAACAGCTGTCTGCCTTCAGGGAGCTCTCCAGAAGCACCCACCCGGCACCCTCACTTTTGTCAGCATCCACCCTCTTCCCGGCCCTCCTCCGAAGTTCTGAGGCTTTCTCAGTGCGCGTTTTGCGCTGGCTGACCCTCCATTGGCCAGCCAGCATGAAATTGCATTCGGGGGGGCCGATCGTGAGCGGAAGCACATTTTGTGTCCCCTTCTGGGCCAGCAGACTTAGCGTGCATGCCAAGCGTGAAATTCAGGCCCTGGAATATAAAGTTAGCATCGGTAATGGCGACCATGAAACTATCATGAAGACCCATCTGGTTCACTAATATCCTTTAGGGAAGGAAATTTAATGCCTTTACCTGGTCTGGCCTACATGTGACTCCACAACCACAGAACTGTGGTTGGCTCTTAACTAACATCTGAAATGTTGAGTTCAAGGGCAATTAGGGATGGGCAATAAATGTTGGATTTGCCACTGATGCCCACATCTCATGAAAGAAAAAAAATGCATGAAATTGCAGTGCTTTATTGTTTGATTACCTTTCATCTAACGCAATTATAGACAAGCTTTGGTAAGCAAGGTCTATTTTTTTTAAACAGGCTACCTACGTTACATTGTATGGTTAACTTAATAAGACAACAAAAATGAAGCATAAGTGAAAATTGACAGACAGACAATTATTTTTACCCTTAAGAAGGAAAAACTACAAGTGCTGGAAATCTGAAATAAAGACAATAAATGCTGGAAATACAGGACAAACTCATCAGCAGCTGAGAAAGGGCAGGTCCAAACATTTCAGATCTGTATTATAATCCGATTTAGATTACAAACCCAAGCATCACAAACTGCCTTCTAAACTGACACTCCAGTGCAGTAATGAAGGAGTGCTGCACTGTCAAAAGTGCGGCCTTTCGGATGAGTCTTTAAACTGAAGCCCCCAACTGCCATCTCAGGTGGACGTAAAAGATTGCATAGCACTAGTTCAAAGAAGAGAAGGGGATTTTTGACACATATTTATCCTTCAACCAACATCACTAAAAACAGATTACCTGGTAATTATCTCATTACTGTCTGAGGCACTTTGCTCTGCACAAATTGGCTGTCGTGTTCCCCACAATAGAATAATGATTATTTCAAAAGTACTTCACTGGCGGTAAAGCACTTTGGAATATCCTGCGAAAGATGCTATATAAATGCATGTTTTTCTCTTTGCAGATGCTGACTGACCCGCTGTGTATTTGCAGCCATTTCTATTTGATAAATGACCTGGTGCAACCACCCTCTACATGAGGGAAAGGGACAGAGAGAATGGAGTGCATCATGAATGCAGAAAACCCGAGAGTGCAGGACACAGTATCACCTCACAGCAATTACCCTGCTTTAGTGAGGATAAATTACTGGGAACGATAACTAGTTTTGTTGTTCTGGACATGTTGCCTATTCAAAGAAGAATTGAAAAACAAGCTTTCTTTTAAGCACATCTTCAAAACAAAAATAATAAATAAATGTTATTAAGAACAAAAACAAAAATACCTGGAAAAACTCAGCAGGTCTGACAGCATCTGCAGAGAGGGATACAGTTAATGTTTCGAGTCCGTATGATCCGTATAAATGTTATTCATGCTTCTACATAGTAAATATTGTTAGTTCATTTGATGATACTATTATCTAAAATTTCTGTGAGTTACTGAAAAGTTTAGCTTTGGGAGCAAACATCATGTCGAGGGTTCACCACTGAGCCAGGTTCCGATACACCTCGCATAGCAGATATAATGACACTTAAAGCTGCTGTAATAATTTTGCTAACCACAACATTGAGTTCTTGGACGAGAATGCCTTCAGCACAGTAACGATACATCCAGCCTGCTTCCCCAACTCTAATCAACACTGTCCCCCTTGTCAAAAACAATGTAATGCCATTAGGCAGTTAACACCAATCAGGACATCTTCAGGTACATTTTCAGAGACTTGAACTGTCCTGATTTGGGATAAAGGTGGAGGGGGCTATATCCTTTGGCTTCATGGTTTCCAAGTGCAAGTAAAATTATTCTTGTGAGTTGTCCTGTGAAAGACTCGAGATGCTAACCATTATTCTCTCTGTTTTGATGTTGATGTCCTATCTGCTATATATTGGATGATATACTATGGTTCTCTTGCTTTAATCCCTCTTGCTTTTATTCTCCTCAGACAAATTAGTGACACCTTCCGAGGAAATAGTTATGGTTTGAGATGTGGATGAATCATCTGTTTAAATATGCAAGAATGATTTATGAATATATGACTTTGGAATATGAGAGCTTTCTAAAGAGTGCTGCATAAGAGATTGAGCTGTACGTTTACTAAAAATTGTGCAATGAAGATAAAATTGGACAATAAAGATTTTATATGTGCTGTGTTACTGCAATCCATTTTCTATTAACTTAAATTACACTCGGTTGTTATTCTAAAACTCTGAGTGAAGTGAGATAATGTTGAAAAATAGCTTATCAAAGTGTATGCTGCTCTTACTCATCTCAAAGGCACCCTCTCTCTAAAAGGCCAGATGGAAAAGGCCCATCGGTCTCAGGATGTGCAATGGAACTCTGCTTGCTTTGTGAATTTGCAGCTAAATGCAGTTATCTCCTTAGAAAGTTTTGTCACAACATTGAATTGCTTTCAGGCATCCTTCACATGTTTTTTTCATTGAAGGGATAACTCAGCCATCTGTACTCAAAGGTTTAAGGTCTTCCATGGGTGGGACCAAAGACTGGGGCCATTCCATGGTGGGATTTCCATGCTGAGTTTAGTCTGCTGCTTTATAAATCTTAACTCCTTGGTTCTCTTTGTTTAAGATTACATTTTTGCACAATGTTATGACTAAGGTATAAATTTATGAAGCTTTGAAGTTGCATTCCAGCTTATTTATTTGGCATTGAGAAACCTAGGTGAAGGACCAAGCCCTTTGCGCAAAATACGAAACTTGGACAAAAATAGCATAGACGGTGAAATAAATCAAGCAGTAACAGTTAGACAATGCTATAATTGGATTTTAAAGACCACTAGATTTTAGGGGGAAGGGAAAGGTAACGTGGTAATCTGCGTAAACAGTGATTGAGAACTGGGCCAAATTTATTCAACTGTTCAGACATGGCAATAGGTCAACACCTGGATAATGCAAGACTCATGCTGCAATTTTCTTCAGCTTCAGAAGGAGCAGAAATCACTGAGGCAGAGGTGGAGGTGTGGGGATTAGGGAATCATTATGCTTCCTCAACCCATAATAGAAGCTGCCGTATATCTGGATGTTACTAAAGCTAGTCAAATGATGTGCACTTGTTTCCATCAGGGTCCAAGTGGACGGGTCATAGTAGTGTGGGAAGGGGGCAGTGTCCAGATGCCGGAAATCCTTAAAGGTGAGGCAAATCATTTCTCAGGATGGGTGACCAAAGTTTCTGACTGGATGGAGTGGCCAGTGTCCAGCATCCAAGGTCCACTCATTGAAGTGTAGAGACTCACCATCTCACAGACGAGGTGCCCTCCACCTACCCTGCATATGACAGAAGGGTGAGCACTGGAGAGCACCTGTGGGTACAGTTCCACTTAACTGCTGGGATTGTAGCCTGGGAACTAGATGGAACCTGCTTTGATTTGACGGCTTAACTTACCACTGGTGTTCAGTGACCAAAATTAGCATTCTAATGTCCTGGTGGGAGGTCTTGTAATGCAGTGGTAGTGACTCTACTTCTAGGCCAGAAGCTTCAGATTCAAGTCCTACTTCAGTACTTGATGGCTGTGGAAGCTGCCTTCGTAACATGGCCAAACAGGCTGATAATCAGTAAGGTAAAAGCAAAATACTGCAGATGCTGGAAATCTGAAAAAAGAACAGAAAATGCTGGAGTCAGCTCTTCAGAGGCATAGGGACTCGAAATGTTAACTCTGGTTTTCTCTCCACAGGTGCTGCTAGACCTGCTGAGTTTTTCCAGCATTTTCTGTTTTTGCCTGAGGTTGATTATTCGCCTGTGAATCCTTACAATATGCCCGACGGCAGGCGGTATGAGTGGGAGAGTTTCCTGGCCAGCCATACTGCAGTACTTTGCCAAGTGCAATCATGGATCAATCCAATGGAAGTCGATAGCTCTGAATGCCCTCTTAGGGCATGGGACCTGAAGGAGAAGGAGGGATATCCAGGCAATGACTATATATCATTAGCACATAATTAATGGCACATGTTGCATTAAAACTTCTTGTCCTTTTCGCTGTGATCATTTGAATGCAAGACAAGCAGTAGGTCATGAAACTGTAGCAGGAAACCTTGAGAATGCAGTGCTATCATTATTATTGCTTCATTATATTACTGTGCATTGAAATATTAATTTTGTGATAATGCAATGATGTTTTTGTTATCTGTATTGTTGCCCAATCCCTGGTTCAAAGCCACATGTTTTGTTAATATGCACTCTGTTTATCTGGTCCTCCTGACCTTCCCTGGGCTAATAAAACAACAATCTTCAGCTCCAGTTACACTTCTAAAATAGATAAACAAGCGATAAGTTATGGAGTTAGAAATTTAAACTAGCTCCATAACAATTAACTTTAATGTTAAACTTCTAAGATGTCTCAACAAGAAAACATATTTACAGTGAACAAAATACTATTTGAGCTGCAGAAACTGATTTAATATAGGGAAACACAGCAAGCAATTCCCACAAACAGCAAGGTGCTAATGACCAGATAATCTGTATGCCAGGGAGAATGTCCCTGCTCTCCTTTGAAATACAGCCAGGGGAATTTTTTCAATCTACCTAAAAGAACAAATGGGCGCTCCAGCTTCTTCAAGTGAAAGACAACAGCTCCTGAGCCTTGCCTCAGTACTGCGCTGGGACTGTCAGCCTAAATTTCATGCTCAAGTGTCTGGAGTGGGACTTGAACCCACACCCTTCAGACTGAAGAAGCAGGAGTGCTACCCACTTAGACGCAGCTGAAGAGTGCATTTGTAACAGGCTTATAAAAGAATTAGAATTGAGTGGGCAAGTTTTTCAGTTGTTATGTGCATTTGCTGACATCCTTCTGATTTTCCCTCCACCGTATAAAATAATATTCAAAGCTTTTAATGTTACCCACGTGTTCCTGAGCAATTTGTGGGCCGAAAACAAATTTGCTGACACAGTACGCCTGAACTGGCTATAATAAAGTACCAGGGTATTTTTATTTGGTAAAAAGGCACAGGTCTATCACATTACGGTTATAAAATGACAACAGAGCAGAGAAAACAGGAGAAATGATGCCACTGGAGAGGCTTCTCACAGCATGCTGGCTGTTAATAAAGAGAAATAACAAAAAAAATTATTCTTATTCAAAGTGAAACATGCAGAGATGAACCATTCATTCAGCAGGGTGCTGAAAGGTAGGCATGCTGCTGATCCAAGTGGCACATTCTATAAAGTGGCATTGACTCATCGCTCTATAGGTTCTGAAGCGGACAAGTGCAAGGGGGACTCAAAGTGATGGCAACAAGCCTTCCTGGGAGCTGTCACCATTCATGCTACTGACTCTCATGGGGTCAGTTCTTTGATTCCATTTTGAACAAAAATGTATTTTGAATTATAATAAAGGAAAGATAATTGCACAGTATTAAATACAGCAGGAAACTAGAGAAACCGACATTGTTCTGTTGGAGCAGAGAAGGCTTGAGGAAAGATTTGATAAAGATGTTCAAATTCAGGAAGGATTTCGATAGAATCTAATGAGATACTAATGAGAAATAATGAGAAACTGAAACAAAAACAGGAAATGCTGGAAAAACTCAGCAGGTCTGGCAGCATCTGTGGAGAGAGAAACAGAATTAACGTTTCGAGTCCATATGGCCCTTCTTAGCTCTGAAATGTTAACTCTGGCCTGAATTTTTCCGTCGGTGAGTTGGGGGCGGGGCCCGCTCGCCAAACCGAAGATGACGCAGGATGACATCGGTGGGGGGAACCTTAACCTGAAGGCTGGCGGGCAGGCCAGGAGCCCCAGTGGGCTTCTGTAAAAACATGAAACCTCATCCACTGGCGGGATGAGGTTTCATGTCTGTTTTTAAAAAGTTTAATAGAGATTTAGTCATATTTATTAGCATGTCCCATCTCGTGTGACATTGTCACATGAGGGGGACATGTTAATAATTTTTTAATTTTTCTATTTTTGACGTTTATAAAACTTTCAGCGCTCTCCCTGAGACAGCACTTAGTCACAGGGAGCAGTGTGCTCTTTTACGAAAGAGTTGGGGAATCCCCCCACCCACCCCCCTCCCCTCACACAGGAAGTGCATAGCCTTAATTGGCCTGCCCACTGAAGATGGCGGCGGGGCCCGTTTCGGCGGAGGCGATCAGCTACCCGCCCACCGTCGAGCCGGTGGGGCCCATCAAGGGCAAAATTCTGCCCTCTGTTTCTCTCTCCACGGATGCTGCTGGACCTGCTGAGCTTTTCCAGCAGGTTTTTCAGGTTTCCAGCATCCGCAGTACTTTGCTTTCATTTTTCACTGACAGAAGGGCTGGTGACCAAGATGTTCTATTCCAGGAAGCCAGGCAGTAAGGAATGGAAATGGAGCCTACACTTTTACGCAGTCTACAAACCTTTATTTACAGAGCTACACATTACAAACTTGTACCTCCAAACCCAACCACCATAGTTTTGGTCTGTTTCAATAATATATAGGAGATGAAGTCACTCCCCAGTTAATGCCCATCACCTGAATATAATTAAACATTCAATTGATATTCAGTTAACACAAAAGATACAGCTTTGAGGTATTTAGCAAAAGAACCAGGGGCGACATGAAGAGAGCATTTTTTCTGCACAAATGATTATGATCTGGGATGCACCGTCTGTAAGGGCAGTGGAAATACATTTAATAGTAACCTTAAAGGGAATTGGATAAATACTTAAGACCATAAGACCATAAGACTTAGGAGCAGAAGGAGGCCATTTGATCCGAGTCTGCTCCGCCATTCAATGAAATCATGGCTGATCTGATAATCCTCAACTCCACTTTCCTGCCTTTTCCCCATAACCCTTGATTCCCTTACTGATAAAACACCTGTCTATCTGAGCCTTGAATATACTTAACGACCCAGCCTATACAGCCCTCTGTGGTAAAGAATTCCACAGATTCAGTACCCTCTGAGAGAAGAAATTCTTCCTCAGCTCTGTCTTAATTGGGCAACCCCTTACTCTGAGATTATGCCCTCTGGTCCTAGACTTTCCCACAAGGGGAAACTACCTCTCAGCATCTACCCTGTCAAGCCCCTTTAGAATCTTATATGTTTCAATAAGGTCGCCTCTCATTTTTCTAAACTCCAATGGGTACAGACCCAACCTACTCAACCTCTCCACATAAGAAAATCCTTCCATACCCAGGAGCAACCTAGTGAACCTTCTCTGGACTGCCTCCAATGCAAGTATATCTTTGCTTAGATAAGAGGACCAAAACTGTTCACAGTATTCTAGGTGTGGTCTAACTAGAGCCTTGCATGCTTCCTTATTATTATACTCCATTCCCTTTGAAATTAAGGCCAACATTCCACTTGTCTTCCCTATTACTTGAAGGGGAAAAATTTGCAGGGCTCTCAGGAAAGATCAGGGGAGTGGAACTAATTGGTAACTCTTTCAAACAGTATGAGCATTATGGCTTGAATGGCCTCCTTCGCTTCTATGATTCTATATCATACAACACAGAAGGCAGCCATTCTCCTGTCAGTTTTGGCCCTGTGAAAGAACATCCAATTAGTTCCACTCCCCTGCTCTTTCCCCATAGCCCTGAAAATCAGGCTGTTTATATGGCAGTGTCTCTGAGTCAGTCCTTAACGGGGCTTTGGCTACTGGAAGCTACTGAACAAAAAATACTCCACCCCCCTACACCACCCCCCCCCCCCCCCCCAAAAAAAAAGAGTCCTTTTTAATAATCTCATTTTCTGAGATTTCTTTCAATCAATGATATAGGCAGTAAATGACTTGGAATTCTTTGGAATGGAATAATGCAGCTTCCTGAGCATCTGCCAAGATCAGCCAGCTCTGGAGACTCCACTCAAACATTAGTCGCTGCTTTGCACCGCTACAAATGGTAAACTTATCTCATCCCCTGCACAAAGCAGCTTTGATCCTTTTCTTTAAAAAAGAAAACCTTTAAAATCAAATCAAAGCTTCAAAGATAGCTAACACAGAAGTGGGATTTGAGTCTTTGAACAGCAGATACCAGCCACCACAGACTCTTCAGGGACAGGGTGGTGGACACTATGTGTTACATTTTTGGCTTCAGACCTGCGCAATAGGCTTGAGGAGACAGAGGAGTTTATATAAAAGTAGATAGGGAGAAATTGTCTTCACTGGCAGGAGGGTCAGTGACCAGAAGACCCAGATTTAGTGTAATTGGCAGAAAAAAAAACGTGGGCGAGATAAGATGGTTGTTTTAATTGATGAGCTGTTAAGGTTGAGAATGTTGAGCCTGAAACAGTGGCAGAAGCAAATTTGAGAGCAGTTTTCAAAAGGGAAGTGGATTATATACTAAAAAGAAAAAATTGCATGGGGATGGGCAAAGAGTAGGGGAGTGAGGGTAACCGGACAGCTCTTTCAAGGGGTTGGCACATGCACGATGGGCCAAGTGGCCTCCTTCTGGGCTGGATGATTCTATGATCTCTCTTTGCAACTGCATGATTTTCACTCTGTTCATTTCAACAGAACTTACTATCCAGCTGGAGAAGATGATAATTTACTTTGTGCCCATCTACTGGAGCACAGCTCAGACATATTTCACCAAAGAATAGCTCCCACCTGGTGAGGTGGAAAGATTCAGTAGCTACTGCATCACCCTATTTAGTGCAATAATACTGAGATTTCACCTATTATAGATGGTATCACCAACATTAATATTTTTTGGGGTTACCATTGACCAGAAACTGAACTAGACCAGCCATATGAATATTGTTGCTACAAGAGCAGGTCAGAGACAGGGAACTCTGAGGTGAGTGACTCACCTCCTGACTCCCCAAAGCCTATCCAGAAGGCACAAGTCAGGAGTATGATGGAATACTGTCCACTTGCCTGGATGAGTGTGGCTCCAACAACACTCAAGAAGCCTGACACCATCCAGGGCAAAGCAGCCCCTTGATGGGCATCCCATCTACCAATTCAAACATTCACTTGCGCCACCATCAATGCACAGTGGCAGCGGTGTGTGCCATATACAAGATGCACCACAACAACTTGCCAAACCTCCTTTGACAACACCTTACAAACCCACAACCTCTACCAACCAGAAGGACAAGGGTTAGGGTTAGGGTTAGATGCATGGGAACACCAGCATCACAAGTTCCCCTCCAAGCCACACACCATCCTGACTTGGAGCTACATCCTTCACTGTTGCTGGATCAAAATCCTGGAACTCCTTTCCTAAAAGCACTGTGGGTGTACCTACATCACAGGAACAGCAGTGTTTCAAGATGGTGGCTCACCACCATCTTCTCAAAGGCAATTAGGGATGGCAACAAATGCTGGCCTCACCAGCGATGCCCATATCCCATGAAAGAATAAAAAAAAACCCTCCCAGCTCACAACAAATCGCAAGCAAATCTCCCCAATCTGGAAATTTACCCAGGTTCAGATATGTTCATGCCACAGGAGGTTCAACGCCCTCCAATCCAAATTACACTGGGGTGAGGACCAAAGGAGAATATCAGGCCGAGTAGTTCTAAAGTTTCCTGGCAAGACATCTCTGCATCATATCACAAATATTGCACATGTTTTTTCCATGTTAATACTCACAGAAATTTCAAAGCTTGCAATCATTACTTTTTAAAGTGGAATTAATATAGCCAATAAATAGTTGGATACTTAATAATGGGGAAAAAGCATTATAGCAGAATCCGACTTACCTCCCTTTGAAGTCAATGAAGAAGAATCGCTGGATTCTGTTAATAGGGAGCAAATCCCTTTCCCCCACCTGCACTCTGGCCAGGCAATGTTTAATGCCTAGACGGTAGAGACAAAAATCTAATTTAGTTAAAATGTACATACAAATCGCTGGCTTTTGGACTGCAGGCATCAAGGGAGAAATAAAATCATTGATCAGGCTGATTTGTTCAATGGAGTTAACGCTCTCATTCAGTCTCTTCTGGGGAGGTGCTTCCTCCAGTTTTTCTCCGGTGATAATATTATGTGGCCTGCAACATGCCAGGGTCATTTCGTCAACTTGCTTTGGGAAGTCACCACCAGAATCGTCCAAACATTTTAAATGTCCCTTCAGGAATTCAATAGCCTGCACACATTTCCGCTTCCAGCACTGTATGTCATTGTTGGCCTTTTCTGATAGTTCTGCAATTTTTATTTTTGAGGTGACCAATCTTGGGTTTCATCATCCCCTTCAAACAGCTGAGAAGCCATTGCTTCTCTCAAGAGCGCTTCCACTGGGAAACAAGGATTGACTTTACAGTTTTTTTGATAGCAGCCACACCCACACACCAACTGATCATTGAGGGAATTGTAAAAGGAATAGCATTGTCTATGTGTGCACAAATGGTGACATGAATACGATCAAAAGCATCTGGAAACTTGGAGGCCACCACAAGACGAGTGAAAATGGGTCTGCCTTCTGAGTTGGTGATGCACAACATTCACGTATGATGATGTATGTGGACAGGTGATTGAAGGGGCATCTGTAACGTCAGCAATAACCTCTGCCGGTTTGTGTCTAGGCGAAGCCAGTGGACTGCATGACCATGTTCACTTCCACAGGCTGGATGCTGTTCCTTGGCTTTAGATTTGGGCCCAGGCATCACTTAGATTGCATCCCTACCATACAGTACTCACTGGACTATTGATAAGTGTTAAGCAGTTAAAAAGATTGTTTACTCAAAAAAATGTACAGATGCCATGTGAAGGAAGGGGACTGCACTCTATTAAATCCTCCCTTCATCTGGATGTTAGTTCTTTGGTTGAATTTTAGCTACTTGTTAAAGTGGCCCAGAAAGACGCTCAGTCGTATTAAACTCAGGAGACTTCCGGTTGGACAAAAATGCCAGTGATGTCCCAAGAATGAATAAAAAAAAGGTTGATCATTTAAGAGCAACATTTTGTAACCTAGGCAATAAACTGCTATTTGGCGAGTTTGTGTTTGATAACGGGCAGTGATTAGCGCTGCTGTCTCATAGTTCCAGGGACCTGGGTTCGATCCTGACCTCAGGTGTCTGTCTGTGTGGAGGTTGCACATTCTCCCTGTGTCTGGGTGGGTGCTCCAGTTTCCTCCCACTGTCCAAAGATGTGCTGGTTAGGTGGATTGGCTACAGTAAATTGCTCCTTAGTGTCTGTTTGAGTGTGTGACCTGTGATGGACTAGTGTCCTGCCCTGGGTGTACCCCGCCTAGTGCCCATTGCCTGGTGGGATAGGCTCCGACTTCCTGCAACCCTGAATTGAATGAAGCAGTTCTGGAAAAGCAAGTGAGCATTTGACATCAACTTAATAAGGCCATTGTTAAAATAGTTCTATGGATGACACATCAACAATACCAACTCTCATACCAGTTAAACTGCTGGCCTATGTGTTCTTCTACTCCTGGTCCACCTCTTCCCAAGCACCATTATTGCCGGACCTAATGCTGCTTACCACTAGAGCACTGCCAGATCGGCAATTGTCCTAATACCAGCGTGAGGTGTTAATGTTGCATCTGTGCAGTAACATCTCTTAGAAATATTACATAAAAAATAAGAGTCAGAGTAAGCCATTTGGCCCTACAAACCTGCTGTTCTGTTTAATATGCTCTTCCGCCTCAATTCCATCTTCTTTCACCATCCCCCATCCTTTAATTTCCCTAATATCTAAAAATCTATCAATCTCTATCTTGAATGTATTCATATTCATATATATACATATTTGCCAGCAGTTGGAGTTTTAGGAACATTGACAACAATGTACTGATCTTATTATCTAAATTAATGCTTAATGTGCAAAATTACTATCCATTCAACACATACTAGATATCTGCACCAGTACCCACAGCAAATCAAACCCCTTTCATGAGTTAATTCTGTAGTTACTGATTGGCCCCTTTCAAGTGTGAGAGACCTGCTGACAAAGCATTCTATTTAGTTAATGATCAATAGCCTGTCAAGGAATAATTGGACTTGGGAATGTATTATTTCAGGGCATTCCAGTGGACAGTGTGCTTAAATGCAGCTCAAAGATGTGTTGGTTTCATTGGTAACAGCAAATTGCCTAACTTTAAAACTCCAGCCTGAACAGTGATGATCCTGAAACTATTTATATGTCAGGTATATATCTGCCATTGGCTTTGCTGATTGTTTATTTCAAAATGCTATCAAGGATGCGAGAAATGTTGGGGAGGAAAGAGCGCACTGTTCCAAAAATAAGTTTACATGAAAGAAAGAACTTACATTTATTTAATGCCTTTCATGGCTTCAGGATCTTTCAAATTGCTGGTGCAGTCACAGTTCTAATATTGGGGGACATGGCAACCAATATGTACACAGCAAGATCCCACAATGAGCAATACGATAAGTGACCTGATAACCTGTTTCAGCAATGTTAGTTTTTTGAGCAAACGTTGACTAGGACACCCTAGTAATTCCATTGCCCTTCTTTGAATGATCTTGTGGATCATTTATGTTCACCCGAGAGAGTGGACAGGACCTTTATTTAATGCCTTATCTGAAGATAAGCACCTCCCTTTGGACGACATTGAAGTGATAGTCTAGATTGTGTGTGGATGCTAAGATTTACATACGTTTTGAGTTTTATTCTGTATGGAAGGATGCTCAAGATTGTCTTTTGTATGTATCACATGGACACAGTTGCTGGCCACATTTATGGCTGAATTTCATCTTCATGCTGCCACTTGCTTTGAAACCTGCCAAAGTTTCACTTGCAAGGAGCACTCAAAGCTCACAATTATTCACAACTCCAAGTGCAAATACAGACACATCTAGAGAAATTTGTGCATTAATAATATTCATAAAGGATGGAAACAATTAAAGGGAAGTGCACCAATTGGGGTAAAAAAATTTCAGAAAGCTTTTGGAGAGCCTTAAACAACATCTGAACCCATCATCAAGCTTTGTCGAGGTTGAAGAGGCCGGGTTTCAGGTCAGGGTGAAGAGAAAGGGAACTCTAGGTGCAGGCATGAGTCTGCAGATAAGCATTAGAGCAGCCATATCCTGTTTGTTACAGAATTCAAAGCTGAACTGTGGGTTGCACTTGTTCGAAGAGTTTCCCGTCTGTCTCACTCTACCATGTCCCATGCATGTATGCTGCAGCATGTTTGCCAGAGGTTTCAGCAAAATTCAACGCCCCATGACCATTGCCCACTTCATATGCAAGCCTTTTACTATACGGTGATGTGCCTTTATAACCCTGAGAAAGCATTGCGATTTGGAGTTGAATTTTCCAGGGTCTGCAGAAATGGATGGTGGCAACACGATGGGGTGCGGCCAAACAGGCAAGGCTGACATAGGATGAGCTGGTTTTGAATTTACCTGCCACACGGCACTTCCAACAATGCAACGCTTCCTCAGGTCAACACTGAAGTGGCAATTTGTATATGTGTTCATGTCCTGGGGTGGAATTTGATCCCACAGCCTTCTGGTAGAGAAAAAACTAAACTGGTACTTGAGACATGTCTTTCATGCAGTACAGTATAATGTGTGATGGAGAGCCTTCCAGCAGAATGGTTACTCAGGCTTTCACATCCATTATGATGTTGTCGTGGGTGTGCAAGTGTGGTCTTTTTTTTGTTTGATTATGCCTCCGTGAGGCACTTTGAGATGTTATTCTGCATTCAAGTCGTTCTATAAATGCAAACTATTTTTCAAGATGCACTTTCACCAACATAATGCCTGCCGAAGCGAGGCACCTTACCCCTCTTTGCAGGTATTGGTATGTAGGTGTCAGCATGCGGACATGTAGCACACCTTGAACAAATTCATCTGCCTGGCATCTGACAGCAGCTCCTCCTCAGCTCCCTCTGAATATCTCAGCTCAAAGAGTCCTTATTAATTAACCTTTTGGATGCCACAAAAGCGGACTTTTCCATCAGGTTTCCATGGATATTTCAAGGACTTGGCAGTTGGCACTCAGCACAATATGGGTGGGAAAATGGCATAGTGCCCTTTCCTGTTCCCTACTAAATAGGCTAATGAAGCTTTCACCAGCTTTGATTGGCATCTTACAATTTGACTATTTTTTCTGCCTTTCAATTAAATGATCGTTTCTTCCACTCTTTAGGTCATCTACCACCCCTCCAATTTTGTGCATTGTGACACAATCAATAAGATGGATGGACAGCTGCATCCCTGGTCTCTGTTCCTGTCACTCTTCTAGAAACTTTCAGGAGGTGCAAAGAAGTGTCACTTGGCATTCCATTCAACTTTAGCTAATTTCCTGTCAGGAAAGTGTCTGGCCCCTGCTCCATGCCTACATTTGGGAACTCTCCAAATGTAGAATTACAGATACAGAGCTACACGCTATTTCCCCATTTCTGCATACCAACGCACTGCTGATCAGGAACTTCATAAAGGAAGATTTACATTTATATTGTGCCTTCAATGACCTCAGGATATCCCAAAGTGCTTTACAGCCAATTAATTACTCCTTGAATTGTAGTCACTGTTGCAACTTAGGCCTGAATTTTCAGCTCGGCAAGCGGGGCCGGGGCCTGCTCGGTGAAGGGTAAAATGATGCTCGGTGACGTTGGACAGGCGTCCTGATGTCACTGCGCTTTATTTAGGCTTTCAGTTCGGCGGGCACGCAGCTGACTCAGCTGTGAGCCCGCCGAGCTGTCAAAGGCCTACTAAGGCTATTTAAAAATCAATTAAAGCAATAAATTGAGCTGCCCATCCAACCTTAAGGTTGCACGAAAGAGCGCAGGCCCCGAGTCTGGGAATCACCCCTCCCCTCCCGCATAGGGAGTGCTCAGCGCTTCCAGGCACGCGTCATGCTGGGCGGGCCTTAAAATGGGGGGGTGCTGATGGGGTTCGGGCCCACCCCCGTCTGCCCCGCACAACCCCTCCCGACAGGGGGAGAACTCTCCCCATAGGAAACATGACACCTAATTTGTGCACGGAAAGGCCCACAAAGAGTAATGGAATAAATGACTAGATAACTTGTTTTTAGTTATTGGTTGAGGGATAAATGTTGACCAAGGGAACTTCTCTGTTCTTCAAATAGTGCCATGGAATAATTTAAGTCGGCCTTAGACAGCAGGTGGAGCCTCAGTTTAACCTTTCATTCGAAAGATAGCACCTCTGACATAGCAGCATCCTCCAAAGTTAATGTTCAAATGAACAGGGTCAATTTCTTGGTTAAAAGATAACCAGATTAGAACTAAAAATATACCAAATGTGCAGCCATTAACCCAAATAAGGGAAAGATGAAGCCATTAACTTCAAATTCCAAGCACATAAAACACATAACCATTAATCCTACATCAATGCATATAAAACACATTGGTATTAATTCCAAGTTATACAAAGAACATCTAGTTGTTGACCCCAATATATAAAACATGCAATCATTAAGACCAAATATAGAAAATATGCAATAATTAATCCTTTCACTGATTTACAGCTGCTTTCAAATTGAATGCACAATTCACACTTATCTGTCTGTTTCTTCTGTGAACAAGAGTGAGTAACATATCTTTGGATAGGTTGCACCAACTGGATGGGTGCATTTAAATAGAATAGCTTTATGTTGATGCTCACTTCTGCCTCATTTATGTTCAGCAGGAACTATATCTGTTATACAATGGACCTCTTGGGTTGCTATGGGCTGTGGAGATGATGAAAGTAAATTTGAAAGTAGATGCTTCAGGTTTGACTGCAGTGCTGATGAGGCATTCAAAAGAGTACCGTAAATGTTGGAAGTAGTTTCTTCCAATAGACCAGCTATGGGCTTCCAAGGTCTTAGCAACAACACAAGTGCAGATGCAGCCAAAAAAAACATGGGCCTGAATCTTTCCCTGGACTGGCGGGTCTGGGAGCAGTCGGGAAAGGGGTCCCCCAACTGCCATCGGCCTCCAGCTGCGATCTCAAGCTGGCAGGCCAATCAACGGCCAGCCAGTGAGAAAGGCGCGCTGAAAAGCGCAGCGCTAATGGGGCGGAGACAGGAAGAGGGCGGGCGATGACATCACCAGGGGCGCGGCCGGGTGCCGCGAGAGAGCTCCCTGAAGGCAGACAGCTACCCCAGGGAGCTGCAGAGCTGCAAATAATAAAATAAAGCATTAGAAAACTGGAAAGAATGTCCACGCAGCACAATCAAGCACCTAAAAGCCTACCTCGTAAAAATGCTGTCCCCAGATATTTATTTTTACTTTTCTTTTCCCTAGCGGAGATTTCATCCCGCCCTTGGATGAGGCTTCACGAAAAATGTAAAGGCCGCCTGGCCGATTGGTCCGTCAGCCAACTGTAAGGTTGGCCGGGCCATGAAAAGTAGCGTTCAATTGTGTCGTTGGGCTTAATTGCCTGTTTAATTGTTGGCGGGCACGCTTCCGACTGCCGCGCTCACCCACCGAGCGAAATATCATGCGAGTGCGCGATGATGTCAGGGTGCTAGCCCAGCGTCATCTCATGTGATTTTATACCTGACTGGGTCGGGCGAGCACGTGCCCACCGGATGGAAAATTCTACCCATGAAATTGAGGCCAGTCCAAAAGCATCCACTAATCATGGGATCTGTGGCAACAGGCTGGAAGCATAGTGCTTCTGGAGGCATTTTCATCCTTCCCCAAGATACCCAAGTTTTAACGTAATGTTCTGTTTCCTGATACCCAGTGGTTTCTGATTTCTGTAGCTGTGCAGTCGTATATATCAGATTGCTGCCCTTTTTAGTACAGGAAATCCCAGTGCTGTTGGGTTTTGGCAGGAGAACCACATTTCATTTGAGCTTCTCACGTACATTGCCAAGACAGAATGGGAAGGCAGGAACTTATAAACTTTCTTCTTTTCAACTTTGATCATCTTGTGTTATCGTTCTAGTCCCTTTATCATAGTTTTCAACAGGGAAAATAAAAGCCAAGGTGTGGGAAATGCCAATGCTCCACACCTCAGGAAAGACATATTGCTCTTGGAGGGGATCCAGCACAGCCTCACCACAATATTACCCAACTTTGGAGGGTTCAAATATGTAGATAGGCTGCATAACTTTTCTACCTTGGATATCGAAGATTGAGGAGTGAACTGTTGATTGAAATGTTTAAAATGTGAACAGGACTTGATAGGGCAGATATGAAGTAATTATTTTCCTTTGGTAGGGGTAATCCAGAACAAGGGGACATCATGTTAAAATTCAAGAGGGAAATCAAGAACTCTTTCTCCAAAAAAACTGTGACCTCTAGGGGAATTGGAATCTTCATGTTTGATATTGTGGATTTTTGTTAGGTAAATGTATCAAGAGACGTGAAGGAAGTGTGGGTAAAATGGATTTGAGGTGCAGATCAGCCAGGATCTAATTGAATGGTGCAGCAAGCTCATGGGGCCAATAGACCTACTCCTGTTCCAATGTTTCAACCTATGGTGCAGTTATCTTGATGCTTCAGCCTTGAGAAGAAACAATTTGGCACACATCGATCTGATGGGAGTTGCCTCACCTCACACGTGGGCTGCAGTATGATTCTAGACTATTGTTAAGCTGTAGTTTAACTATGTCAAGGTTCAAACAATGTTTTTTTGAAGAAACACACTTAGAATAGTGTTAAAATTTGGAAGGTCACATTACGCTCCCTTAATTTCAAGGATCGGTAACAGCAGGGGCTCTGCACAGGCGTCAAACCAATGTTGCAAAGAGAGTTCAGATGCAAATCTTAACCAGAAGATATCTGCCATTGATAGATGCAGTATAACTGCAGCTAAGTGTATCAGGGTAGGATTTTTGTTTTCACTGTTCGGGTGAATGGGCCAGCAGATTGCCCTTCTATTCTAGAACCTATTGTTTCATTGGATTGAATACAGTCCAGATTTTACATTGGGTAAATGAGTATTCTTCCAGGTTACCATTCGGATCATGAAGGTGAAAACCCACCTTCTTGATATTGCCAACTCTGAGATCCCAAAGACACATTTTACGTTTCTGAGCACAGCACCCCTTCCTTTTGCAGAAAAAGAGATTTTAAAAATAAACTACGAATCTGCCTTGTGTAACAAAGAGACAAGCATTATACAAACATTTTTGAGTCACTTAAAAGAAAAATGCCGCTTTTGTGATATAGTTTGGAGTTCGGTGTTGCATTTACCACTCCATTCCTCAAAGGCAGCACTTCCTTTTCTCTCTTCTGTAAATCATTTAAGGATAACAAATGCTCAAATTAAAAGTGGTGAGGATGTAAGGAATGCTTCTGCTCCTTTGAGAGCAAATAGCTACCCACACAATCTGTAACCGTTAAATTAAGATAATTGTGTAACTGGCTCTTTGTGCTGATGACTAGTGTGTTCACCACATAAGCTGTCAGTTAGGGCCTGAAGTCACAGTCACAGTTGTCATTCTATTCTTTTCAAAAGACTTTTCTCTCTTGTTGCCTCTGGTCAGTCTCAATGCTCTCTTGGAATCTGCAGACTAAGAAATGGAAATGGAAAATATATATATATATATATATATATAGATAGATAAATTATGCATTGTACGTGGGTGTATATATATATATATATAATATATGTAATTTTTTTTTAAAAAAGAGCTGAAGTGAGCATTACAGTCAGTTGTTCTGCTGTGATTGATACTACACCATGTAGGTGTAATGAAACGGAGGCTGTCTTCTTTGCACCTGTGATTTATGAGGACTAAACTTGAGATGAGAAAAGGCCCCATGCAGGGAGCCACATTTTTTCCCACAAAGCAGAAATGGTCATCCATCACGTACTGTGCAAGAGTCCAATACTGAGCGGCTCATCAGACCAGCCAACACTCTCTTTCTTGTGACTTCTATCAAGTGTTGGTTCAGCAGAAGTGTATTTAGACTGACGGACCTTTCTCAACAGATTGGCAGTGGGTCATTGATTCTTGCTACTGCTACAGAGTATGGAGCAGGAGTCAACGGACTATTTTTCATGCAATATTAATGAAAGTAATGATTGTTGCTTGAATTATTTTGATTCTGCTTAGACTTCACTCAAGGCCTTTTAAGTGAAAAATAAAACATGATTGCAGTATTTTTAAATGGGGGTTGATTTTGGACTTTGGCTCCTTATCTACTGGTCCCAGTGTCTCATAAGCATAAATCACTGCACAAGAACATAATTGTCTCCTGCTGTGAGGTGATCACAAGAACTGAGCATCTTCTTTCCAGGTGCTTTAGGAGTAAATTAGATACATGTTAGCCAGTTTTTCATTGCAGACTAATTGCACAGAATTAAAAGGTAATGATTGATAATTTTCTCCCCAGAATTTTGAATTATTATTTTTCTCTCTGTTTCTAGGTTTTTCCTTATGCCAAATAACAGAAGCTGATGGATAGACCAATGTCATAATTTTTTCCCAGGCTTTGGCCAGTGCTCCTTTTGAGCATGAGACAGCCTTTGGAAACTTAAATTTCCCTGCTAGTGGAGACTTAAGCAGCATTGTTTTAATGTCCAACTGAAACATGAGACTCGGATCGGTAAGTTGCCTTGTTGGGAATTGGAGGTACAGCCCTGATATCTTCTATAATTGCCTTGCAGGCAGGGTTAATGCACTAGAGCACTGTGGAAGAAGTCTATTACAGACTGTAGAGTGCCAAAATGCATCCACTGATTCCTTTCACCAGCTGCTCCCAGGACATAAGTGACATTGGTCCAGGGACAACTTTCCCTCTGATTTTCCTTTCCTGGTTGACTTATCTACAAATCAATGCAGCCAAATGGCCTCCTGCCAAAATGCAGGACATTGCTATTCTATGATATTGGAAATTGCATCCAAAAGATGATGATTCCTACACTCCTGTGCAGAGAGGGGTAAAGGGGTTATTGTTAACCATGTACAGCAGCTAGCCAGGATTGAATAGTGTGCTGGGATTGATAAAATATTAGGCAGAACTGTTCCATTGCCTTTGATGATCAGGGAGTCTTAATGCGGAGTTTTCTCTTATGAGATTAAAGAGTCTGCGGGCAAGAGGTCATGTGTTTAGATAACTAAACGGCAGCCCAGGAAATGAGATATGGTGAAATTAGTAAATTTGGCAGTGGCACTGAGGACTGGTCAGGAAGTTGTAATGCTTTTTAAGTTCATCTGACAATTTGATTAACCGTATGATTAATTTATGGAGTATTTTGTTGTCAATCTATATGTACACACTTTGTGCTGTCTACTGGCCCTCTCTGTTTAAATAGGAATGTACAGGCGGAACAGGTGAAGGACAATTTTATGGGGGTGGGAACTCAGTCATGGTATGAGGTATGGCTAAATTGATTTAGCTCAAAACTTGTGGGAAAATGGGCCAATTGGCCTTTCCCCTGTCTTTGCATTCTTATCACATCAAATTCTGTTTTAGTTCATTGTTTGTTAACTCTGTAAGATTTCTGCACTCTTCCAATTCTGGCCTCCTGTGGATCCCCGATTTTCATTGCTCCACCATTGGCGAACGTGCCTTCAGCTGCCTAGGCCCTAAGCTCTGACATTATCTTCCTAAACCTGCCCACTTCTACCTCAACGTCCTCCTTTAAGATTCCCCTGGGAAACATCTTGGGAAATTTTACTACTTTAAAGGTACTCTATAAATTGTCAAGAAGATATAAGAATGTCTAAAGTGTTATTGGAAGTTATTTTGAAATAGGGTTCTAGTGTCTGCGTCCAAGTGTGTGTGTGTGTTTATGTCTGAATCGGATTAAAGCCAGCTGGTCTAGAGGCTTTGATGTATAGAAGAAAAGTAAATTTGAAATGTTACAGAGGATAAAAGAGTGTGAGGAGAGCGGAGATGCAGGATAAAAGAACGCAAGGAGAGCGGAGACACAGGATAAAAGAGCGCGAGGAGAGCGGCGGAGACACAGGATAAAAGAGCGGGAGGAGAGTTCCAGGGAGCAGAGTTGGAGGGCGGAGATCCAGAGAGGTGAGTATTAAAAACCTTACCTCAGGGATTCATGGACCTTGGGTCTTAAAAAAAAATTAAAAGTGGCACCATGGTAAATCTGTGACCTGATTGGCTGGTAGAGAATCTACACTGAATTTGAAACTAAAACACTGTTAAACTAATTAAACCAAATAAATTAACCACTTAATTAATAAATAGAGGATATCTAGACCAGAATCAGGGTATTACTGTTCTTAGAATTTAGCATTTATAGTAGAAATCTAGCCCTAGGCAACGTATAGTTAATAAGGAGTCAATAAGCAGTTATTAGATTTAAATTAAGTTATTAAATAATTCTAGAAATAGCGGTTGCTGGGGTGAAGTGCTTCACCTGTAGGATGTGGGAAATCTGTGATGCTTCAAGTGTCCTGGACAACTACATCTGCAGGAAGTGTACCCAATTGCAGCTCCTCACAGACCGCATGGATCGGTTGGAGCAGCAGTTGGATGCACTTAGGAGCATTCAGGTGGCAGAAAGCTTCATTGACAGGAGTTTTGGAGACGTGGTCACACCCAAGGTACAGACAGTTGGGTTGGTGACCGCTAGAAGGGGCAGTGCAGAAATCCCCTGTGGCTGTCCCCCTCTCTAACAGGTATACGATTTTGGATACTGTTGGGGGGGATGGCCTAACAGGGGAAAACAACAGCAGTAGCCAGAGCAGTGGCACCATGGCTGGCTCTGTTGTTTAGCTTGGCGGGGGGGTCAAAGCACAGATGAGCAATTGTCATAGGGGACTCTATAGTCAGGGGCTCAGATAGGCGTTTCTGTGGTCATGAAAGAGACACCAGGATGGTATGTTGCCTCCCTGGTGCCAGGGTCCAGGATGTCTCTGATTGGGTACGGGACATTCTGAAGGGGGAGGGAGAACAGCCAGAGGTCGTGGTACACATTGCTACTAACGACATAGGCAGGAATAGTGACGAGGTCCTGCAGCGGGAGTTCAGGGAGTTAGGCAGAAAGTTAAAAAACAGGACCTCTAGGGTTGTAATCTCAGGATAACTCCCTGTGCCATGTGCCAGTGAGGCTGGAAATAGGAAGATAGTGCAGCTGAACATGTGGCTGAACAGATGGTGTAGGAGGGAGGGTTTCCGATATCTGGAGCAGTGGGATCTCTTCCGGGGCAGGTGGGACCTGTACAAGAAGGACGGGTTGCATCTAAAGTGGAGGGGCACCAATATCCTGGCCGCAAGGTTTGCTAGTGTCACTCAGGAGGGTTTAAACTAGTATGGCAGGGAGGTGGGAACCAGAGTAATAGGTCAGCAGGTGAAATAAATGACTGGGAACCAGTGAATATGGCCAGTAGGACTAAGAGGAAGAGCAGGCAGGGAGAAATTACTGAACACAGTGGGACTGGGTGTCTGAAATGCATTTGTTTCAATGCGAGAAGTATAACAGGCAAGGCAGATGAGCTTAGAGCTTGGATTAGTACTTGGGACTATGACGTTATTCCTATTACAGAGACTTGGTTGAAGGATGGACAGGATTGGCAGATAAATGTTCCAGGATTTAGATGTTTCAGGCAGGATAGAGAGGGATGTAGAAGAGGTGGGGGAGTTACACTGCTAGTTAAGGGGAATATCAAAGCTGTATGACAGGAGGACACCTCGGTGGGCTCATGTAGTGAGGCAATATGGGTAGAGCTCCGGAATAGGAAGGGTGCAGTCACAATGTTGGGGGTTTACTATAGGCCTCCCAATTGCCGGCTGGAGATTGAGGAACAGTTATGTAGGCAGATTTTGGAAAGATTTAAAAGCAATAGGGTTGTTGTGGTGCGTGATTTTAACTTTCCCTATATTGACTGGGAATCACTTAGTGCTAAGGGTTTGGATGGTGCAGAATTTGTAAGGTGCATCCAGGAGGGCTTCCTGAGACAATATGTAGATTGTCCAACTAGGGAAAGGGCAATACTGGACCTGGTTTTAGGGAATGAACCCAGCCAGGTGGTCGAAGTTTCAGTAGGGGAGCATTTTGGGAAAAGTGGCCATAATTCAGTAAGTTTCAAGTTACTGGTGGATAAGGATAACAGGAGTCCTTGAGTTAAGGTACTTAATTGGGGAAAGGTTAATTATAACAATATTAGGCAGGAACTGAGGAATCTAGACTGGAGGTGGATGTTTGAGGGCAAATCAACAACTGACATGTGGGGGGCTTTCAAACGTCAGTTGATAAGAATTCAGGACCGGCATTTTCCTGCTAGGATGAAGGATAAGCATGGCAAGTTTCAGGACCCTTGGATAATGAAGGATATTGTGAGATTCAAAAAGAAAAGGGAAGCATTCATAAGGGCTAGAAGGCTGGGAACAGATGAAGCCCATGGAAAATATAAAGAAGGTAGGAAGAAACTTTAGGAAGGAGTCAAGAGGGCTAAAAGGGGTCATGAAAAGTCACTGGCAACCAGGATTAAGGAAAATCCCAAGGCCTTTTATACATATGTAAAAAGCAAGAGGGTAGCCAGGGAAAGGGTAGGCCCACTCAAGGACAGAGGTAGGAATCTGTGTGTGGAGCCAGAAGAAATGGGAGAGATACTACATGAATACTTCTCCTCAGTATTCACCAAAGAGAAGGACTTAGTGGTCGATTTGTCAAGGAAAGAGTGTGTAGATAGCCTGGATCATGTTGAGATCAAAAAAGAGAAGGTGTTAGGCGTCTTGAAGAATATTAAGGCGGATAAGGCCCCAGGGCCAGATGGGATCTACCCCAGAGAACTGAGAGAGGCAAGGGAGGAGATTGCTGGGGCCTTGACAGAAATCTTTGTATCCTCACTGGCTACGGGTGAGGTCCCAGAGGACTGGAGAATGGCCAATGTTGTTCCATTGTTTAAGAAGGGTAGCAGGGATAATCCAGGAAATTACAGGCTGGTGAGCCTTACGTCAGTGGTAGGGAAATTATTGGAGAAGATTCTTCGTGACAGGATTTACTACCATTTGGAAGCAAATGGGCGTATTAGTGAGAGGCAGCATGGTTTTGTGAAGGGGAGGTCGTGTCTCACTAACTTGATCGAGTTTTTTGAGGAAGTGACAAAGATGATTGTCGATGGAAGGGCAGTGGATGTTATATACATGGATTTCAGTAAGGCCTTAGACAAGGTCCCTCATGGCAGACTGGTAAAGAAGGTAAAGTCGCACGAGATCAGAGGTGAGCTGGCAAGATGGATACAGAATTGGCTTGGTCATAGAAGACAGAGGGTAGCAGTGGGAGGGTGCTTTTCGGTGAAGGAGAGCTGTGACTAGTGGAGTTCTGCAGGGATCAGTGCTGGGACCTTTGCTGTTTGTGGTATACACAAATGATTTGGAGAAAAATGTAACTGGGCTAATTTGTAAGTTTGCAGACGACACTAAGGTTGGAGGAGTTGCAGATAGTGAAGAGGATTGTCAAAGGATACAACGGGATATAGATCAGTTGGAGACTTGGGCGGAGAAATGGCAGATGGAGTTTAATCTGGACAAATGCGAGGTAATGCATTTTGGAAGGTCTAATACAGGCAGGAATTATACAGTAAATGGCAGAGCCCTTAAGTGCATTGATGGGCAGAGGGATCTGGGTGTACAGGTTCACAGGTCACTGAAAGTGGCAACGCAGCTGGATAAGATAGTCAGGAAGGCATATGGCATGCTTGCCTTCATTGGCAGGGGTATTGATTATAAAAGCTGGGAAGTCATGCTGCAGCTTGGTTAGGCCACACTTGAAATATTGCGTGCAATTCTGGTCACCACATTACCATGATATGGAGGCATTGGAGAGGGTGCAGAGCAGGTTTACCAGGATGCTGCCTGGTCTGGAGGTTATTAGCTATGAGGAGAGGTTGGAGAAACTTGGATTGTTCTCACTAGAGTGACAGAGATTGAGGGGTGACTTGATAGATGTTTATAAAATTATGAGTGGCATGGACAGTGTAGATAGTCAGAAGCTTTTTCCCAGGGTGGAAGAGTCAATTACTAGGGGACATAGATTTAAGGTGAGAGGAGAAAACTGTAGAGGAGATGTGCAGGGCAAGTTTTTTACGCAGAGGGTAGTGAGTGTCTGGAATTCGCTGCCAGAGGAGGTGGTGGAAGCAGGTACAATATTGGTGTTTAAGAGGCAGCTTGACAAATACATGAATGGGATGGGACTAGAGGGATACAGACCCCGGAAGTGCAAAATTTTTTAGTTGATGGGCAATGTGATCGGCGCAGGCTCGAAGGGCCGAAGGGCCTGTTCCTGTGCTGTACTTTTCTTTGTTCTTGTTCTTTGTTAATTAGGTAAATTATAAGGTGAAGCGTAAAGGGGGAAATTTTCATTTTTAAATAAACCATTCAAAAGAATGGGTGAAATATTACACCTAGAAGAAGCTTACTAATAAAATTGGTGTTATGAAAGGGTTTTATTGTTAGAAGAGATAGTTCAAAAAAACTAGTGATACAATGGGAATTTGCATTCAAAGAGGAAAATATGTACATAGGAAGAGAAGGCTATTGGTAAAAGGTAGAGGGATTCTAAGATCTAAAGTGTCCAGCCTGTAAGACTCAAGCCGCAGTCTGCAAGGACCCAGAGCTGAAAGAAACTCATTTTGAATGCGACTGTCCTGAGTGTAGGGGTGCTAAACAGGAACGGGTGAAGGCAGGCACGCTGCCCGTGATCTGCTACGCACCGCCATTTTATGTGGGCGGGCCAATTAAGGCCCGCCCAGCGTGACACACACCCGGAAGCACTGAGTGCTCCCTGTGCAGCCGGTGGGAGTAGGCTGAGTCGGGGCCTGCGGTCTTTCGTGCATGCATGTGGAAGAGCGCAGAAATCTCCCTGAGGCACAGAGCTGCCTCAGGGAGATTAGTTTGATTCGTAAAAATTTTAATAAAGAAAAAAAATTTTTAAGGCATGTCCCCTCATGTGACAGTGTCACATGAGCTGGGACACGTCAATAAACTTTAATAATAACTTTCATTCAATTTATAAACACTTCATGAAACCTCATCCTGCCCACGGATGAGGTTTCATGATAAATGCAAAGGCCGCCTGGGCTCTTCACCTGCCTGCCAGCCTTAAGGTTGGATGGGCAGCTCAGTTAATCACTTCAATTAGTTTTTAAATTGCCTTAATAGACCTTTGACAGTTCAGCGAGCGCGCAGCCGACTCTGCTGTGTGTCAGCCGAACTGAGGATCAGGATGACGTGCGGTATCATCGGGATGCATGGCCGATGTCACTGCATGTCATTTTACACATCGGTGAGTGGGGCCCACCCCCGCTCGCTGACACGAAGATTCTGGCTTATGCGTTTTACTGTTGCCTTAACAGAGGTGTAACTGAGAGTCAGATTAATTAGGGGATTTTTTAGAAGCTATTATCGTAGTGATTTGTAGACATATGTATGTGCTTACAATCTTTTAATTAATAAATATTTAATTTAGTGTTATAAAAAGCTCTTGAGACTTGGTGGTCTTATTATAACTGAATTCAAAGCCTGCATCGCGAAACATACAAATTGCAAAAATTGGTTATGACAGTTGTTTCAAGTTTCCTACTGGGATTTGAACAACTCAGCATTTACCATTGGCTGTGCCATGATAATTTGCAAGTTGTTATTGTAAGTCTTTGAAGTACGCTGGTGCGTCACTCATCAAAAGTCAGGAGAGCAATTGCAATTTAAAAGGGAAATGTGACATGAGAATTAATATCATACAACTCCTTCCCAATATTTAATTCTTATTACTTGGAAAACAGGTGGCATAATAATGTAATCAAAGATAATTGTAAAAAGTTCAGGTGGTTTCTGCAGCTGGCTCTGGTGCTCACTGAGGACATTAAATAAAATTAGTTCCTGGGATTCCAAGAGTTGACATATTCCAAGAGACCTGACATAAAAAAATCAGACATCAAGATGCAACTTACTTAGGCAGACCCCGTATCTCCCATTTATTTCAATGCTGTAATAGAGAACACAAGACAATGTGATTGCTGCATTGCTAACAGTGATGAATGAACATGATGCAGTCTATTAAATGCTGGCTGACTTACCACAGATCAGCCCTTCAAATCTCAAACCATAATCACTCATTCACTGAACACAGTAGAATCAGTGTCTGAAAGGAAAGTTATAGAAATGATACTGGGAAAGATTTCAATTTGGCAAAATACTTGATAAAGTGCAAAATTTGGTGCATCATTGAATATACTGTATATACATGTCCACTTGTAGATACCCATTTGTACATGCTCATCAATGCACAGTTTTGGGTTTTTTTCCTCTAAGGCACCACGAAATGCCCTTCTGAAGACTGACTTCTGGTGGCCAATATCCCTCTGCCCCTCAGTGAGAAGCCCAGAGCATTACAGATATTTGCAAGTGAGCTAACCTTATGTTATCGAGTGAAACCAGCTCACCTCTGGTTGTGTATGTGTGGAGTGTCTCAACAGCAGCAACAATGCAGCAGAAGACAAGGCTGTATTATTGGCTCTGTTTCTTGACTAACTGATCTATCGGGGGAAATTTTATCTGCCGAGCTTTTGCTTCTGCCACTTCTAATGTCTGCATCTATTTTCAGATCTGTCTCTAATTGGCTCAAAGGCTAATCTTTCAACCAATCAGGAGGCACACCATTGAGGATTAACCTGATTACATGATCACAGTGACCGGCCAAACAACTAATAACATTGGGCTCACCAGCAAATGGAAAGTAGGTTGCGATAACATTGGGGCGGAGCTGGCATTGTTGCTGGACTAGTAATCCAGCGACCCAGGGTAATGCTCTGGGGACCTGGGTTCGAATCCTGCCACAGCAGATGGTGGAATTTGAATTCAGTAAAAATCTGGAATTAAAAATTAAAGCCATTGTTGTAAAAACCCATCTGGGGGAAATCTGCTGTCCTTACCTGGGGGGCCTTACCTGGTCCTACATTTGACTCCAGACCCACAGCAATGTGGTGACTATTAATGCTGACATCCAATGAGTAACCATCAGCTTGTCGCCCTTGGAACAGAAAGTCAAAGTTCTCTGAATAGGATGCAGAGATACTTCTAAAAGGTGAAACACCAACAGATTAGTTTTAAGAATATAATTCTCTTCATGTTTCACTTGTGTCTGCATTTTATGGTGTTTAGGCACTATTATTAAAATTTTGGCTGCATATTTTATGACCATGAAAGAAAATCTTGTGATCCCAATCCTTGTTGTGCTGCTGTCCAGCCCCCTGTCTAGTTTTGGATTTATAGAGCTTACTTGGTAAGGGTACATGCCACAACTAGTTATTTTGGCATTGAACTCTGAGGATTAGTCAGATATTAGCTTTTGAAATGATGACATTAATTGCATTTGGCAAGATAATTAATGGTATCAATGGCTCAATGAATGTTTTTTCCATTGGTAGGTACAGCTTACAGTGTACTGATCCACTTGAGGTGGAATTTTATGGTCCCCCACTGACTGGTTTGGAGTTGGGGTGGGAGGGTGGTGCTGAGCTCATAAATGCAGCCTGTCTGCCACCTGCCCACCCATCCCAACACATGTCTCATTTTACAGGGAGTGCTAGAGGCATCGGGCAGCCTGCCCACCCTTGGACCTATTGAGGCCCTTAAGTGGCCAATTAATAACCACTTAAGTGCCTCATTCCACAGCATGGGAGAACAATGCCAGACGGGCAGCCTGGCTGCTTTTATTGGGTGAGCTGGTGTTGGACAAGGGGGTTCCCATTGGCTGTACACCCCCCCAACCCTTCCCCAGTTAATATCCCGCCCCCCTACTTCAAACCTCCCTCCCCCTACCAGATTCCCACACCCGGCCCCCCTCCCCTAAACCACCTCGCTGGGGCCTGTCTGGCTGGACTTAACTGAAGGCCAGCCTCCATTAGCTCCTCTTCTTTAGGGACTAGCTATAGTCCCAGCAGTCCTGTTCGAACCTGGCACTGCTGGGTCCACAAAGCAGCCAATCAGATTGGTCAGCAGCTCTCTAGGCTGGGACTTCCTCCTGAGTGAAGGGCGGAAGTCCTTTCTCCAACCGATTAAGGCTCCATGGAGTGTTAAATAACTGTTGGGCTTCCGGTATTGACAGGATGCATTCCCTACTGACTCTTCAAGTGGTAGGGCGGTAACCCAAGCCACCTGAAAAGATTAATTCCTGATGCCCAAGAGCGGAATTTCCAACCAAACGAAGATTTTATGAGGTTCAAGTCTCAACTCAATGCCAAAGATATGAGGCATTGCAGAATTAACTAGGGATTCCAGAAGTTTAGATTTGGCACCAACTCTTAATTTATTCTGTTCAATACAATCTATGGTAAGCATATCAATGAGAAAAAAACTACAGGTGACTTTGTTCAGAAATGTGGGTGCTACTCTCAAAATGAAGACTAGTTGGAAGACCTGCTTGGAGTGAGTCATTACAGATTATCCAGGAATTGAACTGGAAACCATTCCCACCTACCTGTTGGGGCATGCAAGCTCACACCCACATTGCAAATAGTGAGAAAACGTAACCTTCTGTTATCCGATATCGTAGAACTCACTGCACAGACATGTTAGCAATAGTCCCTGAGCATGTACTGATATCACAGTAATCCTTGCTGTACGTCTGTGCTGACATCATGAAGTGCATTGTCAGGTATGCACACAGGCACATTAACATGTCAGCATCTAACTCTGCACGTAGCAATAGGCACATGTGAAAGCAATAAACTGACAGCAACCCTGTTAAAGGAAAATCCCACCACTGATGTAGGTTCACCAGTTTAGTCACAAGGATTTCTGTTTTCCCCTACAGTTTATGAAATACAACCAATCAGGACCGCTTCCCCTCATCCAGGAAGGGTGCTAAAAGACATCAGCAAACAACATGCAGAAGTGCACGTTACACAACGAGCAAAGCACTGTTCCAACAAAGCACACGTGACACACACATCACATTTATCGATGTGCTTAATATGTTTATTTTATTTTTAATACATCTTACAGACTATAATTCTCATCAGAAACCCAAAGTGATCAAATTGTCAGTTGATCCCAAAACAGGAGAGGAAATGGAAGCGGGGCAGCTCAGAAATTACATACGAGTTGAAATATGTACGTGGGCAGAACATTACAATTTAATTATAAGTGTAAAATATAATCCGGAGGAAGGGAAATAGACAAGATGTGTACTTCTTTGTATAATGTTGAAATAGCGAATGATGATTCAAGACTAAACCTGTCCAACTAATGAAGATCAACAAATAATAAAGCAAATGGAGTAGACAAGATAGTATAGTGTAGGTCAAAAGAGGTGATTACCAAACTGGGTAATTCTCTGGTCAGGCTTACCTTGAATAACACAGTCAAGTCTGTTTACCAAGAAACAAGAGAAACATTTAAGTGCTGGAAGCAGTACAATGTAGATTTACTAGAATGATACCTGGAAAGCAAGGGCTAAATTACAAGGAGAGGTTGCATGAACTACATTTGTATGCTCTGGAATTTACAAGGTCCAGAGGTGATTCCATCCAAGTTTTCAAGATATTAAGGGAAACAGATATGGTAGATAGAGGGAAACTATTTCTGCCGTGTTGGGGAGTCTTGGACAAAGGGGCAACGTCTAAAAATTAGAGCCAGACCTTTTTTAGGAGTCAAGTTAGGAAGCACTTCTACATGAAAGGGTAGAAGTTTGGAACATATAACAAGGAGCAGTAGGCCATTCAGTCCCTCGAGCCTGCTGTGCCATTTAATAAGATCTTGGATGATCTGATAGTAAACTGAAATCTGCGTCCCACCTACACGCAATAACCTATCACCCCCTTGCTCTCTTCTGCAAATAGGAGTTGATGCTAGGTCAATTTTTAATTTTAAATTGGAGATTGATTGATATATTTTTGTTCACCAAAGGCATTAAGGGATATGTGACAAAGGTGGGTATGTGGAGTTGGATCACAGGTCATCCACGATCTTGTTAAATGGCAGAACAGGCTCGAGGAGTTAAATAGCTTATCCCTGCTCTAATGTTCTATGATAGTCATAAGGCTGATCCCCAGTGTCAATGGTCTGAGATATGAGGAAATATTCGGGAAAATTATGCTTTTCAGCCTGGCATTTGAGAGGTAATCTGATAGAAGTGCATCAAATAATTTAAAATATGGCAGCAGTAAATCTGAAATATCGCTTAGAGAGTAAGACAATGGGGCTTGGGTTCAAATAAGTGAAGATAATTTTAGGACTGCTTTCAAGAAATTCTTCACAAAGAGCGATTGACATATGGAATAATCTTCCAGACAGAGCAGTGGAGGCAAAACCCCTGGAATTAATTAATAAATAATTGGATGTACAATGGGGAGATGTTACGAACTCTCTGAATAGATGAAATTAGATAGTCTGAATGGCTATCTTCATTTGTATTTATCTTGTGTAGCAGTAGTTCTGTGATTATAAACTATCCAATACAAAATGCAGTAGAGAATTACAGAAGCCACTGGGAATAAACACTTGGTGACTGTTTTCTCTGCCTGGGGAATCTGAAACATGGGGGCACAGTCTCAGGATAATTGATCATTTTTTTCACTCAGAGCGTTGTGAATGCTCCATTATTGAGTATACTTACGGCTGAGATAGACACATTTTTGGTTTCTCAGGGAATCGAGGGATTCCAGAAGTAGTCAGGAAAGTTGACTTAAGGCAGAAGATCAGCAGGCTCAAAGGGCCAGATGGCCGACCTGCTCCTATTTCTTCTGTTCTTATGACCTAATGGAAGAAATAGGCAACATACGTTACTGGAGTACTGGTGGATTATCATCTCCTGAACTTCCTTTTCAGGCTGTCACTGTTCTTTTTACAAGTTCATTTTGAGACCCCTGTTGCAGTATTTTGTGCATGGAGGATAATGCTATAATTTTGAAGGACTTCTCTGCATCATCATGTAAGTCTTGTTTCCAACTGACTTGGAAATCTTAAGGATGCTATGCATTTTAAGTGCCATTAAGAGCCTAGTTATGTGTTCTCTTTTGGATACGCAGTTATCAGTCATGTCAGATAATTCAAGTATCAGAGGAGAAAATTCTCCTTTGCTTCTTCGAAAGACACATCCTATTGACTCAGAATGAAATCCTTCTTAATTAAATTTTATTACACCCTCATGGGAGGTAGACATCTCAAGTTGCTGCCGTCGATGCAATGTCATTTTTGGGTGTTTTTACAGAGATACACCAAAGAAACAGGTCATTCAGCTCAAAAATTCTATGCCTGTGTTTAGATTTCACACTAGCCTCCTTGCAAGATACTTTATCACAGACATTCCTACATTTCCTTCTATTTCTTTCTCTCTTAATGTTCCACATTCCCACAACTTTCTGACCAAAGTCATTTCTCCTGATTTTCTTATTGGGTTTACCAAGACCATTAGTTCTGGACTGCCCCATGTTTGGAAATCTTCACTGCATCCACCCTGTCAAACCCCTGCATCATTTTAAAGGCCTCTGTTGGGTCTCCCCTTTTTCTGGAGAAAAGGTCCCCAGTCTGTTGAGAATTTTCTGCTAGTTGTACCCTTTCAATTCTGGTATCATCCTTGTAAATCATTTTTTGCACTTTCACCAGTAATTCTCCATCCTTTTTGTAATATGCAGATCAGAACTGTGCACAGAATTGTGATCTAACTAAGGTTTTGAATAATGTGAACCTTGCTTTTCTGCTTTTGCGGAGCAGCACTCACCTAAGTGCCAAGTGTCACAATCTCCAGCCACTAAACTCATGCACAAGGTACTCAAACTTTGGAAAGGTATTATGGTAAAGTTGACAAGGAAGCACAGAATGAGACAGAATAGCAACAGTGAGGAAATCACCTGCTATAGGGTTAATATGCAAAAACTGATGTGTTCTTCTGAATTATATTGGGAACCTTGCAAATCCATTTTCACACATAGAATGTTAAATAACTGGTCAGCTTGAACAGTCACTTGATTTTATACAGTAGAAATTAAGAAGGAGCGTAAACAAATAGTTGCCTCACTTGTCTGTCCTGCAATTTTCCATGGAGCATACAACAGCACTAATGGCATCTATGTAGCATATGTCGGTTATGCAGCTCTTCTCTGTTGGAAGATTTCTTATAAATGCTTCCACTGCTCCTACATTCCTTCAGTGCTCCAACTTTCAAGATGTGGTTAAATATGGCTTCCACTCACTTAGACAATAGTTACGGACAGACAAGGAGAGGTCAGGCTGGGACTTCATGGATATTTGCTGGTTCAGTACATTTTGAGTAATGTTAGGAAATGGAGATAATTTAAGTAAGTTACATTCATATTTGTGGGTGTTTTAGCTTTAAAGTTTAAGTTTGATTTGTACTTCTGTATGTGTGTGTTAAGAAAGTTTCACATTGAAAGGAAGCTTGCATTTCTAATGAGGAGTTTTATGACTCCTAAAGAAAAGGTAAACATACAAGGGTAGAAGAGTTGGGCTGTTGCCTTGCAATAGGGGGCCAGAGAGGTAGGTCCCTCCCACAGCCACACACACACACAAGAGAAACGACAGTCTGTTTTGGAAGCTTTTGGAGTTCAGCTGGTTTTAAAGTTGCTGCCAGGAGAGACTGGAGCAAAGGGGACAGATAGCCCAAGCTAAGGAATCCCCCAAAAATCCAGGAGAGTGGAAAAGGGGAAAGTGCAAAGAAGACTTTCTAGTCAAAGGTCTAGGCAGGAATCTGAAAATGGTCCTGTTAAGTGAAGTGAAGTGTGAGGGGCAGAGATAAAGGCTCCAAGCTTCAAATTTAATGAGACAAAAGCTGCAGTAAGCAGATTTAAGGAAATAACAGCTTGCATGAGGCAAGAAGATCCAAAGGGACAACTGAAGGTCTGTAACTCTTTGCTATGGGCATGTGAAGTAGTGGTGTACTGTTGACAGCTGAGTCAGTAGGAGGGAGGGTGTAGAAGACGGCTTGAATGCACGTGGTGACCCAGGGGAAAGGAACATCGGAAGGAGAATTCAAAACCCTTGAGGTGAACCTTCGTGGAAGGCGTCTGACAGAAAGTGTCGATTTGGGAGAAGATTCCAAAGTCTTGGAGAATGGAGATTGAAAACCTTCCAGTGAAGGATGGAATTCAGTGAAACTGGTTAGCTCATGGTGTGACAAGTGTCCGTGGTGAGTTGATGAGAGATCCATAGCATCTGGTTTGAGGTGAAAATGGTCGCTTGGTTTTACAGTGTGGTGTGCCTGACCACAGGGTGCCTATTGATACATGGACTGTGTACCTACTGTGAACATTAGAGTATAAGATAGCTTTTGTAACTTGTGTTATCCTTACAAATCTTATATTTCTGTAAAGGTGTAGTTGTGGGTGAAGGAGTATTGTCATATAGTCATCTTTTCTTGTCAAACAAATGTTTTATTGTTTTCTTAAGAGCTCATCAGCTGACTCATGTGCCTCTGTTCAGTAGCTACCCTCCATGTAAACAAACAAACAAATAAAAGTTAGGATCTATCAAGCTGGGTTCCCCCCGAGGATCAGACTTGTCGAAGGGTAATCTCAGCTGGGATCATAACAGTAGATAGATGCAGCAACAACCAGTTGCTACTTATGCCAGGGAGAGTTCTATACCAACTCACAGGCCTGCACAAGTGACATTCAGCATGGCCTATGAAAGCAGTGAATCATTTGGAGCAAAGGAATATTCTATTCTGATGTAGATGAAGCAGAGTTAGCTACAGATACAGAAAACAGTCCTCCTCTATCCCATACATTTTGCCAGTTGGTTGTACAACTACCATCAATGCTAATCCATCAGCTTTGGGGTATTTAACAGTGCCCATGCACAAGCAACATGGAGAAGTTTATAACACACAGGAGCAAGAGCGGCAGTAAACCATATTGAATATATATGCTACAAGCACTGAGAATTTGAAATAAATTTGTCAATAGTTTTTCTTGCAGTGTGCCATTATCACTTTGTGCAGAAAAGAATCGGATGTCAAACAGCAAAAAGGCTGACTGCAATGGTGAGTTCTATGGATGGCTGCCTTATAGACTATGTACTGAAGAAGGAAGTAAACTCCCTAGCACTGCTCATGCTTGATGGATGGCTGACCATCCCTACAGGTCTCCATATCACAGATAACACATTTCACTCATCACTTCTTCCTTTTTTGCCACGTCCAGGTAATTGGTTCTGTTATGGTAACTTCAGTGCTAAAAGCTGCACAACGCCTATGTTTTTTTTATTCATTCACGGGATGTGGACTTCGCTGGCTGGGCCAGCATTTATTGCCCATCCCTAGTTGCCCTTGAGAAGGTGGTGGTGAGTTGCCTTCTTGAGCAGCTGCAATCCATGTGGTGTAGGTACACCCACTGTGCTGTTAGGAAGGGAGTTCCAGGATTTTGACCCAGTGACTGTGAAGGAACGACGATTTATTTCCAAGTCAGGATGTTGAGTGACTTGGAGGGGAACTTCCAGGTGGTGGTGTTCCCATCTATCTGCTGCCCTTGTCCTTGTAAGTGGTAGTAGTTGTGGGTTTGGAAGGTGCTGTCTAAGGAGCCTCGGTGAATTCTTGCAGTGCATCTTGTAGATGGTACATACTGCTGCTACTGTGTGTTGGTGGTAGAGGGAGTGAATGTTTGTGGATGTGGTGCCAATCAAGTGGGCTGCTTTGTCCTGGATGATGTCCAGCTTCTTCAGTGTTGTAGGAGCTGCACTCATCCAGACAAGTGCGGAATATTCCATCACACTCCTGACTTGTGCCTTGTAGATTGTGGACAGGCTTTGGGGAGTCAAGGGGTGAGTTACACATTGCACGATTCCTAGCCTCTGACCTGCTCTTGTAGCCACAGTATTTATATGGCTAGTCCAATTCAGTATCTTGTCAATGGCAACCCCCATGATGTTGACAGTCGGGGATTCAGCAATGGTAATGCCATTGAACATCAAGGGGTGATGGTTGGATTCTCTCTTGTTGGAGATGGCCATTGCCTGACACTTGTGTGGCACGAATATTACTTGCCACTTGTCAGCCCAAGCTTGGATACTGTCCAGGTCTTGTTGTATTTGGACACGGACTGCTTCAGTATCTGAGGAGTCATGAATGGTGCTGAATATTGTGCAATCATCAGCGAACGTCCCCACTTCTGACCTTATGATGGAGGGAAGGTCATTGATGAAGCAGCTGAAGATGGTTGGGCCTAGGACACTACCCTGAGGAACTCCTGCAGTGATGTCCTGGAGCTGAGATGACTGACCTCCAACAACCACAGCCATCTTCCTTTGTGCTAGGCTTATCTTCAACTAGTGGAGAGCTTTCTCCCTGATTCTCATTGACTCCCCTTGTTCTGCCCTTTCATCCTCCTCCTTCATAGAAAATGTACCTGCACTTGCTAAAGCAACTATGCTATTCTTGGGCAGAAAGTCACATTTCCATCATTCCTGCAGTGATACTTTGCCTGTTTTGATCTCATTGGGGCGGAAAATTCATAGTCCTTCTGGCACACTCCTATCACTGCAAATCAGGTGGGGACCAGATCCGTTAAGTCACAGCCTTGCCTCAGTGTTTTAGTCAGTGGGAATCTTCACCCAACCACATCAGGGCCACTGAGGCACAAGGACTAGGTCCAAGGACTGGGAATCCCAAGGTTGGGAATGCCTGCAACCCCAACACTAAGAGGCCAGCAGGAGCATCAGCAGTCAGAAGCCAAGCCATCAAGTGACACATGCAAGTTCTACTTTCTGGTCCAAACCAAGGTGAGGGACCATTTATTTTAGGGAAAAAGAGTTAGATGGTTCAGGGATTTCATGATGATTTCTTTGCCGATGTGGGAGTAGAGAGTCAGTGAAAGTAAAAGTCATGAAAGATGTAACACTGGCTGCCAAATTTACCTTTGCCAGCTTGGTACCAACACAAAAATTCAAGGTCAGCCTTCTGGACTGTAGTTGTCACCGTGAGATTCATTGCCCTCCTTTATGCTATTACATCCGGTCCCTGGGGGAGTTCCAAATTGTTAACTTCATGAACAGGATCCCAATTTTGTCACGTTCCCGGGTGAAGAGGAACAAGTTGGCTCCCATTATTTATTGAACCCCCTCGGTTGGTCACAACAAGGTCAATTTAAAAGGGATCCCTCCACCTTGTTGATACCTCTTAACAGTCCATATGTATTTATTTTCAGAAGGAGTCAATTTAACCAAGCTTTCTTGAGTCAAAGAATGAGTAAGTTTATTAGTTACTAAACACCCAAGAAAAATACTAAAAAATCAACAGACATACACACAGATCAGCAATGAGAAGTTAAGAGTCCAAATAAAAGTTTTTTTAAGAAGATATACAAATCAGTCTTTGGCTTGTCCATGAGGCCATGGCAAAATTGCAAAATGTTGTGGCTGTTAAGTTGGGTGATTCTGGTAGAACTGCCTTTGGCAGTTTCACAGTGGGTTTGGAGACACTTGGTTCGGCAGGATAGCTGAAGAAGCTGTCCTAGTTCCTTTTTGATTGTGGCTTCTGCTGCCTTGCTTCTAGCAACAGAGAGAGACTTCACCTGCAACTGCAGGGATGACTAGTTGGTCATTTTGTTGCTGTCACACACACAGCACACTAGCACATTAGCACTTCCCTGCAGCTAGCTTTTTGATTCATTTTTCCCTGTGTATTCCTTCAAGGGGAAAAAAAAACCATGTCTTGCTCCCAGAATCTGTTTTCTTTGATCTCCTGCCATTTTACACACTCTGAGAAATGAATCAACAGGAGATGGACTTTAGATGGTTGCTGAGACATGGTAGTCAATCTTTTGTCTCTGCAACCGCTGGAGATTAAAGTTCAGTCTTTTGCATTTTTCCTATCTCCCTTTTAAGTGTCTCTGCATGAAGAAGGTCATGACATTTTTCAGGTGCAACATTCTATGTTCTTTCAGGATAGGTCTGTCAATATAATCGACATTGGAATTTGTCCAGAAAGTGATCACTTTACATTATCAGCCATCTTTTGCTCAGTGTCCTTGCTTGTATTTCTTCAAAAACACACACGCGTCTTCCTTTAGAAGTTCAATATGCCCATAAGTAATTTGTGACTGTAATTGGCTTTTATGACAATTCCATGACAAAGCTGGATGGTTTGGATGTTGGTAGTCCTTGTGTCCAATGTTGCGATTGCAGAAATGGTGGTAATTATGATGTATGACATCAGATCATCGTTATTTTTCAATTTCAAGCTACACATCTATACCTAGCTATGTTCAACAGCCCTTATCATTTATTCTGAAAAACCTTGAGAGTGGCAGGGTCTGGCATGAAGCTGGTGAACCTGGTTTTGTGCCTCTGTTCCTGACGCTGCAGATATGTTTCAGATCTGGTGGCGTGGCAGCAGAAGATCCTGCCTCTGAAACATGGCATCTGGAACTACACATTATAGTTGTTTGGTCGTACAGAACATGAGTATTTCTGAAAAAAAGAGGCACGTTGAAACTTTTCATCTTGCACTTATCAGGACACCATAGGAATACCAATATAAGGGGAAAACAACAATTTATACTGTATGTGATCAATCAGCATTGTCATCACATACAGTATAAATTGTTGTTTTTCCCCTGTATTGGTATTCTTGTGGTGTCCTGATGAGTGCAGGATGAAAAGCTTCAACATGTCTCTTTCTTCAACAAAACTGTACATTAAATGAATATGATATTATAGATTACAGATAATCCAAGAGTGACTGTTCATGGTGACAAAACTATCACATGATATTCCTCTATCGGCTATTTTCAAGGTAGTGCTGATCTGTTCAAGATGCTACATTAAAATGGTAGAAAAACATATCATAGCTATCCAGACCCCGACCTACAAAATTTGGACCATGGATATTCATTGGCCAAATTTGCACATCACTGCACAAGGGTCAAGCATTCGGCTGCAAGATGAACCTTGCACCAGTTTTTTATTTATTCTTTCAAAGGATGTGGGCATTGCTGGCTAGGCAGCATTTTTATTGCCCATCCCTAATTGCCCTTGAGAAGGTGGAGGTGAGTTGCCTTCTTGAGTCGCTGTAGTCTATTTAAAAAGCCACTCAACAATTTGCAAGTAAAGTGCTTATGATCTACTTTTGGTTAGGCTGAGTTTATGGAAGTATTGTGTTTGCAGTTAGTTTTTGACAATTGACGCTTACAACCAAGGAAGTCAGAGAAATACCTGGTCGAGTTATGGAGGCTGTGGTTGCGCTAGTTCTCGGTCTGCAACATGACCAGGCCAAGGAGCAGAGGATGTAGAGAGCGGAATTTCTGTAAAGATGCAGGAAGAAGAGAGCTTTCTATAGAAAAACATATATACCAATGGTTCTCAGAGAGCAATTCTTCTATCTTTACCTGACCCAAGAGCAGTGCCTGAGCCAATTCAGGTTCAACAACCTGACCTGGAGCCACACACCAAGGTGAGATCCCTGCCAGTAACTGTGAAGGCCACCAGCACCCTCAAATTTTAGGTTTCCAGGTTCTTCCAGGTGGATGCATGCTATCTTGAAGCAGCCATGACGTATTTATCTGCACTAGTCAGCTCTACACATTGTCTTTGAGTCTCTTAGAAGAACTGGAGGCTGGCAGCCTTACATTTGGCAGATGCTCCCCTGCTACTATCCAGTCACATGAGCAGAACAGGCCTTCAATGAGAGCCACAGATCGAGCCATTAGGAACATTGTCAGCAAGAAGTGGCCTTCTCAATCTTGACTGCTCACAGGGAGCACTGCAGAGCATGCCATGGAGGGTCTTGTAGTTTGTCGTGTTCTGCTGAGGCTTTGCTATTATGAGGACACAGCCATTACCTCCACAGTTCTAGAGGTAATCTCAGGAGGAGGGAGGTAGAAGGAAGCCCTAATCCCTTGTAGGCAGTGAGAGTTGTGTGTGAGACTAGAAGCATTGGAAGCTGTGTGTGGGTGAGGTGGAGTATGTGAATCTTAGGCATGAGTCTTGGGTGCTATTGAGTACAACTTGGTGAGTACTGGGTGTTCAGTGCATTAGACAGCCTGCGAGGCTGATGGTTTAGTGAGTATGAGATGTGATGTGATGATGCATTTATTGACTATCATCAGATGGGTGAAGTTAATAACCACCTTTCTGCACTGCTGCCCAGTCCTCAGGGCCAGACTTCAGGCATTGACCTTCCTGGCCACCAGCTTCTGCTGACTTCTGAAGATATATATGGAGAGCCTCATGGTGCCCTGAGAAAACATGGCTTCTCTCCTTCTATCCAACTTCATTACCAGTGCCTCCAGAGCAGCTTTGGTGAATTTTGGAGCCCCCTCCCTTGTTTGTAACTCTTTTGAGTACAAACACGTTTTCATCTGTTCCTATTCAGATGAAGTTACATTGTTTCATAGTTTGCCATTGTGAGATTTGAACTCTTGATAATCTTTTAAATGAAAACAATTAAACCAAATCAACAAAATTGGGATAAATCAGGCACAGCCCCTAATTCAGGTCAGCTGTAAAACCAAGAACAAAGTTTAAAGGAAACTTACAAACTTTAAATCAAAATGTGATTAAAGGGGTCAACAAAACACCCCAGTCCCCGCGGTGCCCACCGAGCATGGAAGGCCTCGAGAGTGCCAGCAGACACCGCGTGCTCCCTCTCCAGGGACATCCGGCAGCGAACGTAGCCACGGAAGAGGGACAAACAATCGGGCGGGACTCCCCCGTCGATCGCCCGCTGCCTGGACCTGTTAATGGCCAACTTGACCAGGCCCAGGAGCAGGTTCACGAGGAGGTCCTCCTCCTTCCCGACCCCCTTCCGCACCGGGTGCCCATAGATCAGGAGCGTGGGGCTGAAGTGCAAACAAAACATCAATAAAAGGTTTTTCAAGTAACTAAAAAGGGAGTGCAGCCTACAACACCCTATGTATACATGGTCCACGGACTCCACAAGACCGCAAAAAGAGCACGTGTCCTGAGAGTCCGTGAACCTATGCATCCTCTTATTATAAGGGACTGCTGCATGCAACACCCTCCAAATAAATTCTATATGCTTTCCTCTATGATGGTCAGTAACTCTTTTGAGTACAAACACATTTCCATCTGTTTCAATTCAGATGAAGTTACATTGTTTCATAGTTTGCCATTGTGAGATTTGAACTCTTGATAATCTTTTAAATGAAAACCAAATCAACAAAATTGGGATAAATCAGGCACAGCCCCTAATTCAGGTCAGCTGTAAAACCAAGGACAAAAATTTAAAGGAACCTTACAAACTTTAAATCAAAATGTGATTAAAGGGGTCAACAAAACACCCCAGTCCCCGCGGTGCCCACCGAGCATGGAAGGCCTCGAGAGTGCCAGCAGACACCGCGTGCTCCCTCTCCAGGGACATCCGGCAGCGAACGTAGCCGCGGAAGAGGGACAAACAATCGGGCGGGACTCCCCCGTCGATCGCCCGCTGCCTGGACCTGTTAATGGCCAACTTGACCAGGCCCAGGAGCAGGTTCACGAGGAGGTCCTCCTCCTTCCCGACCCCCTTCCGCACCGGGTGCCCATAGATCAGGAGCATGGGGCTGAAGTGCAAACAAAACATCAATAAAAGGTTTTTCAAGTAACTAAAAAGGGAGTGCAGCCTACAACACCCTATGTATACATGGTCCACGGACTCCACAAGACCGCAAAAAGAGCACGTGTCCTGAGAGTCCGTGAACCTATGCATCCTCTTATTATAAGGGACTGCTGCATGCAACACCCTCCAAATAAATTCTATATGCTTTCCTCTATGATGGTCAGTAACTCTTTTGAGTACAAACACATTTCCATCTGTTTCAATTCAGATGAAGTTACATTGTTTCATAGTTTGCCATTGTGAGATTTGAACTCTTGATAATCTTTTAAATGAAAACCAAATCAACAAAATTGGGATAAATCAGGCACAGCCCCTAATTCAGGTCAGCTGTAAAACCAAGAACAAAGTTTAAAGGAAACTTACAAACTTTAAATCAAAATGTGATTAAAGGGGTCAACACAACACCCCAGTCCCCGCGGTGCCCACCGAGCAAGGAAGGCCTCGAGAGTGCCAGCAGACACCGCGTGCTCCTTCTCCAGGGACATCCGGCAGCGAACGTAGCCACGGAAGAGGGACAAACAATCGGGTGGGACTCCCCCATCGATCGCCCGCTGCCTGGACCTGTTAATGGCCAACTTGGCCAGGCGCAGGAGCAGGTTCACGAGGAGGTCCTCCTCCTTCCCGACCCCCTTCTGCACCGGGTGCCCATAGATCAGGAGCGTGGGGCTGAAGTGCAAACAAAACATCAATAAAAGGTTTTTCAAGTAACTAAAAAGGGAGTGCAGCCTACAACACCCTATGTATACATGGTCCACGGACTCCACAAGACCGCAAAAAGGGCACGTGTCCTGAGAGTCCGTGAACCTATGCATCCTCTTATTATAAGGGACTGCTGCATGCAACACCCTCCAAATAAATTCTATATGCTTTCCTCTATGATGGTCAGTAACTCTTTTGAGTACAAACACATTTCCATCTGTTTCAATTCAGATGAAGTTACATTGTTTCATAGTTTGCCATTGTGAGATTTGAACTCTTGATAATCTTTTAAATGAAAACCAAATCAACAAAATTGGGATAAATCAGGCACAGCCCCTAATTCAGGTCAGCTGTAAAACCAAGAACAAAGTTTAAAGGAAACTTACAAACTTTAAATCAAAATGTGATTAAAGGGGTCAACAAAACACCCCAGTCCCCGCGGTGCCCACCGAGCAAGGAAGGCCTCGAGAGTGCCAGCAGACACCGCGTGCTCCTTCTCCAGGGACATCCGGCAGCGAACGTAGCCACGGAAGAGGGACAAACAATCGGGTGGGACTCCCCCATCGATCGCCCGCTGCCTGGACCTGTTAATGGCCAACTTGGCCAGGCGCAGGAGCAGGTTCACGAGGAGGTCCTCCTCCTTCCCGACCCCCTTCTGCACCGGGTGCCCATAGATCAGGAGCGTGGGGCTGAAGTGCAAACAAAACATCAATAAAAGGTTTTTCAAGTAACTAAAAAGGGAGTGCAGCCTACAACACCCTATGTATACATGGTCCACGGACTCCACAAGACCGCAAAAAGAGCACGTGTCCTGAGAGTCCGTGAACCTATGCATCCTCTTATTATAAGGGACTGCTGCATGCAACACCCTCCAAATAAATTCTATATGCTTTCCTCTATGATGGTCAGTAACTCTTTTGAGTACAAACACATTTCCATCTGTTTCAATTCAGATGAAGTTACATTGTTTCATAGTTTGCCATTGTGAGATTTGAACTCTTGATAATCTTTTAAATGAAAACCAAATCAACAAAATTGGGATAAATCAGGCACAGCCCCTAATTCAGGTCAGCTGTAAAACCAAGAACAAAGTTTAAAGGAAACTTACAAACTTTAAATCAAAATGTGATTAAAGGGGTCAACAAAACACCCCAGTCCCCGCGGTGCCCACCGAGCAAGGAAGGCCTCGAGAGTGCCAGCAGACACCGCGTGCTCCTTCTCCAGGGACATCCGGCAGCGAACGTAGCCACGGAAGAGGGACAAACAATCGGGTGGGACTCCCCCATCGATCGCCCGCTGCCTGGACCTGTTAATGGCCAACTTGGCCAGGCGCAGGAGCAGGTTCACGAGGAGGTCCTCCTCCTTCCCGACCCCCTTCTGCACCGGGTGCCCATAGATCAGGAGCGTGGGGCTGAAGTGCAAACAAAACATCAATAAAAGGTTTTTCAAGTAACTAAAAAGGGAGTGCAGCCTACAACACCCTATGTATACATGGTCCACGGACTCCACAAGACCGCAAAAAGAGCACGTGTCCTGAGAGTCCGTGAACCTATGCATCCTCTTATTATAAGGGACTGCTGCATGCAACACCCTCCAACCCAGGTCCCCGATAGAAAGGGGGAGGACACCTCCGTAGAGGGCCTCCCATCGGGGGCCTCCGCCGCCGGACGGCAACAAGGCACGCCAGGGCGTGTCTGGTCGACGGACAAGGGCGAGAAAATGGAAGGTGTGCAGCAGCAGTCCGTACAAAAAGCCCCTCTTTGCCGTGCCAAAAGGCACAGAGGTCATGTCCCCGAGGCGGCTCATATTGTGGGGCACCAGCACCTGAGGGAGGGTTCGGGGCTTGGGGCCAATGTGGAATTCTGTCTGAACAGGGGAACGCTCAGACGGAAGACCACCGCTCACCTGGGCCACCTCAAGACCCAAAATAACGTCGGGTCCGAGCACAACCGTTCTCAGGTCTTGGATGGCATCGGCTGCGACCTGGACACTCACAGACGCGCGTCGCGCCAACTCCTGCGGGAGCATCCAGCCCAGTCCTCCGCCACCCAGCACGTCCCCGATCCTGGTCACCCCTGCGGCCACAGTCCTCCTCTCCGCCAACCACTGAAAAGGACGGAGGGGCGGATTCCTGAGCAGCGGCTCTCTGATGATAGCCGCTACTCCTGACGGGGGAGAGCTGCGTCGCGAGGCGACCACTTTCCAGACTTTGATCAGGTCCTGGTAAAAGACGGGCAATGCCTGCAAGGAGCCACCGAGGCCCAGCTGTTCTATAAACAGGAGCTGCACGTCATAATTCAGGCCCTGCACCCGACGGAAGAAATACGTCATCAGGGCACAATTCTATATGCTTTCCTCTATAATGGTCAGTAACTCTTTTGAGTACAAACACATTTCCATCTGTTTCAATTCAGATGAAGTTACATTGTTTTATAGTTTGCCATTGTGAGATTTGAACTCCTGATACTCTTTCAAGTACAAACCTGTTTCCATCTGTTTCAGATGAAGTCACATTGTTCCATAGTTTGCCATTGTGAGATTTGAACTCTTAATCTTGGGGTTACAAACCCAGTGCCATAACCACTTGGCTATTTAGGCCAAGCCCTTGAACTCCTGATACTCTTTTTTGAGTAAACCTGTTTCCATCTGTTTCAGATGAAGTTACATTGTTTCATAGTTTGCCATTGTGAGATTTGAACTCCTGATCTTGGGGTTACAAACCCAGTACCATAACCACTTGGCTATCATACCAGAACTCCTCCCTTGTTTGTATCTAATAGGTCCTGTTGATGGATGTTAAGTACCCAGCAGTTTGAAGTAATAAGGTGAACAGATGTTGAATATTGATTAGTTAATTATACTCAGATGTGTATATAAAGAAGAGTCAGCCAGTACTGGGAGAGATTTTATGAATAAGAGTCAGTCAGCACTGGGAGAGATTTTATAAAGAAGAATCAGCCAGTACTGGGACAGATTTTGTTAGAGTGGAGAAGTAAGCTCTGTGGCAAGCAATAAACAGTCTCCACCAAGGTATCCTAGTCTCAGTGTCATCTTCACAGCCAGGCTTGGGAATTTCTCTGACATTCCTGAGCAGCTGCTCCATTTTGCTTCATATTGATTGTTTCTGTTTCAGTCATTTCCAGACTTGAGTGTTCCAGTGCAGCTTCCCTTTAAGAGGGCCAGACTACCTATAAGAGCTGGAACCTGTGCCTTATATGTTCTTTGACCCCGCTATTGTGCTTACAGACACCCAGCAGCACAGATTACACTGGACTGCATACCAGAATCATGGTAGTGAGGAGGAAGCTTGAAGTTGGCGTGCTACCTACCTCCAGTAGAACAGATGTGGGCTGGTCACAAACAACAACCAGCACAGCCAATTAATGAGGCAGATGTTTAACTCCTATAGATTCTAATTTTTGAACAGTCCAATAAATTGAATTATTGAAAACAATTTTTTGTTTTACAATTTTTTCCCTGAAGAGATCATCTGAGTCTTTATCCCCCAACTTCAAATTACTTGTTTCTTGCATTTTTTCTACATTTCCAGGCACCCTTTCTTCAGTTGAAGAGTGAAAATAAAGTACTATAGCATCAGCGTGTTGCAGGAGTTGGTGGGAGATTGTTCAGCAGTTACAGTTTGTGTTGCAAATTTATCAACGTGTCTCACCACTCTCATAACAAAGACTTCAAAGGTACTTTACAAAGGGTGTGTAGCTGGATATAACCTTTCTCTTTGGATTGCATGTTGAAATTTGTGAGCACTTCTCCAGCAATAATGGTGAGAACCATTTTAAGTCCTTAAGAGGCTTTAATTGTATTAACAGCCAATTGCCAGTAGGCTCAAGCATGTAGTTTTTTTTGCTTCTGTATTTAAATTTTTCATTGGCATTGTTAAGCTTCCCAGTAAAGGACTTTTCCAACAATTGTTGCAAACTGCTCAACAAACTGAAAATTAGGCATTTGACCCCATAAATTAGTGGTGGATAATGCTGGCTGAGAATTTTGTGCAGGATTGAGAACAAATCCAAGGCAAACTAAGAGGCCATCCTTCAGAGTCTGAATTGCAATGTACTCTGCATTGGAAACCTTAAGGGGGTGGCCCACGATTTTGACTGAGGATATAATCTTTGTCAACGCCTTTGGGAATCATAAGAAAAACTTGTGTGTGATGAAATGATCTTTTCAATGCTTACTGATTTAATGCACTGAGTTCCTGGATCATTTCCAGTTTGATCTCTGGTCTATATATAAAAAAAAGTTGATCTGAGCTTTATCAGCTTGATCTCAGCAATTTTGCCATTCAATGTGCATTTTCCTTCCCTATTCATCCTTTCAAATTATTATCTCACTTTCTCTACATTAAACTGCATCTATCACCAATACACCCACGCTGTTAACCTATCTTGTGGGGTGGCACTGGGGGAGTGGTGACAGATCAACACAGCCCATCCTTCTGGGCATATACAGGCTTCTGAGCTGGGGGAAGCTGCATGTAATTAAAGTTTCCACATTTATTTCAGGTATTATTATTAATTTCTACCTGATGGAATGCCACTCACCACATCTTTAAAATCAAGGAAAACACTGTCACCCTCAGCCTCTGCTTTATATAGTCCAACCAGTTTTATCCATAAGGCCACATTCTGCTTAATTCCATGTGCCAATATCTTGGCATAATTCTCTTACATGGTACTTTATCAGATGATTTTTAAAAACCTATTAAAAACTACATCCCCTTGCATTTACTTTATCTACTCTAATGAATTCTGCAAGGCTGGTCACACTTGACCTACCCTTTAGAAATTTATGCTGACCAACCTTAACCAAGATACTTAATAACTTCATCCTAGATGTTACACTTTAGTATTTTTCTGACAAGTGAAATAAGACAAAGTGCTCTCTAAAATCCTGGATTATCTTCGTCTCATTTGACAAGGAAAGTCACCATCGTCAACGTCCAGTCCTCTGGCATGGTCTGCCTTTCCACCAAGTTTGGGAAAATTAAGATTAGCGTTCCACTCTGGCAAAAAGTCAGAATGGCAGAGTTTGTATCTCCAGGGGAAACGTTGATGGATTTTCCAGGGTCAACCTGATTCACATTCTTCTTGTTGACCCTCATAGCATAACTCCCTGGGCAGGTCTGCTTCAATAGTTGAGAAAAAGAGATAGCGTAGGGCTCGGGGGGGCTTGGGACAAGGGTAGATGAGGAGGGAAAGCAATTTATGTGTATAAAAAAATAAACCATGCATTGAGGAATGCATTTGATCACTTGGCGATCAATTGCGTTCCTTATTGTGAACATTTGACATACAAATCCCCTTCGTGCCAGAGAAACATTGGATGCCAGTAATAAGCTGGCATTCTTCGCCTATAGCATTGGTTTAAAATCATTGTTGGAAGTTGCAACATCTGATGTGATTCAATTATTAATGTTCTGTTTGAATTTGGCCACTCATATCAATGGCTGCAGAAATCACAGAAGTGATGCTGACTGACAGAGCGTTTGGTATGATATGGCAGTTTTCCATTCCTGTCCATTTGCAGATTCTTCAAAATCCAAGGGGAAAATCCTAGCTCCCTCTTCGCTGCTATTTTTTCGGGAGCCATCAGGTTCTTGTGATTTGTTTACCTCAAGTTTGAGTAGCTTATTCACTTCTCTTAACGAATAATCTCCACTAACTGTTCAACACCCACTTCAAATGTGGATTTCCAGTATCCACCTGAACACCGAGGCATGATGCTTATGTAATGTATCTGTGTTTCCTCAGGCTTCAAGACAAGCTTGCCTCCTACGTCTATTAAAAGTTCTAAACCTTATTTGGCACTGGTTCCTCTTACTGTAAATGTGCAAAAAGGAGGATTTCAACACAGATAAATGTAAGGTAGTTCATTTTGGTTGGAAGAAAGGGAAACTCACCTATTGCTTGGAAGATGCAAGTCTAGGTGGGATAGAGGAGCAAAAGGATCTTGCAGTACAAACACATCAATCACTAAAACCTCTGCTATAAGTTAGCAAGAACATAAAAAAGCAAACCAAGCACTCCACTTTATCACTAGAGGGATAGAATTGAAAAATAGGGAAGTTATGCTAAACCTCTATTGAACCTTAGTTAGACTGCACTTGGAATATTTTCTGCAGTTCTGGTTGGCATATTATAAAAAGGACGTAGAAACACTAGAGGGGGTGCAGGGAAGATTTGCAAGGATGATACTAGAAATGTGTGGGCATACACATCAGGAAAGGATAGACAGCCGGGTCTCTTTTCTCTTGAAAATAGAAGGCTGTGGGATAACCTAATAGAGTACTTTAAAATTGTGGAAGGCTTTGCTAGAGTTGATGCAGAGAGAATAATTCCTCTGGTGGGGAAGAGGTATCTAGAGGCCATCAATATGAGATAGTTGCCAAGCAATCCAATAGGGAATTCAGAAGAAATTCTTCACCCAAGAGTGGTGGGATTATGGAACTCGCTACCACAGGGAGTGGTTGAAGCAAATAGTATAGATGCATTTAAAGGGAAACTAGACAAGTGCATGAGGGAGAAGGGAATAGGTGGTTATGATGATAGATTTAGATGAGAAAAGATAGGAGGAGGCTTGAGTGGAATATAAACACTAGCATGGACTTGTTGGGCCGAATGGCCTGTTTCTGTGCCCTGTATCCTGTGTAATTCTCTCTATGCAATTATTAATTTTGGTCTCTCTGTACTTTGCTCATTTTTTTGTCATTCTCCTGCTTTTTGTTATTTTCTTTTTTTGTAACATTCCGATACTCTTTATGTTTATCCTAGCTTTCACTTGTGTCTGCCTTACACTTTTTTATGTCCTTGTTCTCCCATGTACACAATCTCTCTCTTCCATTGCTGATAAGCATTTGGTGTGCATCCTTTCCTTCTCTTGTTAAAATGTTTTCCATTGCTGATCTATGGGTTCTACTTGCACATCTTTGCTGCCATTTAACTGTGGCAAGGTCCCTTTTGACTTTGCTATTAGTTGCATTATTGCCAATCAAGAATTCCTTTTCTCCTTTCCATATTCTTACACATGTGAGCTGATGATTATTGTCTGCCCAAAATGGGTTTGGAATCAGTGGAGCAGCCTAGTCAAGGCCGGCCTTGTGAAACCTGAGTGCAGCTGACCAACTGAGTGAAGACTTGGAGTTTGGTGAGAGGGGAGTTCTAAGTGTTAATTTTGTTCTTAAATTTTGCTCTTAAAATCTAATCTAGTCTGTAATTAACAGTAACTGGAAAGTGCTGTGGAAGCAAGCTAAGTTCTTTCCTTCTTCCAGTTTAGACAGGGTAAAGTCACTCCCAGTTGTAGGAGTTGAGTAGTTAATTAGCTAACTGGGTGAATCTGGTTACTGTAGCCCCAGTTCAGTTTACGATAAATTCAGGGTTCTTTAGTGCATCCTTGGCAAACGGAGTCCAGCTGACTAACTGAGTGAAGACTTGGGGCTGAATTTTGCCCTTGACGGGTGGGCGGGCCTGAACGACTTGGCGGCCGGTGGGCAGCCGATCCCTGCCGCTGAAATGGGCCGTGCCGCCATTTTGCGCAGGCGTGCCAATTATGGCCTGCCCAGCGGGGTTCCGGCTCCCATGTTCATCGGGAAAATTAAATCGGCGGCGGGGGTGTTCAGACCGCTGGTTCCAATGGGGAACCAGTAGTCTGTATGAAGAGCAGCCAGGCAGCATCCTTTAGGCTGTTCGCCATGGCCAGTCACCGGGCAGCACATGAGGTGAGGGCAGAGGAGGAGGATGGGGGCAGACTGCAGGAGAGGCCAGTGGGGGGCCACTGTGCCCCTCGGTTCTCAGATGCCATAAGACCATAAGACCATAAGACATAGGAGCAGAAATTAGGCCATTCGGACCATCGAGTCTGCTCCGCCATTCAATCATGGCTGATAAGTTTCTCAACCCCACTCTCCCGCCTTCTCCCCGTAACCTTTGATCCCCTTACCAATCAAGAACCTATCTATCTCGGTCTTAAATACATGCAATGACCTGGCCTCCACAGCCTTCTGTGGCAATGAATTCCATAGATTCACCACTCTCTGGCTAAAGAAGTTTCTCCTCATCTCTGTTCTAAAAGGTCTTCCCTTTACTCTAAGGCTGTGCCCTCGGGTCCTAGTCTCTCCTACTAATGGAAACATGTTCCCCACGTCCACTCTATCCAGGCCTTTCAGTATTCTGTAAGTTTCAATCAGATCCCCCCTCATCCTTCTAAACTCCATCGAGTAAAGACCCAGAGTCCTCAAACGTTCCTCATATGTTAAGCCTTTCATTCCTGGGATCGTTCTCGTGAACCTCCTCTGGACCCTCTCCAGGGCCAACACATCCTTCCTGAGATATGGGGCCCAAAATTGCTCACAATATTCTAAATGTGGTCTGACCAGAGCCTTATAAAGCCTCAGCAGCACATCCCTGCTTTTATATTCTAGTCCTCGAAGAGGTTTCCAACCATTGGGATGTCTTGTTTCCAGAAGATGGGAGGAGGAGGGCCCCCCACGTGATCAGGCAGGTGTGGCAGGAGGTGGCAGAGGCTGTTAGCTCTCAAGATGCAGTGCGTCGTACCAGATTGCAGTGCTGCGAGCGCTCTGGAATGGTGAATACCATGTCAGCCTTGGCTACTTGACCCAGCTGGTAGCCTTAGCCTTTGAGCACCCCCCCCACACCCCCCCGCCCAACCCCATCATGTCTTAGTGTTGTTACTGCATCGGGCATTTGGCGCACGCTGGGTGGGCAAACAGATAGTGACCATCAGCCTTAGTGGTTGAGGAGAAGATGAGTTTCCCCGCAGCATGTGTTGGTGTTTGTTGCATTTGAGTAGTCTGGGGGCAACCCGCAGGGGAGGCAGCTAGACACATACTCAGAACTCCAACACATGTCATATTGATGGTGATGAGATGGTGGAAGGGGAGTCTCAAGGTGTCTTTGCCAGGTGAAATCTGCTGGCCTTGGCGCTGCACCTAGTTGCACCTCCTTGCCATGGGCGCTAAGACCCTTGGGCTATTCATAGTGATGGATGCTGAATGTGTCCAAGGTGTGCAATGGGGGGAGGGGTTTGGGACCAACCGTGCTATCTTCTGGGGACTGATCACCAGTAGTGTGGACAGGAGCCGCTGGAGGCCTCAGATGGGCCACTGTGGTTAGGGTGCGGCGTGCCTGTGCAGAGTACATGAGCGATCCGCTTCAATAAATCCTCTCCTCTGTTCTGCAAGCAAAAACTGAGAGCAATATGCAGGAGCGCCAGCGGACTGGTAGTGGGCACGTTGTGCTGCAGCACCTCACCACTTATGAGGAGCAGGCCAGGGAGCTGGGGAGGAGACAGGAGGTCAGGGCTGCAGGTGGCGGTAAGGCTGGGGTGCAGCGGCCAGGTATTTGAGGTCCACAGTCCCATCCACTCTGTCTCCCCACCATCCAAAGCACTGATGGTTGTTGCAATTGTTAATGCAGCAACACGGCTCATTCACAGACTGAGACACTCTGATGTGTGGGTCATACACAAAGTTCCCTCAGCCCCTTGAGGATGCACATCTCTAGCACCTTCCAAAGTCGCCTTATCTCATTTGTGAGCACTATCCCCATGGCCTAACATGCCATGGCATCGTTGCTGCACATCCAAAGGCTTATTGCATCTCAGGAGGGTTTGTACCTCCACCACCCTTTCAGCCAGCTCATCCTACATTACTCTGTCCGAAAGGAACTCAGCACCTCACCTGTCAACCTCATGGCACTCAACTTAAATAAATGCCCCCCCGTTAGTCATCCCTGCACCAAGGGGAAATGTTGCCTTCTGTCCACCGTTCTATGCCCCTCATAACGGTATGAAGGTCAATAATGTGACCTGTCAATCTCCTGTGCTCCATGGCAAATGTCGCAAGTGTTTGCAATGTTTCCTCATAACTCCAACTCTCCAGGCCAGCATGCATCCAGGTCAGGAACCTCTGCACTCTCCCCACTCCAATGCCATCCCTCCCATGAAGTGCAGGTCACAACGGGATGCAGAAGTGTAGATGTGGCCTCGACAGCGTTTTCTGCACTTGCAACATGACCTCCCTTTTCCTACATTCTATTCCTCGGCTAATAAAGGCAAGTCTGGCTTTGACCTTGTTAAATAGCTTATGTTCCTGTTCTACTACCTTAATGGGTCTGCCCAGCAAGGTCCCTGTAATCATCATGACTTCCCACGGTCCTACCATTACTCATGTATTCCCGTACCTTGCTTGTCTTGCCCAAGTACTTAACCAAACACTTACCCACATAACATTCCATGTGGTATTCCTTAGGCCAGCTGACCAGCCTGCCTGTATGCGCATGTAATGTTTGGGCCTCCTCTTGACTATTTACCACTCCACCAATGTTCGTCTCCTTAGGTTCTTGAAGGGTGAGCGACTTATGAGGCTGGGGGGGATAGGGATGAAAGGTGTTACTAACTGAACGCTAACTGATGCACTGTCCTTGTTGTTAATTTCAGCATCACCACCGCATGGCCGGGCCCAAAGACACCAGAGCCCCCCCTACACACCTGAGGGCCAAGATGTGCAACTTGCATCATATCCTTTCAGCCAGCCTGGCACCAGCGCAGCCACAAACACTTCGGTGGGGATTATGACATCGGCTAGTGTCCTGCGGCACAGTGGAGAGGGCACTTCACAATCGCTGGAGGAGATGGCAGGGACAGAGAGTGCTGATGGTGCCAGCAGCCGGAGGGCTGCAGGGGACCAGGCACATGCTGAGTCCGGCAGTGATGATGTGCCTCTGGAGATGTCACCAATGCAGCAGCTGCAGGACAAGCAGTTGGGTGCGCGGGAGCATCTGGCAGGGTTGCATGAGGGTGTGCTTCAGTTGGTCTCTGTGGTGGAGGAGTCCAGGCAGAGTGTCAGTGATGGCATGAACCTCAGGACAGAGCTTCAGGCTTCCCTCACTGAGAGATTGGCGACTCTCATGGAGAGGGTCTTCGAGCGGATTGAGAATATTCTAATTGGGATACGCTCTGACCTGCAAGCCCTCACAGCGGTAATGGCCACAGGTGGTCCTTTGCAATATGGGAGATGTTCTGGGCAACAAGTGTCAGTGCTCGGTGCCCATCCATCTGCGGTGAGCAGGGAGGTCCAATGTGACCTCACGTCGGCGGAGCAGCTGCCAGTCGTCACTGCGAGCTCCTCTCAGGGCGCTCCAGATGAGGGCAGCAGCTCCTCTGCCCCTCTGCCAGTGACAGTTGCATCCGTCGAGGCTGCAACAGCTGGGGAGGTGCCAGTTCTGGAACTGGCCACTCCCTCCCAGGCGGGGCCATCACAGGCTCCACGGGCCAGAGGACGGCCGCCAAGGTCATCGAGGCCAACAGGACAGCAGAGTCAGCAGGCTGTCTCACAAGCCACTCCGAGCGATGGGGCAGCACCAAGACGTAGCACCCGCAAATGTAAGCATAAGGCACGTTAGGCACTCCATGGGTATGTCACTGGTGATTTTGTGTTGGCCCTTGATGAGGGAATATATCATTATGTACGTCAGAGCGACGTTTGTGGTTTATATTGGTGGGAATAAAGGCCACTTTTCTGACCATTGCTGATGGTGCTGCATTTGTATGTTTCACAGACATCTCATGAGTGTTTGAGTGGACATTGATGTTTCTGTACTAAGCCCTTAGTTGCAGCTGATGAGGGGGAAGATGTAGCACCTAAGTGTCACCTGTGGAAGTGCCAGGCAATGCTGGTCCTGCTGATCCACGTGTGTGGAGCTAGCTAAAGGTTCTTTGGATTAAAGTGTCCTGGGTGTCCCTGCCTCCTTGGTGTAGTAGCGGGTCAGCGTGCTGCCCCTCATCATCGCCCTGTGCTTCCTCATCCTCTGAGCCACTGCTGGATTCATCACGTGCAGCCTCATCCACTGCGTCATGGTCTTCATCGTCAACTGTGTCCCCCCTTTCCAGCGCAAGATTGTGCAGAGTGCAGCATGCTACCACTATCACAGAGACACGATCTGGGGGGTACTGGAGTGCGTCCCCTGAGCGGTCCAGGCAACAGAAGCGCATCTTGAGAAGACCAATGGCTCTCTCCACCACAGCCCATGTGGTGCCGTGGCTCCTATTGTACCGCTGCTCAGCTTCTGTTCTTGGATGGCGGAGAGGGGTCATTAGCCACCTTCTGAGGGAATAGCCCTTGTCTCCCAGCAGCCAACCATCCAGCCGAGCTGGAGCACTGAAGAGCCCCGGCACCTGGGAGTGTCTGAGGATGTAGGCGTCGTGGGAGCTGCCTGGGTACCTTGCACAAACTTGTAGAATCAGCATCCTGTGATCACACACTATCTGCAAGTTCATGGAGTGGAAGCCCTTCCTGTTGACGAAGGCACCGGGCTCACCTGCTGGCACCTTGATGGCCACATGTGTACAGTCTATAGCACCCTGGACATGGGGGAAGCCAGCAATGGCTGCGAAGCCTCTGGCTCGCTGTGTCTGGCTTGCCTGGTCGCAGCGGAAGTGGATGAAAGTCAATGACCATCTGAACAAAGCGTCTAACCTGCTTGACACAAGTGTGAACAGCTGATTGGGAGACACCGCAAAGATCACCCACTGACCCCTGGAAGGAGCCAGATGCATAGAAGTTGAGGGCAACTGTGACCTTCAGAGCCACTGGCATGGGGTGTCCACCCACACAGTTAGGGGAGATCTCAGGGCCAATCATCTGACAGATATAGTTGACTGTCTCCCTTGACAGTCGGAGCCTCCTTCAGCACTGCACCTCAGTCATATTGAGGTAGCTGCTTTGCCGCCTGTAAACACTGGCAGCAGGATAGTGGCATCTTCTGCGGCCCCTTCCACCTTGGACAACCTCTTGGCCCTGCGCCTGGCCTCCCAAAGGTGGCTCCCCTGGAGGCTGATTGTCCACTCCTGGCCTCCTCCTTATTCTATCCCTCCCTTCCTCCTCAGAGGAGCTGCCTCCAGTGGAGATGTCAGAACCCATAACCAGGCTAAATGGAGGCCTCCGGAAAGCTGCAGGCCCGATAAAGATTACTGACTGCAGACTGCTGAGCTGAAGCTTCAAAATACAGAGAAAGCTATTGGAAATCGGTCTGAACTGCTAACGATCACCCAGGCAAGTTTAAAACACTTTCTGCATTAAATACTTCAGAAAAAACATGAACAACTCCTCCGAGCCCACATATCCCGCCTGAGGATGAGGTTTGTTAAAAAATCAGTTACCCGCCTGCCCGCTGGGCCTGTGAGCTGAGCCAAAAATCGCAGGGGGTCCTCAAAATCGACTTCAATTGCTGAGGTAAGGGCCTTAACAAGGCCTTTAATTAATGGCGGGTGTGCGTCCTGCAGCATAGCTCTCCCGCCCAGCTAAATATCACGATGCCGCCCACTGACATCGGGATGCTCGCGCAACCTCAGCGCGCGACATTTTAAGAACGGACGTGCGGGCTGATTGTCAGCCTGCGCGTCAGCCATAAAATTCTGCCCTTGGAGTTTGGTGAGAGGGAAGCTGGGAGAAGGAGTTGTTCATTTCCCGTTTCTATCTTTCTCACCCCATAGAAATTGGTTCTTGCTCTACTACAGGGATAGGAACTAACTGTTTGGTGAGTATCTGGTAAGTGGGTAAGTTCTATTCTATCCCTAAGGTTTAAAATAGTACACAATTTGGTGGCAAAGTTAATAAAATATATAATAAAGCAACATAAATAAGTGATTAATATAATTAAGTAATTATTTAAAATGCATTAAGGATGGAAGGACAGATGATGAGTCAAGGCTGCAGCATGTGGGAGCTCCTGGATAATTGTGATCCAGGGCAAACACGTCTGTAATAAGTGTTTGCGGCTTAAGGAACTTCGGCTCAGAGTCATTGAGCTGGAGGCTGAGCTGCAGACACTGCACCACATCAGGGATGGGGAAAGTTACCTGGATGCTTCATACCAGGAGGCAGTCACATCACTTAGGATAGGGTCTTCTGATTTGGTCAGTGACCAGGGACAGGAGGTTGTGACTACGAGTGAGGCAGGTAAGGGGACCCAGAGGGCAGGAATGAGGAGTGTGGGCCTCTGCAATTGTCCAACAGGTATGAGGCTCTCTCAGTTTGTTCGGGTGAGAGTGGGGACTGCAGGGTGGATAAGCACACTGGCCATGGCACACTGGTACAGGAAGCCAACCAAGCTGGGGGAGCAAAAAGCAATGTAGTGGTTGCAGTATAGTAAGGAGGATTGACACTGTTCTCTGTAGCAAAGAGCGAGAGTCCAGGCAGCTTTGTTGCCTGCCTGGTGCCAGGGTTTGGGACATCTGCTCAGGGCTGGAGAGGAACTTGCAGGGGGAGGGGGAGGGCCCAGGGTCTTGGCCCATGTAGGTACCAATGACATAGGCAGGATAAAAAAGGAGGCTCTGCATAAGCAGTATGACAAGCTTGGCATCAAATAAGAAGCAGAATCCCAAAGGTAATAATTTCTGGATTATTACCTGAGCCACGTGCAAATTGGCATAGGGCAAATAAGATTAGAGGAATGAATGTGTGTCTCAAAGACTGGTGTGGGAGAAGTGGGTTCCAGTTCATGGAGCACTGGCACCAATCATGGGGAAATTGGGATCTGTACCGTTGGGAGGGTCTACACCTGAACCGTGCTGGGGCTGGTGTCCTTGCTAGGTGTCTAACTAGGGAAGTAGAGAAGGCTTTAAACTGAATAGTGGGGGCAAGGAATCAAATTTGGGAAGATGTGGTAAACCAAAGAGTAGAGACAAGGCAAGAGAGACAGGTATTAATATGGGAAATGATAAACAGACTGTGACCAGAAAGTTCGGAAAGTACACATCTAAGAGTAATCAGCAGATAAGGCTAGAGAACACAAAAATAATAAAAGAACAAAACTAAAGCTTCTGTATCTAAAATGGAAGCAGCATTTGAAACAAAACAGATGAACTGATAGTGCAAATAGAAATGAATAAGTACGATGTTATAGCCAATGCAGAGATATGGCTACAGGATGACATGGATTGGGATCTGAATATTGAAGGGTGACATTTAGGAAGGACAGGAAGTTAGGAAGAGGTGAAGAGGTGGCTCTGTTAATTAATGAAGGCATTCACACATTAGAGAGGGATGACCGAATTTCAGGAAACCAGGATGTAGAAGCGGTTTGGGTTGAGGTGAGGAATGATAAAGGCAAGAAGTCGCTTGTGGTGTGGCATACAGGCCCCCTAATTGTAACTACACAGGAGGATAGAGTATAAAAGAAGAGCTCATTGGAGCTTGCCAGAAAGGTACAACAATAATCATGGGGTATTTTAATGGATGGCTAGTTGATTAAGTGTACAAAGAGCTTTACACTTGGGGCCCTCGAGGTGTTTTAGTTTTGAAACTGGAAAAAATCCCATCCCAACATGTTTTGATATCACCTCACTTTAAAACCATGAAAAAAAATCTAAATGAACAAATACCACAAATAACCGGCATTTTAATGGTTAATTTGAAGGCCAATCTAGGAGGACTTTCAGCACGGTGCCATTACAGCCCAGGTGTTCAAGGCATAATTTTCCAACCCAAACCTCAGTGAAGGCCAATGTATGATATACCTTCATGTCTAGAGGGCAAAGGGAGTACACTTTGATGTTCAAGTGTGGTGTATTTTCCTGGAAATCCTAAGGAGGTGGCTCACGGTTTTCAACAAGAAAATAAACTTTGTCATGAGATTTACTTATGTGGGATAAACATGACATTGCAATGAAATAGACTGAGCTACTGAGTAATTTTAAATTTGATCTCCAGTCTTGAAAAAGTTAGTTGATCTCAGCAATATCAACTTGATCTCAACAATTTCGCTGTTCAATATATACTTTCTTTCCATATTCATTATTCCAAAATACTACCTCATATTTTTCTGCAGCAATCGCCTAGCCTATCCTTAGACAGTCTCCACAGTCTTTGTTGACATTTGCCTTACCACCATGTGGAATACCAGTCACCACATCTTTATAACCTTTGAGAACAATGTCATCCTTACCCTTTGCTTATTACTTTTCCAATGAATTTTCTGCATGTGGCAACATTCTAATTAATTTCATGTGCCATTATTTTGGCATGCATGATACTTTATCATATGCTTTTTAAAATCCATTATAACTACCATATTTATTTTATCAACTTGCATTAATGATTTCTGTAAGATTGGTCAAGCTTGACCTACTGTGGTAACCTGATGTGTAATATACCTTTAAGAAGAATGTTATAATGGAAGATCACACGATCTTAGTATCCAATAGCAGAGTAGCGCGGGCTATCTTAGTAGTCAGTAGTAGTCTAGAATCTGTAATGTAGAGACAGGGTTTGAGTTGTAAGCACATAAGTGTAACTGCTGAGCTCCTTTGTAAATAAATAGAAGGTGTTCTACATAAGAACTGTCCGTTGATCTACTCTGTCTGTGGTGCTAACTCGGTCATCCCGAAACAAGCGTGCAACGCGGATCCATTACTCCAACTAAACTAAGGACCAGGATCCAACAAGCTGGTGACAAGAGAAAAAGCAAGGAAAAGCAAGGAAAGATGAGAAAAAAGCAAGAAAAAGTGAGGAAGGAAATCAAGTGAACTGAAATCGGGCCATATCTCACATGATAGTTGTAAGTAAAATTTATGTCCTAATCGTTGAAGCATTCCTCTCGAAGCATACCGCAGTTTGGTAGAGTTGATTCTTTCAACCCAAACGCAGGTAATTGGTCTCATTATGTTGAATACCTTGCATTCTTTTTCCAAGCTAATGACATTGCGGAGGAAGAGAAGAGGCGAGCAATCCTCTTATCCACATGTGGGAATAAGACCCAAGGATTGATTCAAAGTTTGATGGCACCCAGTGCCCTGTATTCAAAAAGTTTTGATGGCATAGTGAACCCTGTGAAGAGTCACCACCAGCACAAGCCCTCAGTAACTATGCAACGGTTCAAATTTAATTCAAGAAATAGAGCCCCAGAGAGACAGTTGCTTGTTATGTGGCAAGTCTGAAACAGTTAACAGAATATTGTGAGTTTGGTATATCTATAAATGATATGCTTAGAGATCAATTGGTGTGCAGCATAAACTAAGATACAGTTCAGAAAAGATTACTATCTGAAACAAATTTGGATTTTCAGAAGGTGCTGGAAATAGCACTGGCCATGGAAAGTGCAATGAGGGACTCAAAAGCCATACAGGGAGAGCAAAATGGCACCATGCTCCATGTTGGGTGGGGAGGCCCAGCCAAAAAGGGCTCAAAAATGCACAGCTCTGATGAGAAGCGGGAAGCAGCTACTGCTTTCAGGTAAATAAAAAAATCATTTAGCAGCTAAAACATGGAATAATAGTAACAGAGGTGGAAGCAGGCAACCTTGTAATGAAACGAAATTTTAAAAAATTGAACATGTTTATCGTCATTGAAACGGGCCCCTCATGAGAAATTGCAAGGATAGAATCAGGTTGATTTTCAATCAAAAGAAAAAAACCCTATGAGATTCATAACGTAAAAAAAGCCTGAAGTAACAGATTCAGATATTTATTCATTGTACAATTTAAAGGTAGGAAGAACAGAACCTATCTATGTAATGGTGAGGGCGAATGATAGGCCTATCAGAATGGAGGTGGACACAGGAGTTTCCACTACGGTTATACGTAAGCGTATTTTCAAATACTTGAATTATGGAGAATGTAAATTAATTTTGGAAGAAACAGATGCCAAATTGAAAACTTGCATGGGAGAAGACATCAAAATCAAAGGTATAATCAGGCTTACTGTACAATACGGAAGTCAATCAGTAAATTACTCTTGATGGTGGTAGCAGGTGGGGGGCTAAGCTTCCTTGGATGAAACTGGTTGAAAGAAATTAAATTGGATTGGACTGAGATCTTCCAGCCGAGAGCCAGTGGGCTACCTGAGTTACTATAAAAATACGTCTGTTTTCCATGATGAACTCAGGAAGATCCAGGGGCTACAAGCAAAAATTCTTGTGGACTAAGATGCTACCCCCCGATTTCTGAAGGCAACACCAGTACCTTATGCAATGCAGGAAAAGGTAGACGCCATGTTGGATAGATTAGAGAAACTGGGAGTTATACAACATGTGCAATTCCCAGAATGGGCAGCACCAATAATCCCCGTATTTAAACCTGACCAAAGTGATCGAATTTGTGGAGACTGCAAACTGGCTGTCAATGTTGTGGCTATGTTGGACAGACGGCCTATACCAAAAATTGAAGACCTGCATGCTAAGCTGGCCAGTGGGACGGCTTATGTGAAGCTTGATATGAGTCAAGCTTATCAACAATTGGAGCTAGAGAAGGCCTCCCAGAAATTCAACACAATTAATACACACAAAGGGTTGTACCAATACACCCGTTTGCCTTTTGGTGTATCCTCAGCTTGCACCATATTCTGGGGAACGATGGAAAGTTTACTGCAGGGATTGCCTCACATTGTAGTTTATTTAAATGACATTCTGGTGACAGGGCTCACTGAAAAGGAGCATTTGGCAAACTTGTAAGAAATTTTGAAACATTTTTCACAGGTGCGAGTGTGTTTAAAAAAAGAAAAGTACACCTTCCAAGCGAAAGAGGAAAGTTATTTAGGTTGCAGGGTAGATTTGCAGGGATTCCACCCTGTTGAAGAAAAAGTGAGAGCAGTTAGAGCGGCACCAGTGCCAAAGAACACCTCAGAGCTCAAAACATTCTGGGGGATGATCAATTACTATGGACGCTGTTTGCCTAATTTGCCTACAGAACTGGCACCCCTGTATTAGATAGGTGGAGGGACAGGTAGTATTGAGGAGGCGGGGAGGCTGCAGAAGGATTTGGACAGGTTAGGAGTATGGGCAAAGAAGGGGCAGATGGAATACAACGTGGGGAAATGTGAGGTCATGCACTTTGGTAGGAAGAATAGAGGCATGGACTATTTTCCAAATGAGGAGAGAATTCAGAAATCTGGAGCGCAAAGGGACTTGGGAGTCCTAGTCCAGGATTCTCTTAAGGTTAACTTGCAGGTTGAGTCGGTAGTTAGGAAGGCAAATGCAATGTTGGCATTTATTTCGAGAGGACTAGAATATAAAAGCAGGGATGTGCTGCTGAGGCTTTATAAAGCTCTGGTCAGACCACATTTAGAATATTGTGAGCAATTTTTGGCCCCATATCTCAGGAAGGATGTGCTGGCCCTGGAGAGGGTCCAGAGGAGGTTCACGAGAATGATCCCAGGAATGAAAGGCTTAACATATGAGGAATGTTTGAGGATTCTGGGTCTATACTCGATGGAGTTTAGAAGGATGAGGGGGGATCTGATTGAAACTTACAGAATACTGAAAGGCCTGGATAGAGTGGATGTGAGGAAGATGTTTCCATTAGTAGGAGAGACTAGGACCCGAGCCTCAGAGTAAAGGGAAGACCTTTTAGAACAGAGATGAGGAGAAACTTCTTTAGCCAGAGAGTGGTGAATCTATGGAATTCATTGCCACAGAAGTCTGTGGAGGCCAGGTCATTGAGTGTATTTAAGACCGAGATAGATAGGTTCTTGATTGATAAGGGGATCAAAGGTTACGGGGAGAAGGTGGGAGAATGGGATTGAGAAACCTATCATCCATGATTGAATGGAGGAGCAAACTCGATAGGCCGAATGGCCTAATTTCTGCTCTTATGTCTTATGGTCTTATTACCTACTCAAGAAAAACCAGTGTTAGTCTTGGCAAACACCACAGAAAGAAGCTTTCACAAAGGTGAAACAACTGGTACACTCATCCACCCTATTAGTACATTTTGACAAAAGTGGGAGTGGGAGCACTGCTCTCTCACCGAATGGATGATGGCTCAGAATGGCCTATAGGATATGTATCAAGAATGCTCAACACAGTGGAAAAGGGATACTTACAGATAGAAAAAGAAGGCCTGTTAATCATCTTTGGTGTCAAGAAATTTCAGCAGTATGTACACGTTCGTCATTTTACTAACATTTCAAACCACAAGCCTTTGCTAGTATTGTTCATCTAGGACAAGGCTACACCACCCATAGCCTCAGCAAGTATACAGAGATGGGCATTGATTCTGACATCGTATGAGTATACTTTCATCCATAGGCCTGGAAATCAGATTGTGAACATTGATGCACTTAGTCGTTTGCCTTTGAAAGAAAATGATGAGGATGTTCCAGTTCTTCAAGAGCTCATTTTATCATTGAACTTAGATTCATCACCGGTGTGTGCTGGACAGATCAGAGGTTGGACAAGTCGAGACCCAATCTTATCCAAAGTATGAGAACAAGTTCTTTATGGTTGGTCACAAGAACAGGAATCTGACGAAGTGAAACCATATTTTCACAGAAGATATGAGATATTGATCCAGGATGGTATCTTTTGAGGAGCTCGAGCGATTATTCCTCGAAAAGGACGAAAGCCATTGTTAACTACATAGTGCACAACCCGAATGGAGGCCATAACATGCAGCTATTAATGGTAGCCTGGAATGGATAGAGAAATAGAGAGCTTGGTGAGAAGTTGTATACAGTGTCAGCAAGTGCAAAAGTTACCTCCAACAGCTCCGCTACACCCTTGGGAGTGGCCAGGAAGGCCATGGGTGCGATTACATGTTGACTATGTGGGCCTTTTATGGGAACAATGTTTTATTGTTGACGCCCACTCAAAATGGATGGACATATATGAGGTGAAGTCACCAACAGCTTCTGCTACATTTGACAAGCTATGCCAAAGTTTCACCATCAACGGACTACCAGAAGTGGCCGTATCAGATAATGGCAAGGAATTTACGAGTGCTGGTTTTCAACAGTTTAGCAGGCTTCAATAATATCACTCATTTAAACCTTCACCTTACCACCATTCTTTGAATGGACTGGCTGAGAAAGTGGTTCAAACATTCAAAACTGGCATGAAGAAATTAACCGGAGACCCCATAACGACCAAACTAGCATGTTTTCTTTTCCATTATAGAACCACCGCTCACATGACAACAGGTGTCACATGCCTGCAGAATTTTAATGAAATGCCTTCTCAGAATGAAATTGAGCTTAATAACGCCAAATTCAGGGGGGAAGGTGGAAAGGAATCAGGGAAGTCAGAAAACTGGACATGACTGGCATAGACAGAAAGTAAGAGAAACAGATTAGATTTCTAAAGGGTGGTTGTTGGATCCTGGTCCTTAATTTAGTTGGACTAATGGATCCAGGTTGCATGCTTGTTTCAAGATGACTGAGTTGGTACCATAGACAGAGTAGATCAGTAGACAGTTCTTATGTAAAACATATTCTATTTATTTACAAAGGAACTCAGCAATTACACTTGTGTGCTTAGAACTCAAAGTGAGTGTAGGAGAGATGATATATGTGAAAAATTTTGGAGAAGGGCCAAATGTGTATCAGATAAAATAAGTGCAATGACTGGACCTCCTTCTTATCACGTGAAAGTGGATGACTGGAGACATATAGATCAAATAAGGGGGAAAGAAGCAAAATATCAGGAAATCATTCCTCCAGTGTTCATGACCATGTCAACGTCTCCTGTTGAAAGAACTCAACTGAGTACAGATGTGTCCAAAGGAACGGCTGTACCCCAAGAGTTATGGAAACAGATTTGCAGGTGCCCACCAAAGAACCTGATGTTCAGACAACATGAGAAAAAGAGGGTCCTGACAAAGCATCTGAATGTAGAGCTGAGACATTCTACTCGCATAAGGAAACCCTCAGAAAGATTGAATTTGTAAATTGCTTATCTGTGTAAATAATTTGATATTGAGAAAAATTGTAATTGTAACTGTAAAATGTATTTCTGTGTAAAGGGAGAGGGTTGTGGTAATCTGATGTGTAATATACCTTTAAGAAAAATGTTATAATGGAAGATCACAAGATATTAGTATCTAATAGCAGAGTAGCGTGGGCTACCTTGGTAGTCAGTAGTCAGTAGGAGAGTCTAGAGTTAGAGTCTGTAATGTAGAGACAGGGTTTGAGTTGTAAGCACACAAGTGTAATTGCTGAGTTCCTTTGTAAATAAATAGAATATGTTTTACATAAGAACTATCTGATCATCTGCTCCAAAAGCACTCACAAAGCTTGACACCATCCAGGACAAAGCAACCTGCTTGATCAACAACACTATGTTACCTACTTGGTCATCCTGAAACAAGCATGCAACCCGGATCCATTCATCCAACTAAACTAAGGACCAGGATCCAACAACTACCCTTTAGAAATTTAAGCTGTTTTACCTTAACCTAAGTGCTAAGTGATTTAATTGCATATTACATACTCTAGTATTTTACCAACAACTGAAATAAGACAAAGTGCCCTGTAATTTCATGGCTTATCTTTGTCTCCTTTGATGAGGGAAGTTGCACTTGTTAACCTCCAATCCTAATTCAACACTGGCATCTACCCAAGAATGTGGAAAATTTACCAGTTATTTCCGGTTCACAAAAAGCAGGATAAATCCAATCCAACCCACCAGATCACTTTTAATTATCAGCAAAGTGGTGGAAGGTTTTGTCAACAGTGCTGCCAAGTGGCATTCACTTAGTAATAATCTTCTCACCAATGCTCAGTTTGGATTCTGCCAGAACCACTCAGCTCCAGATCTCATTACATCCTTTGTCCACAGACAGAGGAGGTGAATTTCAGAGGTGAGGTCAGAGTGACTGCACTTGACATCAACGTAGCATTTGACCGAGTTTGGCATCAAGGAGCGCTAGCAAAATTGATAATCGGAGGTAAACTTCCACTGGTTACTGTTATGCCGGAAACGTGGGAATTGGTTGTGGTTGTTTCAAACCAATCATCTCAGCCCCAGGACATCACTGCAGGCGTTTCACATAGTTGTGTCCTAGGTCTAACCACCTTCAGTTACTTCATCAATGACCTTCGGTCCATCACAAGTTCAGAAGTGAAGGTAATCACTGATGATTGCACAGTGTTTGAAGCAGTTAATGAAGCAGGCTGTGACCACTTGCAGTCTTGGGCTGATAGGTAATGAACAACATTTATACCACACAATGATTATCTCCAACAAGAGAGAATCTTACCATCTCCCTTAATATTCAATGGCATCACAATTACAGAATTCCCCTCCATCAACTTCAAGGGGTAACCATTGACCAAAAGCTGAACTGCACTAGACGTATAAATACTGTGGCTGCAACAGCAGGTCAGAGATTATGAATGCTGTGGTGAGTAACTCACCTCCTGACGCCCGAAGGATTGTCCATCATCTACAAGGCATAAGTCAGGAATGCGGCATAATACTCTTCACTTGCCAGAATGAATGCAGCTCCAAAAACACTCAAGAAGCTTGACACCATCCAGGACAAAGCAACCTGCTTGATTAACAACCCATGCATCACCTTAAACTTTCACTCCCACCAGCACTGGCACAGAGTGGTAGTGTGTATATCATCTACAGAATCCACTGCAGCAACTCGCTCTTTCAGCTGCACCTCCCAAACCTGCCTACCACCGAGGAGGACATGAACAGCAAACACATGCGAACACCTCTGCCTGCAAATTCCACTCTTAAGCCACACAACATCCTGACTTGGAACTATCTTGCCTTTCCTTCCCTGTCACTGGGTCAAAAACCTGGAATTCCCTGCATCACTTTTGTATCTACGCCGCATGCGCAGCAGTGCATCAAGAAAGGGGCTCACCACCGCCCTCGCAAGGGGAATAGGGATGGGCAATAAGCGCTGACCATTGATGCTCACACCCCGTGTGTGGGGAGTCTGCTTTAATTGGCAAGGAAAAGAGTGACTTGGGGGCTTGTGACAGGGGCAGATGAGGAGGGAAAACTATTTATGTAAAGAAAATACAAAAATTATGAGGCTGTGGAATGCATTTCATCACTTGGTGATTGATGGCACTCTTTAATGTGGACATTTTATATGCCAGAGAAACATTAGTTGTCAGAAATGAGCTGGCATTCCTTGCATCCATCGGTGCTTTGAAAACATTTTTGGAAGTTGCAATACCAGATGCCGTTCCATTTATTAAAGTGCAATTTGAATTTGGCTCCTTGAGCCATTAATGTCTGCAGAAATCACAGAAGTGATCTGATTGGTGGCGAGTTTGGTATGATATGGCAGTTTCCCATTCCTGTCCACACCGGATCCTTCTAAATTAGGCAGATTCCAAGTGGAAAATCCTAAGTTGCACCCGTTATTTCTTATCTGTCTCCTTCAGAAGTCATCGGGTCCTTGTGATTTGTTTACCTCAAGTTTGGGTAACTTATTCACTACCACTTCCCTTAACTAATAATCTCCTCCAACTGTTCAATCCACACCTCAACTGTGTATTTCCGGTATCCACTTGAAAACTAAGGCATGGTGCTTATGTAATATATCTGTGTTTCCACACACTTCAAGACAAGCTCGCCTCCTACACCTATTCAAAATCATATACCTAACTTGGGTCCTATTTCTCTTACTGTAAATGTCTTGCCCACTTTTGCATTTTGCTAATATTCTGTCATTCTCCCTTTTTGCTGTTTTATTCATTGTTGTAGGGTGGTTAAGTTGTACTATTAGTTGATCTGCAGATGCTTCTTGGATGGAAACATTTAAGTTTATTTACAATATACTAGCAGCAATTACACATGTGCTTTCAACTCCAACTCTAACTCCATACTGACTGCTTAGGTAGCCTGAGCTACTCTCCTATTGATTACTACAGATCATGTGATATTCCTTAACAAGCATTATTCTTAAAGGTACATCGCACACTAAATAAAACCACAATTACTACATTCCTCCCCCTTTAACTCAGCTATACATATTATATTTACAAGTGCACATTTTTCAAGACAGCATAACATTTACACTGGTTAAGGAATTTACAAGTTCAGTCTTTCAGATAGTTTCCTGATATGTGTGAAATGTTGCAGCTCCGCAGCTTCAGGTTCTTTGTCAGGAACCTCCTTTTCTGGAGTTGCCTGAACATCAGGTGCTTCAGTGGACACTTGTAGTTCTGTATCCTCAACTCTTACAGGAACATCAGACATGTCAGTCCTAGGTTGAGTATCCTCAACAGGAAACGCAGACCCAGTCATGGTCACTGGTGGAACCAAACCTTGGTAATTTGTCTCTCTCTTCCTTAACTGATCCACATGTTTGCAGATGATCCAGCCTTCCACCTCCACCTGGTAAGGTAGAGGTCTGGTTACTGCACTTATTTCACTCGGTAACCACTTTGGCCCTTCCCCAAAGTTTTTCACATATACCGGCTCTCCCACGGTAAATGCCCTCTCATGACTATGCCAGTTGTGTCTAGTCTTCTGCCTTCCCTGTCTCCTTTCCACCTTCCCCTCTAAATTCGGCATTATTAAGCACAATCTCATTCTGAGGTGGCGTTTCAACAATAACTCTGCAGGTGTGATACCAGTTGTTGTGTGAGGGGTAGTCCTGTAATGAAAAAGAAAGCATGTTAATTTGGTTGCCAAGGAACCGCCAGTTAGTTTTTTCATCGCCTTGAACATTTGAACTGCCCTTTTGGCCAATCCATTTGAGGAAGGCTGGTACGGTGCAGTTTTCACAAGAGTGATATCACTGAGGCTGATAAAGTGTTGAAACTCAGCATTTGTAAATGCTGTACTGTTATCGAAAATGACTACTTCTGGTAGTCCATAAATGGTAAAACTCTGAACTAGTTGCTCAATTGGAGCAGCCAACGTTGGTGACTTCACCTCATATGCATCCAACCATTTTGAATGGGCATCGACAATGAGCAGAAACATTGTTCCCGGGAAAGGTCCAATGTAGTCAATGTGTAATCTCACCCAGGGTCTACCTGGCCACTCCCATGGGTGTAATGGAGTTGTCACTGGCAACTTTTGCAGTTGCTGACATTGCACACGTTGTTTTACTAAACTCTCTATTTTGCCATCCACCCCAGGCCACCATAGATAGTTGTGTGCTATGGTCTTTATTCGGGAAATTCCTAGGTGGGCACTGTGTAGTTCAATTAAAAGTAGCTCTCTTCCCTTTGGAGGAAATATCACTCATGTTCCCCGCAATAAGATGCCATCCTGGCTGGTTATTTCATGTCCTCTGTTGAAGTATGGTTTCTTTTCGTCAGTTACGGGCTCCTGTGACCAACACATGTAGCACTAGTTCTCATGCTTGAGATAGGACTGCGTCCCGACGTGTCTAGTCTCTGAACTGTTGGACACGTACCAGCGAGGAATCTAAGAAATTAAACAGTAAAACAAGTTTCTGTGGAACTGGGACATGCTCATCATTTTCTTGTAAAGGCAAATGACTAAGGGCATTGGGTTTTGAGATTTGACTGCCAGGCCTATGTACAAAAGTGTATTCGTATGCTGCCAGAATTAAAAATTGAAATTGTGTTCTTGCTAAGGCTATGAGTGGTATATCCTTGTCCTCACTAAACAATCCTAGCAATGGTTTGTGGTCTGAAATGATTGTAAAATGGCAGCCGTATAGGCGCTGGTGAAATTTCTTGACACTAAAGATGATGGACAGGTCTTTTTCTATCTGCGAAACTCCCTTTTCCGTGGTAGTGAGCATTCTTGATACATAACCTATTGGCCATTCCTTGCTGTCGTCCAGCCAATGAGAGAGCACCTCTCCCACTCCATAGGGAGATGCGTCACATGTCAGCACCAATTCTTTCAGCTGGTCATAATGCACTAATAGATTGGATGAGTGCAACAATTGTTTCACCTTTATGAAAGCTTCTTTCTGGGGCGCCTCCTAAGACCAACATTGGTTCTTTTCGAGTAGAGAATGCAGGGGTCCAGCACTGTAGTCAAATTGGGTAAGAAACACCCATAATACTTGATCATTCCTAGGAATGATTTGAGATCTGAGGTGTGCTTTGGTTCAGGTGCCTCTCTTATGGCTCTCACTTTCTCCACAACCAGGTAGAGGTCCTGTGAATCTATCCGGTGACCGAAATAGATGACCTCCCTCGCTTGGAACATGCACTTTTCTTCTTTTAAAAGCACTCCAGCTTGCAAGAAACATTTTAAGACTCCTAAGTTTGCCAAATTATCTTTTTTAGTGAACCCTGTCACCAATAAATCACCTAAATAGTCCATAATTTGGGGCAGCCCTTGCAGTAAGCTTTCCATTGTTCTCTGAAAGATGGCACAAGCAGAGGAGACACTGAAAGGCAATTGTGTATATTGATACAGCCCTTTGTGGGTATTAATTGTGGCAAATTCCCAGGAGGCATTATCCAAATCTAGTTGTTGATAAGCATGATTTATGTCAAGCTTTGTGTAGGTGGTTCCTGCTACCAGCTTGGCATTCAGGTCTTCGGTTTTTGGAATAGGGTGCCTGTCTAGCTTAGCTACTTTATCAACCGTCAGTTTGTAATCTATACAGATTCGGACACTATGGTTGGGTTTAAGGGCAGGGACTATGGGTGCTGCCCATTCTGAGAGCTTAATAGGTTATATAACACCCAGTTTCTCTAGTCTGTTCAGTTCAGTATCGACTTTTTCTCGCTGTGCATACGGCACAGGTCTCACCTTCATGAAGCGAGGGTTTGCGTCCGTATCCACATGAATCTTGGCCTGCAGGCCGTGGATTTTCCCCAGTTTGTCCTTGAAGACGGTGGCGTACTTTCAAAGTAGCTCTGGTAGCCCACTTGCTCTCAACTGGAAAACTTCAGCCCATTCTAACTTAATCTTCTTTAACCAACTTCACCCCAGGAGGCTTGGCCCTTCTCCTGCTACCACCATCAAGGGTAGCTTTGCCGATTGGCTTCCATAATGGACAGATACTCTGCTTATGCTTTTTACTTGAATGTATATGTTTTGAGCTTGGAAGTTGTTTCTTCTAAACTAAATGGATGTTCACCGTTATTCAAATATCTGGAGGTATGTTCCCCAATTACTGTAGTGGAAGCTCCCATGTTCACTTCCATTCTAAGAGGCGTGACATTTACTTTCACTGTGACAGATATTGGTTCTGTCTTTCCAACTTTCAGTTTAAACAATGAGTAAATGTCTGAATGTTTCTCAGGCTCTTCTACATTATAGATTTCATTGGTCTTCTTCTTTTGCTTACAAGCCTGCTTGAATCTTTCCTTCAATCACCCTATTGTCCAATTCCGTGACAACAGTGGCATTCAATATTTTTAAACTGCCAATCGCTAAAAGACTGTTTGTTTCCACCTCTATTAAAATTATCCTTCCATTTCGCTGCTAAGTTATTTTTCTTCATGCTTCAGCTGACAGGGGCTGTTTCCCGCTCCTTGGCAGGGTCTTGTATTTTTGCGCCCTTTTCAGCTGGGGCTTCCTGCCTGATGTGGGGGACAGCGCTATTTTGTACACAACATGTTGTTTTTGAATCTCTTACTGCGCTTTCCATGGCCAGTGTTATCTCTCGCGTTTTCTTGAAATCCAAATTCACTTCGGACAATAATCTTTTCTGAATAGTCTCCTCTTTCACACCACGCACTAAACGATCTTTGAGCATGTTGTTTAGAGTCGTACCAAACTCACAATGTTCCGTTAGCAGCTTCAGATATGCCACATAGCATGCAATTGTCTCATCTGGGGCTCCATTTCATGAATTAAACCTGAACCTCTACATCATGACTGAGGGCTTGGGTTGAAAATAGCCCTTCACGAGGTCCACCAATTCATCAAAATTCTACAAATCTGGGGCACTGGGTGCCATCAAACTTTGAATCAAGCTGTATATTTTGCTCCCACAAGTACTCAGGAGGATCGCTTTCCTCTTCTCTTCCCCTGTAATCTCATTCTCTTGAACAAAGAACATGAGGCATTCTATGTATTGAGACCAATCGCCTGTTGCTGATTCTAAAAGATCAGCTTTCCTAAATTGTGGCATTTTGAGAGAGGATAGCTTCTTCAACTCTAATGGAGCTTGCTACTTACAATCACCAGGCAAGGTATAGTGCCGATTTCTTTTTCGAACCATAGAACACTACAGCACAGAAAAACAGGCCATCTGGCCCTTCTAGTCTGTGCCGAAATATGATTCCGCTAGTCCCATTGACCTGCACCCAATCCATAACTCTCCAGACCTCTCCCATCCATGTATCTATCCAATTTATTCTTAAAACTTAATAGTGAGCCCACATTTACCACATCAGATGGTAGCTCGTTCCATATTCTCACCACTCTCTGAGTGAAGAAGTTCCCCCTAATGTTCCCCCTAAACCTTTCCCCTTTCACCCTAAAGCCATGTCCTCTCATGTTTATCTTTCCTAATCTAAGTGTAAAAAGCCTACTTGCATTTACTCTGTCTGTACCCCTCATAATTTTGTAAACTTCTATCAAATCTCCCCCCATTCTTCTACGCTCCAAGGAATAAAATCCTAACCTGTTTAATCTTTCTCTGTAACTTAACTCCTGAAGACCCGGCAACATTCTAGTAAATCTTCTCTTGCACTCTTTCAATCTTACTGATATCCTTCCTGTAGTTAGGCAACCAGAACTGCATACAATACTCCAAAGTTGGCCTCACCAATGTCTTATACAACCTCACCATAACATCCCAACTCCTATACTCAATACTTTGATTTATGAAGGCCAGTATAGCAAAAGCTTTCTTTACAACCCTGTCTACCTGTGACGCCACTTTCAGGGAATTATGTATCTGAACTCCCAAATCCCTTTGTTCCTCTGCACTCCTCAGTGCCCTACCATTTACTGTGTATGTCCTACCTTGGTTTGTCCTTCCAAAATGCAACACCTCACACTTTTCTGCATTAAATTCCATCTGCCATTTTCTGGCCCATTTTTCCAGTTGGTCCAGATCCCTCTGCAAGCTTTGAAAGCCTTCCTCACTGTCCACAATGCCTCCAATCTTAGTGTCATCAGCTGATCCAATTTACCACATTATCATCCAGATCATTGATATAGACAACAAACAACAATGGTCCCAGCACAGATCCCTGAGGCACACCACTAGTCACAGGCCTCCAGTCTGAGAAGCAATCATCCACTACCACTCTCCGTCTTCTCCCACACAGCCAATTTCGAAACCAGTTTACAATCTCTCCATGGATACCAAGTGTCTGAACCTTCTGAACTAACCTCCCATGTGGGACCTTGTCAAAGGCCTTACTAAAGTCCATGTAGACAACATCCACAGCCTTTCCTTCATCTACTTTCTTGGTAACCTCCTCGAAAAACTCTACAAAGTTCGTTAAACATGACCTACCACACACAAATCCATGCTGACTATCCTTAATCAGCCCTTGGCTGTCCAAATAATTGTGTATACGATCTCTCAGAACACCTTCCAATAATTTACCTACTACTGACGTTAGGCTCACTGATTTAACTTGATTTCTTCTGTTCAATCCTGTTTTATCCTCATTGCCAGTTTGTTGTAGGGTAGCCAAGTTGTACTATTAGTGATAGAGTTGATCTGCAGACAGTTCTTGGGTGGAAGCATTAAATTTATTTACAACATACTCAGCAGCAGCTACACGTGTGCTTTCAACTCCAACTTTAACTCTACACTGATTGCTGAGAAAGCCCGCGCTACTCTCCTATTGGTTACTGCAGATCATGTGATCTTCCTTAACAAGTATTATTCTTAAAGGTACATTGCACACTAAATTAAAACCATAATTACTACATTTACCCTGTTTGTAACTTTCTGATACTCTTGATGTTAGTCCTAGCTTTCATTTTTGTTGCCTGGCTTATGCTTTTTTTATGTCTGGAATGCCAACTAATCTCACTATTCCTCCATAGAACCCCAGTGTCTTTCTTCCCTTGCTGGTAAGCATTTGGTTTGCATTCCTTCCTTTTCATTTAAATATTTTCCATTGCTAATCTAAGGGTTCGATTTGCACATCCTACCTGACATTTAATTGTGGCGAGGACCCTTTTGACCTTGCTATCATTTGCTTTTTTGCAAATCAAGATTTCTTTTTCTCCTTTTCAGATTCTTACACGTGTATTAATTTTTATTGTCCGCCCAAAATGGGTCCCTGATTTGCATATGTAAGCAGCATCATGCCTTTTTTTGGCTGCCATGATCAAAAACTATACTGAGGGGAGAATTGGATTGGCAAACATTGAAATTCGCTCCCCTATAACTAATCACGTTATAGCTATTATCTGCAAATGTTGTCCTAGTTTTAGAAAGTTTTCTCCCATCTCACAATCCTTAAGGATTTTTGAAAAATGCACAAGTTATTATAATTGAAACTCTCAAATACTCATGTAATGGGCACATGATACAATTAGCATGTTGCCCTTTCCCTCAATCGCAAGGAATACTGATTTCGGAAACTGAAATGTCATTTCAAGGAAGGTGTACTTCCGAGAGTGGGGTTAGGATGCCTGGTTGGTGTGGTGCACTGAAAGCTTCATCTAATTCTGGCATGCGTCTCTTGAGCGGTTTTGTTTTTAGAACAACGAGCCACCCCATGTCAACAAGTTTTGACATCATCTCACATTAAACGCCACACAAAAAGAATCTAAATAAAGAAATACCACAAAAAAACATTTAATGGGTTAAACTGAAGTACAATCTGCTTGAGCAAACAGCAGCGAGGCAAGACTGAGGCAGAAATATATTGTGCAACACTTCTTTTAAGGTTATTCATTAATCTTTAAAGGCTTGGAGTTTTTAATTAATTCTGATTCGACGGCATGTACTGTCCTGAACATGAGTCATTCCAGAGCTCTTGTAATTGATTGAAGTCTAACATGTAATGATGTTTTACCAAGAACATAAGCTTGAATGCACAAATTCGGTTCTTGCCAAAGGCTGAGAGGCTGCCATTCTAGATATTTTTAAGCAGAACTCACAACTTTATAAACTTGTCTTCTGACAGCTGTCACTTTGCTTTTATTTTCTTCTGGAAACCATTTCTTAAATGGTGTCGGAGAGATGGAATGCTGCATTAATAGACTATCAACAACTCCTTGCCCTTTGACTCCTCTCTTAAGACTAGGGATTATATGGCAAATGCACTCTTAAATTCATTTTAATGTGATTCTTCTTTTTTATTATTCTATTTCCTCTTTATGCCTTACTATGAAGTAAGACATGGATTTGTATAGTGCTTTCATGACCTCGGGATCACCCCTAAAGCATTTTTCTACCAATGAGGTGCTTTTGAAGTGTAGTCACTGTGAGGTAAGAAATGCAGCAGCCAATTTGCACACAGCCAATCCCAACAAACAGCAATGAGATAATGAGCAGATAATCTGTTTTAGTGATGTTGATTGAGAGAGAAATATTGGCCAGGCCACACATGCAGCAGTACAGTACACAGCTCTTGGGTGGTAGCGAGGCCAATAAAACCTAACACACATACATTCACTTAGGAGTCACGTGCGCAACATAACTCAGAAAATGAAATTACTATGTGCACATAAAATATTAACTCCCTGTGCAAGTTGTATTCAGCCATTTTATTGAAGACAAAATCAAGTCTAATTGTTTAAATCCAAACTAAGCAGTTTTTTTAGAATAAAGCATATAAGCAAGGTCATAGTCCTTCACAAGGAAATGGGAGATATACAGTCATCTCACTCAGGAACCTCTTTAAAAGAAAAGCAGCCATGAAACCATTCTGCCCTTGGCTCCAGACTGTACTCCATGACAGGTTTCAGCCGCTAGTTCTTACTCCCACTACTTCCTATCTCCCACTTGTTGCCCATGAATGAGAACTCTGCAATTTCCATCACACAGTAACAATTGTGCCAACTTTTGGTGGTGGTGGAGGGACAGGGTGATAAGGCTGCCTTATGTGTTACTTGAGCATTTACACAGAAGTGTCAGAAGCCACAAGTGTGCCACGCCTCCTGTGTCTCCACAGAAACCAGCCATCCATCCCACCTTCTGGGCAGAATCTTGTGGAGATGATGAGGGTCTCGATAGTCAGCTGAAGGGCCAGTGAGATCCCTGCATCGCTTCTTTTCAAGAAGGCTTGGCGCATCTTGCTCCATTCAGGCACATAACAGGCCAGATGTGGGTCTTTCGCCCCCAGTTTCAAGGACCCCGGGGGCAGAAGCCCCACTCTCTAAGTGTTGCCGGCCACTCAGAAGCTAGCAGCTCTTCTGTACTCAGCAGCACCACCGGTCAGCTGGTGGCTGCTTCCGGTACAACACCCACCCAGGGCCTCAGATGGAAGAAGGGCCCAGGCACAGGTGAGTCATGACGGGAGGGAGGTCACGGGCTGGGGTGGGTCCCAATTCCAAGTCTCTCGCTCAGGAATTCAGTGCCTTTGCACAAAGGACCAACCTGGGGAGCCTACAAGCAAACAAGCCAGTGGCTGGGGGGTGGGGGAGTGATTAGATGGATATTAATTGCCTTAAGGGCCTCAATTAATGGAGGGGTGGGAAGGCTGTCCAAGGGCCTTCCTGCCCCAGAGTTAATCCAGGTGGAGATGGCAAGGTGGTGAGGTCCCTACCCGTCACCTAATGCACCACGGAGCAGGGATGGGGGGCGGGGGGGGGGGTGGGGTGCTGTGGAGGGGGTGGTGGAGGGCACAAGATTCCATCCCTTCTTTACGTTCATTTGTATTAAACTGCCCCAAGGTGAATTAAGTGAACTCCCTGGATATAGATATGATATATCATATATTCATGTTTGGATCACGCATCATCTGACCATTTTGTGGAATCATACAGCATTTAAGGGGGGGGCCACTGGGCCTTTCATGCCTGTGTCAGCTCTTTCAAAGAGCTAGTGTCACAAATGTGCAGTTGTGATATTATAGATTCTGTAAAAAAAAAAACGCTAATCTTTCTTTTAAATGGACACAAGAGGCCTTAAAGATAGCTGCCAAAAATCACCTGATCTTTTATAACTGCAATATTGTCAAGCTCCCAGAAGGGTCCAACTGGATTGCAAGCGAACATATCCAGACTTGTGAAGACATTTGAAATCCAATGTGTATTTCCACAGGGTAAGCAGACACTCATTCACAATGATTCCCTGGAGGTGTGGATAGCTTCTTCCCTATCTCAGCAAACCTGGGAGAATAGGAGCCATTCAAATTAATGGTTGAGACATTTAAAAAACTAATTACCTCCACAAATGGATGGGACTATGCCCCAGATCTGGGCTAATCCAGTACCCAATATGAAAGCATGAATTGACAGTTTGAGATCGCAGCCATTTTGAGTTTTGAACTGTATAAAGCCTGGCAGGGAAAAGCCATTTTGTCCAGGGGGGACACAGAAGGCCTCAGGAAGTCAGCCCCAGCACACAGCTCTCAGCTGAACCATCAATGAACAGCAGGTGAGAGCTGGGTTTCTCTCTGCCAATGGGAGGCACAGAGGAAGTTGTCCAGAAATCATCATTGTTCTGCTGAAAAAGGAATCCAGGCAGTCTTCGAGTGTCGTGCTGGCAGAACCAATAAGAAGAGGGATCTTCACTTGCTCTCCAAAGCTGCTCTCCCTGCTGAGTCCACCTAAAAAGACAGACACCAACTAATCAACTACAGAAGCCATTGCAGCTACAGAAAACAACTCTTCGATTTCAACTCCTCACTCCAGACAGCCAACACTTCAACTACAGGCTATAGGCCCACAATAATATCCCACAGAGACTGATTTGAAATTTCACCTTCAAGTATCTTTTTCCCTTTATTTGCATTTTAATTTTTGAGGCCTGAGTTTTCGCTACAATAGACAGGCCCTCCATCATGGCAAAAATCTTGGCAATGGCTGAAAATTCTAAATCCCACTCTGAACCCAGTATTTCCCATCTTTGCAAGGGTGTGACAGGAGTCAGATCAGGGCTTGCACATATGCCATTAGCAGAGGGACCTGGCCATTTAAATCACCAGCTGTAGCCACTGAAGAAGGATTTTGGAAGAACAGAAGTGTGGAATCCTGAGTGTGCAGATTAAAACAGGTAACAGAAGGTTTCTTACTTGCTGGAATCTTATGGATAGCTAGGATACACCTTTGGAGAGTAAGGCACTCTTTGGATAGGCTCTCAGGACACTTTTGGGAGAGGTAAGGCAACCTTTGGGATTGTTAACAGTGAACATGATTATGCACCTTTTATGCACAAACTCATTGGAACTGTCAAGCTGTCAAAGAGCTGTCCAGCTGAGAAGGAACTGTCAAGGAACTTTACACCTGTCAAGGAACTGTTAAAGAGCTGTCCAGCTCATAGACTCATAGAGTCATAGAGGTCTACAGCACAGAAAAAGGGCCTTCAGCCCATTGAGTCTGCACCGGTCAAACAAGTACCTAACTATTTTAATCCCATTTTCCAGCACTAGGCCCATAGCCTTGTATGCCATGGCATCGCAAGTACGCATCCAAATTCTTTGTGAATGTTATGATGGTTTCTGCCTCTACCACCCTTTCAGGCAGTGGGTTCCAGATTCCCACCACCCTCTGGGTGAAAAAAGCCTTCCTCACATCCCCTCTAAACCTCCTGTCCCTTACTTAAAATCTATGCCCCCTGGTTATTGATCCCTCCACCAAGAGAAAACGTTCATCCCTGTCTACCCTATCTATGCCCCTCATAATTTTATACCCTTAATCTCCACTAGTCCAGGGAAAATAACCCCAGTCTATCCAATCTCTCCTCATAACTGAAGCTCTCCAGCCCAGGCAATATCCTGGTAAATCTCCCCTGCACTATCTCTATTGCAATCACATCTTCCGATAATGTGGATTCCAGAACTGCATGTAATACTCTAGCTGTGGCCTATCAGGGTTTTACACAGTTCCAGCATAACCTCCCTGCTCTTATATTCTATGCCTCAACTAATATAGGCAAGTATCCCATATGCCTTCTTAACCACCTTATCTACCTATCCCGCTACCTTAATGGAGCGGTGGACATGCACACCAAGGTCCCTCTGAACCTTGGTACTTCCCAGGGTCCTATCATTCATCGTGTATTCCCGTGCCTTGTTTGTCCTGCCCAAGTGCATCACCTCACACTTATCCAGATTAAATTCCATTTGCCACTGATCAGCCCATCTGATCAGCCCATCTATATCCTCCTGTAATCTAAGGCTATCCTCCTCACTATTTACCACCCCACCAATTTTCGTGTCATCCACAAACTTACTGATCAACCCTCCTACATTCAAGTCTAAATCATTCATACATACCACAAACAGCAAGGGATCCAACACCGATCCCTATGGAACTCCACTGGACACAGGCATCCAGTCACAAAAACACACTTTGACCATCACCCTCTGCTTCCTGCCACTCAGCCAATTCTGGATCCAATTTGCCAAATTGCCTTGGATCCCATGGGCTCTTACCTTCGTTATCAGTCTCCCATGTGGGACCTTATCAAAAGTCTTGATGAAGTCCAAGCAGACTATGTCAAATGCATTGCCCTCATCTACACACCTGGTCGCCTCTTCGAAAAATTCAGTTAAATTGGCCAGACATGACCTCCCCTTAACAAAACCATGCTGACTGCCCTTGATTAATCCCTGCCTCTCCAAGTAGAGATTAATTCTGTCCCTCAGAATTGCTTCCAATAGTTTCCCCACCACTGAGGTTAGACTGACTGGCCTGTGGTTCCCTGGTTTATCCCTTCCTCCCTTCTTGAATATCAGTACCACATTGGCTGTCCTCCAGTCCTCTGGCACCTCTCCTGTGGCCAGAAAGGTATTGAAAATTATTGCCAGTGCCCCTGCTTTCTACTCCCTCGTTTCACTCAACAACCTGGGATACATTTCATCTGGGCCTGGAGATTTATCTACTTTTAAGCCTGCCAGACCACTTAGAACCTCCTCCCTTTCTATGCTAATTTCTTTAATTATATCACAGTCCTTCTGCCTGATTTCCATACCCACATCATCCCTCTCACTTGTGAACACCGACACAAAGTATTGATTTAGAACCCTACCTACGTCTTCCGGCACCACACACAAATTACCACTATGGTCTTTAATGGGCCCTACTCTTTCCCTACTCATACTCTTAGTGTACTTTTAAAATAACTTTGTATTTTCCTTTATTTTACCTGCCAATGTTTTTTCATGCCCCCTTTTAGCTCTCCTAATTTCCTTTTAAAGTTCCCCCCTACACATTCTTTACTCTTCTAGGGCTTCCGCTGTTTTGAGCCCTCAGTATCTGCCATAAGCCTCTCTTTTTCTCTTTATCCAATCCTGTATAAAGTTCGACACCCAGGGTTCCCTGGATTTGTTGGTGCTGCCCTTTATCTTTACTGGAACATGTAGGCCCTGTACTCTCCGTATTTCCTTCTTGAGTGAGTCAAAGAACTGTCCAGCTGTCAAACCTGTTAAAACCATCCAGTGAGTGTCAAAGCCATGAAGGAACCGTCCAACATTACTAGGTGAGTTGGCATGGAGGAGGTAAGGGCAAAGGATGGTGGGTCGGGGTCAAGGGTTGGCATGAGTTGGAACCAAGTTGGAATGGGGGTATAGGGGCAATGGGGTGGCTAGAGGGGCACTAAGTTGACATCAGGGTATGGGACCATGGGGTGGGCATAGGGAGTGTGTGGGGGATGAGGGGTGAGGGCTGGAGGAATGCTTCTGTTTAATTATTATTCTATATGTTTTAAACATGGTGCCAGGGCACAGTGGCAGGCCTTCAACCCAGTGCACCTCCACACCCCACAGCCTGTGCTTTCGTTCCGGGATCACACGCCCTGACCCGTTTCCAACCCGGCCACGCCACCCCCGACGGAAGGTCCAACCTGCAGGCGGACATTTTTTAAGGCCAGGTGCGCCGAGCCAAGAAGCCTCCCGACACGGCAAACCCCACCCGAGGATGAAAATTTGGGCCTGTACCTGTATTTTAATGAATAACTTTACCACATTTACTTAAGTAACTTTCAGCAGTAGTTTGGTAATAACCTAACCTTTACCTTGTTTAAGAATAATGCTTGACTGCTGACACACACACACACACACAAACCTTTAGCTCACCGACCACTCTGAAGAAACAGCTTCCACATGGTCGTGACAGTTGGGGTCTCACGTCTAGGACTGTACCCATTGGAAAACGAGCCAAAGCCAAATTTGTACCAAAACCTGGAATTTTATCCATTGTGAAAAGTGGACCGAGAATTGTTTAGCGGGCAGGAAACAGAGAGTAGGAATAAACGGGTCTTTCTCAGAGTGACAGGTGGTGAATAGTGGGGTACGTCAGGGATCAGTAATTGGGCCCCAGCTATTCACAATATACATCAATGATTTGGATGAGGCAACCAAATGTATTATTTCCAAGTTTTTGCTGATGACATAAAATTTGGTGGGAATGTGAGCGATGAGAAGGGTGTTAAGAGGTTTCAAGGCAATTTAGGCAGGTTAAGTGAGTGGGTAAAAACATGGCAGACGTAGTGAAGTTATGTGAAGTTATCCATTTTATTAGGAGAAACAGAACCGCAGAGTATTATTTAAATGGTGATAGATTGGGAAATGTTAATGTACAAAGGGGCCTGGGTGGCTTTGTAGACCAACCACTGAAAGCAAGCAAGCAGGTGCTGCAAGCAGTTAAGCAAGTAAAAGGTATGTTGGCCTTCTATACTACAGGACATGAGTACAGGAGCAAGGAAGTCTTACTGCAGCTGTACCACATCTGGAGTATTGTGTGCAGTTTTGGTGTCCTTACCTAAGAAAGGATATATTTGCCATAGAGGGAGTGCAGCGAAGGTTCACCAGACTGATTCCTGGGGTTGCCTTATGAGGAGAGATTGGGCCGACCAGGCCTGTATTCACTGGAGTTTAGAAGAATAAGAAGGGATCTCGTTGGAATGTATAAAACTCTGACAGGGATGGATGGACCGGATGCAGGGATGATATTTCCTCTGGCTGGGGGGGGCGGGGTCTAGAACAAGGGGTCACATCCATTTAGGGCTCAGATGAGGTAGGCCATTTAGGACTGAGATGAGGAGAAACTTCTTTACTCAGAGGATGGCGAACCTGTGGGATTCTCTACCACAGAAGGATGTCGAGGCCATGTCACTGAATGTACCTAAGAAGGAAATAAATAGATTTCTGGACTCTAAATACGTCAAGGGGTGTGGGGAGAGAGAGCGGGAGCGTGGTGTTGAGATGAAGGATCAGCCATGATCATAGTGAATAGCTGAGCAGGCTCGACGGGCCGAATAACCTACTCCTGCTCCTTTTTTCTATGTTTCTAAGTGCCAAATTTTGAACAGCAAAGAAATTGGAAGTAGAAGGGAAGTTAACGCAGTTCAAATTGTTTGGACCCCAACCAGAAGCTATAGCAGCAAGCTTTGTTTTATAAAAAAAGTACTAACAATAAATTAAGATGGCAACTTTTGATGCTCAAGAGTTCATTGATCAGGAGGGTTTGAATTGGCAAAGACATCGTTAGACATGGAGCAACTAAAACCCGTTGCTAAGTAGGTAGGACATAAGATACGCAGTAAGGCAGAGACAGGAATTCCTGAAAATGCTAACTTGGTATTTTGAATTTAGCACAGAGTGAGTACAGGCAGCAGAACCAGGCCGGATTATTCTAGCCAAAATAGAGCTGGAAAAGCTGAAATTGGAGTGAGAATTTGAGGAAAAAAGAGAAAGAGTAACAAGCTCAGGAAGAAAGGGAAGAAAGACTTGCCCGAGGAAAGGAGCTAGAGTTTAAAGCCCGAGCAAAAGAAAAGGAACTAGAGTTTCAAGCACAGAAAGAAAGGGAACAGAGGGAGGGGAGAGGAATTTCCAGCCGAAGAAGTTGGAATCAGAGCTGCAAGTGCAGAGAGATAGGGACAAAAAGCAGCTTGAAGCTGCTCAGGGAAATCTTACTCTGTCCGATAACAAACACTCATAACCCCAAAACAGGCATTGAAACCCTAAAATTCTCAAAATTTTTTCTCAAATTTGAAGAGGGAGATCTAGAATCCTTCTTTACTGCATTCAGAAATTCAGCACTGATGATCCACAGTCAGTTAACAGGAAAAGCCCAAGAGATCTTCTCCACAATGGCCTCTGAAGTGACTGCTGATTACAAGCAAACTGATGTCCTGAGTACCTTTAAACGTGTCAGAAGCATATTGTCAGGTATCCAGAAACTCATGTAAGGAACCCATGCAAACGTATTTGGAATTTGAAAGAAGCAATCAGATCGTGTAATAACTTGAGAGAGGAGAGGGTTTAGTGTAGATATCCTTAACTTTTATTGAGAACACATGTTGAGATGCTGACACGCTTGTCGCCGCTGGAAGCACCTCTCACAGTGTTGACATATGATTGATTGATAGGAGGGAGGGACAACTGATCTAATTATTACATTTCCTCCCTCTTAAGTTCCTTATATGTGTGCTACAACATGTCTGAAAACTAACAAAACATTTGTAATAAAAACAAAAAAACTGCAGATGCTGGAAATCCAAAACAAAAACAGAATTACCTGGAAAAACTCAGCAGGTCTGACAGCATCGGCGGAGAAGAAAAGAGTTGACGTTTCGAGTCCTCATGACCCTTCGACAGAACTTGCGAGAAAGTTCTGTCGAAGGGTCATGAGGACTCGAAACGTCAACTCTTTTCTTCTCCGCCGATGCTGCCAGACCTGCTGAGTTTTTCCAGGTAATTCTGTTTTTGTAAAACATTTGTAATGTCTAGATAAAAGCAAAGAACTGCGGATGCTGGAAATCCAAAACAAAAACAAAAACAAAAATACCTGGAAAAACTCAGCAGGTCTGGCAGCATCAGTGGAGAGAGGCACTGTTGACGTTTCGAGTCCTCATGACCCTTCAACAGAACTAAGTAAAATTAGGAAAAGGGTGAAATATAAGCTGGTTTAAGGGGGTGGGGGGTGGTTTGTTGGGACAAGCAGTCAGTGATAGGAGGAGATAACCAAAAGCTGTCACAGACAGAAGAACAAAGCGGTGTTGAAGGTGGTGATATTATTTAAAAGAATGAGCTAATTAAGAGTATAAGACAGGATAGATAAGGTACAGAAAACTCTAGTGGGGGTGGGGGAATACTAAAAGGTAGAAATAAACAATGGTGGAAATACATTTAAAATTAGTGGAAACAGTTGGGAAAAGAAAAAATCTATATAAATTATTGGAAAAAACAAAAAGAAGGGGGAAGAAACGGGAAGGGGGTGGGGATGGAGGAGAGAGTTCAAGATCTAAAATTGTTGAACTCAATATTCAGTCCGGAAGGCTGTAAAGTGCCTAGTCGGAAGATGAGGTGCTGTTCCTCCAGTTTGCATTGAGCTTCACTGGAACAATGCAGCAAGCCAAGGACAGACATGTGGGCATGAGAGCAGGGTGGAGTGTTGAAATGGCAAGTGACAGGGAAGTTTGGGTCAGTCTTGCTGACAGACCAAAGGTGTTCTGCAAAGCGGTCACCCAGTCTGTGTTTGCTCTCTCCAATGTAGAGGAAACCGCATTGGGAGCAGTGAATGCAGTAGACTAAGTTGGGGGAAGTGCAAGTGAAATGCTGCTTCACTTGAAAGGAGTGTTTGGGCCCTTGGACGGTGAGGAGAGAGGAAGTGAAGGGGCAGGTGTTGCATCTTTTGCGTGGGCATGGGGTGGTGCCATAGGTGGGGGTTGAGGAGTAGGGAGTGATGGAGGAGTGGACCAGGGTGTCCCGGAGTGAACGATCCCTATGGAATGCCGTTGGGGGGGGAGTGAAGGGAAGATGTGTTTGGTGGTGGCATTATGCTGGAGTTGGCGGAAATGATGGAGGATGATCCTTTGAATGCGGAGGCTGGTGGGGTGATAATTGAGGACAAGGGGGACCCTATCATGTTTCTGGGAGGGAGGAGAAGGTGTGAGGGCGGATGCGCGGGAGTTGGGCCGGACACGGTTGAGGGACCTGTCATCTACCGTGTGTGGAAAACGTCAGTTAAGGAAGAAGGAGGACATGTTAGAGGAACTGTTTTTGAAGGTAGCATCATCAGAACAGATGCGACAGAGGCAAAGGAACTGAGAGAATGGGATGGAGTCCTTACAGGAAGTGGGGTGTGGGGAGCTGTAGTCGAGGTAGCTGTGGGAGTCGGTAGGCTTGTAATGGATATTGGTGGACAGTCTATCACCAGAAATTGAGACAAAGAGGTCAAGGAAGGGAAGGGAAGTGTCAGAGATGGACAATGTGAAAGTGATGAAGGGGTGGAGATTGGAAACAAAATTAATAAATTTTTCCAGGTCCCAACGAAATCATGAAGCAGCACCGAAGTAATCATCGATGTACCGGAGAAAGAGTTGTGGGAGGGGGCCAGAGTAGGACTGGAACAAGGAATGTTCCACATACCCCATAAAGAGACAGGCATAGCTGGGGCCCATGTGGGTATCCATAGCCACACCTTTTATTTGGATGAAGTGAAAGGAGTTAAAGGAGAAATTGTTCAGTGTGAGAACAAGTTCAGCCAGACGGAGGAGAGTAGTGGTGGATGGGGATTGTTCGGGCCTCTGTTCGAGGAAGAAGCAGAGAGCCATCAGACCATCCTGGTGGGGGATGGAGGTGTAGAGGGATTGGACGTCCATGGTGAAGAGGAGCGGTTGGGGCCAGGGAACTGGAAATTGATATGACGTAGGGTGTCAGAGGAATCACGGATGTAGGTGGGAAGGGACTGGACAAGGGGAGAGAGAATGGAGTCAAGATAGCAAGAAATGAGTTCCGTGGGGCAGGAACAGGCTGACACGATCGGTCTGCCGGGACAGTCCTGTTTGTGGATTTTGGGTAGGAGATAGAAGCGGGCCGTCTGAGGTTGGGCGACTATCAGGTTGGAAGCTGTGGAAGGAAGATCTCCAGAGGAGATGAGGTCAGTAACAGTCCTGGAAACAATGGCTTCATGTTAAGTGGTGGGGTCATGGTCCAGGGAGAGGTAGGAGGAAGTGTCTGCGAGTTGACGCTCAGCCTCTGCGAGGTAGAGGTCAGTGCGCCAGACAACAACAGCACCACCTTTGTCAGCAGGTTTGATGACAACGTTAGGGTTGGACCTGAGAGAACGGAGTGTTTTTGTTTTGGATTTCCAGCATCTGCAGTTTTTTGTTTTTATTTTTACTTCTGATGGAGGCTCTGGAACAGGAACAATGGGGTCTTGAGCTGCACTGAAAGAAGCATCACTGGAACTGGGTGGCTCTGTATTCAGCAGCTCATTGGTTGTGTCAGGAAGAGCAGCTGTATAGCAACCACACACTTCAACCATTGGTTGATCTTGCATCCGATAAGATGGTTCTCTTGCTCGAATGTGATCCATGTGTTTACGCGCTACTCTGTTCTCAACTTCAACTCAAAATGACAATGGAACAATTTTGGAAATGATGGCTCTTGGAGTCCAGCATGGTCAGTTTCTAAAGTTACGCACGCACACAGGGTTGCCTACTTTGAATGTATGAGCACTGCTGTGTAGGCCACAGTTCAGTTTCTCATTGGTTTGTTTCTGCCTCACCTTCCCCCCCAAATTGGGAAACGCCTAATCCAGACACATGCGCAAGCGGCGCTTCATCAGGAGCTCTGACGGCGTGGAGCCTGCAGTAGTCTGTGGTAACTCAGAAGGAATCTGGAAAGACAAGACTCCAAAGTGCCTCCAGACAGCTTCTACATACTGACTTTAAAGGTCTGGACAGCTCTTTGGCAAGACCATTTGACGAAGGAGCCAGGGAGCAGGCTTTATATGCCGAAAGCCATTCAGGTCTGTGAACCTCTGAAATTCGACGCTGGTGATAGCTGTTCCATTGTCAGAGACAATAATCTCAGGCAAACCATGTATACTAAAGGAGTGATGCAGCTTCTCAATAGTTGCAGCTGAAGTTGGCGTTTTTACCTTGTTGACAGCAAGACACTTTCAATGTGCACCGATGAGTAACAGGATCATGGTGCCTAGAAACAGTCCCACATAGTCAATGTGCAGTCTGACCCAAGAGCGGCCAGACCATTCCCATGGGTGAAGAGGAGTTGAAGCGGGTAACCACTGGTGTTGCTGGAAAAGGGAACAGTGTTTAACCATGTTCTCGGTGTCACTATCTATTCCTGGCCACCAGATATAACTACATGCCAACATCTTCATCCTTGACATGCCTGAGTGTGAGCTGTGGAGCCCTGGGAAGGGACCACAGGATCTTTGGATCCCCACAGCAAAATTCCATCCTGACAACTCAGTTCAGTTCTTCTGGAATAAAAGGGCGCAGGTCAGCCGACACAAGTGTACTTGGCCAGCCTTGTTAAGTGAAATCTTCAACTTTTGACAATATTAGGTCTCATCCAATTCTTGATCTGTTTAGCACATATGGGTGACGAGTCCAAAAAATTTAACAGCAACCTTAACTCTTGTGGAACAGGTGTACTGGTGTGGCTGCCCGGTAAGGGAAGATGATTAAATGGGTCTGCATTGGCTATATGTGAGCCAGGACGATACATGAATGTGTACTCACAAGCTGATAGCATCAGGGCCCAACGTTGGATTCTCGCTGAAGCTGTAGGTGGAATAGCTTTGTCTTCACTGAACCAACCTCTCAGCGGCTTAAGGTCAGACACAATTGTGAAATATCGCTTGTGCAGGTACTGGTGAAACTTCTTGACACCAAACACAACTGAGAGCCCTTCTTTCTCCAGCCTAGGAGAGTGTTCTTGAAACGCAGCCAATGGGCCTTTCTGACCTGTCCTCCATTTGATGTGACATTACGACTCCGATGCCATAGGGAGAAGCATCATACATCACACTAGCTCTTTAGCTGGTTCATAAAGTACCATCAAGCATTATGAATGAAGCGATTTCTTTGCTGTTGCAAAGGCTTTTTCTTGCTGCGAACCCCAGGACCAGCAGTGGTTCTTCCTCAGCAACAGGGGAACAGATTAGGTTAGAAATGGCTGTAATAATTTAACATCCCTAGGGATGACGTAAGCTCTACCCCATTCTAGGGTGGTGATACATCTTTAATGACTTGGACATTGTCGTAACAGGATGCAACCCCTTAGATCCACCCTGTGGCCCAGGTATGTTACCTCCAATGCATGAAATGTGCATTTTTTTTGCTTCAAACGCACACTTTCCATAAAGCTTCTCTGCACTTCCTCAAGGTTGGCTAAATTTCCAGCTCTGGTCAGTCCAGTGATGAGAACGTTATCTAAGTACGTGACAACTCGTGTAAGTCCCTGCAGGAGAGAATCTCCATGGTTCACTGAAAAATGGTACATGTGGATGAAACTCCAAAAGGCAACCAGGTGTACTGGTAGAGTCCTTCGTGAGTATTGATTGTCACATACTTTCTTGACGTGCTGTCCAATTCCAACTGCTGATAGGCATTACTCATGTGTAACTTTGTGTATGATGTGCCTCCTGCTAACCTGGCATACACGCCATTGATTTTGGGAATGGGGTATTTGTCTAACTTTGTTGCTTTGTTGACTGTCAGTTTGTAATCACCGCATAGACGTATGGTTTGTTCTAGTTTGACAAGTGTGACTGTGGGAACGGCCCACTCAGAAAACTGGACAGGCAGAATTATTCCCAGGATTTCTAACCTATACAACTCTGCTTTTGCCTTTTCTTTTAGTGAGTAAGGCACTGCCTGGCCTTGAAGACGCGCGGTGTTGCTTGGGGATCGACATGCATTTTAGCCCGCATGCCCTTCAGCTTTCCCAATTCATCTTGAAAAAGTGTCATATTTCTTCAAGAGCTCTAGAATTCCATTGGACTTCAAACGGAATATTTCCGACCAGTCTAGTTTTATTTTCTGCAGCCAGTCTCGACCCAAAAGACTGGGCCCCACCCCCTCTACGACCATTCCGGGAAGCTGGGCTGTCTGCTGTTTGTAGCAGACTGGAACAGCAGCGATGCCTTTGACAAGAATGGATTCTCCAACATAAATTCTTCGTTTGGCGGACATGCACCCCAATATCAACGACTGACTCCCTTCACTGAGGTACTTGAACGTGTGCTCCTCGACAACAGTAGCTGAAGTGCCAGCGTCCACCTCCACCTGCAGTTGCTTGCCATTCTCCTGCACTGTCACTGCAATGGGCTCAGATTTAACAGCAGTCACCCGATACAGAGAGTATGCATCAGCAGCACTGGATTCTGCAGTGTCAGTTGACTCAATCGGATTTGTTCTCTGCTTTGCTGTTTGTTCATTTATTGTTCTGCACAGCCTAGCCAGCTGTTCTTTCTTTTGGCAATAGTTGCACTCTGCCACTCTAAATCTGCATATATCTGCTCCATGATTCTTGCCACATCTATAGCAAATGCATATCTTGTCAGCCAACACATTGGAATTATGCCTCCTGGCTCATTGTTCGGTAGACAGGGGATTGCGCTGAAAATCTGTTGTGCCACTTTATGCACTGTGCTTAGCGGCAGGCTTCTGCCTAACATGGTGCACCATACCATTGTTCACATTCATTCATGTTATTCATTATTATTACCTGCAAATCCTGAGAGCTTTTCGCGGCACTCTCCATAGCGAGAGAAAGTTCCAGAGCACATTTGAAATCAATATCTGATCCAGCGAGCAAACGGCGCTGTATGGCATTGTCATTCACCCAGCATATCATTCAAGGCATCGCTGAATTCACAGTACTCGGTCAGCTGTTTCATGTTTGCCACAGTAGACTCCCCTGGTGTGTGAAGTCTCGTGTTGAACTTGAAGTACTACATAATTACAGATGGTTTTGGTTGAAAATGCAACTTCACAAGCTCCACTAACTCATTGTACAACTTAATACTGGGCGCATTTGAGGCAGTCGGGTTTCTGATAGGATTATACATTTTGCTTCCACGCACACTCAGCAAGAAAGCTCTGTGTTTACCTTCATCAGTAACTTCATTTGCAATGAAATAGAAACCGAGTCTCTCGACATACTGACCCCAGTCCTCTGCATTTGCATCATATGGATCCATCCTCCCAAACAACAGCACGATCAGTAAGTATTTCTCAACTTCGTGTTACTCAGAGTAACCAGGGCAAATGATACAGCACAAGTTGCCAACTGTCATAACTTGAGGGAGGAGCGGGTTTAGTGCAGGTAAACTTCACTTTTATTGAGGGCACATGTCACGATGCTTACACACTTGTCGCCATCTCTCTACGGGAAGCACCTCCCATAGCGTTGACCTATGGTTGATTGACAAGAGGGAATGACAACTAAACTAATTACTACAGATTGCTTTTGACCAATGAGTACTTGCTTTAAAAATAGAGCATACTTACGATGGAATAAGAGATTTTGTGTTGTTAGAGGAGTTCAAAAATTGCCTCCCCCACAATAGTAAAATGCACCTTGAGGAATAAAAGAGTTACCTCAGCAAGGGCAGCAACCATGAAGGCCAAGGACTATGAACTGACTCTCAAATCCCTGAATTACAGCAGGCATGGGCCAAATAGATTGCATCTGCAGGGAGAAGATAAGAGGGAGACAGAGGAAAGGAAATAGATCCTAAAGCAAAAGAGAATAGGCAAAATGGGATAAACAATCCCCAACTTTGAAAAGAAAGGATGTAAACAGCAGAGCTGCAGGGCTGCACCCTGTCTGTTTTAATTATGGCTAACCAAGCCATATTGAAGAAGATTGATGGCATGCAAAGAAAACCCTGGGAATCTTTCAACATATATCCATAGTCACTAAAATCATAACCCTTTGTGCAAATATGAAGGGAAGCACAGAAACCTATCAGGATTTTGTATGTAAAGGGGAAAGGGCTTCTAGCAGTTCCAAAAAACCAGGAATGGAGATTAACATACTCTGGGATACCGATTGTTTGCAGACACTCAGACACTGCTGGGCAGGTTGGGGGGGTGGGGGGGTGGGGATAGAATTGAGGATTTTCCACATGGAAGCCAGACAAATTCTAGAGTAATAGTCAAAGGACTAATTGGAGAAGGTGTCAAGGTACCATGAGTGAAAATTCTCTTTGAGTGAACTCATTAGTGGGCTGGTGACAGTGGGGATAATCTCAAGTTGGCCAACCGGGGGTTGGGGGTGGGGGTCGGGTTGGGGGGGGGGGGGGGGGGGGGGGCGGGGGGGGGGTGGGTGGTGGAGAGGGGATGGGGTGGGGGGGTGTGGAGGGGGGGGGGGGTGGGGTTTGACCTTTTTTTCTGAGAAATGACCTGGCAGGCTGGATGGTGTTACCCCCAAAAATTCAAGAGCAGTTCAGAGAGGCTGATCAAACTGAACCATTTCAGTAGGATTCTGCAAGGGTGCAGACAGCCGAGAAAGGTACAGAAGCCCTACAGGAGGCTACACATCCCATGAAGGTTAAACCATCTCAGCAAAAATCACAGAATTGAACATGCACCAGGAAATCCCCAAGCAGGCCAAGAAACAGTGAGAGAGAGAGGCTCTACTTAGTTGAAGAGCCTGAGGGAGGACCTTTGTGTGTTAAAAGGGCTGAAGCCACAAGTGGGTTGAAAGAGGCAGAAAAGAGATCGACAGAAATTCCAAATCAAAGTTCATCCCAGAAAGAATTGAGACCTCGGAGTGACACTAAGGGATTAATGGCGGTTAATACTGAACTAAATGGCCCTGTCTGTGTTGAACCAGCACAGAAACTTACTGCACCTGTCAGCATTGAATGTCCGAATTCAGCTGCAGACATTGAGGCCACTGGACTCAGTTCCAAACATGATTGGGTTAAGCAGATTTGCGAAGTGAGGGACAGACTTAAAGTATTAGAAGGAAAAGCAAAGACTCAGAATATCGAAGCTGTTGATATTACTCGAAAAGAATTAAATAAAGTCCAGCCTGACTGGAATCAGGAAAAACGGAGAGATTTTAAAGGGCAGAATTTTGCTCTTGGTGCGGGTGAGTGGGGGTGGTCAGGAATCCGACTGCTGCCCGCAATCGGCACCGGTCCACAATTTGACGCTGGCGGGCCAATTAAGGCCCACCCAGCATGAAACGCGAGCGGCAGCAGTGAGCGCTGCCCTGTTCAGGAGTGGGGGAGTGCGAGCGGGCTGTGTATGAACTCTGCGCAGGCGCCCGAGTGAGCACTGTATAATCTCCCTGAGGCACAGGGCTGCCTCAGGGAGATTTAGGGATGTAAAAAAAAAAATAAAGGCAATAAAAATGCAATAAAAAACGCGTCCCTCATGTGACTCTGTCACACGAGCAGGGACGTGTGTGAACGAAAAATTAAAAGTTTTTAATTTGCTTTTGGAAACCTCATCCGGCCCGCGGATGAGGCTTCCATAAAAACTGCAAAGGCCGCTTGGCCTTTTTGGTTGGACGGGCAGCGAAAATTTTAATTTAATTGATAACTTAATGGCCTTAACAGGCCTTTTAATTGTTGATGGGAGCGCTGCTGGCTCCAGAGCGCGGCTGCCGACTGAACTATCGTCCGACTGCGAGTTGACGCCGGCACGCTCGGCCGAGGTCACCACGCGTCATTTCTGTCATTTCATGCTTGAGCAGGTCGGGCCTGCACCCACCCCGCCTGCGGAGTGAAAATTTCCGCCAAAAATGTTCAAAGGACAAAGCGGACAAGAATATCAAACATTCTTGCTGGAACATAAAAAGCACCTTAATGACCTTCTTGTATCAGCCAAGAAAAGGACCTTGACAAAAGAAAAGACGAGTTACTGACACAGAAAGAGGCCATTGCTAACTTTTAACCTCAAAAAGGGAATTTAAAGTATTTGAGTCTGGGAAGTGAACGGGGTACACTTCCAGCTAAGGAAGCAACAGATGGTTTGACTGTGGATTTAACTGGCACATCCATTGTAGAGTTTAACGGGTAAAACACTGCAGATAGAGAATCCAGTGAAGTTCAAAAGTTAAAATCAGTGCAAACTGTTATAAAGATCAGGAAAAATAGAGAAGGAAGAAATCCACAAGATAAAACATAATTAGGACAGAGGAGGAGAGAAAGAAGGCAATGTGAAACTGTATCGCAGTAACTATGTGTGCGTGTGTGGAACAAATGTGTGTACTTCTTCATTTTTTATTTCCTCAATGTAACTCTATAAATGATGAATATATATATATCTATATATATATATATATATATCTTTCCATTTCTTTCCTGTAAAGGGGTAGGTTTGTCATGAACCTGTATATCTATACAGGCTCCTCCTTACAGGAAAAAAAATGAAAAGATATATATATTCATCATTTACAGAATTACATTGAGGAAACAAAGGATAAAGAAATACGCACATTTTTCCCACACACATAGTTACTGCAATACAGTTTCACATTTCCTTCTTCTGCTCCTTGTCTTGTGGATTTCTCCCTTCTCTATTTTTCCTGATCTTTATACCAGTTTGCACTGATTTTAACTTTAGAACTTCACTGGATTCTCTGTCTGCAGTGTTTTACCCGTTAAACTCTATAATGAATGTGATATTATAGATTCTGTAAAAAAACCTAATCTTTCTTTTAAGTGAACACAGAATTCTTAACGATAGCTGCCAAAAGTCACCTGACCTTTTATAACGGCTGCATTTGCTGCCAGCGTGGTGCGTGCGCAGGGGTACTGATTTACTCCGTGACATCATTGCGATGGAGTGGCCAGGAGTAAAAATGCTTACCAAGCTGTTTTTGAAGCCGTTTTCCCGTAAATTTTGAAAGATATTTTAAGCAAGTACAGACGATGTAAGAAAACGACAGGCAAGATCCTCTCTCCAAACCAGGTAAGAAAACTCACATTTGCGCTCAACAACATTCACCCCATACTCTGAGCATTGTCAGCCCTGGCACTTAAACTGATCCTTGGCACCTTCTCTGCTCCTTAGATCAAAGTCCAGGTTCACGAATTTGAAAATGCATCAATTTATCACAGTCATGACTGGAGAGGCAGCTATTGTTCTAATGCATGACAGCTGTTCATCAAGATCGTTGCCCTCATAGTATTGTTTTTGTGGTTAAAAAAAATCAAATTCCTTCTCCTACGTGTTCTTTAAAACACCCTTGGTCATTGCGAGTCAAATTATCCTAAATATTCGCAAGTCTGGAAGATCAGAATTCATATCAATTTTATACTTTTCAATTCCTTAGATAATCATGGGCCTAAGATTTTTATTTGTGATGAATAAAAATAGTGGAATCTATAAATTCAGGTTCTTTAAAGATTTGAATACCGTTGTAGTTTTTGGACCCAACATATACAGTTTGAAAATGGAAAAGAAATTACCCTGAACTACATTCCGCCAGGACTATTGAGTGGGAGGAGAACTCCTGCTCCAGCCATCTCCACAGAAGTTATTTTTAAAGACGGGTTTTGCTGGCACAATGTCTCTGGCCAATGGAGACATTGGTTTTCTGTGCATGTGCGGATAAGTACGTATGCGCAGATGGGTATCTTACGTTGGCAGGGGACGCAGTGTTTTATAATTCCAGTGTTGTCAAGTTTCTCGAAGGCTCCAATTGGACTGCAATGTTACGGCACGGCTGATGGTAAATGCCGAGCTGCCCAAATCCCAGAAGGGAACTTGAAACGGCAGCCAAAATGGTGTTTTTTGCAATTTGTACAGTATGAGGAGAAATTCTGAAATCAGGAAATGATGTCTCCAACTACTTGTAATGATTTTATAGCAGAGTAAACATTTATTAAAAGAATAAAGCAATAAAAAAAACCCCAACAATTACAAAAACACAACTGAATGGCTTCACACACTAAACATTGCTTTAAAACAGTCGTACATGGTCTTAACTTAACTACCCTCAGAGCTAACCCTCAACAGCCTGCCCTCTGGTGCATAAGAAATATGACAGGGTTATTAACAGAAGGGAAATATTACAATTTCTTCTTTTCTTGACAGCAAGCAGACATATCCAGACATGTGAAGACATCTGAAATCCACAAGGTTAAACATAAACTCATTGACAATGACTTTCCTGGAGTTGAGAATAGCTCTTTCCTATCTCACTGAATCTGGAAGAATGGGAGCCATTCAAGTTAATGGCTGAGACATTTAAAAGGCTAATTACCTCTGCAAAAAAGGCAGTAGATGGGATGACCCCAGACCTGCGCTCTCCCAATACCTGATATGTAAACACAAATTGACAGTTTGGGATCACAGCCATTTTGAGTTTTGAACTGTATAAAATCCGGCAGAGATATGCCATTTTATCCAGGGGACACAGAAGACCTCAGGAAGTCAGTTCCAGCACACAGCTCTCAGCTGAACCATCCGTGAAGGGCAGGTGAGAACTGGGTTTCTCTCTGCTATCAGGAGTCACAGAGGAGGTTATCTAGAAATCATCGCTGTTCTGCTGAAAAGGGAATCCAGGCAGTTTTCAAGTGTTGTACCAGCAGAACCAATAAAGAAGAGGGACCTTCACTCACTCCCCAAAGCTGTTCTACCTGCTGAGTCCACCTGAAAATTCAAGCACTGACTAATCAACTACAGAAGCCATCACAGCTGCAGACAACAACTCTTCAACTTCAACCCTTCACTCCAGACATCGAACACTTCAACTGAAGCTACAGGCCCACAAATGATATCTCTCAGGGATTGATTTGAAATCTCATCTTTGAGTATCTTATTTCCTTTAACTGCATTTTAATCTTTGTATCTCTATTTCAGTTCATAACGTTATCACATTTACTTAAGTAACTTTCAGCAGTAGTTTTGTAATAAAATAACCTTTCTCTTGTTTAAGAATAACGCATGACTGCTAGGTTATTTTTAAATTGAACCACTCACAAATTAAAAAGAGCCTACACACACATACACACGCACACACACACACACACACAGTGACAAACACACACATACACATTCAGACACTCACACCCACACACACACCCACAGAGCCACCCACACATACACACACACACATACACACACACATAGCCACACACACATAGACATACACACACACCCACACACACACATAGACATACCCACATACCTACACACACAGACACACATATAGACACACACACACATAGACATACACACACACCCACACACACATGGACATGCACACACACCCACACACACACACATAGACACACACACACATAGACATACACACACACCCACACACACACATAGACATACCCACATACCTACACACACACACACACACACACACATTGACATACACACACACCCACACATACACATAGACATACCCACATACCTACACACACAGACACACATATAGACACACACACACATAGACATACACACACACCCACGCACACATGGACATGCACACACACCCACACACACACACATAGACACACACACACATAGACATACACACACACGCCCACACACACATTGACATACACACACACCCACACATACACATAGACATACCCACATACCTACACACACAGACACACACATAGACACACACACACATAGACATACACACACCCACACACACACAGACATGCACACACACCTACACACACACACACACAGGCGCACACACACATAGACACACACACACATAGACATACACACACACCCACACACGCACATGGACATGCACACACACCCACAGACACACACACACACACACACACACACAGGCGCGCACACACACACACACACACACACATAGATACACACACACATAGACATACACACACCCACACACGCATATGGACATGCACACACACCCACACCCACACACACACACACACACAGACACACACACATAGGCCAGAATTTTTCTGTCAGTGTGCGGGGGGTGGGACCCACTCGCTGACGCATAAAATGATGCACGGTGACATCAGGCCGCATCCCAACGTCACCGCGCACCATCGCAATATTTCACTGGGCGGGTGGGTGACGATGCCCGTGGTTTGCCCGCCAGTAATTACTGGGCAAATTAAGGTAGTTAAGACTCTTCAGTGCTCCAGCCCAGCTGGATGGATGGCTGCTGGGAGACAAGGGCTATCCCCTCAGAAGGTGGCTTATGACGCCTCTCCGCCATCCAAGAACAGAAGCTGAGCAGCGGTACAATAGGAGCCACGGCACCACAAGGGCTGTGTTGGAGAGAACCATCGACCTTCTCAAAATGCGCTTCAGATGCCTGGACCGCTCAGGGGGCACACTACAGTACACCCCCCCTCAGATCAAGTGCAGTTGATAGTGTCTGCGTGCTGCACTGGGCACAATCTAGCTCTGCAAAGTGGGGGACACTGTGGATGAAGAAGATGTAGATGGAGTGGCCGGGGCTGAGCACGATGAGTCCAGCAATGAGTCCGAGGATGAGCACGCACAGGGAAATGATGAGGGGGCACAGGCTGACCCGGGCATGCTCCAGGGAGGGAGGGACACCCAGGACACTGTAATCAAAGGAACCTTTAGCTAGCACAGCACATATGGATGTGCAATGCAAGCCTGGCCTGTAGCCTCCACCCTGGAGACCTCATCTGTCAGGATAGGAGGATTGGCGATGGGCACAGTGACTAAATCTTGAAGACACACAAATCACTCATCAGATCTCAGGAATCCATGCACCTTCCCAAGAAAGAGGCACCCACAGCCATTTGAGACAACATAAATTTAATATTGTAGCCTGTCTCTTCACATAACAGAAATAAAATGGGGTTGCAGTTCACACAAAGCTCGATACAACTCATGGTGGGGGGACCAACAGAAAAACACCAGTGATGAACCTGGGATGTGCCCAAGGAGCCTTCATCTTTCGTTTGTGGGTGCTACGTCTTTGTGGTGCCCTGTCACTGGCAGCTGCATCTGAGACATCCTGCTCTCTCTGATGTCCTGTTGGCCTCGATGACCTTGGCAGATGTCCTCTGGCCTGTCGAGCCTGGGAGGGAGCTGCCAACTCTGCAGCTGGCATCTCCCCAGTCATCACAGCCTCATTGGGCGCTGCCGTCACTGGCAGAGGTGTGGAGGAGCTGCCGTCCTCATCCAGAGTGCCCTGAGAGGCGCCAGCAGAGATGACAGGCAGCTGCTCCGCCGATGTGAGGTCCATTTGGCCCTCCCCGCTCACCATAATTGGATCGGCACCGAGGTGGGATACCTGATGGCCAAACCACCGTGCACACGGGCACTGACCAGATGAGGTCAATGCCCCTGTGAGGGATTGCAGGTCCAAGCGCAACCCCAGGAACCCCTGATCCTGCCTCACCATGAGAGTTGCCAATCTCTCCTTGGAGGAAGTTTAGAGCTCAGCCATGATGCTCAATGCATCGGCCACAGCCCGCATAGACTCCTCCACCACTGACACCAAGCCAAGCAGAGCCTCATGTATCTCCACCAGACGCTCCCGCACAGCCGGCTGCATGTCAGCAGTTGGCTGCATCGCAGACAACTCCAGAGGCTCATCATCTGTCACAGTCTGAGCATGTGCCTGGGCCCTTTCAGTCCTCCGACTGCAGGCGCCATCAGCACTCTCTGTCTCTGCGACTGCGAAGTACCCACACCACTGTGACCCGGGGCACTAGCCGAAGATATGATGCCCACTGAGGTGCCAGTATCTGCACTGGTGCCTGCCTGGCAGAGATGGTGTGATGCTTCTAAAGATGCAACTTCATGCCCCTCAAGTGTCAGAGGGGGCCCCTGCTCCTGCTCCCGGCCGTGTGCCAATGATGCTGAAAGGAAGAGTAAGGAAATTTGATCAGTTAGCCTGCGCACCATGTTAATGTGCATACCTGTTCCCCTGGCTCATCATGGTGCTCATCATTCCACATGCAATGGGCAAGCTGCGGTGGTAACATCACTCACTGAACAATCAGCAAAAAGTGGACCAGGGCCCGTGCCGCATGTGCAGGTCCAGTGCCTCCTGCTCAAAATGGCTGAGCATCAAAATCTGGCCTGGCCACCGCCAGTCCTCAGCTGCTCGGTGTTGTAATGGGAACTCTTCTCCTATAAATGAAAGAATTGCATTGATAAGTGATAGTTGTACCATTATTCTCCTTGCAGCCGACCCACCCCAAGCCCAGTTGGCCATTGCAGAGCTGCAGTGCATCCTTCCCCCGCTGGTGGCTGGCACTCACACTACTATGCCTGGTGTGTCCTTCCCCCCCAACCCCCCTGCCCACATGCTGCCTTCATCACAGTTGGGAACACACAGTTGTACCAACAGTTGCAGGAGGCACAATGACTTGGACCGCAGAGGGCAGCACATCCATCTGTGCCACAGGACCTTGAAGATCCCCTCATACCAAGGCATCAGCCTGAATTCCACATGCCATGGAATTTGTGCAGTGCGCCTGGGTGTAGCTCCTCCAAGTTGACCCCTGTGAGTCATGTGGGTGTCACTGCACCACAAGCTGCGGGTGCCCATCTCATCACAACCCTCTCATACTGACGGGAGCATAGGCAATCTCTGATGGGCCACCCAGCTAAGGACACAGGTCGTCACTGAGGCCATTCAGGCCACTCAGACATGGGTGGTCCACCAGCGGGGGAGAAGGTTACATGATGGGTGCAGTGAATGATGCCAACATGCTACTCACCCTTCCCGTGCGCAGCAGATCATTGAATTGCTTGCAGCACTGGGTCCATGAGCGCTGCACTACGTCGTGGGAGCTCACTACCTCCGCAACTTCCTCCCATGCATGCTTGGTCAAGTGGGGTGCCCTCTTCCTCTCATCCTCAGGGACAAGCACATCCCGTGGTGCTGCCACCTCAAGGAGGGCAGCAAGGCACTCATCAGAAAACCTGGGCGCACAGTGGCCACCTGCACTACCCTCCTACATGGCTGTATTAGATGTGCCTTGCCCCCAACCTCTGGCCATGTGCAGCAGCCTTGGTGGGGCTGCAGCTTGGCCTTTAAACAGGCCGCCTGGTCGCCATTGGACCTGGCGGCGATTGCTGTTCCATCTGCACCCGTTCCTGCACATCACACCCGATGGGGGGAAAATTCTCCCCGTGAGGACACACACACACAAACACACACACAGACACACACACATTGAGACACACACACACACACACACACAGAGACCACACACACACACACATAGAGATACATACACACACACACACACACACACACACACACACAGACCACACACACACACACACACACATAGAGATACACACACACACAAATACACACACACACACAGAGATACACATACACACACACACACAGACACACACACAGACACAAACAGAGAGACACACACACATAGAGATACACACACACACACACACACATAGAGATACACACACACACACACACACACATAGAGACACACACACACACACACACACAGAGACCACACACACACACATAGACACACACACACATACAGAGAGAGAGACACACACACACAGACACACACACACACACACACACACACACATAGACCACACACACACACATACACACATACAGAGACACACACACACACACACACACACACACATAGAGACACACAAACACACACACACATAGAGACACACACACACACACACACAGACACACACACACACACACACACACACACACAGAGACACACACATACTTTTAGCTCACGGACCACTTTGGGGAAACGTCTTTCACATGGTCATGACACTCGGTACATTACTTCATAAAAGGATGTGCTACATTGAGGAAGTAGTAAGCCTTTAAAATGAAGTATCATATTCAGCAGTCTGAGCTGCTATAAGTATGCAGTCAATCATATCCTACATTTCAGAAAATAAAATAAAGAAGAGGGACTTTCACTCTCTCCTCAAAGCTACTGAGCTGTCCTGCTTGCTGAGTCCACCTGAAAATTAAAACACTGACTAATCGGTACAATGGTACAATAAAAACTGCCCTTGCTTCCACGCAGGTCATCACTGCTGAAATCGTTGTTCCAGTGTGCCCTCTTGTATGGCTCTTCAAAGATGTTCCTAATACTGCAGTTTGTGCCATGGTGGCTGACTCCAGCCAAAAATTTCCCCAGAAGACCTGGTAGCAGAGCAGCTGAAATCAGTTATCACATACATTTATACTGTCATTCTCAAAGAACCTGCTTGAAAGCTCAGTTTGTCAACTATCAACAGGTCTAAATATAATATTACCCTTTCCAAATCTTCTCTTGAGAAAATAGCTGCAATTGTTTTTTTTCCAACTCATTTAAACAAATACAGACTTTAACAAGTAGTTAATAAGCCCCTAATATGCTTTGTTTATTATTCTCATCTTCATTATTTGCACCACTTGTTTTCTTTACTATAACTTTTTCAGTGCGTTTTAGCATAATGTAAGATTAGAATTGTTGTAAGGGTTTGTTCACTAGGTCTCACTAAGAGACTTGTAAATTTGAACAGTAGTGTTTATTAGTAGCACATACCTATTTACATATGTACAAAGTTTAGCCCAAACTAGGAGCTAACTCCATGTTGACTACTACTCAAGTCTTTCCATACAACTCTGTCCCCTGTCTACTGACACGTGTCTCTCATTGTGGGCAGTACTATTCTCCAGTCCCACGTTAACACTTGCTATGTTGAACACCCTTATACTACACCTCCCCAAAGTCTTTACGCAACATATTTCCAGCATGATCCTTCTTTACATGCTACCCCTTCTCACCGCTTCAAATCCCTGACTTTATAAATTCAGATGGCCTGGGGGTTTGACAATTCATCCAGATCTTCTTCTGGTCACAATTGGAAGAGTAGTAAGCTCAGTTGCTTTTGGAAAGCTTTGTTGGCTTGGAGCTTGGAGCTGAAATCGTAGTATTTCACGTTTCCGGTACTTGGCTGTCCACATCTGATGTGCTTATTGCGCTCTCTGGAGTTGAACTTTTCCTTATCAACAACCCATCTGCTTTTTTTTGGATGCTATAAGCTTGTCCCACTCTTTCTGGAGGGAGTGTTCACTCCGTTCCTTCATTGCATGAACACGGGCTTTCTTTTTCCATGGGGTCTGCCATGATCATTCTGGGAGTTGACGGTGTATCTCCACCCGTGAGCTCAGCCTGCAGCTGGGCTTTCATTGCCACACTGTGTTCTTTCTTGTGCCCTTGTGCTTCACTGAGGTGAGCTCTGGTGTGCTGACGGTTGCTACTCTCCTGCTCCAGCCTCACCTTGCAACCCTGCACTTCTACTGGAGATTGTGGTTTCATTGCCACAGCGTTCCCGGTTGTGCGACAGCAACCGTTGGAGCCTGAGGTTGGAGCTGATCGTTCTGTTGCTGGTCATTCTCATGTGTGCCTTCCACTCGAATTAAGGTGGTATTTACCTGAAGGCTTGGCTGGTCTGACCACAGAGGAGCTTCTGCTGCCTGCAAAGGAGTTGGAAAAACCGGCTTTGCAAAGAGTGAAGACAATTCGGAGCTGAAGTCCCAGCTGAGAGTCTGATACTAAAGTGAAAATGAAATCTGCTTACAGATGCTGATGGGCCCATTGTGTAATATGGCATCCTCTGTTTATATTTCCCTTCATTTGAGCATCATGTTGACTGAAATTAAAATCGATGGCTTGTGAACAGAGATCCTGTTCCACTAAGTATAGATTCCAGTGCAATATATAAAATGTTTTACTTTAAATGCCTGTTTTGTAGATATATGTGAACAGATAGTAAATCATATCCACAGCATGTCTACTTCTGTTTCTGCTCCACTGAATTTTATTTACAGCTATATGAATGTCTTGCAATAAAGGGCAGTGCCCATGCAATACTCACTGTGAATTTGGAAGGCATATGAAATACTTGCGTTCAACTTATTATGCATAATGTCTTTCATGGCCTAGGATGAACAAAATGAACAACAACCAACGAAATACTTCCAAAGTGCAGTCGCTATTATAACATAGGAAAGGCGACAGCCAGTTTTGTACACTGCAAGGCCGAATAGCAATGTGATAATGCCCAGGTAATCTTTTTTTAAAGTGATATTGGCTGAGGGTTATATATTGGGCAGGACATACCTGCTCTTCTTCATGTTAAATGGATCCAAGCCAGATGGTGAAGTACAAAATAAGACATGGATCTTTTCCTTGATAATAGGTATATTCACAGGATGCAGCATTACAGATCTATGCCTCCCTAATGACTGCTACCCCAATGTCCAACAGTCACCTTTCATATGTGCTGAAAAGACAATTAATCATTCAATACCCATCACCTATTTACCTTTAAAGTTAATCATATAATTGACTTAACATCCACAAAATAGACTTAACAGCAACATTTCAAACATGTGCTTTTACATCCACCAAAGAGGGCAAATGTTTAATGATTCATCTGAAAGTTAACACCTCTGAAAGTGCAGCATACTACACTGGAGAATCATTCCACCTTTTGTGCTTATATCTCTAGAGTAGGATTTGAACCTATAACTTCTGACTCTGGGGGAAAAGTGTTACACACAGAGCCATGACTGACATCTAAAATGCGATATTGTACTTGCTGTACAGGGTGCTGGTTAGCTCAGTTGGCTACATGGCTAACAGGTGTTTCAGAATAACGCCAACAATGCATATTCAGTTCTCGTTCCAGCTGAGTGACTTGGAATCTGCCTCCTCACCCTGACCCTCAGAGTAGAAGGCAATGGCAGACCACCAGTGCCAAAAACTGCCAAGGAAATAACTCAGGATGAAGCATCAGCAGATGAACATAAGAACCTAAGAACATAAGAAATAGGAACAGGAGTAGGCCATTCAGCCCTTTGAGCCTGCTCCGAGGGTAAACCACCACTGACAAAAACTGCCAAGAAAACAGCTCAGGATGAAGCATCAGCAGATAATGAACCAAGGACCTGCCTTGGAGCAGAGCACACATGACATGACATGTCTTTTTGTACATACAGGACATTTACAAGGTTGACTGCATGGGTCACCATCCTCATGTGGTATAGAGGCTTGCGCTCTCTGATGATCCTCTGAGCCATGCCAATGGGAGCTCCTTGCTCCTGGTAGGGCCAACCATTCTGGCAAGGTCAAGGAGGAAGTGCCAGACAAGGTACGGTTCAAAGAGGTCTCAATGGCAGAACAGGCGAAAGAAGAACGAGCCTCACCAGCTGTGAATTCAGAAGAAGGCAACAGCAGCAAGGTGGCAAGATCATTATGGTTTAACACATCACTGAAACCTAACCACCAACCCATCAAGATTGTGTGGACAATGATGCTGCCTCATAGTCCCCACATTAAACAAAGTCACATGCAGGATTCTACCTGAGTCCAATTGCAAAGTCCTGTGCTGACGGAGAATTGGTGGCTGTGGCAGGAGTGTGAACCTGGGAGCCCCTAGTCAAGAATCTACACACAGTTGGCAATACATGAAGATCGTGGATACCTGGCTTGGGACGGTGGTGTCTTTGGGCAGCAGCATCTGTAATTCAGAAATCCTCTTCAGGATACCCTCTGCTCCCCCCAAATGGGGTGGGGGAGCGAGCAACATTGCCCTAAAAATAGGCTGTCACACTTTCTTCTGGCTCGGGAGCCACACCCTGTAAGATCACCATCTCTGTGGTCAAAGAAAGTAAATTTCAAATTTTTCAACTTGGAATGTTAAATAGTCATGGATATTCTCAACAGTGGCCATCCTGATAGAAAAAACTGCTATTGCATCATGTGAGCTATCAAAACTCCAAATTCACTTGCTGCCCTGTGGGACCCGCCTACCTGGAGAGGGCAGCTGAAGGGACAAGCAAGGGAATACACCTGTACAGGAAAGTCACAGCGGCCCTCTGGTCCATAGCGTTGGTTTTGCCATCCAGAATAGGATCTTGGATGCCCTGTCAGAACTCCCCAGTTGTAGAAATGAAACGATTACAGTTCAGCCGTAACTAAGATGCCACCAACATCAGCATTTATGCCCCGACCCGCAACTCAGGTGAAGATAATAAGGAGAAGTTCTGTTCTAACTTGATGAAGTTCTCAATGCCATCCCAAAGCAAGAAAAGACCATCCTTCTGGGGGACTTTAATGCCAAAATTAAAGGCTCTGTACCTAAATGCATGTAGCATTCAAAAAACAGATGAACTGACAGTGCAAATAGAAATAAATTAGTACAAAAACAGAAACAGAAATACCTGGAAAAACTCAGCAGGTCTGGCAGCATTGGCAGAGGAGAGCACAGCTGATGTTTCGAGTCCTCATGACCCTTCAACAGAACTAAGTAAAAATAGGAAAGGTGTGAAATATAAGCTGGTTTAAGGGGGGGGGAGCATTGTTGAGATAAGCAGCCAGTAATAGGTGGAGATACTCAAAAGATGTCACAGACAAAAGGACAAAGAGGTATTAAAGGTGGTGATATTATCTAAAGGAATGTGATAATTAAGAGTAGAGACCAGGATAGACAAGGTACAGATAGCTCTAGTCGGGGTAGGGGAATACTAAAAGTGCTAAAAGGTAGAGATAAACAATGGGTGGAAATACATTTAAAAATTATGGAAATAGGTGGGAAAAGAAAAATCTATATAAATTATTGGAAAAACAAAAAGGAGGGGGAAGAAATGGAAAGGGGGTGGGGGGGGAGTGGACCAGGGTGTCACGGAGGGAACAATCCCTATGGAATGCTGCCGGGGTGGGGGGGGGTGTGGGGGGTGAAGGGAAGATGTGTTTGGTGGTGGCATCATGCTGGAGTTCATGTAAATGGCGGAGGATGATCCTTTGAATGCGAAGGCTGGTGGGGTGATATATGAGGACAAGGGGGACCCTATCATGTTTCTGGGAGGGAGGAGAAGGCATGAGGGTGGATGCGCAGGAGATGGGCTGGACACGGTTGAAGGCCCTGTCAACAACAGTGGGTGGAAAACCTTGGTTAAGGAAGAAGGAAGACATGTCAGAGGAACTGTTTTTGAAAGTGGCATTATCAGAACACATGCAATTACAGAGACATGGCTGCAGGATGACACAGATTGGGCTCAGAATGTTGAAGGGTATGTGACATTTAGGAAGGACAGGTAGCGAGGAAAAGTTGGAGGGGTGGCTCTGTTAACTAATGATGGTATTAGTGCATTAGAGAGAGATGACCTAAGTTCAGGGAACCAGGACGTGGAAGCAGTTTGGGTTGAGATGAGAAACAATAAAGGCAAAAGCCACTTGTGGGATCGGGGTACAGGCCCCTTAATTGTAACTGCATGGTAGGACACAGTATTAAGGAAGAGATAATGGCAGCTTGTCAGAAATGTACAGGGGTAATCATGGGAGATTTCAATCCACAGATAGACTGGAAAAATCAGATGGGCAAAGGTGGCCTAGATGAAGAGTTCCTAAAATGTTTTCAGGATAGTTTCTTGGAACAGCACATTCTGGAACCAACCAGAGAGCTGGTTATACTAAACCTAGTACTGTGCAGCAAGTTGTGATTCATTGATAACCTCATAGTAAAGGTGCTGCTAGGTAGCAGCAATCATAATATGATTGAATTTGACATTCAGTTTGAGGGAGAGAAGAGTATGTCCAAGACTAATATATTAAACTTAAATAAGGGCAATTATGAGGACATGAAAGCAGAGCTAGCTCGACTGAAGTGACAAATGAGGTTAAGGGATAGATCCATAGAGAAGAAGTGGCAGACTTTTAAAGGGATATTTCAGAATAGACAGAATAGATACATTCCAATGCAAAAGAAAACTTCCAAGGGGAGACCCCACCATCCATGGTTAATTAAAAATATTAAAGACAGTGTCAAACTTTAAAAGAAAGTGTATAATTGTGCAAAGGTGGCGGGCAGGTCAGAAGATTGGGCAAACAATAAAGAATAGCAACTAATGACATGATTAATAAAGACGGAAAAATTACAGTATGAGAGAAAGCTAGTTGGAAGTGTAAAGATGGATGGTGAGAGTTTCTATAGATATTTAAATAAGAAAAGAATAAACAAAGTGAGCATTGGTCCTACAGAAAGTGAGTCTGGGGAATTAATAATGAAAATTAAGGAGATGGCAGATGAATTGAACAGGTATTTTGTGTCAGTTTGCACTATAGAAGATACAAGTAACATCCCAGAAATTGCTGGAAATCAGGAAATGGAAGGGAGGGAGGAATTCAGGAAAATTACAATCACCAGAGAAGTGGTATTGAGCAAATTGTTGGAGCTTGGGGTTGCCAAATCCTTGGGTTCTGATGGACTTCATCCTAGGGTCTTGAAAGAAGTTGCTAGTGAAATAGTTGGTTGGTTTTAATCTTCCAAAATTCCCTAGATTTGGGGAAGGTTCCATTAGATGGGAAAATAGCAAATGTAACTCCTTTATTCGAAAGCGGATGGAGACAGAAAGCAGGAAACTACTGGCCAGTTAACTTAACACCTGTCATAGGGAAAATGTTAGAAGCTATTATTAAAGATGCTATGACAGGGCACTTAGAAAAGTTCAAGGCAATCAGGCAGAGTCAACATGGTTTTGTTTGTTTATTGGAGTTATTTGAAGGAGTCATATGTACCATGGATAAAGGAGAACTGGTGGATGTACTGTACTTAGATTTTCAGAAGGCAGTTGATAAGGTGCCACATCAAAGGTTATTGTGGAAAATAAAAGCTCACATTGTAGGGTATAACATATAGGCATGGATAGAAGATTGGCTACCTAACAGGAAACAGAGGGTAGGCATAAATGGGTCTTTTTCTGGTTGGCAAGGTGTAATGAGTGGTGTACCACAGGGATTAGTGCTGGGGCCTCAACTCTTTACCATTTATATAAATGATTTGGATGAAAGGACAGATGGTATGGTTGCTAATTTTGCACAAAGATCTGTAGGAATGTAAATTGTGAGGAGGATGTAAGGAGGCTGCAAAGTGACATAGATAGGTTAAGTGAGTGGGAAAAGACCTGACAAATGGAGTATAATGTGAGCAAATGAGAAATTGTCCATTTTGGCAGGAAGAATAAAAAAGAAGCATATTATCTAAATGGTGAGAGATTGCAAAGCTCTGAGACTCAGACGGATCTGGGTGTCTTAATGCATGAATCACAGAAGGCTAGTATGCAGGTACAGCAATTAGGAAAGTGAATAGAATGTTTTTGTTTAGCATGAGGGGAACTGATTACACAAATAGGGAGATTGTGCTTCTGTTGTACAGGGCACTGGTGAGACCATCCCTGGAGTATTGTTTATAGTATTGGTCTTCTTATTTAAGAAAAGATATAAATGTGTTAGAAGCAGTTCAGAGAAGGTTTATTAAGCTGATACCAGGAGCGGGTGGGTTGTCTTATGAGGAAAGGTTGGACAGGTTAGGCTTGTATCCATTGGAGTTTAAAAGAGTTAGAGGTGACTTGATCAGCCTTTAAGATCCTGAGGAGTCGTGACAGAGTGGATTTGGAGAGGATGTTTCCTCTTTTGGGATAACCTAGAACTATGGGTCACAGTTTAAAAATTTAAGACAGAGATGAGGAGAATTTTTTTCTCTCAGAGGATCATGATCCTTTGGAACTCTTCATCAAAAGACAGTGGAAGCAGGGTCTTTGAATATTTTAAGGCAGAACTAGATAGATTAGCTAGATTAATGACCTTCTGGTGTGAGTACTAAATAATGTCTAGATGGAAAACTTTTTAATCTCAGTTGCCTCCATTCCAAAACTAAACTGATCACTGTAGGCATATGTGATCATGTATGCGGATGACTGTAGTGTTGTTGCCCATTCTGCACCAGGTTTTCAAGTTAGCCTCAAGCTCTTCAATTCTGCACACAAGAAACTCAGCCTGCCCTTAAATGTTGCCAAAACAAAACTCACATGCCTAATCAGCTAAATATTTCACCTCCCATATAGGTTGAAGGAGAAACTCTGGAATATGTTGAGCACTTCCCATACCCTGAAAGTCACCACTCTTAACAGACTGCTATTGCTGAGAAGACCCAACACTGGATCAGTTGTGCCAGCTTAGCCTGCTACAAACTATGTCAGCGAGTGTTTCACAACAAAGACCTCCGCAAGTCAACAAAAACTCTAGTCTTCAAAGCAGTTGTTGTCACCACACTCTTGTGCCGCACTGAGACCTGGGCTGTGTATCAGTGGCAAGACCATTAGAGAAATTCCATCAACAATACTTCCACCGCATCCTGTGGATTCATTGGGGGGACCATTGAACAAATACTAGTGTCCTTCTTGAAGCCAGCTCCAAGAAGCACTCAGGCAAAACTCCTGCAAAATCAATATTGGAAAGACAGCACACTATATCCAGGTGGCCGGAAGGCATCTTTCCCACCAGGTCCTGTTTTCTGCATTAGCAAATGGCCAGTGTTCCAGGGGAGGACAAAGAAAATGCTAGAAGGGCACCCTGAAGCTCTGCTTGAATCACAGCAGCATTGACAATAATGACTGGGAGGATATTACTACCAATCATTCAAAATGGCAAAACCTTGTCCATCAAGCTGCATCACGCTTTGAGTCACAGCGTCTTAATGATGAAGCGGAGCAGTGGCAGAGAAGGAAAGTAAAAGAAGCAAATCCTGCACTCCGGACTCCACTACTTTGTGGGATATCCTGTCCCACATGCCCAAAGATCAGGGGTCGAGATTTGGCCTGTTCAGTCACATGAAGGCCCATTGCGGGAACCCACAACACTGAGTAGCTGTCATCCTCGAATCACGGGACAGCCGCCAAGGATGAAGGTTGACAAAGTTGATGGCATGGCCAGAGAATCTCCCAGGGTAAAGGTGTGGCTCCTTTATGCCTCTGCTCTAATAAATGTTCGAGATGTACTTATCACACAAACATTGCCTTTGGGACTGCGAAGATACCAATCTGCTGTGATGAAGTTCCCTAAGATCAGGTCTCTGTGGAAAAAATGGGACCTTTTCCTCTGTGCTTCCCAGTAAATAATTTTAAGGCTCGTCCTTTCAATTACCGCAATGGTGCTTTATCAAAAAAGAAATCTTCTGCCCTCCGATTGTTTGAGCTGAAACATGAGTGCAAACAGCACAGAGTTGCTTGCTGCCAAGTGGATCTTAAAACCTTCTCGTTGGTTCGGTCTGAAGCTGAGAGACATGAAGCTGGTTTTGATGTGAATCTTCTGTTAATTGGAAACTAGCAATTAGCACCAACGTCCTGCATCAGACAGGCCAGTGAACATTTTCCAGGCTCTCTGACCTCTGGTCCCTGGCTGAGCCAAGCAGAGCTCTTAGATTCTGGGTTTGATCAAGGATTTGAGTTGGCTGCTGTATCACGAGGCTGTGGGAGGCTGGTACAATGCGCCAAGCCACACATCAGAATGGCTTGGACATATATTGGCTGTTCCTTCGCCTGTCATTGGGTCAAAATCTTGGAAATCCACACGGTTGGAGCATCTTCACCACACAGGTGCACAGCCGTTCAAGAAGCAGATCCACCACCACATTCAAAGGGACAACTCAGGCGATAGCCAACATGTGCCAACCTTGCCAACAGCACCCACATCCACAGAATTAAGAAAAAAGATTGAACTCGGCATTTTTGAACGGGGGTTGAGCAAAACCAACCAGCTTTCTTGCTTATGGCTGTCATTTGTGGCTTTCTGGGTGTGGCAATGCTTAAACGTTGAGTGGAAGCAGTACCATATGTAGATGTGAAGACCCTGCGGTTGAATAGCCACTTGGTGAGCTCTTGGAGAGTGAAAAATGGGTATTCTGCAGAGATCCTCCCTGCTCCGACCTGGTCTGAATGTGATCTCGCTTGGGCCCATTAGTGTGTAAAAAAAAGGGCGTGTGTTGTACAAAGATATGAACAGCGGGGTTCCGGCTATTTACAAGACGGAGGCAGAGGCAAAATGGACTCTTATCTGGAGAGGGGGTGGGGGGGGGGCGGCCTTGGGGTCAAAGATAAAAGTTGCAGCCGACATCAAAAGGGAAGAAAATCTAAAGGGTCGGGCTTTCACAAGTGCTTTATTGTTGCGGATCCGGAGTATGACAAGAAAGCTCGACTTTCTGGTTTATTGCATTGAAATTTAATGACAACTTCAGTGCGTGATCTTATCCTGACAGAGCAGCCACACGATGCAAGTGTGTGGTCCGCTGGTGGTTTGCACGAATGCCAACTATCTGTGATTTTTTTTTTCTCTCTCTTCAGTGATTCACACACTGTTTCTTGGAGGGGGGGGGGGGGGGGGGGGGGCTGAGTTCGCCGAAACGTTTATTTCGTACGCACGAATTAGCATCGCCGCGACTGAGAGTTCAGAGGGATCTGTTGCAAGTTCGCTCAAACGTGGCTGAATTGTAACGACATGCAACTAAATCCAGCGGTGGGGCAGCAGGCGACACTCCCTCCTCTGACAGAACATGTGCCCCCACGCACCGTTTCCCTTCTATGCGTGAAATTTCATTCTCAGAAATCACAGCCCACATTTTTCGATCGGAATTAATTTGAGTGCGTGGACGACTAGTTTTCCCCCTACCCCCCCCCCCCCCCCCAAAAAAAAACATGGCCAGTTTGAGAATCCAGGCTCCAGGAACCAATCCTCGCAGTCCAGTAATTTTCTCAGGGGGTGGGGTGTGCAGTAAAACGCCTTTCTTAAACGCCTGTGGAGAATGCTTGTTTATATATATATAAAAAACCGGCGCAACGAACGACTAACGAATAGAATAGAATAGAATAGGCACAATTGATGGACACTTTCAGAAGTGCGACTGAGGAGATGCAATTTCGTTTAGCCATCCGCCAGTTACGAACAGCGTCCGCTAGTTCCCCCCCCCCCCCCCAAAAGGGGAATTGAACCCATTTTAAACGACCACACTTTTTATTTGTGTAGAAATGTCCAGGGGAATGGTGGGGAGCGGGGTTCTCGCTGATATGCGTTTGGCGTTAGACTGGATAGCTTTGATTCCGTCATTGTTGCCTTGTTGGGATGAAGGGCCGCTTTAGTCGTTTGTCTGTTCCTCATCCTACACACACACACACACATCTGTTTGTATATATATATATAATTTTCCGGATTTCTGTTGGTCGTTAAGTTTGCGCCCAGTAGATGAGCCGGGGACGGTTTCAGCCCGTTCGCATTGTGAGGAAAATTCTTCTCCCCCCTCCCCCAAATTGCCACCAGCTCCTGGGGTCGGGGTGTGTATGTGTGTGTGGGGGGGGGGGGGGGGGGACGAGGGACGCGGGGTATTGAGAGGTGGGAGATTCCCAACTGCTGTGCCAGACCACAGAATAAAACACCTGATGTGAATCCCCTTGCCCATTTCGCACTGCAAATGCACCAGTCTCCCACTGGCGGGTGAACTGACTCAAGGCGGCCCTCTTTAGCTGATGTGCTAAAATGCAGCTTTCAGCAATATGCGCACCGTCACTTTTCACATCTGTGTGTTGTTTTCCTTGTGGAAATTGCAAACGCCGAGCACATGGTAGGACAGAGAGAGAGAGAGAGAGTGAGAGGGAGAGAGAGAGAGAGAAAATCCATCCAACTGAACGCCAACGCTTGAATCAAAACGGAAGGATCCCAGTCGAAGTTTGGAAAAGGAGGTGACGGACCCCGAGTCCTTTAGCAGAATGAGCCAGTCCAGTTTCACTGGGCAGAAGTGACAGCTCTGATTCGGTCATCAGTCAGTGAAGAATGATTCCAACAATAATAAACAACATCAAACCTAAAACTCCAAACGGCTTATCACAACCCGGGTGCATGTGCGGAGCGTTCAAAAAAAATCTGCTTGCTATGTCTAGCAGTCAGTCTATTTAGCCTTTTTTAAAAAAATTAAAACAAAAAACCAACAATTGAATTGGCGTTATTGCAGTCGAAAAAGGACTGCATTAATTGCAAACGAAGATAATTGCAGATTTAACACAGCGGAGAGTGATGTGTGTGAAATTACTATTAGACAGTAAATCTGTACTACAGGACACTTCAGTTTAAACGTGTTAGATTTTCGGGAGTAAAATCCGCTCGCTGGCCTTTTGATGATGTTGGGCTATTTCTCCAACCCTGTTCGAATATGAAAACGTGAAATAATCCCCCCCCCCCCCACCCCCCAAACCCTTGTCTTCAAAGCAACCGGGAGGTGCATTCATGCAGCGATTGCCTACCGGGGTTACAAGAGCCGCTAAGCGTCGGCAGGACAGTCCTGCAGGGCAACGTGCCTGCATAAAAAAATAAGATGAATTATTGAATAGATCATATCTCCGAAAAATATTTACAACACAATAAATCTAAACACCGAGCGGCCCATTTCGCTCTCTTCACTCACCCGTTTCCCCACACACCCTCTCTCCCCCCCCCCCCCCCTTCTCTCCCCCTTACTCATTTACCTCTCTCTTGCTTTCACCCCTTCTCAATGCCCTCTTTTTTCTGATTCGCCCATTCCCCCCTCTCCCTCTATTTTATGACCTTGCCTGTTCCTTATACTGAATACCAAGGACTGAGTCAACATTGCGCACTCCGCTTAGAGTGGCTTTGTCGCCCTGTATATTCAAACACCTTTTATACAAAACAAAACTAAACAAAATCAAACTTGTCTAACGTGTGTGTAAATGGTCAGGTTTTTAACAAGCGTTTTACTATGATGTGCGCCTGCATTTTACTGTATTTCCTCTTATTCCAAAGGCCCTTTAGAGTAAATAAAGTCTTTTATATTTTTCGTCACTCTAAGTTTATAACAGATCTCACATGTTTAGCCTGTGTAAAAAGGGGAAATATGTGTGAGTTTGGCAGCGCAGCGTTTCGAAGGGTTAATGTGTATTCGGGATTAACCCGATCCCGGGTTCTTTGTCGACGTTAATCCAAAATTCAGGGTCGGTCCGAAAGCCTTCCACTGTGATGAGGTCTGTGCTGAAATTCGATATTCAGTGGGAATAATCACCCGTCCCACACCCACTCTGTCCTGGTCTATTCAAGTTGTTGTGAACCAAAAGTCTCCTAAGGGAGAAAACGGTTTAGTTTGACGAGTGAATTCTGCCTGATGACCAGCTCTCAAAACTTTGATACCACAGAGCTTTGTCTGATGGTTGCTGTAAATATCAGGTTGGAGGCCGAGTGCGACATTTATGACAGGCGGTGTGGGAGGGGGGTAGGGGGTTTTGTCTCACATTTTGTAGGACCATGTTGGGTATCGTGTTTGCCAGTGTCTTATTTTCTTCGCTTGGTTCCTATGTCTGTCAGAGTTTGTGTGATGCGTTGGCCTCTGAGTGAATGTGTGTGTGTGTGCGTGTGGATGAGGCTGTGTCTTACAAACGGTTTGTTTCCGTTGTCTGGTGTATGCATGCGACGGATAAGCGTGTCCGCCTGTACATATGTCTCCGGTGTTGTGAGCGTGTATGTGTGTGTGCTGTGCTTTTTTTGTGTGTGTGAGCCTGTGACCTAGAGAGAATGGTCACTGATCCACTCAGGACTTGTGGTCAGAGCTCAGGAGGATGGAGGACAATGGATGGGGGAGGGGGGTGGGGTGGTGAGGGGGGCGGTGGTGGCGGTGTGGGGGGGGGGGGGGCAGCAGGGGGTGGTGGGTGGGGGTCTCTTCGCAAGGCTCCCACAGCCCCGCCGAGGGGTCCCAGTCATTGCCCCAACACCACCAAATCCTGGGGAGGGAGGGTACTCACAACATCTCCATCTAAACTGCAGGTGATTTCTATTTCGGTCAGAACCTAACCAATTTGTAACGGGTTGTAAGTAAATTATACGGTCTGCATATGAAAGATGATTTCCTTGTAAACTGGCTTCGTGTCCTGTATCTAAAAAAGCCAATATTAACCTAATTCAGCATGGTCTAAATCCGTCTATCGATGAATATAAACATCCTTCCTTTTCTGTCTTTATAGATCATCAAAGCCTTTTCCATCTCTAATCCCCTTAACCCTGTTCGTCTCGAAGTTCATTAGACAGCCAAAGGGTGAAATGTTGCTTCTCTCCCTTTCATTCCTAGAGAGAGAGCGCCCTTATAATTCATGTCCTCTGGGTACACGTATAATCGCCCCTGTCATTGAGTGTGATATATATGTTGATGTAGAAATATATTTACCGGCCTATACATTCATTTAGGTATTTAAATCGTGACAACCGATTTCAGGCAGAACCATCCGTCCTAGACCCGCGTAATGAAATCGATCTCAACTCTGTCCCTCTGCAATCTCAAATAAACAGACCCAGGGATCTAAATCTAGTGGCCGAGAGAGAGAGAGAGAGAGAGAGAGAGAAAGGGGGAAGGGGGGAAACCCCCGGGCTCGATGTGGCTCCCCAGTGCAATGGAGAGGGCCGGGGGTGAGGGGGAATATTTGCTAAGGGCCAGTCAAAGTAATTTGGTAGGGGGAAAGTCTGTAATCTAACGGATTCTCCTTAAATCCAACGCCCTTCACAAACAAGGTCCGACTGTAGGCATCGACAAAGAAAGGTTCTCTTTAGTATCTTTTTTTTCTCTCTCTATTCGATTGCAGCTTGCACGAAACATTCGTGGTCGCCAAGTCGCCAATGGGCTGCCTTTCCAAATTCGCCCGGGTAACAACGGGAGTTGATGTCGATGGAGTTAATTTTTTTTTCTCTCTCAGGAGCAATTATTATTTTATGGGTGGGATTTTGGAACTCTTGCATTAGTTTTTAACATCACTGTAGCGCCCCGGACAAGGAGGAATTTTCTGCAAGAAAATGCTGTCCCTTGCCCCTTGTTACTCTGACGCCCCGTTAGGTCCCAGCCGGTGTTAACAAGAGTGGAGGGAGGAGGGGTTCCAATTTTCACAGGGTACCAGCAAAAAATGTACTTTAAATCTCTTTACATCCCAGCTTAAATTGAAGTTGGCGATTATTATTTTTATTTCGACAGCCAAGATGAAAGTCCAGGAAAGTAGCATTAAAAAAAAATGCGCTGAATATTTGTTCGAAATGATGACCTGCGATTTTTAAAAAAAAACAAAAATCTAAATAATAAAACTGACTGCGCGTTTCTGTCTATGGCGGATAATTATTTGATTTAGAGATTGAATGTCTCAACTTAAAACATCGGTTGTTCAGTGCGGGGATGCAGTCGGTGAATGACAGCAAGTGGAATTCAAGCCTTTTACAGAGATTAGCCCTGAGTGATGTTAGTGCGCGGCACACCTTAGCTTACACAATGCCATCTTTTTCCAACTGTGGGGATATTGTTTGAAACTTTTTGTCATTGTCGAGTTAGATGTTTCCCCGCTCTCCCGTGTTGGGATTTAAAGCGGGAGACTTACTGTTGGATATCTTCCAAGAATTTACCGGGAAATGAGAAAGTTCCCCCTCCCCCAGCCCTCCCCTCCACCCAGCCCCCTCCCAATAATTGCCCCGCTATTCACGCCCGGGAAATGCAATAAATGCGGCTAGGGAGCAGGTTGGAAGTTTACTAGTACCAAGACGGATGCTGCAAACGCTCTACTCATTCGTCAGAACCAATGTTATAATTACATCCTCATTCGCTTTAAAAAAAAACGCAAAGCAAGTTAAAACGATACATGTCGGTGGTCTGTAATAAACCGAGCTTTTGAAGGGAATTGGGTGGGATTGGGCTGTCCGGATCAAGGACACAGCTAGCAATGCGGAAAAAAAAACCTGGGAATTCGATGTTATATATCATAGCGCAGGGCTGATGTATCCAACAAGATTAAATGTAGAGAAATCTGGCTGGAGTGGTTCCTGTAGATATTGATGGTCAGACAATCTAAATCTCGTTTGTGCCAATTATCGCATAGCTGGAGATACTGTACCTATAAATATAAAATATACATAGTTAGATCACTGGCACAAAAAATAATTGGAGATGGTTCATATACAACCTGTAACTATTTGAAATAAGTAAGGCAGATAACTACGGTGATGGATGCACACTTGCTCTAGGGAATCAGTAGGTAAGTCAGAGGTATAACTAGATGTTGGAGAACTGAATACCTCTAGAGATGGACAATGTACTAGATGCAAACAACTGTTTTCTGTAGGCGTATCCATTAGTATTTAAATGATATTCGGTGTTAGCAACCGATTTACCAAGTCTTAATGGCAATTTTGGAGAAAAAAGGGTACGGCTCTCTGCACCCAACACCCCCCCCCCCCCCCCCCCCCCCTCCCTCGAAATCATTGTTTTAAACCCGGCTTCCTGTCAGTGTTGATTACAGGAATGTCTGCGGGGCTGTGTGGAAAACGATAACGGTTTCTTGCCCCGCTCTTTTGCTCCTATCGCTGGCTGATTTTCTCGCCTTTTCCTGCTCTCGTTTCATTCCCTGTGCTCTGATCTGAACACATGGGGTCGCACTTCGTAGAGCTTTCCCTCTGAGTGATCGTGTGTGTCTGTGTTGAAACATCCCAGACCATGCAGTTACAGCGAAGTATGATGCATTTGTACAAGGACCCAGCAGCCAATCGCTGTTTTGATTTTTTTTTGTGTGTGTACTTTAATTTACAATAAATATTACACAAAGGGGGTGAACCTGCAGTCTACGTTTTACCGCCAGTATCCTGGGAAAAGGGGGAATAATAATGTTAACGACGGAGGAAAGAGTATCGATCCACTTGGTACAAAGTAACGATTTTCTCCGAAGCTATATTATAAAGTATATTTTACGAATGGTGTACAGTGGTTTACATTAACTGCATGCCAACTCGGGGAGATCACACGGATTTGATTATCTGAGTTTAGATATTCATTTGCAATTATTACAGGTCCTTGCATTTTACCTTCGTTGAACGTGCTGTGTTTCGACCTTTGCTTTAAACAACTTTTGAAAGCGCGGTTCCACCCCCACCACCCCCGCCTCCTCTCTCTCTCTTGTAGAGCAAATACTGCACTTGGCTTTGGGACAGCGAGGCTGCAATCAAAGCGACCTGGTTCATATTAATCTCCACGCTGTCACTGCTTATTCCGGATTCTAACGTCGTGTCAGAGCCCAAAGTTTGCACTAATTCAAAAGAAAAAGCAATATTGTGGAGGGAGGGGTGGGGGGGGGGGTGGTGGGTTGCCTGCGGAACGTAATGTCTGGTTTAATGTTAGCCTGGGGTACAGTGCGGGAATAAAAGGGAGACGGGATTGAGGTGATTAGAGAAAGTGAGGTGTTGGAGAGTGAAGTGAGAAAGAATGAGAGGAAGGGGGTGTTAGGGAGAAAAAAAATACCAAAGGCAGGAAGACAGATATAGAAAAGAGAGAGAGAGAGAGAACCAAAGATGGGAAATTAAAGCAGGGAGACAGGTAGAGATAGAGAGAGAAAAGCAGGGACTAACAAAAACCAAAGCGAACAGGGAGAACGACAAAGATAAAAAGAGGAACACAAGAGAAATGGAGCTGAAAGATAACAGATGTGGAGAAAGATGAAAGCAGAGAGTAAGACAGGGGAAATCAGCAAGACAAAAAGGTGTACATTCTGTCAGAGTACCACAAAGATAGAAAAGAGAGAGTGCAAAGTGTTGGAGTGAGGAATCAGTTTGACTTTTGGAAGGTGTGCTCAGTATGTCTCGGGGAAAGGAGCCAGGAGACTCTAGAATAGGATGGCGGTAAGGGAAGAGAGGATCCTCTGTAAATGGACTGGGGAAACGGCGGGGGAGGGGGTGTTGGTGGTGGGTGGGGGAGGGGAGCAGCTATGACCTCTGCAAATGAGGCGGGGGTGAATGCTGGGGGACAGGAACCTTCATAAATGGGGTGCACAGGGGGCTGAGTGAAGGGAAATCTATATATTGGCACTGAGGGGGTGAATGGAATTGCTGTAAAAGGGTTTGCGTAGGGGTGGGGGGAGTAGGAAACTCAGTACATGCGTGGGGGGAGGGGGTGCTGGATGGTGGAAGCCCTGTATATGGGTTGAGGAGGGGAGAATACTCTGTATATGGGCTTTTGGGGGACGATGATTCACTGTATAAGGGCTGGAGAGGGGAGGCCTCTGTATATGGGGTGGTGGGTGAGTGGTAGAGGAATCTCTGTCCCAGGGCTGGGGGTAGGGGGGGGGGGGTGGGGGGGGAGGTGGTGGTGAAAGCTCTTTATATGGACTGGTGGAGGCGGGGGTGAAGGACCCTCTGTATAGGGGCTGCGGGGTGGCATTTGCAGGGGAACGTCTGTATATGGGCTGAGGAGGAGAAGCCTCTGTCTATGGGGCTGGGGGTGGGGAGAGGGGGGTGGTGGGGGGAGGGGGGTGGTGAAACCTCTATACAGGCCTCTTGCATACGTCCCTGCCTTTGGGCTGGGCTGGGCGAATGATCAGCCTCTGTACATGGGCTGGGCTGGGCTGAGCAGAAGCCTCGGTATATGTCTCTGTATATGTCTTTGGGCTGGGGGAAGGCTGGATTGGCAGGACTCGGCTGCCCAGCTGATTGTCAGCTGATTGGCTCTAATTGTCAAACTCCACTTCCCTTGTTTCTATCCTATTATGCTAATTCCACGGCGTGGAGTCGCTGATTGGCGGGTGGGTGGCGTGAGCCCCGCCTCCCGGGGGTGACGTGTGCGGGGGGTATATACTGTAAAAGAGATTTGCAATCTGTGCTAAAAGCTGGCTGATCAGCAGCAGATTGGCTGTGGGTGATTTTATTTTTAATTTATTTCCCCCCCCCCCTTCCCCAATCCCCCCCCCCTTGCGGAGAGGCAAAGCTGAGCCGGGCGAAGCAGCAGCAAAGCAGCAAAAGCTCCTGGTTTTTTTTATATTATATATATATATATATATCTTGCAAACCGACAGCTTCTCGTTTTATACTTCATCTGGTCCGGGAGGAGAGCACTTAGAACTTGCATCGGGCTCTGCAGCATTCAGGGACAGCCCAGGGCACTTTCTGCCTCTTTCCCTCCCTTCCCTCAATCCTTTGTGGGGGGGGGCTTTTTTTTCGTTTTAAATGTGTCCCTTTTTTGTTTTATTTTCTCGTCTGGCTTCAAGAGCGGCGGCGGCTGATTTCTTCATGTGAGCCCAGCTAGTTTGAGAGGGATCGCTACGTTGTGACAAGGAAGCCAAGGCAAGCAAGAGTCGAGTCTTCCCCCCCCCCCCCCCCCCCCCCCCCCTCACTTCTCTCTCCATGCACTGTGCCATTCAGAGAAGTTTTACTTACTGAGAAACCGTCCGTGCAAAGACGCTGGGGGGGGGAAAAAAAAGGAAAGGACATCTGTACAAACACAGGCGAGAAACAAGACAAAAAAGGGACTTTATAAAGTGTCAGGAACACCCAGAAGAGACTCAAAGCAATGACTACAGAGCTGGCCATTAATGCAGAGTTGCCCACCAGCCCGCTTGCCATGGAGTATGTCAACGATTTTGACCTGATGAAATTCGACGTGAAAAAGGAGCCCTTGGGAACTGACCGCTCTGGGAGACACTGCAACCGGTTACAGCCCACGGGGTCGGTCTCCTCCACCCCTATCAGCACCCCTTGCAGCTCGGTGCCTTCTTCCCCGAGCTTCAGCCCCACCGAGCAGAAGACCCACCTGGAAGACCTGTACTGGATGACAAGCAACTACCAACAGCTCAACCCGGAGGCTTTGAACTTCACCCCGGAGGACGCGGTAGAAGCCCTGATTGGCAGCGCCCACGCCGTCCAGCAGCTGCAGGGCTTCGATGGCTTCAGGAGCCACCACCACCACCACCATCACCACCACCACCAGTACCAAGGGGTGAACCCCGACGAGCTGGGCAACGCCAGCGCCCACCATCAGCATCACAGCCATCACCAACAGCACAGCTCGCCCGCCTCCTCTACCTCCTCCGCCTCGCAGCAGATCCAGAGCTCCCCCCATCACCAGAGCCTGCACGCCGAGGACAGGTTCTCCGACGAGCAGCTGGTCAGCATGTCGGTGCGGGAGCTCAACAGGCATCTCCGGGGCTTCTCCAAGGACGACGTGATCCGCCTGAAGCAGAAACGCAGGACCCTGAAGAACCGGGGCTACGCTCAGTCCTGCAGGTACAAACGGGTGCAACAGAAGCACCTGCTGGAGAACGAGAAGACCCAGCTCATTCAGCAGGTAGAGCAACTCAAGCAAGAGGTGGCTAGGCTGATGAGGGAGCGAGATGCCTACAAACTCAAGTGTGAGAAACTCGCCAGCAATGGCTTCAGAGAGGCCGGGTCCACCAGCGACAGCCCACCGTCTCCAGATTTCTTCATGTGAGTCCCCCCAAGCGCCTGCCATCCTCCATCTATAACACCCCATCCATATGCCTGCTTGAGAATTGTTAGAGAGAGAGAGAGAGAGAGAGAAAGCGAGCGAGCGAGAGAGATAACAGTCTGCAACATACCCCATCCATGTATTGCCTGTGTTGGTTATATATAGAGAGAAACAGAAAAAAAACCTGCATTTAAAACACACAAAAAAATTAATCCTGCATGCTGGACATGTATGGTAATTTCTATTTTGTACCAGTTTACTTTCCATTCGGCATGGCGTTGATCTTTAGCTTGTGTTATTTCAAGAAGTTATCACAGATTGGTTGAACTTTTTACTGTTTATGCAGTCCTCGGTTTTTAGCTGACGAATATAACAGCTTGTAAATAAATGCAACAAGAACTGTGTCCATATGCACTGAACCATTTCAGCAGGCTGTGTTTTTTAAAAGAAATCTTTTTTTTCGGGGGGGGGGGGGGTAAGTTGAGGGCAATTTTCCGCTTTACCAGAAACCAACATTGTAACTTCAACGCATCTTTTTTTTTGTCGTTTTGGTTATTTTTTTTTTCCTTTTTGTTTTTTTTTGTTGCTGCAGATTTTTTTTTGAAAAAAAAGAAATGGACAGATCTCAACTTATACCAATATTAGCAACAATCTTTTCTGTGCCATTAATGTGTTAATTTTACCTGGCGCTCTGACCATGAGCAGTGATTGCTTCAGAATTTAGCAGACTTAAGACTACGACACTTTTAAAACTAGTTTTTTTTGGATACTCCAATTGTAACCTGTTCATCACACAGTAGGAAGCTGTATTTGTTTTATAAATGCGGTTAATTTCCTAAATCCCTGCCAATCGGGAGAGAGAGAGAGAAAGAGAGGTCAAGTTTCGGTTCTGTATGTTTTAAGTCCAATGCTTGCTAATAAAATATACAGTCACTGTAGTGAGAATGTTTTAAAGTTTTTTTTTAAGAAACCTGAAATTGAAACTATTTTTTATTACTGACAGTGTACGAAGGCTCCATAGCCAAGCTGGTCGGCTGAAGTCTTCTTTACACCAAAGTGATGCTTTAAAATGTACACTTTTTAATTCTAGATAGTATGCATTCTCTTTTTTTTTCCTTCTGTTATGCGGGATCAGTGTATAGTAAAAAGCACTGACAGTATGACCAAAATGAAAAGTCTCTTTGTAAACTGCGCACTGCTGAGCGGATGCAAACGGCGTCTGATCTGAGGTTTTTTTAAAATAAAAAAAATATCATTAATAAAATTTAAGTTAACACATTTGTTAAGTTAAACTGGACGGCACGACAGCATTTGTGCGTCTTTACTTTTTAAACACTGTTCAAAGATGATTGTGTTTTCTGGAGACGGGAAGAGAGAGATAAAACATTGACTGTGGTGATTGAAACAACCTCATTCAGGTTTCATTAACTACTCACAAAAATTGCTCCCATAAATTCTGAAGAGATCATAAGCAGACAGCTTATGGAAATGACAATGCCTTTCAATTATCTGTTCCGATCTGGAGTATTATAGTGTTATCCAAAAAAAGAAATGGTTTCTGTCTTTTCTCTTTTGTTCTGTGAAGACTTTTTTTTCTATTATATGCTTATTAAAGTCATTCAAATGGCATTTATTTTGACATATGCTTCTCCAATGTCTTTTATTCTCACCTTCACTTGATCCCTTTTCTTTGTTTTGCTTATTATTGAAAAATAAATTCAAGTGTGCAAAAAAAGTCAAGAGGCGCAAAGTGTGTTACATAATACACAATTTCAAATCTGTTTTATTACTGTAACATGCCTATGTGTGTTATCTCCACTCCTATTACCATTATCACTCTGGGTGCCTACACCCTTAACATACCTTTGGCACTCCAGAATTGTTCTGACAGTACGCCAAGAATTATACTTTAAATCCCACAGCAATAGCAGATTTGTTTTTTCATGTCACTGGGAAAATCATTGCCTTTAATCTGTAACATATTAGATATATTTGCTGTTGTAAAACCAGTACTTAAGCACTGAGTTCAAATTTTGAATTTTGTTTTTTTTCTGCATAAAGTGGGCACAGTTACTGGTTGAGTGTTATTTTGATGATTTTAACCGCATTCTGTGCCAGTTATTGCATGCTAGCTTGGGAAAGCTTGAGAGGAATATTGTTTGTGGGAACTGCCAGTGCATATTAATGTCCTCTCATGCATGCATTGAATGAAACAGTGGGGCTAATTGAACAACAGTAATAAGAAAATAGAAAGAAAAGCCCCTTGGTATGTTTAGCATGCTGTATTCTGTTTGAATACTGTGTGGATGGGAAGTTTTTGGAGGCCGGAGTTCGTTTATGTAGGAGGTGTTTATGCCATATCAGTAGCCGTTATGAATTTTAATTTTCATTATGAAATGGACGTTTCTAATGGTGGGAACAGCGAAGAGGTTACTCAGTTTGCCCTGTAGTTAGCAGAGTGCCAATAAAGCATATTGTCTTTAATCAAAATCCCAATGCAAAAAGGATAGGTGGTTGATGTACAAAACCACTGCGGTGCTTTTCTTTGTTAACATTCTTACATTGCCATTCTGTTGCCCTGTTTGCAACAGCAGTAAACTTCATGTATTTGGTACCATTTCAAGGTTATGGCAAAGAGACGTAGACCTCTTTAATGTGTAATGCTGTAAATTGGATGAAATTCACGTTGTAGGCAGCATTTCAGCAGGATGCATTGATCGTAGCAGAAATCTGAGAGAGGTGGCAAATAGCTGATGCTTCAGAAAGTGAGCATTTAAACTCAACCTTTGCAAATTTGCTCAACATACGTCTTGAATATTTTTTTAAAGAAATGGGAAATTAAAACTGTGTCGGCAGGTAAGTGTGTAGGCTGTTCATAAAATCATTTTGCATAAACATCCTGGGTTGTAAACTGATACACTGGAATTTAAATATTCACACATCTAAGGCCAACTTAATAAAAACACATAGATATTTAGCTAGTGGTGAATATCTAGCTATGGTGAAATTATTTTTATACTGCTTTCATAACCCATCTGGTACACCAACCACAGGGGCTGTTTAAGACATGAAAGTGAGCAGAATAGAAAAGCAAAAAAAGAGAAGTTGTCAATTTGGGAGATTGAGCATTTTGGAGTCTCTAATCAGTGGGTGTATGAAATGCTGTGATATTTAGCAGAGTGCATCAGTTCCCTCAGCTAGTGTTGTTGTGAAGTAACCGTTTCCAGCTGTTTTAGGCTGAGTTTTCAGCACATTGTCTGCTTGACTTGCTGTAGCGAGCTGGTTGGTTACTAGTGTTTGACACTGAAGGGTCAGGACATCTCTTCAGGAGTTGCTGGTGTCAAATTACTGATCCTAGATACACAGGATCACTCAGCGGAGATAGCGTTTGGCCCTGGCAAGAAGAGGCTCACTCCTCTGGTGCAAAACGTTTGGGGCTGACACTGAGAGCTAAAGGTAGAAAACACTGCTAATGATGGAGTCACACTTATACCAAATGTAAAATGATTTCTTTATTCAAAAAAAAAGACCGCCACAGAAATTGCAAAATAGTGGACGTTTTCTTTGGGTCAAATTGTTTTAATAATAGGAAGCGAAACAAAGAAAAAAAAAGGTTGTAGTCAAAAAGCCACCACAGCGGAATAGCTGACACTGCAGCAGTTAAGGGAATTTATAACAATGTTTTGCCTTACTGATAATTTGCCTTTAATAAAATCTAACCATGCACAAATAGGTATGAAATCGAAGCTTTGCCTCACATTAAAACCGATTACAAGAATCAATTATTTAAAAGTAAGGCCTACAGTAATTCTGGTCATATTGCAAACCTTTTCCTCTTAAAAGGTGCGCCACATAATTAAATGTTGTTTGCTGATTTTTAGAACAGTGCAACCATCCACTTGCACAAAACTATATATATTTGAATATGATTCCTCCTGATCACGACATCTAATTATTACTTTGCAGACCTCTTCTAAGTTTTGATGAAAGAAAATGTTCATTCCACTTTCTACATGCAAAATGCATTTTGATAAAGAAAAACTTCTGGTTACAATGTAAACAAAACGCAAGCCACGAGTCAGTTATTATCATTGATATAAATTACCATTCGTTAAAAGCAGTTGCTATCTGGAGATCGGCGGGGGGGTGGGGGGGGGGGGGGGGGGCGGTGGGGGGATGCGGGGAGCGAGTAGATAAACACACAATATGTAAAATAGGAGTGTCAGGCACCCTCAAATACCCTTTGAGGGGTAAGTACTCAGTTTAGCATGCTTAGATTCAAACGATCAGGGCTGTTGCAATGTGTCAAAGTCCTACATTTTACATATCTAACCAACCATTACCATCAGTGCATGTGGGAATACTACCCACACAACCTTAGTCCACTCTGCAGAGCTGCATAGCATCATTTCTGCGACATCGTCCCCTGATTAAGAACATCAACAGGAACAACGTCAAATGAGTGTCAGAGAGTTTAAATTACAAAATAGTAATTTAACTGTTCTGGCGTAAATACGAAAAGCTAACACTTTGAAATCCCATTTGTCGTTGAAGGACATAGGGTTTTTTGGAATAATCATTTGGGAAATTCAGAAAAAATGCCTTGCACACTTGATAGCGGAAATACCGCACATGAACATTCACCGCATGCAGTAAGCACAGCAAATGGAGACCCGCATGTCTACTAAAACAGAACAATGACTCACATATCAAATTATTTTCCACCATCTCCCCTTATTTTTTGACAGTTAAGTCGACAGATAAAGGGGAATATCGTGCTCTTCGTGCCTGGCTCATCGTGTTTGCAAGAGCAACTACGGGGCAACATCTGGACACAAGCATTTGCTGGAAGCTTTGACCCTGTACGGTCAATCTAAAGTAGGATTAAACAGGAACACCCATCGTTGCTAACATCATCTGTAATGCGCTGCTCAAAGGGATAGTGAAAGCAGATTCAATAATCACTTTCAACAGGGAATTGGATAGATACTTGCAAATGAACATAGATTATGAAAGATGTCAGTTAGCTCCTCGAACATGTTCCACCATTATGCTGATCTGCAACCTAACTCCAGAAACCCACCTTTTCCTCGTAATCTCTTAATGCCTTTGGCTAACAAAAACCTAACAATCTCAGTATCAAAATTAACAATTGATCTAGCCTCAATTGCCATTAGTGTAAGAGAATTCGAAACCTCTGCCATCCTTTGTGTGGAGTAGTATTTCCTAGTTTCACTCCTAAAAGATCTGATTGGAAATTTAGACTATGACTCCAGTCCTAGACTCCCCAAGAAGTAGCAGAAATAATCTCTCCCAATCTACCTAATCATGTCCCCTTAATACTGTAAATTGAAAACTTTGATCAAATCATCCTTAACCTTGTAAACGTAAAAGAAGAAAAAATGCAGGGCAATGGGAAAAGAACACATGCTTGGATCTATTTAGCTCTATTGAAGAGCTGGCAGAGACATGATGGGCCGAATGTCTTCCATCTGTGCTGTATGATTCTCTGCCCACAAATTTAAAAAAGATTATACACTGATCCTTGCCTATGTGAAGATTGACAGTCATTTTATTTCACTTGTTATTTTACACTGCTCTCCGCTGTTTAGTGTGTGTGCATGTGTGTGTGAATGCAATTGTGTTTAATTGTTGTTGACGATGAGTAGGGCAAGTTATTTTGTTTCTTTCAGCAAGAAATGTGCTAATGCTCAAGTCCACTTAGCAACTGGCATTCTTACTGCCTTTGGGACATTGAAGTTGTTGCGAAGCCTCTGTGCAGTATGGCCATAAACATCGAAATTCTCAGGGTTTGTTGTGGGACATTGCATTAGATCAAATCACTTAGCATAATAGTGAGCATGAGTTGACATTCTGACTATTGTAGCACTGCAGCATAAAATCCTTAAGTGGGACTCTCGTCATATTAAGTTCCTACTAACTACTGCTTTAGTCCGCACAAAATGATTTGTGCACATTTATGATGCATTCTGAGTTCAAGCAGCCTTGCCTCCCCCCCCCACACTTCAACCAGAAAGGAAGTATTCATTTTCTTCCCGAACCGCCATGCAATGCTGCATTCATGTAAAATGATCTCTTAAGCCTTGCTTACACATTGCTTTCATCATAGATTCACCGGATAAGATCACTAATGGCATTTTTTTTAATGAGCACACAAGTTCTCTCTTCCACACTTGCTGCGGGAAAAAAAATAGAAAGTATCAAAGACTTTAATCTGATTTGATAATAATGCTGTAATTATTCCGTCATTATTGTATTGGCCCTCAGCGGTTAGCATTTTGCAAAGAGGGTCAAACTACAGGGAATGAATGCCCTATTATCAGAAGGCTACTACAATACTCAAAACTCATCGGCATGCCACAGTTTTTAAAAACTCATTCTCGGTGTCACTAGCAAGGCCAGCATTTCTTGGTCATTGCTAACTGCCCTTGGCAAGGTACTCATGAAGCCCCTTCTTCTTGAACCTTTAAAATGAGGCAGCCGGTGGAAGGAGGTAGCTACAATCCAAAAAACTATGATGGGAGCATTAGAGAGTCTCAGTGTATTTAACTGCACAAAGCACTGGTGGAAAGAAACAGTTGCAGCTAAAATTCTTAAGAGTGGGACCTTTTTAAAATGAGCCAAATGGCGCTAGCTCACCTGCCATGCTCAGTGTTTTGGGATGAGTGGTGCGAGTGAACAGAAAGAAGTCTGCACAGTAAGGCTGATAAGATATTGCTTCTGTTAGTTTTTTTTTTACATGGGAGGTACAATTGACTTATTGCAATAAACAACAGAAAACTCAGTTATCTTTGTCTTATTAAAGAAAACTCGCAACTTTGTAACAGACTGTGTTTTTCAGTAAGATGACAGGTCACGTTGGAATTGGGCCAAGAAACATGTTTTAATAAGAGGCAGTAAATGGTGTGTTGAAAGCAAAGTGGGACAGAGTTCCCTTCTTTTGGCTGTTAAGATGACACCACACACAATTCACAATGATTGCTATTCAGATTTGAGTAGGTAACAGCACCTAAATTCACCACAGTTGAGGGATTGCATGGTGCTCTGAGCTAGCATGCTGTCTTGAACTGGTGGGATAAGAATCTTTTTCACCATGATAAATGCCTCGAGTGGAAGGCAATACAGAGAGTCTCAGCTGAGTTTCTTGTGGATGCCAATTTGCATCAGGGAATTGCCCACAATTAAGCACTAATTGGCAAAACCACTCACAGAGGAGGCCGCAAGGATGCCTGTTGTGGGAAATGAAGCACCACACATATGCAGTAGGAGGTGTTCTTTGAAGCAAAAGTTCAGGCTGATTGTTGGGGCAAGGTGAAGCCCATTACTGCCCATTTGTTTGGTGCCAGGAGTGCCCTTAGAGCCCCAAAATGGCATCTGGGGTGTGCACCCATACTTAGGAAAATCATTCCAAATACCATATTGGTGAGGGTGTTAGCATGGGCGCAGTAAGCATCTGCTGGGTGTGTGTCAGACAGGCAGATCATGATGCCAATCAGCACACAGTACCGATTTGATGTCCGTGCTGCCAATTTGGAGCTCATCAATCTAGCTAACCGACCCTGTTTACCTTGCACAGCCGAGCAGCATTCATCAGCAGGAAGGGACCCCTACCAATGCTATTTAAAAGGATCATCAGGTGCTTACAGGTTACTCACTGGTTGACTTCTTATAGCTGTTGTTATGTTTGGTGCTTTCTATAGTGGTTTCAAGTTGGAAAACTCTACAGGGAGTGGTATGGCATGTGCTGAAGGACATTTCACTCATTTCAGGTCTCCTGCACAAACCACTTGCTACTAGACCTGGATGCATTATAGAACAGAGGCCAAGCAGAGCGTGACAAGCTACTGCAAGAGGAGGAGGAGGGGAAGGGGTAGGAGGGGGAAGGAGGGATCTCAATAGTTGGTTATAAATGCCCATATGTTCAGGGAGCAATCTCCTAACCAAACTTCAGCTATATGAAATGTCTGTGTCCCTGTAAGGGCATGCTCACTGCCATATCCTCCAGCCACAACTCCAGCCTCAGTGCAGGACAGGACCACATTGCCAGTGGATGTGAAGGTGACCATGGCAATTAGCATATATCTGTCTAGCACCTTATAGGTTGGAGCTGGAGATATTTGCAACATCTTACAGCATGCCACCCAATGTTGTGTAAGAAAATTCACTGAGACTTTCTATTCGATGAGAGCTAACTGCATTTCATTCTCTCTTGCCGGAGACGAGCAATGCAGCTCTGCTAGGATTTCTGGCTTCCCGATGATGCAGGACTCCTTTGACTCCAGGCAAATCGTTTTACAGATGCCACATGCTAACTCTGCCTAATCCAGGGATTGAAAGTAATTCCACTCCCTCAATGTCAGGCTGATGGGCAGCATTTATGCAGGTCAATGCCTGGTATTCCGATAGCAGACATGATGCTATTATTCTGTGATATTCTCCTGTGCCAGCTGAATTTGAGCTACCATGGCAAACTAACAGGCGACAACAGCTATCTTTTGACCACATGGAGCAACTCACACACACATGTGGCAACATGCACATAATAAAGGTCATGCTGCCACACACAAAGTGATAGAGCAGACCATTGACATGCTGAACCTTATCTTACATTGCTTGGGCCACTCTGGAAATCCCTGCAGTACTTGACAGAGCAGTCTCAAGGTCGACTGCATGGTGCACAACCTTGGCATCATGGGGTTACAGCCCTGGCCAATAGCTTAAAGGAGAAAAGCTGGAGAGGAGGAGGAGGAAGAACAGGACGGGTGGAGGCAACCTAGACAGTCCCTTTCTGCAAGGACTGCTCATGAAGAACTCATCTGATGCAATACCAGTAACTGCAACCCCAAATCCCCATTCACCAATGGTCCCCACATTGCCTTTACTTTGTGGCTTACTATTTGGACACAATGCAAAATTAAAAACAAAGTAATCATTCCAAACAAAATTTATAAATGCAATCGTGCTTTATGGTAGACAAAAAAATCAACTAATCACCATTAGGCATTCCACCAGTGCCTGTATCCTCTATTCCTTTTCCTGGCCTAATCCAGTGCCGACACAGTAGCTGCAGAAAAGCTGCTGACTCTCAGTGGAGGAGTCTGCAGATGACCTTGGAGGATGACCTCAGGTAGCTCTGGGCCTAGGTTACCAGGCCGTGGACTGCACCACCTCAGCATGGGTGGCAGCAGCCTGGGTGACTTGCTGCACAGGCAATAGCAAGGGCACTTGTGGAATGTCTGTGGCAGGTGGATGAATGCTGAATTCCAGAGATGACGAGGTTCATGCTCCATGGAGTCACTGCCACTCCCATGGTGTGTTGCCATAGCAATCCAAGAAATTTGTTGGGGGACAGATTACTGGACTGCTGTGACACCCTGCAAGCCCCTTCGCACACTGTGACCTCTAGGCATGATGGTAGCAAGTTAACCTTATGGGGGAGACAGTGGCACTGTGATAATGTCACGGAAATAGTAATCCAGAGGCCCAGGCTAAAATGGTCTGGCTGAAATCCCACCATGGCAGCCAGTGGAATTTAAATTCAATTAAAAAAAACCTAAAATATAAAGCTATCCTCAGTAATGGTAACCATGATGATTATTATTGACTGTTGTAAAAACCCGCCTGGTTTACCAATGCCCTTTAGGGAAGGAAATCAGCCTTCCTTACCTGGTCTGACCTACGTGTGATTTGAGATCCACAGCTGTGTGGTTGATTCTTAACTGACCTCTGAAATGGCCCAGCAAGCCACTCAATTCAAGGGTAATTTGGGAAGGGCAACAAATGCTGACCTTGCCAGTTGACACCTACATCACATGAAAGAATTAAAATAAACCTTGCATGATAGTAGTCTGAGGTTCCAGTGCAACATTCACACATTGGGTGCTGTTGCTTGTGCTGCAGTGGAAGCTGCAAAATGAGCCATCAGATGTTGCACTCTGGTTGGATCCACATGTGCGCGAATGGAATTGGATACATTTCCACGTTAGAAATATAGATTCAAAGTTCTGCATAAAAATATGTGCCAGTGGATGCTGAACTCCTCCATGGCATTGCTGATTGCAGGCTTCCAAATGCACCAATCACTTTGTTGTGCATATCCCTGTTCTTCTGCAGCATGCCTCATCAAGATGCTCATCTGAGTCCACTGCAACCCTCTGGTGAGCTGGTGTCTGTGGTATCCTTGGCCAATACTCTGTCTGCAGCCCACTCATCCCCAGTATCTCATCATGCACATATCACGCCTCTGGTTGAGTGTCAGTAGCTGGATGCTGGCAGCAAGTGTAAAATCGTGTGACAAAGAGCTGTGTTTTCATCTCTTCCTGGTGTTCCTGCACTGAGCGTGGATTTGCCTGGCCAGGCTGCACCTCTTAGGTGTCTGAAAGGGAAATGCACGGGAATAGGGTCATGGTGAGTCGGGGGTGGGTGGGGGTGGGGGGGTGCAGGGTGCAGGGATGAAGGATTGAAAGCAGTTAGTGCATGCTTACACCCATCTGCACTTTATAACTCAGAAAAGATTGTGGGATAAGGAGGAGGTGGAATGTGAGAAGGAGAAATAGGCATAAGGATACCATCATCTTCTATGTTTTCAGCTCCACTTCTGGCCACCTCCGCAGCAGTGAGTATCCAACAATGGCCCATACTATCTTCTCCATGGACATGTAGGCACACCTATCCACCTCTGCTTAGCTCCTCCTACCTTTGGTTGTATGTAATCTTGCCCTACAAATGAGCTGGAAGTGTGTCAGTAAGGGTCATACAAACTGTTTAGCTGATGTGGTTGTTGTGATAGGATAGCTGGCAGGGTGTGCAAGCTGTGAACTGTGTGTTTGTGAACCTTGCAGCAGCATTAAGTTTATGAGGGTGAAGCAAAGTATATGAATACAAGGATTGAGGACTGATTGATGGAGGTTGTTGGTAAGTGAGTGATGAGAGTGATTTGAGCAGTGTTTAAGATTAGTGGTGCGATTGGTAGCATATGTCATTTGAAGGTGCATTCATTGACCTTGGCCTTTCATGTGAGGTCATTGCACTCCTTGCAGCACTACATCAAGGTTGTTGGGATACACTGCTGGCATTGACCTCCAGGGTTATCTGCTCCCATGACCTTTTGGAGCATCTGGTGTGCCTCCTGGTCCCCTGTGATATGGGTCATCCCTCCTGCTTTCCATTTCCCCCAACAAAGCCTCCAGTGCAGTGTTCAAAAACATTGGAGTCAACTCTCTCCCATCTTAGGCCACTCCTTGCTATTTCCCCGATCAGATTCACTTCCTACATGACAGCCACATTGCACGTCCTCTTTAAGAGATGCAGGCTAGCCTAAAGTCGTGCTAGGAAGTTACGATTTTAGTCCCCCTGGTAATGTGATGTGCTGGCTGAACACTAGAGTAATTGAAATGAACAGGCAACATGAAATTAGAATGCCACTTGAATGATATGGATTAATTGCGCATCGTAATACTGCACCCATTTAGGGGAGAAATCCAGATTAGTTCCTGAGAAGTTTTGCTCCATAGCTGGCTTCTGTCACAGCTGACCTAATAGTGCTTGAAGCAGGAAAAGCAAAAGTTAAAAAAAAAAATTAAAATAGCTTCAGTGACGCTAAACTCAGGCCTAACTGAAGAAGTGCACAGGCTGTTTTATGTGTTGCACACTTCCAACCCTCAGTATACTGGCCCAACTGACTATTCTCAGGTTATTAAGATGAATGTATTGATTCATTGATTGGTGTTTTCCATTATCCATTTGTCCGATCACCAGTAATAAATGTAATCTACCTTTTGATTTTATATCTTACGTTTACACAGATTCCCAATGAAATGCACCAGAAAACAACCACTACGCTCCATGCCCCATACAAGGTAAAATTCTTTTTATTTGCTTTGGAATTGGGTAATTTAACATTCCTGAAGTAGTTTCAGAATATGCTTCTTTTTTAAAAAAAAAGTAATGGTTGTCTTCATTATAGAAAAGAGAAACATTAAAAAATCATTTCACGTGGGAGTAAATATATGCAGCCTTTCATGTTTTCACAACACTGCATTGTGACAGATTCTCAATGTAGAAGAGCTGGTCTTAGCTAACGAGCACTATCTGGTATGAAATGAATGTGTTATTATATTAAAAGGTAAAACAGATCAAACAGGTTAAACAGTGCTTTTACAAGTTAAAAGGTCTCAATTTAAATAGATCAATAAATGCAGATGGTGAGGTGAAGCAATAAAATTCATCAGCATCTGACATGCCTGCAGATACCAATCAGAAAGCGATATTGTGTGGAAAATGGTTTCTACTTATATCTCTCAATCAAACACACTGTATTTGGACACTCTTGAATGGCTTATCATTGCCCCCCCATTTCTCAGAAAGCAGCTGATGGACAAAAAAAACTTATAATCTGGAAAAAACGGGAATCAGCTGTTTAATAAGCAAACTCATTCTTGGACACTTTATTAAAAACGCCAGTTGCAAAAATTGTTATGTGGCTTTAGCGATACCTTCTTCATTCAGCAGAGTAATGATTAAAGTCGTCAATGGTTTAGCATTTCTATCTTTGCAACAGGATAATGGTTAAGATTTGAGCATTGGCTTGTGGGTTATTTGTCATGTATAAGATGTTCAATTGTGTGATGTCAATTTGGTGACCATACGATCATTAAGTGACACGAGGACAGAGGAAGGAATCAGTGTCCATTTTGAAAACAGTTATAGAAGTTATTGAGCTCAATGTTACTGTGTATATGTGCACACACACAAAAATGTAGAATACTGACTGGATCCATATTGAGCAAATGCAATGGAAAATGTCTCAGTAAAATAAAACGGGCAACTCCAATTACAAAGAATTCAGGCAAAGCGCACTCCAGAAAATGTGCAATTTGTCGGTCCTAATTTCCATTTCCCTTCATTCCTGTGGGTCAAAATACAGCTGACTTTTTTTTTTAAACTGAAGGCACACACACCGAAGAAAATATGCTGAAAATAACTCTGAATGTCATCTGATTTAATGATCAAATTGTTAATTTTATGAGAACACTGAAAAATCCGATCCTCTTGCATTAAAGCTTGAATAAATTCATGAGCTTTCTGGATTCTGCATATTCCGCAGACAGGCCCACATCCATCCTGTTGTCAGCAATGGCAACTGCAGTTAAATAAATCTGAACAGGCAAAAACAAACCATAAGAGGTAGCTCCGAGTTTTAACTCTGTGAGGGCAACCGTTTTATTCCAGTGCCATGTTATGAATTGCATGGCAGGAGGTTTCTTCCCCCCTTTGTTTTTCAGCTGATTCTTCAAATGCCATGATCGAGGCAATGAATTGCTTTTCATCCATCATTAGAAATTTGGAGAGAGCAATCTTTGCTAATTTTAGATGAGAGAAGAGAAGCTCATGAGTCTACAACGCTCAGTGGGTTAAGATGATTTTAGGGGTGATTTTGCAAGCAACAGTGAAGTTTACTGATGAGATGTAGAATGATATCCAGAAACAGCAATGCTACTTTTTTCAAATTGGTTGTGGACAGAGCTGCCAGTTTCTGACACACATTTATACCAATTGCACGTAGTATTTGTGACAGATCATGTTGCAGTTGTTGTGCTCATGTGAACAGCCTCTGCCCTGTCACCCGTAAGTTCAGCTCAGTCTTGATACTAATAGATCAACGCTTGTCCCAAACACAGAAACAAAGATAGTAACATGGTCACCATCATTTCAGATGAGGCTCAGGCACACAGGGCACAGGACCTGCTGAAGAAGACCAACATCTGAAGGAGAAGCTCTGTAGGTGTAAACACATTAGTCAGAACATGGAGCTTAGGAGGAGGTTGAGGACCTGCAGTGAGAGGCTTCCTGAAATGTGTTAAAAGGCAACAAGTAGATGACCTTTTGAGTCTTCCCTGGGCCTGGAATTGGTCTGCCTGTGAAATTAACTGCTGAATCTTCAAAGGCAGCCTATTGCTTGTAAAGCAATCAGGGGCATCCTAAGGGTGTGAAAAGGTGCAAAAACAATTTTTTGTGTTGTTTATTTTGCACTATTGGTAATTATGTTTACTGTGTGGACTTCACTCATGCTTTCAACTGTCTGGCAATTGCAGACGAGTTCATCCCTCTTTTTTATTCCGTTTAGAGAAACATTTCCTGAGCTGGTGCCAGATACTTGAGTTGTAGAGATGACATTGACTCTATTGATGATGTCCACTAAGCTTGCTTTCTGGTGTAAGGACTGAAGAGTGGAGCAGCAGGGTTAATGTCTGCAGTAAGCAATGCTGATCTGTATCTCTCTTACCATAGTGCAGTAGCAGAAGCTGCTGGAAATGTGTGGCTGATCAGTCAGCATTTGAAGAGAGAGAGAGCTGTCCTTCCATACGTATATCTATCATTTAGGGGTTTTATTTTGTCCCTCCAACATTTGCCTTTTGTGTCTGGCTTCCACAGATACTAATATCAAAGGAAAGGTTAGACAGATTAGGCCTGTATCCATTGGAGTTTAGAAGAATGAGAGATGATCGATCTTATGGATAAGATCCTGAGGGGACTTGACAGGGTAGATGCTAAGAGGGTATTTCCCCTTAAGGGAGGGACTAGAACTAGGGGACATAGTTTAAAAATAAATGGTCTCCCATTTAAGATGGAGGTGAAGAGAATTTTTTCTTCCATAGGGTGGTTAGTCTGTGGAATTCTCTTCCCGAGAGAGCAGTGGAGGCTGAGTTATTGAATATTTTTAAGACTGAGTTAGATAGATCCTTGGTTGACCAGGATTCAAAGGATATAGGGAGTAGACAGGAAAGTAGAGTTGAGGCCATAATCTTATGGCCTCAACTCCTTAACTTATCAAATGGTGGAGCAGGCTCGAGGGGCTTAATGATTGATCCCTGTTCCTAATTCATAGGTTTGTACGTACGTTCGTATGTGTTGGTTAAATTGAGTTTTCTGGATGGTTTCCAAGCCATCCAGAAGTTAAACAGTTCATGTAGACTGACTACCACCATTTTTTAGTGTGGTCAAGAGGCATATTTTATGTTTACTGAGGTCTTAAAGTGTGATAATCATGGCTTCTGCACCATTTGGTCTGTTAAGAGTGGCTGAGGTTAAGGAACCAGGAGTGTCATGTTGTGGCTCAAAAAAAATTGGCAAGCTCCCATGCAGTCCTGAATTGCTAACCTTGCAGGAACAATTCTGCCAATGTAAACCCTTAGGGCATCTGGAAAATTGGTCAATTGTGAGCAGCAAGGACTTAGCCAGTCGTTGAACATATTGGCTCAGCTATTAGCACAGCACGAACAGCAAGATTTCATTTACAAAGATTTAGATGTTTGTGCTCAAGCAACTGTCTTAAAAAATCAAAACCTTTGAAAAGAATTATTGCATTTATGTAGCAGCCTTCATGATCCCAAGACATCACAAAAGGCTTATAACCAATGGAGTATTTTTGATGTGTAGTCACTGTTGTTAAGTTGGAAAACACAGCAGCCAATTTGTGCGCAGCTCGGAGATAACAACCACATAATCTGTTTTTAGTGAAGTTGGTTGAGAAGTAAATCTTGGCTGGGATATTAAGGGCAACTCCACTGCTTCTCTTTGAATAAACTGTAGGTTCTTTCATGTCCACTTGAGAAGGTAGGACCTCAACTTACATCGACAAACATGAAAATATGTAACCATTAGAAAGTCTATTTTCTGCTGCTGCTGTGGGAGAACACCCACCAGGTATCGTTCTGTCCCTTATATTTTCTCATCAAACGCCAGCCTCCTGATCGTCAAAGGAGTGAAAAGATGCAAGACCAAAGTGAACTGGCACACAAAAGTCAAGTATGAGTGAGAGAGAATAGGGCATGGAGATCAGAGACATGATTACCAGGTATGTTGGTGAGAGGATGGATACATCCAGTATACTCCAAGATGCCTTAACTGTGTTTGACAGCAGATTGTGAACCCATATTTTTGTCATCTTGCTGCAAGTCAAATAATTTATGCTTAGAAATATGGCCAACAACAGGTGAACTGTGTAATTGCTGTCGGCTGCGCTTTTCAGGTACAAACGTACTTATTCAGTTGACATTGGGTTGATAATCTGCAATTATATTAATTCAGCCACATTATTGGGCTCAACATCTCTTCTGAACTTTTTTGCTCTTGCCTCTGAGCCAGAAGATTGTGGGTTAAAATCTCACCCCACTTGCCTGGATGAGTGCAGCTCCAACAACACTCAAGAAGCTCAACACCATCCAAGACAAAGCAGCCCGCTTGATTGGCACCCCATCCACCTTTCACCCAACATTCACTCCCTCCACAGTGGCAGCAGTACGTAACATCTACAAGATACACTGCAGAAATTCACTAAGGCTCCTCCAACAGTATCTTACAAACCCATGACCTCTACCGCCTAGAATACAGGGCAACAGATGCATGGAAACACCACCACCTGCAAGTTCCCCTCCAAGCCACACACCATTCTGACTTGGAACTATATTGTTGTTCCTCCAGTGTTGCTGGGTCAAAGTCCTGGACCTCCCTTCCTAACAGTACTGTTGGTGTACCTACACCACATGGACTGTAGCGGTTCAAGAAGGTGGCTCAAAGGGAATTAGGGGTGGGAAATAAATGCTGGCTTAGCCAGCCACATCTCGTGAAAGAATAAAAAAAATCCAGAGATTTGACACAACAATCTAGTCTGACATATCCGTGCAGTACTGACAGAGCACTGCGTGTTGGAAGTGCTGGATAAAAAATTAAACTGAAGCCCTGTTTGCCCTCTCGGGTGAAGCACATGAAATTATTTTGAAGAAGAGCAGTGACATTCTGGCCAATACTCATCCCTGAACCATCTCATTAAAAACGGATTATATGACATTATTTCACTGCTGTTTTTGGGACCTTCATCTGTGCAAATTGGCTGCTGCATTTCCCAACATTACAAAAGACAATGGACTTCAAAAGTACTTCAATGAACCTATACTGAGGTTACAAAAGGTGCTATTTAAATGCAGCTTATTTCTTTTCCCTGGTGAAGTCGTGCTGATTTAATAGTTAAATTAAAAAAATGTTTTTCAATGGAACAAAAACTCACAGTATATTAATGTCAATAATTCTTCGTAAACGTTTCATTTTCAAATGGTTACAAACCAAAAAATGGTGTTGTTTTAAAACATTCAAAATGAGTCATCTGTTAAAATACAATGTTGGACCTGCACAAACACAAATGATGGGTCAACAGTGAACAGGAATACTCAGCACAATCTTTTGGGATATCATTTTAAGTAAGCAGAGTTGATAAGGTTAAGAAATATAAAGTGTACTCTGTTGATAACTGCATAATATGATCATTCTGCTGTGGGAGGTAGCAGCCGATATGCATGCAGGTGCAATTTTGGGGAGCATTTCCAGTGGAATGTGTTCTAGGATGTACAGTTAATAATCCTTACTGATAGGTATATTGTGAAGAAAGACAGGTTTAGTGTATCAGTTTACTGGTGCTGCTCTGTAAATCATCTGAAAGAGCTACCTGTGTCACTTTTCACAGAAGGGTGAAAGTGCTAGGAACAGATAATCCGGCTGCCTCCAAGTCTCTCCGTTTTAAAGTGGTTGCATCATTCAAAGGAAGCGCACCCAGCTTCTTTGTAAGGCTGGTGTGGCGCAACATAGCCTGGGTACCAAACAAGCAGCGTCCTCTCTGCATCCCAACCAACTACTCCAACATTGGTATTATAATCACCTTCACTGACAGATGTTACAATTTATGAACTTGTGGTAGTGTGGCTGTTATGTTATTGGACAAGTAATCCCCAAATTTGGACTAAAAATCCAGTGAATTGTGAGATCAATTCCCATTGGGATAGCTTGAGAATTTTGAATTGTTTGAAAAAAAAATCTGGAAATAAAAACTGGTATCAGTAAAAGTAGCCAAAAAGCTGTTAGATTGTTGTTACCAACTGGCTGACAAACTGGTTCCCTTCAGGGAACGAAACCTGCCGTCCTTACCTGATCTGGCCTATACTTGATTTCAACCTTTTTAAATTGCCGTCGGAAGTGGCCTAGCAAGTCATTCAATTGGATCAAAGCATTACTTCAGGGCAATCAGGGATGGGCAATAAGTGCCTTGCCGGTGGTGCCCACATCTCATGAATGAACAGCAATATAAATCCTAAATATACGTTAGGATATTAATTAAAAACCATCAGCTGGGTTCTTATAAGTTTTGCATACAAATCGTTGAATTATTAAAGATATGAACAAATGCAAAAAAAAAGATACTTTGGAATATTGTGCCAAAGGAGTTTCTGCATGCTGAATATCCCAAACACAACGCTACTCATGCTTCTGCTCCACGCTCACCAAATGCTTTGGCTAAAAGGCATTTTCTTTTACTAATACATTTTCGCTGGGTTAAAAATGAAAACTTTTGCAAAGCGATCTTCTGTCTGAAGGAGCAAAAGAAAACCATTGACCCCCCCCCCCCCCCCGAGGATGATTTATATTTTAGCCTCATCTGCATCCACCCTGCCACCCTTGTCTAAATTGACAGATAGAAGATTGTTCGGATGAAAAGTCATCGACCTGAAACGCTAACTCTGTTTCTCTGCACAGATGCTGCCTGACCTGCTGGGTATTTGCAGCATTTTCTGACGTTATTATAAAAAAGCTTGCTTTGATTTTATTTGCTGCTTCACACTGTTTTCAGAGACAACCGACCAAACGGCAAACGCTATTCTTGCGTAGTAGCATTTACTGTTGGCAGTGAGGGGGCTGGGCGGGGGAGGGGGGAGGGGGTGTTGCGTTGTTGCTGGCGACTGAGAAATGGACCTTGTCTCAGCTTTCAGAAAATAACAGGGTTTGAGGGAGGTGCTAGAAATGGCAGCCTGACACTGATAATTGCTGTTTTTACCTTTGGAGTCTTCCTACTCCTCCCACCTTGTCTTTAGGCTCAGCCGCTGATACCATACACCACAATGCAGGTCAGCCAAGCTAGTAAAACTGGTTCCTCTGCTTTGCTGTAAGGTGATTGCTGAGACTCAGACTGGCTCAGGCTTGTCCGGCACAGCAGGCAACAAGGAGCCTGCATTAAATTTCGGCTACCAGTATTTTTTTTAACCTTTATCACTTTGATCTCTTTTATTTGCACATAGCATAGAATCGTGATTGTAATCAGGGCTGCAATGATTATATTTGCCATATTGTCAAATGCTCAGTTATTAACACCTTCGACCTGAAATTGCCCAGTGTTTGCTCTATCCTTATCTGATGTTAACACAAAATTTAGCAGAAGTGCTTTGATTGCATATTTTTTTCACTTGTCCGCCATAAATTGCATTATTTCTGTGTCGTGTTCACTGAGCTAATTGAAAATATTAGCGAGCCCCAGATCTGCACATTGATCACATTGCGTTTCAAGCATTTCACAACCCTTTGACTCAGGAGAAAGGTGGAGATAAACTGAAAGCTTTTCAAAGGCCATAATGCGGCTTCACCCTCCTGACCTTTTGGGATCAAATGTTATATTCAAGCGCACTGCTGACACTTGTAACATAATAATCCTACTCCTGAATGATTTTGCAGCACAAGCTGATTTTTAAGCATGCTTAAATTTGTTTTATTTTTAATCTGGCCTGTGCTTTTAATTATTTTCTGTCCCCTCCCTGTCAGTCATCTCACTCATGTATTATGCACAGTTATCTAACTGAAAAGCCAGGGGGCTGACCTGCTGCTGGGTTTAAGTCTGCATCACTCACAACTAAGTACTGTACCAGAAAATGTCGAAAAGCATTGTAAACTGGCTCAGCTGCCATCTATCCTATTTTTTCTTTAACTTCACCCACCTCACCACCCACCCCATATTAGGCTGAGATCAGGAACTCACCGGGGTTAATTTTGACATTATGTGATAATTGAAATGATCGAGCAACAGCAAATTGGCAGCTCTTTCGACAACAAAACTTACATTTATACATTACTAAAATGTCGTAACACATCCCAAGGTGATTTACAGGACCATTACCAAGATTTTGATTTGAGCCACATAAGGAGGTATTAGAACAGATGACCAAATGTTAAAAGACAAGGTTTTAAGGAATATCATAAGGATGGAGAGAGAGGTGGAGAGATTTAGGAGGGAATGTCAGTGCTTAAGGCCTAGGCAGCTGAATGCACAGTTACCAATGATGGAGTGATGCACAAAAGGCCAGAATTGGAGGAGTTCAGAAATCTCAAAGCTTGTACGGCTGAAGGAGAGATAGGGACAAGCCCCTTTTTACAACTATCTCCATTTCTAAACATTTCCATTGACTTTGATAAATAGATTGGAATCTCTGCACAAAGGCAAAATAATGGACCATGGAAGACATGCTCATGGCCAACATATTTTGATGGAAACAGCCCATAAATACAGTCCCAAGCTGTGACAGGGTGCTGGATTTTTAATGCTAAATAGAATTCCATGTAAAAGATTGCAGTAAATTTTGCATATTGTCTGGTTTACATTGAAATACATGGAACCTACAACACAGAGCAGGTCATTTGGCCCAAGTGACCTATTATTTCTATTATGCACCACACAACCCTCCTCCCATGCCACTTCCTCTAACTCCATCAGCATATAATTCTATTTCTTTCTCCCTCATGCTTATCTAGCATCTAGTTTGATATAATTGGGAGTTGAAAAATGCTGTACAATTAATGTTAACATTCATATAAATCCCTCTCCTCTATTATCAGGGGCAGGTTAACTCTTCTTTTAAAAACCCGTGTAAATAGTCAGCAAAAGAATGTCATGTGTAAAGTGCAACTTAATTGCAACAATTCTTCAATGTTATATCAAAATGCACTTCGGTTTTCCCTTTTTGCTGGAAACTGCTTTTTAACGACAATGCATGGGCATTTGTTATATTCATGGTATTCACTGCATATGGTGCATATACATGACACTCTATGATAATTAGATAGTGAGCGACTTTTACTTAGTAACTTGGGCTGCGAATGACCCTGGAGGCTGATTTCGGGGGAATGGCAGGGGCTGTCAGTGTGTACCACCATACTTGATTGCCACATCAGTAACCAGAGATCTTAGACTAGATCCAAATGATCCAGTTTCCTGAACCTCACTAATTTCTAACGATAGGATTAGGTTCCGTGATGCCATTTGATCAATTAAAATAAACAAATCATAATTGTATTGTAATTTGTATAAACTTTATTCAAGGACAGTGGAAATCTGAAAATAAATTTACTCTGAAGGAAATGGGAAACTTTTTCTTAATTATTAAAGGTGCTCCAGCTTGGACTTAAATTGCCCCAAGAAACCAGTTGATTTTTACCACAGCCTTGATAAGAAACTTCAAAGGAATTTTTATCATTGAAAGGGAGTGAGGGAGTTCTGAGTACAATTAAAATTACAGAGATAAAAACAAAAAACTGCGGATGCTGGAAATCCAAAACAAAAACAGAATTACCTGGAAAAACTCAGCAGGTCTGGCAGCATCGGCGGAGAAGAAAAGAGTTGACTTTTCGAGTCCTTGTGACCCTTCGACAGAACTGAATGAATATTACATTTGTTTGGTGCAAAGCTGCCAAAATGCTGCTGTCAATGAGACATCAGAACATCAGAAAACAGCAAGTTACTCTTTATGCAGATTGCAAATACTGCAGGCAGCCAACCCCCCTTTAAGGGCCATGCAACAAAAACTCTTTTTTATAAAAATGTAGTTTTAAATTATTTTCTCTCAAAATGATCTTCTTCAAAGAAAGTCTGAAATGAACTTTGCAGTTCCTACTGCAAATGTTGTTCCATTTAATTGCTTTCCTTGATGTAGCTCTTGCCCACCCATTCTCAAGCTCATTCTGTATTGGTTTTACGCGCTCTCATTAAATGTCAGAATTGGCATGTAGCAGCAGGTTGGCACCAACTGGGCATAAATTGTCTAACCAGCTATCCTGGTGCAAAGACTTTAATGAAACCCTGCTGCTACGTTCTGGCAAGAAAAGGAAACATAGATCACTTGCATTAAGTGGATAATTTAATACTTCATCGTGCAAGAAGTGAATTAGGCAGACTCAGGGTGGGAACCTAGCATTGCCTGTGGCAGGAGCTGATCTTGGCACCTGCAGGGACACACTGAGCAGGAACCTCATGGCTTTTAAGCTGATTGTGGTGGCCCCCAAGTACATATTGGGGAATAATTTAATTTCTTCTGGCACACTAATGGAATGGCTGGCGCATCTGTCCATCTGATGTGCTTTAGTGTTGCATCCTTTGACACCAGTTTTTTTCCAAAGGTTCTTGATGTGGTACAGGCATCAGCCATCCTTCAGTAACACAACTAATGTGTGAGCTGTGACAGTGAATGTTGGCAGGCTCTTTGATCATTTGGAGGCAATCATAACGTCCTCACTTATTGTTCATAATTGCGTAGAGTTACTGGATAGCGATGATGGAAGCCTTCTTTCTTTTCCACTCTTCCTTCTGGGGCTTGAGGTTAATTATAGCACTCTCATTGTCTCACTGAGATGAGCTAATTCAGCAGGGATCGAAGCTATATAGATAGACATTTATAATAGTGTCTTTCACCGATGTCAGATACCTTTACAGCAAATAAAGTGTTTTTGACATGTTGTCACTGTTGCAATGTAGGAAACATGATGTAGGAACGTAAGAACTTTGGTGGCAAGAAAGGTGGTCCAACAGCAGCATCATCTCCCAAGCCAACATACCCAGCATCAAGGCGCTAATCATTCAAAACACCTCCACTGGGTTAGGCATGTTGTTTGTAATTCTGACACCAGACTTCTGAAGCAACTGCTCTACTCGAAACTCGGTCACAGCAGGAGACTCCCAGGAGGACATCATAACACAAAAATCATAATAGAAAATTATAATATTTTCTATCAGGTAGCTCCCCAATTCAGGAAAGGAAGGAGATGGAAAGTAGGAAACTACAGGCTGGTTAGTTTAACATTTGTCATAGGAAGAATGCTGGAAGCTATTATTAAAGAGGTTAAAGAAGGGAACTTAGAAAATGTTAATGTGATCAAGCAGTCAACATGATTTTGTGAAAGAGAAATCATGTTTAAATAATTTATTAGAGGTCTTTAAGGAAGTAACAAACAACATGGATAAAGGGGAAGCTGTAGATATGGTGTACTTGGATTTCCAAAAGGCTTTTGATAAGGTGCCACGTCAAAGGTTATGACACAAAATAAGAGCTCATGGTGTAGGGATACCATATTAGCATGGACAGAGGATTGGTTAGCTAACAGGAAATAGAGAATAGGGATAAATGGTTCATTTTTGGATTGGCAAGCTGTGGAGTGCCACAGGGATTGGTGCTGGTGCCTCAACTATTTACAATCTATGTTAATGACTTGGATGACCGAATGTATGATTACTAAATTTTCTGATGACACAAAGATAGGTATGAAAGTAAGTTGTGAAGAGGACATCAGGAATCTGCAAAGGGATATGGATAGGTTAAGTGAGTGGGCAAAAGTTTGGCAGATGCAATATAATTTGGGAAAATGAAAGGTTGATCACTTTGGCAGGAAGAATAGAAAGGCAGTATATTATTTAAATGGAGAGAGATTACAGAACTCTGTGGTACAGAGGGATCTGGGTGTCCTGGTACATAAATCACAAAAAGCTAGTCTCCAGATGCAACAAGTGATTAGGAAGGCAAATCGATGTTGTTGTTTATTGCAAGGGAAATGGAATATAAAAGTAGGGAAGTTTTGCTGCAGTTGTACAGGGCATTGATGAGACCATGCCTAGCGTACTATGTACAGTTTTGGTCTCCTTACTTAAGAAAGGATATAATTGCATTAGAAGTGGTTCAGAGAAGGTTCACTCGGCTGATTCCTGTGATGAATGGATAATTTTATGAGGAAATGTTGGACAGGTTGGGCCTGCATCTATTGGAACTTAGAAGAATGAGAGACAATCTTAGTGAAACATATAAGATACTAAGGGGGCTTGACAGGGTAGATGCTGAGAGGGTGTTTCCCCTCGTGGGGAAATCTAGAACTAGGGGTTACAGTTTCAAATTAAGGGGCCTCCCATTTAAGATGGAGATGAGGAGGAATTTCTTCTCTCAGAGGGTCATTAGTATTTGGAATTCTCTCCACCAGCGAGCAGTGGAGGCTGGGTCTTTGAATATATTCGAGGCTGAGTTAAGCAGATTTAGATTGACAAGGCAGTCAAGGGTTATGGGTGACAGGCAGGAAAGTGGTATTAAGGTCACATCCGATCAGCCATGATCATATTGACTTGCAGAGCAGGCTCAAGGACCAAATGGCCTATTCATGCTCCTATTTCTTTATGCTCTTTTGGAAATGCTTTAGGGATGTCTTCAAAGCATCCCTGAAGTGCTCAAACATACCCAACAACTCATAGAAGTCCCTGGTTTGTCGCCAGCCAAAATGGAGAAGGCTTATCTGCGAAAACACTGAACATGTCAAGAGGCTTCACCGGGAATGTGCAGAGACGAAGTCGAGACATCAGAGAGAGTACATAAACCTCCAAACAACCCATCTACCCAACCCTTCAAGTACTACATGTGGCAGAGTCTGCAGATCACACATTGGACTTACCAGCCATCTCAGAACCCATCAAACCAGAGTCATCATTGATCCGAGGGACTGCATAAGAAGAGGTATAAAGCACAGTGCCAATTTGCACTCAGCAAAGCCCCACAAGTAGCAATGTGACCTGATAATCTATGTTAGTGATGTTGGCCAAGGGATAAATATTGATCAGGAAACCTGCTCTCTTCAAAACGGTTTAATGCCATCTGAAAGATGACACCTCCATTAGTGCAACACTTCCTCAGAAGTGCACAGATATATCATCTCGGATTCCGTGCTGGAGTCTTAGGTGTGAGACTGCTACCCACTGAGCCATGGCTGGCGATTAAGATCTTCCTGACCTGTAAGGCTCAATCCCACATTGGGCAATGTACTTTACTGCTAACCCATCCAGGGAGCTCAGTCTGTTATTTCCATGATTGCCACTCTTTCTTGCAGACACTTTAGAGTAGACAGTCAGCAATTACCTCAGATGAAGAGATAACAATACTAAGCCTAGACTCACCTCTGAACTCCTTGAAGCCTGTATATAACAGAATACTGATGATGCACTACTGCACCTAATATGCAAAGGGACATATCTTCATGGGACCCCTGCTGTATCTTCTGCACTTCACGGTACCCCAGTGATGCTTTTCCATTGAGTCTTTCTGCTGTCTCCTTTACTCCAAATGTAACCTCCTATTTGCAATCTAAGCAGTTTATTGCTTGTCATATTGATTAACGCTGGTGCAGCGATTATGCTTTTGACCTCACAGGGTTAATCCATAGGATATGATTGGGGTTCTTTTTAACTAGATATCTAACCATCTTAAATTATTATAGCAGATAACATTTTTCAATTAACTCTGAGCACCTAACAATTTAATAAAGCCGCAACGATACACTTACCCATGATAGGCTATAACTTACATGTGATTACCCAAATTGAAACACTGTGAATCACATCTTTTACAATCTTTTTTGCGCCCTGCCACCACCCGGTAGTATAGTTTGATTAGTGTAATATATATCAGGGCTGGGTGACATGACAAATTTCATTATCAGTGCATCATTTTTAAACTGATACTTTCAGGGTATTGATATTGGGCACAGGATCGATTAACTAATGCCGGGAAGAGATGAATGAAAGCAATCATTTGATTGGAATATTTATCTTTTCCATTTATTTGGCTAATTAACTATCCATACCAAATTATTGCATGGAATATATTCTGTTTAATTTACCTTGGGATGGGGAATAAAGTTTTTAGGTTTGAATGGAATAAGCTGTAAATTCTGTAAGATCTCTATGATGATACTTAAAATATTACAGGGTCTGTTGTATTATGTAAGGAGCATTCCTTCCTGGCTGTGCTAAGTATATCCACAATCCTAGCTACATAGAATTCTGAATGATGAATGTGTAGGTTTCAGTTTAAAAAATAAAAAAAAAGCATATTTATCGTGATGCATCCCCCAAGCATGCATCTCCTACTTTTAATTTCTTTCCCAGTCTCCAGAAAATAATGACAGGAGGAAGGGGCATCATACACAATAAGCTCTGTATCAGGGCTGCTGATGTTGTAAATGCCTTCTTTTTCACACTGGTGATAAAAACCTTCCTCTCTCTCAAAAAGTGCACAGCTCTCCTCACTGGGGTTTCAACCTGGAATTGCAACACACAATCCTATGGTGACCTAAATGTTTCATCTCTGAACTGCCAATACAGTTACTAAAATAAGGTTAAAAAAGTGCTTTCCTTTGCTTTTGAAACCGTGCTGATAGCAACGCCCAGCAGCAAGTCAAATCAAGCGCACGCTTTCAGAGAAAAAGATTTCATGTTCAGAATAGCAAACCTGTCGACATAAAGAATATAAAGATCCCTGATTCGTGTTTGAAGAAAATGCATCGGCTGCAACTCTGAGTGCAGCAAAGCAGTATCACATGGGAAACCTGCTTCCTGTAGATTGGGACATACAATTAATTTGTTAATGCCGTGTCTGATGGTGTCTATTACAGAGCTGACTGTCCCAGTACTGACTGTGAGCAAGAGAACTGATCATTCCAGTACTGGCTGCATGTACAACAAAAGCGACTGTACCATTACTGATTGTGTGTATAGTGGGGCTGACTGTCCCAGTACTGACCATATGTGCAACAGAACTAGCTGTGTGCATAACAGAAGTAACTGTGCTAGCACTGACTGTATACATAACAAGATAGACTGGCCCAGTGCTGATGCTTTGCGTAACATGACTTAGTACTGCCTGTATCTATAACATGACTGTGCTGATTGCATGTATAACATGGTTCAGTACTGCCTGTATCTGTAACAGGACTGACTGTCCCATTATGAATTGCATATGTAACAGGATAATATATCTCTCTCTTTTATTTAACATAAAGAATATTGCTGTCTTGGGAGATCAATCTCCATGGGCTGGATTTTACATGCCCCCCCCCCGCCCCCACTCAACTGGGTGTGTTTATGGTGGGGGAGGGTTATGTAAAATATGATGGCTGGTTAGCCCACCTCCTTTCTGCCCGCCCCAACCCATTCCCCATGAAATATTAGGCAGTCGGGTTTCGAAATCGGCAGCCCACCACCATTTTGAAAAAAATAATGAATGGAAATTGAATTTGTTAACAAGCCAATTGACCCAAATGTTATGCTACATATGCCATAATACGGTTGGAAGGGCAGGTGGGTAAGAGTGGGCAGGCCTTTTTTTTTAACAAGCCCTGCTGAAAGGCAGGAAAGAAGTGGTGGGGTATGTCCTTCTGGAGGTGCCCTGTGTGCATCGGGGGTACCCCCTCCACCCCCCACCCCCCTTTGTCACTTCCAGTCTGGCCACTAAAACCTGCCAGCCAAAAAATCCCCCAACATGCTTGCTCCCTCCATAGGCTGCCCTATCCTTCCCCATCCAAAATCCTGGACTTACCTGTCTCCGGGATCCATGTTGTCTTCCTCCCAGGGCCTAACTGCAGTCCCAGCAGTGGCCGTTAGTGAAGTCTGGCATTGTTGGGACTGCTGGAGCTCCCGGTAAGTGGAAGTCCCGCTGTGAGCTTGTTTAGGCCACCCCAGAACGTTAGCGCAGTGGGGCGGCCTTTTTTCAAGTCAGCATGTTCGGGATTGACTTTTCTTCCAGCGAAGAGTATGCAGCCCCCCCCCCCCCCCCGCAACACCGGAAATCCTGCTCCTATGCCACTCCCTTCCTGTTGGGTGCCAGTCTTGGTAGTGCACTTGACCTCTGATATGAAATATGGAGACTCAACTACTTTTAGGAGCAAATACATAGGTCTCGCTCCTTGTGTTTAGCTTCCTGCAACACAATATCTTACCGCAATGGTAAATTTATAGACCCTCATTTTTCGTAGATTTAAGAAGCCCTGTTTACCTCGCTAGTTCAATTCTAATTCTTCAGGATACAGTCGACAAGTGGAGACCAGTGTGACTTCAGCTAGCTGCCCTTCCCCGATGTAAAAGTAACTATTAGCAATGACTATTCTATTACCATCTGCATATATCAGTAACTGTTTCATTACTGATAGCCTCGATATAAATGGAAATTCTTTTGCATTTCCTCGCACAGGACCAACTGTCCCAGATAGGTGCAAGACAGAATTAAAAATCAAACATGTTAACATGTTAAAACATGTTAATCAAACATGAATCTGGGAAGGTCTGGATTAGATGAACTCACGTGTACATAGTTTAGATCCTGGGATGTTGTGATGTGTTTCTTCAATTCTACACTGCCTCCACACTTGGGAGGAGGTGGCATAGTGATATTGTCACTGGCTAGTATTGCCGAGACACAGGGTACCCAGGTTTGAAACTCACCATGGCAGATGGTAAAATTTGAAATCAATAAGAATCTGGAATTAAAAGTCTGATTATGACCATGAAACGATTGTCATAAAAACCCATCTGGTTCACTAATGCCCTTTAGGGAAGGAAATGTCACTTGGTCTGGCCTACATATGACTCCAGACCAACAGCAATGTGGTTAACTCTTAAATCCCCTCCAAACAAGGGCAATTAGGGATGGGCAATAGATACTGGTCTAGCCAGTGACATCCACATCCCATGAACAATGAAAAAGAAACAATTGCCATTCCATTTCAGCAGAAGCTTGTTGATTTGACATTTGGCTTCTCCTAGGAGTGCAATCCTTACCCTGTGTGGCTTAATGGTTTCCGTCCTATGATGTTTCCCAATATTTTGGCAATTTTCTTTGTGAATTGCAAACTTGGGTCTGCACAATAGTTGAAACAAAGCACCTTTTACGACCTTGGGATGTTCCCAAGCGCTTTACAACCAATAGCGTGCTTTTGGTGTGTAGTCACTGTTGTATTGTAGGAAGGGTGGATGCTGAGAGGATGCTTCCCCTCGTGGATGTATCCAGAACTAGGGGACGCAATTTAAGAATAAGGGGTGTCCCATTCAAGACAGAGATGAGAAGGAACTTCTTCTCTCAGAGGATCGCTGGTGTTTGGGTTTCTCTTCTGTAGAAAGAAGTGAAGGCTTGGTCATTGAATATATTCAAGGCTGAGTTAGATAGATTTTTGATCGGCCATGGAGTCAAAGAGTTGCCAATGGTAACGGAATAGTTACTGATTTCTGCAGATGGTTTTGAGAACAGGCAGGAAAGTGGAGTTAAGGTCAAAATCGGATCAGCCATGATCTTATTGAATGGCGGAGCAGGCTTGATGGGCCGAATGTCCTACTCCTGCTCCTATTTCTTATGATCTTATGAGCCAATTTGTGCACAGCAATGTTCCACAAACAGTAACGTGACAATGACCAGATCATCTAAAAAGAGGATCTTGCATACACATCATGTCTGTCAGGACTTTAGGACATTCCAAAGCACTTTGCAATTAATGAAGTACTTTTGGAGCGTAATCACTATTACAATGTGGAAAACCCGTAGGTTGAGGGATAAATATTGACCAAGGCATAAGAGAGAGCTCCCCAGCTGCTCTTCAATACAGGGCCATGGGATCTTTGATATCCACCTGAGAAGGCAGGCAAGGCCTCAGTTCAACATTTCCAGCAAAATATGGCACCTTCCTCTCAGTACTGCATTGGAGTGCCAGCCTGTAGAGAGAGAACCAGCAGTGGGCAACAAGCACTACCCCTCCCCCCGCCAAAAAAAAATCACACTGCCTTGGGTGTTCCACAAAGTTCCTAAAGAAGAAAGCAAAAATTGTATAGATATGTCCTATTGAAGGATACTGGGCCCAAGCTCCTTTTAATAGTCACATCAAAAGAGCTAAACAAACACAACTTTATCTGTCCATGACACGTGGATCTAAAATCAATCTGCAGTCATTACAAAGACAGTGAGCAGGATACAGTGATCAACTCTAACTGTGGGGAGGTGAGAGGCTTACTGACCCTTCAACTTGTGAAAAGGAAGTATCTTAGCATATTTAGCCATTTGACAATCAAAAATCACAAAACAGCAGAGGGAGATACTTGAGCTGGAGTATGTATTTATTTTTCTAATTTGTAGAGTCACCCCCCTCGAGATGGTTATATAATGAAGCTGCTATTTATCTTGGGATTAACAGGAAGGTGAGACACCAGCAATGCTGGAAACATCTGGACAATTCTGCCTGTTGCTTTATTTTGTGCCCTGTCCCAAGGGGGGTTCCACTTTTCCTTCATTGTAATGTTATTTGAAGTGTCACGTTGTAAGATACAAGAAGTAATGATCTGTTGAAACAAAGCATATTCAAACACAGACAGTGCATCAAAATACAGACAATGTTGGAATGTAGACAATGCAGAAAGTGGATAATGCTGCTTTGCATGGCACTTTGATGCTTTTCTTAACCCAGAGAAAAGACCGATTTTAGCTACTTACTGTTGTGGCTGATGCTTAATGATTTCCACTTAGTTTGAATGACTCCTCTATATTTGCTTAGGTCTTGATAGCTAGAATTAAGTACATTTATATTATGTGAGCGGCCCAAAAGCCTCTCAAATATCATCTGCTGAATGTATTGAAAGAAAGAACTTTCGTACCTTTTCATAACATCCCAAAGCCTTTCACAACCAATGAAGCACTTTTGAAGTGTAGTCAATGTGGTAATGTAGGGAAATGTAGCAGTGCGAACAAAGGAAGCTTTCACAAACAGCAATGTGATAAATTATAGAATTATATGGAAAGGAGGGAGACCATTTGGCTCATTGTGCCTCTGCTGGCTCTTTGATAGAGTTATCCAATTAGTCCCACTCCCCTGCTCTTTCTCCATAGTCCTGCAGTTTCTCCCCCATCCTGCATTTACCCCACCCTCTTTTGAAAGTTACAATTGAATCTGCCTCCACCATTCTTTCAGGGAGTGCATTCTTGATCATAACAACTAGCTGTGGCAAAATGTTTTTCTTATTTTCCCTCTGGACCTTTCATCAATTATCTTGGATCTGTGTCCTCTAGTTACTGACCCACCTGCCAGTAGAAGCAGTTTCTCCCCATTTACTTTATGACAAACCCTGACAATTTTGAACACTTCTATTAAATCTTCCTTTAATCTTCTCTGCTCCAAAAAGAACAACCTCAGCTTCTCTAATCTCTCTACTCAAGTGAACAGATAACTTTTTGGTGTTTTTACTGATGGTGGTTGGGGCAAATTCTTCGCTCTTCTTTGAATAGCATCACGGGATCTTACACTTCCACCTGAAAGAACAATTAATCACTTCACCCAAAAGATGACACATCCAAGAGTGGAGCATTTCCCCAATGTCAGTCAGTCTAGATTATGTGCTGAAGACGTTGGAGTGAGGCTTCTGACTCAGGAGTGAAAGTGTTACCACTGGACATGCTGACACCTGTTGCTGAGTGGATCAGTACCTAGGGGCAGGATTTTCCATTCGGCTTGCAGGCGCGCGCCCGACATGTTGGAACGTTAAATGAAGCACGATGATGCCGGGCGTGCGTCCCGAAGTCATCGTGCAGTCATGCAATATTTTGTTCGGCGGGCACGTGCCGGAGTTGGCTGCATGCCCGCCAATAATTGATAGGCCTATTAAGGCCATTAACCTTGTAACGAACCTGCATTTTACGTTGCACATCCAACCTTACGGTTGGCAGGCAGGCAAAAAGGCCAAGCGACCTTTACGTTTTTTAGGAAACCTCATCCATGGAGCGGGATGAGGTTTCTAAAGCTTTTTTCGAAAAATAAAACCATGCCCCATCTCATGTGACACATTTCATTATATTGTTATTGCATTTATTTATTTACTTAAAAAGTGCTTCAAGCTCCCTGAGGCGGCTCCATGCCTTGGGGAGATTGAAGCATTCTTTCGTGTGCGTGCACAAAAGAGCGCTGGACCCGGCTCTCCCTCCTTCCCCTGCCTGCACAGGGATCTCAGCGCTACCACTTGTGCTCCACGCCTCAATTAGCCCGCCCGCGTGAAATCGTGGTGCATAGCCGATGGCAGGCGGCGGTCAGCCCCTCAGCAGCCCCCGCCCGCTCCCACCATGGAAAACCCTGGCCTATAAATAAAGCACCATGATGGCCTTTTAATTTGTTTTTTTAATCTTTGCATGGCATGTGGACATTGCTGGCAAGGTCAGCATTTATTGCCTGTCCCTAATTACCCCTGGAAACATGGTGGTGAGCCACCTTCTTGAACCATTGCAGAGTACGTGATGTAGGTACACCCACAGTGCTGATAGGTATGGTTTTTGACCCATCAGCAATGAAGGAACAGCAATATATTTCTAAGTCAGGATTGTATGAGGCTTGGAGGGGAAGGTGCAGTTGGTACTGTTCCCATGTGCCTGTTGCCCTTGACTTTTTAGGTGGTAGAAGTCACAGATTTAGAAGGTGCTGTTAAAGAAGCCTTGATGAGTTGCTGTAATGTATTTTCTAGATGGTATATATGCTGGTACAACAAATGGTGTCAATCAGGTGGGCTACTTTGTCCTGGAAGGTATTGAGTGTTTCTACAGTCCATTCTCAGAAGATTTCAAATGGGGGATAAAGTTTGAATTGTGTTGGAACATCAGATAATGTATTTTTTAATGATATTGGCTGTTTCTTTAGTTAATTTGTGGCTTAATCTGCAAAGTAATTAAGAATTAAATTCGTATTAAAAAAAACTTATTGGATTGATAAGTCAAGTTTCCACAAGTTTCTACAACTAGTGAAGCACCAAAAGAGTTATTAGCATTTAAAGTAGAATTCGATATCAGCTTGTAAGAGCATTCCTCTCATATATGGGTCTGTAGGTCTGGCCTATCAATTTGATATCGAACAACTGTCACTAAACCATCTATGGACTTCATGGAATTGTGTACTGTGGAAGGTTGACGTGATAACTAGATGCAGGGTAAATACAGGAAGGATGTTTCCCCTGGCTAGTTGGCGGTCAATTGCCCAGGAATTGTGTGCAAAGGTAGTCAGTGGATTCACTATGTCAGTTGAAAACCATCCCCTTAAGTAGGCAGCACTCAAAATCCAATAATCTGATTGGCAAGTTTGAATACTGATGGGAGGTGCTCACCTGCAGTGTTAAATTGTTATAAAGCAGCCACGTAATATAAGGCAACCTTGAAGATCTTCTAGAATTGCCTGCTCCATGTTGACCCCCAACTTACAAACCTCTTAAATAGAGGCAAGAGCCTTGATGTGGAGTCACATCCAATGACCAATCCTTCAACTTCCTGCCCTTATCATGTGTGGTATGACTCACTGCCCAGTGTAGCAATTTTGTCTAAAAAGGTTTAGAAGCTGCAAAAGTCTGTTTTCTAACTAAATCTGTGTGACCTTCTACAACCAACCACTTGTCCAGATCATAACAACAGTTTCCTGAAGTAACATGTGAAGAGACAGATTTTCCTGAGGGCGCAACAATTAATGAGAAGCCAGCTGGCAAGGTAAACTGTACCCCAAACATAAATGGCTTGATTTTCTGCGCACTAATTTGAAATAATAGAAAATCGTACAAGCTCGATCTTCCCTGCCCAACTTTCCTGCATTCATTGTTCCCAAGTGATGCATTAATCCCAGGTGGAAATGAACAGGAAAATCTGTGTTGATCTCTTATTTACATAGAATTACATGGAATGTACATCATAGAAGCAGGGATCCAATCTACCTGGTTCATGTTTATACTCCACATCCCTCCTCCCATCCCTCTCCATCCAATCCCATCAGCTTGTCCTTCTATTCTGTTCTCCCTCATTTATCTATCTAGCTTACCTTTAAATGGATACATGCTATTCACCTCAACTACTCCTTGTGATAGTGAGTTCCACATTCTAACCACTCTATAGGTAAAGAAATTTCTCCTGAATTCCCTATTGGATTTAATAGTGACTATCTTATATTGATGGCCCATTAGTTTTAGTCTCCTCCACAAGTGGAAATTTGCAAAAACAGAAAAGTACTGGGCAGGCAACCACTGATATGAGAGAAAGAGGGGCAATGTTTATTCTATTCATGTGGTTAATCTTCATAAGTCACTCACAGTCTCATCCTTTGTGGGTTGCCAGGCCTTCCTCGATCGTGCAAGAATTTGTATATCACGCAGTCCCCCACTGTGCATCCTCCACATTCACCACAGGTGTGGTCATAAAAACGACAGACAGAACAATGTTATTCGATGGAACTAAATACCATCTGTTGAATGACACTTTATTTATGATACCGTAAATTATACATATCATTGGCAGAAAACTGATTTAAACTCAAGTTGTAGTTCACAAAGACCTCACTGGGATTTGCAAATGGATGTGACAGCTCTATCACATCTGCAAACACAGCCCGCGACCTGGCAATGCTTCCTAAATCCAGCCTAGCGCTTGCTTACCCAGATAACCAAATCTCACTTTCCCTGGTTCGTTTTAGCTATGTTGAGCTGAAAAAAGGAACATGATCCAGCGACCAGGGAATACTAGAGAAACAAAGCAGAAAGCCAGGGAAAATGATAAGACTAAGGTGACCATGATGTTTGTGCTTTATCTGATTTCTTAACTGTGCTGTGTTAAATTACAGAAATGAGAGTGAGGTTAAAATCCCCGATAATTCAAGCATTGCTTCTTTAATGACAAGTTAAAAGATTAACTGAATTATGGATTTTTTTAGTTCCTCATCAATATGCATGAAGCTCCCTAACCTGTCAGTTCCAGCAATTCTCCTCAATCACTCGTCTTAATATTCCTTATTATATTCTTCATCTTACAATGGGGTGGAATCTCAGTGACAGACGGAAGGGGACCAGCTGTGTTTCTGCACTTTTCCATGGCTGCACTCAAATATGTTTGCATTGCAGTGCAAGCGTATAAATTGAAGAGAGCCTCGACTGTTACGGTGGGAGAAGAAGGAAACACTAGCAAAATTTCTCCCCAGGTCACACATGGTCTCCTCATGTGGAAAGGAAACGCAGCCAGTTACAGAACACAGTAATGTTCTTTTCTTGTACTATGCTAATAAATCCATTGGGACTTTGAGAGTTCTTTCCTGAGAGACTTGAATAAGTGTACGTTTCCCAGTGACACAGACCAAGACTGCTTCAAGTATAGACCTTGATAATCAATATTCATAGGGAAGTATGGAAAATGAAATGGTGTTTGGCACATGTGGTATCTCATTTTAACAAAGGGATAGCGCCATCCCATGCAAATGAGAAATCACATGCTTGGCATATCTCATTGCCCAAGTACATAAACTCTGGTCTGTTTTGCTCTTAAGATTGCTTTTTTAAATTGATATATTTTGTTTTGCTGTTTAAGCCTTGTGCACCCAACTTCCACCACCCATATTGATCATTGTTCTCCAATAAGAGGAGAAGTAGAACAGCTACTCCAGGCCCTCTGTCCTTTCCCCTTGTAGTGATTAGAGATGCACAAAACCATTGAGCATTTGTCATCTGAGAATTGTGAACACATCCTACAAGAAATCATGGATTGGAAGCTTTACAACTAACTATTCCATGCTGCAAAGTGGCAGTCCATTAATGTACTGGGCTTGTAGAATCATAGAATGATAATACAGAAAGAGACCACTCAGCCCATCATGCCTGTGCCCACTCTTTGAAAGAACTATCCGATTAGTCTCGCTCCCCTGTCATTTTCTCATAGTGGTACAAATTTTGTCCAAGTTCAAGTCATTAACCCAGTTCCTTTTGAAAGTTATTATTGAATCTGCTTCCAGCCTTGTTGAGCCGTACATTCCAGACCATAACAACTCATTGTGTAATAAAAATCTTCTCATCTTGCTCTTCCTAATTCTTGTTCTTTCCAAATTATCATAAGCCTGTGTCCTCTGTTTAAAATTGTTGTTTTAATTATATGCAGAAAACTCTTCCTATTTATGCAGTCATTGCCATGGAGTGTATGAAAGATGAATAAGTATTACCAGCAACCAATACTTCCATAATATATATGTATATATATATATATATAAAAACAAAAAAACTGCGGATGCTGGAAATCCAAAACAAAAACAGAATTACCTGGAAAAACTCAGTAGGTCTGGCAGCATCGGCGGAGAAGAAAAGAGTTGATGTTTCGAGTCCTCATGACCCTTCGACAGAACTTGAGTTCGAGTCCAGGAAAGAGCTGAAATATAAGCTGGTTTAAGGTGTGTGTGTGGGGGGCGGAGAGATAGAGAGACAGAGAGGTGGAGGGGGGGGGTGTGGTTGTAGGGACAAACAAGCAGTGATAGAAGCAGATCATCAAAAGATGTCAACGACAATAGTACAATAGAACACATAGGTGTTAAAGTTAAAGTTGGTGATATTATCTAAACGAATGTGCTAATTAAGAATGGATGGTAGGGCACTCAAGGTATAGCTCTAGTGGGGTTTTTTTTATAATGGAAATAGGTGGGAAAAGGAAAATCTTTATAATTTATTGGAAAAAAAAAAGGAAGGGGGAAACAGAAAGGGGGTGGGGATGGGGGAGGGAGCTCACGACCTAAAGTTGTTGAATTCAATATTCAGTCCGGAAGGCTGTAAAGTCCCTAGTCGGAAGATGAGGTGTTGTTCCTCCAGTTTGCGTTGGGCTTCACTGGAACAATGCAGCAAGCCAAGGACAGACATGTGGGCAAGAGAGCAGGGTGGAGTGTTAAAATGGCAAGCGACAGGGAGGTTTGGGTCATTCTTGCGGACAGACCGCAGGTGTTCTGCAAAGCGGTCGCCCAGTTTACGTTTGGTCTCTCCAATTTAGAGGAGACCACATTGGGAGCAACGAATGCAGTAGACTAAGTTGGGGGAAATGCAAGTGAAATGCTGCTTCACTTGAAAGGAGTGTTTGGGTCCTTGGACGGTGAGGAGAGAGGAAGTGAAGGGGCAGGTGTTGCATCTTTTGCGTGGGCATGGGGTTGTGCCATAGGAGGGGGTTGAGGAGTAGGGGGTGATGGAGGAGTGGACCAGGGTGTCCCGGAGGGAGCGATCCCTATGGAATGCCGATAAGGGGGGTGAAGGGAAGATGTGTTTGGTGGTGCCATCATGCTGGAGTTGGCAGAAATGGCGGAGGATGATCCTTTGAATGCGGAGGCTGGTGGGGTGATAAGTGAGGACAAGGGGGACCCTATCATGTTTCTGGGAGGGAGGAGAAGGCGTGAGGGCGGATGCGCGGGAGATGGGCCGGACACGGTTGAGGGCCCTGTCAACGACCGTAGGTGGAAAACCTCGGTTAAGGAAGAAGGAGGACATGTCAGAGGAACTGTTTTTGAATGTAGCATCATCGGAACAGATGCGACGGAGGCGAAGGAACTGAGAGAATGGGATGGAGTCCTTACAGAAAGCGGGGTGTGAGGAGCTGTAGTCGAGATAGCTGTGGGAGTCGGTGGGTTTGTAATGGATATTGGTGGACAGTCTATCACCAGAGATTGAGACAGAGAGGTCAAGGAAGGGAAGGGAAGTGTCAGAGATGGACCACGTGAAAATGCTGGAGGGGTGGAGATTGGAAGCAAAATTAATAAATTTTTCCAAGTCCTGACGAGAGCATGAAGCGGCACCGAAGTAATCATCGATGTACCGGAGAAAGAGTTGTGGAAGGGGGCCGGAGTAGGACTGCAACAAGGAATGTTCCACATACCCCATAAAGAGACAGGCATAGCTGGGGCCCATGCGGGTACCCATAGCCACACCTTTTATTTGGAGGAAGTGAGAGGAGTTGAAGGAGAAATTGTTCAGCGTGAGAACAAGTTCAGCCAGACGGAGGAGAGTAGTGGTGGATGGGGATTGTTCGGGCCTCTGTTCGAGGAAGAAGCTAAGGGCCCTCAGACCATCCTGGTGGGGGATGGAGGTGTAGAGGGATTGGACGTCCATGGTGAAGAGGAAGCGGTAGGGGCCAGGGAACTGGAAATTGTTGATGTGACGTAAGGTGTCAGAGGAATCATGGATGTAGGCGGGAAGGGACTGGACAAGGGGAGAGAGAAGGGAGTCAAGATAACGAGAAATGAGTTCTGTGGGGCAGGAGCAAGCTGAGACGATCGGTCTACCGGGGCAGTTCTGTTTGTGGATTTTGGGTAGCAGATAGAAGCGGGCCGTCCGAGGTTGGGCGACTATCAGGTTGGAATCTGTGGGAGGGAGATCCCCAGAGGAGATGAGGTCAGTGACAGTCCTGGAAACAGTGGTTTAATGTTCAGTGGTGGGGTCATGGTCCAGGGAGAGGTAGGAGGAAGTGTCTGCGAGTTGACGCTCAGCCTCCGCGAGGTAGAGGTCAGTGCGCCAGACAACAACAGCACCACCCTTGTCAGCGGGTTTGATGACAATGTCAGGGTTGGACCTGAGAGAATGGAGTGCAGTAAGTTCAGAGAGAGACAGGTTAGAATGGGTGAGAGGAGCAGAGAAATTGAGACGACTAATGTCGCGCCGACAGTTCTCAATGAAAAGATCGAGAGAAGGTAAGAATCCAGAGGGAGGGGTCCAGATGGAGGGAGAATATTGGAGATGGGTAAAATTGTTTAGCTGTACCTTGGAATCACTGCATGTTTTCTTTTTGGCATTGCATTTCACTCAATAATTTTTCTTCCTGATAACCATGTGCAACTGAGCAGAGGTATAAATGGTCGATTTACATTAACAAATGCAATCACTCCATTGTTTTTTGCAATCATTCACAGGATGTATGCGTCGCCCATAATGCCAGCATTTATTGCCCCATCCTGAAGCAACTGAATGGTTTGTTAAACCATTTCATGCCAGAAAAATAAAGAAAAAACACCCTTCACAATCCATGGATGTCCCAAGGCATCGTTACACCATTGAAATACTTGTGATGCATAGTCACTATTGTAATGTAGAGAAACATGACAGTCAATTTGCATACAGTAGAGGCTCAGTGTTAGAGCTTTTAACACTGATATTGAGTGATTTATATTGGTTAGAACACCAGGAGAAACTGCTTTTTTGCAAATAGTGTCATGGGATCTTTTACGTGTGCCCGAAAGGGTAGGCAGGGCCTTGGTTTAACATTTCATCTGGAAACTCTCTTTCAGAATTGTTCTCAAGTCTCTGGACTGGGACTTGAACCCACAAACTTCTAATTTAGAGGTAAGTATGCTACAACTGAGCCAAGAGATGCATTTAACCACAGAGGCATGATGTAGAAAATAAGATCAGATAGATAATCTAGAATATTTCTCAAATTAGGATGGGAAGAAGGAAGGTAGACGCTTTGGGTATTTTCCTTGAAAAGGTTATATAGCTAGGTACAGTCCAGAATAAGGTGAATTCAGCATTGACTGTGGAAGGAATGGAGTAGATAAACTGAAAGTCCTTTCCTTTGTCAGTCTTTTTATGCACTGAGCTGTACTTGTGCTCGTAGGTTTGATCTGTATTGCAGCTCAGCTAACAGCTCTCTGGGTCACAAAGAAAAAAAATGTGCTTAGAATAGCTAGGCCACAATGCTTTCATCTTTGAATTAAATTGCACAACTGGTTTAAAAATTTTCTTTTGGTGTCACCCTCATCATACCAACCCTACAGTCACTTTCAAATGAAACTATTAATCATGTAGTTCAGACACTAGCTGCACATTGTGCTAATTCCAGAAATTAACTTTTGATCATTGAAAGTGTTGTGTAAAGGGGCTTGGGTGGTTTGTGAATTAGGGCCTTATTTGGAACTTGGGGTTAAATGCAGTTGAGCTAGAGGAGATGGAGGGATCTGCTCTCCAATGGTGATCTGAGACAAGCTTGCCTGTCTCAGGAATATGGAAATGGAATCTCATTTCTGATGGGAGACTGAATGCAATGTGCTTGAAAACACATATATGTCCAGAACCTGAATCCATCCCATTGTGATAAAAAATCTTCTGTGTTCAATGGGTATGGAAAAATGAGGGGCATTTCAAGCACTTTTTCAAATAAGTCCCAATTAAATGTGGAACAAAAGCAACCTAAAAATCAGAGGTAAATGATATTCACTGGACAATCACAGGCATAATGAGATAGCCAGTGGAAAAATGTCATACTGATGTGGAACTAAATTTTGTTGAGGGATAAAGGGGTATATACATTTGGAAATACTTGAAGCATGTGAAATGCAAAATTGGTATTGTACAACATTTCTCTTTGCCAGTACTGCTGTTCTTTTCTTGGTTAACGACATTAGTGATGCAATTCCACGAAATGTATTTAACATATACCCATTAATGAGCATACGGACAATAGCGGACGGGAAACGATCCCATTATCCACCCAGCCTGCCCCACACATCTGCAATGCCTTGTGGGTCTCGCGATCCTGAAAAACTAGGTGGTCTGAACACTTATAACTATGCTGCAGCCTTCTCACACTGTGCTATTCATATTTAGTCAACATGGCTTGCAATCACTCAGAAAGGTGTCGCAATTGCACTTTGGTTTGTCATGGAATTAGATGAGGATTGATTCTGGGTTCGTAGAGGAATCCCTGGCTGTGTACTGCTCCTATTGAATTTTCATATTCTTCATCAACCTGACCATTTAACTAGTGGGTGACGGAGATAGCAGTTGATACTTTTTGTCGGGCTTCTGAGTGGCATGGCTGGCAGCCTGAGTTCTGTTTTTGGACATCAAACCACCCATCTGTGCTGCAGCATAGTTACCATAACATGTATTGTTTATAGCTCTCTTGCGAGCACAAAATGCTTATAGAACATCCCCTCTAACACCTTTCAGTTATTCAATTTCAGTTTGCTCGCCTTTTTTGAAGGCATGGCCCTTGCTGAAGTACAGTCGTTGTTCCAGCCTCCAATATCTCATCCGTATGGCTACTTTATACATGTGAGGCTTGGCACTCGGGTGCCTCAAACCAAGAGCTTTGGAGCATGATAGCAGTGGGCAGAGACAGAAACCAACATGGGACCCAGTTACATCATGTTTTTACCCCTGTGGAGTTTGTTGGAGGGTGGGGAGCGGTGGTTTCCTGTGCCCACAGTCTTGCCTCTAGCTAGCTCCTGCCCTACCCACCCACCACCCCCCCCCCCCCCCCCCCCCCCCCCCCCCGCCAGGCCCCACACAACATACACCAAGAAGGCACCCTAGCTGCATCACAATCAGTGCAGTTGCTTGCCAACTTTATTGAAATGGAAGGCTGTAAAAACACCTAATAGAATTCTAGGTTTTATCTCAAGAGGTACAGAATATAAAAGCTCAATGGCAATGATGAGCCTGAATAAGACCTTGATATGACCTCAGTTTTAGAGTATTGTGTGCAACATTAGGCTCCATACTGTAGGAAGGATATTGAGGTTGTAGAGAAGGTGCGACACAGATTCACTGGAATGCTGTGACAAAATACAAAGAAGAGATAGGCTTATAAATTGGATCCTTATTTAATAGGCCTTTGCAAGCTACAGGATTATACAACAGAAACATTAAATTTATGAAAGGATGCATGGGCACAGTAGATGGAAACAGGCATCTGGGAGATTTGGAACGAGAGAAAGGGGAATTGTCACACAGAGCGTTGTGAGATTGTAGAATTCACTTACAGGCTTTGTAGTTAAGGTAGATACTGTCAATGTTCAAATCTAGACTGGATAGGTGAATGAAGGCAAAGGAATTGAAGGGAGGGCAGGTAAATATAGAACTATTTGCTCGTGTGTAAGGTAAACATGACATTGGCCAAATGACCTGTTTCTGTGTTGTAATTTCTTTATATTTCTATATAACCTGTCTAAACATGGGAATTCTGATAGAGTTAGCCTCATAACGTCATTACACGGAATTTAGAGCAGAAACAGGCCATTAAGCTCAACCGGCCAATGCCAGTGTTTATGTTCCACCTCACTTCATCGAACCCTACCAGTTTAGTCCTAAAATCCTTTTAAAACTCTATGCCCTCAATGGAGATCAAAGCCACAACCTTTGCATTATTTTGCATATTTATCCTCAGTCCTTCACTTTTCTAAAACATTGAGCTAACTAGCCTTTTATACTGAGGTAACTGGACTTCTATAAGTAAAGAGGAGGTCCAACTTCACCATTGTTAAGACAGCAGAGCAAGATTGACTTGTGGCTCCTGAATCCTGGAAAACCATTCAACTGCATGGGATATGGGAATGTCCAAGCCAAACCTAGAACAGCAATTGAGATTAAGAGCCCTGAATGATTTCCCCTCTCTGACAAAGGGATGCTGAGGCCAATTGTAGCCTACCCCGCCATGCATCTAAGATCAGCTAACTCAGCAGAGATGAGGGATTATATCTGAAACGATCTTAGGCAGTAGGGCATTGTTCCTCACTGACTAATATCTACCCTTAACCTAAATGCCTCTGAAAACATCTTTCTGGTGGAAACACTCTCTCATATAAGCTAGATCCTACTATAATAATCCCCAATATAGATTTGTCCCTCACTGTAATACTTTCTGAGATTATTCACATCATTATAGAGCCATAGTGTTATAACAGCACTGAAGGAGACCATATAGCTCATCAAGTTCATCTCTGAGTACATTATCTGTAATAATCTCTGATACATGACACATATGCCAACAACCAGCAGCTTGAGCAACAGTCCAGTGTTTCAGTCTATGTCTCAGTTAGTCAATCTTTCAAAGAAAGATCATTTTTATTTTCCGGACTGGAGGGTTGTCACTATTAATCAATTATTCAGTTGGTGGGCTGGACCGAAGGTAGTCAGAACAAATCAAATCAATTGGGATGGCAGTCAGTCAGACCCAATTAACCTAACATTACTTTTCCCAAGCAAGCTTGAAGCTGAAACGCTTTAAGATGAGAGTCACAGATGCTTTTCTCAGTATTCATCTCCAAATAAGCTATAGATAAAACAAATAAGCTGTTATAAAGGTTTTTTTTAAAATGTTATTGTCTTTCTGAGCTTTATCTTGTTAAAAACTTGTTTTTGAACTTTAAATATGAGCACTCCTGTCACTACTGAATTGTTGCAGTTTGGAAATGAAGTAGGGAGTGGTGTTAGTCTGATGATTGCTTTATTAATCCAAGAAATTAAAATAAGTTGCCTAATTTAGGATTTTAGTGGAGGGATGATGTGTGACGGAGACATTTGTGCGTGAATTGTAGAACTGGGTTATGATCTGCACCTTTGAACGTTGTTTCATTTTGTTTATGCTTGCATTGGAGGTTTGTTTTTACCAAGCATGAACTTGTATGTCCTTAGGTTCTTCTCAAACTCCTTAATATAACTCTCTTTCTATAATATGCTCTCACTATCACACTCCCTTTGACACACTCCTCAACGTTTTGAACAGTCTCTTGTGAATAATTAGATCTTATGCCACACCCCTTCTAAATTCCCCACCCGATCAGTCTGCTGTCTTGTATGGTTCCGAGATATAAAGTGGCCTTTTGTTTCTAGTTTTATGGAACAGTGTTACAGAGACATGAATCATGGAATAACTGGAAAGAGAGACAGAAAGAAAGAGAGAAGGAAAGGGAAAAAGGCAGACTTTCATTTATATAGTGCCTTTAATGAGTCAGGTCATCCCAAAGAACTTTAGGCCAATGAAAAGCTTCTTTTAAAATGTAGTCAGTGTGGCAATGCAGCAGCCAATTTGCACACAACAAGGTCCTACAACCAACAATGATCAGATCATCTGTTCCTGGCAAAGTGGATTGATGATACACAATGGCCAGGACACTAGGGAGCTCTTGTTCAAAATGACACTGTGGAATCTTTCATGTCCACCTGAGGGAAGACAGGGCTTTGGTTTAACGTATAATTTGAAAGGCAGCACCACCAAGAGTGCAGCACTCTCTCAGTACTGCACTGGAATGCCAGCCTAGATTTTGTGGTCAAGTCTCTGAAGTGGGATTTGAGATTCCCAGCTGATGCCTTGAGGAGATAGATTAGTCAAAAGTGAAGGATCTAGGATAAATATCACTGCAAGTCAAGGTGGCTGGATAGTTCACAAGCAACAAAGTGAGCTACTAGCAAGCTTCTGAGGACAGTTATCAGTTGTTGGCTGCAGGACACTTTTGAATATAAGATGGAGGGCTTTCATGATAATTTAGTGGCTAATGAGGTTTCCATGTGTGGCAATGAGCTATGCAGACCATGAGGGGCACAGTTTTCATTTGTGGTTTGTGGCAATTGAGCTAACCTTCATGGGGCAGCAGTAGTGGCCCTACTGGAGGGGTTTTGGCACCTCTGAGCTATGGAGGAGGAAAAAGCTGTCCAGGTTCTGATTGTTGTCTAGTGCCTGCTGCAGGAAAGAGCACAAGTGAATATTAGATAAGGAGAGTCTCAGGCCTAGATGTGATACTGGTCAGAGTTGTGATTCCTACTAACACTCGCCATCTTAGTTGGTGTAAAAAATGGCGAGCTGTCAATGGGTGGATAACATCCACAGAACTGTATCCCGGCAGAAGTCTTCTAGAGATGAAGATAGAGAAATAAAATGAACGTTATTTAAAAAAACAGAAGGTAGAGTTTCTACTTTGGGTGCAATGTGAAAAAGTGCTTCAAATTTCTGGTAAAAATTATTTGCATAATTACAAATGTAAAATCTTCCATGAATCAGCACAATCGGGCAGTGTAATAAAATGCAATTGTTCCCCTTTTCCCCTTTCCATTAAGGTGTGTTCTTGGATGTTTTGAAGAGTGGTAACCTGGGGACATTTTATTAATACAGCTGAAAATGTTTAATGAAAGTATCTGGTCCTCTTGTGAGTGACTTGATTTAAAATTACTGAAAAGGGCTTTAAAAAAAGCATTTAAAAGCTTAGCTGATTCACACCAGTCAGTTTCTTACTAAGTTTGGCATATTTTTTATATGAAAAGCTTTAAAAACATGCCTATTAGTGCCTGTGCAACTAAGAAAGTGAGTGCACTTTGAAGAGTCTTCCCAAACAATCGGAGGAAACTCATAATTTGGATCTGGGAGCATGGCCTGATTCAGGTGAATTTAATTCTGAAGCAGCGAAAAAAGATTATGGAAAACATGAGTGCAAGTGTTTTTCTCCGTAACTCACCCAAGCTTTAGGGCGGACGTGTGACTCATTAAGTAGGCCCCTGCCTCTGAGCCAGAAGCTCTAGGATTAAGTTCCACTCCAGGAGTTGTTGGCCACAGAAAGAGTAATGCAGTTCAAACAGTTTGATAACCAGCCTGTTAACCATTCCATCATTTCCCCAAAGGGGAGATAATGTGTAAGGAAACAAGCAAACCTATGTAGATTGTGCTGGGATCTAATGGAAATTCCTCCCAGATCCATTCACAGGGCATAGGTGTCACTGGTTAGGCCAGCATTTATTGCCCATCCCTAATTTCAGAGGGCATTTAAGGTCAACCGCATTACTATGGGTCTGGAGTTACATGTAGGCCAGCAGATTTACTTCCCTAAAGGGGCATTAGTGAACCAGATGAGTTTTTAATCATGATTGGCAATGGATTCATGGTCATCATCAGTCCTTTAATTCCAGATTTTTAATGAATTTAAATTTCACCAACTGCCATGGTGGGATTTGAATCCAGGTCCCCAGAGCATTTTCCTGGGTCTCTGAAGTAATAGTCCAGTGACAACACCACTACACCACCATGTTTCCTTGATTCCAAATGGATTAACCAAGACACCAGCAACTCCTCACTTAAGCCTGTGCGCAGCACCCATTCAGACCATTTGTCTCTCAGCCTTGAAAGTGAAAAATATTTTTAATGAGTTGATTTACTTCATCTAAATCAGAGAAATCAGAAAACATGCCGTGATAGAATCAGAGGAATAATGGAGGCTTAATGACGATACTGCAGAAACCTGACAGTTATTTCCAGTGTTACCTCCTTGTGTGAAATTGTAAAAAAAGTCAGCTTAATGAATCATGAAATATTTGCGGGTGATGATTAACACTTTGGGTGTCCTTTTACCTATCTGTGACCCTCTACTGTTCTTGTCTTGTTTTAGTTGCATTTCTATTACACACCACATGAGAAATGATGTTAATTGGGACCCTGAGAAATCCAGATCCATGGGCTGTAATTAGATATATTCCAGACATATAATTACGTTGTAATTAATACTAAGAAACACTCAGAGACTAATGCTGCAGCTGTGTAATGAGGGCGGGATAAGCAATACTTAATTATATTAAATCACAGTTGATTTTGATGAAACATAATTGTCTAAGAGCTTTATTACTGGACCACATGCACACCTTAATAAAGATGTTATGTAATTCATAAAATGATGTTAGACAGCCTGAGACCTCAAACAGTAACAATAATAAACCTGCAGGCATGACTTGTCTTGTACCTTAATTTGAGTGTCCATAATTAGCTAGTATCTTGAGCAGTTGGTGCATAACCTGCATTAAACACAGAGTACCGTGCGCTCAGCGGTGGTGTTTGTTTTAGGATTCTGAATGAGAAAGGTAAGGTGTGACAAGCTGACGCACAGAGCTGCCTTGGGTCATCATTGGCCACAAAACATAAGGTAAAGTGTGCTACTCCATTCCACAAATATTTAAAAAAATATAAAATTTGAAGACAAATGTCTAATGGAATGAAGATTTTTACTTGTAAGTGGTGGAGGAGTCATTGTTGTACATTGCTCCACTGACTAAATTTTTGATTTTGTGGTCCAGGAATATAAAATACAGGCTATCATAAATTTTGGTCTCCTTACCTAAGGAAGGATATGCTTGCCTTCAAGGGAGCAATTTGTTATTCTGAATCCTGGAATGAAAGAATTGCCCTATGAGGTCAGACTGAGTAGACTAGGTCTACTATATTCCCCAGAATTTAGAAGAGTGACAGGTGCTAAAATTGAAACACAACATTCTTAAGAGGGGTGACAGGGTAGACACTGGGAAGATGTTTCCCCTGGTTGGGAGTCTGGAACTAAGAGGGGTCACAGCATCAGAATAAGGGGCCATTTAGAACTGAAATGAGGAGAAATTTCTTCACTCGAAGAGCTGTGAATCTTTGGAATTCTATACCCAGAGATCTGTCGATGCTCAGTCCTTGGGTGTATTCAAGACAGAGATTGATAGGTTATTAGTATCTAAGGGAATTAAGGAGTAGGGGAGAGTGCAGGAAGATGGAGTTGAGGTAAAAGGTCAGCCAGAATGGTAGAACAGGCATGAAAGGCTAACTGGTATTCTCCTGCTCTTCTCCTGCTCCTAGTTCTTATGTTATTATGTTCATATGAATTAGTCAAGATAAGAAATTAAAACTGCACACTAGCTGATCTCCTGTGGTGTTGCTCACAGTGGGTCAAATAATGTAAAGCATGGCCCCTAAAGTATGACACCTGAAATGTGATGGCTAAAATGTGACAGGAAGTACCTGTAACGTTTATAGGAAATGCAGGCTTACATGCAAGATTTTTAAAACACTATATATGTGTTCCTAAAGCAGAACATAAGACCATTAGACCATAAGACATAGGAGCAGAAATTAGGCCATTCGGCCCATCGAGTCTGCTTGGCCATTCAATCATGGCTGATAAGTTTCTCAACCCCATTCTCCCGCCTTCTCCCCGTAACCTTTGATCCCCTTACCAATCAAGAACCTATCTATCTCGGTCTTAAATACACTCAATGACCTGGCCTCCACAGCCTTCTGTGGCAATGAATTCCATAGATTCACCACTCTCTGGCTAAAGAAGTTTCTCCTTATCTCTGTTCTAAAAGGTCTTCCCTTTACTCTGAGGCTGTGCCCTCGGGTCCTAGTCTCTCCTACTAATTGAAACATCTTCCCCACGTCCATTCTATCCAGGCCTTTCAGTATTCTGTAAGTTTCAATCAGATACCCCCTCATCCTTCTAAACTCCATCGAGTATAGACCCAGAGTCCTCAAACATTCCTCTTATGTTAAGCCTTTCATTCCTGGGATCATTCTCGTGAACCTCCTCTGAATCCTCTCCAGGGGCAGAACGTCCTTCCTGAGATATGGGGCCCAAACTTGCTCACAGTATTCTAAATGTGGTCTGACCAGAGCCTTATAAAGCCTCAGCAGCACATCCCTGCTTTTATATTCTAGTCCTCTCGAAATAAATGCCAACATTGCATTTGCCTTCCTAACTACCGTGTCAACCTGCAAGTTAACCTTAAGAGATTCCTGGACAAGGACTCCGAAGTCCTGTTGCACTCCAGATTTCTGAATTCTCTCCCCATTTAGAAAATAGTCTATGCCTCTATTCTTCCTACCAAAGTGCATGACCTCACACTTCTCCACATTGTATTCCATCTGCCACTTCTTTGCCCATTCTCCTAACCTGTCCAAATCTTCTGCAGCCTCCCTGCCTCCTCAATACTACCTGTCCTTCCACCTATCTTTGTATCATCTGCAAACTTAGCCAGGATGCCCTCAGCTCCTTCATCTAGATCATTAATGTATAAAGTGAAAAGTTGTGGTCCCAACACTGACCCCTGCGGAACTCCACTAGTCACAGGCCGCCATCCTGAGAAGGACCCCCCTTATCCCCACACTCTGCCTCCTGCCAGACAGCCAATCTTCTATCCATACTAGTACGTTGCCTCTAACATCATGGGCTCTTATCTTACTGAGCAGCCTCCTGTGCGGCACTTGTCAAAGGCCTTCTGGAAGTCCAAGTAGATAATATCCATTGGCTCTCCTTTGTCTAATCTACTTGTTACCTCCTCAAAAAACTCTAATAGATTTGTCAGGCATGACCTCCTCTTGATGAAACCATGCTGACTTTGCCCGATTTTACCATGCACTTCCAATCATGTCATGTGATTATAAGGGATGATATTGGGAAGCTTTGCTGCTGATATGGAATGATGCCTAACATGACTGCATGCCATTTGGACAAATTTAGAGCTATAACACTGTAACCCAAATTCTATCGTGGAGCTTGATAGTTTCGGCCCTACAATGAATGATAATTTTGGGATATGATTGGTAATTTGGCATTATACTGTAAGTTTTAAAATTCCCATCCTTGAGTTCAAATCCATCCATAGCTTTCTATCTCTGTAATCTCCTCCAGCCCAACAAAACTCCTACAAATGTGCATTTCTCCAACTATAGACTTTTGTGCACCCCGCAACTCCCTTTACCACCACTGGTGGCTGTGTCTCCAATCATAAGCCCCTAAACTCTGGAATCCCCTCCTTAAATCTTTTTGAGTGCCTATCTCAGTCTCTTCCTTTAAGACACACCTTAAAACCTGTCTTTGACCAAACTTCTGGTCACCTGTTGTAATGTCCCCTTCTTTAAGCTGGTGTCAATTCTTGCCTGATCACATGGCTTCCTGCATTAAAGATGTTATATAAATGTAAGTTGTTGTCATGTCATATATATGCTCCAAGGCATGGTAGTCTTACTGTACTTCCTGTCACACTTTAGGGGTCATGCTATATATTCTCTGACTCACTGTGAGCAACACGACAGGAGATCAGCTAGCGTGCAGTTTTAATTTCTTAACTTGACTAATTAGTAAGAGCATTATAACCATGGTGCTTTCAGTTAAAACAAACCCATGGTCTCAAACTCACCAGTTTCCTCCCAATCTCTCCTAAAGGTGCTGGTTGTTTGTTGATATGTCAGCACCAGGTGCCCTCCAGTACCTGCCCCATTTGTCCATTATTCATGTGTGTCTATTGACAGTGTGGGTGTTGTTAGAATATTGTACCATGCAGGACACCACAGCCAAGCCCAGTTGAGCCCTCATTTATCACATATGGGCACTTCCAGTAAGCGTTTGGGTAGCTATCAAGAGCAAAAGCCTTAACCAACTCCTCCCTAACCAAGGGATGCTAAACTAGCTTTACCACAACAACAACAACAAGAACAGCTTATATTTATACAGGGATTTTAATGTAACAAAACATCCCAATGTACTTGACAGAAGCATTCTAAAACAAAGCATGAGTCACATAAAGAGATATTAGATGCGATGACCAAAATCTTGGTCAAAGAGGTAGGTTTTAAGGATTGTCTTAAAGAAGGAAAGTGAGGTAGAGAGGCAGATAGGTGTAGCGAGGGAATTCCAGAGCTTAGAGCCTAGGCAATTGATGGCTAGCCATTAATAGGAGTGATTAATGTCGGGGATGCGCAAGAGGCCAGGTAGGAGTCCAGATATCCTGGAGAGATGTGGAGCTGGAGGAAATTGCGGAGATAGAGAGGAGTGAGGCTATAATGGGATTTAAAAACAAGAATGAGAATTTTAAAATTAGGATGTTGCATGATCAGGAGCCAATCTAGATCAGGGAGAGGTGATAGGTGAAGAGAGCTTGTGCAAATTAAGACATTGGCAACAGAGTTTTGGATGACCTTGGGTTTACAAAGGGTAGAATTATGGAAGCCAGCTTGGAGTGCATTAGAATAGTCAAGTCTATAGTTAACAAAGGCATGAATGAGGGTTTCGGAAGCAGATGAGCTGAGACAGGGGGTGAAGTTGGGGAAGTGGCAGAGGTGGAAATAGGTGTCTTGGTGATGGCATAAGTATGAGGTCAGAAGTTCATTTTGGGGTCAAATGTGACATCACAGTTATGTACAGACTAGCTTAATCTCAGGCTGTTACCAGGGAGAAATGGGAGTCAGTAGCCAGGGAATGGAATTTGGAGCAGGGACCGAAAACAATGGCCTCAGTCTTTCCAAAACTTAATTGGAGGAAACTTCTGCTTGTCCAGTCCTGGATGTTGGATAAGCAGTCTGATGGTTTAGCAAAAGTGGAGGAGTTGAGAGAAGTGATGGCTTAGGTAGAGCTGGGTTTTGTCTGCACACAGGTGAAAACTAGCCCTGTGCTTTCAGACGGTGTCACCAAGGAGCAGCATGTGGATGAGAAGTAGAAGGGGGCCAAGGGTAGATCCTTGGGGGACACCAGAGGTAACCAGAGGGAGCAGGAAGAGAAATCAGTGCAAGTGATTCTCTGGCTATAATTAGACAAATCTGAATGGAACTATTGCAACTCTGGTTGCAATCAGCCAAGCTTTTGAGCCTGGAATTAATTATCCTGGTACTTGATTTGCTGTTCACTTGATAACCTCAATCTGTCATTGGGAGACAAAGTTTTGAGTTGGTTACTTTGCATTTGTGTTGATGTTGCCATATGACCTTGAGTTATGTTGTGTCATGATAATTGTCAACATTTTGAAATGTAACATCTGCATTTATTTTAATATATAGCCAAACAAACAGGCAGTGCAAACAGAATTACTGACTTGGGGTGAGATAATAAGTGCACATAATCTCAGATAAAGCCAGCATAAAAATAGAGACAATGGGGAAAGCCAGTCTGAGATACTTTCCATAAATCTGCAATAACATAACAGTAATGTTGATTATAAAATGATCAAATATTCCCCTTAGACAGAAAATAAAGGAGAGGTTGGGGCAGCATACTTCAGTGTACTCATGAATACATGATAAAATGGTAGAAATCTGTGCAGACAATATCAGATATACACCATAAACATATCATCAGAAATAGTTTGGCTGAGTATTTGGGCAAGTACTAGCTGAACAAGGGATTTAGTGAGGATTTGTGAAGGGTGAGCAAAGTTTAAGCAATCTAGCAGAATTTTTGAGGAAAATTAAGTGTGCATGATTTTGGAGATAACATTGCGATGTGTGATGTGTGTTGGTAATTGATTGGGAAGCAGGAGAGGGAGCAGAGATAAAGGGAATGATTGGTAGGATGTGACAAAGAATGTTGCCCAGGGATCTGTACTGGGGCCTCAGCTTTTTGTCGTATATATTAATGGCTTAGATGAAGGAATGGAGGGCTGCATTTTTAAGTTTGCAGGTGACACTAAGTTAGGAGGTGCAATCAACAGATGGGTCCAGGAAATTACAAAGGGACCTACATCGACTGAATAAATGGGCAATACTATGGAAAATGGAGTTCAACGTGGGGAAGGATGAGTTCGTCTACTTTCCACAAAGACAAATCAGATTATTTTCTTAATGGCGACAGGCTCGGGGCTGTGGAAGAGTAAAGGAATTTAGGTGTTCATGTACAGAGATCCCAAAAGCTAGCGTACAGGACAAAAAAGTAATCAAAAAGGCTAATGGAATGGTTACCTTTACATTAAGTGGGTTGGAATTAGAAAGTGAGAAAGTGATGCACCAGTTGTATAGAGCTATGGCAGACTTCGAGTAGAGTGCTGCACACATTTTTGGACGCAGAATTTCAGGAAAGATATATTGGTTTGGGTATGGGTATGGTTCAGGTTCACCAGAATTATTTTTACTTTATGTTGTATAAACCCGATTAACAGACACCTGTTTAGAAGGCTGAAAGGTGACAAGGTGTTTAAAATGATAAAGGGATTCAATGTGGTAGATAAAGAAAAAAATATTTGCTCTGGTGGGAGAATCCAGAACAAGAGGACATATTTTCATACTTAGAACTTGGCCATTATGCAGTGAAATCAAGGAAGCATATTTCCTCACAAAGGAAATATGGAACTCGTTCCCTCAAGTGGCTGTGGATACTGAGTCAATGGAAATGTTCAATGTCTTCTGAGATTGATACATTTTTTTGGGCAAGGGTTTCGAGGGATCAGAAGCAAAGGTGGATAAATGGAGTTGGAATACAGATCAGCAGGGATCTAACTGAAGGACAGAACAGGCTCGAGGGCTGAATGGTCGACTCTTGTTCCTATTTTCCTAAAATGGGTAATAGTGAATCAGCAGATTGTTTTACACACTGCCCAGTGGCATTCAAGACAATGAAAAAGAAAATTGTGTGGGTTGTAAAAGTCGGCTGCCAATTTTCTTTTACCTATTTGTTAGGAACGCAGGAGTAGGAGGACACCATTCGGCCTCTTGAGCCTGCTCTGCCATTCAGCTAGATTATGGTGGATCTTCTGCCTCAATGGCATCTACTTGCACTATCCCCGTAACCCTTGATGCCATTGATATCTAGTAATCTATCAAACTTTGCGAAGAACATACTCAAAGGCTGAGCCTCCAGAGCCCTTTGGGGTAGAGAATTTCAAAGCTTTATCACCTTCTGACTGAAGAAGTTCCCCCTCATCTCAGTACGAAATTACCTACCTCTTATTCTGAGATTGTGTCCCCTGGTTCTAGACAACCCCCACATCCAGAGCATTGCATCTCGCCTGTCAAACCCTGTAAGAATTTTGTACACTTCAATGAGATATCTCTCAGTCTTCTAAATTCTAGGAAATACAGGCCCAGTCTCCTCAATTTCTCCTCATTGGTCAATCCTCCTATCCAGGGATTAGTCAAGTGAACTTTTGTTGCATTCCCTCTATTTCCAGTATAACCTTCCTTAACTAAAGAGACCAAAACTACACACAATACCCCAGGTGTTGTTCTACTACTGAAGACCAATTTCACCTCCATTATGTTCAATCTTTGACATTGAGCTTCAGAAGAGATGTTGAGGCAATTGGAAGGGTCCAGAAGAGATTCAATAAAGATGATGCCAGGGATGTCTGCACAGATAGTAAAATTAGTATTTTGTTATCTGTTCTAATGGAGGTGCACTCCTAAAATATTAACTTGTCTGTTCTCTCCAATGATGCTGACCAACATACAGAGCATTTCCAGTGTTGTCTGTTTTTATTTCAGATTTCCAGCATCTGCAGTTTTTTGCTTTTTGCTGATACTTGTGATGAAAGGTTTGGAGCCCTAGCCATGAAAAGGTTCTTGGGAGGTCTGAGAGACATGGTCAGGAATAAGGGATTTAGATGAGAAATCGGAAAAATCTTATTCCATTATTTGCTGAATCAATAACTGGAGAGCATAAAATTAGGATCATTAACAAAAATCCAAAGAGAAAAGGGAATGGTTTTCATGCAGAGGTCTGTTGAGATGTCAACTGCCCCACCAGAATCAATGGGGAAAGCAAAATACATCATAGTTTTTTTTTAAATATAAAGATAAATATGTGAAAAAAGAAAAAATAATTAAGTATGGAGAAAAGGGTAGAGCAATAGGACCAAATGCAGAGTCCTTCAGAGATCCAGTTTAGGCACAAAAGATGGGCTCAATGGCCTCTTGCTGTGCTGTAAAATTCTATCTTTTTAATAAGCTTATATCAGATATCCTTTGTTGAAGTTGAAATAATTTACTCATATAAATGTTACTGGAAAGCCTGAATTATGAGATTAATATTAGAATTGGCACAATTGCTGCCTGGACTTCACAAATAAACAACAAGTTAAAGTTTAACAAGCTGTCTCCAAGTTTCCTCCACGTGATAGATTGCAGTTGTGAAATATAAATTCTTGCTGACATTGTTTGTGTACTTTAACCCCCTGCAACTGACAGGGAAAAGAACTTTTGTGTCACATCACACTGAGTTTAATTTGATCGAGACCCCAATCGCAATCCCGCACTTCTATTAATTTCTGGGTACAGGTGTGCACCCGACTAAAGCACATGTCATTAATGGGCACGTTGAACTCTGGGCTATGAAAGGCTTGTACCAGAATTCAAACTCTGATGGTACCTCATAATAGGATCTCTGATGATCCCATCTGCATGTCCCAAGTCTGCACTTATGTTGCACATGCAGATGCTTGTCTTCAACCTGTGAATTGAAAGGCTTTGAGGTCCTAGGGGTGTCCACGGCCTCAAAATGTTTAAGTAAGCTCCACATAAGGACAGATCTAAACTTGGCTTGATGCAGAGTTACACTCACTGCAGTGTCAAGTCCAAGGAATGTGAGATGTTTTACAAACATACATACGAGCATACGAACAAGGATCAGGAGTAGGCCATTCAGGCCCTTTAGCCTGCTCCGTCATTTGATAAGGTCGTAGCTGATCTGATAGTGACCTGGAATCTGGATACCACCTACCCCTGATAACCTATCATTCCACCACCCTTGCTTACCAAGAATCTATCCACCTCTGCCTTAAAAATATTCAAAGGCTTTGCTTCCCCCACCTTTTCCAAAGATTCACAACCCTTTGAGTGAAAAAATTTCTGTTTGAAATGGGCGACCCTTTATTTATAAAGAGTGACCCTTAGTTCTTGATTCTCCCACAAGATGGAACATCCTCTCCACATCCACCCTTTCAAGACCCCTCAGGATCATGTATGTTTCAATCAAATCACCTCTTACTCTTCTAAACTCCAGTTGATACAAGCCTAGTCTGTCCAATCTTTCCTCAGAAGACAACCCACACATTCAGCTTTTGGTCTGGTAAACATTTTCTGAATTGCTTCCAATGCATTTACATCCTTCCTTAAATAAGGTGACCAATAATGTACACAGTACTCCAGATGTGGTCTCACTAATGCCCTGTACAACTGAAGCATAATCTCCCTACTTTTGTGTTCAATTCCCCTCGCAATAAATGATAATATTCTATTAGCTTTCCTAATTACTTGCTGTACCTGCATACTAACCTTTTGTGATTCATGCACCAGCACACCTCAGAGCTCTGCAATCTTTCACCATTTAGATAATATGCTTCTCTTTTATTCTTCCTGCCAAAATGGATTATTTAACAATTTCCCACATTATACTCCATTTGCCAGGTCTTTGCCCACTCACTTAACCTATCTATATCTTACCTATATATTTTTGTAAACTCCTGATATCCTCTTCACTACTTACTTTTCTACCTATCTTTGTGTCATCAGCAAACTTGGCAACCATCCCATCCATCCCTTCATCCAAGTCATTTATATAAATTGTAAACAGTTGAGCTCCCAGCCCTGATCCCTGTGGCACACCACTCATTACATCTTGCCAACCTGAAAAAGACCCATTTATGCCTATTCTCAGCTTCCTGTTAGCCAATTGTCTATCCATGTCAATTTGTTACTCCCTATACCATGAGCTTTTATTTTCGCAATAAGCTTTGATGTGGCACTTTATCAAACGTCTTCTGGAAATCTAAGTACAGTACATCCACCAGCTCCCCTTCATCCACAGCATATGTTACTTCCTCAAAGAACTCCGATAATTTGGTTAAACACAATTTCCTTTCACAAAACCATGTTGACTCTGCCTGATAACCTGGAGCTTATTCAAGTGTCCTGCTATAACTTATTTAATAATAGCATTTAACATTTTCCCTATAGCAAATGTTAAGCTAACTGGCCTGTAGTTCCTCCATTGAGGGCTTATTTTGCACCATTTTGCTTTAGTTTAAGTTCTGATTGCCCCCCGCCACCCGTGGAACTGTTTCTATTGACGCCAATAGTTGTGCCAGTTTAGAGTTTTACTGCACCATCTCTGTGTTGAGGCTAGCTATTGAGTTTATATTATTGCCTAAACATCATTGAAAGATAATGGCAATAATGACTTGGAAAGTGTATGCATACTGAGGTTTGTATCACCACACTAGAACCTGATTTAAAACCCAGTTCCTTCAGTCCCAATTCATTTATTATAAGAGAAATTACCACATCCATATAGTTAAAATCGGCGTGTTAATCTTTTATCGTTTAATCCATAAAGAGCATCACAGATTATTGCAAACTGGTACCTTCAGGTTAATGCACTTAATTAATGTGTGTTGAGTGATTCTCCTAATTACATTTTTTTTAAAGAGTCCATTCCACTCCATCTACAGGAAACAAATGGTCTCAAAATCGTAATCAGTTTTGCAAAGTAAGCATCCAATTTCAGGTCAGGGTAACATTCTGAAGTTGCAGGTAATATGGCAGAGATTCCCAATCAACATTTGAAGCACTGCAATGAGTACTTGGCCAATTCAAGCCACTGTGACTGAACTTTAACTGTTTTGTGTTTCATTATACTGTCACTCAGTAACACACAAAGAACTATCTCTTCACTGAAGTGTCAAATATAGAAACTTTTTGTGGCAAACAAGATTTCTCAATAAAAGGGTTCCGCTGTGTTGTGAAACATGTGGAATGGTTAAATAATGGGGCGCAAGATGACTTAGTTCAGTGTGTTATTATAGTTTAGTGCACTGTAGTTCAGTTTAACATAGATTTTGTTGTTTATGGTATAGTTCAATGCAGTACAGTTTATATCAGTGCATTAAGTGAAGGACTGGGTCAGGACCAAGTCTAAGCTGAGTATGCTTCAGGATTATACATCCACCTGCCAGGCATGTTTTTGGCAGGGGAGTTAGGGGTGGGGTGAGGGGGGAGCATAAAATATGTTGGGTGGCTAGCCCACTGCCTTCCCACCCACTCTAACCTGGTCCCCATATTAGGGGGCTGGTGCATAAGGCACCCACTAGCCTTCCCACCCTTAAGCCTATTGAGGATCTTAAGTGGCCAATTATTGCCCACTTAAGGTCCTTAATCCATCTCCACTGCCATAACACGCTTGGCAGAGGCAGGCAGATAAGAGTGGGAAGGCCATTTCTTTTACAATTTTGGTGAAAAGGTGGGAAGGAAGCAAGGGGCGGGGGTGGACACATCATTCAGGGGGTACCCTGTGAGCACTGGGGTATCGCTGAAGGTATAGCTGCCAATGGTGGAGTGATAATGATTGGACATGCTCAACAGTCCAGAATTGGAGTTGAGTAGATACCTGAGAGCTGCAAGGTTGGAGGAAATTATCGAGGTAGGGAGGTTTGAGGAAGAATTTGGAAACAGGAGGAAAAGTTTAAAATTGTGATGTTGCTTAAGCAGGAATCAATGTAGGTCTGATGGGTGAATGGGATTTGTTGTGAGTTAGCACACTGGAACAGAGTTTTGGATAATTTCAAGTCTGTAGTGAATCAGAGAGACCAGCCAGGAGTGCACTGGAATTGTCAAACCTAGAGGTAAGGCATGAGGGTTTCAACAGCAGGTGAGCTGAGGCAGAGGTGGAGTCAGGTGACATTATGGAAGTGGAAAGAGGCAGTCTTAGTCATGGTGCACATATGAGGTAGGGCTCTTCTCGGTGTCAAATATAATACGAAGATTGCAAACAGTCTGGTTCAGCCTCGGACAATTGCAAGGGTGACTAGGTAATGGAGTTTTTGATGGGGACTGGTTTTGGTCTTTCCAATATTTATTTGCAAGAAATTTCTGCTCATCCAGTACTGGATATTAAGTCTGACAGTTTAGAGACAATAGAGGGGTCAAGAGAGGTGGAGTGTGAAGTGGAGCTTGCCATTGTCAGTATACATATAGAAACATTTAAGTTAACTTGAATGGAACTAAAAATCAGGAGAGATGTCAATGAGCTGTTGACTCACTATCACCCAATTTATACTATCACCCAAAGCCATGATCTGCTCCATTTTTTTAACGGAGCAGCTCACTATTTTCAAACAGGCCCAAAACACAACAGCATAATCAACAGCAACCGGATCATACTTAAGGCAGCAAAAAAAATGTAGATTTCCTGTTGATTGACCGTTATAGGTGAGAGACTAAGCATGTAAGTTGGAGCATCTTTGACTCTTGCATGCTAATTTCCCAGCAAAATTTTCCATCCAGAAATACCTTTCAGCGCATTTCTTCCAGAGAGCTGAAATCCCTGGGCAGGTCAGATACAGGATAGCAGAAACCATAATCAAGGAAACACATGGAACATGGCTGTGATCACAGTTTCTGCAAGTAAAACCCAATTGTGCCTTTCATCGTTAACGGGTTTAATTCAAAGAGGGGTACAAAAAAATTGCAGATGCAAGGACTCTGAAACAAAAAACAGAAAATTTTGGAAGACAAAAACAAGCTCCTACAGTAACTGTAAAGAGAAAGCTGGGTTAACATTTCAGGGCTGAATCAATAACCTGTTCCTTTTCATAGATGACAACTGACCTGCTGTGCATTTCCAGCTTATTTAACTTTTATATTAAGATGAGAAGATAGTGAGTCTTTTTTTTCCCCAATAATTGTATACTCAATTGGCGAAGTACTTGGGAAGCTGGCCATTATCGTCATAATTTAAAGAAAGAAAGATTTGCATTTGCATGGCACCATTCGTGATCTCAGGACATCCCAAAGTGCATTACAACCAATGAAACGCTTCTGAATTGTCGCTGCTGTTGTAATAGACGATATTCTTCAGCCAATTTTTGCACAGCAAGACTCCAAAAACAGCAATAAGATAACGACCAGATTATGGGCAGAATTTTATGGACCCATTGCAGTGATGGCAAGGCCGGAAAATGCAGCGAACCATTCAAAACTCCATTGACTTCTGCGAGACTGGAAGATGCCACCAATGAGAGGGGCCTTAAAATTCTGCCTAATATGTCTTATTGCGAAGTTGGTTGCAGGGTAATTATTAGACAGGGTGCTGAGCGTGAACTCCCATGCTTTTCTTCATGGGATTTTTTACAATCACCCAGGAGGGCAGGCGGGGCCTCAGTTTAATGTCTCACGCAAAAGACGGCAGCTTCAACAGTGATGCATTCCCTCAGTACTGCACTGAAGTGTGAGCCTAATGTTAGTCCTTTGAGTTAGGACTTCTATCCGTGACCTTCTGAGCTAGAGGCAAGAACACTACCACTGAAAATATCAGCAATTTTCTGGTAGATGAGGTCATTGGAAAATTTAGCTTTCTTAATCTAAAGCTGAAAAATTATTTGGAGAGGGTACAGAAGAGTGTTTATCAGGACAAAACCAGGGAAGAGGGACCTCAGTTACGTGGAGAATGGAGAAGCTGTGATGGTTCTCCTCAAAACAGGGAAGATTAAGGGAAGACCTAATCAAGGGATTCAAAGTTACACAAGATTTTTGATAGAACAAGAAACTGTTTCCTTTGGGAAGTGGGTTGGTAACCACAGTAACAGATTTAAAATAATTGACAAATGGGGAAATGAGGAAAATATTTTTGCAAAGAAGGTGTTATAATGTGGAATGTGCTACCTGAATGAATGGTGGAAGCGGGTTCTAAAGGAACTTTCAAAAGACAATTGGACATGTACTCGAAGAGAACTAATTTGCAGGATTGAAGGGAAAGGTCTGGGTGTGGGACTAAATTGGACAGCTCGTTCAAAGGGCCGGCACAAGTACAGAAGACCGATTGGCCCCCTTCTGAACTGTGAAATTACATGATTCTATAATTTCATTTTATAACATTGTGGTACTACAATCATGTGAGGAGGAATAGGATGGATTCTGACTTTTCCCTACTCCTTATTTGACTGCAACATGTTTTTAAAAAGGATATGCTTGCCAATGCAGTGAATGTTTAACTGTTTAGATGCTGTGACACAAACAGACAGGCTTCCTTGAGTTTTAAAGAAGAAGAGAGACTAGTGTTTATTGTGCTTAACCCAGTCTAAGATAAGTCACTAAAATGCTCCAACTTTAATACACACACTTGAAATTCACACACACACACACAGATAGATTATAGAGTGGGAGGATATATTAAGCAATTTAAAGTCCAGTAATGCTAAATGGTAAATGGCTCTTGAAAGCTGGTGACTTGGTTGGTTTCAGGCTGAACTCAGTCGTGCTTCTGGGCTCAACATGGAAGTGGTTTAAAGATGTAGGTGGACAATGGATCTGTTCTTCTGGAGATAGCAGCTGCTGGCTGAGTTATTTAAAGAGGCCTCTGGCTGCAGCGCATGGATTGTCAAATCAGCGAAATGGTTTAAAACTTGCAAGTTGGATAGAGAGAGAGAGATCAAGAGAAGGGCCCACTTAGGGTTTTAATTCTTCAGTGTCTCATCTTCTTATGCCCTGGTCTGCAAACAAAGCAAGCGCTAAAACACACAAAAGGTTAACTGGCTTGTCACATAACCCCCTCGCTCCAACTGCCCAGTGTCCCAAATATGTTCATGGCTGATGGATTCTAGTTGCTTGGCTTACATGATTAGACTACATTTTGGGCATATTCCTTTCATAGCCAGAGCCCTATTGTCCAAGTGCTTATATCTAATGGTTTGTCCCACCCAACTGAGTATCTAGGTGATTGTTGGGATGCTTTGCTAATAAGGTAGGAGATGGCCATCATTCATTTTTCTTTAAGGTAATTGTTCCTGAGGAGGCTTTGCAGCAGGTTGTCTCCATTTCAATGGCTTTGGAATGTAGAAGGTACAGTGATGCAAATGTTCAGCCATCTTTGACTGTGATTTCAAATCATTTGAATGTGGTTGCAGTCTTTTTAAAAATTCAATTAATGGTTTCCAGCCAGTACATTCACAGTTTTTTTTTAATAAAGCATGGCTTCATAGCAGCGGAAAGAGAGTGTGAATTATTCTGGTCAGAAAAAGAAACTGAAAATAAAGACAGGCTTGGGTGCCACCAGTCTTCTGGTCTGTCCGATCTTGTCTCATTTCCTATTCAACAGTCTCACTAAGCAATCGAGAGTGTCCCAGCGCAACTTGCTCAGCAGTTACTTATGAATTGCCTCTTCTGAAGAGTTCCTATTAACCCCACCCTTCCTATTTTTGCGTTGTCACAAGGGTTTATTTATGAGTAAGAGGGTGTAAAAGGGCTACTGTAACCCAACAGGGGTGGCAACCTGTGAACCTGTGGGAAAGTTATATGCAAGGGAGCATTATAATTACTAAGATTATGATGCAGCTGCATTACCAAAACACAGCAAGTTAACTTTCTGCATCTTAACCTAGTACAGCTGAAAATACTCGGTGTTAGTTGCTGATTTATTTTTACTGGCTGTTGCTGAGTTAGTTGAAGTGTTTGAATGTTGTAACTGCTGCATAAAGGTGCAATGAAGTAGACAGGGAGTGGTGTGGCATCTGGTGAAGACCTTGGTTCTTAATTCAAGAGTCCTGCGCAGTGGTCTTTTGCATGAAGCTCTGTCCTTCCTCTCAGGTGGACGTCGAAGATCCCATGGCACTATTTCGACAAAAAGCAGGAGAGTTATCCCTGGTGCCCTAGCCAATGCATATCCCTCAGTCAACATTACAAAAACAGATTATCAGGACATCATCACATTGGTGTTTGTGAGAACTTGCTATGTGCAAATTGGATGGCACATTTCCTATATTACAACCGTGACTACATTTCAGAAATACTTTGCTAGTTAAAAAGCACTTTGTAACATCCTTTTGGTTGTTAAAGATGGTTCATAAATGCAGTATTTTCTTTATTCCCCCTGTTTCACACCCATTAGATTTTTCATGTTCATTTGCGTCCTGCCAACAAAACCCATGAGTGATCTCACCCTCTGTTGAGCTGGCACCTGTAGGACACTTGCTGGCTGCAGGCCATTTGTGCCCACTGTCTCACCATGTGCAGATCCCTCTAAGCTACCCTCCAAGGTCCGCACTGTGTTAATATCTGAGCTGCTGGCTGCAAGTTTGACAGCCAGTCACAGTACTTCTTCTTCATCAGTCTCCTTGCCTTCTTCCACTTCATGGGAAGAATTTTCGGGTTGGCGAGCGGGGGTGGGGCCTGCTCGCAGACGCATAAAATGATGTGCGGTGATGTAGGGCGGGGGTCCCAACATCACCGCGTGGCATTTAGATTTTCAGTTCGGCGGGCGCGCAGCCAAGTCAGCTGAGCGCCTGGCGAACTGTCAAAGGCCTATTAAGGCCTGTTAGAAGCTAATTAAGGCAATTAAATGAGCTTCCCTTCCAACCTGAAGGTTGGCGGGCAGGCGAAGAGCCCAGGCAGCCTTTGTATTTTTCATGAAACCTCACCCATGGGCGGGATGATGTTTAATGAAGTGTTTTAAAAATCAATAAAAATTATTTTAAAAATTCATTGACATGTCCCAGCTCATGTGGCACTGCCTTATGAGGGGACATGCTTTAAAAGATTCTGTGCCTCAGGGAGATTTCTGCGCTTTTTCACGCGCATGCATCCACCCCCCCCACCGGCCCCCCCCCCACCAACTGCACAGGGAGTGCACAGCACTTTCGGACAAGCGTCACTCTGGGTGGGCCTTAATTGGCCCACTCACATAAAATGGTGGCGCGGACCTGTTCGGGGGTGCCGATCGGGTTCATGCTCGCTCCTGCCCGCCCCTGCACAACCCCCACCACCCTTCCCCATGACGGGGGGAAAATTCATCCCCGTGTTCCTATACTACTGTCTGGTCAGGTTGCAGTTCTTGGGTGTCTGAAAGGAGATAGGCGGAAAAGTAGGGTTGCAGTGAGGGAAGGAAGGAGAAAGCAAAAGGTGTAAGCTTACACTGTCAGCAGCTTGTAAATCAGAAGAGATGACGTGAGAAGGGGACAGTGAGTGGATTAAATGGATTAGGTATGAGCGCGCCATCAACTTTGATCCTTTCAGCCCTATCGACACCTAAGGGATAGCAGCATAATGGTTAAGCTAGTAATCCAGAGGCCTGTGTTGGTGATCTGGAGACATTCAAATGCCACCATGGCCTTTTGGGAATTTAAATTTGGCTAATTAAATAAACCCTGGGGCAGAACGTTTCCCTCGTCCGGAGGGCGTGGTGGGTAGGCTCGGGAGTGTCTGTGAAACCAACATTGGGCTCCGACTGCGATTTCATGCCGGCTGGTCAATTAACGGCCAACCAGCGTGAAACATGCGCTGAGAGTCTCTGCACTACCGGGGTGCGGGGGCGAGGAGGGCAAGCGCTGAGATGTGCAAATGTGTGGGGGGGGAGCGCCCACTGACAGCTCCCTGAGGGCACAGAGCTGCCCCAGGGAGCTGACGGAGTTTAAATACAAAACCAAACTTTTAACATATATGATAGTGGTACTGGCGAAAGGATCTGCTGATGATGGCATTAAGGCCAGAAAGCAGAACGTGATAATATCAGGGCAAGGGTAAGCACTCTGGAAAGAGCAACATGAACAAGTGACAGGTGGTCCTTGTGGGGGTGGGGTGGTGGGAGGGGACAGCGGTGGGGAAAAGGATTGAAAATAGAATAAAAGGTGGGGATAAAACAATGAATAAGAATGAAAATAAGTAAAAATAAAAATAAGTGGATAAAAAATTAAAATTAAAAAAATGAAAAAATAAAAATTAAAAAATTAAAATGACTATTGAGAAAAGGGGATCGGAAAGGGGGTGAGGATAGAGGAGAGAATTCATATTCTGAAGTTCTTGAACTCAATGTTAAGTCCAGAAGGCTGTAAAGTGCCTAGTCGGAAGATGAGGTGCTGTTCCTCCAGTTTGTGTTGGGCTTCACTGGAACATTGCAGCAGGCCAAGGACGGACATGAGAGCAGGATGGGGTGTTGAAATGGCAAGGGACAGGAAGGTTTGGGTCATACTTGTGGACAGACTGAAGGTGTTCCGCAAAGTGGTCATCCAGTCTGTGTTTGGTCTCTCCGATGCAGAGGGCTCTCCTCAATGCGGTCTGCATTGGGAGCAGTGAATGCAGTAGACCAAATTGAAGGAGGTGCAAGTAAAGTGCTGCTTCACCTGAAAGGAGTGTTTGGGCCCTAGGAGGAGGTAAAGAGGCAGGTGTTGCACCTTCCACAATTGCATGGGAAGGTGCCGTGGGAAGGGGATGAGGTGTTGGGGTTCATGAAGGAGTAGACCAGGGTGTCCCAGAGGGAATGGTCCTTACAGAATGCCGACAGTGGGGGTGAAGGGAAGATGTGTTTGGTGGTGGCTTCATGCTGGAGTTGGCGGAAATGGCGCAGGATGATCCTTTGAATGCGGAAGCTGGTGGGGTGAAAAGTGAGGACAAGGGGGACCCTATCATGATTCTGGAAGGGAGATTAAGGTGTGAGGGCAGAGGCGTGGGAGATGGGTCAGACACGTTTGAGGGCCCTGTCAGTGAGTGTGAAACCTTGGTTAATGAAGAAGGAAGACATGTCAGAAACGTTGTTTTGGAAAATGGCATCATCAGAACAGATGCGACAGAGGCGAAGGAACTGAGAGAATGGGATGGAGTCCTTACAGGAAGCGGGGTGTGAGGAACTGTCGTCAAGGTAGCTGTGGGAGTCGGTGGGCTTATTGTGAATATTGGTGGACAGTCTATCACCATAAATTGAGACAGAGAGGTCAAGAAAGGGTAGGGAAGTGTCAGAGATGGACCATGTGAAAGTGATGGAGGGTTGGAAATTGGAAGCAAAATTGATACATTTTTCCAGGTCCAGACAAGGGCATGAAGCACCACCGAAACAGTCACTAATATAACAAAAAAAGACTTGTGGGAGGGGGCCTGCGTAGGACTGGAACAAGGTATGTTCCACAACCCCCATAAAGAGACAGGCATAACTGGGGCCCATGCAGGTACCCATAGGCACACCTTTTATTTGGAGGAAGTGAGACAAGTTTAAGGAGAAATTGCTCGGTGAGAGAACAAGTTCAGCCAAACGGAGGAGAGTGGTGGTGGATGGGGATTGTTCAGGCCTCTGTTCAAGGAAGAAGCAGAGAGCCCTCAGACCATCCTGGTGGGGGATGGAGGCATAGAGGGATTGGACGTCCATGGTGAAGAGGAGGTGATTAGGGCCAGGGAACTGGAAACTGGTGAATTGTGGATGTAGGTGGCAAGAGACTGGACAAGGGGACAGAGAACGGAATCAAAATAAGAAGAAATTAGTTCCCTGGGGCAGGAACAGGCTGACATGATTGGTCGACCAGGACAGTCCTGTATGTGGATTCAGTGGAGGAAATAGAAGCAGGCTGTCCGGGGTTGGGAGACTATGAGATAACTTTAGGTGGTGCTAGCCTCAAATGATTTTGTGCCCCGCACTCAATAATGCAGCAAATCAGAAGTGCGTTTAGCGTTAGCTGCATGCTACAATCGTGGTAATGAGCAGGTGCATCAGTAATACAGGTAATGCATCAGAAAGAATGAGTGCCAGTTAACTGCGCATCATGATCTCCATGCCTGCTCTTGGGCATTATCAAATTTCGCACTAAGATAACAGCAAAATACTGTGGATTACTGGAAATCTGAAACAAAAACAGAGAATGCTGGAAAAACTCAGCAGGTCTGACAGCATCTGTGGAGAGAGAAAGGCAGAGCTAATGTTTCGAGGCCATTTGACTCTTCAGAGCAAATTTTGCAGCCTTGTCTCCATGTTGCTGTTACAATGTTACAAGTGCAAACATAATTTGCTAAAGATGCTCCTCCCTTGTTGAAGCACTGACCTTGAGGATGTGCGTACAACATTGTTAGAGGTCAAGTTTTATTTCCCAAGCAAGAGAAAAGCCTATGTAATCAGTCAGTGGGCAAATCCCATAATGCCCTCATATGAACTGAAACCTGTGCCTTTATTTTCTGCTGTAGTTGGGTCCAGATCTAACAATTAATCCTAAACATAGTAAAGTGTTTACTGGAGAACACATGGGATGCCAAACATATTTCTTTGATTCCTGCGATAATGGAAAATATTACATTATCAGAATATCTCTTATCAGGTTAAAGTATCATTTCTGATTTACTTAAAGTTAAAACAAAGCACAGGACAGATTGGGAATCACTCTGCAATGGTTAGTAGACACTTTTTAGAAAGTAGTTTTCTTTTTGGTCCCATGGAATATAATAGTTTCTTTGGACAAATTAGCTGACCTTTTCTTTTGTCCCTTGCTACATAATTCCATCTTTTACAATGGAGTAGAGTCTCGAGCATCCCATGGAGCTTGTGCATACTTGCCAGAACTGAAAATTACCAGCCAGAGATCTGATATTTATTATAAATAAAAGCAAAAAACTGCGGATGCTGGAAATCCAAAACAAAAACAAAAATACCTGGAAAAACTCAGCAGGTCTGGCAGCATCTGCGGAGAGGGACACAGTTAACGTTTCGAGTCCGAATGACCCTTCAACAAAACTAAGTAAAAATAGAAGAGAGGTGAAATATAAGCTGGTGTAAGGGGTGCGGGGGTGGGGGGGGGGGGGGGGGGGGGGGGGGGGGGGGGGCGGTGGAGGGGGCATGGGACAAGTAGAGCTGGATAGATGGCCAGTGATAGGTGGAGATAACCAAAAGATGTTACAGACAAAAGGACAAAGAGGTGTTGAAGGTGGTGATATTATCTAAGGAATGTGCTAATTAAGGGTAGAAAGCAGGACAAGCAAGGTACAGATAGCCCTAGTGGGGGTGGGGTGGGTTGAAGGAATCGAAAAAGGCTAAAAGGTAGAGATAAAGTAATGGATGGAAATACATATAAAAATAATAGAAATAGGTGGGAAAAGAAAAATCTATATAAATTATTGGGAAAAAAAGGGGGGCATCGGAAAGGGGTTGGGGATGGAGGAGAGAGCTCATGATCTAAAATTGTTGAACTCCATATTCAGTCCTGAAGGCTGTAAAGTGCCTAGTCGGAAGATGAGGTGCTGTTCCTCCAGTTTGCGTTGAGCTTCACTGGAACATTGCAGCAGGCCAAGGACGGACATGCGGGCATGAGAGCAGGGTGGAGTGTTGAAATGGCAAGCAACAGGGAGGTCTGAGTAATGCTTGCGGACAGACTGAAGGTGTTCTGCAAAGCGGTCAACCAGTCTGCATTTGGTCTCTCCAATATAGAGGAAATCACATTGGGAGCAACGAATGCAGTAGACTAAATTGAGGGAGTTGCAAGTGAAATGCTGCTTCACTTGAAAGGAGTGTGTTTGGGCGCTTGGACGGTGAGGAGAGGGGAAGTAAAGGGGCAGGTGTTGCACCTTCTGCAGTTGCATGGGAAGGTGCCGTGGGAGGGGGTTGAGGTGTAGGGAGTGATAGAAGAGTGGTCCAGTGGATGGAGTCAGTGGGTTTGAGGGTATAAGGGTGGTGCTGTTGTTGTCTGTTGCACTGACCTCTACCTCGCAGAGGCTGAGCGTCAACTCGCAGATACTTCCTCCTACCTCCCCCTGGACCATGACCCCACCACTGAACATCAAGCCATTGTTTCCAGGACTGTTACTGACCTCATCTCCTCTGGAGATCTTCCTTCCACAACTTCCAAGCTGATAGTCTCCCAACCTCGGAAGGCCCGCTTCTACCTCCTATCCAAAATCCACAAACAGGATTGTCCCGGCAGACCGATCGTGTCAGCCTGTTCCTGCCCCACGGAACTCATTTCTTGCTATCTTGACTCCATTCTATCTCCCCTTGTCCAGTCCCTTCGCACCTACATCCATGATTCCTCTGACAGCCGACATCATATCAACAATTTCCAGTTCCCTGGCCCCAACCGCCCCCTCTTCACCATGGACGTCCAATCCTTCTATACCTCCATCCCCCAACGGGATGGTCTGAGGGCTCTCCACTTCTTCCTCGAACAGAGGCCCGAACAATCCCCATCCACCACTACTCTCCTCCATCTGGCTGAACTTGTTCTCACACTGAACAATTTCTCCTTAAACTCCTCTCACTTCCTCCAAATAAAAGGTGTGGCTATGGGTACCCGCATGGGCCCCAGCTATGCCTGTCTCTTTATGGGGTATGTGGAACATTCCTTGTCCCAGTCCTACTCTGGCCCCCTCCCACAACTCTTTCTCCAATACATCGAGGATTACTGCGGTGCCGCTTCATGCTCTCATCTGGACCTGGAAAACTGTATTAATTTTGTTTCTAATTTCCACCCCTCCATCATTTTCACATGGTCCATCTCTGACACTTCCCTTCCTTGACCTCTCTGTCTCAATTTCTGGTGATAGACTGTCCACCAATATCCATTACAAGCCTACCGACTCCCACAGCTACAGCGACTACAGCTCCTCACACCCCGCTTCCTGTAAGGACTCCATCCCATTCTCTCAGTTCCTTCGCCTCCGTCGCATCTGTTCTGATGATGCCATTTTCAAAAACAGTTCCTCTGACATGTCCTCCTTCTTCCTTAACCGAGATTTTCCACCCACGGTGGTTGACAGGGCCCTCAACCGTGTCCGGCCCATCTCCTGCGCATCTGCCCGCACATCTTCCTCTCCCTCCCAGAAACATGATAAGATCCCCCTTGTCCTCACTTATCACCCACCAGCCTCAGCGTTCAAAGGATCATCCTCTGCCATTTCCACCAACTCCAGCATGATGCCACCACCAAACACATCTTCTCTTCACCAATGCCCCCAGCACCCCCCCAACCCCGGGCGGCATTCCGCAGGTACTGTTCCCTCCGGGACACCCTGGTCCACTCCTCCATCACCCCCTACACCTCAACCCCCTCCCACAGCACCTTCCCATGCAACTGCAGAAGGTGCAACACCTGCTCCTTTATTTCCCCTCTCCTCAATGTCCAAGGGCCCAAACACTCCTTTCAAATGGAGCAGCATTTCACTTGCATTCCCCTCAATTTAGTCTACTGCATTCGTTGCTCCCAATGCGGTTTCCTCTACATTGGAGAGACCAAATGCAGACTGGGTGACCGCTTTGCGGAACACCTTCGGTCTGTCTGCAAGCATTACCCAGACCTCCCTGTTGCTTGCTGTTTTAACACTCCACCCTGCTCTCATGCCCACATGTTCGTCTTTGGCCTGCTGCATTGTTCCAGTGAAGCTCAATGCAAACTGGACGAACAGCACCTCATCTTCTGACTAGGCACTTTACAGCCTTCCGGACTGAATATTGAGTTCAACGATTTTAGATCATGAACTCTCTCCTTCATTCCCACCCCCTTTCCGATTCCCCCCTTTTTTTCCCAATAATTTATATAGATTTTTCTTTTCCCACCTATTTCCATTATTTTTAAATGTATCTCCATCCATTGTTTTATCTCCACCTTTTAGCCTATTTCGATTCCTTCACCCCACCCCCACTAGGGCTATCTGTACCTTCCTTGACCTGCTTTCTACCCTTAATTAGCACATTCCTTAGATAATATCACCACCTTCAACACCTCTTTGCCCTTTTGTCTGTGACATCTTTTGGTTATCTCCACCTATCACTGGCCTTCTATCCAGCTCTACTTGTCCCCTCCCCCACCCCACCCCCCCCCCCTCCCCCTTAAACCAGGTTATATTTCACTTCTCTTGTATTTTTACTTAGTTTTGTTGAAGGGTCATTCGGACTCGAAACGTTAACTGTGTTCCTCTCCGCAGATTCTGCCAGACCTGCTGAGATTTTCCAGGTATTTTTGTTTTTGATTGATATTTATTCCCTGAACCTTCTTTGATGTTAACCTATTTTATGTAAAAGTGGTCAAGTAAACAAAATGTTAACAGCTTTCACACCTAGCCTAACAATGGGATAATGGCTTGTGGCTGCTCAATAGCTCCCCAGCACGGAGAGCCAGATCGATTTAATACTTGGCAGTAATATGTTCATCTGATAAAACTGCATGCATTAACATTTTGAACATGTTGCCCAGCCATCAGAGTAACTTTATCTCAAACAATTTGTGAATGGAAAGCATCTGCCATTTTTTGCGACCAGCCTTCCCCGTGTTCCATTTTGTACCGAGCTAGCAGAATGGCCTACATTTTAGGCCTTAACTGCTTGACGCAGTATTAAGACTAAAAACTAAGACTAAAAAGGCCTTTCAGCCTCACTGCCTTTGTGGTAGAGTAAATGTGTGCATTTGTTAATTTAAAATGTTTCAGTCCATTATAGTGTGGTCCTTGGGCACCAAGGATATTGTGTATTATGGAGGTATTCAGAATTATACTAATGGTATTTAGTACACAATGTACTATGGAAAGGACAGCAGCCAAGACCTATTTGCCTTAAGATAGCCTTATAAGTGAGGATCGCATAATGAGGACAGCGTGTAAACACATGGTTATATTGCAGTTTCCCTGTTGACATAACATGGTTTTCATGTCACATTGACACAGAAATTGCAGTACAATTGGTTTTAAGTCACTGTTTAAGTTGTTTTGCATTTTATTCTCCATGTGGTGTGAGGGCACCTTCAGAATAAAGTTCACATCACAGTCGCTGAAGTGTTGCTGCAGCCAACAGAAAGCCAGATTTTTAAATTTTAAGAAGCCCCCTGGACTTCTTTCACATCCTTAATGGCAGTGAAAAGCTTGCAGAACGACTGGCTCTTCGCTAAGAGTGATGCAGCCTCTTGTTCAGAGTTTGATGCTGCATTTCCCCATCTACACAAAGAGGCCATATCGTGACAGTGTTAGAGCTGAAGGTCTTCATAGGGATCTGGATGTAACAAAGGCAGTGATATTACTGAGGGCCACAACAGTTATCTAAAAAGCTCTCGTGTTTATCTGAAACATATAGCGGCAATGTTGACTTTGGGTGGTTAATGAAGTCTGTAAGATATTGGCTGGACCAAGTATTAAACAACTCTCCTGATTTATGTTTCCATTAAAATCAACCAGGAATGATGTTCAATAGGTAACTTAGTGGAGCAGGCTTGAAAGGTCTAATTTTGCTATTCTCATGTTTTGAACAAATATTGCTTGTTTCACTTGACTATAGTCAAAAGGACTCTGACAGGGATTAATTTTTAAGTCTTGAAACAGGTTTGTCCAACCTTTTCACATTGGAGGCCACATTTCAAGTTTTTTTTCACTAAAGGGGCCTTTGAGAAAATTTCGGAAAGATTGGGCAGAGTTTTCTGCCTGTCGGGCAGGCAGACCCGACCCAATCTCCGGCGGACTGGGAGCTGATCCCCGCCGGAGAAGCCATTTTAAGTGGGCGGGCTTGACACCCGGCGGGAAATGCTATGTGTTTCCTGTGCGGGCGGGGGGAGATTCCCCAAAAGCGAGAGCGGGCTCTTTCGCGCATGCGCTCGGAATAGCGCACATCTCCCTGGGGCTAAGTGCTGCCTCAGGGAGATCACTGAAAGTTGTACAAACATTAAAAATAGAAAAAAAAACTCCTTAACATGCCCTCCTCATATGACAATGTCACACGAGATGAGACATGTTCATAAATTTCACTAAAACTTTATTGAACTTTTTAAATCCCTACATGAATCCTCATCCCGCCGGTGGATGAGGTTTCATGTTTTTCCATTCGCCGCCGGGGTTCCTGGCTGACCCGACAACCTTAAGGTTGGACGGGCAGGTCCTTTAATTGTTTTAATGATCCTGTCAATGGCCTCAATTGGCCATTGACAGGTCGGCGGGTCCGCAGCTGATTTTGCTGCGCCCCTGCCTTCCTGACGATTTAAATGGGGCGGGATGACATCAGGGGTTCCGCCCGATGTCATCCCGCGTCATTTTGCGTGTCGGCGAGTGGGCCCCGCCCCCCTGCTCGCCGACGGCAAAATTCAGCCCATAAAGTTTGGCACAACATTAAACATGAATTTCAAAAAAAAACCTGAGAAATGAAAAGGAACAACTTGCTGAGCTAAACAAAAACAATGAATTGGTAAAAAAAAAATAATCAGTGATAAATAGAGATGAGTATTAGAGTGTGATAGGGTGAGGGTGTGTGTGTCTGGCTCACTCCCAGTCTCAGGGTGCTCACTCACTCACCCGCGCACACTGTAAGAGTGGATGAGAGTACTTGTTGGTGTGTGGTGGTGAGGGCGAACGAGAACCCTGAGACTGGGAGTGGGCCAGACTTACGCACACACTCTCTGCCCCACCCCCCCCTCACACATTTTCCCCCCCACCAGCCCCCTCACTTTTCCTCTCTTCCACTCATACTGTCTCACTCCTCCTCGACCCCTCACACTCCATCTCTTTCTTCCCCCTCACACACACACATTCTCTCTCTCCTCCTCACACACACACGTTCTCTCTCTCCCCACAGAAAAGAGAAATTGGATTGGAAGACTGAAAAGAAAAGAGAAAAGAAGCAGACAATGAGAGAGGAGAGTTAGAAACGCCGAATTAACGTGTCTAGTGTTCTGTGACTTAACGGATTTTCCACACCTGCCCACTGCCGGGGTCTTCTGGTCCCGCCACAAGTCAACGGACAATGCCCCGCGGTGGGTCCCGCTTGTGGTGGGGCCAGAAAATCCCGGCCTAGAATCGACACTGACATTAGTTTCTTGATTGTGCCGGTGCACGTGTCTTTTTTTAAAATAGGCGTTGTTTTCTGCAAGGGAGGTTGCTGATACAGGAGGAGAAAAGTCCACAACTTTTATATTTGAAATTTCAAATGAAAGGAGTCTCAGCAGCCCTTTAACCCGCAATATTAACATGTTTGGGGCTGGTGCCGCCTGTATGTCTCCAGGACAATACGAGTCGGCAACGGGATTCTGCCTTTAATTTAGTATTATGGTGACAGCCATGTAGCTCTTGCAATCAGTTTGTGGGGGCACCTTAAAAAAAAACCAAGTGGCTTCTTGTGACCTTTGGGTGATTTCTTGCGGAATGCATTGGTTGTCTGCCCATTTGGGTAGCGAGAAGGCCTCCCCTGTATTTTCAGGCCCTAATCTCATTTAAATCTGGCAGGCCTGCATAAGCTCCAACCAGATCTGATCTAAAAATGACTACTGGGGCTCTATTTAGATCCTGGAGTCCCAGTTTTCATATTAAAGGGGCCTATCATCTGAAACAGGTGGTTTGGATGCCAGGCAAGAGGCCCCTTCCAAAATGGAGCTGGCCGCATCATGGGTGACAATGAGGTATTATGGCTGCCCACCCCATTACAAGAGCACAAGAAAATGGAGCAGGAGTAGACCATACAGTCCTTAAAGCTGCTCCACCAGTCAATATGATCATGACTGACCTTGGGCTTCAACTCTACCTTCCCGCCCAGTCTCCATATTCCTTTTTCCTTGAGAGAACAAATGTCTTTCTATCTGAGCCTTAAATGTATTCAACCATCTTGAGTAGAGAATTTCGGAGATCCACAGCCCTTTGAGCGAAGTAGTTTCTCCTCATCTCAGTCCTAATTTGGCCCCTTATTTGAAACAGTAAGGCCTTTCCTATTAATGATGGGCAAAGCGAGAGAATTCAAACCCCTCAGGGGTTTCAACTGTTTACAATTTATATCAATAACTTAGATGAGGGGAGTGAAAGCATGGTAGCTAAATTTGCAGATGACACTAAAGATAGGCAGGAAAGTATGTTGTGAAGAGGACATAAGGAGGTTGCAGACGGATATAGAGAGGGTGAGGGAGTGGGCAAAAAACCTGGCAGGTAGAATATAACGTAACAAAACGTAAAGTTGTTCACCTTGGCAAGAAGAATAAAAAAGCAGAGTTATGCTTAGATGGAGAACAGCTACAGAATTCTGAGGTGCGGAGGGATCTAGGTGTTCTAATGCATGAGTCACAAAAAGTTAGCATACAGGTACAGCAAGCAATTAAGAAGGCTAATGGAATGCTGTCCTTTATTACACGAGGAATTGAACATAAAAGTAAGGATGTTATGCTTCAATTAAACAGGGCATTAGTGAGGCCACATCTTAAATATTATGTGTATTTTTGGTCTCCTTATTTAAGGAAGGATGTAAATGTGTTGGAGGCTGTTCAGAGGAGGTTTACCAGATTGATACCTGGAATGAGCGGCTTACTTATGAAGAGAAGTTAGACAGACTGGGCTTGTTTCCACTGGAGTTTAGAAGAGTGAGGGGTGACTTGATTGAAGTATATAAGATCCTGAACAGTCTTGACAAAGTGGACATGGAAAGGATGTTTCCTCTTGTGGGTGAGTTCAGAACTAGGGGGCCACTGTTTTAAAATTAGGGGTCACCCTTTTAGGACCGAGATGAGGAGAAATGTTTTCTCTCAGAGGGCTGTGTGACTTTGGAACTCTTTACCTCAGAAGGCAGTGGGGGCGGGGTCGTTGAATGTTTTTAAGACGGAGCTAGATAGATTCTTGTTAGGCAAGGCAAAGAAAGGTTATTGGGGGTTAGTTGGGAATGTGGAATTCGAAACACAAACAGATCAGCCATGATCTTATTGAATGATGGAGCAGGCTCAAGGGGCCAGATGGCCTGCTTCTGCTCCTATTTCGCATGTAAATATGTTTGTATGTATTAAATCTGAATCTGCTGGGCTGTTTGGAAAATAAAGCTGCCTCAATGGGGTGACCGGTTATATAACTTTCCAGGCACTCACTGTAAAGCTGAAATAACACTAAGATTGTAGATTACTATGAAGTTACAAAGCTATTCAAAAACCAGGAGTAGCTTTATGCCCATAATATATTAACTGTAAGCTGTTAAACAGTAAAACGGAACTTAAACAAAAAAAATTAAACATTACTTACACTCATCCGGCCATCCTTGTTTTCAATCTGTTTTCTCTGCTTTTTAGTTAAATGTTACAATTTTTTCTAACTAAGGTTCTACTTAATCTATTTTTTTTTGCCCTGAGTTTAAAATCTTGCACCAAATCCACCAGACATTTTGGAGATTTTCCATTCAGCTGACTGAAAAACAGTTCCAAAGGTCTTTTACTCGCCATTCATGTTGCAAAGATCTAAAGATTGGTGGGGTTACATATGGGTATAAGCTTTCCACACAAGGAAGGGGGTCTCCTGAACATTAACGAATCCCGGAGGCTGTGGGTCTAGACAAATAACTGCATCCACAATGCTTGAAAGGTGAATACATAAGAGAGGGAGGTTGGTGAATGGGCGGGCAAGTGGCGGATGAAATTTAAGGCAGAGAAGTGCGAAGTGTGATTTGTTTTGGCAGAAAGAACAAGGAGAGACAATGGGCAGAATCTTTCGCTTGGCATGCGGGTGCGGGCCTGACACGCTCGAGCGTGAATTAGCGCTCGATGATGTCAGGCGAGTGCCCCAACGTCATCGTGCACTCGCGCGATATTTCACTCGGTGAGCACGTGCAAGAGTCGGCAGTGTGTCTGCCGACAATTAAGAGGCCATTAAAGTAGCAACTGACAGTGATTTTTCGCTGCCCGTCCAACACTACCTTGCTGGGCGGGCAAATCAGCCAGGTGGCCTTTGCCTTTGTGAGGAAACCTCATCCGAAGGTGAGATGAGGTTTTCGGGATTAATAAGAAAACAGATTAAAATGTTTAGACAGAATTTTCAGCATCCGTATGTTGAGGTGACTCATTCCGATGCATGAACATCTTTTCAGGGTTTTGAATCCTAGTTTTATTGATTTTAAATTCGTCAGCTGCCTGAGGCAGCTCTCTGCCTTCAGGGAGCTTTCCTTCCCTGCTCCCCCACGACATTAATTAGCCAGCCAGCGTGAAATGGTGGTTGGAGGGTGACGTCGGTCAGTAGTCTGTTTCCCAGCTGCTCCTGGGCCTGCCCATCGCGGCTGCCCGCCAACTCGAAAATTCTACTCAATATAAAAGGGTACAATTCTAAAGGGGGGGCGGTGGGAGCAAAGGGACCTGGATGTACATGTGAACAAATCATTGAAGGTGGCAGGACAGGTTAAGAGTGTGGTTAATTAAGCATGCAGTGTTCTAAGTTTTATTCATAGGGGCATAGAGTACAAAAGCAAGGAAGTTGTGTTAAACTTTTATAAAAACATTGGTTCAGCCTCAGCTTGAGTACTGCATCCAGTTCTGGGTGGCACACTTTAGGAAGGATGTGAAGGCATTGGAGAGAGCGCAGAAAAGATTCAGGAGAATGGTTCCAGAGATGAGGAACTTCAGTTATGTAGATAGATTGGCAAAGTTGGGACTGGTTTCTTTGGAGAAGAGATGGTTGAGAGGAGATTTGACAGAGGTATTCAAAATCATTAAGGGTTTGGACAGAGTTGACAGGAAGAAATTGTTCCCATTGGTGGAAAGGTCGAGAACCAGAGGGTACAGATTTAAGGTGAGTGACAAAAAGAGCAATGGTGACATTAGGAGAAAATTTTTCACACAGCGAATGGTTAGGATTGGGAATGCGCTGGCCGAGAGTGTGGTGGAGGCAGATTCAATTGAGACATTCAAGAAGGAATTGGATTATTCTCAGAAAAAGAAGAACGTGCAGGGCTATGGGGAGAAGACAAGGCTGTGGCTCTACATGAATTGTTCATTCAGAGAGCCAGTACAGACAAATGGGCCAAATGACCACCTACTGTGATTTTTTTTGAAACATCAGCTATGGCTCACTGGCAACACTCTTACCTCTGAGCCTGAAGGTTGTGGGTTCACACCCCAAATCAAGGTCTTCAGTTTGTAATCTCAGTTGACACTCCAATGTCAGTGGTACCATCTTTCAGATATGACATTAAAGTGAGGTCCCTTATGCCCTCACAGGTGTATGTAAAGTATCTCCTGGCACTAGCTGAAGAAGAGCAGAGGAGTTCTCCCTCCCTTGCCAGCATTTATCCCTCAGCCAACATCACTAAAAACAATTCAAATTGTTCAGTTATCACATTCCTGATTGTGGGACCTTACTTTAACACATTGGCTGCTAAACTTCCTTGCATTAATATAATGACCATGCTTTAAAATAATTTGTTGACTGTGAGGTGCTTTGGGTGTAAAAGGCGTTATATAAATAAAAGTTGTTCTTTCATATATAAGAATGTAGTACACACTCTGGCCACTACACACTTCCTCCTCCCTCCATAAACCATGCCAGAGCTTTCAGTGATTACATTTCTACATAATTGAACTACCTTCATAAACCATTCAGCCTTGTCGCATTTTCCCATTTTCAAAGCCTCTTATATTTTTCAGCAACATTCTAACCCTTCTCCCAACTCCTGCTCAGTATCCAATCTTCCCACTTTCTTAAGCTCCTTGTGATGTTTCACTACATTAGATGCTGATAGGCTTAGATGAAGAGTGGTGAGAAGAGTTGGTGTGCAACAGAGACAAGTTGGGCTGAATGGCCTGTATCCAGACGGCATGTAGTTTTATGTAACGATGAGAAAGGCACCACAGAAGCATGAGCCCTTGTTGAACAGACTTATTCACTGTTGGTTGTTACTCTGAAAATGTTTAGTGTGTTGCAATGTGAGTTTGGGACACTGGGAGCCACAAACAACGCAAACAATATTTTCAGCCTGTATGATATTAACTCAAGGTGAGCTTATCAAACGGATGACTCCTCCCCATGACTTTAGAGCTTCATATGACTTACACAATCTTAACTGGGTTGATACTTTGCCTTGTTTGACATTGTTTATCCTAAATAAGTATTTATAAACCTTTAATGGATTTGTCACAATATTATGGATTTCACTGGCTTCTTGGCTTGAGCTGGAATATAATAAACAGCACGCTGAAAACCCCAAATGGGTCAGCAGCAATCCTCCCCTCGCATTCAAAGTGAATGCTGAGATTGTGTCATCTATCCATTTAACCAAGTCCTTTGGCTCGACTGACAATGAAGCTTCTGAAATCACTTCAACAATTAAAAAACTTATAACGCATCATAAAGAAACTTAATTTGCTGTCAGGCACCTGGAGTCTGCACAGTTTTGAGTGCCATGGCCCTTTATCATTCATTTCTGTCTCCTGCCAAAGTTCATACATTGACCCCATTCACCAAGAGCAATTCAATGTCTGATAATACCTGTAAACCCAGTGTCAGTACAGATTGACTCAAGTGCAAGCACAGCACATGTTAAATTTTAATAGACTCGAGCCTGATAAACGTATAAATAGTTTGATGTGCTGGTTTGGTGCGGATTGGTATAAGCTTGCCGATGAATAAAAATGTAATTGTAAATCTTGAAGCAGTCTCTTTCATTTAACAGCTCAGCTGAAAGAAAACTAGCTGTAAAACACAGAACAGTAACATAGAAACATGGGAATATAAAGGACTGCAAAAGATCATAGTAAACCCAGTTTTGGGAACTAACATAACACAATAACTTTCATGCCCTTCCATCAAAATTGTCTCCAGCCACTCACCCAATTCTCTCTTGAGTTCACTGTATCATCAGTCCTAACCTCCCTTAACAGACCATTTCATATATTCACATCAACATAACAATAGCCTGCAATCTATAGCACCTTTAACATAGTTACAGAAACTTCCAAGGCACTGCACAGGAGTGTTACCGGACAACTTTGATATGGAGCCATGTAAAGAGATTATAACAGCTTAAGAAATAGGAGCAGGAGTAGACTATATGGTCCCTTGAGCCATTCAGTATGATCTCCTGCTTCCATTCCAGTTTCCCAGCCTCTAATTCCGTAAGGACATGTGGGTTTTCTGAACGATTGTCGACTTTGGCTTGCAGCATGGAACGGGCAGGCTGCAGGCACTGGGTGGAAGACCTATCTGGCCCTGCCCACGCGAGGCCCAGCCCATTTTGAGTGCTGGGCCTCCTGGACCCGGCACACGGCTCAATGGGGGTCTTACTGCAGCTTACCCCGGCCACCACAATATCAGGTGGTTCAGAGACCGAGTCAGCTGGAAGATGGATAAGTTGGAGGAGGGATTGGGGAGACATCACAGAGTTGGGGGAGCCTGGGCTGGCAGTGACCCACAGTATTTTGTTCCTCTTGGTTGTGTAAAAATAATCTTGAGGTTACCGCTCAGCAAGGCTTGGAGAAATACCAAATTGGCGGTACATAGCTAATAATGTAGGGGACTGCATCAAAAACCACGAATCCTTAAACAGGCTTCCAGAGATGGCACATAAATAGCAAATGAAATTCAATGTGACAGTGCGAGATGGTTCATTTTGGTAAGGAAACTAAGAAGCCATGTATTCCTTGGCCTGTAAGAAAATAAATGAGATAGAGGAAGATCTGAGAATATAGATGCATTAAAGCTATAAAAGTAGCAACGCAAGCTAGTAAGGACGTAAGCCAAATAAAGCATTGGGTTTCATTTCTAAAGGAATTGAATACATAGGAATGCGGGGAGGTAAAGCTAAATTTATATAGAACTTTTGTTAGCCCGCACTTGGAATATTGAGAGCAATAGCTTCTTCCTGCATGACAAAGGATCCCTGGGTTTAATCTTATAATCATTGTCCAGATTGAATTAATGGGATAAAGGTTATATTTTAACATGAACAAAATAGGGCATAAACAACTTATACAGTAATAAGCTATCCCAAGGCACTTCACAGGGGTATTATAGGATGTATGACACTGAGCCACATAAGGAAATAGGACAGATGACCAAAAGCTTGGTCAAAATAGTAGGTATTTTTTTCAGTTTTCTTTCAGTTTAACATCTCACCTGAAAGGTGGCACCTCTGACACTGCAGCACTCCCTCAGTACTGCACTGACTTGTCAGCCTAGATTTTGTGCCAAAGGGCGGAATCGTCCCAGATTTGCACTAAGTGCAGAAGCAGGCGTGATAAAAGTAGTTTTGCCTGCCGGCCAGAACGATGGGTTTTTGCTCCGTGTTGTCTCATTCCTGCCTCGTTAGTGGTGAATTCATGGCAAACATGCTGGATTGCTGGGGGGAGATGGGAAGCGGCCTCTGATTCGCCTGCCCCGCCGACTCCTCAGACCCACGTATTTAAATGGCGCCCTTGCAAAGAGCTAGCATCTCCATGACATAAGCCTGAACACAGAGGGTATGTGCACTGCCATCAGCCACACAGGAGTCAAATATTCACAGATGCAAGGTGAGGATGTCAGGACTGTCCTCACTGCATCTTACCATCATCCTCCATGAGTCTTGCAGCTATGAGGGCCTCCCAAGTGTGCCTGCCTCATCTAGCCAGTGAGATGGCTTCATCACTGTCATCCCCTTCGACATCCTCCTCATTGGAGGAGACGTGCAGCTCTTCCATCTCCTCCTAAGTCAGGTCCTCCCACTGTTGGAGTGCCAAGTTGTGTAGCACGCAGCAAGCTACGATGATGCGCGACACCCTCGAGGGACTGTACTGCAGTGCTCCACTGGACCTGTCGAGGCACCGGAACCTAACTTTCAAAATATCTATTGTTTGCTCCACCAAAGTCCGGGTTGCGCCGTGAGCCTCATTATACTGTCGCTCTGCTGCAGTTACCGCATAGGTGTCATCAGCCATGTCCCCCGTGGGTAAGCCTTTGTCCCTGAGGAGCCAACCTTGCAGCCTCTCTGGACCCATTAAGGTGTCAGGGATCTGAGACCTGCTAAGGATGTAGGAATTGTGGACGCTCCCTGGGGATAGTGCGCAGACCTAAAGGATGTGTTTGTGGTGGGCGCAGACCAGCTGAACATTCAGCAAGTGGAAGCCCTTGTGATTGATATAGTTGACTGCTTGTTGCCGCAGAGATCTAAGCACCACTTGAGTGCAGTCAATGGCACCCCGCACCTGTGGAAAACCAGAGATCTGCGCAAATCCCAGCGCTCTTGCTTCCCAGCTTTCCTGCTTCCGGGTGAAATGCACAAAGTTCTGTGTCTTCATGAAGATGGCATCTGTGACCTCCTGGATACACTTGTGCATGGCGATCCTGCACAGGTCACTTATGGAGCCATGCAAAGAACCACTGGTGTAAAAATTGAGTGCCATGGCCACTGGCAGTGGATGCCCTCTATGTCCCCATGGTGCCAAAATCCTGCAGCAGGCAGCATATGTGACTGACCAGTTTCCTAGACATGCGCAGACTTCAGCGACACTGGTTCTGAGTCATCTGAAGGAATGACAAGTGCTGCCTATAGACCCTGGGTCTAACGATGTGCCTACGAGCGATGGATCGCTGTGGATCTTCAGCTGTGCGTGCAGCAGACTCTGCTGCCCTTCATCTTGAGGGAGGTGCTTCTCCCTTTGCTGAGCCAGGTACCTCCACCACACATTTCTTCCTCTTCTCTGGTCTCAGTAAGCTATGAGGCACACCACTAAATCATCAGACTCCATGATCCTGATGTTCTCCTCCTGCAGGATCAAAGGGAAAGAAGTTAGCATATGTGTCCCAAGAACCTCTCTTGGTTAAGCCCCTTCACACATGCAGGAGTGTGCTGGCCACCAATTGGATGGCCAGTGTGTAGTGTGCTCATTGGCTTTCCAAAACCCACCCATCTCCGCCCCACTCCACTTGACGAACTGGCGGCAGCTTCAGCCACTGGACTGCATGCTGTGCTCCCAGCTCAGGCGCAGGCATTCTCCTAACCCGCACTGTTAGCTCGAACCACAAGGGTCACAGGTCCAAACCAAAATAAAGACATTGCAAGGGGCTGTGAGCACCTCTACCAGTGACTGCGCCAAGGGCACCTTTCACCAGAGGATTCTACAACGTGTCCAGTTGTCCAATTGTTCTTCTGACCCTAAGACGCACATTTATTTGCAGTCTGCGTCCGAGGGGTGAGAAGTTCTGGAGCATTTGGTGGCACTTTCATTTTTTGTGTAGCTTGAGTGGGCAGTAAAGCTTCAGAGGCCCAACTCCAAGCATGTCAACGGAGTTGCAGCTGAATGGTCTCAGCTGTGGAAGAATGCTCACTTTCGACAAGCTTTCCTAAGTGCATGGCTGCTTCCCTCACCAACCTCTCCCCCACCCCTTGGCATGTGCTCGTGTACTACCTTCAATCTGTGTTGCCTTGCCCGCCCCCACCTTCTCTGGCCTGACATGCCCAGCATCGCACTGAAAGCCAAGTGGGGAAAAAAACGACTTGCCTGTGCCCCTCTCCCCCCACACCCCCCTCCCCCCCCCAAATTTGTGGCACCTCTTCCTTGACGTCTCATGGGGGATGCTCACAAGCGCTGCACAGGGTTGCGTGCACTCACCTCCGAGTTCCCCTCGAAATTCAGGTCGCCAGGTGCAATACTTTTAAAGGCAATCATGAAGCACGCCGTTCTGAAATCACGCCGACGTGGGCAGTAAATTTGACGTGGGGGGGATGATTCTGGTGGGTAGGGCTTATAATGAGATGCTAAAATATTGCAATTAGGCTCCCACCTCGCGGCAGTGGGAAACAGGGCCCTGTCACTGACGGGTGGAGCGGACGATCGCAAACTGGCTTCACGATGGGGTAAAACTGATCTTTGGCCTTCTTGCTATATTGTCCCCCACCCGCTTGCCCCCCACCCACCCCAAGTGCCATGATGCTTGAAGCCAATGGAATCGGACCATTCCACCCAAAGCCTCTGGAACGGGTCATGAGCCCACAACCTTCTGACATCGAGGTGTGCATGCTACCACTGAGTTACAGCTGACTCAAAAAGCTGCCTTTGGCAGTATTTGCCGTGAAGATTTTCATAGAGACACCTTAAAACACTGAAAAATCTTTAATGGTTGTAGATGGGGAGATATAAACAGTCGTGATCATCAAGTAGGAAATTTCATGGCAACGATTATTGTCATAGGGGTGTGGTAAGCAGGGCTCTCCTGCACTGATTTACTTACAAATTTACATTGTATAGAATCTTTCCAAAGAAAATATACACACACACACCAACCATCAGGCATTTGTGAAGTCAGAAAAATAGCTTAAGGCATCATCATGGTATTAATTAATGTCTAAGCACGTTCAAGGTAAGCCTGTAACCACTAGAGCTACGTCACATCAACCGGTGAGGTCTGTAAGACTTTTCTGCTTTGGGGAAGCAGGCTTTAGCAGAGGATAGGGGTCCTGCTAAGCAATATCTCCATGGGTGAAAACAGAAATGCCCTGCTGGTACAATTTACTAGAGGATCGTTATTTTCTTATCAGCCTTTTTTGCTTGCTGCATATCTTTATACAGAAGTTACCCTACTGTGACCCCTCAGGGAAAGAGTCTGCAGCGATTTACTGTAATGCTATGCAAAAGAAAATGATAGGAGGAGGAGGAACTTAAGGCTTTGTGCATCTCGCACAATTTGCAGAAGTCTTTTAAGGGGAATACAGAAGTCTTGAGTTTTTCTTCCTCGGTACCACCACGCAGAGTTGGAACAAAAACGAAGGCAAAGCAGTTTAAGTGCAAAGCTCTTTTCAGGCCAGGCTTGCAGCAGTAGCTGAGAAACTTTCATTTGTTGCAACCTCAGCTATCACATGCTTCAATCCTGGAACTGTGCCACCCTTAGACCTGTGGGAGAGGCAAGACAAAAATATATTTCACTCTGGGGTTTTCACTGGAGTTTTGGCATTGAGGCATTGGATGACAAGGAAACCTTACAGTGTGTTCAAGGATAATTTTAATTTCTACAATACAATGTATTTAGAATTTGATCTTGTAGAGCAGAAGCACGGTGGGCAACATCATTTATTATATTAACCAAAGCATATATTATACAGGCTTTGTACATTATATAGAGATTTCCCAGTTACTATACAAGATAGAAAGATTACCTAGTGATGAAATAGTACAATCCAGAAAGCCAGTTGGTGAAGAACAGAACCGGAGCCAAGCTTTTACACATTTCGGTAAGCATTTATTCGCAGAGGTACACATTACAAGTGTGCACCTCCTAACTCAGCCACCACATTGTCAGTCTGCATCTATTTATAGGGGCTCAAGTAAATCCCCAGTTAGTGCCCACCAACTGCATGTAATTAAACACGAGTATACGATTAATACATAGAGGTGATATATTACGAATCTGAAAATATGAGAAATAGGAGCAGGAGTAGTCCATTTAGCCCCTCAAGACTACTCTCCAATTTAATAAGATTGTGGTGGATCCTTGACTTCAACTCCACTTTTCTAACTTTGATTCCTTCAGAATCCAAAAATCTATCAATTTCAGCCTTGAACATACTCAGCAACTGAACTCTCTGGAATAGATAATTCCAAAGTTTCACAACCCTCTGTAAAAAAGTTCTCCTCATCTCAGTTTAAAACAGCCGTCTCCTAACTCTGAGGCCTGGATTTCACTCCCAGGTTGGGAGAAAGTACCCCGGTTGTTTGGGTTTTTGGCCTGGGCTGGCAGGGTTTCCTGGGAGTCTGGCTGGGAAACCCCAGGATGAGTGCAGAGGATGCCAGGTAAAGAGATGGGCTGGGTGGAAGGCCTAACTTGGTGGATGGCACTGTATCAACGTTTTTTTCCAAAAACCATAAAAACATAAAACAGCCCTCCAGCCCTCACCCCTCATACGCCCTCACCACCCCCCCAACACACATTCCCCATGCCCTATCCATGCCAAACCCATGCCATGTCCTATCACCATGGCCCCCATACCCTCCATGCCAGCTTATGCTCCTCTACCCTCTGGCCCATGCCCCTCATACCCTCCATGTCAATCAATGACCTTCTGCCTATCCGCCATGGCACCTTATACCATCCATGCCAATCTTTTCCCCTCCACCCACACCCAAGGCCCCTCAGCACTTCCATGCCAACCTATTTCCCTCCATGGCCCTTTACAGCCCCTGTGCCAACTTAGTGCTCACTCATACCAACTCATGCCCACCCACCCACCACACTTTGCCCTTATACCTACTATGCCAACTCACCCAATATCCACACGGACAGGCTTCAGGACCCATGCTGCAATTAAATTTTTAAAAAAGTTCCAAGTGTCTATTGTAGGTTTTATTTTGAAAAAACTCATTCATAAAAACCCATTTACTACATTTACATTCCTTCAACTACATTGTCCCTTATAACAACAAACATTTTATCCAATTGCATTAAACCTTATAAAACCAAGCATTGGTATTCATCGTCCCACTTCAAAGAGTTCTTAACCACCTTGGAACTGCCAAATAAAACTGTTAAATGATAGGTACCCTACTATGATAATGAACAGTTGTAAAATCAGTAATTATGCCCAAATCCAGAAACCCCAGGCTAATGTCAACAGACAGAGCAAAATAGCAAGCAATCATTTTTGTTAAAACTCTGGGCAGACTTTTCAAAGAATTAAATGAGAGGAGATTTAAATGCCTTGACAGCTTCAATTGTCAGTTCATCTTGATGCTTTTGACAGATGTTTACAGCAGTTCCAATGAGTTCATGTACATTTTAGACACATTCATGCTTACTTTTAGTAATCCCAAAGGGCACCCTATCTACCCAAAAAGGCACCTGACCTCGCCCAAAGGTGTCCCCGGCCATATCCGAAGGGGTGGCTTACCTATCCAAAAGCGTACCCTGGCTATCCAAACGAATTCACAAAGTTCAGACCTGGTCCTCCTGGGTTAATCTGCACATGTCAGGTTTTAGCCACCTTTCACACCAAAATCACATGAGTGGAGGCGGCTGCTGATTTTGTCGGGCAGCTGCCTCCCCGAAATGTGCACACGTGGAACACGACCCGATCCCATTCCCGCTGCAGCAAAAACGGTTGGTGCCATTTTTGGGGACGGTACTTCCGATTTTCAGGCTCTCCATCGGTGTGAAAATCCAGGCCTCAGACTCTGCCCCTTAGCTCTAGACTCTCCAGCCAAGGGGAAGAAACTTCTTGGCATCTACCCTGTCAAAGCCCTCTCAGAATCTTACACGTTTCAATGCGAACCCCTGTCATTCTACTCAATCCTCATAGTACAACTCTTTCATCCCAGGAACCAATCTAGTGAACCTTGACTGCAACCCCTCGTAGGCAAGCTTACCTTTCTTTCAGCACGAGGACCAAAAACTGCACACAGTACTGCAGGCTTGACCTCACACCTGAATAATTGCCGAAGGATTACCTTATTCTTATATTTCAACTGCCTTGCAATAAAGGTCAGTGCACCATTTTTAATTGCATTTCTAATTGCTTGCAGTATATGCATGTTAACTTTTTGTGTTTCTTGTACAAGCACACAGAAATCCCTCTGAGCAGCAACATTTAATTGTTCCTTACCAGTTTTAGAAATACTCTGTTTTATGCCAAAGTGGATATCCTTACATTTCTTCACATTGTTTATGAACCTGGACCAGATCCTCCAATTTGTATTACCATCTGGCCAGGGACCAGTAAAGCATTGTTTAAAGTGGACAAAATTTGAAACCCCAGGTATTTGCTAAGAGAAAAAAGCCACAAGATTCCATGTTTTTTAAACAAAGCAAAATAAGCTTTATTAAACACAGTCAGAAAAATAAAACAATTTACAATGCCTATCTTATACTCTAACATTCAGAATCAACATGAGGTACATGTGAGCTAACAGGCAAACTGTGAGTGAACAGGCCACCCTGCACAATAAATGGCAAATGCGACCAAGACAGATCCCATGGATTTCTCAGCAACCCCCCCAGGCATCCGTGTTCACCATGGGTTACACGATCTCATTAAAATTCTGTCTCCCTTATGAGAGTCTTATACAAGTCTTCACCCTTTCCTTTTGCTCTAGCCTTGGAATTCCCTCCAAAAGTCACTCTGACTTGGACTTCATGAATGACTTGCTCACCTCCTTGAACTTCAATCTTGTCTCCCGAGACTATGTTCCCTGGGTTCCCAATTCTGTACTCCAGCCTCTAAATACTGTCACAATTTCTGCTCTTTAATAACCCGTTGCTTCTCTAAGCTGGCACTGCCCCTGAATTTCACCAGTCTCCAATCTCCCCAGTTCCCAGGTCTTTTACTGAGCCCTAACACTCTCCAGCACAGAGCCAGCAAAAGGCTTCCACAGCTTCTTTTGAGCCCCAACTGCACAGAGCTACCAAATATCGTGCAGGGCATCTACTGAGCCCTAATCCTCTCCAGCATGGAACTAGCAACCTTCTGCCACCTTCTCTGCTCCTCAGGGCTTTTCCTGAGGCCTGACTGCCTGGAGACTGATAGCCCAGCTCCTCAGAGCTGACAGCAGCACTTTAGCTGCTTGGAGCTTCTTCTCCTGCTCCTGACTCTCTCTCTCTGACTACAATTGACTGACTTTAAAACTCCCCTTCACTGACCCTTGAAATGGTCTGCGTGGCCTATCAAAACACTTGCCGAGGGTCCTGCCTTTGTTACTAGGCAGGGTCATATGTAACAAGGATTGAAACATCCTGTGCCCTGAAAGTTACAATTTCAACTGCTGCGAGCCTACAATTCGCCCCGGAACAAAAAAAAATATAATTTCATGGCAACATTACACTCCGAGCAGAAACATCCCAGATTTCCACTCAGTGCGGTAGCGGGCGGGATGAAGGACGTTTTACCCGCTGGCTGCAATGGCAGCCTCTCACACCGCATTGTCCCATTCTCACCTCATTGATTACGCGGCCACGGGAAACACACCGTCTTGATTGGAAGGCGGTCTCCGATTTGCTTGCCATGCCGTCACCTTGCTGCTTCCTCAAGCAGGGCACCATGTTTAAACTGCAGCTGCGCGCACATTTCTCAATGCTTGCAGCCCAGGAGAACACCGGTGAAGACATGGCCCCAAAAGCCAAGACGAGCGCAGCCTGCCCCCGCGCCCCCCCAACCCCGATTCAGTGGCGTGTCCCTGGGATGCCTTCTGGACACCATGGAGGCCCGCTTCGAGGTCCTCTACACCCACTCTGGCCACAGGAGGCTCATCAGTCTCACCACTCCGGTTTGGTATGCAGTGGCAGAGGTAGTTAGTGCTGCACATAAGAGGTCAGCCATATAAGAAAGCAGATGAATGATCTCACCTGTGCCGCCAGGGTAAGGCAACCATCTCATCACCCCAAAACGCACACACTCACAAGCCCATCACACATTCACTGGCATCACATTGACTGCTAGCTCAAGGGACTTCACAACTCACCCTCTCACGCAAACCCTCACATCAGCATCTGGCCTCGTTTCCTCTGGAAGCTGCATCTTCAGCCCTCACCACCTTGAGACCACTTGGTACAAATCAGCATGTGCCCCCACACACACACCCGGGGACACCCCACTTCCCCAGTGTAGCCCTCGCCCGGCAGCCTCTTCCCTTGCTTGAGCCCACACCTCCCCCTTCCCCAAGCAAGCCCTAGCCCTGCAGCCATTGAAATGCCACCCCTGCTGGTCTGGGAGGTAGAGACCTGCCCGTGAGCCCCCTTAAAAGTGACGTGGCGCCGTCTGTGAAGTCTGGTGCCAGTGACTGCGAGTGCTGCCTGAAGAAATGTAGGCAATCAAGCTTCGAGGTCCTGAGTGAAGTGCAACTCGCCAGGTGCACGCCGCTGATGTACAGTTGTGAAACACATCGGTTTGCAATCACGCCAGTGTGCCCAGATGATCCAGCGCAGGGGGATGATTCCGGGCTTATAATGATATGCAGATGTATTAAAATGAAGCTCCTGATGTAAGGAGGCAGGAAATGTGGCCCGTCGTTGATGGGCGGAGCGGATGATGGCAAACTGGTTTCACAATGGCTTAAAAACGATTTTTGGCCTTCCTGGCATATTGTCCACTCACGTCCGCCATCTTGCTCAACGTCAACGGGCACAGAAAGTTCCGCACTCCATCTTCCACCTTCTTGCCCGCTCATTTATCCAGTCTATATCCCTTTGTATCCTCCTCGAAGCTATCCTTCCCATAAAGACCGTTGTCACTGTACATTGTAACGATTGCAACTGTCTCTTATCCAGAACTCCGACAAATCGGGTAGAAGTTCATTTTGGTTAATGGGAGATAATGTCTTGTCCACCTGCTGCATGCTTCACCTGATACTCAGTGGAACTGAATATCAGATGGGGCTTATTAACAGACAGCCCATGTGATACTGCCCATTTTGTGCTATGGAAGAAGACGAGTTCCTGTGTGATTATATAATGACAGCATGCTTGAGGATTTAATTTCCTTTGGTAGTGCAGTACTTAACACATTCATGCAAAATGATTTTTTGTGCTGTTTGTTGGTACAAATATGTCAGTTTGACAGTTCTTCTCCCATTGAGTCAGATGGAGGTGGTTAAAATCCTCCTCCAATGCATAACCCAGGCCAGAGCTCCAGGAGTGTTGTATTCCTCTGGTCCTTCAGATGAGTTGCTAAATTGAAGCCTGTCTACTTACTCGAAGATCAATGTTGATGATCCCATGACACTAATCAAAGAACAGAGATTATCCCAGCCAATTTTCCTTCTTCAACCAAAAAACAGATTTACTTTTCTTTCATCCCATTGCCCTATGTGGGACCACGCTGTGCGTAAAATGGTTTGCAGTTTTTGCCCACGTAATACTATCCACTGCACTTTAAAGTGAATCTTTTCTGAGAGAAATGCTTTGGGATGTTTCTGAAAGAAGTGAAAATGTGCCCTCACTGTTTGAACTTGCCAGTAACCTGTTTAAATGGGTTAAAGGCTGTAAACAGGAATTGTACATGGGAGCACTGAGCATTAAACCACTTGCTAGAATAATGAAATAAGGATTATCACTCTGTTCTCAACTGTGCCAATGAACAAATAGGGAGTCTAGCACATGTCAAATTAAGATAGTGGTAATAGATGATGATCTGCAACAGACTGCATAATAACTTCTTTCCCATTAAAATACTGGAAAGAAAGCCAATTCAGTTAAAGTGCTATTGCCATTACTTTTCTTATCCAGTACTAGTTTCTTGATAATTTTAACATGCAAAAACTTCAGATCATGAACTTTCCTGCAATGTCTTGAGTGCCTGGGATGAGTAAACATAATCTGTAGTTTAACGAAAATGTGACTTTTGTCCTTCAGTTAAATGATTCTTGGATCTATTTTGCCAAAAAGAGCATTAATTACCAAATGGCATTAATAATTCCAAAACAAAAATAAGAATAAAAATACCTGGAAAAACTCAGCAGGTCTGACAGCATCTGCAGAGAGGAACACGGTTAATGTTTCGAGTCTGTATGACTCTTCAACAGAACTAAGGAAAAATAGAGGAGAAGTGAAATATAAGCTGGTTTAAGTGAGGGGAGGGTGGGGTGGGACAAGTCGAGCTGGATAGAGGGTCAGTGATAGATGGAGATAACCAAAAGATGTCACAGACAAAAGGACAAAGAGGTGTTGAAGGTGGTGATATTATCTAAGGAATGTGGTAATTAAGGGTAGAAAGTAGGACAAGCAAGGTACAGATAGTCCTAGTGGGGGTGGGGTGGGGTGGGGTGAAGGAGTTGAAATAGGCTAAAAGGTAGAGATAAAACAATGGATGGAAATACATTTAAAAATAATGTAAATAGGTGGGAAAAGAAAAATCTGTATAAATTATTGGAAAAAAGGGAGGTGATCGGAAAGGGGGTGGGGATGGAGGAAAGAGTTCATGATCTAAAATTGTTGAACTCAATATTCAGTCTGGAAAGCTAGTCGGAAGATGAGGTGCTGTTCTTCTAGTTTGCATTGAGCTTCACTGGAGCAATGCAGCAAGCCAAGGACAGACATGTGGGCATGAGAGCAGGATGGAGTGTTGAAATGGCAAGCAACAGGGAGGTCTGGATCATGCTTGCTGACTGACTGAAGGTGTTCTGCAAAGCAGTCACCCAGTCTGCGTTTGGTCTCTCCAATGTAGAGGAAACCGCATTGGGAGCAACGAATGCGATAGACTAAATAATTCCATCCAGTGTTAAGGTGCTAGCTGAGAGGGGTTCAACTAATTCTGCAGTGCTAAGAGTATTTGTTGCAGTACCTTTAGATGATTGTCCCTTTTATTCAAGATATTTCAGAATGACACACTGCGCCATTGAATAGAATTTGTGTTTATCTAGCAGGGTAGGTGTTACTCGCTGTGTAAATTTATTGAGTCTTTATCTATGATGTATCAAGGTATAATGCTTTCCTGAAGGTGTGAACAGCTGGATTACGTATAATATCCAAGAACAAGGCCATCTGGTGCACAGGTTGAGCAATTACCTGCACCTTTTTGTGTGTAAAACATGAGTTATTGGGAGAGCTGGAAGCAAGTTAGGAAACAGCAGTGTAATACATAAACACTGGGAATTTCCTTGGGAGTTCCCCAATTGGCTACCCTAACCTTTGGCTCAAAGTTGGCGGCAAACCTGAGTTTCCCTCAAAAGTTCTGCCGTCGGTCAGGAAGAACTTCCAAATGAAACTCCTGGCGATGTTTTTGGCATTGGAAATACAGCCTGTGTTTTTCTCCTCCAATTAGGTAAAGAACCAGAGAGATAAAATAGGTAAGAGTTAAGTTGCTAGGTACAGCATTAAATGCCCTCACATGCCGAGTAGTTCCTTTATTGAGCAACATGATGGGTCAATCCCATTCCACCTCTGGCTGCTGTAAACTTATGTTTGGATTTTCCTTTGTTAATTATTTCACAGTTAACTGTCAAAGACATTAATTAAGCATTATTGAATTCCATTGTCTTTTTCCCCCTTTGCATAATAACTCGTAGAGACAGATTTGCACAGAGCTGTGGTTAGAACGAAAAGATAGGTTTGTGCCATCTCGGGGAGCATTTTGTTCAAACTTTTAAGTAGACTATAGTGTCCGTGAGAGGATTAATCAGATGACCCTGACCTCCCTCCTAGTGTGCATCTGGAGGAGCTGCCTAATTCTCCTGGTGTCTGTTCATCCATCGGTAAACTGGGTCCTTGAGTTAATTAGAAAGAGATGGTGAAACAAAGGTTGCAGAACCCAGGCTGTGTCAAAGCAAAGGCAAGAAGAAAGAGTCTAAGGTTTCTCTCAGTAATCATAGCTTTCACTTGTTCTATGGTATTCTCTTAATCACCTGTCAAAGTTACGCAATAAGTGAGTCTTAAAGACTTCATTTAATCTGCTTAATTTGGAAGAAATGGGGCTTTTTTTTTGCACATTAGCTGACTGAACAACAGGGAACAGCTAGAGACAAACGTAATGAGGACACATGTCTCAGAAAATTAAACTTGGTAGATATTGAGAGCACAGAGAATCCCTGAAGAATCTGTACTGGAGGAGCAAAGGCCCTGCTGTGAGGCTTGCCAGTGCACAGTGCATGTTCCAACATTCCTGGTTCAGCAACCAATAGTTCTCTTTTGATCCAAAGAAGGGGCTAATTTGCAGGCAATGCTGGGTTTAAGTGAGTTTGGTACGCAAGATAAATAGGAGGTTAGGTTTGTTGCTGAATTGAATTCTCAAACTGCTACAGAATGTTCCTGCTCTTGTAGCCCTGAGCTGAGCATGGAGATCTGGCTAAGTGCCAGGCATGTGGGGTGCTGTTCCAGTCATATCTTAGAGGGGTCTCAATGTATATACCTCAATGCTTTACAGGTGACTGCGATATCCTTGTAATGGAATGGATGGACGCATGATGATTCATCAAAAGCGATTACATTTTGATAAGATTAGAAGGACTGGGTTGGGTGCAGGGGGCAGTGGGTTAAAATGGAGCATTAGTTTTGAATCTGACTTAAAGTGATCGCTGTGATGATGGTAAGATCTTGAAGTTAGTTTAGTCGCTCAAAATTCAGTTGCTCAAAATCCACACAGCTACGGCTGGGGTTTTCCCTGCTCACTGGCATCGAGCATGTTCGGTGACGTGAGCGGACAATATGGTGAGAAAGCCAAAATTCAGCATCACTACGTCATGAAACCAGTTGGCGATCGCCCGCTCCACTCGCCAATGGCGGGCTGTGTTCCCCGCCATCGGACGTTGGGAACTTCATTGGAATACAACAGCTTTTCATTATAAGGCCAGCCCACCGGATTCATCCCCCCACTCGTCCACCCATGTTGGCGGGAAAACACGCCGACGTGTTTCACAACAGCATATACAAGGCATCCACTTGGCAGGCTGTGCTTCGCTCGGGATTTCAATGTCTGTTTGCCTATCTTGCTTTGGGCAGCACTCGCAGTCATTAGCGCCAGGCTTCACAGACAGCACCGCATCACTTTTAGGGGGGCTCATGGTAGGTCTCTACCTACCAGACCAGCCATATGTGGGAGGCTTTTCAGTGGCTGCAGGGCAAGGTCTTTATCGGGGAAAGGGGAGAAGTGGCCTCAGGCAAGAGAAGATGCTGCAGGACGAGAGCTGTACTGGGGAAGGAGGGTATCCCAGGGTGTGTGTGTGTGTGGGGGCACATGTTGATCTGTGTGAGTGGTCTCAAGATGGTGAAGGCTGAGGAGGCAGTCTCCAGAGGAGATGAGGCCAGATGGACATGTGAGGGTACGTGTGTGACAACGGGTAGTGATGTCCTTTGAGCTGGCAGTGAGTGAGATGGCAGTGAATGTGTGATGGGCTTGAGTGTGTGAGCTTAGAGTGATGAGATGGTTGCTATACCCTGGCTGCATGGATGAGATCATTCATCCTCTATCTGCATTGGATGGCCGACCTCTCCTGTGCAGCATTGGCACTGATCACCACTGCCACTGCCTTCCAAGCCAGAGTGGTAATGTAGCTGCCCCTCCTGCGGCCAGAGCGGGGGTAGAGGATGTCACAGTGGGCCTCCACGGTTTTCAAAAGGCGCTCAAGCATTGCAGTCTTCTTGCCTTCCAGGGCCAAGTCTTCTTTGCTGCAATCCTGGGCTGGAAGCACTGAGCGCAGCTGTACTTTAAATGTGGTGCCTAGCGGGATGAAACGGCGAAGTGAATGAGAACCTGCCTGTCATGGAAACGCATATCCTGGAAATGCATAAGTACTGCAGTGGGTTTGGGGTGATACGGTGTGAAAACCCACCATCACAGCCGACTGGTAAAATAGCATTTTACCTGCCTGCCACCACACTTAGTGCAAACCTGGGATGATTCTGCTGTATATCTAACTAAACACCAAATTGGCAGCTTGACTCAAAGAGGCCATATCGTTGATATGAGAAATGGGAAAAACTCACATTGGTGGTGTGATGATTTACTGAGATTGAGGTGAGGGCACTTCATTAGAGCAGTGCAGAGTGAGTCTTATTCTATATGCTGTCTATTTTATGTCGACCTGGCAATGCTTAATGCAGGTAACCCGCACAGAAAGATTAGAAACTTATTCAATTTTGAACATTGACATCCTTGACTTTGAAAAGCGCAAAACCCTTTCCCCATCTATCATCAATAATGACATTTGCGTAAGTCATGTAAGGTTCTCACATAAATGTGAAAGTTAGTCTAACATGTAAAGGAAAGGGAAGTGTCGGATTTGCAATGGAGAAGATTTTGGTCAGGATGACAACACATCTCTCACATACACAATCTTAGAGTACGCAAATGACTCAGGAGCTCAGCAATATGTAACTAATTATTCTCACTTTCCTTCTTTGTCACTGATTGAGCTTTGATTGGAATTCGCATTGCAGTATGAATGAAGTCAAATGCAATAGCAACTACCAGATTCAGACCTGATTGAGTGCGAAGTTGAAGGGGTAGTGTGGACGGAGGGTTTCACATTCTTATTAAACCAGGATAATTCGGTTGTGGTTTTGCTTCTTTTGTGTTCTGTGGTGAGGGGTGGAGGGAAATTCTCTGCCATCTCACCCAAAAGTTTAAGCACTTAGGCCAATCACTGCCTCAGCACAGAGTGGATTAAGCACCCCCCTCCCCTCACCTCAACCTGTTGCCTGCATCTTCTCTGCTTGACGTAGTGTCAGCAGCACAGGACCTGGGGACCCAATGCAAGATGTGTTGTCATCCTGACCAAAGTCTTCTTCATTGCAAATCCTACACTTCCCTTTCCTTTAAATGTTAGACTAACTTTCACATTTACGTGAGAACCTGACCTGACTTAAGCAAATGTCCTTACTTGATGATAGATGGGGAAAGGGTTTTGTGCTATTCAAAGTCAAGGATGTCAAAGCTGAAAATTGAACACGTTTCTAATCTTTCTGCTTTTTGCCTACTCACTGCCACTTCCGGGGGATGCCACGTGGAGATGCATAGTGTTGACTCAGGGGAGCAGTGGGTAAATGAGGCAAAGGGCTTTGGAGGCCCCGGGGACATGCCTACTGAAGGCTTCCATGTCAGCTGAGGTCTTCTGTGGAAGACCTCAATCAGGTCTTTCTGTGCTTTTTTGCCTTTTATGTGCTTTGTCAGGTCCTGGGTTGCTGCAACAGCATTTCCAATGGAGTTTTCTGACCAGCCCCTGGTAAGCTCCTTCTTGATAATGAGAATCTTGCTGAGATCCCATTGTGCACATTTAATAAGCTCAGACTCAGGAAAGCAGCTTCACGCTAAGAAGGAGTGGGTCAAAATACCGTCCCAAAGAGGAATATGTGGCTAGTTACAATTTTATAACAAAATCATAAAGCTATTCAGGAAATAAGGAGCGGACTGTTATTTACCCAGGGGCTTAAGAAATCTGCTGTTTCCTGGTGTGTAGTTACCATTTTGATTTTTTTTGCTTTTATTACTTATTCATTCCTGGAATGTGAGCATCACTGGCAAGGTCAGCAGTAAAGAGATTTTGGATTTGTTTTCAAGATGGAGGTAAAGTAAACAAAAATTCTAACTAGATTATGTTAATGTAACTTCTCATGCATTTTCTGAATTTGGTTATGAGCCTAATGCTGTTTCTCATGCCTAATCCACAGTATGCCACAGTCATCATCACTAGCCTTTGTGGCTACTGCATTTTGACCCTCGTACAAAATTGAAACAAAATGCTCTCCTAAATTTGATTTTTGAAGCATTTATACACCCAGCCACATCAGGAGCAGCAGACATGATTTGCATTGGATCTCTCATTGTGCCAGAAACAGAACTTCTCCCCATCTCTCGCTCTCTCTCTCTCTCTGTACCAGGGAATTACATGTGCGGTATATCCCTCTCTCTGTCTCTCTCTCTGTCTCTCTCTCTCAGTGGGACTAGATAATTTGGAAATTTCTCTATCAGATCCAGGCAAAGGGATGGAAAAATGTTCAAAGCTGCAAAAAACTGATTTTTCCTCAGGTTGTTAAAAATTGCTGGTGGATATTGTGTGTCTCAGTTAAAAGGCTTTGATTGGCGTATCTGGTTATCATGTTACACACTATGCATAAAGGGGATGAAATCGGTCTATGTCAGCAGTGCAAAATGGGCTTTTAGTAAACTAGCAGTTGATGTTTCACCGCACCAGTTTTATTTTCAATTGACTTGGAAGATATTGCCACAACTTTCAATTTCAAACCAAGTAAAAGTGACAATGAGAGTAGGAAACAGGTCTCCAAAAAGAGTTTGAACTATTGTTCTCTGAACTTCAGTGGAAGGGGTGAAAAAAATTGGCTGGTTTGCTACAAGCCCCATTTTGCCCGTACTAAAAGTCATAGGGCAGAATTTTCGGGTCAGCGAGTGGGGGCGGGACCCGCTTGGCGACGTATAAAATGACGCGCGGTGATGTCGGGAGGGCGTCCCGATGTCGTCGCGATATTTCGTTCGGAGTTGGCTGCGCACCTCCCCCCCACTCTGGAAATGTCAACGGCCAATGAAGACCATTACGAAATCATTTAAAGCAGTTGAGGATGCTGCCCACCCGACCTTAAGGTTGACAGGCAGGTGAAGAGCATTTTTCTTGGAACCTCATCGGGCGGCATGAGGTTTCATGAAGCGTTTATAAATTGAATAAAAATTTTTTAAAATTCATTGACATGTCCCAGCTCATGTGACACTGTCACACGAGGGGTCATGTCTTAACATTTTTTCTTTCCTTTATTCAGCTTTTTAAAACTTAAACTAATCTCCCTGAGGAGAATTCTCCCAATAATCGATAATTGTCGACTCTTACTCCTTCTGGTGCCAATTAGTGTTGCTAAGGGAATAGTCCCAAACTAGGAATTCACAGTTAATGACGCCTTCACAGATTAATTTTAGAAGATTATTTGTTGTGTTGCATTAATGACACCACAATAAAATTAAGAATTGCAAGACTGATATTGGAAAAGGAAAATATATTTTTCTGAACTTAGAAACGTCTGAGGTTTTTTCTTTAAATTTATCAAGTTTCCATTGGTGTTAAAAGGACTGATATGCGCCATTATCGTAACATATACTGGGTATCTGTGCTGACATTTTTGATAATTTGTTGTTTCTGTTTCTCCTTCTATTTGCTTGTGTTAATGTTGCATCTAAATAAGCCAATGCAAATTCTCTATCTAAAAGCTATCTGGCATGAGATTTAAACACAGCTTAATTTCATCGATGCAATAGCATCCCCTTCTTCCCAGCTTAGTCCTCCACTACTGAGACCCCCATTCACACCTTTCATACCTACCGGTCTCCTATCCTCACACAAATTCCTAGTTATCTGGAAGCTAGCCACTCACACTCCACTCTGTACCAAGTCCTTGCTGCCCCTGCCATTGCTAGCTTCCATCAATGGGGGCACATAGATTTCAATGTTCTTATTCTTGTCTATAACTACCTCACTGCCTTGCCTCCCCCTATCTCTGCAACGATCTGCAGTCCTACACCCCAACTCTTGCTCTCTGCTCTTCAGACTCTGTCTGTTCATTCTCTCCAACCACCACTGCACCCTCACACGCAGAGTCTTTAACAATGATATTTCAGTCCTCTGGAGCCCCCCTACGGTCCTTTGGTGTGCCACATATCACCCCAATTTCAAATGCCTTCTCTAAACCTACCTTCTTAACTGCACCTTTAACCGCTTTACCCAATCCACTGCTTAATTTCCTGCTTGGTGCCTGGTCCTTGTTTCTAAAGCACTTCAGGGTACTTTACCAATTTAAAGTACTGCTGTTCGTAATGTTTAAAAATCCACTATTGGTAAAGTAACTGGAGGAGCTTGCAACCCCTTTAAAAACTGTCATCCAAGTCCTATGAATCTGAGTGACATTTCTAATGTTTTGAAACTGTCAGACCTACTGAGTTTTTTCCAGGCATTTTTGTTTTTGTTTCAGGTTTCCAGCATCTGCAGTATTTTGCTTTTGACAAAATATGAATGATGTATTAGTGAATTTGCAACATTCTTTAAAGAATTAATGTATATAAGCCATTCTCCAATATGTTGCATTTTGACACAAGGAAAATCTCATGTAATGGTATCAAGTAAACAATCTAATTTTTGCTTTTTTGGTTATTGCGATCTTATGGAAATCAATTTATGGAAGGACGTGCCGAAAAGCAATCAAAACAATTTCCTGGACTGAACAAAAAGTATAAGTTGTGGTACACAATAGGTTAAAAATGCATTTTTGTTTTTTTTTTTAAAATGTGAACATCCCCCTCAACAGACATAAAAAGTATTCACGTCTAAACCATTCTCCATTTTTTTCCCTATCTGTGTACGATTTAAACTTGATGCATACATAATTATTGCAAACTGGCTGAATGGAAATGGTCTGTGTAAAGACATTAAAGACCCTACTTTATCTGAATTGGTTGAAAAAGCAGATGTTCTCTTCAACGCCTACTAGAATCAATTTGTTACGAGGGCACAAAGTGGTAAAACATGCTTTGTGGCTGCCTGCCTGGGTAGTTTTGAGATCCCTCAGGGCTATTTAACATCAGAAGTGTTTGTTTTGCACTGTAGAAGGCACAGCTTTAATTGTTGGTATAGCAGGCTATGGCAGAGTGAGTGAAGGTCGATTGTTTGCTTCGCTCCGTGTACTTAAATCCTCTTTTCAAGTCTATTCACTGACCTATTTATTTTACACTGTCAGTCTCTGGTTTTAGCCTCACATTCCAAGTTGTTGCGTGCTGTTTTTTTTTGAAAAACGAGTTAAGTTTGGGTGAATTGTTACTCGACTGAGACATCGAATAACTCCCATTAAAGTTTCAATTTGAATTACACCTGTCCCAAAGCCCCTTTGTAGTTCGGAGCCCTGTGCAAATGCTCAACACAATTCTTTTTCGGCAAACAAAAATGGACAAGAAAAGAATTTATTGGCGCATGACAAGATTCAGTAGCATTCAAAAGTGTGTCTGTCCTGTTTTGTAGTGTTATGTGAATTCCATTACTCTCTATCAAAGGCCAAAGAATTTTGAATTCATTTGTTTAAGGATTTGCGCAAGATTACTTTCCAGCTCAGTAATGTTTCAGATCTTTATAGTGCTAACCTAAAGGGGCTATCCAGCTGCAAAATTTATTGTAGATGAGTTGTTTTATGTCTGGAACCATTTTTATTCAAACCAAGGCATTGTTCCCTAGGGATAATGATTGCCTGCAAACTAACCATTACCAATATATTTCTGTAACATTTATTGCAAAGTTTTGGTTGATTCTGACACTTAGAACATTTTAAATAAACATTTTGCATCTGGTACCCCAACAGCCCATCATGCAAACAAAAAAAGCTTGGGCAGCACCACCGTTAACTAATTTAAGATTGATTTGCAACCACCACCTTCTCAAATAGGAGGGGTAAAAGCCCTAAAGGAGAGGAGTGGAATACATGGATGAGAGGAGGATTTTGTATGACGGCTTTTGATATCAAAATGCAGGTAGTAAAAGTATTGGCATGTCAACTGTGCATGATTTGTTAAACGTACAAATGCCGTTCAGCCATTCATGAAAGGCTGGAGAACTTGAAGAGGAAAGAAATAATTTATATTTATGGTGCCTTTCATGACCTTAGGACATCCCAATGCACTTTATAATGAATGAAGTACTTTTGAAGTGTAGAATACTATTGTAATCTAGGAAACATGGCCCACGTTTTTCACACATTAAGGTCCGGCAATACCAACGAAGTTACCATCAGATAATATGTCCTTGGTGATTTTGATTGTGGGATAAATATGGGCCAGGCCAGAAGAAAAAAAAAATTACCCTGGTCATCTTCAAAACGGTACCATAGAATCCTGTATATACCTGAGAGGGCAGGTGGGCCTCAGTTGAAAGATGGCATCCAGTGAATTATTTCCTCTGTTCTGCACTAGAGTCAACACAGCTTTGTCTCAAGTCGTTGGAGCAGGATGTGAACCCACAACCTCTGACTCTAGAAGTGAAAGTGCTGCCACTGAGCTATATGGCTGACATAATTGGCTTTGTGGTAGCACATTTTGGCTTACCTCTCTGAAATCGACAGTCAGCTGTCCTTGATATATTGGTGGGAGTAGGGCTGACATCCATCATCTGTTTCTGTACCTTGGCCTGAGACTTTGTTTGTGGCATCTCTGATCATTTTTTTTTTCTGTTTTTGTGAGTGCTATTCTTGTGTGCAGTTCTGTGGATGTGCCTGTGAAAGATAGGTCAGGAGTGTGATGAAATACTCTCCACTGGTCTGGATGAGTGCAGCTCCACCAACACTCATGAAGCTTGGCATACCCAGAAAAAACATTCACTCCCACCATCAACGACACATTGTGGTGTCTACAAGATAGACTTCAGAAACTCACCAAGGCTCCTTAGACAGCACCTTCCAAACCCATGACCACTACCATCTAGAAGGACAAGGGCAGCAGATACATGGGGACACCACCACCTGGAAGTTCCCCTCCAAGCCACTCACCATCCTGACTTGGAAATATATCATCGTTCCTTCACTGTCACTGGGTCAAAATCCTGGAACTCCCTCCCTTACAACACTGTGGGTGTATCTACACTGCAGGGGCTGCATTGGTTCAAAAAGGCAGCTCACCACCCCCTTCTCAAGGGCACTTAGGGCTGGGCAATAAATAGTGGCCTAACCAGTGATGCCCACATCCTGTGAATGAATTAAAAAAAAGAAAAACACTGATGGAAGGGAGGCTTGATAGCTGGGCTGGTGAATCTCTTGTCTGCATTCTTTAGTGGTCACATTGTCTGCTGAGGTAGGAAGTCTTCTTGGCGTCCTTGTCACCTTTGCTTGGGAAAGTGCTGTTTAATCTGGGCTAGGGCATGTTGGCTTGATTTTAGAGGGATTTCTGATGCTGCCCTATTTGCTTGTGGGGGCCAGGGATGTGTTGTTACTTGGTGCACAGCAGTGTACTCATTCAATGTGGGAATGGGAGCTTTTAGGAGGTGGCACATCTTCCAGACGTTGATCCCGCAGTATGATTTTTTTTCAGCAAGGTTGCTGTTTCTCCATTCTGGTTTCGGGAGTGCAGGATCAAATGTCCAGGGCATCAGCTGACCTTGACTGTTCTGATGTGGAGTAAGCTTATGCACCCACTTTGCAGAACTCCACTGCACCCGACTCCGATGCCAGGAGCACTTTGATCGAGGCTGGGACTGCTGGAGAGACTAAAAAGCTTGGGGAGATGCATTTCACCTTATGTTCCAAATACCTTGAAAGTCCTGGTCGTGACTTAGGCAAAGTTAAGCTTGGTTTCCACTAAAATTGTGCTTCAACTCCAGTTACAAATGAAAACTCCCTATCGCATCAGCGACGTACTGCTTCTCCTGCCAGCCATCCTTGGCAGCAGTTTTCATTTCGGTTGTTGGCGGGAACAGAGCGATAGTGTGATGAAAACAGGAGTACAGAAATTACCAGCCGGCTCTTGCTGTCACTCTGCCGACTGCCATGTTGATCAGGACCTGGATATAGGCAGCCAGAGGTCCTGCCTGACAGGTGCTTCATTAAAGTGTGTAAATCAGGGCTTTCTGACATCAATATGATCCAGGTGTTAAAGTCATTAACATTTGTATGAAAAGTCTGGCTAAAACTATACAAGGCACTAGTTAGACCACACCTAGAATACTGTGAACAGTTTTGGTCCCCTTATCTAAGGAAAGATATACTGGCATTGGAGGCAGTCCAGAGAAGGTTCATTAGGTTGATCCCGGGTATGGAGGGATTTTCTTATGAGGAGAGGTTGAGTAGGTTGGGCCTGTACTCATTGGAGTTTAAACATTTGTATGGAATACCAGCCCAGCCGACTTTCAATTTAATTGAAGTTATTGGAAAGGGAAATCAGGGGCAAGTAATGGGCAGCCAATCCACAACCAACAATTTATCACTTATGTTGAAAGTGAAATTACCCTTACAACATCTCAGGTGTTTCCTGAGGGAGTAAAGGATCAAAGGGGCCTTTGTATATTTATAATAAATACAGGTTAAAATACTTCCTATATATTTTCAATGCAGACTATTATATATCTGCTATGAATTAGAAGTAACAATGAATATGCTGAATATGATGCGCAGACAGGGATGCAGTTTCTCAAACTGTACAGATATATGTTATAGGGATAAATGTTCTCATGAAAAGTGCAATAAATGACATAAAATTTTATAGAAAACCCAATACTCCATATATGTTATAAATAATCATCCACAGTGCTTGGACTTGAATAATGAACAAGTTATTACAACTCAGAATGAATCAATTAAAGTTCTTCTGTCTTACTGCAGAATGATTACAATATGCTAACAACTGTATGTCCACCACAATGTACCATGGCTCATTCCATTTGATACACATTTGCTTCAAGCAATTTTGGCTGTTGGGGATTTCCATTCCTCTGTTGCTTCGCTCCAGGATGGCAAATCTAAACTATAGTAACTCTTTCCCTCCCCTGATTCCAGTGCAGTGTGTATCGACATCAAGTACAAGAATAGGGAAACAGCTGCTCCCTGACTAATGAATGAACTCTGTGCCTTTGCAATCATGTCAGCACCTTACGTCCTCAATCAAAAGGCATCTGTTTCCCATTTACATTGAAAATGCATATCCACACCAGCATTTTCTATATTAACTTGAACCTGAAGCAGCAATCAATTGTTTTCTGATTTATTACATTTGTGCATAGATTGAAAGCATTTATTACATTTACCATCTACAAATGAGTCATTAATTTCACTAAAGTTAAGGCTGTACAAACAGCCTGCACAAAAAGCACCTTTTACTTGCCCCATATCATGACCTGCTCTTGCCGCTCACAACTGGATAGTTCTTTAATCTTACACTTGAGAACAAAAATCTAGACTGACACTCCAGCGCAATACTGAGAGAAGAGAATTTAAGGTGACGTCCCACCTGCACTCTCAGGTGGACATAAATGGTCCTGTGGCACTATTGTGAAGAAGAGCAGGGGAGATTTCCCATGTGGTTCTGGTCACTACCTATTCCTCAACATCACAAAAACAAGTTACCTGGTCATTATCACTTTGCTGTTTTTGGGATCTTGCTGTGTGCAAACTGCCTGCCCCATTTCCTGCATTCCAACAGTGGCTACGCTTCAAAAGTATTTTGTTAGTTGTAAAGTGCCTTGGAACATCATGTGGCCATGAAAAGTGCTATATAACTGCAAATCTTTCTTTCTACAGTGCTCTCTCCACTCAGGTGACCTACACCTTCACCTCCATTAATTATCAATCTACCGACCCCTTTCCAGTGATAACCTATAGCGAACCTCTATTTTCCACTAATTTAAATTAATTTGTATCAGCTTCACTAGTTACTTTAGTTTGGTTATTCAGGGAATGGAGAGCAGGATTTTGAGTTCAGCGAGCAGGGAGGTGGCAGGGCCTGCTCACTGACGTGTAAAATGACGCCAGATGATGTCGGGCGGAACTTGACGCATGCACGAAGGAGAACACTCTCGGCTTAGGGAATCACCACCCCCTCCCTCCCCGCTTGCACTGGGATCACATAGCGCTTCCTGGCAGACGTCACGCTGGGCAGGCCATAATTGGCCGGCCCATGTAAAATGGCGGCACGCCCCCAATCAGGGGTGCTGATTGGAGGTACACCAGCACGCACCCCTCCTGAACTTCCCCGCCTCCACCCCCCATCCCCCCACCCCGGACAGGGGAAAAATTCTTCCCCAAGGGTTATGGGCAAAAAGCAGGAAAGTGGAGTTGAGGATTATCAGATCAGCCACGATCTCACTGAATTACGGAGCAGACTCGGTGGGACAAATGGCCTACTTCTGCTCCTATGTCTTATGGTCTTTGAGTCAATGCTTTCATTTCTGGGTCTTATTTAACTGTGCAGTAACCATTTGCAAGTACCTCTCTGTCCGATTGTTTTCTTCTCCTTTAAGAGTTTGCTTCAGGTGAACATGATAACTGGGATGTTCCTTCCATTCAAGGATTAGAGAACCACAGAAATTTACAGCACTGAGGATCCATTCGACCCATTGTGCACTTTCTGGCTCTTTGTAAGGGTTGTTGTTCTTTTTGTCTATAGCCCTCATCCTTGAGTAGCTGTCAAACTCCGTTCTAAAATTATTGATGGAATCTGATTCCTCCCACTTCTTGGATAGGACATTTCAGATCCTGAGAAAGTAGAGTCAAAATGTTTCTCCTCTATATTTTTTGCCAATGATTTTAAATTTATGACCTCTGGTTATTGAGCAACTTTGGGAATAATGCTTCTTTATCTATTCTATCAAGTAGAAAAGGAAGCTTTACTTAATCCAGGGTGTCAGTGGATAGGAAAATGCTGCCTTTTGAATTATTGCCTTAGATGGCCCAGTCAAGGTATTTTCTAAAATAACTCTTTAATAAGGGGATATTGGTTTCTCAAGCGTTACCCACTGAAAACAAATCAGAAGTTCCCCCTTTTAATGGGCACAACTAATAATGAGTTTAACCACGAAACTAAAGGGAACTTATAAAACTTAGAAAATGTTATTACTATTATCCGCTTATGCACTTTGACCCTTGAGATGCCTGCAGGCTGCAGAAGGCCTCAAGACTACAGGCAGACACTGCATGCTCCTTTTCCAGGGCCACCTGAATATGGACCAGGGAAGAGCTGAATGCAGCCAGAGCAATCTTCCCCACAGGCACTAGCAGACAGGAACTTAGTTTGTAGCTCTTCAGGGGATGGTGTGGCTTGGTAAAGAAGGATGCTTGTTCTATGCATAGAAGGTTACTTAATTCATTTATTCTTCTGGCAAAGGACCATTACTCTTTCCAAAAAAACCCAAGCTAGCAGAATTACAGGGCAAGAGAATCTCTTTCTAATTTCACATTAAGCAGATGAGGAAGGTTGAAAGGAGGGTAACTCATTCCCCTTCACAGTCCCTCAATCTGTTTTTTGATGGTTAAAAAGCCTTCCAGGTGATGACTGACATTCACAGGTCTCCCAATGGGCTTCTGCAGAGGTACTTCTGGCCACACATAAAGTAAATGTTGGCTAAGACCTTACATGAATATAAATCCTATTTAGTATGCAAGAGTGATCTGGGCTAAAAAGCTTATTATTACACATGGAAAGAAATGCTCAGGTCACATTAAACAGATATTGGGAACATACAATTGAAGCTTGGTTATTACAGGATTTGTGTGATTGCACTTTCCAGAACTTGTTAATAATGATACATTAAAAAATGTTGTATAAAAATATTGATTAACATGTCTTAAAAATCCTCATCCACGCAAATTGTTTCTCATACAGACAACGGTAGGACAGTCAGTGCTGTTGTATATGCGGGGCAGAATAGTCAATGTTATTATACACAGTTAGGAATGGACAGTCATGCCTGTTACTCAGAACTGGTGTGTTTGTATGCTGTTAATTCAGCTATAAATAGTCAGCTGTGGGACAATCCACTCTGTTATAGAGACAGAGGATATGACATGGGTTTTAATATGAACAAGTGGACTTGATTGAATAACACATAGCATTAATCAAAGTAGAATGCTAACTACATGGCAGAGTTTACAACCTAGCAAGGGGAGGGGTAGTTTATGAAATTCTGCTGTAAACGGACATTTGCCGCGTAACAAATGAATAGTGAAACCACAGATCAGTGTATTAGTTGTGATGATGATTAGTATAAAATGCCTCTGAGGGTTCATGTGCTGTTTATATCATGTGCGAATTTGTTAAATCCTTTAATGCTCATTTCAAATAGACATAGTGGGTTGGACAGCAGCACTAGTAAAATGAGCGTGATTCAGATGCAGGCATGATTATCAGGGGAATTCTGTTGTACACATTTTCATGGCACACAAGCAGAAAGTTGCAATGTCTGACAAACAGGAAAGTTAATAATAGCCTGACCTGCATTTAACAGGACTGCCTACACTGGCACTTCCCTGCATTTCAGTACAAATTGCAAGCTGCTACTAAATGTCTTCAGAACTGGAGCTAACCAAGTAAATAGTGTAGATATTGCAAGGATGTTTCCACTATGGGAGAATCTAGAACTGGGGGACACAGTTAAAGAGTAAGATATCTACCATTTAAGACGACGATGAGGAGAATTTTTTCTCTCTCACATGTTCGTTAGCATGTGGAGTTCTCTTCCTCAGAAAGCAGTGGGGGCTGGGTCACTGAATTTATTCAAGGCAGAGTTAGGCCAATTTTTGATAGACAAGGGAGTCAAGGATTATGCAAGCAGACAGGAAAGTGGAGTTGAGACTACAACCAGATCAGCCATTGAATGGCAGAGCAGGTTTGAAGGGCTGAATGGCCTACTCCTGCTCTGAAGTCCTTTGTGCCTATGTTCCTAAACACAGTAGGCACATGCATTCTTGGATTTGACTGAGGACTATCAATATAGTTAGCAGCCTTGACTGTATTGCATACAGGCTGGGGGTGGGGGGGCGGGGGGTGGTGCGGCATTCATTGTATGTACAATTCACAGATTTATTTGACTGCATATAAGAAACGAGCCCAGGGACACAATTTTACATTCAGCGTGCGGGAGCGCACCTGACACATCGGAACATAAAACGACGCGCGATGACCTCGGGCATGTGTCCTGCCGTCATCGCCAGGTTGCGCGATATTTCGTTCAGCAGGCGGGTGCCGGAGTCAGCCGCATGCACGCCGGTAATCGATAGGCCATTAAGGCCACTAACCAGGTAATTAAGTTGCATTTTACGCTGCCCGCCCAATCTCACGGTCGGCGGGCAGGTGAAAAAGCCAAGCGGCCTTTACGTTTTTTAGGAAACCACATCCACGAGCAGTAAAGGTGACACCTAGTAAATAAAACCATTATTTTCAAAATAAGAACAGGTCCCGTCTCATGTGACACCGTCACACGAGGGGACTTGTTTCATTCAATTTTTCATGTCTTTATCTATTTCGTTATAAAGCTCCGTGTCTCAGGGTCCTTTTGCCTGCATGCGTGAAAGAGCGCTGGGCCCCACTCTCCCCTCTCTCCCCCCTCCCCCCCCACCCCCGCCCACACAGGTAGCACTCAGCGCTACTGCTGGCGATCCAGGCAGGGCGTCCGCGTGGAATTGCGGTGTGGAGCCGATCGCGTGCTGCTCTGTCACCACCCCCACCAGCTCCCGCCGAGCCTGCCTGGCCAATGGAAAATCCTGGCCGGGTTTTCAACAATCTGCCCTTCGATAAATAATTCCCCGAAGGGGAATACTACAAACACGTTTGTTGTAGGTTATTCAGCCACGTTACAGCCTGAAGCTTTTCTTTCAGGTGTGTTACAACATATAAACTTGCAAGTGTGAGAAATGACATTTGACAATGACAACCAGTCAGGCAGGTTTCGTCATGCGAGCCAATTGCTCACAAGATTCAAAGTCAGAATAATTAACTCCAGCATATGAGAAGCCACAGGTTCCACATAAAATGCATCAAAACTGTGCAGCACTTAATACTCTGTTACTTTTTTTTTAACTCTTTCACAAAGTTGTTAAAAAATACATTTCTGAAAATGTTGCAAGTTTCCTGTGGCCCCGCCCCCTCCCCCACAACCTGCCATGTCCCCCACCCCATCATTGTGCGATTAGAGAATCGAGTTGTATTATATCTCATCCAATTATGTCAACAAATGACAAAGCATTCACAGAGTTACATAGTGGGAGTTACAAAGTGATACAGATGAGAGGGAAAGAAATAAGACAGGCAACAGATCAAAAAGAGAGAAGTTTGATTGCAAATCTTACTCCAGGATCATTCTGAGCACAGCTGAACCATTCAAGGCACAAGCCCTCAAGGTGCCTGGACGCGCACCTCAAGTGCCATAACCTGCAGGTTTATGGACCAAAATGCTGCAAAATGGGATTAGGCTGGGCGGCTTATTTACCAGTCGGCAGAGGCACAATGAGCCAAATGACCTCTTTCTGTGCAGTAAACTTTTTCTATGATCCTATTAGAACAGGGCGTGAGTGTGCTTGGTACAATCACCAAAATCTGATGCACGCTTTAAAACTAACAGTGTTTTCGCCAGAATCTGTGCTGGATACTGATTCTGAAAAGGAATGGATGCTTGCCCTGAGCTCGTGCTCCCTGTATCTTCACATTAAATAAGCATCATGCATTTTCTAGTGCAAAAATGCGTTAGGAAATGTCTCACTCTGGAAGTACAGATGATGAAATCCTATGCTTGCGTGAGTACTAACAGCACATTTTCATGAAGATTTGTTATAAAATTTTTGGCCAGGCCCATGTCATGTATCTCCATTTCCAGCCTGTAATTTGATGGGTTCTGATAATTTTTGCCACCAATCCAGTTTTGAGCTGGACTGACTAGTTTTTTTGAGTGTCTTGAAATTTCAAAAATGTAAGCTAGACACGAAAAGTGAGTTTTTTTTTTAAGGGAAAGGAGGACCATTTCCCGTATCTGCGATTTTGCATGTGGGGGGGTTTAGCTATTCCAGCTACCGTGATTTTCGATGAACCTCTGCCAGTAGAAAGAAAACATGAGGACGCGAGTCCTGATTCCATCCATTGCTCTGACCCTACCCACTTTTTGACCTGGGCAAAGGTTCCATCCAAAGTGGCTGGCAATTTTATCAGGGGACAATCTCTTCGGACACCCCAAGTGCTCCACAGCCCTTCAATTAGTTGCAGCTAATTCAGAGAGTACACAGAAGCAAAGAAAATGCCTTGTCAGCTTGTGTGCGCAACCCAGGAGATAAAAAGCACGCTTTTCTATAATGCCTTCTCATTGCACCCTAAAGAGCTTTACGGCCATTTAAGCTGTTTTTGAAGTTCATTACTTGTAATGTTGGAAAAGCGCAGACAAATTACAAATAGCCAGCTCCCACACAAATAGCTATGTGGTGACGACCAGATCATCTGTTCAATTTTTTGTGATGTTGAGGAAGAAACATTGGCCAGACAGCGGGGAAAACTCCCCTGCTCTTCCTCAAAAATAGTGCCATGGAATTTAACAAGGTGTAGAATCTCTCCTGACATGTTCTGTTGCCATGCTTCCAGAAAAGGAGATGAATATTTCTTTCAAGTATCATTTTCACACTGAGTGCCCATATCTTACCAATCTCCCACAATGCTCTTTCTGCCTGTGTAAGACCATAGTATTAGTAGTGATGCCAAACCCTCCCTTTCCTGACAACCACACTTCTTATCCACAGTCGAATTTTAACTTGCAATCACTTCTACAACTTAGTGGCAAGTGATCAGCTAAAGATTCCTCTTTCTCGAAACCTTCGCCAAACAAGTTTGTAGTGCAACCATAAATTGTGTTTGCCACATGGCTTTCTAGGGGAAATCTTTTGAAAATCAACCCTGTGATCATTTCCCAGTCCAAGTTCTGTGTCTTTCTGTGCATCATGCTATTTCCCATTCTCCATGTTTTGTTCTTTGTATGGTACTTTCACAGCCTGCCCCTACTGTAGTATAGAGTAATGCTGAATCTGGCCAATTTTTGTTTGTTCAGCAAAAAAAAATTAACCAAATGTGGTTGACCGAACTGCTCATGACTTTCAACAGTAAACTCACAGCTAATGGTCAACTGTGTTAAGCAAGTCCCGTTATTAAACAATCCTTTCAGATGAGCTGGGAAAAAACACTCTGTGCACACTTTCTTTTAACAAGCTCTTTAGTCAAAGTGATAGATTTGGCTCCTTAAGCAGATTGCCTGGGCTCAACTTCACAAAAATGGTCCAAACAATCTAACCTCATGGCAGCATTAACAAACCTCCACCAAGCACGTTTCTGAGCAATCCTGTTGGATTTTAAATTCATACAAGAGAGAGGGGAGCAAGACCATTTCTCCGATATTAATGCACGCAGATAACTCCTCTAAACAGATCAGTTGCCTAGAGCTAGTTCAGTCAATTGCTCCTGCACGTTCATTTCCCTGGTACTGAATTCATGTTCCGAACACATCTGTTGCTCTTGTAAGCAGCTCATTTTCCTTCAATGCACCCCCAATGATCAGATGATCTCACCCACTTATGTCCTGTGGATGAAGTGTGAATCTCCACTCTCAATAAAAATTGCATTTATTTTTCAAGTTTGCTGCCCTGGCTTGTGGGATCTAAGCTGCTCCTCTTAAATGCAAACGGCCAGAGACGATACACTCTCGGGTGTAAAATCTTGGACTGATATTTAATGAGGCAATGGGAATCAATCATTTGAATTTGCTTCGTTGTTAAATTCTACTTTGTGCTTATTAGCCTGAAAGTGATGCGATCATATGAATACTTAATGGACTCATGTCAAATTTCTCTGTTCATGAACTCAGCAGGTATGTTAACTGGTTTATTTTAAATGGGTTAATATCTCTTCTGTTCCTGGATTTAATAAAGCTTTGAATTTAAAGTGCGCTTTCCACCATCTCAGGATGTCCCAAACCCTTTTACAGCCAAAAGACTACTTTTGAAGTATAGGCACTGTTGTAATGTTGGAAATGTGGCAGCTATTTTGTGCACAGCAAGATCCCATGAATGGTAATGTGATAATGACTAGGTGTGATGTTGGTTGAGAGATAGTTATCAGCTGGTCTACAGCGGAGAACTCCCCCACATTTCTTCATGGTAGTGCTATCTCGTACTTGCACCTGAGAGGTTAAGCCATGGATTTCCCACCTTATCCAAATGACTGCTCCCTCACTACTCCATTGGGAGAATCAGCCTAGATTTTTTTCTCAAGCCTCTGGAGTAGGAACTTGAACCCACAAGGTTCTGAGTCAGAGATGACAGTACTACTACAGAGCCACAGTTGACACATTATAAACCTGGCTGAGTTACCTGATCTCAGCCAACGGAGGGGAAAACACCATTATCAACCTATTTAATCCTGGGTTAGCACTTGTTTCACAGCAAAACAAGGGCAGGTTGTACTTTGCATACCCTTGGTTCATGGATCCAGCTGCACATGTAACAGTGCTGCTGCTTTCAAACAAAAGCAATTTTGATCACTGGGTTTTCCAAAACACAAATCATGGGCTTTAGACGTTTGAGGAAAGGGTCTAAAGCTGCCAGAATTACTTGGAGAGGTAAGGAACCCTTTTGGAGAGGTCAGGTGCCCTTTTGGATTGTTAAGAGTAGATATGAATGTGTGTAAAAAGTGAGTCAGTTCTGTGGAACTGTCAACCTGGCAAGTCATTAGATCCTCAGACCCTTTAAATTTTGAAAAAAAAACCCTGCCTGCTGTTGAAAAAAAAATGGTGCTTGCTATTTCACTGTTTGTTGACATAAATCTGAGGGGTTATCATTATAGGATTAGTGTTGTTTAGCTGCATTAACAACCTATCATTGGCACAGTGGTGGTGGTGGGGATGGGGTGCTGTAAGTTCACAATTTGATTGACAGTTCCAGGTGGCCATAAAGAGATTAGCTGCCATTCATGTGGGGCTATGTTTGTTTTTATGAGGAGTTAGGTACTTGAAAGTAATGTTTGTTTTTCTCTAAGAGATTAAGTACTTGAATAGATGTAAATGTTATAAATTGGAGTGTTTTAAAAAATATGTGAATTCTGTAATAGATACTTAGAACTTTATTTTATTTCATCTCATCATGGCTCCAGAGGTATGATCATGGTGGACACTGGATGAACATATGAACATAAGAAATAGGAGCAGAGATGGCCATTTGGCCCCTCAGGCCTGTTCCACCATTCAATAAGATCATGGTTGATCTGTTTGTGTTTCAAATTCTACATTCCCATTTACCCCGGATAACCTTGGATTCCTTTGCCTAACAAGAATCTATCTACCTCTGCCTTAAAACATATTCAATGACCCTGCCTCCACCACCTCCTGAGGCAGAGAGTTCCAAAGTTGCGCAATTTTCAGAGAAAAATTTCTCCTTATCTCTGTCTTTAAAGGGTGATCTCTAATTTTGAGACAGTGGCCCTGAGTTCTGGGCTCATCCACAAGAGGAAATATCCTTTCCACATTCACCTTGTCAAGACCATTTAGGATCTTCTATACTGCAATCAGTTCACCCCTCACTTTTCTAAATTCCAGTGGAAACAAGTCCAAGTTGACATGGAGGGTGTAAGGGAAAAGGATGGTGAGTAGGAGGCATGGAGGGTATGAGGGGCCATGGGGATGAGTGCAGGCATAGGTTGGCATGAGTTGGTATAAAGGCTATAAAGTACTATGGGGATGAGTAGAGGGCATGAGTTGGCATGGAGGGTATGAGCGGTCATGGAGGATGGGTGGGGGCAATGAGGTGGTGTGAGTTGGCATGGATGGGGCATGGGGAGTGTGTGGGTGTTTAGCATGTATCTCATACTCCTGAAACAGGTTCACTCTCCACCACCTCATCAACAAGGATACAGGACTGAAGAAGGCCATTCAGCCCATCCTGCCTGTGCTGGCTTGTGTTTCGAGTCACCTGCAAACTTTGAAATTTTGAACTTGCTTCTCACTTTTTCCTTTTTCTTGTGTTTCTTACTTGTCTCCTTCATCCCTCTCAGCTGTTTACTTCTCCCCCCATTTCCTGCAGCGTTTGTAATGCTGCCAGAGATATGTTGGGAGGGTGATAAGGGAAGAGAACGGGAGGAATATGGATGGCGAGATGCACCCAGGAAGTGATATCTTGAACTTCGAGAAGAGCAAAAGAATGCCAGTGTTTCCTTCTTTAGGCAGAGGGTTGAGGGAGTGGAGAGAAATGCCACATAGAAACTCCTGCAAACTCCTCTGCAGGTCACTGACAGCTGTACTTGTGAGCATGCTGATAGACAATTCTGTTCCAAATTTTGCCTGTTTGCCTACTGGAAAATATGCATAAAATGGAGGACCTGGAGAATCCTGCAATATATGTCTACGGATATTGAAATGTTGGGCAGAGGTTGATGGAGCCAAATTTATGAGTAATTTTGTGGGGTTTTTTATTTTGCTTAATATTTTTATGCAGTTGTTATGTCATAGATTTTATTGCCATCATTTTATAGCAGGGAGCTGTATCTTTCCTAATTTCTTTTATTGGAAGGACTGAAATTTATTGAAAGGAATAACAAGCAGATATGAACCTATTGGAGAAATGCGAAAAGAAAGACGCAGAGTCTAAGAACATTTTAGGGAGGTGGATTTTTTTCTGGGATCTCCTGCTCCTCTGCTATATCATCAGCTGGAAAATCGGGGGTATATGCATTTAGCTAGGATTTCCTGAATTTTGGCATCCATCAGGAGAAAATTCCCTGGGGAAGTTTCTCCCTCAATAAAGATAAGTTAATCTGACAGATGGACTTAATGATGACAATGGAGGCAATGTTCGTGACAGCCATTAAGAGATATTATCGTACAGATAAGCCGACACGAATCATTTTGGCTCTGCCAACTTTAATACTGATGTCAGAGGTTCCATTTGCAATGCTTTGGAAATGGAACATATTTTAACTGCACAAAGCACCGCACGTTTCTTCAATGCCCGGTTCTGAGAAAGCCCCTCTCCAGGGCGTTTAAATAATTAGAAGTGGCAAGAGTGAGTTGACACGTGACTCAGTGTGCAAGGGGCATTTTGACAAAAGAACAAAGCTTGCCTCTAATATAAGCCCTGAGGTTTTCAATTCAACCTCAGGGAGCATTAACACCATACCTCCACACCTTCACCAGTAACAGGCAGGCTGGCTAAACTCTGGTTGGAATAAGAACTGCATTCTGAAATATCTAGCGGACCACGGGAAATTTATTGCTCAGATGCAATAGCCTGTCGTCAGGCAGGGGAGCTGAAATAGTTAATGATGTGGCGTCAAATGCTGGGCACAGCCTTTTACATTGTTGCCAAGGCATTCCAGCCAATCAGGAGAACATGGTCTGCAAAAATAGAAAATGATAGGAATGTACCATCTAAAAAGAGAAAAAAAAAATGCTTCATGTGTAGAGGTTTCATCAGAATCCAGTACTGGTGAATAAGGTCTACCTGAAACATTAACTCATATTTGGAGAAGCTCTTGAACCTGCTGTGTATTTCCAGCATTTCTGTTATTCTTAAAGTTTAGATTTGCAGCATTTTACTTTCGCTAAGGCTGGGGCAAATGTCTCTTCAGGATACTTCTATTTCTTTTAGTCAGCTGGATGTCCGATATATGTAAAAACCCATCGCTTGTGTTCAAGTATCTCCAAAGCAGGTTACTGAGAAACCCACACTGCTAGGGCCTTATATCCATCTTGTGAATGAGGTGTTAAATCGAGGAGCTGTCTGCCTGCTGTGGTGGACATAAAAGATCCCATGGCACTATTCGAAAAGGAGCTGGGGAGTTTCGCTCATTTTGCCCTGACCAATATATATATATCCCTGAACCAACATTACTGAAAAAAGCAGATTACCTAATCGGAAATGCCATAGGTGAGACATTAAACCAAGACCCCAAGTGTACAAGAACCCATGTCATTATTTCAAGGAAGACTAGGATTACGGAAGGGCTTCTCCCTGATGCCCTGGCCCATATATACCCCTTAACCTAACATCATTAAAGAAATGGATTTTCTGATCATTATTGCAATAATGCCTGTGGGATCTTGCTGTGTGAAAATTGACTGGCATGCTTCCTACATTATTTACAGTGCAATGCTACACTTCGAAAAGCACTTCATTTGCTGTAAAGTGTTTTGGGACACGTTAAGGACATAAAAGGTACTATATAAATCCAAGTCTTTCCTTTTTATTTGCGGTTTACAGAGAGCACACTCACACCTCAGTTAGCAACAAAAACAACTTGTATTCATGTAGCGTCTTGAATGTAATAAACCATCCCAAGGCACTTTACAGAGGCATTATAAAACAAAATATGACATTAAGCCACCTCAGGGAGTATTAGGGCAGATTACTGAAAGCTTGGTCAATGGGATAAGTTTTAAAGAGTGTCTTAAAGGAGGAAAATGGGGTAGAGGCAGAACGATTTAGGGAGGGAATTCCAGGGCTTATGGCCGAGGCAGCTGAAGGCACAGCCGCCAGTGGTGAAGCAATTAAAATTGGGAATGTTCATGAGGCCAGAATTAGAGGAGCGCAGGTATCTCAGAAGACTGTAGAGATGGAGGAGATTACAGAGATAGGAGGGGCAAGACCATGGGTGGTGGTGGGGTTGGGGGTGGGGTGGGGGGTGTGGCTGGAATTGAAAGCAAGAATGAGAATAAATCCAATTTAACAGATTTAAGAGTTAGAGCCCTCAAATATGAAGGGGCATTAAGAAGCTTTACCAGCTTCTTTTGTTTATTGTTAAGCACAGTGGATGGTAAATGCTGAGCTGTTCAAATCCCAGAGAGAAACTTGAAACAACTGCCACAACTATTTTACAATTTGTATTTATTTCGAGAGGCATGCCTTGAATTCAGTAGTAATAAGACCACCGAGTCTTAGAGAGTTTTTACAAAACTAAATTAAACGTTTATTAATAAAAAAAATTTTTAAGCACATACATAGGTCTACAAATTACTTATGATAACTGCTAGCTCCCCTAGTTAATCTAACTCCCAGTTATACCTCCGTTAAGGCAACAGTAAAACACATAGATTTAAACAGACCCAGGCAAAGTAACACAATACCCTGAACAGTCGAATTCAAAGTGAGTTTTTCTCAGCTTTGGTTCCTTGTAGACAGCAGTTTGAGGCTTAGATGCTGGATGCTTTTCACACTTGTGTTAGAACTTAGAATGCCTTCCCTTGCCCATAGCCTTCTCTCCTTTATACACATTTCCCCTTTGAATGCAAATTACCATTGGTTAACTATGTCTTTGGATGTTACATCTCTAATAATAAAATCTATTATAGTATCAATCTTAACAGTAATCTTTGGGAAAAATAAACACACTGTTTTTTAACTTCCCCTGGCTAGGTGTAACATTTCACCCCTTTACTTCCTCTTTTGAATTCAAGCTACTCTGGTTTATTTAAAAATGCAAATGTTCCTTTTATACCTCACATCCTACAACTTCAACCGTGTTTATCTATTTAATATTTCATACTTAGCTTGTCTTCTGATACATCAAAGACTTCAGACCAGCTGCCTTTAATTCCATTAAGGCCCCAGTACACACACACACACACACAATTCCTATCCTTACTTTAAATTCCAATAACATTATGAAAATTAATATATTTTCCTGACATTATTTATTCTCAAGACGTGAGCATCACTGGCACAGCTGGTATTTATTCCATCCCCAGTTGTCTTGACTGAGTGGCTTACAAGGCCACTTCAATAGGCAGCTAAGAGTCCACCAACTTGGAATGGCTTTGGAGTCCCATATAGGCCAAACTAGGTAAAGACGACAGGTTTCCTTCAACTTCAGGACATTAGTGAATGGTTTGATTTAAATTTATGCTCTTTGGATTTGCCTCTGGATTACTAGCCCAGTAATATAACTACTAGTCTACTCTACCATATTAAAGCAACAGTATACTATTATACATCATTGGTAAACTTCTGACTGCCTGTGCAACCAGGACCAAATTACCCATTAGGGATTTGGTTTGTAGGTTTATCTGCAGCTGAATGAGAAGAATCCAAATGACTGGTCTACCTCTCCATGTTCTATTAGCATTTAATCAGCAAAATTTTTAAAATTCTTTCACAGGATGTGGCCATTGCTGGCTAAGCCAGCATTTGTTGCCCATCCTTAATTGCCTTTGAGAAGGTGGTCCGCCTTCTTGAATCGCTGCAGTCCATGTGGTGTAGGTACACCCTATGTGCTGTTAGGGAGGGATATGGGACATAAGGAACTGTATGTGTGGATGAGGGTAGAGGGTAGCATGAGCTGGCCAAAATCGGAGTTTACCTGGACTGAAGCTGTTGGACGTTCAAAATTAAAATATATAAATTACCCGAGGTGTTCAGATATATTGTTTTCTTAAAAAAAATCTAATGCAAAGGCTCTGGAAAAGAAATCTTTTATCAATATAAACACTTTAAATCATCGATAGTCTCTCCCAATATGTTAGTGCTTGCTGCACTATTGCCTCACAGCTGTGCTATATTATGGTTGATTGCTTGAAATGTTAGAATTAATAATATTTGAATTATTGAATCTCGCTATTCCCTTTGATTAAAGTGTGGTCCTGTTGGGTATTCCAACACTTCATGAGAGGTTAACCCTTAAAATGCTAGGGACACTGTTTGTTGTGCTAAATGAGTGATTTCCTATGAGTTACAGGGCATTATGCTTGTAGCCTTGTCTGCCAGCATTATTTAACCTTTTCTCCCCTGCTTATTTCAACACTTCTATTCTAAAGCTGCCAACTCTTGTCTGGGATATGGTTTAACAGATACTGTCAGCCCTCTGGTACTTCTGCCAAGTGACCATTTGAGCACAAACAGTAAATGCTGTCAAAGCATTTCACTGTGGAAGGCTTCATTGTTGGAAGTGATCCTGTCTTTGTTCCATGTCCGCACATGCAGGCAAAAGTGCAAGAGTCAGTAGAACCATAGAATCATAGTACGGAAGGAGGCCATTCAGTCCATCGTGGCCGTGCCAGCTCTCTCCCAGAGCAACTTATCCAGTTCCGCTCCCCCACCCCATAGCCCTGCAAATTCATTTTTCTTCAAGCGCTTTTCCAATTCTCTTTTAAAATCTATGATTGAATCTTCCTCCATTACACTCTCAGGGAATGCATTCCAGACCTAACCACTCACTGTTCAAAAAAAGCTTATCCTCACAGTGCCACTGGTTCTTTAGCCATTCACCTTAGTATCCTCTATTTCTGTACCTTTCCACCAATAGGAACAGCTCCTCTCTATCTACTCTGCCTAGATCCCTCATGGTTTCGAACATCTCTACCAAGTCTCCTCTCAATCTTCTCTTCTCTCAGAAAAAAAAAATCTCCAGCTTCTCCAATCGATCCATGTAACTGAAATCCCTTATCCCCGGAACTATTCTTGTAGATTTTTACTGCACCCTCTCTAAAGACTTTATACCTTTCCTAAAGTGTAATGCCCAAGATTGGACACAATACTCCAGTTGAGATTGAACAAACGTTTTATAAAAGTTCATCATAACTTCCTTGCTTTTTGACTCAATGGGCAGAATTTTACCACAGTGGGATTTTATGTTCCCGCTGTCATCAATGGGGTTTAGAATGTCTCGCCGCATCTTACAGCCCTGTCCCCACCAAAACGGGGCTGTAAAATTCTGCCCAATATCTCTATTTATAAAGCCTGGGGTACCATTATATATCTTTTTAATCATTCAACCTGCCTGCCACCATTGATGATTTGAGCATCTTTACACCTAGGTCTCTCTGTTCCTATACCCACTTTAAGAGGCAATGGATGGCAATCAAGAATGAGAACCAGAGTTGTTGTCACCTTCCCCAGCACAGGTCAGTTATGGCACCCTCACTAAGAGCAGAGAACTTAATAGAGATTGGAGATCAAACCTAGGCCCTTCCTATATAAAAGCAATCAAAACACATTACATTGTATGTTGATTTTTAAAAATCTTTCACAGGAAGTGGGAATCACTGGCTAGGCCAACATTTGTTGCCCATCCTTATTGCCCATGAGGAGGTGGTTGTGAGATGTCTTTTTGAACTCTTGGTGTCGAGCTGCTTGAGTGTTGTTGGAGTTGCACTCATCCAATGAAGCAGAAAGTATTCCATCACACTCGTGACCTGTGCTTTGTAGATGGCGGGCAGGCTTTGGGGAGTCAAGAGGTGAGTTACTTGCTGCAAAATTCCCAGCCTCTGACCTGCTCTTGTAGCCAATATATTTACATGGCTGGTCCAGTTCACTTTCTAGTCAATGTTCACCCCAGGATGATGATAGTGGGGGATTCAGCAATGGTAATGAGGTCAGGAGCTGAGTGGCCCTGGCGGAACCCAAACTGGACGACAGTGAGCAGGTTATTGCTGTGCAAGTGCTGCTTGATAGCACTGCTGATGACACCTTCCATTACTTGGAAAAACTCAGCAGGTCTGGCAGCATCGGCGGAGAAGAAAAGAGTTGACGTTTCGAGTCCTCATGACCCTTCGACAGAAGGAAACGTCAACTCTTTTCTTCTCCGCTGATGCTGCCAGACCTGCTGAGTTTTTCCAGGTAATTCTGTTTTTGTTTTTGTTTTGGATTTCCAGCATCCGCAGTTTTTTTGTTTTTATCCTTCCATTACTTTACTAATGATGGAGAGTAGACTGATGGGATGGTAATTGGCCAGGCTGGATTTGTCCTGCTTTTTGTGTGCAGGACATACCTGGGCAATTTTCCACATAGCCGGGTAGATGCCAGTGTTGTAGCTGTACTGGAACAGCTTGGCTAGGGGTGTGGCAAGTTTTGGAGCACAAGTCTTCAGTACTATTGCCGGAATATTGTCAGGACCCATAGCCTTTGCAGTAGCCAGTGCCTTCAGCTGTTTCTTGATATCATGTGAGTGAATCAAATTGGGTGAAAACTGGCATCTGTGATGCTGGGGACCTCCGGAGGAGGCCGAATTGGCACTTTTGGCTGAAGATTGTTGCAAATGCTTCAGCCTTATCTCTTGCACTGATGTGCTGGGCTCCCCCATCATTGAGGTTGGGGATATTTGTAGAACCTTCTCCTCCGGTGAACTGTTTAATTGTCCACCACCATTCATGACTAGATGTGGCAGGACTGCAGAGCTTGGGTCTGCTCCGTTGGTTGTGGAATCTCTTAGCTCAGTCTATCACTTGCTGCTTATGCTGTTTGGCACACAAGTAGCCCTGTGTTAAATCTTCACCAGGTTGCCACCTCATTTTTAGGTATGACTCATGCTGCTTCTGGCATCTCCTCCTGCACTCTTCATTGAACCAGGATTGATCCTCGGGCTTGATGGTAATGGTAGAGTGGGGGATATGCTGGGCCATGAAGTTACAGGTTGTATTCAAGTACAATTCTTCTGCTGCTGCTGATGGCCCACAGCACCTCATAGATGCTGGATCTGTTTGAAATCTATCCCATTTAGCACGGTGGTAGTGCCACACAACACAGTAGAGAGTATCCTCAATGTGAAGGCGAGACTTTGTCTCCACAACGACTGTGCGATGGTCACTTTTACTGATACTGTCATGGACAGATGCATTTGTGGTAAGCTGGTGAGGATGAGATCAGTTATGTTTTTCTCTTGGTTTCCTCACCACCTGCCACAGACCCAGTCTAGCGGCTATGTCTTTTAGGGCTCGGCCAGTTGGTCAGTAGTGCTGCTACCGAGCCACTCTTTGTGATGAACATTGAAGTCTCCCACCCAGAGTACATTCTGTAGCCTTGCCACCCTCAACACTTCCTCCAAGTGGTGTTCAGCTTGGAGGAGCACTGATTCATCAACTGAGGGAGGATGGTATGTGATAATCAGCAGGAGATTTCCTTGCCCATGTTGGACCTGATGCAATGAGACTTCATGGGGTCCTGAGTTGACGTTGAGGACTTCCAGGGCAACTCCCCCCTCAATTGTATATCACTGAGCTGCCACCTCTGCTGGGTCTGTCCTGCCGGTAGGACAGGGTATACCCAGGGATGGTGATGGTGGCGTCCGGGACAATGTCTGTAAGATATGATTCCATGAGGATGACTACTTCAGGCTGTTGCTTGATTAGCCTGTGAGACAACATTCCCAATTTTGGCACTAGGCCCCAGGTGTTAGTGAGGAGGACTTTGCAGGGTCAACAGGGCTGCCATTGTCATTTCCTGTGCCTAGGTCGATGCTGGGTGGTCCGTCCAGTTACCTTCCAGTTTTGAGACTTTGTAGTGGTTTGATACAGCTGAGTGGCTTGCCAGGCCATTTAAGAGGCAACCACACTGCTGTGGGTCTGGAGTCACATGACCAACTAAGGACAGCAAATTTCCTTCTCTACAGGGCATCAGTGAACCAGATGAGTTTTTACAACAATCGACAATCATTAGACTTTAATTCCAGATTTATTGAATTCAAATTCCATCATCTGCCTGGGCGGGATCCAAAACTGAGTCCCCAGTGCATTACCCTGGGTCTTTGGATTACTAGTCCAGCAACAAAACCACTACATGTGGACATGGACTGCTTCAGTATCTGAGGAATTGTGAATGGTGCTGAACATTGTGCAATCATCAGCGAATATCCCCATTACTGACCTTATGATGTGTGAAAGCCATTGATGAAGCAGCTAAAGATGGTTGGGCCTAGGATACTACTCTGAGGAACTCCTGTAGCAATATCCTGGGACTGAGAGGATCGACCTCCAACAAGCATAACCATCTTCCTTTGTGCTAGGCATGACTCCAACCAGCCGAGAGTTCTCCCCCCTGATTTCCATTGACTCCAGTTTTGCTAGAGCTCCTCGATGCCACACTTGGTCAAATGCGGCCTTGATATCAAGGGCAGTCACTCTCACCTCACCTCTTTTGTTCAGCTCTTTTGTCCATGTTTGGACCAAGGCTGTAATGAGGTCAGGAGCTGAGCTGCCCTGGCAGAACCCAAACTGAGCATCAGTGAACAGGTTATTGTTGAATAAGTGCCGCTTGATAGCGCTGTCGCTGACCCCTTCCATCATTTTCCTGATGATCAAGGGTAGAGTGATAGGGCGGTAATTGATGGGTTGGAATTGTCCCGCTTTTAGTTTGGACCATATCAAGGCACAGCCTCTCAGGTTTGGATTATTGTGAATTATTTGTTATATTTCTGGGAGATATGATGGAAAGATATGAGAGATATGATACAAATGCAGAGTTTTCTATTAATTTTCTCTGACCTGTTTCACTCAGTTCTACACCACTTGGCACCGAGATGTGAGGGAAAATCGAGATATCTCAAGTTTAACACGTTGTTGATTAAATTGGGCTACACAATCAACATATTGACCTGGTTCATTTTAAATCAGTAGAAAGAAAGTTGATAGAAGTCAAAGATGTACAATCATATATTAAAAGGCACTGTACATGATACTGAAAGGCACTGTTTAAAAATAAGGATCGTCCTTTTAAAACAGAGATGAGGTGAACTTTTTTCACTTAGAGGGTTGTAAGTCTTTGGAACTCTTCCTGAAAAGGTGGTGGAAGCAGAGTCTTTGAATATTTTTAAGGCAGAGGTAGATAAATTCTTGGGAAGCAAGACGGTGACAGGTTATCAGGGGTTGTGGGATGCAGATTTCAGGTTACTATCAGATCAGCCATGATCTTATTAAATGGCGGAGCAGGCTCGAGGGGCTGAATGGCCTCCTCCTTCTCCTTGCTTGCATATTCACATATGCAAAATGCATATTATTGCATTTGTGCGCACAGCAGATATTCTAACGCAAAATAATACTAATTCTCATTAAAGGAAGCTATGGCGCAGTACTTATACTGTGCTTCTAAGACATTAAAGGTACTGTTATATAAGGTTCAACTGTGATTTATTCACAATGACTGAGCACAGAGGACTGCTAAATCATATGGAAGTATGTTGTTTGGGCATAATGAATAGAGGGGTAAGTAGCAGAGCAGAAGATTTATCAGTAGTAAACATTTAGCGGACAAATCCAACCAGACTGCTCTGATTTAGCTGTAATGTTCCAATGTCGAATGGCCAGTATCAATCTACCATCACCATCCCCCCCACCCCCCAGAGTGAGCATGGCCCTACAGCATGAAATATGTCCCTAATCTGACATTCTAACATAGAAAGGCTGCAGAATGCATGGATTTTGGTGATAGGAAAATGATGCTATTGTTTGGGGGTTGGGTTTGGGGTTGGCACATTGCTGAGATAGAGCGGAGGGATTTTTAGTCTTCGCTGAACCATGCTCTCGCTGACCTGCCCTGTTTTGCACTTCAAATGACAAAGAGTTCCATTTAGCTTGTATTGCCATCACTCACACTGATGGATGGAAAAACTTCCTTGCCATTGCTGATGAGGTGACGTATTTCAGTACATCCAGCTCTTTCCGCCATCACTGAATGACCCAGGAAATTTTGATCACCCTAAAGGCAAAGCGGGTTTAGTTTGTAATAAAATGCAATCTAGTTGGAACAAAGTTCAGTCAGAAGCTAATTTTCCTGGAGGTGGCTCTGATTGGATTGATGGAGGGGAGAAGGAAAGACATACATACATTTATATTGTGCCTATTACGGCTTCAGGGGGCCCATTGTGCTTTAGAGCCAATGAGATACAATGAAGATCACTGTAGGTACAGTGATACTGGTAAACGTAAGCAGTATGAAATGCCTTCTTTCTAAATAAAAATTATTAGATAATACAATGGAGTATATTAAAAGAATTAGAAGAAAATAAATAATAATAAAGGTTAAAGATAAGAGCCCAGGAAACAAAAAGAGACAGAATAAAAGGAACACTTTTTCAAGACCATTTCCGAAGAAGAGCCATATTGGACTCAAAACGTTAACTCTGATTCTCTCTCCACAGATGCTGCCAGACCTGCTGAGTATTTCCCAGCATTTTCTGTTTTTATTTCAGATTTCCAGCATCCGTGGTATTTTGCTTTTGTAGGAGAGATGTTAGTGTTCATTTTAATCATAGGGGCTTAATATTGTAACAGTAAAGTGAATCCTACTGTTTGTTCTAGTGCCATCATGAGCTGAAATCAAACAATACTAGCAGGCCCAGGAAGACAATGGACTTGTTAGCACTCCAAGAGTTCATTTTGAATTGATGTGGGAGTATAAATAATACTGCTGTTAACTCCATAACGGTAAAAAATATACCCTTAATATGAGGCGATTCCTGAATCTCACAGTTTATGATGTAAGAAAAAGATGGCCAGGCCAAAAGAGTTAGAACTCCTTGAAGATGTTAATTGCCTAAGAATTTAGTTCCCAAATAGCCACTTCTAAAGGAATCTCTTAAAAAAAACATTTCAGTTGCCATATGGGCCCGTCTATGCTTACTATTGATTTGTAAAATTGTATTTTGTTCTCTCCTATCTTCCTGATATAAACTCGGCCATGGAAGATCTATGAGTGAGACAGGTCCCAAACCCATGACCTCCACCATGTGGAAGGACAAGAGCAGCAGATGCTTGGGAACACCATCATCTCTAGTTTTTTTTCCAAGTCACATACCAACCTGACTTGCACTAGTATTGCTATTCCTTCATGCTGGCTGGGTGAAAATCCTGAAACTCCTTACCTAACAGCACTGTGGGAATTCCTCCATCACATGGACTGCAGTGGTTCAAGGAGAAAGGCTCGCTATCACCTTCTCAAGGGCAACCAGGAATGGACAAAAATGCTGGCCTTGCCACCAGGGCCCATATCCCCACAAGAAATATATCTTTTTTTTAAAAAACCAGAACAACAAAATTTCTCCCTGATTTATTTTATCAAGCTTAAAATATCCGCATGGCAAAAAAAAAAAATCCGCAAGTGACTGGGTGTCCTGGAAAATAAAGCTGCGAATGCTAGAAATCAGAAAATAAAACAGAAAATGCCGGCACAGCCAATATCTAGGGAGAGAGAAAACAGCCAGGTTGATATTTTTGGGCAGTGTCCTTCAGAGCAGGTGTCATGGCAACCAGCTGCAAACTCCGCTGACGATTCTCATGTTGCCCTTGCAAGAAGCCGTTGTTACAAGGAGGGAATTCTGGGAAGCGCAATGTCACGTACACAGCAACTTCCTTCACCCAAACTGCATTTGTATGGGTAGTGTGGCAAGGTGGAGTGTTTTGGCAAAGGGAGTTCTAGCCTGCGGACATTTCAGGTGAATTTGTCAGGTGATGGAATGGTGACCCGTGATTGAGACTGGCCTTTTCTGTAGCTTCTTAAACAGACAGTGACCCCTTTGTGCCACGTTATGCAATGACTGTGAATGTCATGGCACGGAGAAGCACCAGAGCAGTTTTTATTCGCACACTTTTGGCCATAATTTAGCATTGTTTTCATGATATCCTGAGTAAAATCCATCAAAGCAAACACAAGTAAAATTAAAAAAAAAGTCCTTTAAAATTTTAAAAAATTAAAACCTGAATTGAGAGAAAGTGCAGAGCCTGAAGTGAGAATCAATTTTTTTTTCTTTTAAAAAGCCCCAGCCTTCAGTGGACTAAGAATAATGGGCACATTAATGAAGTATATGTTAACAATCACACTGTATAAACAGTTTTATATCAGTCTTACTTGACTGAGCTGGTGGTATGAAGCAATTTACAATGTTTAAACAAAAAACCTTAAAGACCTGTTTTCAATTTTAAAGTATTTATATACACCTCAATTAAATATGCCCCCACCTTCAGTAATATATACGGGACCTTTTGTACCAATCTCTCAGTATTAAACACTGCCCTCTTTGTATTAGTAGCTCATTTATATAAAACACAGCCTTAATTAACTCCATCACACCCTTTCTGTTCACTTCATTCTCCATAGTATAAAATGGTCTATTATGGATACTGCCATTATCATTGCATGCATTCCTCCCTCATTGCTATTAGCCGTTGTTAAAATCCACCTCACTCTTGGTCACATGTCACCAAAGTTAGTGTAAACTTCTCCATTATAAAATAGCCACAACCTCTGTTATGTACATTATATTGAACCTGTCTGAGCCCCACCCTCAGTATCAATCTCTCAGGTTATATATACCTATGCAAATTTATAAACCTCTCACTACTACAACAGCTACATTTCTTTAGCACTCTTCATACACAGGAATCCATCTCAAACTGGGATACCAAGTTAAAGGCACTATATAAATGCAAATGGTTGTTGTGGGAAAATAAATATTGCAAGATGGTGAGCAGCAGGAGAACAAAGGGATGGAGAGGGTCAGGGTGAGAGGGCTACAGTCAAAGAGGAGGTGACAAGGTGGAGAACCTAGGGTGTTCAGAGATTAGCATTAAAAAGGCTGAATGAGAGGTTGCCTATGTTGAGGACTATGTTAGAGAAGTAAAGGATTACATGGACACACAAGAGAAATCACAGGAATCAAGAGTAATCCAGTGTCAGAGGAGCATATGTGGCTAGCTGGTGAAGAGATGGGCACAAGTGGTAACCTGATGTCAAAGGAAGGAAGGGTGCAAGTGCAGATATCCAGGGGTCAGACAAGCTAAGATGAATGTAAGCACATAATAGATGGAATGGGGAATTGGAGTAAACTGGTATCAGAGGAGTATAAGATGTAGGGTGAGTACATAACGAAGAGACGAGGAAGACGTGATTCAAAGGTATTAAAGGAAACACACCGTCTTGCTGGCAGGCAGCCTCCGATTTGCCCACCAAGCTGTTACCTCACACAGGGCACCATATTTAAACTGCAGCTGCACACACACTCTCAATGCTTGCAGCCCAGGGCTGCTCCGGTGAGTGCAGCCCCCTGTTTCAGTGACACATGTCTGGGGTGTCTTCAGGATGCAGTGGAAGCCAGCCACAGTGTCCTTTACCCCTGCTCCGGCCTCAGGAGGCCCATCAATCTCACCACTCTGGCTTGAGAGGCAGTGGTAGAAGTGGTAATTGCTGCGCACAAGAGGTCGGCTATCCAATGCAGGAAATGTTTGAATGATCTCATCTGTGCTGCCAGGGTAAGGCAACCATCTTGTCACTCTAGACTCACAGACTCACAAGGCCATCACATATTCACTGGCCACTACCAGCTCAAAGGACATCCCACTCTTTCTCTCACACACACACACACACGCTCACATCTCCATCTGGCCTCATCTTCTCTGGAGACTGCCTCCCCAGCCCTCACCATCTTGAGGCCACTTGCACAAATCAACATGTGCCCCCACACACACCCTGGGATACCCCTCATCTGCAGTGCAGCCCTCGCCCTGCAGCCTCTTCTCTTGCCTGAGGCCACTTCCCCTCCTTCCCCAATAAGACCTAGCCCTGCAGTTGTTGAAATGTCACCCCTGGCTTATGGCTGGTCTGGTAGGTAGAGACCTGCCCGTGATCTCCTCTAAAAGTGATGTTGCGCTGCCTGCAAAGCCTGGTGCCAATGACCGAAGCAAGTTAGGCAATCAAACCCCAAAGTCCCGTGTGAAGTGCAGCTCACCAGGTGCACGGTGTTTATGTTCAGTTGTGAAACACACACGCCGACATGTCTGGATGATCCAGAATTGGGCGGGGAGGGGAGGTTGGGAGATGATTCCAGCGAGCAGGGCTCATAATGAGATGCTGAAATATTGAAATTAGGTTCCTAACGTGCAGCGGTGGGAAATGGGGCCCACCATTGACGGCTGAAGCGGATGATCACAAACTGGTTTTACGATGGCATGAAACCGATTTTTGGTCTTCCCGCCCATATAGTGCCCCTGACCCAGCCCTGCCCACCATGACGCCAAACGCCAACGGAAAATTCTGGCCTATGTTTGTTCTTGGGATGTGAACAACGCTGCTGATCCCGAGTTGTCCTGAGGGATTGGAGCTCCATGCAGGAATACCGGTGAGTTCCCTTCCCTCCAGGGAAAGGCGAACCAGTTGAATTTCTCTGACAATCTGAACACAGGCATGGGCTATTTTCCTGATTTACTGAATTCAAATCCACGTTGGATTGTGATTTCCTTTTTACTGGTGCAGTACCATAACCGCTGTGCTGCCCAGGTTGGTTGTAAAAATGCTGTCCAAAATGGAGGGAATGGAGAGATGCCAGAGAAGTGGAGAGTACAAGAAACCACTTAATGGAGAAGTTGAGGTTAAGTCAAAACCCACTGTCACAAGGGCCAAGGGCACATTAAATCCAAGTATACTGTAAAGCTAAGGTGAGGGTATGCTTCTGGAGTGATTTGAAAGCTGGGGCAGGAACTTTGAAGTTGATAATTCGCTGGGGTTTCGAGTGTCAGTGGCATGTGGAGCAAACCGGGATAATGGAAGTGTAGGCCCCTGTGTACAAATGTGTTCCATGTGTCAGAGGCACTTGCCTATGTGCTCACCTAACTGTGAAATGCTTGGTTGTGGGCTGAGAGCTGGTGGAATTTCTTAAAATACAGTAGAAGGTTTCACACGATGCCTGAACTAAAGGACCATTAATAATAAAGAGAAAGCAAATAAATCTGTAACAATAAGATAAACATTTGAAAGGAATGGCAGGGAATTATTAAAATCAGCATTTACATTGTTTTTAAACAGATCTTGTAATTGTTACTGTAGTAAAATGTGCTGAGCAGATAATTAGTAGAGTGCAAAAGAAAAGGAAACCACAGTCTCAATTGGCTGTATTGCAGAGCATGCTATTCCCAATTTGAATGACCCATAACTCATTAATGATTTGGCTTAGCTGGCAATCTACTCATAATGGATCATTAATTACCCATAATAAAACTGATCCTGGTGTTTTGGGCTCTCAGAAGAATTCTCACTAATGCAGTGAAAGATGTTTTATTACTCTGTAGCTTCCCTTTTTACATTCTTTCTCTCTCTTCCCCCACTCCCCTTAGGAAGGAAAGTGTGAGGTGATATTTGGCATCTAATTAAGCTTTTTGATGCAGAATAATCATGTTTGCAGCAGGTGACTCAGATGTGAGCTGAAGTTTTATTTCCAAAAGCACAGAGGTATATTAATTCACCTCTGAGTCAGTGGGTTGTGGGGTTCAAGTCCCACTCGAACGACTGGAGCACAAACTGTGCGCTGACAATTCAGCACTGTCCTGAGGGATTTACTGCGCCCCCAGAGGTGCCGTCTTTTGGCTGAGACATTAAATAAAGGGCCGCCTGCCCTTTTAGTTGGAGAGATAACAATCCGTGTCGCTATCTCAAAGAAAAGTGGGGGACAGAGGGGGAGTGTTCTAGCCAATATTTATCCCTCAGCCAACATCATTAGGAGCTCAGATAATCTGGCCGTTGTTGTGCATGGGACCTTGCTGTGCCAGAATTCAGCATTCCTTGAACTGTAATCGCTGTTGCAGTATAAAAGCATTTGGTGGGCCATAAGGTGCTTTGGGACAAGCTGAGGTTACAAAAGGCACTATATACATTTCTAAATACAGTATATCTATCTATCTATCTATCACACACTGCTGGTACGTGAAGATTACCAGATGCGAAGGAGGTGACGCTAAGCAGAAATGGAAATAGTTTTGATGCTGTGGAAGAAAAGGAGGATTTCAGTTTGACAAGTTCACAACATTGTAGGCAGCACCTCAATTGAAAAAGTTGTCAAAAGGCGCAGAAAACTAAGTTTTATTTTGAGAGCTAGAGAACAGAAAAGCCAAGAGGCAATGATGGGCTGTATTTAATGGAGGCCACCGGGGATTCACCCACTGGTTGGAAAGCTTCATGTTGCCCCTTTTAGGGAAGGCTTGCCTAATTAAATGCCACTCATGGCACTTAACTGGAGAGTGGCAGGTCTTCCCTGGGATCAAAGGCACAGGGGATGGAAGAGGCCGGCAGCTCTATTGAACGGCAACACCACAGGGGGTCCCAAGCCACAGGCGATGGCAGGAGAGGGAATGCGGGGCAAAGGGGAGAATGGGTGGTAGCAGTAAGGGCAGGAGCGTATTTCTCAGTGGGGCCCTTCCTAATGCTGGGTCCCTCAATCAGATACTGAATGCTATTGAGCGAGGGATACCCCTCCCCCACCCCAAGAAGCCTACAAGCAACCCTGCAGGGGTTTGCTTGTTGTGCTCCCTCCATGATGAGCCCTCCCCTCCGACGGCCACTGGATTAATACCAGCAGCAGGATGAGGCCCTTGTGTGCACAGCCTTCCTACCCTGTGCTTAAATGGGGTGGAGACAGGAAGGTGCTGGGGTCTCCACCCACCACCCTCTTGCTTGATTAAACGTCCCCTGCCACTGAACTCACCACGGGTGGGGTGGGGGGGGTGGGCATTGAATCCCGCCTGATGTGTCCATATCAAAGCTTAACAACATTTATTCCTCAATCAACATCGCTAAAACAGACTGACTGTTTTCTCACTGCTGTTTATGGGACCAGGTGACAGCACTTCAGAAAATATTTATTGGCTGCGAAGCACTTTGGGATGTCCTGAGGTTGTGAAAGATGCGATGTCAATACAAGATTTCCTTTCTTTCTGTAAGTGCTTAGATAGAGTATTGTGTGCAGCTATGGTCTCCATGCCACAGGAGAATCATTGAGGATCTAGGAGGTACGATGCAGATTCACTAAGATGCTGCCAGATATAGATATGAAAAAAACAGCCGCAAAAGTGAGTCCTTTTTGTTAGAACAGTTGGAGGGTATATGATAAAAGGGTTTAAATTAATGAAAAAGTTGGGATGGGGATGGGATGGAAGCCAGTCTACCTTTGCTGGCACATGCTAACATCCTTTCTGGTTGGGGGTGTGATCATTTGCTTGCACTGTGTGCCAAGGCCAGTGATAGATTGTCCAAAACCTTTACACATCTATCTGTCCAGTAATGTAGAAGGAATGGATTTCATGGCACTGGAAGCCAAAAGACTGACAAAACACCTTCAGAATTACCTGGAAAAACTCAGCAGGTCTGGCAGCATCGGCGAAGAAAAGAGTTGACGTTTCGAGTCCTCATGACCCTTCGACAGAACTGTAGTTCTGTCGAAGGGTCATGAGGACTCGAAACATCAACTCTTTTCTTCTCCGCCGATGCTGCCAGACCTGCTGAGTTTTTCCAGGTAATTCTGTTTTTGTTTTTGTTTTGGATTTCCAGCATCCGCAGTTTTTTTTGTTTTTATGACAAAACATCTTCTTCATCGATAATGAGGCCCCAGCATCAGCTGGATTTGCTACAGGGCTCAGGAAGTTTTCTTCGACTCTACTTAGGTGGATTTGTTTGTGTGTTTGGGTGGGTTTGTTAATCTGTTTGCTGAAGTGTTTCTTAGAGAGACAATGGACCAACTCGCTTCCAGGTCTCCTTCAGAGTGACCCACAGAACGCTTGGGGCATCCTGCAGGCAAAGTGCCAGCTTCACAGGCATCTCCGGCACTTAGCACTGTTTCCGATTTTAAGTCAAACAACAAGCTAAAGCAACAGAGAAACAAGAATGAACTTTCAGAATCAGCTGTCCACTGGTATCAGCAAAATCTATTACTGGAGGCTGGTACAATGAGTTCTGCAACACCAACAGATTTAAAGTGACAGTATTCATATTTCTTGCACTTGATTGCTTCTGCTAACAACCAAATAAGTTTTTTTTATGTATTCATTCATGGGATTGGGTGTTGCTGGCTAGGCTAGCATTTATTGCCCAGTCCTAATTGCCCTTGAGAAAGCTGTCTTCTTGATCCGCTGCAGTCCATGAGGTGTAGGTACACCGACAGTGCTCTTAGGGAGGGAGTTCCAGGATTTTGACCCAGTGACAGTGAAGGAACGGTGATATATTTTCAAATCAGAATGGTGAGTGGCTAGGAGGGGACCTTCCAAGTGGTGATGTTCCCGTGTGTTTGCTGCCTTTGTCCTTCTAGATGGTAGTGTTTGTGGGTTTTGAAGGTGCTGTCTAAGGAGGCTTGGTGTGTTTCTGCAGTGCATCTTATAGATGGTACACACTTCTGCCACTGTGCGTCGGTGGTGGAGGGAATGAATGTTTGAGGATCGGGTGCCAAACAAGCGGGATGGATGATGTTGAGTTTCTTGCGTGTTGTGGGAGCTGCACTCATCTAGGCAAGTGGAGAGTATTCCATCACACTCCTGACTTGTGCCTTGTAGATGGTGGACAGGCTTTGGGGAGTTAAGGGGTGAGTTACTCGTCGCAGGATTCCTAGCCTCTGACGTGCTCTTGTAGCCACAGTATTTATATGGCTAGTCCAGTTCAGTTTCTGGTCAATGATAACCCCCAAGATGATGATAGTGGGGGATTCAGTGATAGTAATGCCATTGAATGCCAAAGAGCAATGGTTAGGTTCTCTCTTGTTGGAGATGGTAATCGCTTGACACTTGCGTGGTGCAAAGGTTTCTTACCACTTGTCAGCCCAAGTCTGGATATTCAATATCATGCTATGTGATATCACATTTATAACATATTATATCATTTTGCAGAGTGGACAAAAGTACAGTGACATGCAGTACAATGTAACACAAACCAGCAGAGTACAATGCAGCTTGAAACAGCTTAGTAACATTCAGTAAAATGCAAGAATCTAATTTGTTGGAGCATAATAGTAGAACACATTGCCTGATAAAGTACAACATGATGCAATACAGACTTTTATTAATCATTCTACAAGTGATCCAACAGCATGCCGTTCAACTTAATACAACGGAGTAGATTAACATAGCATGTTACACCCCCAACTAGAAAGCAGTATCAGGCAACACAGCAGAAGACAAAACAATTGGAAACAGTAAGCCAATAATGTAGTAGCTTATATTGCAGCATAGAAGAAAACAATGCAATATACTACAGGAGAATACATTATGGTACATTACAATACAATAATACATTGTGCATTGCAATGCACCACTACTTACACATCCCTCCATTTTACACCCGCAACGATTTGTTAAAGTATCAATCGCATGATGTAACATACCTTTATGTCCTTCTTTGCTGTTACCCAAATCACTTTGTCATCCACAACATTCCTGAGACTCACTGCCAAATGACTTTGGAAGAATGCAGCCAAAAAGTCGGTAGCCTGCATCACTGAACCACACCAATGAGTGTTAACAATAAATAGAAACATTACTTGGTATATATTGTGAAGAAGAAAAATCGCTGGCAGAGATACAAGGCAGTACTTGAACCAGAGAGTTCTAATGAGATTAAACTGTTCCAGGTTTGCACTTGTGATTTATGACAGCATGAGAAAAGGAAAATGCCATTAAGCCAAACAACCCTTGGAAATTGGTCAACACCAGTAACGTAAACCAGGCAAATACAGCATAGTTTAGCAGAAAAGGGAATCGGTTTGACGTAAAATGAGCTGTCAATTTGCTATCGACCCAACTTATCCTACTTGTTTTGACTGCTCATTTCTTTCTCATAGAATCCCAACTACCTTCCTTCTTACCATACGTCTCAATCACGTCCTGTCCAGAAGCATATCTAATTGCTTCTTGAATCTGCCTTAATAAACTTACTCCACAAACTTAATATTCTTCAAGGAATTTCAATTTAATTACTGTCTAAAATCCAGTTGCTTCAATATATATATATATCTACATACTCCACATTATGCAAAATCAATACATAAAAATATGTCTGTTATTACACATTCTGTCTCAGCAGTACCTTATATTTGTTATAAAATTGTCTCCATTATAAAGAGCCTTAGCCTCCATCTTTCCAGCCTATATTTTATATCACAAAACATTGATTTCTTTCTACAATACTTAATGGGATAGCGATAACACACCTAGGCCGGTGTATTTTGAACAAGATGGGATAGTAGGGTAAGATGGAACAAGTTTAATGCTGTGAAAGCCAAGTTTGGGATAGACACCAGGGAGTCTCTCATTGGGTGATCAGGGGCTGAAAAGGGTTGCTAAGAGTGGTGAGTGGAGCCAGAATGCAGGACTCATTTAGAAAGTACCTAAGTGCTGTAATGAGAATGCAATAAGGTTGGAAATTCAGAAAGGTAAGATCAAAATGGGCTGAAAGGACTTCTTCATCTTAACCTATCTTGTGGATAGACACAATCCTTGCTTCCAAGGACCATGCAATAGTGAATTTAGAATGCATTCTAAATATTTGAATATCCTATGCAATCCATTAGTCTGGATTAAATCAGTTAACCATTAGTAATTTGAGTTGGAAAGTTACTTAGGTTTATGAGCTGAGTGAACTGCTGTTTTTGCATCCGCTAATGTACTTGATAAATGTCCTAACAATGACACAATGCAGCTTGCTGCTGGGAGGTGCAGAGTGCAGTTCAAGTAGATACAAATTTGAGTTTATCCCTGAACCCTTTCTTGGAAGCTATCCTTGTGTAAGTTTAAGTATTTGGAGCGAATATTTTAAATCCATAATGTTGTAGCCAGCACATGGTGGAGTATATAATAATAAACACAGATCTGAACAAAGCAAAGTTCTTCTTAGGACTGCTTTGCTCTGCATATGGATTTCTCTCAGCTGATTTCATTCTATTTTTAACCTGGTCTCTGTCACGGCTGTTGAACACTAGGAGGTACATGATAGCTGTTTAGTGCTGTGATTCCAGTGCAATACTGAGGAACTGCTACATTGTTGAAGGTGCTGTCCTTCAGTTGAAACACTACACTGAGGACCTCATCTGCCTGTTCCGGTGATTGAGGTGAATGTTAAAGGTCCTCAATGGTCTGATTTCAATAAGAACAGGTGGTTGTCCTGGCTTCCTGGTTAACATTTGGCCCTCAACCAACAACACCAAAACCATATGAACTGATCATTCATTGCATTGTACTTGCAAACAAGTCATGCAAAAGGGAATAATATTTTGTTTATAAGAATAAATTAAAGGCCTTGCCTTACTTTCCCAGTATGCTTAGTCACAGTTACCAGCCAAAGGTCCATTGACTTTCGGCGGGACCAGAGATCCCGGTGGCAGGCAGGACTAGAAAATCCTGGCCATAGCTCTCATAAAGTCATACTCACAGATGTTTACAGCACAGAAGGAGGCCATTCGGCCCATCATGTCTACGCCAGCCAACAAAGACCTGACTACACTAATCCCGTTTTCCAACGCTTGGCCCATAGTCCTGGAGGCTATGACAATGGAAGTGTAGTTACTGTCAGGCTACTTTTGCATGATACTTTAGGGATTAGTGTAGCATTTTTCATTGCCCAGTCTGGTTGCAGTACAAAATGGGTAAACTCGAATATTGTGGTTCTAGCAAGACGGCTTCAAAGAGATGTTAATAATACAAAGTACTTGCTGTATAAAAATGAATATAGAACTTTGACAAACAAAATGGTTTTTGCTCCAAGATGGTGGCTGTCTGTATTGTCACTCCCAGTGCGCTGACTGAAATGAGCTATTTTATCAGCTCCTTCAAATCTTGACATTTGTCAATGTCTGATAATTAAATTGTCCTGATGTTCACTGCCTGGGCCAACAAAAAAGAGCATAGCTGTTGGTTGGGTAACACATCTGAGTGCTATGGAACTGTGCTTTGAGAGAAAAAAATCAAATTAAATCACCAGCAGTTAGGTGCCATTAGCAGTTCTTTTCGCATGTGTTTGAGTAAGTAAGTGGAGCTCGGTCTTACCTAACATTTACTACAATGCTAATGGGCAGTAGCTTCCCATTTGCAGTGTTATGAATATCAACCTATCATGCAATATATTCCACCATGCAGAACTGTCAGGTCATCATGCTGAATGATGGCTTGCATTTCTGATCAGTGTTGGAAAATTCAGGCCTTTGTGCATCAATTAATGACCAATAAATAAAGAGCGGGAGGGAATTTCTTGTTGCAGTAAAGAGCTGAGCACATTAATAGCCAATGTGCTCTGAATAGGGTTCAAGTATACTATTCTGCAATATATTGACAATTCCCAGAAGGACCAACTTCAATTTATCTTAAAATTGTTGCTTTGCATGTTATTGTTTTAACACAATAGAACAACAAAAAAAAACCATCGGATTGCCTACTGTGTACTCATCAAGGTGAGGCATGTTCGTATGGGTGACTGGAACAATTTCTATGTCAGATAGTCAGAGCCAGATTTTCCTGTATATTGCCATCTGCTTCAGGGGGCCATTAAAATAGAATGACTTGTGTTTATATAGTACCTTTCATGACCACCGAGCTAAACATTTACCAGCCAATGAATTATTTTTAAAAATACAGTAACTATTGTAATATACGAAATGCGGCAGCCAATTTGTGTACAACAAGTTCCTAAAAGCAGCAAAGTGATAATGACTACCTTACCGGTTTTTGCCTTATTGGTTAAGTGATGCATATTGGCCAGGAGACTGGGGATAACACCTCAGCTCTTCTTCAAAATGGTACCATGGGATCTTTTACATCCACCTGAAAGGGCAGACATGGCCTTGGTTTAACACCTCTTCAGAAAGACGGCACCTCCAACACAGCAGCATTCTCTCAGGACTGCAATGGATTGTCAGCCATGATTTTTCTACTCAGGTCCTGGAGTCGAACTTGAACCCAGAACCTTATGACTCAGAGGCATGGCTATTAAGTGGATGGCAATGCTTACTGCTACATAACTGTTAGTCTATCATCACACTTTTAAAGGCCCATTGCAAACCTATTCTGTCAATTTAAGTTATTAAGGCCTAGCAAACATGACTAATCTTTCTGATCCATTTTGCCCCAGTGTTTACCTTAAAATGGAAGCCATAATTTCCTTCATTCCTTTCCTGATAATCTATTGAACTAGAAACTTCCTAAACTATCAGTCTGTTTGGAATGTGTTGCATGCAATTTGTTGCAGATGCCAATAATGGCCCTGTTTCACTTCTCCATTGTATTTCAGCTATATGCTTGGAAACGGTCTTCATTGTACCCACATAGAATTGATGCTTTCTAATTATAGACTGAACCCCTGTAATCTGCATCTCTAGGCTTCTGGGCTGAGGGTGGCCATTGCTCCAACCTTCACAGAGGAACGGCATTCTCCCACTCTTCTACTTCCATCTCCCCATTCTCACTAGTACTCAGTGCTTTGTCCAGTAAAATCCCTGATGATTGTCTTAACTATTTGTTCCCAAGTGGGTCTACCTGTCTCAGGGTAAGTACAAATAAATGTGACATGGTGGTGATGAATGGGCAGGAATTGCAGGGGCAGCATTTTCCATGTCGGCAAGCGGGCACCCTGCTCGCCAATGCCTAAAATGACACGCAGTGACTTTGGGCGGGTGTCCCGACGTCAGCACTCGCCATTTAGATTTTCAGTTCGGTGCGCGTGCAGTGAGTCGGCTGCGTGCCCACCAAACAGTCAAAGGCCCATTAAGGCCTGTTAAAAACTAATTTAAACAATTAACTGAGGCTGCCCGTCCAACCTTAAGGTTGGCGGGGGGGGGCAGCCGAAGAGCCCAGGCGGCCTTCGCATATTTCATGGAACCTCATCCACAGGCGGGATGGGGTTTCCTGACATGTTTAAACTAAAATCAGTAAAATTTTTTTCCAAAATTTCGTTAACATGTCCCAGCTCATGTGACACTGTGACATGAGGGGACATGTTTCAAAAGTTTAAAAAATCCTCTATTTAAAAGTTTAACACTGAAACACAGAGATGCCTCAGGGAGATCTCTGCGCTCAGTTGTGCATGTCATGATGGGCGGGCCTTAATTGGCCCTGCCCATGTAAAATGGCAGCATGGACCTGATCGGGGGCACCAATCACGTTTGCACCCACCCCTGCACAACCCCCTCAATGGGGGGGAATTTCTGGCCCAGGTCTGATAAAGGGGTTCAAAATGATAACGGGTTTTGATACAGTAACCAATGAAACTGTTTTCACTGGCTCTAAGGTTGGTAACCAGAGGATCCAGATTTAAGATAATTGACAAGAGAACCTGAGTTAGGGGGATGAAGAGACATCTTTTATGCAGCAAGTTGGCTGCAAGATACTCCCTGAAGGGTGGTGGAAGCAGATTCAATGGCAACTTTCAAAAGGGAATTGTATATACATTTGAAAAGGAAAAACTTGCAGGGTTAAGAGGAAAGACCATGGAAGTACTTTATGGACCCTAACACCGAATGGCGTTGTTGTACTATCAATGCAGCTCCCAGAGGGGAAAAAAAATAACAATTTGAAAATCCTGCATCACCCTGTTCCAAATTTAATTGGGATATTTAATTTTGATGCCCCATATATTGAGAAAAAGGAGCTAAACCGGTACCATTCCCAAGAGAAAAGGGGTTAATAGCAAACAAACTGGAGTCTTTTTTTTGAATTAAAGCAAAATCACATGCCTCCAAAACCACTGTTGATTAACAGCTGCTGACTCAAGGCAATCTCTGTCCCAACGTAAATACCCTCACTTCCCCCTCTTTGGAGGACAGCTCTGTGTAAATTTGGATAGTTCCTTTCTGACTACTGCCATTGCGAAAAGACTTCCTGTGAATTTAACCATTTAATTATCACATGTTCATGACCCACTGAAACCTGCTCCAGCCTTGAGGGACTGGTTTCTGAATTCTGCAACAAGAATTACTAAGGGAAAAAGCTGAACATGAACAATGTCCGGGTTCAATCTCAACGTTGAAATATTTCAATTAAAACGTGATATGCTAATGATAGGGCCCCTGCCTCAAAAGTATTTGACATTGATGTATTTGGAAGGATTAACAAAGAAGATACTAAAGCTTATGGTTTTTGTACAGCTTTAAGCAGTAAATAAGGCAAAGATTTATAGGAAAACTGTTTGAGGGATGATTCCCGTAACAATGCTCCCCTTAATGTTGCTACTCAATATGTTCCTTCACTTAAGTTCACCTGAGAGATCTTTTAACACAACAAAATCATATTTTTCCATTTTGTCATGCAAAAATCATATCACAGAGAGAGCAATAAAAACCTAACTGAATCTCTGCACAGGAGACATTGAAAAAACAATGTCCAATGGAGATGTATTTATCGTAGAAATATTGCTGCCATGCTTACTCACAGCAGCACAGCTTCATCTATACCTCTTCCCAAAGCTGCTGTCACCATCGGGAGGCCTTTCTTTAAATCACTTACAAAGAATTAGCCTCAAATTTTAACAATCGTTTTTCTGATTTCTTTTCAACTTTCTGTGGTGTCACTGGGAGTTACTGAGTCCAACAGTTGAGGGAGCTGAATAACGTACGCACAGTTCAGGTAATATCTCTCACACATCCCGTCTCAGTTCAATGATTAACCATCATTAAATCAGCTCAGTCCCCTCACACCAATGAGCTTAGTAACTCGTCCCAGCCGATTTTTTTCATAATCAAAATTGAATTCATCAAAATTTTCCTTTCCTCTTCCAATCTCCTTTCTCCAATTTCCCCTCCCCACCTTGCCCCTCCGGCAGACAGTATGGCAGGTTTTCCACTGCATGGGGCCCCCCACTGAACTGGGGGTCTGTAACCTAGGGCTCTGGGGCCACATGCAGCTCATCCGTGTGGCTTCCGACCTTAAGGATATCAGAACATAAAGAAGAGGAGTAGGAGTAGGTCACTTGGCCCCTTGAGCCTGCTCCACCATTCAGTAAGATTGTAGCTGATCTGATTTGTGGCCTTAACTCCACTTTAATGCCTGTCCCCATAACCCTTGACTCCGTTGTAGATTAAAAATCTGTCTAATTCTGCCTTGAATATATTCAATGACCTTGCCTTCATAGCTCTCTGGGGTGGAGAATTCAAAAGATTAATGACCTTCAGAGGGAAAAAAAAAATCCTCCTCACCTCTGTCTTAAATGGGAGGCCCTTTATTTTGAAATTGTGGCCCTTAGTTCTAGATTCCCCCACGAACCTGGTTGATGGAACCATTTTGATTGTAATTATATGGCTTGTTTAGTTTTTTCAACTTTTATTAACATTGTACTTGTGAGAAAGTGTCATTGAATTAACAATTTTTTGTAACAATCTTTAAAATGTGTCTCTGTCTTGTTTTTCACTATTATTGACATTTGAGTAACAGCATTGCACCTCTTAAGATGTAGCGTTTTTGACTAAATTGGCTCTTCCTGTTAATGAGGTTGCCAACCCCTCCACTGACTCTTGACTGGCACAGCGTGCTTGTGGCTTGCTACTCCAAGTCAGAGGAGATGCATCCTTAATTCTCCTGTTCCAGACCATTTGCATGTACCAGCCGCAATCCTGGCAGAGGCTATGCCTTGCAATGGAGGATAGGGCAGTAAACAGGAGTACAAGAGCTGTCAGTGTGCTCCCAGTTACCAGCTACTGGAGAGCTGCAGCCAGAATGATCTTATTAAAAGGTTATCTGAAGAAAGAAAGTTGCAGGGTTGGTGTTGGGAGAAGGGCATGTCTGCTGTTTGGCAATTATCAAAAAAATCTCTACATATTGTCCATGTCTATAATCTACCACGTACAGACCTCTGCACCATATATAGACCTCTGCGTGCTCTCTAGGATTTCATGCAAGCCCTAACACAAGGTTTCTCAAAACGTTAACTCTGTTTCCCTCTCCACAGATGCTGCCAGACCTGCTGAGTTTTCCCAGCATTTTCTGTTTTTATTTCAGATTTACAGCATCTGCAGTATTTTGCTTTTATTTACAAGGTTTCTTCTGTCTGTTATCTATAGAACCTGCCTGGCATTCTGTAGCAACTTTAGCTTTGAGGAATGTAGTGACTCTAGCTTTTAAACTTATTATACTGTGTAGAATCATGTGACAGTATGAATGAATCAGCACTAAGTGCAGGGAACCTTAGGGGTGGAGTTTTTGTCTAGTTGTGGATCTTGATGGAAGCATGTAACTGCTGCTGAAGCCCTCTAAATAAAGTTCACTGTTTCTTATAAGAAGCCTGTCTGGAAAATCAAGTCTATAACAACTGGCAGAGGATAAATTGGTTCTGGTGCTGCCCAGTGAATGTGAGCATTTTGTTTTAAACAGAAGAAAGGGAAAATATACTCACCAGGTTTGTCACTTTTTGGCAGGATCAACCCCTTCGACTCATCCACAGAGGATTGGGTTCAATATATAGAATGCCTCAGTTTCTTATTCCAAGCAAACGAAATAACGGTGGAGGTAAAAAGGAAAGCAATTCTCCTAAGCATCTGTGGAAGTAAAACTTATAACTTAATCCATAGTTTGATGGCCCAGAATGCTCCAGATTCAAAGACCTTCAGCGAATTTGTAGACCTTGTAAAGAATCATTTTCAACCCAAACCCTCCGTATTCATGCAGAGGTTCAAATTTAATGAGAGACTAAGAGCCCCGGAGGGTGTTAACAGCAACATACGTAGCGAAGTTGAAACAGCTAGCTGAACATTGTGACTTTGGGGAGATCTTAAATGTGTGTTAAGGGATCCTTTGGTCTGCGGTGTGCACGATGATGCCATTCAACAAAGGCTATTAGCTGAAGTAAATATCGATCTTAAAAGAGCAGTAGAAATAATGCTTGCGAATTAAAAGCACCGAGCAGGATTCGCAGGCCTTACAGAGTGTACAAAATGACTTCATTTACAGTTGGGGTGGGAACAGACCACCGGGTGTGGCATGAAAACCAGGGAGTCAGCCGCGAAGCAGGAGACAATCCCCGTTATCCAATAATTTAAAAAAATATACAGGAAGCAGCTTAGCAGCAAATCTGAAAACGAATTGTTACCGATGTGGAAGTAACCATATCCCTGAAACTTGCTGTTTTAAAGAGGTGGGGTGCCATTTTGTCATGAAAGAGGGCACAGGCTGAAGCAATGTAAAGCAAGATTGAGACAGACTCCCAGGCAGCAAATCAAACTGATCAAAGTACATAATGTGGAAGAACCAGAAACCACTAATTCTGATGTTTATTCTCTATTTAATGTGAAAGTAGGGAAAACAGATCCAATCACTATTACCCTGCAGATCAAGGGAAAACCTTTGATTTTGGAAGTGGATACCAGTACATCAACCACTGTAGTGGGGGGAGCACACATTCAAATATTTAAACAAGGGTACTCAGCAATTGAATATGGAGCAGACTTCACCCAAATTGAAAGCATATACTGGTGAAGCCATTCAAGTGAAAGGGTTTACCACTGTACCCATTTATTACAAGCACCAGACAGCACAGCTCCCTGTGATTGTAGTGGAAGGTGAAGGACCAAGCCTTCTAGGTTGTGATTGGTTAAAATAAATTACGCTAAGTTGGTCTGAAATTTTCCAGCTGAGAGCTGGAAGATTCCTAGAGCTGCTAAAGAAATATGACACGGTGTTTTGAAAGGAACTGGGGAAAATCAAGGGCCTGCAGGCTAAGATCTATGTTGACTCTGAAGCAACTCCTCGTTTTTTTTCAAGCCAGGCCTGTGCCTTATGCCCTGAGAGAGAAGATTGACCCTAAATTAAACCATTTAGAGAAACTGGGTATTATTCAGCCTGTTCAATTTTCAGAATAGGCAGCACCTGTTGTCCCTGTGTTGAAACTGGATCAGACCATCTGTATATGTGGGGATTATAAGTTTACAGTAAACAAGGCTGCCAAGTTGGTCAAGGACCCTATCTCCAGGATTGGGGATCTGTGTGCAAAATTAGCAGGAGGGAGAACTTATACTAAATTAGATATGAGTCACGCAGATCAGGAGCTGGAACTGAATAATACATCCAGAGGATTTGTAACCAAAAACGCACACAGAGGATCATATCAATACACATGCCTGCCTTTCAGTGATTCTTCAGCTTGCGCAATTTTCCAGAGGACAATAGAGAGCTTGCTGCAAGGGCTACCTTGAGGTGAGGTCTACCTGAACCATGTCCTAATAGAAGCGGAACACTTGGCTAGCTTGGAAGAAGTCTTAAAAACGATTCTTGGAAACAGGGGTGCGCTTGGAGAAGGAAAAGTGTACCTTTCAGGCAAGTGAAGTCGTTTACTTGGGCCACTGGTTAGATGCCCAAGGGTTACACCCGATAGAAGAAAAAGTCAAAGCTATTAAGCAGGCAACGTCACCTACAAATGTCTCAGAGCTCAAGTCATTCTTGGGTATGGTAAATTACTATGGTCGATTCCTACCCAACGTATCAATGGTCCTACCCCCTCTACACTCATTATTAAAGAAAAACCAATGTTGGCCTTGGAAGTCACCTCAAGAAGAAGCTTTCACGAAAGTTAAACAGGTCTTGTACTCTTTGAACTTGTTAGTACATTACGACCTGACAAAAGAATTGGTGCTAGCTTGCAACGTATCCTCCTATGGTGTGGGAATGGTACTATCTCACAAGATGGACAACGGTTCAGAAAGACCAATAGGCTTCTTTCCAAAACCCTCTCCCAGGCCGAGAAGGGTCATTCACAAATTGAGAAAGAAGGATTATCGATTATTTTTGGTGTTAGAAAATTTCATCAGTATGTACAGGGTCAACACTTTACTATTGTATCTGATCACAAACCACTCTTGGGTATGTTTAGTGAAGGAAAAGCTATCCATCCCATTGCTTCTGCAAGAATTCAAAGATGGACTTAAGATTTTATCAGCTAATGAGTATACTTTTATGCACAGACCAGGCATGCATATAGCTAATGCAGATGCCCTGTGTCACTTTCCTTTGCAGGAGAGCAGTCAACATGCTCCAACTCCCCAACAGATCGCTGTAGCAATGAATTTCGTGGATTCTTCGCCAGTCTGCGCAATATAAATAAGAAACTGAATGAACTGTGATCCAGTCTTATCTAGATTACAAGACCAAGTATTGAAAGGATGGCCCCAGGAACCAGTCCCCGAAGAACTGAAGCCATGCTTCACTTGAGGGAATGAATTAAGTAGTCAGGATTGTATCCTAGTATGGGGAGCACAAGTCGATGTTCCTTCACAAGGAGGGGAACCGGTCTTAACTGAGATGTATAGCACGCATCCTGGAATTCCAAAATGAAAATGCTTGCAAGGAGCTATATCTTGTGGCTAGGTATAGACAGTGATATAGAAAAAATGGTTAAACACTGTCTCCAGTGTCAGCAACTACAGAAGTTGCCAGTTGCAGCCCCACCGCACCAGTGGGAATGATCTGATCAACCCTGGGTGAGACTGCACAAAGATTATGTAGGTCCATTTCTAGGCACCATATTTCTACTAATAATTGATGCACATTCCAAATGGTTAGATGCGATCGAAATTAGGCCACCAACATCAGGTGACCATAGAAAGGTTACATCAAAGCTTTTCTTTACATGGATTGCCAGAAGTCATTATATCAGACAATGGTACTACATTCACTATTGCTGAATTTCAAAGATTTCTGAGCCTAAATGGTATCAAACACGTAAAGACAGCATTGTATCATCCGTCACCTGATGGATTGGCTGAGATAGCAATACAAACTTTTAAAGTTGGGACGGAAAAATTATCGGGAGTATCATTGGAGACTAAACTTTCACGTTTCCTGTTTCACTCTCGGATGACCCCCCTACACTAGCACAGGTGCAACGCCTTCAGAATTATTTATGAAACGCTGCCTTCGTACGAGATTAAGCCTGGTACTTCCCAATTTGGAGGGGAAGGTAGAGAACAGTGAAGGGAATCAAAAAGTGACTCATGATTTACATTGCCGAGAGCAAGGATTTACTGGCGGTGAAACAGTATTTGTGTGAAACTTCAGTGGTGGATCGAGTTGGTTACCATGTGTAATAGCTTCTCTAACCGGACCGTTGTCTTACCAAGTAGAAGTGGAGGGCCAGCTCACCCGAAAACACATGGGTCATTTGAAAAGATGGGAGATACCCCAAGAAACCATTGTTCCACCTGTAACCATTGTAGAACCTGTGGTCCCACTTGTGATTGATCAATCAAGGACAGACACACCAGAGTTCTCTGTCAGAGTGGATAACACTCAACTGCCTGTGCCTAAGGAGGTACCTGATGTAGCTGCGGTTCCAGAGAATGAAGATTCAGTAAGAGATTCTAAAGTTATGGAGCCACAACGTTTCACCCAGATCAGAAAACCACCTGAGAGACTGAAGTTATAATTTCATGACACATGTATATATGTGTAATGTCATGAATGTAGTTGTTCCTGTAAATACAAATTGTTAAAAAAAAAAGGGGAAGAATGTAGTAACTGCAGCTTTAAGACTTATTGTACTGTGTAGTATCACATGACAGTGTAAATGAACCAGCCCTAAGTGCAGGGAAACTTAGAGGTGGCTTTTTGTGTCTAGTTATGGTTCTTGATGGAAGCATGTAAATGCTGTTGAAGCCTGAAAATAAAATTCACTGTTTCTTATGAAAAACCTGCCTGGAAAATCAAGTCCATAACACATTCATTTCATTAAGCTCTATAAAAGGTACGTGATTTGTGACACCAGATTACTATTCAGGCAATGGTGATGGAAATCTACCTTAGACATTTAAGAATGTCCTTTGTTTTCAATATCCACTTCTTTTGGAAGACATTGTGAAATAAGTATCATCCAGTTCGAACATATTTTGGCAGAAGGAGCATGTGAGGTGAAGCAGATTGTCATGGGGTAAGGGGACAGGGAGAGATGTTAAAAACACCTCAATGTCATTACATTGACAAATTAAAGCATAGGAATAGAAGTGTACCACTCACCCCCTCGAGCCTGTTCCACCAATCTATTTGATCATGACTGATTTGTATTGTTACCCCATTCACCCACCTTGATTCTGTAACCCTTTATACCCTTACCAAACAAAAAGCTGTGAATCTCAGTTTTAACATTTTCAGTTGACATAACCTCAACAGCTTTTTGGGAGAGAAAGTTCCAGATTTCCAAGACCCTTCGTGGCAAGAATTGATAGGATAATCACTCCTGAATGGCCTGACTTTGATTTTAATGTTAATAAAATCAGCAAACTTTTGGCAGGTAGGGAAGGCATTAAGTAAATATAGATTCCCATGTTTGAACTGTTGTGTCCTGTCTGGAAGTAGCACTGCTTATTTACAAAGAGACATTTTTATTTACTTGCATTTTGAGGCCTTATCAGAGGAAGACTTTGTAATTTCCTAATTGGAATGACTGGGATCTTATTCAGATTTTAGACCATGGTTTTGCCAACTTTAAGCAAGCATATTAAGGGGAGACTTAAAACCAACCAGGTTGCCCCACCAACTTGACCCCATTAAAAAATATCCAATTCTAACTTTGTGTTTCGAGATCTAATTAAATGACCTTGGACTTAGAACTGGAACCATGCGTGCGGAGGTCAGAAAGTCACAGCTTCCTCAGCACGCTTACTGTTTACCTGTTCTGGATGCATTCTCATACAATGCACTCTTACGCTGAATATACCCTCCTGTGGTAAGAGACATTGAGGTTGGTTGGTTCTGTCTGTTTTCTGGTACATCTACTCCCACCCCCACAGGGGGCTGGCTAGGCCAAATGTGGAATCACCTTGGAGATAGCAACTTTAATCATATGCTTTCTCAAGCCTTGATTCCGCTTGTTGGGACTAGCCTTTTTTGTGAAGTAGCGCATCAGAGCTATAAATGACACATTGCTTTCTCTTAGGTTTTCCCAGTATGAATTCCAGTGCAGTGTCCAGGGGAGCCCGGATGAGATGGTGGCATAGTGATAACGTAACTGGACAAGTAATCTAAAGGCCTAGGCTAATTCCCTGGGGTGTTAGGTTCAAGCCTCACCACAGATACTGGTCAATTGATTAGTTTAATGTTTGAAATTTTAAAAAATCTGGAATTGAAAGCTTTTCTCGGTAATGGTGCCATGAAATTATTAATGATTGTCATAAAAATCCATCTGGTTTATTAATGTACTTTAGGGAAGGAAATTTGCCATCTAGTCTGGCCTACATGTGACTCCAGGACTACAGCAATGTGGTTGACTCTCTTAAATGGCCCTAGCAAGCCATCAGTGTTCCAAGTCACTATAGAAGTGTCAAAAAAGATTCACTGTGGGTGCATCAGATGGACTACAGTGGTTCAATAAGGTGGCTCACCACCACCCTCCTAAAGGTAATTAGGGATGGGCAACAAATGCTGGCCTTGCCAGTGACACCCGCATCTCATTAAAAAATTTAAAAAAACATCCTTTGATCAGTTTCTACGTGGGCAAATGGCCCCCATTTTGAATGGACATTTTGTGACCTCACAAATGTGGCCATTTAAATGTCTGCTGCAGCCCTTTAAAAATGGCCACCTGCTAGAAAATTGGTGTGGATACTTTGTTGGACATGCCACTGTGTGGGTGGAAATCTTGTACAAAATATATACAAATAAACAGCCATGTGCATGTACGCAGTGGAAGCACTCTCATTGTGCTGTGTGAACACTGACTTGTGCGCAATGTTAAGAAGCTTGTATTTGCATTGCAGTCGCTCTTCCCCCTCCCACCTGCAATATCTCAGCCTCAGTTTTCCACCTTTCTGATCTCCAGCCCTCAACAGCATTCAGTTTAACCGATGGAAAATCACAGAAGTGCAGAAGCAGAGAACCATGGCTCTTGCGTCTGCTCATTGAGTTGAAACAAGATATCCCACCTTACATTGTTTCACAATAATTCACACACGGCCAGACAACTGGGTTACATGCAGCTCAGAATGGATATCACAAATTAAATAGATGAATGTAAGAATGGTAGACCCTAAATCATCCAATGAAATATTTCATCAGTGTCATAACAATTTTTTTTAAAAAGGTGTTACTTTTGTTATGCATGCAACATTTGAGTTATAAAACATTTATTTAAAATAGAAACACATCTTGATAGCTGACAGGATGACTAATGTGATGTTGCAATGGCATGGGTTTCGTGATGTAAGTGCTATAAAGAGATACTTCCAATATGACTGATGTTCCCAGGCTTTGATGCATTTTTGGAATAGACAGATGCTTAAGCAGTGAAGCAAATAGTCTGAATGTATTGGCCTTGGGATCGATCCTATAGAATCAGCTATGAAGGCTTGTGCCCAACTTTACAGCTCTGAAGATGCAGTTGATTGCAACTTGTGGTTTGTGACAGTTATTCCCCCATCTCCCCCTCTCCGCCTCACTTCTGGCTGTCTTACCCCAACCTTTGGCCAAGGAAGGTTTGCATAAGCCAACAATCGGACAGAGGTTTGAGAGTGGTTGAGCACGTGTTCAGTTTGAAAGCAAAGGTGAGGAAACTCTTCCACTGTGACATTGCTGGCACCCACTCTGACTGTACCTATGCTCATTTTTGACTGGTATTTTCCTCCAGTGGATATAGCCAACACATATTCTTCAACTTTAATAAGTAGGCAATTGCAGGCAGTGGCATCCCAAATATGGTGCTGGTCACTGACGTTCCTGCTAGCCAGGTTGTCTTGTAAAATTGCTTCTGCTTCATTCAAATTTGGACATTGACATTTAGTCTTCCATTTTCCAAGCGCAAGGCAGAGCCCTGCATAGGCTTGCTCAGTCAGCCAAGTCTAATTTTTGCATGTGGATGCGCTGAGCTCTTCGGTAAGAAATTGTACATTAAAAAAGGTCTGCTTTCGGACTATCAGGTTTTAGCACCTGAAGATGAAGAGAACCAAAGGAGGCATGCCCAATAGATTAGCTGGCACCAAAGCCAGACTGCTTGCACCTACCAACATGCTAACAAGAACATTTAAACAGAAAAGGTTTCTGTGCCACAAATCTGCAACTGAGCCACTGATCGGAACTCAGGATCATGCACGGCAATGAGCACTCCCAGGCAGCAGGCACAGTGTTATCATTCAAAGACAGTTATTTGGAACGCTATTGTATAAAGAATGTGACCTTGGACTACCAAGACTACCCTACAGCCATGGCGCATGAAACCCTTGTAACACTGTAACTGATGCTGAGCCCACTTGCAGTCACTGGGATCATTACTTGCATTTTGAAGCAGCGCTTCAGCTATCTCCACAGATCAGAAGCACATTGGAGGTCCAATTCCCCTAACGTGGTCTTCATCACTAGCTGCTGCATGTTCCATAACCCTGCCACAGAAACAGATGAGGAGGAGATAGAGCCTTCACCAGAATGCAGAGCAGGACTCAGTCAATTTGACTGAGCACATTGTCACATGAACATCTTTCTGGTAGGAAGACTATTGGACCTGCAATCTTTGTTAGCAAATAGGCCCTGTGAGGTCCACACCCCTAGGCTGTGCAGCTGAGGAAGAGAACAAAGATGTCTCTCCTGCTCCTTTATTACAGCTTCCACTTTCTGTTCCTGTTGCATGCACTGTGACGTAATAGGTAGTCCATTCTAAAATTCTAACTAAATCCTCTGGGCAAACACAGCTGTCCTGGTGACATTAGTGAGTGGCTCAGCAGTCTGTGAAAGGCCAGTAGCTTTCCACAGTACTGGGCCAGCATAAAACTTTGTGCAGCGAGCCAACAAAATAAAAAAGGACCTCAGCTGGAAGTGGTGATGTCCTACTCACTGAGGAGATTCCCCCTCTGTTGCTGTCCATAGTACAGATAACATGGAGGCCCTAGCTTTACCTTGCTTCCCCACACCTGTAAGCTCAGTCTCCCTTGCATCTCTTAACAGACAGTGGAAAAATGGCAGCATTGGTTTCTGTACTGTTGCTGAGGTGGTCTGGCTTCATATGTTTTACATTAAAGCCAAGTCTGTTGGTAGTGATAAGGCTGTATGATACAGGGTGGTTTGATTTTGTGGGGTAAGGTAATGATGTTGAGGTATAACATAGTACAGTGTTGACAAAACCTATATAAATGTTTTGTGGTGCATCAGACATTGGCACCAAGTCAATGGCATTGTTGGGGCTGTTTTTTAAAAATTCCCATTTAAATTTTGGAATTTAAGTCAACTGTAACAGACTCCAATATAAAATCGTCATTACAGTACACCCACTGTGCGCAGGGTCTGGGATCTTTACTGCGATGGGAGTTATTTCTCCTCTTTGTGCTGATCACACAATGGACGATGTCAATGCTGGCCAATGGAGCACTCTTCCATGTTGAGCAGTCAGTGTCGGTAACAAATATTCCGAGCTCACGTATTGTCTGAGCCGATGTAGAGTAGAGCTATTTCTCATCCTCCCTACCATACATTCTATTCTTTACTTGCAGCTTAATTGTGGGTTGAAGGAAATCACTTATGCACAGAGGAAAAGATAACTCATCCTCCAATCCACCCTAACTCCAATCAGATTCCTCACTAGACCATCATGAATGGTTCTATTCTTCACACCAAAATAACCAATGCTTTCTCTGAGTGAGCCATCAATTTAATGCTATATAATGAACAGTTCTTTTTACTTGCATGCTAGGTTGAGACACTTTTTTATTCATTTTTGGGATGTGAGTGTCGGTAGGAAGGCCAGAATTTATTCCTCATTACTAATTGCCCTCGACCATTACAGTCCATGTTGTATGGATAAACTCGCAGCATTTTTAGGGAAAGAGTTCCAGGATTTGGATGCAGTGACAGTGAAGGAACAGCGATAGAGTTCCAGGTCAAGTTGGTGTGTGGTTTGAAGGCAGAATTGCAGCTGGTGGCCATCGCATGAGTCTTCTGTTTGTGTTCTTTTAGCTGGTAGAGGTTGTGGTCTGTGCAAAACTAATAGTTTAGTCATTATCAGACATGGCCCAGTTCCTGTTAATAAATTGAATCAGTCACGTGTGGTGGAATTTTCCATTCTGGAGACTAAGTCTGGTGCTGGGCAGGAAAGTCAGCATGATACCCGCTTGGCGGCAGGGTGGGTGAACAAGCGCGATCTTCTGCTTTTCAGATCAGTAATTTTGCATCAGTGAGGAGCTTGACAAAACTTGTGGCAGGGACAGGCAGGAAGTCACCTATCCTGCACTTGTCTCAAGGGGTCAGAAGTCCTGACGCCATTTCTAAAGGGCACCTGGGCAGACATTTGCTCACTGCAGTCCAGGAGCTCTGCATTTCTCCTACATAGTCCTTGCAGCCGCAGCTCATATTGGAGAAGCTCACAGATGTGAGCAACAACATCCTGGGACATAGAAGGGCACCTTTGGCAATGCCTTTCCCTCATCCCTAGATAAGAGCACTGCCGGCGACACGCCCTTGGCCAGGCCAATGCTCAATGTTTCAGTGGTCATGTTCGCCAGCCTTTTGACCTTTTAAGGGCTCTGCTGCCTCTTGCAGCTCAGGCTCTTACTCCTCCTGGTCCTGTGCCAACCAGTGATGGGCCCTCCTTCTCTTCATCTGGATAAGAGCCATTACCACAGCAGGATTGCCTACAGCCTGTATCATCAATGCCTCAGTGGATGTGTGAACAAATTGAAGTGATACATTTAATGAGCTTGTCCTTTACAGGTTTACCTCCATCTCAAAACCAGCAGGCAAGTGCTGGCCTCCATCTAGACATGGCATCTCCAACCCAAACCTTCCAGGGAAGGACATCTTGGAGGACCAGAGATTGATGTTCCTCCTGTTCATGATGTGTATGGAGACATTGCTTTTTGACCAGGGTGATGAGAGCCATGTGCAAGAAGCCTCACGTGACACTTTTCCTCTTGTCTCCACCACCCTCGAGACTCTACAGAGAGACCATTGCCTTGCAGCATAGAAAGGCTAACCGCTTGGTCCCTTTGTAGCCATTCTGCATGACCATTCACCCAACAGGATGGAGGTTTGGAGTTGCAAGCCAGCTGCCCTCCACCCACTGTGCCCCTTGCAGGCATTCCGCCTCCCTTCATCTCTGCCTCTGACTGCAGCCAATGGCAAATGGCACAGAATGAACGGCAGCTCCACACCTTGCTGGGGTCTTATTATTATGAGATCAATGAGTCGGGAACAAACCTGCTGCTGTGAGGGCTTCACGATAAAGAGGAGAACACAAGTGAGCATCTTTGACATCCAGTTCCCTCATAATTATTAGGGTGTCCCTTTCGTCAGCCACTTGTGCTGACCTTGTACTCCACCCACACGAAAAGACCCTCCTCCCACCTCAAGGGATCTCACTTACTGACTAACTGCATGGTCAAGGTCAGATTTTAGGGATCCATAACCAGGGGGCATAGATTTAAGGTAAGGGGCAGGAGGTTTAGAGGGGATGTGAGGAAGAATTTTTTCACCAAGAGGGTAGTGGGAATCTGGAACTCACTGCCTGAAAGGGTGGTAAAGACAGAAACCCTCAAAACACTTAAGAAGTATTTGGATGTGCACTTGCGATGCCATGACATACAAGGCTATGGGCCTAGTACTGGAAATGGGATTAGAATAGTTAGGTACTTGTTTGACCGGCGCAGCTTTGAAGGGCCGAAGGGCCTTTTTCTGTGCTGTAGACCTCTATGACATTATGAGATTGGGAAAATGATGCACATCACCTTTCAAACTCGCTCCCCCAGCTTCTACCCTCGCGCTGTGACCCACCAACTTCCCCACATCAGCTTTGACACACAATATCACCTCTCCCTTCTGTCACCCTTGAACCTCTCCCCGTTACCCTGGACTCGATCACGGTCCACCTTGATATGCCTTTTCTCTCTTCACTGTCAACACCCTTTACCATCCCTATGCCCACCCTATCCTTGCCACCTCTCGTTATCTGAACCACCTTTCTTGTCCCCCTCCACGACCCACCCAATGAGACCTTCACCAACTGAACTCTCACCCAGGACCTGCCACCCTACCGCATCCTACTCCCCCACTCTGACTGTACTCTTCCCTCCTTTCTCCAGTACCCTAAGTTGTCCCCCGAGTGCCCAACAATCGACAGCACCGACCCTGTCCTTTAAGACCCTTCCTCCCCTTCCCTGAACTCTCTCCCCACCCTTCTTTTGTAAGACTTGCTCCCCTGTCCAGCCTTCGCTCCACCCGTTCACTCTACCACCCACTTCCAGCCTTCGCCTGACCCCCTTGTCCAGCCTTTGCACAGCATTTGCAAACATCACTCGAATGAAGTTAAATCGGGTCCCAAAAAAGGAGAAAGCAACATCTATGGACCTCAAACTTGAGGGAGGAGTGAAGCTCGCCTGGCGCACGCCACTTACAGCCAGTCGTAGAACTGAACATTCTGAATTCCTGCTGGCGGGAAACTTAATTTGGACAGCGAACTTAATTCCAGTGAGCTGGCCTTTTAATGAGCATGCATGAGATGCTAATGCATGCAAATAGGGTTCCCAACATTGTTTGTCAGGAAGCTCGACCTGCCTTTAACCCGTCTTGAAAGTCGGGAGAGCAAAATTCCAACAGTTTATCCTGCCGTCGGGAAACAAATTTTTGCCAAATTAAGGACCCCTGTCTGTCACAATTCTTGTTGCTGGTGGGACCGGAAAATTCCACCCGATTGCTGTTCATTTGACTTTTAACACGGGAAAATTTCAGATAACTGTAGTAAGGCAACACCTTTAGACTTTGTGGAATCCTTTTTTATGTGATTTTATCTAATCATTGATTAACAGGCAGGAGCAGAGTGTGGGACAGTAAGTGATCCAAGGTCACTGGACAGGGGGCAAAGTTTTCTCAGTAATACTGTTCACTCTCAACAAGAGATTACAGCTTCAATAATGATTGGGGATGGGAGGGAGAGAACAAATGTCGACAGATATAGAGACTGCTCTTAGTGGAATTGAAGCCTACTATTGTGACAGATGTGTTTTGGATTTGACCCAAGCTCTCCAACCACTATAAATTCTATCCCAATTATGAATTTCAAATCAGCACTGAGGTACATGAGGTTCCATTACTATGGGCAGGGGAGATAAGGCAGGATGGTTCCCCCTTTCTCCACCTCTCGATTGACCACAGAAAAATATTTTTTTTAAAAGGAAAGAGTGTTTTAACCCCTTGAGTGCTGCGACTCTCAATAACCAAACAGAAGACCAGTCTTCTCATAAGTTTTTAAAAAAGGAAGAGTAAATGTTTATTTCTCAACACCCAAATGTATACGCAACAGCACCCACTCACATATACACACACACACACATACACACACATACACAAACACACACATATATACACACACACACACACACACACACATATACACACACACACATACACACACACACAAGAAAAGGTGATTACAAAAGAGGCAGTATGCACATAGATTTTTTTAAAGTTCAAAAAAATCACTGCTTTCTTGAGTCTTACCCAATGGAAGCTGGTAACATTGCAGGCCTGATGATTCACTTTTGGTTCACTGAGGAAATGAAGATTGGAAGTTTCCATCATTGAATTCGCAGTGGTTTACTACTTGCAGCAGGTTTCCTGCTTTCTGGCATGAGTCACGCTGCAGTTGAGCTCCTGTAGCAAAGATCTGGATTTGTTCTTCAAATTGGTGGGCAAAACGCTAGCCTCACCCCTTCTCCGCCTGCTAATTCTAGTGGATTCTAAGCAAGCTCCTTCCTTTGCTGGGTGGGATCTCTTCCCTCTCTTCTTCTCTCCCAGACTGACTGACATGAGGCTTCTTTCAAAATGTATGTTAATAAATGTTCCTTATCACAAGCTGGTTTTTGTCAGATGGTCATAGTATCTGTTTTTCCATTGACTACACAAATGGTCCCTGATGACTTAAGCATTGGCATACAATAAGGTTTGAATTTTGGCCATTCTCATCTCATGACAGAATGGCTTCTGGTCACACCCATTCTGTGGGATTCCCTTCTGCATCCAAGAAGTCTACAGAGCCATTGTGCACTAAGTTCTGCAATTAAATTGGCAATAATGGCCATTAAATTCACAGGAAAGATCTGTTGCATTTTAATGCCTTTTCAATGGAACATCCCAAAAGGTGGTTTGCATTTTAAGGTCCTAATCAGACAAACAGGCTAAATTCCAACCTGGTGCAATTTCAGGCATGTTGGCAGCTAAGAGAGGAGGACACCTGACTTCTCAATTCCACCTTCTTTTAACACAAATTGTCCCTTCTCCATTTTGTGTTTAAACATAAAAGTGTACATTTCCATAAATCTGCAAATATAACTGCGTGGGTGCAACACCATTCAAAGGTTGGTACCAATTAAAAAAAATCTGATAGATACACATTAAGGCTTCTGAATTTATACTCCCTTTTCCCTTTCTCTGTTTCACTACTTGTTCCCACCATATAGCCTGCAACACACCTAATACAGCTGTTGACTCATGTCAGACCACTTCCACTCTCCTCTGCTGATCATAGACAAGTTGGTATGCATATACACATACTTTTATAGCTTTTTAAAATACAACAGATGTTAGTGTCACTATATAAGTATATAAATGCTTGTTGTTGTCTAAAATTGATTAGGTTATCGGTAGCTGTGGTTTATAATAAGACAATTTATTTGGAGACTTGATGCCTAATTCCAAATCCATGATGTGTATTTGTTTGAATGGACTATTGGATTTGTTAGTTCGTACAAATGGGGAAACTCAATTTAAATATTCAGCCAGAATAGTTTCAGTGTAAATGCTGATCAATTCTTTCGGATAATCAGACTGATACTGAGGTATCTTTAACATCACCAAAACGGAGTTATTTTTCATGTTGTAAAATATTTGCCAGCAATTCCCACTTTTACTGTGTCTTTTGTCCCTGAAGTTCTATATCTGACCTAGAAGTGCATGAAAATAACAATAGGTGACAATATTTGCAAAATATTTCGCTTCCCACCACTGATCCTTCCACCTGATGAGTACAACATATCAGGTACATTTTATTATTGAACCATTCTTTGAATTGCTTTTAATGGTGCATATTTATACATTTATCTTTTATAACATACTTTTGGAAAAGTCTATGTTGATTTCTGGGCACATTTTCTTGAATATGTGCAGGAATTACAGTCACACAGGAGCCAGAGTGCATTGCCCGTTGATCTATATTGGGTGTATAATTCACACTTACAGGCAGAAATGTGTGCAGCATTTTAGTAGATCAGCTGTTGAAACAAAGCTCGCCATTCTGGAGGAACGTTGAATATCCCTGATAGTTAAGTATCTGCTCAACGACATTATTACCTTGATGAAGTTAATTTTCTTGTATAAATAAGAGATTTGAGGATGCAAGCCTAATAATCTTAATTATGAAAGAAACATTACACCCTAAATAAACCCTGCTTGCCAGGAGACGTTTTGTATATGCAAAGTGTAAACAGAAGATTCTCCAGGTGAGTAATTGCACAACCATGTGTCATGCCCAGTATATTCTGAATTTCAAACCAGTTTTTATATTTTAAAACTGACCACAAAAGACTGTAAAAGATGAGCGCCCAAGGGCCACCTAACTTCTTTTGTGGATTGAAACCGCTCCCCAGACTCAAGACGGAACAGAAGAATCATTCCAGACTGATTTTGAATCAATGTCTTTTCCTAAAACTAATTCAAAAAGATATTATCACTTGAGTGAGTCATTCAAATATGAAAGCACTGTCTGTCTCAAACTCTCAAGGTGTCAAACGACGACACCAGTGATCGGAACCAATATATACACCACCCTTTTCTTCGATAAAGGACTTTGAACTTCTGGAAGTCACATGATGAGGGAGCCATTTTGTTGTCTGCTTTTAAATCAACTAGAAGCAAAGAGTTCCAACAAAAGCCATTGGATGGGCTACAAACCATCATGCAGGCAAGATAATTAACATGGTTTGGTGCAGGGTCCCTTGCTGTTTGTAGTGTACATTAACGTTCTAGATATTTTTGCAGAAGGTATGATCAATAAGTTCGCAGATGACACAAAAATTGGTGGCGTGGTAAATAGCGAGGAGGAAAGCCGTGGAATACAGGACGATATGGACGGGCTGGTCAGGTGGGCAGAACAGTGGCAAATGAAATTTAATCCTCAAAAGTGTGAGGTGATGCATTTTGGGAGGACTAACAAGGCAAGGGAGTACACGGTGGGTGGTAGGACCCTAGGAAGTACAGAGGATCAGAAGGATCTTGGTGTGCATGTCCATAGATCCTTGAAGACAGCAGGACAGGTAGGTAAGGTGGTTAAGAAGGAATATGGGATACTTGCCTTATTAGTCGAGGCATGGGTACAAGAGCAGGGAGGTTATGAAGGTGCTCTATAAATTGTTAGTTAGGCCACAGCTGGAGTACTATGTGCAGTTCTGGTCACCACACTTTAGGAAGGATGTGATTGCACTGGAGAGGGTGCAGAGGAGATTCACCAGGGTGTTAATTGGGCTGAAGTATTTTAGCTATGAAGAGACACTAGATAGACTGAGGTTGTTTTCGTTAGAACAGAGAAGGCTGAGGGGGAACCTGATTCAGGAGTACAAAATTATGAGTGGCCTAGATAGGGCAGATAGGAAGAAACTTTTCCCCTTAGTGGAGGGGTCAATAGCCAAGGGGCATAGATTTATGTTAAGGGGCAGGAGGTTTAGAGGGGATTTGAGGAAAAAATTTTTCACCCAGAGGGTGGGGGGTATCTGGAACTCACTGCCTGAAAGAGTGGTAGAGGCAGGAACTCTCACAACTTTTAAGAAGTGTTTAGATGAGCACATGAAATGCCATAGCATACAGGGCTACAGACCAAGCGCTGGAAAACGGGATTAGAGTAGAAAGGAGCTTGATGACCGGCCTCGACACGATGGGCCGAAGGGCCTCTTTCCATGCTGTAAAACTCTTGACTCTATCCTCTGTGATTCTATGACTATGAGCACCTTGAAAGTGTAAGGGCAAAATTTTTAGTTCAGCAGGTGGGTAAGTGCCGTTAAAGGGTCAACTGAATAGAATTTTTCGCTGGCCACCCAACCCTACGGTTGGCAGGCAAGTGAAAAGGCCAAGCGGTCTTTGAAGTTTTTAGGAAACCTCATCCACAGGCTGGATGAGTTTTCCTAAAGTAAATAAAAATAAAATTAAAACTTTAAATTTTAATTAATAACATGTCCTTGCCCATGGGACAGAGCCACAGGAAGGGACATGTTTTATTACATTATTTATTTATTTATTTTAAGTGTTTCGTTTCTCTGAGGCAGCTCTATGCCTCAGGGACATTACGAAGTGCGCGCTCGTGTGCAAGCGTGAAGGTCATGCTGGCCCTGCTCGCACTCCCCCCTCCACCCCCCACTTGCCCGCACAGGCAGCGCTGAGTGCTGCAGCTCTCGTTTCAAGCTGGGCGGGCCTTAATTGGCCTCAATCGTGGGCGGTGGTCGGCTTCCCAACAGCCCCCACTGAGCCTGCCCGACAAGGGTGAAATTCTGCCCTAAGGTTCTATCAGAGAGAAGGACCACCCCCACCCCCCCAACCCGTTCCAGGTAAAGTTCACCTGAGAACTACCCTCCTGGAAATTTGACTACAAGAGACCTCACAACCTGCTGATAATCTTTTGCTTTACAAAGTTGTCACTTTAACTTTAAAATGTCAACTGCAACGAAGAAACTAAAGTCCTGAAAGAGACTGAGATACTAATAAGCTGGAACAGTACATTACCATCGCCTGAGAGTGTATGAGTGCATGAGAGTGTATGTGAGGTAAGTGTATGCGAGTGAAGCGTTGCATCATTTCAGGGTGAGTCTGTGTAATAAATTACTTTCTTTATTTTTAAACTTACAAAACACTTGCTGCTGGAATTATTTAATTGGGACACTCAATCTGAGGTAAGAAAACACTTACCTCTTACACAAACATACTGATCACAGGCAGTGAAAGGAAACACATGAATTCTGTCCGTGACAACTGGCAACAAATATGCATTCTGCAGCTATGTTTCGATGGCAGGTGCCATGGCAAAGTAAGTATAAAAGATATCGTGTCCACTCCAGAGACCTGCAGCTTGTCTATGTGAACTATGGAAATTCTAATCAACTCTTGTCTTATCATTGTAATTTAAAATAATCATTATAACATTGACCAGATTGGAGGGGAGAATGAAGACGGTTCAATCCAGAATGATACTGTCTTTTACACCTGGCTCGCATACAAATCAGAATTTTTACAGAATAATCTAGAGTTTGGCAGCCTGTGCCAACAATGTGCTCTGGAACAGATTAAGGGACTCAATCCTCACTTTTGTTTACAGTAAAACTGAACAGATTCATGGTTAACAGTAATAACCAATTGTTCACCAATTTGTCAGAACAGCCTAGTATATATATTGCATTTCACATTGTTAGCCTTCCAAACCCATCCAGCAAATGTAAACCAGCGCTTCTCTAAATGAATCAGCACCTTCTCTTGACTATTGCTGCCTCTTGTTTTAAGAGTGTCCCATGAATTGAAGCCTTAGCCATTGGACAATCAATTTACTGCTTAAGGAGAGTGTAGTAGGGGTCTAGAATCTGGAGTGAGGTTTTAGCAGGACATTATGGCTGCTGAAATTTGCAAAAGATATATCAAATAAGTGAATACAAATTAATTTAAATCAAGACTAAATGTTCTCCATTAGTCCAGTTTAAAACACCAATTACCAAATGTTTGGGAGAAAAATAATTTATTTTCAAAGCTGGGGAACGCTTTTAGCCGATGTCGACATTATGTAATTACCAATATATCACGTCTGTAGAAACAGCCTTTGAGGTTTGTTTCTTGTGGCAGAAGTGATGGTGTGTGTCAGTGTCTATTACTGTAACCTTCATGAAAACGCTGTCTGATAGACTGTTTCATTTTCACTACAAGCGGAACAAAGGCTAGTTGACTTGTTGCTCAATCTCCAGTTTTACGGAGCCATTTGCTTTCTGGCCCACCTTTGGTTGTTTTGGAGGCAGCTGATTCCACCACAGGTTTCTGCCAAAATCTGTGATGTCTGGAAAGACTTAACGTCCCTAAAGCCGCACTGCCAATGTAGCTACATGATCACAAGGGCTGAGGGAGGAATAGAGGGTGCAGGCAGAGTTGATTTTAAAAGAAACTTTTTTTTTGTGTCGGTCACATGAGGTAAAGACTGTATTGGTATGATGAGATGTTGCATGAATTTTCTCTCTGCATCTCCCTATATTGCAGGTTTTGAATAAGTGTGCACATTATACAGAGAACCAAAATCAAATTGGTGTTGAGGAGTCTTATGGGAAGGGCTAAAAATACAATGCTGCAGATGGTGACATTTCTCTTAAAGCAACATGGCATTAAATTCTTATCAACTGACAGTTAGAAGGGAGTAAGTTATTTCTGCTCTTTGATTACTCTTGGTAGTGGTCTCTTAGCAGCAAAGCCAACTTGAAGGAAGTTGACTTCCCATTCTTCCAATTCTGGCCTCCTGTGAATCCCCTATTTCCATTGGCTCATCATTGGTACCCATGCCTTCAGCTGCCCAGCCTTTTGTTCTGCCTCTAATCCATGCTGAGAGTGACCAGGCACTGTTACAGGGCCAATGGAGGGGAACTCTGCTTCCAACCCCTGGTTTGTCGTCCCATAGAAAGGTTTGCTGTTTGTGCTAAGTACTGAAATGTTTTATTCTTCATATATCAACATCTCTCAGAAGCACAAAAGTTGTAATAAAATTTATTTCTTCATTGCCCAATGAGTTTAAAGCTGTCATGTCTAATGATGAAAACAAATTTTGTGATATCCCTGCACTGATGCCTAGCGTTTATTGGGAGTGCGATGGGAGGCGGGGCACAGAGGAAAATTACATTTCAAAAAGACATGATACAATTTGAAGATATAGCTTTTATTGAAACTTTCTGTGAATTTTGCCTTCCACAAAGTGAAAGGTGAGGGGTGTTAATGGTAGGAAATGGCAGCAGCCTGAGGAAGAATCAAACATGTCCCGACCAGCTAGAACATGGATCAATGTGGAGTAAAACTCAAGTCACTCTGTTCTAACAGTGTAACTGAGCCAAGTCTCTGAAAAACCTCCTATTGCAAGGGTCTCCATGCCTTTTCTATCATGAACTATATAGATGTGTAGCATGACCTTCGGGGGAAATATATAAAGTTTAAATCAGTGTTTGTACTAATGTGCAGATATCTCCAGTAGCTGCTATTAAATGATCTTGGATGTACTAATTAGGAATTATCCACCAGTGAAACAGCAACTCTAAAGTCAGTCCTTTCCAATTCACCTTTTGAACAACAGGTTAAACTGAAACACTTCTTGCCCTCATGAGCGGACATACAAGATCCCATGGAACTATTCAAAGAAGATCAGGAACATTCTCCTGGTTTCCTAATATTTATCTCTCAACGAATATTGTGAAACAGGTTATCTGGTTGTTTATTTCTTTGCTGTTGTAGAGCCCTACCGCGTGCAAATTGGCTGCCATATTTCCCTATATTACAACAGGGGTTATATTTCGGTGGCTGTGAAGCACTTTAGAATGTCCTGAGGTAATGAAAGGCACTATATAAATAGAAGGTCCTTCTTTCTTTAAGCTCACAAAATAAGGCATTAGATATTGCACGAGAAATGAAGGATGTTGACATAAGTATGTTATTGGTGTGGCCTGTAGAATCTCACACAGATATTCATCAAGCAGAAGTGAAAACGAGAATCAAAATCTGATCTCTTTTAAAACGATTTTAATCAAAAAATTGTCTTAAAGCTCATCAACTTTAATGTAATTGATAACTTAGAAAGATCACTTGGTACTAATATGCCAGGGAGTTAATTGAATATCAGACTCAACAAGAGCCCAACATTAACCTAGCTGATGTACATTAGACCCAATAATTTGGAACAGTAATATAACCCCTACCCCAGCAATGACCAAATAAAATGGCTTAACATCAGTCCTAACAAACCACCAATCAATTTTAACTATAACATAGGAACATGGGAAATAGGTGTAGGAGTAGGCCATTCAGCCCCTCAAGCCTGCTCTGCCATTCAACTAGATTGTGGCTGATCTTCTACCTTAATGCCATTTTCCCCATATCCCTTGATATCCTTAATGACTAGAAATCCAATGACCTCTGTCTTGAAGGTATTCAATGACCGAGCCTCTACAGCCCTCTGGGATAGAGAATTCCAAAGATTCACTCACTATCTTCTGAGTGAAAAAATATCTTCTCAACTCAGTCCTAAATGGCCCACCTCTTATTCTGAGACTGTGTCCCCTGGTTCTAGACACGACCCCCCCCCCCCACCCCCCCACACCAACAAGGGGAAACGCCCTTTCTGCATCTACCCACAAACAGCAAACATTTGTATGGGATGACAAACCAGAGGTTAGAAGCAGAGTTTCTCTACATTGCCTGGTCTCATAATGAGATGGTTGAATGTCAACCAGGACAGTAAAGTACCAAAACAACCTAGCCAAAACAGTAACTGAGAAGGCCAACCTAATGTGAACACTATCAATAACTGAGAGAGACTACAGCCTAGAATTGACTGTTAAACCTAATGCCTTTGGTATTGGATGATTACTTATTACTAATTTAGTGAACACCGCTTAGACACACTTATACCCATTGCCTGTTCTCTGAGTGCAGGGAAATTGCTGAGGAGTAAAAATTATTTCCATGCACTAGACAGCGGAAGACATCCCTTACCATTACTAACCTTGACTTTGACATGAAAGCTTGTTAACATTAAAGTGTGTCTTATTCTAATGTTGCATTGCTAGCCCTAATAATGCATGTTGCAGCAAAGGCTGCAGTCCATGATCTACAATGTTTTAGTGAAAGGTAAACTGTTGTGTACTTCAACTGCTACTTGGAGGTTTTTTTTGCACATTTATGGAAATGACATTCAGTGGGTACACTAGGATTGCATTTGATGGAAAATGAGCAAGAGCTGAAAGGGCTGCCCAGGAGAGCAAATGGAATTTGTCACGACCTGCAGCTATATAACACAATGGCCCAGATTTTCACCACGACAGAGAGGCTCTCCACTATGGCAAAACTCGCAGAAATACCCGAGAATAGAAAATGAAAAATGACCCAACATTCCAAGTCCCAGCCCTGAACCCAGCATTCCCCACCTTCGCGGGGGTGGGAGTGGAGTCAGGCCATGTTTCACGCAGGTGCGGTTCACAGAGGCAGCTGGCCACATGAATCACCAGCTACCTCCGCTGAAGTGGGATTTTGGAGAACAGGATTGTGAAATCCAGAGTGTGCAGAATAGAACAGTTAAGAAGAGGTCTGAACTTCGATTCATTTGGATAGATAGGGTACCCTTTTGGAAAGGTATGGTACCCCTTTAGATAGGGTCCCAGGACGCCTTTGGGAGAGGCAAGACACCATTTGGGATTGTTAAGATTAAACATGGTTATGGACTTTTTATGTACAAACACATTGGAACTGTCAAGCTGTCAAAGAATTGTCCTGCTGTCATGGAACTTTCAAGGAAGTGTCAAAGCTGTCAAGGAAGTGTCAAAGTTATCGAAGTAGCCAAGGGGAGTGTCCAAGGATACTAGGTGAGTTGGCATGGAGTGGATAAGGGTAAAGAGTGGTGGTGGGGGGGTATGGGTTGGCATAGATTGGCATGGATGGAGCATAGGGAGTATGTAGGGAGGTAAGGGGGGGTGAGGGTTGAGGACTGGAGGGCTGGTTTTTATTTTAACATTTTATTTGTTTAAATAGGGCCAGTACACAGAGGCAGGCCTTCCATTCACCCTGCCTCTGCACCCAGCAGCCTCCACACTCGTTCTGGGATCACCTGCCCCAACTCCTTTTTCAGCATCCCCCCCACCGACTGAAAATCTGACCTACGGGTGGACACTTCTAAAGGTCAGGTTCACAGAGCTGGGAAATCTCCCAATTCTGGGCACTCGAACTGGGGGTGAAATTCTGGGCCAGTGGGCCTATCATAGCAGAGTCAGTTATCAGAGGGTGTCAGAGGAGGTGAGGAAGTTGGTTCATCGGGAAAGCTGTGAGAAAGCTGGGCCATCGCTGTGTATCTAAAGCCTGTGCTGAACGTGCAGTGGCCCTCAATTTTACAACCAGCTAGCCGCCAACAGCACATAATCATACAAGTGAGTGTCTACTTTCACAGGGGCTAGAATCATAGAATCATACAGCGCAGAGGGAGGCCATCTTGCCTGTGTCAGAAAGATCTCTCCAATTAGCCCCACTTCCCTGCTCTTTCCGCACAGCACTGCAAACATTCCCTCAATCTTTCAGGATTCAGTGTTTAAGACAATTATTTAAATATTTGAAGGGAAAGGAAGAAAAAAGGCCTCGATTCCCTGGAGTTTAAATGAACGAGAGGTGATTTCATTGAAGATCTATAATTTTTTTGAGGGACTTGACAGGATAGATGTGGGCAGGATGTTTCCCCTTGACCGGGAAGTCTAGAACTAGGGTTCACAGTCTTAGAATATGGGATCTGCCATTAAGGGGTGAGTTGAGTGGAAATATTTTAACTTAAAATGTTGTGGATCTTAGGAATACTCTACTGTAGAATGTTATGGATGCTGGGTCATCGAGTATATTCAAGAAAGAGGTCAACAGATTTTTGGATGCTAAGGGAATCAAACGATATGGAGACAGTGTGGGAAGATATAACTAAGGTACTGGAGCAACCGTGATCTTATTGAATGGTGCAGCAGGGTGGGAGGGGCTGAATGGCCTCCTCCTAATTGGCAAGGTAATAAGAGTTTTTTAAGGATGTAAGTAGTAATGTAAATAAAGGGGAACCAGTAGATGCAGCATACCCAGATTTTAAAAAGCCATTGGTTAATGTGCCACACAATAGGTTGGAGGGTAAGAAGAGAGCTCCTGTGGATGGGAGTATAATGTTAGCATGGATAGAGGATTGGTTAATGGACAGGAGGTAAAGAGTGGGCATAAATGGGGCATTTTCAAGTTGGCAGGCTGCAATGAGAGGATTGCCACAAGGATAAATGCCGGGCATCCGGCTATTTCCACCTATATTAATGACTTAGATGAAAAGACAAAGGAGTAATGTATCGAAGTTTGCTGTAGATGCAAAGCTAGCTGGAAACTGTCGGAAGGGTACAGAGAGGCTGCAAAGAGATATAGGCAGGTTAAGTGAATGGGCAACAAGATAGCAGATGGAGTATGACGTGGAGAAGTGTGAAGTTATTCACTTCAGTTGTAAGAATAGAAAAGCAGAATATTTTTTAAAAGGTGTGAGACTTGTAGATGTTGATGTTCAGAGAGACTTGGGTGTGCTTGTACAGTTAGGAACACAAAGTTAGCATGCAGTTACAGCAAGCAATTAGAAAGGCAAATGGCATGCTGACCTTTATTGCAAAGGGATTGGCGTACAGGGATAAAGAAGCCTTGCTACAATTGTACAAGGATTTGGTAAGACCACATCTAGAATACCGCAGTTGCCTTTGTGTTCCCCACATTTACTTGCATTGGGGGGTGGCACAGTGAACGTTCACTAAATTGATCCCTGGGATGAGGGGATTGTCCTATGATGAGAGGCTGAGTAAATTGGCTGATATTCTCTGGCATTTAGAAGAATAAGAGGGGATCTCATTGAAACATAGGGCAGAATCTTCTGGTCGGCGTGCGGGGGTGGGTCCCACATGCCAACGCGTAAAATGACAGTGCGTCCCGACATCACCGCACGTCACTCTGACCTTCAGCTCGGCGGGCACCCGCCTGAGTCAGGTACACGCCTGCCGAACTGTCAAAGGCCTATTGAGGCCATTAATCACCTAATTGGAATATTTGTCAGGGCTGCCCTTCCAACCTTAAGGTTGGCGGGAGGGCAGGCCAAGAGCCCAGGCGGCCTTCACATTTTTCACGAAACCTCATCCGCGGGCGGGATGATGTCTAATGAAGAGTTTGTAACTTCAATAAAAACGCTGTTAAAATTCATTGGCAGGTCCCAGCTCATGTGACACTGTCACATTAGGGGACGTGTCTGAATGATTTGAAAAATTATTTTCTTCAGGTCCCCATAATCAAATTAAGCAGCCTCAGGGAGTTTTTCTGCTGCATTTCTTTCGGGCGCGCGTGCGAAAGAGCGCAGGCCCCGACTCTCCCTCCAACCCCCCTCCCGCACGGTGAGCGCTTCCGGGTGCCCATCACGCTGGGCAGGCCTTAATTGGCCCGCCCCGTGTAAAATGGCGGCGCGCAGCCGAACGCGGGCGGCGATCAGCTGCGCGCCCACCTGCTCCCGCCCCCAGCCCGCCCGATGGGGAGAAAACTCCCCCCATAAAAGACTCTGAAGGGGCTGGATTGGGTGGACGCTGAGAGACTTTTCCCACTGGCCGGGGAATCTAAAACGCGGGGGCTCCGTCCCAGGACGAGGGACCCAATCATTTAGGACTGAGGTGAGGAGAAATTACTTCACTCAAAGGCTTGTGAAGCTTTGGAGTTCTCTACCCCAGGCGGTTGTGGTTGCTCTATTGTTGAATACATTTAAAACTTGGATAGGCAGATTTTTGGTCTCTCAGGGAATCATGGGATATGGGTAGAGGGCAGGAGAGTAGAGAGTGGAAGCCCAAGATCAGCCAAGATTGCATTGAATGGCGGAGCAGGTATATGGTTTACTCTTGCTCCTATTTCTTATTTTTCGAAAGGATGGCACTTGAGATCAAAGCCATCGCCTGTAGCAGAGGCCCTTGTATCAAAAATAGATGGAAGTAGAGCACATGTACGGTGAAGCTCACGCTACAACCATTCAGGAAAAAGCAATCCTCTTGGTCGACACCTCACCCCCCCCCCCAATTTCAATATTCACTCTATCCACTATCAGCAGACCGGGGGCTGCAGTCTATTGTGTACAAGATGTGTTGTAGCAAGCTGCCAAAGCTTCTATGGCAGCACCTTCCAAACCCCCTACCACTCAGAAGGACAAGGGCAGCAGGCGCATGGGAGCAGCATTAATTTCAAGTTCCCCTCCATGTCACATGCCGTCCTGATTTGGAACCACCGGCAGAGTTTTGCCCTTGTCGGGCGGGCACGCAGTCAAGCCCCGACATGGATTTCACGCTGGCTGGCCAATTAACGGCGCTGCCAGGGTGGAAGCGGGTTGGAATGCGAGCGCAGAGGCGTGTGCATGCACGGCGTGGGGGGGGGGGATTGCGCGCGGTAAAAGCTTCGTGCCTCAGGGAGCTGAAGATTTTTGGAAATAAAAAATAAAGAATTTAAACATGTTAATAACGTGCAACCTCATGGGACCCTGTGAGCAGGGATGTGTTAGAAATTAGTTTGAAATTTAAAAATTTTTCTTTTTTTTTAAATCGCCGAACGAAACCTCATCAGGCCACTGTGAATGAAAAGGCCGCTTGGCCTTTTCGCCTGCCCGCCAACCATAATGCTGGGTGGGCAGCGAAAAATTTCATTTGATTAGAACTTTAACGGCCTTAATAGGCCTGATAATTATTGGCGGGTGCGCAGCCGGTTCCTGTATGCGCCTACCGACTGAAATATCGGGACGCTCGCCCCCCCACCCCCCGTGCCATCGTGTGTCATTTTACGCTTGTTGGGGTCGGGCACACGCCCGCACAATGAGCGCAATAATTTGCCCATATCACTATTTCTTTATTGTCATTGGGCCAAAATTCCCACCTAATAACCTTCACCACAAGAACCGCAGCTGTGAAAGAAGAAGGCTCACTGCTACCTCCTCAAGGGTGGCTAGGGATAGGTAACAAATGCTGATCCTGACATCAACCCCCATATCCCAAGAATGAATATTCAAAAAAAAGTCATCAAATGTTCAGCTGGAATCTTCAAGCTGCAAATGTCCTAAATTCACTCTGGAAAGAGGCCTCGCCATGCAGGCCAAAAACAAGGTGGCAAATCCATGACACAGCAAGACTGTGAAAATTATAGTAAAAGCGATGTGTAGAGTTAGCAATGCGGTAGAGAAAACTGGTGTGCCAGGCATAAACTAAAGATGCCTTCAATGAGTGCCACAGCTCTTGCACTTCTTAAACTAGGAAAACACATTAGTCAACTGCACCCATATAATTTTATCTAAACCCAAGCCAAGTTTTTTGAATACCATTTATTGCCATTTTATGCTGGACTCTTGCATTCGATTACATGGCTTTGGGGATGGTTGGGTTGTTGGCTTGTGGGGAAGGGAGTGTTTAATTATGATGCTCAGGCCATCGTTTTGGGGATAGGCTTGGTAGACCAGCTGGTGCTCTGCTGCCTGCCAAATTTTGTATCTTTGTTGACATTTACTCCGCACAACATACAAATCAAAGGCAATGTCTATATTTCAACCAGTGTGCGATGTGTGAGTCAGACATGTGTGAGTTCTGCATATATGTGTTACCTAACCTCCCCTTGGAGTCCGCCTGGGTGGGGGTCACACAGACACACAGCTAGGATTGTGTGCTGGTCATTGTGAAGGCCTTGGAGCTGAGGTGGTCATGACTGAAACACTGGTGGCGGATTATCCTCCCTGTTTTTGGCAGTTCCTTCTATCCTTGCTGCACCAGGCTGTCATTTTTAGGGACAAATCTCAGGGGGTGAAAAGCCCTTAGTGCCACTGTGTGAAACAGGCTCATAGTGAACTGGCAGCTGATTTTTCACTGCGCTTAACCTTCTTTTCACTGATAGCTCAAACTCTTTTTGGAGACTCGTTTCCTTGCCTCACTGCCTCTTTTACTTGGTTTGAAATTAAAAATCTTGGCAATATTTTCCAAGTCAATGGAACTATAACAGCCGGCTTGGTGAAAAATCAGTGCCAATTTGCTACCAATCTGTTTGCACTGTTTGCAAAGTCTCGTACAGTATGACTCAACCCACTCTGGGTTTTTTCTTTATCAGCGCTTCCAAAATCTGGACAGTGGCTGTGCCTTCTGTCACTTGCTAGTTCCCCATTCTAAAGCAGTCATTTAACAGCTACCCTGGTTTAACCAAAGCTATTTTAGTTGTCCAAATCCCTCCATATTGCAGTGATAAGTTGTAGCACTGCTTCTGAGTCAGTGGCCAGTGTACAAATATTAATGTGCATTTTTCCACCCACCTACTGAAATAGTAAAAACCATGTATTAAATAGATTTCTTTTGCAACCTTAATTTAACCCCTTATCAGTGTGCTATGTTTAATTTTCAGGTTAATATTTCTGCTTACTGTTATAAATTGTCAATGCGCAGATCAGCCTACATTAATAACTGAAAGGGTTATGAATTCACTCACTTTAAGCAAAGCTTTGCCTCACCGGGAGTGCACAACAGGAGTTTGGACTTGCACTCCCAACAATTGTTCATTCAATGGGTGGAAAAAAATGGGCAGCATGTACTTGAATTTGCAATATGTGCTTTAGGCAGATGAGGCCCTAAAACACCTTTTTGAGAAGAGAGACGCCTCATTCATGAAGTTTGCAAATGCAGAAATGAAACAGATTCTCCTTTTCAATACCCAGGTGCAAGAAATAAAAAAACTCAGCAGACCTGGCAGCAGTTGTGAAGAGAGTAACAGAGTTAATGTTTCGAGTGAAATATGACTCTTCTTCAGAACTGAAGTAGGTAGAAATGTGATGGGTTTATGTTGTTGAAAGGTGGGGAGGAGAAGGTAGAACTAAAGGGAAAGTCTGGGACAGGTTAGAAATTACAAAGATGTCCTGGAACAAAAGCAAAGTGAGTGGTAATGGTTGTAGTAAAGAAACAAAGCATTAGTCCAGAGTGAGTGGTAATGGCTGTAGTAAAGAAACAAAGCATTAGTCCAGAGTGAGTGTTAATGGCAGAATAATGAGCAGCTTTGTCTGAAAGCAAAAACACAAAAAACAATTTACAGACTGGTCTTTGGCTAAAACAAAAGTATCAAAACGGAGGACAGAGTTTTTGGTCTGAAATTGTTGAACTCAATGTTGAGCCTAGAAGGCTGTCAACTGCTTAATTGGAAGATGAGGTGCTGTTCCTCAAGCTTGCGTTGAGCTTCACTGGAACACCGCAGCAGGCCAAGGATAGAAAAATGAACATGAGAGCAAGATGATGAATTAAAATGGCGAGCAACCGGAAGTTCAGGGTCACGCTTGTGGACTGAGCAGAGGTGTTCCACGAAGTGGTCACCCATGTGTAAGAGTGTGGTGGGGGTGAGGGGTAGCAGTGGGCAGATGCATTCAACACAGACTTGGGTACAAGATGTTCACAATTTTGTGTCCATTCTGGATGGAAAATTGGGAGCACCTTGGTGCATGACTTTGTAATAAGCTATTCTCCACCAAATGCTAATGCTCTGGCACTGAAGAGCAAAAGCTGTCCAAACATATAAATGGAGCCTCTATCTGTAAAGCAAGTCTGTAAAGCAATCAACTTTACAAAGAGGTCACCTTTCTAGAAGAAAATCACCACCTGTATGGAGAAACCACAATCGTTGAGAGCTACCGCTAAAAAGGGAGGTCCTCAGTTTCTCTGGACTAAAGAAGGAGAAGAGTGATTAAGGTATTTGCTCCTGATCACTGTTGAAAGTGTTGTGAGTGTTGAATGAGCAGACAAATAAAGCTTGGTTGTGATTCCCTCATGATTAACATTTACTCTTTCAACTCAGACATTAAGAGCAGGCACTGCAGATAAAATTGGGAGCTGCACATTCCGCAAGAGCTCACCTCCACAAGAAAGGAGGGAGCGCACCTGAAAGGATAAGGCATGGGAAGAAAAAGGGTTGCACTCTCCCCTCCACCTGACCATGCTAGCCAGAGAGTGATAACAGAAGTGGCTGGAGCTAATGATGGTGACATAATTCTGCATCACATTTTCATTTGCTAACCCACAAACAGGAAATCCTCTGGACACTTAAAGATGATGCATTCCACCACACTGCTTGCCACCATTTGTTCCAGCAACTAGTCAAGCAACCAAAATTGTTCCAAAAATGGTTTTTTGCAGAACTTTACATTTTAATGCACTACTGGAATTCACTTTGATGATAAAAACAGTAAACATTCTTTGTATTTGCAAATGGGTACTGCTCTTCTGCACTACTCAAAGACATTTATTTTTTTAGCTGAAGTCTGTTTTCTTCAACCAATACTTCATCTTTCTTTGTCACTTGTCTTACATTGCTGTCACTCACGGCCCATCTCTGTTCCCTTTGCACGGTTTCATTGTGACTCACGAGAGATAATGGGATGTATCTGTTTAGTAATAGAATGTGTTCCCAAGAACACAACATCAAGCAAAGGAAACGCAAAAGAACAGAATAGGTTTTCTGTTTCAAAGAGAAGTTTGAGTTCCTTAAAAAAAACTGTTTCTATCAGTTGTGTGATCTGTCTGACTATCGGTCACAGTGTTCTGACAATGTAGTCCAAAGATTATCATCTTGAATTTTTGGAAAAATGACCTGCATCATAATCTTGAGAATTCTTCATTTTTAGGCAATTGTAATGATTAAACTGGCGCATAAAATCCAGACTAATGCTCCAGTGCAATACAGAGGGGTGCCGTATTGCTTCGTTGGGTGAGATGTGAAACTGAAATCCCTGTCAGGCTGTGAAGGTGGATTGAAAAAAATTGCATGCAAAGTGCTCCTCGGTGCCCTGGCCACCATTCCTTCCTCAGCAAATGGCATCAAAAAACAGATTCACTGCTCAAGTGACATTACCATGCAACAAAATGGGTGACAGCATTGGAATTTAAGGCAGAGGAGGTAGACCCGAGCTCGGCTGAAAAATTGGTGGTGAGGCCACCTCCACTTGATGGGGCTGCCCCGCAGCCACTGGGCTGTTAATTGGCTCGAGGCGGAACTCAACGCCCCCATCGGTGAGGTCCCACCTCTGAGAAGGCAAATCAAATGGCTGGCAGATCTCTAGGCCCAGCAGTGCCACTAGGAATAGTGGCCACCGCTGGGACAATAGGCAGTCCTGGAAGAGGAGATATCATGGACCTGGACCGAGGATAAAGTCCGGGGTTTTGTCAGGGCCAGGCTGGCAGGCACCAGAGAGGGGTTTGGGGGCCAGGTTCAACAGAGTGAGAGGCAGAACTACATGGGGCACAGGGTGCCCAAGTAGAAGGCACTCCCTTACACCGCCCCTGCAAACCAGCAGGCGGCCTGGGCACTTGGCTCTGACTCGCTGCTGCGGGTAAAAACCCCAGTGGTGACAGGAGAAGGTTCTTAAATGGCCATTAACTGGCTACGTAAGGGCCTCAATTAACCATGGAAGTGCCTCCCCCACCACAGGTAAAATCCCAGTGGAGGTGGATAGGCGCTAAAGCTATAGACCACCAAATTTTATGGCACCCTGACTGCTAACTCACTCATGGGAAGGGCATAGAATTTCGGCCAAGGTTCCTTTCTCACTGTCTTTCTCTCTCTCTCTCGATCTCTCTCTTTGTCTCTTCTATCCATTTTGTGCAACATTTGCAGAAGCATTGAAAATGTCCAAAACTGTGTGGTAATCTGGAGTGTAATACATCTTTAAGAGACTGTGAGCAGATTGACCATGTTACTGTAAGACCCAATAGCTGTGTGGCGCAGGCTACCAGGTTAACGTTAGTCTGGAGTAGGGTCTGGCCGGAGGAGCACACATCATGCTAATGCTCTGTTGTTTGTGTAAGTAAATAGTATGTGCTTCATTTCATATTGGTCTCTGCGTCCGCCATATATGGTAAGCGACTTGCCTGCCGACAGATAAGCGTGCAACCGATTCATGAGCAAAGCGACCAATAGGTAACACATAACAACTGGCGATGAGGCAAAACATCACCAGTCAACGACACCAAGGAAAGTTGCGAAAACTCAACTGTACTGAAGTAACGGCGCCTGCAGGCTGATTGTAAGCACATTACAATTGTAAACCCTCACCATAGTCATCGAAGCCATCTCCCTCCAATATGCCACAATTTGGCCGCATCGAACCATTTGATCTCTCCACCAATGAACGGTCACATTATATTGAACACCTCGCCTTTTTCTTTTTGGCCAACAACATATTGGGACAGGGGAAGTGGTGGGTGATCCTCTTGCTGACATGTGGCAGTAAAACGTACGGCCTAATTTGTAGTCTATCGGCACCCAATATCCCAGGTTCCAAGAGCTTTGATGAGCTGGTGAATCCAGTGAAAGGTTATCTCCAACCAAAACCCTCAGTAACAGCGCAGTGTTTTATATTCAATTCGAGGTGTCACCGCCCCCCCCCCGGAGAGACAGTCGCTTGTTATGTGGCAGCCTTAAAACAACTGACAGAGCACTGTGAGCTTGGGGTATCGATTAATGACATGTTAAGAGACAGATTAGTGTGTGGTTTAACGAGGACGCCATTCAAAAAAGGTCGGCTCTCTGAGACAAATTTGGATTTCAGCAAAACCCTGGAGTTGGTGCTCGCAATGTAAAGCGCAGTCAGGGACTCAGAAGAAATCGAGGGAGCACAAAATGGTGCCGATCTTCTCGTTGGGAGGGAGGCATCGGCTAGAAATGGCGTGGAACCTCAGAGTCCGTGGAAAGGTGGGAAACAGCTGCAATTAACAGACCAGCAAGAAGCAATGGCTTAACGGATAAAAACCACATTCACAATAGCAGAATTGGAACCAGACAGCCTACAAATGAACGACAATTTAAAAGAACTGAGTGCTTCTACTGTCCTTGCAAAGGGCACATTATGCGATATTGTAAAGAAAGATTGAGGTCAAAATTCAAACAAAAAGGCAGAAGTTGTGAAATTTATATAATGGAGGATCCAGGAGAAACAGAGACAGTTATTTAATTCCTACACAATTTAAAGATGGGTAAAACAGAGCCAATCCATGTGACAGTAGAAGTCAACAGAAAACCCCTTCAAACGGAAGTGGATTCAGGCGCATCCACAACAGTCAAAAGAGAACACGTTTAAGTATCTGAGTGGAGGAGGCCACTCACTAAAGCTGGAAAACTCAGATCCCAGACTAAAGACTGGTGAAAACATACGAGTAAAAGGTATATGCAAGGTTCCAGTACAATATGAAAGCCAGTCTGCAAATCTGCACATCATGGTGATAGCAGACAGAGGACCGAGTCTCCTGGGAAGAAACTGGTTAAGAGAGATCAATCTTGAGAGATTACTGAGATCTCAGTCAGAAGCAGGAAATGTTACTGTTTGGAAATAGAGGCTTGTAAAGACCTAACAAAAGGAACTTATAGAGTTGATGCTTCAGGACAGAGTTCGAGTTGAAGTCAGTAGCCTCCAAAAATACAAAGAAAACCTGCTAAAGGGCTTTTGCATATTGCAAGATTCCCTCAGACCCCAATTTGTACCACTAAAAAGATATGAGGAAGGACAGAAAGAATTCTGCATACCTCTGGCCAAGATGAAGAATCAGTTAGCCGAAGAAGACCAACAGTACTTAATTCTCCAGGAAACAACCAACGAGTATAAAATAGAAATGGAAGAGCTGAAGAACCAGCTACGCAGAAGCCAAGAAGCCTTAAAAATAGAGACCCCGGAGTTTTCAAAGGAGCTGACAGATGAGGAAATGTTGGAAGACTCGACTACCGAGTTCACTCAAGTTGAGCTCATACCTGAGCCTAGTCTGGCCAATAGAGAAGTTGAAGGGGAAGCCGAGATGGACGTCAGCGCTGCCAAGAGGAAAACCCATCAAAAGAAGCCACCTAGGAAGAGAAAGCGCAATTACTAACAAGGCCCCAACATTTTTTTTTACACAACAGGAGGCTGATCATTTTGTGTTGAATTTAACCTTGCCCAACATCCTGATTCTCAAAACCTGCTTGACAGTTGCCCTTCATATTGTTGAATTAGGAGGGGGAGGGGCAGCAGGTGTGCATGCGATGAGTCCCAAAAGAGTGTGAAAGTATTCCCTATGGAGCCTACACCACAGACAGAAAGAGCTCCTCTTGCTTTGGAAGTTCTTGTAGGACTCATTGAGCCTGAGAGCGTTGAAGAGGCAAACTTGCAGGTGCCTGCTGGGGAGCCTGGTGGACAAATAACTCCTGAGATGGAGGCCTCAGATAAACCATCTGAAATCTTAGAACTACGACAGTTGACACGTTTGAAAAAGCCTCCTGAGAGTCTAAATTTGTAAATAGTTAATTTTTCTAAATAGTTAATATATTGTGAAATGTACTTTCAAGTAAAGGGGGAGGGATGTCATAATCTGATGTGTAATACACCTTTAAGAGAATGTGAGCAGATTGACCATGTGACTGTAAGACCCAATAGCTGTGTAGTGTGGGCTACCAGGTGAATGTTAGTCTAGAGTAGGGTCTGGCTGGAGAAGTGCACAACATATTAATGCTCTGTTGTTTGTGTAAATAAATATTATATGCTTCATTTCATATTGGTCTCTGCGTCTGCCATATATGGTAATCGACTCGCCTGCCGACAGATAAGCGTGCAACGGTTCATGAGCGTAGCAATTTGTGGTTAAAACATTTCAAGTGAAGCGGTCTTAGAAAATAACATTGTATTCCACTGATCATTAATGTATTTTATTGCTTGCAAGAGAGACTATAAATAGCATTAAAAAAGTACTTTACTGTCTCAGCTCTTCCATACTCACCTTTAGTTAGAATGCCAGGACAGGAGTATAAGATTGCAAAGTCAGTATGTTATCCACAGGCTATTGCTGAATTCAGTGGATTTTTTTTTTATTTATCAGAAGCTGACAGATTTAAACATATCACGAGTTTAGCAGGGATAAGTGAAATCCAAATTATCAGAATCTGTGCCGCTCAATAGAACCAGGGCACAATCAGGGGCTTCCACTGGCTCCATGCTTGAACATTTTAATGGTATTTTCCGGCAGCAAAAATAGTGCAGAGCAAAGCTTTCAGTTTGCCAAAGGAACATGGAAACCCGATAAGGCCTACGACCTACAACAACAACTTGCATACTAATAGTGCCTTTAATGCAGTGAAACTTTCAGAGGTACTTTGCGGGAGCAGAACCCATTGCTGCTCCTCTGGCCTTGGATCAGGCGCCCTGGAATTTCAGTCCTAAAGAGGTTTCAAGGGGGTGCCTCACTTAGTTTTGATAGGATTGCTTAGGTTTAGCCGTGCTGAGACTCGATCTTGCCTGGACTTAACCTAACTCTGATGGGAGGCACTTAATTTAAAATTCCTGCTCAGCAAATATAAAGCTCACAGCTCCAGACAAACTATATCTTTTGAGTTTTCCTATAAAGTGCTCTGAGGATTCGCAACTCTCCAGATACATTTTCCCAGTACCCAGAACAATGCATCATTTCCACAGACAGCCCAACAAACCAAAACATGACCTTATCGATGAAGGAAACTTGAGGTAGCACACCCTGGGAGGATAATAAACCCATTTACCATATGGGGTTTAAATTCCTTAGTGCTCCACACTGTGCAAGCTACCAGCAGTACACAGTGATATTTCACCAGATTGATGAGTAAAGTTGCCCTCAGGCCTCATCAGAATAAATCAGGTGAGCTGAGAATGCCAGTGAAGATTGCCTGTTGAGGCCTTATAAACTTCATCTTGTACCAAGGCCCAGCAATCAGTCCAATTTGTGGGCAGGAGGGAGGGGGAGAAGGTGATCAGGAGCGGTGTGAGGACAGGCTGATATTAGCCCCTTCTGCTCCTTCTAACTCTGCAAAATACAAGAAGATTCTACATTTTTGGGTCTTTTTCAGCAATTTTCAGTCATCCATCCAACCTAACACCGGTTAGGCTGCCTTCACATTAAGGATACCCTCCATCATGTTGTGTGGCACTACCACCGTGCTAAATGGGATACATTTCTAACAGATCTAGCAACTTAAGACTGGGCATTCATGAGGTGCTGTGGGCCATCAGCAACAGCAGAATTGTACTCCACCACAACCTGTAACCTCATGGCCCGGCGCATCCCCCACTTACCATTACCATCAAGCCAGAGGATCAACACTGGTTCGATGAAGAGTGCAGGAGGGCATGCCAGGAGCATGCCACCTAAAAATGAGATGTCAACCTGGTGAAGCTGTAAAATAGGTCTACTTGCATGCCAAACAACATAAGCAGCAAGTGATAGTCAGAGCTAAGTGATCCCACAACCAACGGATCAGATCTATGCTCTGCAGTCCTGCCACATCCAGTTGTGAATGGTGGTGGACAATTAAACAACTCTCTGGAGGAGGTGGCTCCACAAATATCCTCATCCTCAATGATGGGGAAGACAGCACATCAGTGCAAAAGGTAAGGCTGAAGCATTTGCTACAATCTTCAGCCAGAAGTGTTGAGTGGATGATCCATCTCGGCCTCTGTCTGAGGTCCCCAGCATCACAGATGCCAGTCTTCAGCCAATTCAATTCAATACCACGTGATATCAAGAAACGGCTGAAGGCACTGGATACTGCAAAGGCTATGGGCCCTGACAGCATTCCAGCAATAGTACTGAAGATTTGTGCCCCAGAACTTGCTGTGCCCCTAGCCAACCTGTTCCAATACAGCTACAATGCTGACATCTACCCAGCTATGTGGAAAATTACCCAGGCATATCCTGTACACAAAAAGCAGGACAAATCCAACCTGGCCAATTACCACCCCATCAGTCTACTCTCGATCATCGGTAAAGTAATGGAAGGGGTCATCAGCAGTGCTATCAAGCAGCATTTGCTTAGCAATAACCTGCTCACTGATGCCCAGTTTGGGTTCCGGCAGGGGCACTCAGCTCCTGATCTCGTTACAGCCTTTGTTCAAACATGGACAAAAGAGCTGAACTCCCGAGGTGAGGTGAGAGTGACTGCCCTTGGCATCAAGGTAGCATTTGACCTAATGTGGCCTCAAGGAGCCCTAGCAAAACTGGAGTCAATGGGAATCAGGAGGAAAATTCTCCCTAGATTCATACCTAGCACAAAGGAAGCTAGTTGTGGTTGTTGGAGGTCAGTCATCTCAGCTCCAGGACATCACTGCAGGAGTTCCTCAGGGTAGTGTCCTAGGCCCAACCATCTTCAACTGCATCATCATTGACCTTCCTTCCATCATATGGTCAGAAGCAGAGATGTTCGCTGACGATTGCACAATGTTCAGCACCATTCGCGACTCCTCAGATACTGAAGCAGTCCATGTCCAAATGCAGCAAGACCTGAACAATATCCAAGCTTGGGCTGACAATTGACAAGTAACATTCGCACCAGTCAAGTGTCAGGCAATGACCATCTCCAAGAAGAGAGAATCCAACCATCATCCCTTGATGTTCAATGGCATTAACATCATTGAATCCCCCAATATCAACACGCTGGGGGTTACCTTTGACCAGAAACTGAACTGAACTATCCATATAAATACTGTGGCTACAAGAGCAGGTCAGAGGCTAGGAATCGTGTGATGGGTAACTCACCTCTTGACTCCCCAAAACCTGTCCAACATCTACAAGGCACAAATCAGGAGTGTGATGGAATACTCCCCGCTTGCCTGGATGAGTGCAGCTCCTACAACACTCAAGAAGCTTGACACCATCTAGGACAAAGCAGCCCACTTGATTGGCACCACATTCACAAACATTCACTCCCTCCACCCCCGACGCACAGTAGCAGCTGTGTGTACCATCTACAAGATGCACTGCAGGAATTCACCAAGGCTCCTTAGACAGCACCTTCCAAACCATCGACCACTGCCACCTAGAAGGACAAGGGCAGCAGATATGTGATAACACCACCAGCTGTAATTTCCCCTCCAAGCCACTCACCATCCTGACTTGGAAATATATCGCTGTTCTTTAACTGTCGCTGGGTCAAAATCCCGGAACTTCCTTCCTAACTGCACTGTGGATGTACCTACACCACAAGGACTGCAGCGGTTCAAAAAGGCAGCTCACCACCACCTTCTAAATGGCAACTAGGGTTGGGCAATAAATGCTGGCCCAGCCACCAAAGTCCACATCCCATGAATGAATAAAAAAAAAAGACTCATAAATCACAGAATCACAGAATTGTTACAGTATAGAAGAAGGCCATTCGGCCCATCGTATCTGCACTGGCTCTCTGAGCATTTTAAATTTGTGCCAATCTCCTGCCTTTTCCCTGTAACCCTGCTCATTGTTTCTATTTAAATAATCATCCAATGCCCTCTTGAATGCTTCAATCGAACCTGCCCCCACCATACTTCCAGGCAGTGCATTCCAAGCCTATTTGCTGGTGAAAAAGTTTTTTCTCACCTCACATTTGCTTCTTTTGGAAAACACTTTCAAACTGTGCCCTCTAGTTCTCAATATGGGCAAGAACAGTTTCTCGCTACCTACTCTGTCCAGACCATTCATGATTCCGAAAACTCCTGTCAAGTCTCCCCTTTGCCTTCTCCTCTCCAAGGAAAACAGTCCCAGCTTCTCCAATCTTTCCTCATAACTGAAGTGTCTCATCCATGGAACCATTTGTGTAAAACTCTTTTGCACTCTTTCCAATGCGTTCACATCCTTCCTATCATGTGGCGTCCAGAACTGTACACAATACTCCAGCTGAGGTCTAACCAGTGTCTTATTAAATTCACCATAACCTCCCTCTCTACCTGTCCTGCCACCTTTAATGACTTATATACATATACACCTAGGTCCCTCTCTGCTCCTGCTCTGCTCTCTGCACACCCTTTAGAATAGTATCCTTTACTTTGTACTGTCTCTCCATGTTCTTTGTACTGAAGTGTATCACATCACACTTCATTGCATTGAACTTCACATGCCACCTATCTGCCTACTCCACCAATGTGTCAATGCCCTTTTGAAGTTCTACACTGTCCTCCTCACAGTTTACAATTCTCCCAAGTTTTGTGTCATTCGCAAACTTTGAAATTATCCCCTGCACACCAAGATCTAGATCATTTATATATATCAGGAAAAGCAAGGGTTCCAACACCGACCCCTAGAGAAGTCCAGTACAAACCTTCTTCCAGCTGGAAAAATATCCATTAACCATTACTCTTTGTTTCCTATCCTCAGCCAATTATGTATCTATGTTACTACTGTCCCTTTTATTCCATGACCTATAACTTTCCTCATAAGTCTGTTCTGTGACACTCTATCGAACGTCTTTTGCAAATTCATATACACCACATCAATGGCCTTGCCCTCATCAACAGTCTCTGTTACCTCTTCAAAAAACTCCAGCGATTTAGTTAGACATGATTTTTCTTTAACAAATCCTTTACAATGCTTTTCCGAATCAATCCACATTTTGTCATGTGACTATGAATTCTATCCTGAATAATTGTTTCTAGAAGTTTCCCCACCACCGAAGTTAAACTGACTGGTCTGTAATTATAGGGTAGATCTTTACAGCCTTTTTTGAACAAGGGTGTAATATTTGCAATTCTCCAGTCCTCCAGCACCTTCCCCTGAATCCAGGGAACATTGAAAGATTATTGCCAGTGCCTCTGCAATTTCGACTTTCACTTCCTTCAATGTTCTTGGATGCATCTCAACTGGTCCTGGTGCCTTAACAACTTTAAGTACCAATAGCTTACCCAATAACTCCTCCTTAACCATTTTAAACCTTTCTAGTGACTGAGTTTCCTCCTCTGTCACCAGGACCTGGGCAGCATCTGCCTCGTAGGTAAAGACAGGTGCAAAGTATTCATTTAACACCTCAGCCATGCCTCTTGCCTTTATGTGTAGATCCCCTTTCTGGTCCCTAATAGGCCCTGCTCCTCCTTTTACAACCCTTTTACTATTGATGTGCTTATAGAATACATTGGAATTTCCTTTTATGTTAGCTGCCAGTCTTTTTTCATAATCCCTCTTTGCTTCTTGTATTTGCGTTTTCACAACCCTCCTGATCCTTCTGTATTCAGCTTGGTTCTCAATTGTATTTGCTACCTGACATCTGTCGTAAACACACTTTTTCTTCTTTCACTTAATTTCTATCTCCTTTGTCATCCAGGGAGCCCTGGATTTGTTTGTCTTACTCTTCCCTTTTGAGGGAACATACCTTGGCTGTGCCCAAACCATCTCATTTTTGAAGGTCGTCCATTGTTCAGCTAGTGTTTTTCCCCCAACCTTTGATTTCAGTCTATCCGACCCAGCTCTGTTCTTGCCCCATTGATGTCTGTTCTCTACCAGTTGATTATTCTTATTCTGGGTTGACCAATGTCATTTTCCACCGTTATCCTAAACTTTATGATACAATGATCACTACCCCCTAAATGTTCCCCACTGCCACTTGATCTACTTGGACCACCTCGTTCCCAAGGACCAGGTCTAGCAGTGCCTCCTTTCTTGTTGGACTGGACATACTCTATTGTAGGAAATTCTCCTGAACACAATCTAGGAATGCTTGCCTCTCACGGCCCCTTACACTACCAGTATCTCAGTCTATATATGGGAAATTAAAGTCCCCCGTTATAAATGCTCTTTGATGTTTACACCTCTCTGTAATTTCCTTGTGGATTTGTTCCCTAGAAGTGCCTTTATATTCCTCTATAAATGCCAGTCGTAGATTGAGCCTCTGACTGGGGCATCCAAATTTAAAGGTCCAGGTTTGAAATGAGCCTGGAAGTAAGATGTTCTCTCATTTCAGCTGGACAACTGAAAAAAAAGACCCCCCCCCCATCAACTTAACAGTGGCCTGCACACTTTATTTCAGGCTAGGGTTATGAATTAGGTTTATTAAGAAATAAAATTAACAAGAAACAAAGACTACATCAACAACAATGAGTGAATCACAGTATTTTTCATTAACCTACAGTGCAGAAATTTATCATGGGCTTCAGGACATTGATGCCTGGGTGAAAGCAGGTCCTGAGCCTATACTTGCCAGTGGAGGAACTGGCTCAGCGATTTTATAGCAGGCTGCCTCTTAGCTGGGCATCTGTGGGACTGCTGTCAATTAAGAATGTCAGGCACTCTCCTGATGCTGCTGGCCCAACCAGAGGACCTCTGTGGAGTGGGCAGCTGATTTGTCTTGCTGTCCACTGCTGGGTAACATTCCTGGTAGCAGGACACCGATGGGAACTATCCTGAGATGGCTGCCCACTATTTTACAAGCCCCGTCCCCTGCCTCTGTTCCTGCCATTCAGAGAGCAGTAAAATTCAGTGCAGAGAATCTACAACATCTTGGGGGTAAAATTGATTTTGGGTAATACTGCAAAGCTGGCATAAGTGAGTTGGCAGCATTGACATGAGGAAAAAGAAAATTAGACAACATGTAAAACAGGCTAATGATTCACTATCATCCATTTAGCACTAAAGCCCCAGACCAATTTCGCCACTCTTGTCTGTTAGCAAATGTCCGTAGTATCATGATTGCACTTTGGGCTTGTGAAAATCAGATATCTGTAGGGTGCATCACTAGCCCCAGTTCATTAGTTGTCTGGTAAAGCAGAGTTCCACTGAGGAATGCTTGAATCAGAGCCCCAATTATATTCACTTTTTTGCTTTGACATCCAGAAGATTACACAAAACTGATAGTGCCAATTATGTAGCACTGCCAGTCAGAGAGCTATTTGGAGGCCCAGGAAGTTGCCTGACACATTTTCCTGATGTACCATTTATACCTGCGAAAAAAAGGAGCTCTGACAAAGAGGGGGATGTCCACCCTCCCAGTGGGCTTTCCAGCACTAATAATGCCAGTTGTCTCCGGTACTTAGAAAACATTCCAACCTTATCAGGGCCAGACAAGCTCTTCCACCAGATGTCAAGTCAAGATGTGCATTCCCTCTGATACAGAAGAACAGCAAGTAAGGAAGAGATGTGGACTTAACACAATGCTGACAAATTAGCAATTCCTGTAAAGAAAGATTAGAATATCAAACATTTGATTATTTGAAACAAAATAGACCTCAGCCATCAAAATTATTATGTACCATTTTGGATGGCCACTTTTGAATTGTACCTATAATTACACCAGGGGAATATCTATCCACTAAAGGAGAGATTCCTGTTGTTAGGTCCTTGGTGAATATAACTGAGTGTTGGTTGGGCTTGTTGACAACATAACTGGCATAATGGCTAATGTAGGAATAGTACAAAGCATGAAACAAAACTTGAGCCAAGCCCTTTTATCTTCAACCAAGCCCTGCTTTGCTGATAACTTTTTAAAAATTCATTCATGGGATGTGGGCATTGCTATCTAGGCCGGCATTTAAGGAGCTTAAATATGGGACATTAATTAGCCCCATAGCAATTGCTCTTTATGAGGAATAAACATTATTAAGCTTTGTAGTAATCACATTAACAGCATTGGTTCTTCAACGAGAAAGGCATTGTGCATCAATCACAAGGAGCGAACTACAAATAGAAACCTACAGCAGGTCAGTGAACAACTATAAGGAGAGCACACAGGTTATTGATGTTTGGAGTATGTAAGCTCTCCTGCCATCCCTACAGAACCCTCAGCTGCCTGTATGAATATAGATATATGTTTTATATAGCATTGATATAGAATAGCTAATACAGCAGAATTAAGGTTAAAACTAATACAGCTAATACAGAAATTAAGCTAGTCCAATAACTTTACTGCAGGCACATTTTGTAAAAAGAAATAATGGACACAGGAGAGACATTTCTGTACCTTGGGCCGAATTTTCATTCCCAGATCTTGATCCAGCCATTGGGGATGAACTGCAAGTCGGGAACCCACAAGTGCAGGTGATGGGAGGGTGCTTTTGAAGGATGTGGCCAATTCACTGGCCGTCTCTGGGAGCCCTGTCAGATGAAGGACAGTGACAGGCTCCTGAGTCTGGAGGGCCAATAGGAGGCCTTCCTGCAGTCAATGTCAGCAGCCACACTGTCAGAGGTAGGGGCTGCTGAAGAATGTGGAGAGGCGTGAGGTCACCTCCATTCTCGGTTGCCGGCCACAAATCAGCTAAGTGTGGACATCCGAAGGGTTAGGGCCCTCGGAGATCAGGCTCCCCACAGTAACGGGTACTGCCGCAGTTGCAGCCGATATTTGGAGCGGAAGCTTTAAAATATACTGGAGCCTCCAGCTCTGGTGTTTGCCTGGCCTGCTGGTGGTAGACACCATTGTTTCATGGACATCCTCCTGTTGTGAGGAGCAGCCCAAATGCAGGATTGAAAATCTGGTCGGCATTGGCGAAGTGCCAGCAATTAACCCGTTGAGGCCTTGAGGTTACCCGCCGTGGTTGGGTGGACAACCATTCCTGACACCAATCCGACTCCTCCCTTTTCCTGTGGAAGCTGGAACGAGCCTTGGAGCCAGCCCAGTGGAACTTCCTTCCCATTTTTGGCCCCTACCCCTCCACCTCCAGTCCCTCTGCTACATGCTGTTGAAAATTCATCCCTCTATCTTTGATGGGAAACTTCTAAAGATTTTCTTTATGGTTTAAGATCTTAGCAACACCCCTCCTTGGCATCACTCCTGGATGTCTGTTACTCTTTATAATTGGACCTGTTGTGTGTCTGGTTCTTGTATGTTTCTAAAACACGCTGCTGTGTGTTACCCACCAGAATATGCACAGGAAAGTTCAATTGGTGCTTAACTGATGGAGAAAATGATGATTACACAAAGGCCAAGGGACTTCTTGTTACAGTTTACACAGCAAGTGTGCCTTACCATAACATACAGTATTTCCTTTGGTTACATGTTATATGGGAGTTACTCTTGTTACAAATTGCAAATTACATGGGAGTATCCTTTGTTAAAACTTGCACAAGAGGAGGGGTCCTTTGTTCCAATTTTCATCATAGTTCCCTCTGTTCAAGGTATATACGTTCTCCTTGTTGAAATTCACATGACAACTTCCCATGTTTAAATTTACATGAGTACCCCTCTTGTCGCAAGAGTGTATCCCACGTGACACAAGAGCACCTAAAATCCATGGGGCAGGATTTTACATTCAGTGTGCAGGGGTGTGCACCCGACACGCCGGAACGTAGTACGATGTGCGATGATGTCAGGTGTGCGTCCTGATGTCACTGCGCTGTCTCATGATATTTTGCGACAATGGAAAGGCCTATTAAGGCCAATAACAAACGAATTAACTCCAGATGTATGCTGCCTGTCCGACCGAACAGTTGGCGGGCAGGCGAGAAGACCAAGCAGCCTTTACGTTTTTTTTAGGAAATCTTATCCACGAGCGGGATGAGGTTTATTACAAATTAAATAAAAAAACTTTCTTTTGACGTTAGAAACATGTTCCATCTCATGTCACACAGTCACAGGAGGAGACGTGTTTCATTAAATTTTTAATGCGTTTGATAATCTTTTTAAAATAGCGCTTCAGCCTCCCTGAGGCAGCTCCGAGATTGAAGCGCTCTTCCGCACATGCGCGAAAGAGGACTGGCCCCGACTCTCCCTCCTTCCCCCCGCCACCCCCACAGGCAGCGCTACCCCGCTCGCGATCCACGCAGGGCAGGCCTTAATTGAAATCGCGGTGCGGAGCCGATCGCGGCAGCAGTTGGCTGCGCAACCACACCCAACTGCTCCCGCCTCCCCTCCCCCCCCCCCAACCCCACCGCGGCCAATGTAAAATCCTGGCCATGGTTACAATCCGCCGCCAATATGTCCAGTGTTGCACAAGCAGAAATGTTGTTTCCTACATGTATCACAATAAATGCAGTGTCATTCAGCGTAGGCACTATATTGTAGTTATATCTTGACTGTGTGTGTAAAAAAACCAGTGCCTCCTGCCAACACAAGATGATGCGCAAGATGGCCACCGATAGCCAACCACGTGTGCACACTTTGTCCACGTAAGCGCAGAAAACCAATGTCTTCATTGGCAGCAAGTGCAGCCTTTTTTTTTAACAAAATGAGGTAAAAGAACACATTTGAAGAAAACAAGAGTCCCGAGATTATAAGACTCAACTCCTGGCACACAGTCTCTTTGGATAATAGTCCAGATCAGAAAATCAGATATGGAGGTCAGAGTGCCTGATTTTCTGTTCCATTAAAACCATCTCTAATCTGCATTCTTATCAGGCAAGACAAAATGCCAGGAACCGTCTTGCTGTTTTGGAGCAACGCTGCAATTCTTCTGCAGATTTTCACGCAGGTTTTCCAATGATACATCATAACGTAAAACTAAGAATTCTTTTCGCCCCCCTCGCCAGGACCTTCTTACTCAATTTTCGCCCCGTTTTCACCCTCCTCTGCTGAAGAGGCTGCCGCTTATCAGACTTCACATTAAAAGAGACAGAGACAGTTGGTTTCGGTTCCCATTATGATTACTGCAAGTTTGAAACTTGCTTTTAAAAAACCTGAGAAACTAAACGGAGAGGGTGAGCGTCACGCTGAGGTTGGCGGGATGAGCAGATTCCTGATCTCCGTGGCTCGGCATGATGTCACAGACTAAAGCAGCACAACTGCGCATGCAGCGCATTGGCAGAAAACGCAGCCAAAGAAAAAGTGTCCAATTCCAATAGTCCCATAGCACCATTTCATTCTGAATCAAGGAAACAAGTGAATTCTCAAAACTCCAACGCAGCACAGAATGCACAATTCTCACAGATTGATACATCTAGCTAGAATATATGACATTACGAGCAAATAATACACAAGTGAACAATAAATCAATAATATTTCATGATCCATTTGCTGTCTTTTTTTTATATCAAACACAGGCTGAGTTATAAGCTACTTCTTCACAGGTCGAGCCGATTGTACTTCATTTGGTTTGGACCACTTGTGAAAAGGACCAACGCTTAAAAATTCACAAATATTATTTTTATGTGCATCAAGTTTCCAAGGGTGGTCTGGCTAGTATGTGACATCATCGGGAAACAGCTACAATGGGGAGGAATCACTTATGATTCTGTTCAATGATTATTTTCATTGAAGGCAGTTTGAGGAGTTAATATATGGGAAATTCAAGCGATCTGTGTTGGATTTAGTAAGATTCCGAGGTGATAAATGGCTTTCTCCAACGCTGACTAGCCAAGGATACTGTTGCCTGATCTATTTCGGAAGACAGAGGTCCCAGCTTTTTGAATTAAACTTGCTAATTCTGTGCTATGTATTTTGCAATGCTAATTTTTTTTTCCAGGATGTTGTGCATTCACCTTGCTTTTGTTGTGAATTCCTTTATCAAGTGTTTTGCTTTTTTAAGGACAGGAAGTGAATATGCGAACGGAGTGCAGCTGACTAACTGAGTGAAGATTTAGGGTTTGATGAGAGGGGAGTTTTAAGTGTTAATTTTGTCAGTATGAGGAGCCACATGCAAATTGGAATAGGACAAATCAGATTAGAGAAATGAATGTGTGGCTCAAAGACTGGTTTGGGATAAGTGGGTTCCAGTTTGTGGGGCACTGGCACCAGTATTGGGGAAAGGGGGATCTGTACCATTTGGATGGTCTACACCTGAACCATGCTAGGGCTGGTGTCCTCACGAGCCAACTAATTAGGGAAGTAGGGAAGGTTTTAAACTGAATAGTTGGGGCAAGGGATCAAATCTGGGATGATGTGGTGAACCAAAGAGTAGAGACATGTCAAGTGAGACAGGTATTAATGTGGGAAATGATAAACAGACTGTGGGTGGGATTTTCCGCACCTGCCCACTGCTGGGATCTTCCGGTCCCGCCACAAGTCAATGGACTTCTGGCTGGGGTACAGCCTCGCCCACGATGGATCCCGCCCGCGAAAGGGCCGGAAAATCCCAGCCTGTGGCAGGAAGGGCCAGAAAGTACAAATCTAAGATTAAATCAGCAGATAAGGCTGGATGCTACAAAAACAATAAAAGAACAAAACTAAAGGCTCTGTATCTAATCCACATAGCATTCGAAACAAAACAGGCGAACTGATAGTGCAAATAGAAATAAATAAGTACAATCTGATGGCCATTACAGAGACATGTCTATAGGATGACATAGATTGGGACCTGGATATTGAAGGGTATGTGACATTTAGGAAGGACAGCAAGTTAGGAAAAGGTGGAGTTGTGGCTCTGTTAATTAATTATGGTATTAGCACATTAGGAGGGATGACCTTAGTTCAGGAAACCACGATGTAGAAGTGGTTTGGGTTGAGATGAGGAAGTCACTTGTGGGAGTGATGTACAGGCCCCCTAATTGTAACTACATAGTAGGATAGAGTATAAAAGGAGAGTTAATGGGAGCTTGCCAGGAAGGTACAGCAATATTCATGGGGGTGTTTAATCTATTTATTGACTGGAAAAATCAGATGGGCAAAGGTAGATGAGGAATTCATAGAATGTTTTCAGGATAGTTTCTTAGAACAGCGCATTCTGCAGCCAACCAGACAGCAGGCCTGGTATTGAGCAACATGATAGGATTAATTGATAACCTCCTAGTGAAGGCACCCCTAGGTAGCAGTGATCATAATATGATTGAATTTTACATTCATTTTGAGGAAGAAACGAATATGTCCAAGACCAGTATTTTAAACTTAAATAAGGGCAATTCTGAGGACATAAAAGCAGAGCTAGCTAAAGTGAACTGGCAAATTAGGTTAAGGGATATGTCAATAGAAGTTCAGTTTAAAGGGATATTTCAGAATACACAGAATATATACATTCCAATGAGAAAGAAACATTCCAAGGGGTGGGCCCACCATCCATGGTTAACTAAAAAAGTTAAAGGCAGTATCAAACTTAAAGAAAAAGAATATAACTACGCAAAGACAGGTAACAGGTCAGAAGTTTGGAAGGAATATAAAGAACAGCATAGAATGACAAAAAGATTAATAAGGAGGGAAAATGTCGAGTATGAGAGAAAGCTAACTAGTAATGTAAAGATGCATAATAAGAGTTTCTATAGATATTTAAATAAGAAAAGAATTAATAAAGTGAGTGTTGGTCCTATAGAGTGTATCTGAGGAGTTCATAATGGAAAGTGGGGGGATGGCAGATTAATTAAACAGGTATTTTACTTCGGCCTTCACTATAGAGGACACAAGTAACATCCCAGAAATAGCTGTAAATCAGGAAATAGAAGGGAGGGAGAAACTTGGGAAAATTACAATCACCAGGGAAGTGGTATTGAGCAAATTGTTGGGGCTGCGGGTTGACAAATCCCCAGGCCCGGATAGACTTCACCCTAATGTCTTGACAGAAATGGCTAGTGAGATAGTTGATTGTTTTTAATTTTCCAAAATTCCCTAGATTCGGGGACGGTTCCATTAGATTGTAAAATAGCAAGTATAACTCCTTTATTCAAAAAGGGAAGGAGACAGAAAGCAAGAAACTATAGGCCAGTTAACTTAACATCTGTCATAGGTAAAATGTTAGAAGCTATTATTAAAGATGTTATAGCAGGGCATTTAGAAAATTCAAGGCAATCAGACAGAGTCAACATAGTTTTGTAAAAATGAAACCATATTTAACCAATTTATTGGAATTCTTTGAATGTATCACATGTGCTGTGGATAAAGAGGAACCAGTGGATGAACTGTACTTAGGTTTCCAGGAGGCATTTGATAAATGGTCGCATCAAAGGTTATTGCAGAAAATAAAAACTCATAGTGTAGAGGGTAACATATTGGCATGGATAAAAGATTGGCTAGCTACCAGGAAGCAGGGGGTTGGCATAAATAGGTCTTTTTCTTGTTGGAAGGATGTGACAAGTGGTGTGCCACAGGGATCAGTGCTGGGGCCTCAACTTTTTATAATCTATATAAATGACTTGGATGGAGGGACAGAAGGAATGGTTGCTAAATTTGTTGTTGATACAAAGATAGGTAGGAAAGTAAATTGTGAAGAGGATGTAAGGAGGCTACAAAGTGACAGAGATAGGTTAAGTGAGTGGAATAAGATCTGGCAAATGGAGTATAATGTGGGCACATGTGAAATCATTCATTTTTTCAGGAAGAATAAAATAGCTTTTTATCTAAATGGTGAGAGATTGCAGAGCTCTGAGATTCAGAGGGACCTGGGTGTCCTATTGCATGAACCACAAAAGGTTAGAGTGCAGATACAACAGCTAATTAGGAAAGCTAATAGAATGTTATAATTTATTGTGTGTAATTGATTACAAAAGTAGAGAGGTTATGCTTCAGTTGTACATGGCATTGGTGAGACCATGTCTGGAGTATTGTGCACAGTACTGGTCTCCTTATTTAAAGAAAGATGTAAATGCGTTAGAAGCAGCTCAGAGGTTTACTAGACTCATACCAGGAATGGGCGGGTTGTCTAATGAGGAAAGGCTGGACTTGTTAAGCTTGTATCCACTGGAATTTAGAAGAGTAAGAGGTGACTTAATTGAAACCTTTAAGATCCTGAGGGGTCTTGACAGGGTGGATGTGGAGAATTTAGAACTAGGGGTTACTGTTTAAAAATAAGGGGTCGCTCATTTAAGACAGAGATGAGCAGAATTTTTTTCTCTTGGAGGGCTGAGTCTTCGGAACTCTCTCCCTTAAAAGGTGGTAGAAGCAGAGTCTTTGAATATTTTTAAGGCAGAGCTAGATAGATTCTTGATTAACAAGGGAGCAAAGGCTTATTGGGGGTAAGCAGGAATGTGGGGTTGAGGTTATATTCAGGTCAGCCTTGATCTTATTGAATGGTGGAGCAGGCAGGTTCGAGGGGCCGAGTGACCTACTCCTGCTCCTAATTCGTATGTTCGCATGTGAACTGTTTTCTGATGTGCAAACTGGTGCAAATTTAAGTTCTAGTTGGTATTGTGATTAAGGTATTCCAAGGTTAAGTGCTTAGTTTTGCAACAAATATCTTGTACACAAGATGCTATTTTGATGAGAACTTGTACTTGGCTGGTAAAAAGAAACAAAAACTACAAATGGTGGAAGTCTGAAATAAAAGCAGAAGAGCTTGGAAAGACTCATTTGGTTGGAATAAGGTGCTTTTGATTTCCAAATGATTGGTTATTTATTATGACATGAATCTGTCAGTTATCTGATAAACTCCAGCAGTTCTGATAGATTAAGACTCACATCCATTGAACCTGACCTTTATTCCGTGGTGTCCAAAGTTCACGCCTGTGATATAAACGTAAATAATGCATGTACAATACTTTCAAACATTCAAACCATGTTTTATGTATAAGCACATATGGGATTTTATTCATTCCGATTACTACTCCTGATTGTCTTGGCCAATCTTTAATCCCTCAATCTACTTTACTGAAACAGATTATCTGACTATTATCACATTGCTGTTTATGGGAACCTTCCTGTGTACAAATTGGCTGTTACTCTTCTTACATTAGAACAGTGAGTCATTTTAAAGGCATTTTATTGGTTGTAGAACACTTTTAGACAAACCGAGGTTCTGAAAGGCACTATATAAATGTAATTTTGACCTTTCTTTCTTACTTAGAAACTAGGAATGAGAAATACGGCATTCATTCCCTTACCTGACAATATCCTCTCAGCTGGAATTTGTCAATCTTAATACTATGTGTAAACTTCTGTACCACCTAACCCCTCTGGTAATCAGTTGTTTGTTTGCAGAGCCAATTAAAAATCCTCAGAACTACTTTTTAAATCTACAAGACAAATACAAAGTTGCATTACCAACTAACCTTTAAGCTATGCTTTCTCCATTTGCGGTACAGTTTAGGCAGCAGTCCTAAACTGTCCTATTGTTTAGTAGAAATGAGAGAAACCCCTTGGAATCAACCCAGTTGAACCAAGCTATTTAGTTTAGGGTTGGCTGAGACTCTGCGCTGCTGGATATTCCTGCTCCAGATGATTTCTTTTAGTCAAATTTCATATCCTTGTACCCTGGGTAGTGGGAGTGAATGGAGAGATCTCTGGATTTGTACTAGCAAACGAATAATGTGTGAAGTTATTAATTGTGCAGTGTAGGAATGCAATTAGTGCAGTCACTCTATCCTCCCCCATGTGCTGGCACTAAATAACTAAAGACGATGCATAATGTGTAACATCTTACGCAGAATAGCTCACATTTCCACAAACTGGATAGAGCCAAGAATTTAGCTGACGCCCACCTTCCCTTCTACTCCCTTCATTACTGCATTCATGTAGGAGCTGGATACTTATGTCACTTAATAGAAAGTAAGTTGGCCACAGTTGAATGAGAAATGATAACTGTGTTAAGGTTTGAGCAGTGCCCCCTAACCGGATCGAGTGAAAAGTTTGCTGTAGTTCCTGTTTCATTTCTCCTTTGAGTCATGAACTGATGACTTAAGAGAATCTTAGGATTATTAAGAGTCATTAACACACACCAGATCAACAGAATGGGTAGTTCGCTGCTGTGAGATAATTTGTTAAACCAAGGTCCCTGTTTTTGGTCTGCGCTCACACTTCTGTTCTCTGAAAAGGATCAAGTGTACCTCAATCCCAGCATGAATCCCACCCACAATCAGCCTCCAGCAAGCAGACAGAAATACATGGAATGGAAATCAGCTTCATATCTGTGGTGAAGGTTGACATAGAACAGTGGCAGCTCTCACAAAATAAGGCTGACTGAGATAGGGAGGTTTTTGTTAGATAAAGTCATCAAGGGATAAGGGGGAAAGGCGGGTAAATGGAGTCATGCTTTAGGTCAGCTGTAATCTGATTACAGGGTAGAATTGAAAGACAAAGCAGGCTCGAGGGGCTGAATGGCCTATTCCCGGTTCTAACACTGCTACATTCCAGAGGTTTGGAGGAGATGTCTGAGGACCTGACCAGCTTTAATGTGAGAGATGGACATGAAGAAGGAGACTGACAGGATTCTTCCATTATAAATTTCAGGGATGTCATGTAGACCTATTGGATAAATATTGCAAGCAATGATTTCCCACCATGTCTCCTGGTGATGGTGTGGATATAATTTCAATTTTAGGAATGAATAAAATACCACAGGCACATCTCTTAACTTTAGTGGGAAGAGAAATTGCTGCACTGGACTGGAAATGGTAATCGTACAACGGCTGGTTAGGACTGCCCATCCTCGACTACTCACTTTATGCCCCCACCAAGGCTGAATGTTCTGTCCTGCATATTGAAGTGCATGCTAAGTGATGGAACAACCAGGGAGTGACAGGATGTGAAATTATTTTCTGACTGGGGTAAACTAGAGTTTGCTGAGATTCGCCCAGAGAATTAGAAAAATTAACCTGGGGCAAACAGGAGGCTGTCGTGACATCTCTTCTGTATCTGAAAAGAAAAATCCCGTGGGTGTCACCAAGACAGGGAACAAAACTGTGACCACGGCCATCAACTAGTCATCTTGTGTCCAAACCACATAAGAATGCCACGATATGATTCACCTAAATGAACGATGAACCCTAGTATTTTGGGGTTATCAATTCGTTTCTTGTGATTTCAAGTTAAAGTTCCAGTCATTTTGAGTTTCCTCACTTAGATCAATGTCTTCAAGGTCCTTCATCCAAAATTTTAACAAAGTTACCAGATTTCATTATTTATTTCAGTGTAGCCAATGCCAATGTTTTCCTGCTCTTTATTATAATAGCAAATTGAAAAGGAGATGATTCAACTTAGCTGGAATTTGACAGGTTCTTTGACAACTAGATACATAAAGCAACTGATATTGCAGCTCAATTTGAATCATTAGAAGTGATAGAGGACCACATAGAATGTCACGTAATGATGTGGGGCCTGGTAGGATACCAAGTAATTTTGGATGCTAAATCAGAGCAAAATTCTTAACCCTCCAAAGGACATATAGCCTGATTTTAATGCCAGGTAGAATTTGGACATGTGGGTTGTGAGGTGATTTGGTATCTCAGGCTTCATAAATGAGGCCTGGGCTACATTAACTCTTGAGTCTCATTTGAAACTTGCCAGCAGACTTCACAACCAGAACAGACATAAAATCGATGGGGAAACTTGAGTGGCAGGTTTAGCTTTGAGGGGTGGGGTGGGGTGGGGTGGGGGGTGGGGTGCTGTCTTATGTTTTGCCTCAGTAAGCCAGCTGGTAAAAGATAAAACTGGAGCCAATCCTTACATGGGGGGGTTGTGGAGCAGGGGTGAGGGGGGAGAAGGGAGAGAGGGGAGGGGGGAGGAGGGAAGAACGGGGAGGGGTGAGGAGGGAGAAAGGGAAAGGGAGAAGGGTGAGGGCTGAGGAGTGGGGTGAGGAGTGGGGAGAGGGGGAGAAGCGAAGGGGGAGAAGGGGAGGGGTGAGGGGGGTGAGGGTGAGGGATGAGGGGGAAGAGGGGGAGAAGGGGGCTGGGGAAGGGGCAGGGGTGAGGGGGAGAACAGTGAGGGGGAGAAGGGGAGGGGGGAAGGGTGTAGAAAGGGGAGGGGTGAGGGGGAGAAGGGGAGGGGTGAGGGGGAGAAGGGGAGGAGTGGGGTGGAGAAGGGGGAGAAGGGGAAGGGGTGAGGGGGAGGAAGGGTGAGTGGGAGGGAGAGGGGAGGGGAGGGGTGAGGGGTGAGGGGGAGAAGGGGGAGGGGGAGGAAGGGAGAAAGTAGAGGGGTGAGGAGGGGGAAGGGGAGGGATGAGGAGGGGGAAGGGGGAGAGGTGGGTAGGAGGGGAGGGGGAGGGGGAGGGGTGGGGTTGCAGGGGAGGGGGCAGGGGTGAGGGGGAGATGGGGGTGTGTGGGGGAGGAAGGGGAGGCAGGGGAGGATGAGGAAGGGAGAAGGGCAGGGGTGAGGAGGGGGAATGGGGAGAAGTGAGGAGGAAGAAAGGAAGGGAGAGAAGGGGAGTGGTGAGGGGGAGAAGGGGTAGGGGGAGAATAGGGAGTGGTGAGCGGGGAGAAGGAGAAGTGGTGATGGGGGAGAAGGGGGAGAGATTGGGGGGTGAGGGGAGAGGGGAGGGGTCAGGGGAGCGAGGGGAGAAAAGGGAGAGATTGGGGGAGGGAGGGGGAAGGGGGATGGAGGAGGGGAGAGGTTGGGGGAAGGGTGAGGGCAAGGGGGAGGGCGAGTGGGGAGTGGGGGAGTGGGAGGAGGAAGCAGTGGGGGTGGGGTAGGTGAGGGGTGATGGGGAGGGGGAATAGGGGTGTTGGAGAGGGATGGGGCTGGGGAATAGGAGAGGGGGAGTGGGGAGCGTGGGTGTTGGTCAGGAGTGGGAGGGATGGCGATGGGAGAGGGGAAGGCGGGAGGAGCTACCTCCTTTTTCCTTGCTCCTTGGACCTACAAAGTAGGAAACAAAATGTTTTAGTTTGGGCCTCTTCAGGCCCTGGCTCCTCTTCACTGCTTCCTCCATCTGGTGGGAAAGCCACAGAGATTTCCCCACTTGGGCTCTCCAATTATAATTGCAATCAAGCCCCGACAAGTCTATAAAAAGTTGGACCTGGCCAGCTTTGTATGAGCATCCTTGCTGCCTACTCAGTTGGGGCAGGTTAAAGTTCAGTTGGGAAAGTTCCTGGATGCTTTCCAAAAGGCAAGTGACCTTTGCGATTTTAACTGCCTGATTGCTCATTTTCCACATTACAAAGATTGAACATTCCTTAACATAATATATACTTTAATATGTTGCCAGGACTGAATATGATACATAATGGACTCAATGCCACAACTTTATGTCCATTAAACTAAATGGACAGAAAGCTATATGCTTACGCCCACTAAATGCTGGCAGCAAGCAAGGCTTTGCCTCCTTTCCCACTCCCAACACCATTTCCCCAGAAACAACCCCGAGAAAAAAGCCAAAAAGTACTGAGGACAACAAATACATGGGGCAGGATATTGAGGGTGGGGGCGGGGCCCGCTTGCCGATGTGGGATGATGTCGGGCGGAACTCCCGACGTCACCCCGCGTCATTTCAATTTTCAGGTTGGCGAGGGCACAGCCGAATCTGTTGTGTGTCCACCGACCTGTCAATGGCCAATTGAGGCCATTTAAAAAACTAATTCAGCAAGTGAAAGGACCTGCCCGTCAAATCTTAAGGTTGGGGAATGGGGGCAGACCAGGAGCCCTGGCGGGCTTCAGAAAAAGCGTGAAACCTCATCCACAGGCGGGATGAGGTTTCATGAGGGTGTTTAAAAATTTAATGAAAATTTAATTAAAAGTGATGGACGTGTCCCAACTCATGTGGCAGTGTCACATGAGGGGACAGGTCAAGGAAATTTTATTTGTCTATATTTCACTTTTTTAAGTGTGGAGCCGATCTCCCTGAGGCAGCACTTAGCCTCAGGGAGATGAGTGCGCTCTTTTGAGCGCATGCATGAAAGAGCGCACTCTTGGCTTAGGGAATTCGCGCCCCCCCCCCCACACCCACTGCCCATACAGGGAGCGCATAGCGCTTCCTTGTGGACGTCACACTGTGCGGGCCTTAATTGGGGGCGCCGATCAGAGGCGCTCCTGTACATGCCCGCTCCTCAACATCCCCCCACCCAACAGGGGGAAAATTCTGCCCATGAACTTTCAATTCTTCTCCCTTCAGATCATTAGCAGTATATTACTACGTGCTTTTTGATTGTCCCACTGTTAAAGGTAGGGTGCTGTTAGATGCAGAAAGGCTTAAAGGATTATGTTTAAAATCCAAACTAACCAAACCCTTATTATTGAGCCAACCTGACCCATGATTCATGCTTTAGACTGAAATGTCAGTCAGTTGTTAACTTGGACATACAATAAACAATATCGGTGAATGTAGAGGCTGTTTTTTTTTATATCCCTCCAGCTTTCATGTTGAGCTGTTGCAGCTCCTGTCTATTTCTTGAAGGTAAAAGCCAATGAGACAGTTAATACAAGCTGGTAGTTTAGACCTTAAGGCTGGAGAAATTACCATCCATGACATTAGTGATGAACGTTTGGAAAGAGAGAAGATCTTTGCACTGGCAAGGCTGTTCAGGGCAAGTGAGTATAACCTTAAAATTAGAGCGGGGTTGTTCAGGAAGCACCTCTTCATGCAAAACTAAATAGAAATCTGGAACTTTATTCCCCAAAAAGCTTTTGAGACTGGGTCAATTGAAAGTGAGACTGATAGATTTTTGTTTTAAGGGGTATGAAGCCAATGGGGGTGAATGGAGTTAAGATGCAGATCAGCCATGATCTAATTCAATGATGGAGCAGGCTCGAGGGCTAAATGACTTACTCCTGTTCCTAATAGGCATTGCTACAACGCCTTTCATAATTTCTTGACTTTGTAAAGCCTTTAATAACCAAGGAATTAATTATGAATTGTAGTCACGTTGCTATGTAGGTAAACAGTCATGACTTCACACAGCTGCTAACTTCTGCACAACCAAATCTCATAAACAGTAAATGAGATAAATAACCATTTAATTTGTCTTTTTTTTTTGCGTGGGTGTTTTTTTAAGGGACAAAAATTGACGCTGCCACCAGGAAAACTTCTTCTTCTTCTTTCAATAGTGCAATAAGATCTATTTAAGTCCACTTGATTTACCTTGTCATCCAAAAGACCACACCTCTGACAGAGCAGCACTTTATTAGGGACTGCACTGAAGTGTCAGCCGAGACCATGTGCTCAAGTCCTGGAGCCCACAGCCTTCTGACTCACATGCTGACACTGCCGCACTTTGTAACAGAAACGCCTAAATATGTTTTCTCAACGAGCACACAAATAATGTCGATTAGTGCAATTGTGTCAGGCATTCATATGCCAATATTATTCCTACAATTTTAGGCCCATTCACCAGAACATGCACCTTTTGAATTAATTATTAAAATTTATTTATAACAAATCAAGCCTTTTCGCTCGGGTAATACGGATTGTGGGGCGGGCGATGTGACAGAAGGTCAGGGGTAAAATTTTACGCCTGGCAGGTGGGCCCACGCCCGGCCCGACCGAGCATAAAATAAAGTCGGGCAAGCGTCCTGGAGTCATCGCGCACTCGCGCGATATTTCAGTCGGTGGGCGCGCACCAGAATCGGCAAAGCACCCGCCGGCAATCAAAAGGACCTTTTAAGGCCATTAAAAAGTTCATTCAAATAAATTTTTCGCTGCTGGTCCAGCCTCACAGTGGGCGGGGCAGGCAAAAACGACAAGCGGCCTTTGCACTTTTTTGGAAACCTCATCCACCGGCTGGGTGAGGTTTCCAAAAGCCAATGAAAATAAAACAAAAGCTTTAGTTTTTCATTAATGGCATTTCCCTGCTCGTGCGATGGAGTCACGGGACATGTTTCATTACGTTTTCATTTTTTGAATTTTTTCTTTCACGTGTCTTCATCTCCCTGAGGCAGCTCTCTGCTCGACATGCTCTCCAAGCCCGCACTCCTCCCCCGCCCAGTGTGAAATTGCCTTCCAGCCCCGATCGTGGGCGGTAATTGGCTTCCCGGCCACACACCCCTCCCCCCACCCCCCTACCGCTCGTCCCCGCCGAGCCCACACGCCAAGGGGAAGATTCTGCCCCAGGAGTTGAGGCGTCAAGAACAAGAGGCTACAGATACAAAATTAAGAGATTAAGCAAGGGATTTAGAACAGAGTTGTGCGGTGGTTCATGCAGAAACTATGTCAACCTTACACTTTAGATTGGCTTGGTGAAGAAAGCAAAGGGATTGAAGGGGTATGGAAACAGGTTAGGAAAATATGATTAGAACTATTTGCCCATGTAAGGGACAGGCAATATCTATCTCCAGTAAACATTCAATGGCATTACCATCACTGATTCCCCCACTATCAACATCCTGGAGGTTACTTTTGACCAGAAAGTGAACTGGACTAGCCATATAAATACGGTGGCTACAAGAGCAGGTCAGAGGCCAGGAATCCTGTGGCAATTAACTCGCCTCCTGACTCCCCAAAGCCTGTCCACCATCTACAAGGCACAGAAAGATTGTGATGGAATACTCTCCGCTTGCCTAGATGAGTGCAGCAAGAGCCCGCTTGACTGGCTCCCATCCACAAACATTCTTTCCCTTCACTACCGATGCACAGTGGCAGCAGTGTGTTACATTTACACGATGCACTGCAGGAACTCACCAAGCCTCCTTAGACGAAACCTTCCAAACCCACAGCCACTACCACTTAGAAGGGTAAGGGCTGCAGACACATGGGAGTACCACCACCTAGAAGTTCCCCTCCAAGCCACTCATCGCCCTGATGTGGAAATATGTTCACTGTCGCTGGGTCAAAATCCTGGAACTCCCTTCCTAACAGCACTGTGGGTGTACCTACACCACATGGACTGCAGCGGTTCAAGAAGGCAGCTCACCACCACCTTCTCAAGGGCAACTAGGGATGGGCAATAAATGCTGGCCCACATAAGTGACGCCCACATCCCATGAATGAATATAAAAAAACTGGCACAAGCTGGTTGGGCAGAATGGCCTATTTCCATGCTGTAATCCCTGTGTGCACCTTCAATTTTTTTTTAAAATGGGCACTTTATAATATTTATACAGAATATCAGAATGTGTATGTTATGGGGCACAATGAAAATCTTTTCTGGGATCTAATTATCCTTCCTGTTTCACAATATCTCATATATGAGGACTTTCATCATAAATTATAACTCATCATATTATGAACACCCACCCTTACATAATTTTCCGTGTAAGATATTGAACCACACAAGTACATTTATAATGTACGATGTACTGTACATTGAAGACATTCCATGCCTCCCTGTAATATATGATGCATGAAACATTGGATCCACATGAGAATTTTGAGGAACCAGTAAGAGGCCAAGCTGTCCTGTACTGAACAGTACGCTGAACCCACACAGTTCATCTTGTACTATCTCATGCAGGACAGTGCAATGAACTTTACACCCTGCAAGACCTTGAGAAGGTTCAGTTTTAAAATAAGATGCTATTTTTTTCCAACTATTGTTACTGTTGTCTGTTCCTAATCACATTACAGAGACAGATGTAACAATCCTAGGAAGCAGCATTGCCAACACTTGGGCTTTTGCTACCAATTTATTAATTTTGCATGAGCATTTTGATATGTCCTTTTCGCACAGATAGACTGGAGAAATAGAGAGAGAGAGTTGATTTTGGCTATTTCTGCTAACCCAGTGCATTGTGAACATTTAAAACCAACGCGAAGAAAGGTAATAAATGATAAGCATATTCACAAACATTGTTAGTGCTGAGGGAATGACAGTACTGTGGGAGATGTAATCTATAGAAGCCACTGAAACTCATAACTTGCTTAATTGGAAAATCAAAGTTTTATGCATCTATCTTTATATTAAACATGATTCCTTATACCATTGTTGTGCATCTGTAAAGTATTTAAAACATGATAGAAGAAATCTGTTTCCATGTTATGTGAAGAGTTTCTAAATGACTAAAATATTAACTTGAAAGAAACTGAAACGTATTGCTGCCTTTTGTTTAAATCATAAATGTAGCTTAAATTTAACCTGTATTAACCATAGAACCATTGAAGCTGCAGGGCACAGGAGGCCATTCAGCCCATTGCTTCGGCACTGACTCTTTCTGAGAACAATCCAACGCTAAACCCACAAATTTCTTCTCTCCCCAGAGCGCTTTGATACAAATATTCATCCAGCTTACCCCCAATAAATGCAATGGTCTCTACCTCAACCATTTCTAATGGCAAAGCATTCAATGTTACAATAATAATACTCTGCATAAAAATATTTCTCCTATACACTCTGTTCAATCTCTTAGTGAAAACCTTAAATTTGAGACCCTTTGTCATTAATTCCCCAACCAGAGGCAATAGTCTTTCCCTATTCATTCCATCAAAAGGTGCAGGCACAAGGGGTGCAGGGGCAAAAGGAAGCTCAAGGTGAAAGGGGCCGCAGAAGACGCCATTATCCTGCTGCCAGGGTTTACAGGCGGCAATGCAGCTACCTCAATATGCCTGAGGTCAATGCCTCTCCAGGGAGACAGTGACCTCCATTTGTCAGAGGATCGGCCCTGAGATCAGCTCCAACTGTGTGGGTGGACACTCCATGCCAGTGGCTCTGAAGGTCACAGTGGCCCTCAATTTCTATGCCTCCGGCTCCTTCCAGGGCTCAGTGGTGGAACCTGTGTGGAGTCTCCCAATCAGCTGTCCACAGTTGCATCAAGCGGGTGACAGATGTTCTGTTCAGGCGTGCATTAACTTTCATTCACTAATGTATAGACAAGGCCAGCCAGGCAGAGCAAGCCAGAGGCTTTGCAGCGATTGCTGGGATCCCCCGCGTCCAGGATGCAATCGACTGCACACATGTGGCCATCAAGGTACCAGCGGGTGAGCTGGGTGCCTTCGTCAACAGGAAGGGCTTTCACTCCATGAACGTGCAGATAGTGTGTGACCACAGGATGCAGATTCTGCAAGTCTGTACAAGGTACCCTGGCAGCTCCCATGACGCTTACACCCTGAGACACTCCCAGGTGCCGAGGCTCTTCAGTGCTCCAGTCTGACTGGAAGGATGGCTGCTGGGTGGCCAGGGCTATTCCCTCAAAAGATGGCTCATGACCCCCTTCCCCCGCCCAAGAACAGAGGTGGAAAGCAGTAAAACAGGAGCTACGCCTCCACAAGGATGTTTTGAGAGAGAACCGTAGGTCTTCTCATGATGTGCTTCTAATGTCTGGACCATTTGGGGGTTGCACTCCAAAACCCCCCAGAGCGTGTATCACTGATATTGGTTGCATGCGGCGCTCTCCACAATCTGGCGCTGGAAAGGTGGGGACACAATGGAGGAAGAAGATCTTGATGCAGCTGCTCAGGCAACAGACGATGAGTCCAGTAGTGGATCCGAGGATGAGCCTGGTCAGGAGAAGGCTGAGGGGATAGATGCTGATCTGGGTAACCTCCAGGGAGGCAGGGACACCCGGGATGCTTTGATCCAATGCTCCTTCAGCTAGACTACCAAATAAGAACCACCATCACCACATGCTGGGACTGCAGTCTCCACACTCGATCCCTGACAGGACCAGTTCCTTCATCAACAACATACACTACGTGACTTTGCAATGAAGTTTCAGGGGAAACACGTCCATCATGACATCTTGGCTTACCCTGCACCTACAGAACAAATGAAGCATCCAGAGACCAGTTGCACAAAACACATTTAATTAACTGGTGCCTGGCAAACATTCTATAAATTAATATTGACAGCTGTTTTCCATCACACCAATAGACACTGAACGGAAAAATGGGGGAAACAAATATCACCAGTGATAAGCCCGTGTTGTGCATAGGGTGCTTTAAGTTTTTGCTTGCGGATACTACATCTTGGTGCTCCCCCCTCGCTGGCACTGGCATTGGAGCCAGCCTGCTCACTCTGCTGTCTTGTTGGCCTTGATGACCTTGGCAGGCGTCCTTTGGCCAGTGGAGTCTGTGCTGGCCCCGACTGGGAGGGAGCGGCCAGTGCCATGGCTGGTATCTCCCCAGTCACTGCAGCCTCATTGGATGCCACGGTCACTGGCAGAGGGGCAGAGGAGCTGCTACCATCATCCAGAGCATCCTGAGAGGAGCCCATAGAGATGACAGGCAGTTCCTACGGCAACGTGATGTTCGTCTGGACCTCCCTGCTCACCATTGATGGACGGGCACCTTGCTGGGATACTGGGTGCCCCAACCATCTCACACATGGACACTGACCAGCAGAGGTCATTGCCTGTGTGAGGGCTTGCAGATCTGAGCGCCTCCCCAGGAACCCCTGATTCAGCTCCTGGGGGAGTCTTTCCATGGGAGTCGCCGCTCTCTCCATGGAGGAGGCATTGCACTCGGCCATTAGGGTCATTGCATTGTTCATGCTCCGCAAGGACTCCTCCACAACGGACACCATGGCATGCATTCCCTCATGTATCTCCGCCAGATCCTCCCGCACACCCTATTATATGTCCAGCACCTGCTGCCTCACCGGTGACTCCAGAGGCTCATCATCAGCCATCAACTGAGCATTGTCCAGGCCCCCAGCCGTCCACGGACTGCCAGCGCCCTGGGCACTCTCTGCCTCCACCTGCACCTCAAGCGAGTGTGAGGCGCACTTACCAATGTGCACCGAGATACTAGCCAGTGATCTAATGCCCACCTAGGTGCTGGTATCTGAGCTGGCGCCTGCTTGAGAGAGAGGGTGTGACGCAGGTGCGTTCTGATTGGTGTGGTCCTCAGGGGTCAGGGGTGGGCCTTCAGGCTCCTCATCCCAAAGAGCTGGTGGTGAGCCTGAAAGGAACAACATGGACATGTCATTAGTTGAAGTCATTACACTGCCACTGTGCATGCCTGGCAGCCTCATGAGACAGAGATCAGGGTGCCCTCATCTTTCGATTATCAGTGGGGATTCCAGGTTTGAGGCTCACGACAGTGGAATGGTTGCAATTACCAACATTCTAACCTCGGTGCATTGCACTCTTACCTCCCTGTGACACCTCAACCTCTCCGCGGCTGCTTGACCGAGGTGCATGGCGCCTCCCCAGCTCCAGGGTCTCCTGCTCGTATCCCGAGAGGATGAGGAGGTGTGGGTGTCCCCCGCCAGTCCGCGACCTCTCAACATTGCTATGGGATGTTTTCTCCTGAAAGGACAGAGGAGCATTGATTAGTCCACTTTCTACCTGCAGCGCCACTGCAGCCTGGCCAACCCCAAATGAGGAACACCTTGCAGGGCTCAGCCGATTTGTGACCCTGCAGCCGCAAGGCCCTCAGTCCAAGCTACTAGGGCTCACCCCCTTGGCCAGATGCTGCCTCATTGACATTTTCCACTCACACGGTAACACCTCTGAGGTCGACAGGGGGATGGGCAGCTCTTAACCGTTCTGCAAAGTGACCCAGGCCAACACGGTACTCACCCTTCCCGATTGCAGGAGAACGTTGAAGCACTTCCAGCACTGCACCCATGTGCGCCTCATCACGTCGTGGCTGCTGACCCTGGCCTCCCAGGCCTTTTTGGTGAGGTTGGGGGTGGGGTTCGGGGGGGGGAGGTGGGGGGGAGGTGGGGGGCGGTGGGTGGATCCTTCTCCTCCAATCCCTGGGGGGCAAGGGTCTCTCTCCTCCAGGAGGGCAGCGAGGCACTCATCTGAGAAACGTGGGGCCGACTGCCCTGCTGACCTGCCGTGTCCACCCGCAACGCTCTCCATCATGACTTCCCGAGTCCTTCGGTGACAGCCTTCCAAGGGCTACCGAGGCCGCATTCGAATAGGCGGCCGGGTCGCCATAGGACCCAGCGGACATTGAGCACCCACCCCCCGCCCCCGCCCCCGCCCACCCCCTTCGCGCTCATTCCGCACCCGCCTCTTACGCTGGGCCGGCCTTAATTGGCCCGCCTGTGTAAAATTGCGGTGCGCTGCCGATGGCGGGCAGAGGTCGGCTTCCCGACTGTCCCCGTCTGCTCCCACCGATCCCGCATCCCAAGGGCAAAATTATGCTCCGTGTCTTTTATTTTCCTAAAGTCTCTCACAATTCCCCACACCGTCTGACAAAGCTCCTACTTTTCCATCAATATTAGATTTTAAGATTGTTTTATTCTTTCAGAGGATGTGGGCTTTTATTGCCCATCCCTAATTGCACTTGAGAAGGTGATGGTGAGCTGCCTTCTTCAGCCGCTGCAGTCCATGCGGCGTAGATACACCCACAGTGCTGTTAGGAAGGGAGTTCCAGGATTTTGACCCAGCGACAGTGAAGGAACAGCCGATATATTTCCACGTCAGGATGGTGCATGGCTTGGAGGGGAACTTGCAGGTGATGGTGTTCCCATGCGTCTGCTCCCTTTGTCCTTCTAGGTGACAGAGGTCATAGATTTGGAAGGTGCTGTCAAAGGAGTCTTGGTGAGTTACTGCAGTGCATCTTGTAGATGGTACACACTGTTGCCACTGTGTGTCAGTGGTGGAGGGAGTGGCTGTTGAAGGTGGTAGGTGGAGTGCCAATCAAGCAGGCTGTTTTGTCCTGGATGATGTCAAGCTTCCTGAGTGTTGTGGGAGCTGCACTCATCCGGGCAAGTGGAGAGTATTCCATCACACTCCTGACTTGTGCCTTGTAGATGGTGGACAGGCTTTTGGGAGTCAGGAGGTGAGTTACTCTCTGGAGAATTCCTAGCCTCTGACCTGCTCTTCTAGCCATTGTATTTATATGGCTAGTCCAGTTCAGTTTCTGGTCAATGGTAACACCCAGGATTGTGCTCAAGTCCAAATCCCCACACTGTAAACTAAAAGTGGATGTAACACTGACCCCAGGAGTATGCCGCTTCCAACCTTTATCCAGTCCAAGCAACACCACCCCCTTAACCTAACAATTTGTTTACTCATGATAATCTAGAGTTTGACAAACACAAGCCTATCAGAGGTCATTACAGGCCCATTTTCTTTTTATGCCTGTTTTCTTTAATTCATTTTTGGGAATATGAGCATTGTTGGCAAGGCCCATACTTATTGCCCACCCCTAAAGGCTCTTAAAAAGGTGATGGTGAACCACCTCCCTGAACTGCTGCAGTCTATGTGGTGAATGTATCCCAGGTTGACTGCCCTCTTATCTTCTAGTGTTAAGGAATTTGGTTTAGACCAGTCACAAATGAAGATTGGATTATTTAATTCCCATTGTGGATATTAGCTGGGCCAAGGATACACTCAGTGTATAACACAACTGTAATCATTCAATGAAGACTACTATATTCTCCAATTTGATTGTTCCTTGAGATTTTTCTTGCAATAATGGGTTCATAACATTGCAGAAGTGTGTCATTGGTCCTTTCTGGCCTGTGATGTAGATTTTGAGAGTTTTTTTAATGTTATATTTGAAGGCTTTTCCTGGTGGGTTAGAATAAAAATCAGATTGTGAATATTTCAATAATCAACTGTAAAAGAAACCAGCAGACAATGTTTCTGGTGCTTAATTCCCAGAGTTAGTCACATAATTTACATCTTAACTAACCATAGAATGTTTCCAGATAATGTGCGGAGGTGGCTCATGATATATGTACTGCCCATTGTGGAATTAGGTAAATAGATGATGAAGGTGTCAGGTTTGATTCCTGATCTGTGGTGAATTCGCTAATCTTGACAGCACTACAATTGACCTATGTTTCCCATTTTGACCTATGTGATGAGGAGGGGCCAAAATCAACCAGAGTTTCTACTTCTGTCTGCTAAACAGTGACCCTGCTGGGAAATATGTGTCTGGAGAATGGAATTGGGTTTTGTCAAGATGCCCCCACCCAATTGCATAGCCTGACGATGCTCAATAGCTTGGCTCACTGACCAAGTGGCTACTTGAGCAAGATACTGGAGAACAGCTGGAGTCATACCTGTGTTGGACCCTTCAGAAGAGGTGAAAATGCAACAAAAATAAAAGTTATATGTACATTATCAATAATAACATGTTTAATGTGGCAATCTCATGGTTCAAAAACTTTCAAAGTCTTTGCGTGAAACCTTTGATCAGGGTCAATGTATATAATTCACTAACAGTATAAGAATCCTCAATGTACTACATTGTGTTTTCTTTAAATTGGTTGTGTAAGAAATATGAAAAACCAATTAAGAAAACTAATAGCACTGCTCATTTTTCCCTAGTTTTAGATTTTCACTGCTTTCATCTTGTAACTGCCTTAGTTATCAGCATGAATGCTTTATGTTATTTGCCAAAGTTAATCATCTCCAGCTGATCTCATTTATTTTCCTGTTGGTGGTTTTGGTGCATTCTTAGGTAATTGTAGGGAGGGTTGGGTAGTAAAGGGTTAAAGTAGAGGCTCCTCCAAATGACCTTAAAGGAAACATTTTCTATCATCATTGTTCAGCGTACAGTGAATGCTGGCCTGGATTTTATGCCCCTCCCCCTCACACCGGGCATGTTTCTGGCGGGGGTGGGGGGAGGGGGCAGGTAAGTTTGAGGGACGACAAGCCCACCACCTTCCCACCCACCTCCGAGCTGTTCCCCCATAATACAATGGGTGGCTAGGTGCCAAAATTGGCAGCCTGTCTGCCATTTTTACATAAACAAGTAACCCTCAGTTGACCTTGTTACCAGGCCAATTGACCCAAATATTACACTGCCCATGCCATAATACAGCTGGCATTGGCAGGCAGATGGGAGTGGGCAGGCAGGTGGGATTGGGCAGGCTGCTTTTTAAACACAAAGGTTTAAAAGGTGGGAAGTAAGGGGGTGATGTGATGTCCTTTGTGGGGTGCACTGTGCGCATCGGGGAGCACCCCCCCCCCCCCCCACAAGATGTCACCCCGTGCTTTGTTACTCTCTGCCTGGCCTCCCACACCCATCCCCGCCCCCTCCCTCCCTAGGCTGCCTAAACCCTCCCCACTCTAAAAGCAAGGGATTTACCTGGCTCCAGCATCTATCGAAGGGCGGAATCATCCCAGGTTGGCACTAAGCTCGGGGAAAAAGGACCTTTAACCCGCCAGCCCCAATGGTGTCTTTTCACATCATACAGCCCACCCCATTAAATATGCAGCCACAGGAAACATGCCAACTCACTGGCGGGCATCCTCTGAATCGCCCGCAAGCCATTACCTCACCGTTTCCTCACTCCAGACGCCATATCTAAACTGCGGCCGCCCACACAGTTCTCAATGTTTGCAGCCCAGGATTGCTCCAGCGAAGACGTGGCCCTGAAAACCAAGGCGAGTTCAGTGACCTGTCATTTTAATGCCTTTTGGAGGCCCATCGTGATGTCCTCCCACCCCCCCACCTCTGGCCGCAGGAGGTCCAGTGATCTCACCGCTCCGGCTAGGGAGGCGGTGGCAGTGATGGTCAACGCCAATGCTGCACAGAAGGGGTTGGCCATCCAGGTGCAGAAAGAGCATAAATGATCTCATCCGTGCTGCCAGGGTAAGGCAACCATCTCATCACCCTAAACCCACACACTCACAAGGCCATCACACATTCATTGGCATCTCGAGGGACATCACCACTCACTATCTCACACACACCCTCACATCTCCATCTGGCCTCATCCCCTGTGGAAACTGCTTCCTCAGTCCTTGACATCCTGAGGCCACTTGCACAGATTAACATGTGTCCCCACACACGCCCTGAGATACCTCCCTTCCCCAGTACAGCCCTCGCCCTTCAGCCTCTTCCTTTGCCTGAGGCCTCTTCTCCCCCTTCCCCAGCAAGCCCTAGCCCTGTAACCGTTGAAAAGCCACCCCCGCATTATGGCTGGTCTGGTAGATAGAAACCTGTCTGTGAGCCCCCACTAAAAGTGATGTGGTGCTGTTTGTAAAGCCTGGCACTGATGACCATGAGCGCTGTCTGAAGCAAGGTCGGCAAACAAACCACAAAATCCTGTGTGAAGTGCAGCTCACCAGGCGCACATCGTTTATGTACAGTTGTGAAATACGTCGACATGCAGTCATGATGATGCGCCCGGATGATCCAGCATGGGGGGATGATTCTGGCAGGCAGGGATTATACTTATGTGCAGATATATTAAAAATGACATTCCCAACGTCTGGGGTAGGGAAACGCGGCCCGCCATTGACAGGTGAAGTGGACGATCGCAAACTGGTTTCCCACATGAAACCAACTTTTGGCCTGCCCACCATACTGTCTGCTCATGTCCACAATGATGTCCGACGCTGACAGGGGCAGAATATTCTGACCAAAGTTCTTCCTTGGCCTGTTTGCAGTCCCAGCAGTCCTAGCAGTCCCAGCATTCCCAGCAGTCCCTGTCCAAATACAGCAAGACCTGGACAATAACCAGGCTTTGGCTGACAAGTGGCAAGTGACATTCATGCCACACAAGTGCCAGGCAATGACCATCTCCAACAAGAGAGAATCTAACCATCGCCCCTTGACATTCAATGGCATTACCATCACTGAATCCTCCACTATCAACATCCTGGGGGTTACCATTGACCAGAAATTGAACGGGACTAGCCATATAAATACAGTGGCTACAATAGCAGGTCAGAGGTTAGGAATCGTGTGACGGGTAACTCAGTTCCTGACTCCCCAAAGCCTGTCCACTATCACAAGGCACAAGTCAGGAGTGTGATGGAATACTCCCCGCTTCCTGGGTGAGTGCAGCTCCCTCAACACTGAAGAAACTTGACACCATCCAGGACAAAGCAACCCACTTGGTCGGTATCCCATCCACAAACATTCACTCCCTCAACCACTGATGAACAGTAGCAGCAGTGTGTACCATCTACAAGATGCACTGCACCAAGGCACCTAAGGTAGCACCTTTCAAACCCACAGGTGCTACCATCTAGAAGGACAAGGGCAGCAGATACATGGGAACACCATCACCCGGAAGTTCCTCTCCAAGCCTCCCAACGGCCTGACTTGGAAATATATCACCATTGCTTCTGTTGCTGGGTCAAAACCCTGGAACTCCCTCCCTAACAGCGCTGTAGCGGGAACTGCAGCGGTTCAAGAAGGTAGCTCACCACCACCTTCTCAAGGGCAATTAGGGATGGGCAATAAATGCTGGCCCAGCCAGCAACACTCACATCCTGTTGATGAATAATAAAAAAGGCGGCCAAAATCAGGCTCTATTGTTGCTGAGACAGGTAGTGCTGCTGGCCAATCAGATTTTGTGGCAGTGCTGGAGGGCAAGACTTCCTCCATGAGGGACAGAAGTCCCACTGTCATCCTCTTCAGCTAGCTGGCACCGTGTAATGGCTGTGGGGAAGGCTGTTTTTAGGTTCTTCGGCTGCTGTCTGACTCTTGCAATGGGGAGAACATAAAATGGACGTGAAATCCAACCGCTATGTTTCGAGGTGGCTATGTTTGTTTAGAGATTGTCATGTTTGCTTATTGGTGGCCGTGCTTGATTATGGCTGTGTTTGTTTAGAGGTGCTTTTTTATGATGGTCATGCTTAGAATGGCCATCTTTGTTTAAAGACAGCCATTCTTGTTTTACAGTAGTCATGCTTTTTGTGGTAATGTTTGATTAGAGGTGGCCATGTTTATCTTACATTGGCTATGTTTGTTTTACAGTGGCCATATTTGTTTAGTAGTAGCCATGTTTGTTTAGAGATGGCCATGGTCATTTGGGGAGGCTATGTTTTTGACAAAGTTAGGCACAGGTTTAATTTGTCTGATAAAGCATTGTTTAAAGCTCTTGTGCACCATTTATTTTGATGCACTTTTTAACCTGTTTAAAACCAAAACCAAATAGACTAACAACCGTCTTAGAACAATACACAGAAATTTTACACAAACACATTCCCTACTAGATGAAAGGAAATCTCAAGCAGTAAAATCAAAGCAGGAAATCAGCACTGAGACCTCAGCAACAGCAATTCACCAAGTGCCTTCAGTGGAACTGTACAACTGATCACCAGAGATTGAGCAAAGAAGCAGGAAGTTAAACCTTCCATTAGTTTCTATTGAGAGTGAATCTGATGTTTGAGTCTCTGTGGAAATATAATGGAAACTTTCAGTGGAGTGGATACTTCAATTGCCCAACAGGCAGTGTCAGCAATGACATGTTCCCTAAGGGTGAGGTGCAGAGATGAACAGAGATGTAGATTGAAGCAGAGTGTAACTGGTGAATTTCCAGCTTGCTTTTCCTTTTTTTTTAATCAGAAAAAATGCTGGAAGCCTGAATCAGAAACAGAAAAAAGCTAGAAACACGTAATAGAATCACCAGACGACATTTCAGATTGGGTCCTTTTACAGAACTGAAAACTGAAAGATGAATAAGCACTTGATAACATCAGAAATGGAGGAGGGAGAAGGAGGGAAACTAACACAGGGAGGACTACTAGTTGTATAGCACCTTTCCCCCAGTCCAGCACTTCACAACCAGTGGATTGCTGTTGAAGTGCAGTGTCACTGTTTTTACATCGGAAAATGTAGCAGTCAGTTTGTACATAGGTCCCACAAAGAGCAAAGTACTGAATGATTGGCTTAAAATGCTCAAGGAGAAAAGCAGGAGATAGGCAGATGATTGAGATAATCTATACACTGGGCAATAGAGGGAAGCATTAAAGACACATTAATAACAGTGGAGAAATAATTAACTTAGGCAGAGGAAGCCCTGAAAAATGTGGAGAGCCTGTAGATCAGGTTTGGAAATAGAGCAGAAAACGTGGGCAAAACAAAGTGTGACAGTCCCAAGTGAGCACACACACAAAAAAATCACCGGCTAACATTAAAGTCACACATTTCCCCTGTTAGTTTTGTGTCCTGACAACATGACTCTTCTCCCCCCCCTGCCATTGTACAGCCACCACTCGTGACTGACAGACTCGCACCACATCAGCTACGGCCCTGACTGTGAAAAAAATGGGAAGATATGGATATGACCTGAAGTTCATTTTCAGGCCAAAGGGCAGCAGAATGCCCAGAGGAAAAAAAGGTATTGTCCCTGGAACTGGTGCAGGGCTTCATTGGAACAGAGCAGAAGGCCAAAGATGATGATGCCAGATTGGAAACAGAGAGGGAAGTTAAAATACAGCCAGTGTCAGGCTTGAAGATAGATTGGAGGTTGTCAACGAAGCAGGTATCGATACTTGGTATTCTCATTTTACAGCAGGCCATGCCATGAGCTGGGTGTACAATATACCAGATTGGAAGAAGTATACTCAAACTCTCTGTCATCTGGAGTGAGCTTTGTGGTCCTGGACAGTGATTCGGGAGGCGGAGTAGGGATCAAGGTTGTTAAAGGACGAGAACAGAATGAGTGCAGAAGCACAAATAATGGGATGGGCTTAGACATGGGTCCTGCAAACCATTACAAAGGGGCTGAGCAAAACAGTGGACATTTCAGAAGCTCTGGTGTAGAAGCTGGAGCAGATAGAAAGGTGAAAGGAATGGTGTTGGTGTGAAAGGAAGCGAGGGAGTGAAGAACCATTATTCAAGTAGCTGTCATAAGCTCTGATATATTAGTAGATGACTCGTCACAAGAGATAAAGTTAGAAAAGTACAGGAAAAAAAGAGTCAGAAGTGGGTCATGTGAAAAATGACAGATAGATGGACATTGGAAGCCCAGTTAATGAAAGTAACAGGAAGCAGCACCAATACTAAGGGCGGAATATTCCGTGCCCGTTGGCATCGGGCATGTTTGGTGGCATGAGTGGACGATATGGTGGGAAGGCCAAAAATTGGTTTCACGCCGTTGTGAAACCAGTTTGCGATCATCCGCTCTCTGCAAATCAATGGCAGCTGCCTTTCACTCTGCCGCATGTGGGAACTTCATCTTAATACATCTGCATATCATTAAAAGCCCTGCTTGCTAGTATCATGTCCCACATCAAATTTACCACCCACATTGGTGGGAAAACACATCGGTGCAGAACACGTCTTGACAAGCGTGACATGCAGAAGTTGGGACTGACCGTCAGTCCCTTGCTCACATCGCAGGCCTCCGAGCAGCAGAAGATGCTGGAGCCTGACATTAACAGGACCCTGGAGGAACACTTGCATCACATGCTGAGTAGATATATATGTGGATATGGCTCTACCATGAAGTAACTCACGGAACGCCACCATTGAGGATCTGCTTTGGGACATCAGTGTCTTGGCCAGAGACCAGTGTCTGCTACAGATGATCGTTGAGCTGTGAGTGGGAGAGGAAGGTGTATCGGGGGGAGGGGTTGAGGTTGAGAGGTGGGGAACGATTGTGCTGGGGCGGTGGGTGAGGTTGTGAGGTGGGGGGAGGGAGCATGGGGGAAGAGGGTGTAATGGAAGAGAATGCAGCAACTGGGGAGGTAGGTGTAAGGCGGGGAGGAAGGTGTAAGGAAAGGAGTTCGGAGGGGGCGGGAAAGGAGTCTGGGAGGAGGAAAGGGTAAGCAGGAGGGGCTGTCGAGGTGAAGGTGCAAGGGAGGGGGCTGTGGAGTCGATGACTGCTTCCTGGAGAGCAGAATGAGGGTGGGTGTAGTAAGATGGTGGTAAGAATGAGAGAGGGAAGAGTGAGCCAGTAAGATGGGAGGGTGAGGGTGTGACGTTAGTGGTAGAAGAAATGGCGAGGATGGTTGATGGGAATTCGGAAGCAGACACAGACACTGGAGGTGGGAAGGAGGAGGTCAGGGAGGTCAATACGGATGGGGGTGGGATCTCAGGAAGTTAGGGAACATGCATGTTCATTTGGACATCCTGGAATGAAAAAGGTTCTGGCTTGTATGTGACAGTGGGGAGGTGGAAGGTAATGTCCAGGGGGGATCAACGGTGATGGGGAAAAGAACATAGGTGATTGGGGGAGGGGAAAGTATGGAGGACCTAAAGACATACTTCACCAGTACCATTTTGCAAAATCAATAGAGAAAGGAGCCTCATGTTGCATGGAAACAGGTGCTGTATGGGAGTGTGATCAGTGGGTAGGCGGAGATGCAGGTCAGCTCAGATGGACAACTGAAAGAGAATCCCAGCAGGCAGCATTGAAAATACTCAGGACATTGAAATGTGATGGAGGAGGGATCGGTGTGTGTGGGAAAGGCTTACACGAGGCTCTGAAAGGCTCTGCCACACACACCTCCCTCCAGAATCACTCAAGGGCCGGCTGCATGCAGCCGAACTGCTAGTGGGGGGGGTGCAGGGATGCAGGGAGGGGACTCATGAAACCTGTAAATGAAGCTGAAAGACACCATTACACATTACTCAGTCAAAGTGAATAAATTTACAGATTATAAAGTGACAAAATGTGTTCACCCGTGCAACCACTTGTGATCAGAAATTCTTAACTTTTCGAGGCCGCACTTCTTCTAGGTGCTGCCCTGACATCTTCAGCAGGGATGGAGACAGCTTGTGCAATGGTTGGCCCTGTTGCCTCTGATCACTTCGGTGTATGTCCTCTGGAGACCTGAGGCCTTGGGGGCCCTGGTTTCCTTTGGCTGTCCTCCTGTGGGCCAACTGCTCCCTCTGTGGTGGCAGAGGATGAGGTTGAGGGGGTCACAGGCAATGGAGACTCTGAGGGAAAGGACAGTCTCTCAGATTCCTGAGTGGATGACCCAAGGGTGCCCAGCTGCCGCTAATCTTCCCTTCGGGTGCCCGAGGGTCCCGGCCTGACTAGTTGAGGGGAAGGAACACCTGGAGGGACATTGAGTTGCCCTGTTTCTCTCTCAGGTTGCCACTGTAGGAACTCACCCATGGCTCCCACGATGGAGCGCAGGTCTGAGCGCATCTCCGCATTCTGCTGGACCAGGGTCTCCATGGCATCTGCCATCCTTCCCGTGGAGACCTCCATGTGTGTGCAGGCACCACTTCATCAGAGAGCAGGCGACGCCCTCCTCCAACTCACATGCCACTCTGTTGAGGGCTTCCAACAGCTCTGAATTATGTTCCTCCGCCTTGCGCTGACTCTCCACAATGAGTTGGAAGGTCGAATCCAGAGGCTGATCATCTGACAATGACCTCACAGATGCCTCTTCCCTGTAGTCCTCCGAGTGCAAGGGAGCTCAGCTGAACCTGCCTCCTCCTGCTGTGGACATGTGTCCTTGCAGTAACCACCAGATTGTGAACCTGAGCTTGCTCTAGATCTAGGTCCCACTGAGGTGTGTATCTCTGCGCTGGTGGAAGGTTGGGTAAGCACTGTGACGGGTCTTCCAGGCTGCTTTTTTCCAGCTCTTCAATGGAGGAGGTGTCCTCTTGGCTGGAGGTGAGGACCTGGATGGAGCTGAGGGACTGGCTAGCTGAGGGTGTTGGTCGCTTGGCAGAGCTCCCTGTGAACCAAAGTAGAGATAATTAGTACTTGGCAGCAAAGCCAAAAGCAGGAGAGAGAGCACTCACAGTTGCATTAAGAGAGGGATAATGTGGTTCAGGATCCTCGTGTGGGTGTTCACTGCCAACCCCACTGTCACCGCAGGCACACACCACATCCTCATCATTCAGTGTGATGGCACACTCCTCAAAGTGAGTGAGGGTCCTAATGTGGGCCACTCCACCACTGGTCTGGTACCTCTCCCTGCTGCTGGGAACCAGCTTCTCCTGCATGGAAACAGATGGAGAGAGTGCGAGGAGGACACATGGCACTGTGTGGAATGTTTGTGTGGTGAGCAGAGCCATGGACAGGATGAGGACGCGAGCTCCAGAGGATATGAGCCTGATGGAGAAGTGAGGGTGTGTGCGAGAGTTAGTGGTGTTGTCCCTTGAGGTGTGAGATCCCTGTGGATGTGTGATGGGCTGGTGAGTGTGTGAGTTGAGAGCGATGAGAAGAGTGACTTACCCTGGTGGAATGGATGAGACCATTTATCCTCCTTCTGCGCTGGATGGCTGTCCCCTTTTGCAGGGCATTGGCACTGACAATAACTGCCACCACCTCCCGTGCAGGATTGGTGACCTTGCCTGATGGTCCTCGCCCAGAGCTGGGGTAGAGAACATTGTGGCCGACCTCCACAACATCCAGAAGGTATCCCAGGGAAGCATCACTGAATCGGCAGAGGGGGGAGGGGGAGGTGGGGTGGCTGCAGTCTTCTTGCCTTTCAGGGCCATGTCTTCTGTGCTGAAGTCCTGGGCTGGAAGCACCGAGGGGCATGCACACAACTGCACTTTAACTGTGGTGCCCGGCGTGAGGAAGCGGCGAGGTGACAGCATGGCGAGAGATTCGGAGGCCTCCCACCAGCAGAATGGCGTGTTTCCCAGGAATGCATGACTAATGAGGTGGGACTGGGGTGGTACGGTGCGAAAACCCACCATTGCGGCCAGCGGGTAAAACATCCTTTCTCCTGCCCGCTACTGCCCTTCATGCAAACCTAGGAAGATCCAACCCTAACATAATTCTAACAGGAGAGGTCAGTGAGAAGACCTGAATTTGTCTGGTAGGTAGATGATTTAACATGTCGTACAAAGGAACAGGCACAGTTGAGGGTCATGCAGGTTCCCAATGTGATACCTGCAGGAAATGAGTCGAGTTAAAAGAGAAGCTGCTCAAGATGGAAACATGTTCAACCACATAGAGGAGGGTGATGATGGCTAAGAACTAGTTGGGCCTCGGTCCAAGGTAGAAGTGGAGTGGGTCAGTAAGGGTTTTAGGTGCTGTCCATTCATTCTGAAGATATTATAGGGGAGCATCTAAAATCAATAAACTTTTGAAATCAGAGCAGTCATAGGTACAAGGGCAAGGGGATAAACATTGAGTCAAAATAAAACAAAATTAATTGGAAACAACGGATCTATCAGGGCAAGCCTGGTTGTGTATCATGGGTAAAGGAGTTAAAAAGGGACTTAGTAAGGCTGGTACAAAGTCTGAGGTACCATGAAGAGCAATGAGAGTGTTAACATTCTGGGAAAAGGTGACTTGGTTTTTTGTAGTTCTGCAGGAGTTAGAAGGAGTTGGCAGAGACTTGCATTCAATCTCAGTCAGGTAATAGCCCCCCTGCTGTCCAACAGCATTTCCTGCCCCCCCACCCCCACCCCCCCCCCCCCCCCCCCCCCCCCCTCCCCCCCACCGTCAGTAGGATTGACAATGCCATTGAGGTTAGAACTGAGAGAAAGGAGACTTCCTGGGCAAAGGGAGATAGATTAGAATGAGTAATGGGAATGGAGAAAATGACTTGCTCAATATCATAACACCAGCTTTCCCTAAAAATAAAATCAAGAGAAGCCAAGGTTTAAGCTGAGGACAGATTGTTCTATGTCAAAGGTGATGGTGAAAATTAAACACGGACTAAATCAGAAGGGGAGAGAGGATGAGGGATCAGAAGACTGGTTGGTATCTAAGATTTAGCTAGCCTTCCAATTCTTGCCACCTGAAAGAAGGAAAAAATATTTATTGTTAAAGTTGATGGATGATATGGGACTGAGGACAAAATGGAATGAGCTGCTCAGGAGAGAGCTTGTGATTATGCTAATAGCAGTGCACGGTGGAGAGGACAGATTGAATGAAACTTTGAGAGAAGTAGTTTGAGGAGCTTTGGGTATAATGGAAGAGTTGGTGGCTTTATCCAAAAGGAAACAGGGTAAAACTTCAACCAGAATCCACGTGGAATGAATCAGAACTGAATGAGATATCATGATAAAGGCAGGTCTTAGCAAATGCATGGTCACAAACAAGGAGGCCAACTGAATAACCTGCCTAAAGAAGACAACCAAAAAAGTTCCTTACAATCTCCACCAAGGACAGAGGAGCAGAAGACTGACATTCCTGGCAGGGAAATACGAGTAACTGAAATATTACAGGTAAAAACAAAACAGTGTAAATGCTGGAAATCTGAAACAAAAAATACTGAAAACACAGAGCAGCATCTGTGGGGAGAAAAGGCAAGTTGACACTTTGGGCTGGGCCCCATTCTCTCCTCAAAGGTCGACAGACCTGCTGTATTTCTAGAATTTTCTGTTTTTGTTTCTGCTTTTCCTTTTTCCTTTCTTTAATTTTGGAAAATCTGTTACCTTTCACCACATAAGCTATGGAAACAAGTGACTCATGTGAAATTGTGTCTCTTTTTTACCCAAGTACGATTGTGCCAGTAATTTCCATTGGGCACTCTCTCGATCATCCATCATAATTCTGGTAGGAATGACTGTTCTTCCAGGGTTGTCTGGCAAATTTACACCACAGTTGCATCGGGAGACCAGGGAAGCTCAAGGAAAACTCTACTCTTGATGCATTACTACATTGCTGTGGTGCACAATTCAGGCAGTTAAGACGTACCCCTGGGAGTTTGTTCATGTTTCTTAATAGTGAAGCTACTGCACAATATTGTTCCTTACAATCTCCACCACAATCTGTCTTAATGGGACCACAGCCGCCACTAAATAGTTTTCTTTATCTTCAACAATCAATCACAAGAGTCTGGGTAAGTAGCAGTGGATAACGTTGGAATCAGAGAGGTGAAGGAATCTCCATTTATTTTGGAGTATGCTAGTTTTCCATAAAGTAGCCCACATTGCTTGGATCATACTGCTATCTCTCCAGTCTTTTTCAAACTTGATTGGTGAGAATCTACTCTGACCAAAAGCACATTGCACACTAAATTTAACCTAGAGTTATTCTAGCAGAAATTTAATCCAGACTAACTCAGGACCCTATTACATAAGGCCTTGTGTGCTTCAGCTGTATGGTATGTCAAAAATGGCAGATGAGGATTAGCACCTGCATGAGTGAAGTTACTTTTTGAAATGAATGGCGTTGTAATCGTTGTAAATGGAAGCACAACATTACAAGGAGGTATTAATAGATTACATAAATGGACACAAAACTGTAACAAATGGATTTCAATGTAGGCAATTGTGAATTCATCCACTTTGGACCTAATAGAATAGAGAAGATTATTTCCTAAATGGTGAAAAGCAATAAACAATGGAGGTCCAAAGAGACTTGGGGGCCAGGTATATAGATCATTAAAATGTCATGAACAGAAAATAACCAGAAAGGCTAATGGAACGCTGGCCTGCATCACTAGGCGACAGTAATGCAGATGTGTAGAAGTTATGCTTAAGTTATACAAAGCCCTGGCTAGCCAACACCTGGAGTAGCGTGAGCAGTTCTGGGCCCCACGGGGAGAGTTTTCTCTCCGTCGGGGGGGGGTTGTACGGGAGCGGGTGCGGGCGTGCGCGCAGCCAATCGCCGCCCGCAATCGGCTGGGTGCCGCCATTTTACGTGGGCTGGCCAATTAAGGACCGCCCAGCGTGACGCGTGCCCAGAATCACTGAGCATTCCCTGAGTGGGTGGCCGGGGGGTGGGGGGTGGGGGGGGGGGGGGGGGGGTTGCCTGAGGTGGGACCTGAGCTCTTTTGCGCATGCTTGCAAACAGTGCAGAAATCTCCCTGAGGCACAGAGCTGCCTCAGGGCAATTAGTTTAAGCTTAAAATTTTTTAATAAAGGAAAAAAAAAGTTTAGGACATGTACCCTCATGTGAAACTGTCACATGAGTTGGGACATGTCTGTGAATTTTATTTAAAAACTTTTTCAAACGATTAAAAACCTTCATGAAACCTCATCCCGCAAGTGGATGAGGTTCCATGAAAAATGCGAAGGCCGCCTGGGCTCTTCGCCGGCCCCCCCACCCCCCCACCCCCCCCACCTCCCCCCCACCCCCACCAACCTTAAGGTTGGACAGGCAGCTCAGTGTATTGTTTTAATTGATAGTTAACTGGCCTTAATAGGCCTTTGACAGTTCGGTGGGCACGCAGCCGACTCGGGTGCACGCCCGCCGAACTGAAAACCTGAATGGCGCGCGGTGATGTCAGGATGCACACCCGACGTCACTGCGCATTACTTTACGCCTTGGTGAGTGGGCCCCGCCTCTGCTTGCCGAGCCGTAGCTTTTGCCCCATATCTTGGAAAGACTATTACTGGCCTTGAAGGGAGTGCAGTTACATTTTCCAAAATGAAAACTGGACCCCAAGGGTTAAATTACAGGGATAGATTACACAAACTATGATTGTATTTAAATGAATATAGAAAGTTAAGGGACGATTTGATTGAAGTATTCAAGGTACTAAGAGGAACAGAAAGAGTGCAGTAGATCAAAACTATTTCTACCGGTTGGGGAATCTAGAGCTATGGGACGTAGTTTAAACATTAGAGCCAGATCTTTCAGAAGTGAAATTAAGATAAACTACATGCAAGGGCGATAGAAGTTAGGAGCTCTCTTCCACAGGCACCAATTGATGCTAGATTAATTGTTAATTTTAAACTTGAGATTGATGGATTTTTTGTCATCTAAAGGTATGAAGAAATATGGGGCAAAAGTGGGTATGAGGAGTTAACTCACAGATTAGCCATGATCCCATTGAGCAGGCCCAAGGGGTTAAATGGCCTACTCCTGTCCCTAGGCTTATTGATCTATTGCAATAGTTTCCTCTAGAAAAGTGGAGCAGAGTAAACTTAGGAGAACTTCAGGGAACCAATATGCCAATAGAGATCTGAAACTTCTTAAAGGGGATTTGGCACTCCTTTTATCTAGTTGCTTCTTTTAAGTAATCAACAGAAGATACTGGGAATTATGGAATCTTAGAATCACAGAAGGAGGCCACTTGGCCCATCATATTTATGTTGGTTCTCTGAAAAATCTACCATTAAGTCCCCTGCCCTTTCCCTGTAGCCCTGCAATGTTATTCCTGTTGAAGTAATTATATTTTCTTTTGAAAATTACAATTGAATCTGTCTCCATGGCCCTTTCAGGCTGTGAATTCCAGATCATAACAACTCACTGAGCAAAAAAAAATCTCTTCATCTCACACTTGGCTTTAGTGCCAATTATTTTAAATAGACATCCTCACCACTGGAAACAGTTTCTCCTTATTTGCTTTTTCAAACCCCTCATAATTTTGAGCACCTCCATTAAACCTCCTTTGCTCTAAGGAGAATAACTCTCTGTTCCCTAATCTCCCCATATAATTGAATAGCCTCATCTCTGGCATCACTTTAGCACCATCGTAATGTTCCCGTAAAATGGGCGTTGCCTTTGAGTGTTCTTTTAAAGATGTTTCTACTAATTAGACTAATGTGAGTTTTAATTAGGTTCCTTGTTGGGACTCAAAGTGAAAATGGGTTTGTGGGTTTCAGAAGGAGGTGTTGAGAGCCTGTTCAACATGTATTCTTCTGATAATGGAGGAAGCACAGTCTAAAATACATTAAGAGGCCCCAAGTAGTCTTGCTGACTCTATTTTCCCCCCAAATGTCTGATTGCTGTAGATAACTTCAGTGTTTCACAACGACTGACGTTACAACTCACATGAGCAGAGAGGAAGACCATCAGCCCTTTCTTTCAACCCCTTTTAAAATGTAGGAAACACTTTACTGAAAAACAACCTCTGGAAAACAAGATGGCCTGTTTGCTTTGATAGATGATGAAAATGCTTTTCAGTAATTGTGAGGGTATCCTGGATGACAGGAAGTTTTTTTTTGTGAAGGTATTGATTTTAACCCTTTTCCTGACCTAGACTGGCAGAGCCTGCTTGGGTTTCACTTGATAGACAGTCCAGCAACAGTAACATGAATCTATCAAAAGTTTCCTGCCTCCCCCTCATCCCGTTCAGTACACTCCTGCCAGGGTGCTCTTTTGCTGCAAAGCACTTCTGTGCCCTGGATGAAATGCAGACCAGTAATATAAGGCAACTTTCTGGCCTTTTGCTTATGTCCAATCATTACCTGACAAATACATCAGGCAACTACAATTGACCAGTTACAAAAGCTTGTATTGAAAGTTAAGTGACAGCCTTACTTCAGTGACATATACAAACATAGAGGTTAGATGAGTGACAAATAAACAACTCCATGAGAAAGAACATCTCCAACAAAGTTCTTTTGGTTGTACGAACACCCTGGGTTACAGATTTGTTAACTGCCTTAATAGGATTTGACTGGAAAGCAATTTACCTCAATCCAGTCTGTATCAGTTTGAACCAATTATCAAGAATGGATGGAGTAATTCCTGACTGCATCAATTTTGGTTAAAAGCAATTTTTTTTTTATTGCCGGGAAATTACACTGACTCTTAATGGAAGACAGTTGTCCTTTGGGAAGGTAAAAATCCAGATATGAGCACCTGATGACTTTGGAAAGGTCTGCTCATCTTACGAGAGTGCCTTTTCTTCTGCATGCAATTGATGCTGTAAAATGTTTCAAGTTTTACTTTGTGTCTGCACGATAAAAGAGCTACAGGACATAGAATGGCTGCTTCTTCCCTGAGGGAGCAGTAGTGGGATGTGATGACAAGGTATTGGTTTAGGGACAGATTACTTTGAAAGTAGAGCAGAGGGACACAAGTTCAAACTATAAAAGACAAACTTAAGGCCAATAGCAAGAAGAAGAGCGATCGGTACTTGGAATGGATTTAAAGTGAAGTAGCAGAACCAAAACAAAAGACGGCTGAATTCTCTGATGAGGGAGCGCTAGGGGCTGAATTTTCAGGTGGGCATGGAGATGGGTGGGCGCTAAAATTAGTGCTGCAGGCTGGAATGCTGCAGCCCATAAACCATGTGTCCGGAGATGGGATGGAGGGGTGGGTCCGGCAGAGTTATGTGTCTGAATGGGGCAGGTAGTCAAATCACATAATTAATGATCATTTAAGACCAATTGTTGGAGGCCAACTGGGAATTTTCCAATTAGCCTCTAGGTCCCTGCAGGTACCAGGGGACAGTGCGACTGCCTGGAAACTGCCTCCCAGCAGTAGACCATGGGGCCAGTGTCCTTTAGAGGCTTTAGAGGCCCTCCCTGCTTGCCTGGATTCTGCGGCAGCCACAGGACACCCTGTGATGGGTTTTCCCCTCCACGTTGGTGGCCTGAACCTATCTTTTTACCTTAATATTGAAAAGGTTGGAGTGAGGGTCCCTCCATTCTGGGGCATGCTCTGCCTCACTGACCTGCCATCGCATCCTGCTGCTGCTTCATGGTGCCAGAGGGCCTCCCATTGGCCCTCTAGCTTCCAGAGCTCACCCACATTGGTCAGCAAGCCCACCCTCTGGCCACCAATTGGACAATTCATGGAAAAGCACAGGTGAATGACTGTTTCCAACACAGTTCAGGTTTCTGACCCCCATTTGAGCCTTACGTTGGACTCCAGAAGCCTACAGCAATGAACCAGGATGCCTGATTAGCCTCTCACTCCTACATTTATCTTTTGAATTTATGTAGTGGTCAAATAGTCCAACGAAGAGCCTGTGGGTCATTTTCACTGTTGCAGCAGGGGTGGTAATGTGGCAGAGCAGATCACCCACCAACAGTAACTGGAATCTTCAACCCATTGAAATCAATGGGATTGAACCCTTTCAAAATACACAGCTACAGAAATCCCATCCAGCAATACACCCCAGGCCAGGATTTTTAGGATGGCGGGTTTTCCCAGCAGGCCATCTGAGGAGACAACAGCGAATGTATCACCATCAATAATGTGTTAATGGACTGGAGAGGGATTTCCTCTTCTCAGTCAGGAGCAAGTCCCACCTCAGAGAGCTGCTGACCAGCCTGATTGTCCAGCAGCGCCAGAAGCTGCAGTGGACAAGACGGGGGCTCTAAGTCCAGGTAAGTGTGGGTGTCTCAGAGCAGGGAGGGGTGGTGAGGCCCCTGAGGGGGGTGGGGAGTTGAGCAGCGGAGTGGGTAGGTAGGGGTGTTGGTGAAGAGCACCCACCAGGGCCAGACCCTTTGTGGGGGTGCCCTATGTTGAAAGGAGGCCATTGATGGAGGCACACTCCCCAATCTGCACATCCGAGGCCTGAGCAGGGTCACGTTTTGGGCACCCCCGGCCCCCTGAGTTCCTCCCGCCAACCTGAAAATTGAGGCCGGGAGGGAAACAGCCCTTAAATGGTCATTAATTGGCCACTTTAGGGCCTCAACTGGGGCAAAGGTGTGCAGGCCGGCCTGGGCCTCAGCCATCTCACCTTAAAATTGCCGAGAGATAGGGGCAGGTGGGAGCAGGTGGGAAGGCCATCCGAGGAATCTTACGGGCACTCCCCCCGCTGACCTGCAAACCCACCGGCAGGGGAATGTAAAATTCTGCCCCCTGGAGCGATGAAGCAAACCTGGCCACTACTGCCCCTTTCTCAAATGCCGTGCGGTGGATTTTTCTCTTAATCGCCCAGGTGATTAGCATCTCTGGAGCCGAGCACAGGAAGGAAAATCTGCTCTGTTTCACTTGCACTGAAACCTTTGACAGGGAATCAAAGGGGTTTAATCGAGGCTCGAGAGCCACCCCTGTCAATTTCTGCCCAGATGGCTCGGATTGTTTGGCCGGTATAAAGACAAAAACCTACGCATGTGGCAGCCTACAGGCAGCAGACTGATCACCAGGATTGAGGGTGTGCTGTCTAAAAGAAGCCAATCCTCTTTTTAGGTAGCTTGGGAAGGGTTAAAGCTGGGGATATCGTTGAAACAGAGCCTCAGAACCAAGTCCTGATCGAAAGTTCACACCCTAGTGTGTCTATCCCTTTCTTGGAATATTAATCTCCTAGCTTTTTCAAACATTACCTGTCCATAACGTATTGAGTAACACCAGAAATGACTGTTGCTGCAGTGAATGAAAACTTGTTTTGTTGAAGTGATTTTAACGAAGGTGGTAACTCCTTCAAAATAAGCAGCTCGGACAGCAGGTCTGTTAAAGTAACAAGTGGAGAGATATCAGCCGGGGTTTTCCGGTCTCGCCACCCAAATTCCTTTGGCTGGTCCGGCAAATTTTCCATCCCTCCCTCGATGATTCCCACCGGGGGGGTGGTGGTGGGTAGTGATTGGAAAATCCTGGTCATCATCTGAGAACGTTAAATATTTGTCTGCCATTATCACAATCTGTAATTTCTAGCTCTTACTGCGTTTTTTTTACTCTGTCATAAAGGTTGTTTTCCCGTACTGGATATTAATATCATTAAGCAGTAAAGAAACATTAAAAATGTGGTTGGTACTGACACCCGCAAATCCCAATGAAAAGGGCAAAAGACTTTCATTTATATTTTATTTATATAGCTCCTTTCGCAACTTTAGGCAGTCCAAAGCACTTTACAACCAATTAAGTACTTTTAACTTGTAGTTCCTGTTGAAAGGCAGGAAATGTGGCACCTAATTTACACACAGCAAGGTCTTCAAACAGAAATCTGATAATGACCAGATAATGGCCCAGATCTTCCAATCTCTGGATAGTCAGAGACCAATCCAACATGCCAAGAAACACTGCAGCACACCTTGGAAGTCCCAATGCAAGACTCCATGGGAATTGCCTGGGAAGTTTGAACTTCTGACAGGCAATTCCCCTGTTCTCCAGGACCCCCTCCCCCCGCTAAAGTCGCTAACTCAGAGTTAAAGTCGGAGACTTCAAACAGTTCCAATGCATTTACTTGAATAGTTACTCAGGAATGGTTACCCAGATTAAAACCTAGTCGAACATCTGGGTAACTACAGAACTGACCACCCCCCCCAATCACTCACACTGACCCTTCAACCCCCGAATCACCTAACTCTTCCCCCAACCCTCCCACTACGCTCCCTGACCACCCGAATACACCCGACCCACCGACTCATCCACCGACCTGACACTGTCACCCAACTTTCATCCCCTGAACCCCCGACACCCCATTGACACCGATTTCCCTGACCTGACCCAACTAGCCCTCACCCGACACCCCCCAACCTGACCTGACTAGCCCCCATCAACCGACCCTCCAACTCTGTTTGACCCGTCCCAACTCCTCCCTGACTCCATGACTCCCCCGATCCACTCTGCCCTGACATCACCACCCTACCCAGCTGCCACCCTACCACCTTACTCAGTGTACCCCCTCACCCAACCAACTCCTTACCTACTTATCTTACCCACCCAACCCCCTCACCCCCCCTTACCTCACTCACCCTAGCCACTTACCCACTTACCTTCTCTCTGTAGCTTTTCAAAAAAAAGCTTTGGGACATTTAAACTCTTTGCTTAACAGAATAAGGCAACAAGTGCCATAAAAAGGGGTTATGGCTTCTGCATGGATTCTCTCCACTGCTCCCTCCGAAATTTCCTGCGCTGACTGACTTCTGCAGGATCCTCCATCGGAAGATATGCCCAGAAAAATTGGAGGAAGGTAGATGGTTATTTTTTTTTGTCTGATCAGAGTTGGAAGATTTGGGCCAACCTGTATTCTGTGATGTTGGTTCAGGTTTGGTCAGGGCACCAGGAAGAACTCCCCTGCTCTTCTTCAAAAATAGTGCCATAGGATCTTTTACATCCACCTGTGAGGGCAGATGGGGGCCTCAGTTTGATGTCTCGTCTGAAAGATAATACCTCCACCAGTGCAGCACTCACTCTTGAGTGAAGCTAACAAGCTGACACACGGGTTGAAATGCTATCACCTTAAAACAGTTGATGGTTGGCATGTGTTCTGGAGCAGAGCGCCGTCAATGAAATGTCAGTCTTATGGTTATCAAAATCAAATCCAATTTGGATTTAATGTTCAGGGTCAATGTTCCTGCCAAGCTACACAGCAATCAGAAAGCTTCCTCACAGCCTCTGCACGAGCTGGCCCTTTAAGTTACTCCACATGTGTCATTACGCAAGAAAAATTAAAGGGGCTGTGCAGTTAAATTGCCCGCTCATTCCAAAAAAATTAGAGATTACATTGCTTAGAGCTATCAGTGGGAGCCTCACCCACCAGTCATGCAGTTCAGGAAACCGTGAGCATGCTGCCCATTATTTGCCTCTTATAATGGTTCAGAAACCATGGATGTGATGTCCAGCTGCTCCCTGCCGATAACGCATTCATTTCTATTTTACTCTAATCTTTCATTTACCAAAAAAAGCCCTTTAAGAGTTCTGCAATCTAGCTAAGCCACTGTTTTTAGAAGGTGAGAGACGGGAAAAAGAAGGCTCTTAAATGCCATAACACAGAATTGTATCGAGCTCGGAGGCTCCTCCTCTTTCCTTTTCCCCACGCACTTTGTCATGAGATGAACACCTGATCTCAGTCAGCCTTTTGGTGTAGGGTGGGGCCTGACCACCCCTGACAACGGTACATTGAAATCTGATTGTGGGGAAATCCTGCAGTAAACAGGCTGTTTATGAGTTACAGATTCAAAGATCGGCAGCCACTTATTTAAATCACTGCCTCAAAGTGGGCTTCAATATCTCTGCAAGGAAAGAAAGGCTTGCATTTATATAGCACCTTCCATGACCACAGGGCACAGACACTTTATATCCAATGAAGCGCAGTCGCTGTTGTAACGTAGGAAACGTGGGAGCCAATTTGCACTCGGCAAGCTCCCGGAAACAACAATGGCCAGGATTTTACGCACCCCCCCCTTCCCCCTTTGGCATGGCACCTCCACCCAAGGGATGCGGCGAGCCACTTAATCTCCATTCAGTTTGGGCAGGACCGTAATATCCCACCGGGCGGGAGAGGCCTTAAAACCCTGGCCAATGTGAAAGCAACCAGACAATGTTTTTTGTGATGTTGATTGTGGGATTAATATTGGCCAGGACTCCAGGGATAGCTGTCCTGGTCTTCTGCAAAATAGTGCCAAAGGATCTTTTATGTTCACCAGAGCTCTAGAGCAGATAGGGTCTTGGTTTAACATCTCATCCTGCAAGATGACACCTCCGACAGAGCAGCACTCCCTCAGTACAGCACTGGAGTGTCAGCGTTGATTTAATGCTCATCCTGGAACGGGACTTGGGCCCACAAACTTTCTGACTCAGAGCCGTTGCTCTGTTTAATGCCTTGTTCGCCTGACTCTATCTCTGCACCCCATCTCTGTTTTTTTAACAGATTTATTTTGTGCTTGTGCCAATGCATGTTTTGCAAAATTTCTTAAGTTTAAGAAGTTAAGAGGACAAAGGAAGGGAAGTGTCAAGCTACCTTCATAGAAAAAAACAACACCCAAGAATTGCGGAGAATGACAACTCTGTTTTACACAACTTATAGCAGGTGGTTCAAGACAAGAGCTAAATTGGCAGAGAGATAAAAGTCTTACCAACTCAATGTGTGAGTCTTAAATGATGTCATGAAGGGAGTAGCTGTAAGAGAATGAGAAATTAATGGAAGCCCTTTCTTGAATCTTCAGTACCTGGGTGGTAATCGGGCAGGTTCGATAGCAGGTACACCAAAGGCTCCAGCAAGTGACTGCCCAGGTGGTGAGGGTGAACGTCAAGCCAATATTTAAATATTTCCACATGCATAGAGAAATGCCGCTCACATGTAAACACTCAGTTGATCCCGCAAAGATTTCTAAAAATGTAGGTGGCTCCCAGGAAGGATCAATCAATACAAAAAATGACAAGCTCCACCCAATTAGCAAAACATTAAGAACACATGCAGGCTGTAGAACCTCAGGGGCTGTCTGTCAAACGGCAAAAGGTTTCATGCATAATGTTAGGTGTGGCTGAGTGGGGAGGCAGAATGTCTGGAACAGCGCTCAATAAAACCAGTACGGACACTGACGCAAGTGTCACTCATTTTGCTATGCTGCTGATAAGCATCATATGACTATGTTCAATGACCAACCTGCCGTTGCACCGAGCATATTCTTGCTCATAATTCTGTCTTTAGGTGATGTGTGGAACGTTTCGCATAGAGGATTTAACCCAAGCAATGAATAATTATCACTGAAGGAGATGCACAACCAGCTGGAAACTGCCCTTTGTCCTCAAAGAAAGAATTCTTGTTCTAATTACGCTTACTGTTATCCTCACATGAAATCATGACTGCATTCAGTTTTTATAGAACAAATTGGACAAGTTACAACAAGTCCGTCAGCCAAAAGTGGATTTTATTCCAGTTCTATCTTTATAAAATTACTCAGTCTTTTCAGCTGTTTTGTTTTTGCTACAATGATCTGTCATTGCAAATAAAAATTCATTACCCCCCCCTCCCAACTCTTTGCAGATTACAAGTAACAGGAGCAACCACGAGTCCTTGTGATTTTCTTTCACACTCAGGCTGCCAGGGCCTCAGAAGTAAAAGTGTTCACTCCAGCACAAAGGCAGTCAAGTGAAAGCCTCCCACCTGCTACCTGCAATCAATCCTTGCTGGTGTCAACCTGACATCATGGGGGTCATTACTCTCAAGGCAGGGCCAATAGATTGCTATGTGTTTGTCAGGCTCCTTAGTTCACGGTGTTTGATATGGGTCAGCAATGCTTTTGGCAGCAATTTTCAGCCTCTGCCTAAAACAGTGAGACTAATCTCTCTTGGTTTCAATAAATATTTGTGAAATTTAACACGTGGCTGGAGTCTTGCTTCAATGGCAGAAGATAATAACACAACAAATACAAGAAGTAGTTTGCAACCGTTTTTAGTTGAAAGGTGGCCTGCCATTTGCCTTTTCTTTGCAAAACTTGAGTCTTGAGCCATTTGTGTTGGCCGACATACTCCCACTCTAAAGCTATTAAAAATGTATTGTGTAAAAGTCTCTAAACCAGACTGCCATATAGCTTTCACACAAGCTTTTGGGTTTTTTCTTGACATTGAAATCTGTGTAAATGGCAGCAGCACTTTACTGAAGCACAGTTGCAGGGTTTGTAGTGTGGTAAAGTACTATATATAAAATGTTTTTCTCAAAAGGGCCAGTTAGCTTCTTGATCTGCTCAGGTTAGATTTTAACCACCTGACTGCTGAATACTAATGAGAACTTTGAAAAATTTAGCACCTTTCCCCCAACCCCGCCGCCCCCCACTCCATTTCATTCTTGCAGGCCTTGATTCATGCTAGGGAACATTTCCACAGCGATGGCTTCAGTACCCCACACTCTTCACAAGCACGCCTTACAATAAGGCCTAGGCTATCCAAACCAGTGGGAGATGGTCGTGTAAGCTTTACACCTACCCGTTTTCTGTGATCATCTCGTTTGAATTTTGTGCTGGGATCTTGGTGGACGATGACACTCCTGCCCTGCAGTGAGACAGGGACCGTGTATTAGCAACACATAGGGCAGATGTTTTTTGCTGAGCGGACAGACACCTGACCCAGTCGAGCGTAAAATGATGCGCGACGATGTTGGGCGAGTGTCCCGACGTCACCGCGCACTCGCCAAAGGGAAGGGTCATTTGTGCGATCCACGATGGATGTGGCAACCCTGGCATCCATCACACTTGCACGATATTTCACTCAGTGGGCGCACACCGAGTTATTAGTTAACAGACCAGTTAAGGCCCTTAACAACCCGATTGATGGCGATTTAACGTTGCCCGTGCGAGTTTCCGCTCACTGCACGGGCAAAACAGGTAGGCCACAATTTGCAAAACCTCAGCTATGGGTGGGATAAGAAGGGTCCAGAAATGAAGCCTGGAAATGCAAAGAATGAAGTCCCGATCAGAGAATAAACTGCCAGGTCTCAATAAGCCACCAGCAGCAAACTATCTCCAAAACTCCTCACTACTCACATTGAATATGGTGGGTTTTTGATTAGAAGGGTCAGCAGCTGGTGTCTTCCAGGCCCCCTGAGGATTTGGACTGTGGAGCCTTCCAGGTATCGGACAGCATTCCCTTACCCTGGTAATGGAGATTGTGGTCTCCACTGGGGGTAACTCCTCTGAGGAGGGAGGGAGGGTCAGAAGGGAGAGAAGGCCAGGTGTCCCAATACAGTTGCCAGGGGAACGACCTGTAGGAGGAGCGGCGCAGGCACAAGGGGCACGGAGCCAGCAGGAAGTCCAATGCGGAAGCGGCCACAGAAGATGCCACTATCCTGCTGCCCCGGTTCACAGGCAGTAATGCTGCTACCTCAACATGTCCGAGGTGCAATGCTGAAGGAGGATCCGCTGCTCAAGGGAGACCATTTGCCAGATGCTCGGGCCTGAGATCAGCTCCGACTGTGTGGGTGGACACCCCATGCCAATGGCTCTGAAGGTCACAGTGACTCTCAACTTCTATGCCTCTGGCTCTTTCCAGGGCTCGCTGAGGGATCTGTGTGGAGTCTCCCAATCAGCTGTCCACATTTGTGTCAAGCTGGTGAGAGAAGCTCTGTTCAGGCAGCTATTGGCCTAAATTCACTACCATATGGACTAGGCCAACCAGGCTGAGCGAGCCAGAGGCTTTGCAGCGATTGCTGGGCTCCCCATGTCCAGGGTGCAATCGACTGCATATATGTGGCTATCAAGGTGCCAGAGGGTGAGCTGGGTGCTTTCATCAACAGGAAGGGATTCCATTCCCTGAATCAGCAGATATTGTGTGACCACAGGATGCAGATTCTGCAAGTCTGTGCAAGGTACCCTGGCAGCTCCCATGACACTTACATCCTGAGGCACTCCCAGGTGCCGAGGCTCTTCAGTTTTCCAGCCTGACTGGAAAGATGGTTGCTGGGTGACAAGGGCTATCCATTGAAAAGAAGGCTCATGACGCCTCTCCACCACCCAAGAACAGAAGCGGAGCAGCGGCACAACAGGAGTCATGCCTCCACAAGGATGGTGGTAGACAGAACCATTGGTCTTCTCAAGATGCGCTTCCGATACCTTGACCATTCAGGGGGAGCACTGAAATACCCCCCAGGGCAGGTGTCACTGATAGTGGTTGCATGCTGCACTCTCCACAATCTGGCACCGGCAAAGGGGGGACCCACTGGAGGAAGAGGATCTTGACGCAGCTCCACAGGCCACAGAGGATGAATCCAGCAGTGAGTCTGAAGATGAACACGGTGAGGAGAACCCTGAGGTGGTGGAGACCTCGGTAACCTCCAGGGAGGCAGGGACACCAGGGATGCCTTGATCCAATGATCCTTCAGCGAGGCTACAAAATACAAACCACCACCTCATGCCAGGGCTGCCGCATCCATCGTGGGTCACAGAAATGACCCTTTCCTTAGCCCCCAAGGTACACTCAGTGCCTGTGCAATAAAGGTTCAAGCCGCCCACATCCAGCATTACACACTGGCCTACCCTGCACCTACAAAATAAATGAAGCATACTCAGGCCAATAACACAAAAGCAAATTTAATTGTATGTTTGAACTCACATGGTCTTGAACACAAAGAAACAAACGTGTTAAAAAAGAAAAAAAAATGGAGGAACAAAAGATCACCCGTGACCAGTCCCTCCTGTCCTTAAGGTGCTTTAAACTTACATTAATAGGTGCTACGTCTTGGTGCTCCCCCCCTCACTGGCTCCGTCATTGAAGACAGCCTGCTCACTCCGCTGTCCTGTTGACCTTGATGACCTTGGTGGTCGTCCTCTGGCCAATGGAGACGGTGCTGTCACCGCCAGGGAGGGAACAGCCAGTGTCTATTCCCCAGTCCCCAGTCACCGCAGCCTCATCAGATGTGATGGTCACTGGCAGAGGGGAGGAGGAGCTGCTGCCATCATCCAGAGCGACCTGAGAGAAGCCCACAGAGATGACAAGCAGCTTGTGTGTCAACGGGAGGTCGCTCTGGACCTCCCTCCTCACCACTGACGGATGGGCACCAAGCTGGGATACTGGGTGCCCCATCCATCTCAACATAGATGCTGACCAGCTGAGGTCATTGCCTGTGTGAGGACTTGTAGATCCTAGCGCATCTGTAAGAATCCCTGATTCTGTTCCTGGAGCAGCCTCCCCATGAGAGTCACCACTCTCTCCATGGAGGAGGCAGTTCGCTTGGTCATGAGGGACAACACAGTGCTCATGCTCCACAGGGACTCCTCCACAACGGAGATCATGGCACGCATACCCTCTTGGATCTCCGTTAGATGAAGCCGCACACCCATTGGACATCAAGCATCTGCTGCCTAATGGATGACTCCAGAGGCCCATCATCAGCCTTCTACTGAGTATCGTCCTGGTTCCCAGCAGTCCTCCAACTGCTGGTGCCCTGCGAACTCTCTGCGTCAGCCTGCACCTCAAGCAAGTGTGAAGTGCCCTCACCAATCTGCACCGAGATACTATCCGCTCAACTAATGCCCACCAAGGTGCTGGTATCAGCATTAGTGCCTGCTTCAGAGAGCAGGTATGACACAAGTGCTTGGGGAGCATGGGGTCCTCTGATGTCAGGGGTGGTCCTTCAGGATCTGGAGGGCGAACACCTGCTGGTGAACCTAAAAGGGAGAAGAAGGACGTGTCATTGGTTAAAGTCATCACGCTGTCACTGTGCATGCCAGGCACCCTGGTGAGACAATGGAGATCTGCACCATGGGGTGCCCTCAATGGTCAACGGGGATCCCAGGCTCGAAGGTCACATCAGTGAAGAGACTACACTAGAATGGTTGCACAAGCCGAAATTCTCACCTCAGTGCCCTGCACGCTTACCTTCGGCTGACACCCCAACCTCATCGTGGCCACTTGACCGAGGTGCATGGTGCCTCTCAAGCTCCAAGGCCTCCTGCTCATAGTGGGAGAGGATGAGGAGGTGTGGGGGTCCCCCGCCAGTCTGCGATCTCTCAATACTGTTATGGGATGTCTCCTCCTGAAAGGATGAAGGAGCATTGATTAGTCCACCCTCTACCTGCAGTGCCATCGCAGCCTGACCAACTCCAGCTGAGGAACACCTCACAGGGCAGATCTGAGTCATGGTCCTCGAGGTGCAAGACACTCAGTCAATGCAGCCAGGGCTCAGCCCCTTGGCCAGCTCTGGCGTGATTGACAGTTGGCAATCAGACTGTAACATCCCTGAGCTCCACAAGGGGGGATGGCCAACCCAAAACACTTAAACACACGGACACATGCCAACACGGTACTCGCCCTTCCTGAGCACAGCAGGTCATTGAGCGCTTCCAGTACTGCACAAATGTGTCGCACCACATCTTGGCTGTTCATCCAGGCTGCTGCCACCTCCCATCCCCTCTTGGTGAGTTGCGGTGTCCTCCTCCTCCCATCTCTGGGGACAAGGGTGTCCCTTCTGGCAGCCACCTCCTTCAAGCGGGCAGCGAGGCACTAGTCGGAAAAATGGGGGACCAAGTGCCCCCCCCAACTCTTTCCCCGCCACACCTCCCCCCGTGACCTGCCCTCCTGCCTCAAATTTGCTGACACTCTGGACTCCACCCTTGAAGTGGTAGACAGACATCCTTCCCTGACAGCCTTTCTGGGGCTGCCTGGGCCGTTCTTAAACAGGCCGCCATTGGGTCCAGCGGCCAACAGGCCCCTACCTCCGCTCGGCCCTTCCCGGCCGGTGACGAGCCGTGTTTCACGCCGGGCAGGCCTTAATTGGCCCACCAGCGTGAAATCGCGGTCCGGCCCTGATCGCGGGCGGTGGTTGACTTCCCGATTTCCCCCGCCTGCCCCTGCCCAATGAGGGCAAAATTCTGACCGTAAGGGCGTGAGAGAAATTCCATCAGCAACGTCTCTGCTGCATTCTCTAGATTCAATGGGAGGACCGTCGAAAAAATGCTCTTGAAGCCAGCTCCACAAGCGTTCAGGCAAAACTTCTGCAAAATTAGCTACGATGGACTGGACACTGTCCAGTTGGCTGAAAAGTGTCTCACCCCACTAGGTTTCACTCTCTCAATCCTCAAATGGCCAACATTCCAGGGGAGGACAAAGAAACCCTTCAAAGACACTCTGAAGCTCTCCTTGAAGTGTGGCAGCATTGACATGAATGACTGGGATGAGCTTGATACCAATTTTTCAAGGTGGTGAAAACGTTTCCAGCAAGCTGCATCGCACTTTGAGTCCAAACAACTTAATGATGAGACAGAGCGGCAGCAGAGAAGAAAAGCAGTGGAATTAAGTCCTGCACGCTGGACCCCACCACCTCATGGGACACTAAGAAAAATGCAAAATACTGCCAATGCTGGAAACCTGAAATAAAAACAAAAATTGCTGGAAAATCTTAGCAGTCTGGCAGCATCTGTGGAGAAAGAAACAGAGTTAACGTTTCGAGTCTGCATGACTCTTCTTCAGAGCTAAAGAGAAGTAGAAATATGAGGGATTTTATACTGTTTAAGAGGGCATGGAGTACTATAAAAATCTTATACAATATAACATACATCACATTTCTACTACCCTTTAGCTCTGAAAAAGAGTCATGTGGACTCGAAACATTAACTCTGTTTCTCTCTCCACAGATGCTGCCAGACGTGCTGAGTTTTTCCAGAATTTTCTTTATTACCTCATGGGGCTATCCTGTACCATGTGCCCAAAGATCTGCAGGTCTATTCAGTCGTATGAAGACACATGGCAGAAACTCATGATCCTGAGTAGACATCTCTCTCTCATCGAGGGACTATCCAACGATGAATGAACGCCATGTTGCCTACCTTAAGTAGGGTGAGGAAAATTGCTGTGGCAACAGTCTCCAGGACTGGTATGAAAGTTTTGTACACATTATAGTGTAATTTATCATACCAGACAAAGTGGCCCAGTAAATCTTGAATCTCCTTTCTGCAACCCAAGATAGATAGGTTCTTGATTGGTAAGGGCATCAAAGGTTATGGGGAGAAGGCGGGAGAATGGGGTTGAGAAACTTATCAGCCATGATTGAATGGTGGAGCAGACTCGATGGGCCGAATGGCCTAATTTCTGCTCCTATGTCTTATGGTCTTATGGTCTTAGCAATGCTGGATGCTAATAACAAGAGATAGAATTAAAACTTGCATTTTTGTAGTAAAACATCCTAAGGCACTTCACAAGGGATTTATCAGGAAAAATAAGGTGACCAAAAATGTTTTTAAGGAGTGATTTAAAGGAGGAGAGAGAGGTAGAGAGACGGAGAGGCCAAAGGAGCAAATTCTACAGCTTAGAGCTCAGCCAGCCGAAGGCATGGCTACCAATATTGGAGCAATTAACACCGGAGATGCGGAGATGCCCAAGAGAACAGAACTGGAGGGGCGTAGAGATTCCGGAGGGCATACAGCTGGAAGAGCTTACAGAGGTAGAGAGGAGTGAGGCCACGGAGGGATTATGAAAGAAGGATGAGAATTTTAACATCAAAGTGTGGCTGGACCAGGAGACAATATAGGTTAGTGAGCTCTGGGGTGATGGGTGAAAGAGATCTGATACATTGTGATGTATTTACGTATTACGCTACTGTTCACATAAGTCTACTTGTACTCAGTCTCCACTGTCATTTCCAGTGGAAAATCCTGTAAGTGATGGGGTGATCAGGGAACTGACAAAATAGCTAATTTCCCGACTTCCATCCACAACAAAACTGACATGCAAAGGTCTAGGTCTGAGCAATGGGAGGCTTTTGACAACGGGAGGAAACAAAGTTGAGCCTGAACCTGCCACCTCTCATTCTCCGTATGTTCATATTTATCACTGGCAACACTGGATCATGACAAAAAGGGAGAAGTGCTGGCAAATCTTTGTCTCCCTCACAGTCCAGGTACACTGAGGCCAATTATAGAGTTATAGGGCTGAATTTTGTCAGTCTTCTAGAATTGGGTTGGGAGATGGGGATGGGAGTTGGGGGGGTGGATTTTCCCCTCATCGGGCGGGCGCAGTGAGTGGCCGTGCAATGGTCCGCCGCCGGCGATCGGGTCCTGACCGCGATTTCACGCTGGCTGGCTAATCGCACGCTGAAACGCTTAGCACTGCCTGGGTCGCGGGGAGGGAGAAGGCTGAGCGTGGGAGTCTGCGCATGCGCATGGGAGCGCTCACGGAAAGCTCCCTGAAGGCACAGAGCTGTCTCAGGGAGCTGAAGACTTTTCACGTGAAATGCAAAGTTTAAAAAGAAGGGACAAGTGTCCCCTCATGTTACTCGGAAACCTCATCCCACCTGTGGATGAGGTTTCCTCAAAAATCCAAAGGCTGCTTGGCCTCATCACCACCCCCACCCCCCACCACCACCCCCCCACCCCCCCCCACCCCGCCAACCGTAATTTTGGCCGGGAAGGGAAAAATTCAGTTCAATTAATTTATTAATGGGCTTAACAGCCCTCTTAATTGTCAGCGGGCATGCTACCGACTCCCACCTGCGCCGGCCAACCGAAATATTGCCATTACTTCACGCTTGTGCGTGTTGGGCACATGCCCGCAGGCCAAGGTGAAAATTAGCCCGGGAAGGGTGGTAAAATAGCAGTGGAAGGAGTGGGAAACGAAGGCCAATGTGTTCTTGCCGCCATGGAATATGGAATATGGTGGTAATGGCAGCGGATTGGCTGCCCAACAATTAATTGGCCTAGTGGCCATCATTTTACCAGGCTGCCTGGATTTTACAAGTTTTTGGAACGAACCTCTGTCCCACCTCATGTGTCCATTTTGAGGTGGCCTTGCAGCAGCTTCCTGGGGTGTCGGGGGAGCCTTCTCTTCCAGAGGCTTCAAGGCCCACCGACGGCAATGGCTGACCCAATGACGGTAATGGGCACCACCTCTGGAGGGTTCACCTCTCTGATCGTTGGGGTCAGCCTGACTGGCCGAGGCGCATAAGAAAAATTCACGTTTGGGTGTTCTCGCAGATAAGTAGAAGGCTGCAGAGCTGCCAGCCCTCTGAATGGCCGCCATTCTTGACAGGATGACAGTCCCAGGAGAGGCCTCTTACTTGGCCACCACCAATTAAAGCTCTCGCAGTCCCTCAATCCGCTAGGACTTGGGTCCTGCATTTCGTCCCTACGGTAGGCCAGTAAGATTCCAGCCTATACAGTCACAGGGCTGGATTTTCGTGAACTTTGGAAAACATCATGGGCCTTTAAAAATAGCAGGCAAGACCCAGATGTTAATGTCCCACACCCATTTCCGACAGACCAATTTTTGTTGACATGGGGAAGGAGCGGAGGCACGAGTCACACAGAGGGAAATCTAAACTCAGCAGGACCATTTGAACTTAGTGCTGAGTTCAGACAGACCCCATTTTGGCTGTTGCAAGGGCCTTAACCCATAGTGTGGGAGGCCAAATTGACGGAGTTGAAATAAACATTCTTCAAGGGCAAATAAGGTCTGTTTAATCTGTCGTGATCTGAAGTTTTTTCAAATCTCCCACTCTTTAAACTTGAAAGAAACAGACTGACGCTGTCATTAAGAGTTTAAAAAACCCTCTGCTGGACTGCTTTGATTGACAGGTCATCTGATGTTGGTTGGAAAAACGCATTACCACCTGGCCAAGCAGTTTCAATAGAGATTTCTGTTGAAATTTCCCCAAGGGCTATTATTATGTCTTTGTGAGTGTTGTCTGAGTTTCAAAATCTATAATTATCTCAGCAAAGGGTTTTGAGTTCACAGTTTGGCTGACATTTAAAAAGGCTCAAGGGGATTGGAATATGTTTCTGGAATGGGAGTATTTTTCATCATCAAGTGCGTAGGAGTGGGAGCTGTATTAGTTTTTTTTTCATCTTTACTTGACTTCTGAAGTCTTCCCATGGTGGATATTGGGTGAGTGGCTAGGGAGATGGGATGAGTGTATGAGGGGCCATGGGGTTGGGCAGGGGCCTGAATTGGCATTAAGGTGGCATGGGAGTGGCTTGTGTGTGAGGCAGTGTGAGGGTTGAGGGCTAGAAGACTTAATAGCTTCTAAAACACCTGGGATGAAGTCTCAGAGAACTGAAGTGGGCTTCCTAACCAGCCTGCCTCAGCACTCATCTGCTCCCGTGGCTGCCTAGGATCTGTTTCTGGGGCCAACAGGCCCAACTCAATCTGGACCCTGCCTCCCCAGAGTAAAAATTGGATTTAACAGGGCCTTTTAAGCTGAGGTGGGTCTGGAGAGTCAGAAAATTTTCCAACTCGAGATAGCAGCCTCAGTAGTGAAAATCCATCCCATAGAATAGTTACAGCACAGAAGGAAGCCATTCAGCCCATTGAAAAGCACAATTGAAAGAAAATTTTGCATGGTGGTTTAGTGAATAAAATGGCTTGGCGTGGTACTGAGTCATATAGACCAGAGAGTCTCAGGTTTGAATTTTCTACTCAATTTATTGATCTCAACTAGGGCATCAAGGAAATGCAGTAATTTCCAGTACAGATTGTTATCTGGTGACCAGGTTAAAAAATGAACGAGTCTGGCACATGTGAGGATAAGATAAATCTTTACTGAGAAGGTATGATGGGTGAATTGTCCATGCACAGATCTACACATTTGCACAATTGCTCCCTTCTAGACTCACATATGCAAAGCAGTGATTTAAACAAAATCTCGGAAGGCTAGCCTTCAAGGAACCATAATTTGGTTGGATTCTTCAGGCTGACGAGGAGAGGAAAATGGAAACCAACAAGTAAGAGAGGGAACAAAAACAAAAATAGCTGGAAAAACTCAGCAGGTCTGACAGCATCTGCAGAGAGGAACACAGTTAACGTTTCGAGTCCGTATGACTCTTCATCAGAACATAAGAAAGGAAACTTTGCCCAAGTTAGAAATGAAGGTAAGATTCTGGCAGGTTAGTCACTGACACCACCTCCGCTCCACTCAATACAGCAGAAACTAAGCTGCTGTCTTTCCCCACAAGGAGGTTAACATATTTTCTTCTTTTTGCTGTACTTGTGATGAAATATTGACCAAAAGATACCAAGTGGAAGAGAATGTTGTTATTTGGTCTATTATTCTGAGCAGTATACCATAATCAGAAGTATACCATAATCAGTATACCATAATCAGAAGTATACCATAATCACTATACCATAATCAGAAGTATACCATAATCGGTATACCATAATCAGAAGTATACCATAATCAGTATAACATAATCAGAAGTATACCATAATCAGTATACCATAATCAGAAGTATACCATAATCAGTATACCATAATCAGTATACCATAATCAGAAGTATACCATAATCAGTATACCATAATCAGTATACCATAATCAGTATACCATAATCAGAAGTATACCATAATCAGTATACCATAATCAGAAGTATACCATAATCAGTATACCATAATCAGTATACCATAATCAGAAGTATACCATAATCAGTATACCATAATCAGTATACCATAATCAGAAGTATACCATAATCAGTATACCATAATCAGAAGTATACCATAATCAGTATACCATAATCAGAAGTATACCATAATCAGTATACCATAATCAGTATACCATAATCAGAAGTATACCATAATCAGTATACCATAATCAGTATACCATAATCAGAAGTATACCATAATCAGTATACCATAATCAGAAGTATACCATAATCAGTATACCATAATCAGAAGTATACCATAATCAGTATACCATAATCAGTATACCATAATCAGAAGTATACCATAATCAGTATACCATAATCAGAAGTATACCATAATCAGTATACCATAATCAGAAGTATACCATAATCAGTATACCATAATCAGAAGAGCCACATGTTTTTGGGGACCTGACTTGTAAACACGAAAGAAAAAAGGAATAGGAACAAAATGAGCAGTGGCGAGGGAATCAGAACATGGGACTGGGCTGGTGAATAATGCATTAAACAGTCTCTATTCATTCACACAGCATAAAAAAATAAACCTAATCTTTAACATGTTAAAACATAAATAAGGCTCAAAATAAAAAACTGCAGAGAGAAATTTTAACGAGGCACCATGCGTAGTCTTGATACCTTGATACCACTGCCAGTCAGCCACGTTGAATGTTTTAGCGTCCCATATTTTCTTTTGAGTAAAACTAAGAAAATTTGATGGGCGAAGGGCAAAGATGGGTGTTAGTGGGTGTTAGGTGAGCTGTTATTTTTTTATTTACATTTATTTTATAAAATGAAGTCTATGGAAGTCAACAATAACCGATGTGTGAAGAGGAACCTGAGCAGCACTGAGTGTAACTTGGTATGTTCTGTGCGGTCTGTGTTGCTACTGTTCCAAGCAGGAAAAGGGTACAGCATTATTGCCACGGCCAAATTAAATAATCTGCTGCAGATGCCAGACTATAAAGGGAGTCCTGGAGGCCGGCAGCGCAATGGACAATGAAGGATAGATGTGGTTGGGGGCAGGGTCTGCTTAACGAACCGTCAGACGCGTTAAAAGACAGCGACTGTCTTTGGCATATTCTGATTTCTTTTCTGTAGCTGGAAGTCAAACATTTATTTTTTTGCTAGCCAGTAAATAATGGGAGGAAATTAAGCTTCTGCCACATGCGTTCCTTGGAGGCATCAGCAGTATCTAATCGCCCAATGCAGGCAAAATGAATGACCCCAGAGGTCCACTCAGTTCTACAAATAAGAATCCTAACTAGCCTGGATCATAATCAGTGGACTCTCGAAGTGCAATTAATTTAGCAGAGAGCAGCAATAAGAATCTCAGAGCAGCATGCCCCTATGTTGCAGAAACAATTACCCATATAATTTAATAACATCGCAAAATAGCTCGAATATGACTCTAGAAATAATGGTTTTGAGAAATTAAATCATTTAACGGTAATTTGGGCATATTTTTTATAATAGAACTAAAATATCAGATTCAACAAGAAGTGAAATAGTTTGTTCACCTTGCGTCAGCTCCCTTCAGGTGAGAAGTAATTCGAGCTGTGCATGCAGTTAGTTCATCCAACCTGTTTGACGAATTTTCTGTTTGTCACGATTGGAATGCAGACCCTGTAGATCTCCTCGATGAGCTGTCAGTTGCTTTAGTGACCTCCGTAAATCAGTAATCTCAAAGGCCTATACTGAAATTTTATTCTGCATTTGCGGGGGATGCATTTAATGAAATATATTTTAAATCACTTTTAGAAAGAAAATGAAAGCTTCTCCCAGTGGTTCAACAGCCGACTGTTCAGCCTCACGTGAGACTGAGCCTTGTAGAGCGGAAAAAAGAAACCTACATTCTATCTTCCGTACGTTTTGAGTGAGGCTGCCCTTTCTTGGTTCCACGGTAACTTATCTGAGAATAGAGTTTCTCCTAATCCGTGTACTGTCAACTCGAAAATCCTCCAAGAGATTCTCCTTAGCACCCCCGTTTCCCAAATTAGACTGAATTTTGATCTATTAGGGTGTCGAATGTTAGGGGTTGGGGGGGGGGGGGGGTGTTGGGGGTGCAGGCAAGAAAGTGGAGCTAAGGTTAAAGGCCACACTCAGATAAGCCTTGATTATATTGAATCACAGAGCAAGCTCAAGGAGCCAACTGGCTTACTCCTATTGCAGAGATAGGGCCAGGATTCATAGGTTATAGTAATTAGCTGTAATCGACAAAGTACTGTAGGCATCTCTCCATTAGTGAGGGACAATTGTTTATGGTCACCATCCTACATCAAGCCCTTCATGAATTACTACAGTACCAGGATTGAACCTGTGCTGTTGACATCAGTCTGCATCATACTCTAAGCATCTAGCCAACTGAGCTAACTGGCCCTTGTATTAAGAGCATAAGACATAGGAGCAGAAATTAGGCCATTCGGCCCTTCAAGTCCACTCCGCCAATCATGGCTGATAAGTTTCTCAACCCCATTCTCCTGCCTTCACCCCGTAACCTTTGATCCCCATATCAGTCAAGAACCTATCTATCTCGGTCTTAAATATACTCAATGACCTGGCCTCCACAGCCTTCTGTGGCAATGAATTCCATAGATTCACCACTCTCTGTCTAAAGAAGTTTCTCCTCATCTCTGTTCTAGAAGGTCTTCCCTTTAATCTGAGGCTGTGCCCTCGGGCCCTGGTCTCTCCTACTAATGGAAACATCTTACCCATGCCCACTCTATCCAGGCCTTTCAGTATTCTGTAAGTTTCAATCAGATCCCCCCTCATCCTTCCAAACTCCATCGAGTATAGACCCAGAGTCCTCAAATGTTCCTCATATGTTAAGCCTTTCATTCCTGGGATCATTCTTGTGAACCTCCTCTGGACCCTCTCCAGGGCTAGCACATCCTTCCTGAGATACAGGACCCACAATTGCTCACAATATTCTAAATGTGGTCTGACCAGAGCCTTATAAAGCCTCAGCAGCACATCCCTGCTTTTATATTCTAAAATTCATTGTATGCTGATAACTTCCAACGCTACTTCTCCATTCCCTTTCTCTCAATCCTTCTGCAGCCCTGTGCTATCAGACATCGAGTCTTGGATGAGCCGTAATTTCTACCACATCAACATTGTGAAGATCAACCCATTGTCTTTAAGCCCCAGAACAAACTTTGTACCCTGGCTACCAACTCCAGCCCCTGCCAAGGCATTGTATCAAACTGTTGGCATCCTTGACATCCTGTTTGACCCTGAACTGAGTTTCCATCACCAGGACTCCCATCTATGTAACATCATCTGATACTGTCCCTGCCTCACTCCACCTGCTGCTGAAACCCTCATTTATGCTTTTGTCACCTCCAGACTGAATTATACCAATGCTGTCCTGGTCTGCAGCCTCCATGAACTGCAGCTTATTCACAACCCTGTTGCCAATATCCTGTTACACACCAAGTAAGCTGTTTGGAAGGGTTCTCCACAAGAAGACACGTTCCCTTTACCCGTCCCCTTGAACCATGGAAAACATGATACAGACAAAGTGGAAAAAAAATTAGAACAGTAACTTGATATAGCAACAGTACAGCCATTCTGTGTGTGTCTCTGTGCCTGACGTCACTTCCACTGGAAGAAGCAAAGTATCCAAGTAATGGAAAGTCTGAGCATTAGCTCAAAGGATAACTACAGTAAAGCTGAACGTGGTTAATCAACCATTTAACTTTCCTCTGTTGATGAAATGCACTAAGCCTTAACTGAATTCCATGAGGACACTCAAACCAATAGCTGGTGGAGGTTCGAAGCATCTTTATATCGATCATTCTCTTTGGCTATTGCACAGCATTTCGTTTGCATCCATTTTCCAAGCTATGTCAAATTAATTCAAACCTGTGCCTATTGCTCAAGCTTCACCATGGCCTGGAGAGCGTTAGCAGATACAGGGTTGAATTTCCCTCATGCTGCCATGCCAGGAATGCCGCTAACCAGCTGTTCGGCAGATGTACATGCAAACAAGGGAGTGGAGGGTGGTTTTCCGGTATCAGCCAATGACTACTAAAAACACTTCTCCATTCTTTGGGGCTCCTGCCTCTTTTAAGATCCTTTTCCACCCAAAAGGCAATTTTCATGTATTGTTGTACTTAACTTATTGAGGAGCTAGGTCCAGGAGCAATGTCCTTTTCCGCCTCACGCTAGAAACATGCGCAACTGCGCGCCTCCAATCTCAGACTGCCCCGAATCCCAGCCGGAGTCAGTGCTCTGGCAGATGTTACTACCCGCTGGTTGAAGGATAAATAGTGGTTGGGGCATCAATGAGAACTCCCCTGCTCTTCTTCGAATAGCACCATAGAAGCGTTTACATCCACCTGGGGAGGCAAATCGTTTCATGTCTTGTCCAAAAGGTGGCAACTCTGATAGTGCAGCACTCACTCAGTGCTACACTGTCAGTCCAAATTCTGTGCTCAAGTCTCTGAAGTGGGACTTGACTTGACGACCTTCAGTCTACCAGTGATCCAATACCACTGTAGACTCTGTATTTAGTTAACTGTGCACTGGGCAAAGATGGTTAAGTTGCTGACTTATCAAAAGGAGGAGACATGCTATGCTGCCCAATGCATGCCTAAAATAGAAATATTACTAAATGCAAAGTCCTCAGTAAAATGTGATTGGAACAATTCTCCTTATTAATAGAGGAATGAGAAAAGGAGGTGGTGTCAATCCGGAACAGGATGGTACCCTTCAGTTGAAATCTTCTTTTATGGATTTGGCTATCCTACAATGTCTGCCCTTAGCTAAATGAGCTTTGAATTTACATGACTCTCTACTTGCTTGAGATCTGAGTTAGTAGATTGAAGCATCATTAAAGGTGGAAATGGTGGCAATGGTTACAGAGCTATAAGGTATCTATGATGCAGAGGCATAATTTTGGGAATGCCTGGTGGTATTTGTTTTTACTTGGTTCCAGAGCATATCTTCACTGAAATTCGAGCTCATTGTATATATTATGACAAGTTCCTCTAGAATTTATCATTCAAAAAAGCTCCAATATTCTGTGAGGCTCTTCACTATGTTGGATTACAAACTCTGTGTTCTCTCAGCTCCTGCTTCACAACAACAACAACAAAGGGACAATAAGCAACAGCAGTAGTTCAAGTTAAAAACAGATCTATATAATGTTGAAGATTATGAACGATAGTGACAATCTAAGGCAGTAAATTCAATCTTTAGCTTCGGAACACTAGTACACCGCATGAACTTCCAAACAACAAACTATATTTATATAGTGCCTTTATCATGGTTAAAAAAAAATCCCAAAACGGTTCACAGGAATGTGAACAAATGGAATAAGGAGCTAATAAAACACCAAAAGTTTTGTTAAAGAGGTTGGTTTTAAGAAGCAAGAGCAATGGAGAGGTGGAGGTACAGGAGGGGATTCCAGAGCTTAAAACCCAGGCAGCTGAAGTTTATCCCTGCAGTTTATTATTTTTTCTGTTATCACTCCCGAGTGCATTGCAGCCTTGTAATCCATGCCTTCTCTCCCCCACCCCCCCCAGCCCAACTCCAATCCAGTAGTCTCACCTCAAAGAGGAAACAGCAATTATATGTTTTACATAGCAGCAGCTCAGGTGAAAGACTACATTAGAAGAACTAATCAAGGTGCAATTGTTAGTTGAAAAATATCTCTTATTCAAACAGAACAGGTAGCTGTAGTTAAATGGTGCCAATTAGGTTTAGAAATGGCTCACCTTGTGACCAATTCTCTGCATAAGTGAAAGACACACAAATGAAATCTAGTTAATCCCATTGAATTCAGGTCATCCTCACTCAGTGACCTTTCAGGGCTTTTTTATTTGATCCGATGCATTAAACGACTTACTGCTGTTATGAACTGAGCTCAGAGGCGAGTAGAATGTTCTGTCTTTCTCTGCCAGCTCCTCTTATTCATCCGGTATCTCATGTCAGTTCAAATTATGGATATAATTTTCACATTCCCCTAGGCTCCTGTTTTTGCCCAAGCAAATCCAGCCATTCGGCACCAGAGAAATGTGTCAAATGGAGTGATTTTCAAGTGCTAGTGTGTGTTAAAGCAGATCAAACTTGCACTGAGACCTCTCTCTCTCTCAACAGGGAATCTTTCAAACCAAAAGCTACTTCCTTCATCCTCCCCTCCTCCATTCTTCCCCAGGAACCAAATTATTCCTTTGATTTTTACAGTGGAGCTCAGGCTGAATTCAGCAAATCAAAAAATCCCTCACCAGGCACCTTTCAGTCATCACACCACTGTAACCAGTAGCACACATAAGTCCACTTGCATAGGCTTGGAACTCCCATCCCCATCAAGCATCTGAGACAACTCTAATGTTGGATAACAAAAGATGTTCATCTGCACTTTCTTTCCCCCTGCAAGGCGTCGCCTGTTAAAATTGCACTTGTGGGAAACCAACCTCAGCTGAGATTTCCACTCCAGTTCTCCAAACGTTCTCTTAGGTTTGGTCTGCCAATGGCTGATGAGCATTGTTTCTCACGGAGACCTTTTCATGGTTACAAGTAATCCTGTCAACTTAAAGGATCTATTCACCCTGTGTAAAATCACCGAGGGATCATTCACATATATTTATGTATATCAATATTTTTGTTAACGTGTGTATGAGAGAGTGCATGCGCGTGAGTGTGTACGTGCGTGTGAACATTTTTGTGTGCGCGCGCATATGAGGGTGTGTGTGCTTTTGCGTGTGTGAGGATGAAGTGAGCATGAAGGTGTGTGTGATTGTGTGCATTGTGTATTTGTGCACGTGTGTGAATGTGAGGTTGTGTGTGTGCACCTTACTGTCATTATCAAGCATTTACAGGTAAAGCTTTTTTCCAGACTGCCCTTAATGCCAGTGATTGCATTCCATTTCCTCACACTAATTAACTTCTTTAAGGCGATTACTCTGTGAAATGTTCTGTCCGTACTCTGTGCACACGTACAATTGTAAATTCGAACTGGACTACTGTAGGTCATGTGATGCAGTGAAATGCCTCCCTTCTTCTAGTCAATGCAGTGTCAGTTATTTATGGCTAATTCAAGCTGCTTGCAATTTCTAATCCTTCCCAAAATTACACTTGCATAACTGAGATGGCCAGCTTATTCATGCATATGAATAGATGTTACATGGACACTCACAGATATAAGCAAGAATGGAAACACCATGTGCAGCTGGACAGATATCATATCATTTGCATCTGTGTTAATAGATGAAGTCTTCTGGCACAGTGATCATGCCCTTACCTATGGGTCAGAAGCTCTGGATTCAAGTCCCACTTTGGGACTTGATGGCCATTTGTGGCCAAGCAGATTGCTTATCAGTTTATAAACCATTCCAATATGCCTGATGACAGGCAGTAAAGAGTGGGAGAATTTCCTGGTCAGCCATACTGCAGAAGGCAATGGCAAACCACTGCAGTACTTTATCAAGCGTAATCATGGACCAATCTAATGGAAGCCTACAGTCTGCAATGCTCTCTTAAGGCATGGTACCTGAAGCAAGGAGGGAGTAAATGGATAAAATTCCCCCAATATTAATAGAAAAAAATATTGAAAATGGGATAACAACTTAAGAAAAGACTGACTGGGCAAATATTTTTCCATTTGTTTATGATCATAATGACTTTTAAGTTCCACCAAAGTGTGATATCTTTGTGACAACATGTTATGACCAGGTGAGAAGGGGTGAGCTTGCTCCCTTTTATTCAACCTCCTCATTTGGTCACAACAAAGGTTGAAGTTTCTTTTTCATAACATTATGCCTTTTCTGAATCCAAATGTATGTAAATATTTAAGCAGTAAGCAATAAGGAATCAATCAAATAAGATAAAAGCAAAATACTGCAGATGCTGGAAATCTGAAACAAAAACAAAAATTGCTGGAAAAACTCAGCAGGTCTGACAGCATCTATGGAGAGGAAGACAGAGTTAATGTTTTGAATCCATATGACTCTTCATTAGAACTAAAGAGTAATAGAAATGTGGTGAAATATAAGCTGTTTAAGGGGGGTGAGACAGGTGGAGTTGGATAGAGGGCCAGTGATAGGTGGAGGCAAAGGAGAGATTGCCCAAAGATGTCATCAACAAAAGGTCAAAGGGGTGTTGATGGTGGTGATATTGGCTAAAGGATGTGCTAATAGTGACATTAAGGGTAGAAAGCAGGATGAGCAAGTGACAGATGGCTCTAGTGAGGGTGGGGTGGGGGGATGGGATCGAAATAGGCTAAAAGGTGGAGATAAAACAATGGATGGAAATAACTTTTAAAAATAATAGAAATAGGTGGGAAAAGAAAAAAAAAAATTTAAATAATTATTAGAAAACAGGGGATCAAAAATGGGGTGAGAATGGAGGAGAGAGTTCATGATCTGAAGTTGTTGAACTCAATGTTAAGTCCGGAAGTCTATAAAGTGTCTAATCGGAAGATGAGGTGCTGTTCCTCCAGTTTGCGTTGAGCTTCACTGGAACAATGCAGCAGGCCAAGGATGGACATGTGGGCATGAGAGCAGGGTGGAGTGTTGAAATGGCAAGCGACAAGGGGGTCTGGGTCATGCTTGCGAACAGACCGAAGGTGTTCCACAAAGTGGCCACCCAGTCTGCGTTTGGTCTCTCCAATGTAGAGGAAACTGCATTGGGAGGAGCGAATGCAGTAGGCTAAATTGAGGGAAGTGCAAGTGAAATGCTGCTTCACTTGAAAGGAGTATTTGGGCCCTTGGACGGTGAGGAGGGGATAAGTAAAGGGGCAGGTGTTGCACCTTCTGCGGTTGCATGGGAAGGTGCCGTGGGAGGGGGTTGAGGTGTAGGGGGTGATGGAGGAGTGGACCAGGGTGTCCCAGAGGGAAGGAGCCAATCAAACAATGTTCTCTTGAGTTAAAGAAAGAGCAAAGTTATTGACCACTAAACCCGGGAAAAAATAACAAAAACGCAACATTCCAGAAACACAGGTATCAGAAATAAGGGAGGTTAGAGTCCAATTTAAAAAAATGTTTGAAGAATGTATGGTTAAGTGCCCTTTGATTGTCCTTGAGATGTAGGTTTTTAAATGTTGCGGCCGATTTTGATGAGCTGGTCTCGAAGATATGGTCAGACGTAGAAGATGTTGCAATGATTGTGAGATTTCAGTTTGCTGGTAAATTTTTTAGTAAAGTGGGCTTTCGAACCGGGTAATACATTTGCTCCAGAAGAAAAAGAGAGAGTGGGGGAGAGAGAGAGCCTAGCTCTTAGCCTGCTTCCTCTGCTGAAAATGTTCTTGGAATCTCTCTGCAGTGGCTGCAGCCTGGCCATTGTGTATTTCCAAGGGGCTTTGGGTGGGTCTCTCTGTGGCAGCCATTGTTTCAATATCCAGCACTTCACACTTTAATGTCTCTTCCTTAAACAGTGATGAGTTTTGATGCATCTCTGAAATATAGGAAATGGCTCTCTCTTTGCATTCCCTTGAGGGTAACTTGTTTGATTTTCATCTTCACCTTGGAAGGTGGCCTGCCATTTTTAAGTAGTTTATTCTGTCTCATTTCAAATTGCAAAATTTCTAGTCAGTTGAAAGTTGAAAAATCATGGAGAGAATTTCTTCCCCATAGTGGGGGGGTTGTGCGGGGGTGGGTGTACACCCGATTGGGTCCATGCTGCCATTTTACGTAGGCAGGCCAATTAAGGCCTGTCTAGCGTGACCTGCGCTTGCAAGCGCTCTTTTGCACATGCACGCGAAAAGTGCAGAAATCTCCCCTGAGCCACAGAGGTGCCACAGGGAGATAAGTTTTAAGTTTTAAATATTTTAATAGTGAAAAAAAAACTTTAAGACATGTCCCCTCATGTGACAGTGTCTGGGCTCTTCGCCTGCCCTCCGACCTTAAGGTTGGATGGGCAGCTTTATCAATAGCCTTAATTAGTTAATTAATGTGCCTCAACAGGCCTTTGACAGTTTGGCGGGCACACAGCCGAGTCAGCTGCGTGCCTGCCAAACTGAAAATCTAAATGACGCGCGGTGACATCTTGACGCACACCAGACATCACCCCGCATCATTTTGCGCCCTCGGTGGGTGGGCCCCGGGTAGGCCCCGCCCCCACTCGTCGATCTGAAAATTCTTCCCCATATTTTCAAAACTAAAGGGGCGTAGTCTCGTGACTCAGAAATGACACTTGACTCTGCTTCCTCAGTGAGCCAAATTTTACACATATCTTTGGAAAATATAGAGCTGCTTCAAATTTATTCGTCATTGAGTGTCGACTATTTTGCATTCATTTCATCTGCCGAATGTCACACATCTTTACAGATCTTGTAAAATTAAAAACGAAATGAAAACAAAATTAATGCTCATCCCAAATAACAGGTCTGTAGGCAAAGAAAAGTTAAAAAGTACTGCGGTCCCCATCGGGCAAAATACCAAATAACACCTGTCATTGAGTGAGAGAAGGGGTGGGGCATGGTGTACATGCTCATTGGGTGGAGTTCATACTGAAGATACAGGAACACTAAGTATTAGAGGCGAGTATAAATTCAGCTGTAAGAATGCAAGAGGATTGGATTCATCAGAATATAGGAATATAAGAAGTAGGAGCAGGAGAAGACTGTATGCCCTGTTAAGTCTGTTCCACCACTCAATATGAATATAGCTGTTCCTGGGCTCCACCTCCACTTTCCCACCTGCTCCTCATGTCCCTTGACTATCTGATAGATCAAAAATCTGTCTATTTTAGCCTTAAATATATTCTATGATATCGCAGTCACAGCCCCTCGGGTAGAGAATTATTCACCATTCTTTGAGTGAAGAATTTTCTCCTCATCTCAGCCCTGAATGATCGGCCTTTTGTCCTGAAACTGTATCCCTTTGTTCTAGATTCCCTAGTCAGGGGAAAACAACGACTCAGTATCTACCCTATCAAAGCCTTGACTGTTTCAATGAGTTCACCTCTCATTCTTCAAAACTCTAAAGGATATAGACCCAATTTACTCAGCCTCTCATCATAGGACAAGTACCCTCTCATCCTAATAACCAAATTGCCTCTGAGCCTGATTTGCTTTGTACTCATTGCTCCTCCACTGACATCATGTTAAGTGGAAAATGCCACTACTGGCGCTGAAGCTTGTTTATATGGTTTTAATGCCATAAAACTTTTTCCACTATCTGTTTAGCAGAAAATTAAAGTAATTTAGTGACACATTTTTAGTCAATTATTATGAAGAGCACATTAACTAGAGTAGGCATTTCTTTCTTAATATTGTACAACTATGCTGTGATTCATTTGGTCTAGGCTTTAATACCTGAAGCCAATACATTTGATGTCCAGCTCTTTTAACAACTTGTATTTATGTTGCACTTTTTTAACATAGAAAAACATCTCAAGGTGCTTCACAAAACCATTATCAAGCAAACTTTGACACCAAGTCACACAAGGACAGATTGGTCAAAGAGGTAGGTTTTAATGAGCCTCATAAAGGAGGAGATAGAAGGTTAGGCAGGGAATTCTAGAACTTGCAGTCTAGGCAGCTAAAGGCACAACTATCTGGGTTGATGAAAACATGCACAGTGATTTTTTATGCCATATTGTTACATGATGTCATAGATTCAAAAAACACAGATAAGTTTTATGAATAATGCTGGTTATTGTTGCAGACGTCCAAAAAACCTTCTTGCGTTATGTTATATTTGGAAGGTTTACAATGGACACATGCTTTACATCTGCAACATATTTGAAGAAACAGAAAATATATCACGAATGCCAAACATTTCCAATCTGTTTCATGGCTAACTGCACTAATTAGTGGGCTCAACCTTTCATCTCATTGCCTACATCATTAGTACAGTGCATTATGCTGCCGTGTTTCATGGGCAGAGGAAGTGGAGCACTGTTATGGGGGCCTTGCAACACCAAATCACCCCTCCCCCTTCCCCATCTCCCAGAAACCACAGTGGACTCCAACAATCCCTAAATCAGTAAGGTAGGCACTTGTCATCAGACCTGCTATACAGTGCAAGCTTGTTTGAATACATGCTCAACAGTAGCTAACATCTTTTGGGGTCCTTTGTAAATAGACAGCAAGTTTTTTGTAGGAGGTTTTGTGGCACATTCACTACAGTGCCACACAACACGTTAATAGGCAAAATAAGGGCTCATGGTGTTGGGGCTAATATATTAGTATGGATAGAGGATTGGTTAACAGACAGAAAACAGAGAGTGAGCATAAACAAGGCTTTTTCAAGTCGGCAGACAGCGAATAGTGGAGTGCCGCAAGGATCAGTTCTGGGGCCTCAGTTATTTACAATATATTTTAATGACTTAGGAAAAGACAGAGAATGATGTATCTAAATTTGCTGTTGAAACCAAACTAGATGGAAAGGTTAGCTGCGGGGAGGGCACAGAGAGGCTGCAAAGAGACATAAACAGGTTAAGTGTGTGGGCAACAAGATGGCAGAAGGATTATACTGTGAAATTATTCACTTTGGCCATAAGAATAAAAATTCAGCATATTTCTTAAAAGGTGAGAAGCCATGTAAGTGTTGATGTTCAAAGAGGACTTGGGTGCTCGTACAAGGGATATAGAAAGTTAGCATTCAGCTGCAGCAAGCAATTAGGAAGGCAAATAGTATGTTGGCCTTCATTGCAAGGAGATTGGAGTGCAGGAATGATGAAGTCTTCCTACAGTTGTACAGAATTTTGGTGAGACTGTATCTGGAATACAGCATGCCGTTTTGGTCCTCCACATTTAAGAAAGGAGGCTGTACACTGATCTCAGCATTTGATTGGAGTGCCCTCAAGGACAAGGCACATCCTTCATGGTTCCAGTGGTTCGAGTGCTGGATGAGACTGGATCAGGTTTAGCTGTGATGCTCTTCAGGGTGTAACAGCTCACTGTGAAAATCACACATAAAGAATGACCAATGTAGAAATCTGTGGGCACTTGTGGTAAGGTGTCCTAGAATTTAGGAGTGGCAAGCAGAAGGTTCCAAGGAAGGAAGAATATGCATTCATGCAGCAACTTTCAAGTCCTTAGGATATCCTGAAGTGCACCAATGGAGTACTTTTGAAATGCAGTCACTGGAGGCAAGCACAGCTGCAAGTTTTCACACAGCAAGGCCACACAAAAAGCAGTGAGAGGAGAGGAATGTTTTTGGTGATGCATGAGTGATGAATGTTGGCCAGGGCACCAAAACTCCCTGCTCTTCTTTGAAGAGAGATGGTTTACATCTGATCTGGTTTTATTTATGTAAAAAGCAGCAGAATATTCCTTTGGTGTTGAAGTATCAGGTTAGATTGTGTGCTGATATCTTGCCACTGGGACTTGAACCCGGTCTCTTTTTCTGGTCAGAGGAGAAGATGCCAAGTTAAGGGACCTCTGATGCAGCTGAGATCAGTACCTCAATGACTGGTACCTTCCTTGACTTCTGATCAGCTCTATGGAGGCTCAAAATAACGCCTGTATATATAATAGAAACAGATGCTAAATGGGTCTGAATCCCACATAGCTTAACAAGTTCTGACTGAATCTGATACCCTTTTATTTTATTGTCCTATTCACAAATAACTTCTAATATCCCGTATTTCTCTCCTTCACTGCCTAAGCTGTTACCGAGGGTAGAAATTGAACTCGCATCGTGGAATGGACGGTATAGAATTGGCCGTTGGTTTTACAGACCACCTGATATTCGGTTCTATCGCAGTCAGTTAAATAAAAATAAGGTGCCGCGTGGAGCTGGCGGCTGGTAAGGTATCGCCCGTAAACGCAATAGCTTTACTTGGCCGCTAAAAGGCCCTGAATTTTTCTCTTTTTTTTAGCGCATATTTCAATGGCTTGTCCGCTTATAACAAAAGTACTGGATTTTATCGCTAACTGTAATAATCCTCCTGCCGTTTTTGCAGTCTATTAAGCAGGTTGATTGGGTTAAAGATCGGAGTGTACAGAAACCTAGCATTGCTAGTTTTGGGGGTGCGCGAGCAGTGCACGGATCTGCCCAGAGTAACGTCAAGTTAGGACTGCAGCGGAATAGAGATGTCGGCCACAGCCTAATGGTTTATATGTATATGTATTCCAAACGTCGAAGTTGCCACAGAAAACGCTCACTGAAATTGGAAGTACCGCTGGCATATTTAGCTGCACCGTGCATTGGATGCATACCGTTTAAACTTGCGAAGTGCAGCAAGGCATGCTCACTGCCTATAAGAGTATTGAATTCCATTGTCATAAATCAGACAGGTCAAATTAAATAAATACAACATGGGTTTTAATTGATGATGAATTTTTTACACATGTCAAATTAGTTTATGCATAAATAATGCACGAGCTAATTGTTCTGAAACAACACACTGTCCTGCCAATTATGTCTCCATTTATCACTGCTTGGATTTCTTTTCGTGCTTCATTTGTTTGGTGGAGTGTTTTTTTTTAAGAAAAGTAAAATTGGTCTGAATAGTGAGGCGCTGAAATGCTTTGAAAAGGGTCACTGGTTCTTTTCAGTTAAGCTTCACAGGAGGCTTGTCAAGACGGCGAAGTTCAGCTCCAATTTATTTAAAGGTGGTTTGAAGGGAAACAGCCTTGTGAGAGCCTGGTTCTACATCGAACCTCGCTCCGTGCTTTTGTTTCCAAAGCCCCAGTTAATGCAACGGCGGTTTCCCCAGGAGTGTTGAGCGTGAGCCAAGGCAGATCCTGCTCAGCACGCAGGTACACTTCAATGTCCCTCAGTGCTCATCACGGCTGCTAATGTGTGATTCGGAAACTCATGAGGCGATGACCAACTCGTGGGCTTAAGAGGCTCAGCCCATTTGTCTTCCTCAAGCTCAATCGGAGCTGATTGTTACACATAGTGCGGTGATGCCAATTCCAGCATGGATTCTGTCACTTGAGCAAATTCCCCCTTCGCTGTAAACATCTGCTCATAGTTTGTGATTTCTCCGATCCCCAGTGGAGTTACATTACTTTGCAATGCTTTACCCAGAACGTGTGGAGTTTTTGGAAAGTATTAAAAGCAATAACTTTATATGGCCGCTAAAAGGCCCTGAATTTTTCTTTTCTTTAAAGGATATTTCAATGCTTGTCCGCTTACAACTAAGTACTGGATTTTATTGCCAACTGTAATAATCCTCCTACTGTTTTTGCAATCTATTAAGCAGGTTGATTCGGTTAAAGATTAGAGTGCACACACTGCAGAGAAGCTGAGCATTGTTAGTTTTAGGGGTGTGTGAAGGCTGCACAGATCTGCACTCTGCCCAGAGTAATGTCAAGTTAGGACTGTACACTCTGACAGAGAATGGGGAGATTTATGGGTATGTACAATGCATGGGGTCAGAGAAGGATTAGGGACAGGGGTGCATATTGCCCTCGTATGAACCTGCTTCAGCTGCTAGCTTTCTTTATAGAAATGACATAAACATTATAACGTGAAAACGTGTTTGCGTTTAACCTCCACACAAGCATCAGTCCTATTCCCACATATTGTTCCATATGCCTTTAACTCACTTCCCGATCAAACCTACTCTTAAAAGTTGACATAACCTCAGCTTCACTCAATAATTCCAGTACATTCCACAGTCTCTCATCTTTCTGTAAAAAGTTTATCCTGCTGTTGGTTCTCAATCTTGCCTCTGAGTCAGAAGGAGATGGGTTTGAGTCCCATTCCAGAGACTTAAACATAACTCTAGGCTGTCATTCCCAGTGCAGCATTGAGGGAATGCTGCATTGTTGCAGGTGCCATCTTTTAGGTGAGACATTGGCTAGAATTTTCTGCCTGTCGGGCGGGCGGGTGAGACCCAATCTCTGGCGGCCAGGGAGACGATCCCTGCCGGAAAAGTGGGCCCCACCGCCATTTTACATGGGCGGGCCAATTAAGGCTCACCCAGCATGAAGTCCGGCGGGAAGCTCTATGTGCTCCCTGTGCGGGCAAGGGGTGGGATTCCCCAAAAGCGAAAGTGCACTCTTTCGCGCATGCGCTCGAAAGAACACATGTCTCCCGGAGGCTAAGTGCTGCCTCAGGGAGATCGCTTACACTTTTAAAAATATTAAAAATAGAAAAAATAAATTCCCTAACATGTCCCCCTCATGTGACAATGTCACATGAGATGGGACATGTTCACAATTAACATAATAAATTTATTAAAATTTTTAAAACCCTACAGGAAACCTCATCCCGCCGGTGGATGAGGTTTCATGTTTTCTCTAGTTGCCACCGGGGCTCCTGGCTTGACACCAACCTTAAGGTTGGACGGGCAGGTACATTAAGTCCTTTAATTGATCCTGTCAATGGCTTCAATTAGCCACTGACAGGTCGGCGGGCCCGCAGCTAATTTTGCTGCACCCCCGCCTTCCTGAAAATTTAAATGGGGCGTGATGACGTTGGGGTTTCCGACACCATCCTGCATCATTTTACATGTCGGTGAGCGGGCCACACCCCCCCCCCCCCCCACCCCCGCTCACCAACAGCAAAATTCTGCCCATTAGGTCAAGGCCCTGTTTGCCTTCCCTTTGCACTATTTTGGGGAAGAGAATGGGATTCCTGCCCAGCATCCAGAGCAATAGTTATCCCTCAAACAATATCATCAAAACATATCATATGGTTATTATACATTGATGTTTATGGGACCTTGCTTTGTTCAAATTGGCTGCCATAGCTCCTGCATCACCATAGTGTCTGCATTTCAGAAAGACTTCATTATCTGGAAAGTGCTTTGGGACATCCTGAAGTCACGAAAGGTGCTACATAAATGCAAGTTTTTCTTTCTTTCTTCACACAATAAACAGCCTTTCTATCACTGTTCTGGGAAAGTTCCAGTGGATACAGTGTGTACAGCTCCAAGGAGATTCTGGGCCAAAGATTCTTCACTTTTTGTCCCGTTCATGTGCTTTTATTATTAAAAGGGACAGAATTCTAATCTAAGCTATATCAATAATAACACACTCACAATACCTTTGAAAATGTGCCAGATTTTTACAGGAAGCTCCATGTGGTGCCTGAACAATCTAAGTGCTTAAACGTCAACAGCGATGGGAACTGATTTGCAACATTTGCTGCTGCCTGTCCTAATTACACTGATCTCACATTGTTTCAAGTTTACCCAGCAGCTTAGGTTGACAGAGTGAGTTGCTGAGCCAGGCAGTGAAAAGAGACCCCAGGCTAGGTCTCTAGTCTGCGCTGAGTCAGTTGAACTCAGCTCAAGCAGCGATAAAGGTGTTAACATTTGCCTCAGTGCCCCAAGGTTGTAAAGGAAAAATTGGCTAGGTTTCATGTTCTAATTGCTATCCAGTGACGTTGGCTGGAAGATCATGTGTGTGTATGATTGTGTTTGTGTGTGCGTGTATGACCGTGTGTGTGTGCATGTATGACAGTGTGTGTGTGTGCACCTGTATGACTGTGTGTGTGTGTGTGTGTGTGTGTGTTTGTGCATATTTGACTGTGCATATGTGTGTGTGTGTGTGTGTGTGTGTGTGTGCGTGTGTACCTGCATGTATGTGTTCTTGCCCTGGTGTGCCCATGTATGTAATGTCAGGTGAGGACAGGCTCAGGGTTGACTGTTATGCCCCCAAAGGTCAAATACCCTGCTGATACTCATTGTCAAGGCTTACACATGAGCGATGATCACTTAGATGAGGTACCAGAGGGCAACAAGTACCCATGGAATCCTTCCCATTAAGGAGTCAATGACTCGAGCTGGGGAAATAAAATATAGTGCAAGGAAAAACACAGGAGCAGATTTGATTTAGTGATCATTTTTGTTCTAATATACAAGTATGTGTGCCACTTGAAATGACTTCATGGTGGTAAAAGTCTAAAATCTGGATTGTCTGTACCGTATAATTGATAATGATAGCTGATTTCACTTAAGACCAGCTCCTTACTCCACCCCATAATTACTTCACAGCATACTCCCCATATGTACAGGTTTCAACAGATTTCGACTGTTTGATCAAGATGGGTTTGCAAATCCCAAGGAAGTCAGATATTGGCCTTTTAACCCTTACCCTGCTGGAAAAAAATAACTTTGCACAATTGCAGGGCAAATATTGTGATTGGCACTTCCAACCCCTACCCTGGTGAATAAACAGGAAGTCTACATGGTTATACAATGAGTAACCTTTAACCTGCTGAATAAACAGGAGGTACATGCAGCTGCACCATACGATAAATTTTACCAGGCTCTATGTCACATTCAGGGCCTTGTATGCAACCAATGCATAATGGGTAATGATAGGCGAGGTGCACATGATTTCAGTGGCTGGACATAATGTGCCTGAGATAATCGGATTAGTGCTGACTCCATTGCAATACCTCAGGTCTGGTTTAGAGCTCGTCTGAACCATAATGTGTACTATCAGTCTGAGCAGTTCTTATCACAGAACCAGACTTTACCGTTCAGAGAGGCAATGGAGTAACACTCAAAATAAACTAATCTGGAAATCTCCAATGGTCTTGAAATTATGCTGTGCAGGTATTAGCATCATGTGTTGGTGTGCAAATCCATTGTTACTTTAACAGAGGGCTTGGCCTGTTAAAATAAATGGTCCAAATAAAGTAGCAGTGAAAGGGATTTCATATGAGCGCCTTAAGCAGTGCGTCACTATTTCCACAGCATATGGTTAAGGCTGTCTGACTTCAAGTGGAATTGTGAACCCTGAGAATTGGTTTAGATTTCTACCTTGAATCATTGTGATTGAGAAAGTGAATGGTAAAATATTACCATTCTCCCATTCCTTGTTGCAGAATGCAGTAGGTGACCCAACAGCTTGAATAAAGAGATCAAAGTTGGTTCCCCACAAAGTGAGTTCTTAAAGCTAGTCACATACCTCAGGAGGAGATTTGCTAGAATGATACTAGGGTTCTTTAGGGTTTGACTATTTCCTTAAGAAAGCTGCTTAAGACTGTAGTTCGTAGAACCATTATTATTTATTTACAGGTCTATGTACATCTCAGTAACTCTACATGAGTTTGGACTTCTCCCTCCATCCAGATCTCTGTTACTTGGTCATGTGACATTGCATCATAGTTACATCAGGTGCTTCTGATGTTAACCCTTTACCCTACATCACTAGCAAGTCTTCATCACAATTATTATATATCCTGCTACATCTCGCCCCCAAAGTCTCAGACATCACAGGGTTAGTTTCTGAGGTGCCTTGATCAATCTCCCTGATCTTGTTCTGATCTCATTCTGAGGTCAAGGGCTATCTGCACTCACTCTTCATTCGATGTGTGTTTCCTTCCCCTGGGTGGCTGTAGAGCTTTGTCTTGTTTCTTGTTCCTTGTCTCCATTTGCATCTGAATAGTAAGCCCAAGGTTCTATTGGCTTTCTTTCCAAGGATATCAAGGCTTTTTAGTTTCTTCTTATATTTCCTTCATCCATTTGATTCCATAAAATCTCAGCTGTGGAGCTCTATCTATTATTTTGCCTTCTTTCTGGTGGTCTCCTATCCATGCCCGCTCCCCGGGGTCTAGTAATTTTAAGTCTCGTGCCCGTGCCTGAAATTGAAGTTCTGAGTTTAATTGCATCTTTGTTGCCCCTCACAATTTTTAATTTTCTCATGATCATCTGGGATAATATTAGGTCGTAGTTTTTGTTGTAGAGCTGGAAGGTGTGTTCACAGCCATCTTCTTGTCAACAGTTCTGATGTTGAGAACTCATTTTATAGCGCTGAGGTTCTGTAACTAAGAAGGGCTAAGTTAATAACTTCATTCTTTCTCATCAATTCCTTGATTGTTCGAACTCCTCTTTCCGCATCTCCATTCAACTGAGGATATCTAAGTGAGCTAGTCACAGGCATAAAACCATATCCCTGTGCAAAGTTGCTGAAGAATTTGTTAGCAAACTGAGGACCATTGTCTGACACTACAATGTCTGGGATGCATGTGCCATGAAGATTGAATGGTTGCCTTTGCCGTGATGCTGTGCAATCTGTTCACTTCAATCTACCTGCAATAGTGGTTAATGACGATGATAAATACTTTGCCTTTAAACTCAAATAAATCCATTCCCAGGCACTCCCATGGCCTCAGTGGAAATGTGGAGGGTGCCAGCGGTTCACTCTGCTGTTGGCTATTCACTGCACGTGTAAGGCAATTCAGCTCTTCAATAGAATGAATAATACCTGGCCACCAGACTGACTGCTGGGCTCTTGCTCAGCATTTCATTATCCTCAAGTTCCCTTGATATAGTTTTGGACAATTTTGATTCAAAGTGTTTTAGAGAAGACTAGTCAGTCTTTAAAAACCAAGAAATCATCAATGATTGTGAGATGCTCTGTTCAAAGTATTGATGTAGTCCTGGGTTGTTTGGAGTATAATCTGGGCATCTGCTCTGGCAATACTCTTTTATTTAGGTGCATTCATCAACTTGCTGTTGTGCTTGCATAATCTCCTGTAGTTTCTTCTCAGTGGCTGGTACTTGTTTGATAATAAGTGAAGCATATGCTTCCACTTCCTCGATTAAATTCAAATCTTCCAGTTTGACTCTTTCCACTGGTATTCTTGATAGGATCTGTTGTCATCTCGTACTTCTCTTGAATGTACTCAGTCACTGTATCATATGCCATTAGTCTGAGTCTGAAACATTGAATTCTAGGTGGCATTTTTGCAATCTCTTTAAGGTTAAGAAGAGCAACCGAAGTCTTGCAGTTGGTTTCAATTATAAACCTTACTCCCATCACATAATCAGAGAACTTTTCACATGCCCATGTTCCTTTCTCAATGGTTGCATACCTTTATTAGTTTCTGTGAGTGATCTTCAGGCGTAATAAACTGGTTTTCTTTTTCCATCTTTTTGAACTTGAAACAAAATTATGCCCAAAGCTGCAGATAATGCGTCTGCTGCTACAGTGGTTGGAACTCAGGATCATAGTGCACTAGAATGTCAGGTGAAATTAAAAGATTCTTTATTTTGTCAAAAGCATTTTGCTGGCCCACATTCCAGCACCACTGCTGACCTTATCTCACCATCTGTCTCAACAGCTCATTGATTTCTGCAAGGTTTGGTAGGAATTTGCCTACTAGGTTAACCATCCCAAGGAATCTTTGCGACTCTGTGATGCTCCTGGGCTGTGGGAACTCTCCAATCACCTTAGTTTTCTGTGGGTCAGCTGTTATTCCTGAAATGTGCATGATATGCTCTAAGAAATTAATCACTGGCTTTGCGAATTCATATTTTCCATTCAGTGTCAAACCTGCTCCCTGGATTGCTCTCACTGTATGGTCATGTTTTTCTCTCGTTGGACCAGGTACAAGCATGTTATCCATATGGCATATTACTCCTTCCATACCTTCATGGGTCTGAGACATGGTCCTGTGGAATATCTCTGTTGCAGAAGCAATTCTGAATGGTAACCTATCAAAACAATAATGACAGAATGACAGAATGACAAAATCACAGTGCATAAGAGGCCCTTCAACCCATCGAGTCTGCATCGACATGTGAGAAACACCTGACCTACCTACCTAATCCCATTTACCAACACTTGGCCCATAGCCTTGAATGTTATGATGTGCCAAGTGCTCATCCAGGAACTTTTTAAAGGATGTGAGGCAACCCGCCTCCACCACCCTCCCAGGCAGTGCATTCTAGACCATCACCACCCTCTGGGTAAAAAAGTTTTTCCTCACAACACCCCTAAACCTCCTGCCCCTCACCTTGAACTTATGCCCCTGTGACTGACCCTTCAACTAAGGGAAACAGCTGTTCCCTATCCACACTGTCCATGCCCCTCATAAGCTTGTACACCTCAATCAGGTCACCCCTCAGTCTTCTCTGCTCCAACAAAAACAACCCAAGTCTATCCAATCTCTCTTCATGACTTAAATGTTTCATCCCAGGCAACATCCTGATGAATCTCCTCTGCACCCCGTCCAGTGCAATCACATCCATCCTATAATGTGGCAACCAGAATTGCACACAGTACTCCAGCATTGTAATACCACGACCAAATGGTATTACAAAAGTGGACAGCTATCTGGATTCTTTGTCAAGCGGCAACTGCCAAAGCCCATTGTTTGATTCTACTTTGGTGAATGGAGTACCTGTTGCTAATTTGGCAAGACCTCCATCCACTGATGTCTCTGGGTGGATCTCACGTTCCACTGATTTGTTTAGTTGTACCAAGTCAATTCAATTGAATTGAACCATTAGGCTTTGGTACTATGACAATTACAAAACACCACTCTGTTGGTATGTTTACTGGAGAGATAACGACCTGCAATAACATGTGTTCAGCCTTGCTCTTGACTTTGTCTAAGAGTTGGTGAGGGGCTTTCCTCTGTGTGAAGAGGCAAATTGGATAAGCATCAACTTGTGGGGTTACATGATATTCTGTCCTCAGCTTTCCTAAGCCTGAAAATAATGTTGGGAATTCATTCCTTAATATGTTATTGGACTGCTTATCAGCAATTTCATCAACCTTATAGATCAGCCTCAATTGTAAGCATGCTTTCCTGCTTAGTAATGATGACTCTTGCTTCTGTATGACATCCAATAAAGTTCAATCATCTTAATGGATGCAAAGATAAGAAAGTACAGAGGAAATTTATAAAAAAATATTGCCAAGGCTTGAAAATTGCAACCATGAGGATAGATTGGATAGGCTGGAGTTGCTTTCCTTAGAACAGAGGAGCTGAAGGGTAACCTAATTAAGGTGTACAAAATTATGAGAAGCCTAGATAGGGGAAACAAGAAAGACCTGTTTCCCCTAGCTAAGGGGCCAATTACCAGGGGGCATTGATTTAAGGTGATTGGTAGAAGGATCAGAGGGGGGCGTGAAGAAAAACTTTTCACCCAGAAGGTGGTGGGCATCTGGAATTGACTGCCTGAATTGGTGGTTGAGGCTGAAACACTCAACTGATTTAAAAGGCACCTGGATCTGCACCTGAAATGCTATAAACTGCAAGGCGACAGACCAGGTGCTGGAAAGTGGGGTTAAAATGAGCGCCTAATTCCTTTTTTTACTCTTTTTTGGTGGGCACAGACAGGGTGGCTGAATGGCCTCTTTCTGCACTGTAACTTTTCTTTGGTTCTATAGTTATATCTTAATCTTGCCAATTGTTGACCGATGACTTTGGGTGAAGTCCCTCCTGGACCTTGTAACTAGATAGATGATATATTTAAGCCACTTTGCTTCATCAGATAAGACTGAAACACCTGTGCCTGTATCTAATTTAAACCCTGTAGCGTGTCTGTCCACTTTTAGTTTAATGCTGCAGTCATTATTTTCTGTTTCATTAGTTCCCCTTTGGAAGGTTATTTAGGTTTTTTTTGTAGCTCTTCCACTTCTTGTGTTTGGTTTGGCCTTGTTATTGCCTCTTTCTTCTTGTGGGCTACTTGTGTTTTAGATCGGCAGATAATTTTATAGTGTCCTAAATTTACACAGTTGTGGCTCCCCCTGCTGGGCATTCTTTCCACTTGTGCAGTGTTTTCCTGCCACACCGGGAGCATTCCAAGATGGCAGTGGGCATGCTTTCTCCAATTTCACAGGCTTCTGAATTAATGCACTTTTTCTTTTCAGCCTCACTCGTTTTTAATGGATATCACTTTCTCCATGAATAACCTTTCTATTTTGCTTTGTGAGCTTGGTCTGTCGCGCGATTTGTATTGCCTTAGTAAGAGTTAGATCTGAAAGAGTTTAATCCAGGATCCTATCTACTATGTGATTGCATATTAATTCATCCCTCAGGATCCTGTAGTTACAATTTTCTGCTAGCCTACATAGGTCACTAATGAATGAATCCATGCATTCGCCAAGTTTTCATTTAAACTTATTAAATTTTGCTTGTTCAATTATTACATTTTTTTCAAATGCTGAAGTATGAATTGAATGCCTGGAGGACTTATCGTAAGGGCTGGAAGCCTCATTGACTCCGAGCCTTGCTATTACATAATCAGCAATTGCTCCAACAGCATATAGTAAAGTACTGACCTGATCCTCTTGGAAAATCTCTTTCCCCCATTGTTCCAGAGTTGAGCCTATTGTGAGACTTCAGTTCTTTGGAATGGTTCTGGGAGTGCCAGTGTAGACACCATGATTGTCCTAATCTTTAGATCTGTTACTGTTTCAATAGTTTGGATTGTAGATTCTGATCTGTGCCACTGCTGTCTGAACTCTGGGTCTGTGTCTCAGCTTGCATCTGCTGCATCCATGATGCTCTGAATTTTCAGGTCAGTCTTCAATCAATTTTCTTTTTTATCCTTCTTCCAAGGACCGGTGGATCTGTCAGGTCTAGGGGTGGCAGTGGTGCATGGTATTGTCACTGGACTAGTATTCCAGAGACCCAGGTCAATGCTCTGGGGACCCCGATTTGAATCCCACCACGACAGATGGTGAAATTTGAACCAATAAAACAAATCTGGAATTAAAAGTTTGATGATGACCATGAAACCATTGTTGATTGTCATAAAAACCCAGATGGTTCACTAAAGTCCCTTTAGAGAAGGAAATCTGATACCCTTGTCTGGACTGGCTTACATGTGACTCCAGATCCACAGCAATGTGGTTGACTTTTAAATACCCCCCAAACAAGGGCAATTAGGGATGGGAAATAAATGCTGGCCTAGGCACCGATGTCCACATTCCATGAATGAATAATAAACAAAATATTTTTTCTTGGGTCTTTTACTCACTTGTCCACTGCTAACAATGTTTCGTCTTGTGTTTGGTGTCTACATGGGGATATTTGGGGCTTGACTGTTTCTCTAAGAAAACTGCTTAAGGCTGTAGTTCACAATATCAGTATTATTAATTTATCTAGTTATTTATTTAAACATGTACATTTGAATAATTCTACACGAAGTTAGATTTCTCCTTCCCTCCAGACCTCTGTTACTTTGTCATGTGACATTGTATCAAGTTACGTCAGCATCAGGTGCTTCTGATATTAACCCTTTACAAGTTATGTGGGGTGACTTGAAAAACTGGGATTACTCTTGAATAGAGCAGACAATGTAAGGGGAGATTTAACAGAAATGTCCAAAATAAGGAGGGGTTAGAATAGATAGGGAGAAACTGTTTTCTCATGCAGGAGTGTTGGTGACCAGAGGCCGCAACTTTAAAATAATTGGTAAAAGGAACCAGAGAGAAGATTTTACAGCACGTTTTTATGATCTGCAACGTTACCTGAAAGGGTGGTGGAATAATAACTTTCCAAAGTAATTGGATATACACTCGAAAAGGAAAACAAAGTGTTGGACTATGAGGAAAGAACAATGGAGTGAGACTAATTGGATAGCTCTTTCTCGGTACAGACATGAAGGGCAAAATGGCATCTTTCTACGATTTACTTTTCTATGAAATAACTTACAAAATAGGAAGTAAAGATAAACAAGGAGAATAGGGAGATTATGAGGTACAATATTGCCACTTGATTGGCATGTCAACTATAAGACCATAAGACATTAAGACGTAGGAGCAGAGGTAGGCTATACGGCCCATCGAGTCTTCTCCACCATTCAATGTGATCATGGCTGATCTGATAATCCTCAACTCCACTTTCCTGCCTTTTCCCCATAACCCTTGATTCCCTTACTGATTAAAACCTAATGACCCAGCCTCTAAAATCCTCTGCGGCAAAGAATTTCACAGACTCACTACTCTCTGAGAGAAGAAATTCCTCCTCATCTCTGTTTTAAATGGGCGATTCCTTACTCTGACATTATGCCCTCTAGTCCTAGACTCTCCCACAAGGGGAAACGACCTCTCAACATCTGCCCTGTAAAGCCCCTTAAAAACCTTATATGCTTCATTAAGATCGCCTCTCATTCTTCTAAACTCCAATGAGTACAGGTCCAACCTACTCAACCCCTCCCTATAAAATAATCCCTCCCCACCCGGGATCAACCTAATGAATCTTCTCTGGACTACCTCCAATGCCAGTATATCTTTCCTTAGATAAGGGGACCAAAACTGTTCATGGTATTCTAGGTGTGGTCTAACTAGTCCTTGTACTCATAGGATGTGCTAGAATAGAATGCAGTACATAAGCCTACATGCAGATTGAGGATCCTCTTGATAGGTCAGATATCTAAGGCAGTGAGACACAATCATTGGGATAGCAATCTCAGCTTGACGACAGTTCAACTTCTCCAAGTTGGAGCCTAAACTGAGAAACCCGCTTGATGAATGGTCTTGTGTAATTATTTGCGAGAACCACATTCAGGAGTGTGTCCTCTAATTTAGGACAGAATATTTAAGGCTCTTCATAAAAAAACTCACTATCAATTCCCAGAACTCCATTACATAAGGGAATTAAACAACTTAAAAAAAAAGATTCCTGAAATATATCTTCGAATATTTATCTCTGGTTGCCAAAAAAAAAGCTTCAAACTGAATTATTATTTGGATCCCGGATACACTGGATGGGTCAGGAAAACAATAAGGGAAAAGGAACCGTTTTCTAGGAAGTAGTCAGGACAGCTTATTTCAGAATTCTCTCCTGGTCATTTAACAGAGATTTAACTACTTTATGATTTATTTTTCAGACTTTATATGGCAGCCATTTTATTACTTAGTACTTTGCAAAACATGTTGATGTATAATTCCAAAATGATCTTCCTGCATAAATGGCTTTTAGTTAATAGTTTCCCATTTTCTTTAATCAGATGGTCTGTTACATTGCAACCACATGAGGGGGAAGTGTTGGTGTAGTGATAATGTCACTGGACTAGTAACCCAGAGGCTTGGGCTAGGGCTAGGGCTAATGTTCTGGGGTGGGGGGCATAAGTTCAAATCCTACCACAGCAGCTGATAGAATTTAAATGCAATTAATATATTTTTTAAAAAATCTGAATCAAAAAGCCAGCCAGTCTTGGTAATAGTGACCATGAAACCATTGTTGTAAAAGCCCACCTGTGGTTCATTAATGCCCTTTTGGGAAGGAAATCTGCTGTCCTTACTTCATCTGGTCTACACGTTACTCCAGACCTTCTGAAATGACCTGGAAGCCACTCACTTGTATCAAACTGCCAAAAAGGAATGAAATTGGACAGACCACCTGGTATTAACCTTGGTACGGAAATGATAATTGCACTTTCCACCCTATCAACTCCGCAAAATCCTCCTTGTGACAAGGCCGGGAGAGCTGTTTCACAGACTGGTCAAACAATGGTCTGACATAGTCATACTCAACGAATAATACTTTAGACACCACCATCATCATCCCTGTGTATCCTGTTCCACCAGCAGGACAGACCACTACCATTTAGAAGGGCAGCAGATAGATGGGAACATCACCACCTGAAAGGTCCCCTCCAAGTCACTCACCATCCTGACTTTGAAATATAATGCCTTTCCTTCACTGTCGCTGGGTGAAAACCCTGGAACTCACTTCCTAACAGCACTATGGGTGTACCTACACCACATGGACTGCAGCTGTTCAAGAAGGCAGCTCACCACCACCTTCTCAAGGGCAACTAGGGATGGGCAATAAAGATAAAAACAAAAAAACTGCGGATGCTGGAAATCCAAAACAAAAACAGAATTACCTGGAAAAACTCAGCAGGTCTGGCAGCATCGGTGGAGAAGAAAAGAGTTGACGTTTTGAGTCCTCATGACCCTTCAACAGAACTAGTTGATGCTGCCAGACCTGCTGAGTTTTTCCAAGTAATTCTGTTTATGTGATGGGCAATAAATGCTGGCCTGGCCAGAGAAGCCTATATCCCATAAATGAATTTTTTTTAAAAATTGGACAGATTTCCATGAGGTGCTTTGTGTTGTAGTATGCCTTTAGGGGCTATCAGCATGACATTGCTAGAAGGGAAATATATCATGTGACCTAGTCTTAGTTTCATCTTTGCTTTGAGCAGAGTACACACATAGCCGAGGTGTCTTCAAGCTTTATACCTGTGTATAACTGTTCTCATGCGCCGAGTCCTAATAAATGAACCCACAATGTGTTTACTCAATCCCTTATGAGCCATTGGTGCCTCGTTTCTTGTAGAGTAAATAAGCCCAAGGATTATATCATTATAATAACATGACACTTTGGGTTATCAGCAGCAGCAGAACTGTAGTCAACCACAATCTGTAATCTCATGGCTCAGCATACGCCCTACTCTAGCATTACCATCAAGTCAGGGATAAACCTTGGTTCAATGAAGAACACAGGAAGGTATGCTAGGAGCAGCACCAGGCATACCTAAAAATGAGGTGTCAAACTGGTGAACTGACAATACAAGGACTACTTGCATGCCAAACAGCAGAAGCTGCATACGACAGTCAGACATAATGCTGAAAAAATACATTTTGTCAAAGCTTTTCACCTTGCACTCATCAGGACAATCGCTAGAATACAGATGTTAGTGGAAGCAACAACTTTATACGATATGAGAAGAGAGTGCTGAATGGTTGACAGATGGACGCTGATTGGTGGAGGTGTTGACCTGGAGACATCTGTATGGCAATGCCTCTACCAATCAGAGTCCGCTTGCCAACCAATCAGTACTCTCTTCTCATCCGTATAATGTTGTTGCTTCCACTGACATTGGTATTCTTGCGATTGCCCTGTTGAGTGCAAGACAAAAATCTTCGACAAAATGTTTAGCTCTATTCAAGTTCTGTACTTTCAAATGACTAGTCAGAGCTAAGTGATCCCACAACCAACAGATCAGATCTAAGTTCTGCAGTCCTGCCACATCCAGTTGTGAATATTGGCGGACAATTAAACAACTCACTGGAGAAGAAAGCTCCACAAATATTCCCAACCTTAATGATGCGGGAGCCCAGCACATCAGTGCAAAAGATAAGGCTGAAAGATTTGCAACCACCTGCAGCTAGAAGTGCTGAGTGGACGATTCATCATGGCCCCCTCCTGAGGTCCCCAGCATCACAGATTCCAGTCTTCAGCCAATTCGATTCACTCCATGTGATATCAAGAAAGGGCTGAAGGCACTGGATACTGCAAAGGCTATAGGCTGTGACAATATTCCAGGAATAGTACTGAAGACTTGTTCTCCAGAACTAGCTATACCCCTAGCCAAACTGTTCCAGTTCAGATACAACATTGGCATCTATCTGACAATGTGGAAAATTGCCAAGGTGTGTCCTATCCTCAAAAAGCAGGACAAAGTCAACTCGGCCACATGATGGAAGGGGTCGTTGACAGTGCTATATAGTGGCACTTACTCAGCAATAACCTACTCACTTATGCTTTAGGTTCCGCCAAGGCCACTCAGCCCCTGACCTCACTTGGTTCAAACATGGAACTCAAGAGGTGAGGTAAGAGTGACTGCCCTTGACATCAAGGCAGCCTTTGACCGAGTGTGGCATCAAGCAGCCCTAGCAAAACTGAAGTTAATGGGAATCGGGGGAAAACTCTCCACTGGTTGGAATTATACCTAGCACAAAAGAAGATGGTTGTGGTTATTGGAGGTCAATCATCTCAGTCCCAGGACATTGTTACAGTTGTTCAGGGTAGTGCCCTAGGCCTAATCATCTTCAGCTGCTTCATCAATGACCTTCCCTCCATCACAATATCAGATATGGAGATACTTGCTGATTACACAATGTTCAGCACCATTCACAACACCTCAGACACTGAAGCAGTCTATGTCCAATGCAAGAAGACCTGAATGGCTGATAAGTGGCAAGTAACATTCATGCCACACAAGTGTCAAGCAATGACCATCTCCAACAAAAGAGAATCAAACCATCTCCCCTTGACATTCAATGGCATTACCATTGCTGAAACCCATACTATCAACATCCTGGGGGTTACCATTGACTAGAAACTAAACTGGACTAACCATTTAAATACTGTGGCTATAAGAGCAGGTCAGAGGCTGGAAATTCTGCAGTGAGTAACTCACCTTCTGACTTGCCAAAGCCTGCCCACCATTTGTCATGCACAGGTCAGGAGTGTGATGGAAAACTCTTCACTTGCCTGGATGAATGCAGCTCCAACAACACTCAAGAGCCTCAAGAAAGCAATTTGCTGGATTGGAACCACACCCAGCACCTTAAGCATTCACTCGCTCCGTCACTGATGCAAAGTGGCAGCATTGTGTATCATCTACAATATGCTCTGCAGCAAGACATCTCCAACAGCACCTTCCAAACCCACAGCATCCACCACCTGAAAAGACAAGGGCAGAAGATGCTGTGGGAACAACTGCACCTGTAAGTTCCCCTCCAGGCCACACATCATCCTGAGTTGGAAATATATCACCGTTCCTTCACTGTCACCTGGTCAAAATCCTGGAATTCCCTCCCTAACAGCACCTACACCACATGGACTGCAGCAGTTCAAGAAGGCAGCTCACCACCACCTTCTTAAGGGCAATTTGGGATGAACAATAAATGCTGACCTAGCCAGTGTTGCTCACATCCCGTGAACCAAGAAATTAAAAAAATGTCATGGAACAGAATTATACAACAACAACAATGACAATGAAAACAACTATTTATACACCACCTTTACTGTAATGAAAGATTCCAAGGTGCTTCACACGAGCATTATTAAACAAAGTATGACACTAAGCTAGGTAAGGAGATAATAAGTCAGGTGAGCAAAAGCTTGGTCAAAGTTACAGATTTTCAGAAGTGTCTTAAAGGAGGAAAGCAAGGATTGAGGGGCTGGGAGAAAATTCCAGAGCTTAGGGCCTAGTCAACTGAAGGCACAGCCACCAGTGGTGAAACAAATACAATTGGGAATGTACATGAGGCCAGCATTAGAGGAAAACAGACATCTTGGAGGGTTATGGGTTTGGAGGAGATTACAGAGATCGGGAATGGAAAATTCATGGAGGAATTTGAAAACAAGAGTGAGAGGTAGCAAGCACAGGGCTGATAGGGGAAAGGGACTTGTTGTGGGTTAAGACAAGGGCAGCAGAATTTTGGATTAATTTACTTATGGAGGATAGGATGTTGGAGACCAGCCAGGAGTGCACTAGAATAATCGAGTTTGGAGGTAACTAAGGCATGGAGGAAGGTTTCAGCCACAGGTGAGCTGAGGTAGAGAGTAAAGTTGAGCGCTGTTATGGAGATGGAAATAGGTTGTCTTAGTGATGGCATGAATATGAGTTTGGAAGTTCATCTCAGGATCAAATGTAACACCAAGGTTGTGAACAGACTGGATTAATCTCAGATTGTTGCCAGAATTATCCAGACAAGAAGCGTGTGTGTGCATTAGTTGTCTCTGCCTAGCGATGTATCATGAGTAGCCATGGCCTCTCAGAGTCTGCCAGGTTGCCTTTGGAAGTGGCAGATATTTTGATGATTTTCATTTCCTGTCATTGGCCACAGATTTTCCTGCTCCTCCCACTCCATTATGGGGGAGTAGCTTAACTGTGGTGCGGAGGGAGTGGAGGAGTTTCCACCATTCAGGTGATAAGCATTCAGGGCCTGTGGATCTTTGTGACCACCTTTGCATATGTCAGTAAGTGGTGTGTAAAACTTCATATCAGTAGTGGTAAAAGTGAAACTGGTTAGCAGCTGCAGCCTGGTGTAGTATTGATACCTCCAGATCACGAAGATTCCAGATTTCATCCATCAAGTTGTTGGCACAAGAGTGGTCTTACAATTGACTTCAAAATCAAGCCAATTGCTCATCACTCTCTAGCCATTCCTGAAGAAAGATGAGCTTGGAAGAAGGACAGGGTTGGGGTGCACTATGTTACGATAGCTTCACTGTCCAAATTCACTCTTGGAGAATAGCTATTTTGTTGAGGTACCAATTAGATATGGGCAATAAATGCTGGTCTTACCAGGGATGTTCACATTTAATGAACAAATAGAAAAAAGTCTGAAGTGCCCATGGAATATTATGCATTTATGAGTCAGCATCTTCGTACAAGCAGCGGAGATAATTGGATCTTTCTTTTTTGCTGTTGTATTTTGTTTATCTAATTCTGAATTAGAATCTAATTCCAAGCAAAGTGGAAATTCATGGTGACTAACTGAGTTGTTTAGAACAGTTAGCCTTGAAAATGAAATGATCTTATCAGTGGTTTGCAATGGGCTTCTCAGTATCAGGGCTTTTATTCCAAGTTGAACAGTTTGTTTTCCAGGAATCTGAAGGTTCATTCTGTGTTCACTGGGAATGTGGGGGTGTGAATGTGCAAGGGAGGGTAAGTTTGCAGTTAGAGAGTTGCCGACATCTGTTGATCATATTAAAGCACAAACTATCACAGAAAGGGGCGTTGGAATTAAATCATCTAACCTCAACGAACATTATATATTTATAATGTTAATGCACTGTTGGATTGGTTGGCTCCATCCACGTTCTGAGCCGTGACCAAAGTTTCAACCCCTAGTTTAGTTAACTGAGATAGACCGTCAATGACTGCCAGTTGTCTCAATTTTAAAGTTCTCATCTTTGTTTTCAAATCTCTCTGCAACCTTGTCCCTCGTTATCTATGTAGTTTCCTTTAGCCCTATTACTCTCTGAGGTTTCCATGCTCATCCAGTTCTGGCCTCTTCAGCAACCCGAAGGCTGTGCTTTCAGCTGCCTAAGCCCTAAACTCCAGAATTCCCACTCTAAGTCTCTCTGCCTCTCTATCTCTCTCTCCTCCTTTAAGACACTCCTTTACACTTACCTGTTTGACCAAGCTTATCTCCTTGTGTGGCTCAATGTCAAATTTAGTTTGATAACATTCTGGTGAAAGTGCCTTGGTGCATTTTACTAAATTAAAGGGATGATAAATATAAGTTATTGTTGCATCTTGATCTGTCCATGCTAGTAGTGAACTGTATGGAAATGGCATGCCCTATCTTTGTTGATAAGGGGCAAGGAGGTGGGAAAATTATTAATTATACCTGGTTGCTTTCATGGTCTCCAGACAGATGATTGTGATCCATATGCTCCCTGTTATTCTGACCTAGCGGCCAAGGGAGGGTATGTTGTATGAAGTTAAGAAGGGAGAAATAGGAAAAAACTAAATGATAATAATCTATATCTATCTACAAATGGACTTTTCTAATTAAACAAATAACATACCCAAAATTTTAATAAAATCGTCCCATTTATGAATGCAATGCTTTCATTAAACAAGCAATTTATAGAACAATTAAATAACAGACTGTAGCATCAACAATTACTTTAATTTCCAAATTGTCCTGAATAGTCTGTGTTCTATACTAAACATACCAACTATCTAGTGTTTTGGTTACTCTATCTTGTTTTCTTGGTTCTGTACTTTCAAACTGAACAACTCTCCAAGGTATTAGGCCAAGTGGCCTAATTCTTTCTCCCTTATTATCTCTTCTTTTCCACACACTATCTTTGCTGTGTAACCTGGACTCTTTCCACTTACTAAAGATAGAATATCTTTATCCCAACCCATCATGCAGTTCAGTAACAATGATGTCACAAATGGCTTTCTGACTAGTTAACAAGTTTTATTTCAGTTCCCAGAAAAAGTGCAAAGCACAGTGTAACATTTTCTAACACATACTAACAAAACACTCCATCAACCCCAAAACACTAGCACACTCTGTAATACCAACCTCCAGCCAGTTTAAAATTATAATTATATCGTGGCGAAAGCTAAATTGTTGCAGCCCTAAGGATATTTTTAAAAGAGTTCAGAGAGTTCTCGCCAGCCCATTCACCTTCAACATCTTCATCAATGATCTCTTCCTCAATCGTAAGTAAAATCTTTGGCAAATTGAGGTTAGACAGCAACAACACTCAAGAACATGTAGCCAGTTAGGGAAGAGGAGTTTAGTTGATGAGCACCTCTGCCACTGAATGCAATGTGCACCTCCTCTGTCACTAGCATAACATGCTGATGATGCACTGCAACAACTCACTAAGCTCACTTCAATCCCACCCTGCAACCTCTACCATTGGTCAGGACAAGAGCAACAATGAGATGGCAACACTGACTCCAAGCTCCCCTCCAAGTCAAATATCATCCTGATTTGGACATGTGTTGCCGTTCCTTCATCATTGCAGGGCTAAGAGCCTGGCATTCCCTCAATAACACTGTCATGTGAGTGCATTCAGCACATGGACCTGTTCAAAAAGAAGGGTCCCCACCAGTAACTGGTGGTGGACAATAAATGTGACCACGCCAACATTGCAAGTGTAAAAGATCCACGTCAAGCAGCTGGCAGAAGCTGATTGGCTCAACATCTCAATATGTAGGGAAAATATATAATTTTTAAAAATAGAAAGGAATGTTAAAATTAACGTAAATGCCTGAAATTGCAACAGAATTTATTATTATTATCATTTCTGCCTTATTTGTTCCTGTTGGGGTCTGATTTATCCATATTATTCTATAGTTTGTACAGCTAAGTTTAGGGATCAGCTTGGTCCCTTGTGTTATGTGGATAGCTTAGACCAATAAGCAATGTTGCAGTTAAAATGTTTTACTTTAACCAATTTGAATTTTTTCATGATTATATTATACGAATGATTCCATTCTGGAAAATAAACCATCCTGATTCAAGACATTATGTCAAATATAGATCACCCTTTCTAATATTTGCCTGTGAACTGACATGCAAACATTCTTGATTAGTCTTGACAAGGGAATCCAAACTAGATTACTTGTTGACTCAGAGATGACTCAAAAAAGCACGAAGGAATATTAATTGCAGTACGCACTAGTTAAAAATGTGCAGTGAGCAGCAGTAATGATTTAGATAAGATCTGTGGTTAGGCACTGCTTCATTTTCTAATCTCGAGATAATCTTTGTCTAAGAGAATGATCAAGGCAATGAAATAAAAATTGCTGGAAAAACTCAGCAGGTCTTGCAGCATCTGTGGAGATAAAAAGACTTAACGTTTCGAATCCGTATGAGTCTTCTTCAGAACTAAAGAGAAGTAAAAATGTGGTGAAATATATACTGTTTAAGGGGGGGGTTGGAACAGGTGGAGCTGGATAGAGGGCCAGTGATAGGTGGAGGCAAAGGGGAGATTGCAAAAGATGTCATAAACAAAAGGTCGAAGTGGTGTTGATGGTGGTGATACTGGCTAAAGGAGGTGCTAATGGTGACATTAAGAGTAGAAAGCAGGATGAACAAATGACAGATGGCCCTACTGGGGGTGGGGTGGGGTGGGGGGAGGGGACAGTGTGGGCGAAAGGTTCAAAATAGGCTAAAAGGTGGGGATAAAACAATGAATGGAAATAAATTTTAAAAATAATAATAATAGAAATAGGTGGGAAAAAAATATATAAAAATTTAAAAATAAATATTTGAAAAAAAGGGATCAATAAGGGATGAGGATGGAGGAGAGAGTTCATGATCTGAAGCTGTTGAACTCAATGTTAAGTCTGGAAGGCTGTAAAATGCCTAATCAGAAGATGAGGTGCTGTTCCTCCAGTTTGCGTTGATCTTCACTGGAACAATGCGGCAGGCCTGCGCTGTGGGCATGAGAGCAGGGTGGTGTGTTGAAATGGCAAGGAAGGCGTGCGTCATGCTTGCGGACAGATCGAAGGTGTTCCGCAAAGTGGCCACCCAATCTGCGTTTGGTCTCTCTAATGTAGAGGAAACTGCATTGGGAGCAGCAGTAGACTAAATTGAGGGAAGCGCAAGTGATGCGCTGCTTCACTTGAAAGGTGTGTTTGGGCCCTTGGACAGTGAGGAGGGGGGAAGTAAAGGGGCAGGTGTTGCACCTTCTGCAATTGCACGGGAAGGTGCCGTGGGAGGAGGTTGAGGCGTTGGGGGTGATGGAGGAGTAGACCAGGGTCCACTCTGGTCCGGTGGACTAGCTTTCCAGCATCTACGGTATTTCGCTTTTATCTTAAGGCAATGAAATAGTTTGGCTCATCAGTTTGATGATCCTGCTAAGAAGCTTTTATTGATAACAAAATATAAAAGGTGTTTCCCTGCTGGCAGTAGGAGTTAAAAAAGAAGCATTGCCAGACTCCTGGAAATGGCAGAGATACTTCTAAAGCAAGCCAATGGAAAGCGATCCCTGGGCAATACTGTCAATGGTGTATACTAAATTGATAATGAATGCATGCTGGGATTAGTTAGGGTGTGAGGTGCCGATCTAATAACCAAGGACATTAATCACAAATTAATGCGCACCTTCCTGTTTATTGTGAGTTAAATTAATTACATTTCCTAATGAAAAATGCATTGCATTTACATCAGCATTAGCAGCGCTGACCAAGTATCTCTGGGCTATCACAGATTACTGAGGTCCCATTGCTGCTTCCCTTGTAGAACTTATTGACAGCAGAACTAGATACCACATTAGCTGCTACTAGATGCATAGGCAGCAACTTGTTTTATAGATAATAGTTCTCTGATTAATTAAATGTTTAGACTAACTTCTATTGAACAATGATCAGGATATCCTTGACAAACTGAGATTAGGTGGCAAGTAAGGGTGAAAAGCCAAGAATTTGTTTTCTGAGGAGGAACTTCTGTTTAGGATGACATCAATTCACCAGGCATAACCTAACTGATCAATTAAAAATGTTAATTAACTGCAAGTCAAAATACAATCTTATCTCTGTGCAGGTGTGCAAGCCAGTACAGAATTGGTACAGCTCTCGGTACAGATCTGATAAAGTTATTTCAATGTTGTTCCACAGCCTGTTGTTGGCATCTCTTGTGATTAACAAAATAAACACTTCAATCTATTTCAAATCTTTTGTTTAATAATGTCAGTGCACCAGCTGAGAAGTAATTATCCCAATGATCCAGGGTTTGTTGGCAACATTGCTTGGTTCACTTTGTGTTCTGCAGTTTAATGGGTAGCCTAATGGATAACAGGCTGAGTGATGAAGCATCCAATAACAGGTGGCACTACTAACACTGCCATGTCTGAGTGCAGACGGTACCCCATCTTGCACAAGCAGTACCTAGTCTTATCCTATATCTTGTTTTTGAACTGGTAGAAATGGCCTTTCCGACCATAAAAACCTACAGCCCTATCCTCTATCCAACTATCAAAGATTCCATGGACAGTGCCCATATCCAATGTGTGGATGTGAACCTATTTCTGATAGTCTGTTCATCATGTGATTGCCCCAGTGCAAAAACAAGGCAGGTGACAAATATTCAAGCTTAAATGCATTTTGCCTGGTGCTTCTGACATTGATGCATGCATGAATAAACATATATGCACACACATACAAATATATAGTGATACAGTCATTTGAGCATCAGCATTTGGTAAGTGTAGCACGTTTGGGAGCAGCAGATGACTTTGACCCAAGGTTCCCAAAGTGTTCTGCCACTGGGGTTTTTCCTCAACACATGTCTGGATTTGTTGCAGACTAATTGTTAGAATTATTGACTAATCATGGCAATCAATCTCTATTATTGCTGTATCCAAATGGTAGAAGGCAAACTAGGTGAACCTCATTCTTTCTTTGTTATACAATTCCTATGTTCCTACAAGTACATGGACAGGCATACACACACGAGTGTATATATATATGCATATGCATACAAACATATATAATTACAGACATCAAAGACAATTATACATTTATTTTTATGTTGTGGAGCTGTTTCAAATAGAAGCTAGTTATTTGAGAGATTGTCCTTGCTTACGTTCATTCTACTTAGTTTGTGAAAAGTTTAACGAAGTCAGTGGTAGATGTTATTAAGAGTCACATATTTTAACAGCATGCAGTCATAGCTTGTCAGTAAATTTTCAAATTTTCATTTATTGAAGTGTTACCATCGCCGTAGAGACAGATAACTATTAAAAAGAAATTTGAACTTCCAGTTAATAGCTGAAAGAGTGACAAAACAAAGTTTCACATTTTAAGATGTTTACTGTAACATAAGACTAAAAGCTATATTGACTAAACACCATCTTCATAGGCAACTTATACTTTAAGCCACGGAACAGAATACCTCTCTTATTTTCAGCACAACCAAAAAAAATCACAGTTCACAGACAGATGTTACACTGACATTCAAGTAGACATTCAATTCCCTGAGATCAGCCCAAAGTAATTCTTAGCTCCTGAGGGTTTACTTCTGTTCTTTTCCTTTCTCAGCCTAGTAACTTCCAAATGCAGAATTGTCCTTTATAGTGAGAGTATTATTGGAGATCCTCCTTCTATCATAAGCTAGGAGAGCCTTCCAGCTTTGTTTTAACTCCTCATGAATTTGTCTTTTTCAACCTGAACATGAGCTTCCACCCACATTTCAGCATGGTAAACCATAGAGACTTTTGGCCTTGAGTTGCTCACTCTCTTCTGGCAGACTAATTCACCTGTCTGTGATATTCAGTGCTAATTTAGGAAAGCCTGTAACTCAATATTACAATAACTTCTTCTGTACTTTTCTCATCTCAAAGCCTATCACCATGGCAACATGAATCACATGGACCTTGTATCCAGGTAGAGGTGCTAATTAGCTTGAGATTATCTTTGAGACCCCAACTCTCTTTCATTTTAGATGTAAATGGACAGTTTAAAGCACAACTCTTTACACCCCAATATTGTCATCTTCTGGGACTTTGAAGGCTCAGAGGCTATTCACTATTAGCACACAGGCTGCTGCCATTGTCTGCAGGGGTAAACACCTTGCACCTTCTTCCCAGTAAATATAGAAACGTAAAAATTAGGAGCAGGAGTAGGCCATTCAGCCCTTCAAGCCTGCTCCGCCATTCATTATGAACATGGCTGATCATCCAACTCAATAGACTGCTCCCACTTTCTCTCCATATCCTTTGATCCCTTTCACCCAAGAGCTACAATGTTTTGGCCTCAACTACTTTCTGTGTAATGAATTCCACAGGCTCACCACTCTCTAGGTGAAGAAATTTCTCCTTATCTCAGTCCTAAATGGCCCACCCCATATCCTCAGATTGTGACCCCTGGCTCTGGACTCGCCCACCATCGGGAATATCCTTCCTGCATCTACCCTTTCTAGTCCTGTTAGAATTTTATAGGTTTCTATGAGATCCCCCCTCATTCTTCTGAACTCCAGCGAATATAATCCTTATCGACTCAATCTCTCCTCATATGTCAGTCCCACTATCCCAGGAATCAGTTGGGTAAACCTTCGCTGCACTCCCTCTATAGCAAGAACATCCTTCCCCAAATAAGGAGACCAAAACGGCACACAATATTCCAGGTGTGGTCTCACCAAGGCCCTGTACAATTGCAGCAAGACATCCCTGTTCCTGTACACGAATCCTTTGGCTATGAAGGCCAACATACCATTTACCTTCTTTACCGCCTGCTGTACCTGCATGCTTACTTTCAGTAACTGGTGTACAAGGACACCCAGGTCTAGTTGCACATTCTCCTCTCTCAATTTATAGCCATTCAGATAATGATCTGCCTTCCTGTTTTTGCTACCAAAACAATCCTTTAATCTCTAACAATCAAACCACCCAGACTTGCCATCAGGCAGTTTTCAGAACAGGTCGCATGATCGCTTTCATTTTACCCTAAATGAAAGACAAAGTCCCAAAACGTAGCAATCTTACAAAACTCAGAATTGTAACTCAAGTCTTAATGCAAACAGTACTAGGTTGGTAGCGTGCAGAATAAATGTCGCTTGGCACTGACGAATCTACACTTCTTATGAGGAGCCCTTCCTGTGTGCATGTGATAGATCTGTATGTGGAGACTAAAACATGCTAAAGCCAGAGGCCATTGCGAGTATTTTCAACTGAAATTCGTAAGTGCCAGAGAAAGTCATTAATCACCTATTTGCTGTTGAGTGAGAGAGAATGCCTTTGCTGCTTGAGAACAGAACAATGTTGCTCGTTGTGACAGGAGACTTAAAAAATAGTCCAGCTGTGTTTACTGAAACGCTTCTTTTTTTTGTCCTTTTATGATGTATTGTGGGTTTAGTGAGAATACAGGGTTTTTTTCATTATGCATTATTAATGACCAAGAGATTTATAGTTACTCAAGAGCTCTCTGATGCACATTCTCAGCACAAGACTCAAATGATTTGGTTTTTATTAATATAACTACCATTGTCAAGAACTCTCACCTGATGTTATGATAATCAGCTCCTACAATAGGAACTCTTTTGATAACTGAGAGTTTCTATGCCTTTGTTATGCTGAAGCGACCAATAGATCATATGTGGAACCTTAGCATCTTTTTTCCAACTGTCTCCAAAACATCTCATGCAGAAGGTTTTCTGGAGCCTTTGTCTCTGGCAACCATCTTCATACAACTGCATCAAATAACAATGATAGTTTACGTTTATATGATAACTTTAACATAGATAAAAAAAATGTCCTGAGGCCACTTCACAGAGGTGTGAAGAAAATTGGATGCGGTCAAAGAAAGAAAGCTTAGGAGGGTTTTAAAGGAAGAGAGAAAGTTGGATTGGTTGAAGGGGGATCTAGGGGTGGAAATCCTAAGGTGGCTGAAGAAGGGATCACCATGGTGGGGTGTGGAATGCATAAGAAGCTGGGATCAGAGAAAGAGATGGTAAGTCAGAGACGGCAGAGGCATGAGCTAGAGGCTAAAGACAGATACAGAGATAGGAGAGGATAAATACAAGGGTAAAACTTGGTAAGTTAAGGAGTCAAAGGACCAAGAACCAATGTAGAGGAAAGAGTGGGTTGATAGGTGAATGGGTTTTGTGTGGTTTAGTACACAAGCAGCAAAGTTATGGATAAACGGAAATAATTTAAATGGTACAAATGCCAATTTCAGAACAATGCCTGCTAAGAATATGTTGCAGCTAGAAGCTATACTGTGAACTCTGCATCACTGTCTGATCTTAAAATGTGGTTTTGTACATGGACACTCCATACATAGTACTCAGCTTACCAGAGTCGGAATACAATTAATTCTTAGTGTTAAAGAAAGATTCATCAATACAGTTGGTTCTTTGCCAACATTGAAACTGAAGTTGCAGAAATCGCACAGCAGCCAGTTCCTCACATCACTGAGAGAGTTTTAAAGTTGGTTTCAGAGTGAGTGCAGTTATACTGCAGCTGGTGCAAAGCCAAAAACAATGTGAGATTAATTCTTGGAAATGTTTATGGTTTGTACCCAGGATGAGAACGGGGGTGTTTGTCAATCTGAAAGCTTCAGAATTCTCTTTCTCCGAATCCCATCAATTCTCAATTGTACCACAGATGTTGCAGGACCATTTGATCGCAACATGCGAGACTGAACCGAGAGGCCTGAGCTTCAGTTTTTCACAGTTTTTATGAAATAGAGGGAGGTCAGCTCGAGAAAGCCATGGGTGCATGTACTCAAGTTGCTGACCTCCGCCCTTCTTTGCACCCACCCCCCCCATCGCTCCCTCCTGTCTCTGAGGTCTTACAATACCAATGCATGGGTGATGAATGGTGGAGTTTAGGAATGCATCTTCCAGGAACTGGTTTCTGCTGCAAAAATACATTCATAATGGATGGTGGCAACAAGGAAGTGTGAAAGAAGACCAGTTTCTTTAGTTCTGATCTGTACATGGGTCAACTGAGGTGTCAAATGCCACATTAAAATAACATTACGATGAAGAGGGCAATTAATTTGAAACATACTTATTTGAGGTACTTCAATGTTGAAGAAGACATCCAAAACTGTTCCTCATTGTAAAGCAAATGAAATTCTTGGGTACAATACTTTTCTCAGTACTTTCATTTCTTAACTCTTTCCATTGGACACCCAGGGTTGATTTGAATCCCACATACAATTGCAAAAAGTGAATTTGACTTCAAGTATTTACTTCTATATATATCTTGTTGATTTCTCTCATTTTAAAAACATTTTTACCCAATGCCAAAGTTTAACTGCTGCATTTTTACTATTCGTTGACCATTTAGTCTGGATGTAAAATGAACTGTCAGCTGTCTCAGATTTCTTTTCTTAGCTATGTTAGTGTCATTGTGATTTGGAGAATACGCCTCAGTGAATTACATAGAATAGAAATATCTCTGTCAGTCACACAGAAGATACTGGAAAAGGGGTATCTCACAATGAGCTATAAATATGTATACAGAAATCAAGAGTTCTTCAGGGAATAATGAAATCAGGATATCTTATTGTGAGTTACAGAGAGTACTCAAATTTGGATATCCCTCTTTGAACCATGCAGAGAATATAGAATTTGGGATATCTCAGTGAATTATAAAGGGAATAGGGGTATTGAGATACATTTCTGAGTTATAAAGAGCACAGAGAACTGGGTTATGTGAGATATAAAGCAAATTTGAGAATCAGATCATCACCCAATGAGTTTTACATAGATTAGCCAAATCCACCTATCTCTCAGTGAACTATAGAATATATGTGTGAATGGGATACTTCAGTTAATTATGCAGAAGATATTGGATACTTTTTACTGATTTATAAAGAGGATACAGGAACAGTGATATATCTCAAGGAAGTTATATGGAATGTATAAGAATCAAGAAGGCTCAATAAGTTTATTTTTTATTCATTCACGGTATGTGGGCTTTGCTGGCTGGACCAGCATTTATTGCCCATCCCTAGTTGCCCTTGAGAAGATGGTGATGAGCTGCCTTTGTGAACTGCTGCAGTCCATGTGGTGTAGGGACACCCACAGCGCTGTCAAGAAGGGGGTTCCAGGATTTTGCCCCAGTGACACTGAAGGAACGGCGATATATTTCCAAGTCAGGATGGTGAGTGACTTGGTGAAGAACTTGCAGGTGGTGGTGTTCCATCTGTCTGCTGCTCTTGTCCTTCTAGATGGTAGTGGTCGTGGGTTTGGAAGGTATTGTCGAAGGAGCATTAGAGAATTCCTGGAGTGCATCTTGTAGATGGTACACACTGCTGCTACTGTGCATCGGTGGTGGAGGGAGTGAATGTTTGTGCTTGGGGTGCCAATCAAGTGGGCTGCTTTGACCTGGATGGTGTCAAGCTCCTTGAGAGTTGTGGGAGCTGCACTCTTCCAGACAAGTGGGGAGTATTCCATCACACTCCTAATTTGTTCCTTGTAGATCGTGGACAGGTTTTGGGGAGTCAGGAGGTGAGTTACTCATCACAGGATCCATAGCCTCTTGACCTGGTCTTGTATTTATATGGTTAGTCCTGTTCAGGTTCTGGTCAATGGTAGCCCCCTGGATGTTGATAGTGGGGGATTCAGTTATGGTAATGCAAATGAATGTCAACGGGCAATAGTTAGATTACCCCTTTTGGAGATGGTCATTGTCTGGCACTTGTGTAGTGCAAATGCTACTAGCCACTTGTCAGCCCAAGCCTGGATACTGTCCAGGTCTTGCTGCATTTGGACATGGACTGCTTCAGTATCTGAGGAGTCATGAATGGTGCTGACCATTGTGCAATCATCAGCGAACATTCCCATTTTTGACCTTATGATGGAAGGAAGGTCATTGAAGCAACTGAAGTTGGCTGGGCTGAGCTCACTACCCTGAGGAACTCCTGCAGTGATGTTCTGGAGTGGAGATGATTGACCTCCAACAACCACTACCATATTCCTTTGTGCTAGGTATGACTCAATCAGTGGAGAAATTTCCCCCTGATTCCCATTAACTCCGGTTTTGCTAGGGCTCCTTGATGCCACACTCGACCTTGATGTCAAGGGCAGTCAATCTCACCTCAGCTCAGGAGTTCAGCTCTTTCATCCATGTTTGAACCAAGGCTGCTATGAGTTCAGGAGCTGAGTGGCCCTGGCGGGACCCGAATGTAGTGTCAGTGAGCAGGTTATTGCTAAGCAAGTCCCGCTTGATAGCTCTGTTGATGACCCCTTCCATTATTTACTGATGATGGAGAGTAGACTGATGGGGTGGTAACTGGCCGGGTTGGATTTGCCCTGCTTTTTGTGTACAGGACATAACTTTCCATATTACCGGGTAGATGCCAATGTTACAGCTGTACTGGAACAGCTTGGCTAGGGGTCCGGCAAGTTCTGGAGCAGAAGTCTTCAGTCCATTGCCAGAATATTGTCAGGGTCCATAGCCTTTGCAGTATCCAGTGCCTTCAGCCATTTCTTGATGTCACATGGAGTGAATTGAATTGGCTGGAGACTGGCACTTGTAATGCTGGGGAACTCTGACGGAGGCCGAGATGGACCATCCATGAGGTACTTCTGACTGAAGATTGTGGCAAATGCTTCAGCCTCATCTCTTGCACTGATGTGCTGAGTTCCCCATCATTGAGGATGGGGATATTTATAGAGCCTCCTCCTCCAGTGAGTTGTTTAATTGTCCATCACCATTCACAACTAGATGTGGCAGGACTGCAGAGTTTAGATCCGATCCATTGGTTGTGGGATTGCTTAGCTCTATCACTTGCTGCTTACGCTGTTTGGCATGCAAGTGGTCCTATTTTGTAGCTTCAACAGGTTTACACCTCATTTTTAGTTATGCCTGGTGTTGCGCCTTCCATGCCCTCCTGCACTCTTCATTGAACCAGGGTTGATTCTCTGGCTTGATGGTGTTGGGAGAGTGGGGGATATGCCAGGCGAGATTGTTTTCAAGCACAATTCTGCTGCCGCTAATGGCCCACAACGCCTCATGGGTGCCCAGTCTTGAGTTGTTTTTCCCACTTGTTGGTTCCCTCACCACCTGCCGCAGACCCAGTCTAGCAGCTATGTCCTTTTGGACTCAGCAAGTAGTGGTGCTACCGAGCCACTCTTGGTGATGGACATGGAAGTCCCCCACCAGAGTACATTCTGAATCCTTGCCACCCTCAGTACTTCCTCCAAGCGGTGTTCAACATGGAGGAGCACTGATTCATCAGCTGTGGGAGAGCAGTACATGGTAATAAGCCGGAGGTTTCCTTGCCCATGTTTGACCTGATGCCATGAGACATCATGGGGTCCAGAGTCAATGTGGTGGACTCTCAGGGCAACTCCCTCCTGACTGTGTACCACTGTGCCTCCACCTCTGCTGGGTCTGTCCTGCTGGTGGGACAGGGACGGTGATGGTGGTGTCTGGGACATTATCTGTAAGGTATGATTCCGTGAGGATGACTATGTCAGGCTTTGCTTGACGAGTCTGTGAGAAAGCTCTCCCAGTTTTAGCACCAGCCCCCAGATGTTAGTAAGGAGGACTTTGCAGGATCAACAGAGCTGAGTTTGCTGTTGTCGTTTCCGGTGCTGGGTCATCTGTCCAGTTTCATTCCTTTTTTGAGACTTTGAAGCAGTTTGGTACAACTGAGTTGCTTGCTGGATGATTTCAGAGGGCATTTAAGAGTCAACCACATTGCTGTGGGGAGCACATGTAAGTCAGACCAGGTAGGTAAGGACAACAGATTTTCTTTCCTGAAGGGCATTAGTGAACCAGACAGGTTTTTATATAGAACAATCGACAATGGTTTCCTGGTCATCATAAGACTTTTAATTCCAGATTTTTATTGAATTCCAATTTCACCATTTGCCATGACAGGATTTGAACCCCTGTCCCCAGAGCATTACCCTGGGACTCTGAATTACTAGTCCACTAGAGTATGGTTCATATGATGCAGTTTGCTTTATAGAAACTATCACACTTCTTGGTGAGTTATGCAATGGATACTGCTAGGAAGTTATCAGTAAGGCAGTGGATGGTTATAGGTAATTTACAAGACAGTGATCCAATTTTGGGCTTCACCAGAATCATAATGGCAAAGTTTGACTGCTTTGTATTCATCATCTGATCCCAAAGACTGCAATATGGTCTTGTGATTCAATGAGAAGTATCAAGTCTTATTAAATAATATTGATTTTATTTTGAATTTTTCTTGTGATCTATATGTTTTCAACTTTGATCTGTGCACATGTTATTTCCATGGCTGTTGAGTGTATGATAGTGCAGAAATGTCACAGGATGGCAGATATTCTATAGAAGGCACATTCGCCTCGTGAAGTAAGACCCTCAAAGAAATTAGTTTTGTGGCGAAGGAAGAATATGTGTTTTGTCACGGATGATCTAAAGGAGAAGTTTAGTGGAAAGAATGGTGTTATATTCGGCTTGAATCTGAACCTGAAATCTCAAAGTGAAACTTTATAGTTTAGCACTTTTTTCCAGCTCTGATGGCCATTGATCTGAAAAGATATCTCTGTTTCCATCTCCACAGATCCTGTCAGATCTGTTGAGTAATTCCAGCATTTTATGTTTTAGTTCAGATTACCAACATGTCTAGTATTTTGCTTTTGCATCATATTTGGCCTGGTTTATGTCTGGTGCTAAAATATTCCGTGTGTTTGCTATCCCTAAGGTCTGTCTTGGCTCATGGATCTGTCCTCACCTTACTGCAGCTTTAAAGCCTGATACTGCCACTTGTATTCCTACACCCCCCACCCCCACCCCATCATTATTTTAACATAAATGGGAATTAAACACTACATTTTCAAACAATGGCACTTCATTACAACATCTTTTGCTAGAAAGATATTTAAAGGTACTTATAATTTATTGGTCTGTATATGGTGATTTTCTAGTGATCTATATCTAAGATGGCTGGTCACTACTTTAACATTGAAATTTAATATGCTGCGTCATTTCTTTCACATCTTTTAATTAAATTAGCTCTTGTCCTACGGAAGCACAGTGGGTAGTGCTGTTGCCTCACAACTTCAGGGACCTGGGTTCGATTCTGACTTCAGGTGTCTGTCTGTGTGGCATTTGCATGTTCCCCCTGTGTCTGCGTTGGTTTCCACTGGATGCCCTGGTTTCCTCCCACTGTCCAAAGACGTGCCGATTACACGGATTGGCTATGAGTAATGATTTACCCTTTGTCTGTGTCCTGTGAAGGACTGGCATCCTGTCCTGGGTGTACTGTGCCCATTGCCTGTTGGGGTAGGCTCCAACTTCCCCTGACCCTGAATTGGATAAAGTGGTTCTGGAAAAGTGAGTGAGTTATTGTCCTTCAGGAATTCAGCTTGACTTCATCAAATTATTGTTATGAAGAAGTTTGAGTTTTCTTATTTTTTCCACTGGCATTGAGAAGGTTCAAGGGTGACCTGATAAAGGTCTTTAAGATTATGATGGCTTATGATAAGACGGTGTTGGATTGTTTCCACTGGTTGGGAACAAGGTGCCACAAATTTAAGATAATCAGAACATAGTCATTTGGTAGTACAGAACTTGTGTATTGCTGAAGAAAGGAAGCTTTTTTGTCAAAGCATTTCATCTTGCATTCATCAAGACACTGCAAGAATACCAATATAAGCAACAATTTATACTATATCAGAAGCGAGTGCTGATTGGTTGGCAAGTGGACCCTGATTGGTGAGGCATTGTCATGGAGAATGCATCTATTGGTGGTGAATGCCAGTTAACTGCCAAGCATTATTTGAAATTTAAACCAGGCTGCTTGACTCTGATTGGTAAGGCACTGCCCTGAGGAATGAAGCAGTGAAGTGAAGCAGTCACTTATTTTGTTTAGCTGAAACAGGCATAAAGTGTCTACATGTTCTTTTTGTTATTGTGTCCCTTCCACTGTTCATAACAGGCAAGGAACAGACCATAGCCAATCAGCCCATGCTTGCAAAACTCAAAACACAGTGTCCAACATTAGGTGTGATTCTGCAATTGGACAACATTTGCTAAATAACCCTCAATGTGCTAAGAATTATTCTGAAAACATATTTAAGATTGTCAGTTGGGCTTGCAGTGTTGGGCATTTGTGTGTACTGAAAGCTACATGTAGTAATACACAGGGCCCCATTCTCTGCAGACAGTAAGAACATGTACACTGTGCCTGTTTCAGCAAAACAAAATAAGTGCTAGCCATTCAATGGTTCATTCCTCAGGGTAATGCCTTGGCCAATCAGAGTCACGCTGTCTGGTTTAAATTTCAAACAATGCTTGACAGTTAACTGTCAGTCACCATCAATAGGCGCATTCTCCATGGCAATACCTCTACCAACTGGAGTCCACTTGCCAACCAATCAGCACTCTCTTCTGATACAGTACAAATTGTTCCCTTTACATTTAGTATTCTTGTGAATTGTCCTGATGAGTACAAGACAAAAAGCTTTGACAAAAGAATGTTCCTCTTTTCATCAATAATCAGAAAAAGGAAGGTTAAAAACAAACTTGGGGAGAAATTCAACATGTGGCATAAAATAGGCAGCAAAATTCAAATTCATCTCCAAAGATGTTAGTCAGAGGCCAGAGCCAAATATGACATTGGGGCCTCACTTGAACCAAACCAGCAAGCTGTGGGTGCCACTTGGCCAGCTTTCTAATCAGGGACTTAAGAATTTCAGCCAGCTCTGACTTTGGGCCTTCCTGTTGGTGTGTCTTGGGTGTTGAGTGGATGCATTGCTAGACAAAGTGGAGTGGAGGGCTTGTCAAGCTTGGACAAGCAGTGTGGTGCAGTACACTCCAGAAGGAATGCAGAAATGAAGTTATTAAAATAAAACTTTATTACCTTTCTTGGGGACGGACTTCAATGGTTGCTTTAAGGATCACTGGTTAGGTTACTGAATAGCTGGAACAAAATGGTGCACCATGCTCAGCACAAACTCCACCATTCAATGACTAATCTTTGCACCAGGCTCCTATACTCAACGTTAATATCCTGATTCTCATATACAAGATGCTGAATAATTATTTCACGTGGGCTCCCTGCATAACCAGCAGTCACTTTCATCCAAGATCGAGTGATCTGATACTTACCCCACCGCCAACCCCCCCCACCCCCAACACCCCACCTGACATTATCCCGCGTCATTTTGTGCGTTGGTGAGTGGGCCCTGCCCCCTGCTCACCAATGGCTAAATTCAGCCCCATGGTTCTATGAATGGTGACTGATAGTGATCAGTCATTACCATACAGCATAAACAAACCAAAAAAAAAATCAATGCTATCCGTTGCCCAGGGGTGATCAAATACTTTGTGATATATCAGCATCACTTTTTGAATCTCCTATTGTTTGTAAATGTTACAATACTCAATATAATATTGCAGTTCTGTATCTACCTGTGGCCTGTAGAGAGACATTTGTGTTCCCTTCTCAAGGTACTTTCTACTCCAACAGAGAATGGATAGGAACATGGCATCATGTCTTTCCCCAGTATCTTTGGGATGATTGCTTGTTCTCCTTTAAATAGGATATTATTGTGAGAACTGAGTTCACGTTGGCAAATAAAGGATGATAGAACTGGATTTTGAGCCTCTTTCTCGCTCTCATTCAAGATCAGGCTGTTTAAAATCTGGACGTTTTTATGCTTTGATTCATTGGCTCATAGACTAAGACCTTGCATACATCTAGGTCTTCTGTCAAATAAATTGTCTTTGACCATTCCTATAGCTCATTCTTGCAACAACAGAGTAAATAAGCCCTGTTTAAGGCATCAGACAGCTACAGCTGCTTTTCTGGCTGATGCCTTATATATCTGAAATTGTGTTAACATCCTTTGCAACTTGACTAGTTCAATTGCTTGGTCGGGGTAGTGAATGTGTAACCAATATGTCTTCAAGTGTTATGTTTCTCAGTGGCTAATATAGATTACTGAGTTTCAGTAAAAAAAATTCAGTGAGATAAGGGACAAACCCAAATAAATCATGAACATTGCATCTCCCAAACTGAACAAACTTTATTTGGATCAGGTAATGAGGTGTCTATGAATGGAATTTTTTACATCCTTAGTGTAGCCTTATCTTTGTTGCGTTTTAGATTACAATACTTCCACGAAGGATCCAACCTTAGTAATATAGTTGCAATAGTTGCTTGTGGATGTTTAACTGCATCACCTTCACCATACACCAGCGTGATCTGCAGCAACTGCCATTTGAAGCAGTTCTATTGTTTCATTAAGCTTTTGCTGAAGGTTTCCTGACATATGCTGCCATTTATATTGGCCAAATTGAATATTAAAACTTCTAAGAAAGACATTCCATTCATCCAGAGCTACCTGCCATTTTCCTATATCCAAGGCTCTGAATACTTTCCTTCAGCTTCAATCTAGTGACGCTTTGTGAATAGTACACAATGACTATGAAAGTAACTCCCATTTGTATAGCTCCTTCCATCCTGCGAAAAAATTCCAAAGTGCCTTAGAGGAGGAACAATGGACACCAAACAGACAGTGGAAGAGAAAGATTAAGAAAGGTATGGTCAGAGACATAAATATTGAGGGGGTATATATTTGAAAGCAGAATGTAGAAACACATAAATATTTACAAAGTCAGTTGTCAAAGTCAGTTTACGAACCATACAGGAGTTTGATGGATGAAGGATTTGCCAGTGATAATGAAGTGGGCACAGGCTCCAAGCTTGGATATAGGGATGAAGGTGATTATAAGGTTGGGTTAAATCACAGGTGGATTTGACAATGAGGATGAGGATTTTGAATTCAACATGCTTCAGGGCAGGGAGACAGTGAAACCAGGTGACATGGGGGTAGGATTTTTCACCAACTACAGTGTTTTGGATGAATTAGAGTCTATTTAGGGGCTGATGGACAAAGCATTGAGGCACCAATAATGTGGATAGTGCTTTCTCTTTAACTCTGTTCATAACTCTAGGGTCTGCACAGAGTCTCATTTCCCCAGGCTGATTAGTGAGTACAACTTTATTACCAAAGTATCACCCCAGTTATGAAATTTCATCTTCAACTTAGTTAGCCTCTCAGGTTCCTCCTTGATGAGCTTTTTAATGTGTAAGTACTTTCACAGGCAGGAGAATCACCTTTATCTCCTCAAAATTCAGACTCAAATGTTATTTTTTCTTGAGACAACCTACTCCTTGAAAAAAAGATATTTGAACATCCTTGGCAAGTTGATGTAGGATTGTGGTTTTGTTCTTGGCTGTAATAAGGTGATTGATGCACTGGTGCTGCTGCATTACATCATCCTTTGTGCCATCTTTTTGTGCTGCACCTCACCTTCTGCTTTAGGCCAGGATGAGTTACCATTGGACCTCAAGTAGTTCCATTTATGACACAACTTTGTCTCCAGACAGAGTCATGTAGTTATTGCCTACTATAACCATGTGTGTGTTTTTTTAAATCATTCTTCCTCTTTGCTAAATTACCCTTGTGGCATCTGTTATGATCCCAGTTATAAGAACACTGGCCAGGCCGGGTACTTGTTAGGATCTGGCTTGATAGACCATAATCATTTAAAGAATATAATGTGTGGAAGAACCAAGGGTAAGGAAATAAGCGGCAGGATGCCAAGGTTAAATTGAAATAGCAAAATAATCTTTACCATACAAACTTAAAAAAAACCCACAAACAATAATGACTAAATAGGTACACTGAGCAAATAAGATAATGATTCTAAACAGTATGGGCTTTCACATTAAACTCAATCCAACAGATTTAGCCCAACTTAATTGTTTTCACTCAAATAGGCTTTTAAAAATACACATACTCTGGAATGCAGTTCCTTTTTCTCTGGGTCTGACTGCACAGGTCGCATCTCAGGTCTATGGTATCTTCCTGCCGATGTGACCTCCCAGTCTAACGATAGGCGTCACTGACAGGTACACGCCGCAACCCACCAGACACACATAGATGCTCCCTTGACATCTATTCTGTAGCTGGACCTCGTTTTTTTGCATTGCTACTTGGTCCCACCCAATTCTCTAGAAGTCCCTCTATTCCTCTCTAAACAAACAGAACTAAGTTCTCTGGTTAAACATAACAATCTGGACGTCTGCAGCCTGTTAGATGTACGTTTTCCTAAAAAGATACCCAAACCCAGCAGTTTTCCATTTAGAGCACAGCTCTACCCTCAGAATTTTTCCCCATAGCAACCTCAGAGCTGTCTTGCTTCTAAAAGCCTCTAGCTAGGTCAAATGTTCAAGCATGGTTTCTAAACACACAAAAGCATACTAAACCAAACCAAAAGTTAATAACCCCCAATTCACCTTTAACTGAAACCAAAACTCTATATTCATAACCCTTATTATAACCCAGAATAGCGACAGTTATAACATATCCCAAAAGGCACGGATAAGGCTTTATTACTAGAACCTGGCTTATTGCATCTTTTGTTGAAGCCTTGCAATTGTATGGTTGATATTATATTAAGTGGTCTTCTGTTTATATTCATAGCATCTGAAATCTGCTTGTGCTTCTCTTCTGGAGGTAGAATTGCTGATTTGGCAATCTCTAGTTTATACTCATTGCCTGTACCTCTGTTAATAGCAGACTTAACTTCCACTAGCCTTTAGCATAACATTACAAGGCAAAATGTTTTTTTTTGCAGTTCATGTGCAGTTAGATGCGGGATATTTTTCTTTTCACTCAAGTTCCTGGCAACAAACTTTATCTGCCATACTGGTACTGATGGTGCCAGTCAGTATTAAATTATAGAGGTTGAATTTCCATGAGGGTTCTTCCGGTCAGCTGTTGTAAACTGTGTTGTAATCTGATGGTGTCACCTTGCTGTGCTCTACCTTGCCTTCAACTGTAGACCATAACCTATGATTGAATTCTCTGGGACTGCAAGGTCCTACAAACAACAATGCAATAATAACCAAGTGATCTGTTTTGTATGTTGGTTAAGGGGTTAATGTTGACATGTGCACTAAGGATAACTCTCCTGCTCTCTGAAATAGTGCCATTGGATCCTTTACTTTCATCTGAGAGGGTGGACAATGCCTTTTTTTTTAAACGACTCATCTGACAGAGAACACGTCTGACAGTATGGCACTCCTACAATACTGCACCGGAGTGATTGTTTAGATTTTTTGCCCAAATCTCTGGAGTGGAACATGAACCCACAATCTCCTGACACAGAGATGATCATGGTTGATACCATCAATTTTGCAGTAGGTCTTGGTGTAGATTTGCTGCTAACCTTCAGGTCTGCTACTGGCATGTTCATGTGGATAAAAATTACTAAGTCTGTTGAGAGGCAGCTCAGAGGGAATTACAGCTTTCATGTTCATATGTCATATTAATTGATATCTTGTCATCTGTTTTCTTGCTGTGTGTTTAAGGATATTACTTACATATGTCCCATCACATCCACTTCAGCGCTGCTCACTACCTGATCCTATAATAATTCTCCCCTCTCATTTCTCTTCAGCTAATTGAAGACAAGTTAAAAAGAAGTTCAACAAAACAGGTAAATTACTTTTAGATTCGGACACATGTTTTGCTATGCAATCTTTGATGTTTTCTTCTATATAAAAATGAATGAGTCCTTTTCAGAAGCGTATGTGCTGTGCATAGGAATTTATCAAAATTAGTAAAAATATTGCTCTTTGACAATTGAAACAGCTGACTTTGAGACTAACATTGTGAAGCAGAATAATGCCAACTGATTTCATAGGAGGCCATTCAGTCCACCATTGTCATGCTAGCTTCTTAAAAGAACTATCCAATTAATCCTATTCTTTCTCCAGGGTCCTGAAATCCTTTCTCCTTTAAGTATTTATCCAACTCTCTTTTGAAAATTATGACTGAATCAGCTTCCACCGCCCTTTCAGACAGCACATTCAAGATCACAATAACCTGCTAGCCTTTGATCCTTCTACCAATTATTTTGTATCTTATTTCACTGGCTATTGACTGTCCTGTCAGTGGAACCAGTTCCTCCTTAGTTACACTATCAAAACTCTCATAATTCTGAAAACCTCTATTTAATCCTCCCTTAAACCTTCACTAGGATGAGGCCTAACCAATGATTTATGACTGTTTAGCAGAATTTCCTTGCTTCTGCACAAGGATTACTTGGCTTGTAAAAATATTCTCGGCTATATCAAGAGTGAACATGAGAAATAATTTTTCCATACTCTTTTGCTTTCAACAGTATTCAGTATAACAGTATGAAATGTATGTTATTCCTTCACTCTAGAGAATGGTAGATTACAGAATAAGGAGGATATTACATTCTTGATAACCTTGGGACAAGTATCAGTACAGAGTAGGGAGTATGTTACATTCCTGATAACCCTGAGGATACTGATCTGGAATAAAAAGGAGTTGCACTTCTGAAAAATCGGATTATAATAAGTAGCATATTCCGCACGTCATAAATCTGGGACTTGTACCAATACAGAATAAGGAGTGTCTCTCTCCAGCTAATTCTGGGATTGAATTTCAGTGTAAAGTAAGGTGTGTAATGCCCTATCATTGCTTATACATTTGGATTGTGTATCAGTGCAGAGTACGAAATATATATATAAAAACAAAAAACTGCGGATGCTGGAAATCCAAAACAAAAACAGAATTACCTGGAAAAACTCAGCAGGTCTGGCAGCATCGGCGGAGAAGAAAAGAGTTGACGTTTCGAGTCCTCATGACCCTTCGACAGAACGTGTCGAAGGGTCATGAGGACTCGAAACGTCAACTCTTTTCTTCTCCGCCGATGCTGCCAGACCTGCTGAGTTTTTCCAGGTAATTCTGTTTTTGTTACGACATATATATTCCTGTTAATGTTGCTGCCTCTTTCTACTAATGTACAATAAGGAATAGGGAATAAGCTATTCAAGCAAAGATATTATCAGCATGTTTTTAAAAAATGAAAGCAAAATAGACATTAACATTCAGGCTAGGCAATTTTTAAAAGAGATTTTCTCTAATTGAGTAGCAGCGGTACCAAAACCTTGAACCTAATGACATTAGAAAACTCATGGACGTTTGATGCTGAAGAAGTAACATTAATTTAAAATGATCTTTATTTATTTCACTGTACCTAAGGTGCTTCTTTGTACAAATTTGCACTTGCACAATTCAACTGGAAATTCAAGAACAATACGGGCAGATTTTCAGCTCTGCATGCAGGCCTGCGCCTGGCGCGCATGAGTGTGAAATAGTGCGCGATGATGTCAGACGAGTGTCACGACATCATCGCGCACTCGCGCGATATTTCGGTCGGCGGCCGCGTGTAAGACTCAGCAGCGCGCTCGCCGACAATTAAGAGGGCTGTTAAGCACCTTAATCAATTAATTAAATTGAATTTTTCGCTGCCCTTCCAGCCTTACGGTTGGCGGCTAGGCAAATAGGCCAGGCGGCCTTTACATTTTTTGCGAAACCTCATCCACAGGTGGGACAAAATTTCGAACAGTGACTAAAAAAAAATAAATTTTAAAACTCATATTTCAGATGTCCTTGTTCATGTGACGGAGTCACGTGTGGGGACATGGTTTCCCTACTTTTAAAATCTTTATTTCTCATGTTAAAAATCTTCAGCTTCCTGAGGCAGCTCTGTGCCTTCAGGGAGCTTTCACTGAGTGCACCCTCGCACATGCGCACACTTCAGAGCTTGCCCTCCTCCCACCCCCACCCCAGCAACGCTGAGGATATCAGCGCACTTTTCACGCTGGCTGGCCATTAATTGGCCAACCTGTGTGAAATCGCAGTCGGGGTCCAATCACGGGTGACAGACCTTTGCGTGGCCCCTCCTGGGCTTGCCTACCCGACGATGGGAAAATCCTCCCTTACAAGTTTACAGCATAGCAGTTTGCTAGTGCAATCCACACCATTCTCACTGTCCTGGTCTCCTCTTGGCCCTGCATCTTCATTTGAGATCTGCCATTTTTGCATCACAGTAATAATCCAAAGTTGAGACCGCATGACCATTCACACTAATCTTCCCTTCTTCCTACAAGCTACAAGCTTGTGAAGCCCATTTTAGGCATTATCTAACTACTGTTCACCTAGGTTCCAATAATACATAAAAATCTTCGTAAAGGCACAAGGGCCAGATTATGAGGGAAAGATTGAGATCCAGGTTTCTAGGAAGTAAGGTGAAGCTCCAGGATGATGGGCACAGGAGACCCAAAATGACGGTCCTGGAGAGGAAGAAGGAACTCTGTGTCTCCTTTTCATAAGACAGGTTAATTAAAGATAAATCCCTACTCTTGTAAAATTGTTGCAAAAGATTTTTCCTTCTGTTTTCAATCATGTGACATGTTAGTATCATTTACACTGAATCATCGACCTTTACAGCATTGAAGATGCCATTCAGCCCTAAGCAGCTGTCCTGGTTCTTTTCCTGTACCTTTTAAATGTTCAAGTATTTAATCGCTTTTCTTTTGAAAGCTATTAGGGATTCTATGTCATTCACTCTTTCCGATAGGGTTGTAATAATTCTCTTATGTTTTTAAAATATACTTTCCTAACCTCTCTCTTCATTCTAATGATAATGATCTTAAATTTATACTCTCTTACCAACCAGTGGAAATACCTTTTTTTCCCAATTTATCATAATCAAAACTTTTCATAACCTTGAATGTGTTATTAGATCTCCAATTAACCTTCAACGTAAAAGATTCCCTCTCTCCTCATAACTAAACCCTCTCATCCCACATTATAAAGCCATCACTTGTGTTTAGAGTTGCAGAGACCTTGCAGTAATTGAATGCTGCACCATCATAATTAAAACAAGGCTCAGCTTTTCCCTCTTCAAAATGACAAAATATGTGCTGTTTTTATTATTAAGAAACTGTGCATATTAGTGATTTTCAACATATTAATACCCGAGTTCAGCCAAATCACAGAATCACAGAATCACACAGTGCAGAAGAGACCCTTCGGCCCATCGAGTCTGTACCGACACGTGAGAAACACCTGACCCGTTTATCAGCACTTGGCCCATAGCCTTGAACGTTATGATGTGCCAAGTGCTCATCCAGGTAGGTTTTAAAGGATGTGAGGCAACTCGCCTCCACCACCCTCCCAGGCAGCGCATTCCAGACTGTCACCACCCTCTGGGTAAAAAAGTTTTCCCTCACATCCCCCCTAAACCTCCTGCCCCTCACCTTAAACTTATGTACCCTCATGACTGACCCTTCAACTAAGGGAAATAGCTGCTCCCTATCCACCATGCCCCTCATAATCTTGTACACCTCGATCAGGTCGCCCCTCAGTCTTCTCTGCTCCAACGAAAACAACCCAAGTCTATCCAACCTCTCTTCATAACTTAAAGGTTTCATCCCTGGCAACATCCTGGTGAATCTCCCCTGCACCCCCTCCAGTGCAATCACATCCTTCCTATAATGTGGTGACCAGAACTGCACACAGTACTCCAGCTGTGGCCTCACCAAGGTTCTATACAACTCCAACATGACCTCCCGACTTTTGTAATCTATGCCTCGATTGATAAAGGCAAGTGTCCCATATGCCTTTTTCACCAACCCACTAACACGCCCCTCCGCCTTCAGAGATCTATGGACACACATGCCAAGGTCCCTTTGTTCCTCAGAACTTCCTAGTGCCATGCCATTCATTGAATACTTCCTTGTCAAATGACTCCTTCCAAAGTGTATCACCCCACACTTTTCAGGGTTAAATTCCATCTCCCACTTATCTGTCCATTTGACCATCCCGTCTATATCTTCCTGTAGCCCAAGGCACTCAACCTCACTGTTAGCTACCATCCGCAAACTTACCAATCCTACCCTCCAGATAGTCATCTATGTCATTTATATGAATGATGAATAATAGGGGACCCAGCACAGATCACTGTGGTATGCCAGTGGACACTGACTTCCAGTCATTAAAGCAATCCTTTTGTCATCACCTTTTGTCTCCTACAACTAAGCCAAATTTGAATCCATCTCATCAAATGACCTGTATACAATTGTACATTTGCCTTCTTCATAAGTCTCCCTTGTGTGTCCTTGTCAAAGGCTTTGCTGAAATTCATATAAACTACATCAACTACATTACCCTCATCTACACACCTGGTCACCTCCTCAAAAAATTCAGTCAAGTTTGTTAGGCATGACCTCCCCATGACAAAGCTATGCTGACTATCCCTGATCAAACCTTGCCTCTCCAAGTGGAAACAGATTCTCTCCTTCAGAATTTTCTCCAGTAGTTACCCTACCACTGACGTGAGACTCTCTGGCCTGTAGTTCCCTGGCTTCTCTCTACAACCCTTCTTAAATAGCAGAACCACATTAGCTGTTCTCCAGTCCTCTGGCACCTTCCCCGTGGCCAGAGAGGAATTAAAAATTTGGGTCAGAGCCCCTGCGATCTCCTCCCTTGCATCCCACAGCAGTCTGGGACATAAATTATCTGGACCTGGAGATTTGTCCACTTTTAAGCCTGCCAACACCTCCAATACTTTGTCACTCCCTATATCAATTTGCTCAAGAACCTCACAGTCTCTCTCCCCCAGTTCAATATCTTCATCCTCATTCTCTTGGGTGAAGACGGATGTGAAGTATTCGTTCAACACTCTACCGATGTCCTCTGGCTCCACCCATAGATTGCCCCCTTGATCCCTAATGGGTTCTACTCTTTCCCTGGTTATCCTTTTCCCATTGATATACTTATAGAATATCTTGGGATTTTCAATTCCTGCAAGAAAATAAGTGTGTTGTGAATAACAAAACACAATGTAAAACTTGTGCATTTAATACTTTCTCTTATTCATAGAATTCATAACAAAAAAGGCCATTTGGTCCAACTGATCTGTGTCGGTAGTTATACCCCACTTAGGCCTATTTCTACCCCTTTCAATTAGCCTTATCTTCTAATTTAACCATTGACCTGATTTAACAATTTGAATACTTTGGTATGGCATAGAATAATCTGTAACATTCTTAAAAGGTTAACGAGAGTTGGATTCCCAATTAACATACACTTCCTCCAAACATTCATGTGACTTCCGTTTAAATGGGAAGTCTCCTTCACTTTTTCTGAGCAAACAAATCCATCATCCGCATCCTACAGTGGCCTCATGACCTGAAGCCTTTGTGCTTTCTAATATTTCCTCTACTGCCGAAACAACTGTCTCCTATCTTTCACTTTATTCTACACAACAATGTTGATGTCAGATTTGTTAAATTTGATGCAAACGCTCTCCTGCAAAGTATGACATTGATATAATTCTAACTTACTTTTAATTTTGGCTATCTTTCTGTATCTATCCCCTTTGTCATCTCCCTAAGGATTTCAGCAGCCCAATGGATTTTTCTGTGTCAATATTGAGTGAAAATGAAACAGGTAACTATGGCAGTATATCCCATTTCCTGGATTAAATCTGGTCAATAGTTCAATTAGCATAAATTGAGCAAAAATAAAGATGATTTAATATTGAAGACTTCTGCATCCAGTAGCAGTTGAGGCAAAGAATATATTGTTGATATCACTCCTATAATTCATACACTCAAGAGTCCAAAAGAGACCTTTTACCATCTGGACTCACTAGACAATGAATAGAGCAGATTACTGAGTCCTTGTTCTCTCTTATTTCCAGCTTCTTTATGTTTTTGCAGCTATGAACTTCAGCTCAACAACATGAACAACAAGCGTTGCTCTGGGTATTTCCACTACTCCAGCGTCAATGCTATTATTCTTTAAACAGTCAATGCATAAGCTTCGATGAGCAAGTTAGATTGCATTCATTGACTCTGATCCCTCCAAGCGGAGTCACATCCAACTGTGGAGTCTGGCTTTTACAGTAAAGGTGTTGCAAGTACCCAAGTCTTGAGGATATGATACCAATGAAAAAGGATGTGATTATACCAGGTAATGAGGGCGTAACACCAATCAAAGAAATACCGAGCAAAGAAATATTATTAACCAAAGGCATATAATAATACCAACCTATAACATATGATAATACTAAGAACCTTCATTCCATTTTCGCAGTTGCCAATGCACTCAAACTTAAAAGCAATTAAAAAATTATTTGAAAGCAATTATTCAACTGCAGCACATGTCTAATTTAAGCTTCTTCAGACATTGGTGGGAAGATAGGATAAAGAATTAGAAAGTGTGTGAACATCTCCAGTGAAACAGCCAACATTTAGGAGTACCCACATTTTTTGGCAAGAAGGTCTATGTAGCAACACAAATGCACATAATCACTTGTACGGGGAAGCCAGTTAGACAACTCTGGATGAGATTTATTTCTTCTTCTGCCCTGAACTACCGTAATGACATATGTCCTGGCTGAATGTTTGACTTTCAGAAACATACAATGATTTACCCCTTTCCCTTTGAGCTAGGAGGAAGAAAAGGAAGATACCCTGACATGTAGGAGCCAACCGTAAATTTTGGCAAACACCGCACATTTACCGTACAAGTAAAAAGATTATTGAACAGAAAACAGCTGTGCTTCATTAAGTTATTTAATCAAGCATTAGTCCATTGCACCTCTGCCCTTTAAATGGTTTTGTGTAAACTATTTGGCTGACGTCGACACTGCATATTGTGCTTACGCAAATTTCATCATAATAGAACTAAATGGACATGAGAACTGAAAGTCTTTCTGTGGCACTACTCTATGAATTGTGGAATGCGCTGCCTGCTGGAAGCAGATTCAATAGAAACTTTCCATGGGAAATTGGATAAATACTTGAAAAAGAAAAAAATTGCAGGGTTATGGAGAAAATGCAGGAGAGTAGATCTAATTAGATAGGTTATTCAAACAGCTGGCACAAATGTGATGGACCGAATGGCCTCCTTCTGTATCATTCTATAATTGATATCGCAGTTTATCAAAGCAAACATCCGGAAATCTTTGTTTCCATGGGAGACAGTTTCCACATGGAAGCGTGGACGAAATATTACCATTACAATGTGACTTTCAGTCACTTAACTAAAATTAGTATTGATTGCCTAAGAAAAATATTTGTTCAGGAACTGAAAGCTATGAATTAGAACCATATTAACATAATATTATCACTGTTATCTGTGGCTGCAATCAGTGTTTAATATGAAAGTTGATTATAGATTGAGATTAATGTTTATTTTCACAGGAAGCATTGACCCTCCACTTTAATGCATTAATGCAGTACAAAGGGTAACAGTTCTTCCCAGTAGGAATTAATGGTTTCTTATTCAAATCTATAATAATCACATTATACTGCACCACAGAGCTAGTGTGTAATAGCTTCTTTGCACTGGTAAGCAAAATGCGACTACTGTGTAGGACAGTATTTAAGTGGGTTTCCCTTGAAGTTTAGACAGTAATTATGGCTTCCAGTGTACATATTCTCCACCACTTTTGTCTTTCTAATTGCACCTACTTTATATAATATAACCTTTATGAATAGTGAACCCATTCTATATAACGCAATCTCTAAATTGCTTTCCCTCCCTATAACATTGCAATATAATACAGTATTCCTTGTTGATGGCTTCCTCACTAATGGCAATTAAGATGTAACTTCTTCTCCATTAATATGTGTTATGGAGAAAATTCGCTCTGAATTATTGTCAATACATATCAACAAATTACTAAGGAGACCTGATACATTTGGCGCTATATGCTACAATTCAGACTAAACAACTATCTGCTTGACATAACTTTTAAATACTAAGATTGTTTTGCAGCCCCAAGCTGGGTGCTTTAATTTTGCAAGCACAGGAGTATGGAAAGTGAGAGAAATGCATCTGTCTGTGGTATAATAACTACCAAAAACAGCAGTTCTGTTTAAATAGGAGGAGGGGATGTAGGGTTTGGGGCTTTTCACGAAGGTTATTGCTCAGTAAAGCTCCTATGTTGGTCAAAGATGGTTGGGGTCTTCTGTTCTATCCTGATGTAAATTTTTTGGAATGCATGTTCTTTAGGTAGTGAATTATCTGTTCCTGGTGAGCTGATGTTTTGTGCTCAGCCCCTGAAGATAATAAACCAAAAATTCTCCTGTACCATTTTAACATTACACATTAGCATTAAAATCTGATATAAGACATAGGAGCAGAAGTAGGCCATTCAGCCCATCGAGTCTGCTCCGCCATTCAATGAGATCATGGCTGATCTGATAATCCTCAACTCCACTTTCCTGCCTTTTCCCCATAACCCTTGATTCCCTTACTGATTGAAAATCTGTCTATATCTCAGTCTTGATTCCCTTACTGATTGAAAATCTGTCTATCTCAGCCTTGAATATACTTAACGACCCAGCCTCTACAGCCCTCTGCGGTATTATTATTATTAACACAAGTGACATTCAACACACGATAAACCAGGACAATGGGCCCTTTAATCACCTGTCTATTAATCTTGACAACCTTGAAGTCCTTTCATACCTAGATACAGGGATTTAGATGGCAGTTAGATGGATCTATATGCCTGACCAACAATGGTCCTTAACCCCAATCATACAAGTACTTTCGTCATTTCCCACACCATCCATCTTTGAGAAAGTAGCTTGGTGATGGAGTGATAGATCTGTCTGAGGATTGAGACTGCATAACCTCTTTACATCAGAGTGAGATTTTCGGCTCATCAGTTTGGGTTGACTGCCAGTCCAAGTGCCAGATGTGGAAGAACAATTTGCGAATTGAACATGCCATCCATTCCAATAAATGCTTGTCAGAAGATCTTCCTATCTTCTTTGACATAACTTTAAAAAAGGGTAGGTGCAGAAATCTTGGAAAATGACAGTTTAGTTGCTATTACATTTCTTCAGGTAGGGCTGGGAAAGAATTAACTTAAGCAATGTCGCTTAGTGGACATTTAAATCAATCACAGCTGTGATCGTGGTTTATTAAGTAGCTCAACATCAGTGAAGCTCTGTATTTATGCAGTGCCACAAAATTGATATTGTCTTGTCTGTTGTTCAATAACATCGGGACCTGCCCTGTGTAACTGGAAAACCCAATACCTTCAGCATACGTTGTTACACTGTGCAGGTAGAATGATAAGGGCTGTATATGTATATCCTCATACTGTGAATGGGTTGTGATGGATAACAGGCCTTTTGCTGTACTATGGTTGGATTGGTAAGAGCAACATTTTTAGCATACTTTATATGAGTTGAAAAAAAGACTTTTGGTGTCTCAGGAGGATACGTATTTCTGAAGGATTGAAAATGTATGTGTTGAAATTAATTATCGAAGAATCATGCAGTACAGAAGGAGGCTATTCGACCCATTGCGCTTGTTCCAGCTCTTTGAGAGAGCTGTCCATTTAGTCCCGTTGTTCTGCCCTTTCTCCAAAGCCTTGCAAAATCTTATTATTCGAGTATTTATCCAATTCTCTTTTTGAAGTTATTATTGAATCTACTTCCCCCACCCTTGGCAGTTCAGGCATATCACGTTGCATTAAAAAAATCCCATATTCCTGCTCATTGTTTCTAGGAAATAAATATTTTTTATATCGGTTGGTCAAGTCACCCCAACAAATGACAGAATTGGGACTTCTAGTAAATGCTTCAGGAAATATTGATTACAATGGTGTGGAAAGCCGCACATCACTTGTCTGTGCTCAATAGCGATATTTGTTCTGAAACTGAGTAAAAACTTAACACCTTCCACCAGCTACATTGGTGAAAGAAATATTTCCGTGCTATAATTTTTACCCAATTTTCATCTCTCAACCAACTCAGCATTGCTGTTTGTTGGATCTTGTTCTGCACAAATTGGCTGCCACATTTCCTACATTAGCACAGTGACTACACCTCAAAAATACTTGATTTGCTATAATGTACTTTGGGACATCCTTAGGTTATGAAAGACACTGTATAAAGGCAAGTCTTCCCTTTTATTCCACATCACAACACAAGAGAAAGCAGACTTTGGGCTAAATTTTCAATTGGCTATGAAGGCTGACAGGCCCACTATTGCCTGTCACTGGCTGGCATGCTGGTCTCCTGCCATAGGTCTGCTTCCAGGCCATCTTCATTTCTATCATTGTCTGTCACCAATAGGAGGCTCTCCAGCACTGACAGATCGCTAGCCCCACTGTCAGAAGTGGGCTCTGCCGATGTCGGACGAAGAGAGAGAGAGAAGGTAACTCAAGATGGAGATGCCCTCTCCAAAGAGATTTTAAAAACATCGAACGTTAAAAAGGCCACAGCTGCCAGACTATGACCATGTAGGGGCAACTCTGGGTGGCCAGCTGCTGCAGCCATGGCCCGATGGCTATGCCAGGTGCAATATTTAGAGGATGGGAGGGTTCCGTGGCTGGATGGAGCACGACCCACCCCCCACTTCCCCAATATCTGCAGAGTGACCATAATAGGCCCTTTAGTTGGCATAATGGGCCACTTGTGTCTTGTGGGAGGGTGGCCATTACCTGCTCCCTCCACCCTGGACCTCCCATCAATTGTTGGAGGAAAGTTGTGAATTCAAGTAGTGATTGATTGCTCAAAATCTAAGATTCATATCTTCTAAGGAAGGGACAGAGGGGAAAGAAGAATATTTCTTTTGTAAAGCTGTGAAAATGTTCCAGTGTCTGATTTACAATGCTAGAAACCAAAAGTGAATACAAGATCATTTTATAAGGTTAGATCTTTTTCTCAACATATGTCTTTGGGTAAGGCTCTTATAAAAATCACAATAGATAAACTCTCTACCTCAAAAAAGGCTGTAACTCTGACCTAATTGCCATGCTGAAGTAAGAAATAAATAAATAAAACACAAAATAAATGTTGCATTAGACAGATTTAGCTTTGAAACAATAGCAGATTCAGATATATTTCATTGGGAACTTGCCCTGAGCAGTCAAAAGCTTACAATGTGTGTACAGGCCATTCATCAAGGCATGTTAATCATGATCTTGTAGAGAAATAGAGAGCCAGTAAGGATCAGATGGGAGATGACATAGACTGATTGCATTATTAGGTCAGGGCCACAAACCACAGTAACACATTGCATGCATATCTTTTTGAGACACACGGAAGGCATGTGAGTGATGAGGGTTAGCTTATGAACACACTGTGGAGTTGATGTTTGGGTACAGATGAGTTTATCCCTGTCAATTAACCTTTTGGACCATTGAGTTGGATTGTAGCAACACTGCTGTTACTCATGTTGTTTCAACAGTGCCATTAACTGTGACAACTTTCAGCAACCTGACTTTATCAAACAACAGCATTTAGGAGCAATTACGCCAAATATCCATCTGTGTCTGCCTTCTCAAATTGTACTATCTCTGCATGTGCTGACATAGGCTAGGTGCTGTCGAAGTATTTCAAATACACACTACATCTTAATTAGATTTTCAGATTGTAACAAATGTCCTCGTAATTTTCTCTCTCTGTTGATTGAAAATACGTATCTGTTTCTTTAACTTCGAAGTGTTCCATACCCATGAGCAAATGGAGTTACAAATGTCTCACAACTCTGGGTGTTTCTATTGAATCATTCAAGGCAATACTGCATAATTAATTTTATCTCACATAAGATTCTAAGATCATAATTTTCTACCATTTATTTTCTTTTTTATAATTCAGTTGGTGGCAATATTTTAGCCAGGAATGGACAATGTTTCACCCTTTCAATATGTTCTATCCATAAACCCATCAGGCACAGCACAGTTTAGATGAAAAGTAGCATCTTCTACCCCATCCCAACAATTTCCTTAAGTGGAAGTGGTGGAGGACCATCTATGGCATTCCTATTTTCTATCATTGCCTATCACCTTTGGCTTAGTGGGTAGCACTCATGCCTTTGAATCAGAGGTTGTGGATTCAAGACCAGAATTTGAGCACAAAATATAAGCTGATATTTCGGCATAGCTCTGAGGGAATGCTGCACTGTTGGAGGTGCTAACTTGGATAGCATACTTATTTTGGGTTAAAGTCCTGGAACTCCCTCCTTAACAACACTGTGGGTGTACTCCCATCACATGGACTGCAGCGGTTCACAAAGACAGCTCACCACCACCTTCTCAATTAGGGATGGGCAATAAATGTTGGCCTAACCAGTGACACCCACATCCCATGAGTGAATTTAAAAAAATGTGTAGATTCCATTGATAAAAAACAAATTGTTATAGCAGTTTTTTGGCTGATTTGCTGGGTGAGTAGCAACATGTCAGACAATCCTTACACAGAGCGGGTAATCTTTTGGATAAGATGTTAAGAAAAGTCCCATCTGTTCTCAAGAGGTGTACATAGAAGATTCCATGGTGCTATACAAAGAAGAGGAGGGGAGTTCTCCCCCCATGTCCTGGACATTATTTATCCCTTAACAAACATCTATTAAAAAGACAATCTGATCATTATCTCATTGTGGTTGGTGAGATTTTGCTATATGCACAAATTGGCTGCCCTGTTTTCTATATTACATTAAAACTTACTTCAAAAGTGCATCATTAGCTGTAAGCTGCTTTGGAATGCCCTGAGGTTCCGATCGATAGCTGCACCTATTTCTTTCTTTCTCTGTCTGTCCTCTCGAATGAGCATAAATGATCACATGGCACTATCCAAAGTAGACCAAGGGAGTTCTTCTGAAGTTTTGGGCTGATATTTACCTGGCTATCACTAAGACAGATGATCTGGTCATTTATCTGATTAGGATTTGTGGGTCCCTAGTATGTGCAAATAGCTGCTCTTATACCCTTCATTACAACATACTTTCAAACATCCTGAGGATGTGAAAGACACGTCGTTCTTCTTACAAAAGGCATCCTTTAACTCTCGGGTAAGATGTTATTTGATACTCTTTAGTGCCAATATAACGTGTAGTCAAGATCATTAGCAAGTGGGATTTGACTACTTAAGTTCACTTCAGTTAGGACCTAAAAGCTCTTTGAAAGGCAAGATTTTCAATCTGCTAGCAAGTGTTGAATTTAAACCCTGCTACCAACATTAAAAGGACAGCATTCTTGCCAGATAATGGGACAGGGGCAGAACTTCTAGTCGGTTGTAATGTTGATGTAGCTGCTCTTCATTCCATCTCATGCCCACACTCCTGATCTTGCCTAATTTCCCAGAGCCAGTGTCATTTAATAATCTAAACAACTTTGGCAGGCTGTAATGGTGTTCTGATGCCTTTGGGTCATCCCCTCAGATATTGGAGGGACAAATGGATGCAGTCCCTGCCATACCATTTTATGGCCAGTAGTACTAGCTGAATTTTAAAAATTGCCTCTCCCTCTACCCTCATAATCCATAGCAACCATTGAAAACCTGCGGGTGTACCTACACCACATCAATTACAGTGCTTCAAGAAGGTGGCCCAAACCCCTTTCCCAAGGGCAATTAAGGATGGGCAATACTCCCACATTGCATGAAAGAACAAAGAAAAGCCAGGAATGGTGTGCTGAGTACTTAGTGTTTCTCTGATGCGCATGGCAAAAAACACTTAAGATAGGCTGTTAGTGGATCATCACTTCTGACCTTGAATCCGCCCTCGTGCTTAACACTCTCCACCTTCTTCCCTTAGGGAAATTACACTTAGTAGAGATCTCTGGCTCAGCCAATGACTCCTGCCAAGTAGACTTTAATTCCAGAATAGTACTGGCCTCTGAAATTGATGGAACCGAGTGGAAAGGTGACTTGGCTTGGGAGATGGAATCAACAATGTGCACATTACCTATGCACTTTACAACTGGAGGCAGACAGTCACAGATGCCATGTTGAAAGAAATGTGCAGAAGCAAGCACATTGCAAATATGGACCTTTGTGTACATGATTATTAAGCACATTTAGTTGAGGCTTTAAAGATCAGTTTTGGCAATCTGCATATATTATATTTATGTGGAGTGTTTTTTCCAACTACTTTTATTGTACTGGAAAATTGAATGAAAGAAGAGACTGTAATATCAACTTACCAGACACCTGGGACTCTGGGGTAGACGTTTTGACTCCAGGCACAGCTTGGAAGATTTTAATCTGTTCCTCAGGCCAAGTTAGACTTTCCTTCAGTAGAATAGCACCACAACAGTGTCCCTCAGCTGCTTGAATAGCATACCCCATTTTGTTTTTGCAATTGTGTCTTTCCTGAGCATCTTATATCATTTGGAATTGGTTAACTGTTTTTAAACTGGCTTGTGCTTTCCCTTCCCTTTGCAATTGGTGGTGATGTGTTGGTTCCCAAGAAAATAGCTTGATGATTGTCTAGAATAAAAAATTCACACTGGGGGAAGTGCAGCCATTCTTATCAACTTAAGGGATCCCATTTTAATATCACTTCCAGCAGTGAATAATATCATACGTATTTCCGTCCATTAGTAAATATTCTAACTCATAAAGAGCTCATAATCAAGGAAGAAGTTAGACTAATATCAAAGTAAACAACTTGTTCAGCCACTGCTGCTTCATCTCCAGTTGTGTTCTTATGAAACGAACCGCTCCCCATGCATCCCCCCCAACTTGCTAAATCTTCCAAATATTATGATCAGGACATTATTACTCAATGTTTAAACAACTGGACCAACAATCCGAGTTCCGAACATTAAAATCCTTATGAAATATTTGCAGTTACTGCTCAATGGTATCGATTCCTGCCAATCATGGCTACAAGCTTCTGATTGGTTGTTTTTATTTATTGGTATAACTAACTTAAGATTTTGGTGAATTTTTGAAGCAACAATCATTACTCAGGGCAGCATCCTTTTTGTTATTGAATCATTGGCTTTGAGTAAAATGATCATGGCATGCTAGATTTGAAGAGTCATCGAGAATGTTGGGAATTGAATGAATGCACTCAGCTGAAGATGAAGCATCTTTAAGATAATCACTATATTTCTGTTGACTGTAGTTCAGCCCAAATAGAATGTTGGACTTGGTAACCCTGGGAGTGAGCATCCCCAATAAAGCCCTCACCTTCTGATTTAAAGCAAAAAAAAATCAAAAAAGGAAAAGGAGACGCATCATACTGGGACAACAAGCTGTGCCAGGGAGACATCGGCAGATGAGTTCAGTGTTCTGCACCATTGAGTTTCCAGTCCCAGCCATAATACTGGGAGAATGCTAAGCAGACTCATAGCAGATAATAATTGGTGATAGCCAATCAGTGTCCTGTTTTACATTTCTTACCTGAGGCATTAGATTATTCCAGAACAAAAACAAAAATACCTGGAAAAACTCAGCAGGTCTGACAGCATCCGTGGAGAGGAATACAATTAATGTTTCGAGTCCGAATGACTCTTAATCAGAACTAAGGAAAAATAGAAAAGAAGTGAAATATAAGCTGGTTTAAGGGGGGGATGGGACAGGTAGAGCTGGACAGAGGGCCAGTGATAGGTGGAGATTGCCAAAAGATGTCACAGACAAAAGGACAAAGAGGTGTTGACGGTGGTGATATTAGCTAAGAAATGTGCTAATGGGACATTTAGGATGGAAAGCAAGACGAGCGAAGTACAGGTAGCCCTAGTGCGGGTGAGGTGGGGGGGAATCGAAATAATCTAAAAGGTAGAGTTAAAACAATGGATGGAAATACATTTAAAAATAATGGAAATATGTGGGAAAAGAAAAATCTATATAAATTCTTGGAAAAAGGAGGATCGGAAAGGGGGTGGGGAAGGAGGAGAGAGTTCATGATCTAAGGTTGTTGAACTCAATATTCAGTCCGGAAGGCTGTAAAGTGCCTAGTCGGAAGATGGGGTGCTGTTCCTCCAGTTTGCATTGAGCTTCACTGGAACATTAGATTATTCCAGATAGGGTTCCACCTCATTACAAATGAAAGCATCCTTCATGTAAAAGGACCATTATTACATGGGTAAAGTTTATTACTTGCCAATCATTTTGCCTCTTGAGTGTTGGTGAGATCACGTCTGGAGTTCTGTGTATAGTTTTGATCTCCCTATTAAGAAAGGATATAATTGCATTGGAAGCAATACAAAGATCATTCACTCGACTGATTCCTGGGGTGAAGGGATTGTCTTATGAGGAACGGTTGTACAGGTCGGGCCTGTATACTTTGGAGTTTAAAAGAATGAGAGGTGCTCTTATTGAAACATTATAAGATCCTGAGAGGGTTTGACAGGGTGGATGCTGAAAGGGTGTTTCTCCTTATGGAAGAGACTAGAACTAGGGAACACAGTTTAAAAGTAAGGGATCACCCATTCAAGATGGAGATGAGGATTTTTTTTCCTCTCAGAAGATTGTTGGCCTGTGGAATTCACTTCCCTAGAGAGCAGTGGAGGCTGGGTCATTGAATATTTTTAAGGCTGAATTAGATAGAGTCTTGACTAACACAGGGGTCCAAGGCTATGGTGGTAGACAATTAGAGGCCACATTCAGAGCAGCTATGATCTTATCAAAAAGTAATGCAGACTCAAGCGGCTGAATGGCCTACTCCTGCTCCTAATTCACATGTTTGTATTTAATCGTGCTGAATTGCATCCAAGCTTGCTCCTTATAGGACGAAGGAAATAAGTGGTGAATTTTTTCCCGTTTCCTATCTCTTTGTATGCAGGGAACTGTTCATATTAATTGGAGAAAAAAAATAAATAATGAGAACTAGGAATTACCTGCATCTGCTGACCCTGATGCATGTAAGTTTTCATTGGTTGTTGAATCGGTCATGGACTCTTCCAGATTTTCCAAATCACAGTTCTAAGTTAAGCCAATAGAAGGTACATTGTAGAGGCAGGAGGCTAAAGAAGTGTCAATTTTACCACCTCTTACCCCCACTTCCCCCTTACCCTATAGTGCCAGGGAGACATAAAGCTGTTTCTGCCATAAGGCATGACAGGGGCTAGCACCAAGACTGATTAAAAAAAATAGATTTAATTTTGGAGACATTTTGTCAGGAATCTGAAGAGCCACTCATAGCTAGGTGAAGAGGGCAGGACAAGAGATATGTGCTTGAAATTTGAACTGCTGTCTGGATCTGCGTGCAATAGAAGCCTTAAACTGGATCACCCAGTTGTTTGGACCTGTTCCAAAGTCTGCCATTGAAAAAAACACCAGGCGTATCAAGTCGCCTACGGGCACGGCTTTGGCAATGAAAGGGTTGACTATCTTTTTTGCCAAAGTATACCTTAGCATGGGTGCAAAAGCAGGCAGCTTGCAGTTTACACAGATGGAATAACTCACATGAGAAAGAGAAAGACTGAACCACAAAAATTCTGTCTGCTATCCAACTTAGCACTTCTGAAGAAAGAAAAGCAACAGAGATAGAAATAAGATATGGTAGACAAAAGCAATCAATCCAGACTTACAAAAAAGAAACTCCTCTGTATCTGAGAGTCACAAACCCTGCAGGTTGTGGCCTCCCCTGTATGGGGACATTTAGGTGAACATCCCTGTTGAGTTGAACTAGCTTACAGATATTTAGTTAGAGACGATAACATAAGATAGAGGGATAGGTTGTCAGCTACTTTTGTCTAAAGAGACTTCTTGTTCTGCCACAGCTGTAAAAGAGCCATTTCAAAGGAAGAGCCCAGTTAACCTCTGAACACCATTTCAATTTTACTTTAATAAGTTTCTTTGCTTATTAGGAGCATGATTTCCAAACTAGTGGCTTTGAACAGAAAGATAGGTGAAACCCTCGGCAACGTAAACGGAAAGACAAGAGATTACTTTTAATGTGAAGTTTGTGCTCGAGCAGCCTTCAGTGTAAATGTGAGATTGTAGGTCAAAGAGCACAGAGTCCAGTTATGCATCCCGTTTTAAAGACTGGGTACTTCAATGACTATGTTAAGACCTGGGCCAATCTGGATATTCATTGTATCCAAATGTTACCTCCCTCTGAGACACAAGGCAGTGCAATGATAGGAACATTGTTAGCTTCATTTAAACAACTCACAGCAAGACAGGCATTTTCCCCTGGACAGACAATGTATTGGTTTGGAGGGGACAAGGTACCCAGGAAGTTCCACAAGTTTTCATGTTGCTTTCAACTAGTGTATAACCGGACTGATCCAACTATCTTTTACTAGAGTCAAAAACGTATAACACTATAATATATACAATGCATTACTAAGGGACAAATCCTCATGCAGGAGGCAACAGTAATGTATTTGTAAATAATTTATAGATTCCAAATATTTTGTTTGAAAAGATGGTTTTGAGTTTCCTTATCATATGGCTGTCTACGGCACCCAGTTTGGGAGTGATCTCTACATTAGGCTGAGTGGTTATAAGCTGGAACAATAGCTGCAATTTTTCTTGCTGCTTTTGAGGCAAGGAAAAACAATTCAATCATGCTTCCCAATTTTCACAATGACTTCTGCAGGAAAGTGTGAGTGTGTTTAAATCTCTCCATGCACAGGCCCCTTCCTATTTATGTAATTGTAGTAATTGTAGCTTTAAGCAATGTTGTGACTGTAGCTTTAAGACATATTGTGTTGCATAGTTTCACATGACAGTGTGAACAAATCAGCTCTAAGCGCAAGGAACTTTAGAGCGGGTGTTCTTATAGTTGTGGAGCTTGTTGGAGGCATGTAACTGCTGCTGCGGCCTGTAAATAAAGTTCAATGTTTCAAATGAGAAACCTGTCTGGAAAATCAAGTCCATGGCAGTAATCTCCTCCAATCCAACAACCCTAACCCCACCCCAATTATGTCTCTGCAGTTCTCTAATTCTAGCCTCTTTAATCACTCCTTCATTGCTGTCTGTGACTTCAGCTGCCTAGGCCCTAAGATTGGGAATTCCCTCCTGAAACCTCTCCGCCTCTCTACCTCTCCATATTTTAGACGTTCTTTAAAACCCAGCTCTATAGTAAAGCATTTGGTCGCCTGCCCTAATATCTACTTATCAAACTAATTTTGTCTGCTTATGAACTTGGGACATCTTACTATATGTTAAAGGCGATATATAAATGCAAGCTGTTGCTCGGCTATTGAGCAAGGACAAGATCAGGCTTGGCTGTGATGCCCCTCAAACCCGCTGATACTCACTGAAACAAAGGCTATTTGAGAGGCATGAAAGGGTATCCAGCACCAAGCATGATTCAGCATGCTGAGGAGATGACATTGTCAGAAAAATAATAACTTCGGAAACGGGAAGTGATATCTGATGACCTGCGAATTTCCTCAGAATCTGACTTTAAGCATGTAAATGAGCTGATGGAGATTAAGTGGAAGCAGCTCCAAGAAACTTCTTGTTCACTGTGCCTACTGGTGCATTTACATGGAGAGTTTGATCAACACCGCAATCCTAAGGAACTGTGCCATACCAAGAAACTTCACGGAACCTGTAGTGCTCTAAAGCAAATCCGTACTTTTGTTTGCCTTATAAGATATCACTCTACAAGTTTTCACTTGGGATTACGTGCAGACATTTAACTGCACACTATTTAAAATATAGACCTTTCTCAAGTTATGTCTGCAATGTGCGACTGCTGGGTCAGTCTGCTCTGTCATACACAATGAACTGGAAAGATGGAAAAACAAGCATGAAATTCCACATGAATAAGATTTGTGTCCACAGAATTTGTTTCAGGGAATTTAGAACTAATTGTTATCCTACAAAACAGTACAGTTCCAAAAAAAAAATAATTTTCTTAAAAGTTTGTCTAACCTCTTGTTTGTAAGCGAGAAACTAGTTATAAAGTAGATGGTGTTGCAACACAAATTTAAAATTTTCTTTCAATTTTTTCCTCTTAACCTCAGAAGATAGCAATTGCTGCTGTGTGTAGGCTATTGAATAACTGCAGGTCTCGACACCTAGCTTAAATGGCCATCCACACGAGAGCCTGGGCTTTAAGTACTGGTGGTGTATTCAACCATTTGGATAAGTTGGATCTGACCATGCCCTCACCCAGTGTATGCATCCACACATACATATAACATTAATGACTAGGCAATACTCAGGACTAGGAAAGCTGTGTTCATTTTTCTTCTTCCTGGGTCAGGAACATTGAGGCCATTTGAAATTGGTGAACTACAAGGACTCAGGCCCGGATTTTGCCAGAACAGAAAGCTTGGGAGCCCTAAGTCCCATCCTGAACACAGCACTTCCTATTTTTGCAGGGGTGGGACTGAACTCAGGCTGGGGTTCGCATATGCACAGTTTATGGAGGTAGCTGGCCATTTAATTCACCACTGAAGTGGGATTTTGGTAGGCCAGGAGTATGAAACCCAGAGTGTGCAGATTAGACTAGGTAAGAGCTGGTCTGAACTTGATGAATTTGTTTGGATACCCATGGTACCCCTTTGGAGAGGTAAGTTACCCCTTTGGAAATAGTCCTGGGACACCTTTGGAAGAGGTAAGGCACCCTATGAAATAGCAAAGGCACCCTTTGGGAGAATTAAGGCACCCTTTGGGATTGTTAAAAATAAGCATGATTGTGCATAAAAAGTGTGTAAACTCATTGGAACTGTCAAAGTTGTCAAAGAGATGTCAAACTGTCGAAGAACTGTCAAACCTGTCAAAGAAGAATAGGTGAGTTGGCAGGGGGGTGGTGGGTGGAGGGCTTGGGTTGGCATGAATTGGCGCTAAGTTAGCATAGGAGCTATAAAGGGCCATGGGGATGTGGGGGACATTTGGGGCATGAGGGGCAATAGAGTTGGGTAGAGGGGCATTGGTTGGCATGGGGGTATGAGGAGACATGGGTGTGAGAAGTTGGCATGGGTTGGCATAGGGGATATGAGAAGTTATGGGGGTGGGTAGACAGGTAAGGATTGGCGTAGTTTGGCATGAATTGAGCATGGGGATCTGTGGGGGGGGTGGGGTGGGGGGGGTGGTGGGGAGGGTGAGGAATGGAGGGCCGTTGGTTGTTTCAATACTTTTTTAAGTTAATTGAACAAAGTACCAGAGCACAGAGGCAGGCCTTCCATCCAGCCCCTCTCCGTGCCCAGCAGCTTCTGTACTCATTTCGGGGGTGGGGATGGGGGGTGGTTGGGGGGCACAGGCCTGATTTCTAGAACTCAATGGTGGCCATTTTGGAAGTTTGGGTTCATGGAGCCGGGAATTCTCCCATCACTTTGCAAACTGATCTGGGAGCGAAAATCTGGGCCAAAGATTCAGCTGTGGCTGAGTTGGTGCCACTGAGTCAGAACGTTATGGGTCCCAGAGTGCAACATTATTGGAAGTTTCATTTTTCAGATGAGATGTTAAACTGAGGACCCGTCTGCCCTCTCAGGTGAATGTAAAAGATCCTGTGGTACTATTTTGAAAAAGAGCAGGGGAGTGATCCCTGGTGTCAGGGATTATCTTTCAAACAACATCACAAAAACAGATTATCTGGTCATTATCACTTTGCTGTTTGTGGGAGCTTGCTGTGCCCAAATTGGCTGCCACGTTTTCCACAAAACAACAGTGGCTACGGTTCAGAAGTACTTCACTGGCTGTGAAGCATTTTGAGACATACGGTGGTCACGCAAACTGCTGTACAAATGCAAGTCTACTTTTTCTTAATAACTGAGCCTTTGGCATTTCTAGTCTCTATGGTGCTGCGTCTCATTGCCAGTTCAAACGCTGAACTCTTGGACATGGAAAGTCAGGTGGCAAATCTGCTGGGATGCCAGCCTGGACCATTCCGATTGGTAATGAAGACAGTCACTAGATTGATGGTAGGGAACCAACATATCTCCCCTGACAGGGTGACACCAAGGCTCTGTCCCATGCAGTGCTGGCTTACTGTAAGCAGCTGCTAGGATTATATTAGGGATCATTCCATGCAATGCAGACCTGCCTGAACAGTTGGCATCATGCCTTAAGTTATGTTTAGCTCGAGGTTTTCCTTGTTTAATAACTGTGCCCCTGCTTATGTGTTCCTGGTTGTACACAAGGAGCTTCTCAGTTTTCACCTTAGTTATGCCCTACACAACTTCAAGCACTCCAATCATTTCTTCTGATGCTATGAATAAAGTTGGCAGCTTATCATTCTTTATTTGCTGTGGGGATCAACATGAAGTAATTTTAAAAGAAAAGACAGGGACCTTGTAACAATCTATTTTTCAAAAAAGCTGCTCTTTCTCATAAGTTGGTTAGAAAGACAGTTTTAAAGTGTCCCTACATTACACATCTTAATTCAAATGTGGCTTTGATGTGGAATGAATCCAATGTAAATGGCTCTATCCAAACAAGAGTCTTCTGAACCATTTCTCAGCACCAGGAATCCTTGGATCACACCCAGTGAGTTCACTTTACGACTGACACTCTCATTTCTAATCAGTCACTTTCCCAATCAATCCCTTTTGTTATCTCTTCTATAAAAAGCTAAACAGTATTTTATCACTCAGGTCAAATATTATATTAACAGCTGAGGAAAGCTTTTACATTTAGGATTTAATGACTCTCTATTGCTCTCCACTTGAGTCATTTGATATGGATATGATTTTAGTGCTCAGTAATTTAGGCCCAGGAGACACCAGAGCAATTTTTTTCTGCTCTCATTTTAAACAAGTAAAACAACATTCGATATACATATTAGATTTAATGTATTCCTACATAAAATGCTACCAGTATTGGAAGAGAAAACCTAGAATCTAACAAATGTCACTGTACTTCAGAGGTAATTCATTGAAGCAATTCGAGAAGACAGTACAAATAAAGACTTTCTTTAATTACGTTCACACTAAATCAATGCACAGTCAATGTCTGTTCATCAGCAGCACTGCATATAAGGCATTTATAACAGGGCTTTCTGACTGGTGACTTGTGCCTCCTATGAGCAATGGGGACAAATTTTTAACTTGCCACCTTGCCAGTTGGCATTGTTGAACAGATGTCCATTATGGAAACCGCCTGGTTTTTCATTTTCAGTGTTGCTATTGGGTAGTTACTGAAAAACTGCACTGAGCTGCAACGCCAGGCAGCAAGTTCAAAATCTACCCATACAGTCATAATAGAAAAGAGGGTGGAGGCTTACTAGTCGAGCGGAGGGGATCAGGGGAAGAAACACCTGGAATTCTGAGAGGTGAGTGGCCAATAAAAATTATTTAAACATTTTAAGATTTCTTTAGCAGGCAGGCAACAATAATAGCATACGGAATGAGCGATAATAGATCGATGAGATACGTCACTCACAATCGTTGACTTCTGCTTCGACATAACCTCTATGCCTGTGACATTATATTGAGTTGTAGAAGAATTTAGTGTAAAGGTAAGGAGTTATTGGTGTCCCCTGTTTGTAGGCAATGCAGAAACTCTGGAGCATTGATGCATTAGGATCCTATTCCACACATGATAGAATATGGATCCCCTTGCCCTCTGCTTCTGTAGTAAATACTTAGAGCTAATGGAACCAAAGTCTCTATAACTTCTGTCCAGACAACATATGAACAGTAAGTTTCTGAATTGGGTTTGCAGATCTGCACATGGTTTCCAGACAATTCTGTGGAGCTCAATACATGATCTTTCCCACCCTCCAGCAGGCCAGACCCAAGAAGCCTAATGGGCCGGTGTGTTTTTTGCCCACTTATGGATCAAGTGTTGAGAAGCTCAATAGGATAAAAAGAAAGATTTATATTTCCAAAGCGTCTTTTATGACCTCAGAATGTCACAAGGTGTTTTACAGCCAACAAAGAAACTATTGACGTGTCATCACCCTGTTGTAATATAGTCAATTTGTGCACAGCAAGCTCCCACAAACAGCAATGTGATAAGGACCAGATAATATATTATTTCTTTACTGTTGATTGTGGGATAAATATTGACCTGGAAAATTTGCCCTTTTTTCCAAATTACACCATGGTATCTTTTATGGCCAACTGAAAGGGCAGACAGGCTTTGATTTAACATCTCATTTATCAGTGCAACACTCCCTCAGTACTGCACCGGAGTGTCAATCTACTGTGCTCAAGTCTCTGGAGTGGAACACGAATATGCAGCCTCCTGACCTGGCAGGTGAAAGTGCTACCAACTCTCTCTCTCGAGCAGTCCCTCGAAGTGAGGCTGACGCTTGCCATGGAGGTGCTACCAACTGTGCCATAACTGACAATCATAGTTGTATGCTCACTTACAAACTTGGCCCTAAGGAGTTCCCATCTACTTACAGATCTATAGGGAGCTTAATAGCACATACCTTTGTGCAGGATCACCCCTGATGAGTTTAATCGAGCAGTTTCACAGAACCATCCTCATCCATACCCAAAACAGGAATCCTTGCCACTTTTAGGATTCCTTTCTTGCTTTTAAGTTTTAAGTGACATTGTTGGAGAGTGGCTGATCAAAATAGTAGCGCTTGCTAAAAGAAAGGAGTTCTGATGATATTACAAAAAAAAAAATCAACAGTTTACTAGGAAAGCCCCTCTGTATCAGCCAACTTGCCCATTTCACTGAACTAGGCGAACACAGGCTTCCCAGCAGAGTTGACCCTTATTGCAAGCTAAGCAAAATGTCTTCTTCACCTCCTTTGCATGGGTTTAGAACTGCAGAAGCAAGATAGTGTAACACAGACAGACTGATTTCCTAGAGAGTGAATCATTGTGCAAAAATAGCACTAAGGTTTTGCCAAATCTATTCAAAGAATCATTGGCTGTACTTGAGCACTTGCCTGTGATAAACCAGCCTCATCGCAAACAGGCACAGCATTGGTAGCTCCATGCAAAGGAAACTCTTGACTATTGCTTTTGCTGAAAATATTCTCATCTGCCGCCCTGTAATGATCATTTTGAGCACTGGTTGGTGAGTTCCTTGGTGAGCAGCCACCACTAAGCTGTCCTTATAGCATTGTTACTTAAGTTATAAGGGAAATAAATCGGGGGTTCCTGTTAAGTGCACTTTCTTTATCAGCATGCCCATTAAATGAATTGTACTGTGATGATGTCCCGTGATCATTTAGGGGAAACATCATGAATTACACATAGGATCTGTAGAAATTCTGTAGGTCCAATCTGGCCACTGCCTAATGCTGTTCTGCATATCTGAAACATTCCACTGGCCTATGAGATGAGAAACAAGGTGACTCCTCTGCTTGTGGTTAACAGCAGTACACCCGTCCCTTGCCTGCACACCTTCATTATCTTGCCCCATGCTGGGCTTGTTTTTGTAATCTTTTGCAAAGATTTTTTCCATTCTCTGATTCACTGAAATAAAACCTTTTCTAGATTTGATTGCCGTTAAAATTTCATTATATTTTTTGCTGCACTGGAAGTTAATTTATGTTGCACCCTTGACTCAGTGGTAACACTGTTGCTTCAGCAGGTTCAAGCTCCAATCCCAAGACTTGAGCACATAATTTACACTAGAAGTTCTATGTAGTACTGAGGGAGTGCTGCACTGCCAGACGTGTTGGCTTTTGGATGAAATGTTAAATGAAGGCCTCTTGCACTCTCTGCAGTGGAGGTAAAAATTTCCATGCCACTATTCAATGGAGTGTTCTCCCAATGTCCTGGCCATATTCATCTGTTAACCAACACCTGAGCTTTATCTCAATGCTGCTTGTGAGATCTTGCTGTGCACAAACTGGCTGCTTCATTACAATGGTGACTACACTGTAAAAGTGTTTAATTGGCTCTAAAATACTTTGCGATGTGCTGAGGTCATTGAAAGTCAATATAGAAATGTAAGTCATCTCCTTCTTTCAACTTAGATGAGTTACTGTTTAAGAAAGTGATGCCAGAGCCCTATGATACCACAGCATGAGGTGCATAGGTTTGAATCCTTATGCCTGTGAATACGAGAACTCAGCAGCATCACTGAGCCCAAAGTTTACTACATAATGTACGAAAAGAAAGATTAGAAAGAGAGATGTTCCTGGACCTGTGTCATAGCTTTATTGTTACCATAGTCTTGGGTCTGAATTTCACCCTCCCCCTTTCGGTGGGTTTGTAGGTGGTGGGAGGAGTGTGAATTAGCATGAAGGGGCTTCCTGCTGGGTTCCTGCCTTCCCTGACTCTCAATGATTTTACACAATTGCCCCAGTTGAAGACTTTAAGTGGCCAATTATTGACCACTCAAAGGCCGTTTCCCTCCCAGCCTCAATTTTTAGGCCTGCCGGAGCATTTCTAATGTAAGGGAAGCCAGAAAATGATCGGGTTTAGGCCTCGGATGAGAAGGGAGGGGTGGAGGCGCTTTCATCAGAAGACTGAAGCCCCCTCCTAACTTCAGGCACCCCCACCCCATCCCACTGGTGGCTGCTGGATCTTCCCCCCATACTCGGCTTCTCACCCAACACCCTAGTACCCCACTATTATCCACCCACTAACCCTGCCCCCCACCACACCCCCACCGGCCTTACCTACACTCCCTGCCTTGAGACCCCAGAAACTAACCTTTCCATCTGCTCCCGGGACTTAGGCTCCATGAACTTCATGAAGTTCCCCGTCAGTCCACTGCGGTCCCTGTCGCTGCCAGGGACTAAAAAGCTGTCGGCCAATCAGATTGGAATTAGGCCTTGGAATTAGGTTGAGCACAGCCTAAATCCAGGTGGTGAGAGGCAGTGTTTACGGAGGGATTGAGATCCTACTTACTGATGAGCTGAACATTTAAAACCATAGAATTTTCTAGCACAGAAGGGTCCACGGAGATCATCATAATCACTTCAGGGATCCAAAACTAATTCCACTGACCTGCCATCTTCCATTAGTCCTGTATCTTTCACGACTTAAAATATTTATCTGATTTGCCTGTAAAGGACGCAAAAGCCACAGCCTCGGTATTTCTCCATGGTGAAACAGTCATAATTCCAATAACTCTCTATGATCTTTCCCTATTCAAACACTTCAAGGAAGGAATGCTAAATTTCAACACATTTTTGAAACATTTTCCAGCTCTATTGCGGCCTCTTAAATGTTTATTTTTTAATGGGATAAGAAACCAAATTACTTATATGTGACTGTCAGGGATATATTTGACACCCTTATACTACCCAGACACAGGGGGTTAATAAAGTTGTGTATTCTTTGAAAGGGAAACCACCAACGTAGACCAAATTGTCTCTCCACATACTTGAAGAGGAGGTGGATTTAGGTCATGGTGGAGAACACTGGGTAGGGCCAAGGTTTGGTTGGCATCCCTTCTGTCAAAATATCAGGCTGTGATTCAAACTCCCTTGAGCCGGTGCCAGCTTACGTAACACTAGTAGCCTCAAACAAATGGAAGTGGTTTCAATTACCTGATTATTTGACATTTCAGGCCAGGGCAGAGGCATTGGATTTGCATAGAAAGCTTGATGCAGAAAATACATTCATGACCTTTTAATAACTTAATCCCGATTGTTCTACCTGAAACTTTCTTTTGAGGGATTTTTTTGGCTGCAGCCTGTACATTTTGAAATCATTTCAGTTCAGTAATGTAAACGGGCTCACTCTCTCCAACTGTACACAGGAGGCATTCAGGAATGCTTTTCTGCCACTAGTTCACCATTGCAAGTATACATGCAGGCTTTTCAAACAAACACAATATCATAATTGCTTTTACTCAGCTGACAGCTCTTCCCAAATGAGTTCCACTGAGAAGGCATTTAGTCATCTGTCAGATCTCATAATGTACAATACAGATAGCTGTGCAAGTGTCTGTGTTGTTCATTTACACATACTGTTGTTTGAGTCATGTTGTACTTGTACATGAACGAGAGGCTATCAGATTTAACCCGAGGGAGATGCCAGAATGAAAGCACATCAGTGACTCAACAAAACAAAGAACCGGCAGGACAAAGGGAAATCAGTCTTTATTAGTTTGGGGTTATGGTGAGGGCTGGTGGAAGTGAAGGAAATCATTGTGCAGCTACAACAGAATTGTAGGCTTCTCTCAGTTAATACGCCATTAAACACTATTGGGCTGCCATATGTATCTGCTCTGCACAGGGGTATTCTCAAAGGGCTTGAAAACTTTACAGTGTTTTTCAAGGCCTAGTGTTTTTAGCTCCTCCATCTTTGCAAGCACAGTTCAGATTGCCCTGGGTGAGAGAGTTTCACAGATCAGACCTCATTATTGCAAGAAGTCTGACTCACAAAAGCTATGGAATCTGACTCACTTGTACCATTGAAAGACTCAATTTATCCAACTGACCCTTTGGGTTGGTTAGTGCACCTGCCTGTTTTCAGTTTCAACTGACTGTTAATTACGTGAGTATTAAATGGGATAGGGAAGTCCTTGTTAGTATCAGGCTGAGGAAATGTCATCAGTAACTATCCAGTTACCAAAGCAATCCTAGATATCCCACAAAAGTGAATCCAATTCATCCTAATATTTGACTCAGTGACCCAGACCTTGAGGTCAGTGGTGAAGCAGAGGTGTATGCCGCTGACTGCATTTACCTTTTTCGGAGACTGCAGTGGGAATTTGCTCTCCTGGCTGTAGTGTAGATCTATTGGTGAGGTAAGTAGTGAGGCTTATTGGCGAGGAGCAATTCCAGCAAAGCCAATGCCTCCTTTGACATCATTAGCTGAAGACACAGCCTCTGAGGCCTACTTCAGCTCAATGACAGCTACATTTTTAAAAATCATTTTAAATGTCTTCTTTAATCAACTCTTAATTCCAACTTCGCTTCTCTCCACTTCCGGTTCCAACCCACCACTTCCGACCACCCCCACCCAGCTCGCCTGCCAACCCCCAGCACCTTCAACCCCCAATTGTCCAACCCCGCACATCCAGCTATTCTCCAACATCAGTGAGACTGAGGAACCCGGGAGCTTAGGGGAGGAGGGTTGATGGGGAGGAGGCAAGGGAGCAGAGCCGCGGGCAAGGAGGTGGTGGGGGCATGAGTAGAACTGAAGTTGGGGTGTGAGCAGAGCCTGTGATGCTGGTGGAGAAGGTATGAGGGAGTGCTAAGCAGACCCTGGGGTGTAGGCTCGGGGGCAGGGGTGCATGCAGGTGAGCAGAGCTTGGGGATGTCACAAGTAGGTGCAGGTGAGCAGAGTCGGAGATGCCAGGTGGTTGAGCAGAGCTGGGGTGACAGGGATAGGGTGTTGGTTCAGCTGTGCCAGGGGTCAAGGGGCAAAGGTTTCCAACTGAACATTCATGTGTAAGAATTTAACTGGGGTTATATGCGTTATTGTAAGCCTGCATGAAAGCAATTTTATATATCGCAATGTTTTCACTTTTAATGACCATTTTAATTATTGATCTATACAAAAGAGGGTCCTACTTAATGGGCGAGTGCCACATTTTCTAGTTGCTCAGCAATATCTTTCTGTTTAGATGTGTGTAAGCATGGAATAAGTTGGTCCAATAGATGCAAAAGTCATCATTTTTTCAGAACTTGTATTGGCTCACAAAGATGATTAAAGTTTTAGCTTGAAAATGGAGGGCGGGAGCCAAGAAAAAGAGAAGAAAGTATAACTGGGTCAAATTTTTATTGGGGTTCTTCCAATTTCCAGTAACCGTAACTTCAGTGGAAGATTGGTGGAAAAACTGGAAAAATGACACAAACAGCCTTAAATGAAGAATAGCACCTTTCATGACCTCACAAAATGCTTTATAACCTATGAAATATTTTTGAAGGGTAGTCACTGTTATAATGCATGAAACACACAACCAATTGGCATACAAGATCCGACGAACAGCAATAAGATAATGACCCAATAAACCGTTTGCCATACGCACCGACTCATGGCTTGTGACCGACCGAAATGAAGAAGGCTCATTCAGGAAGGCACCAAACACATTGAGGGAATTTGTCAAGTATGTGCAGAGGTGAAGTCGAGGCAGCAAAGGGCGCTTACAAACCTCCAAACAACACCCCCACCACCACCCCCCACCCAACCCTTCAAGAACCATCTGCCCCGCATGCGGCAGAATCTGCAGACCATGCATTGGCCCTATCAGCCACCTCAGAACCCATCAAACTGAAGTGTAAGCAAGTCATTCTCAAATCCACAGGACTGCCTAAGAATAAGAAAGCTAGGACGTTAGGGCAGAACTGCCCTGCACTTCAAATACCACCCTAGGATCCTAAGACATACAGGGTCTCAGTTTAGTATGCCACCTGAAAGGCAGCACCTCTGAAGGAGCAGTACTCCCTCAGTGCTGCACTGAAATGTCAACCTAGATATTATGCTCAAGTCTATGGAGTGGCACTCAGGCCCATAACCATTTGACTCTAAGGCAAGAGTGTTACCAACTGAGCCACAGCTACTACTTCAGCCAACGTTACACTGGGTAATGCAGTGAACCAATGGGGAAATTTTACCTCAATGGTTAAAGCTTATTTTAAAATTGAGACAGGTAATACATAAGTTATAAAGGTTTAGATATGTGTTATGGCAGGTGGATGGTAAAGGCCAAGCTGCCCAAATCCCAGAGGGAAACTTGAAGCAGCCGCCACAACTATATTTGCAATTTGTACTTATTTCAATATGCGGGCTTTGAATTCAGTAAAGGAAGGCCACCAAGTCTAATAGGTTTCTTACAAAATTAATTAAACCTTTATTAATAGAAGAAATGATTTTAATCATTTACATAGATCTACAAATTACTACTATGATAACTTCTAAATTCCCTAATTAATCTAAACCCCAGTTACACCTCCATTAAGGCAACAGTGAGACACATAGATTTTAAAAGACCCAAGCAAAGTAACACGCAATACACAAAATAGCTGAATTCATAGTGAGTTTTCTTAACTTCAGTTCTTTGTAGACAGCAGCTTGAGGCTTAGATGCTGGAGGCTTTTCACACTTATTAGATCTTAGAATGCCTGCTCTTACACACAGCCTTTTCTCCTCTCTACATATTTTCCCCTTTGAATGCAAATTCCCATTGTTCACTATGTCTTGGGACTTTTACCTCTCTAATAATAAAATCTATCATTGTACCAATTTTACCAGCAATCTTTGGGAAAAATAAATACACTGTTTCTTAACTTCTCCTGGCTAGGTGTAATATTTCACCCTCTCTTTTGAATTCAAGCTAGTCTGTTTTATTTAAAAATTCAAATTGTTCCCTTTGCACCTGTAATGGGTGATGGAGGTGCAAAGAGAGGTTTGGAAATGAGGATAGATATAGAAAGTGCAAGGGCTGGAAATGCTTTCAATAGCATAACAACAAGAGAAAGGTAAAGAAAGAAGTGAAAGAATGCTAATGGAGATGAAACTGAAGATGAGTAGGAAATAATTAGCGTATTGAGCCTATGACCGTATTAATCCTTACAAACTTGAGGACTTCTACATCAACAACATGGAGGTTTTAAACAGGTCTAAACATTTGAAAATGAACAAATGTCCATGGATGGATGGTATTTATTCCAGGCTACTAAGAGAAATTGGGGATGGAACACAATAAGACTTGGAAGAAGAAGGGGCGAGTGAGCCTGGATACTAAACTTTGCTTCTCTTGTTATAATAGTGGTTAATATGATTAAATCTCTGATAGAAGTATCTAATTGACAAATTTAACCCAATTTTCTGTAGCAATGGTCTATGACTAGATGTGTTACTGGAACTCGGACTATACCACGTGAGGGAGCTAAGGGGATTTTCTTTTTCTTTACCTCACCCATCTTTAGTTTATGGGATTTACAAGGAAGGATGTGGTTTCATTAGGAGTGACTCGCTTTGTCTGGCAGCGGCTTCTACCGGGAATTCATGTTCATTTATCTTAACCTCATTCTGTGGATTTATTTTAATCAGCCCATGGTATTGGTGCCTGGGAGAGGCTAATGATCTTAATGCAGCACTGACCTATAGGGCTAAATGGCCAGTCTTGCTGCTGTATTGCAGACTTTATAACCTTGATACTCCCATTCTCTGGAGTAGCTTTGGAGATGAATGGTTGGGACTTATGCTCTAGAAAATGCTGGGAGGCTGATGACATTCAATGGGTTTTCTGTAATTCCATAGTTGTAATCACTACCCTTTGGTTGTGGAGTCAACTGATTTTCTATTCTTGTGGGCTTTGATTCTCGTGATTGTTATATGTTAGATGTTTGTATCTGCGGCAGGTCTGTTTATTTTCTAGATCAGGTTGAAAGCCATATTTGTCCGTGAATACAGATCCCAAAACTGTTTCTCTCTCCCTATCCTTTATAGTTTTCTTCCACCCTCTCCTGAAGGACTGGCCTCCTCTCTGGAACCTCCCCTAGGGGAATGGTATGCGTGTGTGTGTATGTGTCCGCGCATGTAAGGGGTCATCACAGTTGAGCATGATCTTATCTTCAAGCAAATCCTACACTTGTGCGCTTTCCAGCAGGAATCACTGGACCACAGTCAGGATCGGCAATCCTGGCTTCGTTTTTTTGTTATCCCTAATTCAAAAGGAGTGAATCCAGTTCTATCAGTGTATAGGAATCTGGCCAAGTTGTACCAGTGATCACAGGGACCAGTGATAGAAACTGGGGCTTTCTGATTTAGTTTCATATCGTGCAGTACATTTAGCAATAGAGATATTGGAACAGCAGATTTCTTTTAATCCTTAAGTGGGATGTGAATGTTGCTGGCTAGGCCAGCATTTGGTGCCCAACCCTAATTGCCCTTGAGAAGGTGGTGGGGAGCTGTCTTCTTGAACCACTGCAGTCCATGTGGTGTAGGTACACTCACAGTGCTGTTAGGAAGGGACTTTCAGGATTTTGACCCAGCAACAGTGAAGAAATGGTGCTATTGTTCCAAGTTAGGATGGTGTGTGGGTTGGAGGGGAATTTACAGGTGATAGTGTTCCCATGTATCTGCTGCCCTTGTCCTTCTAGGTGGTAGAGGTCACGGGTTTGGAAGGTGCTGTCATAGAGTCATAGAGGTCAACAGCACAGAAAAAGGCTCTTCGGCCCATCGAGTCTGTGCCGGTTGAACAAGAACCTAACTATTCTAATCCCATTTCCCTGCACTAGGCCTTGTATGCCATGGCATCGCAAGTGCACATCCAAATACTTCGAAGGAGCCTTGGTGAGTTGCTGCAGTGCATCATGTAGGTGGTACACACTGCTGCCACTGTGCGTCAGTAGTGGAGGGAGTAAAAGTTTAAGGTGGTGGATGGGATACCAATCAAGCCGTGGCTTTGTCCTAGATGGTGTCAAGCTTCTTGAGTGTTGTTGGAGCTGCACTCATCCATGGGAAATGGAGAGTATTGAATCACACTCCTGACTTGTATTTTGTAGATTATAGAAAGGTTTTGGGGAGTCAGGAGGTGAGTTACTCGCTGCAAAATTCCCAGCCTCTGAATTGTCTATTGTAATTATACAGTTACAGGCGAACTACCTTATTCCCTCACTATGGTTATAAAGTTGGAGATTGCATCATTCAAACACAAACAAAATTGTATTATTCCAAGATAAAAGCAAAATACTGTGGATGCTGGCTGGAAGTCTGAAACAAAAACAGAAAATGCTGGAAAAACTCAGCAGGTCTAACAGCATCTGTGAAGAGAAAGACAGAGTTAACATTTCGAGTCCGAGTCTTTCTCTCCACAGATGCTGTTGGACCTGCTGAGCTTTTCCAGCATTTTCTGTTTTTGTATTAGTCCAAGACTGGTTTTAACTGGGAAAGTGCATTATCAACAAATGTCTATTTAGTTACCAGATGAGTGACAAGTAACATTTGTGCTACACAAATGCCACACACTGACCATCTCCAACAAGAGAGAGCCTAAATATGTCCCCTTAACATACAATGGCATTATCATCGTTGAGCTGCCCACCACCTCATCACCAATATCCTAGGGGTCACCATTGTCCAGAAGCTCGGCTGGACCAGCTATGTAAGTTCTGTGGCTACAAGAGCATGTCAGAAGCTGAGTATTTGGTGGAAAGTTCCCAGCCTCCTGACTCCCCAAAGCTTCTCCAAACTCTACAAAGCAGGAGTTAGGAATGTGATGTTTTATTCTCCACTTGCCTGGATGGGTTTATCTGCTATCGTGCTCAGAAAATTCAACACCATTCAAATGGAAGCTTAACTGACACCTTATCCATTAGCCTAAATATCCACCGCCGCCCCCCCCCCCCCCCCATCACTAATGCACCATGGTTGTAGTGTGCACTGTCGGCACAGTGCACTACAACAACTCAGCAAAGATTCCTTAGTAGCACCTCCCAAACCCATGCTATTACCTCGAAGGACAAGGGAAGCAGGCTCATGGGAATACCATGACCTCCACATTCCCCTCCAAGTTTGTCAACATCCTGTCTTGGAACTATGTTGCCATTCACAAATAGGCTCTGCGTCAGAATTCTGGAACTTCCTACCTAACACCGCCTTTAACTCATGGGATATGGCGCTTCAAAAAGTTGGCCAATTACAACCGTCTCAAGGGCAGATAGGAATGGGCATGAACTTGCCAGAGTTGCCCACATCCCAAGAATGAATTAATAAAAATTACATTTGTTGCTATAAGTTGCAATTCAGTCTTAACAACTAATGACTGTAGGAGCATTTCTGTGTTGAATTCAAAAGTACAACAAAGCTTCAAGTTCATAGGTTGTCTCAGATTTAGTGTGAATTATCACTTCATAATTCCACAGCAGAGAAAAATGGTGCGGAGTTGAAAAATTAAAATGTGCCTTGCAACATTGCAGCAGTTAACAGCTGTCAGCACAAGAAATAACTTGAACCCAACGCCCTTTGGGGGAAGGGGAAAAGATTGAATATACTGAGGAACTCTTCACACAGATAGATTCCGATCATCACAATGTTGGAATGATGCTATGTTTGAGAAGCAAGAAGTGGAAACGTCCACCCCCGTTGGTGGCGGGTATCATGATGGGTGTGAGCTGACAATTTGACGGGAAGGCCAAAAATCGGTCTCTCGTCATTGCGAAACATGTTTGCAGCTGTCCACTCGACTTGTCAATGTCGGGTCACATTTCCCACTACTGGACATTGGGAAGGTCATTGTAATACATCTGCTTATCGTTATAAGGCCAGGTCTCCAGAATCTCCACCCACGCTGGATCATCTGAGTACCTTGGCGTGATTCCACACTGACGTGATTCACAACATAAGGGCGTGCACCTGGCAAGCTGCACTTCGAGGGGAACTTGGGGGTGAGTGCACAGTAATGTTGCACAGCACTCATGAGGATCGCCTGAGTGAGGAGCAGCACCCTCAGGAAGAAGGAACGCATGTCACTGAAGAGCCACAGCGAGTGGTTGTTGGTCGGCAGCTAGCTAGACTCAGGGTCTACAGATGCCGCCTCTCATTCCTGCAGATGACTGAGAACCAGTGTCACCGAAGATTGCGCATGTCTAGGGAACTGATCGGCCACATCTGCCAACTGCTTCGGTATTTGGCGCCACTGGGACATGGAGGGCACCTGCTGCCAGCTGTTGTGAAAGTGACCGTGGTGCTCAATTTTTATGCCAGTGGCTCTTTCAGGGCTCCACAGTTGACCTCTGTGGGATATTGCAATCCTCCACCACAAATGCATCCAGGAGGTCACAGAAACCACCTTCATGAAGGCACACAACTTTGCGCATTTCGTCAAGGACCAGGAAAGCCAGGATGCAAGACCCCTGGGATTTGCCCAGAACTCAGGTTTTCCACAGGTGCAGGGTGTCATCGATTGCATGCAGGTGGTGCTCAGATCTTTGTGGCAACAAGCAGTCCATTATGTCAACTGCAAGGGCTCCCACTTGTTGAATGTTCAGCTGGTCTGCAACCACCTCGAGCACATCCTACAGGTCTTCGCACGGTTCCCAGGGAGTGTCCACGACTCCTACATCCTCAGCGGGTCTCAGATCCCGGAAGCCTTCCTGGGTCCACAAAGGCTGCAGGGTTGGCTCCTCGCGTACAAGGGATACCTGCAGAGGACATGGCTGATGACACCCGTGCAGCGGCCTCAGACTGCAGCAGAGCGATGTTACAATGAGGCTCATGCTGCTACTCGCAACTTGGTGGTCATGTCATTGGAGACACAGCTGTGAAACTTTAAAAGCACCTGATCCATTGTCAGCCTTCAGTACCTGACCCCTTCAGGAGCCCAGCATCACCAGTCACATATACTGAAGAGCTGGGGGGGCCAGCCCCATCTTAAAGGTGCTGAGAACACACAGAGAGAATGACGGAACTCAGTGACACCTGCCCACAACATTCTGGCAGCAATGACAAGCACCATCGTGGTACAGGCACCACCAATGTGTCCAGTGATTGTGAAGACAGACTATCACTGTGGGCTGAAGGTTACACACTGCACAGGGAAGAGGCCCTGGGCTGAGACACCTACCTTTATCTTGTGCAGGAACCAAGGTTTCACATCAGATTGACACAAACACTGCTCATCGTATCAAAGAGCCATAGGCAAGGAGACATCCTTAGGAGCTTATTTACAATAGTGAACATTATGTGCATGTTATTAATATCCTTGCCCAGGCTGTGCAACTACATCTTCTTAACTTTCCCAATGCTGCTGCCAAGTCCTGGCTCTCCCCTGACATCCACAGCAGAGGTGGAGGCAGACTGCTGATTGCTATGCTCTGTATGTGATGACCTTGACAGGTGTCCTTTGGAGACTTAAGACCTGGTGTGCCTTGGCCTGCTCTCGGTGCCCTGCTGTGCGGCAGTGGCACCCTCCTCAGTCTGTGGAGCTGGAGCTGCTGGGGTCACAGGAAGAGGGGATTCGGTTGGGCCGGACACTCCCAGGGTCACCTGCATGGATGGGCCCCGAGGGGTACACCTGCTGATCCTTATCCCTGTGGGTGCCTGAGGGCCCCAGGTTGACTCCTTGAGGAGAAGGGGAAGCTGGAGTGAGATTGAGTTGCCCTGTACCCCTTTCACATTAACCCTTTTGGAAGCCAACTATGGCATCAGCGATGGAGTTCAGCCCGCGCAGCAGTGCAGGACTGATGTCCTGGACCAAGGTCTGCTTGGCGACTGTCATCCTACCATTGTTGATTTCAGTGTGTTGGCATGCTGAAGCTATCACTCACACTGAAGGCAGACGGACTCTTCCATAGTGCCTTACAATCTGAGGAGGGCAGCGGGCATCTCTTCCTAATGTTCCTGAGTTTGCTTTTGCAGCTCGAGCAACTGAGTATGACTGAGTCCAGAAGCTTGACTCGACTCAGCAGATTTCTGGCCTCAAGCAGCCTTCCGAGTGCAGGAAGGCTGGGAAGTCCCTGCCACCACCTGATGTGGATCAGAGAGTGTGATGTGCTCACCAGATTGTGATCCCGAGGCTACTCTAGAACTAGGTCCCACTGAAGTGTGTGCCTCCATGCTGGTGGAAGGTGTGGGTGAGCGCTGTGATGGGTCTTCAATTGGGGTTTCAGCAGATTCCTCTTTTAAGATGTTTTTGGGGCTTGAGTCGAGGACTTGGGTCATGGACTCCCTTGGCTGTTTCCCAGATGTGTCTGTGAAAGCAAGGAGAAATAATTAGTACATGGCAGTGGCCTGTGAAAGAGGACACATGACCTACGCTGTCTGATGGATGTTGCATTGCTGGATCCTCACTTTGTAGACCACCACTGTCAGCACAGCAATGGTCTTCGCTGGCCAGCTGTGTGACTTTATTTTCAAAGTCTATTCGAACCTTGATGTTAAACATTCCTCCACTGGTCTGTGATCTCTCCCTCTTGTTGTGTGCCAGCTTGTCCTGCATGAATACAGATAGAGACAGTGTAAGCTGGATGCCTGCCATGCCAGGTGATAAGGATGTCTGGCAGGCGTGAGTGGTGAGCGGTGCCATAGATGGGATGAGGACAATGAAGGTGTGTGTGAAAGAATGAATGGTGATGTCCCTTGAACTGGCAGCGAGTGGGATCCCTGTAGGTGTGTGATGAGTTTGTGAGTGCGTGAGTTGAGAACAATGAGAAGAGTGACTCACCCTGGCAGAACAGAGGAGATCATTTATCCTCTTTCGACACTGGGTGGCTGCCCTCTTTTGCAAGGCGTTGGCGCTGACCATCGCTGCCACCGCCTCCCAAACCAGATTGGTGATGTTGCTGCCCCTTCTGGAGCCAGAGCAGGGGTAGAGGATCTTAACTGCATCCAAAAGGTGTTCCCGGGACATGTTATTGAATCGTGGGGGGGAAGGCTGCAGTCTTCTTGCCTTTTGGGGCCATGTCTTCTGTGCAGCAGCCCTGGGCTGGAAGCACTGAGAGGTGTGCGCGTGGCTGCACTTTAAATACGGCGCCTGTCTTGAGAAAGAGGTGAGGTGACAGCGAAGCGGGTGAATGAAAGCCTGCCCGCCATAGAAAGGGCATGTTTCCCGGGAATGCACGATTAATGAGGCCGGTTTGGAACGATAAGCCGTGAAAAGCCACCATTGCGACTGGCAGGTAAAACATTCTTTTTCCCGCCTGCTAAAGCACTTTGGGCAAATCTGGGATGATTCTGCCCAAGGAAACGATCAAAAACAACTTTTGGAAAAGCTCTGTTGTGTGTACCAGTGTCCCTTGAGTTTCTGTACAAATGTTGTTTGCAGAATTTATTTGATGTCCCATTTTTATTTCATTTAATTTTTGACCTGAGTTTTCATGAGATGGTCGGATTTGTTTTGTGTTCCCAAAGACTAGCAACGAAGCTTCAATAATACATGATGAAACTTAATGCTGACATTTTAATAGTTAAAAAGGTGGCATATGGATGGTCTTTACACTGTGCTTAAAGACTTCGTACACTCAAATCAAAAATTTTAAGGGTGCAGTTGCATTTTGTTACTCATCAGGATACCTCAAATCAGTAATTGAGCTGATACCTGGTCAGCTTTGGAATATGTAAACAGCGATGAATAAGGGGACAAGGAGAAACTAATAGACAGAGAGAGAGAAAAAGAAAAGGAGGCACACCTACATAAATAGAAACAGAAACAGGGACAGCAAGAGATTGCTACAGGAATCCAGAGAAAAGAGAACAGAGCTTAAGAGGCAGAGAATGACAGAGAAACAGACTGAAGGACGTGATTTTAACCCTACCCCCTATAGTGGAAACAGGGTGAGTGGACTATTAAAGTGTCCCAAGTTACTTATCTTTGCTAATCCAATCAGATCCCACAGTCTGCAATTTTTATTCAGGCTTCTGGACCGGCACCTGGGGCTAGGGGCAGGGATGGGTGGTGGTGTGGGATCCTGATTGTCATATGAAGATCAAAGTCCCTCGATGTCATCGGGGCCCAGAGTGCCATTTTAATGGCAAGTGGCACAGGGAAGCCAGGTAAAACCTAGCGAGGAAAAGATCCAGGGCTCAAAGAGGCCATTTAAGATGGCCCCATTCTTCCTGTAGGATCAGACGGAGCAGATATCCCTCCCCCACCTCAGATTTCCCCCCCTCCCTACTTCCTTCCCTTGAGGTCCTGTTTCCCACACCTACCAGCATGTCAGTGCACAGCCATGGAATGGAGTTACAACCCTCCTGAATGGGTTTGGATTCTTCAGGGGCAGAATTTCCCCGTTGGTGTGCCGGGGGGGTGGGGGGGTGGGGGGGTGGGGAGCGGGTCCCACATGTCCGTGCGTAAAATGACGTGTGGTGACGCCGGGCGAGTGTCCTGACATCACTGCGTGCCATCGCGATATTTCGCTGGGCAGGCGTGCGATGATATTTGCTGCGCACCCGCCATTAATTAACGGGCCACTTAAGGCCCTTGACTCACCAATCGATGCTGATTTTTCGGTGCCCATGTAATCTTCAGGTCGATGCTCGGGCGCAACAGGCAGGCGGGTAGGACACATTTGAATAAACATCATCCACGGGTGGGATAAGAGGGTTCAGTGGGGTCGCGAGTGTGCTCTGTCAAATATCAATTTTTCAAAGTTTTTGAAATTTGCCTGTGTCATCTGTAATACTTCAAAACACATACCAGCTGCTTTGTCTGGACGCTTAACCTTCAGGTCAGCACTCTGCAGTGAGGAATCTTTTCTGGGCCTGCAAGTTTCTGGAAGCCTTCCCTTAGCCTGCGAATGGGAGCTGAACTCTCCACTGGAGGCACCTCCTCTGAGGAGGAAGGGAGGGCTAGAAGGGGGAGGAGGCCAGGAGTGCACATTCAGCCTCCAGGGACCTTTGGGAGTACAGGCGCAGGCACAAGGGGCGCAGGGCCAAGAGGTAGACCAAGGAGGAAGGGGTCGCAGAAGTCGCCACTATCCTGCTGCCAGGGTATACAGGCAGCCAAGCAGCTACCTCAATATGACTGAGGTGCAGTGCTGAAGGAGGCTCCATCTCTGAAGCGAGACAATCAATTATATCTGTCAGATGATTGGGCCTGAGATCTCCCCTAACTGTGTGGGTGGACACCCCATGCCAGTGGCTCTAAAGGTCACAGTTGCCCTCAACTTCTATGCCTCTCGCTCCTTCCAGGGTTCGGTGGGTGATCTGTGCGGTGTCTCCCAATCAGCTGTTCACACTTGTGTCAAGCAGATTACAGACGCTCTGTTCAGGCATGCACTGACCTTCATCCACTTCCGCTGTGACCAGCCAAGTCAGACACAGTGAGCCAGAGGCTTCGTGGCCATTGCTGGCTTCCCCCGTGTCCAGGGTGCTATAGACTGTACACATGGGGCCATCAAGGCGCCAGCAGGTGAGCCCGGTGCCTTCGTCAACAGGAAGGGCTTCCACTCCATGAACGTGCAGATAGTGTGTGATCACAGGATGCAGATTCTGCAAGTCTCTGCAAGGTACCCAGGCAGCTCCCACGATGCCTACATCCTCAGACACTCCCAGGTGCCGGGGCTCTTCAGTGCTCCAGCCCGGCTGGATGGATCGCTGCTGGGTGACAAGGGTTATCCCCTCAGAAGGTGGCTCATGACCCCTCCCCGCCATCCAAGAACAGAAGCTGAGCAGCATTACAATAGGAGCCACGCCTCCGCAAGGAGAGAACCATTGGTCTTCTCAAGATGCACTTCCGATGCCTGGACCACTGAGGGGGCGCATTCCAATACCCCTCAGATCGTGTGTCGGTGATAATGGTTGCACACTGTGCTCTCCATAATCTTGCGCTGGAAAGGGGGGACACAGTGGACGATGAAGACATCGACACAGTGGCTGCGGCTGCAGACGATGAGTCCAGCAGTGAGTCCGAGGATGAGCATACACAGGGAAATGCTGAGGGGCTAGACGCTGACCCGTGCATACTGCAGGGAGGCAGGGACACCTGGGAGGCTTTAATCCAATGACGCTTCAGCTAGCACACCACAGATGGACCTCCGGGACAAGCCAGGGCTGCAGGCTCTACATTCGATACCTAAGTGCCAAACCTTTCAGGTTAGGAACAGTAACTAAGGGCCTTGTTAATAAATCTGAATGTCCCACAAAGCACTCATAACATTTTTGGAAACCATATACATGCAGAAGAAAAGAGGCACCTTCGGCCATGGTCACATGTCTGAATTTAATATCACAGGCAAAGAAACTTAATGAAACAAAATGACAACTGGGTTCCAATTCAAAGCAAATCATAAAGACCTCATCTCGGGCCAACACAAAAGCACCAGTGATAAACCTGTGTTGTGTCTAAAGTGTCTTATGTTTATGTTTCTGGGTGCTTACGTCTTGGTGCTGCCCCATCGCTGGGAGTGGTATCTGAGAAAGCCTGCTGACTCTGCTGTCCTGGTGGCCTCGATGACCTTGGCGGGCGTCCTCTGGTCCGTGGAGTCTGTGCTGCCCCTGCCTGGGAGGGAGCTGCCAGTTCCACAGCTGGCATCTCCCCAGTCATCGCAGCCTCACCGGATGATATGGTCACAGGGAGAGGGCGGAGGAGCTGCTGCCCTCATCCAGAGCGCACTGAGAGGAGCCGCAGAGATGGCAGGCAGCTGCTGCGCCAACGTAAGGTCAATTCAGACCTCCCTGCTCACCGTAGATGGATGGACACCAAGCTGGGAAACTTGGTGCCCAGACCATCTGAGGTCAATGCCGATGTGAGGGCTTGCTGGTCAGAGTGCATCCCCAAGAAGCCCTGATGGGTCTCCTGGAGTAGCCTCTCCACGAGAGTCGCCATTCTCTCCATGGAGGATGCATGGCGCTCGGACATGTGGCTCATTGCTTCGGCGATCGTCCGCATGGACTCCTTCACCACAGAGACCAAGCCAAGCATAGCCTCATGTATCTCCCTCAGATCCTCCCACATACCCGGCCGCATTTCCTGCAGCTGCTGTGTCGCGGACGACTCCAGAGGCACATCATCAGGCACCGACTGAGCATGTGCCTGGTCCCCTGCAGTCCACCTACTGCTGGCGCCATGGGCACTCTCTGTCTCTGCCAGCTCCATCAGCAACTGTGAAGTGCCCTCATCACTGTGCTCCGGAACACTAGCCAATGTTCTAACTCCCACCGAGGTGCTAGTATCTGCGCTGGAGCCTGCTTGGCACAGATGGTGTGACGCCGGTGAGACTACTGGGCCCTCAGGTGTGAGAGGGGGCCTCTGCTGCTTCTCCTCCCAGCCCTGCTCCACAGGCTCTGAAAGGAAGAACAAGGACATTGGATCAGTTAACGTGAAGACAATGACAAAGTGCATCCCTGCCCCCCGGATCATTATGCCGCTCATCCTTCCATAAGCAATGAACAAGCCATGTTGCAAAATTAAATCACTGAACATTCAGCACAGCCATGGCTGTTGGGAGAACACTGCCGACCTCACTGCTGGGCAAACATACCTGGCCATGGCACCCCAGCCTCACTGACACCAGTGGACCTGGGTGCATGGCACCTCTCCAAATCCAGGGCCTCCTGCTCAAAGCGGCTGAGAATGGCTAACTGTGCCTGGCCACTGCCATTCCTCACCTGCTCTGCCGTGTTATGAGCATTCTTCTCCTGAAAATGAGAGAAGAGCACTGATTTGTGCAAATTGTACACGGACTCTCTTCGCGGACGGCCCACCCCAACCAGAGTGGGACAAATCAGGGCTCCAGTGCCTCCTCACCCCGCTGCTGCCGAACACTCACACAAAGATGCTAGGTTTATTCTCCACCACCTCACCCCCACCTTGGCCACATGCTGCCTACATCACATTAGGCACCACACGGTATATCCTTCCATAGCAAGGAGGCACAAGCACGTGGAGGGCGGAGGGCAGAGGGCAGCAGATGGTTCATTGCCGTGCCACCTTGAAGCTCCCCTCCCAGCAGCTCACCACCCTGACTTGGACATATCCTGCAGTTCCAGCACAGCACCGAGGTGCAGCTCCTCCAGGCTGCCCCCAAACCAGTCATGTGGGACCCAGTGTAACACATGCTGCGGGCACAGAACCCATCTCTTCACCACCCTCTCAGGCTGACCTTGGCATGGTCAATATCCACTGGCCCACCTGTCAAAGATTCAAAGCAGTCACTGCACTTGTTTGGGGGGGGGTGGGGGTGTAGCAGGGTGGTAAGCTGACCTGCTGGGTTGAGTGGCCAGTGCCAACATTGCCCTCACCCTTCCAGAGCGCAACAAGTTGTTGAAATGTTTGTGACACTGGATCCAGGTGCGCCGCACCACGTCGCGGGAGCTCAGCACCACCGCCACCTCCTCTCAGGCACGTTTTCTCATGGCCTCCTCCTCCTGCCCTGGGGAACCAGCACCTCTCGCCGTGCTGCCACCTCCTCGAGGAGGGCAGCAAGGCAGTCATTGGAAAAACGAGGGGCACACTGGCCCCACCCTGTCCTACCCTCCACCCTGGCCTGTCCCAATGGCCTACCCTCTGCCCTGGCCTGCCCTGATGGTCTACCCTCCAGCCTAGCCTGCCCCGATGGTCTACCCTCCGGCCTGGCCTGCCTCAATGACCTGTCCTCTGGACTTGCATAACCTCCATTGCCCCTCTGCAGAGCCCTTCGCCCAGCCATTGTGAGCAGCCTTTCTGAGGCTGCCAGGGCCTTCCCTTATATAGGCTGCCTGGTCGCCATTGGACCCAGCGGGCTGAGCGTGCCCACCACCGCCCGCCCACTCCCGCTATGCACGGGAGTCGTGAAGTACACTGGATAGGCCTTAATTGGCCCTCATAATTTGGCAGCACACACCCGATCGCGAGCGTCGATTGGGTCCGTGCCCCCCTGCACCTCTCCTGCTCTGCCCCCGACAGCCATCCAGAAAATTCTGCCCCAGCAACACGTGGGAGAAATGTCATAGGGACATTAAAACAAATTGTGTGTTTTGTTATTTTCTTTGAACATTTCTATTTATTTGTTATGAAAATGTTGGAGATGTGTTAGGAACAATGTCTAATTTCTAAGTTGATTTTATCTATATATATATATATATTTGTGTGTTAGGAAAGGTAAACTGGTTCCAGTTTCATTTTTGATTGTTTATGAGCCTTGGTGCCTAAAAGTCTGGGCAGGCCTGGAGCTTTGGGGTTTATCTATATGTATACATACAATTTTAATGAGGTTTTACAATCCCTGCAGTTAAAGAGGGGCTGGAAATTTAGAGATTTGGGGGGAAAAATCTCAAAGCAGAAAAAAACTGGGCTGTTGCCTAGCAGCAGCGGTCAAGTGACGCAGAGAAAGTCAGAAAGAAGTTCAGAGTGTGTATGTCGGAGAGAGAAGACAGGAGTTCTAAGCTCTCTGATAAGAAATATTGCAAGGTTACTGGGGGAACTCACATGTTTGCTCTGTGGTTGAAGCAACAGTGAGTTTAGAGTGTAGTGTTGGGTGTCTCAGCTAGAGAGACCAGTTGGGTGAAAAGCATCAAGTGAACGCTCAGAAATTCATTGGAAGAAAACCATTTGCAACTAGGCCAGTCCAAGCATGAAGCCTTGGTGTCAAGATAGTGGTTAATCTTCACCGGGATTTGTGTCTATGGGATATTGCTGGGTAAAGGAATATTGGGAAATTGAATCATCTTCTTGTGTTTGTATTGAGAACTTTCCAACCTTTTTGATGTAATATAGCTCTTTTTTCTTGTTTTACAAATGTTTTATTCTTTGTGTTAAAAGTTCATCAGCAGACTCCTGTGAATTTGTTCAGTACCTTATCTCCATGGTTTCTAAACAAAAAAGTTAGGATGTATCGAGCCAGGTTTCACTCTGGGATCTGACTTGTCCAGTATTAACATCAGCTGGGATCATAACCAATGGGATAAAGGCTGTATGTCTGACAGTCATTGAATTAGGTAATTAGGAGATTGTTTTGGTGAAAGGATGAAAACAGCCACTAAATGGGTGCTTTGCTGATAAGACACACCTGTTTGAAAGTCTAGCTTCAGCAGACAATTTTGGGCCTAATTTCTGATTTCCAAAGTTTGAATTTGCCTGGAGGGCCTTAAAGCAGATTTTTCTGCAGGCCTATCACTCAAACACTGATGAGATGTAAGAGTATATATGGGCTCTAAGCACCCACTTTCACAGACTACAATGGCTGACACACAGCAGCAGTTTTCAGGGTGGTTCAGGGACCAAGTGAGAGGTTGCAAAGATTCTCAGATGTGTCACCAGAGTTCCTGGTGAAGGAAGTCCAGAGATGGAGGGATGTCCTCTATCTGCAGGGTGGAAGGAATTTGTCTCGCCCTCCTATCCCTTCTGTCCTTCTTTTCTGCAGCAGCTGATGCTGCTCTGCCAGGTCTCCTGTCCTCCTCCCATTCCTCCTGCAGACCAAGAGGAACAAGATACCGATGACCAAGCATCCCTTTCTCCAGATGACATTGCAAAATGCAATGAGAAGTGCAATAAGGGAGAGTAACAGAGCACTCACTCTTTACCAGAATAATTGCTGTGACAGAGTGTTGATGAAGTCTTAACAAGTGTCCCAGAAAATCTCAGGTTGTGTTTCAAATTGTCCCCTTCAAATGTCCAACAGCAAGTTAAAGGTGATATCATGTTGCGTTTGAGATATATTGTAATAACCAGTTTACCTCCAGTCAGCTGGTCTCTTTTAGAGAGGGCTTTAGATCAAGTGCTCACCGCCAAAGTGCTGTGCAGCATTGTTCATGAGTGCGCGCAGGCAAGTTAAGTGGGAATCAACTTCTTAACAGTCCTTCAGGTGGCTGTTCTTAGTGCAAACGTCAGTCCGTTTGCTATAGGATTGCATCTCGTGTTATACGAGGGCTGAACTTGTGTTTCAGCTTGAGATCCCACCTTGGCCACCTCGGTGGTTCTTAAGCCTCTCAAGTTTCTGGGGGAAATCTAATGGTTCTGAGTAAGGTGGTGGTCTGAGAGGATTGACGAGCCAGATGTCTAGTGGGGGGAGCATTCCAAGTAGGCCTTGAAGCCCTCCCTGCCCGCCTGTATGCAAGTGCAGCCACTGGCAGCCCCCTGTATCTGAAGGGGCTCCCTCAACCATGGTGGCCTGGCTGCAGGAAACTTTTAATTAAACATCAAAAGAAGTCGCTGAGAGAGTGCCTCCATGTTAAAGCACCATCTCAGCTATTCACCACCCCTTGCAGGCTGCTGCTTCTCTCAAGCTGGAACACCCTTGATTGGCCCTCCAGCTTCAAGATCCCTCACTTGTCGCTCTTAATTCGACAAGGAACTTGTCTCCAGGACAATTAAGGAGCCGCCTCTGTGAAAATCCCAATGAGTGTCCGTTACGCCCCACCCCCGAGGGCAACTTCAGAACCCGGAAGCAATCCTGACCTCTGTTTCCCACCCCAGCAGGGGAAATCCAGCCCTTGGACTCAGTCACAGATTGAGAGACAGAAAGTGATAGAAACAGAAGGAGGGGGCCAGAGATGAAGAAAAGCAAACTGTCAAAGAGAAGAAAATGAGACAGTTGGAGGTGATGGTATTCGCGCTGCGACTTAGCAAGACTTCCCTGATCACTATCTTGCATTTCTGGCTGGAAGTGGACGCATGTGAAAATCAGGTCTGACTGTGCTGCCTCCACAGTCAAATAGCCCGCTGTCTCTCATTGTCAAAATCCACATTATGACAAGTGATGATTTTGGTGATTTCAATGCTGGTGCAAGCCAAGCCCGTAAGCTGTATGCCCTAATGGTCGGCTAATCGAATCAAACAGCATGGCCTGGATGTTAGCTATGGCCGGCCGCGCCCGATCGGCGGGACTGGGGGCAGCCGGGAAATGGACCATCGGCCGACCGCGATTTCATGCTGGCTGGCCAATTAACGGCCAGCCAGCGTGAAACGTGTGCTGATAATGCTCAGCGCTGCCAGGGTGGGGGCAGGAAGAGGGCGGGCAATGCCAGTTCTGTGGGCGCAGGCGAGCGCCGCGAGAAAGCTCTGTGAATGCAGACAGCTGCCCCGGGGAGCGGAAGACCTGACAAAGCTAAACTAAAGGTCCTAAAGGCTGAAAAAAAGTGTCCATGCATCATAATCAGCCGTCTGAAAATATAGCTGATAAAAATGCTGCCCACAGAAATTTATTTTTAATTTATTTCGTAGTGGAAATTTCATCCTGCCGTTGGATGAGGTTTGATGAAAAATGCAAAGGCCGCCTGGACGATCGGCCCGTCTGCCAACCATAAGGTTGGACTGGCAATGAAAAATCGGAGTCAGTTGCGCCGTTAATGGTTCTTAATTGTCTACTTAATTATCGGCGGGCACGATTCCAACTTTTACGCACGCCCGCTGAGTGAAATATCGCACGAATACGCGATGAGGTCGGGACACTCGCCCGACGTCTTTTTGTGCGATTTTACGTCCGATCGGGTCGGGTCCATGCCCGCCCGTGAGGCGTAAAATTCCGCCTCATGTTCCGTCGGTTGTTCGTAATAGACCGCACTCAACCAAACCACACTTGCAAAACAAAACATCTACTGTTGGGTGTGATTCTGAAATTAGGCAACACTTGCAGAAAATCCTGAGTGTGCTAATAGCTACACTAACACCCAATTTAAGATAATCAGTTGAGCTCATTTATACGTGCTAGAAGTGACACACATTTATATGCAAGGGCCTGTTCTCTGCAAACACAATTATTGTGTTCAAGTCTTGCACCTCTTTTGAATTACCCTGGAGTCTGGGGGCCTGTAGTTCCCTGTTGCTTTCTCCAGAACAACATTTCAGCCAATCAGAATCGACTTGCCAACCAATCAGCATCCTTTTCTCCTGTAGTATAAATTGTTGTGATTGTTTGAAATTTGGCATTATTGCTCCCTGATGAGTGCAAGACATAAAGAAGTCCCATCCCCAAACCTGGCACCCACCATTTTGGCAGGTGAGAGGAGGAATGTAGAGGGTTTGTACTTTACACATCTGTGACTCATGCAGACAGCTGCACATGTATAAATGTAGCTACCTTCAAACAAATCCAATTTTTGTTACTGGGATTTCCAAGACAGTTGAGGAAAAGGTCTAAAGCTGCCAGAGATATCTGGAGAGAGAAGTGAGATACCCTTTAGGAGAGGTCAGGTGCCCTTTGGGAGATTTCAAGTACCCTTTGGGATTATTAAGAGGATACAATAATGTGCATAAAATGTGGATGAGCTCTATGGAACTGTCAAGCTGTCATTTCATTTAAATTCCCAGGCCCTTTAATTTTTTGAAAAAGAACACCTAGTTTACAGTTGAAAAAATCAGTGATTGCTACTTTACTGTTTGTTGACACAAGACTGAGGGTTGTCATTATATGATTAGTGCTGATTGACTGTTTCCACGACCTATCATCATCATGGTGGGGGGCACATAAGTTCACAGTTTGGTTGGCAGCTCCATATAGTTACAAAAAAACTAGCTGTCTTTGATGTGGAGCTATGAAGATAAATGTTTGTTTTCATAAGAAATTAAATACTTGAAGGAATTGTTTGATTTTATAAAGCATTAAGTACTTGAATAAATGTCTATTTTTTTATAAAGGATTAAGTACTTGAAGGGATTTAAAATCAATGAGAGTGTTATTTTTGATTGGGTGAACTGTGCAATAGACACTTAGAACATTATTTTATTCCATCTGACCATGGATCCTGAGGGCTGCCCATGGCAGATACTGGGTGAGTTGACTTGGCAGATTTAAGAGCAAAGGGTGTTTAGTGGGAGGAATGGGTTGGCTTGAGTAAGCTCTAAGTTGGTACAGGGGCCATAAAAGGCTATAAGGATGAGTGGGAGACATGGGTTGACATGGAGGATATGAGGAGCCATGGGCGCTGTGTTGAGGGGCATTGGTTTGTATGGAGGGCATGAGGGGCCATGCAGGGTTGAAAGAGGGGCATGTGTTGGCATATAGGGCATGAGCATCATGGGGAGCAGGAGGGCCATAAGTTGGCATTGAGGATATGAGGCCTATAGATGGGATATGTGGAGTATGTGGTCAGTGATGGGGTGTGAGGGGTTAGTGCTAGAGGGCTGGTTTTTGTTTTTATTGTAACTGGGATAAAGTCCGAGAGCTCCAAGGTGGGTCTTTTGTCAGCAGTCCCCGCTTGTCCCCCCACCACCCCACCCCTCCACCCCGGAATAAAATTCCGAAGATTCGGGACACTTTCTCCCGAGTTTGGTTTAAGTCAGGAATTTTTACGACTCTGCACACTCGACGTGCGAGCTGGGAATTTTGGGTCCCACTGTGGGTGAACCAGCGCAGCAGCTGCGGGTGAGCCATTCAAATGGCCATTGACTTCAGCGGGACCGGAAGATCCCGACGGCAGGAGGGGCTGGAAAATTCCGGCCCAGGTCTCTGGCGTGGGACTATGAACCCACCACCTCCTGACTCAGAGGTGAGACTGCTACCAATTGAGCCATGGCTGAGAACAATATGATACACATGAGGATAATTGAATGCAAATTCATGAGTTTTAGTTTAAAATGAATAAATGTTCCTACAGTAATAGAGCAAAGATAGTTTTGATCTCACAAGGCAGTAGTGACCTTGCTGGTCTGATAAAACTGTGTAATGTTATGCAGGTTCATGTTTATAATGGAATAATCTCTACTGATAGACTGAATATCTCAGTAAGGAAGACTATATTTAAATGTTTTCTTTATCCTTCTCCTCAGAACTAAGAAAAAGTACAAAATTTCTCTCGCGTTGTCTATGCTTGAGAGAATCAAAGAAGCTCAAAGCATGTTAAGGGTTAAAATGGATGTTCGATTCAGCTATCTCTGAAACATGCCCGCATTGATTTGTAACCACAGTTAAGGGTCAGAGTTCACTGACACCATGAATGAGGTCCTCTACATTTAAACAGGAAACAGGAAAGAAATGATGTTAAAGCAATAATGTCGAATTCCTGCCGACAAAATTAAATGGTTTTAATGCAGTAATGTTGGAAGTGCACGCCACGCTTAATCTCCCACTCTGCAAAGGAGTCTATCTGTTTGGCAGCATACTGGAAAGGCATCAACATATTATCATAAATTGCTCCAAGTGAACATGTCTGGCTCTTTTCAAATGGATTTTGTAGCTAAATAAGCAGAATAATGCTGTTCAGAATTGGTCCACATTTACATTAACTGCTATCTCCCATGAAACTGCTCAGTGCAATAAAATTCAGCTTTTTCACACAATAAAGTCTTAACCGAAAGCTCTAGCGTTGCTTCCACATGTTTTAACTATTTTCCTTGCGTGCAGCTTAGAAATGGGCCACTGGGATTTGAAACAAACGCTTTATTGAAGGGAAATGATGATAAGCATTTGAACAATCTATTTCCTGATGTTTTAACTAGAGGGGATCAGGGAAGAGTACATCCTACATTGTGCAGGGTCATCAGACAGGTAGCAGTGGTCTCAGGGCCAGACATTGTCACACCTTAACCTGGCAATGGAAAACTAGATGTTGAGATTCTAATTCAATCAGGCTTTTTGTTTTTTACTCTGACTGATTGGCCATAACGCTTGGATTGATTAAGTTTCCTTGTGTTGTGGCTTTAACTATGTTAAAATGCTCCACATTTGATGTCTATCCTGTGAAAGAATCAGAGATTCGAGAAAGGTTGAAAGAGTGATTTCCCTTCCTCCCGTTTATTGAACACAATTTTGGAGAGTCTTCCTTATTTATTTATGCTTATTACGGAGACTAGATACAAAAGTCTCTGGAAATACAAATCTTTGTAAGGCAGTTACAGGTAGGAGGGGAGCAGGCATGTAGAGATGTTTTGTTTGGTTTCTCCCCTTTTATCTTGTGGAAGCATTCAGCTATAAGTTGCTTGCACCTTTCGCTGGTGGCTGTCTTACTCCTTTCTTAGAATGGTTACAGCGCAGAAGGATGCCTTTCAGCCCATCGAGCCCATGTCTGCTTTCTGTAAGAGTAGTTCTGCTAGTCCCACTCCCTGCTCTTTCCTTCCAACTGGCATGTCTTTTTTATCTTCCGGTTCCAATGCTCTTTTGAATGCCACAATTGAAACTGGCTCCACCACTCTCTAAGGCAGTACATTCCAGATCCTAACCACTCTTTTCTCAAGTCACCTTTGGTTCTTTTGCCAGTCAGCTTAAATTATTGTTGCCTGGTTCTCGACCCATCCACCAAAGGGAACAGTATCTACTCTGTTTCGATCGCTAAAGATTTTGAGCACCTTTATCAAACTTTCTCTCAATCTTCTCTTCTCTAATGAGAATGACCCCAGCTGCTTCAATCTATCCTCACGACTGAAGTCCCTCATCCCTGGATTAATTCTCACTTTACTTCCTTCCTAAAGTGCAGTGCACAGAGTTGGACATAATATTCTTCTCCTGCCTGTGTAACCCAACTCCTGACATGGGGATGGATAAAAGGCTATCAGCCTCTTCAGCTTCAAAAAGTCATAACCTCCTGATCTTTGTTTTCAAATCGCTCCATGGCCTTGCCTCACCTATCTCCATAACCTCCTCCAGCCCTACAACCTTCAAATCTGCACTCCACCAATTCTGGCTGCTTGTGCATCACAATTTTCAATACGGAAGCAAAATACTGCAGATGCTGAAAGTGGAAATGAAAACAAAATGCTGAAAAGATTCAGCAGGACTGGCAGCATCTGTGGAGGAAAGAGAAACAGAATTAACGTTTCAGAGCTGTAACCTTTCAGCACACGCCTGAAACGTTAACCCAATTTTCAGTGCTCCACCATTGCCTTTAGCTGCCTCAGCTCTGAACTCTGGAATTCCCTCCCTAATCCTTCCGACCTCTATTGCTTTCTCTCTCCTCCTTGAAGATGTTCCTTACAGCCTACTTCTTTATCCAAGATTTGGCTCACCTGCTCTAACATCTCTTTATGTGGCACGGTGTAAAATTTTGTTTAATAATACTGTGAAGTGACTTGGCACATTTAATACATTAAAGTCTGTCACTAATTTATAAAATGATGATGCTTCCTGACATTTGATTAAGGGCTCTTATTAAGGTCCATAGACTTAAACAATACACGCACTACCCCGTTTACTCCACACAGACATTCACCTGGAGGACGTTCTGCTGAGTAGCTTCTGTGGTGGGATTGTGGCAGTAGACCACACGGCCTTAATTTACTATTTTCACTGCCATATACAACTGCCAGAATATGAATGTGTTTTGTAAATGAGAAAATCCAGCTGTGTGTTTGTGAGAGACTGTAAATGTACACAAGAGAGAATACTTATACATCAGAGGGGTGTGTCTGCGTTTGAATGTTTATAGAACTGTGCATGCGAAGATCAGTTGGGATCATCATTTCGCGCCTGCTTCCCCCGCAGACCCCCCCTAACCCCAACCCTGTCCTTACCCTAACGGGTACCCGAGGCGTCTCCCAGCAAGATTCTCGTGGGCAATGGAAGTTTGTCACCGTTATCCCAGCACTAAGCGGGAGCGCAATTTAAAGGAGATGGGTAAGTCACAAAGATGAAAGAGGGAAAGGCAGTTTTAGCTTTGACCACTTACTGATAGCAGGATGTGAACTGACAGATACAGAAAATAGTGCAAAGTTGACTAACGGCAGAATATTGAGTTTGGTGGATGGGGGCGACCGGGGTTCCAGGGATTGGCCGGGAAACTGGCCGCTTCCCGTGATCAGCCACCGACCGCAATTTCACGCTGGTGGGCCCGCCAGGCGTGAAAAGTGGCTCCCCACTGGTTGGGAAAGGTATAGCGGTGGGGGGGAGGGGCGGGGGCGGGGGCGGGGACTTGTCAGCCGCCGGGTCCAATGGTGACCCGGAGGCTAGTTTAAAAAAAGGCCCAGGCAGCTCCTGGAAGGCTGCCACAGAAGAACGTCTGTCCTGAATTAGCAAACTCAAGTGAGGGAGTCGAGTGCGGCTGGAGTCGCCAGGCCGGAAGGGTGAGCACTCGGCCTCCCCGCTTTTCGGATGAGTGCCTCGCGGTCCTCCTGAGGGAAGGTAGCTGCCAGGAGGGACACCCTGGTCCCCAGAGATGGGAGGACGAGGCCACCACACCTCACTAAGAGGGCATGGGAGGAGGTGGCAGTGCTGGTTAGTAGCCATGAAGTGGTGCGGTGTACATGGGTGCAGTGCCGGAAGAGGTTCAATGACCTACAGCACTCAGGAAGGGTGAGTATCGTGTTGGCATGGATCAGTGTGCAGGAGTGTGAAGGTGTGGCCATCCCCCTGTGGAGCTCAGGGGTGCTAGAGTCTGAGTGCCAACTGTCAAACACGCTGGAGCTGGCCAAGGAGGTGAGTCCGGGGTGGCTCGGACTGAGTGCCTTGCGGCTCGAGGGCCACGACTCGGATGTGCCCTGCGAGGTGTTCCTCAGCTGCGGTTGACCAGGCTGCAGGTAGAGGGTGGACTAATCCATGCTGCTCTGTCCTTTCAGGAGAAGTTGAGCCATAACCAATCAGACAGGTCACATACAGGTAGAGCCCCATCCAACCTGCTGCTACTCACCAAGTTTGGGCAGGACACCCTTGAGCTGGAGAGCTGGCACGGTCCCCATGCAACCAGGCATGGAGGGGCGGGGATGCCAGACAAAGGTAAGAGTGCAGTGCACAGAGGTGAAAGTTGTTGATTGTGCAACCATTCTAGTGTAGACTCTTCCTTGATGGGAGCTTCAAACCTGGAGTCCCCATTGATCACTGAAAGACAATGGCACCATGATGCAGATCTCCGTTGCCTCACCAGGGTGCCTGGCATGCACAGTGACAGTGTGATGACTTTAACTAATGACATGTCCTTGTTCTCCCTTAGAAGTGCAGCACACACTCGCTCTCTGGACCCCAAATGGCCATCCCTGACACTGGAGGAACAGCGGGATTCATTTACACCTGCATCATTCCCGCTCTCTGAACCAGGCACCAGTGCAGATACTAGCACTTCGGTGGGCATTAGATGGGAGGCTAGAATGTCAATGCACATTGCTGACGACACTTCACACTTACTTGAGGTGCAGGCGGAAGCAGAGAGCACCCAGGGTGCCACCAGTCAGAGGAGTGCTGGAGACCAGGATGGTGCTCAGTTGAAGGCAAATGGAGAGCCTCTGGATTTGTCCGTTAGGCAGCAGATGCTGGATGTCCAGCAAGATGTGCGGGAGGATCTGCTGGAGATCCATGAGGGTCTGTGTGCCATGGTCTTTGTTGTGCTGGAGTCCATGCGGAGCATGAGTGCTGTGTTGACCCTCATAAGCAAGCGCACTGCCTCCTCCATTGACAGAGTGGTGACTCTCAGGGGGAGGCAGCTCGAGGGACAGAATCAAGGGTTGTGCTTGGACCTGCAAGCCCTCACACAGGCAATCACCTCAGGTGGTCAGTGCCAGTGTGGGAGATGGATGAGGCATTCAGTATCCTAGCTGGGTGCCTGTCCATCAGTGATGAGCAGGGAGGTCCAAAGCAACCTCACGTTGGCCCACGAGCTGCATGTTGAATCTGCGGGCTCCTCTCAGGGTGATGCAGTTGCTCCTCTGCCCCACTGCCAGTGACCATGGCATCTGATGAGGCTGCGGCGACTGAGGAGATACCAGCCATGGCACTGGCCACGCCCTCCCAGGTTGTCTCCAATGCTGCTGGCAGCGAGCGGGGAGCACCAAGGATGTAGCACTCAGAAACATAAGTTAAAGGCACCATGAGCACAAGACAGACAGTTCATGGGTGATTTTCTGTTCATTAATGTTTGGTTTATATGTCTGCCGGTGTGGATATCAATGCCAGTAATGGTAGTATCATTATGCATTCAATGTGATAATAACATTACATTTGCTTTGGTTCTGATGGCCTGAGAATGCTTTATTTTTTTCCTTTCTGGTGCAGGGTATGCCAGTATGTAATGCTGGATGTGAGTGCCTGGATACTTTATTGCATTGAATGGACTTTGGGTGCACATTAAAGGGTTATACCAGATATCCAGGATGGAGGCAGCAGCTCTGGCATGAGGTGGAAGCAGATATTTGATAGCCTAGCTGGAGGAGTGTTGGATCAAGGCGTCCCGGGTGTCCATACCTCCCTGGAGGTTACTGAGGTCTGCCTCCACACCCTCAGCATTGTCCACTTTGTGCTCCTCTTCTGAGTCACTACTGGATTCATCTTCTGTGGCCTCTGCAGCTGTGTCCTCCTTTGCCGGTGCCTGATTGTGGAAAGTGCAGCATGCAACCACTATCAGTGACACCTGCTCTGGGGATATTGTAGTCCTCCCCTAAATGGTCTAGGCATCGGAAGTGCATCTTGAGAAGACCTTTGGTCCTCTCTACCACTGCCCTTGTGGAGGCATGACTCCTATTGGAACGCTTCTCTGCCTCTGTTCTTGGGTGGTGGAGAGGAGTCACAAGCCACCTTTTCAACAGATAGCCCTTGTCACCCAGCAGCCATCCACCCAGTCAGACTGGAGCACTGAAGAGCCTCGGCACCTGGGAGTGCTGAATGTAAGTGTCATGGGAGCTGCCTGGGTACCTTGAACAGACTTGCAGAATCTGCATCCTGTGGTCACACACTATCTTCACGTTCATGGAGTGGAAGCCCTTCCTGTTGACGAAGGCACCTGGCTGACCCGCTGGTGCCTTGATGGCCACATGTGTGCAGTCGATAGCACCCTGGACGTGGGGGAACCCGGCAATCACTGCAAAGCCTCTGGCTCACTCAGCCTGGCTGGCCTCGTCCACACGGTAAAGACTAAAGGTCAGTACCTGCCTGAACAGAGCTTCTGTCACCAGCTTGATGCAACTGTGGACAGCTGATTGGGAGACTCCACACAGATCACTCACCGAGCCCTGGAAAGAGTGGGAGGCATAGAATTTGAGAGTCACTGTGACCTTCAGAGCCATTGGCATGGGGTGTCCACCCACACGGTTGGAGCTGATCTCAGGCCCGATCATCTGACAAGTGGAGGTCACGGTCTCCCTTGAGAGGCGGAGCCTCCTTCGGCATTGCATCACAGGCATATTGAGGTAGCTGTATCTCTGCCTGTAAACCCTGGCAGCAGGATACTGGCGTCTTCTGTGGCCTCTTCCGCCTTGGACTTCCTGCTAGTCCCGCCCCTTGTGCCAGCACCTCTCCTCCCACAGGTCCCTCTGCTGGAAGCTGCAGTGGGACATGTGGCATCCACTCCCTTCTGCCCCTCTCTTCCACCTCAGAGGAGATGCCACCAGCGGACACCACAATCCCCATTCACAGGGTTACAAAAGGCTGTCTGATATCTGGAAGAGTTCACACGGTCTGAATCCTCCGGGCACCTTGGAGGCACCAATAAGTACTGAAAGGAAGCCAGGAAATGCTAAGAATGAAGCCCCAAACAAAGATGAAGCTGCCAAGTACCAGTAAGCAACCAGCAGCGAACTATCTCCAAAGCCCCTCACTACTCACACTGGCAATGCTGCTCACCCTTTTTATCTCTCCCTTGGATGAGGTAGAGCAAATTGTCAGCTGCCCGCTTGCTGGTTTTGCTCATGCGATGAGCGCAAAATCTCACCGGCAACGTGAAATCCAGCTTAATTGTCTTTTTAATGGCCTTAACTGGCCTTTTAATTGATGGCGGGTGCGACTCTGACTCCCGCGCATGTCCGCCGACCAAAATATCTCACGAGTGCATGATGACATCGGGACACTCATCTAACGTCATCATGCACTCAGCGAAAAATTCTGCCCTAAGTCTTTGTTTGATCAGCACCCTCGCCACTGGGCTCAATATCCACTCCCTCTATCACCAGTGCATTTCAGCCAATGGTAACTCACCAGGGTTACTTCAACAGTACCTTTGACCTCTGCCACCCAGAAGAAGAAGAGCAACAATTTTCTGAACACACCATTGCTTCAAAATGCTTCTCTTCTGCTCTGCTCCTGCTTCAGTTGTGTCAGTATCGCAAACTAATATCCATATTCCACCGACATTTATCTGGGTAGCGCTAGCTAAACCAGGCATGATCTGCTGAAATGGTAGTCCCGATAATGAAAACTTATATATGAAAATAATCTAAAGATGCGTTTTGAAGATTTAAAGTGACGGAGCTGTGACTATTTCCGACGACAGCTTGTTCCACTGTGGGATTGTCCTTGGGAAGAAAGATTTTTGATACACTGTCTTGGGAACAAATGGTCTTTGTAGTTTGTGTGGATGGTTACCTCGTGTTTTGTCATTGCCGGAGGGTACCAGTTACTTGTTTCTGTTAAATTCCGCCAGTTCATTCATATTTTATAGAAGATGGTCAGTCTCTTTTTCTCCCTTCTTTGCCACAGTGATTTTATTGTAAGGATGGTCAAGTTGTGTTGGTAGTAATACAGTTGATCTGCAGACACTTCTTGGGTGGAAACATTAAGTTTATTTATGACATACTCAGCAGCAACTACACATGTGCTTTCAACTCCAACTCTATCTCTACACTGACTGCAGAGGTAGCCCGTGCTATTCTCCTATTGGTTACTATAGATCATGTGATCTTTCCTAGCAAGTATCATTCTTAAAGGTACATTACACATTAAATAAAACCATAATTACTATGTTTCCCACCCCCCCACTTTAACTCGGCTATACATATTATATTTACAAGTACATATTTTTCAAGACAATATAATAGTCACACTGGGTAAGCAATTTACAAGTTCAGTCTTTCAGATAGTTTCCTGGTACAGGTGGAATGTTGCAGCTCCGCAACTGCAGGTTCTTTGTCAGGAACCTCCTATTCCGGAGTTGCCTGAACATCAGGTGCTTCAGGGGGCACTTGCAATTCTGTATCCTCAACTCTTACAGGAGCATTAGACATATCAGTCCTGGGTTGAGTATCCTCAACAGGAAACGTAGACCCGGTCATGGTCACTGGTGGAACCATTTCTTGGTGATTTGTCTCTTTCTTCCTTAAATGGTCCACATGTTTATGGATGATCCGGCCTTCCACCTCCACCTGGTAAGATAGAGGTCGAGTCACTGCAATTATTTCACCCGGTAACCATTTTGGTCCTTCCCCAAAGTTTTTCACATATACTGGCTCTCCCATGGTAAACTTCCTCTCACGACTATGCCAGCTGTGTCTAGTTTTCTGGCTTCCCCCACTCCTTTCCGCCTTCCCCTCTAAATTCATCATTGTTAAGCTCAGTCTCGTCCTGAGACGGTGTTTCAACAATAACTCCACAGGCGTGATACCTGTTGTTGTGTAAGGGGTAGTCCTGTAATGAAAAAGAACCCAAGGAATTGCCAGTTAGCTTTCTAATGCCTGTCTTGATCGTTTGAACCGCCCTTTCGGCCAGTCCGTTTGAACAAGGGTGGTACAGTGCAGTTTTCACAAGGGTGATACCGTTGAGGCTGATAAACAGTTGAAACTCAGCACTCGTAAATGCCATGCCGTTATCAGAAACGACTGCTTCTGGTAGTCTGTGAATGGCAAAACTCTGACGTAGTTTCTCAATTGCAGCGCCCGACATTGTTGACTTCACCTCATATACATCCAACCATTTTGAATGGGCATTGACAATGAGCAGAAACATTGTTCCCAGGAAAGGTCCAACGTAGTCAATGTGTAACCACACTCAGGGTCTACCTGGCCACTCCCATGGGTGTAATGGAACTGCCACTGGCAACTTTTGTAGTTGCTGACGTTGTACACAATTCTTTATCATGCTCTCTATTTCCCCATCCATCCCTGGCCAGCATAAATAGCTGCGTGCTATGGTCTTCATTCGGGAATTTCCTGGCTGGGAACTGTGTAGTTCAATTAAAAGTGGCTCCCTTCCCTTTGGAGGAAATATCACTCGTGCAATAGGATGCCATGCTGGCTGGTTATTTTATGCCTCCTGTTGAAGTATGGTTTCATTTCATCAGATATGGGCTTCTGTGCCCAACCATTTAGCACATGTTCTCTTATTTGAAATAGGACTGGGTCCCAACTTGTCCAGTCTCTGATCTATCGAGCTGTGAGGAATCTAAGAAATTTAACAGTAAAGCAAGATCTTGTGGAACTGGGACGTGCTCATCATTTTCTTGTAAAGGCAAACGACTAAGGGCATTGGCGTTTGCGATTTCATTGCCAGGCCAATGTACGAAAGTGTATTTGTATGCTGCCAGAATTAAAGCTCTATTAATAATTCTGTATCTTCTTTCATCAGCCTTCTTCTTTCTAGCACAGGCTTTAATCTTGGCCCTCTTTTTGACTTCAGTATTGGCCAGACTTCTCTCAGATGTAAGCTCACCTTGTCTGAGATCAGTGGCTGAGTCTCCCAAAACTTCATTATCTGTCTGCTTCTTGGAAAATTCTGCAACTTTTGTTTCCAAAGCCTCTTTGGCTTCATTTAGCTGATTCTTCAGCTCTTCTGTCTCTTTTTTGTATTTGTTTATGCCTCCTGGAAAATTGAACATTGTTGTGTCTTCTCTGCCAACTCATTCTTCAGTTTGTTCAGAGAAGTGCTGAATTCTCTCTGTTTCTCTTCATACTTTTCCAGAGGTACAAACTTTGACTTGAGGGAGCCTTGTTATGTGTGAAGGTCTTTCAACAGATTTTCTTTTCCCTGCTAAGGTTGCTCACGGTCTTTGAACCCTATCATCAAACAGGGTCTCTTTGAGTTTCTTCTGTTGTTCTCCCAGGTTTTGACTTGAGACAGCATGCATTTCTTCAGGTTACTGAGTCCTTACACACTCCTTTTCCAAAACAGGAATGCTTCCAGCTTCCTTTTGGAATTTCAGTGGCCAATCAAGGTTGATTTCCCTTAGCCAATTTCACCCTAGAAGGCTTGGTCCTCTGCCTCTCAATACCAACACTGGTAGCTTTGCCAATTGGCTTCCATAATGTACAATTACCCTACTTATGGCTTTTACTTGAATGTCTTCACCTGTATATGTTTTGAGCTTGGCAGCTGTTTGTTCTAAGCTTAATTGATGTTCACCATTACTCAAATATCTGAAGGTATGTTCCCCAATTACTGTAGTGGAAGCTCCCATGTCATTTTAATAGGTTTGCCATTAACTTTCACTGTGACAAATATTGGTTCTGTCTTTCCAACTTTCAGATTAAACAATGAGTAAATGTCAGAATTTGCTTTTCCAGGCTTTTCTATGTTATAAATTTCATTGGGCTTTCTTTTCTGCTTGAATCATTCCTTGCACTGCATTATTACATGTCCATTTCTGTGACATTAGTAGCATTCAATTTTTTAAAATTGCCAATCACTAAAAGACTGACTGATTGTTTCCACCTCTATTAAAATTATTCTTGATCTCGCTGCTAAGTTATTTTCCTTTATTCTTCGGCTAGTGAGGGTTGTTTCCCACTTATTGGCAGGATGTCGCTTTTTCGCATCACTTTCCCTTGAGGTTTTCCACCTGATGTGGAGGACGGCACCATTTTGCGCACCCTGTATTGCTGTTGAATCTCTTACTACCCTTTCCATAACCAACGCTTTCTCTAGCGCCTTCTTGAAATCCAGATTTACTTCGGACAGTATTCTTTTCTGAATAGGGTCCTCTTTTACACCACACATTAAACGATTTCTGAGCACGTCATTCAGAATCATATCACACTCACAATGTCCCATTAGCTGCATGAAATTTTCCAAATAGCATGCAATTGTCTCATCTGGGACTCTGTTTCGTGAATTAAACCTGAACCTCTGCATCATGACTGAGATCTTAGGTTGAAAGTGACCCTTCACGAGGTCCACCAATTTGTCAAAATTCTTCGAATTTGGGGCACTGGATGCCATCAAAGTTCAAATCAAGCTATAGTTTTTGCTCCCACAAGTACTCAAGAGGATCACTCGCCTCTTCTCTTCCCCCGTAATCTCGATCACTTGAGAAATGAACGTGAGGTATTCTATGTATTGAGACCAATTGTCTGTAGCTGGTTCAAAAGGATCAATTCTCCCAAACTACAGTATTTTGAGAGGGGATAATGTCTACAATTCTAATGGAGCTTGCTACTTACAATCACTGGGTGAGGTACAGTGCCAAATTCTTTCCAACTTGATTTATTCTGTTCAATCCTGTTTTATCCTCATCGCCAGTTTGTTGTAAGGGTGGCCGAGTTGCGCTGTTAGCAATAGAATTTCTCTGCAGACACTTCTTGGGTGGAAACATTAAATTTATTTACAACTTAGCAGCAACTATACATGTACTTTTTATCTCTACACTGTCTGCAGAGGTAGCCCATGCTATTCTCCTATTGGTTACTACAAATCATGTGATCTTTCCTAACAGGCATTATTCTTAAAGGGACATTACACACTAAATAAAACCATAATTACTACAGATTCCCATTCCAAACCTTTGATCAAGGATGTGCCACTGGTATATTTCCCATACTGATATTGATACTCAAGTCACACATACACCATTTTGACTTGGACTTGGAGCAGCACTTCTTTATTGAAGCTGGGCTAATAGCTAGGTTTGCCAAACCTCCAGGATTGGCCTGGAGTTTCCAGGAATTGAAGATCAAGATCCAGGACATAGCTCTGTGGAACCCTAGGGAAAAATCATAGGAACTTAAAAAAACGTTATTTTGCCATTTTCTTTAAACATTTCTCTTTACCAGGTAAAAAAAATTACTGAAAATGGGATAAAGTTGGCTGGCAGTCAAGCAACATCCAATTGGGTATTGAGGCTTTTTGCTTTTTAATTGGTGTAGGAAGGCAGTGCGTCACAAGGATAGATGCGTTGGCCAACTAATGGCTGGAGTGTGGGGGCAAGTCATGTGACGAAACCTCCAGGAATGCATTTAAGCAGAGTTGGCAACCCTATTAATATCCTGGAATTCCCTAGCCAATATTGCTGGGAGCTTTATCACCAAAAGGACTGAAGTGCTTCAAGGAGTAGGCCTGGCCACCTTTACCTTCTCAGAGCAACTGAAGGACAATAAAATTCTGAATTAATAGAGTTCTGTTGAAGAGTCATACGGACTCGAAACGTTGACTGTGTTCCTCTCCGCAGATGCTGCCAGACCTGCTGAGTTTTTCCAGGTATTTTTGTTTTTGTTTTGGGTTTTTTGCTTTTATGACAATAAAATACGGCTTTGCCAGCTCTGCGCACAATGCTTTTTTCACCTATACTTTTAACAATGAACATTTTAAATACTGTGAAATTTCACCAAGGCAACTGCACCTTTTAGAAATCCCAATACTTTGGGTGAATGTGTGCATTGCTCAATCTTTCCTGCCAATTTTTTGGTCTTAATTGAATTGCTGAATGAGTGATTTAATGGGCTGTGTTTCAGGGATTTGTAAATTGGCTGTTTCTATCTCAATTTATGGGAACCCAGATCCAGGCAGAACCTTTCTTGGCAAAGCAGTCATGCCCTTCTCAGGATTCAGCTCCATCGCTAAACATGAAGCTACACAAGTGGCATAGAAAGCAATATCTGTCAACACGTTGAACTGAGGTAGTGTCTCCAGCCAGGGGCTTTATTAACCAGAAAGAAGTTTTAATAACAGGTGGGAACACGTTATTTACAGTCCTCTCACCCTGCCCCATTTGCAACTTAAGGCATTAGAACCAAGACAGGCTAAAAGGAGTTGTGATTCCTGCTCTTGTTTAGGCGGAACCGTGAAAAAATTGGCAGCTCTTTAAGATCAAGTTCAGGCTTTGGGAGCACTTTTGGAAATGAATTGCAAGCTACATGGCTCCAGACATCCAGCATGTGAATTATCCAGCTGAACATCAGTGTGAGTTTGAGTACTTTCAAAATAAATTACCGTTAGTATGCAAAAATGGTAAGCCGCTTCTAAATATAATCTTATTGTCCCTGATTTGTTCACAACAACACCAGCTCATAGTCATTCTGATAATTCAGGGCAGTGGGATTAGATAAGTGACTCACCAGGCAGGGGCTGGCAAAGACATGCTAATCTTTTATGTTTATGACTTCGATTCATTGTTTGCTTGGCTTTATCAGGGCCATTATCAAAAATGCAGAGACTGCTTTCCAGAGCAGAGGCAGAGGGTGAGAGTCATGGTCACAGCCTTTAACTCTTTCCATGCTAGGTACATTTTAGTCTGTTTTATTGCGTGATCTGTTGGTAATTTCAGGATGAATTTGTTAATAGGAGGACGTTGTCAGTGATGTATTTAGAATATTTCCCTGTCTAAGGTATATTTCCCATTCACTGTTGTCTCTCTGTGGGTATATACTCCTAACAGGGTAAAGCAGGATGCCACCTTGGTTGAAAAGAGCAGGAGAACAGGTGAGGTATTGCAAGAAGGAGAGGTTAATGCCAAGCCCGTGTTTTAAAAGCCTCTGTGTGTGGTGGGGAAAAGGGAAGACTGAGGAGTGCACAGCTTTCAGGCCCTAAGGAAAAATAAAAAACATAGCAGGCTCTGGGGGCAATTTTCAACTCTGTCACCTGTTTATGAGGTGCTTAAATCCCCCCATGACCTTGCCCCCTCCCTATTTCTGTAACCGCCTACAACCCTCTCAGAATTCCTATGTTTCATCAACTCTTGCACATACTCCACATCCTTTATCCTACCGTGCCTTCAGGCATCTACAAATTCCCCCATTAAACCTCTCTACCTCCCTCTCCCCCTTTAAGATACTCCTTAAAATCTCTCTCTTTGACCAAGCATTTGGCTGGATGTCAGATTGACCTGCTCATGAAACAGCTTGGGCATTTTACTACCATCCACGGTGCTATATAAATGCAATGTGTTGTTGCATGGCAGTTGAAAATGGCAGGAAAACTGTAGGTGTCCCTTGGCCTGATTGATGTGAGTTTTTTAAATCGGGCCTGTAAATAGCTGCCAGCACTCCTGCCTGAAACAAGTGAAGTCTTAGGACTCTCTTTGCAATTTTTCCCAGGTATAGAGTAACCTAAAAGAGGCCACAAGGGACAAATTCAAATATAGCCCAGAATATTTTGGGCGCAATTTTTGTGAGGCCAGGAGGTTCAAGAAGGCTATTGCTCACTCCACAAAGGTAATATTGCCTGTTGATGGCAGCTGGGTAGATTTTCCTCCAGAGGCGCAACCCCCCACTCCCTTTAACTGCTGACTTACAGTCAGGAAAGTCAGGGGAATTAAATGGGATGGAGATGGTGGTGTAATGGTAATGTCACTGAACTGATAATGCAGAAGCCCCAGCCAATGCTCTGGAGACATGGGTCCACATCCCACCACAGCAAGGTGGGGTGGAATTTAAATTCAATTAATACACCTGAAATGATAAAGCTAGCCTCTCCATGTTGTTGTAAAAAACTGATCTAATTCACTAATCCCCTTTAGGGAAGAAAATCCGCCAACCTTACCTGGCGACTTCAGGCCCACAGTGATGTGGTTGACTGGCCATTCTGAAAAGGCCTAGCAAGTCACTCAGTTCAAGGGAAATTAGGGATGGGCAAGAAGTTCTGGCCTTGCCAGTGATGCCCACATCCCATTAAAGAATAAAGAAAAACCTCAGTTATGGAAGCACCACACTGCTGGCTTCCCAGCTGCCTAATAGCACTCACGAGGCACTGGACAGCTTGTTGACTATTCTCTAATTCCGTGTTTCTGTCTTTACAACAGAGACTACGCTACAATAGTACTTCATTGGCTGTAAAGCACTTCAGGGTGTTCTTTCTTTTACTTTTGAACCCACCAAGCGTGCCCCATCTGACTTTTTGCCTGCTTTGGGCTGAAGTTGAAAATTGTCACTAGTTTGGACAATCTTGATTTTATAACATAATTGAGGGTGCCAGGAAAAGAAGCCATGCAGGATGATGTATTAGGAGGAGCCATCGTTACAAGATGGAGAGATATCAGAAAAAAGTTGACAGAAAGAGGCCAATAGAAGTTTAGTATATTCCATTGCCCAGTTCATAACCTGATTAGTGCATCCCTCTGCTCAGGATGACCCTCAAGTCAGTGTCTGCTTCCTTTAACCAATGCAATATTTTTAAGGAAAGCAGCATCTTTAGCAAATTCCTGGGGAGCTTGCCTTTATTAACTGTTTAATTATTAAGTTAATTTTCTGCTTTTAAATTTTCAGCCCACAATTCTAATCTTATCACTGCCAATCTACAAACAGTGCCTGTCTCTTCCAGCAAATGGCTCAATTACACTTGAGATCTCTCCCTGAATTATTTAGTTGGAAAAGCTATATGCTCACCAGGAACTCCTGAGGTTCTCCTGATTGGCCTCCATACCTTCTTTGGGAGATGTGCGCCAGCTCCATTTAATTTGTCTATCTGGACATCCATCAATCTTCCCTAAATCACCATCCTATCAGGATACCCCTACCGTGAAAATGGCCATCAATTTATTTTTCCCAAATATTTTATCACCCGCGTTACAGCACATTTCATGCTCGCTTCTTCCAGAGTATTCCTAACAAGGTTCTCAACAACTTTGAGAATTCATCAACGGGAGTGTGCTGTTCTATTGTCAATTCATTTACAAACCAGCCATGTCTTGATTTGCTGGATATTTGGGATAAACTGAAGATGATAACAGTTAACGTTCAGGAGTCAAAATAGATACACTGTTACATTTAATTATATCAAATGTATAGTACAGAAACAGATTATTCACCCAAATGGGCCATGTTGATGTTTATTCGCCACACAAACCTCCTCCCATCCCTCTTCATTTAACCCTATCAGCATAACCTCTATTCCTTTCTCCTTCATGTGGTTACTGTTGTATGGTGTGCTTGCATGCCATTGTAAGGTAAGGGTGCTCGGCAGAGCAAGGGTTAATGTGGGACTGGAGAATAGCACGCTCACGGTAATGATATATAGAGTCACATGGTAATAGATTCAGAGAACAGTCTACAAAGAACACTCTGGAACCAGCCTGCATGGAGGTAACAGCACCATGCATGACAGTAACCTGGGATCTGTAAATAGCTAAAGACTACCAATAAACGGTTCATGTTTAAATATACAAGTCTCAAGGTCTCATCATTGAGACTTCTAAAGGACCCCTATTACAATAGTTACTTGACTTCTTCTTAAATGCATCTATGATCAATACATTGTTAATGCAAGAAGAAACATAAATGTAAAGAGCAGTTAATGTTGAAAAAAACGCAGCAACTTCTCCAGCCACTGTAAAGAGGAAAGAAAGTAGTACAGCAAAGGGTTGCTACCTGAAATGTTAACCTCCTGGTTCTGTTGTCAAGTGCAAAAGTTAATTTTTTATGTTAATTTAACAACATAATCTTGTATTTGTGTAGCACTTACATAGCAAAATGAATTCGGGCTCCAGGCAGTCAGAGCCATGGCTGCCGATGAAGATTGGAGTGGTGCATGAGGCCCAGAATTGGAGGAGCGCAGAGGTTTTAGAAGGGTTTTAGAAGGGTTTTTGAAGGGTTTTAGAAGGGTTTTAGAAGGATTTTAGAAGGGTATAAGGCTGTAGGAGTTGCAGAGGTTAGAGAGGGAATGGGGCCATGGAGGGATTTGAAAGCAAAAATGAGAATTTTAAAATGCGGGCATTGATGGACCCAGGTCAACGCAGGTCAGCAAACACCGTGGTGAGGGGTGAACAGCACATGGTACGAGTTAAGATCTGACAAATCTATGAAGAATTTTTAAAAATTAAACCTCACCTGTTCCAAAGATGACATTGTTACTATTTACGTTTTTGTGGTAAAGACCGAAACTGAGGCTGAGAAAGGGTTATTGATGTTTTAGCAAACTGCATTCTCTTTGAGTTATAGCTGGAACTGTGAAGTGGGAGCATTTGGGATTTGGGAGCCGCTCCCATTGCCCAGATTGGAAGCGCCTACCTTCTTGAACCCTGACATGAGCCAGTTAATAGATTGTTATCTGCATAGGCCGAGGAGATTTAGGTCAGTTGAATTGTGTCCAGATCTGACCTTAATCCCCAGTCTAAATGGCCCTGTGTAAGTAACACTGTAACTAGTTGCCGTGGTTATTTGAGTTCTCTATTCAAAGATTCCGCCGAATGTTCTGGAATTCTTTCATTTTTAACAGGCGGGCACCCGGTATACAGAGAGTTAAAATAATTCTGACAGCGATTCGAGATATTGTAAAATGCCTCTAAAAGTGTGTACACTGCTGACTGGATCTTTGTTAATCCAATCTTGCATTTATTTATTTTGTGAGCATACGCATGTCATTTCTAACGTAGATTTGATGAGATTATCCAGCACTGTTAATCCAGCAGGATTTCTGCCTAATGCGGTTCCTTTATTAACTCTCAAGGTGTGTGCATTGCCTTGCTATCATTCATCACCATCATTACGACCGACATCAATTCAAAAGGACAGTCACAGCTTTTTTTGCAGAACCTCACAAGTCGAAAGCTCCTTTGGGCATTACCTTTTAGCACAGTGGGTGACATATTTCCCCCGTTCATATTTTAACAATCTTGCTAACCTGTTTATCAAAATTAGCAAACAGAGGAATCACACTCAAACCTATCAACCAATTGGTTAAAAGGGTCTCAATTTCTACCTTGAGGCATTCTTATTTGCTCCAGTGTAAGAGATATTCTTCAGCTGCCTAGGCCCAAAGTTCTGGAATTTCCTCCCCAAAAGATTTTACTTTTGCCTCTACCTTTAAGACAGTACTTAGAACCCACCTCTTTGACCTAGTTTTGGTTATATAGCCTGGAACTTTACAACCCTTTCTGCCTGGTGGGATATTATGGTCCCACCAAACTGAATGGAGATTTAAATGGCTTGTTGCATCCGCTGGAGTAGGGGGGTGGTGGAGGGGGAGACACTTGGCAGGGCTTTAAAAGTCTGGTCATAGACTTTTCCATGCACCCTTCAGCTGAAAATCCTTTGCTTTGTAAGTTGCTGGAGGTGCGAGCTAATAATGCCATTGCATTAACAATCGTTAGATAATTAGAAGGGTGCTTATGCTGTTTATTGGGAGCAACAACTTTCTGTGGCGAGTTTAATGAACATTAATGAGTACACGCAACAAGCTCTTAAAAATAATGAGGAGGCTAAAGGTGCGATGCCAATTATATGAGGCAAACAGAAGAGTGGCATAAATCAAGCCACAAGATTTGTAACCCACTCCATACCTCTTCATCCCCTTCACTTTCTGGTCAATTTGCTCATTATCAATGGTATGAGCCATTAACACAGTGTTAATTATCCAGGAAGATGTGGCCGAATACATTCATATGTGGCTCGGAGATCAAATTTTGTTTGACAATGCTCCTGTGAAGTATCTTTGGATGTTTTACTATGTTAAGGATGTCACTTAAATGCAGGCTGTAGTTGTATGTGGCCCCTCATTTACTTAGACTTGCTATGGTATGGGATGCTGTTCATCCAGCTAGTCACGGTTTACTCCCTATCTGGTCCATTTTGAATCATGAGCAACGGTCGGCAGAGGGCACTGTCTGGGCCGTTCATCCCGGAGATGAAGAGGCCAGCCATGATTTGGAGACCCTGATCTCACTTCTATTTTAGGATTGCTAACTATGATTAAGGCCAAGGTTTTCCCTTTGTCGGGTGGGCCCGGGAGTGTCCGCAAAACGGGCCGCCACCCGCAATTTCACGTTGGCTGGCCAATTAGCAGCTGGCCAGCATGAAAGGCACACTGAAACACTCAGCACTGCTGCGGTAGGGGCAGGAGGAGGGCGAGTGCGGAAGTCTGTGCATACGCGGGGTAGCGCACACTGACAGCTCCCTGAGGGCACCGAGGAGAATTGGACACTGACCAATAAAGATTTCACAAATGATATGACATGTGAAGAGGGACATGTTAAAAACGATGTTGAAAATTTAAAAAAAATGTTACTGCTGGAAACCTCATCCTGCCCACGGACGAGGTTTCATCAAAAATCCAAAGGCCGCCTGGCCAACTCGCCTGCCCGCCTGCCAACTGTAAGGTTGGACGGGTAGCGAAAAATAATGTTCAATTATTTGCTTAAGGTCCTTAATAGGCCTCTTAATTGTTGGTGGGCGCACTGCCAACTCTCGGGCGCGCCCGCCGAAACCAAAATATCGCGGGATTGCGCAATGACATCAGGACATGCGCCCGACATCATTGTGCGTGATTTCACGCCCGTTCAGGTCAGGCATGTGCCCACGCACGAGATGTAAAATCCTGCCCTAAATGTATTTCTGGAAGTTTCATCACATGACTTCCCCCATGATCCAGCCATTCAGCCAAAACATCCAATTTTTGACCCTTGTCTACCTATGCAAATTGGAAAACAAAAAGAAGCATTACCCAATTAAACGCTGCTAGTCTGCTAACCAAATAGTCTTCCCCCACCGTGCCCTCCGCACCCCCCCCCCACACACACATCCCTCCCATTTTCAATATTTCTATCTGGTAAAGAGAAATGTTCAAAGAAAATAAACAATCTTTTTAAGGTCCCTGGGATATTTCTCCAGGATTGCAGACAGCAATGTCCTGGCGATTGATCTTTAATTCCTGGAGGCCCCAAGCCAATCCTGGAAGGCTGGCAACCCTACTTGTATTTCACAGATTGACTGCAGACATCAAACTAGCCTCCCAATGCAGCCCGCCTCAACCACATCAAAGAGTTGGGATACTGGCAGAAGGCTGGAGATATCTCTTCATTGCTGCTGTGGTCAGTCTCAAAAGCATGCTCCCAAGTCTTTGGCAGAATTACGTGGAATTAAGTAAATACACATAGCTGGACCTAAAACCATCATTTCTACTTAACCAAATGATGTTTCACAGCAGCTGTGAAGAATTCTAATCATTCAGCCATACCTTATTGGCAATGTTGACGAAACCCTGAATCATGTTGGTTACCCAGGTGGTAGACCGCATCGCATCACTTTCAATAAAATAAGCCAGGCAGTGATGGTTGGGGCTGGTATTTAAGTCAGACTGCTTACTCTGTCATCTTCAGAGATGGGCATGCAACAACTAGTGTGGACTAAAAAACAGGCCATGTGGGTGAAACTCTGAGATCCAAATCAGATTGCTTTTCCCTTGGGTTGCGCAGGCCTGCAAATTGGGGTTAGACAATGGTATTGTGAAGCTGAGATTGGAATCTTCATTCGCCTCATCAGGACATCTTTGCTATCAGTGGTGATAGTCTTCAAAGCAAGGTGCAGCTGCAAAAAAAATCCAAAGCAGCCAGATTTAGAACTATAACGTAATGACCCCAGTGTGTATTTATGCAGGAGTTTGGGTCAGAAAAAAATCCCTGGAATATTGGTTTCAGCATAAAGCACAGGTAGGGCTGCCAATTCTGATTTCACATATCCCTGGAGGTATCACAGAAAAGCCTCCACCTCCACCTAGCCTGCCGGTTGGACAGCCTTTTCTTCCCTATCTCCAATACTTTTATAACAAATAAACAGAAGTGTTCAAAGGTAACACGGGAAAAACTCCATTTTTTTCATTCCCTTATGGTTTCATTTCCCCTGGGTGATGCTCACAGCTGTATTTGGAGATTAATCTTTAATTCCTGAGAGAGTCCGGGACAACCCTGGAGGGTTGGCAACCGGGGCACAGGTTGCAGGCAGTGATTCGCACCAGCACATGTATGAAGAAGCATTCATCTATCTTGTTGGGTTATAGAATGAGGTTACCAACCACCAGAACATTTACCATTGAGTGGGTCTCTTTCTTGAAAGACTGGTTAAGAGATTTGTGCTCCTGATTTAATTGTGATTAAACTGTTGTGGACATTAATAAAAACAGTCACAGTGTTAAACAGTATTCAAAACTATAAAAAAATTGGATTTAAACAGATTATGTTTGTAAGTAGATCAGACAGCAAATATTTAAATGGTAGACTCAGTGTTTGCTGTAGTTATGTGCTGGCTTCTAGAGTAAACACAAGCCACAGTAGAATGTCATTTGAGGTGTTCCTCTCCAGCTACATGAACGTGGAAGCCAATCCCTGCACGATTCTTTCTGACAGCAATGTTTTCAGGATGTCCTGAAGTTTTTCACTGACAATGCAATACTTTTTGAAGTGTAGTCACAGTTCTTAAATAGGGAAATTTGAGACCCCATTTATGCAAGGAAATGATCCACGAGCAATAATGAGAAATATAACCAGTCATCTCTCAACTGAGGAATAAATGTGCTGGCCAGGATAACAGGAGGACATATCCCCTACTCTTCCTTGAATAACACCATGTGGGATCTTTTATGCCTGCTTGAATAAGTAGTTGAGGGCTCAATTTAGCCTCTCGTACAGAACGCAGCAACTCCAGAAATCCTTCTACATGCAAGAAAAATTATCTGCCGACGTCCTGGGATTGATACTTAAACCTAAAACCTTCCACCTCAGACAGCTACCAGGGAGCCAAACTGGACTGACATGATGCCAGATAGTCATAGTTTTAATTAAAAAGGGTTTTAATTCAGCCACAGACCAGTGCTAGCTGCGGTTAGGATTCCCTCCCCTCTTGACTGTACTAAAGGTCATAACCTTTGGAGTACTGTGTGTTCTTTGCAACTTTCCAAACAAAACTCCAGATGCTTTCTATCATTTGATGTCTGCCAAAAATAATTAATTTCTGAGGCAGTTTGAAAGTAGATTTGCAAGGTGGAGAACCACAAGATAATTAATCATTAATAATATAGTCAGAATTAACTGAACACATGCCATCTTGCTCTATATTTAACTTTGGTAAGAAGTGCAAAGCATTTTATCCGATGCCTGCATTTTATTACTTCACCTTTATTCATGGCAACATGTGGTTTCTATATGAGATGCGCTGTCTTTATTCTTGATCTCCTGAGTTTAACTCTGTACGTATGAAGCTCTTCACAAAAAATGTATGATATGAATCATTTTACATTAATGGATTAAACAACCAATCACATGAATAGTTGAAGGATGGGGTACTAGACCTTGGCAAGCAAGTTCATTCCCAAAAATGATCGGGGGTGAATCAAAAAGATGTTTTGGTCTGAAGTTCGCATCAGACCATGCATTCTAAGACAAATTGCCAAACTATTCACCGATGATTATAATGAATGTTACAGCATGTTTTATACAGCACCGTGTGCTTTAATTGGCTCTTTGTGACTTATCCCAGTATAGATTCCATGAGGACATTCATTATAAGCACATTATAGAACAATGCCGAAGAGCTTCAAACTGGCAGGAGTGCCTTTGTTTTTTGCATTTGTTTGTTCATACCTCCACTCTAACAATCATGCCGACCAAAACGCATCTAGACAAGTGTTTTGCTACAAACACTTGAGGCTATTTCCTTATTACATATACTCAATAGAGCCTGCTGATACAGATCACATTTCTGATTAGCAATGCAGGCGCACATTTAAAATTATTTGCTGCAGCTGTAAGACGGTTTCAACATTTCAGTCATTCCAAATAGAATTAACTTTGGTTCTATTGTTTGGATTCACTCTCGATCCTCTCCCTACCCTTTCCCACACTGAGCTTGATTTTCAGAACTGGTAGTCCAAGTTATTGAGGCTTTTACTTCTGCTGGGTGCTCACAGCTTCCTTAAATCATTCAGCTGATCAAAGTCTCATCAAACATTATTGTTAGATTAGTGCCCAGACACAGACACAATAATACTAACTGCAAAGTTGTTAAGGACAGGATCATGCATTCTATACATAATTGAAATGGATGTAGATTTTCTTTTTGGTAGAACCTATTTGTAACTGTGGAATCTTTCTGTGCAATCTTCCGTATCTGCATACAGAAGCATTTTTTGGCAAAGTTCTCTATGTGGAAATTCCCCATCACATCTTGAGCAATTGATTTGTTATGGTTTAACTGAAGTGTGAATTCTCAATAATTTGTTCAGCAAGGTGGATAAACTGGTGAAGAGGTTTTGAACCAGATGATTTACCTCTCCAGCTTTGCCTTTTACCTATTTTCTGATATAGAATGTAAAGAGTCTCAGATGAGAGAGTGAATCCTATTATAGTTTAAATTGATAGTACAGACAGGCTACACCGTACAAATGAGTAGGTTAGAATAGAGCACTAGGAAAATCCTGGGGAGTCAGCTAGCGGAGTTTCTCTTGCAGTAACCCTGCAAATTTTTTTCTCTTCAGATAATCATCCAATTCTCCTTTGAAGGCTGCAGTTGAATCTGCCTCCACCACACTCTTAGGCAGTGCATTTCTGATTCTAACCATACGTTGACTAAAAAAGTTTTTCCTCATCTAACTGTTGCTTCTTTTGCCAATCACCTTGAGTTGGTACCCTCTGCTTCTCGATACTTCTGCCAACGGGAACAGTTTCTCCCTTTATCTACTCCATCCAGACCCTTTATGATTTTGGACACCTCTATCAAATCTCTTAACCATGTCGAAGGAGAACTTCTCTACTTGTCCAATCTATCCACGGAGCTGAAGTTCCTTGTGCCTGGAACCATTCTCCTGAATATTTTCTGCACTATCTCTAATGCCTTCAAATCCTTCCTAAAGTGCGATGCTCAGAATTGGACAGAGTACTCCAGTTGAGGCCAAACCAGTGTTTTATACAAGTTTAACATAACTTGTTTGCGTTTGTACTCAATGCCTTTATTTCTAAAGCCCAAGATGCCATATACTTTATTAACTTCCTTCTCAAACTGCCCTCCCACCTTCAATGATTTTTGCACATTTACCCCCAGATCCCTCTGCTCCTGCATCCCCCACCCCTTTAGAGTTGTCGTCTTTATTTTAAATTGCCTCTCCTTGTTCTTCCTACCAAATGTATTACTTCACACTTCTCTGTATTAACTTTCACCTGCACTTGTGTCCCCAGTCTATAAGCCTGTCCGTGTTCTCCTGAAGTCTATCTGTCTCACAGTTCACAATACTTCGAGGTTCTGAGGATCATCACTTTTTCTTTTTGTTTTTGCTTTGGAAAGCTGGATTATAAATCTCTACAAAATGTCTCAAAAGTTACCTGCAGGGCACAGAATGTTCAAGTTTTCAGAGGTCAGAGTGCTCTTGAACCCAATAATCTGGAGGAAGGAGGTCCTATTTAGGACTGAGTGAAGAAGAAGGCTGACAAAATGCAGTGAAAGAGACAGTCAAGACATTCAATGCCAACTGTACACCTGATGGGATACAGATGGGATCAAGTGGAATGTTGGATTTACAACCCAGCTGATATTACTTTACATTGACTTCAATAGAGAGTAAAATGGTGCAGGATTGGAAACAGCGTTGTACAGGATCCCATCAGTTTTCTGACAGGAAGATTAAGTTAAAATCATCTACAGCTGCTCGGTGCCACAAAAAGTTTTAATGCTTTACCAAGCCATCAAAGCAACACATATAACACATTGGCACCAAGAGAAAATGCCACTGAACAAAACTCCAGCCTAGGTTTAGCATTAAAATTCCGATTGCACTAAAGTTGATATTTGATCAGGCATTGCTTTTGGCAACATTTAAGAAGTGGCTTTCATAAATTGGTAGGAAGAGATCCTGTGTGAATAGAGACATGTTGGCAAGTGTTTGTAGATGATGCCGCACTTATGGTGGAAAGAGGATGCTTTCTCTTGTGGGGGAATCTAGATCTAGGAGTCACAGTTTCAAAATAAGGGTGTCCCATTTAAGATGGAGGTGAGAAGGAATTTCTTCTCTCAGATGGTCATTAGGGTCTTTGGAATTCTCTTCCTTGGATAGTAGTGGAGGGTGAGTCATTGCATATATTCAAGGCTGACGTAGACAGATTTTTGATTGACAAGAGAGTCAAGGGTTAGTGGGGACAGGCAGGAAACTGGAGTTAGGCCATAACCAGATCAGCTATAAACTTATTGACTGGCGGAACAGGCTCGAGGGGCCAAAAGGCCTACTCCTCCTATTTCTTACATTCTTAGAGGAGAGAGAATTTGTTGATAGGGCTGTCCATGTGGTGAGCTGATGTGATTGTTAAGAGAAGATCACCCATATTGGAGTGTCCTGCAGTTGATCTTCTTCTTCATCCTCTTCAGACTGTCCTTCAGTGTCTTTTCTGCAGTGTCCCTGAAGAGGCCTTTTTATACAGTAACATTGTGCAGCATACAGCCACAATCCTTGAGATCCTAGTTGAATAACATTATAGAGCATCCCTATGATTCCCAGGCTCGAGGAGCATGCATAATAGTTACCATAATGAGCTTTATGAGGACTTTAATGGTAGAACAAATATTGTAATAGTGAGGTCGAGATAGTGCTTTGCAAAATCACCCGCGTGTCATCAGCTATGGCTTTCAAGGATTTTGGTCTTTCAGAATCCACTTTCTGAACTAGAGTACCCATGTGGTGAATTGCCTTAACATGAAGGCATTGTGGCAACTATTGGCATAGTGAATGGCCATTTGCATGCTATGCTGCTAGCAGTGATAAATAAGCTGAACACTAATTAAATGACATCTCTTATTGGCATTGGTGCTAGGATTAGTGAAATGCATTTCATGTGCATGCCATTCTATGGCTCCTTGTACTTTGGAGAATCCTGCTACTCAGTACAATTGCAGTGCTCCATCATGCTGGTCTTAATTTCCATAGGGAAAGAAATTAAATCACCTGTTGAAAACCATCAGTGACTTGCTTAATGCAACTGTGTATAGCTGATTGACTAATGTCCCTGATGGCTCCAGTGGCCATCAGAAAAGACCCTGCAGCTTAAAAATGCATGGTAGTTGCGACATTCGCAGCCATTGGGAATGTGATACTTACGGTGGAGGTGAACTGCAGGTCAGGTTGCAGCATGTGACGCAACTCACTGATGGCTTACCTTCCGCACTGCACAGTCATCTGGAGTTAGGAGTTCCATGATCTGTTTATTCTGGAAAGGGTGTGCCTTTGCAAGGGTGCCATAGAACTCTTGTGGTGCATGATCAACCTATGATCCTCCTCTGCGGCTTCCTCCAAAAATCAGAGATTCGAGGGTATTCTCAATGGGAAATCCACTGTGGCCATATAAAAATTGAGAAAAGAGAAAATCTGGAAACTCCAGGCCAAAGTACAAGGGCAGGCAATAAAGCACTTGCCAGCAGGGGGGATAAAAAATCAATTAAGATATAATTCGTTCAAAATTAAGTTTCACCTTTTACTTTCTGTTTAACGATGCTGAATACCTATCTTATACCGTGTTGGTTAACTGGAGGCTAATTTTGAAAAAAATTGGATGTATCATATCACCAAGCCTTTAAGCCCACATAAGGAAAACCTGTCCATTTGATTCCGACAGGGGAGGAAGTGAAAATTGGAAAATTGGGCAGGTGAATAAAATGGGGTGGGATTCTGGTAATACCAGTCCCCTCCCACTATCTGCCTCAGTACCATTCAAAAATTAGGTGGAGTAAAAATGAACTACTAGCATTTGCAAGTTTAAATTAATTGCTAGAATACAAAGATGCACTGGGGTCAGTACCAACTCATGAGTCTAGTATTAGTTAAGAAAAATCTTCTTATCACACTTTATTAACTGAGTACATGTTTTAAAGCAATAAAACATGCCTTCATTAGCATGGGCTCGAATTTGCTACCTAACTCAGAGAGTGAGAGAAAACATTTTTTAAAAGAGTGTTGTGTGTTGTGATCATTTCTTTCTTTTGAATGTTAAACCTTTAACCTTTACAGGCCAATGTACAGGGATAAGAGCAGAGTTCAAAAAGAGCTCCCTTCTTGGATTACTGGAGATATTCATATATGGCCAGGGCATTGCAAAGGTTCTGTAATAGTACATTGACAGACGAGGGAAATGGTCCAAAACTCTAGGCTACAAGCTGTAACTGCCCAAACTCGCATTGATTGAAGTTGTGAGTCACATCGAGAACCGTGGAGGTTCACTCGCTCTTTTACCGTTAGAATCAAAAGTCACTTTATTGAGGATCAAAGCTTAATGTCATTAAAATCAGTGCACATTAAACACTTCTCCATCCATTTATTCACAACAGCAGTATGTTTCCAAGCCCAACCTCGAATGAAAGAAGAAAAAAAAATCATTGACAAATAGATTAATTTTTTTTTTGTTATTCTTTCCATGGCAACAGGAAGGAAGGCTCAAACAGACGGGGTTTTGTCTTGTGTTAACTGCAACACAGTAGCACCAGCCCACAATAGCTCATTGTACCTGATCTGTGAGTGGTAGTTTTTCCTCATATACAGTTTAAAATTAATTATCGGAAGGAATTTTCAAATCAAATTTTTTTGAAATAGAAAAGCGACCAGAGAAAGAACAGAAGTAGGTGGCATTCCTATAACTCCCACTTTCAAAGAGGAGAGCAATTGAGACAGCCTGTCTGAGCAGCATTGAATCACACATCCTAGCAACCAGCACAGAGGAACACTGAAACATCACAGAGGAGTACTTTCATTTTTCCTTAAACAGTAAGTTAGCAAGGACCTAAAACTTTGACTGAACCACTGCCCTATTTTGTCACAAATGTAAAGGGTGAAAACATGGCAAGGTTAACTCGTCAGAGTTTCCAGGTTATTGATTCCCCAATAAGATTGGCAGGAAACTAGAGGTGAGCATCTGCTGGAATGAGGCTTCCTGTGTGCCGGATTGAATCATTTTTGTTAATCTTATTTACCATCTATTATTGAGCTTGCTGGTTACAAGAAAGTCATGGGGCAGAATCTTCTGTTTGGCAAGCGGGAATGGGCCCCGCACGCCGATGGGTAAAATGACACGCGGTGACATCGGGCATGTGTCCCGATGTCACCGCGCGTCATTCCGATCTGCAGTTTGGTGGGCGCGCACCGGAGTCGGCTGCGCACCCGCTGAACTGTCAAAGGCCTGTTAAGGCCATTAATGAACTAATTAAAGTACTTGAAGGGCTGCCCGTCCAACCTTAAGGTTGGCGGGGGGCAGGTGAAGAGCCTGGGCGGCCTTCGCATTTTTCATGGAACCTCGTCCACGGGCGGGATGAGGTTTCATGAAGGGTTAAGTAATTAAATAAAACGTTTTATGAAAATCCATAAGCATGTCTCACCTCATGTGCCAATGTCGCATGAGGGGACACGTCTGAGCAATTTTATTTTTTCTTTCCTCCAATGTTTTATTATGAAATTAATCTCCGTGAGGCAGCTCCATGCCTCAGGGAGATTTCTGCGCTCTTTTGCACGCATGCGTGAAAGAGCGCAGGCCCCAACTCTTCCTCCTGCCCCCGCACAGGTAGCGCTGAGCGCTCCCGGGTATGCGTCACGCTGGATGGGCCTTAATTGGCCTTAATTGGCCTGCCCACGTAAACTGGCGGCAAGCAGCCCATCGAGGGCGTCCACCCATGCCCGCTCCTGAGAAAATTCTCCCCATAGGGGAATGAAATTTGACTTGGTCGTGGGGGGTGTGGGGGGGGTTGGGGGGGGGGGGGGATGCGGGACACAAGAAACCAGCACAACTTTATCTGCCACTAACAATACACCCCAGGCCGATATTCAGTTACATATTGGACAGGGCATAAAAATGGCAGGGAAAACGTGCTACTGCCCCTTTTCTGTCCTCAGTCAAATTGAATTTCACCCTCAATAGATTAGAAGTTAACACATATAATCCCAACAAAAATGAGTCCCTTTCCTTCCATGGAATATACAGTCCTTGCCGCAGACATGCATGATCTTGAGGAGAGTTGAAGTTTGCCAAGAACATGTAAAATAGAAGTTCCTCTGCCATTCAAACTGATAAAAGACAGCTTGCAGACATATTCCAAAGAAATATTTTTAAAAGCTTTGCCTTGAGCCTTACCAGAAAATATCCTAAACACATGAACATAATGATTTTAAATGCCAGATAGGCCTGTCACTGTAAGAGTTTTCAAATTCAGCCAAAAACGTGGGGCCTTTTATATTGTCTTTGTCAGTTTGGCTTTGTGGTGCCAGGTTTACTTCTGATAGCTGTGGACTTAAAATTCGACTCCAGGACTGGAACGCAGGACTGGTGCTGCATTGCCAGAGGTACTGGCCAGAATTTCCCTGGTCGTGTGTGCGGGGGCGGGGGGTGGGGGGGTGCGGGTCCCACACATCCGTGTGTAAAATGACACGCAGTGACGCCGGGCGAGTGTCTCGACATCACCGCGCGCCATCGCGATATTTCGTTGGCCGGGCACGCGATGATATCTGATGTGCACCCGCCATTAATTAACGGGCCACTTAAGGCCCTTGACTCACCAATTGACGCCGAGTTTTCGTCGCCCGAACAATCTTCGGGTCAGCACATGGGTGCCACGGGCAGGCGGTTAGGACACATTTGTACAAACCTCATCCACGGGCGGGATAAGAGGGCTCAGTGGGGTCGCGAGTGTGCTCTGTCAAATACCGATTTTTCAAAGTTACTGACACTTGCCTGTGTGATCTGCAATGCTCCAAAACACATACCAGCTGCTTGGCCTGGACTCGCAAGAATCTTTTTGGGGCCTGCATGTTTCTGGAAGCCTTCCCTTAGCCTGGGAATGGGAGCTGAACTCTCCACTGGAGGCAGCTCCTCTGAGGAGGAAGGGAAGGCTAGAAGGGGGAGGAGGCCAGGAGTGCACATTCAGCCTCCAGGGGAGCCACCTTTGGGAGGACAGGCGCAGGCACAAGGGGCGCAGGGCCAAGAGGTAGACCAAGGTGGAAGGGACCGCAGAAGTCGCCACTATCCTGCTGCCAGGGTATAAAGGCGGTGAACCAGCTACCTCAATATTACTGAGGTACAGTGCCAAAGGAGGCTCTGTCTCTCAAGGGAGACAATCAATTATATCTGTCAGATGATTGGGATCTCCGCTAACTGTGTGGGTGGACACCCCATGCCAGTGGCTCTAAAGCTCACAGTTGCCCTCAGCTTCTATGCCTCTGGCTCCTTCCAGGGCTCGGTGGGTGATCTTTGCGGTGTCTCCCAATCAGCTGTTCACACTTGTGTCAAGCAGGTTACAGACGCTCTGTTCAGACGGGCATTGACCTTCATCCACTTCTGCTGTGACCAGGCAAGTCAGGTACAACGAGCCAGAGGCTTCGTGGCCATTGCTGGCTTCCCCCGCATCCAGGGTACTATAGACTGTAAACATGTGGCCATCAAGGCACCAGCAGGTGAGCCCGGTACCTTCGTCAACAGGAAGGGCTTCCACTCCATGAACGTGCAGATAGTGTGTGATCACAGGATGCAGATTCTGCATGTCTGTCCAAGGTACCCAGGCAGCTCCCACGACACCTACATCCTCAGACACTCCCAGGTGCTGGGGCTCTTCAGTGCTCCAGCTCGGCTGGATGGCTGGCTGCTGGGAGACCAGGGCTATCCCCTCAGAAGGTGGCTCATGATGCCTCTCTGCCATCCAAAAACAGAAGCTGAGCAGCGGTACAATAGGAGCCAGGGCACCACAAGGGCTGTGGTGGAGAGAACCATCGGTCTTCTCAAGATGTGCTTCCGATGCCTGGACCACTGAGGGGGCGCACTCCAATACCCCTCAGATCGCATCTCCCTGATAATGGTAGCATTCTGCACTCTGCACAATTTAGTGCTGGAAAGGGGGGACACAGTGGATGATGAAGACGTCGACACAGTGGCTGCGGCTGCACACGATGAGTCCAGCAGAGAGTTCGAGGATGAGCATGCACAGGGAAATGCTGGGGGGGTAGACGCTGACCCGGGCATACTGCAGGGAGGCAGTGACACCTGGGAGGCTTTAATCCAATGAGGCTTCAGCTAGCACACCACAGCTGGACCTCCAGGACAAGCCTGGGCTGCAGGCTCCACACTCGATACCTGAGTGCAAAATCTGCCAGGTTAGGAACAGTAACTAAGGGCCTTGTTAATAAAGCTGAATGTCCCACAAAGCACCCATAACATTTTTGGAAGCCATCCACCTGCAGAAGAAAAGAGGCACCCCCAGCCATGGTCACATGTCTGAATTTAATATCACAAGCAAAGAAACTTAAGAAAACAAAATGATAAAGGTGTTAAAAATCATACCAACTCATAAAGGCCTCATTGCAGGTCAATGCAAAAGCGCAAGTGATAAACCCATGGTGTGCCTAAGGTGCCTTATGTTTACGTTTCCGGGTGCTAAGTCTTGGTGCTGCCCCATCACTGGGAGTGGCATCTGAGACAGCCTGCTGACTCTGCTGTCCTGTTGGCCTCGATGCCTTGGCGGGCGTCCTCTGACATGTGGAGCCTGATCTGGCCCCACCTGGGAGGGAGCTGCCAGTTCCACAGCTGGCATCTCCCCTGTCGTTGCAGCCTCACCAGATGCAACAGTCGCTGGGAGAGGGGTGGAGGAGCTGCTGCCCTCATCTGGAGCGCACTGAGAGGTGCCCGCAGAGACAACAGGCAGCTGCTGTGCCGATGTGAGATTGCTTCGGACCTCCCTGCTCACCATGGATGGATGGGCACCGAGCTGGAAAACTTGGTGCCCAGACCATCTCCCACACTGGCAATGACCAGCCCTGATTCGTCTCCTGGAGGAGCCTCTCTACGAGAGTCGCCACTCTCTCCATGGGGGACGCATGGTGCTTGGCCTTGAGGCTCATTGCATTGGCGATGGTTCACGTAGACTCCTCCACCATGGACACCAATTCAAGCATAGCCTCATGTATCTCCCCAGATGCCCCTGCACACCCGGCCACATTTCCTGTCCCTGCTGCGTCACTGCGATGACTCCAGAGGCATGTCATCAGGCACAAACTGAGCATGTGCCTGGTTCTCTGCAGTCCTCCGACTGCTGGCACCATGGGCACTCTCTGTCTCTGCCAGCTCCTCCAGCGACTGTGAAGTGCCCTCTCCACTGTGCCCCGGGACACTCGCCGATGTTCTAATTCCCACCGAGATGCTAGTATCTGTGCTAGTGCCTGCCTGGCAGGGATGGTGTGACGCTGGTGAGACTTCAGGGCCCTCAGGTGTGAGAGGGGGCCTCTGCTGCTCCTCCTCCCAGCCCTGCTCCACTGGAGCTGAAAGAAAGAACAAGGTCATTGGATCAGTTAACGTGGAGACAATGTCAATGTACATCCCCCTCTCCTGGATCATTATGCGCTTACCCTTCCATAATCAATGGTCAAGCCATGTTGCAAACTTCAATCACTGAACATTCAGCACTGCCATGACTGTTGGGAGAACAGTGTTGACCTCACTGCTGGGCATACATACCTGGCCACGGCACCCCAGCCTCACCAACACCAGTGGACCTGGGTGCATGGCGCCTTTCCAAATCTAGGGCCTCTTGCTCGAAGCGGCTGAGAATCGCTAACTGTGCTGGGCTGCTGCCAGTCCTCACCTGCTCGGCTACATTATGTACATTCTTCTCCTGAAAAGGAGAGAAGAGCATTGATTAGTGCTAATTGTACCCAGAGTCTCTTCGCAGACGTCCTACCCCAACCAGAGTGGGACATTGCAGGGCTCCAGTGCCTCCTCACCCTGCTGCAGCCAAACACTCACACAAAGATGCTAGGCCTGTCCTCACCTCCCCCCTCCCCAACCCCCTTGGCCAAATGCTGCCTGCATCACATTTGGCACCACACAGTCTAACCTTCCATCGCAAGGAGGCGCAAGCACGCAGAGCGTAGAGGGCAGCAGATGGTTCATTGCTGCACCACCTTGAAGCTCCCCTCCCAGCAGCTCACCACCCTGACTTGGACATATCCTGCCGTTCCAGCACAGCACCGAGGTGCAGCTCCTCCAGGCTGCCCCCAAACCAGTCATGTGGGACTCAGTGTAACACATGCTGCGGGCACAGAACCCATCTCTTCACCACCCTCTCAGGCTGACCTTGGCATGGGCAATATCTGCTGACCCACCCAGAAAAGGACACTGGTCACCAATGATTCAATACAGTCACTGCGCTCAGACTTGGGGTGGAGGGTGGGGGGGTGGGGTGGGGGGCGCAGCAAGGCAATCATCAGAAAAACGAGGGGCACAGTGCCCCCCCTGCCCTACCCTCCTGCCTGGCCTGCTCACCAGCCACGCTCCGGGGAGCCCTTCCCCTGGCCGTGATGCGCAGCCCTTGAAAGGCTGCAGCAGCTTTTTAAAACAGGGAGCCGGGTCGCCATTGGACCCAGGGCTCAATGCAGACCCACCACCACCCGCCCACTCCCACTGTCCTCGGGAGCCATGATTCACACCGGGTGGGCCTTAATTGGCCTGCCCGCGTAAAATGGCGGCACGGACCCGATCGCGGGCAGCGATGGGGTCCGCACCCACTCCCACTCCGCTCACCCGACAGGCAGAAAGTTTCTGCCCGCCGCCTTGGATGAGACATTAAAAGTGAGGCTGTGGGCAGGATTTTGGTGTCGGCGATGGTGGGGGCGGGGGGGGGTGGGGGGGGGTGGGGGGAGGGTGGGTGGCGCGAAGGCAGGCACGGAATATCCCTGGCCGTTTTCCTGGAGGCCGGGATTGGAAGGCCTACCTGCCCACAAAGGTTTGCTAGCTCGTTAGATCAACCAAAAGGCTAATTAAGATGGCATCCGGAGCACAGCAGACGCCTGGAGGTGGCCTCCGGTTAGCAGACCAGCTATCGAATGCACCAAGATCACTTTGAAGGCACCTCCCACCTGCCTGGCTATAGCTGTGGCTCCAGGCTGCCCTGCGGAGGGAATCCCCCTTCACAATGGTAGTTCAGCAGCTGTCGCTATTTCTTTTCTTCGGGTTATAAAAAGTGTTGAGAAAGCGTCTCAGGATGGAGGCGTCATCTTAATCCCCTCACCGCAAATGGCCTGTTGCTACTCCTGCAGTACTGGAGGACCTCCCCTTGGCTCTCCAGCTTCAACAGATTGACCGCCGTCCTTATTTGGACGTCAAGCACGCTTTCTGGCCAGTAATTGACCAATGCTGCAAAAATCACTGTTGGCGGACTATTCCTGACACGGCCGGGGTCAAGGCCTGCGTTTGATCCTGGCATCGGGGTCCCAACCCTAAACAGAAACTTCTGCGCCTACCTGTCTGGCAATGTGGATGTAAAAGATGTCATGGCTCTTTTCAGGTTAGGTTACCTGGCCAATATTTATCCCTAAACAAACACGACCTCAGAGCTAGAAGACTTCCTGGTACTAGATCACATGAGGTAGACAAAGCACATGCTGACATCTATTTTCCATGGCTTATTTTTCCTGGCACAGGTCACTACCCTGAAGCCAGAGGCTATCACTTGAGGAGCACCACCCTGCATTAAGCATGGCTGACCAGGAGTCTCTCCCACTCTTACCACCTGCCCGTAGGCATATTGGAAGGATTTGCAGGCTGACAATCAATCTGTTTGGCTGTGTTACGAACGCACTTTCCATGGCCATCAGCTCCTGGGGCAGGATTTTACCGTCAGCAAGCGGGGGCGGGGCCCGCACGCCAACTCATAAAACGACGCACGGTGATGTCGGGCGGAATCCCTGACATCATGCCGCCCCATTTAAATTTTCAGGAAGGCGGGAGCACAGCAAAATCAGCTGCGGGCCCGCCGACCTGTCAATGGCCAATTGAGGCCATTGACAGGATCAGTTAAACAATTGAAGGACCTGCCCGTCCAACCTTCAGGTTGGTGGGCAGGCCAGGAGCCCTGGTGGGGAATAGAAAAAACATGAAACCTCATCCACCGCCGGGGTGAGGTTTCATGTAGGGTTTGCAAAAGTTGTTATGGAAATTATGAACATGTCCCAACTCATGTGACATTGTTACACGAGGGGACATGTAAGGGAATATTTTTTTTTCTATTTTTAGCCTCAGGGAGATGAGTGCGCTCTTTCGTGCGCATACATGAAAGAGTGCACTCTTGATTTTAGGGATTCCCCCCCCCACCCCCCCATCTGCACAGGGAGCGCATAGCACTGCCCTGCAGACATCACGCCGGGCGGGCCTGAATTGGCCCGCCTGCGTAAAATGCCACCACACCTCCGATCGGGGGTGCCAATCTCGGAAGTGTGCCAGCCCATCAACATCGCCCCCAAACGGGGGGGGAAAATTCTGCCCCGAAGTGCAATTCAAACCCAGAGCTTGAAGTTCAGAGGTAGGAATGATACCTCACTGCACCACAAGACCTCGCAACCAACACTACTAAAGCAAATGAATCGATCACTCACCTACTTTACCATAATTAATGGGTACCATTTTAACTCCGTTTAAGTGGATGGGTTTTGATTTGGTTAAAATCAGACATTGACCCTGAAAGTAGGGATTGGAATCCTGTTACATCATGCACAAGGCGGCTGAATTTCTTTCTTGTGGAAAAAAACAACAGAATCATGGAATACAATTGCTAAAAACAACACTGGGATAAATCTCATGGTAAGAATGGATCATCAATAGATCAGTCACCATAAACGAGTAGCTCCAAAATGAGTAATATAGATCACTTAATCGATGTCGTTACAGAAACAATAGCTGCTTTCTTCCCCCAGTCACTTGCTTTTCTAAATTGTAAACAACGAGAAAAACATGCCACTCTTTAACAGCGCAACTGTCAGCGATTTTCCGTGGGCCGTCCAACCTAATGTTTGGCGGCGGCCAATCAGCCAGGCGGCCTTTACATTTTTCATGAAACCTCATCCGAGGGCGGGATGAAATCTCCGTTAGGATATAAAATAAAAAAGAAATATCTGGGGGTCAGCATTTTTATGAGGTCTGCTTTCAGGTGCTTGATCATGCTTCTTTTTTTGTGCTTTCTTTTATTATTTGGGGGGGTGGGGTGGGTGGGGGTCTGCTGCTCCCTGAGGGCAGCTGTCTGCCTTCAGGGAGTTCAGTGGAAGTGCTCGCCTGTGCCCGCGGTGATGTCGTCGCCCACCCTCTTCCCCAACCCCAGCCACCTCCCCACCCCGGCAGTGCTGTGCTTTTCGGCACGCGTTTCACGGGGCCATTAATTGGTCAGCCAGCGTGAAATCATAGTCGGGGGTCCCTTTCCCGGTGCACCCAACAAGCGCATGATTTTGGGCCTTTAGCTCAGCAAGAAAAAGGTGGGGACTGAACTTTATAAAGGGACTTGATCAATCAGATACTGTGTAGATGCTAAACCTGGAACGCTGCTTCAAAGTCCAATCACTTCCGGAGGACAAAGGGTGGCATTACAAACTAGAGAAAGGTGAACTTAGGACTGATTTCAGGAAGCAATCCTTTACACGAGAAATAATCCATAATTGCAGCCTACATATTGGCAACGACCTGAAGATTCATTCTAGAGCTGGATGGATTTTATGACTGCATGTTCTTCTGCTCCTGACTACAGTCCTTCATGGTGCACAATCCAGAGCAGTTGTACAAGATTAAGGACGCAGTGAATCCAGGGTATAAATCTCTCCCTTTTCAAAATTAATTATACCTAGATGTTGGACGTTTTTGTGCCACCTTATATTCTTACCCGTGACCTACATTAGCTCTCGATCCGACAACATCTTGATTTAAAGTTCTCATCCTTGCGTTCAAATCCCTCCATGGATTTGGAGGATAAGGATAATCAACCCTTAAAAGGATAATCAACTTCCTGCTATGAGATGGCATCAATGTCACTTTGTCTTGTTAAACAGATAGTAGGATGTCCATGTGATCATTCTAATATGCTCCATTCCACTTTTCCAAGTTAAGCTAAAATTTTTCTGCTCGACTCTATTCTTACGACAGTTCAGTACAATGTGCTGCTGTAAATAAGCGGTTAATAAATGTAGATTTAAGAAGCACTCCTGCACTCTTTTAAGGCACTTTTAGAAATCTCATCTGTTTTATTTAAATCGACTCCTACAAAAGCTCTGCGATAATGTATAACTCTGCAAGTATTCTAAACAAAGATTTTCTGCAAAATCAGTTTAAAAAGTCCTGCACTGGTTCTTCACTGGTAGGCTATGTGTTGTTAAAAAAAAACACAGTAATAGTCTTGAATCATTAAAGAAAACAAGACTTGCATTTATAAAGCACCTTTTGTGATCTCAGCCTGTTCCTTTGGCAGTGTAGTTGTTGTCGTGGTGTGGGAAAATTATACTTAAACAATAAAGAACACCCTCCATATAGGCTGTACAAGAAGACTGAGTACAGGGCATTCAAACAAAAGGCAAGGTAATTATTTTATCATTTCAACCGAATTATGCATACTTCATTGTTCAATGTTGGAGATAGGGATCTTCCTCATTACCAGTCAACCACAGTTCAAACAACAGAAATCAGGGTATTTTGCACCTTTGCATTAAAATGTTTTATGTCACTTGTGAGCCAGGCACTTTAAGGATGCTTTTAGACTAGTCACTATTCAAGTCCCTATTAATAATATTTGTCAGAGGAGATTGAATAAGGCCAAGGGACATGAAATAATTAGCTTAAAGTCGGCGGTGCTCAAAGATGTAATAGGTGTAATAGACAATGCAAAAGATGTAATAGACAAAAATCCCCAAACTGAAAACATAATAAAGAGTAGACAGCGTGGATTCCAAAAGGGAAAGTCTTGCTTGACCAACCTGATTGAAATCTTTCAGCAAGTAACAGAGGGCAGAAATTTTCGCTCGGCGAGCTGGCGCGCGCCCAACCTGCTCCAGCGTGAAATGACCCCCGGTTGATGTCGGCCGAGCGTGCCAACATCAAGGCACAGTTGCGCGACAGTTCGGTGGGCGGGCGTGTATGCAATTACAAGGCCTGTTGAGGCCCATAAGTTATCAATTAAATTAAATTTTTCACTGCCCGTCCAACCTAGTGGTTGGCTGACAGGCACCAAAGCCAAGTGGCCTTTGCATTTTCCTGGAAACCTCGTGCACGGGCGGGATGAGGTTTCCAAAAGCAAATAAAAATAAAATAATAGTTTTACAATTGAATTAATAACATGTCCCTGCGCCTGTGATGGAGTCACACGGGGGGACATGTTTCAATACATCTTTATTTAAAAATTTTTTTTTTTTTCATATCTCTTCAGAGTTGCCTCAGGGAGATTATGCAGCGCTCACTCGCGCGCGTGCGCAAAGTTTGCACTCGGCCCCCTGGCCCTCCTCCCCCTCCCCCGCACACAGGCAGAGCTCGGCGCTGCCGCTCGCGGCTCACACGCACACTGGGCAGGCCTTCATCGGCCCGTCAGCATGAAATCACGGTCCGGTGCAGATCATGGGCAACAGTTGGCTTCCCGACTAACCCCCCCACCCGCCACACCCCCCCCCCCCCCCCCCTTCCCCCCGCGCCCCCCCCCCCCCACCCCCCCGCCAAGGGCAAAATTCTGCCCAGAAAGTGTGGACGAGGGTAACGTAGAAGAGGTTGTATATTTGCACTTCCAAAAGGCCTTTGATAAGGCTAAACATAGTAGCCTTCATGGCTCATGTTAAAACATGTGGAGTCAGGGGGAAAGTAGCAGAATGGATAACAAATGAACTACAAATCAGCAAACTGAGAGCAAGAGCTGGATTTTCACCATGGAGGCAGGAAACAGGAGCTAGGTCTGTTTTGTGTCAAAAACCTGCCTCTGGCGGAAAACTGACTGAATTCCAGATTTTCATGGGGTCAGGAGGAGCCTGTAATTGATACGGAGATGGGATTCCTGTTCCATTAAACCTAGTGAGGACAGGATTGGAGGTGGGTTTCAGACACTAAAGGTAGCCATTACTGAGGCTACTGGTTGTCCTGTGGGAGAGACAATGCCAGCCAGTGCCCCACAGGGAAGTGAGATGCCACAGGGAACAGAGGCCTGGTACCCATGATGGAGAGGAGGGTATACCCTCTCAGAGGGTGGATGTTACCTCATCATGCAGCAGGGACACCTCTCTGTCGAGGAACATCTCCCTCTGCCTCCAATTCCTCTTGTTCCTCTCCCGATGAACTGGCAGGGTCTCGCCATCCTTAAGGTCCACAGCTCTCTGGAGAGCCATGGAGATTATGGGGAGCACAGCAGACCACCACGGTGACTGAGAATCTTGCGGGAGGGTATTGCATGGCACATCGCAGCTGATCCAGGCACTGGACCCAGGGCCCTCTGAGCCTGCGATGTCCCATCAGATGTGAAGCTGATGTGTGGTATAGCCTTGGTGAAGAGGGCATCTGTCACTACCGGTGTGCAGTTGTCTGCAAGAGGTCATTGGTGGTCACAGATACCTGTGGCCATCTGCCTAGAGAGCCATGGTCTCCTTCAACACTGCCACCCACAGGTCTCTTCACCTCTGCCCGTAGACATTATGCTTAGGATAGTGTCTCTTTCACCTTCAAACTCCTTGTTTCTCTTCTCTGGTCTCCTGATACCCAGTTCTTCCTTGGCAGGCTCTGTTCTTCATCTTCGCTGGCCTCGATTTCTGAAAGCACAGCGCTCCTTTCCAGCTGCAGACTTCCTGGGATTCAGGTGGAGATTAAACAGCTGTGCCCAAAGCTCATGCGATGCCTGGTGATGCCATGAGGGCGAAGACCCCCCCCCCCCCCCCGAACTGGCAAAGTTCTAAATCCTCCCGATGGGCAGCTGCCACTTTAACTTGAAAGGGCTGAGCCCTTGAACCTTTGAAAAACATGAGCACTTATCTCTTTAAACTTTTCCTGCCTTGATGAATTGCCCCGACATAGGCCGGAGTTTTCTGGCCCCGTTGCGGGTGAGAACCCCCCGTGGGCGAGGCGGTGCCTTGGCCAGAAGTCCATTGGCCTGCGGCAGGGACCAGAAGATGGTGGCGACGGGCGGGTGGGTGCATAAAATCCCGCCTGTAGTCCTCACCGCCCTGCAGCTGGTCCGACGCAGGTAGCTGCTGAACAACGGCCTCCCTTCAGGGGTCAACGATGGGTTTTTAATCAGGAGGCCCACGCCACCTCCCACCCCACAACCCTTGAGAAGAATGGAGACGTTGGAAACAGAGGCAGGACACCCAGCTGCTTGGTGCCTCTGCCATTTCTCCCAGCTGCTCACCTCTGTTACAAAACCATTTGGGGGTTGTTTGGAGGGGTGGGGGGGCAGTTGCCGTGGTGGGAGGGGTGGGGGGGGGGGGTGGTTGGGGGGGGGGGGGGGGTGGTCAGGGTGGGGGTGGTGCTGGTATGGGGGTCAGGGTCGTTGGTGGGGGTGTCGGGGTGGCGGGGGGAGTTGGAGGATGGAGGTGGGTGGTGTCGGGATGTGGGGGAAGTGGGGGGAGGGGGGATAGTGGGTGGTGCAGATACACAAATCGTTATAATGAGTGATGCAGATTAAAAAGGCCACAAAATAATCAGACAAAACACCAAGGTCCATTTCTAGAGGGATAGAACATAAAAACAAACAAGTTGCATTAAACTTAAATAGAACCTTGATTAAACCAGACTTGGAATACTGTGAACAGATCTGGCCTCCAGATTATAAAAAGGAAACAGAGGCACAGTAGAAGGTGCAAAATGCTTACCAAACTGATACCAGAGCCAAGAGGTTATCCAGGATTGAACAGCTTGGGGTCTATGGGCAGAATTTTACCATTCCCCAACGACCCTTCAGGTGGCACCACCCAAAAAATCCTGACCAGTGTTTCTTAAGAAAAGAAGACTGAGGCAGACCTGATAGCGTCTTTAAGATTGTGAAAGGATTTGATAGGGTGCATGTTCCACTTGTGGACGAGACCAGAACTAGGGTCCATAAATATAAAATAGTCACTAATAAATTAAATAGGGAGATAAGGAGAAACTTCTTTACCCAGAGAATGATTAGAATGTGGAACTCACTACTACAAGGAGTAGTTGAAGTGACTGTAGCATAAATGCATTTCAGACAATGGTTAGGCTACCTTTCATTTTGTTAGGCCGGATTGTAGGTTAACTTCATTTTGGTTGTGCAGTGTGCCACTTGGACATATTTTAGGGTTAAATTACTTTTTGTTTGGTTGCTTCGAGATGAGGGTTGGGTTGGGGTTCAAGTTAATGTTCAAATTCAGGTTATGTTGGATTGATCTGAGAGTTGGGTTAGCATTAGAACTGAACTGGCTTGGCAAATGGATAGAAAGTAGAAAATGAATAGCATTTGCTGATCCATGAGTCTTCACAGTCAAAAGATGGTCAATCATCATAGACAGAACTTTAGTCAGACAGCAGATTCTTAGTAGGTAAAATGCATGGCATTGTTGAGTGCATGATGCATAATTGTAGTAACTTCACACTATATTTATGGTGATTTGAACTGTATATTGAGTGAAGAAAAAGAAAAACTAAACATGTGAAAATACGCCAGGAAGCCCATCCATTCTGGAGTTGTGTGCAGAACAAATACTTCTTCAGCATTTCGTTAAATGCCTGCAACCTAGTTGAAAGTTATGCAGAATCTGAGATGAACATAAACAGATAACCCAGTGTATGCATGAAGCATGAAAAAATGGTTGTTCTTGGAAAATGTCATTAATGTTTAGACATTTAAGCAGTAATTCAGAGATTTGTGCTAATATTTCATTAACTGGTATGCAGACATACAGCCTAACATGCAATTAGACTTGAGCAATAGAACAGAAATACTTGTTTGTTAAAAAAAATCTCATATTTGTTTCTTTTTCTCTATCAACAGCAAGCAAGAGTTTGAATGCTGATCATCTTTTGCTTCAAAGCACAAGACATGGAACAAAGACTTCTACTTAGATACTAATTTTATATAGACTTTACCTGGTCTTCCATTGAATACGCTTTTGCATAAAACTAAACTTTGGCTCAAGGATTCTCCTGCAGCACAGTCTGTTGTTGTCTTCAGTTAACATCACAAATGAGACTTGCATGACTCTTTTGCGAAAACGTGGACCAGCGTTTGCTCCCGTGATGGACAATCTGCTACAACTCAAGACAGCTCAGCCTCTGCTTGCTGTATCACTCTTTGCATGTCTTCCCTTCCTAGCTCCGTCCTGAACCGCACATCCTGCTCACATATGCCAACAAATACTGATGATATCTACTCTGAAAAGAACTTTTCTGGATTAAAACCTTTACTATGTGAAGCAACTCCATTTTTTCTGCTCTCAATGAGGGCTGGCCGTCGGAAGTTGACCAAGCTACAGGGGACAGCCCTCACTACCTACCAAAAATAAATAAAGAAAGGAAAGGTTTCCATATTGGTGTTAACAAAACTTTGTGGTCCAATGGACTCATTGCACCTTGGAGGTACCAGGACAACCCAATTTGTTTTCAAATGAAGATAAGCCGACACTCTTTGTAGTCTATTGTCGTGTAACATCATGAATGTATAAGACGATGTACAACCATAATCCACCACCCTTCCTCCCCCATAGTGTTGACGCCTGACTGACCTGCAGCATTTGCTGCTTATAGTCTTGTTGCACTATTGAGCCACAAGATACAGTGCAAAGCTACTGCAAAGACATCGCTTTTCTTCTCACGAAGGCAGAGAAACAGCAACCAGTGGTTCTGCGTCACCGTGAAGATAACAACAAGCAACAAAATGGTCCATCACCAGGATCAACACCAGCTTTTCAACCCTCTGTTTTTATCAAGAATGAATTGGTACCTCAAGGGTATGTTATCAGCTGATGATTCACAAACCTCTGCTCTGCTACCAAATCACTCTGATAAAGTCTTATCTTGCTGCTGCACCAGGACAGATGAGACACACAGCCCCACTGCCTGTATTTCACAGGGGCCACTCAGTACGGGTGGCTTCTTTTATTTTTAACCCAGAAACATCGACCAACATAAACCATCAATATACGTAATAAAACTTCTGCAATCAAGCAAAAGTTTTGAGCTGACTTTTGTAATAAGCTGTTTGAATAACAGTGCAATAGCCTGTATTTATTATGCATGCAGCTGTTGGTAATTTTTTAGGAGAAAATTAAGTTAAAGCCTAAGGCTACAATTGAACTCTGGGAGGCTGAGAAGGAAGAAGGAGATGAAGCAAGTGTCCTGGTAAACTTCAGCTTGCATTATTGTTTCACGATCATTTAAGCTGAAGTCAGTTTCTGTCTGTCGCAAGATTTTCGCCACTTTGCTTGAGTAGTCTGCTTTCTTCTTGGCCTTTTGAAGAAAGGATGTTAAATATGCTCCTCTGGGTTTTATACTTTAACTGCTTAGATTCTAGGCAGCCGGTCTCTTCCTTTGCGTGATGCCTAAGGCTGCAGTTAGTAGCACAGTACAGCCCACGTACATGGTAAAGAACACTCCCCTCACTGTAGCTGTGCCAGCTAATCCCTGTTTACTTTAAGATTTCTGCGAGAGGGAAGAAGTCACTTTTGGCGGGGAGAAAGTGTTAAAAAATCTCAACCTATTGGGAAAACGGTGAGGCTATACAAGATAGTTAAAGGAAATCAATTGAAAATAAAACAAATTGCAGTTCATATTGTACTTCTTGAAAATTTTAAACTGCTACTTTAAAATGGTGCTGTTATTTGGTCACATGTTTTGTAAGAGGTTTTGCCAGATCCCCAAACCAAATCATGTGAGAAGCTACAATCTCAACTTCCCTACGTATAAAAATATTTAAAACACAAGGCTTGATTAAATTGCAATAATTTTCTATTAGTACCTTTTTCGCTATGGGCTTATCCCCGATAGCTAATGTGGAGGGGTTTCCATGGACTATTTAAAATGAGCTGCTCTTTGTTGTCCCGGGCTCTTAAATGGAACTGAAAACTTCCAGTATGTTGAGGCAACTACTTTAAATATTAATCTGTAATTCAGGGGCCGGTTGAGCTGGTGATTAATTTGCACTGAAGTTAATTTGCACAACAGCTGCAGCCAGGGAAAACTAGGGCGTGGGTGGCAGGCAGAGAAGTAGCTGGGTGTGCTATGGGTATGTAAGTTGTGGATTTGGCCTTCATAAATGGGTTTAAAATTTTGTGATTCACAGTCCACAGAGGAAGACTTTCCTGAACTATTGTGATTTGTTTATGTTTATTAACAGTGAAGTCAGCAGCATCCAGAGTCTCTATTCAGTGGTAATTAACTGAGGAGCCGGTTAGAGGGATAATATCACCTGGAAAAATGGCTAGTGTTTATATGGGTAGAGTACCATGCTGCTGGTTGCATTTAGTACCCGAATTTTATTTTTGCTTCTGATAGATGAATGATTTAAAGATGTCATAATTGCTGCTAAAATGGGTGTAAAATCTGTTGGGTGTGAATTATACCATCAAGTCAGATCAGCTCATTTAAGCACATTCCTGGCCAGAATATGCCAGATAATAATCCCTGTGAAAACTCCATGTAGCGAATCTTCAACATGGTGATACACTTCCAACACACTTCCAATATAGTGACACTCACTACTAGAAAGATATACATCTAATATAGTGGCGAACTCTAAAATATACAGACACACATCAATATAGTGACATTCTCCACAAAATAGTGACACACTTCAATATACTGGCAGTGTTCAATATACTGACACTTCTTAATTCATTCTGAAGCCTGATAATCTTTTAAATGAAAACCAAATCAACAAAATTGGGATAAATCAGGCACAGCCCCTAATTCAGGTCAGCTGTAAAACCAAGAACAAAGTTTAAAGGAAACTTACAAACTTTAAATCAAAATGTGATTAAAGGGGTCAACAAAACACCCCAGTCCCCGCGGTGCCCACCGAGCACGGAAGGCCTCGAGAGTGCCAGCAGACACCGCGTGCTCCTTCTCCAGGGACATCCGGCAGCGAACGTAGCCACGGAAGAGGGACAAACAATCGGGCGGGACTCCCCCGTCGATCGCCCGCTGCCTGGACCTGAAGCCTGATGGTGAAGTAGAAAACCAGACACTTAATACTATTATTTATTTGCAGGATACAAGATTACAAACATCTGCCTTCTCCACAACCAACAACCAGTATCCCAGAAGTCTCTCTTTATATGTGCTCAAGGTATTTAATCAATCAATGCCCTCCACCTGTATATGCTTAACCTTAATAAATACAATTAGCAAACCATTAACAACACTCTTCAATACATTTATTCAAATACTTTATTCAATAAAGTGGCACTCTTCAATAGAGTGACATTCTTTAATGTAAGTGATTCTTTTCAATATCATGACACTCTCTTCAATACCATGGCACCCTTTAATAAAGTAACTTGTTCTTCAGTATAGTGTCACATCAATATATGGTCACTATCGGCAATACATTGACACTCTATAATATAGGGACACTTTTCTTTCTAATAACACTTTCCAATATAGTGGCGCTGTTCAATAAAGCAACAATCTTTAATAAATTGACACTCACTAGAGCATCATGGCACTCTCTTTATATTAAAGATTAAAGAGATTCTCTCTTCAATATAGTGACACATTCTATGTATAGGGACACTTCAATATAGGGACACTATTGACAATATAATGACACTCCTCAATATAGGTAAACTATTGACAATATATTGACACTCTACAATATATGAACACTCTTCTGCATAATGACACTTTTCAATATAGGGACACTCTTCAATTTAGTGATGCTCCCTGCAATATAGTAACACTTGCTAAAATTTAGAGACATCCTTCAATATAGTGACACTTCAATATAGGGACACTATCGACAAAATGTAATTCTTCCATATAGTGACTTTCTTTAGTATAGGGACTTACTCTTCAATAGAGTCCCTTCAATATTGTGAGCCTCTTCAATATAATGACACTCTTGAATATAGTGACACTTTCTACAACATAATTAAAACAATTAAACTCTTCAATATAGTGACACACTTCAATAGAGCAACACTTTATACAATATTGTGGCTCTTCAATATTGCAACACTCTCTTCCATATAGCAATATATATCGCTTCAATATAGTGACACTTTACTCAAGATAGTGAGTTACTCTTCCACATACGATGCATTCTTCAATATAGTGACATGGGACAGGATTTTTCCATAGACTTTGGATTTCCATTATTGGGACCAGATGGGAATCTTGAGTCCACACTTGCTGGCTGCCAGGTCAGTGCATCTATTTTCCAAGAACAGCCTCCCATTTGGCCAGCTCTGAACTCACCATCCAATTAAGGGCAGCAGGCTGGTTCCCGATACGACCAGCCCAATCAGAGTGCCAGCAGTTCTGAAGTCTTGGTAAATCCATCAGGAGAGGTGGGTGCTGCTGAGGCAGATCCGGAGGTATCTTCAAAGAGATACTTTAGCTCCAATGGCGCCTTGGACTCCCACAGGAAAACCGCATCCATCAAGCTAGAAACTTCTCCGGTGGCAGGGATGTATCAGGGAGCCATTCCAATATTTTCCAGGCCTCAGTGTCTCGAAGCCTGCCATCCTGGGGCCAGGAAGTTCTGCCCAGCTTGACAAGCTTAATGGTGCAATCCCCATTAACTGTCATCTCCCCTTTAGAATGATCATTAGTGTTTTTATCATTATGAGAGAAAAGGTGAAAGGAGTATGCAAATTACCCATCGGGCGATTCTTTAGCTTTCAGTGATTTGTGTTATGCTTCTTTTAGATTAAAAGTAGTAACACATCAACACTAAGGGCTCAGTTCTTTGGGAAAATGCTGAGGCTCATGCTGCTAACAAACTGTCCAATCCCATCTCATTGTTCTGTGGAATATGCCTCAATTGAGCTGTGAGGTATGAAGGCGATGGTTTTGAGAACTCACATTTTTCAAAACAAACACACTCTTTTCTTCATTGATCTGCAGATTCAAAGGCAGGCTTGAAAAAGAGAGGAAGAATCCACATGAAGAGCTGCTTAACAAAATAGTAGTTTTACATTGTTCATGAGTGAGTGCAATAGTTGCTGTAATTATTAAAATAGGATAATAGTTGGAGGGCAGCAACTAATTTTGAAAAGTAGAGATGCTCATGTCACAGATCTCTGGATACAGAACCAAATCTCAGGCTGCTCAATGTATATGCAAATATGGCAAATGTATTCGGAGCACCATTCACTCCTAGACAGTGATATATCAGCCTCACTCATTAGTATATAGCCACACTATTTAGAGAGCTGTCTCTCCTCCTACCACATGAATTGCAGAAAACTAAAAGTAGCTGTCCCGAAGGATAGGAGTATATAACTGCATCCAGACCCCAACCAGCAGAAAACCCAAATGCCTCTTCAGTTTGTTCGTGATGCTCTTGGAGATTCACTGTTAAAATTAATTTATTACATTCCAAATGTAGAGGATTTTAGGGTAAAAACCATTGGAAATTAATCATCACAGGTCAAAGGTGTTTCATAAGAAACTATTACATAGAAATTACTGTTGGAGAAATTGGCAGATGATTACTAACATTTTTATTTAATATTCCTTTCTTCATTATTTTAGCAAAAGTGTTAACTCATTTAAAATAAGTTGGCAGTTGTCTCCATCAAATAGTAGAATGTTATATGAATGCATCAACATTCACGCACACATATCGCTTGTAATAATTAATAAATTATGTTCATACATATAATTAGAATGACACTCTCCAATATAATGTCTATAATAAGAACGACATATGAATCCAGGGTTGAGCTGCCAGCATTCCCAGTATTTTGCTTTTATTGTGGGAACAAAGGGTCTAGGATGAGTGTTTACTTCACCTGTTGATTTTGTTGTACTAAGTTTACAATGAAAGTAGTGATGGTATGAGTAATGAGTACAGATTGGCGCAGGCAGAAAAGTGGAGTTAAGTCATAGTCAGATCAGCCATGATCTAATTGAATGGCAGAGCAAGCTTGAGGGGCCAAATGTCCTATGCCTGCTCCTATTCCTTATGCTCTTATGTAAGTTTGGGACATTTGGCTAAAACTTGCAATAAACAGTGCAGCTTTAATGTTGGAACAGTCTGGTCAAAGATAATGGTGCATATTTTCCTTTTAATTGCATGTTGTTTAGTGTATGCAGATAGACTGGAGAGAAATCAGGCAGAGACGATCACATAATGGACCTTGCTTAATTTTCCATCCATCCTGCCCAATTTTTCTCTCTATATTGCCCCAAGGTGATCCTTTACGCCCAACCCTCTGTGTCCTGATATTTCAACAATGAGTTGTAACTCAGTGCTATTAATTGCATAGGGGTAGAATCCGACATAAGTTCTCCTCATCCCTTATCCCTCAACCTGGCCCTGCCTCATGTGTAGAATCAGTAGGCATCCTAGAGAAATCGTGAAAATGACCTCAGGTTTCCACCCATCGGAGTTACGGGAGATCAGGGGAACCCTGTGGAATTTGTACCCTCCCATTCTCATTTGTTACAATATTCACAAACCTTGCTTCAGTCAAAAGGCAGGAAGAAAAAATGTGAACCCAGGAAACCTGCAACTAAAACAGACAATCCGGTTGCTAAACGAAAAGGATACATTGACATTTTGGGTGGGCCCCTTCACCAGAAGACCTGAAATGTTAATCCATCTGGTTCTGTGGAATGGCTTCACACACAACTTGGGCTTTCTCTTTCACATCCATGCTGGTTTTGAATTTCCAGCAATTTCTGCTGCTCCTGGCCTGTATAAATCCTTAACAAAAACAGAAATACCTGGAAAAACTCAGCAGGTCTGACAGCATCTGCGGACAGGAGCACGGTTAACGTTTCGAGTCCGTATGACTCTTCAGAAGAGTCATACGGACTCAAAACATTAACTGTATTCCTCTCCGCAGATGCTGTCAGGCCTGCTGAGTTTTTCCAGGTATTTTTATTTTGGTTTTGGATTTCCAGCATCCACAGTTTTTTGCTTTTATCTGTATAAATCCTTGTTGTACAACAGCCCTAGTTCTTGTCTCCAGATCCTCATCGTGCTTAAACCTTTCTTGTGTGTTTTCCCCATGTACAGATGAACAGTAACATGCACTCAGCAGATCATATGCATAGTATCTCATTAGGGGCAACATCTTTGCATTTCACCTGCCCTCGTGATAAGTAGTTCTTTAAAATATATATTTAAGAAATCCTTTCTTAGGAACAAGCCTTCCTGTCTTTGCTGAAATGTATAGAAGTAAATATTGTAGGATATTCCTTTCTTATCAGGTTTTTAGGGGTACGCATCCAAACTTCTCAAAACAGGGTCTCTGAGAGACCTTTATGACTAATTGTTCCCTCAAAGTGGATGTGGGGGTGTCCTGCTCACCATGCTTTGTGAGAACACTGAGTAAATGCTGTAGGATAATCCCATCTCACTACAGTCTGCAAGGGACTTTGAGTAAAGACTCTCAGGTACTCTCCTTTTACTATACTCTGTGAGGGATCTTGAACAAACATGTTCCCTATTCAGCAGGCTCTGTGAGAAATCAGGCCATGAGTGGAACTTTAGAAAACATTACAGGATATTCCCCCCTCACGAGGGCTCTGAGAAGAACCTTGAATAAATGCTGCTGAATATTCCCCATTTAATACCCTGAACAAATACTATTTCTGTAAGGAAATCTCCCTCTTATCTGACACACTGAATTAAAACTTGTGTTTATTTTTAAAAAAGTGGTAATAATATATTTAATGCCCCGTAAATGAAGAATTCCTTGTTCAGCTATTATTGCAAGTCATTAACTACTTAGTAGTTTAATTTCCTCTTGAAGCACACTGGTTAACCCTCATGTAAATTTCCTCAATATGTTATTTTAAACAGTCATTAACCTGAGTTAATGGTTCCATTAAAATAGCACACAAAGGCATTTTACACTAATTATGTTAACCAGTGTGCTACTAGATGAAATTAAAACTCTCAGGAGGAAAATGGGAAGTGATGTTATGGTGGAACTATTGTCCTCAGTAACACTGCGAGAGCATCTTGCTCAGCATGATGGCATTGCACAGCCTACTATGATCTAGCAGTGGTCATGTTCAGAGGGATGGTATGATATTATACTGGTTCCAATGATCAGTATTTATGAAAGAGTGCTCCTTTAGACAACTGAGGTGGGCCCTATTGGAACACACCTAATTGTACATCAATATGTGCTATTTATAGTACATTTACGTGAGATTTACTGCAAAAGACTTGTGGGTTATATTCATATGCAAAATGATCAGACTGAATTTTATTACTGATACTGAATTTGAAAAGCAGGTCTGTGCTTGCATAGATGCAAAGGCTTTCTTGTAAGTATGCTTAGTTAAGACAGGCCCTGGATCCAAGTGTGCAAGCAGGCCTTGTGTGTGTGTGGGAACCCGTCTTACAGGGGAACAGACCTTTATGTGTTTGTGTGGGATCATACCTTGTGGTGTATCCTGCCTTTGCCAGCCTGTACCTGTCTGTCACTACATTAGCCTATAAGATAGTGTTTCCCAAAGACACTGCATTGCCATTCTGTACTGTAATAGTTCTTGTTATAGGGATAAAGAGCCACAAGGTAAAAGGTAATTTTGTAATGTCTCTTCTAGCCCTAATTTTTTGCAAATTATTTTGTATTCTCACTCTTCTTGGGCTCCCTCTCCAGGAGAGATGACGTAGACTCACTCTTGGGCTTCTGTCACTGCTGCTTTATATCTGGGTGCTACGCGGAGTGTATGAGCAGCCTGGTGGAGGGCTTTTCCCTCCCTAGCCTTCACCTGACTATGCTGCTTAGATGACATTTCCAAGGTTGGGATCTTAGCATGGGGGAAATCTACTCACATCATAAATTCTACAAGGTGCACCGTGCCTCATTGCATGCAGGATCTGTCAGCACACAGTCATTTTTAAAACATATATCCCAACACGTTTGGAATCTGAGTTCAGATACGGTCTTGTTCCTTGAGAAACAAAAGGGTTGAGCGGCCAGACACCACTGTTTACTTTTCTATTGAAAGCAGAAGGAAAAAGATATCAAACCAGATTAGTAAGTGAGTATTCAGTCTTTTGAGGCCAGCTGTTTAGAGCTGTACTGCTCACTTGCATTGCATCATGGAGAGAGGGATAACAACACCAACACCAGGTGGCTGGCAAAAAAACAAACCAAATCTGTTGAATCATTTAAATTGAAAGCACACTGAGTCAAGTCACTGTTGTTAATCTTTCTGGGAGTCTTCGTACATTCTGATACATACATGTTCTGCATGTTGCTTAGTTGCTGCTCTACTTCAAACCCACTCTTCCTTCTGTGAGTGATTCAGCCCCAGGCTGTAAAATCACTGTAAAATCACCAGATTGTAGACACTTCTTCGTAGCTCCCATGTATCAGCAGTCATAAGCTGTTTATCCCTTGGTTGGACAGAAACTTCTTCAGTGGATGGAGAGTATTTTACAATATGAGCTCATTAAATTCCTGATCTTAAAGAGAATCAGAAGTTTCGCTTCTGTGCTGGGACTCTGACCTGCTGCCACAGGGATGCACCTGACACACTTTGTCAAACTCCCATTCGCTCATTACATTCCCAAGTTTGTTCTTTTGGGAAAGTAGCATGCAAAATATTCACAGAATTAAGCGGCATTAAAAGGACAGTGTCGTGCTCTTAAGTTATTAAGCAACAGAATGCAGTGAATGAGCTAAGTGGTGCAGTGATGCAGAAGTCCTAAGTGGCATCAAGATATGATTGCATTGCTATTTGTAAACCCTGTGCCAAGTAGGTGCCACAACTGATAGAGATTCCATGGAGACGCCAGTGTCGTATAATTTAGCACACCTTGTTCTCCAGCTTTTCTAAAAGCTGAGCCTAGTTGATAAGCTTTACAGCTGGAGAGGTGTGTTTTTCTTTAAGGCATGTTGGTTGGCATTTCTATTTTCCGTTCTGGCAAATTGGACCCCCATTCCCTACCAACTAATTTCCTCTGGGGCTTCCATTTCTACCTATTATTAACAGCTTGAGCTTCTGGTATTTGAGGTATTGGCAGGATGATTATTAGTCAATTCTTTCATTAGATTCGACTTGCAGTTTTGCTGCTGGCACATCGCCGCGAGGGAAACTATTCCAGTTACGAAGCAAGATAGCAGTAGACGTTTGATATAGCAAAGAATGCAGAAAAGGCACACGCAATGTGAAGACCTGGCCATAAAAAGGAAAGATCCTATGGGAAGCAATGTTATCGTACAACTAAAAAAAAAAATTCTATGCATGGATCTTTTTTATAGAATTTTGCTCTGTAGTAAAACACTAATGATTTTAACTGAAAAATAAAAAATACTGTGAAGTAGCCTTTCCTCAGTCCCACAGTAGATTGTATATAGTGTAGATGCAGGTCAGAAGACAAAGCATTATGTATATATGTGTATATAACACAACATGATGCATGCTTTATTTATGCAATGACTAGAATACAACTTTTCACTTTCGGAAGAGAGAAAGAACGCACTTAGACATTCACAAACAAAGCTGTTGGAGACAAAAGTGATGAGAAAATCGGTTGGTTGTTGGGTTTTGCTATGGGGGGGGTGGGGGGGGTGGGGAAGGTGAGAAGGACAAAAACTGTCAATATATGTAATGAAATGGGTTGTTTTTGTTTAAAAGCAGTTTTGCAGATGGTTTCTATAAACGTATTGAGATCACATCCAAAGGATCTGGCATGAGAATGGGCTTCAAACCTGGATCTCTGTTTGTGTCTGTCTGTAGCAATGCTTCTCTATGGTCATAGAAAGATGGTGATTGAATAAATAAATCTGACTAACTATATTGCATTCTGCCTCGACTTCTGTTTATGTTGTCTGAGTGATTTTGTAAGCAGTTCCATTGTCAACAATGAATTTACATTTAAACTAAATTAATTTAATGTATTCTTAAATGTAACAGTATATAAAAATAAACAGTTGAAACACAACATATACAACCTCATCTACTATTGTAAGCCATCTGATTTTCCACATCACATCTGTAATGATGAAAAGCTGTGCATCAGAACTAGCTGTCCCCAAAGCCTAGCTATTCCAGTCCAGCTAAGACACTGACAATCTACTCATCAAAATGTAGAATTGATCCTGATAAACTCTGTCAATGAAAAGCAACAACAAGTTAAATCTGGCCAATTACCACTCTATCCACCTCCATCCAATCATCACATCAATAATCTCATCAGATAATGCCTCCTGCCCAATAACCAGCTCATCAATGATCAGCTTTGGTTCTCCCAGAACTACGCACAGCTCCAGACTTTATCACAGTCTTGATCCAGACTTGGACATAAGAGCTGCAGGCCAGAGAAGAGATGAGAATAACTGCCATTGACATCAAGGCAGCATTTGAATTAGTATGGCAGCCCAAGTAAAACTAAGGTCAATGAGGATCAAGGTGAAACCCCTCTAAGTGGCTGGACTCATGTGAATCATTATAGCCCCAGATCATTGTTGTAATGTTTCTCAGGGATAGAATCCAACAATACTCTGGAAAATCACCACCGACCAGAAGCTTAACTGCACACACCACATGGACAATCTGGTTGCAAGGACAAAGCAGAGTCTGGGTACTTTGTGATGAATGGCTTATGTTTTGAACCATCCACGATGAATAAAGATTATTAAGTGTGATGGCATGCTCACAATGCACCTGGATGGATGCAGCTGCTCGAACACTCCAAAAACCTAACACCATCCAGGATAGCATGGCCTCCTTGATTAGTACTGCTGTCACTGAACTCAATATATGCCCTCTCCCAGCATTTATGGCTGCAGTGTGTACTGTATAGGAAAAAGAATGTACTCAGAAACTTACTAAAGTTATTTTGATAGCAGCCCTCTGAATTTATTGGTCAATCAGTTTGGATGAAGACTGTACTATTAACCAGAGGCTGTTATACCAGCTGCTTGCCCATAAGTTGCAATCCATCTCAACCAGATGTTTTGCCCTTTCATTGGCTGCAGAAAACATAACTTTTTAAAAGGAATGAATTTACCAGTGGCCGATGAAAAGTTTCGGAGGACAAGGTTTCACATTTTAAGACTTTTACTGTAACAAACAAACTAAAATCAATAAAGATCAAACATTATTTGCCAGGCAACCAAAACACCAAACTAAAGAAAACGTACTTTTGCATTAAACAATTAACTCAATCAAAATATCCCACGTGAAATGTTTTTACATTGTGCCACGCTTCTGACAGATGGATAGCGCTACAAGATTAAGTCTCAAGGTACTCCTAGCTTCCAGCAGGCTTACTTCTCCCTGTTTTACCAGGCCAAATGCTCCAATGTCCTTTGAAAACCATCCACTCAGCAGAAATACCCCAGCACTGACTTTTATCAGCAAGGCCCACCTCGGCTACTGCTTGCTCCTTAAATCTCAAAATAAGTCCTGTCTACTTCCTTTCACATGGAAAACCAACTTTTACCAGCACTTTTCCTCATTGTTAACACAAAATCAGTTCACCATTCCCTCCACAGCTATCTGCTACTTCTCCACTCAACAATAAACCTTTGTCTCTCTCTGCCTCTGTGCCTCAGTGTCCAAAAAAGCAGCTGCCCCTCCTCTGTGTCAAGGTGTGAAAACTGCCATGTGATTTTTCAATCGGTTCACATTGGCTTGTCTCCAGACAGAATTAGGATGATCACCATTCAGAGCATTGACCTTTAATTAAAGGAGGCTTTTTAAAACATAGCCATCCTACAGGGCAGGACTTTCAGGTCATCGGGCAGGCCTGGGAGCGGCCAGGAAACAGACCGCCGCCCTCGTTCGCACCACCACCCCCCCCCCTCCCGCCCCCCCCCCCCCTCCCGCACCCCCCCCCCCCCCCCGCACCCCCCCCCCCCCACGGAGGACTCACTCACGTGAATATCAACGTAATAAAAATGATGTCAAAACATTTTTGTGGATGAGCTTTCATAAAAAATCCAAAGGCCGCCTGGCCAATTCGCCCGCTCGCCAACCGTAAGGTGGGATGGGCAGTGAAAGATGGCAGCCAGCTGAAACTTTGGTGGCCTGAATGGGCCTCTTAATTGTGGGCGGGCACGCTGCTGACTCTCGCGCAGGCCCACCGCCCGAAATATCGCCCGAGTGCGCGATGACGTTGGGGCACTCGTCCAACGTCTTCGTGCACTATTTTACGCCCGATTGGGTTGGGTGTGCGCCCGCCCACGGCGCCTGCCCATAAAGCTCCATATGCATTGGCAAGTTGGATAGCTCAAGAGACTCTTCACCCGTGGGAGTCATACTGTACTCAAATCCTCGGGTATTCTGTTAATTGCACAAACACAGAACCCAATGTTATTTTAAGCAGTTGAGAGTTTTTAATTATGCACCAAGGTGGCATTTACCACCCTACCATTGGCGAGAAATATTTTCCTTGGACAGCTTTCTCACAGAGGGAGCATCATGCATCAGAAGACCAGCATTTCTCTACTTAATGTGACTTTGCAGAGTCAAATTGAATGAATTTCCACTTCAGTTTTCCAGTCATGGTGGATAGCAACGAAAGAGTTTCATCATCAGCCGGTTCAGGCAGAGTTAACAATGAATTGGTGAGATATAAATCACGGAAATTATTTCTTAGAAAGGAGGCGGTCCAAGGGGAGCAATCAAACTGTCAGCTCCTTCATAATCAAATGTACTGCACACACTTCTCACACTCGCACAGCTTTCTTCTGGTCTCTGTGCCCCATGCAGGACCCATACTAGACCTGTGTGTGGAATTGTGCACAAAAGAACTGACTTGGCCTAATCCAACAGTCAGCTATTTTCTAGCATTTGCTCATGCCAATCATGACACATTGGAAACATTAAGGTAAGAATGCTAGGTGCTGGTAGCCAGTGAAGAGTTGCTGGCTGTCTTCTTTATATTGCGTTATTTCCTGGGGGCTATGGGGTAAGGTGTAATGGGCATGCGGCAAGGATGACAGAGTGGTCAGGGGATACTGAGTGGTCAGAGTGGTCAGGGGATACTGAGTGGGCCCATAATGGATCCTCAGGCATTCATTCTAAACATGTATTATGGGGCTGTGAAATATTTCTTCAAATGTTGCAGGCATATTATGAAGAGGGCTATAAGTTGAATTTTTTCTTACTTTCAGTGCAGGTCTCAAGGTGGCTTTGTGCTGAATGCATAACACAGTGGTTTACTCAGTGTCCCAGGCACATTGGATGATTCAACATCTAGCAACACAAGGAGTAGATATCCATTGTCCTTCAGTGACTGCCATAGGATAATCGGTCCAAAGTGTAATAGTGCAAGCGTAACCCTCCTTTGTTTACTATTCACGCAGAATTACATAAAATGCACAGCACAGAAACAGGCCATTTGGCCCAGTTGGTCCAAACCAGTATTAATATTCCACAAAAACTTCCTTCAAGCCCTTTTCCTCTAACCTGGTTAGCATAACCCTTTTTTATCCTTCATGTGTTTACTTAGTCTTCCCTCAAACACATCTATGCATTTTCGTCAACTAGTCCTTGTGGTAGCCAGTTCCACATTTTAAGAACCCTCTGGGTAAAGAAGTTTCTCCTGAATTTGCCATTAGATTTAACGACGACTATCTTATATTTATGGCCCCTATGCCACCTTCTAGCAAAATCATAAACATGTCCTGTTAGAATGCTTTTATAATTCCACTAGTAATAGAGAACATAGAAAACCTTCCCAATAGCTCACTAACTCATAATGACCAGAGGAAATCTGCTCCCGAATGTAAATCAGATATATTGCATCTCATAACCCCAAACTATTTGTTCCTCATGAATCAACAACTGAAGATAAGTAAAGCATAAAATAAAATCCTGGCGTGCAGGGACTGCTGGCTCATTGCCCTGCTACATCTAAATTTTCAATTTAAAAATTCTAAGATGCACTATCCAACTCTGCATGAAAGAGTGAGAGCCTTACAGCTTAACAGCCATTGAATATGGTGTCACCTAACATCGATGTAACAATACTGCCACTGCCTTTCCTTCCTTCTTAGCAAAAACCACAAGAGATAGGAATTGGGTTGGGCAGGGCAGAGGAGGCAGGACATTGTCGTTATTTTTCCCTGTGGCAAGATGTGCTTATGTCATGCTACCTGATACGAGATTCTATTTAGGAGGAGCAAATTGAGCACAGATCAATTTTTATTTGTCCGTTTGTGCACTTACCTTTTAATATGTGCGCTAAAGTCAAAAAGAAGCAATTTCACAACACAAATTCGATTGGAGGCGTAAACAATTGCAAGCAAGTATTTTTGAAGCTGGCTGCCTTACATTCCATTTCCCTCGGCCAATGGAGAATTTACTGAAGCTTTTGAATAGTCAAAGAAAAAATGTCGTGACAGACATTTACTCCTGAACCATCCATGCAGAGATTTCTATATTCCTGCGCGTTAATTTATCACCGGTCAATTTATGGGTTGTGGCTGCCCTCTCCTAAGGCAGTAGTCTGCACCGTAGTGGTCAACGCTGTGTTAAGAGGCTTCTGGGGCAGGATTTTGAGGCCGTCGGGCGGGTGCAGTGGGTGGGCCAGGGAGCAGCCGGGCAACAGCTCGCTGCCTACAATCCGGCCCCTATTGCGATTTCACGTTGGCTGGCCAATTAACGGCCAGCCAGCATGAAACACGTGCTGAAAGGCTCAGCACTGCCGGGTGGCGGCGGAGGAGTGTGCGCTGACAGCTTCCTGAAGGCAGAGAGCTCCCTCAGGGAGCTAAAGAATATACAATCATCAAATAAAGATTTATAAATGCAGAAAAAGATGCCCAGACATTGGACTCGCTCGCCCTAAACATATGTATTATAAAAATTCTGCCCAAGCGTTTTTATTTTTTTAATTTAATTATGGAAACCTCATCCCGCCCTTGGATGAGGTTTCCTGAAAAATGCAAAGGCCGCCTGGCCAACTTGTCCACCCGCCAGCTGTAATGTTGGACGGGCAGTGAGAAATTGCTGTTAATTAATACTTTAATGGCCTTAATAGACTTCTTCATTAACGGCAGGCGCGCTGCCGACTCTCGCACATGCCCACCTACAAAAACAACACACGAGTGCCGTGATGATGTGGGGACAATCACCCAAAGTCACCGCACGCTGGTTTATGCCTGATTGGGTTGTGCATGCACCTGTCCACGGGACGCAAAATTCTGGCCCTGGTGTAACTCCGGAGCTCCACCCTGGGCTTGCTGCAGAGGTAGACAATGGGCTGAGAAGGTGCACAGTTTGTGCACCTCCATTTCCTCTGGGCTCTCTTCTCAGCCGGTCAAATTTTTCATTTCTTCTCACCTCTTCCAATGCCCGTCCCAAACAGTCAGCCTCCAGAAGTCACAGCCGTCAGCGACTGTCTCTGAATTGTCACTGTTAATGTCCTCGTCTTGATATCCAGCTCTCAGATGTCTTTGTAGCAGAGGTATGGATGTGCAGGAGGTCATGACCCAGTGGCCACTTCATCATACAGCTGGTCTTTGGGTTTAATCCATTGTGGCCATAATCCATCTCATGAACATGGCTGGGTCAGCGCTGACATTATTGGCTTAGCAACGAGTGCATTTTGCTGGAATTAGCATGCTCCAGGACCTCTGAGTTGGTGGCTTTGCCCTGCCAAAATATGTCAAGGGTACATCTGAGATATCAAAGGTGAAAACCGTTCACTCTTACCTCCTGCCTGGCATATGTTGGCCACGTCCCACCACTGGACAGGAGTGCACAGAGGACACAGGCTTGGTAGACACAATTTGGTTTCTCAGTAAGGTTGTTGCTGCTCCACATTCAGCTTGGATGTAACAGCTGCGGCTTTTACTATATGTGCTTTGATTTCAACGTCAAGTAACAGATTGCTGGTGATTGTGGAGCCTAGATATGTGAAGCTATCATCAACCTCCAGTGTTACATTGTCAATGCTGATAGATATCAGTATGGTAACATCCCAGGACATGACATTTGTCTTCCTGATGTTGGTGGTCAAACCAAACTCTTTACAGGTGTGAGAAAGTCTGCCCATTTGCCGCTGCAGGTGTTCCTCAGAGTGGAATGTTAGTGCAACACCATCTGTGTAGAGCAACTCTCTGATGGGCACTTGGCACACCTTTGTCTTGGATCCCAGGTGAGCAAGGCTGACCAGCTTTCTGTCAGTTTTGATACATAGTGTTTGACCCCACTGTGGATCTCAAGGGTTTCCAATGGTGCCCCATCATAGCTGACCTTATCCATCATGGAAAGAGGGGATCACACTGAGCAACTTTGGCAGGCAGCCAATTTTCCCCAGCAGCTTAAATAGACCACCTCTGCTCACATGGTCAGATGTCTGAGTGAGATCGATGAAGGCAATATAAAGTGGTCTCCCTTGTTCACTGCATTTCTCTTCCAGCTACCGGACTGAGAGGATCATATCAATTGTAGATCTTCCAGTTCTGAAAACACACTGGAGTAGATGCGTTGATCCAGGATCTGCAGTTTGACAAAGGGAACACAGGCAAGTACTTTTCCAAAGATGATCAGCTGGGAGATGCCTCGATAGTTGCTGCAATTTGCTGTAGCTGCCATTATTCTTGTACACAGTCACAATCTTTCCATCATACATATCCTGGGGCACTGCCCCCTCATTCCAGCAGAGACAGAAAAGTTTGTGCAGGTGCTGCAGGAGTGCCATTTTCCTGTGCTTGATGAGTTCAGGCAGTATCCCATCAGCACCAGGAGCTTTGCTCATGGCAAGCATTATGGACAGGAGGGAGTTTAATTTAAACTGCACTAATTTCTCCTTTCACTGCCTGTTTGTAAACAGAAAGATGTTTTGATTTGTTTCCCTCTTTATCAGTAGTGGTGGATTTCCCAAACCCTTGGTTTTTGTGTGATCCAATTTTTTAGTAATAACCTCACAGTAAACTTGAGATAGGGTGAATTCAGAGGGTTAGTTTATTTGAACACACTCGAAATGTGAAAGAGGGTTCGCAATGTCCCCTTCATCTTCAGATAGTAAAGACAGCGATAGTGAAAAGAAAGATTTACAGAATAAAGACCACAGAGGAAAGAAATATTGCTTCAAGTGGATTCCAGAGTCCAGAATCAAAGTCAAATGAGGTATGCCTCTACGTAGGTTGGCCGGCTGAAAACCGATGTTGTAGAAATGATCTTTTCCGATGGTGTTGACTTCACACGATGAGATAGGCATGCAGAGCAGAATCAGCCTTACAACAATAGCACAGATGGGGCCACGTGTCCAACCTGGGCAGAGAACCTTTTCAGAGGTGCTGCCAGTTGGATGGTAAACAGCAAACTGAGATATGCACTTTCGTAAGGCAATATTACTTGTTTCACAAGCCAGAGGTCCATGTCACATGACTCCCACCTCTCCACCATTTTTGACAAAGGATATGTATCCATCATCTGGATTCCAAGGAGTTTTAGCCATGAGGTATTGAAAGGAAAGTTGCAGAGCCTTTATCTTAGCAGATGATCCACCTCCTTCTGGCCAGCCTGTGTTATTAAATGCCTTTGTAACTCTCGCTTTGAAGTGGGCTGTACAGTCCATAGGGGATCAGTAATGGCACCTCAGAGATAACAAGGTGTGAGATTTCTGAACATGTAAAGTGGCTTCTTTTGTTCTGCGGTCATTGACGGACACAGTTTCAGCCATTTTAAGGATTTTTGTTCAGTTTTAAAATTTTAGAAATAGCCATAGGGATATCTATATATATTTTATAAAAATATACAGCGTGAGGTCTTAGTCCCTCATGCAAGCGAGTCAATAGCTTCGCTAATCTCATCCACTGCGTATTCGATATCCAGCTGTGCTAAGGCAGACAGGCAGGCCATTTCATGGTATCTATATCTTCCTCAAAGTGTTTTCCCTAGAGTACAAGTTAGTTAGTTTTCCACCCATCTCCTCAACTGTTCATTACAGTTGGTGATGATGCCCTCTGCCTTTGTTTACAATGGGGCTGTTTTTGATGCTGGTGGACCTTTTTGATCCCATCATATAAACCTCTGACATTCCCTGTGTCGAATGACACCTGGCTATCCTGGCAGTGCTGTAACTAGTAATCATTGGCACACTGCCTAGCAGTTTGTTGCATTTTACTTTGAGTGGCTTTTAGTGCATTCAGAGTTCTTTCGCTTGGATCTCTCTTGTAAGTAATGAGAGTGGACCGCTTGGTTTCAATGACAAGTTCCATCACAGTGATGTTAGCCTCGAACCAGTCAGCATTTTTCCACCCTTGCTTTCCATATGATGAGAGTACAGCGTTGTAGATGGTATCTTAAATATATTCCATTTTGCTTCTGCACTTTGTGTGGGAATGACAGAGAGCGCCTGTTCAACTGAGTTGCAGAACTGTCGGTTTTTATTGCAAGAAACCTCATGGAGATCCCAGAGTTCCATATTACCAAGGAAGTTAAGGATTGAAAAAAATCATTCGGTGGTCATAAAAAGGTTGCATGCTCAAAAGAGGCCCATAATAAAGAGATCAAAAAAGAATTAAAGGTTGGAGGTAAAATACTCAAGAGGAAAAAAAAATCTGAGCTTTTAATCAATGGAGGATGTCAATTATTTTTACCAATAGGAAATAGGTGGAGAACATATTCACTTTACTCTTTGGATTCTGATAAGCCATATCTTGTTAATTACTGGAAGTGGCAGCTACATGTAATTGGATCTAGTAGTGTTCATGCTGGTTTATTACTTTATCATGTTGTACGCTGCATATTGTAACAGACATAATGTTCTCTGTACTCTTGTAAACCTACATTTCTAAGATTTCTCAAAGTAATTGGAGTTCAAAGTCTTAAGCAGTCATCTTTAAAACATGATAACACATAGTCCAAAGTCACAACTTGCAATTACTTCCCTCATTATCTTCACGTTATTCATTGATATTCCCAAATAATGTTTATGCAGAGGAAAGCAGCCTCTCGCATTTGGAGAAAAGGAGAGTGGAATCTGTCAGAATCAGGGATTCAGCTTTACATAGCAATAATGTTTCTTGCCAAACATAATACCATGCCACAAGAGGATAGAGTTAGCTGAGCAGACACTGCAATCATAACCCCCAACCCCAGGTACATTTGACACAAATTGGGATAAAGAGTGGGATCCGGCAATGGTAGACACATAGATAAAAACAAAAAACTGTGGATGCTGGAAATCCAAAACAAAAATGGAATTACCTGGAAAAACTCAGCAGGTCTGACAGCATCGGCGGAGAAGAAAAGGGTTGACGTTTCGAGTCCTCATGACCCTTCAACAGAACTAGGTGAAGTTATTGAACTAGGTGAAGCTTAAACCAGCTTATATTTCACCCCTTCCTTGGATTTACCTAGTTCTGTTGAAGGGTCATGAGGACTCGAAATGTCAACTCTTTTCTTCTCCGCCGATGCTGCCAGACCTGCTGAGTTTTTCCAGGTAATTCTGTTTTTGTAATGGTAGACACATGTTGTGGAGATAATGCAGTTTGCCTTTCACCAGTTGAAATAATGGGTGGAATTTAATGTCCCCACTGGAGGTACGTTCTGAGGCAGGAGGGCCGTTTCATTGGGAGGGAGGATCTGGGGTGGGGACCTTGCTGCCTTCCTATCTCCCTCTGATCAAACTCAGGGCAGGGAGGGTGGAGGGCAGCCTTCCCACTCAGAGGCCCATTGAGGGCCTTAAGTAGCCACAATGGCCTCATACTGATGCCATTGGTATTCAACTGGCAATCGATGGGGGCACTCAGCATACAGGAAAACCACCCAGCAAACCCTGTCGTGTTTGCCTGTGGCCTAGTGGGTAAGAGGTGGGCTGTCACTCCACTGTGCTTGATCGAAGAACTTGGCATAATGAAGTGGGGTGGTGCTGCTGAATGCCTCTCCCCTGCCCTTGCTTCTCCCAGTCTGACTGGCCGCCTACTCCCAGTATCCCTCAATCCGCCCACACTCATCTCTGTGCAGGGATCCAGTAGTGAGCCTCGAGATAGATCCAAATGTTGTATGGCAGTGATCATTCTTCTGGGAACTGCCAGTACTGGAGAGCTGCCGGCCTCTGATCTGCAGCAGCTCTCGGGGTGGGATTTCCATGCTACTGTGGGCTTGACTGCTTGGGAGGCCTGCACTGTCCAGGTAAGTGCCTGGTTACTTGGTAGTTATGTTGGGTCACTTGAAGAGAAGCAATACTGGGTTCCCACCAATTCTCCAACCAGTTCTCCAACTGACGGGCAGGACCCCTGTTGCACAGATCACCCAATGTCCTTACATCAGAGGTCATAATTAGACAGGGCATAATGGGCAAGCATGGCTTAATAATCGATTTGCTGATTACACCTACCCATAACCAAACATCCTAGGGTGTTACTGCTGCTGATGTACTTGTTACTTTAATGTACAGCTGAATTTTGAAAAAATATTCCCATAGATTCAAATACTTACTTGTCCAGTTTTGCTTGATTGGTGATGGACAAAGAGCAAGGAAGTGGGATGAATCGGATAACTCTTTCAAAGTGCTGGCACAGCCACAAGGGGATGAATGGCCTCCTTCAGCCCTGTATAATTCTATTGTAATCTACTTTTCACTCTGCTTTGTATTATGAGAAATACAGCATTATTTATCCACTCTCTTTTTCTTGGACTTATTAATTAAACAACATTGCTTATCCTCTGTCCATTTCTCCTCACTAGATTTTGCTCATTAAACACTGAAGCCATATTAATAAATAGGGCTGCACTTAGTACTTTCAACTTGAAGGACATTTGACATATCTGCTAAAGTTTCGATCTTAGTTTTCTTATTGCTGGTTCCCCCCTTCTCTCCTGAAGCCAACGTTTTCTGCTGGGGTGAGGTTCCACCAGTGTCAGTCATCCTCCATTCATTCACGAAGGTTACCCAACTGGTTCATTAATGTCATAGTCTGGCCAACCTGACCCTTGTGTGGTTGATTTTTAACAGCCCACTGGAAGGGCCCAAAAGTTACTCAGCTGAAGGACGATTAGCGATGGGAATCAAATGCTGGCCTTGTTGACGATGCTCACATCCCATGAAAGAATTTTTTAAAAAACGAAGTGGCCATTCATTCTGAGTGAGGCCAGGAAAATGAGTATCAGGAGGCCATAATTGTATTGTGGTGGTATGGCTGGGGGACGGTGGGGTGATATCATAACTGAGCCTGATACTGTGCTTGCATACCAACTATCTGATTTCCCTCTCCTTAGCCTAGAGACACTGAGGCAAATTGCCACCACCCTGTTTGAGGTTCAGGCAACTCAAGACCTGGGGCCTTTTGGCCTGTGGGACTCAACCACCTTTAGTAACCAACCATCGGGAGAGCTTGGATCTTGATTTTCCTAACAATTGCATATAGACTATACATGTAGAAAATGGCTTACTTGTGCGTCTGGTGAAAAAAAACCTACATTGTGGTTGTACCCCCAGCCCCGTCCCTACGAAATTTGAACTTCAGTTACACATTAATGAGCACCACTGTGGCTAACCCTGAAATTGCAACCAGGAGTGTTCGAGGTGCTGCCTTTCAGATGAGGGGCTAAATTTGAGACTCCGTCTGCCATCTCAGGTGGACGTAGAAGATTCCTTGCCCTTACTTTGAAGAAGAGCAGGGGAGTTCTCCCGAGTCTCCTGGCCGATATGTACTCGTTAGCCGGCATTGCTAAAACAGATTATTTATCATTATCACATCGGTGCTTGTGGGACCTTGCTGTGGGCAATTTGGCTGTCATGGTCCCGACACCACCACAGTGACTACACTTCCAAAATACTTCACCGGCTGTAAAGCATTTTTGGACATCCTCAGGTCATGAAAGGCTCTAGTTAAATGCCTGCTTTTCTTCCTGTAATTTCCACTAGGTTTTCCTGATTGTCCTCCGTCCCTTCAGTGAAAGTTCGACGAAAACCCCAGAGAAATGCTATTCCTCTGGGCTTTCCGCAGAAGTTATCTGGAAATCCAAGCCTTCTTCGAGGCCACTTTATCTAAGGCCAGTGATTGCTGGTGACAGTGAGTTAAGAGTTGTACAGATAAATATCAGATACGGCATCCAAATAAAAGATCCTTGCAGACAGTAACAAGAAAGAAGAAACACAGCACTCACATGATTGTGCTTAGGACCACTTGGGAAATGTGCAAATGAATCCGTACAAACTTGGGCGTCAAGGGAACACAAAAAGCAGAGTCTGTACTGATGGTCGTGTTTCTCTTCTCAACCAGCGACACAGGCGTGTTGGATTTATGTGAAGAAGCAGCATTGATCACTGGTTTCTCCCAGAATTTTACATATTCAGCGCATCATTGTTTAAATTCATAGATCATGGAGGGTTTACTTTCTGGTCCCAGGAGCAAAGCGATTTAACAAAGTCAACCTCGTTAAATATTCATTGCGAGCTTGAGTTTGTGCCTATTGATGGGGGATTGTTGTCAGCAAACTTCTGGAAAACTAAGCACAACTGAAGTGTTTATAGAGCTGCAGCTGCTACATTACAATGGTTGCTACACTTCAAAAGTACTTCCTTGGCTGCAAAGTGCTTTGAGGTGTTTGTGGTTGTGAAAGGCGCTATATAGATGCAAGCCTTCATATATATATATAGTGACCATGCTTCATGCTGTTCAGCAAGGATATCACTGACCAGAAAGTTTTGATGGAGTGAATTATAGATGGCTGCAGTACATCACTGAATGCCTCCCCTTGCAGGTGCTATACTAGTGATGTTTCTGTAGGAAAGTGTAGGATAAAAAGGTTGCCTTGTTTGGGTCTCCAAGGCACAGGGCCATCAAGCCAATGCTGTTCCTAACACCCAAAGGACAAGGGAGTATATGAGGGAAAAGCTTAAAAGCAACAAGAGGTTTGGAAAAGTTTGTGTGCTACAAAGAATTTCCCCTCAACCTGTCACACGATATCTAAGATTACACACCAAGCAACGAGAAACTGTATTGCAGCGGGGCACATTTTATTAGCGCCTCTGACTATAAATTTAAGGATGCTCATGAATTTATGATTATCAGGGCCTTATTACATCAATAGGACCCAGACTATATTTCAACCCAGGCTTGAGAGGGGGAGTCAGTTTTCCTGCAAGGTGTTCTGACTGGACTCTGGGCGAGGTTCCCCAAATTGTTATGCTCCTGCATGAGAAGGGATGAACTGGCTCTCTTTCTTTATTCAACGTCCTTGGTTAATCGCAAGAAGATTAATTTAAAAAGGATCCCTTCCTTCATGGATACATTTTCCTAGTCCAAGTGCATTTATGCTTTAAAAGGGGCCAATTTAGCCAGGCTGTCTTGAGTCAATGAAAGAGTGAGTTTATTAGTTACTAAATGAGAGGAAAAATAATGCAACACACTTATACACAGATTGGAAATGAGAAATTGAGTCCAAAAATAAAAGTTAAAATAAGGTATATGAATCAGTCCTTTGGCTTGTCCATGAAGAGTAGATGGCAAAACATTGCAGCCATTAAGTTGGGGTGATTCTGATAGTGCTGACTTTGGCAGTTGAGCAGTTGGGTTGGAGATTCTTGGTTCTGCAGGTTAGCTGAAAGGAGTTGTCCTATTTCTTTTTTGTCTGTGGCTTTGCTGACTTGTGCCTTGCTTCCAGCAATTAGAGAGAGAAGACTTTTTTACTTCAAGCGGAGGGATGCCTAAGTGGTGTTCTTCAGCTGTGACCTTCACAGCACACACACACACCAGAACAGAATGTCAGGCTAACACATAGAACTAGGGTTGCAGTTGTTTTTTTTTAAACCCCTTTCCTTGTGTATTCTTGGAAGGGAAAAAAAACGAACATGTCTTTTGCGCAGATCTGTTTTCTTTTCAACTTAGTTCATGTTCACAGTCTGGGACTTAACTCAACAGGAGGTAGTTTCGGCTGAGATGGTGATCATTTTCCATTATCTCCGGAGCCACAGGAGTTCACAGGTCAGTTTGCATTGTATCTTTTCCTTTAAAGTGCCTCTGTCTGAAGTAGGCTGTGTCACACCTTTTAGGTGCGACATTCCTTTCTCTCCGAACTAGTTGGCCAAGTAATCCACAGAAGAATTATCCAGCAAATGGTTACCTTACAGTCTCAGCCAGTTTTTTGTTTGTATATCCTTTTTGAAAAAAACACATCTTACTTAAAAGGTCAGTATGTCCATAAGTAATTCGGCGATAGGATCCTGGAAAGGGAAAGCAGGTGGGCAGTTGTTGGGAAGTGCAAAGAATTCTAGAAGGTAAGTCAAACATTTTACACTGCGGAGCTAGAAATAGCAGAAGTGTTCCTGAGGACCTTCGAAGAAAATCACAGCTCTCCTGCCACTGAACACCTCCCCTTCCCTCCCACGAGACCCTCACAACATCCTCTCCCTGCTGACAGGGGGCGGGGACCTAGATCCACCTAATATTTGGCAGCTGCCAGCCATTTTTTGCCCCCTTCCCACTCATTCTGTGCATTCTCCGCTCAGGCCATTAAGTTAAAATTGCAGTCAGGCACTAATATTCAGCTGTGGACAGCCCTTGCGACCTGATCAGTCGAGCAGGTTAAAATTCATTTGAAATCTACCTATCCAGCGGGTCCAAGACCGGCAAGTAACCCAGATGATCTTAACTACCCACATGCCCAGCACCCACTGGGTGGGTAGGGCTTAATTCATCCTGTATTATGCAGCAGATGAATTTGCAGGGCTTGGCACAAAAGCATTGTGAAAGAGGTGTGCTTGACTCCTGCTTGACTCCCTTTATAATTCAGCAACAACTTATATTTATACAGTGCCTTAAAGGTAACAAACCATCTCTAGGTGCTTCACAGAGCATTATAAAACAAAGCATGACATCAACTGACCAAAAGCTTGGTTAAGCAGTGTAGGTCTTAAGAAGTATCTTAAAGGGGGAAAGTGAGGTAGCTAGGCAGGGAGGTATAGGGAAGGAATTCCAGAACTTGGGACCTTGGCAATTGCAGACACGACCAACAGTGGTGGAATAATTATATCCGAAGAGTCAGCAGGGAACAAATCCCCGCCAATTTCTAGTGCCCCTTGCCATTTCATGCTCAAATGAGCGTCAGTTGGCTGCAACCGGGACTTCTGCCCCTCACTCAGGAGGAAGTCCCACCTTAGAGAGCTGCCGGCCATCCTGATTGACTGGCAGCTCCCCGGGTCCCTGCAGTGACAAGAGTTGCAGTGGACAGAAGAGGAAGGTCAGGAAGATGCCTGAGCCTAAGTCTCAGGACCGGAGAGCAAAATAAGTTTAAGGGGTCACAGGTCTTGGAGGGTAGGGAAGTCCTGTGGGGGTGCAGAAAGGGGTGATCGAGGTGTTGGGGGAGAGGCGGGTGGGGAGGAAGGCCCAGTGGACACCGGACCTTAAAGAGGGGAGGGGGCAGTGTGTCCAAAGTCAGAAGAGGGTTTGTGATGGGGGCTTTCACCCCTCCGCACCCTTCCGCCCAATGCCTAAGCCCGTTCATGTTCGGGCTTCCCCCCCGCCAGGTAGATCCTCCCAATAGCCTAAAAATTGAGGCTGGGTGGGAAATGGTCCTTAAGTGGTCAATAATTGGCTACTCTATGGCCTCAATTGGGGCAAGGATGGCTTTGTTCACCCCAGAGTAAAATCGCTGCGAGGTTGGGGCGGGCAGGACCCCAGAGGGAATCCGTTCCTTCAGCTTCACACATCCCCCCCACCTCCCCCCCACCCCCCCTCCCCCCCCAACCCCCACATAAAAACCCCACCAGCAGGGGTGTGTGAAATTCAGGACTTTATCCACTTTTGTTAAGAGATTTTGCATTGCACAGATGGTTTAATGAACTCTAGTGACATTTCTGCAGATCAAATGGCTCATTATTTTCTTCAGAAGCATTTATTAAAGCATTGGCCTGGATTTGCCATGCCACCCCGCTGGCTTTGCTGCCTGTTACTGGTGGCACCAGGCCGAAATGTAACATGTTGAGCCCTCCGTTGGATGCTAAAATTTCAGTGAGATGAGTGACCCAATCTAGCTCTGTGCTCCAATCCCTGATGTGGTATATTAATGACCAATCAGTTGCTCATGGTCAATGAGTCGATGCCCTTTGGCCCGTTAGGAGTGTCAAATCTGGTGAACACGTGACAGGCCTTCATTGATGGAATACCACATGATACAGCTGTGCCCCCTTCACTATTTCCTGCATTCCCAAATTCTACATTCCTATGTGTTACTCTTGAGATGCAGCGACTGTGATGTGTAGCCACTTCGTTCTGAATAGCCCTTTAACAGTGCTAATGAAGCCATTGGCTTTCAGTGTCTTTCATCGCAAAGTCTTCCTCCCTTCTTTCTAAGCAGATTCCTGCTCGCTCGTGTGGTAACAAGAGGTTAGAGGGCGACCCCAGAAAGGCCCCCTTTGTGATTGCCCTTCCCCCTCACTTCCATTCCACAGCCTTCCCTCTCCATTGACCCCCTCGTGTTCATCAACCCCAGCCTTGCCTCGCAGCCCACCCCCAGTTGAAATACTAGTTTCTGAAATTGGAGGCCTGCACGAGTACCACAGCACTGTGGTGTTCCTCAGGACAGTGTTAGCAAAGAGCAGGAGCAGACCAACCCTACAGCCCCAACAGAGTGGTGTTCATTGCAACAAGGCTGGTGTAGCGCTATGGCAGGCAGGCTATATATGTTCCACCCACCTCAAAGAATTCTCATCCTGCTCCAGTTCATCCTCTGGCAGAGGTTCACCTCTTTGCACACTGCGATGATGTGGGAAACCCTATAGAGAGTGTATCGAAGTGAGCCGCCTTAGCGGTCCAAACATCTGAAACGCATCTTTAGAAGCATTATGGTCTGCTCTATAAGGGAGTGTGTGGAGCTGTGAGCAGCATTATACCGGTCCTCAAACGAATCTGAGGGCGATGCACCCATATCATCAGGTAGTGCTTCTGTGGATACCTGTTATCCCCAAGCAGCCAGCCCTGCAGACGCAATGGCCCCTCAAAAATCTCAGGCACCTGGGAGTGACCCAGGACATAGGAGTCATGGCAAATCCCAGGGCACCGTGCGCAAACGCACAGTGGTCGCACACCAATTGTACATTGATGGAATGATAGCCCTTGTGGTTTATAAACATTAGGGCCTATTGCCATGGAGCCTGTATAGCCACATGGCGACAGGATATTGCACCCTGCACTCTTGGGAAGTCTGAGATGGTGGCGGGTGAGTGAATCTCACAGCTTGACTCTCTTAATCCAGAGCAAACCTGACATAATGATGGGCCTTCCTGTAAAGGGCACCTGTAAATTAGCCTCCTTTATGCATCAATGCGTTGCGGACTGAGCGATGCCACAAAGGCCCCCTGTTGATCCTTGGAAAGAACCACAGGTCAAGAAATTGAGTGCCGTGGTCACCCTCAAAGCCACTGCCAGAGGTTACCTTTCAACTCCATGTGGTGTCAGGTCTTCACGAAGAATGTGGCATATGTGATGTACCAGCAAAGCATTGAGTCTCACACATTTGTAAATGGGAGATCTTATACGATAAACCCTAGGTCTGCCGAGTGACCCCAGTTGTCTGGGCCTCTCCTCCTGACCTTCCTGTTCATGCTGTGGCTCTACTTGACCATGTCCCCCTTGCTGGAGCTGCACACTGAGTCACCTCTTCCTCCTTCACTTCCTCCATTTCATTAGGACCCTGACAAAGGCAGCATTGAGCACTGGATCCATATCTACTTTTGTCTTCTCTCTGAATGGAAACTTTAAAGGCATTAATGATTCAAGGGGCAAGAAAGTGAAGCTCAGAAGATGACACGTTTGGAGACTGTAAGTGTCCATAGTTTTTCCTGCCCTACCTGCATGGTGGCTTCCTTGTCCCTGAGATACTAGCACACACACTGAGATGACCAAGATGGTTTGGGGTAACCTGCTCAGGGCAGAAGCACCCTTGGTGGCCTGAGAAGCTGGAATGGATGAGACAACAGGCAGAGGGGCCTGTGAGCAGCTGCACAGTTTTGGAGTGTCCTGGGAGGAGGCCCCCAGAGTGGCCAGCTGATGCTTACCCCCCACTATGGGTGCCCGAGGACCCCACCATGATGGTGCACCTGGAGGGAGCTCAAGGTGCCTCAGCCCCATGTCACCTACATCTTGATGTATCCACCAGGGTGTGTGACTATGGGGTGCAGGACCGAGTGCAAATCCGGCAAGACCTGCTGGACCAAGGTCTCCATGGTGGCCACCAGACTTCCCATGGAGACCTCGAGGAGCCACGACATCAGACAGAACATGAACGGACTCCTCCATCATTCACTCTAGTCTGCTGACTGACTGTCCAATCTCTGCCTGATGTTCCGCCGCCTATCGTTGCATCTCCAGCATTGATTTGCCAGCTGCTTCCAGAGGCTCATCATCTGACTCGGACTGAGCGGGTGGCTGGTCTCCAGGAGCCCTCGAGTACCGGAGACCTGGGCTGTCCCTGCCTCTGACTGCTGTGGGGACATGTCAGTGAGGTGTTCTCCAGAAAGTGAGCCTGAGCCTGAGCCTAATCTACAGCTGTGCCCCACCGATGTGTGTGTCTGAGCTGGTGGAGGGTGCGTGTGAGCACCGTGATGGTTCTTCTAGAACTTCCTCTTCAGTTGAAGCCTAGGGGCTCACGCTGGTGCTGGACTGGCTTGGGGGCCTCAATCTGCTTGTGCCTAGAAAGTAGAGTTTCAGTTAATGAGCATGAGCTAGATAAGACTGAATGTGACTCACTGTGGATGTCAGGATTTGATGAAGTAATGGAGCTGTGATCTGTACTGGGTTGCTGGGAGAGGCCGATCTCCCCTTCACCACAGGAGCAATCACTGTCCTCCCCAGCCAGCTCGGCTGCAGCCTCCTCAAACTCAGTGAGGGCAATGATGTCGGATGCCCCTCCTCCTTCCTGCACTCCCTCGTGCCTGTTGTCGCCAGTTTGGACTGTATGAAGAAGAAAGGAAGAAAGACATGATGAGAAGGGATGGGGCAGAGGTTAGGTGAGTTGCATGTCCCCTGTATGTGGTGAGCCCTCCTCAGAAGTGCCAGAGGGTGGAGTGTGAGCCACATGAAAGGTGGGATGGTGGTGATGTGAACGTCTCAGTGAGGGAATGAGTGTTGATGTGTGTCTCCCGCTAATGGTTGCGGGAGCCCCCTGAAGAGATTAGCCATTTGAGTACATGATGCCATGATGAGAGTTTGCTATCAGAGGGAGTTGAAGGATGAATTACCCTGGCGGAGTGGATGAGATCATTCATCCTCTTCCTGCACTCAGTGACATTTAGGGTGTGGGTGTCAGCAATGGGCTCCCAGGCCAGAGGCTTCTCTGCTCCCTGCAGCCATCCCTGGGATACAGCCTGTGCCTTTCCGCCTGCAACACCCTGATCAAGGCTGGAGGGCCTGGTGCGTGAAGCGGGTGCTGCCTTCTTTCTGAGGCTCTTGGCCTTCCTCTTCTGGCTGCCAGACATCTTTGGTGGGCTGGAGAGAGTGAGATTGTGTGTTGGACTGGCCTTTAAATATGATGCCCGGACCTTTGAACATACCAGCGGACGGTGGCTGGATGAATCAGCTCCCAACCCTGCAGGTGACTCAGATTGATATGTTTGCATAATTAGTGACCCTCCAAGTGCAGCATCGGGCATGAGTTCCTGACATTCCAGACAGAGGGGTGGGCGCTGCCGAAACTGCCTTCCATCACATTTAGTCCCATTTATGGAAAATCCTGCCATGTGTGTGGAATCTACCTGGTCCGACCAAGGTGGCTGTGAAGGCAAGACAGGAAGCAAACTGGTGTTAGGTTGACTGGCCAACACATTCTCACCTCCATGCGACCGTGCCAGAGGAGGGTGAACAACAGAAGCTGCTACCTGCCTGGTAACAGCGGGTAGGCACAACAGTGACCAATAAAAAGTCTACTCAAGGGAATGGAGAGGACTCTGCTGGGACCTTCCAGGTAGCGGAGAGGACTCCCACAGAGTGGGGAGCCTGGCAACTCCACGGAGATGGGCCTCCTGGTGGCAGACAAGATGGCCATTGGAGGCAGAGATGGCAGCTTCATGCCCAATAACGGGCCACATGGGAAATGTGGGCGGTGAGGAGGGTGCTAAGAGGCTTCAAGGTGATTTAGACAAGTTGAGTGAGTGGGCAAATACATGGCAGATGCAGTATAATGTGGATAAGTGTGAAGTTATCCACTTTGGTAGGAAAAACAGAGCAGCACAGTATTATTTAAATGGTGATAGACTGAGAAATGTTGATGTACAAAGGGACCTTGTACACTAGTCACTAAAAGCAAGCATTCAGGTGCAGCAAGCAGCTAAGAAGGCAAATGGTATACTGGCCTTCATTGTGAGACGACTTGAGTACAAGAGCCCGGATGTCTTATTTCAGCTGTACAGAGCCTTGGTGAGACCACAACTGGAGTATTGTGTACAGTTTTGGTCTCCTTACCTAAGAAAGGATATACTTGCCATAGAGGGAGTGCAGTGAAGGTTCACCAGCCTTGCAGGATGGCAGGATTGTCATATGAGGAGAGACTGGGCCAACTAGGCCTGTATTCACTGGTGTTCAGAAGAATGAAAGGGGATCTCATTGAAACGTATAAAATTCTGACAGGATTGGACAGACTGGATGCAGGGGTGATGTTTCCTCTGGCTGGGTGGTCTAGAACAGGGGGTCACAATGGGGTAGGCCACTTAGGACTGAGATGAGAAGAGACTTCTTCACTCTTAGAGAGTGGTGAACCCTGTGGAATTCCCTGCCACAAAGGGCTGTGGAGACCAAGTCACTGAATATATTTAAGAGGGAAATAGATAGATTTCTAGACTCTAAAGGCATCAAGGGATCTGGGGAGAGAGCGGGAGTATGGTGTTGTAATAGAGGATTAGCCATGAACATATTGAATGGCAGAGCATGCTCGAAGGGCCGAATGGCCTACTCCTGCTTCTGTTTGCTATGTTTCTATGTTGCTATGAAAGTCTGCACCTGTGGCCAAACAACTCCTCCAGAGGGGAACCCCACCACCGCGCCCTCCACCCACCACTCCGATGGCCGTACTGGATTTGTCCTTCTCCATTTTGTTAATTTTACTTATGCTTCTGTGAGCACTTCTGTTTTGAGGCACTCTCCTTGCTGTCTGAGCAGCTCCCACTGTCTTTCCAAAGTTGCAGGTCGTCTGATTGCGCCAGTCAGGAAAACACCCACCATCCTTAATTAGACAGACGAAGCGGAGGCAGCCAATTAGGAGGCCAGTTTCAGGAAAATTGCTCCGGAGTTTGCGTGGTGGACCCATGCAGGGTCAGACCCCAGGAATATTCCTGTCTCCTGAAAGTGAACAGTCTGGTTCCACCATGTGCGTGGAATTTCCCTCTCCTGCTGGCTGGAGACGTGTTTGGCAGTGTGAACAGACAATATAGCAAGAAGGCCAAAAATTGGCTTTATGCTGTCTTGAAACCAGTTTGCAATTGTCCAGTCTACCCGTCAATGGTGGGCCATGTTTCCTGCTGCCGCACGTTGGGAACTTAATTTCAATACTTTAGCATCTCATTATAAGCCCTGCTCAGCGGAATCATCCTCTCTCACACTGGATCATCCAGGCATCAAGCCAAGGCGTTTCACAACTGTACATAAGCGACGTGCACCTGGTGAGCTGCATTTCACTCAGGACTTTGAGGTTTGTTTGCCTACCTTGCTTCGGGCAGCACTCGTGGTCATCAGTGCCAGGCTTCACAGACAGCACCACATCACTTTTAGGGGGTCTCATGGGCAGGTCTCAGCCATCAATGGCCGCAGGTCTAGGGCTTGCTCGAGGAAGGGGGAGAAGTGGCCTCACGCAAGGGAAGAGGCTGCAGGGCGAGGGCTATACTAGGAAAGAAGGTGCCTCAGGGTGTGGGTGGGGGGACATGTTGATCGGTACAAGTGGCCTCAAGGTGATGAGGGCTGAGGAAGCAGCCTCCAGAGGAGATGCGGCCAGGTGGACATGTGAGGGTGTGTGTGAGAGAGTGAAAGGTGATGCCCCTTGAGCTGGCAGTGAACGTGTAATGGCCTTGTGAGTATGTGAGTTTAGAGTGATGAAAGGGTTGCCTTACTGTGGCAACATGCATGAGATCAATCATCTGTTTTCTGCACTGGATGGCTAACTTCTTGTGTGCGGCACTGGCACTGACCACCTCTGCCACTGCCTCCCAAGCCAGAGTGCTGAGATTGCTAGACCTCCTGTGACCAGAGTGGGGATGGAGGGCATCACAGCGGGCTTTTGAAATGCATTCCAGTGATGGCCACTGAACTCTTCCTGGCTTTCAGGGCCACGTCTTCACTGGAGCAGTCCTGGGCTGTAAGCATTGAGGACTGTGTGTGCCGCTGCAGTTTAGATATGGCGTCTGGAGTGAGGAAATGGTGAGCGCGTTTCCTGTGGCTGCATAATTAATGAGCCAGAAGGGGCTAGTACGGTGCCAAACCAGGCATTGTGTCCGGCAGACAAAACATCGTTTTTCACACCCGCTACCACACTAACTGCAAATCTGGGACAATTCTGCCCCGTGTGTTTCCACGATTTTGTTAATGGGCTGGAAATAAAAAAGGAAAAGTCTTTTCTCTTTTTTTGTTCCGAACGAAGTATAGATCGGCATATTGAAGCTCTCAGGGACATAAGTTGCTTTTGGCTTATTAAAACAAATGATTATTGTTTCTCAATGCAAGGTAGGGCAAGTTCAGGGAGTCAAAAAGTGTGGAGCCACTCTACAAGTGATTTCGATACTTTGCTGGTAGGGAGTGTGGATTTTTTTAGATGGAGACGCTAAGATGGGCTGGTTTTTATCCAATTACTTTCCTGCGAAGCACCTTGGGACGTTAAAGGCACTACATAAATGCAAGCTGTTGTTTTTTTTGAACGACCTTCCTCAAACATATTTATCCGTGATCTCATGAAAAGGAGAACACTATCTTAAATAAATTTCAATCATGTGGTTCTTCCCCTACCCCTAACCCACGGTGTTTTAATTTAGTCCAGCCATAAGGGAAAGTCAAACAGCTGTCTTAGCAAGAGTTGCCTGGGGGGGTGGTGGGGGGTTGGCGGGGGGTGCTGTGTGTGGGGGTGGGGGGATCTCATTTTCTCTCCCTTGATAAAAGATTTGGCTGGCAGTTTGAATGTGCATATCTGTATGCTGTATCTTTCTTTTGAAAAAAAAAAGAAAACAAGTAAGGACCTAATGTTAAAGGAAAGAAAGTATCCAGTGAGCAAGAAAGCAGCTTCTACGTTTGGGTTATTGGTGTTCGGTAACAGTTATTTCATTACCATCTTCATTCCATGCAACCCAATTAAGAAATATTGGTTCAACCAATTTCAGAGGAAGCAAAGAGCTGAGAAAGTTGCCAATGAGTTTGTCCCTGGGCAATATTACTTCAGGAAAATCTATACTAAACCAATAAACCATAGTTGGTCCTGCCAGGAGTATTCATTAGGATCTCCAAAAGATGACAAAATAAACTGTATGTGAAAATGTAATACAGAATATTTGGATTGTAAGCCTTTTCAATCGTTCAATTTAAAAGTAAGTAGCCTTCTTGAAGATTTTATTACAAAGACATACTGAGAATTGATTGGGAAAGAAAAACAGTTGAATATATATCACTTCATTTGCTGTTAACTAAAATAAGATTCTAGCCAATCTTGAGACAGAATTATGCAATGCATTGATACTTTAATAAAGGGTGATCTGAACTGGAAACAGTTTATGAGTTTTCAACACTATTGTGAGAATCAGGCCGATCTATAAAGCCACGAGAGATTCGATTACAGTGGTTCAGATGTCAGAAGCCCCTTTGACTTTTCTTTCTGCTGATTATTTCTGGATAGCTATTTTATTTAAGGATTTCATCAGTGCACATCTGAGAAGGCATTAATAAAAGTTTGAACTAGGGGATGGTGGAGGTGAGAAGAGCAATCTTTTGAGCAGCTTGACTTGCCTCCAGTTGAGCAAGAGTTAGAGGACCAGAGTTACCTGTGTCAATCAAACTTGCTTCAGCTAAGTGGTATATAAACTTCTATTTGGCAGGGACATGCAGTGCATCGAATGGATGCCATTTTGGCCCTTAAAGTAGAGTGAAATGTAAATAAATCCTTGGAAAGACACACTTTTCTGAAAAATAGAAATTTGATTTAGGAGGAAGTTTTTATTTTTGTAGCAGATGAGAGATGTTATTTTAGAAATTAAAGACTGCATTTTGTATCAAGAGAAATGCACTTGTTAGTCAACAAGTTAGCTTTAGGCCCAATCCCACTGAAGCAAAATACCAAGGATGCTGTAAATCTGAAACAAAAGCAGGTCAGGCAGTGTAGATGCTGGAAATCTGAAATATGCTGCCTGGCCTGCTGAGCATATTCACCAGTTACTGTTGTTATCCAAGGCTTTCTTTCATTGGGACTCATCTGCCTTCATCAGGTCACCAAGATTGAGTGCAATACCTTCAGGTTTTAGGACAGAAGGAAAAATTCACAAGGTCATCCACTTTGAATCATGTCTCCTACCATTGACTATGATAACTCCCAAGACTTCTCCCTCGGCTAAGAATACTTATTGCAAAGTATGACTGTTAGAGAGAAAATGCAGGTCTCTTAATAATATAATAGGAATTCCTCCATTTGAATGCACTGACTAGTCCAAAAGCCTTTTTGTTGGGCAAATGGGTGGTGCTGCCACTTGCTTTGTGTTGAATCCTTCATGAATATTACAAAGTTCAAATGCGGTTAGAAAGAGTTAAAATATTGTATCATGACTTTTAATCAGATACCATCAAGGTGGATCACATTAGACAGCATCTGCAGTTCCTTGGTCCATTTGTTTTAATCAGTCCAGATCCCATTTAAATGCTACCAATCTCCCTTATACTGAGCATCTGGGCACATAGCTCGGTATCATTAGCAAATGTCATAACAGCATTAGAACTGCCCTTCTCTCATAATTTTGTATGAATAATGTAAACAGTAAGGAGAGCAGACCTTGGTAGAGTGCCACTAGTCTCTGCTTCCAGGCAGAGTGCTTCTCATCCATCCTCATCTTCCAGTTTCCATTGCCAAAATAAATTTCAGTCTGGTTGACTAAATCACCATTAATTCCAGACACCTTTATCTTCTTCAGAAGCTTGAGATGCAGAACCTTGTCAGATGCCTTCTGAAAGTCCAAATATATTGTACCCATTAAATGGAACTCGTGCTCTAATTAAGTTACCTCTTCAAATAATTGCAGTAGATTTGTGAGGTATGACCAATTGCTTCTAAATCCATGCTGACTACCCCTTATGACATCCGTGCTCTTTAGAGGAACATTAATACCATCTTGTAAAATGCTTTTGAGCAGTTTCCTCACTATCAATGTTGAACTAACCAGTCTATGATTCCATAATTATCTCCCTCCTTCGTTTAAAAAGAAATAACAGCCCTGTAAGTGCCATTCGCCAGTCTGCAGATCAATCCTTCTATTAAGTTTTTTGAAATCTGATTTCCTGAACTTATTTTTTTTGAGGGACTATTAATGGTGTATCACTTCTGGCCCAGTTCACTTTATGTGTTAAGGTTCTTCATAATATTTGCTTTATAGGTCCCTTTTGCCTGGATGTTATGCTGTATGATATTGCAGTATAAATACTTATTGGATTTGCAGGAGATTATTTGGTCCACTATTTTAAAAGAGGCATAAATTTCAGATTCCAGTCCCATTAGATTACCTGTGCTCAGTGATCACCAGAGGTATCTCAATGATTCGTTGGGGTGCGTTGACCTGCAAAATGGCAGTAAGAGGTTGGATGGTGTAGGGTTTACAGAGGGAGGGGAGTCAGTGTTCTATCCAGCAGCCTGCAGCAGTATTTTTGTGGAATGTGGAGGAGGATTCTTAATCTAGCACTATAAAAATTCCCCTGGCAAAGTATTTCAGGCCAATTTTGGAGCAGCTTCCCTTAAAGACAATTCGTTAGGCTGCTCTGGGCCTAGTGGACAGATGATGTGCATTGCACACTCAATTCATTTGGGCTCGAAAATTATAATCAGGAGGCCCCAATTTAATCAACCTCCTGCCTGTTTTAGGCAGGTGTGCTGGGTGCCCATTTACAGGCTCCCTAACAACCAAACTAGGTGATTTTCCAAGGAGTAGCCATTGCATCACTGCCAGTTTCAACTATCAAATATGTACAATGTTGCTGTCCTGGAACAGACTGTGACATGAAAGACAAGGTGGTGCTGAGGAGGAATCTAGTCTAATGGGGAACTGCCTGGCAACAATATTTTAATGTCTTGGAACAGGGCAGCCAGCAATAGAAAACTGCCCCATAATATGTAATCCAATGGAATATGTGCATATTTGCAAAAGTAGAATGTTGGGAACGAGTCAGAGGTTGTAAATTGAAAAATAATGATTGGTGAGGGGAGTGTTAATGATATGTTAATTGTCATGGCTCATCGGGGCTAGTGCACTGCAATATCAAGCCCCAATTCTCCCCAAGCTGTGACAAATAAAAACTTTGATCAACCAACATAATTATTTAATTTAGGTTAACAGGATACAAGCACCAGGTTTGTAAACTCAATAAGCAAATAACTGTTTATTGAACAAATTGTCTTTAACCAGTGGCAAAAGAAAGAAGTACGAGCTGCTAATTTCTAGCTCTATAACCTAAACTCTACCCCTTCTTAAATCCTTATACACACACATATAAGACACATAAGGTACTCAAAAACATGGATTTTAAGGGTGGGATAAAACAGTTCAATACCACCAGTTCTGGAGCACAGGATTCAATGGGTTGATTTTGATCGATGCCTTCCAAATCCCTTTCAGTTCTTTGTTGATGACATGAGGTGGTCTTCCAGCACTTTCAGTATTTAGTTCACTGGTTGAGCACTTGCCTTTCAATGTCTCTAACAGTGATTTTTCCCTTTGCCTCTTGACAGGGGTTTTCAGGACAGAGAGCAAGTTACAGAGATATGAGGAGAAAAAGCCAGCTAGCTATTATAGAATTACAGAAATCTTACACACACAGGACAGGAGGTTTCAAGACTTTTTCTTTTCAGGCTAGGAGCTATTATGCTGCACTGCTCTCAGACAAACCCTGGTCACCTGGTCAGGAGCCCATTAAAACATTGTTGCCAGGTAGTTCCCCATTAGACTAGACTCCTCCTCGGCACCACCCCGTATTTCATGTCACACTCTGTTCCAGGACAGCAACATTGTATATATCCCTCACACTCTTCTGAAACATATATTTCATATGGCAGCCATTGTAATTTTAACCCACAGTCCAACAGAAATAAAAAGATATGTTCTTTACATTATTATATTGTTAAGATACACAGTTGAAGGGCATAGTTTAATTCAGTACTTATAGCACTTATAAAGAATCTCAGAATCACAAAATCACAGAATGCTATGGTGCAGAAGGAGGCCATTCAGCCCATCCTGTCTGCACCGGCTCTCTGAATGAGCATTATGACTTAATGCCATTCTCGTGCCTTTTCTCCTTATCCTTGCCCATTGCTACTATTCAAATGGTCATCTAATGCCCTCTTGAATGCCTCGATTGAACCTGTTTCCACCGCACTTCCAGGCAGTGCATTCCAAATTCAAACTACTCCATTGTGTGAAAAAGTTTTTCTCACAGCGCATTTGTTTCTTTTGCAAATCCCTTTAAATCTGTGCCTTCTTGTTCTCAATCCTTTTATGAGTGGGAACAGTTTCTCCCTATCTACTCTACCCAGCCCCCTCATGATTTTGAACACATCAAACCTCCTCCTAGCCTTCTCCTCCCCGATGAAAACAGTTCTAACCTCTCCAATCCATCTTCATAACTGAGATTTCCCATTTCTTCCTATGGTTTGGTGCCCAGAACAGTACACAACACTCCAGTTGAGGTCTAACTGGTGTCTAATGTAAGTTCAGCATTATCTTCCTGCTCTTGTACTCTATGCCCTATTAATAAAGCCCAGGATACTGTATGCTTTATTAACTGCTTTTTCCACCTGTCCTACCACCTTCAATGGTCAATGCACATATACACCCAGGTCCCTCTGCTCTTGCACCCCCTTAAGAATTGTACCCCAAGGAGACTGTCTTCCGTGACCAGTGGATACCGCAGGGCCTGGAGTGCATCATTGGCCCTGAAAGTGATATTGTAATTTGATTTAGTTGGAAAGATTCCTGTAAATTTTTCATTCGTTACAACGCTCCTTTAAGGGACTATCAATTTGTTCAAATGTGTTTATTTGCCCATCTGTTTAATGGATATACTTAAAAGAGTATTGAGACTGCTTGGACACTGGATAGTTGGTACGTAGAAAGCAGACATATGTAATGCTGCATTCTGTGCATAAATGCATTATCAAAAAGTACTAGTGTCTAGTTTCATTCTTCACCAACTGGCTTGGGATTGATATAACAGGGAGAAAGTAGAATTCGCTTATACACATCAGGTTGTGATTGAGAATGTGCTGGCTGAAGAGATGGTGGAAGCAGATCAAATAATAACTCTCAGAAGGGGACTGGATACATACTTGAAAAGGGACACTCTCCAGAGCTATAAGGCAGAGGGTGGAATGGGGGTTAATTGAATAACTCTTTCAAAGAGTCAGCATGAGCACAGTGGATTTTGACTTGCAGGTTTGGTGTAACATGACCACAAATGGAAAGTAAAACTTTTCTACTGAATCTCAACAACTATGTCTGAACTCTAATATCGGAGTGTATCCCTTCTCCCTGTGAACTTTCCTGCATGAGGCAGTCTAATGGCTTAACTGAGTGGGTTACCAATCATGTTAAATTGTGTGTAGTTTTGAGCGTTAAATCTATGCCTACACTAGTTCTGTATGCTTAAACTAATTTCAAATGGATTTTAAGTGCAGAATGTAGCTTCATGGTCATAATCTCATCTCTGAGCCAGAGTGTTGTGGCTTCAAGTATCAGTTCAGAGATTTAAGCGTATAATCCAGGCTAACGATCCAATACAATGCTGAAGAGGTGCTGCACTGTCAGAGGTGACACTCCTTGGATGAGATAAATTGATGTCCCATCAGCCTGCTCAGGTGGACATAAAAATCCCAAGGCACTTTTCAAGTGCAGCAGGGGAGATCTCCTTGGTCTGCTGGCCAATATTTAACTTTCAACCAACATTAAAAACAGATTATCAAATTGTCATTTGTGGGATCTTATTATGGGCAGATTGGCTAGTGTTTGCTACATCACAACAATAAATACACTTTAATATTACTAAATAGGCTATAAAATGCTTTGGGACTTCCAATGGTCATGAAAGGTCTGTCTATACAAATAGTAGTTCTTTCTTCCTTTCCAACTGGACCTGTACAACTATCAGAAAAGCCATCTATAGTACTTGCCCATCTATTCAAATTCAAAACAGCTAACTCAATACAGATTAAGTTTTAATGGGACTTTCATCCCAAAACTCTTCTCTGGATTCAACTCAACTCCCAGGCATAAAAATACACACATACCTAAATCAGTATTAACATTTGTATTTAACTGAAGAATTCAAAGACAGAATAATCAATAACTGAGAATGTGATACAGGCTATAATTTACTGAAAAATGATTGCCTATTAGTTTCCAGAGAGAATAATGGATATTTAGAACTTATATATTTCAGCCATAGGGATCAGACTTCTGCAAAAACTTGGGTAGTAAAGTTCAGTCTTTTCTAAGCATTATCATAAATCCAAGATAAGATGACTGCCATGATATCACCCCTTGGAATCTGTTACTCACTATCATAGCAACCATTTACGTTTTGTTGGTGCACGTTGCAGAGGGGTCTCAGTTTCCTTTTGCTTTCTGTGCATGATTTGACCATCGGCAGTTGAGTATCTTTTGGACTCAGTAGAGGAAAGCAGAGGAGAAAAAGTCACAAAACTTAGCAGAGCCTCACACCCTTACTGGCAAAGTCTGCATCCTCTGTAAAACAAAAACGCTTATCCCAGAAAAGCTAGAGTACAATTCCCTGCAGAGTCAGTCACACTATAAAAGCGAGCACTGAAGGACTTATAACTGCTGACATTATTAGCTCCTTTCATATGCAGTCCTGTGGTTACAGACAGTGACAAGCCCCAGTAGCTCTGTTTTCACTTCGGCAATAAACAGCTCATGAGTGTAACAAATGGAAAAGTGGCTTGTTCAGGCCTTCTGTTTTTACTCAACACTTTTCACCCCCTGTTAAGTGGACATGTTTGTAATGTCTCCAAAAAGAAAAGGAAAAAAATAAAAGCCAAAGGGGGTGAACTGATGAAGTCTGTGATTGACACAAGCATGACCATTCATTATTACCAGGTCAGATCGAAAGGAGCCTGTTACCTTATGAAGGAAGTTTCAGTTGAAGCCATTGTCCACATTAACAAAAGTTGAATATAACAACATTATACTTTCATCCAACCTGTGTATGCTGCACATGATGCAGAGCAACTTTTTCTAGTGCACTTAGAATTCATTAAAGAAAAGTGACTTAGAATATTTATTAAGGTAACAGATCAGGGCTTTACATGGGACGAAGACAACACAGAGACTGAGATGACAATGGAAAGCTAGAAATTATCATTGGGAATTTAGCAGGCAAATGCTAGTGGGCTTGAATAACATTCCTCTATTATTTTGACAAGAGATGTAATATCACAAACATGTCACATTAATGGGTTAAGCATTCATCCACTTAAATTGGCAGCAGTATTTTATGACCTCTGGTGCGTCACACTGGTTGAACACATTTGAGGACTCAGATAGTGCCATAAACAGCAAAAGCAACTGCTCAATAAACACCAGCTGAAACTTGAGGTTGTACTTCAGCCTTTTAATGCGCACAAGGTAGGTCATTCCCTATAATGTGAAGTTAAAGGAAACCAGATATGACTGTAATTCATATCATGTATACAATGATGCATTAGTCCAAATCATGTAATTTGGCTATTTAGGAAGTCCATCTATGTTATTGTCCCATAACAGGTGTTAGCCATTGTGTTATCTTCTATGTAACCTATAGCTGGATATTCTTTATGCTATATGTAAGGCAAGATCTCTTGGAGTCTTTTTATGAATTTGAAATTGTTAATGCTGGTGACAGTTAAATCCAATTCCAATGACCAAAGGAACGTCATGATTTTTAGGCATTGCATTTAAATTATTTTTCTTCTCCTCTTTTGACGTCATTTCTGAATCCAGAGCACACAAGTGAGTAAGCAGATGGACAGGCAGCTCCTAGGGCTCTGTTAATAGTGTCCTCGTACATGTGATGAAAGTCTGCTTGACTTCAGTCTGTGATATCTTATCCTCTATCAGGAGATTGGAAGTTCCCTCAAGTAGCAAGAAACCACAATCAACATCCTAGTACTTCATGAGACAAAGGCTTTTCAACCAACTAAACTACTGCAACAGTTAACTTTCAGATTATTCACTGCCTTGTGTGTATTTTTACATAATAAAGAAAATAGCTCATTTATTCTCATAATCACTGAAGTATATTCACCTTGATTTCATCAGAATATAAGAAATGGGAGCAGGAGTAGCCATTTGGCCCCTCGAGCAACTCTGCTATTCAATAAAATCAAGACCCATAATGACCAGCAAACAATAATGATCCCAGATCCCGTAAAACATGAAACAATAGCCCTTAGAGTGCCACATCACAGAGGATGGGCCTGGATTCCATCCATCATTAACTGGTACGTGAAGACATGAGCAGGCTCGAGGGGCTGAATGGCCTACTCCTGCTCTTAATTTGTATGCTCATGTGACTTTTTTTTTGCATTGACATGCGTTCTGACCTCATAAGGATGAAGGCTGTAGATGCATTTAGTATAGATTGTGCTTCAGGACCCCTGTCTTTTCACAGAAAGGAATGTGTTGTAAAATAAATATTTTGTAGTTAGCTCCGGCTTAATGTTCTTTAAGGAGTAGGGCACATTTTCAAACGTATTAATTTGGAGCAGGTAATGATATCACAAAATGAAATTAAAAATACCTTAATAAAGTAGACAGGAAATGTATAATCCGTAGTGCATATGTGGCAGTACTACATTTTCCTTGAACCATGGACACTTATCACAAGTGTTTTATACTTCCTAAGAAGTCATTGGCTCTATTGAACTTTGGCATATCCCGAGAATATGAAAGGCATATATAAACTTAGTCATTTTCATTATTACTTGACAACCCCAGTGAAAATAGTTTCTGTCTCTGTTGCTTTGGATTGAAACTGCAAATAATTTGTTACTTTGGCTGTGTTCTTTTTAATTCACTCTCCAATTTCTTCTTTCTTCCCATAGTTCTCTATGATGTCCTTTATGTAACATTGCTGCCTGCACACTGGGCAGCAATTGAGGCCTTCACCCAGTGGCGGGGTGGAGTTGGCATTCTTCCCCTGAAGGATTTGTCTCCCTCACTACAATACAATTGGTGGTTGACAGGTGCCTTCGGATACCTTGCCCAAATGATTATGCAACAGTGATTGGATGATGCCAAAGGTTAAGGACATCTCTTCTGGGCTGGAGAGGAACTTGGAGTGGGTGGGGGTGGGAGGGAAGGATCCAGTTGCTGTGGTCCATGTAGGTACTAATGACATAGGTAGGACTAGAAAATATTCAGTGTTGAATTCAACAACTTTAGGCCTTGAACTCCCTCCTCCATCCCCACTCCCTTTCTGTTTCTCCCCCCTTCCTTTTGTTTTTTCCAATAAATTATATAGATTTTTCTTTTCCCACCTATTTCCATTATTTTTAAATATGTTTAAATCTTTTATGCTCCCCCCACCCCCACTAGAGCTATACACTAGTGCCCTACCATCCATTCTTCATTAGCACATTTGTTTACATAACATCACCAACTTTAACACCTATGTGCTCTTTTGTTCTTTTATCTGTGACATCTTTTGATGATCTGCTTCTATCACAGCTTGCTTGTCCTTACAACCACACCACCCCCCTCCACTTCTCTGCCCCCACCCAACCACCCCCCACCAACCCCCCCCCCCCCCCCCCCCACCGCCCCCCACTCTCACACACACACCATAAACCAGCTTATATTTCACCCTTTCCTTGGATTCACCTAGTTCTGTTGAAGGGTCATGAGGACTCGAAACATCAACTCTTTTCTTCTCCACCGATGCTGCCAGACCTGCTGAGTTTTTCCAGGTAATTCTGTTTTTGTTTTGGATTTCCAGCATCTGCAGTTTTTTGTTTTTGTTTTTATCTCTGGGTTCAAATCCCACCATGGCAAATGGTAGAATTTGAATTCAACAAAAATCTGGAATTAAAGAGTCTAATAATGACCATGAAACCATTGTCAATTATTGTAAAAACTCATCTGACTCACCTATGCCCTATGGGGAAGGAAATCTGCTGTCTTTACCTGGCCTGGCCTACATGTGACTCCAGACCCACAGAAAACAGAGAGTTGGGATTAATGGGTCTTTTCCAGATTGGAAAGACATAACTAGTGGAGTGCCACAAGGATCAGTCCTAGGACCTCAATTATTTATTATCTATGTTAATGACTTGGAGGAGGAGGGGGCGGAATGTAATGTATCCAAATTTGCTGACAATACAAAAATAGGTGGGAGGGCATGCTGTGATGAGGACATAAGGAATCTGCAAGGGAATATCAATAGGTTGAGTGAGTGGGCAAAAACTTGGCAGATGCAGTTTGTTAATGCACTTTGGTAGGAAGAATCAAAAGGGGGACTATTATTTAAATGGAGCAAGACTTCAAAAAAGTGCAGCACAGAGGGATCTGGCTGTTCTTGTGCATGAAACACAAAAGGTTAGCATGCAGATGCAGTAAGTAATTAAGAAGGCAAATGGAATTTTGGCCTGTATTGCTAGGGGATTGGAGTTTAAAAATAGGCACGTCTTGTTACAACTTTACAGGGTGTTGGTGAGGCTGCATCTGGAGTACTGTGTACAGTTTTGGTCCCTATCTTTAATAAAAGATATACAGGCATTGAAGGGAGTTCAAAAGAGACTCACTAGGCTGATTCCTGGGATGAAAGGGTTGGCTTAACAAGAACAGTTAAACAGGCTGTGCCTTTATTCATTAGAGTTTAGAAGAATGAAGGGTGATCTTATTGAAACATAAAAGATTCTAAAGGGGCTTGACAGGTTAGATATTGAGAAGCTGTTTCCACTAGTGGGGGAGTCTTCAACTAGGGGACATAGTTACAGAACAAGGGGACACTCATTTAAAACTGAGATGTGAAGGAATTTCTTCTCTCAGAGGGTAGATTCTGGAATTCTCTATCCCAGGGAATTGTGGAGGCTATATCACTGGGAGTAGTTAAAGAGGAGGTAGATAGAATTTTTAAATATCGGGGAATTGAGGGCTATGAGGAGCTGGCATGAAAGAGGAGTTGAGGCCTGGGGCAGATCAACAGTGATCTTATTGAACGGTGGGGCAGGCTTAAGGGGCCGAATGGCCTACTCCTGCTCCTATTTCTTATGTTCTTGTGATATCATGGTGGAACATTCAATCAAACCATATCTCACTTGGAGTCAACACAAGTGCTTTTCCAGAAGGGGGTTCTGTTTAGGAGCAGGATCCTGGCTACCTTCACTTTCCCTATCCTAGTGACACTTGTAAAATCTGCTTTGCGCTGGTCAACATCAGTTAAGTCAGGCTGGATATTGAATCTTGGACCATTTAGATTCCCTTGGCTCAGCTGGAGACATGGGAGAGAATTTTCAGGCGGGTGGTTCGGGAACGGCTGTGTAGCTGATCGCTGCCTGCAATCAGCTGCGCGCCACCATTTTGGATGGGTGGGCCAATTAAGGCCCACCCAGCGTGACATGCACCTGGAAGCGCTTATCGCTACCTGTGAGGTCGGAGGGAGGAGGGAGTGTAGGGGCCTGCGCTCTTACGCACGCATGCATGCGAAAGAGCGCAGAAATCTCCCTGAAGCACGGGGCTGCCTCAGGGAGATTAATTTAATTTAGAAAACTTGAAAAAGAAAATTTTTTTCATTATTCAGACATGTCCCCCCATGTGACAGTGTCACATGAGCTGGGACATGTCAAAGAATTTTACTAACAAATTTTATTGCATTTATAAACCCTTCATGAAACCTCATCCCGCCCGAGGACGAGGTTTCATGAAAAATGCGAAGGCCGCCTGGGCTCTTCGCCTGCCCTCCCCCCCCAACCTTAAGGTTGGATGGACAGCCCTGTTAATTATGTAAATTGGTATTTAAATGGCCTTAATAGGCCTTTGACAGTTCGGCGGGTGTGTGCCTCACCGAACTGAAGATCGGAATGACACGTGGTGAAGTCGGGACGCACGCCCGGTGTCACCATGTGTCATTTTACCTGTCAGTGAGCGGGGACCACCCCTGCATGCTGACCTGAAGATTCAGGCCGTTAACTCCAAGCTTCAGGGCAGCTCAAGGATTTTTGTCTTGATTGCTTTTAGATCATCTGAATTTCAAGCAATGTTATTAAGCAGTCGGTAATACAGAACTTGCATGTTGCTGAAAAGAGAGACACATTGCTGAAGTTTTTCATCTTGCACTCATCAGGACAAACACAAGAATGCCAAATTTTAAAGGGTCACAACAGTTATATTACAGGAGAGAGGTGTGCTGATTGTTTGGCATGTGGACTCTGATTGGGTAAGGCATTGCCACGGAGAAAGCAATTGGGAGTTATAGTGTCCCCAAACTACCAGGTAATTCAAAAAAGACACAAGGCTTGAAAGTGTTCCTTTTGTTTGCAGAGAACAGGTCCCTGCGCATGAATATATGTTGCTTCTAGCAAGTGTAACCATTACTACCTTGACTGATTATCTTGAATTGGTTGTTAGTATAGCTATTAACACACTCAGGATTATTCAGTAAGTGCTGTCCAATTGCCGAGTCACATCTAACAGTAGACATTTCATTTTGGGTTTTGCAAGCACAGGCTGGCTAAGAGCTCTGCTTATTATGACCAACCAAAGGAGCATTCTGTTTGATTTGATCAGTCAATCATTAGAACATATGGCCTGTGTACTTGGAATTGCACGGGTACTGAAATTCATACACCACATTGCTCAATTGTCTGGTAGACAGTACATCTTTCTGATGGACGGCAGTGTCCTGTTTGTGGAAAATACCTCTCGCCCTGCAAAGAAGCAGCGTGAAATAGCTTGCCTAACCTGTTGTTCAAATTTTGAGATACTTTGCCTTTCCAGCGTAATTTGAGGTAGACCCAGCACTTTTCAGGTCTGTAAGTAGCAGCCTTTGGCCTATTTGTGAGTTTGCACAATACACAGCAAAAAATGGTTGACTGATTGAATCAAACAGCGTGTTCCTTTGATTGTAATAAGCAAATACAGATGATACTCAGCCAGCCCACGATTGCAAAACCCAAAACAAAACGTCTCCTGCTAGATGCAATTTTAAGATTGGGCAGCACTTACTGTGTAATCCTGAGTGGCTCATTTATGTTTGCTAGAAGTGACATACATTTAGGCGCAGGACCCATTCTCTGCAAACGAAAGGAATATGTTCAAGCTGTGAATATTTTTTGAATTATTTGGGAGCTTGATGATCCTATAGTTATACTTTGCTTGCTCTACTGTAATGTCTTGATTTGCCAACCAATCAGCACCTTTTTCTCCTGCAGTATAACTGATTGTGATCATTTGAAATTTGGCATTCTTGCATTTGTCCGAGTGAGTGCAAGACAAAAAAGCTTTGGCAACACGTCTCTCCATTCAGCAATATGCAATATAATCAATTCCAGAAGAAAGTCTCCAAGCAGCAAATGATGGATTTACATTCAGTTTATAACTCAAAATATCCATGTTTGTACAAGTTGATCACATGCACACACTCTTCGCTTCAGCGGTGAGTTATTCAATAGCAACAAGACCCATACAAGCCCAGACTAGATGGAAACAATCATTATCTGCTTAAAGAGACCCTCCTTAATTCACAAGTAAGAATCATAATTATTTTCCTGTTTGTATTCAGCAGGCTAGTGTCATTCAGGGTGTGCAGGTGTCTCAATTTAATCGCTTTCCTGTATTTTTATAAAGCAGTTGTGTAGTTGCACACGGGAGCACAGGCATTTGATGGACTACTCCTCTATCCCTACATTGCGAGCAGAAAACCCCACCCACAAAGAACAAATGATTAACATTAAATTTACGGTGATCCAATAGATTAAGGCAGAATAACTTGCCTTCTGCAAAACACCTTTTCAGAAAGCAGTATTGAAACATAGAGAATTTATGGCACAGAAAGGGGCCATTCAGCCCATCATGTTTGTGGGGCATTCTATTCCATTTTTAGCCATTTTTACTTTATTTTCCTCAAAGTGCATAGCATAGGTAAAAGGGTCAATTTTGAAGAGTTCTGATGAAGAGTCATACGGACTCGAAACGTTAGCTGTGTTCCTCTCCGCAGATGCTGTCAGACCTGCTGAGTTTTTCCAGATATTTTAATTTTTATTTTTGTCAATTTTGACTTAATGTGCAATGGTAAAACATGCGTTAGTGAATCGTTAACCCACTTTTCATCTGCCTCCTTCAAGTCAATGGAAAGAAAGATGATTGCCGACTTGTTACTTTTTATTTTAATTGACCCTGTAGTGCAATATTATAGAGCATTATTGCTGGATCCTGGTCACCAGTTTGTTGGGACATATGGATCTGGGTTACACACTTGTATTGGGATGGCTGAGTTGCTACAATAGACAGAGCTGATCACAAAATCACAGAATCACAGAATCACAGAGTGCAGAAGAGGCCCTTCAGCCCATTGAGTCTGCACCGACACGTGAGAAACACCTGACCTACCTATCTATGGGATACAGAGTAATTTGGTAAGGTGGATTCACAATTGGCATAGTTGTAGGGGACAGAGGGTGATGACAGAAGAATGTTTTGGTGACTGGAAGCCTGTGTCCAGTGGTGTACCACAGGGATCTGTGCTGGGTCTCCTATTATTCGTCATTTATATAAACGACATAGATGACTATATGGGGGTAGGTTAAGTTTGCGGATGACACAAAGATTAACCGGGAAGTCTGCACCGACATGTGAGAAACACCTGACCTCCCTATCTATGGGATACAGACCATCACCACCCTCTGGGTAAAAAGTTTTTCCTCACATTCCCACTAAACCTCCTGCCCCTCACCTTGAACTAATGTCCCCTTGTGACTCACCCTTCAACTAAGGGGAACAGCTGCTCCCTATCCACCCTGTCCATGCCCCTCATAATCTTGTACACCTCAATCAGGTCACCCCAAGTCTTCTCTGCTCCACCGAAAACTACCCAAGTCTATCCAATCTCTCTTCATAACTTAAATGTTTTATCCCAGGCAACAACCTGGTGAATCTCCTCTGCATCCCCTCCAGTGCAATCACATCCTTCCTATAATGTGGCGACCAGAGATGTACGCAGTACTCCAGCTGTGGCCTCACCAAGGTTCTATACAACTCCAACATGACCTACCTACTTTTGTAATCTATGCCTCGATTGATAAAGGCAAGGGTCCCACATGCCTTTTTCACCACCCCACTAACATGCCCCTCCGCCTTCAGAGATCTATGGACACACATGCTAAGGTCCCTTTGTTCCTCAGAACTTCCTTGTGTCATGCCATTCATTGAATAATTCCTTGTCAAATTACTTCTTCCAAAGTGTATCACGTCACACTTTTCAGGGTTAAATTCCATCTGCCACTTATCTGCCAATTTGACCATCCCATCCATATCTTCTTGTAGCCCAAGACACTCAACCTCACTATTAACCACCCGGCCAATCTTTGTGTCATCCATAAACTTAACCTAACCCCCCCCACATGGTCATCTATGTCATTTATATAAATGACGAACAATAGGGGACCCAGCACAGATCACTGTGGTACGCCACTGGACACTGGCTTCCAGTCACCAAAACATTCTTCTGTCATCACCCTCTGTCCCACACAATTATGCCAATTTTGAATCCACCTTATCAAATTACCCTGTATCCCATGTGCATTTGCCTTCTTTATAAGTCTCCCATAAGGACCTTGTCAAAGGCTTTGCTGAAATCCATATAAACTACATCAAATGTACTACCCTCATCTACACACCTCCTCAAAAAATTCAATCAAATTTGTTAGGCTTGACCTCCCTCTGACAAAGCTATGCTGACTATCCCTGATCAAACCTTGCCTCTCCAAGTGGAGATAGATTCCCTCCTTCAGAATTTTCTCCAATAGTTGCCCTAACACTGACGTGAGACTCTCTGGTCTATAGTTCCCTGGCTTATCTCTACAACCCTTCTTAAATAGCAGAACCACATTAGCTGTTCCCCAGTCCTCTGGCACCTCCCCCATGGCCAGAGAGGAATTAAAAATTTGGTCAGAGCCCCTGTGATCTTCTCCCTTGCCTCCCTCAGCAGTCTGGGACACAAATCATCTGGACCTGGAGATTTGTCCACTTTTAAGCCTGCCAACACCTCCAATAGCTTGTCACTCCCTATATCAATTTGCTTAAGAACCTCACTGTCTCTCTCCCCGAGTTCAATACTTTCATCTTCATTTTCTTGGGTAAAGACAGATGAGAAATGTTTGTTCAACACTCCACCGATGTCCTCTGGCTTCACCCATAGATTGCCCCCTTAGTCTCATATTGGGCCCTACTCGTTCCCTGGTTATCCTCTTCCCATTGATATACTTACAGAATATCTTGTGATTTTCCCTACTTTTACCAACCAGAGCTTTCTGATATCCCCTCTTTGCTCTCCTAATTGCTTTCTTAAGCTCCACCCTGCACTTTCTGTACTCCACTAATGCTTCCACTGATTTGCTTCCCTTGTACTTGCTAAAAGCCTCTTTTCCTTCTCAACGTATCGTGAATTTCTCTGGTCATCCATGGTTCTTTGGGCTTGTTACTCCTTCCTATCATTCTAGAGGGAGCATGTTGAGCCTGTACCCTCCCCGTTTCCTTTTTAAACACCCCCCACTGCTCTTCTGTAGACTTCCCCACAAGTAGCTGTTCCCAGTCTACCTTGGCCAGATCCTGCCTTATTTTCCTAAAATCCGCTCTCCCCCAATCTAAAACATTTTTCTGCAACTTGTCTATTTCTTTGTCCACAACAAATTTGAACTGCACCATGTTGTGGTCGCTATCACTAAAATACTCCCCCCACCACCTCAGCCACCTGTCCGGCTTCATTCCCCAGAATTAGGTCCAGCAATGCGCCATCCCTTGTTGGGCCCTCCACATATTGACCTAAAAAATTCTTCTGTACACATTTCAAGAAATCCACTCCATTCAAGCCCTTAACACTATGTCTATCCCAATTAATGTTGGGAAAGTTGAAATCAACTAATATAATTACCCTATTGTTATTGTTTTTACACACCTCTGCAAATTGTGCACATATTTGCTCCTCAATCTCCTGCTGACTATCTGGGGGTCTATAATAAACACCTAACAATGTAGCTGCCCCTTTTTTATTCCTAAACTCTACCAACAAAGCTTCATTCGATGCCCCCTCCTAGATATCATCCCTCCTTACTGCAGTAACGGACTCCTTAACTAATAATGCAATGCCCCCTCCTCTTTTACCCCCTCCCCTGTCTTGCCTGAAGATTCTATATCCTGGAATGTTGAGCTACCAATCCTGCCCTTCCCTCAACCACATCTCAGTGATGGCTACTATGTCACAATTCCATGTGTCAATCCACACCCTTAACTCAGCCATTTTGCCTGTAATACTCCTGGCATTAAAATAGAGGCCATCCAGCCTTGCCTTACACCCTTGAAACTTAACGCAGCTGTACTCACTCTGACTTGATTGTTTTACTGGATTGTGATGTGTCCCTATTCTGCTCACATTCTGTGTCCCCGCCCCCTGCCGAATTAGTTTAAACTCTCCCAACAGCACTAGCAAACCCACCTGCAAGGATGTTAGTCCCGCTCTGGTTCAGATGTAGACCATCCCTTTTTTACAGGTCCCACCTTTCCCAGAAACCGTCCAAGTGATTCAGGAATCTAAAACCTCCCTCCTGCACCAACTTTTAAGCCATGTATTCATCTAGCACGTGGCATTGGGAGTAATCCAGAGATTACAACCCGAGAAGTCTTGCTTTTTAGTCTACTGTCTAACTCACTGATTTCTTGATGCAAGACCTCATCTCTCTTTCTACCTATGTCATTGGTACCAACATGTACCATGACCTCTGCCTTATCACCCTCCCACTTCAGGATGCCCTGCAGCTGTTCAGTGACATCCCAGACCCTGGAACCAGGGAGGCAACACACCATCCTGGAATCATGTTGACGGCCACAATAGCATCTGTTCCCCTGACTATAGAATCCCCTATTACTATTGCTCTTCCTCTCTTCCTCCCCTCCTGTACAGACAGGCTACTTGTGGTGCCAGAAGCTTGGCTCTGTCTGCACTCCCTGGAGGAACCAGTGTCCTCATCAGCTTCCAAAATGGAATACCGATTTGCAAGCGGGACCCCAGGGGCCTCCTGAACTACCTGCCTGTTTCTTTTGGACTGCCTGGTGGTCACCCATTCCTTACCTTCCTCAAGTCCCTTCAGGTGCGGTGTGACCACCTCTCTAAACGGGCTATCCACAATACTCTCAAACTCACGGATGCTCCACCGTGTCCCCAGCCGCCGTTCCAGCTCTGAAACCCGAGCTTCCAGGAGCTGCAGCTGGACACACTTCCTGCACACATGCTGGTCCCAGGCACTAGAAATGTTCCCAGCTTCCCACATGGAGCACGAAGAGCACACCACGACTTTGCGATCTCCTGCCATGACTTACCCCTTTAAACTAAACCTTTTAAAGCAATTACTCTAGGGCCCTTCTTTCCTGATCCTCATTACTGCAGAATATACAAACTATAAACCACAAAAAGACCTGAAACTTTAAGCAATAACAGTAGTAAATAGTTACCCGACCTTACCCACTACTTACCAGTCATTCCTTTCCCTTTTAGCCTCTACTGCTGTGGCAGGGCAAGACCACTCTCTGAAGATTTAAGAAGTTGGATAGCAAAGGAAAAATGCAAAGAGCACCTCTTCCCTTATGCACCGAATTCCCACTGTGCACCAAATTGCCAATGCCCACACTCACTCTGGCTGTGTCTCATTCATGGTGAGCTCTCTCCCCTGTTCGTGATCAGCAGGCAGTTCTTAGGTGAAATGCATTCTGTTTATTTACAAAGATACTCAGCAGCTACTCTTGTGTGCTTTTAGCTCAAACTCTGTCTCCATACTTCTCTTTACTAAGTCAGACTACTGACCATAGAGGTAGCCCGCGCTACTCCTCTATTGGTTACTTTAGATCATGTGACCTTCCTTTATAACATCCTTCTTAACACATTACATAAAACTATAATTACCACAATGACCAAATGCTTTTACATTATATTATGAAATGCTTTTACACAACTGGCATTTTTTTGCATCTGCTGGGGGGTCAATGGCCTCCTAATGCTACTCTCCTCCTTGACATTTAACAGTGAGAGCCCGCCCCCATAGGTGTGCTGGCTCTGCTGTGTATTAATAGAATACAACCTCCCTGCATTCAATTTCCTTTTGTTGCAGACCTGAATGCAACCGATTTATGTAACAATAATGAACCTTATCCCAATTCATAGACCCACATTCCATAGCTTTCAGAACATTGGCTTTACACTATGCAGTGAAGATAATGAAGGATAACCATATATGTCTGTCATCGGCTGCATTCTTCTAGCGTAAAAGTAGCTATAATGAGGGTGGATTGTTATAGGAACAGTGCTGCTATAGAGATACACATAATGAGGATGTGGCCAAAACAGGCACACAATGGAGACCTCCAGTTCGCAGGTGCTCACACACAACAGGATTTCAGATTCAAATAAGAGTCTGGAAACTAGTGAGGTTAATTATGTTTCTGCTTTCTTAAGCAAAAGAAATAAAAATGGTATGCTATGAAAATACTACTCCACTCTACAGCTCTTTGGTATTCAGCATCATTAATGGTTGACAGATTGCTGGAAGTGATGACTGTTCAACTCCCTAAAACACCGGGCAATGGGCAGGTACAACGACAGTCCTGAGCCTGCCAATGGTATCTACTGATCTAGCGGACCATTTGTGACAAACTCTTGAGGCCTAAAGAAGCTGAACTGTACTCACCACCTCCCTTTGCTCATTCAGAAACAATTACACTTTGCACTTCTCTAAGACTAGTGGCACAAAATAAATACAATTAAAAATTGTTGAAGCTATCCATATTTCAGTGTTTTTATGCCAAGTTCTTCCCCATAACAATAAATGTCTCTTAGTTGGGGTATGTGAAGATATATAGTATCTTTTCTAAGACCCAGTTTTTTCCTCTTATCGGTGTATATAATGTGGAAAATGTTAACAAGATGGTCTTATTGCTCGTTCAAAGTTTACAGGTCAGTCGCTTACCATTCAAATCACCCTTTAAAGACCATCAGCTCAGCTACTGTTTTTTTCACTCTATTCATGCTAATGGGAGGGTGAATGGTAATAAATCAATGGTAAAAAAAAAGTTATACAATCAATGGTTTTACATTTCTCTCAAAGTTAAAAAATGTTAAATTATACGGTCCCTTATGCCAATAAAAAAAAGTGAATAATTGTTTATAGAGAAAGAAACGTTTTTAATGGAACTGAGCCATTAAATCCACCCCCTTCAGGAATCCTGGAAGTAGTATACAAGAACCAGATGTTACAGTGAGGTACCTCTCCAATGAAAACACGAATGTCAGGTTTAAGCCTCGGCAAGAAACACATTGGAAAAATTTGGTTCCGCATGATGTACAGAAAGCAAAGTTCACTTCCACTGAAGAGACAGTCGAGAGTTGTCAAAACAAGGAAGTCTATGTGGAGGAGAATTTGCACTTTTAAATAAGCTTCAAATTGTCGGTGCGGTCTACTCCTCCCACAAGGTATTTCTTGCATCTAATGTGTATAAATAGGTCTTTTAGCAGCACAGCACCCAAAGATTTGCAGAGACATAGAAGTTATTCCTTCTTACACAAAACCTTTGACCCAACTATGCCCCCATCATCTGAATCTGCTGACTGTTTCTGAGGTATACTTCCATGGGTGTCACGTGGCCTTTGTGGATTCTTCACCCAAGGGCCATTCTTCTTGTGTGAGCTGAGATAATGAATGTTTATTTAGACACGGTGTCCAGCCCAACCCAATCTGTCTAGACATGCGGACCTTGGAGAAGAAGTTGCCCAATAGTGTTCCCCTCCCAGGCCTCAGGGCACTGAAGGCAATTGCACTACCACTTACTGTTTCCCTAGCTGAGATCAGCCCAACTTGCACAGGCTGGCAATTAAGCATGGGATCTTCCAGTCTCCCTGGTTTAGTAGGATGACACATGCCACATTGGGTGGAATTTTCCGTGCCCGCTGGCAGTGGGCGTGATCAGCTTCGTGACAGCGGGAAGGCCGCGTTCGCCAACGGTGGGCCGCGTTTCCCGTCATCGGTCGTCGGGAACCTCATTGTAACACATCAGCATACCATCAGCAGGCCATCATGCCAGGCTCTTGGCACCCCCACTGGGTTGTCCATCTACATCACCAGGGAAGCACGCCAACGTATTTCACAACAGCACAGAGGCAGGATTCACTTGGCAGCCTGCATTTTGGGTGAACTGGAAGCAACATACTTTGTGGGATGTCTACGAGATGGCTTTTTGGAGCAGCTTGTGGTGGAGCCCACAAGGGAACAGGCAATTCTAGATTTAGTGATGTGTAATGAGGCAGATTTGATAAGGGAGCTTAAGGTGAAGGAACCCTTATGAGGAAGTGACCATAATATGATAGAATTTACCCTGCAATTTGAGAGGAAAAAGCTGGAATCAGATGTAACGGTATTACAGTCGAATAAAGGCAACTACAGAGGCATGAGGGAGGAGCTGGCCAGAATTGACTGGGAGATGAGCCTAGCAGGAAAGACAGTGGAACAGCAATGGCAGGAGTTTCTGGGACTAATTTGGGAGACACAGCAAAAATTCATCCCTAGGAAGAAGAAGCATACTAAGGGGAGGACAAGGCAACCATGGCTGACAAGGGAAGTCAGGGACAGCATACAAGCTAAAGAGAAAGCATACAATGCGGCGAAGAGCAGTGGGAAACCAGGGGATTGGGAGGCCTACAAAGACCAACAGAGGACAATTAAAAAAGAAATAAGGAGGGAGAAGATTAAATATGAGGGTAAACTAGCCAGTAATATAAAAGAAGATTGCAAGAGTTTTCTAGATATATAAAGGGTAAGAGAGAGGCAAAAGTGGACATTGGGCCACTGGAAAATGCTGCTGGAGAAGTAGTAGTGGGGAACAAAGAAATGGCGGAGGAACTGAATAGGTACTTTGCATCAGTCTTCACGGTGGAAGACACGAGTAACATCCCCAAAGTTCAAGAGAGCCGGGGGGGGGGGGGGAGGGTGGGGGGTGGTGGGGGGGGTGGGGGGGTGGGGGGGGTGTGGCGGCAGAGGTGAGTATGGTGGCCATTACCAAGGAGAAGGTGCTAGGAAAACTGAAAGGTCTGAAGGCAGATAAATCAGCTGGACCAGATGGATTATACCCCAGATTTCTGAAGGAGATAGCTGAAGAGATAGTGGAGGTGTTAGTGGTGATCTTTCAGGAATCACTGGAATCAGGGAGTGTCCCAGTGGACTAGAAAATCGCTAATATAACCCCCCTGTTTAAGAAGGGAGTGAGGCAAAAGACAGGAAATTACAGGCCAATTAGCCTGACCTCGGTTGTTGGTAAGATTTTAGAGTCCATTATTAAGGATGAGATTTCAGAATACTTGAAAGTGCATGGTAAAATCGAGCAAACTCAGCATGTTTTCATCAAGGAGACGTCATGCTTGACAAATATGTTCAAATTCTTTGAGGAGGTAACAAGTAGGCAAAGGAGAGCCAATGGATGTTATCTACTTGGACTTCCAAAAGGCCTTTGACAAGGTGCTGCACAGGAGGCTGCTCAGTAAGATAAGAGCCCATGGTGTTAGAGGCAAGGTACTAGCATGGATAGAAGATTGGCTGTCTGGCAGGAGGCAGAGAGTGGGGATAAGGGGGTCCTTCTCAGGATGGCTGCCGGTGACTAGTGGAGTTCTGCAGGGGTCAGTTTTGGGACCACAACTTTTCACTTTATACATTAATGATCTAGATGAAGGAACTGAGGGCATCCTAGCTAAGTTCGCAGATGATACAAAGTTAGGTGGAGGGACAGGTAGTATTGAGGAGGCGGGAAGACTGCAGAAGGATCTGGACAGGTTAGGAGAATGGGCAAAGAAGTGGAAGATGGAATACAATGTGGGGAAGTGTGAGATCATGCACTTTGATAGGAAGACTAGAGGCATAGTCTATTTTCTAAATGGGGAGAGAATTCAGAAATCTGGAGTGAAAAGGGACTTGGGAGTCCTAGTCCAGGATTCTCTTACTTGCAGGTTGAGTCGGTAGTTAGGAAGGCAAATGCAATGTTGGCATTTAATTCGAGAGGTCTAGAATATAAAAGCAGGGATGTGCTGCTGAGGCTTTATAAGGCTCTGGTCAGACCACATTTAGAATATGGTGAGCAATTTTGTGCTCTGTATCTCAGGAAGGATGTTCTAGCCCTGGAGAGGGTCCAGAGGAGGTTCACAAGAATGATCCCAGGAATGAAAGGCTTAACATATGAGGAACATTTGAGGACTCTAGGTCTATACTCAATGGAGTTTAGAAGGATGAAGGGGGGATCTGATTGAAACTTACAGAATACTGAAAGGACTGGATAGAGTGGACATGGGGAAGGTGTTTCCATTAGTAGGATAGAGTAGGACCCGAGGGCACAGCCTTAGAGTAAAGGGAAGACCTTTTAGAACAGAGATGAGGAGAAACTTCTTTAGCCAGAGAGTGGTGAATCTATGGAATTCATTACCACAGAAGGCTGTGGAGGCCAGGTCATTGAGTGTATTTAAGACCGAGATAGATAGGTTCTTGATTGGTAAGGGGATCAAAGGTTACGGGGAGAAGGCGGGAGAATGGGGTTGAGAAACTTATCAGCCATGATTGAATGGCGAGCAGACTCGATGGGCCGAATGGCCTAATTTCTGCTCTTATGTCTTATGGTCTTATGGTTCTGCAGAGCTCGCCAGGGTCGCCTGTTGCTTTGCAGGTGTTGAGGTGCCGGAGGGTTGGGGTTAAGTGTCGCCCTGCCCGGTTTTGATGGTGAAGGGGAGTGCTGTGATGGGACTTCAGGGAGGGTGTCTCCAGGTTCCCCCTCAAAGGTTCTTCGGGGCTTGATTGGAGGCCCTGGGTCATGGACTCTGTTGGCTGTTTGGCAGATGTGCCAGTGGAAACAAGGGGAGATAATTAGTGCATGGCAGTGGCCTGTGAAACAGGACACATCACACGCGGCATGATCATCTGATGGATGTTGCACTGCTGGACCCTCACTTGGCAAAGCAGTGCCAACCTTACCGTCAGCAGAGGACTGGTCCAGATCCTCACCAGCCGGCTGGATGGCTCTATTTTCAAAGTCCGTTAGGATCTTGAATTCGGTCATTCTGCCACCGGTCTGTGACCTCTCCCTCTTGTTGTGTGCCAGCTTGTCCTGCATGGATAGAGTTGGAGAAAGTGTAAGCAGGACACCTGCCAGCCCAAATGACAAGTTTACCTGGCCTGTGTGGGTGTTGAGTTGTCCCATGGATGGGATGAAGACAATGGCAGTGAGTGGGAGAGAGTGAATGGTGATGTCCCGTGAAGCGGCAGTGAGTGAGGGCCCAGTGGATGTGTGCTGGGTTTGTGAGTGCATGAGTTGAGAATGATGAGAAGAGTGACTTACCCTGGTGGAACAGAGGAGGAGATTGATCCTCTTGCGGCACTGGGTGGCTGTCCTCTTTTGTAGGGTGTTGGCACTGACTACTGCTGCCACCACCTCCGAAGCCTGGCTCGTGCTGTTGCTGCCCATCCTGTGGCCAGAGCGGGGTAGAGGATATCCCAACGGGCCTCCATGGCATCCAAAAGTTGCGAAGGAGCAACGTCGCAGAACCTGGGGGTTGCTGCCTTCTTCAGTTTCAGGGCCATGTCTTCCGTGCAGCAGTGGTGAGATGGAAACACTAAGGTGTGTACTTGCGGCTGGACTTTAAACATGGCGTCCGGTGTGATGTAACGGCAGGTGATGGTGGGTGAGTGAATGAGAGCACACCCGCCCGCCATGGAAACGGTGTGTTTCCCAGGAGCGCATGAATAATGAGGTGGTTTCAGGACGATACAGCGTGAAAGTCCGCCATTGTGGCTGGTGGGTAAACCATTGTTCTACCTGCCCACTACCGCACTTAGCGCAAATGTGGGAAAATTCCGCCTATTGATCTGACACCTTTCTAACCTATGTAATGGCAGTCGATACCTACCATGATTGATTTACTACAGCAGTTCGCAAAAATTTTTGGTTGAAGGGCCCCTTTTCAAATGGTCAAATTTCTTTGAGTTTAAGTAAATATGAAGCACATAAATATTTAAAGAACTCATTGAACAAGGCTGAATTCACCTGGTGCTCACCACCAGCCTTGCTTAACTGTGGGTTTATCTCATGATCATAAGAGCATTAGAAATAAGGAGCAGGCGTAGGCCTTTGACCCATCGAGCCTGCTCCACCATTCATTAAAACCATGGCCGGTCAACTTCCTGTCGCTCTCTGTGCTCCTGCGCTCCCCTCCGAGGTGAAACAGCCAGCCCACTCTGCAGTACATGCATGGTGGTCATACTCCATACAAGTGTCCCGGTTCACACCAAAATCACCTCCAGCCACCACTCCTTAGCATACTGCTCAAATATTTTGTGGATCTCCAGGAAGGTTTCTGCGGGTGGGATCCATGGACCTCAATATGAGAAAAAATGCTTTACATTATTATTGTTTCTGACTTAAATCTCACTGATTTATGTACCAATAATAAACTTAATATTCAATTTACAGCACAGAAATAGGCAATTTGGCCCAACTGGTCTATGCAGGTGTTTAGGTTCCAGACAACAGGGTTAGATGAAGTAACGAGGGATAAAGTACAGTGTTCTGTCTCCTTTCCAAAATGGTAATGCAAACAAGCAATAGTTCAAACAAAAATTAGCTCTATTGTGGTGTAGCTTTATTGATGTTATTAATAGTACTTGTGTGGCCACGTCTGCAATATTAATATAAAATGGAAATAGAAAATGCTGGAAATGGAGGCATCTGTGGAGGGAGAAACAGAGTTAACTTTTTAGGTTGATGACCTTTCATCAGAACTGGAAAAAGTCGGAGATGTAGCAGGTTTAAACTATTGGGCAGGTGATATTCCTTGAGTTTATGTTGAGTTTCATTGGAACAGTGTAGGAGCCCATGGCTGGGGAGGACAAAGTGGAGGTGGAATGGGGAATTAAAACAGACAAAAACTTGGGAGTCATACTTGTGGACTGAATGGAGGTGTAGTGCAAAGCGGTCACTTGATCTGCGTTTAGTCTCCCTAGTGTAGAAAGGAGTCCACATCATGAGCAGCGAGTACAGTATTGAATTGAATTGGATTGAGTACCAAATTGAAAGAAGTACAGATAAATCACCAGGAAGGAGTGTTTGGAGCCAAGGACAATGAGGAGAGAGGAGGTGAAAGGGCAGGTGTTACATCTCCTGCACTTGCATGAGAAAGTGCAATGGGGAGGGGAGGGAGAATTGTGGGAGTGGAGGGAGGGGGAGTGACAGAGAAGTGGACTAGAGTGTCATGCTGAAAGAAGGTAGGAGGAAATAAATGTGATGGGTGGTGGCATCAGACTGGAGATGGAGGAGGAGGATCGGCTGAATATGGAGGCTGGTGGGTGGAAGGTGAGGAAAAGGGGGACCCTATCATGGTTCTGGGAGTAGAGGGGAGGGGTGAGAGTAGTATTTCAGGAAATGGAAAGAATACAATCAAGAGCCCTGTCAACCTTGCTTGGGGGAAACCTCAGTTGAGGAAAAGGAAGACATATCAAAAGCATTGGCACAAAAGGTTACATCATTAGAAGAAAGGTAATGGAGTCAGATATACTGCGGTAATGGAAGTGAGGTAGCAGAGTCAGGGAGAGAAATCATGTGCCTTGGTGTTTCACCTGATTCTAGGTCCCTTATTCTATGCACTCCACCCTCCACCCCACCCATACCCTCCTCCTGCTGTTTCCGGGCCCCTTATTCTAGGCGCACACCCCCCACCCCCGCCGCCCTTAACCCTCCCCCTCAATCCTGCATGATTTTTTTTGCCTATCAAGATTCACCATTCAATTCACCAAACAATCACAGAAAGGTAAAACCTAGTAAAATGATAACATCCACTGTTAGCATCCAGTTACAAATATCGTCCGAGATACGTGCAGCATGGGCCATTAGTATTAAAAACAGCAATGATATAATGCAGTGTTAGTTTGTGTGCACCCTGTGACTATTAAACAAATCAGAGAGTACAAATTTTACTTTGACAGCATTGTGCAATATTGTTAATTTGACAGGAAAATATCCCATTAGTTATTTATAACACTGTGCAGATGATAACACTGTGCTCAGTGACTGCCTCAGCCCTTATTACATGTTCTGTACATTGCACCATATGAAGGCAGTGACAGGAAATTCATATCTGGGGGGTAGACTCAATTCTTGCAACCCAGATAAATTGCACAAAACCTTTTCCATTCTGTAGAAGAAATAGAAGGCTTTCTCCTGCCTGGGTGCATGATATTATTCAATATAATTATTTCATACAATGGGTGTAATTGGATTCTATATTATCAGCAATCTCACAAGGTAGAAAGGTCAAATGACTCCTGAGCAACAAAGTGGAATGCTTGAACAACATAGGTCTTCCCTGTCAGTGAGAAGCATTAGGGCCTTCAGATGTCTCCGTGCAACACAGCTTTTAAGAGGCCAGAGGACAAAGACTGAATGGTTCACAATTATATCTGTGCTTTCTTGATCAGCCAGTCTGAAGATTCTGCTAATTGCAGCTTCTCACTACAACATATTTTTCAATATCTACTATGTAACACAGTTATATCATGATATTTCATTCCTAAAAAAAAACATAAAAGCACTAAGATAGAGTGGAATAATAGGTAAATAGACAAAATTGCAAGATTGAAGTCAGTAGAAAAGACTGTTGAGAATCATGTGCAGTGTAAACCAAGTGATTGATTCACCATGAGTACCCCTGTCCTGGTAATTTCACCCCACAAAGTTTATTTTGTTTCATTAGCCACAAAGTAAACAGAACTCCAGCCTATCTGTCCACAAGATTATTATGGATGACAAATCTCTTTTAGCCCAGCTCATCTCATCCATCCAGAATGACATACGAACATACGTATTAGGAGCAGCAGTAAGCCATTTGGCCCCTTGAGCCTGCTTCACCATTTGATAACATTGCCTTCATTGTAGCAGTGACCACAACTCAAAAGTATTTAATTGGCTGTAAAGCAATCTGAGGCATCATGAAAGGTGCTGTATAAATGCAGGTTTTGTCTTTCATTGCACCAGCATGCATTGACAGTAGCAATGGTGAAACTGGAGGCCCAATGCTGATTCTCTAAGGATAATAAATCACAGAGCAATCAACTGATGTTAGGAAAGTGCTACAAAGAAATCACTACATTTACTAAACAATTCAACCCTGTAGCTACCTTACCATTCTGATTTCTCTGGCGCTAACCCACAATATACCATAAATGACATCTGCCCCTTTTACGCTAATGACACTATCCCCAGGATTTGTCAAACAGACATGAACCAGCAGCTCAGGAGAAATATAGATTGAGTTGTTGACCTGAATTTTTCAGAGAAGAATGATACATGGTACAAAAATTCAATTCAGCCTTAACTCAGGGACTGGGTTATTTCCCCTTCCCCAGAAGTTGTCATACAAATTGTGTGGTACGCTATGAATTTACAGCCTGCCCACAGGGTGACCACCTTCTGCTAGATCTTAAACAGGTTGTGGCAGGATGGGGTGAACCTAGGATAGAGTAGAGATTTGTAAAACCTTTACTCTAAGCAATCCCTTAGCAAATAATATTTCATTCCCAGACTTGGCAAGAGTATAAAAATGGGCGATAGTGAGTCAACACCCTGTTTTGCATCACTGTCGGTTTTTAGTTTCTTATATTTCTTTTGATGACGCCCAGGATTCTCAAGTCTCTAGTACATCAACACAGCACATCATCAGAATTGCACCTACTTTAGATCATAATGAAAATTTAGACTGGTTTTATGTGCTGGTTTAAATTCAAAAGATAATTTTGAGAAGTGTATTTAATTTTGTGGTACTAAATTTTAAAGGTCACATTCCCCATTCCACACCCCCAACTTCTCCCCAGTCCATCCAAACTCCCCCACCCCACCCCCCCAACTCCCTCCACACCCCCAAACCCCACAACCTCTCCCAACACCAACCCCCTCAAAACCCCAACCTCCCTCCCACTAAGCTGTGCCCTACGCTTATTAATGATGTTTCTGATAATACTGAGCCAGCCACCCCATAATGACTGAGTAATATTCCAGCTTCCAGTATTTATTTGGAACATGAAAGGGAGGTTTCATAAAAATACACAGACTCACTCTGATCTGGTACCCAGTAGTCCTTGACACCAGTACCCATTTGCCTGGTGCTTCTGTGATGTTGTGCCCCTTGTTCCCCTACAAAATTCCTTTCCCTCACTGTGTGAGGAAACTATTCAGCTTGCAACAAAACCAGAGACTTTTCATTGACTACTGTTGCAAAAACTGGCCTTGTCATTTCTGGCATGTCATGAGAGAGTAGTGACTTGCCAAATAAAGAGAACTTGCTTTATCTGGTCAGGTTAGCCCAGTTCTGTGCATGTTATAGTCACCTGGATGCTCATGCCATATTATGAGCCCCTTTGTATCCATTCAATGTTGTCTGAACTCCTTTGTTGGCTATACATGTATTGCATTGAATTCCAGTCATTTTCAAATTAGGCTGTGCCAATATTAGCACATGAATACAATGCATTTTATATTTCCTCTACACATATTAATAAACCATTAATCCATAAAATAAATAGGATCGAGAATGCATTAATTGGCATGTGGCCTAATTGGGATTCCATCAGTTAAAAAGCTTTTACTTAAAAATTGAATTAATTCTATTCTGCATGTCTGCCAATTGAATATCCTCTATACAATATATAGTGCTTGGTCTATATATCACTTATAAGGCACATACCATAGTAACATGCGGTAAATAATTTATTTTAGGGTAGGTGATAATATAAATGCGGGTAAAGTATAGGTATGAATTCTTCATTCTACAGTTTCAATTAGTGATATATTTACATAATAAAGCATTAAATCCATTATGTAAATGACAGAAAGATGTGAAATATTTTTGAAATTGTCTTGTCATAACTCATTGGCCAGAATTTTACGGACCTTACCTCCAGCAGGATCTTCCTGTCCCACCAAAGTGAATGGGCTTCTGAATGACTTGCTGGGCCAGGATTGGAAAATCCCGGCCGTTATCCATACATTACAGGTGGTCTTGCAGTTCAGTAGCACCTCTGCTTCTGAGCTCAAAGTTCTGGGCTCAAGTCCAATCCAGGTCTTGTTGGTCACAGAATGAGTGTTATGATGCAGTTCAAACAGATTGATATTTAGCCTGCTAATTCTCCCAAACCTATTCCTCAATGGGGAACAAAGGGTGTGTAAAGATATGAAACAAGCAATCTGTGCATTCCCCAAGTTGCATAAAGCATTGAAAGAAACCCAAAAGGAAAAGCCAATTAAAAACTGGGAATTTAGCATACTGGTCCGAACTAGTCTTGTATACCTTAAAATAGAAGACCAGTAAAAACTGGGAATTTAGAATACTGGTCTGAACTGTTTATTTCCTCTTGTGAGTTGCTGCGAATACCCATTTAACAGCGACACGTGTTTGAAAAGATCTACATAAGACATTCTGGCACAAAATATCTGTTTCAGTCGCATCAGCAACTCACCAGGAAGGTGAAAGGGTTAAATAAACAGAATCAAATTAAGAATGTGCTCACAAAAGATGTTTGGCTTACACTTATCGTCACTGAATTAATTAGAAAGCCGGCCAAAACTTCTTGGTGCAATTCACAAGAAGAGCATTTCTGGCGAGCACATGTTCATCAGCTCCCTGATGGTTTATCCCTTCCTTAGCCAATACCAAGATAACCATTCCTGTTGCATGGAATTCTCATTACAAGTAGTTTTTTTTTTGATCCCAACAAGGTATTGTGTATAATATAATCCACTGTACAGTGAGACCTGTCAAGGGGACCACCCATAGGGGGGGTCTTTATTCATAGGTGGTCCCTCAATCCAGGACAGAATTAAATCAAAATCACATCTGGAATAACAGATTTTAAGAGCACAACCAATAGTCAATATTAAAAAAAATGGCAAGATTTTCATGGTTTACTGGAATTTATTTCTTTGCCCACGTGTAATCAGCAAATCCTTGAACATTTTCAGCAGCTGCCATTTTGGAACTAGATGAGTGCTAGGCCCTACCTACAGCAGACAGAGTGGTCTCTAAGGATAGGTCTACTATAACAGTACTATGCTAACCTTTACGCTAAATTCGCCATCATTGTAGTGGTTCATGGATGACTGCAATTCCTATTTTCTGTGATGGAAATTGAGAGGGATTTCATTGGTACCGATGTTGTTTCATGCTCTGCTGTTGGAATTGGATCAATAGAAATGTGAATCAATCAGCTTTATTTGAGTAAAAAGGGAAAAAAAAAAGATTCGCATTTCTATAATGCATGACCACCAGATATCTCAAAGTGCTACACAGCCAATGAAATGCTTATGTCGTACAATCACTGTAGTAGGGAATGTGGCAGCTATTTTATGCACAAACAGCAATGTGATCTTGACCAGATAAACTGTTTTTGGTGATATTGATTGAGGGATAAATATTGGCCAGGGTATCGGAGATAACTTCCCCGTCCTTCTGCAAAATCGTGCCAATGGATCTTTTACATTCACCCGAGCTGGAAGATAGTTTAACATCTCATCTGTCACTCTGACAGTGCAGCGCTCCCTCACTACTGCACCAGAATATCAACCTGTAGTCTCACCACTTAAAGATGAACAGATAAGTAGAGCAATATTTCTTACTTCTTGGGGAGCAAGGTCATGCTGTTAAGATTTCCAACTCACCTTGGTACACAGCCATGGAGCTAACTGTAATTTGATTGGTTTTCTCTGCAGACAGAGGAGGTTGAAAGAAAGGAATGGCTTTTTTGGTGGCTCTTTCAGAGACACATAGGGCCAAATAGCCTCCCTCTGGGCTCTTAATTTGATTTTCTGACCTGTAACAATGCAAGTTAATAAATGGCTATGAGGAGAGATTGGATAGGCTGGGGATTGTTTTCCTTAGAATTGAGGAGGCTAAGGGGTGACCTAATTAAGGTGTACAAAATTATGAGGGGCCTTGATAGGGTAAACAGGAAAGACTTGCTTCCCCTGGCTGAGGGGTCAATTACCAGGGGGCATGATTTAGGTGATTGGTAGAAGGATTAGAAGGGACATGAGGAAAAACATTTTCACTCAGAGGGCGGTAGGCGCCTGATATTCACTGCCTAATTTGGTGGGTCGAGGCTGAAATGCTCAATTCATTTAAAAGGTACCTTGACCTGCATTGAAGCAGTTTAACCTGGAAGACTATGGACCAGGTGCTGGAAAGTGGGGTTAAAATGAGTGGCTAGTTTCTTTTTTCTCTTTTTGGCTGGTGCAGAAAAGATGGGCTGAATGGCCTTTTTCTGTACTGTAACTTTCCTATGGTTCTATGTTTCTATAATGCTTGCATTTATTTAGTACCTAATCTCTTTCAATTGTCTCAAAACGTTTTACATAATGAACTACTTTGAAATGCAGTGGTACTTGTTTCTCTGGGCAAGTACAGAAACACTTCTACATCAGCAACCTTCCTATGAGCAGCAGTAAAGTTAATCGGGTTTGTTGATTGTATCAGTTGAGGAGTTTTGTCTAGGACAGCAACATCCTTGACTTGGTTCAACTGTTGGTCGGATCACCTTGTGTTTGATCCCTGCTGCTGGGTTTCTGCACACTGAAGTACTGAGGCTGTTCCGTATCATTGTAGGTGCTATCCTTGGGATGAGATGTTGAAACAGATTCCTGCTCAACTGGGCATAAATGATAACCTGAAGACGAGGAAGGAGTTTTTATAATGCCTTGGCTAACATGCCTCCTTCAACCAACAATGCCAAAAACAGCCTTAGTGGTTGCTGAGCTCATTTAGCATTTGAGCGAGATCTCTACGCTGCTAAATGGCTGCTGTGTTTACCTGCCACTATACAATGCCAGTGCCAACATTTCCAAAGTAATTCATAGAATGGGAAGCATTTTGTTATCTTCTGGGAATGTGAAAGGTGTTATATAAATACAAATTATGCTTTCTGACATCCCATGGGATCTTTAATATTCTACTGAACGGACATTGGAAAATGATTTGACAATATAAGGTAGGGACAGCACCCCTGGCAAGCAACATTCACACAGTACTGCACTGGAGTACTAACTTAGATAGTGGCCTAGAAATTGGAATATATAGCTCATTAGTGCAAATGATAAGGCTGAAGCATTTGCAACAATCCTCCGCCAGGAGTGCCAAGCGGCTGATCCATCTCAGCCTCCTGCGGAGGCCCCCAACATCACAGATACCAGTCTTCAGCCAATTTGATTCACTCCATGTGATATCAAGAAATGTCTGAAGTCACTAGTACTGCAAGGGCTATGGGCCCTGACAATATTTCAGCAATAGTACTGAAGACATGTGTTCCATCCCTAGCCAAGCTGTTCCAGTACAGCTGTGACATTGGAATCTACCCAGCAGTGTGGAAAATTGCCAGGTATGTCCTGTGCAAAAAAAGCAGGACAAATCCAATGTGGCCAATTACTGCCCCATCAGTCTACTTTCGATCATCAGTAAAGTGATGGGAGGTGTCATCAACAGGTCTATCAAGTGGCACTTGCTTAGCAATAATCTGCTCACTGACATTAAGTTTGGGTTCTGCCAGGGTCACTCAGCTCCTTATCTCATTACCGCCTTGGTTCTAACATGGACTAAGAGCTGAACTAAGGTGAGATGAGAATGACTAGCCTTGACATCAAGGCAGCATTTGACTGAATGTGGCATCAAGGAGCCTTAAGAAAACTGGAGTCAGTGGGAATCAGGGGAAAAACTCTCGGCTAGTTGAAGTCATACCTAACACAACGGGAGATAGTTGTGGTTGTAGGAGGTCAATCATCTTAGTTCCAGAACATCACTGCAGTAGTTCCTCAGGGTAGCATCCTAGGCCCGACCATCTTCAGCTGCTTCATCAATGATCTTTCTTTCATAATAAGGTCAGAAGTGGGGATGTTCGCTGATGATTGCACAATGTTCAGCACCATTCATGACTCTTCAGGTACTAAAGCAGTCCATGTCCAAATGTAGCAAGACCTAGACAATATCCAGGCTTGGGCTAACAAAAGGCAAGTAACATTCACGCCACACAAGTGCCAGGCAATGACCATCTCCAACAAGAGAGAATCTAACCATCACCCTTTGATGTTCAATTGCATTACCACTGCTGAATCCCCCACATCCTGGGGTTACCATTGACCAAAAACTAAACTGGACTAACCATATAAATACTGTGGTTACAAGAGCAGGTCAGAAACTAGGAATCCTGTTGCGAGTAACTCACCTGCTGACTCCCCAAAGCCTGTCCACCATCTACAAGGCACAAGTCAAGAGTGTGATGGAATACTCCCCACTTGCAGGTCCAACAACACTCAAGAAGCTTGACACCATCCAGGACAAAGCAGCCCGCTTGATTGGCACTACAACTGCAAACATTCACTCCCTCCACTACTGTCGCATGGTGAGTGAATAAAAAAAACATAGCAATTGTCTTTCAGGTGAAAAATGGTTGCTGAAAGGGCCCAATTTGTTACATGGTGTCCACCCAATTCCACGCAGGTATGTGCTACATGTCATGTTGGTTAGGGAAGATTCAGAAGCCCATCTGGAACAAGAGTCAGGCCCATTGCCTATTCGCATTGAGGGCCTTACATCACTTAAAGCCCAGGGAGTGCTTTTCCTGGCTCCACAGTAAAATTACAAGCCAGTGCTCACGAGCACTGGCCCCCATCACCTACCCGCTCCCATCCCTGGGAATCACGATAAGTCTGATATCTCTAATCACCAGCTGATCTTCATCCTTTTCTCAATTGGAATGCCATCACTTTGGCCATGGCTTCTGTCCCCGGCTTCATGATGGCACAAAAGATGAATTTTGTGCGGTTCCCTTGCTTATCAGGGGTTGCCTCTGGATTAGCTCTCAAAGTCACACAGAAACCACTTCTAAGGAGCAACTGTTCAATTACTTGATCAGGGTTGAAACTCACAACCTCCTGACCTAAGGGGAAGAATGGAGGACCAAGGGCACTGAGAGCTAATTAAATGGGGGACATATATTGTGAACGTAGACAGTGTTATGAGGCTTTACTTGGCCCTTGCAGCAAGTACTGAAGAGTTCCAGAACAAGATCAGGCTTGGAGACTCTCATGTAATATGACAAAAGTTCATTTATGGAAATAACACAAAAAACAACAAACATAAGGATTCAAAAATATGTTTCACTTTAAAACCCTGAACTGTATCCAATTCAGATAATAAAAATATCCCCAGAATACACTCCTCACATCTTCCTCATCTTCATCCGCATATATTGCACAATCTGGTTAAGTGGATGTCTTTCTTTACAGGAAATGATGTTAGAAAACTTTGAATGAAAATTCCTTATGCAGATCAAGTTACCCTAATTACAACAAGCCCTTTTTATAACACACAAGCTACGGGAATGTGTGTTACTTTGAAAGATGTATTAATGACTTGCACATTGCAGAGGATGTTGCAGCGAGATGTCTATTAGTCAGGAGTTTACTTTGAAGACCCATGTAGAGTGTGTCATAACGATAGGCTCCATAAAAAGAGCCTTGCACAACATGCAATGCAATGATGAAGTCCTCTCGCTGCCTGCTCTATAAGTAAATTATTTGACCAAGGACACCACTACAGTTAGCTCTTCATGTGGCATTCGGCAAATTGCTTTTAACATATTAAAACATCCCGTGGTGCTATGTAGGAATATTATCAAATAAAATTTGGCACTGAGTGACAACGGGAGCTATTAAGACAGCTGAACAAAATCTTGGTCACAGAAGTAAGCTTGAAGCATCTTTAAGGACGAGAGAGAGAGGTAAAGAGATGGTTTAAGGATGGAATTCAAGAGCTTAGGGCTAGGGAGCTAAGGCATGACTGCCAATGGTGGAGCAATGAAAATCTGGGCCAGAATTGGAGGACATCAGAGATCTCACAGGTTGTGAGGCTGGATGGAGGAGGCGTCAGAGGCTGAAGGAGGCAAGGCCATGGAGGGGATTGAAAACAAGGATGAGAGCTTTAAAATCAGGGCATTGTCAGAACAGGAGTCCATATATGTCAGTGAGCACAGGGCTGATGGCTGAACGGGATTTAATGCAAGTTAGGAACCAAGCAGCGGCATCTTGGATGAGCTCAAATTTTCAGAGGGCTCAAGATTGAGCTGATGAGCACAGTTTTGGAATAGTCAAGTCTGGAGATAACAAAGGCATGAATGAGGGTTTCAGCAGCAAGCTGAGACAAGGTCAAAGCCAGGCAGTTTTATGAGGGGTGGAAGTATAGGCGGTCTATCACACCATTCTACAGAGAGGAGGGGATAGCAGTTAAAGACATTACAATCACTGGTGATCAGTGTTACCTGCCTCTTACGTTTTACATCCTCTCAGGCTCAGATTAAATTCTAAATCAAGTACAGCCTCTTTCCTAGTCAATCCTGCATTAACTCCATTAACTGACCTTGTCAAGTTCCTCTTCCCAATTCCACGTGAATTAATGGCAATTAAAATCCACCCTAATTATCAATCTTTTCCCCTAATGCGATGTTGTTAGTTTGAATAATTAATATCAATTTCCTCCTGTTGCCATTGTGGTCTTTAGCAATTCCCAATTACCCATTTCCTTCCCATTGTGTAACAGATTTCAACTGAAACTGGTTCAGATATTCCATCTTTCAAAGTTAATTCTTTGGCAGCTTTCAGATCCTCATTATTAGTAATGCCGCTGCTTCCACATAGTTTATTTAGTTGCTGCAGAAGACATTTATTTAGGAGTGCCATGTTAATAATGAGGATTTGTCCGAAACATTATAAATAGTTGTTACGTTGAGGGATGAGAGAAATATCAGTGAGTGATATAGTGAGCACCATTTTATTATGAATGCCATAGTGAGCTGTGTAATGCAGTGAATGGTATGGTTGGGTGAGTGGTAGGTGAGTCGAGTGGCATATCATAGTGAGAAGTATATTATAGGTAAGAAGCTGTTTATTGAAAAGCATGGTACAGTGGACAGCCTGGATAGTGAAGGATATGGTTACTAAAAGGTATGGTATTGTGAGCAATTTGTTATGGTGAGGGATTTGGTTTTGTAAAGGAAGGGTAAAGTGAACTATATGGTTAGTGAGTAGATTGGTTAGTAAATAGTATAGAAAAGTGATCTGTGTAGTTGATGAAGGGCATGGTTAGTGAAAAATATTGTATCATAGTAACCAAAATACACTGGTCAGTATAAATGGCATGGAATAGAAAGTCGTTTAGTAAGTATGGTTAATGAGTGGCAAGGAGTGGTGAATTATAGTTTGAGAGCTTTAAAGTCATTTCTTATTCCCAATTTAAAATCCTGCATTTTTTTCGCTGCTTTGTTTTTCGTGTTCAAAAATATAGAAGAAAATCAATGGGGGAGAAGCTGGTTTTGATCAAGAACTAGGGTAAATTTGGAGGAAATCAGTGATAGATCCCATGGCACTATTTCGAAGGAGAGCAGGGGGGTTCTCCCATGTCGTGGCCGATATTTATTCCTCAACCAACATAATTAAAAAGTGATTATTCAGCCTTTACCACACTACTCTTTGTGGGCATTTTGCTGTGCATTTTGACTGCCATGTTTCCTACAATACATCAGCGCCAACATTTCAAAAAAGTACTTAATTAACTAAAAAGCACTTCGGGATGTCCTGAGGTCATAAAATGTGTGATGTGAATGCAAGTCTTTTTTTTTTCATTTTGGACATGTCTAAAATGCAAGGAAACAAATAAGATTCTTTAAGATTATGCAATTAAGGTAATTAACAACTCACTGTTATTTATAGGCACCACTTTCATTGGGTTCACTGTCAGGCTCTTACTTAACTCTTATATAGTTTTTTTTTAAACTGTAAGTAAAATTGAACATCCTTAGACTGGCAAACTATGGCACTTGCAGCTCATTGCTATTTTTCAGTTTAGCAGGAGTTTGCTGGTAGGACCGGAAATTAGGCCGGGATCCAGCGCATGCAGGTTCTGGCCTTCCTTGTCAATTTGTGCAGGGCCACGTTGGGCTACCATATTTGCCTGTCACGATCAAGGACATCAAAGGAGTTTGGCTGGGCTGGCCAGGGGATCCCAAAACCAAGATATTCTGCATTCCTAGCCCATGAATCGATGACAGCCAGGCTGGTGCTTGCAATTGGACCAGTTGTAACTGGTTCACAATGTGACAGAATTGGGCCTATTTAAGGAGTCTGATTTGAATTGTTAATGTTCTTACACTTTTGTAAGTAGACTTCACTTGTACCTTAATGAGGTCTGATGTGTAAAGGACTGCATTGGTTCAAGAAAGCAGCTCACCAACACCTTTCAAGGGCAATTAGGGACAATCAATAAATGCTGGCCTAACCGGCGATATCTATATCCCCTAAATAAATTTTTTAAAAATTGCAATTCATAATCGTTAAGCTTGTGCGGCACCCACTCCATCTGCAGGGGGACAGCCCAGGCTGCGTCTATGTCTTCTGGAATTATGCATGGCCCTGGCAAACGCTGTGCAAGAAGCCTCCCGTGCATGTTGAGCCTTTGCCCTTCACGCGCTCATCTGTTGAAAAGCGTAGGCATTGTTGGTACTATGTGCCGGGGTTTCCCCTTCGGTTGTCCACCCCCCCAGTGACTCAGCTCCCGTGCAGCATCTTGAGATATCCACCTCGAGGCTCTAGATAGTTGCAAGCGGCCATGGTGTGACTTTTCAGGTAGAGTCCAACACCTTCCAGCCTCCAACCCTTGTGACTCACACCCTCCCCTCCATAACAATTGACCCTCCTGGTATGACCTTTGACCTCCCCACAGTCACCTTACAACCCTCCCCCAACACCTTCCGTCCCATGTAGTGAATGTTCACATCCCCCACCTTCCCAAAGAGTACACCCTGTGGCATGCCTCCCCCCACCTCATCTTGCCGACCTGCAGAACCGGTTTTACTTCTGTTTCCCCCCAACAATCCTCAGCGTTCCTTCACCCATCATCTCAGGACGCTGACCCTCCCACCCTACTGGCTCCCACTCCCCCCTTTAACCCTCACCAGCCCTTCCTATCAACAATTCCCTCAGTATGTGCCCCCCAGGACTCATCAGTTGACACAACAGACCCCTTCCTCTGAATCCCTTTCCTCTCTCCCCAACACCTGACCCCCTGTTCACACCTGCACACCGGCCCTACCCACTCTCCACCACAGTCCTTCCCACCCTCCCTCCCCATAAACCCCCTCACCCATTCCGCGGCCCCTGCAGCATTTCTTTTTTTCCCCTGCCACCCCCAACTTCCCCCGCCCCCATCTGGGCCTCCACACCTGCCCCACCTGTTCATTCCTCTCGTCCCCATCTATCTGCACCCCCAGCACAGACCATCGCTGCCCAACAGTGCCTCATGTAGTTGGCTACCTGAAGCGCGAGGTTCGACATCCTGGAAGCTCCTGCAGCATGAAGATCCACATGGTAGATGCTTCACCCACCCACTGCTGCATATGGTGTTCCAGGGTCACTGGAGGCCTTCATCTCCCACTCCCCACAACTTGCCCCAGGAGAGTCTTGACATGTCCACGCTACATTGGACCGGACGTGTTCCAGACTGGCGTAATATCACTCTGGCGGCATGGATAATAGGATTGGGGGGGGACGACAATTCCATTGACGGGATGCAAAAGGGCTTCACGACGGCCTCTGGTGGGAATGGCAACGGGGAGCGCACATTTCCACTGTCATTTCACTCTAGCGGGGAGCCGATTTTTCAGCTCCCGCCACACTGAACCCCTCCTGCCACCCGCCAGTACACCCAGTTGCTGTTGGTACTGGAAAATCCTGGCCAATGATGCTATGATTCTGCAAACACAGTGGAAGATTTCTTCTAATTGTTATAAGCTAAGAATGTTGTGATGGACAGCAGGAAGATTTCCATTGCTTTCTATAGCACAAAGTTCCCAGTTCAAGTCCCATTTCAGAACCTCAGCGCAAAAGTCAAGATACTCCAGTGCACTAGTGAGGGAATGCTACACTGTTGAAGGTGTCATCTTTCCAAGGTGAAGTGCTTTGGAACATCCTGTGCTCATGAAAGGTACTGTATAAATACACATCTTTCTTATAAAAGTCCCAACATTGTAGGTGCAGCAGGAACGTGTCCATTGGTGGTTAGTTCTAGCAATTAATGCTTTTCAAACATCAGCAGGAGAAATAAGTGTAGATAGTCTTCGTCAGGCCTCTTATGATGTCGCTAGTTTGTGATGACTAGAGGAAACCCTTGTCATGTAATTCATTAGGGGAACATAAAGGAATCTGCTGGAATAGATTTAAAGAAGGAATTATTGTCAATGGTTAAATAACAGGGTCAAAGGGACAGGAGTGGTCCATTTAGACCCTCAAGCCTGTTCCACCTTTCATTGAGTTAATCGTTGCACTCAGCCTAACTCTATGTACCCGCTTTTGCACTATCTCCCTTAGTATCTTTGGATAACAAAAATCTATCAATGCCAGGTTTAAAATTAACCGTGATCTATCATCAGTTGCCATGTTTCTTAATTTCCCTCCTGAAAAGTCTGTTTCTAATTTTTAGACTATGCTCCGTAGACCTGGGGCTGAATTTTGACTCCCTGATGGGGGCGGGCACAGAGGTGGACAGGAGCAGGATTGTGCAACCCCTGCTGGTTTCCCAGCTCTATCCCACCGTCAAGCCAAATACCTGGAGGCAGGTTTGGTGGGGTTGTTGCTGGGGCCGTGGGGGGTAACGGGGTGGGGGTGGTGACAGAGAGGCAGGGCTACCCATCTACTAGAGGTGGGTAGCCAATTAAACCAATCAAAGGGATTAAGACATTAAGTCAAAGGCAATTGGGATTTTCCTGGAGGCCATGTGGGACAGTGCAATTTCCTGGAAACAGCCTCCCGATGGCAGACTTGGGAGTGGTGGGGGCAGTGCTCCAGGCAGCCTTAGAGGTCCTCCCTGCCTGCCTGGGTTTAGTCGCAGGCACAGGCAGCCCTGGGTAATGGGGTCCCCCTCTACAATAGCAGCCGGGCTGCAAAAGCCTTTTTTTTATTTTTACGATTTTAAAATTTTGTAGAAAGGCTGCCTCCATCTTGGGGCCCCCCTCTCCCTCACTTACCTGTAAGGGTAGCCCATTGCTGTTTCCAATCTGAAGGGCCTTCTCCCACGCCCCAGCTTCGAGAATTCACCCATCGTCCTTAATTGGACGGTGAGCCAACCCTCTGGTCACTAATTGGCCGATTCAGGGAAATTCGCAGACAGCTCCCCAAACATTGTGGGCCACTGACCCCTAGTTGAGCCTGAAATCAGCAGGAAAATTCCTGCCCCTGGACACTGTAACCAGCTGAAATAGCTTCTATTTACCCTATCTGTCCCCCTTGATATCTTGTAATGTTTCTTTTTAACTCACACCTTGCCCCTTAGATTTTGCTCTGAGGGGAAACAAAGAGTTAAAAGAGGCTGTTCAAGGACCATTACAGGACCAACATCGATTTATAATTGCTTCCTACCTCTCAAACTCAACCCCAAGACAATGCACCATACATGATGCTGTATAATTGCCAACTCCTGTTTTGAAAGGGGCCCTGCATAAAATGATTATCTTTTAATTCCAATGTTAAATCACTCTGATGAATACAAGTTTTAGCAAATTGCCTTGTAATATTTAATGTTGGAAGCAAGGAGAAAGGAAATAGCTCCTCTCCATGCAGAGAAGCTTGCAGAGCCTGAATCTTGAAAATCTTAGATATTCCTTTCTTTGCCTCAGTGCTTATGTTGTATTTAAGTGGCCAAATGTAATATTTTTTGTAAAAAAAAGTTGCACCAGAACTTCCACAGCTGACAAAACAAATGCTGTGAAAGAATGGCCTCAGAAATTGGAGTAAGCTGTCAGATACTGTAGTGTTACTTACAATTGACATCTGGTTTTCAGTTCCAAGTGCACCCTTGGTTTTCCTTCCACAGCTGTTCTGGTTAGTTTTGGGGCAACTGTGCAGGTCAATGGAGTCAGTTACACCTCTTTCCGTTCCTGCACATCTAATATGGAATGAAAGTGCCATGTGCGTTCGATCTAGCACTGCCTATATCCTTTTAACAATGGTGAACAAAACTGTATCAGATAATACTTAGGGACATTTAGTAACTTCCTTCCCTCTCCTTTGTTCTTCTTCATTCCATGCAGCTTTCCTTCTTCGTTAAAAAAAAAAATCCAAATTCCCTCTCTTTTCCCCAAAGTAACTTTACATTAGGGGCAATCCCATGTGCTTCTGTTTACTAATCAGTTATGTCTGCGAATTTGTGCTGAAGGCAGAGTGTTATCTTTCCAATTATTCAATTGTCAATGACAGATCGGTTTTACCTGTCAAGTCTTATCCAGCAGTGGGCCTGTCAGTCAGGATCTGGGAGGAAGAAATAATTTGGATTTGATACCAATCCTTCACGATGAGCTGGTATAAGGTGCACTTATAGATTTGCAAGAACTCCAGTTAATTATTATCCTTATTTGAACCTGGGTTCAATCATAGCTCATAACTCACTCCCGCGTATTTATTATTCTGTACATAAACCATCTGAAATGTAAGATTATATTATGGCCTATAACTCACTGTAAGCTATCAATTATTATGCACATAAATATGTATGTATAAATATATATAAGCCATGGGGACATATTAATTATATTACGGTTTGCAATTTTGTCCAAATTGTCAAACATATGGCCCAGGTTTCATGGTCAGCAGTAAAGCAACAGTGCTCGTCAATGACATTGAAGGAAGCCACCCATAAAGTTCTAGCGATCCCTGTGGTGAGGATTTCCCTTTTCCTCATATCAGTTTGAATTTGACGCCAAGTCAAGGGGATCTTCAGGCATCCAGCAAAAGCGATGTCATCAAGCAGCCAATCACATTGATGTATTCTCATAGCAAACCAGGAAGTAAAATGTTCTGGGATTTTCCACTTTTAATTCAAAATTTTACAGAGGATTAAGGTAGCAAATGAAATAGAAACAAATTTATTTGAAAAGCTTTTAATTTTTTTTATCAAAGTAGAGAAATTTGACATTCCACAAATATAAAATCACTTTTTCAGGGTGAATGAGGCTGTGCAGCAGTAATTATGAACTGAGTATACTGTTAAAAGCATAGTTACACCACACTCAGCAAGGTGTAACTTTTTCAAGGTTCTTTTACAGCAAGGCTAATAACGTAAAAGGGTACCTTTTCTTCAGTTCAGTGATTTTGACCTGATTGCATTCTCAGGGGAATTGAACAGTGCATTCTCTGAAGAAGCATAGAATCATTGACAACAATACTGACAACAACTGACATCAATAGTGCTCTCAAGCGCAACTTGCTTAGCAATAATCTGCTCACTGATGCCCTGTTTGGGTTCCACCAGGGCCACCCAGCTCCTGACCTGATTACAGCCTTGGTTCAAACATGGGCAAAAGAGCTGAACACCCGAGGTGAGGTGAGAGTGACAGCCCCTGACATTGAGGCTGCTTTTGACCGAGTGTGGCATGAAGGAGCCCTAGCAAAACTGGAGTCAATGGAAATCAGGGGGAAAATTCTCTGCTGGTTGGAGTCATACCTAGCACAAAGGAAAATGGTTGTGGTTGTTGGAGGTCAATCATCACAGCTCCAGGACATCACTGCAGGAGTTCCTCAGGGTAAAGTCCTCGGTCCAACCATCTTCAGCTTCTTCGTCAATGACCTTCCTCCATCATAAGGTCAGAAGTTGGGGTGTTCGCTGATGATCACACAATGTTCAGCTTGATTCATGACTCCTCAGATACTGAAGGAGTACATGTCCAAATGCAACAAGACCTGGACAATATCCAGGCTTGGGCTGACAAGTGGCAAGTGACAGTCACACCACACAAGTGCTAGGAAATGACCATCTCCAACAAGAGGGAACCTAACCATAGCCCCTTGATGTTTAATGGCATTACCATGACTGAATCCCCCACTATCAACAACTTGGGGGTTAACATTGACCAGAAACTGAACTGGATTAGCCATATAAATACTATGGCTACAAGAGTAGGTCCGAGGCTAGGAATCGTGTGATGAGTAACTCACCTCCTGACTCCCCAAAGCCTGTTCACCATCTACAAGGCACAAGTCAGGAGTGTGATGGAATACTCCCCACTTGCCTGGATGAGTGCAGCTCCCACAACACTCAAGAAGCTTGACACCGTTCAGGACAAATCAACCCGATTGATTGGCACCATATCCACAAACATTCACACCCTCCACCACTGACACACAGTAGTAGCAGTGTGTACTATCTACAAGATGCACTGCAGGAATTCACCAAGGCTGCTTCAAAAGCACCTTCTAAACCCATGACCACCACCATCTAGAAGAACAAGGGCAGCAGACAGATGGGAACACCACCACCTGCAAGTTCCCCTCCAAGTCACTCACCATCCTGACTTGGAAATATATCACAGTTTCCTTCACTGTCGCTGGGTCAAAATCCTGGAACTCCCTCCCTAACAGCACTGTGGGTGTACCTACACCACATGGACTGTAGCGGTTCAAGAAGGTAGCTCACCACTGCCTTCTCAAGGGTAACTAGGGATGGGCAATAAATGCTGGCCCAGCCAGTGAAGCCCATGTCCCGTGAATGTATAAAAAAACAACTTTTGAATTTCCTCATTTACCTGTGCATGTGTGGACGCAAAAAGTTGCTGTCAGTTTCAGATGATCAGTAATAGCAAAGGCTGACAGTTTTGCCGTCACTATTACTGCAAATTCTGGGCCATTATATCCAATCTATTGGATCCTTAAATTAGATTACAACCTATAACTAGTTTGCAGATATATGTTAGGTCTGTGTATAAAGCATCAGTATTCTTGGATTAGATCATAGCCTGAAGTTCAATCCTATATATAAATTATATATATAAATATAATACATATATTTAAACCATATCAACCTCCTCTCAATTAGTTTACATTACGTAACTCCTTCCCATTAAAATATACACCAGCTGTGAGAAACTCTCAATGAGATGTTCAGAGCCCATTTTATATAATGCAGTTAGATGGTTTAACCTGCCAAAGTAGCGATGACTAGAAAGTGTTCGATGGGGTCATAATAGTTATTCAAGAAATTGACCAAAATTGGCAAATAGAGCTGGTAAATTTAACAAAAGCATCAATGAAGAGCACAAAACTGCCAGAGGAAAGTGAGTCCATAAGATGGAAAATTGTCACACCAGCACAGCAGGGGGTGCTCTTCTGAAATCTGAGCCGAGGCACATTCTTGGAACATGTAAAGGGAGCTTTACTCTGTAACTAACCATGCTATGTTTGGCTTGGGAGTGCTGGATGCCTACACTGCTTCTCCAATCCCCCAGCCATTATATTCTTCACTTCTAAGAAGCTGCAAAGAAAAAAAAAATTCACAGCAAATATCCTTCCACTGTAAAGATACGTTTCATATGGGAAAGCAATAAATCGTTTTCAGTACAATTATACTAATGAGGAAATCTCAAATACATGGTGAAAGGGGTTAGAGCTCGCTGACATTATAGGAGAACCTCTGTCAATATATTTCACTTTCTGGAGCCATTTCTTTGGGTGTTTGCATCTCTCTGACTTTGTTTTGCCAGCTGCACAGCCTCTGGTGAGACTTTTAAATAACAGCGGACTTTGCAGGAGCAAACTACTTTGAAATGGGAAAGAAAATCTTTGCTGAGTGTTCTGGACTTTCATATTCTGACGATGGCCTTGCCAAATAAAATGGGGAGAAACCACCCCCCCACATCTCCTCACCCCTCCATCACACACAGCAAAGATTTAGCAGTTATGGCTTGCTTCAGCCGCACCTCGACAAGTATTTGTTCCCCTTTATGGTTGAGTTCACTTCATTAAGGTTATTCCATTGAAGAGTCAACCTCATGTCAACTATAATAAAAGATGTCTCATCAGAGAAACTTAAAAGGATCACAATAGGCATGTCATCATGGATTATTGTTAACCCTTACCTTGCTGAACAAAAGAAGTGCATTCACACAAAGCCGTACAGTGGATAACTCTGACCCTGCATTTTAAAAAAAGAATTGCACACAGTTCATGATGGGTAACCTTTACAAACTGAATAAATAAGAATGACATACAGTCTACAGTAGGGTTAATAATGTGATCAGGGCACCTTGCATTATGAGACATGAGAGCTACTCTGTGCTTTAGTGAGCCGCAGTTCAGACTGTGACTGGATCACAAAGCTTCTGATTCTGGGGCTCATAAAATATGTATAGTAGTTTGGTAGACATCCCATAATGTGACTCGAATGGTTGAGCAGCACCCCAGTCACAAGTGTTCATTTGGACTGAAGGTTTTGGGCACACTGGGGGCAGCGCAGGATGGATGGTTGGTAGGGATGAGGGGTGAGTTGGGGGGTGATGGCTGTTGGGATAGAATGGAATATTCTGATTCCAAATGGCCCTTTCTCTAAAATGGGCCACTCTTCATTATTAGTCCTGTTTTCAAAGGCCCGATCTGGCAAGAAAACTGAAATCTCCAGAGACTGCAATGAAAAAGAAATAGAGTCAATAGTTAGGCAGTCAACAACCCATCACAAGCTGACCCTGCTTTATAAAAGTAAAATACTACAGATACTGGAAATCTGAAATAAATAAATTGCTAGAAAAACTCAGGAGGTCTGGCAGCATCTGCGGAGAGACAGACAGTGTTAGCATTTATGAGTCCAATATGACCCTTCTTCAGAACTCAAAAACAGTCAAACTGGACTCAAAACAGTAACTCTGTTTCTCTTTCCAGCTGCTGGACCTGCTGAATGTTTCCAAGACTGTTTTTTTGCCACTGCTTTATCGTTTGCCCCTACCATCTCTCCCCTGCTTCGAGTTGGACTTCTTGCCCTCATCATTCAGCTCAGAAATAACTGAGCCACAAATTGTTGTAAGTGAAAGCTGATATTGGCACAATGATATCAACAAGACAATTGGGACTTTAGTGAACTTTCAACCAATAATCTATTTCCTTAACCAATTAAAGTTAAGGATAAAGAAAGAAACAGAGTAATGACAGAGAAGACGTAGGGTGAAAGTCAAATTAGATACATAAAGAGAAATAAAGAGAGGTAAAGATTGTGTTAAGAATGGCAGAAAAAGAGGAAGAAAGGAAAAGTAGGAAAAAAAATAAAATTTAAAATATGTCAAAGGACTAATGACTACTTTCAAGAGTGAGTCTACAGTATCAATTGTTCCCTTTCAGGGCATCCAATGTTGAGTGGCATTGCAGGAGCATAAATCTCAATGTTAAAAGGATACTTGTGTTGTGAAATGCCAGCCTTAACATTATTCAGTGAGCTTAATTATTATTTCTTGAAACTCATGGAGAGGTTGACACCAAGCTCCCATTGTTGGAATGCTAAAGGCGGAGTGACGCAGATTGTTTAACAATTTGTGGTGATTCACAACTTCTGGCATGTATCTTTTTCATCACAAATCACTGTATTTTTTACACATCAGTAATGGTGCACATCTTTAACTTGCTGTGATTTTGCCAACAAGTTCAAGCACATTAAAATAAAATGACCTTGCACCATACGCGAGAGATACACGCAGTGCCCAGAGAGCAGTGGTTCCGGGATTCTGAATCAAGAGACATGCCATAGGCCCCACTCAGAGCATCCTGTGAATAAACAGGAACTGCACATAGTTACATAGTGGGTAACCCTTACCTTGCTGAATAAACAGGAACTCAATACAGTTAGACTACCTTATTGGATAAACAGGAACTCTACACAATAGCTGAGCTGTATTGCCAAATCAGTAGAGTTTTGAGTCAACAGCCAGCATGCTGCAGTTTCATAGTGCTCTGGTAAAAGGCCACAACTTCAGTATTATGTTCAGTCTGGTCACCAAGGCCAAGCTGAAACATCCTAACCTTAAAAGCATTGCAGAGGACTCTTGCATCGATGCATAATTTCTATTACTGAGGTTTGATAAAAGCTCAGAAAAACCTGAGATATTCATTCTTGAAAGCAGGTAAATAAAACAAACCTTACACAAGTGCATATAATACTAAATGGAATCAAAAAGGATAATACTGAACACCATTTCTAGTCAAACCATAGCTGAAGAACAAGGTGAAATGGATGCAAGCTGGCAAAAGGCAAGTTTGGGACTGTAATTGTCATCTTAGGGGAAGCAAAGCCTCTTGAATCATTCAAAAAACAGATATAGATACTGTCATGAGGGAGATAAAAGTTTTCCATAGGCATATGAACTAAATGGGCTCATCTCTCATCTGCACTTATTTTTGAGGATTGCATTTAAGGTTATGTTGTAAAACAGCCAAGATCACATTTGCTTTGGGAAAGTTATTAAAGACATCATGTCAAAAAATCTAAGGGATTACAACATTCTGCATCAGATATATATAGCCAGGTACGGGTGTTGTGACAAGTACATGGACTAAGTATCAAGGTACTTTAGTCCTCAAAGGGTTATATAATGTGTTTGTGTGTTCTTTTCTAAACCTCTATCTCTCGTACTTCTGGTAGACTCTGATTAGCAGGAGACAGCTTGGAGCCAGTCTGTACAGACTGAGGGTTTTATCTCCATGCAGCTGTGAAGGTGTTAAACTAATCATTCTAATTGCAACAGAGAAAAGCCTAGACACAGCCATCAATCCAGTAATGTGCCATTATGTTGTTCCTGCTCTTATGCTTAATTCATTCTTCTACTACTGATGATACACTTTTTTTCACAATTGGTAGCTGTGAGCTTTAGGATAGCAGGGTTAGTTGAGACCACAGAGGATGGTTGACCCTCCCCATTTGTCACCCCAGGTTTGGGTAAGCATCCCAAGCTCAGCATTATGAGTCATGGCCAACAGTTGAACCAACGAATTTTCAGTGGTGATGGCAGGAGAGCTAAAACCTTGAGTGGCAATGGCTACTTACAGGTGGAGGATCCTTCAGAAAGAGGACTTTGTTTCCTTTAAGCACACATGAGGAAAGCAACAGTAAATCTTCTCCTTTATACTTTTCCCTAGCCAAATTATTCATTGAAATTGAAAATATGAGACTCCTACGAGCAACTGAAGAGGAAGGCGCAAGAATTTGATGGAGCCTTACTCCTCCTCAGTGTGGTGACAGATCAACCCTGGATTCAGGCTGTATATACATCACAATTGCAGTGTTGTGCAAATTGAAAGTCCTTCACTCTAGAGCAATAAGCGCGCTGTGAGCACACATTTATTTGGGGCCCAGTAAAAAACTGATAAACACGAAGAAAGGAGCAGTGAACCTCTCCTTAGACAAATCATTCCTGCAGGCAATGAAGGCTAATAAGAAGTTGAAACCTGCACTTAGAGCAGTCTTGGTTATTCAGAGATCCAGCTACAACTGGCTGCAAGGCTATATTCTTACTTCAGGATAATAGACCACTATTGTCTGGGGGTGAGTGGGAGGGAAAGGCTGAACCTAGACATCTTGCGAGCAAGAAATCTGAAACGGTCATCTACTTCTACTTTCCAGAAAAAGAATCACTATGTATAGCATTATATAATTGCCAGATAATTCAAATTTACATTGAATCCATAAAGATTCTTCATGCTCATTGGCAGACCCTAGTCCTTGGGAATGCAAACTCCAACACTCCCGAATAAGTGGGCAAAATAGCAGGTTGGAACTTGTGGAATGACAATGGCACATTTAAGCTACGATTTTAGCGTTGGTGAAACAGATTTCAATGCAAGAAAATATAAGGTCATCCACTTTGGACCTAAAAGGGATAGGATAGGGTACTCCTTAAATGGTGAAATGCTAGAAACAGCAAAGAGAGTTGGTGATCCAGGTACATAGATCAATAAAATGCCATGAATAGGCACAGAAAATAACCAAATCGGCTAATGGAATTTTCACCGTTTTATCTATAGGTCTGGAATTCAAAGGAGCAGAAATCATGTTTCAGCAATGCAAAGCTATGGTTAGACCATACCTGGAGTACTGCAAGGAGTTCTGGGCACCACACCTTACGAAGGATATCTTGGCAACATAGACTTACTAGAATGATACCTGGATTCGAAGTGTTAATCCACGTGTAAGATTAAGCAAAATAGGGTTGTATGCCCTATAATATAGAAGGTTATGGGGTGGTTTGATCATAGTTTTCACAAGTTATTAAGGGGAACATGGGTTGGATCAGATGAAAATTTCTGCTGGTTGGAGATTAAAGGACAAGGGGGCATAATCTAAAGATCAGAACCAGACCTTTCAGGTGTGAAATTAGGAAATCCTTCTTCATACAAATGGTGGTAGAAATTTGGAACTCTCTTCCACAAAGTGCAGTTGATGCTGGATCAATTATTAAATTTAAATCTGAGATTTCGAGATTTTTGCTAATTGGTATTATAGAATACTGGGCAAATGCAGGCATATGTAATTAGGTCACAGATTAGCCAAGATTTCACTGAATGGAAGAACAGGCTCAGGGGGCTAAATGGCTTACTCCTGTTTCTATTTTCCAAAGTGTCTCAATTTATGTTAATGTAAAACTTGCATTGGGGGTGGCGGGGTGGGGGGGTGGGGTTCGATCTTTGTGTTTGACGATGGTGGACTGGCGGTGGCAAAGAGGCCTTTCCAACAGTGCGGAAAGTAAAAATGAACTTAGTGGAGTGTAAATTGATGTTGAGGGCGCTGAACTCCAAAGTGAAGTGGAGTAAGACCTCCTACAATGGAGCCTTACTCCTCCTCAATGAGGTGATGGATCAATCCTGGATTCAGGCTGCGTATACATTATAACTGTAGCGTTGTGCAAACCGAAAGTTCTTCACCCCAGTGCAGCAGTCGCACTGTGAGTGCATGTTTACTTGAGGCCCTGTAAATGTTCCCTGTCCATTTGCTGGGCTGGGTTTGGAAAGCAGTTCAGGAGTTACTCAGGTAGAGCCAATGTAAACATTTATCTTCCTTCAGTCATTGGAAGAGATTTATCTGGGATGATCAATGAGATTGCATGTCACATTTAAATCGGGGCCTTCTTAATTTGAAAGGCTCTTGACTCATGATAGCTTTATGTGTGAGTGAAAGAAGCCATTAAAGTACAATGAACTGTCTAGGTCTAGGTTCTATTTATCATGTCATTGTCATTTGCTGAAAGTATGAGGGAATATGTTGCACAATATAGGGTGTACTGTGATAGTTTAAGGCATTCAGAGATGCCTTTTACCTTCAATGCAATGAGTTACTACAAAGGCACTAAAAAAAGTACAAACCCTGCATAGCAGACACATACATTATGTAAGTATTTAGACCCTCACCATGTCATGTGTCTCAGGTCTGACAGACATGTGCAACACAAGGCTCAAATAAATAGCTGAATGCTGGCTTCAATACCAGGGAAGTAGAATAGCTTTATTTGATTCCTGAACCTTATAGGATATGTAAGGCCTGTGCAACATGAAGGAACATTATATTTCAGACGTTTTTGTGTAAAGGTGTGAAGTATGACATATGGAAGTTGGGAGTGCTGGGGTTGGTGAGGAAGAGAGGGGTGGGTCTTCTGCCAAATGATTGACCAACACAGCACATTATGCTTCCGCCACAAAAATAAACCCAGACTCTGTGGTGAAAGTCCCACAGGAGTTCTAGGAAGGCCTGGAAGTGATTTTAGTATAACGCATCAAATATTGGAGCGGGCAGGATTAGCATGGTAATAAGCTTATTTAGGAGTTCGAAATATAGCAGCGAATCTTCAGGGGCAACATGAAAACATTCGGAGTTAAGGAGACTTTATTCCAGTGTAAACGATGGACATAATTGCATCGAATTTTTAAAGAAGCTCACACCCATTCACACAGTTCATAAGAGTTTACTTGAATTCTTGCGATTTAGCTTCACAAATATAAAAGACACAGACACTGAAATCACATCAGTGCATCAGCAACTCAATATTGTTGAGCAGAAAGCAGAGAGACTGTGAAGGGGCAAACCCTGGGTCCATATTCAAATGCAACAAATCTATCAAATAGATGGTTTATGAAACTGAAAATCTAAGCATAATTTTTATGTTGGCTGTACTTAGGTATGTTATGCTAGAATTGATTAACCGTGTCTTACAAATACCAAGTTTATAAGATAGTTATGTTTTGGGACTATTCTTTAATTTTGGGAAAAGTGGAGGAATGAAGGGGGTCATGTGACTTGTTCTGAATTCTGTCTGACAACAAGCTTGGGTGGCTTGGTTGTTAAAAGTTAAAGGGGTGCCCAGGTTGTTTTGCTGGGACTAAGGTGTAAGATGTTCACACTTGTGGACACCTGTGAAGACTGTGGTTAGATTGCTTGACTCCAAGTCTCATGGATGAAGCGTAATGCATATCAAGTTTTATAAACAGTTATATTTTAAACTGTCTATTTAATTTCAAGATAGAATGCAGTTGGGGGTCTAAAGGATTAATATTTCTACCTGGATACAAGACCCATGTGATTCACATTGCCATGGGGATGGGCTTTAGCAAGGAATAGTCCATAGGAAACCATTGTAGGATCGGGTTATAGGTTTTCCTAAGATATTCCAGAACCTCACAGACACAATCTGTCTGCAAGAATCTGAAAGAAAGAGGGATCAGAGACATAGAGGCAGCCAGTCTCCATTGTTCACCATGTAGAATATGGATGGAAGCTTGCACTTGGACTGAAGAGTCCAAATTCATGAACATTTGAACGAGGCTGGAAGATTTGCCTAGCTTTAACTAGAGGGAGGAATCTCAGGGTAACCCTCACTTTAAAAGTCAGTTCTGAGATTAGAGACTACCAGCTAGAAAAAGATGGAAGTAAGCCAACAGGATCTGAGAATTGTTTTGGACAGGTTTCCGGAGAATGAAATGTCCACTTAAGAACAGAGTGAAGTATAACTGTGGAGGGGGATTGTTGGTCATTAAGATATTAAATGGAGAATCTTTTCTGTAGTTTAGAGTATATGTTGCCTGCTGAATAGTGTTCAGACAATGTTGCTTTTAATTTGTTTACTGCAGTAAAATCTTAAAGCTTGAAATCTTGACGTATGATCCTTTAAGTCAGCCATTGGAAATTCAAATATATTTTTAAAAGTTATCGGTCTCTGTGAGGATTGTAACATAGGGTGGAATCTTGTGGAGGTGACAGAAATCTTGGCTGCCAGCTGGAGAGCCAGTGAGAACCCAGCATGGCTCATTTCGGGAAGGCCTGCCACATGTTCTATCATTCAGGTGCTTATCAGGGCAGTGGTGGGCCTTCCCTCAGGCTCAAAGATCCCGGGGCGGAGGTCCACGCTCAGAGAGCTGCCAAACATTCAGGGGCCGATAGCTCTTCTGTAGTCAGCAGTGCCACTGGGGTTGGGGGGGTGGGGGGGTGTGTGGGGGTCGGTTGGAGGGGGCGGGTGGGGCAGTGGCTTCTGCTGGTACTACACCCACCTTAGACCTTGGATCAAGGAGGGATCCACGCACAGGTAAGTGATGGTGGGAAGGAGGTCACAGGTTGTGGGTATTGGGAGTTGAGGGGTGGGGAAGGTGGTCTGCAGCAAAAACCAGGTCCCTCGATCAGGTACTGAGTACATAGAGAGCCCCCCCAACCCTCACATCTGTCACTGGATTAGTAACAGCGGTGGTGACAGGATGAGACTCTCAATCGGGCATTAATTGCCCACTTGAGTGCTTCAATTGCTGACAGGGTGGGAAATCCCACAGGGCTTTCATCCACGGACTTAATCGGGATGGGTGCAAGGAGGGTGGCGGGGTCCCCATCTGCTACCCTTCTAACTGAAAACTTGAAAACAATTAAAGGTTTCAAAATCAGTAAAAAAAAAGCATCCAAGCACCACAATCAGTCACCCCAACATCTAAATGTTGAAATTTCCGTCCATAGATTTTTCTTTATCTTTCATTTCCTAATGGAAACCTCATCCCACCCTGAGATGAGGCTTCATCTAAAATGCAAAGTCCGCCTGGCAGATTCGCCCGTCCACCAACTGTGAGGTTGGACGGACCACAAAAAATCGGGGACATTTGGAACTTTAGTAGCTTTGATTGTCTTCTTAATTGTTGGCGGGCACACTTCCGACACCCGTGTGCGCCCGCCGACTGGAATATTGCGCGAGCGCAAGTTGATATAGGGACGCTCGCCCAACACTATCTCGCATAATTTCACATCTAGTCAGGTCAGGCACGCGCCCGCACGTCAACCTAAAAATTCGGCCCCATGTCAGCATTGGCTCTTTTCTCTCCTGCTTAATTACATAGAAAAAACTTTAGGTAAAAGGAGATGAAAGCAGTTATTATTTTGATTCCTCATGTTCGATGTTCCTTCTACTTCAACTCTCCTTCATTTGTTTTGCTCCAAGCCAAATTGTGTCAGCCCTTGACTCTACTCCATAACCTTATCACTGAACAGCTGTTGGTGTTTTGTTGCCTGCACTAACTGAGAGGCCTGTCAAAGTCAGTAGTTGCAGGTCTACAGTTTCTAATTGTCATCAGTTTGATGAAAACAATCTGGCACTGATAGGCCTTTTGAACCTTGACCGGGCTTGGAGATGAGGGTTGTAATGCATGCACCATGTCACCAGTCAGGTGCATCTCATTGCCTCCTGAATGAAGTACAGGCTTGACTATAGATGGAAATATAACTATAATATCCTTGCTTATGACATAAAATAATTGTTCAGTTATAGGTCTCTATTCAATATATGCTTTGGACATTTTGCATCAGCAGAAAGCACCACATGATTTACTGCCCAATCAGACTACTCTTGATCATCAGCAAAGTGATGGAAGGTGTCATCGACGGTACTATCAAACGGCACTTATTCAGCAATAACCTGCTCACTGACACTCAGTTTGGGTTCCGCCAGGTCAGCTCTTGACCACATTACAGCCTTGGTTCAAACATGGACAAAAGAGCTGAACTCCAGAGGTGAGGTTAGAGTGACCAACCTTGACATCAAGGCAGCATTTGAATGAGTTTGGCATCAAGGAGCCCCAGCAAAGCTGAAGCCAAAGGGAATCAGGGGGAAAATTCTCCACTGGTCAGAGTCATACCTAATAACCAGTGTCACACCTAATACAACGAAAGATGGTTGTGGTTGTTGGAGGTCAATCATTTCAGTCTCAGGGCATCACTGCAAGAGTTCCTCAGGGTAGTGTCCTAGGCCCAACCATCTTCAGCTGCTTCATCAATGACTTCCCCTCCATCAAAAGGTCAGAAGTTCGCTGGTGATTGCACAATGTTCAGCACGATTCCTGACTCCTCAGATACTGAAGCAGTCCATGTCCAAATGCAGCAAGACCTGGACAATATCCAAGCTTGGGCTGACAAGTGGCAAGTTAAATTCATGCCAAATGAGTATCAGGCAATGACCATGTTCAACAAGAGAGAATCTAACCATCTCTCCTTCACATTCAATGGCATTAGCATTGCTGAATCCCCTACTATCAACATCTGCGAGGTTACCATTGACCAGAAACTGAACTGGAACAGCCATATAAATACTCTGTCTACAAGACCAGCTCAGAGGCTTGGAATTTTGCAGAAGGTAACTCACTTCCTGACACCCCAAAGCCCACCCACCATCTATAAGGCACAAGTCAGGAGTGTGATGGAATACTTTCCACTTGCCTGGATGAGTGTAGCTCTAACAACGCTAAAAAAGTTCCACACAATCCAGGAAAAAGCAGCCTCCTTGATTGGCATCCCATCCACCACCTTCAACATTCACTCTCTCCAACACTGATGTACAGTGGCAGCAGTGTGTACCGTTTACAAGATGAAATGCAGGAACTGACCAAGGCTCCTTCGACAGTACCTTCCAAACCCGTGACCTCTACCATCTAGAAGGGCAAGGGCAGCAAATGCATGGGAACACACCCTCCTACAAGTTGCCCACCAAGCCACACATCACCCTGATTTGGAATACCTCACCTTTCCTTCACTGTCACTGGGTCAAAATCCTGGAACTCCCCTCCTAATAGCACTGTGCATGTACCTACACCACATGGACTGCAATAGTTCAAGAAGGCGGCTCACCATTCATCTGCTCAAGGGCAATTATATGTGCAATAAATGTTGGCCTAGCCAGCGACGCCCACATCCTGAGAAGGAAAAAGAAAACCTTTATTACTTTTGCTCACCTCACCTTTCTCCTCACCTGCTCTTTATCCAAAGGACTTTCTTTCTGAGGTAGGGCTACATGGTTGGTAGATACCCACTCTTCCGTGTGGATATTACCCATGTATTAGACTTGGCATGGAGCATCAGGAGGCTATCATTGCAGAAATTGCAAGTGTCAGTTGCTGTCCTCGCTAGATGTTTACAAGTGTGAAATCCCAGCAGGAACCACCAGATATTGATCAGCAATGGGAAAATTAGCTCAATTTTCGACTCACTAACCCAGTAATTAAGTCCAATTTTGTTGTGCAAATCCGCCAACAGCTCGGAACGAAGGTTGACTCTGGGGATTTTTATAGCCTATATAGTGCAGCTACTTACTGGAGATATGGATAAATTACAATCGGTTGTGGGCTGGGGGACAGTGGGGGGAACTCCAGAATATACCAATGACAAAGTAATTCTTCAAAGAACAATTACTGGTTGGTAAATTAAGAGTTATTTCCAGAACATTTATGTACATGTGGTTACATCGCGTCTACAGCGTAGAAATGGGCCATTCAGCCCAACTGGTCCCTGCTGGTGTTTATCCTCAGCAGAGCCTCCTTCTGCACCTCTTCGTCTCACACTGTCACGATATCCTTCTATTATTTTCTCCCTCATGCGTTATCTAACTTATCCTTAAATGCATCTATTTGCCTTAACTAATCCTGGTTTAGGTAAAGAAGTTTCTCCCGAATTTCCTACTGGATTTTATTAGTGCCTTTTTTATGCTTATGGCCTCAAATTCTGATACCTAACCCCACCACTTGCCCCCACCCCTGCCACACCCCTGCAGCAACCCCTCCACCACCACCATAACAAGAGGAAACATCTTCTCTACATCTGCCCTATCAAAACCCCTTTCATCATCTTAAAGACCTCTCTTATGTCATCACTCAACATTGTTCTCAACAATAAGGATTTGCAAGAGCTGAGATACTCGCATGGGGCCGCGATAAAATCAAGCGAGGGAGTTTACTGGGGTGCAGTGCGCTGTGTGTGCACTGATATTGTAAGCTGCTTCTGTTCCCAGTGACAGTCCCACTGTAGTGCTTCCGTGCTCTCAGGCTACCCTTTGTTGGCAAGTTGGATAATAAATATGGGGCTGTGTTTGAATCCTGTGGTTCTTCTGTCAAGTGTTTGTTTTTCTTGTTAAGAGCAAACCAACTGTGATTATACATTGGAAACTAGCATGTATTTGAAGGCCATCTGCGATAGCTCGATGAAAAACAAACCTACTCAAAACAGCTTCTATTAAATATATGCAACTCTCCTCCAATGTTGACTTCTCAGCTCTAATTAATGCTTATCGTTTCATCTTATCATGCCTCTGAGTCACAAGGTGTAGATTCAAGTTCCACTCCAAGAGTTTGTGCACATAATCCAGGCTGACACTCTGCAGTGAGCTGTCTGAGATGCTGTCGTTCAGATAAGATACTGAACTAAAGCCCCATCTGCCTGTTTGGGTGGATATAAAAGATCCCGTGGTGAGTATTGAAGAAGAGCTGGGGAGTTCTCCCTGGGGTCCTGGCCAATATTTATTCTGCAACTCACACCTAAAAATAAATTATCTTGCCATTAGCACAGTGCAGATTATGGTACCTTGCTGTACACTAATTGGTTGCCCCATTTTATACAACAGCGAATTTACTTCAAAAGACTACTTTATTGTTGTAAAATCTTTGGGATGTCCTGAGATTGTGAAAGGCACTACGAAAATGCAAGTCCTTCTTTCTTCTTTACACTGCAAATTAAAGTTTTTGAAAGTGGAAGTCCATTTTGTGGGAGAGTCAGGAATGATCAGCACTGAACCACAATGCCAAACTCTCCACTTCAGATTTATGTCTTCATGCAAAAATATAATCAACTTTGCCCAAGCCACATTTATTTCCATTCCAATGTAACCATTTTAAACAAAAAAGGGCCCGTGCACAACGGGCCATAATTTCCATCTGTGAACACCATTATCCGTATTATTTTAATATGCCCTTAAGGGATTACAGCATGACATCACTAGAAAGGAGGTGTGTCATGCAATCCAGTTTTAGTTTCATGTTTGCTTTCAGCAGAGCACACACACACACACACACACACAGCTCTGCAGCTCTGGTGTCTTTAAGCTTTATGCCTCTGTATAAATGTTCCCATGTGCCTTGTCTCAATAAGTGAACCCACAACCTTTTTACCCAATCCCTTATGAGGGATTGGTGCTTTTATATAATTATAGAGCCATGACACCTATCACACCACTGGTCACTCAATGCACAGTTAAGGTTAGATCATGACTTTGCCTGACAGTGTAAACCAGGTTATAGTGAGTCAGCAACCTGTTTTCCTCTCTCCCCATTGTTATTTAGTCAGTTTTGAAGTCAGATTTTGAAGTCAGTTTTTACATATTACACACTGTTGTGTAAAATCTGTACCTACGCTAGAAAATGATGAGCAGTTATTAAATACATAAACATGCAGCTTCTTGCACAAATGTTTTCTTCTTCAGCCTCCTCAGTAACTGTGCTAATACCATCTCAACAAATGGAAGATTGTTTCTTTACATGTCACTGCAGTCCAATGAAAGCAATCCGAGATATTTCAAAGTGATTATTGGATATATAAGTACAAATGGGGGAGTCCAGAGCTAGGAACAATAAATAATAAACCCAATAAAAAAAAAATCAAGAGAAACTTCTTTACGCAGGGAACCAGTTGCTGAAGGTAAGCATGCAGGTGCAGCAGGCGGTAAAGAAGGCAAATAGTATGTTGGCCTTCATCGCGAGAGGATTTGAGTACAGGAGCAGGGATGTCTTGCTGAAATTATGCAGGGCCTTGGTGAGACCACACTTGGAATATTGTGTGCAGTTTTGGTCTCCTTAACTGAGGAAGAATGTTCTTGCTATAGTGGGATGCAGCGAAGGTTTACCAGACTGATTCCTGGGATGGCGGGACTGACTCATGAGGAGAGATTGAGTCAGTTAGGATTATATTTGCTGGAGTTCAGAAGAATGAGGGGGGATCTCATAGAAACCTATAAAATTCTAACAGGACTAGACAGGGTAGATACAGGAAGGATGTTCCCGATGGTGGGGGAGTCTAGAACCAGGGGTCACAGTCTGAGGATATGGGGTAGACCATTTAGGACTGAGATGAGGAGAAATTCCTTCACCCAGAGAGTGGTGATCTTGTGGAATTCATTCCCACAGAAAGTAGTTGAGGCCAAAACATTGTATGTTTTCAAGAGGGAGTTAGATATAGCTCTTGGGGTGAAAGGGATCAAAGGATTTGGGGAGAAAGCGGGAGCAGGCTATTGATTTGGATGATCAGCCATGTCGTGATGAATGGTGGAGCAGGCTCGAAGGGCCGAATGGCCTACTCCTGCTCCTAGTTTCTATGTTTCTATGAACGGTTAAAGTAAGGAACTTGCTGTCAAATCAAGCAGTTGAGGCAAATAACATAGATGCAATTAAGCGAAGCTAGTTAATCACAAACGGCAGAAAGGGATAGAAGGATATGCTGATAGGATTAGTTGAAGTAGGAGCATAAAAGCTGGCACAGGCTAGTTGGGCCGAATGACCTGTATCCGTACTCCAAATTCTGTGGGTGGGATTTTGGTGGGACCGGAAATTCCTGTCGAAAGTGAACGGACTTTTGGCTGCTCTCCAAATTCTCCAGTCCTGCCTGCGCTGATCCTGCCCTAGGTGGGACTGGAATATCCTGCTCTTTGTTACTCTTATGTATCATACATACTTCATGTACAAAAAAAACGGTTGTTATAAAGAATTAATTCTTAAGCTTATACACCTGTTGGTAAAATGAATGAGGGGCAGGATCTTCCGGTCGGCGAGCGAGGGTGGGGCCCGCTCGCTGACGTGTAAAATGACGCGGGATGAAGCTGGGCAGAACTCCCGACGGCATCCTGCGTCATTTCCATTTTCAGGTTGGCGGGGGCACAGCCCAGTCAGCTGCGCGCCCGTCAACCTGTCAACGGCCTATTGAGGCCCTTGAGAAACTAATTAAGGTCATTAATGGACCTGCCCCTCCAACCTTAAGGTTGGGGGACAGGCCGGGAGCACTGGCGGGCTTCGGAAAAAGCATGAAACCTCATCCACGGGCGGGATGAGGTTTCATGAGGGTTTTTAAATTTTTTTATCAAATCTTTCATTAAAACTTATGGACGTGTCCCAACTCATGTGACAGTGTCACATGAGGGGACATGTTAGGGAAATTTTTTGATCATTTCTATTAAAAATTTTAATTCCAAGCTGATCTCCCTGAGGCAGCAGTTAGCCTCAGGGAGATCCATGTGCTCTTTTGCGCACATGCACGAAAGAGCGCACTCCTAGCTGAGGGACCATAGCGCTTCCTGGTGGACGTCACGCTGGGCGGGCCTTAATTGGCCCACCCACATAAAATGGCAGCGCGTCCCCAATCGGGGGCGCTGACTGGAGGTGCGCCTGCTCCTGCACTTCCCCCCCAAAAGGGGGGAAAATATTTCCCCAGGTAACAATGGCAAAGATGATGTCAGCTAAGTTGTCAGTAATCAGAATCTTCTGAGCTACCTATTGATAGTGCACTATTTTCAGATTTGAAATTCATTGGGATAGAAGTGAGAAAGAAAATGATCTCCCCATCACTCCCCACCCCAACCCCCACTACATGTCCCTTCTTGTTCAGTGAACCCCACACATGAAATCAATAAATAGTAAAATAATAGCAACACCATGGCTATGTGCTTATACCAAGCTACTTACCATGATAGCCTCTCACGATGATTAGTCTATTTAACTATAGGACTGCCAAATCTGACTGAATATATTCCTGGAGATTTCATCCTATGAGCTCCTGTTTCAAACCATTCCCCTTGTTTAAATAACCTGTTTTTTTTTTCATTTCAATATTCATATAACTGATAAGTGAAAGTGTTCAAAGAAAGTGAAAAAAACCCACAATTTTTGCTAAACTAGGATCAACAAGGGCCCTCAGCTCTGCAGTATACTGCTCCTCCTAGTTTAGGTAAACATTAAAAATAAAAGCACTATTTGGTGGTGGCCTCCCACTCCTTTTTAATGCTACTGTTAAGTTACAGGCAGACCACATTTTCCTAAATGTAGGCTTGACGCTGGCTGTATTTAGGGCAATCCAACTTTGCTCACAGGAGTTCAGACAAGCAATGGTTCCCTGATTTGCCCATATCAAGGGCCTAGTGCTTGTTTCAGGTGTGGGCCTTGGACACGTCTTTTCCTGGCTTCAACAATATGGCCCTGTTTAGTGATATGATTCAGCACAGTTAAACTTAAATGGAGCATGTCCCAGAGCAGTAATTCCCACACAGTTACCACAATGGTCTGGATTACTTTCCATCACTAATAAATTTTAAGAGTAACTTTCAAGCTGCTACGCCCAAGATAGAATTTTATTTGAATTTGTGGAAATACTTTGGCATTTATGAAACTATCACATGAGCATTGACACAGGTGACTGGAGAGCCACAGGACCTTTCAACAAAGCAACAACGACTTGTCTCTCCTACCCCAGGTCCGTTGTGACTGATACATCCCAAAAGGCAGGCACCATGACTCTGCCCAGTTAAACATCTTAGTTCACAGTTCAGTGCAGAGGTGAATGGCTACGTTGGGAAGACCAAATGAAATTCAGATCAGTGGACACGGACTGAATTTGAACTCCCAGTGTAACTGGGCATGTGCAAAAAACAGCGTTTTTTTTTTCCATTCATGGATTCAACGAGGACCTGCAAATTATATTCAAAGAACTTAAATAAACCGGAGCTGGCTGATAACGATTTATCCTTAATAACTGATTGGCACTCATGAGCAACTGATCCCCGGGTTTTACCAGTCTCTACTCCAGTAGCTTCAATTAGCTCCTGTGCCCATTTCACACAGAGTGTGTATGTCTTGAGCAGTAACATAAACAGCATGCAGAGCTGTGCCCAGCTGATAAAGTTGGCCTCCTCTCATGATGAGCGAGCCAGTCTGTCTCAGTCCCACTGAGTTTACTCTATTAACTATGTATATGAGCTTGCCAGCAAATGTCACACGTATGCTCCTGTCATTTCTTCAGACTTTGGCTGCTTATTGCATTCAAATAGCAATGCTGTCGGTCTAGTTGCTTTAGCAGAGCAGCAGGGGGGGAAAAGAGGAATGAATGCAAAAATAGATTCTGGTTTAACAGGCCAATGACTAGAGGTAAGGGTCAATACAGGGAGGAGGGGTGGGTGGGCTGTGATAAATTTGCAGTCTCGAAAGTCCACTGACCAAAGGAAGAATAATGGAGATGCAAGAGATTGAGAGAGGGAATGAAATAAAGAGAAAAAGGGATATAAGGAAGGAAATAGAAATCAAATAACAAATCAATGGTTATTAAAGAGATGGGGATTTTTCTTCATGTCAGTGCAGATATATCTTATACTTATCTTAGCTATTTCCAGATTTCAATACATGTTTGTAACATTAAAGGGGTATTGTCTCAATGAAAAAGTATTTAGCAAAAGTTTTTTTTGTTTGGGGAAGGATAAAAGTCAGAATAACCAAGTTTAATTTTCATCAAGATGCCCAGCACAAGCCAAGTAAGACTGTGGCTTAAAAAGGTTTATGCCACTGAATTCTAAACAAATGATCAAAGGCTTCCCAAATACTTATCAAAAAAATGAAGACAACATCCCCTAAAATATGGGGGTTGATTTTCCTTGGTTCTATTCCAGTGGCCGTTGGAGCACTTGGGAGCAAGGAATATAGGAAAATCGAACAAAGATCTCATCTCCGTAATGGAGCCTGCTTGATTGTCTGTTTATTAATTTAAATGGATGGAAAATCAGACAGGTTTCCTTAGCAGTGTCCCTTCCTTATATTCGTTGAGCTAAATGACCCAATATTCTAGATATGGCAACAGGAAAATCCACCTCTTAGCATTAAACTGATTACATTACAGAAGTGTCACAGCAATAGGCAGGAATTCTGATATTATCTTGAACACTTTGAAATAATTTCAATTGTTGCTCTGTGGAAAAGCATATGAAAATTGCAATAATCAGTTGGTGGGGAATTTCACAGAACCTTTTTTTTTGCCTTCTTTACACAAAGGTTTGCTTCATCAATCACTCAACAACATGTTACTGTTTTGAAGTCACACAGTTCCCATTCTTAAAAGAAAGAACCTTGGCAAGCATTAATCTGAATCATAAGTTAAATACATATTGTAAAAGAATGGCATTTTCTCTAATCAGTTGGCATGATTAATTATGTGTAAACAGAAAGATCCCACAGCACCCTGTGTTGACCTTTGACCTGGAAGTAGCACAGTAAGGAAAATGACTAATTTCTTTAAATGATTAGTGGGATCTATAATTGTTATTAAGAATGTTTGAAGAAGACGTTACAGCATTTTTATCAATTATAAAGAGACTAATTGTAAATTTTTTGGATAATAAAAAACACTGGTCCCTAAACCTAGAAGCATTACCAACAGGGTTAAGAAAGAAGGCTAGTGTGGCTGGCAGGTGGAAAGCAAAGCTGCAGACACAAAAAGGACCCACAATCAGAGGAGCTGGAGGGCGAAGATGATCAGCACGCAGATGCAGACACTAAGAGAAAGCAGACAGAGGCAGAAAGAGGAACACAGAGAAGGATAAATCAAATCACTTTCAGGAAGAGGTCAGGTTTTCTGCCTGGCAGAAAAGGAGGCAGGTGCTCTTGGAGGTACTGTGCAAGCTGGCTAAAAAGGTCTAAAACCTGGAAAGCTGTGTGAATAGGGGATACTAAAGAGCTAAGTATTTTCTCAGAAGTGGCCAAACAATGTACCAGGATGCTATTGGTTGGTCAGTTAAAATGGAACTCTGGAAAGCTACTCAATCAGGACTGTCATGATCCATGGGAGAGAGCGTTTGTAGAAGTGGGCCTTGTTGATAAATTAAAAAGTGAAAGCTGTTGTTGGACAGGACTCCTAGCTTATCCTGCATGAATAAAGAACATCATGTTATGAAACTGTGTAGCTACATAGTGCCACATTTGTGTGAGGAGTGATGCAAATGCTTGTGGTCGTGGAAGGTGTATCTTTGTTGTGTTGATTATATGAAGTGAAATTTACCTTTTTATTTGAATTTCATTTGTCTGTTAATTCATGTTTGACTTATGCTGATTCTGGTTTGTGCTGAAGTAAAAGCTACAGAAAGTGGAATCTTTTTGGTAATCTTTTCATTTGGGGGTCATTCAATAAATTTGGTTATTGCGGTTTACGATTCCCGATGGGGATCGTAACAGCTCTCCATTAAAGGATGGATTGAATTGAAACTATTGGAATTGCTCTCTGTGCTTGATTAAGCTGCGGTGTTTTAATAGCCTGGGAGCTTCTCAGAGGAGAAAATTAAGCATTTCCCTACTTTCAATGTGGAATAGTATCATAAATATATTAGTGAAAATTTCCTCTGTTTAGTATCCTGAGTGAAATGGCCAACCTGTTCATTGTGAACACATATACACTTATGCTAGAAAGAGGATATCTTTACAAATGCTCTCATTATATGGGTCAATATAACAATCCAAATAAATTCCTACTCTGATTCTAGTATTTTATAAAATGTTCGGTCTTGCTCCAGAACCATGAATAGGTAAATAAATTTATAAGTTCATAAGGGAGAAAGGAATAGAAGGATATGCTGATGGCATGAGATGAAATAAGGTGAGGGGAAGCTCATGTGGAGCATAAATACCAGGTGGTGGAGGCGGGTTGCCTCACATCCTTTAAAAAGCACCTGGATGAGTACTTGGCACGTCATAACATTCAAGGCTATGAGCCAAGCACTGGTAAATGGGATTAGGTAGGTGGGTCAGGCGTTTCTCACATGTCAGTGCAGACTCAATGGGCCAAAAGGCCTCTTCTGCACCGTGTGACTCTGTGTGATAAACCTATTGGGTCAAACGCCCTGTTTCCGTGCTGTAAGATTCTATGTCATTCTATATAATGGATTATATATAAGGAGAGTAATTACATTAAAACATCCTAAATAATAAGACAGTTCTTCTAAGTTATCTTTGCCTCTTATAATGACTTGGTCTTCATGTACAATGCACCATTATTGAATTGCACTTAGGAGGGTGGGGTGACGTAGGGAAGGGTGGGAGTAGCTGGGGGAGAGGGGATAACTCGTTCTTAACCGTTATCTCCCTCAAGCTGATTTTCCTTATTATTCCATGGGCTCATGCCTGGCATCTACTTTGTACTTCCCAAGAGTGGTACAGTTAAGAACTCATTGGGTGTGTAGTAACGGGCACACTGACCAGTCCATGAATGCACACTTTGAAGCAGAGCACACCGTCACTATCTTAACAAGCTGCTTTGTGAAATGCTGGATTCTGCAATGACTTAACGTGTATATAAATAGTCTCCTTTAACTAAACCAAACATTTTGCCTCTCCAAACCGCCAGTTGATTTGGTAACAGATGTAAGTTGCCACAATGAAATTTAGATCTAGAAATGACGTGAGTATTTGCTTTAAACATGTAAATGGTCCTGACCCTGTGGTGTGGAATGTGATTAGGGGTCTATTCAAGAACAGCTAGAAATTCTGCCCCTCTGAACCTCAAAAGGCCCTTTCTAAATTTCTAGCCTTAAGTGCCTATAATCCATATCAATATTAATCTATTATCAATCATGAACACCTAACATTGCTGTTTTCTTCCATGCTTAACCACATAACATCACAGACCTAGTAGAAGTCAAACATTGGTGTGTTCAATTCACATAATGCCATGAACCAATCATTTTCATTTGAAAGAATTTCAGTAGATTTTGGGGAACCATATGGTTTTCTATTCTCTTCCCCATTAATGCTCCATCCCAAGTATTTTATCAATTTAGGCTGACCTTCAGCCCATTCAAGATCTCCAAGCTCCTGGGTTATCTTAGCTCTGACCAGTCTACTACTGAGATCCACTCTCTTATCTTGCACCTTTCAATAATGCCATACCTAGCAGCATCCAGTCCCCACCACAACTCACAAGGACACCTACCAGCTCTCATACTAATGGAAAAATGAAAAGAAAAATGAAGGGAAAAGAAGAAGACTGAGCGAGAAACAAAAATAAAATTTAGCGAGAGTAAAATAGAAGAAAATACATAAAGAGAGATCAGAGTAGAAGAATAGAGGGAGAGGGAAAAGAGCCAAAGTCAAGAGATTCAGGGAAGAGACTGTCCATATTCTTTGGCTTACCAGGTAAAGATCCATGGACTAAAAGCAAAATACTGCAGATGCTGGAAATCTAGAACAAAAACAAAAACACCTGGAAAATCTCAGCAGGTCTGACAGCATCTGCGGAGAGGAACACTGTTAACGTTTCGGACTCAAAAGTTCAACTTTATTCCTCTCCGCAGATACTGTCAGACCTGCTGAGATTTTCCAGGTATTTTTGTTTTTGTTCTGAAGATCCATGGAAGTTCAAATAGTAATTTTAAAAAAAATGAATGAGAGCTTTTTAATCTTCTGTAATTTCTCAAGAACAGGTAAGAACTACAGAGTTTATGCATCACGGTGGAATATTATGTTAAGTAAGGAGCATGTTGCGATTGTTATTGTTATTTTGTCAACAGTTCAACAGTAAGCAATGTGGTAGGGATATGCCTTGAATTGTAAACTAATGTATTCAACCACAAAATGATTGGTAAAGGACACCCCTTGGCCCAGCTTAAACCATCTTCCCAGTCTGATTTGCTTCTGAGGGTCCCGGGGAGCTACATTCTTCTTCATGTAGATGGTTAAAGAAATCAAAGACAATGTTAAAATTTGCAAGCAACTCGTTGAATATATTTTCAGTGAAAGAAAAAAAGAGGACTTGCGTTATAGCACTTTTCATGACTCCAGCATGTCACAAAGCTCATATCAGCAAACTAAGCAATTTTGAATTGTATTGACTGGTGTAATGCGGTGTTTGTTAAGGGCTTCCATTCCATGAACGCCCAAGTAGTTTGCCACCACAGGACACAGATTTTGCAGCTTTGCACCAGGTACCCAGGCAGCTCCCACGATGTCTACATCCTATGGCACTCCCTTTGTCGCTCTAGCTCGGTTGGATGGTTGGTTCCTGGGTGACAAAGACTATCCCCTGAAAAGGTGGCTTATGACACCACTCAGACACCAAATGAGAGAGGTGGAGGAGACGTACAATAGCAATCATGCCTCTACAAGGGCTGTAATTGAGAATACCATTGGGATGCTCAAGATGAGGCTCTGCTGCCCTGAACCAATCCTCCAACATCCTCCAAAGCGTGTCTAGCTTACTGTTGCTGTGTGCTGCGCAATGCACAATCTGGATCTGGCAAGGGTGAATGAAGACAGTGAAGCAGCTCCACAGGCTACAGAAGACAACTCAAATGATGGTTTTTTTTTTTATTCATTCATGGGATGTGGGCTTTGCTGGCTGGACCAGCATTTATTGCCCATCCCTTGTTGCCCTGAGAAGTTGAGGTTGAGCTGCCTTCTTGAACCGCTGCAGTCCATGTGGTGTAGGTACATCCACAGTGCTGTTAGGGAGGGAGTTCCAGGAGTTTGACCTAGTGACAGTGAAGGAACGGCGATATATTTCCAAGTCAGGATGGTGAGTTACTTGGAGGGGAACTTGCAAGTGATGGTGTTTCCATCTATCTGCTGCCCTTGTCCTTTTAGATGGTAGTGGTCATGAATTTGGAAGGTGCTACTGAAGGAGCCTTGGTGAATTTCTGCAGTGCATCTCGTGGATAATACAACCTGCTGCTACTGTGTGTCAGTGGTGGAGGGACTGAATGTTTGTGGATGTGGTGCCAATCAAGTGGGTGCTTTGTCCTGGATGGTGTCAAGCTTCGTGAGTGTTGTGGTAGCTGCAATAATTCTAGGCAAGTGGGGAGTATTCCATCACATCCTGACTTGCACCTTGTAGATTGGGGAGTCTGGAGGTGAGTTACTCATTGCAATATTCCTAGCCTCTGACCTGCTCTTATAGCCACAGTTTTTATATGGCTAGTCCAGTTCAGTTTCTGGTCAATGGTAACCCCCAGGATGTTGATAGTAGGGGATTCAGTGATGGTAACGCCATTGAACATAAAGGGGCACTGCTTAGATTCTCTCTTATTGGAGATGGTCATTGCCTGGCACTTGTGTGGCGCAAATGTCAGCCCAACCCTGGATATTGTCTAGGTTTTGCTGCATTTGGACAGGGACTGCTTCAGTATCTGAGGGGTCGTGAATGGTGCTGAACATTGTGCAATTATCAGTGAACATCCCCACTTCTGACCTTATGATTGGAGGAAGGTCATTGATGAAGCAGCTAAAGATGTTTGGGCCGAGGACACTACCCTGAGTAACTCCTGCAGTGATGTCTTGGAGCTGAGATGACTGACCTCCAACAACCACAACCATCTTCCTTTGTGCTAGTTATGACTCCAACCAGCGGAGAGTTTTCCCCCTGATTCCCATTGACTCCAGTTTTGCTAGGGCTCCTTCTTGCCACACTCAGTCAAATGCTGCCTTGGTGTCAAGGGCAGTCACTCTCACCTCACCTTGAGAGTTCAGCTCTTTTGTTGACGTTTGGACCAAGGCTGTAATGAGGTCAGGAGCTGAGTGGCTCTGGTGGAACCCAAACTCGGCATCAGTGAGCAGGTTATTACTAAGCAAGTGCCACTTGATAGCACTGTTGATGACCCCTTCCATTACTTTACTGATGACTGAGAGTAGAATGATGGCAAAGTAATTGGCTCAGTTGGATTTGTCCTGCTTTTTCTGGACAGAACATACTTGGGCAATTTCCCACAGAGCCGGGTAGATGCCAGTCTTGCAGCTGCACTGGAACAGCTTGGCTAGAGGCGTGGCAAGTTCTAGAGCACAAGTCTTCAGTACTATTGCCGGAATATTGTCAGGGCCCATAGTCTTTGCTGTATCCAGTACCTTCAGCCATTTCTTGGTATCACGTGGAGTGAATCGAATTGGCTGAAGACTGGCATCTGTGATGCTGGGGACCTCCAGAGGAGGCAGGGATGGATCATCCACTCCGCACTTCTGGCTGAAGATTGTAGCAAATGCTTCAGCCTTATCATTTGCACTGAGGTGCTGGGCTCCCCCGTCATTGAGGATGGGGATACTAGTGGAGGAGCTGGAGGAGGCCCAGGGTGAGGACATGAATGAGGAAGTGAAGGACATTATAGGAGGCAGGGAGACCAGAGGGGACTTGATTCTCCGTTCATTCAGCTGGGCATCCAAGGCATCGATTTAAAGTGAGGGCAAGGGCAATGCCACCTCACTAATCTACCCTGATGAAGCCATCCTGTCACACTCAGGTCAAGGTTCTACCTTTGAATTAAAGTTTGCAGCCCTTCTCCTGTGTCACTTGCAACTTGGGGCCCATCAATTTTGAAAATCATGGGGCACATTCAGGCCGTAGTACATAATGAAACATTTATATGGTGGTTTAAAAAAAACATTATACAGAACACACATTTCAAAGGAAGTTACTTCACCCGTGACAACTCCTCTTGTGCTCAGTGACTTAAATCTTCGTTTGAAAGTGCTGTGCCTTGGTGCCCACCCCCTTCCTCCTCGCTGGCAGTGGGCATTAGGTAACCTGCTGACTGTGATGTCCTGTTGGCCCTGATGACCTTGGCAGATGTCGTCTGGCTGGTGGTTCCTGTGCAGGCTCCGCCTGGGAGATAGCGTCCAGTGCCATGGCTGGGCACTATTTAGTTGTCCTGGCCTCATCAGATAGCACGGGAACTGGCACAGAGATGGTGGGTCTGCTGCCTTCACCTGGAGTGCCCTGAGAGGAGCCTGCAGATCCGACATGCGGCTGGTCCACCAGCATGAGGCTGGTTTGAACCTTCCTGCTCACCATTGATGGACGGGCACCAGGAGAAAGGCTAGGTGCTTCATCCATTTCTCACATTGGCAGTGGCCTGCTGAGGTCACTGCCAGTGTGGGGGCTTGCAGGTCCAAGCGCAGCCTGAGGAACCCCTGATTCTGCTCCTCGAACTGTCTCTCCGTGAGAGTCGCCACTCTCTCAATGGAAGAGGCTGTGCGCCCAGAGCTCTGGGTCAACATAGTGCTCGTGCTCCGCATGCATTCCTCCATGACAGAGATCATGGCGCGCAGACCCCCAGGGATCTCTGCCAGATCTTCACGCGCATCCCAGTGGACACCCAGCATCTGCCATCTGATGGATGACTCCAGGGGCTCATCATCTGTCTTGGACTCAGTGTGGTCCCGGTCTCCAGCAGTCCTCCGACTGCCAACACCCTGGGCACTCTTTGCCTCTGCCAGCTCCTCATGCGATTGTGATGTGCCCGCATCAATGTGCAATACCAGCTGAGCAGATGCACTCTTGCCCATTAATCTGCGCTAGTGCTCGGTGCAGAGAGAGGATGTGATGCAGGTGCATCCATCAGCAGCCCCTCCTCTGGTGTCAAGGCAGGGGTGGGGGGGCGCTCCTCAGGGTCTGTGGTGTGTCGTGAGGATGGTGCACTAGAGGGGGGAAGAGAATATGTCAGTTGCAAACATCATTACTAAATGACTGTGCATGCACTGCAGTTGCTTCTCACGAAAGACAGTTGCCTCACTGAGGCATTGTGATTGGACAAGCAATGGGTACCCTGGATTTGAACTTCTCATTGGAGATGCCACAACACTACCTTTCTTGCACAATCCCCCAGTCTCTCATCTGTCCATTGGGCTCCTACTGTCCTCCAAGACCCCTGCCCTTCCGTGACCTGTGGACCTTGCTCATCGTTCACATTCCGTGTCCAGGGCCTCCATCTCAAACCCCACCACCTGTTTGTGCGGGCTCCAGTGCATTATGGCTTCTGTTCTCCTGCACAGATAAAAGTGCATTCATTAATCCATCTTCTACCAGCAACAGCATACAAGCCTCGCCCCCTCATCACCATATCCAGTCACCTGGGCAGCCACCTCCATCCAGGCCGCCTTCGTCAGGTGTGGTGGCCTCCTCTTGCCATCCCACGGTATGAGAATATCAGACCGGGCACTCACTGCCTCCATGAGAGTACGCTGGCACTCATCAGAGAATCAGGGGGCAGAGTGCCAACTGGCATTGACCTCCTGCCTGCCATGCCCAGTGGGTGCTGAGGCCATAATTGCTGCCAGATATTAGGCTGTTTCCTGGACAGCTCGCTGAGGCTGCTCGCCAACTCCGGCCTGCCTTCAGCAAGCTGCCTGTGCAGCTTTTGAACCACGCCTTCAGGTCCCCATTGGACCCGGTGTCCACCATGTTCCTACCCCTGCTGGCAGCACTGCTCCTGCCGCTGCTCTCGATTGGCCAGCCAGCTTGAAATCGCAGGTCAGTTGTGATCGCGGCCGGAAGTGGATATCGCGTCAGCTTCCGGGCCTGCCAATCCCGGGCGGACAACGTGCGTGAAATTCAGGCCTACGATTCTATGAAATGCAGCAGCCATTTTTTTTTTACACAGCAAGCTCCCATTTGACAATGGCCAGACTATCCTGTCATTTTTCATGATGATAAATATTGACAGGATGCAGGGTGAACGTTCCGGCTCTTCTTTGAAATAGTGCCATGGAATCTTTCACATTGAAGGCAGATGTGTGTCTCAATTTAACATCTCATGCAAAAGACAGCCCCTCTGAGAGTGCAGAACTCCCTCTGTACTCCATTGGAGTGCCAACCTAGATTTACTCAAGATTTACTCAGGTCTCTCTGGAGTGAAACATTGAACCTGTAACCCTCTGACTCAGAAGCAAAAGTGCTACCCACTGAGTCACAGCTGACACTATCATCAGAGCGAATGTTGAGACATTCTTGTAATAATTGCACCATACAGTCTGTACCTCAGCAGGGATTAGTAAGAGCCTAAGAAAAAGTTCTAAGCCTTGCGCTTTGAGATGAGGATTGATGAATTGTGAGTGTGTGGTTGTGTGTGTAAAGGGAAAACTGAAAGACATGGAGAAAATAAATCACAAAATGTGGAGGAATACGGGGTCTGCTTTCTTGCTCGACATCATATCCACATTACTGTATTCCAGTGCAGAGAGTTTAACATGCAACACATGTTTAAGTCAAAGCCACAAACTAGACATGATTAGGGGTGTGTGCACTACTCCTGATATGATGGCACAATATGAGAAAAATAACTGCTGGGGTACAGACTGTACGGTGCAATTATTACAAATATGTCTCAACATTCCCTTGTATGATTGGCAGCGCTCCTAAAGTAAGGTCTATTGCACTGTGGGACAGATGTCACACCAACAAGTATTTTTCCATAACTTTACACAAATACGTATTATATGCAGACGATCATAAAACTCCAGAAGACCCATAATTGTCGTAAATGTTCCCATTATCATAATTGCTACATTTCATATGTTCATTATGGTAAGGGATGATGATGCCAAACTGACATTTTTTCCATTGGTTACAGCATACAGCGTACTTTGATCCTGGTAATCCCCACTCATGACAGTCCAGTCTCAATTACTCCGAGGGCAGGGAACTAATTTATTGAAAAGAAATATTCTTCCCATAGTGAAAAAAAAAGAAACAAATAATGCTCTTTTTCAAATGGCATAGGTTGTTTTATCACCTTCTAATTCTAAATGAAAACATACATCTACAAGCAATTATTGCTTAACATGTTTGCATGAGATCCCATTGCCCTTTTTTTAACAGAGGTGTAAACCAGTTTATTTTAAATATACAATCATCTAATAACATTGCCAAGAGAACCTTTAAGGCTTTAGATGCTTAAAATATGACAGTGCAAGTTTTAAGATGGTGCAAATTAAAGCAACTCTTTGGACTGTAAAAACATCATGTCTTACTGCCACCTCCAGAACTGGAACAAGCCCTTAAAAAAAAATCCTACCACCATTGCACTCACGTTGGTCAACTGTGAGGCTAAAGAGTGAGGCTGGAGATGTGCCAATTCATACAAGGCCTGGGTCTGCCAGATGAGTACCTGGCTAATGTGAAGAATGTGAAGTCCAGCTCTAACTTCATTCCACTTGCCTCACTAAGTATTGATACTAGTCCAGCAGGCGCAGCTCTAACTTCACTCCATATGCCTCATGGGTGTCTTTTCATTCTTTCATGGCGTCACTGGAAAGGCCAGCATTTGCTGCCCATCACTGATTGCCCTTGAACTGAATGGCTTGCTCAGTCATTTCAGAGGCCAGTTAAGAGTCAACCACATTGCTGTGGGTCTGGAGTCACATGTAGGCCAGACCAGGTAAGGATGGCAGATTTCCTTCCACAAAGGACATCAGTGAACCAGATAGGGTTTTGCAACAATCGGTGATAGCTGTCATGGTCAACATTATGAGACTAGCATTACATTCCAGATTTATTAAATTAATTTAAATTACACCAGCTGCTGTGGTGGAATTTAAACCAAAGTCCCCTGAGCATTAGCCTGTCTCTGGATTACTGACACTTTGCCACCATTTCCCATCATATGGAGTGCATGTGCCAATCTATAGTGAGGCCTGTTACTTCTAAACAAGTCAGTGTTGGGCCACGTTGAATGAGGTTGAAGCTGTGTCACCATATAGTGATGCACGTCTCTACTGAACAAGTATGAGTCCATAGTTTGGCCTGTTGCCAGACTAATACCAGTTCATAATGAAGCATTTAGTTCAAAGTCGATATTATGTTAATGCAAAGTGAATCCTGTCGTCCACAGTGAGATATGCCTCTGCTCCATTAAAATCAGTCCAAGGTGTTGGGAGATTCTGTGGGCCCAATTATCATTCCTTGCTGTCTATATTTTAATGACCATAAACAAAGTTAGTCACAATCTTTACTGAAGCTGTTTCTATGTCTCTCAATTGTTTTGTCTCTATTAGGATGAGCAAGGCTCATGAGAGACCATGTTGAAGTGCACCTTAGATGGCTATTGTCAGCCTAACGCGAGGTCAGTTGTTGCATATGTAGGTTTTTAAAATCTATGCTTAATATCAGCCAATCACTATTTTTTCTTTACCTGGTCTTTTATCTTCCTGAACTTGTCTATTGTCTGTTAGTTGAAGACCCTCATCTCTCCAAACATCTGCAGTAGGCCTTTGATTACAAAAGAACCTGTCCCTCGGATTTTAGATATACTGTGCTTTTTGCTTTCAAATGCACAACTTGCAGTGGGGTTTCTTATCCATAATGCTGCCTGTCTTTACTGGATTAATGCAAGCACTGACACAAGAATGGGCAAAATCTCTCAGGAGTTTAGAAGATTGAGAGATGATCTCATGGAATTATATGAGATTCTGAGAGGAGTTGACAGGGTACATACAACTGTTTCCCCGGCTGGAGAGCCTAGAACTAGGTGGAATAATCACAGTGTAAGGTGTCGACCATGTAAAACTGAGATGAGAAATTTCTTCACTCAAAGTTGTGAACCTTTGGAATTCTCTACCCCAAAAGGCTGTTGATACTAAGCCGTTGAGTATAAACCAAGCTCAGGTTGATAGATTGCTAGACTTTAAGGGAATCAAGAGAGATTGCGATTGGGTGGGAAAGTGGAGTTGAGGTCAAAGATCAGCCTTGATCTACTGAATGAAAGAGCAGGCTTGATGGGCCTGATGGCCGATTCCTTTTCATAGCTCTTACGTTTTTATGTAAACTGAATAAGTGACAATCTGCACCTAGACTTAAATCTGAACAAACCATAGTGAACTTGTGTCATTTGTAGTGCTACCTGTCTTCAGGTGCCACAATAAAGAGAATGCTGATCAGGAGCATTTCACTCACTTCAACCACTCATCTTCTCTAATCTTTTACTTTAGCAGTAATTCTCTGATGGGGTGAACAGCACTGAGTAGGTCCTGAACATCAAGGTAATCTATCCTCATCCACGGTGATGCGTCCTAAAATAATTGTTTCCCTAACCCAACATTAGTGAGGAATTATTGCCTTGACTCTGACTTGATTTTTTTGAACTTTTGCTCTGAAACATGCTCCAAAGCCTTATCCTCAAGCATTTTATCCAAAAACCATTGCTATTTTTAGTTTTAAATATTTATTAATGATTTTTTTAAGCAGTAGCTGACTTCTCATTTGCAGCCATCATGCTCATACTGTCTCTGAGGTTTAGCGTACAAACCTATGACCTGCCAGTAGGCAACCAGGCTCCTGGTACCCCATGGTTCATTGCATTTTATGATGCAAAAGAATGCCATTTTGCAGTACTGTAACTTTGGAAATGGCTTGGAACATAACAGCACAGATGAGAAGGCCAAACTTGCTGAGGTAATATTGTTTTAAAAACTGGAATAAAAATAGAGGTCATAAAGAATGAAATGGTCTTCAAGATTTTGAATGGATATGGTGAGATGAATAGTGACAAATTGCTTCCACTGCCTAATGACACAGTAACGAGAGGGTCGACATTTTCAGATAATCACAGAAAAAAATTAAAGGGGTGGTTAGAAAAGAAACGTCTTTGAACAGAGAGTGGTTAGAATGTGGAATTATCTGCCACATGCCATTGTTTGAGCAGACTCTATAAATTCTTTTAAAAGGAAATTAAATAGTTGCTTGAAAATGAAGCATTATAGTGTAGGACCAAGCTGGAGATTGGGGTTAGACTAAGTGGCTCATGTGGAGAAAATCACTGACGCAGGTTTAATAGTCTGACTGCCCTATTTCTGTGCTGTAATGTTCTAGAATTCTATATTTTGGAGGTGAGGACACAAAAGCTAAGACCATCTTAAGTCTTAATTCTTTATCCTTGAGGATTCTTTGAATAATAGTCTTACAAAATGTCACCGCTCACTGATGTGAAGCTAACAGGCCTATAATTCTTTGCATCATCTTTCTGGCCCTTTTTTTTTAAAAGTGGCAGCTGGCTACCAGATGTGTGAATAAATTTTCTTTTCCTAGTCCAAATGGCCTGAGTTTAAATACATTCAAAATGTAGTTTGGCCCACTTGCACTGGTCCCAACTGTATATTTCAATAAGGGCTGTTAGTGAACTTCTTAAGGGATTGAATACGACTGAAAGCTTTGAGGCAGGCATATCCAAGGCAAGATGTGATGGCTGGAATGGCTTTAATCCAGATAATTATACTAGGGTGGGATCTTGTCCAACAAAACCAGCCTTGGTTAAGTCAGAAGAGACAGGAGGCAAGTAGATTATACAGCTAGTCAGACTAGTGGTTGACTAGTGGTTGTCTCAATGATGTTTTTATTTACTCAGTTTACAAGTTGGTACAAACCTCATTCAAACAAACTTCATAATCATTACCAAGCAATGACTTCACAGGCAGCCTTACATACTTGTTATACAATATTTTAGAAAGTCTCATCTAACACAAGCTCAGACTGGTTTAACTGATCCAGGGCTCAGACATTGGATTTAATACTCTGCACTGATCCTCCAAACCCGTTGATTTTCCAGTTTCACCTGAATTTACATTTCATTAGTATTAGCTGTTTACAAGTTGGGGAAAGTACTGGTTAGTTAGGCACATTGTCCAGCTTCCAATAATAAGAGGTCCAATGTAATATGGGGACTATATCTTATGTACACCAGTCACAAAGAAGGGCAACACTTGCTGAACCAGTGTACCATTTCTGATGACAATGCTCTCTATTCTTGCGCCAGTTAGTAAAGATAAAATCTCCAATATTACACTCCTAATGCTGCATTGGCACAAGTGCACTTTCATCTGTCTGTCTGCCCAGGTGATGGTCTCACCTCAATTCCCAGGAACAGACCCATAATAGGATCAGGATGACTGCATCACTTAGGCATGAGACCTGACCTCAAGGTCTAGGCTGACATTCCAATGCCTCACTGAGGGAGCACTGCATCATCAGAGGTGATGACTTTTGTATGAGATTTTAAACTCTGCCCTCTTGGTGGATATAATATATCCTATAACAATATCCAAAGAAGAGCAGAGAAGTTCTCCTCAATGTCCTGTCCAATACTTATGCCTAAGCCAACACCGATAATAAGCAGACATTGCTGTTGATGGGGCCTCCCTGTGCACGGATTAATGGATGCGTTTCCTGCATTGCTACAGCAGCTACACTTCAAACTTCATTTGCTTTAAAGTGATTTGGGACACCCTGAAGCTCTGAAAGTCTTTCTACCTTTACTGGGGGTCCTAACCCATAAGGCAACCAGGATTCCACAAAGTGGAATCCCCGCCCCCTTTCCGATCCTCCTTTTTTTCCAATAATTTTTATAGATTTTTCTTTTCCCACCTATTTCCATTATTTTTAAATGTATTTCCATCCATTGTTTTATCTTTGACTTTTAGCCTATTTCGATCCCTTCCCCACACCCCACCCCCACTAGGGCTATCTGTACCTTTATTATCACATTCCTTAGGTAATATCACCACCTTCAACACCTCTTTGTCCTTTTGTCTATGACATCTTTTGGCTATGTCCACCTATCACTGGCCCTCTATCCAGCTCTACTTGTCCCGCACCCCCCCCACCCCCCCTTAAGCCAGCTTATATTTCACCTCTTTTCTATTTTTCCTTAGTTCTGTTGAAGAGTCATACGGACTCGAAATGTTAACTGTGTTCCTCTCCGCAGATGCTGTCAGACCTGCTGAGTTTTTCCAGGTATTTTTGTTTTTGTTTTGGATTTCCAGCGTCCACAGTTTTTTGCTTTCCACAAAGTGGAAATGGATTCTTCCTCCAAATTCATTATTGCACCCAGACCACCCTCCACACCACCTCCCCCCCCAGCAACACTTCAGCCCAAATCCTGCTCACACTGCACCACAAAGGGCTTGAATACAATCTACCGAGACTAGCCATTAGAAAGAAGAGATTGACATTCCTTTTTTTGGGTTGATGCCAGGAAATTCCAGTTTAACTCTTGAATGCAAAACTCTGGTTTTCAACCTGATTGAATTGACTTTGTAAAGTGATATCTTAACACATATGTTAATTGACCGTTAAATACTCCATAAGAAGGTGGGAGATTAAAATAAATTCTGGTCAATTTATATGGCTAGCTCCAGCTTCTAGGTCAATATGGTGCACCCTCATAGGTCATCAGACTATTTTTATGTCTCCCTTCTCTTAGATTTAATTCGGTATCCATCAGCTTCTTCAGGCCCAATGTCTAAAACACTGAGGAATTCTGACTCATCCCCAGAGAGAGAGAGAAATAGACAGCAACAGCCACGGAGACGAGTCTCATCACCCCTGCTTCAGTCGAATTCAATTTCAGATCCATAAATAAAAGAATAATGAGAAAAAAAATGGATGATTTAGCATTTATAGTGCAGAGTTTTGCATGATGGGACTGCATATCAAGAATTTAAACATGGAGGTCAACACACTTGACGAGAATGCTTATTAAAAATTTCGGCATGGCATGCAGTTGGTATGATTTTCCATTCACTTAAATGAACAGAGAGAAATATCTGTGTGATGCACTGACATCTGGGCCTGAATTCCTGATATCTTTTTTATTATTTGCTCATGGGATGTGGCCGTCACTGACCAGGCCAGCATTTATTACCCATCCCTAGTTGCCCTAGTTCAGAGAGCATTTAAGAGTCAACCACACTGCTGTGTGGGTCTGGAGTCACGTGTAGGCCAGACCAGGTAAGGATGGACGAAAGAACATTAATGAATCAGATGGGCTTTTACAAAAAAATGACAGTTGTTTCATGGTCATCATTAGACTTTTAATTCTTGATTTTTACTGAACCTTTTGTGGGATTTGAACCCAGGTCCCCAGAACATTACTCTGAGGCTCTGAATTACTAGCTCAGTGACAATACCACTACAGCATCAGCTTCCCTTATGCTCCTATGAAAGAAGTTCTGGAAGAGGTCTTTTGGCACGACGAGTAGTGTCCCTGCCTCAAAGGCAGAAGCTTTGGCTTCAAATCCCACTCCAGGAATTGATGAACTAGGAATGTGTATTTGCAATGTGGCCAAACAGATTGAATTTCAACTTATAAATCCTTCCAACATACGCCAATGGCAGGCGGTAAGAGCAGGAGAGATTCCTGGTCAGCCATGTGATGGAAAGATCTTGGGGCCTCTACCATCATTGTCCATAGCTCCAGGCTACAACACACATGTAAAAACACATGTTACCTCAGCAATTTGGGCTCTGTGGAGGGCTGGATGGATCAGTTGGCTGGACAGCTGGTATAGATCAGATTGATGCCGGCAGCATGGGGTTTGATCCCGTTTCTGGCTGGGGTAGATTCAGGACCTGCTTCCTTGTCCTATCAATGGTGGAGGCCGTGGCATTGTGGGTCAGACCTGCCTTTGGGCAAAGAGCTCGAGAAGCTCTACAGTAGGAAGGATTAACAGCTTTATCCTCAGATGGGGATGTCTGAGCAGTCTATTATTGCTGGCTAATTGATTTTACCCACCAATCCCAAATACAAGCTCAAACTCATAGCTACCTGCCCACTATACTAATTCCTCTGAATCTTTTGATGACAATAATGTTAAGGAACAAAAATCAAAACCAAAAAACAGCTAGAATGGAAGCATTCAATGCATCTACATTACCATTAAGACCATCAAATTCAGCCTGAAGCCAGTCAAATCAACAAGCTGCAGACTACATACTCTTTCACTTTTTTTTATGGACTCTAACCTGGGTAACCTATCCTTCCCCACACTGTAATCTGTATTTGTGTATGTATGAACATCGAGTGCCTGTGCCTATGTGTGTGTATGCAAAAGCCAATGCATGTTTTATTATTTTGCTTAGATCGATTTAAGTATAATAAATCTCTTTCTTTGTTAAACTCAAGAAAACCTGTCCTATTGGTTCTTTTATGATCACAGAGCATAAGCAGTTAAGTACTCAATGAGCAATGAGTAACATATTGAAACAAAAAAAAAGCCTGTTGTGGTCAGACAAGAAGCAGGCAAAGAGGGGAGCTATTTGACCCTTCCTCACCTGGTTGTGCAGTGTACATCATGTCACAAGTCCTTGCTCCAAAAACATGTCAATTTTAAAATTCTTACTCTTGTGTTGGAATCTCTCCATGTCCTCAATGCCCCCCTCCCCACCCCCCACCGCTCCAGTGCTACAACTCTCTGAAGTCCTTCAACTCTGGCCTCCTGGGCATTTTCCCATTTTCTTCGTTCCAGCATTGGAAGCCACGCTTTACACCATCTGGACCCTAAGGGTTAAAATTGACCCCACAAACCTTCTCCCCTTCACTTCTCTCTCCTTCTGTAAGATCTTAAATCTGCCTCTTTGACAGAACCTTCGGTCAGATGTCACATTGGGCAGAATTGTCCCAAATTTGCACTGATTGCGGGAGCGGGCAGGGAAAACGATGTTTTACACGTTGGCTGCAATGGCGGCTTCTCACGCCATATCGGCCCAAAACCGCCGCATGAATATGCATTCCCGGAAAACACGCTGTTTCGACGGTGGGCAGGCTCTCATTCGCTCACTACGTCCACTCGCCTGTTTCCTCATGTCGGGTGCCACATTTAAAGTGCAGCCGTATGCACACCTCTCAGTGCTTCCAGCCCAGGACTGTTGCATGAAAGACGGGATGGCCCTGACAGGCAAAAAGCCTGTAGCGCCCCAGTTTAGTGATGCGTTCCTCAAGCACCTTTTGGGCACTGTGGAGTCCCGCTGTGATGTCCTCTACTCCCACTCTGGCCACAGGACGGGCAGCGGCATCACCAATCCAGCATGGGGGTTGGTGGCAGCAGTGGTTAGTGCCAATGCCCTGCAAAAGAGGATAGCCTCCCAATGCTGCCAGAGAATGAATGGCCTCATCCGTTCAGACAGGGCAAGTCACTCTTCTCATCATTCTCAACTCACAGACTCACAAAGCCATCGCACACCCACAGGGATCTCACATTTCAGGGGACCACAGCACTGACTCTCACACATTCCCTCACATCTCCATCAGGCTCATACCCTCTGGAGCTCGCATCCTCATCCCATCCATGGTTCCGCTCCACCGCACAAACATTCCACGGTGTGCCATGTGTCCTGCTCACGCTCTCTCCATCTGTTTTCATGCAGGAGAAGCTGACTCACAGCAGCAGGGAGAGGTCCCAGACCAGGGGGTGGAGTGTGTCATCGTGTTGACTAGTGTGGACATGAACCGTGCCTAAGGTGATGATCAGGTCAGCGGCGAAAAACCCAAGTGAGGATTCTGCACAACATCATTCTTCCCTCAATGCAAATGTGAGTGCTCTCTCTCCTGCTTTTGACTCTGCTGCCATTATCTCTACCTTGGTTCACAGGGAGATCTGACAAGCAACCGACACCCTCAGTCAGTCAGTCCCTCAGCTCATCTCCAGCCAAGAGGACACCTCCTCTATTGAAGAGCTGGAAATAAGCAGCCTGGAAGACCCATCGCAGCTCTTACCCATACCCTCCAACAGCGCAGAGACACACACCTCAATGGGACCTAGATCTAGAGCATGTGTGGGAGGAAGGAGGATCCCAGTAGGTCAGGGGCAGGACCTGGTGGTCACCGCACAGACATGTATCCGCAGCAGAGGAGGCAGGTTCAGCCGAGCTCCTCGGCACTCGGAGGACTGTGAGGTCCGAGTCAGATGATGACCTCTGGATTTTCTTTTATTCATTCACAGGTTGTGAGCTTCACTGGCTGGGCCAACGTTTATTGCCCATCCCTAGTTGCCCTTGAGAAGGTGGTGGTGAGCTGCTTTCTTGAATCGCTGCAGTCCACGTGGTGTAGGTACATCCACAGTGCTGTTAGGAAGGGAGTTCCTGGATTTTGACCCAACGACAGCGAAGGAACGGCGATATATTTCCAAGTCAGGATGGTGAGTGACTTGGAGAGGACCTTCACAGTGGTGCTGTTCCCATCTATCTGCTGCCCTTGTCCTTCTAGGTGGCAGTGGTTGTGGGTTTGGAAGGTGCTGTCTAAGAGGCCTTGGTGAATTTGACCTAGCTCATCATGGAGAATCAGGAGAAGGCATGGGAACATCACAGAGACCTGTTGGAACCCCTCAACAGAGTGGCTCATGAGTTGGAGGAGTGTGCCCACCTACTCTCTGATGAAGTGGTGTCCACATGTGTGCGAATGGAGGTCTCCATGGGGAGGATGGTGGAGATGTGTGCAGACCTGCAGTCCATCATGGGAGCCATGGTTGAGTTCCTGGGGTGGCAATGCTAGAAAAAACAGGGCACCTCAACATCCCTCCAGGCGCTCCTTTCCCTTAAGGAGTCTGGCTGGGGCCCCCAGGCTCCTGATGGGAGGGGGAGCAAGGAGCAACAGCTGGACACCCCTGGGTCACCCACTCAGGAATCTCAGAGGCTGTGCTCTCCCCTTTGCATGTGAGCCCCTCAACCTCGTCCTCTGTCTCCGCAGAGGGAGCAGCTGGCCAATGAGTGATTCTGGAGGGAGAAGTGTGTATGTGGCAGGGCCTTTCGGAGCCTGGTGCAAGCCTCTCCCACGCACACAGATCCTTCCCATATCACACTCATCTCAGTGTCCTGAGCATTTTCAATGCTGCCTGCTGGGATTCACTTTCAATTGTCCAACTGAGCTGACCTGCATCTTCGCCCACCCACTGATCACACTCCCATGCAGCACCTGATCTTGCCCACATTGAATCTCATTTCACTTTTGATTTAGACAGCATGGTTTGGATTTGATTTTCCATTTGCTCCCCCATCTTTCCCCCTCTCCCAGTCACCCATTTCCTTTCCCCCATCACTGTTGACCCCCCCACCCCTTGCATCACTTTCCACCTCCCTTCCGTAACCTACCAGCCACAACCAATTTCCTTCGGGAATGTCCAGGTGAACGCGCCCAATCCCTTCCTTCCTGAAAACCCCACCCCCATCCACATTAACCTCCCCAACCACCTCCTTCCCACCACCAGGTTCCGTGTCTGCCTCCGTGTCTACCCTCACCGTCTACACTGCCATCGAATCCTCACCCTCCCACCCTACCGCCTCACTCTGCCCTCGGTCGTTCTCATCATTCCCTCATTCCATGCCCACCCTCAGTTCACTCCCCAATAGGCAGTCATGGACTCTTCAGAACCCTTGCTTGCATGTTCACCTGGATATCCCCCCCTCCACTCCCTTCCCCACTTGGAGCCCCTTCCATCCCTTGACCCCCATCCCGGACACCGACCCCCACCCCCCCCCTCCCTCACTTAGTCCTCCCCAACCCACCCAGTCTCCCTCCCTGCCTGCTTCCACCTTCCTGACTCCTTCTGGCACCCTTACTTCTTCCACCACCCTCAGTCCTTCTCCCCTCCCAACTCTTTGCTCCAGACTTACTTCTTCCTCCAGCCTTACTCCTTCCTGACTCCTCCAGACACCTTCCTTCAGCCTCACTTCTTCCTCCTGCCTTACTCCTTCCCCTTTCCCAACTCCTTCCTCCACACTTATTTCTTCCCATCCCCGAACTCCTTACCCTCTCTGCACTCCTTCCTTCCCTCTGAACTCCTTCCCTTATACCTTCCACCTCCCTCACACCTTCCTCGCCAGTTGCCGTCATCTCCCCTGTTACTCCCTCCTCCTCCCATACTCCCCTCCCCACAACCTCTCCCCCTCTCCACTGAAACCTTCAGTCCCCCCTCCCAACTTCACCCCACCACCCCCTGCACCCCCCTCACCACCACCCCCCACCTTCCTCTCCCAGTCAATTCTAGACCTTCTTCTCCCACACCCGCGGTACAACTTCCCCTTCCAAACAGAGCTGGACCTTCCTCTCCACCCGGTCGACCATCACCTGTGTGGGCAGACCCTCAACGATGACTTTCCAACTTCTGTGGGCTGTTTCTCAGCAGAGCCAAATCCATGGGATTTGTCCAGCGTGCTGTTGCTGTTGGGCACCAGCATCTTCTGCTCCTCGGATGTCCGCAATGTGAGCAAGGCCCTGGTGGTAAGTCCCGACTTCTGCATGTCACACTTGTCAAGACATGTGCAATCACTCCGATGTGCGTGGACGATCCAGCAGGGGGGGATGATTCCGGCAGGCTGGCCTTATAACGATATGTTAGACATATTACAATGAGATTCCTGACATCCAATGGTGGGAAAAGCAGGCCACCATCGACGGGCTGAGCAGACAATCGTGAACTAAAACCGATTCCTGGCCTTCTTGCCATATTGTCCGCCCACGCCGCCGAGTACACCCAACGCCAGCAGGCACGGAAAATTCCGCCAATTGTCTCCTTCTTTGGCCCGGTGCCAATTTTTTGTATGCTAATGCCCATTGTCACCCAATGCAATGTTTCCCTACTCATTTGAATATGAGTTGTTGTTGTTACACTGGTCAACAGGAGTGCAGTTTCAGTGCAAACTCAGAACTGTGTCCATCACTGACAAAAACATAGGCTGGGTTGTTTGAGATTTCAAGTGCATTTTCAGAAATACTGCTAAGCCTGCTGAACAGAATTAAAACTAACAGGCAAAATTGGGGCAATTGAGAAGTGTTTAAGAATCCAAATAAACAGGCAAGCAACAGTTCTTGTATTTTTAATTTTATTTCTTGACCAGTACCTTTCTTAACCTGGGAAAATATTCAGTAAAACTATAATTAGAAACAATGGTTGCATGAATCATAGGTTCCAGCACATTGAGCCTTTGTCGACTCTCTACAAAAACACGTTAGCGAGTCCCTCCCACTCCTCTGCTCTCTCTCCATAGCCATGCAATTATTTTTCCTTTCACGTACTTATCTAATTCCCTTTCGAAAGCCACAATTGAATCTATCTCCACCGCTCCCTCAAGCGGTGCATTTGGCCACTCAGTGGGTAAAGAAGCTTTTCCTCATGTTGTCTTTCCTTTTGCCAATCATCTTAGGTCAACTTCCTTTGGCCCTCAATCCTTCCGCCAATAGAAACTCTTTCTCTCTATTTACTCTGCCTAGACTCCTCATGATGTTGAACACCTCAAACAAATTTCCTCTCAACCTTCTCGGCTCTCGGGAAACAACCCCAACTTCTCTTGCCAATCTATCTTCAACCCTAGAACTATTCTAGTAAATTCTCTTCGGCACCCTCTCGAAGACCTTCACATCCTTCCTGTGGTGCCCAGACAAGGACAAAATACTCTAGTTATGTTCTTAAAATCATTTCTCAACCATCCATGTTATAATCAAGGGTTTAATTTCAAGTACAGCATGTGCTGGTCTAGTTTTACTTTGGTTCTACAACGTATTGAGTAACTTTCTTCGTAAACTGTTTCATCTTAAAACTTTATGGGGTTATATTCATGAAACGCCATGTCTTCAGAACATTTCTAAGATTGCTTGTTTACTCAGCATCTTCATTAAAATAGGGAATGGAGTAAATTCATACAAATATGTTTATAGAATATGTTCCAAAAATTAACATTTCTAACTAATTTGTACAGCTATTATATTTCTTTCAAGTTTATAATCACAAGCTAAGTATGATCTATGTAATTATTTTACAGTAATTATACGTATTGTTTATAAAAGGCTTAAATATTATAACATGTCCAAGAAAAATATTATGGTATTGTCGATCTCCATTATCATTGCTTACAGTGAACTGGAAGACACACTTGTGGCTATTTTAACTCCCTTCACCCAGTGGTTGCAGTTTAACTTGCTGGACAGTTTTCACTTTGCCACCATTTCAACTCTGGCTTTCCTCTGGGTGACCCAGGTGGCTGTCTGGATCAGGTGAAAGCCTTCCTAATCTATGCAATTTAGAGTGCTAAATGTACAAAGGGCCCCACAGCAACTTATGATGCCCTACGAATAGAGCATGTACTGTGGACACGCTGCTGGCAATCATGGTAAAGTTGCCGCCAAAAAGTAAATAGCTATGTAGGCTCATAGGAAAAGCAGGAATTCTCCTCATGCTTCTACAAGAATATTGTGGGCCACTGTCACCCCAGACTGTCCGCACCTGAGATTGCCCCTACCCACTGTACCCACTTCTCCACCAGGCTAGTTGCCTAAGGGCTGCAAAATATTGCACTGGTCCAGAGAGGAAAAGACAAGATGAACCATTAGTAGTTAAAATGGTTCCTTTTTTTTTAACTTGTTGCTTTTATTTGTGGTTTCCTTTAATTGATACCCAATAATCTTTCCTTCCCTTGCGACTTTCCTGCTAGGAGCACCTGGTGGTTGGTCTCACTAAAATTGTGTGTTTTTTTTCTGCCTCCTTCCAGAGTCCCGGCCCCATCTTTGGATACATCTGTCAGGTCTCTATGCTTTAAAAATAGGAAAAACCACAGATGACCTCATTACAGCCCTGGTTCAAATTTGGACAAAAGAGCTGAACTCCTGAGATGAGGTGAGAGTGAATGCCCTCGATATCAAGGCAGCATTTGACCAAGTGTGGCATCAAGGAGCCCTAGCAAAACTGGAATCAATAGGAGTCAGGGGAAAAACTCACTGCTGTTTAGAGTCACACCTAGCACAAAGGAAGATGGTTCTGGTTGTTGGATGTCAATCATTGCAGCTCCAGAACATCACTGCAGGAGTTCCTCAGGGTAGTGTCCTAGGCCCAACCGTCTTCAGCTGCTTCGTCAATGACCTTCCTTCCATTATAAAGTCAGGAGTGGGGATGTTTGCTGATGATTGCACAATGTTCAGCATCATTTGTGACTCCTCAGATACTGAAGCACCCACGTCCAAAGGCAGCAAGACCTGGACAATATCCAGGCTTGGGCTGACAAGTGGCAAATAACATTAGTGCCACACAAGTGCCAGGAAATGACCATCTCCAACAAGAGAGAATCTGACCATCACCCCTTGATCTTCAATGCTGAATCCCCCACTATCAACATCCTGGGGGTTATCATTGATCAGAAACTGAACTGGACTAGTCATATAAGTGCTGTGGCTACAAGAGCAGGTCAGAGGCTAGGAACCCTATGGTGAGTAACTCAGCTCCTGACTCCCCAAAGTCTATCCACTCAACACTCAAGAAGCTACACATCATCCAATACAAACCCGCTTGATTGGCACCATATCCACAAACATTCAATCCCGCCATCTCTGATGAACAGTGGCAGCAGTGTGTACCACCTACAAGATGCACTGCAGGAACTCACCAAGGCTCCTTCAACAGCACCTTACAAACCCATGACCACTACCATCTAGAAGGACAAGGGCAGCAGATTGATGGGAACACCACCACCTGCAAGTTCCCCTCCCAGTCACTTACCATCCTGACTTGAAATATATCACTGTTCCTTCACTGTTGCTGGCTCAAAATCCTGGAACTCCCTCCCTAACAGCACTGTGGGTGTACCTACATCACAGGGACTGCAGTGGTTCAAGAAGGCAGCTCACTACCACCTCCTCTAGGGCAATTAGGGATGGGTGATAAATGCTGGCCCAGTCAGCGAAGCCCACATCCCATAAATTAATATAAAAAACTCTTCATTATGGGCACCTGGCAATCAGCTCACATTGAGCCAAAGATGTTCCTGCTGATTTGCTGTGTCCCAAACTTGCTGCTCCATTCTTTAAACCACCTTGGCATTTAACAGCTGTAGTCCTGATTTCCAAGCCCCTCCAATGCACTACTCACCTGCAACATGGGAGTTGCACTGCTGAAGCGCCAATGGATATTTAAATGAGAAAACCTTGCAGATGATGGTGGGGAGGATTAATGGTGGGGAGGGAGAGAATGTTAGGCTTCCAATGGGCATCAATAGTTGGTGACCTTTGGGGTCAGTTTGCTTTTCCAAGTAATTAATTTCTACCAGTATACATAAACAAGGAAAACTTGTTGATAGGAAGATATATGAAACTGTTACAATCTTTCCAACAAGAACACATTTAAAATGAAAAGTTTTAAACAAATGATTTTACAAATTTTAAAATGTTTTGGACCAAGAGCCTATTTGTTAAAACTTCACCACCCTGGACAGAACTGACATCCATCATTGTTGAAAGTTTAATAAAGTTTGCTCTAATTTATTATTGCCACCAACCTTCAACATAAATTGATAACAGAGGGGATTTGACAGATTATAGTGGACCCTATTTCCCCTTTCCTGTTTTGGCGAATCTTAACCAGTGCTTAAATAAAGCCAAGCATTATGTTTCACATTAAGATGTATAATTTTTGATCAATATTTATTGACTGTTGCTCAAAAAATACAATGTAATTAGATTCTAAAACTATATTTTACAGTGACATCATTGCTTTTGGCAGAGATGAAATGGAATAAACGATATAATATTACTTGCAGGGGAAACATTGCCCCAGAAGAGGCATTCATGGATAATCATGTAGATAAATGTTTATTCGGACAAATGTATAATGTAAGAAAAACATTGAAAAGCAATCAATAATAAGTGCTTTAAAGCTGGAGAAATCATAAAAATAAATCAATGTTATACAATGCAGGAGAGCACTGGCTCCCAACAGAATTTATCCAAAAATAAAGAAAAGGCATTCAGTCAACATGTCCTCCATGACTGAACTCTTCCAGCCTGAGCTGGTCTTGTTCAAAGTAAAGCTGTGATACTGCCCAAGAGACACGTTAGCCTGCGCAGTGTAAACATTTGTAAACATTCACTTAATCATTAGACTATAACTACGAGATAAACACTTTCACTGTCTCATTCCTTTCACAGTCTAACTGAGGTTTGGAAATTGTAAAGGCCTTGGCACGTTATAAACAGTACATCTGTGTTTGTTGAGGGGTTGAGGTGACGCTATGAGCTGCTTGATTGGGAGAAGGTGGGGGAGGGTTGTACTTTCTGCCTGTTCCAACTTTGGTGTGGTTTGCATAGAATGAAGTTTACTCTTTAAGCAGTAAATTATGTTTCACAAGTTAGTGGGAGAGCAACACTTTCCATTAGGGAAAACTTCTAAAAATGCACTATTAAAATATCTAATTAACTCGGAGAAAGATTAGGGGTCTAGTTTCCTCCTTTTCTGAATAAAGTGTATATGATGGTCCTTACTTGTGACATTTTTTGCAGAACAATTCATTGTATCATAGAATGATACAGCACTGAAGGAGACCATTCAGCCCATTATGCAAGTGCTTAGCTCTTTGAAAGAAATATCCAATTGAAATAAAGCATGCATATGATTTAACTGCCAGTGGCTTGGAGTAATGTAAATTAACAAGGAAAAAAGTAATGCTAAGCCATGCACCTGCCTGCTCCCCCATGCCCCATCATACCTCTTATGTCAAGCTATGCCCCTCCACCCACCACCATGGCCCCTCATGCCCCCTATGCCAAGCTCTGGCACTTCCATGACCATTGATCTACTATACACTCTATAGAGCCAATAACTCTATAGTGACAGTAAGATGTATAATAAAAGCTTTAAAAACCCAGGAATTTATTTATTACTTTGCACTATGTTTTTTTAAAAAGTCAGTTTTCTGCAGGGCAATAAAAGTGTCAATCATCTGGACACTTTAAAATATCAATAACAGAATCCAAAGCCCCTAAAAAGGTTCAACATTGTGTAAGCAAATGTTGTGAAATTGACAGGGCCAGAGCTGTCTATCAAATAATGTGTTCTCTGGGGCTCAGGTGTTGCAGCAAGAGTAATGGATTTCTGGACTCTCAGCCAAGTCTCATTATGTATCTCTGTGGCTGCCTCCCACCTGCTCATTGGGTCAGCTGGCCTGACTCCAATCTGAACCCGCCCCATGGCAATGGAAGTGCCTTTTGGGGCACTTTTTTCCGTGGAGGGCAGGCCAAGCCTGGAATTTTCCCAGTTCCCGTTACCCACCTTGATGAAAACCCAGACCCGTGGTGTCAGGTTTCAAAGAAGTACCACAACTAGAAAAGGGCCACCAATGTATGGCAAGAGTATTGCATGGCTTTAGTTTGGAAATCATGACATATATGGGTAACAAGTTTAAAATTGAGAATTATTTTGCATATGTGCAAGAAAAACTGCATTCATTCAGAGAAGTTAAAAAGAAATTCATGTGCTTTCCAGGACAATTTGAAATACAAGTTACACATCAGGATGGCAAAGAGGATTAACTCAAATCTATGGCTGTTCTGACACATGTCAGCATGAACGTCTGGAAATCCAGGCAGAACCCAGACATGAAGGAGTATTGGCTTGTAAATTAAGAAATATCAGTAAGTGCTAATTATCAGGACATTTTCTTGGCTATGCAATCATGGAGTTCAGAGTCGATTTTGAGGATTCCAAAGACTAAACATACAGGACTATATACAACTGGCTGCCATCTCTAGTGTGTCTTTCCTGGTGTTGGAACAAGCCGTATCCAGGGATGGGGATGAAAGAGGGAGGGTGTTCGCTGATAGATACAATTCCGTAAATACGATTAAGTGAGGCTGTTGCTTTACTATCCTGTGGGAAGGCTCTGTCAATTAAGACACAAGTCCCTTTCACGGGATTGCTTGAGTCTTGTCTGAATCTGATGATGCTGAGGACATGGGTGATAGGGTGATGTCTACAATTTTGTAGAAGTTGCTTAATATGGAATGAGTTGCTAAGCTACTCCAAATACCATCACAATCCAATGACATATTGTGAGACTGGAGTCATGTGGTGGCCGGACTGGGCAGGAGTAGCAGGTTCCTTTCCCTTAGGACATTAGTGAGCCAGTTGAGCTTTTACAATAATCTAGAACTTTAATGGTCATTTTCCTGGTGCTAGATCATAAATTACCTGATTTATTGAATTCAATTTCACAACTTGTCATAGTAGGATTTGAACTCATGATCTCTGAGTTGCTAGTCCAGTGTCATAACCATATATTTCTGAGCTGGGTGAGCTAACAGCAAGTTCACTCTATTTCTGTCAATATTCTTTAACCCCAACATTGCTACGTCTGCAGTCCCACTCATTTCATGAATTATCCTCTGAAATTTTGGGGCTGGAGGAAATTTACATGGTCGTATTTGCCCTACCTGAATTTACACAGCTCGGGGGGGGGGGGGGGGGGGGGGGGGGGGGGGGGGGTGGGGGGGGTGGAGGGGAGTAGAGTTTCCATTTTGGGTGCGATCGGGAATTTGCATCTGACATCCATTTGAAATTTAAGTTCGTAAAGTTAGGTTTTGGGTTTGTGCTAAAATATGTTTGCATACATAAAATCTTCCATGAACCAGCAAAATCAAACAGTGCAATAGATCATAATAATCATTTTTTCTTTTGTTTCTCCTTCCATTAAAGAGTGTTCCGAGATGTGTGAAGAGTGATAACCTGGTGCAGCTGAAAATGAATGGGTTGATCAACCAAAAATAAGCATTTTCAATAGGTTGCCCCAGTTCTCCACCTCTGAGTAACCTGATTTAAAATCACTGAAAATAATGTTGACCAGGAGGGGTGTGTCCAGTTTTGTGGGTGGGACTTGATCCGTGCGAATTGCTTATTGAACCAACGTAAGAGCTTGCAGAAAACACAAGCATAAGTGGTTTTGGGCTTACCTCGTCACATTTTAAATTCCCCGATCTCTCAGCGCTAATGCGGCCGAGTACAGCTGGCGGTATAACTACTGGGGACAAGCAGGAACTTGAGCCCATTATACTTAAAGGCCAAACTTGCACACAGCAAGGAAAGTAATACAAATGGATTAATCCATCAGCTGGCTTCAACCGCACACAAGGTGAAAAAGTTGACTAAGGAGTGAGTTTCTTTTTATTCATTCAGGGGATGTGGGTGTCATTAGAAAGGTTGATATTTATTGCCCATCCCTAATTGCCCTTGGGAACGTGGTGGTGGACTGCCTTCTTGAATACAGAGGGCAGTTAAAAGTCAATTCCAATCTTGTGGTCCTGGGTTACATTAAGACCAGGTCAGGTAAGGACAGAAGATTTCCTTCCTTAAAGAACACTAGTGATCCAGATGGGTTTAAATGACAAAACATTAGTTTCACACTCACCCTTTCACCAAATGAAATTTTTACTCTGCAGCATTTTCAAAAGCAGATTAGATCAAGCCAAAACTAATCATGGAAAGCAACTAAGATACTTGCTGACTGCCCCATGCATCGTTAGTTCTTAACCTTTGTTCAGTGATGATCATGGTTCCCAGCACATGCATCCTTGTATCTGATCAATGCTGGGATACAGTGGTTGTGCAGAGATATCATCAACCATTGCTCTCAAGAGCCAGGTCTATCTTCCCTTTACCTTCAAAGGGTTGTGCCATGTTTGATTGCCTTAGCGTGGAAGCATCGTGTGTACTTCCTTGGAAACGTGTACTGACATGCATTAAGTTCTGGCAGTGGTTGCATTCCACTGGTGTGCTGATGCAATGCAATCCTCTCTAGGTTTATCACAAGATTATTGGTAAGCGATCAAAATGTGCCACAATGACGCATCTTAATGGGGGAGCAAACAATGAGGTAAAACTGCAGCGATCTCCCCTGCTGCTGGTGGCAGCTCCTGCTGAAGTGTATGTAGGTGGCTGCAATTTATTATCTTAAGCATGCAAATTATAAATATTTCCTTAAAATACTTGGTACTAGATTAAGTCCGTAATTAAGAAACAAGTTACATTCAGACTGGAGATGTCCATCAATCTGCAAGATAAGGTTTGTCAGTTAGTGAACTGTTGAATACTGCTATGTGTCACATTGATTTCAGCCATGATTAATTTTGTTATTCCCCCTTTCCCAATTAATGTTAAATTATTAAGAACTGTTATAGCATACAGTGCATGTATGGCAAAACAATACTTTGGTTTCTACCTAAATGCAGCAATGGAGGGTGTGGTGATTCAGTCCTATGTTGTTTGCTAAGGGGCCAGGAGCATAACAATTAACTTTGCTGCCTGTGATGAATGCATCTGTTGATTGGGCATGCAGGCTAAGGGAGAAAATGGCACACCCAAAGTCACAACCTCTCTGCTGAGCCTAAATCTGCACATGTATTATTCTCCCATGTTTAGTAGTGGTAGATCTGCTGCATTCAGATTCTTCAGGGGAGGTGGGGGAGGGGGCGCGGGGGAGTGGTTAGCTTGAATGACCAATGTGGATCAGATTGATACCAACAGCATGAAGTTCAACCCCCATTCTGGCTGGAATGGATTCAGGACATGCTCCCTTGCCCTACTTGTGGTGGTGAGTGTGGTGCTGTGGGTTGGACCTGTCTTCGGGCAGCTAACTGAAGAAGATCTGCTGCCTGTGGTAGATTGTCCTGTGACAGGCATGCCCTCTATGCCCTTCCAGTCCCAGACTCCACGGTCAACATTGCTGCACTATGAGGCAATTAACTATGGCTGCTGCATCCATTTTGTGTCATTGGAAATTCAGCAACCAGGTTCACTTTTGTCGCTGCTGTGCTGAAACTTGCAAATCTTGCTCTTCCTTCATACAACTAACGCACAGGTCTGAATGCCACAAAGGAAATATGTTTTAGCCTTTATTCCACCATAAAAAGGTCTTCTCTAATATGACCTGTAGAAAGGATATTTGTGAAGTAACCTCTGTAAACACATTTTTGCAGAGGAGTAGCACTGAGTAGAGTGTTAACAATGTAGGAAGGTTCATTATGTTGTTTTAACCTCAATCTCCTGTTTATTCACAACTATTGCTGGTGATACGGACTCTGAGGGTGGAATCGTCCCAGATTTATACAATGTGTAGTGGTGGGCAGGAAAAAGGACATTTTACCCGCTGGCCACAATGGAGGGTTTTCAAGCCACTTTGTCCTGTCGCAGTAATATTGCATTCCCAGGAAACATTCCGGGTTGCTGGAGGGGCAGCCTCTGAATCGTCTGCCCCGCCATCATCTCAAGCCTCCAGTAATCTGGGCGCCATATTTAATGGGCACCCCTGCACGGAGCTAGCTCTTTCTAAGGCAGTGGAAGCTGCTGCAAAGTCATGGCTGCCAAAGGGGGGAAACATGCTGCCCTCAAATTTAGTGACGCCTCCCCCGAGTGCCTACTGGACACAGTGGATGCCCGCCGTGAAGTCCTTTACCCCCTGTTCTGGGGGAAGGCCAGTAAGCAAAGTCACCAATCCAGCATGGGAGGCAGTGGCAGCTGTGGTCAGCATCTAAGCCCTGCAAAAGAGGACAGCCACCCAGTGCCGAAAAAGGATGAATGATCTCCTCAGTTCCAGCAGGGCAAGTGACTCTCCTCATCACTCTCAACTCACACACACACACACACAAACCCAACACACACCCACAGGGATCTCACTCACTGCCAGTTCATGGGGCATTACCATTCACTCTCTCACACACACCTTCATCTGCCCTGTGGATTGTGTCCTCATCCTGTCCATGGCACCACTCACCAGCCACACATGCCAGACATCCTTCTCATCTGGAAAAACTCAGCAGGTCTGGCAGCATCGGCGGAGAAGAAAAGAGTTGACGTTTCGAGTCCTCACGAAACGTCAACTCTTTTCTTCTCCGCCGATGCTGCCAGACCTGCTGAGTTTTTCCAGGTAATTCTGTTTTTGTTTTGGATTTCCAGCATCCGCAGTTTTTTTGTTTTTATCCTTCTCATCTGGCCTGCTTACACTCTTTCCATCTGTATTTATGCAGGACAAGCTGGCGCACAACAGAAGGGAGAGATCGCAGACCAGTGGGGGGAATTCCCGACATCGACATCCTCACAGACATTGAAAATAGAGCCATCCAGTTGGCCAGCGACAATCTGGACCATTCCTGTGCTGAGGGTGAAGTCGGTGGTGCTCAACCAAGTGAGGATCCAGCAGTGCAACATTTATCAGGCAACCATACGGTGAGTGAGTAACCCTGTTTCGCAGTCCCCTGCCATGCACTAATTATCTCTCCTTGTTTTCACAGGCACATCTGGGAAGCAGTCGCGAGGGTCCACGACCCAGGTCCTCAGCCCAAGCCCCAAAGACACCTCAGAAGAATCTGATGACACCCTAATTGAAGGCCTGTCACAGCGCTCACCCACACCCTCCACCAGCACAGAGACACACACCTCGGTGGGACCTCATTCTAGAGTAGCTTTGGTCACAATCCGGTGAGCAAATTGCACTGTCTGATCCACAGCAAGCGGCGGCAGGGACCTCGCAGGTTTCCGGCACTCGGCAGACTGTTGGAGGCCTGGAATCTGCTGAGTCCGAGTCAGATGAGGAGCCTCTGGACTTGGTCATGTCACAGTTACTGGAGCTGCAAAGGCAAGCAAGGGAAAATCAGGAAGGGATGTCCATTGCACTCCTCAGATTGCCAGACACAATGGAAGAGTCTGTCCATCTTCAATCTGAGGTGATAGTGCTAGCATGCCAAGGCACCAATGTCAACACTGGTAGGATGGCAGCCGCCATGGAGACCTTGGTCCAGGACATGAGTCCTGCACTGCTGTGCGGGCTGAGCTCCATCGCTAATGCCATAGTTAGCCTCCAACAGTGTTAATGCAAGAGGGGTACGAGGCAGCTCGATCTCAGTCCAGTTTCCTTTCTCTTCAAGGAGTCAGCCAGGGACCTTCGGGCACCCATAGGGAGGAGAACCAGCAGCTCAACACCCCGGGGCCATCCACCCAGGTGACTCCAGGAGTATCCGGCCAATCTGAATCCGCTTTCCTTGTGACTGCAGCAGCTCCAGTTCCGCAGACCAAGGAGGGTGCCACTGCTACACAGCAGGACCCCAAAAGCAGGGTGGGGCCCTCCAGGTCTTGGCCCTCCAGAGGATGCCCTCCAAGTTCATCATGGAGAGGGTGTAGCAGTCAGCAGGTTGCATCCACCTCTGCTGTGGATGTCCTGGGAGCACCAAGACATAATGGCAGGGTTAGGAAAGTTAAGAAAATGTAACTCTTTCGAGTTAAAACCAATAAAACCAAATTAACAAAATTGGGATAAATCAGGCACAGCCCCTAATTCAGGTCAGCTATTAAACCAAGAACAAAGTTTAAAGGAAACTTACAAACTTTAAACCAAAATGTGATTAAAGGGGTCAACAAAACACCCCAGTCCCCACGGTGCCCACCGAGCACGGAAGGCCTTGAGAGTGCCAGCAGACACTGCATGCTCCCTTTCCAAAGACATCCGGCCGCAAATGTAGCCGCGGAAGAGGGACAAACAATCGGGCGGGACTCCCCCGTCGATCGCCTGCTGCCTGGACCTGTTAATAGCCAACTTGGCCAGGCCCAGGAGCAGGTTAAGAAAATGTAATTGCACAGCCTGGGCATGGGTATTAATTACTTGTACATGATGTTCACTATTGTAAATAAACTCCCAAGAATGTCCCCCTGCCTATAGCTCCTTGTTCTGATGAACAGTGTTCCCGTCACTCAGAGGTGAAAGCTTGGTACCTGCACAAGATAAAGGCAGGTGTCTCACTCCAGGGCATCTTTCCTGTGCACTGTGTAACCTTCAGACCAAAGTGATGGTCCAGCTTCACACTCCCTGAATACATTACTGATGCCTGAACCTGGACGGTGCTTATCATTGCTGCCAGAATGTCGTGGGCAGGCATCACAGAAATCTGTCATTCTCTCTGAATGCTCTCAGCACCTTTAAGAAGGGGCTGGCCCCTGTCTCCTCAGCATCTGTGACCAGTGACGCTGTGCTCCTGAAGGGCTCAGGTGCTGAAGGTGGATAAAAGATCAGATGCCTTTAAAGTTTCACGGCTGTGTTCCATGATATGACTCTGATCACAAAGCGCAAGTGAGCTGCCCTCGGCCAGACAGGAGTCAGACATTCTCAGAGGCTATGTGAAGATTTATGGAGTGTCCTCACTTCATGTCATCATCATCCTCCTGGAATCGAGCAACTATTGGGGTCTCTGTTGCATCTCCATGACAGGAGCATTGTCACAGAGGGTATATGCATTGCTATAAGCCAGACTGAAGTCAAACGTTCACAGATGTGATGTGGGGATCCATGGAGTGCCCTCGCTGCATGTTGTCATCATCCTCCACAAATCTAGCAGCTATGAGGGCCTGCCAAGTACATCTGCCTCATCTGGCCAGAGTGTAGGCCTCATTGCTGTCATCCTCATGTTCGATAACCTCCTCACCTTTATCCCTGTCGATGTCCTCCCCTTTGGAGCAGATGTCCAGCTCCTCCATCTCCTCCTCAGCCAGCTGCTATCCCCGTTGCAGTGCCAGGTTGTAAAGGGCGCTCCAGATGACGATGATGCATGATACCCTCTGTGAACTATATTGCAGGGCTCCACCTGACTGGCCCAGGCACAGAAACCTCATTTTCAGCATCCCAATGGTTTGCTCCACCAAGTTGTGAGTAGCAGCATGAGCCTCATTGTATCTTCGCTCTCCTGCAGTCTGAGGTTGCTGCACGGGTGTCATCAGTCATGTCTTCTGTGTGTAGCCCTTATCTCCAAGGAGCCAACCCTGTAGCCTATGTGGACCCTGGTCACACACCAGCTGCACATTCAGCGAATGGAAGCCCTTGTGGTTGACATAGCTGACCACTTGTTGCCATGGAGATCTGAGCGCTATGTGAGTGCAGTCAATGGCACCCTGCACCTGTGGGAAACCTGAGATCTGGGAAAATCCCAGCGTTCTTGCATCCTGGCTATCCTGGTCCTGGGCAAAATGCACAATGTTGTGTGCCCTCGCTAAGAGAGCATCCATGATCTCATGGATGCAGTTGTGGGTGGAGGCTTGCGATATCCCACAGGGGTCACCTGTGGAGCCACTGGTATAAAAATTTAGCACTGTGGTCACTTTCACTGCCACTGGCAGTGGATGCCCTCCATGTCCCCATGGCACCAAATACTGTAGCAGCTGGCATATGTGACCGACCAGTACCCTAGACATGCACAGTCTTCAGCAACACTGGTTCTCGGTCATCTTCAGGTATTAAAGGTGACGTCTATAGACCCTGGGTCTAGCTAGGTGCTGACCAGTGATAGCTCGCTGTGGCTCTTCAGCAGCGTGTGCGGGAACCCCAGCCACTCCGTCTTCCTGAGGACGCTGCTCCTCCCTCTGTACAGCCAGGCGCCTCCATTAGTCTCTTCTTCTTCATCTTCGCTCTCTGTAAACCATGAGGCATGTAGCTAGGTCACCAGGCTCCATGCTTCTGATGTACTCCTCCTACAGGATGAAAGAGAGAGATGCGTGGGTTAGCATGGGTGTTCTAAGAACCTCTCTTGATTAAGTCTGAAGGCTCTTGATGCATTCCAGAGGGTGCTGGCACCACTTGAATGGCCACAGTTTAGTGTGCTGCATGGCTGCCCGAGAACCCACCTACCTCCGACCGATTGGCAGCGGCTTTGCATACTGGACTGCGTGCTATGTTCTCCTAACCTGCACCGCAAGGCTGTACTGTTAGCTTGAACCATGTGGGAGATTGGTCCAAACCTGAATGATGACATTGCACGGGGCTGTGAGCACCTCCACCAGTGACTGCTCCATGGCCAACTATAGCGAGGAGATTGTACAACCTGCCCAGTCATCCAATTGTCCTGCAGTCCACCAAAATACTTATTAGTTTGCAGTCTGTGCCGGAGGGGTGAAAAGCTCTGGAGCACCTGGTGACACTTTCATGCCTCTGCGTTGCTTGTGTGGGCTTGTGTTGGACCCAATTCCAAACATCTCAATGACACTGTGCCTGACCTGTCTCGGCTGCAAAGGAATGGTCAGTTTATACAAGGTTTCCCTTATGCGTGCCTGCTTCCCTCCACCGCCTTCCCCATCACGCATGTTGTTGCACTACCATCGACCGCAATGCAGCCCTTGTTTCTCCCTTCAAGCCACCTCAACCACGGGGCAGCCTTTGCCCCGGCACCACACTGTCAGCCAGCTGGGAAAAAGAGACTTGCTCGTGCCCTCGCCTGAATGCGCGGCGCCTCAACCTTGAAGTCCAACAGCCGGCCCTCACTGCACAACATTACTGTGCACTCACCCTTGAGTTACCCTCGAAGTGCAGCTCACCAGGTGTACACCTTACATTTGCTGTTGTGAAACATGTCGGCGTGATTGTGCTGGGATGAGCCAGCGTGGGGGGGAGGGGATGATTCCAGCGGGCTGAGCTTATAATGATACGCAGAAACATTACAATGAAGTTCCCAAAGTCCGACGGCGGGAAGCACTGCCCACCATTGACGGGCAGAGCGGACGATTGCAAACTGGTTTCACGAGGTTATGAAACCGACTTTTGGCCTTCTCTTCACACTGTGTCCGCTCACGATGCCAAATGGGCGTGAAAAATTCCACCCTTTCTCTTTCAAGTGTGTGGCAACTTCTCTCAACTTCCTTTCCCCCACCCAATGTCCCTGGCATGCGCTTGAGTACTTCCTTCGGTCTGTCTGTGCTGCCTGACCCCTTTCCCCCAACACCCCCTCCCACACCATCACCAACCCCCCCCCCCCCCCCCCCCCCCACCCCCCTCACTCCTCTCCACCACTGAGCCTGACCTGCACTGGAGCCCTTGCCCTTTGCACCACACTGAAAGCCAGCCAGGAGAAAGCGACTTGCCTGTGGCCCCCTTGAATGTACAGCATCTCTTCCTTGATGTCCTACGGGCGATACTCGTGAGCGCTGCACAAGGTTGTGTGCACTCACCTCCGAGTTCCCTCAAAGTTCAGGTCGCCTGGTGCACACCTTTTAAAGGCAGTCGTGAAGCACACCATTCTGAAGTCACGCCAACGTGGGCGCTAAATTTGACGTGGGGGAATGATTCCATCAAGCAGGGCTTATAATTAGATGCAAATGTATTAAAACGATGTTCCCAATGTTGCAGCGATGTGAAACGCAGCCCGCCATTGACAGGTGGAGCGGATGATCGCAAACTGGTTTCGCGACAGCGTAAAACCGATTTCTGGCCTTCTCGCCATCTTGTTCCCCTCTCCGCAGCCCGCCATGATGCCTGAAGCCAATGGGGTTGAAAAATTCCAGCCTGAGTTTCTGCAGCGCCCAGTGCTGCACTTGGAGGGCTGGATTAAATGGAGACAAAGGGGGTCTCGCCTGTCGTCTGGAGGGTTGGTGGAGAGCTCCTCATTGACTCTTTCAGGGATGATCTGCCGAATTAAGAGCTACTCGGGTACTTAACAGGAAAGTGCTGGGCCTTCCCCAGGATCAAGGACACTGGGGGGGTAGAAGTCCCAGCTGCCAAGAGTCCATCAGAGGCCAGCAACTCTACTGAATGGCAGTGCCACTGGGCTGCTGGTGGTACTATACCCACCCAAGCCCTTTGATCATCGCTGGATCCCAGGCTACAGGTTAATGATTGCAGGAGAAATGGTCACCTGGTGGGGGTCACAGGAAAGGGGTGTTGGCAGCAAGGGCAAGAGGATGCTCTTGGTGGGGCCTTCTTGATCAGGCAGTGTCTCTGAAAAAGGGCCCTCACCATCCCACCCCCCCAACCCCCACACCTTCCCTCATAGCCCTCAAGCAACCCTGCAGAGGATTACTTGCCATGCTCCTCACAGAGCAAGCCCCCCACCCACTGCTGGGTTAACACCAGCAGAGCCCAGATGTTACCTTCATTAATTGCCCACTTAAGGGCATCAATTGGCGTTGGAGCAGGAAGGCTGTCAGTGGGCCTACCTACCACAGGCTTAACCGGGGTGGAGATGGGAAGGCAGGAGGGTTCCCACCCTCCCATTTGAGTAAATGCCCCCCACCACCAAACTTTCCTTAGAGGAGGGAGGAGGGCATTAAATTCCATCCCTCATCTAAGTCTGCCTGAAATGCAATGGAACAGAGAGGAATCATGCACGTCAGATCCCAGCAGCTGTATCCCGCTGATCCCTGCAGCTCTGGTGGATGACTGTAGGAGACCTCATGGTTCCTCCAGCCACTTGCCAGAAAGCCACCTTGTGGCGCTCGCCAAGCTTTGCCTTTCAATGGGGCCTTGCCAGGCACAGCGAAGATCCCAGTGGCATCCAACCCGCTCACAGTTGGGTAGTTACATATGCAAATTGGCTACCAACTGCTGACTAGTGTGTAGCCCTTACCGCTTCAACTCAGCAAGATCGGACAGCGGCGGGAATTCATTGGTAAACCAACCGGATGTCCTCTGGTCCCACCTGCTTCCCGCTCCCACGCTCAAAGCAGCCTCACCAGGACCGATAAGATTTTGCCTATTATTTCATAGTTAGTGAAAATGAAACTTTTGGAAAGCAGCAAAAGAACTGATTTTATTGCCTAAAGAAACTTCACCTGATTGCTGGCATGTCACTTTTTGCATTAAATGCTAACATTTATTCTAACCATGATGGAATATAAAATGTTGAGCCAAACCTGAACTGTGGGACAATGCTATCTGCTTCCCAATCTCCCGTCTCAAGGTCCAAGTCCTATATCTAGATTTGTGAAGCCAGTTCATCCAACTTCAGGGGAGATAGTTCTGATGTTGGCTGCTTTCCATTCTATCTGCCCTCCTTCTTCGTCTATACAATCTTCACCTTTAGACCTGTGTGCTTAGTTGCCCCCTGTTTTCATGGATAAGTCAAATCTGCATTGCTTTTCCTGTAATAGAATTGCAGGGCATACAGATGTGGGACATTGAGAAAGTTGTAAGGGGCCAATGACGTGCAATCTTGTAATTAAAGAGCTGGAAAAGGGAAGTTGTGGAAATTACATTGTAAAGGTCGGAACTGGGAAGCTAACAAATCTGTTGGAGAATTAATGAATGGGAGAGAATAATGCTGCAATCATTGTGGGTGCAGTGTTTTAGTAGGAAGCATAAACTTTACCATGCTATTCTTGATGATTTTGTTAAACTGTCTTTGATATTACACCTACGTTCTCCACATGGCCCTGTTGGCATGGATTACTCCTACCATCTCCTGCCAAGCTTGTCTTCCTGATCCTCCTTCAGCCTTGGAGGAAAATAATAACATTCCTCTGCTTGAATGGAACTTTTGCTGTGGTCTCTTCACCAAACCTGGAACTCTTTCAATTTTCCCTGCTGCCAATAATGCTCCAGGCCATTTCCTGCACCACCAGCAAATACTGTGCTGCCACAATGGGGAAAGGACATGAGGCATTTAAGCTGCTGCAACCCTTTATGATTGGTAGTGACATTTCACATTCCCACCCTCTGTTGGAACGCCTCAATCCCCCGGTTAGAAGTTCCAGCCAGCACATCTGACCTGTCCAAGTGGCTTGAATGCAGGTACATATGGACAGAGATCAGACACTTAGAAGTTGGGCAGATACCCAACATGCACTGCCTAATTGAGGCTTACAAAATTATGAGGGGCCTAGATAGGATAGGCAGGAAAGACTTGTTTCCCCTGGCTGAGGAGTCAATTACCAGGGGCCATAGATTTAAAGTGATTGGTAGAAGGGTTAGAGGGGACATGAGGAAAAAAACAAAACATGTTCACCCAGAGGGTGGTGGGTGTCTGGAATTCACTGCCTAAGTTGATGGAAATGCTCAACTCATTTAGGAGGTACCTGGATCTGCATGTGAATTGCTGTAACCTGCAAGGATATGGACCAGGTGCTTGAAAGTGGGATTAAAATGAACGCCGAGTTTCCTTTTTCTCTTTTTGGCTAGGGCAGATGTGATGGGCTGAATGGCCTCTTTCTGCACCATAATTTTTCCCTGGTTCTGTGGTTCTATGGCAAGTCGGTCATTGGTGGGAGAGTCAAATCAGCCCTTATGGAATTTGAAAACCAGCTGTATGTCACAGCCTAAAGCAATATAAATGCTGGAAGTTGAGTCCAATCAGACCTTTTTTAATGAAAGGTTATTGGGAAGAGTTTAGCCACATTCAGATCCACACAAAGTGCATGAGTTGCTAGATTATGTGCATGAAATCCAGCTCATACTAAATGCAGCTAACAGCTAGTCAAATCTACAAAGCCCTGGCAAATGTTTTCATGGGTGTCTAATGAGACAACTTGAGTTTGAATCTGTTGGAACCTTCAGAGAAGATTTAAGTTCACTAGCTTCTACAATTAGAAAATCTGACAAAACATCACAAACTTACACCAGCTAAGGTTGTATTCCCTGGAATGTAGAAGGTTAAGGGGTGATGGGATTGAAGGTTTCAAGATCTTACCGGGAACAAATAAGGTAGATGGACTAGAGGGGCATTACTGAAACATTGGAGCCAAACCTTTCAGGAGTAAAATTAGGAAACACTTCTACATGGAAAGGGTAGCAGAAGTCTGGAACTCTCACCTACAAACAGCAATTGATGCTAGATCGATAGTTAATTTTAAATCTGAGATTGATCGATTTTTGTTAACCAAAGGCACTACTGAATATGGGACAAAGGCGGGGATATGGAGTTAGGTTGTAGATCAGCCATGATCTCGTTTAATGGTGAAACAGCCTGGACAGCTAACTGGCCTAACTCCTCTTCCTATGTTCCTAAGAAAATAAACTGCATATATAAAAGTTATTTATAAAGGAATAAAGCATTTTGGTTGCAACTTGTTGTTCTTCATTCAGCAAATATATGCTGAAAATATAGTACTTCAATATAGTTATTCAAACAGTCGCCTACAAGTACAGAATTTGAATATTACCGAAAAGCGAGGCATGTTCCCGAAGCTTTTCATCTTGCATTCATCTGGGCAAACGCAAGAGTGCCAAATTTCAAATGATCAGAACAATTTATACTGCAGGAGAAAAGGGCTCTGGTTGATTGGCAAGTCGACTCTGATTGGCCAAGGAAGAAAAATGGCAACACCTCAGCCAATGACAAAGGCTTGACCAATAAGAGTTGACTTGCCAACCAACTAGCGCCCTTTTCTCCTGTAGTATAAATTGTTGTGATTGTTTTGAAATTTGGCATTCTTGCATTTGTCCTGATGAGTGCAATATGTAAAGCTTCAGGAACATGTCTCTCTTTTCAACAATATATACGTATTGTTGATTATTTTTGTTCGATAGATTTGCCTGGAAGTCTGGTGTTGTGATGCTCTGCCACTTTTTCAAGACAAAGGAAATTCCTATGGGACATCAGGATAGATCCGGCAAGTAAAGTAACTAACAGAGTGCTTCTCTGGTCATTGTCTCGGGCATGCAATCAGAGGTTTCACTGAATATCAGCCAGTGAAGGTATTCCTGAGACCATAGAGAGTTAAGACTCACTTGTCTGGAGTAAGAAAAGCAGAAAGGATCAGGAAATGTAACAGATAAATCGGAATGACCATGTTGACTTCCATTATTTTTTGGTTCCTCCTGCTATGAATCACACTTCTTGGAAACATACTGCCAACCACTGAGCTTAACAACGCAGCTTTGAGTAATACCATGCCAATGATTTCATGTTGCTGCTTGTGCACTGCAGTTGATAAAAGTCTTGCAATAATGATTGAAGTGGACGACAGAGTTATTGGAATTTAAATGTGGCTACTGCCAGCTGCTGATAGATTTCCAAATACTGACTAACATTTTGGAAGCATTCCATTTTTTTTACAGAAAAATGCATTATTGTGTGTTTTCCTTCTTCTGCAGTACCCTATGTGTTGCTACCCATCTTCTTTTATGGCCTGATATAGCTTTCTCCTATCCCTTTCTACAGCTTCACTTCTATGTCATAGGAGTGACTTATGATGAATAAAGGCTGATTTTCTTTTTGTTTTAGAACTAATCAAGTGCCTGCTATGTTGCACATAATAAGTTGGAAGATATGGTCATTGTCATTTGTCATGTCGCTAGTCCTCCCTGTCTCAGTTTCTTTTTCCTCTTCATCTCTGTTTCCCTTTTCAGCTGCTGTTCTCTTCTTAATTCTCTTCTCTCACTTTCACTTCGTCCCCTTTTCTCTTTTCAGTTATGAGATGATGAGTCTAGCGTTGTGGGGTGCAGGGAAAGCAGCAGGTTAGAAAATGTGCCTTCCATGACTTCCTTTACCATCTGTTCCCCCTATCAATAATACTTCCCTCCACTTACATTGGATTCCCTAATCCATCATGTTTCCAATACCCATATGGTAGTGGTGTGTTACTGTTCATTCAGGGAGCCCAAGTTGCCTTGGCAACGAGCAATTTTACCTGCATGTTGTAATCTGGAGTTATGGATAATGATGGTAGAGGCTGCACATTCTTTCCATCTCTCCCACTCTTACCACCTACAATTAGTGTGTGTTGGAAGGATTTGCAGATTGATACTCAACCCTGCTTGGCTGCATTATGAATGCACCTTCCTTGGCCATCATGTCCTGGAGTGGGATTTGAACCTGAAGCTTATGGCTCCAAGGCAGAGATCCTGCCAACTGCGCCACAAGACCACAATCACCTACCTTGAATTACCTGTGCTTCTTGCACTTCGAACTACTTACTTAAGCCCTGCATCCTGCCACCCCTCTTGCTCCATTGTCAGGTACCCCACCCTTAACTCCCATTCACTCTCCCTTTTTCCTAGTTTCTCCCCACAAGAATAGATTCCAAAAAGGCCATAGACTCGCTATGCAGGCAATCAACAAATTCCTGGCCACATATCACATTCTCATACTTGCAGGCAGCATCAAAATATGGCCAGGACGTTTCTCCACAAACTTACCCTAAACTGGGTGCAGCAACCAGGTGGCCAAAGCTTACCACTACCTCCCCACCCTAACCTTAATCTTGCCCCCTTTGCCCTTGCCAGGGAGGCTGCTGCCAACTCCTTCACCTGCAGCTGCATGTAACAGCTGCTGAGGTAATGTTCCTTGGGGGAATGCCAGTCAGCTCTTATGGTCAACTGAATGAAGAATATTACCTATTGTAGCCACCAACAGAAAATGCCATGAAGACTAAAGTAAATTTTGAGGCAATCAGCAAGTAATTATAAAATAAAAGCAAAAAACTGCAGATGCTGGAGATGCAAAACAAAAACAAAAATAAAAATACCTGCAAAAACTCAGCAGGTCTGGCAGCATCTGCAGATATTAGCACATTTCTTAGCTAATATCACCACCGTCAACACCTCTTTGTCCTTTTGTCTATGACATCTTTTGGTTATCTCCACCTATCACTGGCCCTCTATCCAGCTCTACTTGTCCCACCCCCCACCCCCCTTAAACCAGCTTATATTTCACCTCTCTTCTATTTTTCCTTAGTTCTGTTGAAGAGTCATACGGACTCAAAACATTAACTGTGCTCCTCTCCTGATGCTGTCAGACCTGCTGAGTTTTTCCAGGTATTTTTATTTTTGTTTTTGGATTTGCAGCATCTGCAGTTTTTTGCTTTTATTTTATAATTACTTGCTGATTGCCTCAAAATTTACCTTAATCTTCATGGCATTTTATGTCCAATAAAAACGCATTTCAACTCACCTGGTATTGCAGTCAGTGTTCTGCTGCAGCTCTGCTGTATGGCAAGCTCCCTCTGATTGGCAGAGATTTGACCCCCACCCCCGGGAGATCATGTCTAGTGAGCTCTGAACCAGGAAGAGGAACCATGGTAATAGGCCAGTATAGTAGGCAGAGATTCTGTCCTCTCCCTCTTCCAGTGGGTGGAGGAAAATCCAAGCAATGACACTGATTCTTTTCCTTGCTGAAGAATATCAGGATGTGGGTTCATAGTCATGAGCTCCCATGGGATGAGCCCTGAAGTTTCGTGCGTCAGTTCACATAACAGCCAGAAAGTGTGAGTTATGGCTCAGTGGTAGCACTGTCATCTCTAAGTCACAAAGCTTGGGGCTCAAGTCCAACTCTAGAAACTTGAGTTCAAAGTCTACAAAATACTTTGGTACAGTACTGAGAAGGTTCTGCATTGATGGAGCGGCCATCTTTTGATTGCGACATTCAGCCACCTGCCCTCTCCAGTGGGTGCAAATAATTCCATAACATTATGTGAAGAACAGCCAGAGATTTTGCCCAATTCCCAAACCAATATTTGTCCTTCAACCAAGTTCACTTAAAACAAAGATTTTCTCGTCATTATCACATTGTTCTTTGTGCATTCCTTGGCTGCCACATTTCCCACATTACAACAATGACTAGACTTCAGAAACAAGCACTCAATTGGCTGTAAAGCACACTGGAGATCCTGAGATTATAGGTGCTATATAAATACAACCCTTTCTTTCTTTGTTATGTAATTTCATAGACAGAGACAGCAATGTGAATGGCAGGATTTGTTTTTAGGATGGGTTGATGGACTGAATTAATTCATTGACATTAAATTAAACTTGGTGCAGTATTGACTGAGCTGATTTTATTTGCCAACCTTTTCACTGAAAAAATATTCAAAATGCAGCAGAAACCTCAGTAAAATAGATCAGCAAATACAGCATCTAAATTGCACCACAAAATCTACCAAAATGTACCACAAACCCACACAAAATACTCCAGCTTACACTACGCTCAATAAAACTAGGGCACCCACCAGATGACACCAGTCGGTTCATCAAAGTATACAAGCAATGATTGTTAGAGGATACAGCAAACTGACCCACAATTGTCAACAGTCTGTAAACCCAGCATTTTCCCTTCAGAGCCTTGCAGATTTGCATTGAATTACTTCATTATTTTTAAATATGGTTCACAAGGTAGTTTCCATTGATCACGAGAGGGCACAAAGTAAAGATAATCACAGAAATTATTAAGACGGCAGTTTTAAAAAAAATACTCTTTCTATAAAGGCTAGTTTCAATGTGGGAATCTCTGCCCCAAATCGTTGCTAAAGCTAATTACTTTAGTAATGAATTGGATAATTGCTGGACAATGAGGAACATTAACGCTACGAGATCAAGCAAGAGAGTCGGGTTAGAGTAGATGGCTCCTGTGGAGAAAAACACCGGTTTAGGCCAGATGGGCCAATGGGCTTCTTTGTGAACTGTTACATTTTACAATTCTATGAGACACCCAAGCCAGAGTTGATTTGGAGCAACAGGAATAGATACTGAATATTCTGGAAAAGAAATGAGTTGCAAACCTGATAGACTCAAATTATCTTTGTGATGAAGGAAGTGCACATTCAGGAAAATTAGCGGTCATGGAAACTGTTATGTTCTACAGTTGGGTCGCTTTGATCGCGAATGTGGTTGCACGCCCATCTAACGGCTGGTGAGATAGCAAAAATATCCTGCCATCTAAGATGAAGCACATGCTATTTATTTACACATATAACAGAGCACTAACATGATGTGTGCTTCTCCAACCAGAGCCTACTCTAAACTACTCTTAACATTGTATCCCACGCTACACAGTGATTGGGTCATACAGTCACGTGGTCAATCTGCTCACATTCTCTTAAAGGTATATTGCACCTTAGATTACCTCAGAAACCATGCATGTACCTTGTGCAATATCACTTAGTATACGACAGAAATATTTTTGCCACTTTCAAATTAACATATGCAAACACCGGGGGTGGGGAGTGCACAAGGGGGCATAACTTTGGCTTTGGAAAATTAGTGTAAAACAGACTACAGCTCTCCCAACTTACCATTCCAGTGGAAAATAAAATCAAGAGAGAAACAATATTAGCCCCTTTTACACTATCGACAAATGTCAAAGTTACCCCCACCATCACCACATGTGCATCTGTCCCCAGGACAAGATAATGTTGTGTGCCTGTAGGGGTGGGTTGTCTCTGCTTCTAAAGAAAATAATACAAAGACTCACCAATTCTCAGTTTTGAGATGAGAGTCAAGGCCCTTTACACTCTATTGAAGGGATGTTGTGACAGTGGTGTTTGCTCTTGCTATGGAATGGCTATGTACATTATGTACCAATTCAATTTTACTGGCTTCAGACCACCTACAAGGCACTGCAGGAATTCACCAAGGTTCCTTAGATAGCACCTTCCAACCTCACAACCACTACCATCTAGAAGGACAAGGGCAGCAGATAGATGGGAACACCACCACCTGGAAGTTCCCCTCCAAGCCATACACCATCCTGACTTGGAAATATATCGCCATTCCTTCACTGTCGCTGGGTCAAAATCCTGGAACTCCCTTCCTAACAGCACTGTGGGTGTACATATATCACATGGACTGCACCAATTCAAGAAGGCCACCATCTTCTCAAGGGCAACCAGGGATGGGCAATAAATGCTGGCTCAGCCAGTGAAGCCCAAGTCATATGAATGAATTTTTAAAAAAGACAGTAGCGCACATCTTTTTTACCCCAGTGAGCTGATGTCCATAGGCTCTCTCAAGTCTCCATTTTGCTCAAGTCTGTGTGCTTTATTTTTTTCTCAATGCCATGGAATTCTAATTAATGGAGAACCCTATTATTTGCAATCAAATTTGTCTTAGTTCTTCTGGTGTGCTCTAGTTCTCTATTGTGACCTTCACCCCTTTCAGTCCATTGGTCAATTCCTATCAAGCACCCTTGGGAAAAAAAACTCTCAGAATGTGTTATAAGTCTGAGGTTCTACCTCAGTCAGGTACAATTTTTAAGAGCAGTGGATGGAGCAGACAGTGTGGTCAACTGTATGATGAAGAGTATAGGACTTAAAAGATATATTGAATGGTTTGACAAAGAATGATAAATGCATAACAAAAAATAATGCAGTGTGGTACATAGTAGAAGTGGAAGTATATAATAGCATGGCATTGAAAGTATGTAGTGAATGAACAGTACATTAGGTGAGAGGGGGAAACAGTGGGTGAGGAAATGGTGGTGAAGAACCTTAAGGAAACAGAACAAGTTAAGAGGGATATATGTGCCAACACCTCTCTGAGTCAACCGAACCTTCAGGATCTCAAGACCAACCCTTAAGAATGAAAAACTGAAGGACTTGCATTTATTTCATGCCTTTCGTAAACTCAGGAGATCCCAAAGTGCTTTACAAGGTGCTTTTTGAAATATAGATTCTGTTGTCATGCAGGAAACACGGCTTCCAAATTGCACACGGTAAGCTCCCATAAACAATAATGAAATAAATGAGCAAATCGTTGGAAGGATAAATATTGGCTCTTCATTAAAATAGTACAACGAAATCTTTTATGTCCATTTTAAAGGACAGTTGAGGCCTCGGTTTAACAAGTTATCTGAAAGACCTCACCTCCTAGAGTGCAACTCACTCTCAGTATGCATGAGGTTATGAGAATGTGCTCAAGTCTCTCTGCAATGGGACCTTATGACTCAGGCAAGAGTGTAACCACTGAACCACACTGAACATCATGGAAAGATGCTTATTGCACTAATATTCTTCCTGCAAGCATTATGCTGCCAAATTGTTAAACAGTGTGAACGTGTATGTAAAATCTTTTCAAAAATCGAAAGGCACAAAAGGTAAAGAAAGCATGACTCTGAGAAATACAATCAGTAACATGGATTTTAGTCTGTAAGTGAATTCCAGCTGGGTGTCGCTGTTGTGATGTTGGGGAACCCAGAAGAATGTGTTACCCAAATGTTCTGAAGTCTTTAAATGCAGGCCGCGTTGAATCTTTTTCTGTCTGTTCCCCATTCATGGACAGCCTGATTGGCTGCCTAGAGGCCTTTCTGACAGAAAGCCTGCCTAAGGTGAGAGCAGGCAGGTATCTTGATGGTGTGCTAGCGATCATGGAGGGGAGAATCATGATAGCGGGAGGTGGGGGAGGGGGACTTGCATTCAAATAGTGGGGCATGCCCAATTGCAGAGAGGATTCCAGTTGATGCGGGCTGTGGGCCAATGGTGACTAGGGGGTCCTGCTTGTGGTTCCAATTGTAGTTCTGAGGGTCTCACATTGATCAGGGGTGGGGAAGGGTGCTGGTAGCAGATGGTTGCCAATAGGGCATGTGTGGTCAGCAGGGTAAATAGTAGTTGGCGGTGAGTCCAGTGGTGACTGGAGGTTCCAATGAAGGTCAGGACTTGAGAAACTATATTGTGGGTGTTCATGGGTTTACTGGATAGCTAGTTGGGCCTGGCCCACAGGCCTTGCTGCAAATACTTTTACCTCATACATTCAGCCCTTCTCATCTCCTTACAGTTCCTGGGTTTCCTGAGGTCTGGGAAAGTCAGCCAAAATTAGTTAAATAAATAACGACTTTTAATATTCAGGTAGGCAGCATCATTATAATATTTAAATGACCAACCTGCTTCCCGTGAATGCATTGGTTCCCCGTCCATCGCCCTTCCTCTGTTAAAACTGGGGGTTGGAAGTACATTGAGTTCCTGTTTCAGATTTTAATACAATGTAGCTTTTGACATAACACCAACCCACGTGTTTTTGCGAGTTAAGATTCAGCTTCCTCTGGATGGATAGAGAACAAACAGCACTCAGGAAATTCTTACCATGGGAAGAAAGGAGCTAAATAATGGTTCCTAATGGCGATCTGTTTTAATAAAATGAGTCACAGGGTGTTAAGATTATTTATAGAAATACATAAAAGGGCATAATAAACCATTTTGTGAGAGTTCTTTTTTGAGAAACTTAAATCTCTTTTGTGTGGTTTTGAGAAATATCCTGGACTGGAAAGGTAAAAGGCTTCTGTAGTTTGTGGTCAAGTTTCCTGTGGGAATCAATTGCTCTACATAATGTTCTAATAAATGATACTTTGTCAAAGTATAAGTGCTGAAAACTTTCTAATAGCATAGTGTACAGAGTACAAAACTATAGTTGATCGTGCAGCATATCACAGGGTCTGTGCCCCTCAGGCGCTGGTTGTGCCTCTGAAACATTAAGATGAAGTCAGCCCATTTCAATAGTTTTCAGTTGCCACTGGAGGAGGGTCAGGAGTTGGAACATCAAGTAACAGCAGTTAGTAAAGGGCTGTTAGCTACCTGTAAAGTGCAGCCCTCTTTTGGACTCTAAGGGCCTTGCAGGCGGGCGCGCGCCTGACCCGATCGGGCGTAAAATAGCGTGAGAAGACATCCAGCGGGTGTCCTGACATCATCCCACAAGCCCGTAACCTTCAGGTCGGAAGGCGTGTGCGGGAGTTGGGGCCGCGCCCCCCCCCTTTAATTAAAAGTCCACTTAAGGCCCTTAAAAATCTAATTGAAGCCGATTTTACGTTGCCCCTGTGCCTTCATGCTCGTCACTCGGGCAAAACAGGCAGGCAGGCAGCCCACATTTTGCAAAACCTCATCCAAGGGCAGGATAAAATGGTTCAGCAGCGTTGCCAGTGTGAGTAGTGAGGAGTTTAGGAGATAGTTTGCTGCCGGTTGCTTATTTCAACATGACAGCTTTATCTCTGTTCTGAGCTTCATTCTTAGCATTTCTAGGCTTCATTCCAGGACTCATTGGTGTCTCCAAGGCCCCCGGAGGATTTTGACCATGTGGAATGCTGTCAGACAGCCTTCTGTAACCCTGGTAATGGGAATTGTGGTCTCCGCTGGTGGCACATCCTCTGAGGGAGAGAGGAGAGAGGGGCGGAAGGGAGAGGAGGCTGGGTGTCCCTATGCAGCTTCCAGAAGAGCAGGAGTGGCACAGGCACAAAGAGGCACAGAGCCAGCAGGTTGTCCAAGGCGGAAGGGGCTGCAGAAGATGCCACTATCCTCTGCTGCCAGGGTTTCTCAGGATATAAGCATCATGGGAGCTGCCAGGGGTACCCTGCGCAAGCTTGCAGCATCTGCATCCTATGGTTACACACTATCTGAACACTCATGGAGTGGAAAAAGGGTACAATTTTAAAGGGAGTGCAGGAGGACAAGGACCTGGGTGAATATGTGCATAAATCATTGAATGTGGCAGGACAGGTAATGCATAGCAATAGCATCCCAGGCTTCATTAAAAGGTGCATAAAATAGAAAAGGCAGGAGGTTATGTTGAACTTGTATAAGACACTATAGTTCATCCTCAGCTGGAGTATTGCATCCAATTCTGGGTGCCGCACTTTAGGCAAGATGCAAGGGCATTGGAGAGACTGCAGGAAAGATTCACCAAATTGGTTCCAGGGATGAGCAACTTCAGTTATGGGAAGATAGGTTGGAGGAGTTGGGAAGAGGGAAACTGCTTTCCCTGGAGAAGAGAAGGCTGAGTGGAGATTTTTTAAGGGTGTTCAAAATCATAAGGGGTCTGGACAGTGTAGATAAGGAAGAACTGTTCCATTCATGAAAGGGTCATGAACGAGAGGGTACAGGTTTAAGCTAACTGGCAAAAGAAGCAAAAGTGACACGAGGAAAACCTTTTCTGCAATGAGTCTGGATTGCACTGCCTGAGAGTGTGGTGGAGGTAGGTTCAATTGAGGCATTCAAAAGAGAATTAGACTGTTATCTGAAAAGGAAGAATATGCAGGGTTACGGGGAGAAGGTGGGGGAATGGCATGAAGTGAAATGCTCATCCAGAGGGCCAATGCTGCCACAATGAGCCGAATGGCCTTCTTCTGTGCTGTAACAATTCTATGATTCTGTGAAAGGAAGAAGGAAATGATAGGGGTAGGGGTAGGACATTAAATCACAGATTTGGCATGCCTCTATATATACTTATGCAGTGGTTTGACACCAGTAACTGAAGAGTGCAAGGTTCAGTTTTCAGTCCTGAGTTTTACTTCCAGTTGTGCTATGCATTTAACTGAGCAATATCTCTGCTGTTGAACAGCTAGCTTGTAATGTTAGGCAGAGTGCGGGGGTGTGGGAGTGTGAAGAGTACCCACTTCCTATTGAAACATTAAAATCATCGAAAGGTCTATGAGGCTTCTCAGTGATCTAATGGCACGTTTAAAATCTAGCTTCAAACTAGCAATGGGTTATGTGATCTCCAAATAACTTGAGGCTACTGGAGATTGACTGACACCTGTCACTTTACAGGTTGACAAGCTGATTCTAGAATTGTACTGCCACTTTAACACAGCTGGGGACTTGTGTCAGGAAAGCTGCACCCTTAACACTAGGACACAGGGTTCATTTATTGTGATCAGTCTCATCATGGGTTTCTGATCATAACCATTTATTTCATGCGTTGGATCTGGGTTGGTTTTGCCCAATTGTTCCTATTAGACATGAGGCTTTGATCGCATCTGTCTGCACTCAATTGAAACTCAAGTCCCAGAGGTAAAAAAAATGTTCTGAACGACTATGCCACCCACTCCCTGAGCAATGCTTTAATAGTAAAAAAACCCAATTGTAACATGCTTTCAGTTTAATTTAGACATTACTATTAATGAGATCATGCCCTGTGGTTGTGTTAAGTTCTCTGTTTTCACTTTAGAAGATCTATTGTTCTTTTTAATCCAGATGTTACAAATGAAACCATAGAAGTTTTGAAAAGAGAGGTTAGAGGCATGTAGACTGCAGTGTTACTACATGTCAATGCAAAGCAATGCTGGCTTGCATGACTCTGGAATGTACTATACCACTTGGATTTAGAGCATCGGGCAGAGTTTAACTCCAGTATGCACAGTACTGAAGCTGTCAGTTAGATTTTCCGTGCACTTAAATGCTTAATACAGAGGCTTGTTAATGCTACGAATCAGGCACTCCTGCTTGCCCATGCCCAACATTAAAAATAGTGGCATGCAAGTGGAGCACAGATTTGCAGAACTTACTGCTGAAATGCAAAGTGCCATCTATTGTCCTTCAATACAACTTGGTTCTCACCAGCTATGGTTCATGCCCTGCAACTACTGGCTTTGACCAGTACTACAGTGTAACACCAGCTGCAATTTACACATGGTTAAAATGATGCTATTGCAGTTGGCTTGACTCATGCAAGGCATCCAGGCTAGGGATTCTGCAAAGTGAAAGGGTTAATATTTTTGTGTTTGTGTAAACATTGAAGCTGGGACCTGGGCCTTCTACAAACAAATCTCAGTCAACTTTTAACTCTCTCTCTTTTCCTCCCTTTCCAACCTTTCCCAGAGAGACCTTGATTTATTTATACACTTCTACTTAAAGTCTCCTGCAGAGCTATTTACTCAATATTTAGCACTTTATTTGCACAGAACTTTTACCACAATGCTATGAAGATTGAACTAAGCCACAGCAGTACCTTTGCCTGATTTTCCAGAGGCCATTTCCATTTGATCTTGGCCAAAATTGGGATTAATAAAAGTGACAAAACTGAAAAATAAATATCAAAGTATAAACCCCCAAAAAATGGGTTTCTCCTTAACCTATCTCTGATCTCCAGGTTCTTGATCTCACAGGTTATCTCTTCTAATGTCCAATCTTATAACACAGACTGTAAGCTGTCCATCTAGGATTTTTTTTTACAAATGCCATACATTAGAACTCTGTGCTAAACACCCTGGGACCTTGCCGTCTGGGCTGATCAGGGTGGGGAAGGAAGGTCAATGGTAACTCTCTGCAAAGAGTGCCCTATGTGAGACAAAACCTTTGGTTCCCAGGAGACAACTGTTAACTGATATTGAAGACAAAAGGTCATGAATGAAGTAGACATAACTCTGTATACTGCTTAAAACAGATATCTCACTTTCAAATATGTCTCGGATCCTGACTTTTCAATAATTGAAGTGCTATTGACACCCACAGCAATGCACTATGGCCTATTTAGCATCAAGTTGTGGACCCCAAAAAGACCTGTGCAAGTATTTTCTTTTCTTTTAAGTGATACTCATATTGTTCTTCTTTAATTTTTTTTCAAAAGGTTTGCATCCACAATTGTTTGCAGCTCACGCAGAGGCAAAGCTGCCCTCCAAGTCATAATGATGAACGTGGAAATATTTATGTATACATTTATGGCATTCCCCGCCTCGAGTAGATTTTATACTGTGCTCGCAGGGTACAGTTAGTGCCCACGTGAAATATTGTGCTCACATTTCAATATAAATGCTTTGAGAAGACCTGCTGACTTTTGTGAAAAAAAGGTCTATTTTCTGTACTATAGCATGAGGTTTAGAAAAAGTCAATTGACTGGTTGCTGGTGGTGACTAAATTTTATAAGCTGGCAATCTTCCAAAGGCTATTTATAATGTGCAGCTGCCGTAATGTGTAAATAGCTTCTACTCTGCTCTCCTTCCTTCAGGGAACTCCCTGCTCCTTCACTTCTCTTTCAGTGGTGTTCTTTTCCGGGCCTGATAATTGTCAGTGCAACTTCTTCTTCCACTGAAACTCCTCACAACTTTTTTTTTCCCCTCATGTCCAAAAATATCCCTCACATGCTTTTATAAAGTTGCTGACAACTGTGAGATCACTTCTCTAATGAACTATGGTTGTTAGGCTCAGATCATTTGGAGTTTAACCCATCCCCCAGCTGGCTTAAGCACAGAGTCTCACCATCAGCATCCCTTTTAGGAGAAAAAAATTCAAAAATGATCCTTCTCTTTTATTTTGGCGCATTTATTTCCATTGAATTAACTAGTTTTGATTCAAAATGGTATGTGGCTATTGGCATCGCTGGGGTAAAGGAGGGAGAGAGGCTTGCTGAGTCTATTGGTGTAAGTGAATACCAATGGATTCAATCATTGCACCATCAAACCTGTCATTACGTTATCTCTGTGTTGAATCAATTACTGAATGACTAGCAGCCTCAGTAATTCCTCCAAAACTGGTTATCACACTGATGTAATCGGCACTCATTGTTTCAAATAAAAAACCAACATCAATAAATCAAAGATGATCAAAATAAAATGAGCTGGCTAGAAAATGTAAATGAACAGAACACTGGCAGATGGCACTTAATATGGATAAATGTCCTTAGTGGACATAGGAAGAGAAAATGGATAGTGTAAAGATATCTCCTACAATATAACAGTGATTTCCTACTTTACAACAGTGACTACACTTCAAGTACTTCATTAGATGTAAAGGATTTTGGGCCATCCTGAAGTTGTGGAAGGTGGCATTTGAAAACAAGCCTTTCTTTCACATTTACTACATCTGCATATATTTGATTGAGAATGAGAGTGCTCCCTGATACGAGAAAGCATGCATGCTCCCCTGCACCCCTACTGAATGCTATATCCAGAGAAAATGTTCCAAAATGTCTGAAACAAAAGCAGTTATTGCACTATTACACTATTTGGGGTGTTTATCAGACATAACAGAAAATTTATACTGAAATGTGTCAAAGTAGTTAAGGGTTAAATTGAAAGAGATCTAAGGGTTTAAGTAGATTCCCTCTGATCAACGTATCCAGTTAGTGGCACAATAGTGACCAACAAAGCTAATTGATTACTGAATGCCATAGCCAAAACAATAGAGTACAATTCGAAGGAAGGCCAGCTTACCCTTTAGTTAGACTGCCCCTTAAGGACTGTATTCAGTTCTGGCTACCAAAACATGAAAGTAACATTCATGGGACAGAGAAAAATCACAAGATTAGCATTAAGGAACCATATCCTTAATCATCCTTTTCACCTCACCATTATGGTCATCATTGGCCTCCTCTCCCTTCTTCTACTCTCCATAAACTCTGTCCCACACTTCTTGGCCATCAGCATTGTTCTTGTTACCCCCCCCCTTGTAATCTGATTTATTAAATTTAAAATCCATAGCCTCATCTTTAAACAGCCTCACTGATCCCATCTCTATAATCGTCAACAAAGCATGCATCCCTGACTGAACACTCCCTGCCTCTGATTCATACCTTCTGTATATCATCACCTCCATTCCTCTAACTGTTGATGGCAAAGGCTTCAATTGCCTCCATCATACTCCCTCCATAAACTGCTCCATGTAAAACATTCTCAAAATCTGTCCCCTCCACCAAGTTTGCAGTGAACCTCTTCTCTCTAACTGGCTCACTGTCTATTTCCTTATTTCTATATGTGAAATGGCCTAGAACATTTGTTGATGTTAAGGGTTGTAGAAACAGCAATTTATAATCACAAGAAAATTTGTGATTTGTTTTTGTCTCAGCAGTTCCACACTTGTCATTGTTATTATATGGATCAATGATTATGTACATAATGCATACTGAGTAAATGGGCATGGAAGGGGCATGAGTTGCATTGAGTTGGCATGGAGGAGGCATGGGAGGTGGGGCCAGGGACAAACCTTTTTAAACTTATCTTTCAAAAGATTCCTGAATCCAGACTATGGTTCACGATTCCTCTCTGGAGTCATGGAGAATCCATGGAACTTATGGCCCCAATCCACGAAAATTGCTGGGAGCTAGGAGATGCCTGCCCACGTAATGGAGCTGGCCAGGTCAGGAATGCAAGGTGTGGGCACGCTAGCTGCACCCTTATTCCATGCTAGAAAAACTGGAGGCGCCAGGAATGGGCCTAAGTCTAGATTATTTTAAATTAAACTGGTTAAGTAAATCATGAGGCAATAGGCTAAAACTACTAAAATGAAATTTAAAATTTGATATTAGGAAGTTTTCCTTGACTGACACTTGGAATGGTCTTCGAGTTGGAGTAATGGAGGACAGTACACTGACTTCACTTAAGAACCTATTGGATAAGCATTGACAGTGGGGGAGGGGTGGGAGGCAGCTTTAGGGAAGTTCGGGATGGGTGAACTAAAATGGGCTTTCTCTTCTATAATGACATTTCATTCTAATATTACCACAAAACTTTATAATCATTTAGAAAATAGATGTTGTGATTTTTTTTCTTCTTTATTCTTTCATGGGATGTGGGCATCACTGGCAAGGCCAGCATTTGTTGCCCATCCTTAATTGCTCTTAAACTGAGTGGCTTGCCATACCATTTCAGAGAGCAGTTAAGGCTGAACCATGTTGTTATAGATCTGGAGTCACATGTAGGCCAGACCAGGTAAAGATGGCAGATTTCCTCCCATTAGTGAACCATAACCACTACGCCACCATCTGTCCTATCTGTGTGCGAATGAACTATGATGGGCTCAATGGCCTTCTTCATCTATGTCTGCTTGGTGATTTTTGAGACAATAATTATTTTGTACTATGTAGAGATCATTTATGAGATAACTACTGTATCTCCTTATTCCACTGCGGAAATGGTCAATTAGATGATGTGTGCTTTCAATGCCATATGAAAATTCTCAATTGGATTATGAATGCATTTCTTTGGTCACACACAGGAGGTTAGTAAGTATATGTAGAGCACATGAAGTTGGGGGAAATATACTAGCATGGATTGACAATTGGTTAACAGACAGAAAGCAGACAGTAGGAATAAACGGATCATTCTCAGGATGGCAGGCTATCACTGTGGGGTACTGCAAGGATCAGATCCACAGCTGTTCACAATCTATATAAATGATTTAGATGTGGGGATGCATTGTAATATTTATAAATTTGCTGATGACACCAAGCTGGGTGGTAACATAAGTCATGAGGAAGATGCAAGGAGGCTTCAAGAGGACTTGGACAGGCTAAGTGAATGGGCTAGAACAAGGCAAATGGAATATAATGTGAATAAGTGTGAGTTATTCACTTTGGTAGTATAAACAAGAAGGCAGAATATTTCTTAAATGGCGAGAGGTTGGGAAGTGCGGATGTCTAAAGGGACCTGGGTGTCCTTGTTCATGAGTCACTAAAAGTTAGCAAGCAGATGCAGCAAGCAAGGTAGTGAGTGTGTCTGTTCCAATATTCACAGGATAGGAAAGCATTGGGGCAGACAATGGTAATCCAGTGTAGTGGCTGTGGTACAAGATGAGAAACTCAGAGGCCGTGAGTTCAAATTGTGAAATTTAATTCAGTAAGTCTGGTAATCTGTCAGCTAGTGCCAAAGGAAAAAGACCATTAAGCTGCCAGATTGTTGTAGAGATCTAATTGGTTCACTAATGTCTTTCACGGAAGGGAATCTACCATCCTAACCTTGGTTTAGTCACTCAAGTGTGCACCTGAGAAGGGAGAGCTGAAAAATACAGGGCTACTGCCATTGACTGCTCCTGATTACGTTCTACCTATTATTCACATGGTGCAATTTGAGTTCGACTCTTCCACACAGTGCAGATAGTTAAAGCATAGAACTAAAGAGGATGCCCTGACTACAGAGCTATTAATATGTCCTAAGGTGTGTAAAAAAAAATGCTTTCAGAATTTGGCAATACTGCTACTGTCAATTCAGGAGTACTTGTATATTTCATCACTGATCCATGACTTATAATGTCATATTTTATTAGTAACACTGTACATAATGATGCAGGGGCCTTAGATTCCCACCCATTGCTCCCTGAGAGCTGATTGTTCAGTTGGGAAAATCAGCCTCTTTGTTTCCTCTTTTGAGATGACACTACACATGTTTCAGTTTCAGATTTCCAACAAAAGGATTTTCTTTTCCTTTAATCTCTTTCTATTTAAATCTAACCATATACCCCACTTAGAGGTATGTTTAATGATTTCACAATTAAAAGTTTTCAGAAACTGCTGCAGTGATTAATAGAATTCTTTAACTGATGATAAAACTAATGAAAAGGGCAACATGGAACAGTCCCTAAAATAATTATTGAAAAAAGGCTTTATTTTCAGGTCAGAATCAGAATTTTTAGATCCTCCAGCTACTTTCGCTTTTATTGAATCTTGAAATCATAGAATGGTACAGCACGCAAAGAGCCCATTCAACCCATCATGTCTGTCTTTAAAGAACAGCCCAATTAGTCCCACTCTCCTGCACTTCCTTCACATCATTGTCATTTTTTTCATTCAAGTATTTATCCAATTCCCTTTTGAAAGTTACTATTGAATCCGCATCCACCAGCATTTCTATTGGTGCATTACTGATCACTGCAACTGGCTGTGTAAAAAAAAAAAAGTCCTTAAGCCATCTCTGGTTCTTTTGTCAATCACTTTTAAGCTGTGTCTCCTGGTTACTGACCCTTCTGCCACCGGAAACATTGGGCGGGATTTTCCGCACCCGCCCGCCTTTGCGATCTTCCGGTCCCCCCGCTGCAAGTCAATGGACTTCTGGCTGGGGGGGGGGGGGGCTGCCTCGTTCACAGCGGGTCCCACTCGCAACAGGGCCGGAAAACCCCAACCCGTGTCTCTTTATTTACTCTGTGAATGTTCATCATGATTTTGAACACCACTACCAAATCTCTTTTCAAGCTTCCAATCTCTGAGGCGAACAGCCCCAGCTTTTCCATCCTTCCACATAACTGAAGACTGGATCATCCTAGGAAATCATCCCTGTGCCATTTTCAAAACTTTCACATCCTTCCTTAAAGTGCGGTGCACAGAATTTAACACTACTCCATTTGTGGTCTAGTCAGTGTCTTATAAAGGCTTACCATAATTTCCTTGCTTTTGTAATCCCTGCCTCTATTAATAAAGACAAGTATTACAGAAGCTTTTTTTCAGTCTTCTCAACTTGTCCCATCACCTTCGAATCTTTGTACACAGTCCCCCACCCTAGTTCTCTCTGTTCCTGACTCCCTTTAAAATGACACCATTTATTTTACATTTCTTTTCCTCATTCTTCTGACCAAAGGGTATCATTTCTCACTTCTGTCATGAAAGTATAATAACTTTCATAATATTTTTCTGGTTTATTGTAAAGCAGGTTTATGGGGGTGAGTATAGTCGGGTCTGTCTGTGTGTGATTTAATTACATTCAGAGTCAAGTGGACTGCAAGCTTTAACTCATCTAAAGAAGCTAGGTGCTTGATTTGCTCACGAGTAAATATGGATGTTGGCTTAACATGTAAGGTGTGAAGGGAATTTGCATTTTTAGATTGATGAAGGGAGATTTGGATTTCAAAGGGATTTTAGTCTGTTTACAATTAGCCAGATAAGCTAGGCTAAGGAATGTATTTTTTCCCCAAAGGTTACTGACAATAAATAGTAGCAACCTGAAAGTTTTTATATTGCGAGGAAGATACAGTTTCAAAGATATGTGAAACAATAGAATTTACATATTAAAAAGAGAGAAACATATATAAAGGAGAATGAGGCTATGTGTCAGGAGAAGGCCATGTGATATTTTACAGGAATGTTTGAAGTAGCCTTAATGAAGCCACCAGTAATTGTGCATAAGCCTGCTGTCTACCAAAATTGAAGCTGGAAAAATGTCATTTGGAATTCCACTGTCCAGGGTATTGTGCTAATTTACTGGATCTGTTTAAAATCTAAAATCTATTTCTGGACCATTGCCTTAAAGGGCGTGTAACTGGGAGTCTGGTTAATGTGGAATTTTAAGAGTTATTATTGTAGTAATTTATAGTCTTATGAATGTGCTGGAAATATTTTCTTTTGTTAGTAAATATTTTAATTTAGTTTTTTAAAAATCTCAAGGTCTTGGTGGACTTATTACTTCCTAATTCAGTGCACACATTTCAAAATAAATACAAATTGCAAAACCGTTGTGATAGCGTGAGCAAGCTTCCCTCATGGATTTGATCCACCTGGCACACATTATCTGCCGTGTCATAACACTTGGCTGTATCAAATTTTATTTGTTGGCGTGGACTGATTGGGCCGAATGGCCTCTTTCTGTGTTGTATGAAATGTCTCTGCCCACTTTCAAACAGAATAAAAAAAAACCTCTAGAGACATGTAACCCACATAGAGGAATTAGAATCATAGAATAGTTACAGCAGAGAAGGAGGCTATTTGGCCTGTCATGTCTGTGCCGAGTCTTGGCAAGACCAGCTCAGCTAATTCCACTTCCCTGCCCTTTCTCATAGGCCTGCAAATGTTTTCCCGTCAACTGCTTTTCTAATTCCAATTTGAATCTACCTCCATTACCCTCTCAGGCACAGCATTCCAGGTCCTAACCACATGTTGGATAAAAGGGTTTTTCCGTATGTTGCCCCTGGTTCTTTTGCCAAGCACCTTAAATCAGCTTCCTCTGGCTCTTGACCCTTCCGTGATTGGAAACAGTTTCTCTATCTATTCTGTCTGGACTCCTCGTGATTTTGAATAGCTCTATCAAATCTCCTCTCAACCTTGTCTTCTCTTAGAAGAACAACTCCAGATATTCCAACTATTCAAGTAACAGAACTCCCCCATCGCTGGAATCATTCTCATAATATTTTTCTGTGCCCTTGATAAAGCCTTTATATCCTCCTTAAAGCGTGGTGCCCAGAATTGGGCACAATACTCCAGTTGAGGCCAAACTAGTGTTTTGGGTTCATCATAACTTCCTTACTTCTGTATGCTATGCCTCTATTTATAAAGCCCAGCATCATCATTGACCACTATCTCAACCTGCCCTTCCACCTAAAGTGATTTGTGCCCATATATCCCCAGGTCTCTCTGTCTCTGCTTGGCCTTTAGAATGTACCTTTTATTTTATATTGCCTGTCCTCATTCTTCCCACCAAAATGTATTACTTCTCATTTCTCCACATTAACTTCCATCTGCCATGTGTCTGCCCATTCTGCCAGACTGTCTATAAGCCTATCAATATCCTCCTTACAGTTCACTATACATCTAAGTTTTATGTCTTCTGCGAATTTTGAAGAAATGCCTTGTACACCCAAGTCTAGAAGCCAAACTTTCATTTTGGTGGTGGGAAACAGAAGCAGGTTCTATTTCTGGGTCCTGACCCCACCTGCAGGGAACCGGTGACTATTTGAAATATTGACTGGGATGGAGACAGGTTCCCTGTCCGGTTACAAGCTGTGGGCCATTCAAAGACCTTCAGAGGAACCTCAGGCTGGAGTAAAATGTAAAATGTAAATAACTGACAGGGCACTTTAACATGAAGGTGCACTCTTAGCCACTTTTTAAAAATATTTAATTTAAAAAATTGAGAAAGCAATAAGGCCAGTGTGTGGTGTGTGTGCATGTATATGTGTGTGCTTTCCAACCACTGAGGTTAAACTGACTGGCTTGTAGTTGCTGGGTTTACCCTTACTCCCTTTTTTGAACAAGGATGTAACATTTATTTGTTTGGTGGCAGAGAACTAGAGTATTGCTAAAAAAAGAGACATGCTGTCGAAGTTTTTCGTCTTGCACTCAACAGGATATATTTGCAAGAATACCAATTGTAAAGGGAACAACAACTGATACTGCATGAGAAAAGAGTGCTGAATGGTTGGCAAGTGGACTCTGATTAGTTGAGGCATTACCATAACGAAGGAACCAGGGAACAGTTAACTGCCAAGCTTTTGTTTAAATTCAAATCAGGCAGGTTGACTCTGATTGGTCAAGGCATTGCCATGGAGTATGAACAAGGGAATGGTTGTCCCCAAAGCTTTTCGTTTGAAAAAGGCACAATGTGTAGATATACTCCTTATGTCTACAAAGGACAGGGCCCTGTGTTTGAATGTATGTAGCCTCTAGCATGCATGAGTGAGCCACACTGAGAGCCTGACTGATAATCCTAAATTGGTTGTCAGTGTAATTCTAAGTACAATTAGGATCGTCTAGCAAGTGTTGTTCGATCATGGAATAAATACAGGAGACGCGGCAGCGACTGTACATTTCATATGTTTGTGTAGCCATTATTTTGAGAATGTAAAATATTGGTGCTCTTACGAAACTATGGGTGCACTGTTGCTCTCTGGCCTTTGAAGGAAACTGTAAATTGTACCACCATTAATGTTAGGCAGGCACAACCATTTCAACTAACCATTGCTTAATGTAGTGTTAATTTGTTCTGTGTTTGATGATGTGAGCCTGTTAATGATCTATGCTCACTGTTCTTAATTGGTTATGTCTGGGTGTGGACTCAGAGCAAAGTAAACAGACACCGCAAAAGCTACTGAATGCTAGAGCTGGGATAAGTATGGTGCAGACATTTTGTGATTGCAGATATATTTTTAAATTCTTGTAAATAAACCTGTTGCACACTAGAAACTAGTGTCATCTCAGTGTTGCTCTGACTCTGAGATATATGTAAAACACACAATACTCAATGTGCCACTGATGCTGACTTTCTCCATGTAAAAACAGCATAACAAACTAGATGCTGATAGTCCTTAACAAAACAAAAACAGAATTACCTGGAAAAACTCAGCAGGTCTGGCAGCATCGGCGGAGAAGAAAAGAGTTGACGTTTCGAGTCCTCATGACCCTTCGACAGTCCTTAATGTGGCCATTTACTGATATTTTAATAATCAAGTCACAGTCCTTAATGAAGCCTGTTCCTGTTTTTCACTAAAAGAAGTGGCAGGCAAACATGAGATCTCGGCTAGGCCTAGCTCTATGGCTCTACTAAACAAACTGAGTTAGCGACAGGCCTGATGGTGAGTCCCATCCCTGCAGCCCACATATTCAGAGCGAAATGAGTTCTCAGCAACTCAATTCAAATCCTAATGGGCACAGCTCTGCACTTGAAATCTGAGCTGAGTTTGTAAGTATGCAGCTAAATTTATCGCCCTCAGCTCATCAGAGAGAGAAGAGTGTGAGAAATAAATGTCATATTGGCTTCAATGTAGGAGGGGGCGAGTTGTCAGAGGTCATGTTTGAGTGCATTACTATGTTTTGCGTTATTTCTGTGGACTAGGGGGGAACGTATTTCATTTCCCAGGCTTATGTGGCTTCACACAAATGAACAGTAAAACCAAATTCCTGGGTTGTTTTGTTGTTTGTTTATTTTATTAAGTAAAAGTCTGTCATGGTATACTACTTCTTGGAGAAATAATACTCCAGTAAATCAGCGACTTTACTGCCAACCAATTTCTTCACTTGTGACCCTCATTTCAAAGATAAAGTGAGCCCTGTTGTTAACCCCCACCTGAACTGTCTGGACGGACAGGCCTGTCAGATTCCAATTCAGAATGAGTTTGTGTTAAATAAGACAAAAGGCTGTTTGAATAAATACAGGAGACAGAGGTGGCAACTGTGCATTTCATATGTCTGTGTTGTCACTCTTGCTGAGGTGCTATTTGCATTTGGCACTTTTTCTAATTGACTTTCTTTAAATTGCGCATTTGATTAATGTTTGTAGTGCTAGGGTTTAAATAATTCAACATTGGCTTAATTGGGAGTAAAGAAGTGGCAGATTTAGAAGGTCCTGAGTTTCAGTTCCACACAACATTAAATTGAAAGTCTCAGTTGCTTTCTCGAGGAAATACAGAATTGATTTTGTTTTGCTCAGCGTTCCTCACTCTGGAAAAGCAGCAAAGCAAAATCGACCTTCAGTGCTTGCATATCCATATTTTTTCCCTAATCTTGGTCGTGCGATTACAAATAATTACTATTGAGTCGAAGTGCGGTGTTCTGCAAAGTCGAGGTTTTACGATTCTGCTCCAAAACAGAGGAAATTATAAACTTTATTTACAACCATACAGGTTCATTTGGGGCCTATGACAGGCCTATGCTTGCTGGCAGTGCCCAGGCCGTTATTCATACCAACCCTGACAGCTCCAGTACACACCTGAAAGTAATTAGCAAGAGCACATTTTCCTCACATTTCTATGCGGTGACCCGGAGCTGTGCACCATTATACTGGACACTTCATCATTCCCTTGTCATAACTGCTGTTTCAAACACTTCCCAGACCCAAGGCAAAACCAAACAAGCAAACAAGGGGCTGGGAACTTGCCTTGTGGTTTCAGTTCTAATTTGCTGCATTTTCTGTCCCTGTTTCGGTGGCCGATACTGCACAGGCTGCTTCAGAGAGCACCCGAGTTCATATTTCTTAATTCTTCTGGCGCTAGTGCCTTAACAATGCAGTTGCTCTTTCCAATTTTAGAACAAAAATGCCTTTGACTTTTTTTAATCATAGCTCCAACAAGAGAAAAACAACTTACGGTTTTCATCTTTGTAATTGAGCCACTGGGCTTCTGACCGCAAATTTTTAAAAAATTCTTTCATGGGATGTGAGCATCGCTGGCGAGGCCAGGATTTGTTGCCTGTCTCGTGTTCACCTGGGAAACCATTAGTTAGTCGTTGTCCTTCCATTCCAACAACAACTGAACTGGACTAGCCATATAAGTACTGTGGCTACAGGAGCAGGTCAGAGGTTAGGAAGCCTGCGATGAATAACTCACCTCCTGACTCCCCAAAGCCTGTCCACCATCTACAAGGCACAAGTCAGGTGTGAGATGGAATAATCCCCACTTGCCTGGATGAGTGCAGCCCCCACAACACTCAAGAAACTCGACACCATCCAGGACAAAGCAGCCCGATTGATTGGCACCCCATCCACAAACATTCACTCCCTCCACCACTAACACACAGTAGCAGCAACATGTACCATCTACAAGATGCACTGCAGGAATTCACCAAGGCTCCTTAGACAGCATCTTCCAAACCCCTGACCATTACATTCTAGAAGGACAAGGGCAGCAGACACATGGGAACTCCATCACCTGGAAGTTTCCCTCCAAGCCACGCACAATCCTGACTTAGAAATATATCGCCGTTCCTTCACTGTCACTGGGTCAAAATCCTGGAACTCCCTCCCTAACAGCAACGTGGGCATACCTACACCATGTGGACTGCAGCGGTTCAAGAAGGCAGCAACCACCACCTTCTCAAGGGGCAACTAGGATGGACAATAAATGCTGGCCCAGCCAGCGAGGCCCACATCCTGTGAATGAAAATAAAATTAATGATGCACTCGTGGGGAACACTGTAGATCGCGGGCGGGCGGGTTCGGATTTGCCCGCCAGACTGTGACCTCAGCACTTCCCCGTTCCGTGCGCCATATTTTAAGTGCACCAGAGCGCACCCTACCTCATGTCTAAAACCAGGACTGCTCCAGGCAACAAATAGCCCCGAAAGCAAAGAAGACGACAGCCCCCAAATTCAGTGACACCTCTCTGGGGTGCCTACTGGATACAGTGGACAGCCAGTGCGATGTCCTCAGCCACTGTTCTGGCTGCAGGAAGTCCACCAGAGTCACAAATCTGAGGAGGCTGTGGCAGTGACAGTCAGCACCACTGGAGCACAGAGGAGGTAAGCCATCCAGTGCAGGAAGATGATGAATACTCACATCCGTTCTGCCAGGGCAAGTCAACAACCTCATCACTCTCAACTCACACACTCTCAAACCCATCAGACATCTACAGGGATCTCACACCTCAAGGGACAACTCCACTAACTCTCTCACGCACCCTCACATCACCATCAGGCTCATATCCTCTCAAGCTCATGTCCTCTTCCTGTCCATGGCTCCACTCACCACGTAAGCGTTCCACGCTGCGCTATGCATCCTGCTCACACTCTCTCCATCTGTTTTCATGCAGAAGAAGCTGACTCACAATGACAGGGAGAGGTCCCAGACAAAGGGTGGAGTGGCCCACATTTGGCCCCTCACTCACTCACTTTGAGAAGTACGCCATCGCAATGATTGTTGAGCACTTGGACTATGTGATGATGGAGATGTTGGTGGTGAACAGCCATATGAGGATCTTGCACCACAGCATCCCTATTCACATAAGCTTGAGGGTTATCATTACTGGATTAGTGCTGGATGACTGATTTCACAAACTTCCATTATCACAGTGGGGTGCCTGCCATTTCATAGTTTGATTGATAGCTACAAGTGGTTATAGACACTTTGAAGTGGGATCTTGAATTCCAATGTTTGTTTTTATAAGGGATTAAGCACTTGAATGAAGTGTTTGATTTTATAAGGGATTACACACTTGGGGGAGAATTTTCTTTTCCATGTGTGGGGGCGGGCCTCACATGCAAATGTGTAAAATGACACGCGGTGACATCAGGCATGCATACCAACGGTCACCACACATCATTCTGATCTTCTGTTTGGTGGGCGTGCAGCCAGAGGCGGCTGCGCGCCCACCAAACTGTCAAAGGCCCGTTAAGACCATTAGGCCCGTCCACTGTCACATGAGGGGACATGCCTAAATAATTTAAATCTGTCTTTATTTTAAACTTCCAATTTGAACTTAACCTCCTTGAGGCAGCTCCGTGCCTCAGGGAGATTTCTGCGGATTTGCGCGTACATGAGTGAAAGGCCCCGACTCTCCCTCCTGCCCCCACCCGCACAGGTAGTGGTGAGTGCTTACCGGGCGTGCGTCACACTGGGTGGGCTTTAATTGGCCTGCCCACATAAAATGGCGGCATGCAGCCAATCGCGGGTAGCGATCGGCTCCTCGCCCCTCCCCCTCCCCGTGCCCGGTCCCAACCAGCCCGCTCCCAACAGGCAGAAGATTCTGCCCTTGAGTTTGATGTCTGTTTTTATATTAAGGCCCGCCCAGCATGAAACACAAGCGTCAGCGCTCAGCGCTGCCTGTGTCTGGGGGCCAGGGTGAGCGCGAGCTTCGCACATGTGAGCGGGTGCACGCTGGAAAAGCTCCCCGAGCCACAGAGCTGCCTCAGGGAGGCAAACATTCTTCGAAATAAAAAATAAAAATTTCTCAAGTGTTGTAAAACATGTCCCCTCATGTGACCCTGTCACACGAGCAGGGACGCGTTATAAATGAAATTTAAACATTTTTATTTTATTTTTATTTGCTTTTGGAAACCTCATCCTGCCCGTGGATGAGGTTTCCTAAAAAAAAATACAAAGGCCGCTTGGCTTTTTCGCCTGCCCGATAACCGTGAGGTTGGACGGGCAGTGAAAAGTTTCTTCCAATTACCTTTTTAATGGCCTTAATAGGCCTCTTAAGTGTCGGCGGGCGCGCTGCCGACTCCGGCGCGTGCTTACTGACCGAAATATCGTGCGAGTGCACAATGACGCCGGGATGCTCACCCAATGTCATCATGCGTCATTTTACACTCAGTCGACGAGCTCAGAACTCTCCCCTAGGTCATTCTCCCTAAACTCTTCATCATTACTGCCTCACTCCCTTCCTTTTAAAACTTTCACAAACCCCTTTTACCTTGCCCTTGGCAAACTTCCCTAATTCTTGTCTTTCCATTGCTCCTTACCAATTTCTGCAGCTGAGAAGTGACTTGGGATGTTTTACTATGTTATACAGAGCAATAAAATGTTCCAGGTTGCTGCAACGAGACAAGCTGTTGTTGATATTTTTTGAGCGCAATCCAATTCATTGACAAGAAACATGAGGATTGAGATGATGTGCAGTATTAGTAATCTAGATCTTACTGTACTTGCGTGACATTCCTCCATTATAATAAATGGCTTGGTTAAAATAGCAGAGAAAGGAATTTCACATGAATGGGTCAATGGGATCATAGCTAATATTTCACAGTGCAATTACAACTTCAGAATTTGCATTAGTGGGCTGCTAAAGGTCAAAATATAAGGGCTAAACATATTTAAAGGAAATTACTTGGTAGATTTAACAAAGTTTGAGATTGTCGGGATGAATTTAAGAAACTTCTCCAGTGGCACCGGGCTCTGCCTGGCAAAAATGCATACTGGGTATTTGAGTGTGTGCCCTCCCAATTGTCTGTATAAGTGGATGAACAATGATCAAACTATGCACTCGAATCATCAATATATAATCCTAGTGTGCAAGTCTATGTGTCAGAGATACCGTTTTGTAAAATTACCTCATGTGTTTCTTGTCCCTTTCATGTGATTTAAGAGACTACAGATCCTGGCTTATAAAGAAAAGTTTCGGGTGCATTAAAAATGGATGTTTTTGTATCTTGTAAAATCTCCTATTGTCCAACATATTGCCTAGCAACACCTGCTTCCACATGGCATTCTTCTGGCATATCACCTCCTGTCAAAATTTGCATATCCCTTGGTGCCACAGTGAAACCAGAGTTTAAGTCTCAATTGCTGGAAACACAGCTTCTGCCACAACAGAAAACATCACTGGGATTTATATATATGGCTCAGATCTCCTGGTCTCGCCATCATCGAAGACCCCCGCATGTAGCCCTCGAGTTGTTCTTCTGGACCCTGCGCAATGACTCCATGGGAATTGCCCAGGAAATTTGGGTTTCTGATGAGCAATTCAGCTGCTTCTTGGGACCTTCTGAAAAAGTCTCTGAGTTAGATACTTTGGACAGTTTCAACTTACTTACCTGGATAGTTACCCAGGAAATGCTAGACAGAAAGATCCTAGTCTAACTCCCTCCTGCGCAGGGTCCCGAAGAAAAACTTGAGGGCTAACTCCTGGGTAACTTAACAACTGACACCCCCAACTCTTCCTCCCCACCCACATTCCCTGACCCAACCTGACTAGCCCTCCAACCAGACCTGACTAGCCCCCAACTTGTCAACAACTCCTGACCCAACCTGAGCGCCCCCTGACCCATCTACCTACTTACCCACCTTACCCAGCTCACTCACCTCTCATTCTACCCAACTGCCACTTGACCACCCAATCCACCTACCGCCCAACTTACTGCCACCCTACCCAGCTGCCACCCTACCCACTTACCTCAATGCCTACCCACTTAGACACTGAGAGAGCAACCCCATTCATTCACAACTTGGGGACCCCTTTGAAACGCTTACCAGAATACGGCAGCTGGTGCCATAAAAAGGGGCATGTCTTCAGCACAGATATCCTTCACTGCTCTCAGCGGGGATTCCCATGCTGAGGGAGTTCTGCAGGATTCTCCATTGGATATTGGAGCTTTGTCAACGTGTGGGTAAGTGAGTAGTTTTATGCCTGACCAGAGTTGGACACAGGTGCCGATCTGATCGGACGTTTTGGGTCATAGTATCTTAACTTGCTTGTAAGAAATGCTGGAAAGTATTTCATATACGACTATACGTGACTGTGCAGCCATTTTGTATGGTGCAAAATATGACAGACAGCTGTCGGGAACAATGTGTAGCTTTAAGTTTAATTTATATTTATACATTAAGAAAGGCGGAACATGTTTTTAGTTTCACTTAGTCTTTTTGGGAACTTGGCACCAGGAGGTCTGGAACGCCTCTGAGCAAAAAGGTCAGGCTTTCTGGGCCTGAATCTTACCCTTGGTGGGCGCACGTGACTGGCGGGCTTGGGACCGGCTGGGAAACGTGACCCCGACCGCAATTTCACGCTGGATGGCCAATTAACGGCCAGCCAGCATGAAAGGTGCGCTGAGAAGCTCATTGCTGCCGGGGTGGGGGTGGGAAGAGGGCAGGCGATGATGTCACCGCGGGCACGGGTGAGCACCACGAGAGAGCTCCCTGAAGGCAGGCCGCTTCCTCAGGGAGCTGCAGACCTGCAAATAATCAAATAAAGCTCTAAAAAGCTACAGCAAAAAAAATGTCCATGCATCGCAATCAGGCACCTGAAAGCCTATCTCATGGAAATGCCGTCCCCCAGATACCTAATTTTATTTTATTTCCTAATAACGGAGATTGCATCCCGCCCTTGGACGAGGTTTGATGAAAAATGCAAAGACCGCCTGGCCGAATGGCCTGTCCTCCAACCGTAAAGTTCAACAGGCCACAAAAAATCATAGACAATTGCGCCCTTAATGGGCTTAGTTGCCCTCTTAATTGTCAACAGGTGCGCTTCCGACTTTTACGGCGCCCACCGAGCGAAATATCGTGCGAGTGCGAGATGATGTCAGGGCGCTCGCCCGACACCATCTCACGTGATTTCACAGCTGATCGGGTTGGGCACCCGCCCGCCGCAAGGTGTAAAATTCTGCCCCTGGTTTTGTTTGTATAACATGCATTTTTAATGAGGTTTTACTACTCTTGAAGTGAAGAAATGGGTTACAAAGGGGGTTAGTAATTTTGGGTAGAAGCACAAAGTGCAAAAAACTGCTGTTGCCGAGCGACAGAGGCCCAGTGACACGCAGAGACACAGGAAAAGACAGAAAAGAAGTTCAGAGTATGTATGGTCAGAGAAGGAAGACAGGAGTTCTAAATTCTCTGATAAGGAATACTGCAATTGGCTACTGGGGCACTGAGTTTGGGGAACTCATGTGTTTGCTCTGCAATTGAAGTAATAATGAGTTTAGAGTGCGTCTTTGGGTGTCAAAGGCAGAGATAACAGTTGGAAAAAAAGCATCAAGTGAATGGTCAGAAATCTGCCAAAAGAAAACCATTTGCAACTGGGCCAGTCCAAGCAAGAAGCCTTGGTGTTAAGATCATGGTGGTGTTAAGATCATGGTGGTGTTAAGATCATCATGGTGTTAAGATCATGGTGGACTTTCACTGTGAATTCTGTCTGTAAGGGTATTGCTGAAATATAAAGAATAGTGTGAGTTTGAATCATTTTTGGGTATTTGTATTGAGATCTTTCCAAATGATTTGTCTGGTATAATATAGTTCATTTTTCCTTGTTTAATAAATGTTTTATTCTTTATATTAAAAGTACATCAACACACTCCTGATAATTTGTTCAGTAAATTTCCTCCACGGTTTCTGAAACAAAATGAAAATTAGGATCTATCAAGCCAGGTTTCATACTGACATAGAAACATAGAACATAGAAAATAGGAGCAAGAATAGGTCATTTGGCCCTTCGAGCATGCTCTGCCATTCAATATGATCATGGCTGATCCTCTATCTCAACGCCCCACTCCTGATCTCTCCCCCATACCCCTTCATGCCTTTAGAGTCTAGAAATCTATCTATTTCCTTCTTAAATATATTCAGTCACTTGGTCTCCACAGCCTTCTGTGGTAGAGAATTCCACAGATTCGCCACCCTCTGAGTGAATAAGTTTCTCCTCATCTCAGCCCTAAATGGCCTACCCTGTATCCTGAGATAGTGACCTCTTGTCCTAGACCACCCCAGGCAGAGGAAACATCATCCCTGCAACCAGTCTGTCCAGCCCTGCCAGAATTTTATATGATTCAATGAGATCCCCTCTCATTCTTCTAAATTCCAGTGAATACAGCTCTAGTTGGCCCAATATCTCCTCATACGACAATCATGCCATCCCAGGAATCAGCCTGATGAACCTTCGCTGCGTTCCCTCTATGGAAAGTATATCCTTTCCTAGGTGAGGAGACCAAAACTGCACACAATACCCTAGGTGTGGCCTTACCAAGGCCCTGTACAGCTGCAGTAAGAAATCCTTGCTCCTGTACTCAAGTCCTCTTGCAATGAAGGCCAAAAAAACATTTTCCTTCTTAACTGCTTGTTGCACCTACATGCTTGCTTTCAGTGATTGGTGTACAAGGACACCCAGATCCCTTTGTACATCAACATTTCCCAATCTATCACCATTTAAATAATACCCTGCCATTCTGTTTTTCCTACCAAAGTGGATAACTTCACACTTATCCACATTATAATGCACCTGCCATGTATTTGGAAATCTCAGCTTGTCCAAATCACCTTGAAGCCTCTTAACACCCTCCTCACCACTTGCATTCCCAGCAGTTTTGTGTCATCAGCAAACTTGGAAATATTACATTTGGTTCCCTCATCCAAATCATTGATATATATTGTGAATAACTGGGACCCAAGCACAGATCTCTGCGGTACCCCTCTAGTCACCGCCAACCATTCCGAAAAAGACTCATTTATGCCTGCTCTCTGTTTCCTGTCTGCTAACCAATTCTTAATCCATGGCAATATATTACCCCAACCCCATGTACTTTAATTTTTCACGCTAACCTCTTATGTGGGACTTTATCAAAAGCTTTCTGAAAATCCAAATACACCATTTTCACTGGTTCACCCTTATATATTCTGCTAGTTACATCCTCAAAAAACTCCAGTAGGCTTGTCAAACATGATTTCCCTTTCATAAATCCATGTTGACTTTGTTCAATCCCATTGATATTTTCTAAGTGTCCTGTTATCACATCTTTTATAATTGGCTCTAGCATTTCCATATCACTGATGTTACGCTAACCAGTCTGTAATTCCTTGTTTTCTCCCTCTGTCTCTTTTTAAATAATGGGGTTACATTTGCCACCCTCCAATCTGCCAGGACTGTTCCAGTATCTACAGAATTTTGGAAAATGACAACTAACACAGCCACTATTTCCATGGCCACCTCCTTTAGTACTCTGGGATGTAAACTATCAGCTTTCAGTCCCATTAATTTCTCCAGCACTTTTTATTTAGTAATACTAATTTCCTTCAATTCCTCCTTCTCACTAAGCCTTTGGTTCGCTAGTATTTCTGGGAAGTCATTTGTCTCTTCCTCCATGAAGGCAGAACAAATGTAGTTGTTTAACTGCTCTGCCATACCCTTGTTCCTCTATTATAAATTCTCTGGTTTCAGACTGTAAGGGACCTACATTTGTCTTCACTAATCTTTTTCTTCTTACAAACTTATGGAAACTTTTACAGTCCTCTTTTGTGTTCCTTGCAAGTTCACTCTCATACTTTATTTTCCTCCTCATAATCAATCTCTTGGTCCTCCTTTGCTGAATCCTAAACTGCTCCCAGTCCTCAGGCTTGCTACCTTTCCTAGCAAACTTTATGTGACTCCTCTTTGGATCTAATGCTATCCTTAAATTATTTTGTTAGCCATGGTTGGGCCACTTTACCTGTTGTCTTTTTGCACCAGAAAGGAATGTATAACCGTTGCAATACATACATTCGTTCCTTAAGTATTAACCATTGCCTATCCGCCATCATGCCTTTTACTGAAGTTCCACAATCTATTTTAGCCAACTCACACCTCATACCTTTGTAGTTTCCTTTGTTTAGACTTAGCACCATAGTTTCAGTTTGGACTACTCCACTTTCCGATTTAAGGAAGAATTCCATCATGTTATGGTCACTGTTTCCTAAAGGACCTCACACAACAAGATTATTTATTAACCCCTTCTCATTGCACAAAACCAAATCTAGGATAGCCTTTTCTTATTGGGTTCCTTGACGTACTGTCTAAAAAACCATCTCGTAGACACTCCAGAAATTCACCTGCCACACTATTATGACTAATTTTGTTTGCCCAGTCTATATGTAGATTAAAGTCACCCATGATTACTGTCGCATCCTTGTTACAAGCATCTATAATTTCCTGTTTAATACTGTTCCCTACCTTAACACTACTGTTTGGAGGTCTATATACAAGTCACACCAATGTTTTCTGCCCCTTGTTGCTCCTTAGCTCCATCCAGACTGACTCTACATCTAAATTTTCTGAGCCAATATGCTCTCTCACTATTGCACTGATTTCATCCTTAACTAATAATGCCACACCACCTCCTTTTCCTTTATGCTTGTCCTTCCTAAATATCGAATAACCTTGGATGTTCAATTCCCAGCCTTGGTCACCCTGCAGCCTTGTGTCTATAATCGCAATCATATCGTACCCACTAACATCTATTTGTACTGTTAATTCGTCTACCTTACTGCAAATGTTCCATGCATTCAGATACAATGCCTTTAGACTTGTCCTTTTACACATCGGACAGCTGACTTGTTCAGTATTAACATCAGCTGGGATTGTAACACAGCATTGAAATAAATAACCTGCTACTCTGTTTCTTGGTGATGTTAGCTAGGACAACAGTGTTCTTTTTCAAATCATGACAAATTATTTTTCTTAAAATTGGGATTTTAACATTGGCCTGAACCACTGGAACAATATGTAAGGTCTATGGAAGTCAACTGGAATTATTTATTTCTCACTTTGACCATAGTCTAATTTTGGAGTACTATTAATCTGCATTATACTTACAGGATTGGAAAGGTCTCACTTTCATTGTTGCTGGAACAGAGGCAGGAAACAGACATCCGCTACGAGCAAGGGGTATAAACTTGAAAATTCCTCTCAGCGTAAGAGAATCCCATTCACACAGTGGACTGAGATCGGCAGCTAGAGTTGGGATATTTCCCGACTGGCAAACCTGCCTCAGTTTAAAGGGCCCTGTTAGACCCAATTTTCACTCCAGTGAGGCGGAGGCAGGATAGAGCCTAGCTCTCCTGCCCAGAAGCAGATCTGAGGTGGCCATAAGGGCAGGTGGCTGCCAAGGCGGCCTAGTTAGAAAGGTGGCTCAGTTCTCATGGACTTTTTAAAAATTAATTCATGGGATGTAGGTGTCTTGGCTAGGCCAGCATTTGTTGCCCATCCCTAATTGCCCTTGAGAAGGTAGTGGTGAGCCACTTTCTTGAACCATTGCAGTCAATGTGGCGTTGGTGCACCCACAGTGCTGTTAAGAAGGGAGTTCCAGGATTTTGACCCAGCGACAGTGAAGGAACGGTAATATCTTTCCAAGTCAGGATGGTGAGTGGCTTAGAGGGGAACTTCCAGACGGTGGTGTTCCCATCTATCTGCTGCCCTTGTCCTTCTAGATGGCACTGTTTTAGTGTTTGGAAGGTGCTGCCTAAGGAACCTTGGTGAGTTCCTGCAGTGCATCTTGTAGATGGTACACACTGCTGCTACTGTGCGCTGATTGTGGAGGGAGTGAATGTTTGTAGATGGAATACTAATCAAGTGGCTGGTTTATCCTGGATGGTGTCAAGCTTCTTGAGAGTTGTTGGAGCTGCACTCATCCAGGCAAGTGGAGAGTATTCCATCACACTCCTGATTTGTGCCTGGTGGACAGGCTTTGGGGAGTCAGGAGGTGGGTTACTTGGCGCAGGATTCCTAGCCTCTGATCTGCTCATGTAGCCATAGTATTCATATGTGTGGTCCAATTCAGTTTCTGGTCAATGGTAGCCTCCTGGATGTTGATAGTGGAGGATTCAGTGATGGTACTGCCATTGAATATCAAGGGGCAATGGTTAGATTCTCTCTTGTTGGAGATGATCATTGCCTGTTACTTGTGTGGTATGAATATTACTTGCCACTTGTCAGCCCAAGCCTGGATATTGTCCAGGTCTTGCTGCATTTGGACATGGACTGCTTCAGCATCTGAGAAGCCGCAAATAGTGCTGAACATTGTGAAATCATCAATGAACATCCCCACTTCTGACCTTATGATGGAAGGAAGGTCACTGATGAAGCAGCTGAAGATGGCTGGGCTTAGGACGCTACCCTGAAGAACTCATACAGTGATGTCCTGGAACTTAAATGATTGACCTCCAACAACCACAACCATCTTCCTTTGTGCTAGGTATGACTCTAACAAGCAGAGAATTTTCCCCTGATTCCCATTGACTCCTGTTTTCTAGGGACTTTGTTTCAGAAATATTTCGGCCCTCAAGTCCAACATCACCTCGCACCCCACAACCAACAACATGCATATTCATAACCCCAAATGACCTTCCATGCCAATACATGACCCCCACCCATCCCGCATGCCCTTTCATACAACCCATGCCACCTCCATAGCGATTCACCCAGTATTCACCAAGGGCAGACCTCAGGAGCCTTGTGGAGATGAAAAAATAAATCTCTAACAATCAAACACAGTTCTCAGTCATACACACTTGATAGTGAAAAACTCTGATTCTTGAAACCCATTCAAAGCTTTTAAACCTCAAGTGTTCACTCTTATAAAAAAAAACAAAGTTGTATTCAGACCCCATATTAAAGGCAGCTCATCCTTTAATAGCATCTATAAACTGTCAATCAAACTGTGAACTCTGAACACTCTGCTGAGATAATTGTAGCTTTGGAAATTCAGCTAAGTATTCATAGTAACTCTGACAGCTTAAGCCAGTTTTTTTTCAAGTTTAAAGAACAAGGGATTTAAAAAAACTTCCGATCATGATACCTAGGCAGGCTTTAGCCACCTTTCAAGAACATTTATGTTTCATCCATTCATTCATGACTCCCACATGACTGATTAAGGCTCTTGGAACACCTAAAGTGGGATCTGTTTGAACTCAGCACGAAGTTCAAATGGGCTTTCCACCTGTGTGATTCATGCTCTGCCCCTTCCCCTTGCTGGCAAAAATATTTCTGTTGGGAATGGAGGTGGGACTTCCGCATCCGAGTTCTACTCACCACTTTTAAAAGTTCGAGGAGTTTTCCCGACTCCGCAGGTATCGGACCCAGTATCTCCATGACCTTTATTTGCAAAGTAAATCCCCTTGTAACTAGCACACTATGAGACAGTTTGGAATTGTATGGTCTTTATGCACCACATGTGCACCCTGCTTATCTTGTCAATTTGAAATAGGATTAAAGGTCTACCAAGTTCTAACCTGCCAGGAAGGAAACCCTTGAAGTTGTCTGTTTGTCTCTTTGCTGCTATTCAACAGGGATTTTCTTCAGTACTCTGCTCTCAATGGGTTTAATAAATTATGAAGACAAAGAGGAACATATGGGGATAGCAGTAATGCCAAATGGTATCAGGAGAGAACCACCTTTACTTTTCAGTAAGGAAGCAATAACGTAGACGTGCCATCTGCTTTAAGCAGATCAGCAGAGAATCTCTATCCAAAGGGTTGCCAATTGTAACAATGGAACCATGACCCTCAACAATTGTGTTCCCTATGTATTCTAGGCTAGGTTAGGCAATATCCGCAATCTGCAATTTTCTATCTCCAGATCTATCCACTATCCGATAGGACCAATAACTTAATCACCTGCCCCACTGGGGAGGACCAACAGCATTACCAAGCCTAACCAATTAGACCCATGCATACACTTGGCATCTTGAAGCAGCAACACTCATATCTGGGAAGATCAGGAGGCACCTTATAGTGCAGCCAAATTGTAAGGGTCTTTAAGACCATCATCATCTGAAACTTGCTCCATGACTTTGTAGTGCAGAGGGGACTAATCAGCGAGGAGGAATCCAAGATGCAGTCTTGCAAGTAATGACCAGAGGATGGGCTTGCCATGCAGTTAAGGATGGCAGATGTGCTCTTGAAGCTGGAGGGCCAATCAGAGCCTTCAAGCTGGAAAACAGTAGCGGCTTGCAATGGAGGGTAAGCAAGGGAGAGGGCACTTCAACATGAAAGCATCTTTCTTCCAACTTTAGCCAACTAAAGAAATTGGCTTGGCAGCCAGGCCACCACTATGAGTAGGGAGGGAGAGGTGTTGGGGGCTGGGGGAATCCTTCTACAGAGCAGTGAGTGGCTGCTGCAGCATCCTGGCAGGCAGGGAGGGCCTCTAAACCTGCCTGGAGCACTTGCCCCAGACTGTCTCAGGGAGGTCCCCTCCAGGCACCAATACCACCACCTGCAGAAACCTGTAGGCCTGCTGGAAAATACTTCCTTTAATTGTCTTTAAGCTGGGGGGTGGAAGGAGCTGGAGAACTAGCATGCTAGCCAGTGATACTATTTTTAAGCATTCACCGGCCTCCAACCATGGCCCCAGGGGACCTAAAAATCAAGCCCCAAGTCTTGAGTCAATTTAAAGGAATTTAAAGAACCTGGGGCTCTTTTTGCTCTCCCCATCCCCTGTGCCACTACAAGCATTCTCTTCATGGAAAATTGTGTACTGATCCTAAGGCCTTCCCATCCAGTTTCTGAGCTCTGCTCGTCCAATCCACATCAACACCATTGATGTTGTGGATTGAAAAGTCTGTCTAGTACAATCTGAATTTGTGATTGAATTGTGTATTCCTGTGAGTCTCTACGTAAATCGGGATGGGGGAGGACAAGGAGAAGATATGACAAGAGCAGAATGGTACAAGTCCTAGGGTTATGACGAACTTATATAGGAGACTGGTTAGACGTCAGCTGGAGTGTTGTGTACAGTCACAAAATTAACCTTCTACCATCACCCTCTACCTCCTGCCAGTAAGCCAATTCTGGATCCAATTTTCCAAATTGCCTTGGATCCCATGGACTCTTACCTTCTTGATCAGTCTCGCATGCAAGACCTTGTCAAAAGCCTTACTGAAGTCCATGTAGACTACATCAACTGCACTACCCTCATCTACACACCTCGTCACATCCTCAAAAAATTCAATCAAATTTGTTAGACATGATCTCCCCCTGACAAAGCCATGCTGACTATCCTTGATTAATCCTTGCCTCTCCAAATGGAGATTAATTCTGTCCCTCAGAATTTTTTCCTAAAGTTTCCCTCCAACTGATGCTAGACTGACTGGCCTGTGGTTCCCTGGTTTATCCCTAGCACCCTTCTTGAAAATGGTACCACATAGGCTGTCCTCCAGTCCTCTGGCACCTCTCCTGTGGCCAGAGAGGATTTGAAAATTAATGTCAGGGCCCCTGCAATCTCCTCCCTTTCCTCCCACAGCAGCCTGGGATAAACCTCATCTGGGCCTGGGGATTTATCCACTTTTAAACCCGATAAAACCATTAATACCTCCTCCCTCTCAACGCTAATTTGTTCAAGTATATCACAGGCCCCCTCCCTGATTTCTATATCTACACCATCCTTCTCTATAGTGAATTCAGATGCAAAGTACTGATTTAAAACCTCACCTACGCCTTCCTGCTCCTCACACAAATTGCCACTTTGACCCCTAATGGGCTCTACACTTTCCCTGGTTATCCTCTTGTCCCTAATATACTTATAAAGCGCCTTTGGATTTTCCTTTATTTTACTAGCCAATGTTTTTTCATGCCCTCTCTTCGCTCTCCTAATTTCTTTTTTAAGTAACCCTCTGCACTTTCTATAATCCTCTAGGACTACTGCTGTTTTGAGCCCTTGGTATCTACCATAAGCTTCGTTATTTTTCCTTATCCAATCCTGTACATTCCTCAACATCCAGGCTTCTCTGGAATTGTTGGTCCCACCCTTCAAATTACGGGAACATGTTGGCAATGCTCTCTCGCTATTTCCTTTTTGAATGACTCCCACTGCTCTGATGTAGATTTTCCTACAAGTAGCAGCTCCCAGTCCATTTTGGTCAGATCCTGTCTTATCATATTAAAATCAGTCTTCCCCCAAATCAGAATCTTTATTTCCAGTCCATCTTTACAGTAACTACCTTAAATCTTACCAAGTTAAGGTCACTATCACCAAAATGCTCCCCCGCTGACACTTCTACCACTTATCTGGCGTCATTCCCTAAAACTAGGTCCAGCACCACCCCCCTTCCTTGTAGGACTTTCTACGTTCTGGCTTAAAAGCTCTCCTGGGTACATTTTAAGAATTCTGCCCCCTCTAAGCCTTTTTGTCTATCCCAGTTAATATTGGGGAAGTTGAAATCCCCTTATATAATTACCCTATTATTTTTACACTTCTCTGAAATTTGCCTACATATCTGCCCTTCTATCTCTCCCTGACTATTTGTGGGTCTGTAGTACACTCCCAGTAATGTGATTTCCCCCTTTTTGTTTATAAGTTCTACCCATCTTCTAAATTATCATCCCTCCTTATTGCAATAATTGACTCCTTGATCAATATTTTGACACCACCTCCACTTTTACATGCCACCAACTCCTCTTTTACACCCGTCCCCACCACCATCTCACCAGAAGATTGTATACCCCGGAATATTGAGCTGCCCAGTCCTGCCACTCCCTCATCTATGTCTCCGCGATAGCGATGGTGCCATATCCTCATGTGTTAATCAACACCCTCAACTCATCTGTCTTACTCAAAAGACTCCTTGCATTAAAATAAATACCATCGAGCCTTGCTTTGCTCCCTTATTCCTTAACTTGACTATATATGCTCTGCCTTCCAGACTGACTTGGCTTTTCTTCTACATTGTCTGTACATCACCCCTTACTATACCTTCACTCTGTATCCCATTCCCCTGTCATATTAGTTTAAATGCCCACCATCAACACCATCAAACCCTCTCCCCACAAGGATGTTGGTCCTATTCTGGTTCAGGTGCAACCCCTTGGACTTGTACAGGTCCCACCTTGCCCAGGAATGGACCCAGTGATCCAGGAATGTAAAGCCCTCCCTCCTACATCAACTCTTTGGCCACGCATTCATCTGCGCTATTCCTATACTCACTGGCGTTTGGCACTGGGAGTAATCCAAAGATTATAACCTATGATGTCATGCTTTTCAATCTGCCACTAGCTCCCTAAATTTTTGTTGCAGGACCTCATCCCTCTTGCTACCTATGTCAATTCTACTAATGTGAACGACGATCTCTGACTGTTCGCCCTCCTCCTTCAGGTTGCCCTGCAGCCGTTCAGTGACATCCTTGACCCCAGCCCCAGGGAGGCAACTGACGCATGTGTTGGAAGGATTTACAAGTTGATAACCAACCTATTTAGCCAAATTATGAACACACCTTCTTTGGCTATCAAGTCCTGAGGTGGGGCTTGAACCCAAAACTCTTGACTCAGAGGTAGGGAGACTATCACTGCACCACAAGTGCTCCTATCATGCAGTTAACTTGTTTAAAGGATTTTCTTTGTGAAGTCCCTTAAAGATATTAATGGGACTACAGCTAGTGCTAGGCTGCAGTATGCCATTCATGTTAAGTAATGATAGTTATATGAATGATTTGTGTGAGGCATGCCAGAAAGCATAGGAGATTATGAGGAAACACCTTGTGGAAAACATTATTAAGGAAGTTACTCAACACTGGGAATGTTACCTTTTGGTAATTCTTTTCAAGTCTGTCTTTCTCTTACATATTTGGAGCCAGGTTTGTTGAGTGTTAGTGATTGGGTTCACCTCGTTGTGTATTGTTGCCAGCCTGCTGCGCCAGTCTGTTCAGTGGTCAGTGTCATTCAGTGCGGAGGTAGACAACCTTCTTTGTCTCCATGAGTTGCCTTCATCAGCAGAGAATCTGCAAATCTCATGGTATGTTATCAAAAGGTCTCTCTTTTATGTCGGGCAAGAATCCTGAAGTTTAAATAATAGCTGCCTTGGAGGTGTAATTGATGCCGAGCTTGCACTGGTCAGTTCACTCTGTGGGAGCAACTCAAACTGAATATGTAAAATATGAAACCATGAGTTCAGGAGTAAATGCACACATGGATGCTTTCAGCAGAAACCATTGAGGCACACAATTTATACTTCATTTCCACATGTAGCAGAATTACTTTATATTTGTTTTTTGGATGTAAGCAGTACAAGAGACAAATATATTTGCAACAGGAAGATTAATGGATACAAAGTCAGGTAGATTATTCCCTCATCTATGTTGATTCCCTCATCACTTGACTTAATCTACCAGGAATACTGTGCTGAGTAACTCACCTCTTGTTTCCCCAAAGCCTGTCCACCATCTACAGGGCACACGTCAGGAGTGTGATGGAATATTCTCCACTTGCCTGGATGAGTACAGCTCCCACAACACTCAAGAAGCTTGACATCATCCAGGACAAAGCAGCCCGCTTGATTGGCACCACATCCACAAACATTCACTCGCTCCACCATTGACGCACAGTAGCAGCAATAGGTACCATCTATAAGATGCACTGCAGGAATTCACCAAGACTCCTTAGACAGCACCTTCCAAACCCATGACCACCACCATCTAAAAGGACAAGGGCAGCAGATTGATGGGAACACCACCTGCAAGTTCCCCTCCAAGTCACTCACCATCCTGACTTAGAAATATATCGCTGCTCCTTCACTGCCGCTGGGTCAAAATCCTGGAACTTCCTTCCTAACAGCACTGTGGGTATACCCACACCACATGGACTGCAGCGGTTCAAGAAGGCAGCTCACCACCATCTTCTCAAGGGCAACAAGGGATGGGCAATAAATGCTGGCCCAGCCAGCGAAGCCCACATCCCTTGAATGGATAAAAAAAAATTCCAGCTAATTGGAATAATTGCAGGGCTCCACGCCTTTCAAAAATAAAACCCAAACAAGTTTGGAACGTAGGCAACTTTCCTTTGAAAGAAAAACAGAAATACCTGGAAAAACTCCAACTTTGTTCTTCTCCGCCGATGCTGCCAGATCTGCTGAGTTTTTCCAGGTAATTCTGTATTTGTTTTGGATTTCCAGCATCCGGAGTTTTTTGTTTTTATTTTTGTTTTTACTTTCTTTGAAAGACCCTTTTGAATGAAGATGGCCGATTGGAGTTCATCTTTCCAGAATACCGAAATCTCCATCTTGGTTTTGTGCTTCTCTATTTCCAGTTCCAACTTTCTTTGGCATACAGGTCTTCTGTCCATGTCCCTCAGCTGTCTTATTTTCCACTGCACAGCACTAAAATATTGATTGGAAATGGGTTAATGTCTGCTAAGGTAATAGGCCAAGGTGCATTGCGCAAATACTTCCAAACTAAGGCAGCAAACTTTCTTTGTCTGATCAGTAATTTTCTGGCTATTCCTCTCTCATTTCCAGTACCAGAAATGCTATTTCTGAATATGTTTCTGATTGTAGATTTTAATAATAATGTGGTTTATACAAATGCCCTGTCTAACTACTTTTTAAAAAATCTATAATTCTAAAATTATAGGATTCTGAAAAATATTAATAGTATTTCCTGGGATATTTGATAGAGGACTGTAACTAAAGGAAACATTTGTTCATAAATGCTCCTTAAAATTGCAATATCCATTTTCCTGGATCTCTTACTATCAGCCTATTTGCAAATCTGTAGCATGACAAAAAGCTTTCAGATTTTCCGTTAATTAATATCTTCTGGCTTTTCTTTTAAGGGCTTACTTTATATTTTGGTTATTCTCCATTTCCACCCTAATTATTAATTATTTCCTTCCCATGCAACATTCCCAGTCATAAAGTAGGCAACCCTGATCTCAAGTCGCTATAATGCCACATCTGTATCCAACTCCATTAGGAAATGTCAGAGATGGATTGTGATGGATTTTCTCTCTGACTTTTCCTCCTTACCTGTGGGAATTCACTCGGCAGCGCAGCTGAGATTGTGAACCTATTGTGCGCCATAAAACACTTGACCTATTACTTAGACCCAATCAGTACATAGTGCCACAACTCTGTCCTATTGATTATCTAGAGCTGAACAAATATTTCTGAACTAAACTGCTGCAGTCATATGAAGTTCTTATTTAGGTCTTTCTTACCTATTCTTCTATAATGGAATCTCAATCTGTGCTGAGGGTTAAGTTTGCTACAATAAGGTGCCTGCAATAATCCATTTGCTCTGAAAATAACCTTCGAAGCAACAATGTCACTAACAATAAAAGTTTTCCAACTCATGTGGCTCATGCTGTGTCACCCCAGTGCAGCTGTTCAGATGCTTGCTCATATCCTCTTTCTGATTGTGAGATCGTCCCCAAGCTAGACCCAATGTTTCGGTCTACTAGCAGTGCCCGAGATGTGTGATATAGATCTATCTTCTTTCCTGGGTTTAGTTCATGATGTCATGAAAAGAAGTTGGAGGAGCAGGAGGGAGAGCCCCTGAAACATCAGTGCCTGGCTGCTTGTCAATTTCAAAGCACCGATCCTGGATCTGGAAATGATCACCCGGGCAGGGGGAGGCTGGGACAGGAATCCCACTCTCCTCCCAGTTGAGGTTAACTAAACTTGTTAAAAAAAACTTGTTTAGAGCTGGTTAAAGGGGAAGAGTGGGATATTTAAAGGAGCGCACGAGTTTTGGAAATGTTAGTTTCAGAACAGCCGAGGGGATGTGGGTATAGATTCGGTGGGGGTGGGGGGGCGGGCGGGGGGTGGGCAGGCAAGTCTGCCCCAGCTAGGGCATCACCCCAGCCCCATAAGAGGGTCAGTGGGGAAATTGGGACCTGGACACTTAGTAAAGTGGTGTCCTTTGTAACTGAATCAATTGATAAGTGGGTGGAAGGCATTGGTTCGATGGTTACTTGAGCACATATAAAAAAACACTTACCGACACAGGAGGTGAGTTTTGTGAGTGATATATACCTATAATATTTCACTTCATGAACAAATCTATTCCAAGTAAAGACTGGCCCTGGGTTCTTCCTTCACCAACTGGCTGTCAGGATTATAACACCCTTGGCATTGCACAGTCAATGAGAGTAGACAGTACATTCACTTTGAGTGGGGTCAGCATGCCCCACCCCCCAACATCGTGGAGACAGAACAGCTAGAGGCAAGGCTGCCAAGGATAATTAGGCAGCCACAGGCCCAGAAGGAAGCCTCCAGCTGACAATGAGGGCATGACAGTCAGAATTTGGGCCTTGTGGAGACGAGGAACAACACTTTTTGCAGCAAGGGCAGAGCCCCAGTCATCAGGAGGACAAAGGAGGGGAAAGAAGAGCAGGAAGGCAAGCAAAACCAACAGCTCAGCACAGGATCATCTGCTAAAGAGGGAGCGACCTGGAGATGACTGACAGCCATCAATGCTGGGGTGAAAGAAGAGATGGGTGCACAGAAGGAGACAGCATCAGAGGAATAGAGAGTTGAGCGGAATGCGTGTAGAGCTGGATAAGGTTCCAGAAATAGGGAAAGGGAAGACTATGAAAAGGTAGGGGTGAGAATTTTAACAGAAAGGTATCAGTAACTTGGAATGCATGTGAAGAATATTCTAGAGTTTGGAGGGGCTGCAATGCAGCTATAATGACTGTCGTTACTGAAAGCAAGCGAGCTGGAATTTTACACCCATCACAACCCCTCACTGCCCACCTCCAGAGTGGGTTAGCTGGCAGGTTTAGGGTGTATAATATTGCATTAGATGGCAGGGGTGCTGTGCCCAATGCTTATCTGTCCCAGCTGGTATTTTACCAGCAGTGGGGGTGTTCCCACACCATGTGGCAGGTCCGCCAGGTATTCTGAAGCCACCCCACTTGAAGAATTCCTCCCTAGCCCCCAGAACACCGCACCCACCCCCCATCCCCCACTAATCCACCTTATTGGGGCCTGCCTGGTTGGCCCTGGTAAGTCTGCCCCACTTGAAGAAATCCCCCCTTGCCCCCAGAACCCTCCCACCGCCCTCACTAATCCCCCTTGTTGTGGCCAGGCCTGGTTGGCCCCAGTAAGCCTGCTCCACTTACTTGCTTCTTCTGTCTTCGTTGCTGCTCCTGATCATGGAATGGCTGCAGTCCCAGCATTGGTTGCCGCTTATGGTGGCGCTATTGGGAATGAAGAGCTACTGGCCATCTGATTGGCTGGCAGCTCTGTGAGATGGGACATCCTGCCTCATGCAGGAAGCAGAAGACATGATTTTCAGACAACTAATGGTCTGAGCCTAAAATTCAGTCGTGGCTTCCAGGGCTGGTGGAGGCAGGCATGCCCCTGACTTTCCAGCTGGCGGACAAGGCCATCGAGTTCTAGGGCAGTGAAAAGGGGGCATGTTTTAATTTGATTTTATGCCAGATCTCAGCCACCGGATAGAGATACAGGTGAATCAAATTATAATGTGGCATCAGTTTAATTTAAAAGAAAAAAGTACGCCATATGAAGTGGTCAGGTTTTTGGGCCTAGTTAGCAGGGGCTGAACCATATTCTAAGCTGTGTCCCTTGTGAAATGACAGAGAAACTTAAACCATGTACACTCTTAACACTCAAAGAACACTTCAGTTTTAAGATTTGAAATTCCTGACTCAACAGGAACAAATGAACCCATTTATACTGTGAGGATAAAGTTAGTGAACATGAGAATAATATTAATGCTGGGAATGGAACATTTTTCACCTTTTGCTACCAGTGTCAGTATTAAGTGCTCCCAGGTTTGTATGTAACAAGGATTAGATGCAGAGCATAGCTTCTTGGTGTCTAGCCCCATAATGTGTCCTAACCTCAACCTCACAGGGTATTCCCTGTTGTACCAGTACCTAGATTTAATTTCCTATACAGGCAACCCTGAGGCCTCCAGGCTGCAATATTAGGACTTAACTTCCCTCTAGGAGACTGTTCAAACTCGATGGAGATGGAAAGAAAAACTGAGAGCTCTGGAGAACTGAGAACAAAAAGAAACAGAAAATGAACAGTGACCCCATCAGCATCTGGAGAAGAAAACATGGGCCAAAGCCTCAGATCAGACCTGTTTACTTACGGTCAGCAATAAAATGAGACTTTTATCTTATCAGAATGAGCTGGATTGGAATCTTGCCCAAGAGTGAAAGGTCATTATTATAGTGGAAAATAGCCTATAAATGACTTTTAATTACATTAGCTTATAAATGTTTACTTAAAATAAATAAGATAATGCTCCTTTCAAGATAGGTAAGAGCAGAACACCATACATTAATGGGAACATATTTCATATACAATCAATTGAGCAGTGATTGGTGTTAACAGGCACGTGTGTCTTGACTTTTCATTTGCAAGGAACGATCCCACGCACAGAAATGAAAGAACTGTTTTAGTTGTGGGCATTCACATACCAGAATTGACAATTACTACAGCAACTATTTATATTCATCGTGCTTATGTGGAAACCAGGCATAATTGGAAATTTTAAGGTACTTTTAAATTGGGTTAGCACCACCCCACCACCCCGCCCCCCCCCCACCACCAATCCCAATTTAGTACTCCCGCCTTTTCCTGTTATCATCAGAAGTATTTCATTCCCGTTATTGCTTTTTGAACACTTAAAATTAGGACACTCATTTCATGAGATAGTGTGGCTGGCCCTGTTTCACTTCCCCCTGAGTCAGGCAGTTCGAAAAAACTTCCCAAGGGGGTTCAGTAGTGACGCAGTGAATTGCACAGTTTTGCATCATTTCGTTATAAATGAGATGATTGCGTAAAGTTGTGGCAAATCTATAATTTGAGATTCGGTTTTGTTTTACTGGTTTAATTTATCGCAGAATATTCCATTCCGATTTTTGACTTTCTTTACTGTTTTCTGCAGCTTGGCCATGGAGAGCAGGGGGCAAAGGTCAATGGTAGCAACCATTCACAGCAATGGATACATTAGGAACAGGCGTTGGCCATTCAGTCCATTAGATCTGCTGCACCATTCAATTCCTTCCTGGTGGATCTGCACTAAAATCCCATTTCCCTGACTTTGCTCAATATCCTTTGACACCCTTACTGAACAAAAAAAATAGCAAATTGCTCTCATACATTCTGATGCATTCTTGTTCTGTGATGGGAGAGGGTAGACATTCTTTGAACAGGATAAGAGAGACAGAAAAATGTGACCGAGATTCTGGTGGCTTTCGTTAAAGAGAGATAGTCCCTTCACTAAATGGTGGGAAGAATGTTGTAAATGTCTCTTCCTTTGGCCCCTTCACTCTTTCCTAAACTGTCAGCTTTATTTTCCGTGGTTCTGAAATAACGGACAAGATTTTCACTTAGGAATTGCCAGTTCATGAGAGCAGGTAGGAACCAAATTCTCATAGAGGTTTCCCTCCTTAACAGCACTGTGGGTGTATCTACAGCACATGGACTGCAGCAATTCAAGCAGGCAGCTGACCACCACCTTCTCAAGGGCCATTAGGGATAGACAATGAATGCTGGCCTAGCCAGTGACGCTGACATCCCATGACCGAATTAAAAAACACAACTGGGTAACATTTAACAAACTGGTTAATACATCAGTTCTGTGTGATACTCCATAGTGCTTTCTGCCATGGCCGCTATACTATAATCTGCCATGCTATCTGCAAACATCTACATACTCAACACTGACACAACTCCCAAGCACTTACCAGCTACCCTATCTGTTAGGTGCTACTATCCTTCAGCCAGTCATCCCTTCCAAAGTAACTTAAATGCTGCACTGTGTCTCAGAATGTGCACAGTAAGTAGTCATGTGTACTGCCTCATCTATCACAGTTCCGCCATCTCTTCTTCTTAGGCAGTCCCTCGGCATTGAGGATGACTTGCTTCGATGGATTCTGGCATGGTTGATAAGTCCAACGTACAGTCTACAGACCCTGCCAAATGTGGGGGCAGGTGGTGCTTGAAGGCTGGGGCGGATGAGGTGTTTAGAGTTTTGTGCACCCTCGCCAATGCCTGGGCTTTGCCACTGAGTGCTCCTGACATCTCTCAATGCATTCATGCCTTCCTGACTAAATCTTCTCTATTCTGGCTGGCCACAAGCCAGGGGCTCCCATGAGTCGGAGGGGACATTTGATTTCTTTAGGGACGCTTTGAAGGTATCCCGAAAGCAATTCCGCTCTCCTCCTAAGAGTCTCCTGCTGCGACTGAGTTCCAAGTAGGACAGTTACTTTTGGAATTTGCTGTCAGGCATACAAACAACGCGTCCCGTGTAGCAGAGCTGGTTCTGAGTGATTAGCGCCTCAGTGCGAGGCATGTTAGTTATCTTGCTGGCACAGTGGGAATGTTACCGCTCTGCCATCTGCACCATGTATTGACCTCAGCAGTTAGTGTTAGCATTTATCTGATGCTTCTCCTGCCAGTCAGGAAGCTAACTGATTTTTAATTTATTTAAGAACAATGTGGAGAACTTGTTGCCTGCTAGTTAATACATTTTCTGATTAAAAAAAGAGAGCTATAAATATTTATGTGGCGCTGTAAAAGCTTTTCTTCCAAGTCACCACCTTCCACTCCTGCTCACTTAAGATATGGAATCTATTTGTGATTAAGATTGCAAGTTCCAAAGGTCACAGAGAGGAAAGGGCATCATTCCAGCACCTGTTGCGTCATAAATAAGCTGCACATTGAAGTACAACAGAGGCAGTGCATATAATCATTGAAGTTGTTCAGTGATCTTTCCTAATGATCTTTGAGTTTTGCTGGTAAAATACCCAACTCTTGTCATTCTAAGGTCTTTCTCTCCCTTTTGTGTTACTGAAGGTGCTGATTCATGCTTTTCTTCCTCACAGTTAGTGCCAACAGCACTCAGTGCCTAACCTGAATGTATACGAGATTAGGCAGTGTAACTTAGAAAGCTATTTATCTGTGGGGGAACAGCCAAACCCTTCTCACTTCTCACCTTTCCAGCAGAGAGCGATTGGGAGCAGGATAATTTCTCGTCTTTCTGAATCCAATTGTAGTGCTCCTAATTCTGCTCCAACTAATATCAACGGACTCAGTACTCAACCGAGGCCCATACAGCTCAGGGAGTGTATTATGCCCTAAGCCAAGGAAAACATTCAATGATAGTCAACAAGCAGGTTGTCCTTAATGTTAACCAGTTGGATTCCACTTGAATGTTATCTCAATGTTGTGAAGTAGCAGTTAGGCAGAGAGAAGTGAATGGGTGCAGAATGTACATCTATAATAGAGTGAACAAAAAGTGGTTAAAACATTTTTTGGTCAGCATTCTGAAAGAATTCTCCAATCCTGATTTTTTTTAAAATGGATCACCAATCGCACTCTGAAAAATGATCAGCTTTGGCTTTCCAATCCTTTCTTTTTTTTAACTTAATTCATTCACGGGATGTGGACTTCGCTGGCTGGGCCAGCATTTATTGCCAATCCCTAGTTGCCTTGAGAAGGTGGTGGTGAGCTGCCTTCTTGAACAGCTGTTGCTGTTGGCAGCTTTCTGAACCATGTTGTCATTAAATGTCTTTCCTTGAACTGATCCTTTCCCTTAATAGCCTTTTCTCTTCAATTTTCTTTTGTCCTGTCCCCAATTTCCCTTATCGACTTATCTCTCTTTGCTTCATTCCCACTGGCTAGTCCCTTTGCACCAGTACCTTTTGTGCAATGCCTTTATCCTATCCCTTTATCCAGGTGCTTGTATTTAATTTACTGCACTTTGTTTATCTGATTCTTCCTCTCCATGGCTGAGTGAGTATTTTAATCAGGTAAGCATAACTCACCTGAAAAAGAGGAGGTCTTGTTGTTTTCAATTTCAGAAAGGTATGTATTTGGTGTTGTTACGACCAGGTGTGGAGGGGTAAATGTCCCCCTCTTTGCCCTGTCTTCATTTAACTGCAACAGGATTTTTGTTTGAAATGGATATATTAGCCAATTCGTTGAGTACTAAACTGTTTGCGCACTGTGATCATAAAGGAACTAATCAGACAGGTTTTCCTCAGTTTAACAAGGAAAGATGTTGGCTTTGTTGTACTTAACCTGATCTAAGTAAAATAATGAAATATGCACCGACTTTCACGCATGCGCACACACAAACACACCCGCAGTTCACACACATAAATACAGATTACAGAGTGGGGAAGGATAGGTTGGCTAAATTAGAGTCCATTAAAGCTAAAAGGAATTCACAGAATCACAGATTCACAGAATCACAGAATCGCAGAATCACAGTGTACAAGAGGCCCTTCGGCCCATCGAGCCTGCACCGACACGTGAGAAACACCTAACCTATCTACCGAATCCCATTTACCAGCACTTGGCCCATAGCCTTGAATGTTATAAAAACAAAAAACTGCGGATGCTGGAAATCCAAAACAAAAACAGAATTACCTGGAAAAACTCAGCATGTCTGGCAGCATCGGCGGAGAAGAAAAGAGTTGACGTTTCGAGTCCTCATGACCCTTCCACAGAACTTTGGGAGGGTCATGAGGACTCGAAACGTCAACTCTTTTCTTCTCCACCGATACTGCCAGACCTGCTGAGTTTTTATAGGTAATTCTGTTTTTGCTTGAATGTTATGACGTGCCAAGTGCTCATCCAGGTACTTTTGAAAGGATGTGAGGCAACCCGCCTCCACCACCCTCCCAAGCAGCGCATTCCAGACCGTCACCACCCTCTGGGTAAAAAAGTTTTTCCTCACATCCCCCTTAAACCTCCTGCTCCTCACTTTGAACTTATGCTCCCTTGTGACTAACCCTTTAACTAAGTGGAACAGCTGCTCCCTATCCACCCTGTCCATGCCCCTCATAATCTTGTACACCTCGATCAGGTCGTCCCTCAGTCTTCCCTGCTCCAACGAAAACAACCCAAATCTATCCAACCTCTCTTCATAACTTAAATGTTTCATCCCAGGCAACATCCTGGTGAATCTCCTCTGCACCCCCTCCAGTGCAATCACATCCTTCCTATAATGTGGCGACCAGAACTGCACACAGTACTCCAGCCGTGGTCTCACCAAGGTTCTGTACAACTCCAACATGACCTCCCTACTTTTGTAATCTTTGCCTCAATTGATAAAGGCAAGTGTCCAATATGCCTTTTTCACCACCCCACTAATGTGCCCCTCTACCTTCAGAGATCTATGAACACACATGCCAAGGTCTCTTTGTTCCTCAGAACTTCCTAGTGCCGTGCTGTTCATTGAATACTTCCTTGTCAAATTACTCCTTCTAAAATGTATCACCTCACACTTTTCAGGGTTAAATTCCATCTGCCACTTATCTGCCCATTTGACCATCCCATCTATATCTTCCTGTGGTCCAAGACACTCAACCTCACTGTTAACCACCCGGCCAATCTTTGTATCATCCGAAAACTTACTAATCCTACCCCCCCACAGTCATAAATGATGAATAATAAGGGACTGAGCACAGATCCCTGTGGTACGCCACTGGACACTGGCTTCCAGTCACTAAAGCATCCTTCTGTCATCACCCTCTGTCTCCTACAACTAAGCCAATTTTGAATCCACCTTATCAAATTACCCTGTATCCCATGTGCATTTGCCTTCTTTATAAGTCTCCCATGTGGGACCGTGACAAAGGCTTTGCTGAAATCCATATAAACTACATCAACTGCACTACCCTCATCTACACACCTGGTCGCCTCCTCAAAAAATTCAATCAAATTTGTTAGGCATGACCTCCCTCTACAAAGCCATGCTGACTATCCCTGATCAAACCTTGCCTCTCCAAGTGGAGATAGATAGTCCCTTTCAGAACTTTCTCCAATAGTTGCCCTGACACTGACGTGAGACTCTCTGGTCTATAGTTCCCTGACTTATCTCTACAACCCTACTTAAATAGTGGAACCACATTAGCTGTTCTCCAGTCCTCTGGCACCTCCCCCATGGCCAGAGAGGAATTAAAAATTCGGGTCAGAGCCCCTGCGATCTCCTCCCTTGACTCCCTCAGCAGTCTGGGACACAAAGCATCTGGACCTGGAGATTTGTCCACTTTTAAGCCTGCCAACACCTCCAATACCATGTCACTCCCTATATCAATTTGCGTAAGAACCTCGCAGTCTCTCTCCCCGAGTTCAAGACTTTATCCTCAATATCTTGGGTGAAGATGGACGTGTGTATTTATTCAATGCTCTAGCATTGTCCTCTGGCTCCACCCATAGATTGCCCCTTTGGTCCCTTATGGGCCCTACTTGTTCCCTGGTTATCCTCTTCCCATTGATATACTTATTGAATATCTTGGGATTTTTCTCTTCTTTTACCAGCCAGAGCTTTCTCATATCCCCTCTTGCTCTCGTAATTGCTTCCTTAAGCTCCACCTTGCACTTTCTGTACTCCACTAATGCCTCTGCTGATTTGCTTCCCTTGTACCTGCTAAAAGCCTCTCTTTTCCTTCTCATCGTAACCTCTGGTCATCCATGGTTCTCTGAGCCTGTTACTCCTTCCTATCACCCTAGAGGGAACATGTTGAGCCTGTACCCTCCCCACTTCCTTTTGAACACCCCCCCCCCCCACCAACACCCACCCCCCCCACTGCTCCTCTGTAGATTTCCCCACAACTATTCCCAGTCTACCTTGGCCAGGTTCTGTTTTATTTTACTAAAATCCACTCTCCCCCAATCCAAAACATTTTTTTGCAACTTGTCGATTTCTTTGTCCATAACAAACTTAAACTGTACCATGTTGTGGTCGCTATCGCTAAAATGATCCCCCACCACCACCTTAGTTACCTGTCCGGCTTCATTCCCCAGAATCAGGTCCAGCAATGCACCGTCTCTTGTTCGACCCTTTACATATTCACCTAAAAAGTTCTCCTGTACATATTTCAAAAAAACCACTCCAGCCAAGCCTTTAACACTATGTCTATCCCAATTAATATTGGGAAAGTTGAAATCATTTAATATAATTACCCTATTGTTATTGTTTTTACACACCACCGCAAATTGTGCACATATTTGCTCCTCAATTTCCCGCTGTCTATCTGGAGGTGTATAATAAACACCTAATAAGGTGGTTGCCCCTTTTTGTATTCCCAAGCTCTACCCACAAAGCTTTATTCGATGCCCCCTCCAACGTATCATCTCTCCTTACTGCAGTAACTGACTCCTTAACTAATAATGCAATTCCTCCTCCTCTTTTACCCCCTCCCCTGTCTTGCCTGAAGATTCTATATCCTGGAATGTTGAGCTGCCAATCCTGTCATTCCCCCAACCACGTCTCAGTGATCGCTACTATATTACAATTCCAAGTGTCAATCCTCACCCTTAACTCATCCGTTTTACCTGTAATACTCCTGAAATTAAAATAGAGATCATCCAGCCTTGCCCTACTCCCTTGACGCTTATTGCAGCTGTACTCCCTCTGACTTGATTGTTTTACTGTATTATGATATGTCCCTATTCTGCTCACATTCTGTGTCCCCTCCCTCTGCCGAATTAGTTTAAACTACTCCCAACAGCACTAGCAAACCTGCCCGCAAGGATGTTAGTCCAGCTCTGGTTCAGATGTAGACTGTCCCGCTTGCACAGGTCCCACCTTCCCCAGAAATGGTCCCAGTGATCCAGGAGTCTAAAACCCTTCCTCCTGCATCAACTCTTAAGCCACACATTCATCTGCGCTATTCTCCTATTTCTGAGCTCGCTAGCATGTGGCACTGGGAGTAATCCAGAGATTACAACCCAAGAGGTCTTGCTTTTTATTCTACTTCCTAACTCCCTGAATTCTTGATACAAGACCTCATCCCGCTTTCTACCTATGTCATTGGTACCAACATGTACCATGACCTCTACCATATCACCCTCCCCCTTCAGGATGCCCTGTAGCCGTTCAGTGACATCCTGTACCGTGGTACCAGGGAGGCAACATACCATCCTGGAGTCACTTTGACGGCCACAGTAGCGCCTATCTGTTCCCCTGACTATAGTCTGTAGTTTGATGACTCAGCTGGCTTCAGGTTGAATCCTGTGGTCCTGCTGCTGTCACTCGATCGTCTTCTGCTTTCAGAGTTGAAATGGGTTAAAACTGCAGATGGATGATCTATCTGTTCAGCCATGGAGTTGAGTTATTCCTTTAAAATCTCTCACTGTAGCACATGGAGAGAGAATCAAACAATAGCAAACAGGGCCCAAAAGTTTGCAAGTTGGCTGGAGAGAGCAAGAGAAAGAGGATGGATCTATCTCAGCTACTCAGCTGCAAGTCCTCAGTCCTGCTGAAAAAGCACGTGCTTAAAACATACAAAAGATTTAGCTGGTCATGTGACTGCCCTCTCCAACTGACCAGTAATTCAAACATGATCGTGTTTTTCAATTGTAACTTGATTCAAAATAAAAACAGAAAGTTCTGGAAAAACCGAACCAGTCTGTGGAGAGGGAAACAGAATTAACATCTTGAGTCCAATATGACTCTTCTTCGGAACTGAAGAGAGGTAGGGTTGTGGTGGTCTTTATGCCAATGACAAAAGTGGGAAGGGCAGGTAGAGTAAAACAAAAGATCAAAGATAGGTTAGGGGGCAGATTAATTGACAAAGATGTCATGCAACACAAGGCAACAGGAACGCAGGTAATATTAGGACAGGTGACCAAAAGCTTGGTCAGAAAGGTAGGTTTTAAGGAGCATCTTACAAGAGAAAGAGAAGTAAAGAGACGTAGATGGTTGAGGGAGGGTATTCCAGAGCTTAGGGCCTAGGAAGCTAAGATATAGCTGCCAATGACCAATATTTGGGGCAACACAAAGTAGAGAAAGGAGTTCACAGGCTTTCCTTCACTTCATATTAGAACATAAGAAATAGGAACAGGAATAGACCATTTGGCCTCTTGAGCCTGTTCTGCCATTCAATAATATCATGGCTGATGTCCTTGTGTTTCGATTTCCACATCCCCATCTACCCCTGATAATCTTTGATTCCCTTGCCGAACAAGAATCTACCCACCTCTGCCTTAAAAATATTCAATGGCCCCTCCTCCATCATCTTCTGAGGCAGAGAGTTCCAAAGTCGCACAACCCTCTGAGAGAAAAAATATCCTTCATTTCGTATAAATACAATTTGAATCAAGAAATCTTTGAAATCTAATTGAACAAATATTCTGGGACTTGTTCAAAAAAGGATAATCAGGTGATTTCTTACAATGTGATCTTATGCATCCCTTTGCATCACCTTTTATTAGACAAGGACTGAGTTCTAGTCAGACAGACTAGAACAACCCAAGTGCTGATAGTCCTTACTAATTAGTGAAAGGAGGAATTTTTACAGGAATAAATCCATGTAAAGATTCATATCACTTCCAAATCTAAACAAGGTTTTCTAGATATCGAAGCATTCCAACTTCTAGTGCTATTTCACTGACAGATTGTTGTCTAGGGTATTATTATGCTGAATTTGAAAGGAGTAGGCAGAGGTTAATACACCAGTATTCAGTAACCATGAAGATAGCCATCTCTAATCTAGTGTTTAACTAGATTGCATATAACTGGATACCTGGGATGAACTTGTAATGTAATCTAATGATTGTTATAGAATAATAAAACTGAGTGCAGCTTGAGCACTTGGTGGAACATTATCTGTGCCCTAAATCTGCATCACAGTCTTGAATCTCTTCCTAAGTAGTTATTATTTACACTTGGCATAAAGCACGATGGATTCGGAGGGGAAACATTAAAATGCAGAGGGAGGACTGATCTCCTGACATTATAATATTGTCTGCTGGTCTGATTTGTGATGTTACTGAGAGGGTACGACTGACATTTGTGATATGAACAGAGTCGAGATCCAATATTGGCCAACCGGTAATGGTGGACAGGATCTGCCACTCAAAGTGGCCAAGAACAGTATGAACCAAGTAACTTCCTAAGAGCTGGAAAACTAAAGGACCCTGTCCATGGATGTTAAGTTGGTAAAACTACATTTACCAGCCTGCATCTTCTCCATAGGCGGTACCTAGGGACTAAGGATGACTTTCTTCCACTCTGGGGTTGTGAGTCCTGTGGTAACTAAAAAGCCCATTCTGGATTCCCACACTCTGCTACAGGTGGGGCAGGTAGTGTTTGATGAGGTGGGTGGGTGGGCAGCTCGGATTTTGGAACGCTCCTTCCGCTGTTTGCGTTTGGCCTCCACCTGGGTCTGCCAAAGACACTCGAAATGGTTGGCACCTTCATGGACGCTTCTTCTCCAGCTTGGACAGTCTCAAGAAAGAGATTCCCATGGATTGGTGCAGGGTTGTTGCATTTTTTCAGGGAGGCTTTGAGGATGTCCCTGAAACTTTTCCTCTACCCTCCTGGTAACTGCTTGCCACGAAGAAGCTCAGCGTAGAGAGCTTGTTTTGGGGGTCTTGTGTCAGGCATGCAGGCAATGTTACCCACCCAAGATAGCTGATTAACCATAACCAGTGCCTCAATACTGGGGGTGTTGCCCTGAGATCACTGATATTGGAGCACCTATCCTGCCGTTGAATTTGCAGGATTTTGTATAGGCATTGCTGGTGATATTTCCCTAGGGATTTAAGATGTTTGCCGGACGTTATCCCTGTCTCTGATGCATACAAGAGGGAAGGTAGCACTGCAGCCCAGTAGACCATGAGCTGGGTGCTGGGATTGAGGCCTTGATCATCAAACACTCTTTTCCTCAGAAGGCCGAAGGCTGCACTGCCACACTGGAGGCGATGTTGAGTTTCAGCGCCAGTGTCTGCCCTCGCTGAGAGGAGGCTCCCAAAGTATAAGAAATGATTCACATTGTCCAATGGTTTTCCACAGATCTTGATAGTCAGGTGGGGGGAAGCAGTGTTGCGCAGCGGGAGCAGGCCGGTAGAGGACCTTTAGAGGACGGGACTGCGTATTGGGACGGTGGCAGCACTTCTTATATTTCAACACTTTGCACCCACCCTTTTGAGTGTAGGTTAGCTGAAGTAGGTATGGATGGTGCATTGAAGCAGTTGATATTAGTGTATTCATACTATATTGTGTTATGGTGTATATTGTATTATAACAGGAGGGCAAGTCATGTAATGAAACCTCCAGGAATACATTTAATCACAGCTGGCAACCCTATGCAGAGGAGGTTTACCAGAATGGCTCCAGGGATGAGGGATTTTAGCTACGTTGGAAAAGCTGGGGTTGTTCTCCCTGAGATTTGTTAGAGGCGTGCAAGATTGTATATAAGGGGTGGAATCATCCCAGATTTGCACTAAGTCGTTTTACTTGCCAGCCTCGTTTGTGGGTTCTCAGGCCGTATCGTCCCAACCCCACCAAATTATTTATGCATTCCCGGGTGACACACCGTTTCCATGGCAGGCGGGCTCTCTTTGCTCACCCACCATCACCTTGACACCTCGCTGGGCACCATATTACAATCAATAATGTGTAAAATGCATATAATGCTACAGCATAATACGTTGTTGTAGATGTTCATTTCGGAGCTACTGGCTGATGTTGACTGCATCTTTCCGCCTAGTTCATCTTATGGATATTAATAACACTGAATGGATTCATCTGACACCTGAATCTCTGTCAGTCTAATTGTTCATGTAACATGCTGGCATCACTGAAGTCAATTTATCTTTGGAGAAGGCAGTGTGAAATCAGATTTGCAATTACTTCTGCATAAAATGCACGGGTTCATCGCGACAGCCCCTATAATGCTGTATGTGTGCAAAGAGGTGCAGAGTGATACATTTTATGAGGAGAATGAGGAGAGGCAAAGTAAACTGAAGTGGGTTCAAGAGCGAAAAGAACAGAAAGATCGGGGGTTTAAACACACATAGCTTTGAAGGTGGCAGTGCAAGTCGATAATGCTCTTAAAACTTCATACAAGATTCTTATTATGTCCAGTTCTGGTCACCACCCTTTAGGAAGGATGTGCCAGTCCTTGAGAGGGTGCAGGGAAAGGGTTGCCAACCCTCCAGGATTGTAGATCAATCCCTAGGGTGCAGCTCCGTAGAACCCTGGAGAAAAATTATCGCAACATTAAAAAAAAAATTTTTTTTTGTCATTTTCTTTGAACATTTCTCTTTACCAGATATAAAAATATTGAAAATGGGGGATGAAAGGCTGTTTGGCTAATAGTCAAGCGTCATCCATGAGTAATGAATTTGCTTTCCAAAATTTTGGCACAGAAAGGCAGTGCCTCACAAGGATGGATGATATGGCTGACAAATGGCAAGAACAGGAGGGCAAGTCATGTAATGAAACCTCCAGGAATACATTTAATCACAGTTGGCAACCCTATGCAGAGGAGGTTTACCAGAATGGTTCCAGGGATGAGGGATTTTAGCTACGTTGGAAAAGCTGGGGTTGTTCTCCCTGAGATTTGTTAGAGGCGTGCAAGATTGTATATAAGGGGTGGAATCATCCCAGATTTGCACTAAGTCGTTTTACTTGCCAGCCTCGTTTGTGGGTTCTCAGGCCGTATCATCCCAACCCCACCAAATTATTTATGCATTCCCGGGTAACACACCGTTTCCATGGCAGGCGGGCTCTCTTTGCTCACCCACCATCACCTTGACACCTCGCTGGGCACCATATTTAAAGTCCAGCCGCACACATCCCAGTTCTTCCAGGCCACGACTACTGCAGGGAAGATGTCCACAAAAGGTAAGAAGACTGCAGCACCCAAGTTTAACGATCTGTCACTGGAACAACTTTTGGACGCCGAGTAGGCTCGCAGCGATGTCCTCAACCCCGACTCTGGCCAAAGGATGGGTAGCAATGTGGCCAAACAGGCTTGGGAGGTGGTGGCAGCAGTGGTCAGTGCCAGTGCCCTGCAAAAGAGGACACCCGCCCAGTGCCATTCCAGGATGAATGGTGGCATCCGTTCCACCAGTTTAAATCACTCTCAACTCACACACTCACAAACACATCACACATCCACAGGGATCTCACACCTCAAGGGGTCACACCACTAACTCTCACACACACCCTCACATCTCCATCAGGGCTCATACCCTCTGGACCTCGCGTCCTCATTCCCGTCCATGTCTCCGCTCACCACACAAACATTCCATGCAGTGCCATGTGCCCTGCTCACACTCTCTCCATCTGTTTCCATGCAGGAGAAGCCTGTTCAATCAGTAGGGAGAGGTCCCAGATGGGGGTTGGAGTGGCCCACATTAGGCCTCTCACTCACTTTGAGGAGTGTGCCATTGTACTGGCTGGTGAGGGTGTGGACCCTGCCAGCGGCAATGGTGATGTTGGCGGCGAACACCCGCCTGAGGATCTTGCACCTCATCACCCCTCCCTTAAAGCAACTGTGAGTGCTCTCTCTCCTGCTTCTGACTCTGCTGTGATGCACTAATTAGTTCTACTTTGGTTCACAGGGAGCTCTGCCTAGCGACCAACGCCCTCAGCCAGCCGGTCCTTCAGCTTCATCCATGTCCTCATCTGCAGCCAAGAGGACACCTCCTCCAGTGAAGAGGTGGAAATAAGTAGCTTGGAAGACCCATCACCGCAGAGGGAGCATCAAGCCCACGAGTGATTCTGGAGGGAAAAGTGCATGTGGCAGGGCCTTTCGGAGCCTGGTGCAAGCCTCTCCCACGTATGCAGATCCTTTCCGTATCAGACTCATCTCAATGTCCTGAGCATTTTCAATGCTGCCTGCTGGGGTTCACTTTCAGTTGTCCATCTGAGCTGACCTACATCTTGGCCCACCCACTGATCACACTCCCATGCAGCACATGATCTCGCCCACCATGACTCTCATTTTACTTTCGATTTGGACAGCAAGGTGCTAATTCGGTTTTACTTTTGCTCCCCCATCCCTTTAACCTCCCCCAGCCACCCATTTCCTTCCCCCATTACAGTTGACCTCCCCCCGACCCCGGCATCACATTCCACCTCTCCTCCGTTACCTACCAGCCACAACCCTTTTCCTTCGGGGACGTCCAGGTGAATGAACGTGCACACTTCCTTCCTTTCCGAAGATCCCACCCCTGACCCCCTCCTTCCCACCCACAGGTTCTGTGTCTGCCTCCACCTCCCCACTAACCACTCTCGCTGTACCTTCTATCACTACCGTTGAACCCTCACCCTCCCACGCTCCCGCCTCACTCTGGCCTCAGTCATTCTTACCCTTCCTCCAAACCTCCCCCACCCTCAGTTCACTCTCGAGGAGGCAGGCATGGACCTATCCGACACCTCCTGCACATCCACCCCTCCGCAGCCCTTCCCCCCCTTCACACCCCTTCGCCCTTCACACCCCTTCCCCACTTCACACCCCTTCCCCCATTTACACCCCTTCCCCCTTCACACCCCTTCCCCCCCAGTACCCCTTCCCTCCCCCAGTCCTCCCACCGCCTCGGACTACCCACCCCTGCTTAATCCTTCCCCCTTCCTGATTCTTCCTCCACTCATACTTCTTCCTCCCCCCCTTAGTCCCTCCCCTCTCTGAACCCCTTCCTCCCCCCGGACGCCCTCGCCTCCCTGCACCCCTTCCTCCTCCTTGACACCTTCCCTTCTCCACACTCCTTCCCTTACACCTTCCACCCCTCTAACACCTACCTCCCCTGTTGTCGTCTTCTCCCCCGTCACCCCTCCTCCCCCGTTCTCCCTCCCCCTCCCAACCTCACCCCATCCTGATACCTTCATTCACCCCTTCCCAACCTCATCCCATCGTGACTCCTTCATCCCCCCCTCTCAGCCTTACCCAATCCTGACATCTTAATTTTCCCCCTCCTAACCTCACCCCGCCCGACACCTCTTCCTCTGCCAGCCAATCCTAGCCCTTCTTCCCCTCAATCATCATCCATTGTGAGCATCAATGGTGACTTTCCAACTGCTTCGCAGCAGAACCATGCCCATGCTAATCCACCCAGCAAGCCATGAACGTCCCTCCAGTGAGCCATTGGCGTCGAGCTCCAGCATCTTCTGCTCCTTGGATGTCCGTGATGTGAGCAGAGCGCTGGCGGTAAGCCCCGACTTCTGCACGTCACAGTTGTCAAGACGCGTTTTGCACCAACTTGTTTTCCCGCCGATGTGTGCGAACGATCCAACCGGGTTGATTCTGATGGGCTGACCTAATAATGATATGCTGAAGCATTACAATGAGGTTCCCGAAGTCCAATGGCGGAGAATGTGGCCCACCATCGGCAGGCTGAGCGGACAATCGCAAACTGATTTCACGCCATTGTGAAACTGATCACACCAAATTGTCCAAACACGCCTGACACTAGCAGGCATGGAGAATCCCGGCCAAGGTAGACAAAGCAAAGCTGTTCCCATTAACTGACAGTACAAGGACTAGGAGTCATGGATTTACAGTTTTGGATAAGAGAAACAGCAGGGGTGTGAGGAAAAACTCTTGTATGCAGAGAGTGATAATGACCTGGAACTCGCTGCCTATCAGGGCGGTAGAAGCTGTAAAGACGATCAATGATTCCAAAAGGAAATGGCATGGGTACTTGAGGCAAATAAGCTTGTAGAGCTATGGGACTAGAGAGGGGGAATGGGGCTGCCTGAATTGCTCTGCAGAGGATATGCTGCTTAGAGTACAAAAATTGGGAAGGTATGCCAAATTTTTATAAACATAGCTACCAATGGTGGGCGAAGAGAGAAGGAAAGCACCAGAGACTAGAGTCAGAAGGATGGAGAGTTTGGGGAGAGTGATTGTAGAACTGGAGAGCATTACAGAGACAGGATGGATGAGGCCATGTCAGAGCCTCAAAATGAGGTTGCGCATTTTAAAGTTGAGGTGCTGGGGTGGGGTGACTGGTGGTGCGGAGTTGTGTACCAGGAGCCAGATCAGGTCAACAAGCAGATGGGTGATGGATAAGCAGGGTTTGATACTGCATTTGATATAGGTAGCAGAATTTTGGAGGAGCTGAAATTGATGGAATGCTGGTGATGGGAGGTCGACAAAACCACTATTAAATTAGATGTGTTTATAGGTGACAAAGGCATGGATAAGGTCTTGAGCATGGGATGGATTGGTGTAGAGATGAAGGCATGTGATATAATGGAGGTAGGGGTAAGTTTATATTTGGAAGTAAGGGATTGGTAGTTCAGTTTGTAATTGAATAGGATGCTAACATTACAAACTAAATGATTAAGCCTGAGACAATAGTCAGGAGAAAGATGGTGTGGTGGTGGCGAACATATGGAGTTTATGATAGGGGACCAAAGACAATGGCTTTGATCTTCCCGATGCCTCACCAGAAGGGATTGAGGCTCACCCAGCACTGGCAGTTGAGAAAGCAGTCTGAATAAGCACATAGGACATCTGAAGGTTCCAGGGTAAAGAGAAAGCTGGGTATATAATCAGCCTATATATAGAAACTGATCCCGCGTCTTTGGATGATGTCACCAAAAGGAACATGTAGTTGAGAAAGACAAAAGAGATCAAGGATGGATTTTTTTGGAGACCACATGAGGTACTGGTGTGGGAAATGGAAGAGGACTCTACAATTGGAGTAAAGAAACAATGAAGTACAGACAATTATATCAGATTGGACAATAGCAGAGAAGTAGTGGAGGAAGCTAGTGTGGGCTTTTTTGTGTAAAAGGCTACAAAAAGCTCAAGGAGGATGAGAAGGGATAGTGTTAAAATTACAGAGAAAGTCATATGTTTCAGTGCTGTGGGAAGGACCAAAACCTGAATGAAGAAATTTTATTAGGGTTATGAGATGGTTGGAGGTGACAGCACATTCAATGGCTGATTTGCACAGGAAAGGAAGATTGGAGCTGGGGCAAATGTTTGCAAGGATGGGGGAGTGCTATGAAGGCTGCATCATTGGTCTTGGAAATCCATTTCCCCACAAAGCCTAATGCCTCTGCAAAAATTCTAATCTGCTTGCTAGACATGACCTTCCATATAAAATTATGCCAACTCATTATTTTTTAGCTATTTCATGACAATGTTAATATTTTACCAGTTACAGATATCACGATCTGTATTTTCCTAAATGTCCCCTTTGTCCTTTGTAAAGAGTCATTATGTTGCCTTCTCTTCAATCCTTTGGTACAAGTCTAATTTCTTATGACTGTCTAAAGATCCCTGCAACAATGGAACCAATTTTGTCATTTGCATTATATGCAGGTCATGTGGTCCTGGGGCTTTATCCTATTTCAGAGCTTTATTACTGTGCCTAATTTTTTTTACTTACTTTTTGGAAACCTAACAATCAGATCTGGGAGAGTCAATTCTTCCATGAATACTTATACCAAGAAATCCATAAATTCCCAACTGTCCAGTAACACAGTTGTACTTTCAAAGTTGGGACAATCTTCTTGCTTTTCTGCTTACGCTGGATGTACTTATAGAATCATTTTATATACTTTTATATGTTTCCTACAATTCTAATCTCATTGTCTTCTCTTGTATATGCATTTGTGAAGCTTGTAGTTCTCTGGATTCCAGTTATTCGACTAACTCTGAGTAAGACTTAGGGATATCTTTAAACGACTATAATCCAGAATGCAGAAGTTTCATCAGAAGAATTTTAATCATCATCTAATAATTCTGCTCTCTAATGATGGAGGACCAAGTCTAATGGAAACATCAAAGGCTGGGTTTTACTGGGGTAGGGGTGGGGTGGGGTGGGTTTTGGGTGGGTGCGAGGGTGGGGGGCAGACTGCTTCATCCCCAGTGCAAGAGTCAGCCAGCAGCTGACGTGTGGAAAAGAAGCCCACCCCACAGCCATAACATGCTACCAGTGGGTTCAAATAGCAAAGAATGGGAACTCCACCCCTCAGTGGGAGGAAGTCCCCTCCCCAATGAGGTTGGCTGGCAGCCCCAGCAGTTCCAGAGCTCAGTAGTGGTTGATGCCAGGACTGCAAGCAAGCCCACAAGGAAGACAGGCATGGCCTCTGGCCCCAGGTATGTAGGGGGTCCTGGATGGGGAGTGAGTGGGAGGAGGGGGGAGGGGGGAGCTTGGTTGGGGGGGGCTGTGGAGTGTTGTTTTGGACGTCAGGTTGGGAGGAACAAAAGTTGAGTAACATCTTGGAGGGGGTGCCCTGATGTGCAAAGAGCACTACCGAAGAATGTGCACCTTTACATTCATTTTTTAAAGATGGCCTGCTCACACCCACTGACTTGCCCATGCCAACCGTATTATGGTGTGAGCAGAGTATTATATGATCAATTAGCTTATTAACAAGCTAAAGTGACCCATAGTTATTTATTTTAAAATGGCAGGTGGGCTACTGATTTCAGCCCCAGCCACCTACTATGTTATGGGGAACAACTTGGGGGTGAGTGGGAAGTTGGTGAGCTTGCCACCCCTCATATTTTATGCCCCCAACCCCCAGCTGAAAACACGCCGGATGCGGGGCTGTAAAATCCGGCCCCTGCCCTCAACTCTGATTGACTCGGAAGCAGAAGAGGTTGTTTGTATTCTTGAAAGTCCTTCTTATCAGTTTATCAGATTTCCCATTCAGGGACAGGCAGTTCTATTGAATAATTAGATACAATGTTAGCCAGTTAAAGAAAAATAGACATCGATTTTCCTCTCGTCATGAAACTAACATTTTTTTTCATAATATTTTCCTGGTTTATCATGAAGTAGGTTTATGGGGCTGGGTCTGTGTGTGACTAAATGACATTTGGACTGTAAGACTGCAAACTTTAAACCATCAAAAGAAGCTAAGTGCTTGATATGCTAATGAATAAACATGGATGCTGTCTTAGCATGGAAGGTATAAACGGAATTTACATTTTTAGATAAATGAAGGGCAAGTTGGATTTCAAAGTGATCTTAATCTGTTTACAACTAGCCAGATAAGCAAGGCTAAGGAATGTGTTTATTTTTTCCCAAGGGTTACTGGCAATATGACACCATGAAAGTTTGCATGTTATGAGGAAGATGCAGTTTCAAATACATATGGAACAGTAAAATTTACATATTAAAAAGAAATAAATATATATAAAATGGAGAATGACAGGCTATGTGTCAGAAGGCCATGTAACATCTAACAGGAGTATGTGAACTAGCTTTAACGAAGCCTCTAGCATTTGTTCGTGAGTCTGTTATGCAACGGAATTGAAGTGGGGGAAAATCCATTTGGAATTGCACTGTCCAGGGATTAACTTGTATTAACTTGCTGAGTTTGTTTTAAAGCTAAAATCTATTGTAGACTGTTGCCTTAAAGGGAGTGTAACTGGGAGTCAGGCTAATTAGGAATTTTGGGAGTTATTATAGTAGTAATTGTAGTCTTATTTAAGTGCTTGAAATCTTTTATTTTATTAATAAATATTTTAATTAAATTTTTAAAATCTCTAAAAGTCTTGGTGGACTTATTACTTCTGAATTCAGTGCACACATCTCATAATACATACAAATCGTAAAATCGTTGTCATAGCATGACCAAGTTTCCCACGTGGATATGGTCCACCCAGCACACATCATCTGCTATGTCATAACACTTTTAGGGTGGGGATTGGCTGTTTTGTGCTCATTTATGTGGGTCTGACAACATTACAGGTACATGATAGGTTCTGAGCAGAATTCTTAACATCAAATGGAAACACACCGATGCCAGCAAGGAAACCCTGGAAGTTCATCGATAATGTGAACCATGAGTACCCAGGAAAGACCTAAAGGAGTGGTGGGGGGGGGGGGGGGTGCAGGGAGTTGGTGGCCTGATGATCGAATCAAGGCCTACAACTGAAAGCCTTAGCTGAGGTTAATACCTTCAGCAGATAGTCTCTGATACCATTTGGAGGAAGATGATGCACCTACAAGGAACCTTTCTCACCGTTCGGCTACTTATTAGCACTTTCCGTGTGCCTAAAACCACCACTTGGCAGCCATAGGATGGGTTAGTAAGCATGACAGAGTGCAAGGAAATCTCACAGGACCCCACAACCTCATGCCACCCTTCCCCCACCCCCAGCAACCCCTCACCCTCCCCACTATTTAGACATGGCAGGCGCAGAAGGATCGGGCAGTGCCAATTTGTGTAGGGGCTGGGATTATGGTAACCCTGGTCCAATTGTAAGGTTGCGCAAAGCCTCATCACCAAAAATGTTCTTAACATTCTGCATCCAATTTTGGATAGGATCATAGTGGGGAGCCCCCTCAACCTCTTTTACCAAATAAATCAGCCTTAAAGCTGTGAGTAACTCTTTCATCAGCCTGTTCTGATCAACTGTTCTACATTCTAATCATGATAATGTTATGTATAAAAGCTTTTTTTGTATGTATGTATAAAAGCTTTGGCAACATCTTTCTATTCATTTCAGAAACCACAATGCAAACAATTTGAACAGTCTGAGTCTGAGTGTCCCACTTCCAAGGAAGATTTATACATTGCAAAGGGTGCAGGGAAAATGGTTATGGTGAGTGTCGAATGTGAAGTTCACTAGTCCTTAGATGAAGGAGTTATAGTGAGGGTATGATCCAGATTTTTTTAAATGGCGTAGATCCAACTTATTTAACTTGTACTATAAGTGCAGATCTAAACATATAGTAACAAGCCTGAAGCCATACTAGACATTTCTCTCTGACAAGAGTTATAACTCTGTCTGTGAAATAGATACCTGGACTAAGCAGTTAATGCTGTGTGAATTAGTACATTTAAATGAAGAGCTGAACAGGAAAGAAATGCTGGACTGTGGGGAAAGAGTGGTACAAAGTGGATAGCTCTCTCAAACAACCAGTACAGGTATGATGGGCCAAATGGCATCCCTGTGTGCTGCATGCTTCTACAGCTGGATGATTACCTGTTTGGAAAGAATTTGACAACGAGGAAGGATGAGTGAAAGAGATAATCAAACTTGTTTGTGATCATGAGATGTCACATCAAGGACATTTACAAAGCTTGAATATATACCATAGGACATTAAGGTTAGATGAAGATCTACCTTGGGAGGCAGGAGAAACACTGACAGGATTTTTCCAGGGAGGCTAAGAGGTAAGTGTAAAATTCATTACAAATCAAATCATAGAATGCGCAGGTTTGTTATCAAGCACATTTTCTCAGTCATGTTTTCTGAAATGCTATTTTCTAGGACAAAGTAAAGCAATTAAAAAATGGAGAAAAGCCAAGACAACTCCAAAAACAGTGCATGGCTAAAAACTGAGCTGCATCAGGTATCATATCTACCAGGACCTGATTTTTTTCCTCGGGCCATCAAATGAGATGGATTGTTTTCAGTAGCATTTTGAAATACAAGTGAAATGAAAAATCATAACACACCTGGGGGGAAACACATGACTTTGGATCTATAGGGCTGAATTTTAACGCCCAAGTATGTAGGGGTTGGTGTCACGTCAGGGATTAAAATGCAAAAGTCCGGAACAGGAACCAAACTGGTCTCAAACTTGTCCACTTCCAATGTTCATGGAAGTGGGATGAGGGGCTGTGGCCAAACTGCTCGTAATATTAAAACATGATATTAAGGCCAAGTACCTTTATTTTAAGAGTCATTCTCTTTTTAACCACGGTTGGCTGGATTTCTCATGCTAATCAGCAGATTATATGAGATAAAAAGGGCTGAATCCATGAGTTAAGTGACTTCACGACACTGTAGCTTCAAAACGTGATGTCAGCACAAAGGTGAAAGCTGATTGGTGAGTAGTGGGTAAGTGTTTTTCTCCAGTTTTTTTTTTCTCCAGTTTTTCTCCAGTTTAAAATAGATTAAGCTAAGGAAAGGTAAGGGTTCTAGTTTTTAATTTAAAGTACATAAATAATTTAACGTGTTTTTACTGTATCTAACTTAAAGTAAGGGTTCTTTTTCAACTACAGGCATGGCAGGGCAGTTCAGTCCCATGTTATGCACCGCATGCAACATGTGGGAAGTCTTAAACGCTCCTTGCGCTCTGACTGACCACATGTGCAGGAAGTGCCACCAGCTGCAGCTACTTGAGCTCCTAGTTTCGGACCTTGAGCGGCAGCTGGAGGCAGAGGTGCATCCGCAGGGCTGAGAGTTTCGTGGAAAGCACGTTTATAGACCTGGTCACCCCACAGCTCATGGAAGTGCAGGCAGAGAAGGAATGGGTGACCATCAGTCAGAAGAAAGGTGTCAGGCAGGTGGTCAGGAAATCCCCAGGGTGCATCTCGCTCAAGAACCGTTTTTCTGTGTTGGAAAATGGTGAGAGTGATGGTTCCTCTGGGGAGTGCAGCCACGCATGGAGTAGTTCAGCTACACGGTGGGGGAGGGGGGTGGAGGTGGGGGGGGAGGAAAAAGAGGGGAAGAGCAATAGTGGTGGGAGACGCGAGAGTAAAGGTGTTTCTGCGGCCGTAGACATGACTCCAGGATGGTATGTTGCCTCCCTAGTGACAGGGTCAAGGATGTCACTGAATGCCTGCAGGGCATTCTAAAGGGGGAGGGCAAACAGACAGAGATCGTTGTACATATTGGTACCAAAAACATAGGTAGAAAGAGGAATGAGGTCCTGCAAGCAGAATTTAGGAAGCTAGGAAACAGATTAAAAAACAGGACCTCAAAGATAGTAATCTCTGGATTACTTCCGGTGCCACGCGCTAATGAGTAAAGAAATAGAGGGTTGGTCCAGATGAATGCATGGCTGGAAAGATGGTGCTGGAGGAAGGGTTTTAGATTTCTGGGACATTGGGAACATTTCTGGGGGCGGTGGGACCTGTACAAGGTTGGATGGTATTTATTTTAATACAAGGAGTCTGATGAATAATGCAGGTGAGTTGAGGGCACAAATTAACACTTGGAAGTATGAAGTCATTGCTGTCACAGAGACATGGTTGAGAGAGGGGCAGGATTGGCAGCTCAGTATTCCAGGATATAGGGTCTTCAGACAAGATGGGGAAGGACGTAAAAGAGGAGAGGGTATCGTAATATTGATCAATGAATCAATTACAGCAGTAAGGAAGTACGATACCTTAGAAGGCTCCTCAAATGAAGCCATATGGGTAGAACTTAAAAACAAAAAAGGAGCAATCACATTGCTGGGAGTGTACTATAGGCCCCCAAATAGCCAGAGAGAAACAGAAGAGCAGATATGTACGCAAATTTCAGAGAAGTGTAAAAATAATAGGGTAGTAATGGTAGGGGATTTCAACTTCCTCAGCATTAACTGGGTTAGCCATTGTGTGATAAGTTTAGAGGGAGCGAAATTCTTAAAATGCATCCAGGAGACCTTTTTAAGCCAATACGTAGAAGGCCCTACAAGAGAGGGGGCAGTCCTGGACTTAATTTTAGCGAATGAAGCCAGGCAAGTGGTAGAGTTATCAGTGGGGGATCATTTTGCAGATAGTGATCATAACTCCGTTAGATTCAAGGTTGTTATAGAAAAGCAGCTATTTTTAGGTAAATCTGCATCAAAGTAGTGGGACTCATTCAAGAAGGAAATAGGGAGAGTACAGGGCCAACATATTCCAGTAAAGATAGAGGGTGGGACCAACAAATCCAGAGAACCCTAGATGTCAAGGGATATAGAGGATTGGATAAAGAGAAAAAAGGAGGCTTATAGCAGATACGGCGGGCTCAAAACAGCAGAAGCTCTAGAGGAATATAGAATGTGTAGTTGTGGGGGGGGGGACCTTATAAATTATTAAAGCAAAAAGGGGGCATGAAAAAACATTGGCAGGTAAAATAAAGGAAAATCCAAAGTTATTTTACAAATACATTAAGAGTAAGAAGATAACTAGGGAAAGAGTGGGGCTCATTAAGGACCACAGTGGTAATTTGTATGTGGAGCCGGAAGATGTAGGTAGGGTTCTAAGTGAATACTTTGTGTCGGTGTTCACAAATGAGAGGGACGATGTGGGTATGGAAATCAGGCAGATGGACTGTGATATAATGAAAGAAATTAGCATAGAGAGGGAGGAGGTTCAAAGTGGTCTGGCAGGCTTAAAAGTAGAAATCTCCAAGCCCAGAAGAAATGTATCCCAGGCTGTTGAGTGAGGCAAGGGAGGAGATAGTAGGGGGGCTGGCAATAATTTTCAATATGTCTCTGGCCACAGGAGAGGTTCCAGGGGACTGGAGGACAGCCAATGTGGTATCGTTATTCAAGTAGGGAGGAAGGGATAAACCAGGGAACTACAGGCCAGTCAGTCTAACCTCAGTGGTGGGGAAACTATTGGAAGCAATTCTGAGGGACAGAAATAATCTACACTTGGAGAGGCAGGGATTAATCAAGGACAGTCAGCATGATTTTGTTAAGGGGAGGTCATGTCTGACCAATTTGATTGAATTTTTCGAAGAGGCGACCAGATGTAGATGAGGGCAATGCATTTGGCATAGTCGACTTGGACTTCAGCAAGGCTTTTGATAAGGTCCCACATGGGACGCTGATAATTAAGGTAAGAGCCCATGGGATCCAAGACATTGGCTGAGTGGCAGGAAGCAGAGGGTGATGGTCGAGGGGTGTTTTTGTGACTGGATGCCTGTGTCCAGTGGGGTTCCACAGGGATCGGTGTTAGGTCCCTTGCTGTTTGTGGTATACATTAACGATTTAGACTTAAATGTAGGAGGGTTGATCAGTAAGTTAGTGGATGAAACAAAAATTGGTGGGGTGGTAAATAGTGAGGAGCATAGCTTTAGATTACAGGAGGATATAAACAGGCTGGTCAGATGGGCTGATCAGTGGCAAACGGAATTTAATCTGGATAAATGTGAGGTGATGCACTTGGGCAGGACAAACAAGGCATGGGAATACATGATGAATGGTAGGACCCTGGGAAGTACCGAGGATCAGATGGACCTTGGTGTGCATGTCCACCGGTCCCTTAAGGTAGCAGGACAGATAGATAAGGTGGTTAAGAAGGCATATGGGATACGTGCCTTTATTAGCCAAGGCACAAAATATAAGAGCAGGGAGGTTATGCTGAAACTGTATAAAATGCTGGTTAGACCACAACTAGAGTATTGGGTGCAACTCTGGAATCCGCATTATAGGAAAGATATGATTGCACTAGAGAGAGTGCAGAGGAGATTTACCAGGATGTTGTTGCTAGGGCTGGAGAGTTTTAGTTATGAGGAGAGATTGGATAGACTGGGATAAATTTCCCTGGAGCAAAGGAGATTGAGGGGGGGACATGATTGAGGTGTATAAAATTATGAGGGGCATAGAAAGGGTAGACAGGAAGGAAGGAACTTTTCCCCTTGATGGAGGGATCAATCACCAGGGGACATAGATTTAAGGTAATGGGAGGAGATTTAGAGAGGATGTGAGGAAGAATTTTTTCACCCAGAGGGTGGTGGGAATCTGGAACTCACTGCCTGAAAGGGTGGTAAAGGCAGAAACCCTCATAACATTTAAGAAGTATTTGGATGTTCACTTGCGATGCCATGGCATACAAGGCTATGGGCCTAGTGCTGGAAAATAGGATTCAAATAGTTAGGTACTTGTTTGACTGGCACAGACTCGATGGGCCGAAGGGTCTTTTTCTGTGCTATAGATCTCTATGACTCTACTTTTGCAGGCCACGAGGGACATGAGTGTTTTCTAAAGTGTAACAAGTAACCTAGTAAACCCCTTCCACTTCAATCTGCCTGATTTCCCTCCAACCCTGCTGACCGTCATCTGCTCTCCCCGAAAACAATCAAGCCTCCCACTGAGCAACACCTGTTGGCTCCAACCTCCATTGGACACCCCCATGTCCCTCCGCCCATCATCTAACTTCCTCAGGAGCACCACCAGACTTTCCCCCCCACCATCAGAATCACCCACACCACCATCGGAGCTATCACCAGAGATTTGGTCCTGTCCCAGCCTCCAACCCCCCTACAATTGGGAACCTCCACTATATAATCCAGCGACCCTCCACACCCCCCATGCCTCCTGCCACCCCCTCAACTCCACGCCACCCCACCCCTCCCAGCCCCCCACCCCCACTGCTGCCCACAGCTGTCTTTCTCACTCCCCCAATACATCTACCTGCGCTTGTACGGCCTCCAACCTATCAATCAAGCTGCCTGTGGGAGGGAACCCTACACAGAAAAAAAAATTAAAGCAGCCCTGAGGGAAAATTCTGCAGGGTATTTAGGAAATTGGTCCTGTTCCCATACAGAAACCTCTTCTAGCCTAAAATCCAGGGCATGGTTTACAAAGCTCTCCATCACTGTAGTTTCCTTGCCTCATGTTTGGGTCTGTTGTAGACAGGTTGATAGAGATTGATTGCCATGATTAGTCAATAACTCCATCATCATTGTATCATGCGACTACCAGCGTGGTAGATGGTTAACTAGATGGACTCTGGTCCATCGAGCTCTACCTGTGTTGCACTGTTGCATAAGCTGCTGTTTAAGCAGAACTGACAGTTTGCAATTCAAACAGAAATCCTGCCTAAAACCCATCAATGGTGCACACAATTTAGACCTAAATATAGGTTTCTGCTGCTGAAGGGGTTAAGCAAAGTAACCTATAAAAATACAGGAATACAATTTAGTCAGAACAGAAGGTTACCTTGTGCCATGAGAGCAAAGAGAAAATCCACATTTACAATGGAGTTATAAACATTGTGCCCTTTATTTTACTTTAAGCTGAGTATCCTATGATAAAAACTGATCAACCGGCTAGGACAAGAGTCCAAGACCAGAAGAGGTCTCTGGGATGTCCCCAGCTTTAATAGCTCCGAAAGTGAACAGTGTTCCTTTAACAGGAAGACAGGCCGGAGCCTTCCGGCAACCCCGTGGCAGGTTGCCTTGCGGCGGGGCTGGCGAGCCATTGAAATCTCCGTCCATATCGGCGGGACCAGAAGATCCCACTGGTGTGTGGGGCTGTAAAATTCCAACCATGGGCCAGGATTTTCCCTTCGGCGATGTGGGGGCGGGGCCCAGTCGCCGAGGGGAAAATGACGTGGGATGACATCATCCCGGTCCATTTAAGTCTTCAGGAAAGCGGGCGGACAGTGAAATCAGCTGTCCGCCCGCCGACCTGTCAATGGCCAACTGAGGCCTTTGACAGGCTAATTAACCTTGTTAAAGGCCCTGCCCGTCCAAGCTTAAGGCTGGCGGGCAGGCCAGGAGCCCCAGCGGGCTCCAGATCATTCATGAAACTTCATCCACTGGCGGGGTGAAGTTTCATCACAAAAACAGAATTACCTGGAAAAACTCAGCAGGTCTGGCAGCATCGGCGGAGAAGAAAAGAGTTGACGTTTCGAGTCCTCATGACCCTTCGACCAAGGTGAAGTTTCATGTCCCGTTTTTAAAAATTTTAATACACTTGTGTTTCTTATTAACATGTCCCATCTCGTATGACATTGTCACATGAGGTGGGGTGGGGGGGCATGTTAATAATTTCTCTATTTTTTGACTTTTCATACCTGTCAGTAAACTCCCTGAGACAGGACTTTGCATCAGGGAGAAGTGAGCCCTTTCTTGAGTATGCGCGAAAGAGCGCACTTTGACAACTGGGGATTCCCCCCCTCCACCCCTGTACAGGAAGTGCACAGCGCTTCCTGTCGGGCAGGCCGCCGGGTGGGCCTTAATTGGCCCGCCCACTCAAAATGGCGGCGGGCCCCGTTTCGGCAGCGGGGATCGGCTGCCTGCCCACCGCCGAGCCGGTGAGGCCCACCCGCCAGCCAAGGGCTAAATTCTGCCCATAGAATCACAGGCCAGGATTCTTAGAATGGTGGGGTTTCCCTTCCTGTCATCAGAAGAGTTGGCGGGGAAACTGCCTGCCCCGCACCCATTTAACACTCCAACGAACATCCATTGGCCGGCAGTTCTCTAGTCCCTGCAGTGTTTGGTAAGGGGATCAAAGGTTACGGGGTGAAGACGAGAGAATGGGGTTGAGAAACTTATCAGCCATGATTGAATGGCGGAGCAGACTCGATGGGCCGAGCGGCCTAATTTCTGCTCCTAAGTCTGATGGTCTTATGGTCTTATGCCAGAAGATGCAGTGGACAGGACTGGAAATGCAAGTGAATCCCACAGCCTAAGTCCTAGGAGTCCAGGACCAGGTTAAGTTTTAGGAGGCCTTAGAGCAGGGAGGGTAGGTGAGGCCTGTGGGAGGTGGACAAAGGGGGATTGGCGTGTCGGTGGAGAGCCTGGGGGTGTAGTGAGGACCTGCGGTGAATGGACCTTATGGGAGGGGGGAGAGGGGGGGGTGTGCAGCGCCCGATTAAAAGGATGCAGTCCCTCACCATTCCACCCGAGGCCTGAACCCAGTTTATTTTCGAGCTTCTCCCCTGCCCCAGAACTCCTCCCGCCAGCCTAACAATTGAGGCTGGGAGGGAATTAGCCCCTGGCCACCCCAGCATAAAATTGCGGAGAGGTTGGGGGAGGTGGGAACCCAACAGGAAGCCCACTTGAGAAATTTTAAACTCAACCCCCCCCACCCCAACCTACAAACCCACCGGCAGGGCAATGTAAAATTCTGCCAATAGAAATGAACGGAAAGTACTCCAAAGAACCTGATGTGTAAATGCAACCCTCAGTATGGTAGCAAGCTACACAGACCATGAAGGCCCGATGTTCAATCCTTGATCGTTATTGAGCTAGCTGAATGCTGAAATGAGACTTGGGTCAAGCACGAACAAAAGGAGCTTTAGTTTCTGTTCTTGATCGTTGTTTAATGGCCTGTCTTTGAAAGTATGCAGTTATGGATGCTGTGTGATGTCAATGTAATGTTTGGGTGTGATGCAGCACACAGTCTGCCAATGTTCACTTTTAAGGCGCATGTGTTTTCATTCATTTACAGCATGTGGCCAACATGTATTACCCATCCCTAAATGCCCTTGAGATGGTGGTGTTAAGTCACCTTGTCGAAACAACTGCTAGGCAGTGAAGAGTCAACCGCAGATAATCTGGAGTCACATATAGGTCAGACTGGATAAGAACCGCAGATTTCCATCCTTGAAGGACGTTAGTGAAGCAGATGGGTTTTTATGACAATCCAGTAGTTTCATTGTCACTGTTACTGATATTAGCTTTTCATCCCATACTTATTTAATTCAACTCAAATTCTCCGGCTGCCATGATAGGATTTGAACTCATGTCTCCAGGTCATTAGTCCAGTAAGATTAAACACTTATGCTACAGTATCTTTCAATGTATTTGCAGAACAACAGCTGGGTGCAGTCCTATCTTCGCCCAAAACCCATACAGAAGGATTTCTGGAAAGGATCCCTCTGGCTGTGTTTCATCTCCCTAACTCAGAGACGCTGAACCAAATGTGCCACTGGGAATAGTTAATTCAGCCCAGAATGTAGCTTGAACCTGTGACCTGTCCCCATAATTATCTGCCCGTCAGGCTTAGTCACTTATATCCTTGCCTCTGGGTGAAAAGGTTGTCGGTCCCAGATTTTCACCGAAAGAATTCCCGGCTCTGTGAACCCAACCTTTAAAAGTGGCCGCCCACAGTTCTGATTTTCATTCAGCGGGGTGTAGGCTGGATTAAAAGTTTGACCCACCGTCCCCGGAACAAGTGCTGAGGCTGCCGGGTATGAAGGCCGGTTGGGCAGAAGGTCTTTCCCTGTGTTTTGGAACTTTGTTGGATTAAACCAACAAATCATTGAAGCAAAGAACAAGCCTCCAGCCCTCTCCCCACACAAACTGCCCATGCTGCCTCCATGCCAACCATGCCACCCCATGTCCCCCACCCAACCCCATGCCAACCTATGCCCCTCTACGCAACCCCCATGGTCCCTCAGATCCCCCAGTGCCAACCCATTCCTTCCTACCCAACCCTATGATCCTTCATGACCCTATGTCCCCACACCCCCATGGCCTTTTATAGCCCCTATGCCAAATTAGTGTCAACTCATTCCAATCCATGCCCCCACCCACCATTCCTTCCCCTTACCCTCTCCATGCCAACTCACCTAGTATTCTTTGACAGCTTTGACAGTTCTTTGACAACTTTGCAAGTTCCAATGGGCTGGATTTTACTGTTGACGAGTGGGGTGTGGGGCCCGCTTTCCAACGCGTAAAATGATGCGCGGTGACGTTGGGTGGAACTCCCGATGTCACTGCACCCCATTTAAATTTTCAGGAAGGCGGGAGCGCAGCAAAATCAGCTGCAGGCCCGCCGACCTGTCAATGGCCAATTGAGGCCATTGACAGAGCAATTAAAGTAATTAGTGGACCTGCCCGTCCAACCTTAAGGTTAACGGGCAGGCCAGGAGCCCTGGCGGGAACTAAAAAAAACATGAAACCACATATGCCGGCGGGATGAGGTTTCATGTAGGGTTTTAAAAATTTTAATAAAGTTTTTATGGAAATTATGAACATGTCTCAACTCATGTGACATTGTCACATGAGGGGACATGTTAGGGAAATTTTATTTTTCTATTGTGAACTTTTTCACATTTACAGCCGATCTCCCAGAGCATAGCGCTTCCCTGCAGACATCACGCTGGGCAGGTCTTAATTGGCCCGCCTGCATAAAATGGCGCCATGCCTCCGACCGGGGGTGCCAATCGGAAGTGCACCCGCATGCACCCGCCCATCAACTTCACCCCCAACCCCCTCCCCAACCCCCTCCCGACGGGGGGGAAGATTCAACCCAATAATTTTTGCATGTTTTACGCACAATCATGTCTATTTTTAACACTCCCAAAGGGTGCCGTACCTCTCCAAAAGGTGTCCCAGGGCTATAAACAAAGGGGTGCATTAACTCTCCAAAGGGGTATCCTGGCAATCCAAATGAAGCCACCAAGTTTCAAACCTCCTTTTACCTGCTATAATCTGCACGCTCTGGCTTTCACCCACCTGGCAACAACAATCCCACTTCAGTGGAGGCAGCTGGCTATTTGGATGTCTCCCTAAACCACACATGTGCAAACCCTGGCCCGACTCCATGCAAAAATAGGAAGCGCCATGTTCGGAGGCAGGACTTAAGGGGCAGAATTTTCCGTCCCATCCAACCAACTCGGTGGTGGGCGGGCGGCCGATTGCCACTGGAGAAATTGGCCATGCCACCATTTTGCGCGGGCGGGCCATTTAAGGCACGCCCAGCGGGTAAGCGACTCCTGTGTAGGACGGGAAAATAGTCGGGGGAGGGGGGGTGGGTGGGGGGCGTGGGGGGGGCGGGTGGCCTCAGACTACAGGTTCCAATGGGGAACCAACAGTCTGTATAAAGAGTGGCTGAGGCAGTACATCATGGCCACTCGTGGAGAGAGGGAGGGAGGACTGATTGGACAGCAGCATGAGCAGGAGGAGGGGGGGCTGGCTGCAGGAGAGGCCAACGGGGGGGCCACTGTGCCACCCGATTTTTAGATGCCTGCCTTGCCGACCTCCTGCCAGAGGTGTCTATCCGTCGGGACCTGCTGTATCTAGAGGATGGGAGGAGGAGGACCCCCCCATGTCACCAGCCAGGCGTGGGAGGAGGTGGGTGACACTGTAAGCGCCCATGATGATGTGTGGCGCACTGGCACCCAGTGCAGGAAAAGATTCAATGATTTGCTGCACTCTAGACGGGTGAGTACCATATCGGTCTTGGCCATTTGACCCAGAAGGCAGCCTTAGCCTTTGACCCCCCCCCCCCACCACCATGTCTTGCTGTTGTTACTGCATTGGGCATCTGGCGCAAGCTGGATGGGCAAATGGATGCTGACGATGCTTACATCAGCCTTAGTGGTTGAGGTGAAGAAGGGTTCTCCCTGCAACATATGTTGGTGTTTGTGGCATTTGAGTAGTCTGGGGGCAACCTGCAGGGGAGGCAGCTAGACACATACTCAGAACTCCAACACATGTCATATTGATGGTGATGAGATGGTGCAAGGGGAGTCTCAAGGTTTTTGGCCAAGTGGCATCTGTTGGCATTGGCGCCGCACCTAGTTGCGCCTCCTTGCCATGGGCGCTAAGACCCGTGTGTTATTCAAAGTGATGGACACCGAATGTGTGCAAGGTGGCCGTTGGGGGAGGGGGTTGGGAACAGCGTACTATCTTCTGGGGACTGATCACCAGTGGTGTGGACAGGAGCCGCTGGAAGCCTCAGATGGGCCATTGTGGTTGGGGTGCAGTGTGCACGTGCAGAGTACATGAGCGATCAGCCCCAATAAATCCTCTTCTCTGTTCTGCAGGCAAAAAGCCACCACAATGCCTGGGAGCGCCAGAGGACTGGAGGTGGGCGCGCTCTGCTCCAGCGCCTCACAACCTTTGAAGAGCAGGCCATGGAGCTGGGCAGGAGGCAGGCTGCCAGGACGGCAGGTGGTGGCGAGACTGGGGTCTAGCAGCCAGGTATTTGAGTCCTATCCACTCTGTCTGCCCACCATCCAAACCATTGATGGTTGCTACAATCGTTAGTGCAGAAACACTGCTCATTCACAGACTGAGACATTCTGACGTGTGGGTCATACAGAAAAGACCCTCGTCTCCTCGAGGATTTGCGTCTCCACCACCTTCCAAAGTCACCTTATCCCATTTGTGACCATGCCATTAGATCGCTGCTGCACAGCCAAAGAATTATTGCATCTTAGGGGGTTTGGAACCCTTTCAGCCAGTGCGCCCCACATTACTTTGTGAAAAAGGTCCTCAGCACCTCACCTGTGAACCTCGTGGCACTCAGCTTAAATAAATGCCACCACGTTACTCATCCTTTCGCCAAGGGGAAATGTTGCCTGCTGTCCAACCGTTCTACGTCCCTCCTAAGGGTATGAAGGCCAATAATGTGACCTCTCACTCTCCTGTGATCGACGACAAATGTCGCAACTGTTTGCGATGTTTCCTCACCCCCGCAACTCTCCAGGCCACAGTGCATCCAGGTCAGGAACCTCTGCACTCTCCCCACTCCAATGGCACATAACATGTGGCAACCCTGAGGCCACCTGACCAGCCTGTCTGTAAGTGCGTCTAATGGTTGGGGCTCCTCTTGATTCATTCCCACCTCATCAATGTTCATCTCCTTAGGGTCTTGAAGGGTGAGCAACTTATGAGGCTTGGGGGGAAAGGGATGAAAGGTTTAACTGACTGAATGCTAACTGATGCACTGTCCTTGTTGTTAATTTCAGCATCACCACCAGAGCGACCCACATGTCCTCAACACAGCCCCCCCGCCCACACCTGAGGGCCAACATGTGCAACTTGCAGCACATCATTTCAGCCAGCCAGGCACCAGCGCAGACACACACCTCTTAGGGGATTTTACTGTTGGCTAGTGTCCCAGGTCACAGTGGAGAGGGCACATCATGATTGCCGGAGGAGATGGCAGGGACAGAGGGTGCCGATGGTGCCAGCAGCCGGAGGGCTGCAGGGGACAAGGCTCATGCTGAGTCCAGCACTGATGTGCCTCTGGAGTTGTCCCCAATGCAGCGACTGCAGGACAAGTGGCAGGAAGTGCGTTTGCATCTGGCAGGGTTACATGAGGGAATGCTTCAGTTGCTCTCTGTGACGGAGGAGTCCAGGCAGAGTGCAAGTGAAGGTTGGACCCTCAGGGCAGAAGTTCCAGCTTCCTCCAATGAAGGATTGGCGGCTCACATAGAGAGGGGCTTCAATCAAATGGAATATTTTATGATTGGGATACACTCTGACCTGCAAGCCTCACAGCGGTACTGGCCATGGGTGGTCATTCTCAATGTGGGAGATGTTGTGGGCACCAAGCATTGGCACTCGGTGCCCATGCATCTGTGGTGAGCATGGAGGTCGAATGGGACCTCGTCGCTGCAAGCTCCTCTCAGGATGCTCCAGATGAAGGCAACAGCTCCTCCGCCCCTTTGCCAGTCAACGTTTCTTCCGTTAAGGCTGCGACAACCGGGGAAATACCAGTTCTGGATCTGGCCACTCCCTCCCAGGCGGGGCCATCACAGGCTCCACAGGCCAGAGGATGCCCACCAAGGTCATCGAGACCAATGGGACAGCAGAGCAGCAGGCTGTCTCACAAGCCACTCCGAGCGATGGGGCGGCACCTAGACGTAGCACCCGCAAACGTAAGCATAAGGCACGTTAGGCACTCCATGGGTATGTCACTGGTGATTTTGTGTTGGCCCTTAGAATAGGGACCCAAATTTTTCTTATGGCAATAGATATTATTTGCTTTTCTTTTAGACAGAATAACATCCACCTTTGTTACCATGGCTGAGGGTTTTTTGTTTGTAGTGCATTTTTCTTTTTCACATATTTATCATGAGTGTTTGAGTGGACACTGACGTGTCTGTACTAAGCCCTTATTTGCAGTTGAACAGGTGGAAGATGTAGCCCCTAAGTGCCACATGTGGAAGCGCCAGGCAATGCTGGTCCTGCAGATCCATGTGTGTGGAGCTAGCTGAAGGTTTGTTGGATTAAATTGTCCCGGGTGTCCCTGCCTCCTTGGTGTAGTAGCGGGTCAGCGCGCTACCCGTCATCATCGCCCTGTGCTTCCTCATCCTTTGAACCACTGCTGGATTCATCATGTGCAGCCTCATCCACTGCGTCAAGGTCTTCATCTTCAACTGCATCCCCCCTTTCCAGCGCAAGATTGTGCAGAGTGCACCATGCTACCACTATCACAGAGACGCGATCTGGGGGGTACTGGAGTGCACCCCCTGAGTGGTCCAGGCAACGGAAGCTCATCTTGAGAAGACCGATGGCTCTCTCCACCACAGCCCTTGTGGTGCCCTGTCTCCTATTGTAGCGCTCCTCAGCTTCTGTTCTTGGATGGCGGGGAGGGGTCATGAGCCACCTTCTGAGGGGATATTCCTTGTCTCCCAGCAGCCAACCATCCAGCCGAGCTGGAGCACTGAAGAGCCCCGGCACCTGGGAGTGTCTGAGGATGTAGGCGTCATGGGAGCTGCCTGGGTACCTTGCGCAAACTTGTAGAATCTGCATCCTGTGATCACACACTATCTGCACGTTTATGGAGTGGAAGCCCTTCCTGTTGACGAAGGCACCGGGCTCACCTGCTGGCACCTTGATGGCCACATGTGTACAGTCTATTGCACCCTGGACATGGGGGAAGCCAGCAATGGCTGCGAAGCCTCTGGCTCGCTGTGTCTGGCTTACCTGGTCACAGCGGAAGTGGATGAAGGTCAATGCCCGTCTGAACAGAGTGTCTGTAACATGCTTGACACAAGTGTGGACAGGTGATTGGGAGACACCACAAAGATCACCCACCGAGCCCTGGAAGGAGCCAGAGGCATAGAAGTGGAGGGCAACTGTTAGCTTCAGAGTCCCTGGCATTGGGTGTCCACCCACACAGTTAGGGGAGATCTCAGGCCCAATCATCTGACAGATATAGTTGACCGTCTCCCTTGAGAGTCGGAGCCTCCTTCGGCACTGCACCTCAGTCATATTGAGGTAGCTGCTTTGCTGCTTGTAAACCCTGGCAGCAGGATAGTGGCATCTTCTCCGCCCCGTTGCACCTTGGACAACCTCTTGGCCCTGCACCCCTTGTGCCTGCACCTGGCCTCCCAAAGGTGGCTCCCCTGGAGGCTGATTGTCCACTCCTGGCCTCCTGCTTATTCTATCCCTCCCTCCCTCCTCAGGGGAGCTGCCTCCAGTGGAGATGTCAGAATTCACACCCAGGCTAAATGGAGGTCTCTGGAAAGCTGCAAGCCCGAGAAAGGTAACTGTCTGCAGACTGTTTTCAAAGTACACAAGAAGCTCTTGGAAATCAATGAGAACTACGAACAATCACACAGGCAAGCTTAAAGCACTTTCAGCAAATAAAACTTTGTGTATAACATGAACAGCCCCACGGAGTCCACACATCCCGACATTGCATGAGTTTTCTTAAACAATCTCCTACCCACCTGCCCGTTGGGCCCGTGCGCTGAGCCGAGGTTCGCACGGGCCCTTCAAAATCCTGGACAATTGGCAAGTTAAGGGCCTTAACAAGGCCTTCAATTAATGGCGGGCGAACGTCCTGCTGCCAAGCGCGCCCGCCGACCGAAATATTGCGATGCCGCCCGCTGACGTTGGGACGCTCGGACGACGTTTTAAACGCTGACGCGCGGGCTCCACCACCCGCACACCAGCCGGAAAATTCTGGCCAAGATTTCTGGGCTCGTCTGCCATTTTCACCACAATGGAGGGGCTCTCCGTCAGGGTGAACATCTGGGCCCAGGTTTCCAAGTGGAAATTCTGAGAAAGAAATTAGGAATTGTTGCATCACCAGGGGCGCTGAATTTTGAATGAAAGGCCCTTCAAGTGATTCAGCTGGCAGTTAAAGATCCCATGGAACTGTCCAAAGCGGAGCAGGAATTTGTCCCAGCGTCCTGGATAATGATCATCCCTCAACCAACACCACCATAAAGAAATTGAACTGTCATTCATCTTATTGTTTGTGGGAACTTACTGTGTGCAGAATGGTTGTCATGTTAGCCATAATAACAGTCACTACATTTCAAAGTGACTCATTATTGGTGAAGTGCTCTGAGGGATTTCTAAGGAACCCAATAAGATGCAATTTAAATGCAAGTGCTTTCCACTTTTTGGTATGGCTCAGCTCTTCACTGGATAGTTTCTGAGCTATCAAGAGAGCTTTCCATTTTCCCTTCTATAAATATTTCATATTAAAATAAAACAGCCACTGAACTCACTGTTGCTCATTCCTTTGTGTATAAGGTCAATTTAGGAAATGACAATATATGTTTAAGCGAGGTAGCTGGCACAGGGAGAAATGTGATGAGAATACTAAAGCGTTTTTTTCCCTGAGGTTGGGCAGCTCCAAGTCACTTGATCCAAAATTATGACCCCCGCATTGATATGAATAATGCTGCTCCCGGAAGGAGACGGGTCCTCTGCATTGCTGAAGCCGCCAGTACAGCTCTGGCAGCAGTTTTTTTTTAAGGTAAAATTCAATGTCTTTACCACTGAACAGAAAGCATGTTCCATTGCCACTCCTTTTCATCTAGAAATATACATGGTGAATTTCTGTGGAGATTCTCCTTTTGGCACAGGAGAGATAGGCTTCATGTTTACAGGGTTTATTCATCTTTGCACCGTCTTTCCAAGGTTTTCACAGCTATTCCTCCAACATCAGAGCTGTTGTGCGGGAGAATTCCTATGAAAATTCTCCCCACTTGTAGTTTTTATGGCTTTGAAGGGGGCCATTTGACCTAGCATTGTGGACCTTCAAAATGTACCTGGCTCTGTTACACCTGAGGGCTTAAAACTGGCATTGAGAAAGAATAGGGGGCTTAATTTTATAAAGCATTTTGGAATATCCTCAGATCAACGCAAAGTGTTTCACAACCAGTGAATTTTGTTTCTGAAGGGCAATTAATGTTGTAAAACACAGGTAAATAAAGGTTTGAGGGAGATAATTGGAATTTTGGACAGTGTATATTGGACGATATCAGATCGGCTGATGTTATAGATGTTTCCCAATATTCACCTACCTTGAAGTCAATGGGAATGAAACTCAAGAGAGATGTGTAAAAGGTGATTGATCCAATATTGCCCATTTAATGTTATCACCCAAAGACAAAATTACCCCCATGTACTTCGAGGTCTCACAAACAGTAAATGAGATAATCAGTTAATTTGCCTATGGTGATGCATGTCGAGGGAGAATGTTGGTCAAGGCACTGCTATTCGTCATCACATAACCTGTACCACTGCAAGAGATGGACAGGGACTTGCTTTAGCTTATTCAAAAGATGGAACTTAAAAGCAATACAGCACATCTGCCTAAGGCACACCTTTCTGTCTCAGGAGCAAAAGATAAACCTAGGTAGAAACCTATTCCCTGCTCTAGAACTTGTTACATTGAGTACAAAAAATTAACACTCCTCTCCTCAAAAATTAAATTATATAATCATAACCTCCCAATGTTAGTGCAATGGTGAATAAATATTGTATAATTACAGAAATAAATTATCTGCCCCGTCACCACTATATGCAGTACCTTGACCTAAAAGAAACCAAATTTGGGAGTGAGATGAAGTGCTAATGATAAATACTGTAATGATAAATACAGTAATTCAAATGGAAAGTCTATATTTGAGTTGTCAACCCATTTTTTGTCTTTGTCTTTGGCTTTCCAGTGATTTGCTTTCTTTTCATTTTTTTTTAAATTTAGTGAAAATCCAACCACAGGAATATGGGAACAGCAAAAGGCTATTGGCCTCTTGAGCTACTGTTCGATCTGATCATTGTTGATCTGTATTACATACCCAACTTGGCCCCCTATCCTTTGATACCCTTTCCAAACAAAAATTTATCACTTTCAGCTTTGAAAATTTCACTTGGCCCCCAGCCTCAACAGCTTTCTTGCAGACGAACATCCAATGCTTCCACTGTCTTTTGTGTAAAGATGGGCTTTCTGACATCATCCCTGAATGACCTAGCTCTAACTTTAAGATTCTGTCCCCTCATTCTGAGCCACTGACAAAGGAAATTGTTTCTCTCTATCTGCCCTATCAAATCCTTCAATCATAGGTTGGATATGACCGTGGCTTATAAAAGTGGATGAATGCTTAATGCGTTTGTGTTACATTCTACTGTTAGACAGAAACGTATTTAAAGAGTCACTTCTATGCCTTTGGTGCTCATTCTGGGGGATCAATAAAAAGCACAGTGGCGGAATTGATGTAGTCCAAACATGAGTAGTGTCCAGTATGGGAGGCCATGTCGTGAGGAAGAAAGATGGGATATGTAAGTGTTTTAGAACCAATCAGTGCTTCAGAGCTTACCTCAGAGCTCTTCGGGGGGATTTAAAAATACTCCTTTATTTATTTTTGTTTTTTATCTTTGAAGTGTTGACGGCTTGCTGATCAAAACCTAAGAAACATGTCAAAGATACAGCCCATTGAGCAAGCAGCCTACTGGAGTGCAGACATTAAAGGGAGTTTCAGCTACCCTTTTCTGCTAAAGCCTAGCCTCTGGGCCTTGTTTCTTCATTTCCTGTGGTTTCTTTTCCATAAACAGTTGTCGCTACACTTCTTTACTGCAAGACCGTGGTACGACATCATCAGATTCTCTGCTCCCCTTGGTTTGTTTGATAAATTGGGATCAGGGGTCGCTCAGTAGGAGATTTGAGAGATTGGAAGCTCATGACACAAACTTTATTAGCTTTTTACTACACATTCCATTTTTGGAGATGCACTACTTGTCCCACTGGAGAACTACTATTGTCAGGTAACTGAGACTTAGTAATATAACTTTTGACAAGGCTATTTTTCACAAAAATATGCATTAATTAGCCGAATGCAAGTGAATGCACCATGATATAATTTCCCTCCTGTCTCTGTTACAGTTACCATCCCAACATGGAGACAGAAGAAAATGAAACTTCCTACTTTCAGTCCCAGTGTGTGCAGACAACATTCCTGTAGGGGGTTCTGCTCTCTTTTGTTCAGAGTGCTTGTCAGTTTAATTAAGTATAAATGCATTCTTTCATTTTGTTTGCCTGCCTCGTGATTATGAAAAAACAGGTTCTCTCAGCGAATGTTCATTTTTAATCAAGGATGTGCTGTACAGTGATTCAATGTACCAGCTCTTCCAACTTTTAATCCCATTCTGAGAAATGGTGCTTCTTTTTTCCCTCAATGAATTATTTATTGTTCTGCTTCTCCTATTTTTAATGGAGCACTTTTAGCCACAAGTAATTTTAAATATGTCAGTTTATAAGTGGATCACTGTTTGGCAGTCCATTTAATGCATGCAGAAAGTAAATGACTGGGGAAAAGAGGTTAGATTGATTAGAAAGTTAGAACCTGGAGCTTGATCACGCATGCATGCCAACTCCGACACACTGGGTGTTAAAGTAATAGTGAGACCATTAGTCTAACACAAAATACATTAGAAGTGAAATCTATTACGTTTTCACAGAGAAGTCAGGCTAAAATGTGAGCAATGTCTTTTCTTTGTAGTCTTCTACACAGAAGCAATGTATCATCACCAACTGCATTTTAACATTTTTATTTAAGATATTGATTTGCAGCATGTAACCACCGCACGCCCCAATTCATTATACATTTACACCTCACATCACAGCCTGACTCTCAGCTTATTGACTCCAAGAATGCAGTGAAACAGCCATCTATGAAAGGTTCTACAGAGGGTCAGCCAAGTATTTTCTAGGGTCACTGAGAGAAGGCGTGATGGGATGAGGTGCCTGAACAGTTACATTTCCATTGAACATTAAAATATGCATTCACTGCACTTTTAGACTTGTATTTTTTGAAAGATACAAGATTAGGTTCTGTGACCTGCTCTGCTAACTCTCACTGCAAACACAGCAGAGTGGAATGTTCTCTCTTCTCCTTCACCTTTTGTCATAATGACAGCAACACTGGCCTCGCACGAATGTGTGCGGTTGAATCCAGTGAAAATGAAGGATTCATTCTTATTTATTCATTCTTAGAGGGTTGAAACTGGTGCAAAGAAGAGTTGAAAGTCTTCTCCTTGTGTGTATGGGCTGAGTATCACTCAATCTGATGACAGTTACAAGGCAAGATATTGATCACCAGCAGTGGACGAATCTGCGGAAATAAACTGGCCCATTCATATGACTCAGTTCAATAGTAGGAGTTCTGGAAGTGTGATGGGAAATAGAAATATCATTAAATGGAAATGCTGCATGTGTTGTTGATGCTGGGCCCTGGGGGCGGTGGTGGGGGGAGAGGAGAGAGGCTTTCTTCAAAGAAAAAATGCTGGGGTTAGGTTTATCAAGGTATTTAATAACAGTTAACATCCATTTTGCTGTGGTCTTACTGATGACTCAGTGAATAATTGTACGGTTTGTCACATTACTGATTTGTACAGTGGGTTTAACACCTGGTCAGAGTTGAATTGACTGAGCGCTCAGCACTGCCTGGGTGGGGGAGGAGGAGGGCAAGTTGCGGAAGTCAGCTGCCTCACAGAGCTGCCTCAGGGAGCTGAAGATTGTTCACATTAAAAATAAAGTTTAAAAAAAAATGTAAACATGACTCTTTCACATGAGCAGGGACATGTTAACAATGAGATTTAAACATTTTTTATTTTGTTTTTAATTAATATCGGAAAACTCATCCCGCCCGTGGGTGAGGTATCCCCAAAAGTGCCAAGGCCACTTGGAATTTTTGCCCGCCCGCCAACCATAAGGTTGGGCAGGCAGGGAAAAACTCACTTTAGTTAGTTTATCAGTAGCTTAACAGCCCTCTTAATTGTTGGCGGGCACGCGACTGCCTCCCACTTGTCCGCCGACCGAAATATCGCGCGAGTGCTCAATGACGTCAGGACGCTCGCCCGATGTCATTGTGCGCTATTTCACACTCACATGTGTCAGGCACGCACCCGCTCGCCAAGCTGAAAATCCCCCCCCCCCCCATGGAGAGAAGCCAAGCAACTTCACTCCGCAATAAAGAATGCCCACTTGTGTGAGGTACCTCTCTTTAGCTCTGAAGAAGAATCTCACAGACGCGCAACGTTAACTCTGTCTCCCTCTCCACAGAGGCTGCCAGACCTGATGAGTTTTTCCAGCATCTTTTGTTTTATATCATGTATGATTGAAGTGCTGGACAGATGCCACCCCTTCAGGAACTGCATCCTAACATCACACACTAGGCTCAGGAAAAGGAGAGATTAAAATGTGCGGAGGAAGCAATTCTGCCATTTCTAAAGTGCAGGGAAAGTAGGTGAGTCACAGAAACAGAAGATTTTGCTTTCATGAAATGAAGTTGGAAAAATAACAGGACATTATGAATGGAGTCATCATTAATCTACTGCAGTCTGACATTTTGTTTAATATGGATTTCAAAATCAGAGTTAACTGCAAAAAATTTGTAAATGTCCATGGAAAAAATGAATGCGTGTATATTTACTATGGGACGTGTTCAGCAATAGGCATAAACCACAGCCTTTTCAAGAGGAAATTAAAGCCACAATGCATCATAGTAAAACATCATATTGTCAGATTGTATTTTCAATATCCTTATTTTATCCATAAATATTGCACTAAAAACACAAAACTGCTTTATTTTTCAAGGGGAGAAAGTTTTGAACATTCCTGTTCCATTTCCTTGGTCATCTGAGGTGTGTCAGAATTATGCAAATGAAAAAGATGGGCCTGGGTTTTCGGATCTGGTTCAGGAGCGCAGAGTTGGGACATTTCGCATATCCGCAAACCCCACTGGGAGAAAGTGCCCCCGGAAGTTGGGGATTTTTCACTCTTGGGTGGCGGGGTTTCTGGCAGTCAGGTCAGCTGCCCCTGGAATGAGTGTGGAGGCTGCCGGATGGGGAGGGGTGCTGGGCAGAATGTCTACCTCTGTGCCCTGGCACTGTTTCCAAGATTTTAAAAAGAGCAACACAATAAAAAAATAGGCCTCCAGCCCTCACACCCACAACCTACGCACAGTCCCCATGCCACATCAGTGCCGACCCATGCGCCTCATACCTCTAATCCCCATGGACCCTCATGCCAATCACTGTTCCTCCACCACCCCACATGGCCTCTCATACCCTCCATGCCAGCCTATGCATCACTACCCACCTCATGGCCCTTTCAGGACCCATGTGCCACCTTACTGTCAAGTCATGGCAACCTATGCCCCCTCACCCTTTGCCCTTATACCTACTATGCCATCTCACCTGGTATCCAGCATACGCCAATCTCAGGACCCATGTTGAGATAAAATATAGTTCCAAGTGTCTATTGTCCACTTTATTTAAAAAAGACTCTCATTCATAAAAACCCGTTTGCTACATTTACATTCCTTCAACTACATCCTTTTAAAAACAAACATATTATTCAATTGGGTAACCCCTTTTAAAAAACAATAATTGGAATTCATAGCCCCTCTTCAAAGAGACTGTAACTACTTGGAGCTGTCTATCAAACTGTGAAATGGAAGGCATCCTACTGTGATAATGGAAGGATGCAAAACCAGTCATGCAGCACTAATCCAGTAATGGTAACCTTCAGGCTTATGTCAACAGAGTGAAATACCAAGCAATAATTTGTTTTTATACATGCAAGGCAATTTTTTCAAAGCTTTAAAGAGCAGGATCGTTGCCTTTGATAGTTCATTTTTACACTTTTGACAGTTGCCTTTGTCAGTCCATTTTGAAACTCTTGACGGTTCCAATGAGTTTGGCTGTTAGTGAGTTTATGTATTTTTTTACCCACATTTATGTCTATTTTTAACAATCCCAAAGGGCATGTGATCTCTCCAAAAAGCTCATGACCTCCCCCAAAGGGCACCTAAGCTCTCCCAAAGGTGGCCCGGGCCCATATCCAGAGAGGTACCCTACCTCAGCAAAAGAGTATCCCACCTCTCCAAAGGACTTCACAAATTGCAGACCTGCTCCTACCGGGTCTAACCTTATGCACATTGTGTTGCACAAGCCTAGCTCATCAAAATTAGACATGAATGGAGGCAGCTGCCAGTTTGTATGAGCAGCTGCATCTGCGAAATGCGCATACGAAAGTACCGACCCGGACCCATTCCCGCCCCCATGACAACAGCAAGAATTCCTGGCCCCGTGCATCCAGGTAGGAGCCATGTTTGACTGAAATATTGGTCGCTGGATCAGGTTTATAGACCTAGCTCTGCCCCATGCCCATTTTAAGCATCACTCCTTACTGGTACTGCGATAAAGTTGAAATCTTTTAACTGTTTACCTGTCATTGGCAAGAAGCTGTGTGCTGCTTACCTTCTGAAGATTATTCTTTTTCTCCACATTTAATTACCGCAGCAACTTGTAGTCTCTTTGACTTAATTCCAATTATATTTTAATTGGCTAGGCAAGGCAAAAATGTGTCAGCATTCCCTCTGTTGATTACTATTTTCAAGAAGGATATCAGGATCCCAATCCTTCTGTTGGAAAATGCAAAGCCAAGATTTTACAACCCATCCCACCCAGCGAGATATTACGGTCCTGCCGAACTGAATGGAGATTTAAATGGCTCGCCGCATCCTCTGGGGGAAGACACACTGCAGCGGGGGTCGTAAAACCCTGGCCCAAGTGCAACCATCTAATAAGAACTGTGTTGGACAGACCTCTGAGGCTGACAGGGTAAACTAATTAAAAAATTAGATTTAGGCAGGCTACTTGAAAGGACCCAGCATCAGGTTAACGTTCAGCACCAAGAGCCAGCACCTTTAGAATAGGAGGGGAGGAACTTGGAAGAGAAATCACAGAGCCTTATGAGTCAATGTGTATCTGTACATGGACTATGTCAGTGGGAGTGAAGTTCTGGAATACAGTCAGAAATCTTGAGCTTCAAGCTCCACTTATAATCTTATCCAATAATTTGGAGGTTAAAAGAGTAAATTACCACAAAGAAACATTAAATTGAAGTCCTCATCAGAGCATAGCATTTCAAAGAAACCAAAGTTTTGTGCAACCACTAATCCAAGTTCTGTTTTACACAATATAGAGAACAGATGTCTTAAATTACTGAGTCAATAGATACACCTTGTGCTGGAAAAACAGAACAAGTCAAAACAAACCCATGCTGTTTATGTTAATACTTCAGGAAAACAGTTTCTGGTAGTTACAAGTGAAAAGGAAAGCTGAGAACAGAGACCTTTGAAACACCTTTCCGTACTATAAGAGAATTTTAGAAGTGCGCTTTGATCTTGCGGCACTGCCTTGTTACAATTGTAATGTATACATTCAACATGTTCCTCCTCGCCTGTTAAGTGATAATAGATATAATTAGAAAGCATATAAAATTGGTAACAAATTGCCCCCCTGTTAATGAATAAAAAAATACAGGTTTTCATGGTTCAATCATCTACTGAATACTAACAAAAGAAGGAAGACTTGCATTAATATTGCATCTTTCATGTTCTTAGGATGTCCCAAACTCCTTCACAGCCAATAATGTATCTTTATGCATAGCAACATAGTCAAGCTAGCAGTCAATGTTTGTGCATGGCAAGGCCCCATGCTGTAATAACGACCAGTCCATTTACTTTTAGGTGTAGGATGGGTCGGATAAATGTTGGCCAGGACTCCAGGGAGAACTTCTCTGCTCGTCTTCAAAAATTCTTCTTGGGATCTTGTACATCCGACTGAGATTGCAGACGGTGCCTTAGGCCAGGGTTCTCCAGCCCCATCATGGCGGGAGATTCTGAGGCTCAGCCAAAAGTCCATTGGCTTTCAGCGGGACCGGACAATCCAGGCAGCGGGCGGGGCCAGAACATCCCGCCCTTAGCTTAACATTTCAACCAAAGGATAACACCTCAGACAGTCACTTGTTATAATAAAAATACAGATGTGGGTGTGCAACTAATAACAATAATTTTAGAGTAAGAAACAGGAGTAGACCATATAGCCCCTGGAGGCTGCTTCATCAGGGGTGGATCACGGTTGAACTTCTACATAAATTGTCCTCCACCCCCCCCATCCCCTTATTCCTCAATTCCGTTAATCCCAAAAATCTATTTGCCTCAGTCTTGAATATACTCAACAACTGACTACCTACAGCCCTCTGGGTTGAGAATTTCAAAGGTTCACAACCCTTTGAATGAAGAAATTCCCCCTCATCTCAGTCCTAAATGGCAGATCCTTATTCTGAGACTGTGCCCCCACTCCTAGGCTCTCCAGCCAGGAGAAACAACCTTTGAGCATCTGCCTTGTCAAGCCCCTTAAGAATGTTATACATTTCAATTAGAACCCGTCTCAGTCTCCTAAATTCCAGAGAACACAGGCCCATTCTACTCAATCTCTTCTCATAGGACAGCCCTCTCATCCAAGATTCAGTCTAGTGAACTTTTGTTGTACCTCATCTAAGGCAAGAATATCTTTATTTGGGCAAAGTGACAGAACTGTGCACAATACTCCCGGTATGGTCTTGTCAAAGCCCTACGTGAACATAATGAAATGGCCCAGGTGCTTTACATTGATAGTTAAGACGGAAAATCAGACAATTTGGGAAGTGAGGAGCATGATTATGGGAGGTGGTGGAAAAATAAAAGAGGTATAGGACTTTTCAAAGTGGGAAGAAATGCAGCAAGATAAAGGGTTTGAGGAAGTACATTCCAGAGTGTGGAGTGATGATAGGTTCTGACGCTAATGGTGTGGTAGATGGAAGAGAGAAGAACAGCGACTGAGTGAGAATTTGCAGAGATAGGCAGAAGCAAGCCCTGGAAGGATTTACAAAATTGGATTTTGAAGTCAATCGCTAGGATACAGAGAGCCAACAGAGGTACTCAAAGACAAGGGTGATCGGTGAAAAGGACTTACTTAACATGGGGTAAGGGTGATGGAGCTCTGGATAAATTGGAGTCTGTGAGTAGGTGAAGGAAGGTGAGTTAAATGAGAGTAGAAATAAATCACTTATGGGGATTGAAGTTCAGTTTCGGGCCAATCCAAGGTTGTGCATTGTTAGTTCAGCCTGAGCAAGCAAATGGGAGGTGGGTTGAAATTAGGGCTGAAGTTACAAAGTCTAGAATGAATGAATAAAAAAATATAGCATACATGTAGAGAGCTCAGTGTTTGAGCATAAAATGAAAGGGTTATAAACAGATGGAGCAGCATGCATGTTAACGGCAATAAGAAGCTGCTCTGAAAGCAGCATTCCTGGGAGGAATTTTATGCTCCATAAGGAGCCACAAATGGGAACAGCCCTCTGCCAATCTTTTCTCCCAACTTTAAATTCAGCTTGTTCATGAAGCATTAGAATTTCCCTGGTTCAGCGCACTAGTGCTCATTGAACACTACAATTGATTGGCGTCCTTCCATCTGTGAGCGATGATGGGAATTCAGCCTCAAGACTTAGGCGAGATTAGATGTACTGGCAGCCTGAGTTGGCACACACTTGGAAACAGGGCCCGAAGAGGTTGCAAAGGAAGGGAGGGGCAAAGCCATTGAAAGATCTGCAAATAAGATTGAGGATTTTAAATTCAATTCAACAGGTAAGGCCGTTAGTCGGAGCTTCGGGCACCCTGCTGATCTCTTGGCACAGACTACCTATCCATATAACTTATCCTTGGGGATGCAGCCATCTTTCATCCTGTGCACATGCTCAAGCCAGCGAAGCCCTCCTTGCTTGATTAGCACTAGCATGCTTGGCATGCTTGCCTCAGAAAGGAATGTTTCATTTGTGACTTTGTCTTTTCATGTGTTGCTGAGGATGACACTGGTGATGGAAGTTATTGAACCTTTTTTCTTAGTAGGTGTAAGTTGTCCAGGCTTTGCTGCCATACAGCAATGTGCTGAGGGTGCAGGCCTTGTAGATAAGCATCTTGGCCTTGCAAGTCAGTTTGTTGTTTCTCATGTCCGATTTGTTTTAGTCGGTCAAATTTGATGGCTGCATTTCCAATGTGCGTGCTGAGCTCTTTGTCAAGATCCAAAGTAGCAGGATTTGCTGCCTCCTTCCAGTGGTGTGTTGTTCAGTGTGATCACAGGCAGAGACACGACATACCATCCCATAACTACAGTTTCCTTGACACTGATGGCGAGAAAGAACATGACACAGGCATGGGATAAACAATCCGTGAGCCTTTGGAGCTAGTCTTCCATCTGGGCAACTACCACAGTATCTTCAGCATACAGATGTTCTCTGATCAGGCCAGGCTGCACTTCTGTCTTGGCTTTCAATCTTGATAGGTTGAGGAGTTTCCCATTTGATGCATGTAGAGGTCCACTCCTTCCATCTCTACAGGGAAAGCATAGGTCAGGAGGACAGAGAAAAAGATAGAAAACAGAGTAGGGGCTAAGACACATCCCTGTTTCACCCCATTCTTGATCTCAAAGCTGTCATCGATGAAGCCATTGAATCATTTATGTTATCATGGAAAGGATGTGTAACCGTATGAAGCTTGGGAGGACATGCGATTTTCTATAGTGAGATCCACAAAATGAAGGTAGAGGATGTTTGCTGCTCTCTTTACATCTCTTGGAGTTGATGTCTGGAGAAGATCATGGGCAGAAGTTTTCACTCAGTGAGTGGGCACGCGCCCAACCCGCTTGAGCATGAAATAACGCGTGTTAACGTCAGCCGAGCCTGCTGACGTCAATGCGCAGTTGCGCGATAGTATGGTCGGGATGAGGTTTCCAAAAGCAAATAAAAATAAAATAAATACTTTACAATTGAATTAATAACATGTCCCTGCTCCTGTGAGAGTCACTTGATGGGACATGTTTTATTACATTGTTTTTTTAAACAACACTTCATCTCCCTAAGGCAGCTCCATGACTCAGGGAGATTATGAAGCGCTCACTTGCACGCATGTGCCAAGTTTATGCTCGGCCCAGTCACCCTCCTCACCCCACCCCACACAGGCAGGGCTCAGTGCTCCCATTAGCATTTCACGCTGGGCGGAAATTAATTGGCCCGCCAGCGTAAAATCACGGTGCGGTGCTGATCGCGGGCAGCAGTCAGCTTCCCGCCTGCCCCCACCAAGCCCGCCCATCAAGAGCGAAATTCTGCCCCATGTACACTGTGGATCTGCCTGCTCTGAAGCCAGATTGTGCCTCCAGATATATTCTGTTGGCTAGTCAAAAGAAGCTCATCAGAATGACTCCGACAACTGCCTTCCCAGCGATGCTGCAGCAGTAAAAGAACAGGGAAGGAACATTTACAAGGAGCTCTGTGTGTAATACAGTTAAAAGGAACAGAAAGCTGAAGACAGGGTTAGAGCAGAAATTGTGAATAGGACAATTCTACTGCTATGCTTCAGTTTTGCTAGCGCTGACTAGACCATTTAACAAGGTATATTAAAGGACTCAGCTAAAGAGGTCTCCACAAAATATGTTCCATCCAGACTCTTGTGAGCCTAGCTAAGGAAGTTCTGGTGTTTGGTGTTTGGGTGACAACCATCTCAGTCCACTCAGATGAACTGGAGCTACTGTTGCAGGTGACTCGAGAACCAAATCCATTGAGTGAGAAAAGCGAGAGACCCAATGTACTGGAGACTGAGTTGGAAAGACTGTGAGTTGCACATGGTGCTGCATTTGTGTGGGGAGTGAATCGAATGCTTGTAATCTTGTGAAGTAAGCTTTGTTGTATCAGCTATTCCATGTGTAATTTATAGTTTGCACCAACTGTAATTTGCCTGTTAATTCATTTTAATTTACGTTGATTCTTATTCATGTTAAAGTAAAAATCACAAAAAGTGAAATCTTGTTGGTAATTTCTTGATTTGGGGGCCATTTGGTAAGTTTGGTTATTTTGGTTTGCAGTTCCCCGATGCAATTGTAACAGGATATTGATAAGATGAGGGAATGGGCTAAAAAGTGCGAGAATGAGCACAATGTCAGTAAGAATAAGAAAATGCATTTTGGTTTAAAAAAGCAGCAGTAATAATAGATAGAAGACGACTTGATGGTGATAAAGAACAGAAGGACTTGGTTCTCTCCTCATCTTGCCGACAGGACACCACTTTCAGTGGCAGTCAGAGTATATATCCTTTAGAAACTGCAGAGTTCCCTTTAACAATGCACCTGAGTGTCATTGCTGACAATGCAGTAGCCAAATCTTTGAGGTTTCTTTATTCAAATTGGATAGTGGCCCTTCAGATAAAATCATTTTATCTCATCCATTTTGGAACAATTATCATGTTGTAATCCATCATAATTTATGCTTTGAAAGGCTAAATGTGTACATTCAGTTGCCAGAATAAACATCTATATGAAGAGAATGTATTTTACCCTGAGGTCAAAATTCTTAATAACGAAGAAATGGTTGATGACAAACTTTACATAAGCAGACTAGCCAGTTTACTGTAGTTGGTTAATCTGAGATCATGAGGTTTTATAAACAACTTAATATATTAAAACATTTTTAACATAATAAGCTTTATGAGGGACTTAATAAAAAAAAAACAAAAAATCATACATTTGTAGCAAAGTTCAGGGAGGTTCCCAAGACATGGGCCTGAACTTCATGCTCCCCCACCAGTGGGTTTTTAGGCAGAGGATGGTGAGAGGGAGTGTGAAATAGGAGGAAAGGGCTTCCTGTTGGGTTTCTACCCACTCTGTTTTACGTTGGGTCAGGTGAGGCTTCGGACAGGCAGCCCGCTGTCGCCCCAATTAACGCCCTTAAGTGGCAAATTATTGACCACTTAAGGGCTGTTTCCCCCACCCCCAGCCTCAATTTTTAGGTTGGCAGATGGATTTCCCGAGTGTGGGGGAAACTAGAAAATGATTGGGCTTAGGCCGCAGACAGGAAGGGTGGGTGGGGGTGGGGGGCGTCTCCATCAAAAGCCCCCTTCTAACTTCAGGCATTCCACCCCCCCAATAAAGTCCAGGGGCTGATGGACCTCCCTCCGCCCATTCCTCGGCCCTTGCCCCAACGCTCCAATCTTCCACTATTTACCCTCACGTGCCTTCTCTCTCCTTTACTCCCTGTGACTCCGAAAACTAACGTCTCCATCCACTCCCAGGACTTAGGCTCCATCGACTTCATGAATTTCCACTTCAGTCTACTGCAGCTCCTGTCGCTTCAGGGACTGGAGAGCTGCTGGCCAATCTGATTGACCAACAGCTCTGTAAGGCGGGGCTTCCTCCCGATTGAGGGGCAGGAGTTCTGCCTGCTGCTAACTAACACTCATTTGAGTGTGAAATGGCTGAAGGGCAAGCAGTGTCAGCGGGGATGTGTCCCCCATAGACTCTTCGGATGGCGGGATGGGAAACCCATCTGAAATATCCTGGCCATGGCCTAAGAGCCAGTACCTATGCGGGTTCAAGGCACACAAATTATTGGGCCTTGGACCTCTTTGTCATTGAACTGGCATGCTGTGGACATCTGATATAAATCTCCACTCAGCTCGCCAGAGAAGATTGCTGCACCGCATCTTCACTGCGGTGGCCCTTATCCTTGAAGGAGGTCAGGAGAGTGGAGTGATTGGGAAAGGCAGTGATCAGGAAGAGAGTGATCGTGAAGTGGAGCAACTGGAAGGGGGAGTGATCATGAGATGGTGATGATTGGGAGTGAGAGCAATCTGGAAGGCGGATAGCATTGATTGGAAGGGTGGTGGCAGTAATCAGTGGAAGTTTGTGATTGTTCCACCATTTGTGGCCATACCTTCAGTTGCCCAGGCCCCAAGCTCTGGGATTCCTCCCCCCATTCCCACCTCCATCTCCACCTCTCTAACTTGGTTTCTTCCTTTAAGATGCTTCTAAAACCTACCTCTTTGACCACGTTTTTGGTCATCTGACTGAATATCTCCTTATACACTGGCCTGAATTTTTAGCATTGATTGGCATAAGGCCAACCTTCACTTGGGTGGAAGACCCACCTTGGGAGAGCTGCCGGCCAATCAGATTGGCCAGCAGCTCCCCAGTGGCTCCAGGCACAGCACTGCAGTGGCCGGAAGAGGCACTGCAAGGAGTTGCCTGGCAATAAGTCCTGGGAACTGGAGTACAGGCAAGTAGCAGGGGTCCTAGGTCTGGCAGGGTAGGCAACGTCTGAGGCGGGGGGATCACAAAGTGTGGTGATTGGGGTCTCAGGAGCTAGGCAGGGGGGATTGTGGGAGGGAGGGCCAGAGGTCACTGGGCCCTGAGGAGAGGGTGCCCGGGGTCTAATGGAGGCACCCCTCCCCCATCACTCCCCCTTCCCAGCTGAGATTGAACTCAGTTTAATTCCAGAATCCCCCCCCACCTCGCCCTTGTCACCTGCCCGCCAGCCTAAAAATTGAGGCTGGGTGGGAAAGGACTCTCAAGAAGCTATTAAGTGGGCACTCAAGGGAATTAACTGGGACAAGGACGGGCTTCCCACCTGGAGCCCTGCCCACATCCTTGATAAAATCACTGTAAGTCAGGGTGAGCGGGAACCTGAGGGGCTGAGGGGTGGCGTGCGGGTAGGGTGTGGGAGGGGTGGAGGCTGCAGGTGGTGGTGGGGGGTTGGTGGTGGGGGGTTGGGGGTGTGTTTGGAGGGAGGCAGGGAATGTAAAATTCTGACCCTTGTTTTATAATGCTCCTGTGAAGCGCCTTGGAATGTTTCATCTTGCTGAAGGCACTATATAAATATAAGTTGTTATTGTTGCTTGCTGCGATCAAGGAAGGTGGGCGAGTGGCCCGAGTGGTGGTCGGCTGTGGCCCAATCTTTTCATGTTGGTTTGACAGGAGCACTTCTGCAGCACCCCCCCCCGGCTCCACATTCAGAGAAATACCTCTAACAAATTTATATTTTTGGCTGTGGCTTTGAAGGCTGGTGGTTAGGCCGCATGTCAACCTGATTTCCTTTGGGACAAACCAATGCTACAGGAAAGGCATCAAACAGGCATTAGGCCATTTATAGTGTCGCCTGTAACAATGTGGCAGGCGGAGCACGTCCCATTTGGAGTGAGCAAGTGCTTCTTCCCTGCCAGAGAGTAAGCTTAGGCATCAGTACAGTGCCTGGGAAATGATTGTGGTGACATTCAATTTTCAAGCTAAGGCTTTTGAATGTGAGGAAGGAAGTACCAAGAAAAATCAGTTTTTGGAGCGAATATAGAGATGAGGCAGCGGAAGATTCTGCCATCAAGTAAAGGGAAGGGACATTGTACTGTCAGTCTGAGTTGGCACACACTTAGTGACAGGGCTGCTAGGCATTGCCAAGGAAGGCATGGGCATGGCCATAGAAAGGTCTGCAAATAAGTTTGAGGGTTTTAAATTCAAGGCAACAGGTGAGGCCATTAGACTCAATAAGCCTGTTCCTTTTTCATTCATTCCAACTCCAAAGTAGGTCAAAAGCTGTGAATTTTGCAGCAGGTAAACTACCTCCTGACTCCCCAAAGCCTGTCCACCATCTACACGGCACAAGTCAGGAGTGTGATGGAATACTCACCTCTTGCCTGGAGATGTGTGTAGCTCCCACAACACTCAAGATGCTCACCGCCATCCAGGACATAGAAACATAGAAAATAGGAACCGGAGTAGGCCATTTGGCCCTTCGAGCCTGCTCCGCCATTCAATATGACCTTGGCTGATCCTCTTTCTCCACGCCATATTCCCGTTTTCTCTCCATATCGCTTGATGCCCCTAATATCCAAAAATTTATCAATATCTTTCTTGAATACACTCAGTGACACGGCCTCCACATCCTTCCTTGTTTTTTTTTAAAAATTCATCCATGGGACGTGGGCTTCTCTGGCTGGGTCAGCATTTATTGCCCATCCCTAGTTGCCTTGAGAAGGTGGTGGTGAGCTGCCTTCTTGAACCACTGCAGTTCATGTGGTTTAGGTACATCCACAGTGCTGTTAGGAAGGGAGTTCCAGGATTTTGACCAAGCGACAGTGATGGAATGGATATATTTCCAAGTCAGGATGGTGAGTGACTTGGAGGGGAACTTCCAGCTGGTGGTGTTCCCACCTATTTGCTGCCCTTGTCCTTCTAGGTGGTAGTGGTTGTGGGTTTGGAAGGTGCTGTCTAAGGAGGCTTGGTGAATTCCTGCAGTGCATCTTGTAGATGGTACACACTGCTGTTACTGTGTGTCAGTGGTGGAAGGAGTGAATGTGTGTGGATGGGGTGCCAATCAAGCAGACTGCTTTGTCCTGGACGGTGTCCAGCTTCTTGAGTGTTGTAGGAACTGTATTCATCCAGGCAAATGGGGAGTATTCGATCACACTCCTGACTTGTGCCTTGTAGATGGTGGACAGGCTTTGGGGAGTCAGGAGGCGAGTTACTCGTCGCACAATTCCTAGCTTCTGATCTACTCTTGTAGCCGTAGTACTTACATGGCTAGTCCAATACAGTTTCCAGTCAATGGTAACTCCCAGGATGTTGATAGTGGGGGATTCAGTGATGGTAATGCCATTGAACATCAAAGGGGGATAGCTGGATTCTCTTTTTTTGGAAATGGTCCTTGCCTGGCACTTGTGTGGCACAAATGTTACTTGCCACTTGTCAGCCCAAGCCTGGATATTGTCCAGGTCTTGCTGCATTTGGTCATGGACTGCTTCAGTATCTGAGCAGTCGTGAATGGTGCTGAACATTGTGCAATCATCAGCGAACATCCCCACTTTATTGATGAAGCAGCTAAAGAAGCTTCTGCAGTGACATCCTGGAGCTGAGATGTCTGATCTCCAGCAACCACAAGCATCTTCCTTTGTGCTAGGTATGACTCCAACCAGCAGAGAGTTTTCCCCCGATATGCATTGACTCCAGTTTTGCTGGAGCTCCTTGATGCCACACTCAGTCAAATGCTGCCTTGATGCCAAGGGTAATCACTCTCACCTTACCTCAGGAGTTCAGCTCATTTGTCCATGGTCAACCTGTAGAGAATTCCACAGGTTGACCACCCTTTGAATGAAGACATTTTTCCTCCTATCAGTCCTAAATGGCCTGCCCCATATCCTGAGACTGTGTGGCCCCTGGTTCTAGACTCCCCAAACAGGGGAAACATCCTCCCTACATCTAGTCTGTCTAGCCCTGTTAGAATTTTATATGCTTCAATCAGATCCCCTTTCATTCTTCCACACTCTAGCAATTATAGGCCCAGTCGAACCAATCTCTCCTCATAAGACAGTCCCCGGTATCAGCCTAGTGAACCTTCGCTGCCCTCTCTCTATGGCAACTATATCCTTTCTAAGGTTGGGAGACCAAAACTGCACACACTACTCCAGGTGTGGTCTCACCAAGGCCTTGTATAAATGCAGAAAGACAACCCTACTTCTGAACTCAAATCCTCTTGCAATGAAGGCCAACATACCATTTGCCTTCCTAATTACTTGCTGCACCTGCTTGCTTACTTTCATTGACTGGTGTCCAAGGAGACCCAGGTCCCTTTGTACACCCATATTTCCCAATATGTCACCATTTAAATAATACTCTGCCTTTCCGCTTTTCATACCAAAACATATAACTTCACACTTATCCACATTATGCTGCACTGTCATGTGTTTGCCCGCAAACACAACTTGTCTAAATCACCCTGAAGCCTCCTTGCATCCTCCTCACAACTCAACCCCGCCCAGTTTTGTGTCATCAGCAAACTTGGAAAAGTTGCATTTGGTTTCCTCATCCAAGTCGTTTATATATATCATGAATAGCTCGGGGCCCCAGCACTGATCACTGCGGTACACCACTAGTCACAACCTGCCACCCGGAAAAAGACCCATTTATTCTCTCTCTCAGTTTTCAGTCTGTCAAACAATTCTCAATTCATGCCAGTATATTACTCCCAATCCCACATTCTTTAATTTTGCCCACTAACCTCTTATGTGGGACCTTATCAAAAGCCTTCTTGAAATCCAAATACATTACATCCACTGGTTCTCCCTTATCTATTCTATTAGCTACATCCTCAAAAAACTCCAGTAGATGAGATAAGCATGATTTCCCTTTCATAAACCCATGCTGACATTCCAAGTGTTCTGTTACCACATCTTTTATAATAAACTCTAGCATTTTCCCCACTGCTGAAGTTAGCCTAACTGGCCTGTAATTCTCTGTTTTTCCTCTCCCTCTTTTTCAAGTAGTGGGATTACATTTGCCACCCACCAATTTGTAGAAACTGCTCCATAAAGAATTTTGCAAGATAACCACTAATGTATTCAATATTTCCAGGGCCACTTCCTTTCATACTCTGGGTTGTAGATTATCAGGCCCTGGTGATTTTTCAGCCTTTAACCCCATTAATTTCTCTAGCACCTTTTTTTTATTAATGCTGATTTTCTTCAACTCCTCCCTCTCACTAGGCCCTTGGTCCCCTAACATTTCTGGGAAATTATTTGAGTCCTCTTCTGTGAAGACAGAACAAAAATATGTGTTCAATTCTTCTGCCATTTCTTTGTTCCCCATTATAATTTCCCTGTTTCTGACTGTAAAGGACCTACATTTGTCTTTGCTAAACTTTTTCTCTTCACATATTTATTGAAGCTTTTACATTCAGTTTTTATGTTCCCTGCAAATTTACTCTCATATTCCATTTTCCCCTTTTTGATCAATCTTTTTGTCCACTTTTGCTGAATTCTAAACTGCTCCCAATTCTCAGGCTTGCTGCTTTTTCTGGCAATTTTATGTGTCTTCTCTTTGGATCTAATACTATCCCTAATTTCTTTTGTAATCCATGGTTGAGCCACCTTTCCTGTTTTAATTGTTGTAATTCATGCATACATTCCTTAAATATTAGCCAATGCCTATCCACCGTCAAACTTTTTAGTAAGGTTCCCCAATCCATCATTGCCACTCACGCCTCATACGCTCGTAGTTCCCTTTATTTAGATTCAGGATCCTAGTTTCGGATTCAACTTCTTCACTCTCCATCTGAATGGACAATTCTATCATTTTATGGTCGCTCTTCCCCAAGGGTCCCCACACAACAAGATTGTTGGTTAAACCTTTCTCATTGCACAATACCCAGTCTAGGATGGCCTGCTCTCTAGTTGGTTCCTCAGTGTATTGGTCTAAAAAACCATCATGTACACACTTCAGGAAATCCCCCTCTGCAGTATTATTGTTAGTTTGGTTTGTCCAATCTATATGTAGATTAAAGTCACCCATGATTACAGTTGTATCCTTATTGCATGCGTCTCTAATTTCCTGCTTAATGCCTTCCCTTACATCTCCATTACTGTTTGGGGGCCTATAGACAAACCCCACCAACGTTTTCTGCCCCTTGGTGTTTCTTATCTCCACCCAAACAGATTCCGCATCATGATTTTCCAAGCCAAACCCTTCCTCATTATTGCATTGATTTCCTCCTTTACTAACAGTGCTACCCCAGCCCCTTTCCCTATTTGTCCGTCCTTCTTAAATATTGAATACCCCAGGATGTTCAGTTCTCATCCTTGGTCACCCTCCAGCCATGTCTCCATAAGTGCAACTATATCACAATCGTTTATATCTATTTGCTCTGTTAATTGATCTACCTTATTGCCAAGGCTCCACGCATTGAGATACAATGCCTTTAGACTTGAATTTTTAACCTTGCTAATCATCTTAGCTTTATTTTGCACTATGACCCCATTTGTTTCTTGTCCTTGTTTTTTCTGCCCTCCACTTTTGCTTCTTATTTTTCTGTCTTTCGTTTCAATCCTTGTTTCCCCCTCCCCTGTCTCCCTGCTCAGGTTCCCATTCCTCTGCCATTCTAGCTTAAACCCTCCTGACAGCACTAGCAAACACCTCCCCCCACGCCCCTGCACCCTCCACCGAGGAGTTTGGTCCCGGTCCTGCCCAGATGCAACCTGTCCAGTTTGTACTGGTCCCACCTTCCCCAGAACCGGTCCCAATGTCCCAGGAATCTGAACTCATCCTCTCTACACCACTTTTTCAGCCACATATTCATCCAATAAATCCTGTTATTTCTACTCTCGCTAGCACATGGCAATGGTAGTAACCCTGAGATTATTACCTTTGAGGTCCTACTTTTTAATTTATGTCCTAACTCCTATATTCAGCTTATAGGACCTCATCCTTTTTTGTTACCTATGTTGTTGGTACCAGTATATACCACGACCACTGGCTGTTCGCCCTCCCCTTCAGAATGTCCTGCAGCCTCTCCGAAACATCCTGACCCCAGCACCAGGGAGGCAACATACCATCTTGGAGTCTCTTTTGCGGCCGCAGAAACGCCTGTCTGTTCCCCTTACTATTGAATCCCCTATCACTATAGCCCTGCCACTCTTCTTCCTCCCCTCTTGTGCAGCAGAGCCACCTGTGGTGCCATGGACTTGGCTCCTGCTGCTTTCCCCTGAAAAGTCATTTCCCCCAACAGTACCCAAAACGGTATCTGTCAGAGAAGGAGATGGCCACAGGGGACACCCTGCACTACCTGCCTTCCTCTACTCTGCCTGGTGGTCACCCATCCCCTTTCTGCCTGTTCAGTCTTTACCTGCGGTGTGACCACCTCAAAGAACGTGCTGTCCATGACAATCTCAGCATCACAGATGCTCCACAGTGAATCCACCCGCAGCTCCAGCTCCTAAATGCGGTAAGCCAGTAGCTGCAGCTGGACACACTTCTTTCACACATGGTTACCAGGGACACTGGAAGAGTTTGTGACTTCCCACATAGCACAGGAGGAGCATATCACAGGTACGAGCTCTGCTGCCATGACTTCCCTTTAGATTAAGCTCATTAGTTACTCCCTTTAAAGAATACTAACTATGCTAGGGGCCTTATTCCATTCCAAACACTCCCACAACAATCCAAAATTCTCACCTTATTTTGTTTAAGCTATGGACTGCAGCAGTTTAATTTGTAGAAAAGTTAAAGTACTGACCTGACCCTACTTACCAATCAGTTGCCTCCCCTGCGTTGTGTCACTTTTTGAATCATGACATCACTTCAAACTACACCGACTGAAGGTCCTGAGGGTATGCCTCTCCTCTCCAGTCTTGGCCTCTGTTTCTCATGCCCTTTTACACCACTCTCGCTGGCCTCTCCTCTCTAGCCTAAAACTCACCTTCTTCCAATACTAACAGCAACTTTTAATTAATTGCTAAATTAAAGAAAGACGAGACTTTAGATAAAATTTAACCTTTAATTTAACCCTTAAGTTCCCTCAGTCATCAATCTCCAACTGAATGTCTCTAATGCAGCCAAAAACTGCACTCCAGTGCAGACAAAATCAGCACTATAAGATAGCCTACTTTTATACTCTTTGAACCTAGCCTCTGAAAACCTGATTAAGCCAGTTATCTAATGAATTAGTTACAGTTGCAAGCAGAGCCTGTATGAGCCCAGTTTTAAGGCTGGACTAAAACTTGCCTTTCAACCCTAACAGCGACGTTTAGTTAATTGATAAATTAAAGAAAGACTAGATTTTAGATAGAATTTAACCTTTAATTTAACCCTTAAACTCCCTCAGTCACCAATCTCCAACTGAAGCTCTCTGCTGCAGCCAAACACAGGATAAAGCAGCCCGCTTGATTTGTACCCCATCCACCACCTTAAGCATTCATTCCCTCTACTGCAGGCACACAGTGGCCACAGTGGCAACACTTCAGCAATTCACCAAGGCTCCTTTGACAGCACCTTCAAAATGTGTGACTTTTATCACCTCGAAGGACAAAGCAGAAGATGCACGGGAACACTTCCAAGTTCCCCTTGAAGCCACACACCATCCTGACTTGAAAATATATTGTTGTTCCTTTACTGTCGCTGGGTCAAAAACCTGGAACTCCCTTACCATACCTACACCAGATGGACAGCAACAGTTTTAGAAAGCAGATCGCCACAGTTTGGAACATAGTTTTAAGTTTAATTTATATTTTGCATTTGGAGGTTAAGAAAAGTGAAACCTGATTTTAATTTCAATTAGAGGTTTTTGTGAACTGGGTGCCGGAACGTTTGGGCCCTGTTTGTATGCATGCATTTTTAATGAGGTTTTATAATTCTTGAAGTGAAGAGGTGGGTTATCTAGGGGTCAGTAGTTTAGTGAAATGTAGAAAAAAAAAAGAAAAGCAACAGGTGTCCAGAGACACACAGAGATAGAGAAACACAGAAGCACGATCAGTTAATGTGTGTTACCCAGAGTGTGCAGGCAGAAGGTCTAATCTCTCTAATAAGAGATCTTGCAAGCCTACTTGGGAACTGAGTTTAGGGAACTCAAGTATTTTCTCTGAAGTTAAAGTAATAGTGAGTTTAGGTTGCAGTTTTTGGGTGTCTCAGGGAGAGATGCCAGCTGAAGAAAACCACCCAGTGAATGCTCAGAAGTTCACTGGAAGAAAACTGTTTGAAACTGAGCTAACCCAAGCAAGGAACCTTGGTACTGAGACATTGATAAATCTTCACTGAGGTTTTGTGTCTGTAAGGATTGCTGGGATAAAAGGAATAGTGTGGGTTTGAATCATTTTCTGGTATCTGTATTGAAATCCTTCCAACCTCTTTGTCTAGTGTAATATAATTCATTTTTACTTGTTTAATAAATATTTTATTCTTTGTGGTAACAGTACACTGGCAGACTCTTGTGAATATGTTCAGTAACTGACTTCACGGTTTCTTTAAAAAAAAGCAAAGTTAGGATCTACCAAGCCAGGTTTCACTCTGGGGTCTGACTTGTCAATTTTAACATCAGCTGGGGTCTTAACACCCTCACCTTCTCAAGGGCAATTAGGGTTGGACTATAAATGCTGGCCGAGCCAGCAACACCCACATCCCATGACAGAACAAAAAAAAACTTGTCCACCTTTACACTTTAGCCCTTAATATCTCAACTCTTCAAAAACACATGTTGTTGGCTCCTAAAACTGATTCACTCCAATTGCATTATGACAAATCGGAAATAGTTCTTTCTTGCTTTTTGGTCAGCTGTCCCTTTAAATCGTGCACAACACATGAGCATTTAAAAAGACAGCTGTGCAGCCTCCGCCTCTATTGTTCCATGTGTTGCAATGTTTCTACTTATTGTTTCATGGATAACAGGCTGGAGAAGTGTGACACATGGCCACAAGTAAATACATCCCAAGATACTCGATCATGCCCGAGTGCCGACACACTGTGGAAGGGGTGCACATTGCATGTGTGACCACATTAAGATGATTCAGGCCTGCAGTCAGCATTGCTCATGCATGCCTGCTTGGATCTCTGCATCCTCAATAGTAGCACACTCTCCTCTGAGCCACAAGGTTGTGGGGTCAAGTCCCACTTAATTTCCCCATGTAGTGCTGCATTCGCAGAGGTGCTGTCTTTAAGATGAGGCCATGTCAGCCATCTCAGGTGGGCATAAAATATGCTATGGCTACTGTTTGCTGGAGAGTCCTGGCCAATATTTATCCCTTAACCAATATCAAATAAAACAGATTATCTGGTCATTATCACTTTGCTGTTTGTAGAATTTGCTGTGTGCAAATTGGCTGCTGTGTTTCATAGATTACAACAGTGACTGCACTTCAAAATGTCCAAAAGTCCTGAAAAGCTTCTTTGGATTGAAGGATTTGTCCTTTATTTGAACATGAAGTCTTTTGCTCTATTTCAATGCAGCTATTAACCTACTTATTTTAAAGAGCTGCAAACAACACACAAGGGAAATTAAACTTCAGCATGTAGTACCGTTAGTGTTAAGTTACAGCTTGGGCTTGAAACTTATACAAGGGTCATGAAATTGGTGTTTGATGACCACCTGTTTTCCACAATTTCAATTAGAAATGATCAACCCTGCCTCAGTTTAGCTTGATTCTTTGTTTTCCAATTCAGCTCTCAAGTTTACTCTATGTGCCTCAAACCACATGGATCCCAGAAGTAAGCAGTGAGCCTTGCCGGCATCATTGGAAAACCAGATGTTTCCGATTGCTCATCCCGGCCCACTGGAGCTTGCGTGTACATCCCAGGAATTACAGTAATTCTGGGACAGCGGTTTCATGTAGAAATGTAAGACTGCTTCATACTATATTTGCAATTGAACTGAGTAGGAAGTAAAAACAGGAGTATGCTGGATTTCCTGCTGCTTCAGAACAGGCCAAGAGTTCTTTCTTGGCCAGCTGCTATTATTATTTCTATTATTCATAATAATTTATGGGTTTTAATAAATTGAACACAAAAGAAAATAATCCAACCAAAATGAGAACATAATGCTGGATTAGCTTACAACAGAAAACTTGAAAAGCTAGTTGTTTTGACAAGCACACCGAAGATAGTTCAGTAGGTTAGTAGCCACGGCTCAGTGCTCTTGCCTCTCAGTCAGAAGGTTGTGAGTACAAGTCCCATCCTAGAGATCTGAGCACATAATCCAGGCTAGCTTTTCAGCATAGTATTGAGGGACTGCTGCATTAATGAAGGTGCTGTCTCTTGGGTAAGATATTAAACCAAGGCCTGCTTTCACAGTAAAATATTTCATGGCACTGTTCAAAGAGGAGGATTTCTCCTAGTGTCCTGGCTAATGTATCTTCCTCAAACAACACCTAATACAGATTATCTGGTCATTTGTTTCATTGCTCCTTGTGGAAGCTTGGGGTGCGCAACATGGTTGCCGCATTTCCTGCATTACAACAGTGGTAGCCACTCATTGGTTGGAAAATGTTTTGGGAAATCTTCCGGTTGTAAAAGGCACTACATAAATGCAGGGTTCTAATTTACAAATTCTCTCTGCAACTATGACCCAGACTTCCCTGTCACTTGCCATTTCAACACACCACCCTGCTCTCATGCCCACATGTCCGTCCTTGGCCTGCTGCAATATTCCAGTGAAGCTCAACGCAAACTAGAGGAACAGCACCTCATCTTCCGACTAGGCACTTTACAGCCTTCTGGGCTGAATATTGAGTTCAACAACTTTAGATCATGAACTCTCTCCTCCATCTCCACCCCCTTTCCGATCCCCCTATTTTTCCAATAATTTATATAGATTTTTCTTTTCCCACCTATTTCCATTATTTTTAAATGTGTTTCCATCCATTGTTTTATCTCTACCTTTTAGCCTATTTCGATCCCTTCCCCCCACCCCACCCCCACTAGGGCTATCTGTACCTTGCTGGTCCTGCTTTCTACCCTTAATTAACACATTTCTTAACTAATATCACCACTGTGAACAACTCTTTGTCCTTTTGTCTATGATATCTTTTAGCAATCTCCCCCTATCACTGGCCCTCTATCCAGCTCTACCTGTCCCACCCTCCCCTTAAACCAGCTTATATTTCACCTCTCTTCTATTTTTACTTAGTTCTGTTGAAGAGTCATACGGACTCAAAACGTTAACTGTGTTCCTCTTCGCAGATGCTGTCAGACCTGCTGAGTTTTCCCAGGTATTTTTATTTTTGTTTTTGTTACAAGTTCTCTCTCCCTGATAGGGCCAGTATGTGGTATGAACAGTGGTCTCCACCCATATTCCAAAGTGGCAGTCTTATTGATATTGAAGAAAAAAACTGTCATGCATCCAGTCCAGCTCTTGTGAATAAGAAGATTAAAGTATTTCCTTTCACACGCGGACTCTCCTCCTGTTCTCTTTCTATGTTCCATTTTGAAACCAGCTCATCTAGCTGTGATCACACACAAGATGACCCTGGTTCAGACAACCAGCTGCTGTCTTTATTTTAAACCCCGTGGAAGATCTGATTGCAATATTCAAGGTGGTTTCTTTGAGACATTTGCAGCACCTTCCAGAGTGTTGAAAGTCTTAAGATGATACGATGAAGAAAGGAGATCACTTTGGAGCCATTTTAAGCTGCATTTTGCTTACTGTGAGAGATATTGCCTTCAAATTGTCAGCATGTCCGTTCTCAAGGTGCAAGTAGAGGAAATATATATTTTGCGCTTGTGATTATTTGCCTCCCTCATGAATTATAATCAATAGGGAGAGTCTATGGCAGCATAAATTGCACATAGAGCAGAAACACTGTGGAAAAGGGCCTTCTTTCTTTCTCTCTGACAAACAGAATACTGCAGGTGCTGGAAATCTGAAATAAAAACAGAAAATGCTGAAAATAGTCAGCAGGTCAGACTGCATTTATGGAGAGAGAAACAGAGTTAACTCAAATCAGTGACCTTTCATCAGTTCTGAAACATTAACTCTGTCTGCCTGTCTCTCTCTCAATCTCACTGCAAATGCTACCTGATCTGCTGAGTATTTCCAGCATTTTCTGCTTTTATCTCTTATGGTGTGCCTGTGTTGTGTAAGAAATTCAGTCGCTTGACAAGCAGTAGATTTAACTATCGCAGCTGCGATTTCCCTTCCTAAGGCAAAATGTTTGAATTCTGCTAAGAGAAAAAATAAAGAGGGGGACATGTCTATCCAGTAATTTTATCCAGGCTGCGTAGCTAAAATGTATTTATTTTCCTCTTACCTCTATCTTTGATAATTAAGGAAGGCATTTAAAGTAGAAACTCTGGTAGTATGTGGCCCTGTCGATCTGAACTTACAGATGTTGTTTCGACAAGTGTTGCTGAAGACAAGGCAATGAAGGTATTCCAGAAGGCAGTAAGTTACTTTTGCCTCTGTGGCTGACATTGGGAGAATGCTTTAACCTGACTGACAACAGTTGAAATCATTATAAATACAGTAGCAAACATAAAAGCCCATCCACTTGGATTGTGTCCCACGAAACAGATATGAGAAACCAATGTACACCTTAGAATAGGAACTGTGCAACCTGTTTCATGATTCATTCATATCTTGCCACTGAATCATGGGTCATGGTTTCAAGCTTCCCTCAGGCGACATGAGCACATAATCCACAGTAAATTTTCAGCACGGCACTGGGGGAGCACTGCACTGTTGAAGATGCCATCATTTGAATGAGATGGGAAACCCTGTCTGACCCATCACTTGGACGCAAAAGATTCCATTCTACTTTGAACAATGAAGTCCTTCCGAATACCTTGGCCAAAGATTATTCATCAACCAATGCCTAACACATTTATTGTTGCTTAAGGGAGCTTGCTGTGTATAAATTGATTGTCTCATTTCCTATATTAAATAGCAACTGCTATTCAAAAGCACTTAATTAGCTGTAAATTACTTTGAGACATCCTGAGTTGTGAAAGGGGATATATAAATGCAAGTTCTTCATTTTGTTGCTTTTCTTGGAATTGCCCAAAATGTTTCATGACCAATGAATTAGTCTCGAAGAGTGCAGTCACTGTGACTATATAATTAACATATCAGCCAGAGGATGCATAGTAAAGAGTCACAGACAACAAATAAGATGAACAACTAATTAATCTTAAGATAAAAGCAAAAAACTGCAGATGCTGGAAATCCAAAACAAAAACAAAAATACCTGGAAAAACTCAGCAGGTCTGGCAGCATCTGCGGAGAGGAACACAGTTCATGTTTCAAGTCCGTATGACTCTTCAACAGAACTAAGTAAAAATAGAAGAGAGATGAAATATAAGCTGGTTTAAGGGGGGGTGGGACAAGTAGAGCTGGATAGAGGGCCAGTAATAGGTGGAGATAGCCAAAAGATATCATAGACAAAAGAACAAAGAGATGTTGAATGTGGTGATATTATCTAAGGAATGTGCTAATTAAGGGTAGCAAGCAGGACCAGCAAGGTACAGATAGCCCTAGTGGGGGTGGGGGTGGGTGAAGGAATTGAAATAGGCTAAAAGGTAGAGATAAAACAGTGGATGGAAATACATTTAAAAATAATGGGAATAGGTAGGAAAAGAAAAATCTACATAAATTATTGGAAAAAAAGAGGGGGAATCAGAAAGGGGGTGGGGATGGAAGAGAGAATTCATGATCTAAAATTGTTGAACTCAATATTCAGTCCAGAAGGTTGTAAAGTGCCTAGTCAGAAGATGAGGTGCTGTTCCTCCAGTTTGTGTTGAGCTTCACTGGAACATTGCAGCAAGCCAAGGACGGACATGTGGGCATCAGAGCAGGGTGGAGTGTTGAAATGGCAAGCAACAGGGAGGTCTGGGTAATGCTTGCGGACAGACTGAAGATGTTCTGCAAAGCGGTCACCCAGTCTACGTTTGGTCTCTCCAATGTAGAGGAAACAGCATTGGTAGCAACGAATGCAGTAGACTAAATTGAGGGAAGTGCAAGTGAAATGCTGCTTCACTTGGACTGTGAGGAGAGGGGAAGTAAAGGGGCAGATGTTGCACCTTCTGCGATTGCATGGGAAGGTGCCTTGGGAGGGGGTTGAGGTGTAGGGGGTGTTGGAGGAGTGGACCAGGGTGTCCCGGAGGGAACGATCCCTGCAGAATGCTGCCGGGGGTTGGGGTGGGGGGGGGGGGGGTGAAGGGAAGATATGTTTGGTGGTGGCATCAAGCTGGAGTTGGTGGAAATGGCGGAGGATGATCCTTTGAATGCGAAGGCTGGTGGGGTGATAAGTGAGGACAAGGGGGACCCTATCATGTTTCTGGGAGGGAGAGAAAGGTGTGAGGGTGGATCCTTATTTTGTTTAGCTGAAACAAGCACAATGTTCTTTCTGTCTGCATAGATCCAGGCCTGGTGTATTAATATATGTAGCTTCCAGAACATGCAAGTGTGCCACACTGCAAGCCCAACTGACAATCTTAAATTGGTTGTCAGAGTAATTCTGAGCACATTGAGGATTATTTAGCAAATGTTGTCCAATCGCGGAATCGCACCTAATGTTGAACATTGCAGGCAGGATTTTCCAGCCCCGCCCACTGTCAGGATCATTCGGTCCCACCAAAAGCCAACGGACGTTTGGCTGGCCACATACCCCATGGAGGCTGCTGCCATAGTGGGGCTGGAAACTCCCAGCCTCTGTTTTGAGTTTTACAGGCACTGGCTGATTGGGTATGGTCTATACCTTGCCCATAGTGGATAGCAGAAGGGATATGCTGTTTCATACAATGCTTGGCAATTAACTGTCAGTCACCATCAACCGGTGCATTCTCCATGGCAATGCCTCTATCAATCAGAGTCCACTTGCTAACGAATCAGCACTCTCTTCTCATACTGTATAAATTTGTTGCCTCCCTTGGATTTGTATTCTTGCAAAATGTCCTGATGAGTGCATGACAAAAAGCTTCTGCAAGAATGTCTCCTTTTTCAGCAATACACAAATTCTTGGTCACTGAATCACAACCATTGCTTTCTGCACATTCCCTCCGTACTGCTCAGAAATCATGCAGTCCATGGCTGGAAGGACCCATAGATTACACTGAACCATAAATGGGCACTTAGTTGGTGGTGAATGTACTTGGACTGACCACCCAATTGTATGCCTCTTTAAAAGCCTCTGGGTTTACAGAAACTGGATGGAGTGAGGTGTGTTCCTGCAAGTGCATGTAAAAGTCCGTTTAATGAAACGAGAAATTTCAGCCCCTACCGCTCTGTGGTGAGGGCATAAAATTGTCGAAACTTAAAGCACAGATGGAGGTCATTCAGCCTGTTATGTCTGTGCCGACTCTTAGGAGAGCAGCTGTGTTTAGTTCCACATTCTGTCTGTTGTCTGTAAACACATGGCTAGATCAGATTGACCTATGGAAGAAGAATGGAACCCATAGCTTCTTCTTAATACAAATGAATTCTTACATTTCTGCTGCTGCAGTTATAAGGTCTCCTGAATTATCCCAGTAATTTATTGTGATCCAGAAGCTCCCCGCAAAACAATGCCAGTATCCTGTTGAGTTTCTTTTGGTGTAGAAAAAAAATATAAGTCACATTGGACTGCTGATCTTCACTACAATTTAAATTACTAGGCCACTTCCAAGTGAAAATGATTTTTTGTTACATCCTATTTACTTTTAATGTTATATTGATGGTAGTGTATTACAGAATTATTGAAGATTGCTTTAGAGAGCAGATAATTTATTTTACATAAACCAACTGACACTTATTAATATTCATAAAGCTAACCCAACTATTATTGTTAGGATGTTCAGACAAGCATGTAACGACATTAATAATCTCAGCAACAAAAATTGTGCCATTAATATTCATAGGATTTGTAATTCATGGATTTGCTAAAGTCTCACTTCGGCCTTTTATTTTTCTAATTTGTCTCTAACATGTTCCCTTCAGCAAGCTGCAGCTTAAACTCTCAGACACATCTTGGATCCTAGTTAGGCTGCCACTGGGAAGACAAAGGCGATAACATTAGACAGAAAACCCACAAGATCATGTGGCACTCTAGTTTTATATCCACGCAGTATCACACTCCATTTTCACAGAGAGTATAATTGGGCAGGGATGTAAAACTAGCATTGCACCTGATCTTGGACGTTTCCAGATCAGCGGTTCAGGTTAAATTTGCCTCCTAAGTTGCAATTAAAAATCTACTTGCCTACTCCCTCCTCCTGCCAACTTCCCCACCCAGAAACTCTGCCCCCCACCACCACTCCCCCACCCAACTCCTGCCACTCTAGCTCATATGAGCCATTGTAGTCACTTACAATTCAACTTTTTTCAGGCACCAAAGCGTGCATCCTATGCCAGATAAATTCACAGGATAAATTTACTTCTGGGTTAAAGGGTCAAACAGCTGTTCAGACAAATAATAAATGTCCCTCAGAACAGTGACAAGAGACAGGCATCCGAAGCTTCTTCCTTCGAGCACAGAGCAGGAGGTGAAACCAGGCCGCTCAAGTGTAAGCTTCAGAGGTGCAGCCAGCAGCACCTCTTCTTCCCACCCAGGAGCTTTCTTCCTATTAGAAGGTGACTTTAGAGCCTTGAATGCTTCAAGAAAAGGCCAACCCCGTCTTGTGATCAAAGCCTTCAGGCTGTACCCATTTCCCTAACCCCTCCACTCTTCATCTGCTTCTTAAATGTGGTGCCCAGAATTGGACACCTTACTCCAACAGGGGCAAAGTATTGTTTTGTATAGGTTTAGCATAAGCTCCTGTCTTTTGTACTCTATACCTCAGTTTATAAACCCCAGGGTCCCATATACTTCATTAACTGCCTTGTTAATCTTATCTATTACCTTCAAAGATTTGTGCACAAGCTCCCCCAGGTCTCTCACTTGTTGCATCCCCTTCAAAATTGTATCATTTAGCTTGAATTGCCTGTCCTCATTCTTTCCACTAAAATGTAACACCTACATCTGCATTGATTTTCATGTGCCATGCATCATTCCACCAGACTATGTCCTCTTGAACTTTATGACTATCTTAACCCATTTACTATACTCCTAGGTTTTGTGTAATCTGCAAGTTTCAAAATTATGCCCTACCCCCAAGTCCACGGCATTATTGTGCATCAAAAACCACAGTGGTCCTAGCACCAAAACTTTGGGAATCTCCTTCCCGTGGGAAAAACAATTATTCATCCCACTCTCTAACTCAAACGCATTTTTTTTTACCTCTCCTGCTACTGCCTCTTTTAAACCACGGGCTTTAATTTTCAATCTTAGAAAGTTTCAATAGACTAACAAACCGACTTGGTGATACTTTATCAAGCGCCTGTTGAAAGCCCAAAAACATAACATCAACTATACTGCCCTCATCCACCCTTTCAGTTGCATGAGTGTTGGCTAGGAAACCAGGGTGCACTCCTCTTATTTCAAATTGTGCCATCTTTTACAACCGCTCGAGCAGGCTGGCGAGGACTTTAGTTTAACATCTCATCTGAAAAGTTCCCTCAACTTAGTTTGTGTGCTGACATATCTGGGCTGAATCCAACCTCCACCCTCAGAGGGGGGAGTGCTAAGCCACTGCGCCCTGGCTGACGCCTTCAGCTGATGTGTTGTCAGGTGCTAAGAAGCAGAGTGGATATATACGCCTGGATACCAGGTGTGGTTCAGTTGGCAACACTCTCACCTCTGAATCAGTTCCACTCCAGAGGGTTGAGCGCATAATCCAGGTTGACACTCTAATGCAGAATTGAGGGAGTGGTGCACAGTTGAAGGTGCTGTCTTTTCAATGAAACGTTAACCCGAAGCCTTTCCTGTCCTTGTAGGAGGATATAAAAGATCCTGTGACAGTATTTTGAAGGGCAAGTAATGCTGTTCTCTCCGGTCCTGGGCAATATTTATCCCTCAACCAACATTACTAAAATAGATTATCTGAGATTGCTGTTACTGGAAATTGGCTACTGGTTTCCTACATTACAACAGTGACTATAATTCAAAAGTACTTTGTTAACTTAATTAACATTTTTTATACATTCATGGGATGTGGGCACCGCTGGCTGGGCCAGCATTTATTGCCTATCCCTAATTGTCCTTCAGAAGGTGTTGGTGAGCTGCCTTCTTGAACTGCTGCAGTCCATGTGGTGTACGTACACCCACAGCGCTGTTAGGAAGGGAGTTCCAGGATTTTGACCCAGCGACATGGAAGGAATGGTGATATATTTCTAAGACAGGATGGTGAGTGGCTTGGAGGGGAATTTCCAGTTGGCATGTGTCATCTGTCCTTGTCTTTCTAGATGGTAGTGGTCATGGGTTTAGAAGGTGCTGCCTAAGGAGTCTTGGTGAGTTCCTGCAGTGCATCTTGTAGATGGTACACACTGCTGCCACTGTTCGTCAGTGGTGGAGGGAGTGAATGTTTGTGGACGGGGTTCCAATCAATTGGGCTGTTTTGTCCTGGATGGTGTCAAGCTTCTTCAGTATTGTGGGAGCTGCACTCCACCACAATTCTGTCCTGTGCTTTGTAGATGGTAGACAGGCTTTGGGGAATCAGGACGTGAGTTACTTGCTGCAAGATTCCTAGCCTCTGACCTGCTCTTGTAGCCATAGTATTTATATGGCTAGTCCAGTTCAGTTTCTGGTCAATGGTAACCCCCAGTATGTTGATAGTGGGAGATTCAGTGATGATAATGTCATTGAATGTCAAGGGGTGATGGTTAGGTTCTCTCTTGTTAGAGATAACCATTGCCTGGCACTTGTGTGGCACAAATGTTACTTGCCACTTGTCAGCCCAAGCCTGAATATTATCCAGGTTTTGCTGCATTTAGACATGGACTGCTTCAGTATCTGAGGAGTCGTGAATGGTGCTGAACATTGTGCAATCATCAGCAAACATCCCCACATCCCCCCTTATGATGGAAGGAAGTGATTGACAAAGCAGCTGAAGATAATTGTGCCTTGGACACTACCCTGAGGAAGTCCTGCAGTGATGTCCTGGAACTGAGATGATTGACATCCAACAACCACAACTATCTGCCTTTGTGCTAGGAATGACTGTAAAGTGCTTTGTGATTTTCAAAGGTATGAAAGGCACTATATAAATGCAAGTTCTTTCTTCTTTGGATTGAAAGAGGTGTCCTTTATTTGAACACAGGGACTAAGTATTTAAGATATTGGTGACAAAGGTACACTGTGTAAAATAACTAAGACTTCAATGTGCTGATGCCACTTACAGCAGTCCACAGAGGAATCCACTGAATGACAATTGTCTTAATGCTCTTGCCCATGTACTTTTGCCTCCAAAGCAGTTAAGCCCGTCTCCCCAGGAATGTTCAAAGTCCAGGATACTGAGGAATGCCTTTTCATATGGCAAAGTTGTTCTGGGCACAGCGGGTGACACTTAGGTGAGCCACATGAATTGCATTGTAATACAGGATTCCTCCTGAGCTCTTAATGCAACAAAATCATTCCTTTAAAATGTCATTGGTCCTGTCAGTTTTCACTCTTGTAAAGGCGTATACCTCATTGTAAAACTCCTGAGCTGCTGTTCAGAAAACACTTAGTAACATCATTATTCGCAGGAGTAGGGGTTAGTCCTTGTCACCTACAAGCTGACATTCTGACATGATTGTCTTCCTTGAAGTGCTCAGGAAAGGCTGAATTTCAAAGGCTGAATGCATAATGACATCTTTGAGAAAATCAGAAGTACATGTGTATTATTCCTTAGGTATTGAGCCACATAAATTGTATGTTCAAGGAATGAAAGGCTTTTTCTTTTAAGGTAGTTGAGCATAAGACCATAAGACATAGGAGCAGAAGTAGGCCATTCAGCCCATCGAGTCTGCTCCGCCATTCAATGAGATCATGGCTGATCTGATAATCCTCAACTCCACTTGCCTGCCTTTTCCTCATAACCCTTGATTCCCTTACTGATTAAAAATCTGTCTATCTCCGCCTTGAATGTACTTAATGACCCAGCCTCTACAGCCCTCTGTGGTAAAGAATTCCATGGATTGACTACTCCCTGAGAGAAGAAACTCTCCTCATTTCTGTTTTAAATGGGTGCCCCCTTACTCTGTGATTATGCCCTCTGGTCATAAACTCTCCCACAAGGGGAAACATCTATTCTGTCAAGCCCTTTAAGAATCTTATATGTTTCAATAAGGTCGCCTTTCATTCTTCTAAACTCCAATGAGTACAGGCCCAACCTACTCAACCTCTCCTCATTAAGAAAATCCCTCCATCCCCGGGATCACCCTAGTGAACCTTCTGTGGACTGCCTCCAATGCCAGTATATCTTTCCTTAGATAAGGGGACCAAAACTGTTCACAGTATCCTAGGTGTGGTCTAACTGGTGCCTTGCATCATTTTAGCAAGACCTCCCTATTTTTATACTACGTTCCCTTTGAACTAGAGGCCAACGTTCCATTTGCCCTCCCTATTACCTGCTGAACTTGGATGCTAGCTTTTTGGGATTCATGCATGAGGACCCCCCCCCCCCCCAGATCTTTCTGTGCTGCAACTTTCTTCGGTCTTTCTCCATTTAAACAATATTCAGCTCCTCTTCTTCCTGCCAAAGTGCATAAAATCACACTTGCCCACCTGTCACTTTTTTGCCCACTCACTTACCTGTCCATATCCCTCTGCAGACTCTTTGTGTCATCCTCACCACTTGCCTTCCCACCTATTTTTGTGTCATCCGCAAACTTGGCGACGGTACACTCACTTCCCTCATCCAGGTCATCAATAATATATTGTAAGTAATTTTTGGAGCTCAAAGAGTGATCCGGCTGTGGTTTACTGTACCCTGAACCACTCCTCATGGTATTGCCTTGCTATTTTTGGAAAGTCAGTGAACTCCCAATTCTCCATGAAGTGTGCCAGTCCCTTGATGAATATATGCTCCCCCTGGATGATACCAAAGAAATCCTTGAAAAGACCGGGAGCACTAAACATTGACTGTGGTTGGTACTTTCACAGCCACGGAAGGAGCGGTTATATAGTTATAGGCAAGGGGGTGGTGAACCATGGCAGCTGGTCCTTAAGCAAAAGTTTGCAAAGTTCCTCTATTGCCTCTTTGGTGGAGTCTTCATATACACATCTCCTCACTAATGTCCTCACCAGAACTGTGTTGCCCATATAATTCGTTCTGGGGGGCTAGGGGGAGGTCCCAATGTTTGGTGGGGGCTACCCCCACAAACGCTGCCACATTCTCCTTTGCTGCTCTCCCTCTTGCACAATAATGGCCGAACGTACATAACCGTAGGGAATGTCATATCTGTTCCTGAAAAACTCTCACTCTGGGTGGGATGGAAGGGAAACCTCCCAATGCTCTCACACTTCCACAGCCAACCACAAGCAAGTCCAAGACTGTATAGGCAGAATACTGAAAAGGAAATTAGTCCAAAAAAGCCATTGGTTGCTGCCACAATCATTGCTCAACCAGTCAGCAATCTTCAGATTGAAATTTGGCCATAACTTCTGAGCTCCAGGGCAGTATAACTGGTGGGGAGGTCGGGTATCCTAAAGATGCGCTGGGGAACCCCCTCAACTCTGGAATTCCAAGGTAAGGTTTGCACAGCAATTGCCTGGGAAGTGAAAGCTTCCCTTGGGCAATTGCCATGTACTGGGAACCATCCAAAAATGCAATTTAAATCGCAAACTTCGGATAGTTTGGACTGTCTTACACAATAGTTACCAAGAAAAGGTTAGAAGAATTAAAACCATTTCTAAGTTCTGGTAACTATTGTAAAGATCCAGACCAGAACCCCCCATGGGACTCCTCCAACACCCACAAACTTGTCAGGGGACTGCCCCTGACTAGCACCCCTTATGGTACTCCCCAACTCCATGGGACCCCCCCCATCCCCCGTCTGCCCCCCCTCAAGGACACCTCCCCCCAAGGTGATAACTCTCCATGGAACTCCCCGCATCCCTTAGGGACCCTTCCTCACCTGTAAGAATCTTGCCACACCCCCCCCCCACCTCACTCCCACCATTGGGACTCCCCCCACCTCCTCGGGCACCCAACTCCAACGTCTGATCCTAACCTCCAACCTGGCTAGGCCTGATGACTGACTCCTGTCTCTCAGCCTCACCTTCTCCCTCCTGTCCTCACAAGGCCCAACTCCTGACTCTCTCACCCAGCCCCCAGCAAGACCCAATCGAACCCACCCCAAGCCAAGGCCCGACTTCACAACACCCCGCCAAGGCCCAACCCCATGACCCCCACCAAGGCCTGACCTGACCACCCCTGTTAAGGCCTGGCCTGACCCCACCCACCAAAGCCCAACCAGCCTACCCCACCCCCCACCCTCCGCTATGGCCTGAACCCCCACAACAAGGCATGAACCACCCTGCCAAGGCCCAACTCTTCCCCCCAACCCAGCCAGGCCCAACTCCCAACTCCCATCCCCATCCCCCAAAGGACTGGCTCTCAATGCTTTCGAAGTTTAGTCACTGTTGGAATGTAAGGTTATCGTAATAACTGTTGAGTGGCACCACTCACATTTCAATACAGCTGGATATCCAATTGCACAATTCATTGGATTGAAACACTCTGATTGGACACATCAAAAGTAAACTTCAAAATTCATCCATAATTTGCATGTCAAAAAAATTTTGGTCACTCAACCTTTCTGGGAAACAAATGGCACTTGACATGCAGGAGCTTTTGAGTCTCTGGCTTGTCTCTTTTCTGCATGTATGGCACCATTTGGAAATTACAGCAAACATTTTGTGGCCTGGTGTCAGCTGCAGTTGAAAGGAATTGATTGGAACTGGTAGGCCGGAGCCTGCTTTTTATTAACATTATTTTCTTTCAAATTCTTTGCCAACAGTGTGCCTGCTTCAATATTGCCCGGCATTTGTCTATTTCCAATGCTCTGACATAGAGAATCGGTCTGTGCCAGATGGTGCTTTTGGCTAAAGATCATGCCACAGCTTCCGGTGAGATTAAATGTTCTGATTTTGCTGCAGAAGCTATAGGACCTGCAAGATATTCCGAAGTTCCTGGGCAATGCTATAAGAGATCAGTTAATGATTTAAGTAAAAATAAATCTTTCTGGTTTATGGATGTTTATTTGTTTAATATTTAATATATCATGAAACTCATTCTCTTGGCTGTTAGGCATCAGTTGCCAATATAGGATAGCGCAAAGTCTAATGTATTTTGGCATAAAGTGGTAGAGCACGTAGTTTAGCTTCCACGAGCCTTCGCATAAGTGGGGTGTTTTTGACTTTTAGCAACTAGCTGGCAGTGAAGAGAACACTTAACACCTTGAGACCTGGCCCCAATTAAATTTGCCAGATGAGCTGGGGGACACTGAACGGGCCTCCCAATCCAGCTCTCTGGTTTGGGCATCAAGATTGGGGCAGGGCAGCCGCCAGCAAGGTCAGTTGCAGGATGCAGGCATTACAAATGCAAAGTGGAAACCCACAGGTGAGGTGAGAGTGACTGCCCTTGATATCAGGGCCACATTTGACCAAGTGTGGCATCAAGGAGCCCTAGCAAAACCGGAGTCAATGGGAATCAGGGGTAAAACTCTCCACTGGTTGGAGTCATACCTAGCACAATGGAAGATGGTTGTGGTTGTTGGATGTCAGTCATCTCAGCTTCAGGCCATCACTGCAGGAGTTCCTCAGGGTAATGTCCTCGACCCAACCATCTTCAGCTGCTTCATCAATGACCTTTCTTCCGTCATAAGGTCAGAAGTGGGGATGTTTGCTGATGATTGCACAATGTTCAGCTCCATTCATGACTCCTCAGATGCTGAAGCAGTCCATGTCCAAATGCAGCAAGACCTGAACAATATTCAGGCTTGGGCTGTCAAGTGACAAGTAACATTCGTGCCACACAAATATCTCCAACAAGAGAGAATCCAGCCATCGCCCCTTAATGTTCAATGGCGTTACCATCACTGAATCCCCCACTATCAACATCCTGTGTGTTAGCATTGACCAGGAACTGAACTGCACTAGCCATATAAATACTGTGGCTACAAGAGCAGGTCAGAGACTAGGAATCATTCGATGAGTAACTCACCTCCTGACTCCCCAAAGCCTGTCCACTATCTACAAGGCACAAGTCAGGAGCGTGCTGGCATACTTCTCATTTGCCTGGATGATTGCAGCTCCCACAACACTCAAGAATCATCCAGGATACCATCCAGGACAAAGCACCCCACTTCATTAGCACCACATCCACAAAAATTCACTCCATCCACCGCACAGTAGCAGCAGTGTGTACCATCTACAAGATGCACTGCAGGAATTTAGCAAGGCACCTTCGACAGCACCTTCCAAACCCACAACCATTGCCATCTAGGAGGACAATAAAGCAGCAGATAGATGGGAACACCGCCACCTGGAAGTTCCCCTCAAAGTCACTCACCATCCTGACTTGGAAATATATCGCCGTCACTGGGTCAAAATCCTGGAACTCCCTTCCTAACAGCACTGTGGACGTACCTACACCACTACACAGCGGTTCGAGAAGGTCACTCACCACCGCCTTCTCAAGAGCAACTAGAGATGGGCAATAAATGCTGGCCCAGCCAGTGATGTCCACATCCCATGAATGAATATAAAAAAGGTGGCAGAGGTCTACAAAAATGATCTGAGATTTACCTTGGTGGGTTGCTTCAACTTAGTTGTTGATAGCATTAGTAGTCAGATTTTTCACTTTGCAGGCTCTGACCTATTCTGACTTGAAATGGCACTCAGAGACTTATGTCATTATCACCCCTTGGTAGTACAGAACTTGTGTATTGCTGAAAATAGAGACATGTCTAAGCTTTTTGTCTTGCACTCCTCAGGACACTCGCAAGAATACCAATATAAGGGGAAAACAACAATTTATACTCTATGTGAAGAGAGTGCTGATTAGTTGGCAAGTGGCATTGCCATGTAGAATGCACTACTGATGGTGACTGACAGTTAACTGCCAAGCATTGTTTGAAATTTAAACCAGGCAACTTGACCCTGATTGGTCAAGGCACTGCCCTGGGGAATGATTCAGCGAATGACTGTCACTTTTTCAGCAATGCTCACATGATCCTGTTTCTTATGTTAAGAGAGGCTTATCACCTGAAACAGATGGGTGCTTTGGCCAATTGGCATTAAGGAGCCCTTCATAATAAAGCCAGTCCCATCGCCAGTATTAAGGCTAACACCCAATTTGAGGCTTCTCACACCAGATGACAGCCTTGAATTCAATCACAGTGGCTTCTTTGAAAAGAATCAGCAGTGGATCTCCAAAATAGTTCACCTGCCATGCTTGCCCTCCTGTCCTGAGTGCAATAAATGGCACAAGGTGACAGGGAACACCAAAACTATTTACAATAATAACATCAAATAAAAACGATGCAAAAGTATGTCACATTTTCTAATAAAAGACCAAACAAGGGCTTTTATATTTCATTTGCATGCAGCATCAGGAACATTCAGTGTGTTAAGTCTCACTTTCGATGCTGCCCTCACATACAATTACTTAGAGCCATGTTATCAGATAAAACCTCTGGATAAAGCCCTTATAATGATTTCTGCAGAGAGATAATTCAGTTTTCCAAACCCGGCTGTGATGGAATGCTAATAAGAAGCTTCCACTCACATACACATAAGAGGACAGCAATGGAAGGAATGTGACATTGCAGGAAAAGAACATTTATGTCCAAGTCGGAGCATAGCTTGACATGACATCCCATGACAAGTCCTGCAAACTTCTGAAGTTATTACACATATTGAGATTTGATGGCAAAGTATTGTCATTTTGTGCACATAGTCAAGTACCTGTGAAAATGCTGAGCAGACCTGAGTGATAACATCCCCCCTGCCACCAAGTCATGTAGCCTACACAGCTCTTCTTCCTTCTTATGTAATTCTTTATGAGCAGGAAACAAGGATTATGCAAGAAATGCACAAGGCAAATTTTGCAACGTGAAGTTCTGGGCTTCATAATAGGCAGAAAATCAGAAGTAGTCAACTGTCCTGACCTCCATCCGTGATTGCAATGAATGAGTAATTCATCTCCTGACTCCCCAAAGCCTGTCCAGCATCTATAGGGCACAAGTCAGGAGTGTGATGGAATACTCTCCGCTTGCCTGAATGAGTGCAGCTCCCACAACACTCAAGAAGCTTGAAATTATCCAGGACAAAGCAGCCCATTTGATTGGCACCACATTCACAAACATTCACTCCTTCCACCACTGATGCACAGTGGCAGTAGTGCACTGCAAGAACTCACCAAGTCTCTTTGGACAGCACCTTCCAAACCCATGACTGCTACAATCTAAAAGGACAAGGGCAGCAGACAAATGGGGACTCCACCATCTCGAAGTTTCCCTCCAACCTCTCCCATCATTCTGACTTGGAAATATATTGCTATTCCTTCACTGTTGCTGGGCCAAAATCTTGGAACTCCCTCCCTAACTGTGGGTTAACCTACACCAGATGGACTGCAGCGGTTCAAGAAAGCAACTCACCAGCACCTTGCCCAAAGCAAAGACTAGACATACTCTTATTAGTATTCAACAATATCTTCAAAGAAATTGGTGGTTACAGATCCTTCACCAAAAGAAGTTCACTTATTGTTGAAATCAAAAGTCCTGAAATTAAGCCATATGACACCAGTATAAAAATATTTAATACATTCATCTGAAATTTGTCTCTGTGCTAAATTAACCAGCTTCAGATATTCCACTGAAATAGCAGAAAGAGGACATTAAGATAACTGTATCAATTGTTCAGATGCTAGTATCTCACTATATACCTAAGTAAAATAAACTTTCACCTATAATAAACATTCATCCAGAAGCATTTCAAACTATGTCACATACTTTGACACTGCAATACCCCACAAGCTACAAGTTAAATGATAACTTTTAGCCTGAGAAAGGTATACTATTGGCCTTAAACATGCTCCTGAGTCAGCTTACAGGACCACATTTTAACATAGCATCTGAATGAATGAATGCCTTCAGTGCTCCACTGAAATGTCATCTTTAGGTTATATGGTAAAGATCTGGAGTGGGATTGATGCCAAAACGCTTTGAGCGGAATCGTCCCAGATTTGCATTAAGTGTTGTAGTGAGCAGGAAAAAGGATGTTTTACCTGCAGGCCGCACTGGCAGCTTTTCAAGCCGTATCGACCCCTTCCCGGTGTGTCCTGCCTCAGTAATTATGCATTCACGGGAAACAGGGATTTGCTTGCCACACCGTGAACTCAGCACTCCCTCACTCCTAGCGCCATATTTAAAGCACTGCAGAGCACATGACTACTTTATGTCTTCAAACCCGGACTGCTCCAGGCGACAGATGGCTCCAGAAGCAAAGAAGACGGCAGCCCCCAAATTTAGTGACGCCTCTCTGGGGCACCTGCTGGACACAGTGGAAGACAGCCGCTATGTCCTCAGCCACTGCTGAGGTCCACCAGCGTCACCAATCCTGTGTGAGAATTGGTGGCAGTGACGGTCAGCGCCAGTGAAGCACAGAGGAGGTCAGTCATCCAGTGGAGGAAGAGGATGAATTCCCTCCTCATCCACTCCACCAGGGGGAGTCAACCACCTCATCTCTCTCTTAACTCACACACTCCCAAACCCATCACACATCCACACGGATCTCACACCTCAAGGGCCAACACCACTAACTCTCACACACACACTCACATCTCCATCAAACTCATATCCTCTGGAGCTTGCATCCTCATCCTGTCCATGGCTCCGCTCACCACATAAACATTCCATGCAGTGCCATGTGTCCTGCTCACAATCTCTCCAGCTGATTTCATGCGGGGGAAGCTGGGAGAGGTCCTGGACCATGGGTGGAGTGGCCCTCATTAGGCCCTTCACTCACTTTGAGGAGTGTGTCATCACATTGACTGGTGAGAGTGTGGACCCTGCCTGCAGCGACAGTGAGTGGGGGAGGTTGGGGTTTGGCGGCAAACACCCACGTGAGGATCCTGCACCACATCATCCCTGTCTCAATGCAACTGAGTGTTCTCGTTCCTGCTTTTGACTTTGCTGCCATGCACTAATTATCCCTACTTTGGTTCACAGGGAGCTCTGCCAAGCGACCAACACCCTCAGCCAGCCAGTACATCAGCTCCATCCAAACCCTCACCTGCAGCCAAGAGGACACCTCCACCATTGAAGAGCTGGAAATAAGCAGCCTGGAAGACCCGTCATAGCGCTTACCCAACCCTGCACCAGCGCAGAGGCACACGCCTCAGTGGGACCTAGATCTAGAGCAGGCTTGGGTTCACAATCTGGTGGCCACCGCATAAACACATGTCAGCAGCAGGTTCAGCCAAGCAACCCGGCACTCAGAAGGCTGCTGGGGAAGAGGCATCTGTGAGGTCCGAGTCAGATGATGAAGCTCTGGATTCGGCCTTCCAACGTATCGTGGACAGTCAGAAGTAGGTGGGAGAACATCACACGGAGCTGTTGGAAGCCCTCAACAGAGTGGCACGCAAGGCCGAGGAGTGTGTCCTCCTACTTTCTGATGAAATGGTGCCCACATGTGCACTTTTGGATGTCCCCATGGGAAGGATGGTGGATGCCATGGAGGCCCTGATCCAACAGAACACAGAGACGCACAGACCCACACTCCATCACGGTAGCCATGGGTGAGTTCCTGTAGTGACACCACAAGAGGGAAACAGGGTGCATCAACGTCCCCTCAGGAGCTTCTTCCCCTCAAGGGGCCAGGCCAGGGCCCTCAAGCATCTGAAGGGAGGGGAAGAGGCAGCTGGACACTCCTGGGTCATCCACTCAGAAACCAGAGGCTGTCTTCTCCCTCCCTCTGCCTGTGACCCCCTTGACCTCATCCTCTCTCACCGCAGAGGGAGCAGCTGGCCCACATGAGGACAGCTCAAGGCCTCGGCTCTCTGGTGGACACATGCCAAAGATGCAATAGGACCAACCATTGCCCAGGCTGTCACCACCCCTCCTGCAGATGTCAGGGCAGCACCTAGAAGATGTGGTAGGCCTAGAAAAATTAAGCGTTTCTGATCACAAGTAGCTGCACGGGTGAACACATTTTGTCACTTAATACTCTGAAAATATGTTCACTTTCACTGAATAATGTGTAATGGTGTCTTTCAGCTTCATTTACAGGTTTTGCGAGTCCTCCCCCTGCATCCCTGCACCCCCCCCAACTAGCAGTTCAGCTGCACCCAGCCAGACCATGAGTGATTCTGGAGGGAGAAGTGTCTGTGGCAAGGCCTTTCGGAGCCTCATCCAAGCACACTCCCATGCACACGGAGCCTTACTCCATCACACTCATCTCTCAATCCTGAGCATTTTCAATGCTGCCTACTGGGGTTCTCTTTCAGTTGTCCATCTGAGCTGACCCGCATCTTCGCCCACCCACTGATCACACTCTCATGCAGCCCCTGTGCCCCTCCAACACAAGGCTCTGCTCACTTTCGATTTTGACAGCCATGGTAGTCGTTTAGTTTCTGATCAGCTCCCCATCCTTTCCCCTCCCCCAGTCACCCATGTCCTAACCCTCACCACTGTTGACCCCCACCGGCATTATCTTCCACTTCCCCACCATCACATTTCAACCCAAACCCTCTGCTTTCTCTATCTTCCTGGGAATCCCACCCCAATCCACATTGACCTCCCCAACCTCCTCTTTCCCACCCCCAGTGTCCGTGTCTACCTTCGAGCCCCCACCAACCGCCCCCACTGTTCCTTCTACCACTACCATCACACCCCCAGCCTCCCACCCTTCCAGCTCACTCTGGCCCCTCTCATACTCACACCTTTCCCTCCTACTAACACCACCCTCAGTTCATTCCCCAGGAGGCAATTGTTGACTCCACAGACCCCTCCCTTGCACATTTGCCTTAACATCAGTCCCCTACTCCCTCCTCCACCCTTACTCCCTGCTCCACCCTTACTCCCTCCTCACTTGTGACACCCTTCTCCCCCTGTACTCCATCCCCCACTCCCAAATTCACCCCCCTCACTGACACCTTAGTTCCCACCCTCACAACCTCACCACACAGCGCCCCCCGACACCTTCATTCCCCTCCTCCCAAACTCACCACCTCCACGCACCCCCCCCCCCCCCACTCCGGGTACAACAGGAAGGGGGGAAGAGGGGGAAGGGGTGGGGAAGGGGGGGGTGAAGGTGGGGAAGGGGGGCAGAAGTGGGGGGAGAGTGGGTGAGGGGGAAGGTTGGGAGAGTGGGGAGAGAGGGGAAGAGAAGGAGGGGGGAAGAGAGGGAAGGGGGAAGGGGGAAAAGGTGAGGGGGGAAGAGAGTGGGAAAGAGGGAGAGGGCTAGGGTAGTTACAGAGATAGGGAGGGGTGTAAGGGCAGGAGAGGGCGGAGGGGGAGAAGCTCTGAAATTTCAGAGTCCTGTTGTTTTTTACATACAAATGGCCAGAAGACCTGACTCATTGTTTAGGCTATTTAGTCTTTCAAAAAAGGTGCTATCTAGAAAAGTTATGCAAAACATCAAATGCATCAAATATCTACTTCATGTTCTTATCATTGTAACTCTACAGGTATCCATTAGCCCATTGGTCCAGGCTGGACATCATTGACATTCTTTTCCAATGCTCTAGATAACTGTGGATTGACTAAACAGTAGCTCAGAAAACAGCATCATTGAGAATTCCAGTGCATCCCCTGCAGGCAGATGTCACCATTTGAATATGAATGCTAGTTACAACAGGTCCTGTTCCTCAGTCCTGACATCTTTATTTCTTTAGTGACAGATTACAGAATGCAAATAGGTTCTTAGAACTTCACTTCTTCACTTCTGCATTTGACTGTATTTTCAAGGTGTATGTAATCCTTTTGCCTATACTCCATGCAATAGGTAACTAGCTAGAATACAAGTTAAATCTAGATTAAATGCCAAACCATCTCTTAGGTATAATCCAGTGAATAATATGGGTTTGACTCAATTGCACAGTATATGGACATTTTAATGCAGCAATTTGAACCAGCAATAAGTGCACAAGGAGTAATTCTAGTTATCACAAGAGCAGACATCTTAACAAAACATCAGGTTCAGTTCTAACCAACTTCATAAGTCAAAAAAGAATAACATTAATATGTTTTTTTCCGTTATGTAATTTTTCTTTTAGTGTCCGCTGGTTTGGAAAAGATAGTGATAGAACATTTGGGTAAGAGGGAGGCTTGCACTGGTTAGAGATAGCCATGTTAAACGATAGCTGTGCTGTTGCCATTGGTAAATTTTATTATTAGACTTTTCTTGTAACAGCTCTTAGAAAAAACGTAACCAGCAAAATTAAGATAATTATCATTATCACTGGCTCCAACTATGCTGATTTTCCTCAAGTATTGCTCTGCAGCATGTAATTTACAGAGTCCACGGTATTCTGCTGCTGTTAATTCATGCTATGCATGTGCCAAGTTCCTCAATTTCATGGAGCATTGTGGCAATTTGGCACTGCGATGATTCCATCCATGTGAAATACATGGTTGCAATAACTCTACAATGGAATCTTAGAGATTGGGGATCTAGGGACTGCCACGAAGGTTCTACAGGGAAATAAAGAGGGTCGGATTCAGTTCAAAATTGTGATGAGGCTAATTTAATTAAAGGAGCAGGGATTTTATGGTTCCCTGTGTCAAGTGTTCCTAATCTTAACCATGCCAAGTTAATAGTGCTGAACAGAGGTTAGATGTTGAAAGATGGTCGGATAAATTAGGGGTGATGTAATCCCTACCCCTTATCATTTTTATGATGTACCTCAGTGGTCAAATCGGGGTGGCACAGGCAGTGGTTTTTGAAAAAGTCACCCACCCATGTCTCAGAGAGATTATAATGCTTGGTGCAAGCAGACTTACAACTGGGAAACAGGTGAAAATCTAGATACTGGTCAATGCAAGATGTAGGGTGATCTGTTGATGTGGTAACGGAACTTCCTATGCAAGTGCCATTGCTATTTCCCATCTCACTTTAAAATGCTATTAGTTGCACTCAGTGGCATTTTTATTGAATGGCCTATTGCTATGTAATCAATTAGTCAACATTTAGCAAGACTACTGTTTCCAAGTAGCCTCGCCAGACAGGCTGGGAACCTCATTAGCGGTTTCTTTTTTCACACATAACAGCTTTCTTGGGCTCAGAGATGGTAAGAAATAATAAGGCACTGTGAGTTTCCTGTGCAAGTTTAGCAAAAGCCAAATGGCTCTTTATACTTGGTACTGTTTGATGTATCACAGGTGCTGTGTGTTTGTGTGTGTGTATGTCTGTGTGTGTGTGTATATGTCTGTCTGTATGTGTGTGTGTCTGTCTGTGTGTGTGTGTGTGTGTGTGTATATGTCTGTCTGCGTGTGTGTGTATGTACGTATGTCTGTGTGTGTGTGTGTATGTCTGTGTGTGTGTATACGTCTGTCTGTGTGTGTGTGTGTCTGTGTGTGTGTGTGTCTCTGCGTGTATATGTCTGTCTGTGGGTGTGTGTGTGTACGTATGTCTGTGTGTGTGTGTATGTCTGTGTGTGTGTGTATGTGTGTGTATGTCTGTGTGTGTGTATGTCTGTTTGTGTGTGTGTGTGCAGCTGCTTTAACTGCCAACACCAAAGCACCTTCCTGCAATTATGAACGCAGTCTTTGTGAACGTGATTCGATGCATTTGAAGCCTGAGGATGTGGCCCTGGGAGGAGTCCTGGCAACAATATTTACTTATTTATTTTTAAAGACTTATAGTTGACCTTTCCATTGGAACTTTCACATACTTTAGAGGATTAAAGACTTTGCTGGTTCGAAGTTCTGCAATACATCACTCAACGTTTGAATGAAGCCTGATAATCATTCTATGTGGGAGCCTACAGGTAGATGCTAAATGATTATATGTTGTTTTGTAACATGCAGTAATTCATATTCTTCATTTTTTAAGAAAGTATATTCTTTATTCATCTCTCCCTTTTCTTCCCAGTTGTTTCTGTCTTTCATGTTGCAGGCTTCCCTCCCCCAATGCTTCAGACCCGAGCTGAGAGAACATACAGATGACCTTCCAGGCTTCCTGCCAAAGCCGATCTAACCAGTTGCTAGGAGGTGTGCTAAACGGCCCTGAGTTGACTACTCTCCAACTTGTTTCCCTGCTTCCCTCAGGAAAAGCGTTGCTTCTCCATCTAACACCTTCCCTAAATAACCCAGGCGAGATGGTAAGCTGACAATGGAGCAAATACAAGGTATAGAATTGTCTTTCTACTAGATTATGTTCTGCTTCAGCCAAGCAACACCTCTGAATTTATTTAAAGAAATGGATCTTTAATGCCCTTGAGATAGTATAAATTTTGTCAGGAAATGTTGGGGGCATGACCCATGACCATTTCCTTGACGTTGATTTCAAAGTTATTTTCAAAACTACCTTGGCTCGGTGCTACCACTTGTACGTACATCAAAAAGCTGTGGTTGTAAAACTCAATTCCAGCCACTTGAGCACATAATATAGGCCATTGGTTCACAGACTGGAATCTGCAGACCCCCTGGATTCCATAGAGGGCTTCCACGCGGTCTGCCAATGAATGAGCGGTGGCTGGAGATGATGTGTAATGATTGGATAAATATTGTGTCAGTAGTGAGCATCATTTGTGGGATCCTGTGGGTTAATACTGATAATCTTGAGCAAACCAGTGATTTCCCATCGCTACCACATGTGCCACCCTCACTTCCAACAATTACCACCCTTGTGTAGGAATATTGCAAATGCTCACGAATATGCTGCTAATGGCTGACGCGCCCCCTCATCCTATTGCTGCACAATGTCTCTTCAATGAACCAATGAAATGTGAGGCATTTTCATTTCTTGAGATTATTTTCCTATAAAATCTTTCCTGTGGCTTTGAGCAGCAGCAAAAGAAAATAAATAAAATTGTTTGACGATGAGCAGCTGAGATGCTGGAAGAGTATTTGCTTCTAAATAAAGAACGTCTAAAAAATTCAGCCAGGGTCTTTGCAGGGTCTGGAGTTATACTGCATGCTGTGAGTTCAAGTTGATTTCCTGCATCTGGAGATTTAAGTGTTAAATAAAACCATCTGCTGCCAGTCACCTGTAAAGGAAGAGTGGTTAGCCTTCCATGGTAGGCCTTTGGACAGGATTTCGCAGTGCTCAGTAGCTTCATGGGTTATGATGGTGCAGGTTCCCTCCAGAAGTGGAGAATTATTACAAATGTTATTGTTAAACATCACACCAAGGATAGACAGATTCTGCAGTAATTCTGCTAATAATAATAGCTCTGATGATAATAATAATTCTGATACCATTCACTAAATATGTCTTTTTAAAGTACATTACTAAAACGGTCTTTAAAGCGGCACTTTCATTTGATGATGAGCATTAAAATTTAGATGGCGTGAGGAGGGAGGCATGATTGTTAATCCATTTGAAAAGGGATTCTTCAAAAAACAGTTCAGAGCGACTTATCCAGACTGACACTTCAATGCAGTACCGAGGGAATGCTGCGCTGCTGAATGCATCATCCATCAGATTGGCCATTAAACCAAAGCCCCACCTGCGCTCTTAGGTGGGTGTAAAAGATCCCCTAGCACGATTTTAAACAAGACCAAAGGAGTTCTTCTTGGTGTCCTGGCCAATATTTATCCCTTAATCAACTCTAATGAAAGAGCTTATCTGTTCATTTTCACACTGCCGTTTGTAGGAGCATTCTGTCTGTGCACAAATGATTCCTACGCGGCAATTGTGACAATACCTCAAATGCGCTTCATTGGCTGTAATGTGCTTCAGAATGCTCAGAGGTGATGAATGACGCTATATAAACACAGGTTATTTATGTATTTATTTTCCGTTTGATGGGGCAGAGCTTTCCCGTCGGCGTTTGAGGGCAGGCCCCACATGCACGTGTGTAAAATGACGCGCGGTGACATCGGGACAGCGTCCCGACATCACCGCGCGCCATCGCGATATTTCGTTGGCCAGGCGCGCGATGGTCTCCGACGCTCGCCCGCCATTAATTAACGGGCCACTTAAGGCCCTTGACTCACCAATTGACTGTGAATTTTCGTCGCCCGTGCAATCTTCGGGTCGGCACACGGGCACAATGGGCAGGCGGATGGGACACATTTGTACAAACCTCCTCCACGGGCGGGATAAGAGGGCTCAGTGGGGTCGCGAGTGTGCTCTGTCAAATACCGATTTTTCAAAGTTACTGACACTTGCCTGTGTAATCTGCAATGCTCCAAAACACATACCAGCTGCTTGGCCTGGACTCGCAAGCTTCAGGTCAGCACTCTGCAGTGAGGAATCTTTTTTGGGCCTGCAGGTTTCAGGAAGCCTTCCCTTAGCCGGGGAATGGGAGCTGAACTCTCCACTGGAGGCACCTCCTCTAAGGAGGAAGGGAGGGCCAGAAGGGGGAGGAGGCCAGGAGTGCACATTCAGCCTCCAGGGGAGCCACCTTTGGGAGGACAGGAGCAGGCACAAGGGGCGCAGGGCCAAGAGGTAGTCGAAGAAGGAAGGGGCCGCAGAAGACACCACCATCCTGCTGCCAGGGTATACAGGTGGTGAAGTAGCTACCTCAATATGTCTGAGGTACAGTGCTGAAGGAGGCTCCATCTCTCAAGGGAGACAGTCAACTAGATCTGTCAGATCATTAGCCCTGAGATCTCCCCTAACTGTGTGGGTGGACACCCCATGCCAGCGGCTCTAAAGGTCACAGTTGCCCTCACCTTTATGCCTCTGGCTCCTTCCAGGGCTTGGTGAGTGATCTTTGCGCTGTCTCCCAATCAGCTGTCCACACTTGTGTCAAGCAGGTTACAGATGCTCTGTTCAGACGGGCATTGACCTTCATCCACTTCCGCTGCGACCAGGCAAGTCAGACATAGTGAGCCAGAGGCTTCGCAGCCATTGCTGGCTTCCCCCGTGTCCAGGGTGCTATAGACTGTACACATGTGGCCATCAAAGCGCCAGCAGGTGAGCCCGGTGCCTTCGTCAACAGGAAGGGCTTCCACTCCATGAACGTGCAGATAGTGTGTGATCACAGGATGCTGATTCTGCAAGTTTGTGCAAGGTACCCAGGCAGCTCCCACGAATCCTACATCCTCAGACACTCCCAGGTGCCGGGGCTCTTCAGTGCTCCAGCTCGGCTGGATGGTTGGCTGCTGGGAGACAAGGGCTATCCCCTCAGAAGGTGGCTCATGACCCCTCCCCGCCATCCAAGAACAGAAGCTGAGCAGCTGTACAATAGGAGCCAGGGCACCACAAGGGCTGTGGTGGAGAGAACCATCGGTCTCCTCAAGAAGACCACAGTTGGCATCTCCCCAGTCGTCGCAGCTTCACCGGATGCAATGGTCACTGACAGAGGGGTGGAGGAGTTGCCACCCTCATCTTGAGTGCTCTGAGAGGAGCCGCAGAGATGACAGGCAGCTGCTGCGCTGACGTGAGATCACTTCGGACCTCCCTGCTCACCGTGGATGGATGAGCACTGAGCTGGGAAATTTGGTGCCTGGACCATCTCCCACACTGGTACTGACCAGCTGAGGTCAATGCCGATGTGAGGGCTTGCTGGTCAGAGCGCATCCCCAAGAAGCCCTGATGGGTCTCCTGGAGGAGCCTCTCCACGAGAGTCGCCACTCTCTCCATGGAGGATGCATAGCGCTCAGACATGTGGCTCATTGCTTCGACGATAGTTCACATAGACTCGTCCACCACGGACACCAAGCCAAGCACAGCCTCATGTATCTCCCTCAGGTGCTCCCACACACCCGGCCACATTTCCTGCCCTTGCTGTGTCACGGACGACTCCAAAGGCACCGTCATCAGGCACCAACTGGGCATGTGCCTGGTCTCCTGCAGTCCTCCAACTGCTGGCACCATGGTCACTCTCTGTCTCTGCCAGCTCCTCGAGTAACTGTGAAGTGCCTTAACCACTATGCCCCGGGACACTAGCTGATGTTCTAGTTCCCACCAAGGTGCCAGTATCTGTGCTGGTGCCTGCCTGGCAGAGATGGTGTGACATTGGTGAGACTTCAGGGCCCTCAGGTGTGAGGTGGGGCCTCTGCTGCTCCTCCTCCCGGCCCTGCTCCACTGATGCTGAAAGGAAGAACAAGGACATTGGATCAGTTAACGTGGAGATAATGTTACTGTGCATCCCTGTCCCACCGAATCACTATGCACTTATCCTTCCATAAGCAATGGTCAAGCCATCTTGTAGACTTCAATCATTGAATGTTCAGCTTTACCATGGTTGCTGGGAGAACAATGGTGACCTCACTGTTGGGTAAACATACCTGCCAGTGGCATCCCAGCCTCACCGACACCAGTGGACCTGGGTGCATGGCGCCTCTCCAAATCTAGGGCTTCCTGCTCGAAGCGGCTGAGAATCGCTAACTGTGCCGACCCTCCACCAGTCCTCACCCACTCGGCTGCATTATGTACCTTCTTCTCCTGAAAAGGAGAGAAGAGCATTGATTGGCATTAATTGTACCTGGACTCTCTTCATGAATGGCTCACCCCAACCAGAGTGGGATATTGCAGGGCTCCAGTGTCTTCTCACCCCGCTGCTGCCGAACACTCACACAAAGATGCTAGGCCTGTCCCCCACCCTTCCCCTTGGCCAAATGCTGCCTACATCACATTAGGCACCACATGGTCTAACCTTCCATAGCAAAGAGGCGCAAGCACGTGGAGCACAGAGGGCAGCAGATCGATCAGTGCCACGCCATCTTGAAGCTTCCCTGACTAGGACATATCCTGGAGTTCCAGCACTGCGCCTAGGTGCAGCTCCTCCAGGTTGCCCCCAAAACAGTCTTGTGGGTCTCAGTGTACCACATGCTGCAAGGGCAGAACCCATCTCTTCATGACCTCGGCATGGGCAATATCTGCTGGCCCACCCAGCGAAGAACACATGCCGTCAATGATTCAATGCAGCCGCTACACTCAGATTCAGGGGGTAAAGGGGGAGGGGGGCACCAGGGGGGAAAGCTGACCTGCTGGGTTGTGACCAATGCCAACTTTGTCCTCACCCTTCCAGAGCACAACAAGCCATTGAAGCGCTTGCGACACTGGATCCAGGTGCGCTGCACCACGTCGCGGGAGCTCACCACCTCTGCCACCTCCTCTCAGGCACGTTTGATCGTGTTGGGGAGGGACTCCTCCTCCTGTCCAGGGGTACCAGGACCTCCTGCCGTGCTGCCACCTCCTTGAGGAGGGCAGCAAGGCAATCATCGGAGAAACGAGGGGCACAGTGCCCCCCCCCCCCCCCACCCCCCCCACCCCCCGCCGCCCTACCCTCCTGACTGGCCTGCTCACCAGCCGCACTCTGGGGAGCCCTTCCACTGACCATGATTCGCAGCCCTTGAAAGGCTGCAGCAGCTTTTTAAAACAGGGAGCCGTGTTGCCATTGGACCCAGCGCTCATTGCAGACCCACCGCCACCCGTCCACTCCCACTGTCCTCAGGAGCCGTGATTCAAGCTGCGCAGGCCTTAGTTGGCCCACCCGCGTAAGATAGCTTGGGCGACGATAGAGTCCATACACGCCCACACCCACTCCAACCCCCCACCAGCCAGAAAAATCAGCCCATGGAAGCAGAAATGGTGCAGTTTAATGGTAACAGGTAAACATTACAACCAAGTTGCAGAGCCTATCAACAGTGAAAAATAGATTTATTTTCACAAAACATGAATCCCAGTGTCAGTGCAAAAACCATTCTGTATTTGGAGGGTAGAAACACAGCCTGCCCCTGCAATTGAGTTGAACCATTTTTCCTGCCAAACGGCTCATAATCTGGTGAAGGCTGATCACCAAAACTTTAACTTATGCAGGGCTTAAACTGAATAGCAAAGAGTTGGATGTGGAATTCCTGGTTCTCGAGAAAGTAATTGGCTAGAAACTTTGCTAAACCTGAACTTACCTTCCTATTAAATGTGAGGGAAAAGAAGTTTAAACTGAGTGAATTGTGGCAACAATGAATGTTATTGGAATATTTCATGGGACATGAAAAAGGTGGTTATTTATTAGGATGACATGTTTGTGTTGGCAGTTCATTCAATGTTGTAAGCTGGATGTACCTCTTATCTGTCAGTATCACACTGGAATCAAGAAGACAAGTATGAATATTGATAAAAGCAAAAAATTGCAGATGCTGAAAATCCAAAACAAAAATAAAAATACCTGGAAAAACTCAGCAGGTCTGGCAGCATCTGCGGAGAGAGACACAGTTCATGTTTCGAGTCTGTATGACTCTTCAACAGAACTAAGTAAAAATAGAAAAGAGGTGAAATATAAACTGGTTTAAGGGTGAGTGGGACAGCTAGAGCTGGATAGAAGGCCAGTGATAGGTGGAGATTGCCAAAAGATGTCATAGACAAAAGGATAAAGAGGTGTTGAAGATGGTGATATTATCTAAGGAATGTGCTAATTAAGGGTAGAAAGCAGGACAAGCAAGGTACAGATAGCTCTAGTGGGGGTGGGGTGAAGGAATCGAAATAGGCTAAAAGGTAGAGATAAAACAATGGATGGAAATACATTTAAAAATAATGGAAATAGGTGGGAAAAGAAAAATCTATATAAATTATTGGAAAAAAAAAGGGGGTGGGATTGGAAAGGGGGTGGGGATGGAGGAGAGAGTTCATGATCTAAAATTGTTGAAATCAATATTCAGTCCGGAAGACTGTAAAGTGCCTAGTCGGAAGATGAGGTGCTGTTCCTCCAGTTTGCATTGAGCTTCACTGGAATATGGATAATCCTTTTGTATATGGTCCAGCGAAATGCTGAAATCTTTTACCTACCAAGATACCAGTTGTTTATTTTATGAAAAAAGTTCCATCTCAGTCTTTGCAAGATGCAGTTAGAACGAATGCACTGTTGCACCTGTCTCTGGGATGCCATTTCTCTTGAAGAAGGGTCATACAGACTCAAAACGTTAACTTTGTTTTTCTCTCTCCACAGATGCTGTCAGACCTGCTGAGTTTTCCCAGCATGTTCTGTTTTTGATGCCATTTCTCTTGTTTTGTTACCTGTAAAACTCAAGCGGGCCAGTCAATGTAATGAGGTTTAATTCTGATGCTTTCTCATATTCCATCAAATTTTCTCTATTTACCTTAAATTGTGAAAAACGTGTCTGCGCATATTGCAGTCTGCCTCTCAAAACTCCTTTTGCGCCATCTTTCTAAACAATGCCTCACAATAGTGATCGTACTAATATGCCTTGTGAGATCTGCCTCCCAAGTCCAATTTATATTCTATTTCATACTGGGTGGTATTTATTGGAGGCCGTGGGGTTCTTGCTCACTGGCTGGAGCTGGCAATAACCCCACATCACCTTTTTTTGGGAAGTCCTGCCATATTAAATGCCAATCCAGCACTTAACTGGGCATCAGCGGGCCTTCCCTGGATTAAGGAGCCTGATGGCAGAAGGCCCACCCACCGAGAGCAGCTGGCCAATCAAAGGCAGGCCGCTCTTTATTGCCTGGCAGTGCTACTGGGGAGGCGGTGGTTGCTGCCAGTACTGCACTTAGCCATGCTCTGGGATCACCATGGATCCAATATAGGTGAGTGATGGCAGGAGAGTGGACACGGGGCATATCGTGGGGGAGAGGTCATGTGGGTTGGCGGCAAGGGAAAGTTACAGGCTGTCAGCGGCCCTCTCTACCTAATACCTAACCCTAATCCTTGGTCAGACATTGAGTACCTTTGAGCAAGGGACCCATCTACCTGGAATCTCGCAAGCAGGCAAGCCAGAGTTTGCTTTACAAGATTCTCGCAGAGTGAGTCCCTCACCTGCTGCTGAGTGAATCCCAGTAGTGGAGGAGCAGGGGAGAATGAGGGCCTTAACTGGCCATTAATTTCCCTCTCAAAGGCCTCAGTTGGTGATGGGATGAGAATGTGGCAAGGTCCCCACACCCTCCTTCCTGATTAAATGTCCCCCACCACTTGCCACAGGTAGCAAGTCAGAGAAACGCCAGTGAGGCCTGTCACACAGGCTCGTTATAATAAATTAGATTAGTGCCTGCCTAGAGCAAGGGCCATTAGATGTCTTTATTCTTTCATGGGATGTGGGTATCACTGGCAAGGCCAGCGCTTATGGCCCATCCTAAATTACCCTTGAACTGAATGGCTTGCTCAGCCAATTCACAGGACATTAAAGAATCAACTGCATATTTCTGTGGGTCTGGAGTCACACATAGATGAGACCATGTAAGGACAGCAGATTTCTTTCCCTGAAGGACATTAGTGAACCAAATAGGTTTTTACAATAATCGACAATGGTTTCGTGGTCATCATTACTGGGACTAGCTTTTAATTTTATTAAGTGAATTACTAATTGAATTCACATTCCACCGGCTGCCATGGTGGGCTTTGAATCCATGTCCCCAAATCAAGTAGGCCTTCTTGATCTGGTCTGAAATTACACTTTTTCTTTGTGTATTCGTTTAAGTCCCAGAAAAAAGGGGTTGGTCATTTAAGACTGGGAGGTGGAGGAATTTCAGCACTCTGAGGGTTGTGAATCTTTGAAATTCTCTACCCCACAAGGCTGTGGATGCTCAGTTGTTGAGTATATTCAAGAGTGAGATTGATAGATATTTGGACTGTAGGAGAATCAAGTGATATGGGATAGCAGGAAAGTGAATTTAAGGTCAAAGATCAATCATGATCATACTAAATGTCAGAGGAGACTCAAGGAATTGTACTCTTGTTCCTATTTCTTATATAATATGCTTACAGGATCTGTTGGGTTAGCAATGCTCTATGCAGTGAAGAATGCCTATGAAAACCATCATACCTTACTTAATTTTGCAATTGGAAATGTGAGTCATTCATGTTAAAGTCACTGTTCATGCATTGAGTAAAGGATGAATCTGGAGCTAGTCTTTTCCTTAACCCAGGTTTATTCACAAAACCACAGAGCACAGGCACCAACTCCCCCTTTCCTTCCCCCAACCAGTTCTTATGTACCTAAGAATAATTCCCTAAACTTTCCCAAAATATTAACAGCTGCTCTCATTTACAAACTAAAGCATGCACTTCATTGTAACAGGATTCTAACGTCAACAATTTACACTATCTGCTTTCTCTAAGAATCTGAGTATAGTGAAGCCTTTCTTTCAGGTCATATGGCTATCTTAATAGGCCCTGCTGTGGAGCCTCCCGAGGTGAGGTTGCAGTGACAGAATCATCCTTGCCCCAACCCAAACCCTGAATCACCAGGCTTACAAAATTATCCCACGTTCACTCTTCTGTTCTCTCTCATCCAGCTCAGATTTGCTAATAAGCTGCTTTAGCTGTAGTCCACAATAAGGACCCATCTCTGTGGTCTCCTTGCCTGCTCTGCCTTAACGAGTAGCCTCCAAAATGCGCAGACTTTACAGCACCAGCTATTACTCCTGCCACTACTAGCGTGTAAGTTTACTTAAATTTTAAACTTTGCTCTTTATTTTAGTTCTGCTAGAAATGACCATGAACCACCAAAATCAATGTCAATATTTTGCTTGGTATTCCCTGTGGCGAGATAAGTATTCAAGCAAACTCTTCAACTTAGCACACAAGGTATTTGAAACTATTGCAAATGCAGATAGCTGGATTGGGCAGCATAATAGAGAATCCTTTCAAACCTACCCAAAGTAAAAAAAAAATGTCTGTGTTAATATAAGATTACGATGTATGTATCATTATAAAAAGTATCTATTTGCAGCATTTTGTATAATATTGCTCTTGTATGAAGAGCATGACCTTGGTTTGATAAACATTATCCTAGCTACACTCTTGTTACACTCTTAACCAATGAAAACCCTACAGAATATCTTCCATGCAGGCTGTTGAAACAGTCCGTGTTAGCTCAGCTGAGGGATAGAGATTTGGGTTGTACAGTAGAGGTTTATGCTATTAACCCCTTTAAGCTTTACAGAAGGGGATGACTCAGCCTATGAATGGCAGGACCAGATTGAAATAAACTCATTGAACCAAGTTTTAGAATCAGCCCGACCTTCGAGCACACTGTGTTGGAGTCTACACTGTTAGCTTTTACTGAGCTCTGAAATGTGCACTAACTAAACCCCACAGTTGCTAACAACCACCTCCCATTCCCCCATCACTCCTCACTTTTTACATGCAGATTACTACTCACATGGTCATTAATATCAGTGACTAAGTTTGATTGATTTCAGTTCCATTGGGTCGCAATTGTAAGTTACATTCAATCCTTCTCCATCTTTTTAAAAATTTATTCAGGGATCTGGGCTTCGTTGTCTGGGCCAGCATTTATTGCCCATCCCTAGGTGCCCTTGAGAAGGTGGTGGTGAGCTGCCGTCTTGAACCGCTGCAGTCCATGTGGTGTACGTGCACCCACAGTGCTGTTAGGGAGGGAGTTCCAAGATTTTGACACAGCGATAGTGAAGGAACGGCAGTATATTTCCAAGTCATAGAGACATAGAGGTCTACAGCACAGAAAAAGGCCATTCAGCCCATTGAGTCTGCACCAGTCAAACAAGTACCCAACTACTCTAATCCCATTTTCCAGCACTAGGCCCAAAGCCTTGCATGTCACGGCATCGCAAATGCACATCCAAATATTTCTTAAATGTTATGAGGGTTTCTGCCTCTACCACTCTTTCATGCAGAAGGTTCCAGATTGCCACCACCCACTGGGTGAAAAAATTCTTCCTCACATCCCCTCTAAACCTCCTGCCCCTTACCTTAAATCTATGCCCCCTGGTTATTGATCCCTCCACCAAGGGGAAAAGTTCCTTCCTGACTACGCTATCTATGCCCCTCATAATTTTACATGCAAGTCAGGATGGTGAGTGACTTGCAAGGGAACTTCCAGGTGGTGGTACTCCCATCTGTCTGCTGTCCTTGTCCTTCTAGAAGGTAGTGGTCATGCGTTTGGAAGATGCTGTCTAAGGTGCCTTGGTGAGTGCCTGCAGTGCATCTAGTAGATGGTATACACTGCTGCTAGTGTGCGTCGGTGGTGGAGGGAGTGACTTTTTGTGGATGTGGTGCCAAACAAGTGGGCTGCTTTGTCCTGGATGGTGTCAAGCTTCTGGAGCATTGTTGGAGCTACACTCATCCAGGCAAGTGGAGAGTATTCCATCACAGTCCTGACTTGTGCCTTGTTGATGGTGGACAGGCTTTGGGGAGTCAGGAGGTGAGTTACTCCTCACGTGATTCCTAGCCTCAGACCTGTTCTTGTAGCCACTGTATTTATATGGCTAGTCAGTTTCTGGTCAATTGTAACCCCCAGGGTGTTGATAGTGGGGGATTCAGTGATGGTAATGCCATTGAACATCAGGGGGCGATGGTTAGATTCTCTCTAGTTGGAGATGATAATTGTCTGACACTTGTGTAACGTGAAAGTTACTTGCCACTTGTCAGCCCAAGCCTGGATATTATCCAGGTCTTGCTGCATTTAGACAGGGACTGTGTCAGTATCTGAGGATCGCAAATGGTGCTGAACATTGTGCAATTATCAGTGAACATCCCCGCTTCTGACCTTATGATGGAAGGAAGGCCATTGATGAAGCAGCTGAAGGCAGTTGGGCCGAGGACACTACCCTGAGGAACTCCCGCAGTGATGTCCTGGAGCTGAGATGACTAACGTCCAACAACCACAACCATCTTCCTTTGTGCTAGGTATGAATCCAACCAGTGAAGTTTTCCGCTGATTCCCATTGACTCCAGTTTTGCTAGGGCTCCTTGATGACCCACTCGGTCAAATGTGGCCTTGATGTCAAGAACAGTCACTCTCACCTCACCTCGGGAGTTCAGCTCTTTTGTCCATGTTTGAACTAAGTCTGTAATGAGGTCAGGAGCTGAATGGCCCTGGCACATCCCAAACTGGGCATCAGTGAGCAGGATTGCTAAGCAAGTGTTGCTTGATAGCACTGTTGATAGCCCTTTCCATTATTTTACTGATGATCAAGAGTAGACTGATGGGGCGGCAATTGGCCAGGTTGGATTTGTACTGCTTTTTGTGTACAGGACATACCTGGGCAATATTCCACATAGCTGGGTAGATGCCAGTGTTGTAACTGTACTGCAACAGCTTGGCTAGGGGCGCAGCAAGTTCTGGAGCAGAAGTCCTCTGTAGTATTGCCAGAATATTATCAGGGCCCATAGCCTTTGCACTATCCAGTGCCTTCAGGCATTTCTTCATATCACATGGAGTGAATTGAATTGGCTGAAGACTGGAATCTATGATGCTGGGACCTCCGTAGGAGGCAGAGATGGATCATCCACTCAGCACTTCCTGCTGAAGGCAGTAGCAAATGCTTCAGCCTTATCTTTTGCATTGATGTGCTGGGCTCCTCCATCATTGAGGGTGGGGATATTTGTGGAGCATCCTCCTCCAGTGAGTTGTTCAATTGTCCATCACGATTCATGACAGGATGTGGCAGGACTGCAGAACTTAGATCTGATCCATGGTTGTTGGATTGTTTAACCCTGTCTATCACTTGCTGTTTATGCTTTTTGGTACATAAGTAGTCCTGTGTTATAGCTTCACCAGGTTGACACCTCATTTTTAGGTTTGCCTGGTGCTGATCCTGGCATTCCCTCCTGACTGTTCATTGAAGCAGGGTTGATCCCCTGGCTTGATGGTAATGGTAGAGTGGGGGATATGCCAGGCCATGAGGTTACAGATTGTGTTCAAGTACCATTCTGCTGTTGCTGATGGCCCACAGTGCCTCATGGATGCCCAGTCTTGAGTTGCTAGATCGGCTTGAAATCTATCTCATTTAGCACGGTGGTAGCGCGACACAACATGATGGAGGGTATCCTTGATGTGAGGGTGGGACTTTGTCTCCACAACCACTGTGCTGTGTGGTGGTCAATCTTACCGATACTGTCAAGGACAGATGCATCTACGGCAGGCAGATTGGTGAGGATGAGGTCTGGTATATTTTTCCCTCTTGTTAGCTCCCTCACCACCTGCCACAGACCCAGCCTAGCAGCCAAGTGCTAGACTGCTAGAATTGGCCACCTGCCTCATTTTATTCATGTGTCGTCACTTCACTTTCAGATTTTGTTCATTCACTGTAATGCTTCCAAAACACTGAAGAAGTGTAATTAAATTCTACCCCTTCAAGGAGGAAACATGTCCATCCAACAACAAAATTGTCTGGAAACAAAGGCGCCTGTTCTCTAACGAGCGAAAATAGTCCCTGTAGTTGCAATTTTATAATCACACCACGGGCAGGATCTTCTGGCTGGCGTGCAATCGGCAGAGCCCGCACACCAGCGCTTAAAATGTCGGGCCACTGATGTCACGCGAGTGCCCCGAAATCAGCGCACAGCATCACGATATTTCGTTCGGCGGGCACGCAGAGCGGGCCCACCATTAATTAAAGGCCTCGTTAAGGCCTTTAACTTGTCAATTGTCGATGATTTTGATGGGCCCTTGCGAACCTCAGCTTGATGCATGGGCCCAACGGTCAGGCGGGTAGGTGATTTTTTTTTTTACAAACCTCATCCAGTAGCGGGATGAGGTTTGATAGCAGTTTTAAAAACGATTAATAAAGTTTTTGGTTATTTCATTAACGTCCCATCTCTCGTGTGACATGTTCACATGAGGGGGACATGTTAATGAATTTTTTTATTGTTCTATTTTTTATATCTGCCAGCCTTTCAGCGATCTCCCTGAGACAGGACTTTGCCTCAAGGAGATGTGTACTCTTTCGCACACATGGGTGAAAGATCGCACTCTAACAGTTGGTGAATCCCTCCCCCCCCCCGCTGCACAGGAAGCGCATAGTGTTTCCTTTTGGGCAGCCCACTGGGCAGGCCTTAATTGGCCCGCCCACTTAAAATGGCGGCGGGGCCCGTTTCGGCTGTGGTGATTGGCTGCCCGCCCACCACCGAGCCAGTGGGGCCCGCCCACCCTTCAAGGAAAAAATTCTGCCCCCATGTGAATGAGAATTTGACTCAAACCCTGAGTAATGGTACAAGGAGTTAGCATTTCCAAGATTTGATGCAAAACTAAGGGCAAGCAGAATGTTACTTTTACCGAAGGCCTTCTCACCTTGTGGAGTTCATCCTCCAATAGTTGAAGGTTTCAGAGTTACACTTACCACAATCTGAAGTGGGCTAGGCTATTGAAGAGATGGGCTACTCAAATGTTCCACATTCAACCCACCAGGCTCGAAATTTCTCTTTTCCATTATTACAAGAAAATGAAAGTGTCAAACATGGCCATACTGGAAAACATTTTCTTTGGTTGCTACGTGTAGTGTCGTTGTCAGTGCATTCAAAAGGAATGTGTTTATGGCATTGCAGCATGTAGTGACCAGAATCACTCCCCTTCACTATTCGTATTGGAGAATAGTTGCTAGGTTACAGTGAGTTGGCGGTTTGCCCTTCCAAACCATCGCGAAGAAAATTCAGATAAAATGTCTTAAAATTGGCAACCACACAATAGTTTTATAACTATACGTATATCACAGCCATACAAGATTGTGAGTCAACCCGAGCACACTCCTGGTGTGAGCATGGCACACTCCTTTTGTAACACTGGTGTTGATAGACCTGAACATTCCACAAACTGTTCAACATCATCCATGGCAAAGAGCAGCATAAACTCTAGCCACCTGTTTGTGGATCTGTAATATGGAAAATAAAGACAACAGCTTTTTATTATTTCAGAATATATTTAATCCTCTTGGCTGGTTACCACTGAACCCTTGCAGGACACAATGTACAGGGACTGCAGCCTTAGATCAAAAAGGGCCTTATAGAAGGATACGGTGCAGCCTGCTGTGCGTGACCAATGGTGATGATGATAATGAAATCTTTCAATTGTATGTCAATGAATGCCTGGAAATTTTCTAACTTACTTAACATTTAAAGGGGCTTACATATTATTCCAGATCAGTTGGCAACAGTGAATAAGTAACTTAAAGTGAAATCAGTTGGGAGAAAAAGTGTGTTATATTTCAAAGGATGTACAGAAAATACATAAAGGCTGTCGTTCGAAGTTTTTGATTTAACTCTCTTCAAAGGAGAGTGAATGGGTGAATATTTCTGCATTGCCATTCATTGCTGGTACATCCAGTGAGGTACTAAGCAAACATTCCATATTTTAACAGTTACCAGGACGGGCATACTTACTGCACTGTGGTAAAGACCAACACAGATGAGAACAAAACAAGGAACACCAGATATTTGTAGGGGAGTAAAACATTGAGTCAATATACCAATTGATCAGTTCATTCAGTGTGCCCTGTGTGAATTTACAGCAAGGACCGTGCATGGGTCTGCCAGTATCAGGCAGGGTTTGTCAGTATCAGGCAATGTGTGGAATCATTTAGGAAAGTATCATATACAAAGATAGGTCATGCCCGAAATTTCATATCCTCATACTCGGTACGAACTCACTTGCACGGTATTGTGATTCAGGCATTAGTACCAGCGTAAAGTGGTCTTACTCCACACAGTTATCATATAAATGCAGCCTTAATCTAGAGTCATGACCTGACATAATATGGGACCAAAGCAGATTGGGACTTCCTCACCCTGCTTCACTTTAGGTCAGGCTTTAGGCCTTGGTTTACGCTGCATAAGTCCAAAGCCACATCTACTCCAAATTAATATTAAACTCCTCAAATCATTTTATTTCATATTAAGTATTTTTTCATTGAATTTTCTGCTCATTAAGGTAAGGTATGTGAGAGTGGGGGTCATCCAATGGCTGGAATTTTACAGCTCCTTGGGGGTGGGATGGCAGCCATGGATAGGGATGATGGTGGCAGTAAAATTAGATGTCATAGCAGTGGCACTGTGCCTGCTGCCTATCTGCCCCGCCCACCCCTGTTGCAATTCCAGTAGCTGGGGTGATGGGGTGGGGTTGGGTTGGGGGGGTGGGGGAAGGCTGCCGCTCCAATGGCACCCAAATTTACACTGCCCCTCCCAACACCACCCAATTAATGAGCATTTAAGGGTCCCCTCCCTACACAGCTGGGATTTTATCCGTCATGAGGAAGGCTGGCACCAAGTGTGCAGCTCACCAGGTAAAACCTGGTGGGGTGCTGGCCTGGCATGGGAGGTTGAGGGGGGGTGGTGGAGGTGGTGCCTCCTTTTTGGGCCCCCTGTGCCCATCTGAGGCCCCCTACAAGGTGTGAACGCCTTCATATCAAGAAATTGCAGGTGTGCTCTCCATGGTTTATCAGTCAGAAAGACACCCCACCAGAAGCATAGCTTTGAAGAATTGGCCCTCCAGATTCTAGAGATGAAAGGACGTTCTAAATCAATGTGTCACCTTGTCCAAATCCTAATTCTGATGTTAGAGAGTTAATTGTTCTCTCAAGACAAATTTGGTTAAATGTACAACTAGCCTTCAATGCTCAAGTCTAAATTGCTTTTTAGTAAAAATAGCTCAAAGTGGTTAATAACCATACGTTTGTCATGGTCATGAGTAGGTAGAAATATTCAAACAGCATAATGAAATTTTAGACATAATTAGAACTTGCTGAGTGAAGTCTTTCCTTGATGTAATTTTAGCTGCAATTTTTAAAAAAAAAATTAGCAGAAACAAACAAGAAGAGAATCTTTAATATCTATCAAGTCACTGTGTGAGAAGTCTTTTGTTTTTCCAAGGTTTCATTGTAATGCTGGCATTATGTTTCAATAGTTGCGGGCAGGTTGCTTTTAAGATGTGGCTTGGTTAAATATCACTATTCAAGCTGGATGTCAACATGAATTATGTTATTGGTCTTAAAAAAGTTAACCAAAATCAGCAGACTTGAGTGGCTATGAACTTTCAGGGAGAGCTAGAAAATTCTTAACCACCAACTCTTACACTCAGCCTCAACCTGTGCATCAAAATCAAAGTTGCAATAAACCTTTGACCTCCAGTTCTGATGAAAGAGCATCAAAGTTGAAAAATTAACTCTGTTTCTTCCTCCACAGCTGCTGCCTGACCTGTTGAGTGTTTCCATCATTTTCTGGTCTTCAGACTTCTAGCAATACTCAGTATTTTGCTTCAGTTGTATTTTTCCCCCCAAATAAACAGCAACAGCGCGGCCACCTGCATTCAGCTAGATAAAACATTCCAGTCCCAGAGTTATAAAGAGGATCTAGCAAATGACCTGCTTGTCGAATGCTTCAAGATGCTGTGAGGTCAGACAATTGAAATGGGTGCTGGTCTAGCTTCCACACAGCAGCAGTATCCATTAGCAAAGGACTATGTGAATATTGGAAATGATGTTCAAAAAGGCTACAACTCAAATCTATGGGGATGCTACTAGTTAAAAGTAAGGTCACATGTAGGGTACAAAATGCCAAGATCGATTTTAAATACCTTGCAGCCTTGGCAGTGACTATTTTGGCAGGGAAGGCGTGGTTAAAAACTTAGAGGTAGACTTTCACCCTCCATTACCTGGGTGTTGAGCATTGCTTGGATGGGACCATGGAGAGGGAAACCAGAATGTTTGCACTCTACTGATCTCACCCAATTTTCCTTAAATGAAAATCGGGTGGATTCTGTTACCATTGTCATTAAAGTGTATGCCTCAAGGACCAAACAGAGCTGAAGCAAGTTGGACTGCAGGGGAGATTAGCTTCAGTTAATCAATGTTAGAAAGATGTGAGTGTGGAATGCACTGCCACATGGAGTTGTTCAGGCAAATAGCACATATGCATTTAAGGCCTTGGGATGCTCACATCACTGATAGGCATACATTTATTATCAATCCCTAATGGTCCTTACACAGGTAGAGGTGAGCCACCCACAACTGAGTTGCTTGTCCAGGCATTTCAAAGACAGTTAAGAGTCAACCTTATTGGTGTGACTCTGGCAAACAAAACCAGGGAAGGACAATCGATTCCTCCCCTGGAAGGACACCAGTAAACCAGTTGGGTTTTTACAACAATCTGGTAGCTTTGTTATCATCATGACAATGGTTAGCTTTTTATTCCAGATTTAATCATTGAATTTATATTCCTCAATTCCCATAGTGGAATCTGAACTCATGTCTCCAGAGAATCAGTCCAGGTCTTCGAAGCACTAGCCCTGTAACATTACCACCGTTCTACCATTCCCTTGTTAGAGGTAGATGAAGTAGAACAGCAGGAGGTTTGTATGTAGCATAGACAAGTTGGGCTGAATGCCTGTTTCTGTGCTGTGGAGTCTCTTAGCTCAAAATTTGGATTGGTATTGGGTACAGGTCTCACCATGTTAATGATGTGTGGATTAAAAAAAGTGTTCACGAAAATTTTCCACAGGAGTATGCTTTCAGTCCAACGAGGAAGGAGGCACTGCTATCCACAGGAATGAGGTGGACAAAGTAGATCAAGGGTCAGGGGAGAACATTTAGGAGACAGTGATCATTGCATCATAAGGTTTAGGATGATTATGGAAAAGGACAAAGAATAATCCAGAGTAAGGATAATTAACTGGGGGAATGCCAACTTCATTGGGGGGTAAGAACAGACCTAGGCAAAATAGCTTGGAGTCAAAGGGCAGAATTTTTAGGTCGACATGTGGGCAAGTGCCCGACCCGATCGGACACAAAACTGCACGGGATGATGTCGGGCGAGTGTCCTGATGTGATTCCGCGCTCGCGTGATATTTCAGTTAGCAGGCGTGCTCAAAAGTCGGAAGCGTGCCCACTGGCAATTAAGAGGCCAATTAATGTTATTAAAGTTGCAATTGTCTCCAATTTTTTGTGGCCCGTCCAACCTTACAGTTGACGTACAGGCGAATCTCACAGACGGACTTTGCAGGTTTCATGAAACCTTATCCAAGGATGGGATGAGGTTTCCGTTACTAAACTTTTAAAAAAAACCTTTTTTATCATGTTTATGTTCAGATGACTTTTTTTTTTTGGACATTTTTTTTCCGGATTTTAAAAACTTTATTTAATTGTTTTCAAGTCTTCAGCTCCCTGAGGCAGCTTGTTGCCTTCAGGGAGCTTTCATTCAGCGCTCGCCCTCGCCCTTGCCCGCGCTTACTTCAGCACCTGTCCTCCTCCTGCCCTCGCCCCAGCAGCACTGAGCATTTCAGCACATGCTTCACCCTGGCTGGCTGTTAATTGGCCAGCCAGCGTGAAATTGCAGTCGGGGACCCATTGCGTTTGGCAGACCGTTCCCCGGCCGATCCCAGGCCCACCAATCGCACCCGTCCGCTGACCTAAAAATCCTACCCAAAGGTTGACAGGAAAAATGGTAGCTTGAACAGTGATAGTTTGGGCTCAGCCAAGGTATATTCTCTTGAAAGGGAAAAGAAGGACAAACAAAGCCAGAACTGGAAGGCAAAAGAGATATAAATTAAGATAACGTAGAAGAATTGTGCTTATGACAGCTGTCAGATAGAAAATACAATTGAGGACCAAGCTGAATATAGAAGATTCAGAGAAGAGTTGAGAAAAGAAATGAGGAGCAAAGAGAGAGCATGGAAAGAGACTGGAAGCCAACTTAAAATGAATCCCAAAGTCTTTTATATGCATAAAAATAGTAAAAAGGTGGTAAAAGGAGGAGTAAGGCCATTTTGGGCCAAAAAGGGGACTTAAACATGAAGGCAGTGGGTATAGCTGAGGTGTTAAATGAATACATTGTATTTGTCTTTACCAAGGAAGAAGATGCTACCCAGACCATGGTGAAAGAGGAGGTAAGTCAAACCCCAGAAGAGGTTAAAATTGATAAGGATGGAGTATTGGATAGTCTACCTGTACTTAAAATTGATAAGACTCAAGTAGTGAATGGGATGTATCCAAGGATACTGGAGGGAGGTGAGAGTGGAAATTGCGGAGGCACTGGCCATAATTTTTCAGTCATCCTTAGGCTCAGGGGTGGTGCCAGAGGACTGGAAAATTGCAAATGTTGCACCCTTGTTCAAAAAAGTGTGTAAAGATAAGCTCAGCAATTACAGGCCAGTCAGTCTTTTTTTATTCATTCACGGGATGTCAGCTTCGCTGGCTGGGCCAGCATTTATTGCCAATCCCTAGTTGACCTTGAGAAGGTGCTGGTGAGTTGCCTTCTTAAACTGCTGAAGTCCATGTGGTGTAGGTACACCCACAGTGCTGTTAGAGAGGGAGTTCCAGGATTTTGACCCAGCGACAGTGAAGGAACGGTGATATATTTCCAAGTCAGGATGGTGAGTAACTTGGAGGAGAACTTGCAGGTGATGGTGTTTCCATCTATCTGCTGCCCTTGTCTTCTAGATGGTAGTGGTCATGGGTTTGGAAGGTGTCGAAGGAGCCTTGGTGAATTCCTGCAGTGCATCTTGTAGATGGTGCACACTGCTGCTACTGTGCGTTGGTGGTGGAAGGAGTGAATGTTTGTGGATGTGGTGACAATCAAGGGGGCTGATTTGTCCTGGATGGTGTCAAGTTTCATGAGTGTTGTGGGAGCTGCACTCATCCAGGCAAGTGGGGAGTATTCCAGCACACTCCTGACTTGTGCCTTGTAGATGGTGGACAGGCTTTGGGGAGTCAGGAGGTGAGTTACTTGTTGCACGGTTCCGAGACTTTAACTTGGTGGTGAGGAAACATCTAGAAAGAATAATTTGGGACAAAGTTAGTGGTCACATGGACAAATGTGGGCTAATTAAGGAAAGCCAGCATGGATTTCTTAAGGGGAAATCATGTTTAACTAACTTGCTGGAGCTTTTTGAGGAGGTAACAGAAAGGATTGATGAGGCCAATGCTGTTGATGTGGTGTGCATTTGATACACTGCCACACAACAGACTTGTGAGCAAAATTTTAGCACATGGAATAAAAGGGACCTTAGCAACATGGGTACAAAATTGGCTGTGACAGGGACAGAGAGCAGTGGTTAATGGATGTTTTTCAGGCTGGAGGAAGGTTTGTAGTGGAGTTCCCCAGGGGTCAGTATAGGGACCCTTGCTTTTCCTGATATGTATTAATGACCTAGACCTTGGTATACAGTGCACAATTTCAAAATTGACACCTTCAAATTTGGAAACCTTGAAATTTGGAAGCGTTGTGAGCTGTGAGGAGGAGAGGATAGAACTTCAAAAGGACATAGACAAGTTGGTGGAATGGCCGATGATGTTCAATGCAGAGAAATGTGAAGTGATTCATTTGGATAGGAAGGACATGGATAGACAATATAAAATAAAGGGTACAAATTTAAAGGGGTGCAGGAGCAGAGTGTTCTGGGTGTATTTGTGCATAACTCATTGGAGATGGTAGGACAGGTTGAGAGAACAGTTAATAAAGACTACAGTATCCTATGCTTCATTGATAAGGGCATAGAGTACAAGAGAAAGGAGGTTATGTTGAATTTGTATAAGAGACTAGTTCAGCCTCAGCTGGAGTATTTTGTCCGGATCTGGGTGCCGTACTTATGGAAACGTGTGAAGACATTGGAGTGCAGAAAAGATTCATGAGAATGGTTACAGGGCTGAGGAACTTCAGTTATGAAGATAGCTTGGATAATTTGAGACTGTTTTCCTTGGAGAAAAGAAGGCTAAGAGGAGATTTTGATAGAGGTATTCAAAATCATGGGGGGTCTGGACAGAGCAGTTGGAGAGAAGCTGTTCCCACTCATGAAAGGATTAAGAACGAAAGGGCACGGATTTAAAATAATTGGCAAAAGAAGCAAAAGCGACAAGAGAAATTTTCTTTTTATGTAGCAAATGGTTAAGGTCTGGAACGCATTGCCTGAGCATCTGGTGGAGGTAGGTTCAATTGAAGCATCCAAAAGGGGACTGTTATGTGAAAAGGAAGAATGTGCAGGGTTACAGGGGAACGGCACTAAGAGAATTGCTCATTGGGAGAGCTGATACAGACACAATGGGCCAAATGGCCTCATTCTACTCTGTAACAATTCTGTGATTCTGTGGTTGTGCCCATTGTTTGAACACTATGGGTGTCGTTTGCTGCCAAAATACAATTTTTGGGTGAGTCATGCCAGCTTCCATTTTAGCTTGTGTGGGTACAGTGATTGGCTGCCCAAAATGAGCAGCACAGGCAGATCATGATGTCAGCCAGCGTTCAACATTGATTTGATTCCTGCTGTGCCATTTTGGAGTTCAACGTTCCAGCTAATGCCCTCCCCTAATGTCCAATGCAATATTGAGAAGGCCTGCACTGGTGGAACTGCTGCCTTTCAGATGGTACAGTGCACTGAAGTCTCATTGGCTTTCTCAGTTGGTCCATTAAAAGATTTCATGGCACTACTTTGAAGAACAATTGAGTTGTCTCTGGTTCTGGCTAATAGCTATCCCTCAATTAAAATTATTAGAAACAGGTTATCTGATCATCATCACATTATTGTATGTGAGAGCTTGATATGCACAAATTGACTCCTACATTTCCTACATTTCAATAGTGACTATTCTTCAAAAACATCTTCAAAAAGTAAAGCGCTTTCGGGTATCCTGAGGCCGTGAATAGAACTATATAAACGCCGAGTCCCCCTTTCTTTTTTTTGACCTCTCTTATGCATGTCACCAAATGTTTTAGAACCTACATTTCTACACAAATGGTTGCAGTAGCATGGTGGTTATGGTTACAGAACTAGTGACCCAGAGGCCTAGACCGGGATTTTCCAGGCCTTGCTGTGGTGGGGCCCGCCATGGGGAATGTGGCAGGCCAGCCAAAGACCCATTAGCTTTCGGCGGGACCGGACCATCCTGATGGCGGGCAGGACCAGGAAATCCCGCCCCTAAGACTTTTTCATCCAGAGAATGTCAGTTCAAATCCCATCACAGCAGTTAGAGAATCAATGTTGTGAAGTGATTCATTTTGGCAGGAAGAACACAGAGAGATGATATAAAATGAAGGGTACAATTCTATAAGGTGTGCAGGAGTAGAGAGACCTTGGTGCATATGTGCAAATGTCATTGAAGATGGCAGGACAGGTTGAGAGCGTGGTTAATAAAGTGTACATTATCCTACAAGAGCAAGGAAGTTATGTTAAACTTGATACATTGGTTTGACCTCAACTGGTGTATTGCATCCAGTTCTGGGTGCCACACTTTAGGAAAGATGTGAAGACATTAAGGAGAGTGCAGAAAAGATTCATAGATATCGGTTGAAAGTTACATAGATATTTTGGAGAAGTTGGGACTTTTCCTTGAAAAAGAGAAGGTTGAGAGGAGATTTGGTTGAGGCATTCAAAACCATGAAGGGTCTGGACAGTGTAGATAGGGAAAAACTGTTCCCACTGGTAGAAGGATCGAGAACAAGAGGGCACGGGTTTAAGGTAATTGGCAAAAAAAGCAATGGTGACATGAGGAAAAACTTTTTCACATAGCCAGTGGTTATGGTCTGAAATGTGCTGCCTGATAGTGTGGTGGAGGCAGGTTCACTCAAGGCATTCAAGAGGGAATGGCATTATTATTTGAAAAGTAAGAACCTGCAGCGTTTACGGGGAGAAGGTGGTGGAATGGCACTCGGTGAATTGCTCATTCGGAGACCCAGCATAGACATGATGGGCTGAATGGCCTCCTTCTGTGCCAAACAATTCTGTGATTCTGTCCTGAATTTGAACTCAACTTTAGGTTTGATAGAGGTGTTCAAAATCATGAGGTGTCTGGACAGAGTTGGGAGGGAGAAACTGTTCCCATTGATGTAAAGAATTACAGGACACTGATTTCAGGTGATTGGCATAAGAACCAGAAGTGACCTGAGGAATTTTTTTTTTATGCAGTGGGTGGGTTAGGAACTGAAATGCACTACGTGAGATTGTGGTGGAAGCAGGTTCAATTGTGGTTTTCAAAAGGGAATTGGATAATTAACCAAAGAGAAACAATTTACAAGGCTACAGGGTAAAGGCAAGGGGTCGGATTAGCTGTGTAGCTCTTGCAGAGAGCTGGCATAGACATAATGAGCCAAATGGCCTCTTTCTGTGTTGAATCATTCTATGATTCTGCATATTCCAGCTTGAGGAGGTGGGATGGGGTGTGGCAGAAGGAACTGGGTGGTCTCATGGTTGATATCAATAACCCCTTGTTCTTTGGAAAATTCAGCAGTGGGGTAAAGTTAAGTAGTCACATCATGGTCTACCTGCCAGTGTGAAAGGAGTTGAAAATGCTGGTCATGCAGGTTAATGAATCAGTCAACTGTTCAATACAGGTGTGAACAGCACATTAGCTATTACTGCATCCCTGGCTGGTTAAAAAAATAGTTGAAGTCACCGGTGACCTTGAATACCATTGGTAGAGTTATCCCTATATTGCAAGTTGGCTATAGGTGTCCTTGAAGTAGGCAGCAAAATTCTGCAAATAGTACCACACTGACATAGCCTGTGGAGGGCTGATGTCCTCAGTCAATGGCAGATAGCGTATGAAGAACCTCAGAAATGCTTGGCGGTATATGGCAGTTATGCAGAAAAATAATGGTGCTCACTGATCTCCCTAAAAAAGATTTCTTTCATTTTATATTACTTCAATCATAAAATACAGTATCTGGCCTGCATCAAAATCACCCCTGTAATTAATGTTACCTTGACTTGTCTACTCTTATAGAACTCTATAGCTTGCACTTAAGATGCCTTGAGGCTCCCTTAGCTCCAATGAATGTTGGCAATGGAAAAGCTCCTTTTTCCTGTGCTCCTACTCTAATGAAGTCCTATAAATGCTTCACTCACAGCCCACTTTCTTGGGCAATAATTGACTTTTATTCATGTTGTGTGAAAAATACCAACCAATCTCAGGAAATAAACATTGTTAAATGCAAAATGACATGTTGAAGAAAACAAACCTGAAAAATGGAAAAAAAGGGAGGTCAAGGAGAACAACATATCATGAAACAAATAACTGTGGAATAACTAGAGGAAAGGGATTCGTGGACACCATTCATGCCCACGCTCCTTTGAGAACTCTATCACACATGGAAGATTCCCTCACATCCAATTAAAACGCCTGTGAAGACAAACTGGGCAATCCCACTAAACAAAATGAAAAATTATACCAGGCGTTCAGTTAAATATTTTTACATAAATTCTGTGCCCTTGATGAAGCGCTCATGTTAGAGAACTGGTTTTTTGGAGGTATGCTATAGGTGCGTAGCAGAAACGTTGCGGGCAGCATGGCTAAGGGTTCTCACTTAACATTTCCCCTCCAGTGTTTAAGTGTGAGAATTGGTTCATTGGTAGCATCCTTACCATCAAGGTCAAAGGTTGTGCATTCAAGTCCAACAGCAGAGATTTGAGTACATGATTCAGGCTGGCATGTTGGTGCAATACTGAGGGAGGTCTGCATTGTCAGAAGTACTATCTTCAGGATGAGATGTAGAACAGAAGCCTCTCATACCCTATCAGGTGGACACACAAGACCCTATAACACCATTTGAAGAATAGCAAGGAAACATCCTGGTCCTAGCCAATATTTATTCCATGACCAAATGATCATTTATCTCACGGCCATTTGTGAGACCTTGCTGCATGCAAATTGGCTGCTATGCTTGCTTGCAATAACTCAGTAACTGTATTTCAAAAGTATTTCAATGTCAGTGAAGTGCCCTGAATGGTAATGCCCATATAAAAGTAAGTTCTTTCTTTAAATATAAGAAATAATTGCTGAACCCAAATTTCAGCTTGCTGTTGAATCACAAGACCATAGTTTGGAGTTTGGCATTAAGTCAGAAGTCCCGCTGCTGGGACCAAAAGTGGGGTCCTGAGTCCACAGGTCAGACAGCAGGAATGCAGGGGTGGGCCACCACAGGGACAGCACCATTGATAGAGTTGTTCACTGGTGAGGCTGTGGGGAGAAGGAGGGGATGCTTCCATGCTGAGGTGCCCCAGGTGGGTAAGAATTTTTTTCAATGTGCTGGGGGCAGGCAAGCAGCCCTCAGCCACCAGGGGGCACTCCATGAGTCATGGAGCAGATGGAAATAAAGGCCCCTCCCCCCAGCCCGGCAAGCACTTGAGAGGCCACCATAGTGGTGAAGGGATGATAGGAACATAGGAGGAGGAGTAGGCCATTCAGCCCATCGAGCCTACTCCACCACTCAAAGTGATCATGCCGGATCATCCACTTCAATGCCTTTTTCCACACTATCCCCATATCCCTTTACGTCATTGTTATTTCGAAATCTGTCAATCTCTACTTTAAACATGCTTAATGACTGAGATTCCACAGCCCTCTGGCATAGAGAATTCCAAAGATTCACAACCTTCTGAGTAAAAAAACTTTCTCCTCATCTTGGTCCTAAGTGGCTTCTCCCTTATTCTGAAATTCTGTCCCCTGATCCTAGACTCCCCAATCAGGGGAAACATCTTAAATGCATCTACCCTATCTACCCTTTAAGTATTTTGAAGGTTTCAATGAGATCACCTCTTATTTTTCGAAACTGTAGAGAATACATGCCCATTTTTCCCAATTTCTCTTCACAGGACAGTCCCGCCATCCTGGGAACGAGTTTGGTGAACCCCTATGGCAATAATATCCTTTCTGAGGTAAAGGGACCAAAATTGCACACAGTACTCCTGGTGCAGTCTAACAGTTCTATACAATTGAAACAAGACTTCACTACTCCTGTACTCAAAACCTCTTGTGATAAAGGCCAATAGATCATTAGCTTTCCTAATTGCCTGCTGCACCTGGATGTTAGCCTTCAGTGACTTATTGATGAGAACACCAAGGCCCCTTTGTACACCTACACTTTCTAATCTCTTACCATTTAAGAAATACTCTGCACATCTGTTCCTCCTACCAAAGTGGATAACCTTCTAAGGGAACCAGAGTCTGAGTAAGCGCTAATGGACAGCCCACCCAGAGTGAAAGGGTCCAGAATGCCTCTTGCGTGCCTCCTCCTCTTCCAGCTCCTCATCCTCCTACTGAGGTAAACCCAAGATGGCGATACCTGCATTACATTCAGCTACGAGTGGCTAGTATAGGGCATTCACTGGACCAGCATGCTCCAAGCTTGAAGATTGTGCATCAAATCAGCCGGAGAGACTGTTTTCCCTCACGCTCTGTCCATTACAGGCCATGTTGGAAGTAGCCAGAAATGATTTTGAGGCCAGCCATATATGAGTGCAACATTTTGAGAGTCTTTAGCTTCCATAGTGCCAATTCCAGAAGCTTTATGAAACCAAGTTTTGTGGCCTTTGCATTTTATCGTACACCCTACTTCTGCTTTTCCCTAATTTACTCCTTCAATCATTATATTTTCATTTTCTTTCATGCTTTATCTTGTGCTTTCATTTTTCATATCATCCTTTTATTTATTTAGATTTTAATGTTTTTTGAAATTCCTTATTACTGGTAAACCTACTGTGGAAAGTTTGCAGATGTAAAAAAAATCCATTGACCTACAAAACTATGTTTAATATGCACTGGCCCATTTCTGACCTACTGCACTTTCCTCTTTATCGCACCTGAGTGTTAAGCCAGAAAGTGTCCCACAAGTTAGAAAACACATGGTGGCATGTAAACTGCCTCTAACCTCCAACATGGCTTAGCTCCACTGTAATCTTTCTAAAATATAGTTTGTTGCAGGTTGAGGGGAAATAAAAGAATCAGACTCCAAGATTATCAATCCCTTAAAGTGGTAAAAAAAAATGCCTTTAAACATATGGAAGGATAACTATCAGATGTCAAAATGAGTAACAATTATTAATCCACCAGTAATAATATTTGGTTAATAATTACTGAGTAAACTGTTTATTTCAGAATGATTGATTGATCATAACTAATAAAGTTCCTTTTGCTTCAATTGGTTCAGTAATAAGCCTGATTGATTGAAATGCTCCAATGTTAAAATGTTTTTGATTGCAATATGAATGCAAACAGAAAAAGCTATAATGTATGTTTAATACCATTCCTCATAATGAAAATGTAAATGGCTGCAAATCCCATCATAATCAAGCCTTATCGTTCTCTCAAGTGAGAGCTTGAAAATGCACACACTGATTGATTTTTTATGGTGTTTGGGGAGAGAATTAGTTCAGAGAAAGCAAGAGAAAAAACAAACAGTAAAACCTTTAACTGCACAACCCTTGAGCCACACTTATTACAAACCTATGATAATGTTCCCCAGTGGGGTCACTGAGGCATTCTGGGATGGATTGTCCATCAGATAAAGTCAGGGTCTGTGCCAACATTCAGAACTGTTCTGGAGCAAAGACAAAATGTGGCACAGACTTTCACTAAAATAGGTTGATATGTAATCCAGAGCTTGGAGCTATTGTTCCATGCAGTTACAAATCCCAGGCAAGGAGCCCTGCAATATCACTAATCGCAAACAGAAAATAAAATTATTCAAAACGCTTTATTACATTAGCCATAAAACTGCTCACCTGGTAGCTATGAGCACTAAGTGACATAGTTGTTGAAATGCTAACCTTTCATTTCTGTAAATTCTGTTCAAATCCAGTTGACACTAAAGGAATGAAACTTCTCCCTCTGCCAATTCTAATATTATAATTCCAAATTTGTAAATGGTTCTCCCAAGTTGTCACTGTAGCTTCAATGAAGATTGGCAGTAAACCCGGCAAAATGGCACAAATGGCCATTAATAGTGGTTGACCTGATTACTCCATTGGCAATGTTGTTCTGCCAATCTCCAACTGGAGAAACCCTGTGGAAATTCCAGGGAAATGACTTTGAAGCTCAACATTTTCTATCTTTAGGAGCTGCCATTCTCTGGTGAAAGTTGTAGTCCTTTCACCTCTGAGTCGGAAAGTTGTGGGTTTTAAGTTCCATTCCAGGCTGATATCCCAATGCAGCACTGAGGGAGCGCCCTAGTTGTCTGCTCTTTCTAGTGAACTTAAAAGGTCTTATGGTACTATTTTGAAGAAGCTCAGGAGCATCTCCCCAGTGTCCTGGTCAATATTTATCCCTTAACCAACATCACTCAAACAGATTATTTGGTTATTACCACATTGCTGTTTGTGCTGTGCACAAACTGGCTATTGCATTTCCTACATTACAACACTAACTACACTTCAGAAGTACTTAGTTGGCTGTAAAGCAGTCTGGTGTCCTGGGGTCGTGAAAGGTGTATTGTAAATACAAGTTCTTTCTTTCTTAATCAAGAAAGTTGGTCATTGTCATTAGTTGGGCTTCCTCACAGTGATCTATTTGTGTTCACTACAAAATGATTTTCAATATCAGGCTTGCATCTCCTCTTATGTTTGCAAAGATTGGGAGCAGCATGTCTCCCTTGTATTGCTTCCATACACCAAAAATAGTCGTGGTTTCCCACCATACACTGATCTCTCTAAACCTGGAAAATACCACGCTGACTATTATCCAGACTAAAACTGCTAACCGATGCTTTGGCAAAGAAATACATGCAAAAACATGTTAAATCAACTGCGCATTTGGGATAATCTTCTTAGGTTGCTATTGGAACAGGGTTGGTTTAACATGTGTTACACCTGACCTGGGAGAGCTTAATTTAGACATTGCAAACCAAAAATAGAAAAGAGCTTAATTCCCTAGTGCTTGTTCATTTTTCTTCCCTTCCTCAGATTTTTAACTTGACCTTGACCCTAGCAACCCCAACCCTAGCCTTTTCAATGTCACGCATAATTCCATGACTAGGATCTGTTTCTAGGTTCCTGTCAGTATCACTTGTAATACAGGCACTGCGAGGTATTCAGAAGTGACCTTGAATTAATGGATCTCTGTCTTTCTGTCTAGGGCACTGCTAATAATCCCTGATGAATTTCCAGTGACAGGATTGAGATAAGAGAGTTGAAAATGCATGGGGCTGACAGCCATGCAAAAACGCCCCCGGTAATCTCCACTGCCGGTCTCACTAGAGTATTTGGGGATGAGGAGGAGTTCACCAAATTTAAATATCACCAGTGGGCACACATACTGCTGAGGCACCTATTGGGTGCCCACCTAACTGGTTGTTGCGGCAAAGGCTGGTCAACCGGGCCCCTTCATCATCGAATAATTTTTGCATGCACCGAGTACACTCCCCTCGCTTCATAAAGACACTGTCAAACTCAAACAGTCTCACCTTTTTTCTCTGTTTCAAAGGCCAAGGTTGGATCCCAGTGGGACTCCACATATGTCCCTCCAGCTGTTACTAGTCCAGTCAATTTTCCAGAGAAATACTTCTGGCATACCCCGCTCCTGACCTAATTTTCTGAACTTCCACCACACTGTTATTGGACATGCAGTGAGAGTTGGCTACAAGGCACTTAATCTAATGCCCCTAACTACTCCCACAGATAGACCCATGCTGTGTCTTCCCTTGTGATACTCACACAGAGCGAGTATACCATGACAGTATCCTGTGATATTGCCAAGAGCATGTGCTGTTGCTCTGGTATGTTGCTTTGTGTCCCTGTCTGCATGTCAACCATGGATCCACGTAGGTTTGACAGGCTAGCTTATAAATCTGTTACCCGGCCACCTTCACTGGCCAACAAGTTTACACAAAGCTTCTTCATAAGTTCTAGTGCTGGGATGTCACAAAGCTGCTGGTGATTTAGATTTCATTGTGGAAACGTAGCATAGAGTTTAGAATTTTGGCTCACCTTTAAGTGGAGTAGTGGGGAATTAACATAACAATACATTTTTGACCATGGTAACTTAACTAAATAAAGCATATCAGAACTTTGTTTATTTAAAATTTAAGCCTCAAAATTGCCCTGTGAGATAAAAGTGTCCGCAGTCTTAGGCCCAGATTTTCGCCATAATGGAGTTCAATTGGCCGAAAATCCCAAAATCCCATCCCCAAATACAACATTTCCTATCTCGTTGGGGCTTGAATGGAGTTTGACCAGAGTTCATGCACACAGAGGCAGCTGGCCAGTTAATTCATAAGCTGCCTCCACTAAAGTTGGATTTTGATAGGCCAGTAGCATGTAACCCAGATTAGACCAAGTAAGAGCTGGTCTGAACTTGGTCGATTCCTTTGGATAGGCAGAGTAACCGTTTTGGGAAGTAAGGTACCCCTTTGGATATAGCTCTGGGTTCCAAAGTATACATGCTTGCTCTTGCCACAGAATCTGGGCAATGAGCAAGAAAGGGTTGATCAAAACAGGGTGAAATATGGTCGAACTCCTTATGTCCTGGACAGCTTCAGTTACCATGAAGGCCTGTTAGGAACCCTAGAAATACTCTGGCAAACAAGTCTTCAACAACAGAGCAGGCAGAGGAAGATGTACCGTCTGGAACATCTCAGCGGCTGTTCTTGCGGATGAAAGATTCAGCAGAATTAAATCTCCAATCGTCTTGATTCCTTGCCAGGGATCAAGGTTTCATTCTGTCAGGACACATTCGGAAGCCGGTGTGCAACGGTTCTCCACAATCTTGAGGTCATGCACACAGGTGGCTCTCTTTCTGAGCACATCTCCCAAGTCCTTCAGCGACCAGAAAATGGCGACAGGTGCAGGATTGTGCTGTCTGGAAGTTTCTAGTGATGATGTGGCATGGAGGCAGCAGTTACAAGATGGTCGTCTAGCACTTGGCCTTTCGGCAGCTGTAACTGCAGCAGGGCAGCTCTCTTTAGGATCCACGCTGCTCACCCCTTATTGGGGAGGAGGCTAGTAAATGGTCACCTAAACATAGTCTGCCTCATCTCTCCTGATTGGACAGCCACACCCAGAGGGATCACCTCCTGCAGTATAAGCACACAAAAGACACAAGTAGTAAAGTTTTGGACCTGGAAAATCAGGACCCTAATGGACCAACCTGTAAACACACACCCAGAACATCGCACTGTAATTGTCGCCTGAGAACTTTGGCGATATGACATCTACATCATCGCTTTGAGTGAAAGCCGTCGAGCCAGAGAGAGGCAGCTCAAGGAACTCTGAGGCACTATACTCTCTTCTGGAAAGGGAAATTAGATGAAGATCACAGGGTCCATGGATAAAAACAAAAAAACTGCGGATGCTGGAAATCCAAAACAAAAACAGAATTACCTGGAAAAACTCAGCAGGTCTGGCAGCATCGGCGGAGAAGAAAAGAGTTGACGTTTCGAGTCCTCATGACCCTTCGACAGAACTTGAGTTCGAGTCCAGGAAAGAGCTGAAATATAAGCTGGTTTAAGGTGTGTGTGTGGGGGGCGGAGAGATAGAGAGACAGAGAGGTGGAGGGGGTTGGTGTGGTTGTAGCGACAAACAAGCAGTGATAGAAGCAGATCATCAAAAGATGTCAACAACAATAGTACAATAGAACACATAGGTGTTAAAGTTAAAGTTGGTGATATTATCTAAACGAATGTGCTAATTAAGAATGGATGGTAGGGCACTCAAGGTATAGCTCTAGTGGGTTTTTTTTTATATAATGGAAATAGGTGGGAAAAGGAAAATCTTTATAATTTATTGGGAAAAAAAAAAAGAAGGGGGAAACAGAAAGGGGGTGGGGATGGGGGAGGGGACTCACGACCTAAAGTTGTTGAATTCAATATTCAGTCCGGAAGGCTGTAAAGTCCCTAGTCGGAAGATGAGGTGTTGTTCCTCCAGTTTGCGTTGGGCTTCACTGGAACAATGCAGCAAGCCAAGGACAGACATGTGGGCAAGAGAGCAGGGTGGAGTGTTAAAATGGCAAGCGACGGGGAGGTTTGGGTCATTCTTGCGGACAGACCGCAGGTGTTCTGCAAAGCGGTCGCCCAGTTTACGTTTGGTCTCTCCAATGTAGAGGAGACCACATTGGGAGCAACGAATGCAGTAGACTAAGTTGGGGGAAATGCAAGTGAAATGCTGCTTCACTTGAAAGGAGTGTTTGGGTCCTTGGACGGTGAGGAGAGAGGAAGTGAAGGGGCAGGTGTTGCATCTTTTGCGTGGGCAAGGGGTTGTGCCATAGGAGGGGGTTGAGGAGTAGGGGGTGATGGAGGAGTGGACCAGGGTGTCCCGGAGGGAGCGATCCCTACGGAATGCCGATAAGGGGGGTGAAGGGAAGATGTGTTTGGTAGTGGCATCATGCTGGAGTTGGCGGAAATGGCGGAGGATGATCCTTTGAATGCGGAGGCTGGTGGGGTGATAAGTGAGGACAAGGGGGACCCTATCATGTTTCTGGGAGGGAGGAGAAGGAGTGAGGGCGGATGCGCGGGAGATGGGCCGGACACGGTTGAGGGCCCTGTCAACGACCGTGGGTGGAAAACCTCGGTTAAGGAAGAAGGAGGACATGTCAGAGGAACTGTTTTTGAATGTAGCATCATCGGAACAGATGCGACGGAGGCGAAGGAACTGAGAGAATGGGATGGAGTCCTTACAGGAAGTGGGGTGTGAGGAGCTGTAGTCGAGATAGCTGTGGGTGTCGGTGGGTTTGTAATGGATATTGGTGGACAGTCTATCACCAGAGATTGAGACAGAGAGGTCAAGGAAGGGAAGGGAAGTGTCAGAGATGGACCACGTGAAAATGATGGAGGGGTGGAGATTGGAAGCAAAATTAATAAATTTTTCCAAGTCCTGACGAGAGCATGAAGCAGCACCGAAATAATCATCGATGTACCGGAGAAAGAGTTGTGGAAGGGGGCCGGAGTAGGACTGCAACAAGGAATGTTCCACATACCCCATAAAGAGACAGGCATAGCTGGGGCCCATGCGGGTACCCATAGCCACACCTTTTATTTGGAGGAAGTGAGAGGAGTTGAAGGAGAAATTGTTCAGCGTGAGAACAAGTTCAGCCAGACGGAGGAGAGTAGTGGTGGATGGGGATTGTTCGGGCCTCTGTTCGAGGAAGAAGCTAAGGGCCCTCAGACCATCCTGGTGGGGGATGGAGGTGTAGAGGGATTGGACGTCCATGGTGAAGAGGAAGCGGTAGGGGCCAGGGAACTGGAAATTGTTGATGTGACGTAAGGTGTCAGAGGAATCACGGATGTAGGTGGGAAGGGACTGGACAAGGGGAGAGAGAAGGGAGTCAAGATAACGAGAAATGAGTTCTGTGGGGCAGGAGCAAGCTGAGACGATCGGTCTACCGGGGCAGTTCTGTTTGTGGATTTTGGGTAGGAGATAGAAGCGGGCCGTCCGAGGTTGGGCAACTATCAGGTTGGAAGCTGTGGGAGGGAGATCCCCAGAGGAGATGAGGTCAGTGACAGTCCTGGAAACAATGGCTTGATGTTCAGTGGTGGGGTCATGGTCCAGGGAGAGGTAGGAGGAAGTGTCTGCGAGTTGACGCTCAGCCTCCGCGTGGTAGAGGTCAGTGCGCCAGACAACAACAGCACCACCCTTGTCAGCGGGTTTGATGACAATGTCAGGGTTGGACCTGAGAGAATGGAGTGCAGTAAGTTCAGAGAGAGACAGGTTAGAATGGGTGAGAGGAGCAGAGAAATTGAGACGACTAATGTCGCGCCGACAGTTCTCAATGAAAAGATCGAGAGAAGGTAAGAATCCAGAGGGAGGGGTCCAGGTGGAGGGAGAATATTGAAGATGGGTAAAAGGATCCGTTGAACTGGGAGAGGACTCCTGCCCAAAGAAGTGAGCCCGGAGACGAAGACGGCGGAAGAAGAGTTCAGTATCATGCCGAGCCCGAAATTCATTGAGGTGAGGGCGTAAGGGTACCCTTACGCCCTCACCTCAATGAATTTCGGGCTCGGCATGATACTGAACTCTTCTTCCGCCGTCTTCGTCTCCGGGCTCACTTCTTTGGGCAGGAGTCCTCTCCCAGTTCAACGGATCCTTTTACCCATCTTCAATATTCTCCCTCCACCTGGACCCCTCCCTCTGGATTCTTACCTTCTCTCGATCTTTTCATTGAGAACTGTCGGCGCGACATTAGTCGTCTCAATTTCTCTGCTCCTCTCACCCATTCTAACCTGTCTCTCTCTAAACTTACTGCACTCCATTCTCTCAGGTCCAACCCTGACATTGTCATCAAACCCGCTGACAAGGGTGGTGCTGTTGTTGTCTGGCGCACTGACCTCTACCACGCGGAGGCTGAGCGTCAACTCGCAGACACTTCCTCCTACCTCTCCCTGGACCATGACCCCACCACTGAACATCAAGCCATTGTTTCCAGGACTGTCACTGACCTCATCTCCTCTGGGGATCTCCCTCCCACAGCTTCCAACCTGATAGTTGCCCAACCTCGGACGGCCCGCTTCTATCTCCTACCCAAAATCCACAAACAGAACTGCCCCGGTAGACCGATCGTCTCAGCTTGCTCCTGCCCCACAGAACTCATTTCTCGTTATCTTGACTCCCTTCTCTCTCCCCTTGTCCAGTCCCTTCCCACCTACATCCGTGATTCCTCTGACACCTTACGTCACATCAACAATTTCCAGTTCCCTGGCCCCTACCGCTTCCTCTTCACCATGGACGTCCAATCCCTCTACACCTCCATCCCCCACCAGGATGGTCTGAGGGCCCTTAGCTTCTTCCTCGAACAGAGGCCCGAACAATCCCCATCCACCACTACTCTCCTCCGTCTGGCTGAACTTGTTCTCACGCTGAACAATTTCTCCTTCAACTCCTCTCACTTCCTCCAAATAAAAGGTGTGGCTATGGGTACCCGCATGGGCCCCAGCTATGCCTGTCTCTTTATGGGGTATGTGGAACATTCCTTGTTGCAGTCCTACTCCGGCCCCCTTCCACAACTCTTTCTCCGGTACATCGATGATTATTTCGGTGCTGCTTCATGCTCTCGTCAGGACTTGGAAAAATTTATTAATTTTGCTTCCAATCTCCACCCCTCCATCATTTTCACGTGGTCCATCTCTGACACTTCCCTTCCCTTCCTTGACCTCTCTGTCTCAATCTCTGGTGATAGACTGTCCACCAATATCCATTACAAACCCACCGACACCCACAGCTATCTCGACTACAGCTCCTCACACCCCACTTCCTGTAAGGACTCCATCCCATTCTCTCAGTTCCTTCGCCTCCGTCGCATCTGTTCCGATGATGCTACATTCAAAAACAGTTCCTCTGACATGTCCTCCTTCTTCCTTAACCGAGGTTTTCCACCCACGGTCGTTGACAGGGCCCTCAACCGTGTCCGGCCCATCTCCCGCGCATCCGCCCTCACTCCTTCTCCTCCCTCCCAGAAACATGATAGGGTCCCCCTTGTCCTCACTTATCACCCCACCAGCCTCCGCATTCAAAGGATCATCCTCCGCCATTTCCGCCAACTCCAGCATGATGCCACTACCAAACACATCTTCCCTTCACCCCCCTTATCGGCATTCCGTAGGGATCGCTCCCTCCGGGACACCCTGGTCCACTCCTCCATCACCCCCTACTCCTCAACCCCCTCCTATGGCACAACCCCTTGCCCACGCAAAAGATGCAACACCTGCCCCTTCACTTCCTCTCTCCTCACCGTCCAAGGACCCAAACACTCCTTTCAAGTGAAGCAGCATTTCACTTGCATTTCCCCCAACTTAGTCTACTGCATTCGTTGCTCCCAATGTGGTCTCCTCTACATTGGAGAGACCAAACGTAAACTGGGCGACCGCTTTGCAGAACACCTGCGGTCTGTCCGCAAGAATGACCCAAACCTCCCTGTCGCTTGCCATTTTAACACTCCACCCTGCTCTCTTGCCCACATGTCTGTCCTTGGCTTGCTGCATTGTTCCAGTGAAGCCCAACGCAAACTGGAGGAACAACACCTCATCTTCCGACTAGGGACTTTACAGCCTTCCGGACTGAATATTGAATTCAACAACTTTAGGTCGTGAGTCCCCTCCCCCATCCCCACCCCCTTTCTGTTTCCCCCTTCTTTTTTTTTTTCCCAATAAATTATAAAGATTTTCCTTTTCCCACCTATTTCCATTATATAAAAAAAAAACCCACTAGAGCTATACCTTGAGTGCCCTACCATCCATTCTTAATTAGCACATTCGTTTAGATAATATCACCAACTTTAACTTTAACACCTATGTGTTCTATTGTACTATTGTTGTTGACATCTTTTGATGATCTGCTTCTATCACTGCTTGTTTGTCGCTACAACCACACCAACCCCCTCCACCTCTCTGTCTCTCTATCTCTCCGCCCCCCACACACACACCTTAAACCAGCTTATATTTCAGCTCTTTCCTGGACTCGAACTCAAGTTCTGTCGAAGGGTCATGAGGACTCGAAACGTCAACTCTTTTCTTCTCCGCCGATGCTGCCAGACCTGCTGAGTTTTTCCAGGTAATTCTGTTTTTGTACAGGGTCCATGGAGTTGGATTTGCCATCAAGAATGAACTTGCAAAACAGCTTCATGAGTTCCTTCTTGGAAGAAATGAGCACCTCATGACCCTTTGTGACTCACACTGGCAAGGAACCAAGTCACCACCATGGTCAGTGCATATAACCCAACACTGGATGCTGATGACAAAACCAAGGAAGGAAGCTTTATTTACATAAGTTACCGTTGTCAAAAATGTATTGTTATGTTAATTCCTCACTTGACCAAGCTCTGAAGAACAGTCATATGGGCTCGAAATGTTTATTCTGCTTCTCTCTCCACAGAGCTGAGTTTTTTCAGTATTTTTTGTTTTTATTTCAGATTTCCAGTATCTGCAGTAGTTTGCTTTTACTGACCAAGCTCATAGACTCATAGACATTTACAGTACAGAAGGAGGCCATTTGACAAAGATCTGACGACACCAATCCCATTTTCCAGTGCTTGGCCCATAGCCCTGGAGGCTATGGCAATGTAAGTGAATATCTAAATACTTGTTAAATGTGATGAGAGTTCCTGACTCAACCACCCTTTCAGGCAGTGAATTCCAGATTCCCACCACCCTCTGAGTGAAAATATTTCTCGTCAACTCCCCTCCTAGCCTTCTGCCTCTTACCTTATTCTGACGGAGGACAGGTTCATTCTTCTCCAAGACTTCAAATCAATGCCAGAGTTGGAAGAGACTCCAAGCTCTGGAATGGAGCTATTGGCAGGAAAGGAATTGGAAAAGTCAACTCCAACGGCATTCTTCTCCTTACCAAATGCAAAGAACATGGGCTTATCATCAACAATGTACTGTTCCGTCAGAAGAATAAGTACAAAATACCATGGCAACACCCACAGTCCAAACACTGGCACCACCTCATCATCCATGCCCAGAATCACCAAGATATCTACACCACCAGTGCAATGACAGGAGCTGATGAGTGCTGAACCAATCGTCGACTTATTTATTTATTCATGTTTTTATTCATTTATGAGGTGTGGGTGTTGCTGGCTAGGCCAGCATTTATTATCCATCTCTATTTTCCCTTGAGGAGGTGGTGGTGAGCTGCCTTCTTGAACTGCTGTAGTCAATGTGGTGTAGGTAAACCCACCGTGCTGTTAGGGACGAAGTTCCAGGATTTTTGACCCAACAACAGTGAAGGAATGGCGATATATTTTCAAGTCAGGATGGTGAGTGGCTTGGAGGGGAACTTTCAGGCAGTGGTGTTCCCATGCGCCTGCTGCCTTTGTCCTTCTAGATGGTAGCAGTCGTAGGTTTGGAAGGTGCTGTCTAAGGAGCCTTGGTATGTTTCTGCAGTGCATCATATAGATGGTACACCCTGCTGCCACTGTTTGTCAGTGGTGGAGGGACTGAATGTTAGTGGAAGGGGTGCCAATCAAGTGGACTGTGTTGTCCTGGATGGTGTCAAGCTTTTTGTGTTGTTGGAGTTGCACTCATCCAGGTAAGTGAAGAGTATTCTATCACACCCCTGACTTGTGCCTTGTAGATGGTGGACAGGCTCTGGGTAGTCAGAAGGTGAGTTATCTGCTGTAGGATTCCTAGACTCTGATCTGCTCTTGTAGCCACAGTTTTTATATGGCTGGTCCAGTTCAGTTTCTGGTCAATGGTAACCCCTAGAAAGTTGATAGGCGATACTTCTTTCCGTCTGTTGACAGAAGCCTCAGGGTTTACATAACAGGATTTTTGCTGCAGTGACTGTTGTACAACCTAACATTATCACAGTGGGGTGCCTGTTAAGTGAGCAGTTTGATTGACAGCTCCAAATGGTTATCAAATAGAAATGTTTGTTTTCATAAGAGATTAATTGAATGGAATTCAATGTATTGATTGTTTTTTAATCAATGAAGATTTTTTTAAAAATTGATGTCATCAATTGACATATAACTTTGTTTTATGTTAGCTAGGGTCCTGAAGTCTGCCTTTGGTGGATACTAGGTGAGTTGGCATGGAGGGAGTAAGGGCAATGGTTGGTGAGTGGGGGCATCAGTTGACATTGTTAGCATAAAGGCTATAAAGGGCCATGGGAATGAATGGGGGCATCAGTTGGCATGGGGATATGGGAGCTCATGGAGTCTGGTAGAGGGGCATAGGGGGTATGAGGAGCTATTAGGGGTGGGGGCATGGAGGTATGGGGGGCCATGGGGATAGCTAGAGGGGCATAAGGTGTATGAGGGCACATGGGGATGGTGGGAGGCTTAGGATGGCATGGATAGGGCATGGAAAGTGTGTTGGAGGGTGAGGGGGTGCTGGAAGGATTTTTTAAAATCCTTAAAAATGTAGTTGCAACAAAGTGGCAAAGTCCCTGAGGCAGACCTTCTGCTCGGCCTGCCACCACACCAGGCAGCCTCCTCACTCCTTCCCGTGTCGCTCACCCTGACTGCTATTCTAGCCCTCCCCACCCCTGGGCTGAAAGTCTGATGTCTGGGCAGTCATTTTTAAAAGTCAGGTTTGCAGCGTTGGGAATGCCCCCTTCTCTGCACACCCAGCCTGGGAGTGAAAATCTGGACTTTAATGTGCTCGCCTGAAATTTCTTCGTGGCCTATTTTAGTGGGGATATTAAGCTGCATATTTCAAAAGGACTAATGTCCCTTCCACAGTAAAGGAGATTCAGACAAACACATTTGGGATCTATAGATTATCTCGCTGTGTAATTTCAAGGCCCAAGAAATACTTGGGTCCAAGAATAATTTTTTTTCCTAGAACGATGCTAAATACTTTTTAATGTCATACATACAATCACAGTTTTGATCAAAGGTTTTTACAGTAGCAGTCAATATTTGTGTTTTTTCTGATGCTTCTACTGCAGTTATTCGTCAGTCTCAAGGTTTTTCTTTTGTTCTTTCATGATGCCATTTGACTTCCTTTTCATGTCTGTTCCCTCTCTATCTTGCTCGGTAACAATTTTTATTTGCTTCTCTTCTGTTCCGGCTTCAGTTCTCTCCCTAGCTAGCCACCACCTCTGAAGAAGGTTTATATGGACTCGAAACGTTAACTCTATTTCTCCCTCCACAGATGCTGCTGGACCTGCTGAGTTTTTCCAGCATTTTCTGTTTTTGTTTCAGATTTCCAGCATCTGCAGTATTTTGCTTTTACCCACCACTTCCTGTCACACAAATGGCCACCAGGTTTGACTGGGATTACACATTGTTGTATTTCTATGTTTGCTTAATATATACTTAACAATCTCACACAGGACTGGTAAACCAAACGTAAGTTTATTTGAAGATGTGGTGCGAGGTCGCTCAGCAGTCAGATGTACTGTAAAGATTCAACAGTTATTTTTAACAGGAAAGTACAGCAGCAATTCCTTCACATCACATGCTACTAGCTAAACTGAAAACTCCTTTGAACAATGTCTGCTGGTCATATGACTTACATCCTGGCTACTTACTCATTAGCATATTCTCGCTTAAAGCAATATCACAACATCCCATTTTTTCCAAGATAACATTACATACATTAAGAGTGAAAGTATGTATACGTTAGAGTGGTTGCAAAAACCATTTACACAAAAAAAGTCTCTGTTCAGGAGTTTAAGGATTTAGAAATCTAAGAGGTTAAGAGTCTGAATAATGTGTAGGTGGCTTTACAATCTTCCCGGGTCTCTGAATGGCATGACTTTCCTGAGATCTAGACTTGTCACTTGGGTGTTCTTGACTTGTAGATGTTTCGGTAACTTATGTTTTGTCAGAGTGCTGATTGTTTTCGTGGTGGCACACGGGCTACAATGGCTTCATATTTTCTGCCATCTTTTAGCAGTGTGTCAATATTTTGACTTTTTTTTCTCCTAAACATCTTTTTGGAAAGCTTCAATTGGCATTGAAGCTATAACCAGCTCCATTAATCATTCGGACAGCTCAGCTTCCACAAAATCATTGTCCTTGCCCTTATCACAGCACCTGTTGATGACCTGACAGATTAAGTCTTGTGGCTGTTGTCTGAAGCCATCAGCTATAAGTGTATATTAATGTCCACCTTTACATGAAGCTGATCCACCAGCAGGTTCCACAGCTTGTCAGGATCCTTCTGATCCTCCTCAGACAGGCCCGACGTGTTGACTCTGTGCAGCCCCTTATTTTCAATGGCTATCTTTTTTTTCACCACTTGTTTATCAGGTTCTGTGGTGGAGCACACCAAAAAGTATAGCTCCATCCTTTGTTTTAAAAGTCAAAATTTGATTGGACACCTGTGGCCTTCCAATTCATGTTAGGGAATTTTGTAGTGATTTTCCTGATGTTTTCTGTCTTTTACGAATACTGTTGATGTGTAGGGGATTTGTTGCTTCTCTACTTCATGGGGAGATTCAGCAATGTAGCTGCTGTTTGTTTTTCTTTATCTCGCTCCCTCTTTTATTGCGGCTAGAGCTCAGGTTTCTTTTCTGTTCCTCACATTGTCTTATCTGCGGGAATGGCACCCGAGGAAGCTGCGATGGCCCTGCATCTCATACTGTCTGACTCAAAATGGACTGCTCGGTTCATCTGGAACCCCACAAATCAGGTGTGTACTGCTTTGTGAAACACTGTCTGTAAAGGGACTCTGCCTCCCTGAATCTTCAATGCACATATAGCCTTTATGCAGCACAAAATCTTGTCTGTAGCTTTTCCTGTGATCGTCAAATCTTCAAAATTATGTTTAAGAGGAACCACTGCTGCCCACCATGTTGTGTTTCTATCTTTGCTTAGTTCATACTTATCAATCTCACACAGGATTAGTAAACTAAACGCAGGTCCAGTTTATTCAATTGGGTTGCTCAGCAGACAGATTACACCAACGATTCAACAGCTATTGTTAACAGGAAAGTACAGCTGCAATTTCTTCACACCACATGCTGCTAGCTAAACCGAAAACTCCTCTGAACAATGGTCTGCTGGTCACATGATTTACATCCTGATACTTACTCGTCATCGTATTGTCTCTTAAAGTGATATCACCTCACACATTTTCTCAGAGAATCTTTTCAGTCACTAATGCACATTGTGGAAACTTTTGGGAAGAATAATCTGACTGGACTTCTTTTAAGATAGGCAAATCCTTATAGATTTGTAGGTTGCCCTTGGAGGCTATTTTAAAACTAAGTTGTCTTTTAACCAGTGCTTAATTTTAGTAATGACCCTTTTTTAGCTTGGTGCATTACTGAATAATGAACCTCATTGTTGTCTCATGCAATGGACTTTGGTCTTCGGAGTGCTCAGCAGCACTGACATGGTGGGGAATATTTTATCTTTCCATTGCTGCCATCAGTATGGCTGAACTGATCTTCTCCAGGGCCTAGCACTGAGTGGCAAGAGTGCCTGCCTGAGTCAGGCATTAGGCCCTCTTTAATGCAAAATGCCCTATATAGGTCAGTGCCGGACACTGTGCATGCTCCACATAGTATCAGCTGGCAGAAAAGCCAATGAGACAGGCTAGTAAGTTTTAATTTATTGTTGTGGGGCTGAATGGGAGAAGTAGGAGTGTCTCCAGGCTTCACAAACACAACTTAAGTCATTGCCACACCAGGTTTATGCAACCACTCTATTCTGGGATGAATGCTTCCCCCTCACACCTACCCGTTTTAGGTCCAGAGGTCAGTCAGGCTAGATGTTTCAGCTGTGGCCTTAAGCTGGCCAGGCAGTTCCAGTGTGCCTGCTTTCCACGCATGCAGCCTGTCAGTTAACGAGGTCCAGCCCTCAAAATGGACCAGTTCTCCCACTGGGATATTGGGTTACCAGCTGCCTTAAAACCCATCCACAGTCAAAAGCTACAGTCATATATGTAGATTCCATCTCTATAATACTTTTGATTTATTGTTCTGTTTTGTTCCTTCTCTCAACTTGGAATAGTTTTGGCTCATGGGAGACACATTTAATTAGCCAGAAATCCTATTTTACCTTTAGAAATTAATCCTTTTTCATCCAAAGTTTTCTTTTCATTTTACTAGATTCCAATTGGCTAGGTTTCTGGTTCAATTCCTCTCTGTTTGCATTGGAAAAATGACATTCTTACAACATCAGACTAGCACCACATTCAGTCACGGACCAGAATCATTAACTTTGTTTCTCTCTTCACAGATGCTGCCAGACTTGCTGAATATTTCCAGCGTTTTCTGTTTTTATTTTAGATTTCCATCCATCCGCAGTATTTCGCTTTTGCCTTATTGTGATTCTTCCATCGCGAGGCCGTTCACTAGATATAAAAAAAACTTCATCTTTGTATAGCGCCTTTCACAATCTTGGGACATCCCAGAGTGCTTCACAGCCAATGATGTACTTTTAAAGTATAGTCACTGCGGTAATGTGGGAAACACAGTGACCAGTCTGCACACAGCAAAATCCCACAAACAGCAATAGGGTAAGTAAGTTCTTCAGTGACTTTAAGACTGGTTACATGCACTATTTTTCCATCTTTCTCTTCAAGCCTCACAGGTGAGGTGGTTATCCTCTTACTCCAGATAGAAACCTCTTCTGCTTTTTTTAAGAATAAACTGGCTCTTCCAATTCAAATTCAGCAAAACATGAATGGCTGAATATGTCTCATTAACACTAATCCGATTTCACTCTCCTTCAGTCCTCAAGCTCCTGGTTTTCCTTGGTCTCCATCTCATTCCAAGCCCACAGGCAGTTTCATTTGTTTCATTTGTTTACAATAAGTGAGCACTCCCCGTTAAAATCACAGACAGAGAAATATAATGCTGATGTGATAAGTGTTCATGCATAACATCAGCTGGTTTGTTTTGGCTGTTGTTAAAGAAATGTTTCATTAGAAAGCACTAAATTATTACGAGCTGGTTGCTGCCAGACAGTGGTCAAAGGTAACTTTGGATTACAGCTAGATGCCTTCCTGCTGGTTTGCCACCCTGTGACAATGCAGTAGCTACATGCCAGGTTGCCTGTGGAGTCTACAGTTGGATTCCAGGCTGGAGCCTGGGATCAGTGATAATTACATGACTGGAAACAAGGGACTAACTACATTTAGATGTCAGACTGCCAGGTATGAATTAAGGCTAGATGCCAGCTTGGCAGCCACACGCCAGTACTGGTTATTAGCTGGGGACCAGAGTTAGTTGCTAGACTGTGCAGCAGGAGCCATAGCCAGGTACACTAGCTTACTCTCCAGCCAACCAGTTAGCAATGTTCCACATCCAAGTACTAATGGCTTAGTTGATCTCTTGAGGTTGACTGCGCTTAGAAAAATGACAAATTGCAAGAGCATATTCAGTGGCTGTAGTCCTGTAGGAACAGTTTCTATGCTCAATTTAACCTTGTAGCAAAGAATCTTCCAGTGAGCAGAAATAGCTGGGGATTGCCTGTTGTCCTGTTCATTATTTCCTCATGATACGGATGACTGAAGCACAATTTGTACAAAAGGGGAATATGACAGAAATACTGTCATCTGAGCTCCTCACTAAAGTAAAAGCAAAACTGAGAGCAGGGGTTATCCTCCATCAAAGCAGCACCAAACATGTCTAATTTGCAAATTACTTCCACAACTGACCTTAAACAGCATGGAAGCACAGTATTGCTAAACAGATTGAATCATGTCCATCCTTTGGAGGCCACAAAGATGGACTTGCTTCACAGAAACATTAATTTTAACATGAAGGTTGCTTCATAAAAACATTATTTTTTTCATGGAGGTTGCTTCCAAAGCTTCAATTTAAACTGGGTCACACTTCAGTCTGATTTGTACTTAAGACATGCTCTGCCCCTTGAAAGCCGGTACAGATACAATGAGCTGAATGGCCTCTTTCTGCTCCATAACTTTCCTCTAGCTCTATGGTTTAGATTTAGCATCCTTGCAGTACAGTAAAGATGCCTTCCATGCGAGCAGACACCATTTTCTTTATTGCTTATCGTTTTCCTTTTCATTGTAGGAGATATTGCTGGTTCAGAGTGTGATATCTAGTCTAATCATAGAACCACATAACACAGCAGGAGGCCATTCAGCCCATTGCGATGGTGTTGATTCTATTAAAGAGGCATCCATTTAGTCTCGGTCCCCTTTAAACATTCTTCTTATGGCACAAGTAAAATTAAGTTATCCTGCTATCACTTCTTGCAATCAATAGTTTATCTTTCTATTTACTCCTATCCATTCTATTAATCATTTTTGTTAGTCTCAGGCTGTGACATGACTTCTAATTCTCTTTACAGTTTATCAACAATGATGGACAGACACTCTGATCCATCTTTGTGTTCCATGATTTTGCTACTCCCTGCCTCTTTTATTTCCTCCAGCCCCATGGCCTGGTTTATAACTCCATGCTCCTCCAATTCTGGTCTCTACTGCGTCACCCATATTTTTTTACACCTTTGGCAGCCTTCAACCTTTTAGGTTTTATACTCTAGAATTTCCTTCTGCCACCTTGCTCTCCTCCTTTAAAATTCTCCTTAAAACCTAGTTCTTTGACCAAACTTTGTCTTTCTTTCAGTCATTGTTGATTTCTATTGGATTGCACTCCTGTGAAGGACTTCAGTACACTTTGTGACTTTACATAAAGGCAAGCTGTTTGTTATTTTCTGGAAACGAGACATCAAATAAGGAGAGAGATGCTGCTGTAATGTTTCCTGAGGTGATCAAACATTCGATGACACTTAAGCCCAGACTTTTGCCAAAAAGGAAAGGTTCTCCATCATGTCAAAAATTTTAAGCACAAACTCATTAGAACTGTCAAGCTGTCAAATAACTGTCAAGGAACTATACAGATGGTGTGGAACTGTCATCAAGGAACTGTTCTGCCCAGCTGTCAAGGAACTGTCAAAGAACTATCCAGCTATCAAGGAACGGGCCAGTTGTTAAGTAACTGTGCAGCTGTAGAGGAACAGTCAAGGAAGGGTCAAAGCTGTTAAGGAAGTGTCCGAGGATACTAAGTGAGTTGGCATGGAGAGGGTAAGTGCAAAGGGTGGTGGATGGGGCATGGTTTGACATAGGGGGTATGAGGGCTGATGAGTTGGCAGAGGTTGGCATCAATGAGGTATTGGGGGCTGAGGAGGAGTGAAGAATAAGGGACGTTTTTTGTGTTATATTTATTTAAACACAGTGCCAGTGCACAGAGGCGGACCTTCTACCCAACCTGCCTCTGCAGCCGACAGCTTCCACACTTGTTATGGAAATCACCTGCCCTGACTCCTATTTCAGCCCGTGCCCCACTCACCCGACCCCCAACCAAAAATCTAACCTGCAGGCAGATATTTTTAAAGGTTGAATGAGTAGAGCCAGGAACTCTCATAACTCTGCACAGCTGACCCAGGGACAAAATCTAGGCCTCACTGTCCTAGCTCACAATAAAGATGGCTGCTTCGGCGAGGTATAAAGAAAATGTACAGGTACAGAAAATACTCAAAAGGATTAGTGGAATGCTGTCCTTTATATTTAGAGAACTCGAATACAGAGGGTAGAAGCCATGCTTCATCTGTACAAAGCTCTGGTTAGACCACACATGACAGATTGTGAGCTGTTCTGCCTTAAGTGCAACAATCCCAGGACGCCAAGGGTTAAGTTATGAGGAGAGACTGCACAGATATATTCCCTGGAATTTAGAAGGTTAATGGTGATTTGATTGTTGTTTTCAAGGTATTTCAATATACCCAAGGTAGGGTAGTTAGAAAGAAACTATTTCTGCTAGTTGGCAGGGAGAGAGTCTAAGATAAAGTGGTACACTATAAAAATTAGAGCTAGACCCTTCAGGGGTGAAATTCAGAAACACCTCTTCATGCAAAGCTAGAAGTTTAATCCACAAATGGCAATTGATGCTAGATTAACTCTTAATTTTAAAATTGAGATTGATAGATTTTTGTTAAACAAAGATATTAAGGAATATAGAAAAGGTGAGTATATAGAATTAGGTTGCAGATCGACCATGATCTCATTGAATGGCAGAACAGACTCAAGGGGCTGAATGGCATAGTCCTGCACCTATGTTCTTGGACAACTGATGTGTGGAAGCTTGCCGAAGCAAAGTATTAATGCTTTCAGGGAAGAAACCATAGTATGGAGGAAATTATGTGGAAAATGAACAAAGAGAAAATACTTCTTAAAAAACTAACAAGAATATTTTAATTAACCCTGAGGTGATTCTTGAACTCCTTTAAAATGTAGCTCTTACCTTGTCTCTTGTTTGCTTTCTTATACTATGGCCTACATTTGCTGAAGTGGATGGGCTACAGAACTGGGCAGACGATGCAATAGTTTTATGTTTTTTGGTCGCTGATCCAAATCCTGTAGCACGTCCAATATTCTCAAGGATTTTGAAGTCAGCAGGATAGTGGTACTTGATCACTTTGGGGACTCTCAAAACATCCTAAGTGAGATGGTATATATCCTGGAATGCTGAAGGAGATCATGGAAGAAAATTTGGCTTGGCACTGTGTTGCCTTAAGGTAGCGATGGCCATTCACAACATTCCACAATACTAGAAGCAAGCAAACATGGCACTTACACTTAAAAAGAGTGACAGATACAGCCCAGGTAACTAAAGGCTCCTCAGAATAACTTTGGCAAGAGATAAATTAACAGAGTGTATACTAAGGAGTAGGTTGGAAGAGTGCCTGTGTAATAACAGTACAACAAGAGATAGCCAACATGGATCAAGAAGGGGAAGAACCTGCTTGACAGATCTTCTCTTCAAAAGCATTGCAGGCTAGGTAGAAGGCATCTGTTAAAACTTAAGACTTTAAGAAAACCTTTGGCAAAGTTTCACATGACCGAGTGATTCAAAACCCCAGGAATTCAGGATAAACAAATCTTCATAAAAACAAAGAAACAAAGAGCACTTATGAGTTGCACAATGTCAAGATAGGGCAAGTGAATGAATTGAGCCCCACAGGGGTCAGTCAGCGATAGCACCTTAATTGTTTCTAATTCATAGAAATAACCTGGATGCTAAAGCTGACTAAGTTTAAAATGGAAGGAGAGCAGAGACAAAAGATGCAGCTGAAGGTCTGTAAAATGATTTATATCAGTTGTATATTTGGACGGATAAATAGGAAATTACACTTATACTAATTAGGGTAAAGTATGATAATCTATCTCCGTCCCACATTCTTGTCTAGTGAGGTTATGTGCTGTTTGTTTGGTCTCTTAAAGGGGAAATAAAGATTATTCCTATCTTCTGGGATGATCCTAGATTTATTTGGCTATAGGGGGGGAAGAATATCAATCAGTGATTATTTTTAGTTTCTTAATGGGATGTGCAGTTGCTGGCAAGGCCAGCGTTTGTTGCCCATCCCTAAGTGATCTTGAACTGAGTGGCTTGCCAGCTCATTTCAGAGGGCAGTTAAGAAGCAACCACATTGCAGTGGGTCTGAGATTACTTGTAGGCCAGACAGGCAAAGATGGCAGATTTCCTTCCTTAAAAGATATTAGTGAACCAGATGGGTTTTTACAGCAATCGACAATGGTTCCATGGTCACCATTACTGAGAGTAGTTTTCAATTCCCGGCTTTATTAAATAAATTTAAATTCCACCAGCTGCCATGGTGGGATTTGAACCCATGCCCCCAGAGCATTAACCTGGGCCTCTGGATTGTGAGTCCAGTGACATTACCACTATGTCACCTTTCTCCCCAGTGGTAGCAAAATGCATCAAGCATCAGCTTTGTTTAATATTTGTTCATTGGAAGTGGACATTGCTGGCTAGGCCAGCATTTATTGCTCATCTCTAATTGCTTTTGAGAAGCTGGTGGTGAGCTGCTTCCTTGAACCTCTGCAGTCTATGTGGTGTAGATGCACCCACAGTGCTGTTAGGAAGGGAGTTCCAGTGACAGTGAAGGAATGGCGATATTGTTCCAAGTCAGGATGGTGAGTGACTTTGAGGGGAACTGCCAGGTGGTGGTGTTCCCATGCATCTGCAGCCCTTGTCCTTCCAGCTGGTAGTGATCCTGGGTTTGGAAGGTGCTGTCAACGGAGCATTGGTGAATTTCTGCACTGCATCTTGTAGATGGTACACACTACTATTACTGTGCATCGGGGGTGGAGGGAGTGAATGTTTATGGATGTGGTGCCAATCAAGCAGGCTGCTCTGTCCTGGATGCTGTTAAGCTTGTTTAGTGTTGGAGCTGCACTCATTCAGGCAAGTGAAGACCATTCCATCACGCTCCTGACTTGTGCCTTGTAGATGGCAGATAGGCTTCGGGGAGTCAGGAGGTGAGTTACTCGCTACAGGATTCATAGCCTCTGACCTGCTCTTGATAGTGGGGGATTTAGCACCAAATTGATGGATATTTAGAAATGCATGGGCCAAATGACAAGTCACACAGGGCTTCTGCCGTTCCTCTGATATAATTCTAACTTTTTCATTTTAACGTTCAAGGGCTTTAGTCCACGTGCATGTACAGCAAGGCCTGGACAATATCCAGGCTTGGGTTGATAAGTGGCAAGTAACATTCATGCCACACAAGTGCCAGGCAATGACCATCTCCAACAAGAGAGAACCTAACCATCACCCCTTGACGTTCAATGGCATTACCAGTGCTAAATCCCCCACTATCAACATCTTGGGGTGGGGGGGGGGATCTGGAAACTGAACTGGACTAGCCATATCATGACTGTGGCTACAAGAGCAACATTCCACATGTACCAGGAAACCACCTGAAAGGCTGAATTTGTAAATTCCTCACCCAGTATAAATATTATGTTGCTTTGAAAAATACGTACTTGTAAATATATGTATAGCCGAATTAAAGGAGGAGGAATATAGTAATTATGATTTTATTTAGTGTGTAATGTAACTTTAAGAATAATATATGTTAAGGAAGATCATATGATCTATAGTAACCAATAGGAGAGTAGAGCAGTTCTTGCAGTCAGTGTAGAGACAGAGCTGGAGCTGAAAGCACATGTGTAGTTGCTGCCGAGTATATCGCAAATAAACTTAATATTTCCACCCAAGAACAGTCTGCAGATCAACTCTAACATTAACAATACAACAGTAAGAATGAAATTGTGAGTGACGAGAAACTGAGAGAGACAATGCATTGTAAAGCAGGTGAATGTATGAGTGACAGAGAGCAAGAAACACTGAGCAAGAGACCCAGAACAGACAGATCAATAAAAGCACTTGAGGATAATGGTGCTTCCTGTGTCAATACAAAAAATGGTTTCCAGTTTACTTCAGTCAGTGCTGGGAAGTGTTCCATTTCTAGCATGAAGTGCTTAATATGACATGTCAGGAGGGCCATGCTAAACGATCTGTGTACAGCACAGGCTCTGTGTACCGATTTCATTTTCCCACTCCGTAACTTTTGCTCTGTGATGAAATATCTCAGTAATCCTACATGCCATTTCCTATATCCTACCTTCAACTGCCCACTGTAAATACTTCCGACTGCCAGAGTGTCAAGATCCCTCAATTGTCACAGTTTGCAGTTCAGTTTATGAATGTGAATGGGTTTAACCTTTTCTTTATATGCACAATGCTCTTCTTGTACTTTACTGCCTCTGAATTCTTCCAGCTGCAATTAAAATACTCTCTAAAATTAAAAGTTTCAGTAAAAAGATTAATATATACAAGGCTATTTCCAATGTTGCCACATCATTAAATAAATGTATATATTGCAGCAGTGTGAGGTAATGCATTGGAATTTCATTGGAATTTCAGTTGGTTGGCAGTCATATTGTCAATTGGTCATTTTTAAAAATTTGTTCATGGGATGTGAGTGTTGCTGGCTGGGCCAGCATTTATTGCCTATCCCTAATTGCCCTTGAGAACTGAGTGGCTTGCTAGGCATTTCAGAGGGCTTTAAGAGTCAACCACATTGCTGTGGATTTGAAGTCACATGTAGGCCAGACCAGGTAAGGATGGCAGATGCCCTTCCCTAAAAGATATTAGTGAACTGGATGGGTTTGTATGACAATCGACAATGGTTTCATGGTCATTATTAGACTTTTAATTCCAGATTTTTATTGAATTCAGATTTCACCCATGCTGTGGTGGGATTCAAACTCAGGTCCCTAGAGCATTAGCCTGGGTAACTGGAGTACTAGTCCAATGACAATTTGTCATATGTGTATCTTACGTCAGGGTGAGTCACATTTTCCAGTGTCACTACACTATTACTCACATAATCCAGAGCACCTGTGTCCTGCAGTCCAGTATTACTGTGAATTATATAATCTAGTAGCAATACAATGCATGTCACATGATCCAGTGGCACTCACTGCAGTGTGAACCACATCATTGAACATCCCTAAAGTGTGGTGCAAACCCCATCTGGTACACCATCACTGCATTGTGAGCAGTTATGGGAATTTCCAGCATTATTGCCCATCCCTAGTTGCCCTTGAGGAGGTGGTGGTGGTGAACTTTCTGCTTGAAATGCTGCACTCTGTGCAGTGAAGGTGCTCCTACAATGCTTTTAAGTAGGGAGTTCCATTACCCAGCAATGATGAAGGAATGCTGATATGTGTCCAAGCCAGCATGTTGTGTGATTTGGAGGTGAATTTGGATGTGTTCCCATGCATCTGCTGCCTTTGACTTTCTCAAGGGCAAAGGTTACTAGTTTGGCAGGTGCTGTGAACAAAGCCTTGGCAATTTGCTGCAGTGCAACCTGTAGATAATAGACACTGCAGTCACAATACTCAGTGATGGGGGGACTGGCTGTTTAGACTAGTGGATGTAGTGTCAGTCAAGGGAGTGCTTTGTCATAGATGGTGTTGAGCCTCCTGAATGTTGTTGCAGCTGCACCCTGCCAGATAAGTGTTGAGTATTCCATCAGACTCCTGACTATATGGTGCCTTGCAGATGGTGGAAAGCTTTAATGGACAGGAGGTGCAGTCACTTGCTGCAGAATACCCAGCCTCTGACTAGCTCTCACCGGAATAAGCATCAAGGCACCCAGGAAGCAAATGTTAGGGCAGAGCTGCAGCCCTCAAGTGACAATATAGCATAGTTACACTTTCTTTATTGTGTTGATTTATTAGCCTAAGAGACTTCTTAATGCTGTAGACGGTGGTAACCCGCTGAATGATAATTTCGGCACTGGTGATTAGGCAGTGTATATTGTTAATTAGGCCATTATATTATGGAGAAGATCAGTGAAAGAAAGAAACAATTGAATTTAAAAAGCATCTTTCATGACCTCAGGATGTCCCAAAGCACTTTCCAACCAATGAGGTGTAGCCATTGTTGGAATGTAGGAAAATAGAGAGCCACTGATATGGAAAGTCCTGCCAGTCAAATATTGAGACACCAGGTTCTGAGCTCCATATTTGTTCATTTTGCATTCCTCCTCCTTCTTTCTACATTTTTGAATGCTCCAAGGTTGCAGACAAACATTCCCCATCTCCAACTGGAGGATATGAAAAATACAGAAGTTCATTTTCCACACTTTGCTCAGAAATCAGTGCAGCATCCCACCTCAGTGGAATTCCTGTTTTAAAACAGGCTAATTGCACATTTCACCAGGTAGAGGGTAGAGCATCATTGTATTTTCTTTTGGCCTCTGTTTGAGGGTTCTTCACTGCTTTTAATAGCCTTGGCTCCACAGGTAGCTCTGGTTCCCTAGCCAGACTGTCTGCTTCTTGAATTTGAGCTGGCACGGTGGACTGTCGTAAAATTAAGACATTGTGGCTGTTGCCAGGGTTTCATGCAATACTGTATTCCTTTGACTTTCCTTCATCATTCCTTCAACCTTCAGTAATAAGCCTAATGAGTGGCCGGGTTTCCCCATTGGGCCTATTCCCTCCTCCAACTTAATCGCATGAAGCTTTTCCCACCACCAGGCAACTGATGTGCGGCCTCTCCCATGATTAAATGGGCCTGGCCACCATGCTTTTCACCTTGATGGGCAGCATGCAGCACTAAGAATCAGAGAAAGATTACAGCACAAAAGGAGGCCATCTGGTCCAGCGAGTCCATTCTTGCTTCCTGCAACAGCAATTTAGCTAGTCCAACTCCTCCTCTCTGTAGCCCTGCAATTTTTTTCCCCTTCAGGTACTTATGTAATTCCCTTTTGAAAGACTGAATCTGCCTTCCTCACACTTTCAGGCAGCGCATTTCAAATTGGAATTGCTCACTTTGTAAAAAGGTTTCTCCTCATGCCATGTTTGATGTCTTTGCCATTCACTTTAAATAAGTATCCTCTGACCCTTTGGCCAATGAGAACAGTTTTCCGCTATCTGCTCTCTCTATCCACCTTCTATTCCCCTCATGATCTTGACCACTTCTGTCAAATCTCCTGTCATTTATCTTTTCTGAGAAGAACAGTGCCAGCTTCTCCAATCCATCCACTTAACTGAAGTCCTTCAGCCCTGGAACTATTCTTGTAAATCTTATCCGCACTCTCACTTAAGCCTTTAGATGCTTCCTAAAGAGTGGTGCAGAAATGGTCACAATATTCCAGATGAGGCTGAATCAATATTTTATAAAGTTTCATTATAACTTCCTCACCCGTGTGCCCTATGCTTCTATTTATAAAGTCCAGGATCATGTAAGCCTTTTTAACAACTTTCCCATCCTGTTCTGACATCGATTCCCGCCCCCCCTCCCCAGGTCTCTCTGTTCCTGCACCCCATTTAGCATCATACCCTTTATTTTGTACTGCCTCCCCTCATTCTTCCTGCCAAAAGCTACCACTTCACACTTGTTTGCTTAAGTCAATCAGGAAAGGTGCTTAACATATGGCGAAGCTGATATTGCATGTTTTACACTATTAGCCAAAGTCAAAATTGCCTCCATTGCTGTTCCTTGTCATTCACCTCTCTCTATCCTGTGTTCCAACAAAAGTTTGACTATGTCAAGGGGTGTAGCATTAGTTGCAACGTTATGTCTAGGTAGAGCCATGGCATGCCTGGGTTCACTACTGTTATTGAGGGGAAACTAGATCTTCACCCCGACATAGAGTGCTGCTCACTGGATTCTGTCAGTAGCAACTCTAATTATTAACAAGAATTCTTTTTCATGTAATGAAAGGTTACTTGCAATTATTTTTGAGTTGTCCTCCAGTCAAGAGGCTGACCTCAAAGTGAGTCATTTTATGTACAAAAACATTATACAAAGATTATCCATGTCTACCTGCATTCGGATCCAAAGCAAATCAGAGTTTGTCGATGCACCAGGGCAGACACGGTACGAGGTGGTATATGTGACAGAGTTAGAACAGGAATATGTGGAAACGCTGCAAATTGATATCCAGTATGATTGTAGGTCAGTCAGCCTGGGTGCCCTTGTAGACTGCAAATTTTCCATTAAGCAAGTACATCAAATCAACAGTGGGGCCTGATCCGACAGCACGTCTACCTGGGAGCTGGTGAAATTATTGTGAACAAGGAGTGCTGGTGCACAGCTTCTTTCTTCCCATCCCCAGCAACGTAATATTAATTATAGCCCATTAAATCACAATGTTAATAAATCATATTGTAGCTGCCGAGAAATCTCACTCGGTAACACAGGACAGTTTTTTTGGATGGCGTAGTTTGCCATCCCACCACCTGAAGAGTCAGTGGGGAACTCGGCCCGCTGTTCTCAGCAGCCCCGCTGGCCTTAGGCTCCTCACTTTGGCGGAAGTCCCACCTCAGAGAGCTGCCACCAATCTGATTGGTGACAGTTCTGTAGTCCCAGCAGTCCCACTGACAGCAGTGGACAGTGCTGGGACTACAGCAGGCCCCAGGTTCTAAGTCCCAGAGTCCAGGACCAGGTAAAATTGGTGGTCTCACAACAGGGGTGGGGTTGGCGGGGGGCGGGTGGGGGGTGGTTGGGGGACTGGGGTGGGAGGTGAGGCCCAAGGAAGGTGGCAAGACAAGGGGGTGGAGGTCTTAACGGAAAGGCCAGTCAGGAATGAGCACCTGCAGAGCGGCAGGCATTGGGGGTGCCCAATGTGGAAAGGGGGCCTCGAGGGAGGGGACCCCCTCCTTCCTGTCCGAAACCCAGGCGGAATGATCTGCCAGACCTCCCGCGCCCCTGAACTCCTCTAGTCAGCTTCAAAATTGATGCTAGGTGGGAAGCGGCCCTTAAGTGACCAATAATTAGCCACTTAAGGACCCCAACTGGAGCGTGGGTGGGTGGGCAGGAAGGGCCGATGCCACCCCAGTAGGAATTTTACGGGTCCCCACCGCTTTCAAACCTGCTGGTGAGGAACCATAAAATTGCCCATAATTAAAAACTGATCCAATCTGCCCCACAAGTATTGTATAGTGCAGTCAAATCACCACCGTATTTACCTATTCTTCATCGTCATATAGTTTGAACACAATTCTTTACAATAGGGTGCACATTTCGGTCTTTTGAATGCCTCCTCTTTCCAGTACGTGAAACTGTTCTTCTTTCCCTGTACGTGTATGCGATTAAATTTAATGACACCTGCCCTTCATTTAATATGAGAGCTGTACATGGCGTTGCCAGGATACATAGATTCTTTTAGCGTATCATATACGGCAAAGGCTTCTCATTGCTCCATTCCGCTTCCGATAGAAATCCTCTTTTCACAAGGCACTGAGAGTTGCTGAAGTTAACACTGCAGTCAGCATTGATGCAGGGGAAGGTGGAGGAGAAAGACAGACGATGATGAATAGTTTGGAACTTTTCTGATGCTTGGCAGCTCACCATTTTTGACAGCCAACACAAATGAACAAGGAGGATCTCAACTGCATTTTCCACACAGGAAAAAGAAATGTCAGAACTTAATAACCTCTGCAGTTTGTCCTTTATCTCAGAAATCCTGTATATCTTTTTTTTTAAGGTTAGCCTACTCAATGACAGATGGGAAAGAGAAGCAATGTTCACAAGTGTCCATTGTTTCCAATCTGGGCCGGAGTTCCAGGAAGCTCCTGCTGCAGCCTTCTGTCTTTGGGAAGAGCTGCCGGAATTGTCCTCATATTTGTCGCTATTTAAGTGGGAGACTTCTGAGTCGGATGAAGAAGCTGTCTCTTCCTGCAGATAAGCTCAATTGATCTTAATAATACCTCAAAAATAGGCAGGTTTCAGAAGAAGCCTTAACACCCAGTCCCTTAGTCTGAAAAGTTAACCCTCTCATCCCCACTTATGCCAAAATCTGATATTGTCCACAGCATAACAGACTCTGATGGTGCTAACTTACTGTTATAACAAGACATAGCATGCATAAAATTGATATCCAAGGAAGAGAATAAGTTCATAAGTCTGTGATATGCAGTTGACTAAACTATGAAGTTGGAATATTCATTCAAAGTAAACTCAGCTTGCATGCAGCTAACGCAACAAATCATTTTGTGTGAAGCAGCCAATCTGTTCAGCTGCAGATGGAAGAACCATAGGGAAGGAAGAAGAGTAGGACATTTACAAACATTTGTCCTTCTGGCTGTTATATCCCCAGCATAAGTCAGGCAGTGTACAGCCTGCAGGCGAGTGTCTCAAACCCCTCTGAAGCTGACTGTTTTTTTCCTGGGTCTTACTAATTTTTGTGTCATAAGTGAGCAGTAGATGAGCAAGACTTCAGCCTTAAATTCAGCGCCTGCTCCGCCTTATCAAACCAAAGAATCTCTCAGATCAGCCTATCTTAGCTAAGTGAAAGGGATGATTTTAACGTTATTTGCCTGGCAGGCAGAGGGCTGAATTTTACATTCTCCTCTATATCACTCTCCCTTGACTTCATTGGCATGTATAATCGGGTAGAGTAATAATATAGGAAACACAGCATCCATCTTTTTTAAATTCTTTCATGGGATGTGGGCATCACTGGCAAAACCAGCATTTGTTGCCCATCCATAATTGCCCTTGGATTGAATGTCTTGCTAGGCCATTTCAGAAGTCAACCAGATTGCCATGGATCTGGAGTCACATATACATCAAACTGGGTAAGGACAGCAGATTTCATTCCCTAAACAGGATTAGTGAACCAGATGGGCTTTACAACATTGATGATAGCTGTCATGGTCACCATTGCTTGAGACTTTGTTTATATTTTAGGTTTATTAATTGAATTTAAATTCCACCAGCTGCCACGGTGGGATTTGAACCCATGTCCCTAGAGCATTAGCCTGGGCCTCTGGATTGCTGGTCCAGTGATATTACCACATCACCATCATCCCACACAGATTCTCAAACAGCTATGTGATAATCTCTTTTAATGATCCTGGTTGAGGGATACATGTTGCTCAGGACACCTATGAGAACTGCTCTCTTTTCTTCAAATAGCACCATGAAATCTTTTGCAATCATTGGATTGGGGATACAGGGCATTGGTTTAATATTACACCTTTGACAGTGCAATGCTTCCTTAGCACTGTGTTACATTCTCCTTTTCTTTAACATAAATGCACCAAACATACACCAGAAGGGGGTGAAACAATAATGTGGGTTCTCTATTTGAAGATAAGAATATATACAGATAATGTTCACCAGTGGGCTAAGTATTGTACATCTAATCTCTCCTTTGCTACTTGCCAACTGACTGAAAGTTATGCAACTAATACATCACATCAAGACAAGGCGATAATGATTGACAGTGGTTTCAGATATACCTCCTTAAAGGTGCACATCATATTGCAGCAATTGGAATGGTCAACCCTAGATTTTGTACTTAAATCTCTGGAGTAGGACTTGAACCCACAACCTTATGACTCAAAGGCAAGAGTGCTGAACCATGGCTGACATATTTTCCTGATGTCCTTAGTAATGGTGCAGAACCACAATACTGTCTAAAGGAGAATCAGGACTATACCATTAATGTCCCATTTCTAACATAAGCAGAACCTCACAAAATTAAATATAATATGAGTATCATAAATGCTGTACACTGAATGTGTGAACTGAGGGTAATGCACTTCCCACCATTCATTCCTACAGAAGATCAAAGTCCATTATTTCAAATTGCGTTTACATGTGTACCACTGGTTTATTTCATACAGTGAATGGGAATGATATTGGATTAAATATCTGGCTGCCTTGCTGACTTGCTGTCTCAGAGAGGGTTAAGTAGGAATTGATTTTAAGTCATCATGAAGAGACAAAGATGAGCTTGAGCCAACTGAATTACAAAAGAGGTAATTCATGCCTGCTAGAGTTTGGGTTATTTTGATTTGTGACAGTAGTGAATCCACAATACATAAGAATTCAAGAGATTGCAGTTAATAGGCTCAAGTAGCACTTTTCAAACTTAGAGACAGTAGAGTCAATTGTTCTGTCATAGCATTAGACAGGGGTAGCAAGACAGAATGGCACAGCTCCTGCCCGGTCTCATGTGTCCTGAGCCATTTATATGGCCTTGAGACACAAGGCAGGCTCTAGCACTGGCAGTAAGATAATAAAATCAGGAGCAGCTCCTCTCAGGCTTACAGCTCTTGCTCTGGCTGAAAAGGGGGTGGCTGATCAAAGTTCCCCACTGAGTGGGTTAGGTTAAGTTACACCCAGTTCATTATGTCCAATGTGTCCATGTTACACAAAAACATCTCAAAAGAGCTTCATACATTGAACTATTTTTGGAGAACAGCGATCGCTGTTGTGTAAAGAAATGCATTCTCTGAGTCCCGCAAACAGTGACAAGATAAGTGACTCAGCTTTCTCACTTTGATGGGAAAGATTGAAGGAAGGAAATTGGTTAATTTAGCAAGAGAACTCCTGCTTGTCTTTTAATGGTATTGTTGGATCTTTAACGCTCAAATGAACAGGCAAATGCAGCTGCAGATTAAAATCTCCTCCAAATGGATAGCACCTTTGACAGTGCGGCACTCCCTCAGTACTGCACTGTGTTATTAACCTAGGTTGTGTGCTCAAGTCCTGGTGTGGGGCTTGAAGTAACAGCTTCCTGACCCAAACAGAAAAATATTAGCAACTGAGTCAAACTTATCTGGGTATTGGTGGTGCTATTGCTTGTTGAATGGTATCTGGAACATTCTAGGGTCCTTTCATAGAATAAAGACATTGGAACGACACTGCTGCTACAGCCAGATGCCTACTACATTTGCTGATGCTCAGCAGTGATAACGTCATGCAGGATTATATGCCGTCACTTATTTCCTTCTTTGCCAGAAAGAAAACAGATGGTGAACAAAGTTTTGAAAAGCCTTATGACAGAGAGAGCGCAAATCAATAAATCATTGTAACAGGATGTAAGATCACAGTGAAACAGCAAAAAGGTGCTGATAATATATTAATTATATTGATTGAAAACTGATGTGTAACACGAGAAGAGATAAGCAGAAAGGTGGTGATTACTGAGCTGCATTATTTCTGTAGTTGGCTGTTATCTGGTGAATTATCAGCAGCCCTGCTATTTAAAGGTTCACATAATTGGAAATTTGGTTTGGGTTGCTGTTCGTCCTTAAATGCTCCAGGACATCTGCCCATTACTCACCCCCTTTAGCCTGCGTGCAGAACCTCTTAAAACCCAACTTCCTTGGCTTTGTGTCACATACGTTTCTTACCACCAATTTCACTGTGAAACAAGATGAATTTGTTTTCTCTGCAGTTCATAGTGGGACACATAGGGCAAGGGGAAAAATAATGCTTCATTCAGCAGGAAGGCTGTACAGCTGAGAATGGAGTGTCTAAAGGTTTATGTTTCACATGCTGTTTCAAAAATAAAATACTTTGTTGGGTATTTTGCTCTCTTACTTTTGACAGCAAATGAACCCTTTCACTTGGCATTAGTTTTATATTACTTTGAATAAAGCAATTTTCAAATAAAAACATATAACAAATAAAATGGAACTTGAAAGTAGTGTTATGATTGTTGCTTATGTTTCTTAGTGGACAGCTTTTTAAAAATAATTACCTGAATGAACCTTTCACTCAACAAAAAGCAGGAAACACAATACAGTGTTAGTATCATTGAGGTGTTTAAACCAGAGGATGTGGAGTGATGCAAGTGGAGGAGGGGAAAGTGAATTGCGATGCTGCAATAGGCTACAAAGGTAATGGATGTGTGCAAATAAAGAGAAAACAAGGGCCAGGAAATGAACAAAACTGATATACTGTCAACAAATGCCAGGTTCCTTGTGTTTCCACTCAAGAAAGATATGAAATAACTTTGGCTCGAGTGACTACTGAATGGAGGCTCCCAGCTTTCATCCAAACATAGGCTCACTCAAGTGCAAACTGAATGCTGTAATATCATGGATCTTTTTCAAACACATTGGTTCAATGTAAAGTGTAAGTCAATGAAATACATAAGAGTAATAATAGAGTGATGTAAGCTGCACTGGAGCAGAAGTGTCTTTGGAATACAGAGTCCAAGGCTTGTAAAAAGTCAAGAGCTGACTAACTCTGAAACATTTGAGTCATCACCACATAGGGAGGAAAGATCCCACTGGCATTTTGTTGAAACAAGACCTCATGTCAAAACACAAGTTAATTAATTTTACTTTGGTGTAACAGCTGATCAATTATTGGCTCATCGCCTTATTGAATCGCAGGGCTCGCTAATTTTATTCAGAAGCAAAGCTTCACAGAACTTTTGCTGATATAAGTTTGCTGCCATTAAGTTAAAGCAGGGGCTTATTGACTACATGTTAAGAGATCATAAGTCTAGCAATGTAACAAGGTCTCGTTGACCTTGCATCTAACCTGGTACACTAACCGAGTGCTGAAACTAAGGCTCACTATCAGGCTGAAACAAACATTCACTAGCTTCAAGCCAAAACAAGGAACAAGGAGATTTGTAGAAAAAGATAATCACCTTCTGCTCTGAACTATTAAATTAAGTTTCCAACACACATTCTGATAATGTAATCTTATGCTACATGTTATCATCTCATCATCTTTATAATATGAATGCAGGGTTAAGTATGATCTAACCATTAACTTTTGGACCTGCCTCCTTGGACTTCTTCATTTATCTGCTTGAAGGCAGGACCGACCCACAGCACCATAGCCTCCATCACAGCTAGGATAAGGAAGCAGGTCCTGAATCCACCCCAGCTGGAACATTGATCGTACCCTGGACTGTTGGAACCAGGCTGATCCACACCAGCCATCCAGAAAACTGAGCCAACTGACCCCCCAAGGAGTCTGAGTTGCAACAAGGAGTCCAGGGAGTCTGAGTCTGAGTCTGCGGCAACATACACTTTTACATGCACATTATAGTCCCGAGCTATGAAAAGTGATGGTAGAGATTCCAATTTTCTTTCCATCACATGACTGACCAGGAATCTCTTCTGCTCTTACAACCTGCCACTGGCATACTTTGAAAGGATTTACAGGTTGATACTCAACTTGTTCGTCCACGTTATGAACTCACCTTCCTTGACCGCCAAGTGCTGGAGTGGGATGAACCTGGGGCTTCTGGCTCAGGGGCAGGGACACTACCTGCTGCACCACAAGACATCTCCCTGAACTAATTAAAGCTAGTTTTCCTCTAAAGGCATCCAGTGCATGTCCAACAGGTGTGCTCCATTTATGAAGAGGTAGCAGCACTCATTCTGACTCCTGCATCCCTCATATGTCTCAGGGGAATAGCAAATACTGGTTTGTCCCTGGCAGGGCCTTGCAACTGCAGATTGGCAGCAGATTTGAATGCTGGCCTCTCAAGCCTAGAGCTATGAGTTAGGCCTCCAAGCATGGGGCCTTCTGGTTACTTTTGGAGATCCACAGCCAGTAGGCCATGACTTCATCATGAAGGAATAAAACTGAACAGAGTGTATTCATCTTTCTGTCCTTGGACTGCCCTCAGATCTTTTGCCAACCCTCTGGTCGATAGTCCAGGGACAGATTTCCGTGCCAGTATTTATTGGGCACCTCTGCAACTTAAGAAGAATGTTGGAGAAGCATAGAAAAATAGTAGCAGGAGTAGGCCATTTGGCACTTTGAGACTGCTCCGCCGTTCAATATGATCATGGCTGATTCTCTATTTCTACTCCATACTCCTGCGCTCTCTCCATACCCCTTGATGCCTTTAGAGTCTAGGAATCTACCTATTTCCTTTTTAAATATATTCTGACACTTGGCCTTCACAGTTTTCCATGTTAGAGGACTCCACAGGTTCACCACCCTCTGAATGAAGAAGTTTCTCCTCATCTCTAGATGGTCTATCCCATATCCTGAGACTGTGACCCCTTGTTCTAGGCACTCCAGTCAGGGAAAACATCCTCCCTGCATCCAGTCTGTCCAGCCATGTCAGATTTTATACGTTTCAATGTGATCTCCTCTCATTCTTCTAAACTCCAGTGAATACAGACCTCGTCGGCCCAATCTCTCCTCATACGACAATACTGCCAACCCATGAATGAGTCTGGTGAACCTTCGCTGCACTCCCTCTGTGGCAAGTATAACCCTTCTCAGGTAAGCAGACCAAAGCTGCACATAATACTCCAGGTGTGATCTCACCAAGGCCCTGCACAGCTGCAGTAAGACATCCATGCTCCTGTACTCAAGTCCTCTTGTAATGAAGGCCAACTTACCTTTTGCCTTCTTAACTGCTTGCTGCACCTGCATGCTTGCTTTCAGTGATTGGTGTACAAGGACACCCAGGTCCCTTTGCACATCAACATTTCCCAATCTATCACCATTTAAATAATACTCTGCCATTCTGTTTTTCCTACCAAAGTGGATAACTTCACATTTATCCATGTTATACCGCATCTGCCATGTATTTGCCCGCTCACTCAACTTGTCTAATTCGCCTCGATGTCTCTTAACATTTTGCTCACCGCTCACATTCCCACGTATTTGCACCTGAGCCTAGGTACAGGCTCAGTGATATTCTACATGCCACACGGTGTCTTTACCACTCTGTTGCATTTCTTCTCTTCCGTGCCTCACGGCACATGAGGTCATCCATTTCTTCCACTGCTTTAATATGTAGTAGACCATGCTCCGGGCCCTTTCCTTAATGAGGTCCTTTTTTTAAAATCTACACAGCACTTTAACCTTACTCACAACTCCATACCATGAGAACTGGTTTAGTCGGAGTGTGGGGGGCTTTCACTACACGACCATCGGATGTCAACTCAATATTCGGAGAATGGAACTTCCTGGTCTCCACTTGCTGGAGCTTTTCCACTTTGGGTTACACAACTTTTTGAGTATTACTTCCGTATCGATTACTATTGCTAAGCATCTTCCGTTTCTTAGTAACAAAACAATTTACAATTCTGTTTAAAGTCTCATTTTGCACCCTGTGAGAGATCGTATCAAGTGTCTCCTGAAAGTCAACATATGTAATAGTAACAACTTTGACTTGCAAACCAGTTCTGTTATATTTACAAAGAATTACAATAAATTTGTTTGGTATTACCTGTCATGATATTGGCTTGATGACTTTATGATGGCTTTACTCTAGCTAGGTGTCCTTTCAGGCACGTATAATGTGATGGCACATGTAGTGCACTGTAGCAGTATAGATAAAGGCGAAATACTACCGCTGCTGGAAATCTGAAACAAAAAGAGAAAATGCTGGAAAAACTCAGCAGGTCTAACAGCATCTGTGGAGAAAAGAGCAGAGTTAGCGTTTTGTGTCCATATAGCTCTGAAGAAGAGTCACACGGACTCGAAACGTTAACTCTGTTTTTCTCTCCACAGATGCTGTTAGACCTGCTGAGTTTTTCTAGCATTCTCTGGCACTGTAGCAGTACATTATTTGCCATGACCATTGTTGCAAAATAAACCCTGGACCTCAGTCCAATGAACCTTCCAAGTCATCAGCATATATTTCAGTTTAGGGTATTCACCACTGATATGGAGTTTGTGCCCTGTGTAAGGAAAGGGTGAATGGACTGGCTACACATTCAGAACATGTTCGTTATGTGGAAACCGGATGGCTGCAGTACTTGCTAATTATATCAATACTTGTTAATGCAGTGATTTTGCTGAATTGAATAGAACAGTTTGAATTGAATAGAATTGTTAATCGCAGCAACTGGTTGAAATCAGTGGAAGCTGCTAGAAGCCAGATAAGTAATCACAATGAGATAGGAAGAAGCCCTAGTCTGGCTAAGCCAATTGAAGACAACTTGAGAATACGCTAACCAACTGCAACAGCTGATCATGCATCCAACTAAACAATCCACATCCTGAAGAGGATGGTGCATGAGTTCCTTCAAAAAACTGTATTCTGTAGGTAAACCCCACAGAGGGAGCGTTCAGGAAAGAATGCAGAAAATGTATGTCGACGGGAAGAGTCCCGGTGAACTAACCAGGAAGATCTCGGTCGAAGGTCACTCCTAAGTGACCTACAGTCATCTCAGATTGACCACCTGAGGGGTAACTGAATGATTTAATTGAAACTGTTTTGTTCAAAATTTTCAATAAAGGTGCTGGATTTAATGCGAGATTCTGTCAATTGCTGTTCTCGGTCTCTGAACTTAAAGAGATAAATTCACCTGTACAGAGATAGCTGGAGTCATAAAGGGGGTGTTACACCCAATATGTGTTAGTTAGTTAGTTGGACAAATTTGAAATTATTCAGGTATTTAGTGAAAAAAAACTCTATATCAACAAAAGAGAACATGTCACCATAAACATAATATTAATTGCATTCCTCATCACAGTGTGTGATGTTCATGGAAATCACAAGCAGAAGGATTGTCATACTTTGCTCATTCCACTCGCTACTGCTGCCCACCCGCGCCCCCCACACCCCCCCCCCACCCCCATCCCCCCCTCACCTGCCTCAACATCACATTTAAAGAACAATGAACTTATTATGCAGAGTGAACTCTTGAAAGGTATTTTAGCTATCCTTCTGTGCATGTACAACAGGATGGGAGCCAAGCTCAAACGTTCTCTCTCCCTTCCATGGACACCTCATTTTTGGTACACCTCACCTGCAGCCTAAACCGTGTTTTCTCCCAACCATTTTTTGCCTGAGGAAAGCCTGGAACTCAGAGGGGAGAAGATCAGGAACATGGGGCTGCGGGTAAAGAACACTGGAATTGCTGTTGGAAGGAACACAGAATACACCCTCATTCTTGAAGGGGAACAACCCCAGTTTCTCTGGTCTCTTCACATTCATTCTTGCTCCCATTATAGTAAATTTGCTCTGCTCTCTACCTAAATCCCTCCAAACATGTCATGCCTGGAATAGGCCACAGAATAGCCCAGCTGAAGCTTAACCATTGTTAATAATTTCTTAGCTTCTCTGCTTTTGTTCCCTGTGTTTCTATTAATGAAGGCAAAGGTCCAGTCAGCCACTTAACAATCTTCTCACTTTGTCCTGCCGCCCTTAAGGGCTTGTTTACATGGACTCTCAAGTATCAATGTTTTTGCATCCCTTCCCGATGTTACCCCTATCAACCACTGAATCGCAGGCTTTCTTCCCGTCCCAATTTCCCAACCATCCCTCTCCCTCTGCCCTGAGTTCCAGACTTTCGCCCCCAGCGAGTGACAGCCCTGCTCTCCCCAACTCCTATCCAAGTGCCAGGCCTTCTTCCTCAAACTCACCACACCCCCGCTCTCCCCGTCCTCCCCCAGGGTTGATCCCCTGGTTTGATGGCAGTGGTGGAGTAAGGGATATGCAAGGCCGTGAGGTTGCCGAGGGGGCGTAATACAATTCTGCTGCTGATGGTTGCCCAGTTTTGAGCCTTTAGAGCTGTCCTGCTTAGCATGGTGGCAGTGCCATGCAAAAAAACAGTGGTTGTCCTCAGTGTTAAATGGGACTTTGTCTCCACAGAGCTGTGTGGTGTTCACTCCTACCAATACTATCATGGGTAAATGCATCTACGACAGGTAAATCGGTGAGGACAAAGTCATGTAGGTTTTTCCCTTGTGTTAGTCTCCTTACCACCTGACACAGGCCCAGTCTTGCAGATATGTCCTTCAGGACTTAGCCTGCTCGGTCAGTAGTGGTGCTACTGAGCCACCCTTGGTGATAGATGTTGAAGAACCCACCCACACTATACTCTATGCTCTTGCTACCTTCAATGCTTCAAAGTGTTGATCAAAATAGGGGAACACTGATTCATCAGCTGAGTGAGTGCAGTATGTAATAATCAGCAGGAGGTTCACTTGCCCAGGTTTGACCTGATGCCTGACACTTCATGGGATCCATAGTCAATGTTGAGGAAGCCCAGGGCAACACCCTCCTCACTGTATACCAGTGTGCCACCACCTCTGGTGTGTACACTTATCCATCTGGCATAGATGGTGATGGAGGGGTCTGAGACATCACTTGAAGGATATGATTCTGTATGACTACATAAAGCTGTTGCTTGAATAGCCTAAGGGGCAACTCTTCCAATATTACTATAACTCCCCAGATGTTGGTGAAGAGGACCTTGCACGGTCAGTTGGACAATGCATGCCTTTGCCATGTCTAAACCTGATGCCTAGTTTGATGCTGTGTGGTCTAATCTGTTTTATTCTTCTTATGATTTCATTCTTATTACATCTTTTACATTTTTTTAACTCTTTCATTGGATGTGGGCATCTCTGGCAAGGCCCACATGTGTTTCCTATGCCTAATTGCCCTTGAACTGAATGGCCTACTAGGCCACTTCAGGGGGCAGATAAGAGTCAACCATATTGCTTGTGGGTCTGGAGTCCTGGAGTCACATGCTAGCCAGAACAGGTGAGGATGCCAGGTCTCCTTCCCTATTAGTGAACCTGGTGGGTTTTTAACAACAATCAATTATAGTTGTCATGGCATTTTCTGTTTATATTTCAGATTTCCAGCATCTGCAGTATTTTTCTGTTACATTAATAATGCTAGCTTGTTTTAATTCCAAATTTATTGATTTAACTGAATTATTGCTATAGCGGGGTTTAAACCCCTGCCTCTGGATCATTAGTCTAGACCTTTTGATTGGTCTAGTAACATAACTATACTATGCTACTGTTTCTATAGATTTTTTTTCACAGCAGTTAGGGATTAATTGATAAACTTGAGCCCAACAATCCCTCTGAGAATGATACTGTTTTTTCAGCATCATTCAGCACCACTGGGGACTCCTCAGATACTGAAGCAGTCCATGCCCAAATGCAGCAAGACCTGGATAATATCCAGGCTTGGGCAAGTAACATTCCCACCACACAAGTTTCAGGCAATGACTATCTCCAACAAGAGAGAATCTGACCATTGCCCCTTGACATTCAATAGCATTACTATTGCTGAATCCCCCACTATCAACATCCTGGAGGTTACCATTGAGCAGAAACTGAATTGGACTAGCCATATAGGCCAGGATTTTCCGGCCCCATTGTGGGTGGCACCCACCTTGGGTGAGGCGGCGCCCCAGCCAGATGTTCATTAACTTGCAGCAGGACTGGAAGATCCCAGTGGCAAGCAGGTGCAGAAAATCTTGCTGATTATTACTGTGGCTACAAGAGCAGATCAGAGGATAGGAATCCTGCAGCATGTAACTCACCTTCTGACTCCCCAAAGCCTGTCCACCATCTACAAGGCACAAGTCAGGAGTGTGATGGAATACTTTCCATTTGCCTGGATGAGTGCAGCTCCAACAACACTCAAGAAGCTTGACACCCTCCAGGACAAACTAGCCACTTGATTGGCACCAAATCCACAAACATTCACTCCCTCTATCACCAAGACACAGTAGCAGCAGTGTGTACCATCTACAAGATGCACTGCAGAAACTCACCAAGGCAACACCTTCCAAACCCACGACCACTACCATCTAGAAGGAAAAGGACAGCAGATAGATGGGAACACCACCATGTGGAAATTCCCTCCAAGCACTCACCATCCTGATTCAGAAATATATCACCGTTCCTTCACTGTCACTGGGAAAAAACCCAGGAACTCCCTCTCTAGCAGCATTGTGGGTGCACCTACACCACATGGACTGTAGTGGTTCAAGAAGGCAGCTCACCACCACCTTCTCAAGGGCAATTAGGGATGGGCAATAAATGCTGGCCTAGCCAGCAGCGCCCACACCTCGTAAATAAATTTAACAAACTTTTCCCTAGTCAATGTTTAGGGGCAAGATGGCTCTCAGTGGGACTCCAGCCAAGCAAGAATTCCACTTAGAGGGAATGAGGGAGGAATTCTTAGGGTAACCCAAACCTAACTCCCTAAATGGGGTTGGAGGATGGTTGTGGGGATGAGAGGGGCATGAAGGGGAGATTCATTCATCAACCCACCACCCTTCACGTCTGAGTTTAAAGGGCCAATGTAAATGGCTGCAGAACCCCTGTGTAACCATATTCCATCCCAAATTCCTCCAACAGAGCATCATAAGATGTATACAGAAGTAAGCTTTCTCCTGCCTCAGGAATTTGAGGGCTGCAGGTTTTGTTCAATGAGGACTTGTTAAAACTGTCGTCCAGTCATGACACAAAGCTGGGGAAAATTCCCAAACTACCGCCGTACTGTGATAAATCATTTGCCCTATGGTAAGACAAAATGAGTAGAAAACTTGATAGAATACTGCAGTAAAAAAAATGCAACGCTTTTTTATTTGTTATGCTCTCTCAGCATATTTATCTTCAACAACAGGGCAACAAATATCATTGATTAAATATAAAAAAATCTATTTCTTTCCTTCAAAACATAAAGAGCTTATAAATGACCAATTCAAGCAAACAAGTTCACTGAGTGTCTATATATTAAAAAAGATGATACTTGGGAAAGATTAGAAAGCAGCAATTAAATGAAGAAGATCAGGTGATTGACACAGAATAGAATGACAACACTAAACAATGAGCATTGGGCAGAATTAGTTATAAAAGTAAGGACGGGGCTTTCCTGTCCCACCCGCTGTCCTGTCCCACTGAAAGTCAATGGACCTTTTGTTGGGCCACTGAATCTCCTGCAGTGGGTCTTGTCGCGATGGGGCCGGTAAATCTTGGCTTAAGAAAAGCTTGCATTTATATAGCACCTTTCAAGATCTCAGGACTTTACAGCTGGTTCAGTTTTTGTGAAAGTGTATTCACTGCTTTGATGTAGAAAAAATGGCAACCAATTCTTGCACTGCAAGATCCCACAAATGGCAATGAATTAAATCATTGATTGTAGGTCTTGGTTGAAGGATAAACATTGGCCAGAACTCCCCTTGTCTTTTTCAAATAGTGCCCTGAGATCTTTTATTAGCCTGTGACAGAGCAGGTGGGGCCTCAGTTTTAACATCTCATAGGAAAGACCATACCTCCAACTATATATATGCTGCAAAGAGGTGCCAGTCTAAATTATGTTCTTGAATCTCTGGAGTGGAACTCAAAGCACAAGCATTTGATTCAGGAACAAGAATAGCACCACTGAGCTATAGCTAAGCGTTATTTCAAGAAGACTTCAGAATATGTCATAAAGGGCAAGATTAAAGTTTGAGTGGTCTAACGACTCCTTGCGCCTGAAACAAGCTGATTCTGTAATCACTCCTACATATTGTTACTTAACTGAAATTGCATTGTGTTTTTATTTATAAGATTGATGGTGTTTCCCAATAGCTTTGAGTTTACCTAGTGAGCTGCTGCGCACAGCAGATCGAGAAGGTCTCTGTGTCAGTGGGTTTATCCAATGATGCTTTTTTAAAATCAGTTATCTGGACTAAGTTAACCGACCTCAGGCAGGCTGGTAGTATAACTGGCCTTAGGGTGTATTGGTTGAGGAAGGAACTATCAGCCATTGTTTCAGCTCCAGTGCACCTTGTAAGTGATACGTGCTGGCAGTACATTTGTGAGATGACTATAGAATCATATTTGGTGGTAATACCCAAATGGACAATTAGGGCACTCAGGTCTCAATTTCCCTTGGGCTCTGGGCACATCCTGAGCTCAAAATGCCTACAAGAGCTGTTGAGAAGGTAAAGCATTGAATGGCACTCAGAAATGCCAGGACATCGCCCCAAAGGAGCAAAGAAGAGAATTCCGACTGGAGACTGGAGTAAGTGGAGAGACCATGCTCCAGAGAAAACTGTGATGCAAGGAAGGTGTTTTTGCCAGAGGGATGGCATTGCAAAGAGGTTCTTATCTACTGAGTGCCCATCAACCTGGACACTGGAAATAAGGCAGAGCCCAGGTTCTTAGAAGGTAAAAGTAGGGACAAGCAGTGTCCAGCACTAAAAGTTTACCTGGAATACTTCAGGAGGTTGCAGGCAGCATCAGTGAACAAGCTGCCTTTTTAAAAACCTTCTGCCAATTCTCCTCCCACACCTGCTAGTCTTCTTAACTGCCTTTGAAGCATTGAACCACCTTACACCTCAGCAGGCTTCCGAGATGCACCCATGTTGCTGTGGGATCTTGATGGAAATATTCACGTTTATGGACTCGGCTCTATCCCTGCACATTCCTTTGAGACCAGTAGAACATTAGGATTCCCATCAAGCCTCACTCTCAGCAACCCAGTGAGCCCATGGAATTTCAGGCCCTCGCTGTTTAATTTCATGCTAATGGAATGGTTTTTTGAATGAGGTGTCAGAGGAAAACTAACATCCTTGAAACATATCACAGCAGACAGCCAAGGGCTTCAGAGGAGGTGGAAGGTGGAAAAAAATAGTCCCAATTTTTAAAAAATTAAATGTGAGATCTTGGCCTTGGAACACTGGAAGAATTGATCTTGCAGTGGATTACTAGGAAGTAACCATGAATTGCGGACTGTAATCTAATCAGGGGGTTCAGATAGTTTACAGGTTGAATGAGAGTAAGCTGGGAGCAAGTTATAGACTATAATTTAATCAGATGGTTTACATGTAGAATAATGAATACCTGGAAGTGATTACATAATTTTGATCTAATCAAGGGGTTCAGATATTTTAATAAACCTTACAGGGTGGTGATATTCACTTTTGGATCATTTTTGATAGTCGCTCAATTTGGTGATTGAGATGCTGGACAGTGTTACGCATAATGATTGTACTCATGTTGAAGTATCAACCTTTCTGGCATCATTACTCCAAGCTTCTTTGGGAAATAATCTGCAGTTGATTATCGAAAAAAAATCTAGTTTGAAAATGTTTGTATTGCATGAGGTAAATGTCAAATGATCCTTATAAAAGGCTCATTGACATCTTGGATAACATATTTTGGCAACTGGTAGTGTATAGGGTAGAACAAACAATTCTAGAAAATTGTGAAGAGGCTATTGGTTAAATTTAAAATTCAACAATGGGACCAGCACAATGGGCTGAATGGCCTCCTTCTGTGCTGTGTCCTAAGCATGTCCTGGGCAAAGGGAGACAGAAAGAATATTGCACTCAACCACATGATGGGACTGTGGGAAGAATTAAAAGATGATTGTTATGGACAGGAGGGGAGTTAATTTAAACAGCACTAATTTCTCCCCTTACCACCAGTCCATAAACAGGAATGCATTTTAAAAGCAGTGGCATACTTCCCCAGCCCCTTGGTTTTTTGTGAAATCCAATTTTCTATTAATCACCCCACAGCAAACTCGAGGTAAGATGAACTCAAAGGGCTAGTTTATTTGCACACACCCAAGACGTGAAAGGAGGGTTGCAAAATTGCCTCCACACTCAGGCAGTAAAGAGAGGGAGAGGGGAAAGAAGGTTTTATAGTACAGAGACAGCAGAGAAAATAAATATTGGTTCATGTGTGTTCCAGAATCCAGAATCAAAGTCCTTCACTGGTATTCCTTCACTGAGGTCAGTGGGATGAAAACCAATGCTGGATAATTCACTTTTCTGGTGGTGTTGACTTTACATTATGAGATAGGCACACAGAGATAAATTAATCTTGTTGGTGATGGTACAGAATTTCCAGCAGAAGCAGGGTAGATGGGCCAACTGTACAACCTGGGCCAGAGCTCCTTTTCCGTGAGGCTCCTAGTCAGATGGTAAACAGCAGACTGAGCCATGCAGTTCAGCAAAGCAATATTACTTGTTCCACAAGCCAGATGCCCATGTCACATGCATCCCACCTCTCCACCACCTTTGACAAAGGACGTGTATCCATCATCTGGGTTCCAAAGACTGTTAATTGTCTCAGTCATTAGGAATTGAAAGTAAAGTCATGGGGGCCTTTGCCTTAGCAGACGATCCATGACCTTATGGCCAACTTGGGCTATTAAATGCAAATAGCCTCTTCATAATCTTCTGGAACTGCTTGTTCTATCTATACACTAAGGCCAGAATTTTCAGGTCGGGGTGCAGGCATGGGGCTGACACTTAAAATGATGCGCGATGATGTCGGGTGGGTGTGCCGATGTCACCGCGCGCCATCATGATATTTCAGAAAGCAGGCCACCCTATGAGTTCCAAGGCCTGCCAGCCAATAATTAATGGGCCAGTTAAGGCCCTTGAGGCAACAATTGACAATGATTTTTCACAGCCTGTGCGATTTTCAGTGCGTCGCAGGGTTGCAATGGGCAGGCGCGTAGGCCACGTTTTTATAAACTTCATTCATGGGCAAGTTAAGGGGGGTGAGTGGGCTCGCTAATGCGAGTAGCTATAACTTTAGTTTTTAAACTTACTGCTACTTGCTTATGTGAGAAGAACAACTTCAATTCTCTTCAGAGCTGCTTTGACAGAAAGAACAGGCTTCAGTTCAGGACTCAGGAGGAATCATAACACTTGGGCCCTTGCAGGTATCAGACAGTCTTCCCTTACCCTGGGAATATGGATTGTGCTCTCTGCTGGAGGCACATCCTCTGAGGAGGGAGGGCCAGAAGGGGGAGGAGACCAGGATTCCATTTTCAGCCTCCAGGGGAGCCACCTGTGGGAGGACAGGAGCAAGCACAGGGCCAACAGGAAGTGCAAGGCAGAAGGGGCAGCAGAAGACGCCACTATTCTGCTGCCAGTGTTTACAGGCAGCGATGCAACTACCTCAATATGTCTGTGATGCAATGCCGAAGGAGGCTCCACCTCTCAAGGGAGAGCGTGACCTCCATCTGTCAGATGATCGGCCCTGAGATCAGCTCCAACTGTGTGGGCAGACACCCCATGCCAGTGGCGCTGAAGGTCACGGTTGCTTTCAACTCCTATGCCTCTGGCACTTTTCCAGGCGTCGGTGGGTGACCTTTGCAGAGTCTCCCAGTCAGCTGTCCACACTTGTGTCAAGCTGACAACAGGCGCTCTGTTCAGACGTGCATTTACTTTCATTCACTACCGTTGGAACGAGACCAGCCAGGCTGAGTAAGCCAGAGGCTTTGCAGCGATTGCTGGGCTCCCCCACGTCCAGGGTGCAATCGAGTAGGGGAACTGTGGCTATCAAGGCGCCAGCGGGTGATCTGGGAGCCTTTGTCAACAGGAAGGGCTTCCACTCCATGAACATGCACATAGTGTGTGACAATAGGATACAGAATTTGCAAGGGTGTGTAAGGTACTCAGACAGCTCCCATGACGCATACATCCTGAGACACTCCAAGGTGCCGGGGCTGTTCAGTGCTCCGGCCCAGCTTGACGGGATGGCTGCTGGGTGACAAGGGCTATCCTATCAGAAGGTGGTTCATGACCCCTCTCCAAGAACAGAGGCTGAGCAGCGGTACAATAGGAGCCAGGGCACCACAAGGGCTGTGGTAGAGAGAACCATCGGCTTTCTCAAGATGTGCTTCCGATGACTGGACCGTTCAGGGGGCGCACTCCAGTACCCCCCAGATCGTGTGTCATGCTGCATTCTCCACAATCTGGTGCTGGGAAGGGGGGACGCAGTTAGGAAGAAGATGTAGACGCAGATGCTCTGTCTGCAGACGATGAATCCAGTAGTGAGTCCGAGGATAAGCACGCTCAGGAGAATGCTGAGGAGGTAGACACCGACCCAGGCAACCTCCAGGGAGGCAGGGACACCTGGGAGGTTTTAATCCAAGGCTCCTTCAACTAGCCTACCAAAGATGAACCATCAGCACATGCCAGCGTTGCAGGCTCCATGCTCGATACCTGAGAGCAACATTTGCCTGGTCAGCAACATTAACTATGTACTTTTTCAATAAAGCTCAATGACAAACAAGTCACTCATAACATTATGGGTTCCCCTTCACCTGCAGAACTAATGAAGCACCCTGGGGCTTGTTGAAAACCAAAATATTTAATGATTGCCAACTTGCATATGGAAATCAAAGTACATTAAAACATGTTGAACAGCACACCTACTTAAAAACAACTGAAACCTGGGGCAAAAGTAAACCACTGGTGAGAAGCCCACGTTCTGCCTCAGGTGATTTACGTTTACTATTGCGGGTGCTACATCCAGGTGCTCCCCCCTCGCTGGCACTGACATTGGAGCCAGCCTGCTCACTCTGCCATCCTGGTGGCCTCGATGACTTTGGCAGGGTGCCCTCTGGCCCATGGAGCCTGTGCTGGCCCCACCGGGGAGGTAGCGGCCAATGGCACGGCTGGCATCTCCCCAGTCGCCACAGCTTCATCAGGTGCCACAGTAACTGGCAGAGGGACAGAGAAGCTGCAGCCATCATCCGGAGCGCCCTGAGAGGAGCCCATGGAGGGGACAGGCAGCTTGTGCGCCAACATGAGGTTACTTTGGATCTCCCTGCTCACCACTGATGGAAAGGCACCTAGCTGGGACACTGGGTGCCCAATCCATCTCCCACTGAGATCAATGCAGCTGTGAGAGTTTGCAGGTTCGAGTGCATCCCCAGGAAGCCCTGATTGTTCTCCTGGAGGAGCCTCTCCATGACAGTTGCACTGTCTCCATGGAGGAGGCAGTGCGCTCGTCCATGAAGGTCATTGTGATGCTGATGCTCCACATGGACTCCTCCATCCAGAGACATGACATGCATTCCCTCAAGTATCTCTGCCAGATCCTCCCACACACCCTGCTGGACATAGCAACTGCTGCCTCAGGGACAACTCCAGAGGCACATCATCAGCCACCAACTGAGCATGTTCCTGGTCCCCAGCAGTCCTCCGACTGCCGGCACCATGGGCACTCTCTGCCAGCACCTCAAGCGAGTGTGAAGTGCCCTCACCGCTGTGCACCGAGATACTAGCCGACAATCTTATCCCCACTGAGGTGCTGGTATCTACACTGGTGCCTGCTTGGCTGAGATGGTGTGACGCTGGTGCCTTTAAATCTTCTGTGCCCTCATGGGTCAGCGGCGGTCCCTCTGCCTCCTGAGTCCAGGTGTGCTCCGGAGAGGCTGAAAGGAAGAACAAGGACATTTGATTAGTGGAAGTTGTGACACTGATAATGTGCATGTCCAGCACCCGGATTAGGATGCACTGCTCCTTCCATTATCAATGGGAAACCCATGTTGGACGCTGAAATCAATAGACAGTCAACAGTGGAATGTTTTGCACTGACAGACATTGTGACCTCAGTGCATGGCACTCTTACCTCCCAGTGGCACCCCAAACTCACCACGGCCGGTTGACCTGGGTGCATGGCACCTTTCCAGTTCCAGTGCCTCCTGCTCGTATCTGATGATGATGAGAAGGCAGGGCTACACTCCTCCAGTCCACAGCCGCTCTGCATTATTGTGTGCTGTCTTCTCCTGAAAGGAGAGAGGAGCATTGGTTAGTCCACCCTGTAGCTGGATTGCCATCGCAGCCTTGCCACCCCCAAATGAGTGAAACATTGCCGGGCTCATCCGATTCATGACCATGTAACCGCCTAACACTCCATTCCAAGCAGCCCAGGGCTGAACCCTTTGCCCAGATGCTGCCTCCATCACAATTGCCACTCACACTCTAAGACCTTCCAAACTCACGAACACTACCACCTAGAAGATGGGAACACCGCCACCTGGAAGTTCCCCTCCAAGTCACACAGCATCCGGACTTTGAAATGTTTCGGTGCTCCACCACTGTTGCTAGGTCAAAATCCTGGAACTCGCCCCCAAACAGTACTGTGGGTGCTCCTACACCACCTGCAGCAGATACAAAAAGCAGCTCAGTGCCACCCTCTCAGGGGCAAATAGGGCTGGGCAATAAATGCTGGCCCAGCCAGCGAAGCCCACATCCCCTGAATGAATGAAGACAAAAACAAAATTCTGAGTTGGGGTGGGGGTCGGTGTGGGCAATCTAACTGCTGTGCCAAGTGACCCATGCCAACATGGTACTCACCCTCCGCGAGCGCAAGAGGCCATTAAACCGCTTGCGGCACTGCACCCGGGTGCGTCTCACCACATCGTGGGAGCTGATCCGTTCTGCCACCTCCTCCCAGGCACGTTTTGTTATGTTGGGGGTTGGGGTGGGGGGGCGGGGTCTCCTCTTCCCTTCCCGTGGCACAAGGATTTCACCTCCTCGAGGAGGGCAGCGAGGCACTCATCTGAAAACCTCGGGGCACATTGCCCCGCCGACCTGCCCTCCTGCCTGGCCTGCTCTCTGAGGATGCTATCCGACATCCTCCTGTCCGACGTCAGTGGCAGCCTTTGGACAGCTGCCTGCGCGTGTTTTTGAATAGGCCAGCGGGTCACCATTGGACCCGGCGGTCATTGGCCACCCGATACCCGCCCACCCCTTCCTGCTGATCTCGGGAGCTGCGATTTACGCTGGGCGGGCCTTGATTGGCCCGCCCAGCGTAAAATGGCGGCATGGAGCCGATCGTGGGCGAAAATCGGCTCTGCGCATGTCCGCGCCCGCTCCTGCCCAGCCCACCCGCCATAGGTAAAATCCTGGCCTATCAGTTGTCAAAATATGTTATCCAAGATGTCAATGAGCCTTTTATAAGGATCATTTGATATTTACCTCATACTATACAAACATCTCCAAACTAGATTTTTCTGAAGCTCTCTTTGAAGCTGGGCTGCACAGTCCACAAGTGGTCGTTGTGGCGCCTCAGAGATAACGAGGCGCAAGGTTTTGCAAAACTTCAAAGTGGCTCCTTTTGTTTGGGGCCAACAAACATACATACATTTAGTCATTTTAAAGGTCATTGTTCTGTTTTAAAATTTTAGAAATAGCAACGAGCATATCTGTAGATATTCTATATAAATATACAGTGTGAGGTCTTAGTCCCTCACATGATGAAAAAAAAATTCAACTGATTGGATAATGAATTCCCATTTAAAAAAAAGTTTTTTATTTCTTCTTTGCACTACGTGAACTTTCAAAAGCTTTGATGACTTGCTGCTGTAAATAAATATTTCTTTGCAAAGAGCTGAAAACGGGGCACAAGAAACACGTTTTCATTGTGGAGCAATTACTTTTGAGCAGCAACATCTGGACAACATGCCGACGTTATTTCTTCTCTTTTTGTTTGATTGTCTTGTCTGGGGTTGCTTCACTGAGAAGGGGCTGCAGAAAAATCATCATTTTTCCTCAGTTTTTCCTTCCTCTTCATTGGAAAGGGCCTGGCCTTCAGCCCGCGTCTCCTCGCACTGGCATGGGTGACGTTGAAACCTGCAATGTGTGGTATCACGAACCGACATCCCTCTACTCCTGAAGGTAGGTTTTCCACAGAGCCACATCATTGTCTAATTGTTCTTTCCATTGAAGTCAATGAAAAGTTTAATCGACTGGGATGTATAATGGGTAATTCACCGTTGTTTGTTTTCTGCCCCTGACGAAAGTTTAAAATCTGCAAGTTGGGCTGAATTTTCCCAGAATTGCACGATGTGCGGTACTGGGCGGGTAAAATGGAGTCCTGCCCACCGTTGGAAATGGCAGGTTTTCAAGCCGTATCTTCCCGAGCCTACCTCATTATGTATTCACTTTAGCAAAACACGCCCGTTTCCATGGCAGGCGGGCTCTCATTTGCCCGCTCGCCATCACCCCGCTATTGCATCACGCCGGCCGCCATATTTAAAAGGCAGCCCCCAGCAAAGCGCTGATCGCCACAAGCTCACCACCCACCACTGCCCAGGAGACACGGCTGCAAAGGCAAAAAGGGTCCCTCGAGCGACTGCTGGATGCCGTGGATGCCTATCGGGATGTGCTCTACCCCACTTTGGCCGCAGGATGGGTACCAATGTCACCAACCCGGTTTACGAGGCAATGGCAGCGGTGGTCAATGGCAATGCCCTTCAGAAGAGGACAGCCACCCAGTGCCGCAAAATAATGAATGATCACCTCCGTTCTGCCAGCGTAAGTCACTCTTTTCATCACTCCCAGCTCACACACTCACAAACCCAGCACATACCCACAGGGCCCTCACTCACTGCCAGTGCAAGGGACATCACCATTCACTCTTTCACACATGCCATCATTGTCCTCGTCCCATCCATGGGACCACTCACCACCCACATAGGCCAGGCATACTTATCACCTGGCCTGGCAGGTGTCCTGATACACTCTCCGCATCTCTATCCATGCAGGGCAAACTGGCTCACATACAGGAGAGGAAGACAGCAGACAGGTGGAGAGATCCCGGAATTTAAAGTCTGACAGGATTTGAAAACAGAGCCATCGAGCTTGCTGGCAATGAGCTGGACGGGTCCTGTGCTGACGGTGAGGTCATCGCTACTCTACCAAGTGAGGATCCAGCAGTGCAATATTCATCAGACAACCATGCCCGGAGTGATATGTCCTCTTTCACAGGCCACTGTCATACACTAATTATCTCCGCTTGCATTGGCAGGCATATCGGGGAAGCAGCCGATGGAGTCCACGACCTAGACCCTCCAAGCAAGTTGAGAAGAAACCTCCAAAGAGGAATCTGAAGGTCCCCTCCATGAACTTCTGTCACAGCGCTCACCCACACCATCCACCAGTGCAGAGACACACACCTTGGTAGGACCTAGCTTTAGAGTAGCCTCAGGACCACAATCTGGTGAGCATATCGCACTTTCTGATCCACAGTAGGCAGAGGCAGGGACTTCCCAGGTCCCCGGCAACGGAGGACTGCTGGAGGCCAGAAATTTGCTGAGTCCAAGTCAGATGATGAGCCTCTGGACTCGGTCATGTCACAGTTGCTGGAGCTTCAAAGGCAAGATAGGGAACAACATGAAGGGATGTCCTCTGCACTCCTCAGCTTGCAAGGCACGATGGAGGAGTCCATCTGTCTTCAAGCTGAGGTGATAAGGCCGGCATTGAAGTGCACTGAGGTCAACACTGGCAGGGACCTTGGTCCAGGGTGTCATTCCTGCACTGGTGCATGGGCTTAACTCCATCACTGCTGCCATAGTTGGCCCTAAACAGTGTGTACACGAGAGGTGCTGGGCAGCTCAATCTCTCTCCAGCTTCCGCTTCTGCTCACAGAGTCAGCCAGGACCCTCGGGTACCCATAAGGAGGAGGATCAGCAGGTGCCAAGCTCTGGGGCCATCCAGCCAGGTGACTCTGGGAGTGACTGGACCATCTGACTCCCCTCTTCCTGGGACCTCCGCAGATCCAGCTTCACAGGCCGAGGTGGGTGCCACTGCCACACAGCAGGGCCCCGAAAGTAGGCCGGGGCCCTCCAAGTCTCAGCCCTCCAGAAGACGCCCACGAAAGCCATCATAGACAGGGCATCACAGTCAGCAGGCTGCCTCCACCTCCACTGTGGATGTCCGGGAGCACCAAGACGTAGCAGCAGGTTTAGGCAAGTTAAGGAGAATTAGTTTCACAGCCTGGGCACGGATGTTAATCACTCGTACATAATGTTCACTATTGTCAGTAAACTCACAAGAATAAAAACAAAAATACCTGGAAAAACTCAGCAGGTCTGGCAGCATCTGCGGAGAGGAGCACAGTTAATGTTTCGAGTCCTCATGACCCTTCAACAGAACTAAGGAAAAATAGAAAAGAGGTGAAATATAAGCTGGTTTAAGGGGGGGTGGGACAGGTAGAGCTGGATAGAAGGCCAGTGATAGGTGGAGCTAGACAAAAGATGTCATAGACAAAAGGACAAAGAGGTGTTGAAGGTGGTGATATTATCTAACGAATGTGCTAATTAAGGGTAGAAAGCAGGACAAGCAAGGTACAGATAGCCCTAGTGGGGATGGGGTGGGGGGAAGGGATCGAAATAAGCTATGCGGCAGAGATAAAACAATGGATGGAAATACATTTAAAATAATGGAAATAGGTGGGAAAAGAAAAATCTATATAAATTGTTGGAAAAAAGGGGGATCGGAAAGGGGGCAGGGATGGAGGAGAGAGTTCATGATCTAAAATTGTTGAACTCAATATTCAGTCTGGAAGGCTGTAAAGTGCCTAGTCGGAAGATGAGGTGCTGTTCCTCCAGTTTGCGTTGAGCTTCACTGGAACATTGCAGCAGGCCAAGGATGGACATGTGGGCATGAGAGCAGGGTGGTGTGCTGAAATGGCAAGCGACAGGGGGGTTGGGTCATGCTTGCAGACAGACCGAAGGTGTTCCACAAAGTGGTCACCCAGTCTGCATTTGATCTCTCCACTGTAGAGGAAACTGCATTGGGAGCAACGAATGCAGTAGACTAAATTGAGGGAAGTGCAAGTGAAATGCTGCTTCACTTGAAAGGAGTGTTTGGGCCCTTGGATGTTGAGGAGAGGGGAAGTAAAGGGTGTTGCACCTTCTGCGGTTGCATGGGAAGGTGCCGTGGGAGGGGTTTGAGGAATAGGGGGTGATGGAGGAGTGGACCAGGGTGTCCCAGAGGGAACGATCCCTACGGAATGCCGCCCGGGGGGTGAAGGGAAGATGTGTTTGGTGATGGCATCATGCTGGAGTTGGCGGAAATGGCGGAGGATGATCCTTTGAATGTGGAGGCTGGTGGGGTGACAAGTGAGGACAAGGGGGACCTTATCATGGGTCTGGGAGGGAGAGGAAGTTATGAGGGTAGATGCGCGGGAGATGGGCTGGACATGGTTGAGGGTCCTGTGAACCACCATGGGTGGAAAACCTCCGTCAAGGAAGAAGGAGGACATGTCAGAGGAACTGTTTTTGAAGTGGCATCATCAGAACAGATGCGACAGAGGCGAAGAAACTGAGAGAATGGGATGGACTCCTTACAGGAAGCGGTGTGTGAGGAGCTGTAGTCGAGGTAGCTGTGGGAGTCGCTAGGCTTGTAATGAATATTGGTGGACAGTCTATCACCAGAAATTGAGACAGAGAAGTCAAGGAAAGGAAGGGAAGTGTCAGAGATGCTCCATGTGAAAATGATGGAGGGTTGAAAACTGGAAGCAAAATTAATAAATTTTTCTAGGTCCAGATGAGAGCATGAAGCAGCATTGAAGCAATCATCGATGTACTGGAGAAAGAGTTATGGGAGGGGGCTGGAGTAGGACTGGAACAAGAAATGTTCCACACACCCCATAGATAGACAGGCATAATTGGGCCCATACGGGTACCCATAGCCACACCTTTTATTTGGAGGAAGTGAGAGGGGTTTAAGGAGAAATTGTTCAGTGTGAGAACAAGTTCAGCCAGACGGTGGAGAGAAGTGGTGGATGGGGATTGTTCGGGCCTCTGTTTGAGGAAGAAACGGAGACCGATCAGACCATCCCAGTGGGGGATGGAGGTGTAGAGGGATTGGACGTCCATGGTGAAGAGGAGACGTTTGGGGCCAGGGAACTGGAAATTGTTGATATTGTTGATGTTGGGTGTCAGAGGAATCACGGATGTAGGTGGGAAGGAACTGGACAAGGGGAGAGAGAAGGGAGTCAAGTTGGCAAGAAATGAGTTCCGTGGGGCAGGAACAGGCTGACATGATCGGTCTGCTGGGACAGTCCTGTTTGTGGATTTTGGGCAGGAGGTAGAAGCGGGCCATCCAAGGTTGGGAGACTATCAGGTTGGAAGTTGTGGAAGGAAGATCTCCAGAGGAGATGAGGTCAGTAACAGTCCTGGAAACAATGGCTTGATGTTCAGTGGTGGGGTCATGGTCCAGGGGGAGGTAGGAGGAAGTGTCTGCGAGTTGACGCTCAGCCTCTGCGAGGTAGAGGTCAGTGCGCCAGCCAACAACAGCACGACCCTTGTCAGTGGGTTTGATGACAATGTCAGGGTTGGATCTGAGAGAACAGTGTGTGGCAAGTTCAGAGAGAGACAGGTTAGAGTGGGTGAGAGGAGCAGAGAAATTGAGATGACTGATGTTACGCCGACAGTTCTCAATGAAAAGATCAAGAAAAGGTAAGAATCTAGAGGGAGGGGTCCAGGTGGAGGGAGAATATTGGAGGTGGGTAAAAAGATCCGTTGAACTGGGAGAGGACTCCTGCCCAAAGAAGTGAGCACGGAGACGAAGATGGCGGAAGAAGAGTTCAGCATCATGCCAAGCCAGAAATTCGTTGAGATGAGGGCGTAAGGGTATGAAACTAAGTCCTTTGCTGAGCACTCCCAAGAATGTCTCCTTACCTATGGCTCTTTGTTGTCCCCTTGGCGTCAAGTTCTGCAGTAAGTGGCAGATGTGAGCCACCAGGTCTCTAGATATGCACAGTCGTCGGTGACACTGGTTCTCAGGAATGACAGACGGTGTCTGTCTATAGACCCTGGGTGTCGCTAGGCACTGACCAGCCACGGCCTACTGTCACTCCTGGGCAGCCCTGCTGCCCCTTCTTCATGAGGTTGCTGCTCCTGCCTTTGTGCGGTCAGGACCCTCAGTTGCTGTCTCCTCCGTCTTCTATGGTCTCTGTCAGTCATCAGGCATACAGCCAGGTCATCAGGATCCATGATCTTGACATGGTCCTCCTGCAGCATGAAAGAGAGAGAGACGTGGTTATCATGGCTGTACTTAGCACCTTTCCTGGCCCTGTGTGACCGCCCCTTAATACTTCCCGGTGTGTGTTGGTCACCCCTCGGATGGCCAGAGATGAGTGCGCTGTATGGCTGCCCTGTCAGCCTGTGACATGGGGGTCACTGATCCAAACCAGGATGCTGAGCTTGCAAGGGGCTGTGAGCGCCTCCAGCAGTGAGTGTTACCTGGGCCAGCGTTGGTGAGGACATTGTACAACGTGTGCAGCCCAACTGCTCTGTGGTCCAATGAAGTGGTGGGGGACTCGAAGTCTGTGCCAGGGGTGTGGGGGGAGTTTGGGGGGGGTGTGGGTAAGGCATGAAGCGCTTGGTGGGCCTTTGGTGTCTCCGCACTGCTTGCATCGGCTGGTAGGCTAGGAGCCTGACCCCAATCATATCACTGTGGCTGCGCCTGATCTGTCTCAGTAGCAGAGGCCTGGTCAGTTTATATGGGTATCCCTAATGCGTGGCTATTTCCCTCACTTATCCTGACCCCCACCTCGATTGCCTGTGCACGGGATGGAGCACCAAGGCAACACTTGAACCCACCCTCAGCAGTCCCCTCCAAGGCTGGCCAGCACTTCTCCCTGGACACTCCCCACCTCTCAGCAGTCGCCGGCGGGGCCAGGCATCAGTTCCCACCACCCCTCCGCCCTTCCCCCCCACCAACCCGCCACCAACCACCCCCCACCCCAGCACTCCTGAGGCCTGTAAACAATGGGCAAGCTGTGGAGAACGATGCTGCTACTCACCTCAATTCTCCAAAGTGAAGGCCGCCTGTGTGCTGCATGAAACACGTTTTCTCACAGACATGGGCAGATGATATGGTGCCTGTCGGGTTGGGCTTTTAAGTAAATGCTGATGTATTACAATTAGCTCCGTGACGACCGATGGTGGGAAACGTGACCTGCCGTCGGTGGGCTGAGCAGAAGATCGTGACCTTTCTTCACAGCATCGTGAGGTGGGTCCCAAACACCACCTATCACACCCACCGCCAGCGGGCCCGGAAAGTTCCGCCCATTGTCTTCAGCCTCCGGCACTGTCATGTGCCTTGTGTCATCACAAATGCTGACAAAATGTGACAAAAATTGCATTTTTATTTCGAAATTTAACTTTAGGCCCTGGATAATGGACATAATGAAGACTCCGGCATGTTTTAAGTCGGTGAAAGAAACTTTGTACTTATTGAATTACGAGGCACGTACGCCCTCTTTCCCAATCTAATACATGCTGAATCAATAACAACAACTTGCATTTGTCGAGCATCTTTAATGTGGAAAAATACCCCAAGGCTCCTCACAGGAGTGTTATCAGACTAAATTTGACACGTGGGAAGTTGACCAGGAATGTACAGGAACGGTCAAATCTAGAGGTAACAAAAGCATATATGAGGGTTTCAGCAGACGATGAGCTCAAGCAGGGACAGAGCTGTTACAAAGATAGAAAAACCTAGGGTCCAAAAACCCTAGACTGATATATTCTGTGCAATTAATCTACTGTTCAAAATCTTTTATTGCATTTAACAGTAATGGTCCGTGTTCACAGGGACACAATGTACAAACCTCCAGATAAAGCGGGGAGAAAACATACCGAACGTGGCCCTCGCGCTGATGTGTGTGGCTACATTGAGCTATGTTTAGTCCCTCGGTACGCCAACGCCAGGGGCAGGATTTTCCCCTTGCCGGGCGAGTGTGGCGGTCGGTCCTGCGAACAGCGGCGAGACCGCCCGCCACCCGCGATCGGGCTCTGACCGTGATTGGCCAATTAACGGCCAGCCAGCATGAAAGACGCGCTAAGAGCCTCAGCGCTGCAGGGGTGGGTGGGGGGGCACAAGAAGAGTGCAAGCATTGAAGTGTGCGCATGCGCAGGGGAGTGCGCACTGACAGCTCCCTGAAGGCACAGAGCTGTTCTTCAGGGAGCTGAAGAATTTTAACCTGAAAAATAAAAGGTTATACATATGAGATAAACACGTCCCTCCACGTGTGACTCAGTCACATGAAGAGGGGCCTTGTAAAATAGGGTTTTATATTGCTTTTTTACTAAGCGTTGGAAACCTCATCTCGCCCATGGATGAGGTGTCATTAAAAATGCGAACGGTTGTGCGGCCAACGAAAAATCCAACTTTATTAATCACTTAAGGGCCTTAATAGGCCCCTTAATTGTCAGCGGGCGCGTTGCCGCCTCTCGTGCGTATGCCCACCGACTGAAGGATGGCGAGTGAGCGCGATGACATCGGGACGCTCGCACTATTTCACTCCCGTTCAGGTTGGGTGCGTGCCCGCCTGGGGGACAAAAAATTCTGCCCCAGGTGTCACTAAATGCTGAGGCTCTACCTGCCCCCGGTGTTGCGAAGGATGGGTCTGGCCACGTTGCCATGGAACGCTCCAAGTAGTTGGAGCGTGACATACCACCTGCCCTTCATGGAAAAGTTTATGCAGAGAAATACCTTTGACCGCAAGTCTATCAGGTAACAGCTTGCAGGTAACATCCTCAAGACCCTGCAGAAAAAGGAGATGGTGGATTCTGTTGGATGGCTCCCTGAGCGGACTGTCAAAGGCATTTGGCAGGGCTCCCAAGCAAGCACCAAGACATAGCTTGGCTGGTGGTGAGAAATGCCCTCCCTGTCAGATCCTTCATACACGCCCGCAGTCTCACTCCCTCTGCACTTTGCCCTCGAGGAGACTATGGCGGGAAGAGACCGTTGTCCACTTCCTTCTGGATTATGCCTTTGCAAAGAAGGTCTGGAGAGAAATGCCGTGGTTTTTGTCGCAGTTCATCCTAAGCGGTTCATTGAAGCAGGACTCTGTACTCTATGGGCTATTCTGAGGGATGCACACTGATATAAACATTGACTGCAGCTGGAGGATCATCAACTCGGTGAAAGGTGCTCTTTGGTCTGCCTGAAACTTGTTGGTCTTACAGTGCAAAGAGTTGTCCTTGACTGAATGTTTCACACTGGCACGTTGCAAGGTCCAGGACTACATGCTGGGGGGGTGCACTAAAGACTGGGGCAGCACTTGCAGAGGCACAAGTGGGAAAGGTCGCTTTCTAAGACCTTTTGGCTGTGGTGCACCAAGGGGCTGGAAATTGTATAGAACTCCTCGGGCTGTGTGACTCACGTTGAATGTATAGAGTAAATTTTGCATGTATCACAGTTGTATTGAAGCACCTCAGAGTACAACATGATCTATGTAGAAAATTGGAATATCTGCAAGTGCTGTAATGATCATGTTGAAATGTTTTATGAATAAAGTAAAATTTTTGCAAAAAAATAGTGCTGGTTCATTTCTGCCCAATATAAGTAAGGTGTTTTAATTCTTTCATGGGATGTGGGCACCACTGGCAAGGCCAGCATTTATTCCCCATCCCTAATTGCCCTTGAGAAGGGACATTGTGGCACTTCCAAAGGTTCTGAGCAACAGGGGCAACATCTTTATAAGAGGTGCCTGTAGCTTAAAGATTTTCAAATCATTGTTATTGTATTTTGTACAGGAAAAGCCCACAGCTTTGTAAAACATGCAATCCTCTGTGGATAAGAATTTTATTTCATGACTACAGAGTAAATTTAGTTCATGACTGCAGAACAGCCTCAGTGAACTCTAAGCAGTTAATGTGGGCTGCATGCATGTCCATACAAGCATGGCCTTATCAGCATGTGTTAATCCATTTAATTAAAATGACTTAAGGCAGGATGATGGTTTTACTCCCACTTTATGCGTTTGAGTTAATATCCAGTAAGAACAATACAAGATACAAATGCAAACAACTTATATTAAAACCAGCGCTATTTAGTTACAAAAACAATAAAATGTTCTCGGAAGTTGCACTGAAAACTAGGAGAACGCAAAAGACATCCTCCTACTTTTTCCCTAGGAAGCCTTGGGCCTCCAGCCAATACACGCCTCCCCCCCACTGTTGCCTAGAAACTGCCCAAGAGTTTTGCCATGGTAACATCTGGACTAAAGGTGGATGGGACCAGAGCCAGGAAGAGTTAAACTAGGGCAATACTATCTGCAAACCCTAAGAAAAATAAATCATTCTGAGTAACTCAAACCTGCTCCCCCTCAAAAATAAGACTGAAACTCAAGGAGGCTTTTTATACTTTAAAAGTACATTGACCACACTAACAAATTGCTACCGACTTGGTACACTCAGCTCTTATGAAATCTAAACCTTTGACCAATATAAAGATCAAGAACGTGGGGTCTGGAGAATCAGACATCTGGTTTCCCTGTGGTATTGGTGCTATTCATTTAATGGCTGTCTTATATATATAAGTTTCTGTGTCATCTCATAGGATAACATCTAAGGAAAGCAAAAAACCTCAGGGATCAAACAAAACCATTTTAAAGCTGTGAAAAGTTTTTTTTAAGGTATCTATCTGTGGAATGTTAGAGAAATGTATGCACTTAAATTGTTTCTGCAGTCTGAGAGTGGAATAAAAAGTGAACTTCAGTTTCCATGCTGTCACCAGAGGGTTAACATTACTTTTGGAAGTTTAATGAATGTTCTTGATAATTTATCTATATAGTATTTATATACACACACATACAATTGGCAAAACAGAAGCTCAAAACAGCCCTGCTTTGCAGGAGCACAATAAGCCCATTAAGCATGGAAGTCATATCAGGCTCTGGGGCTCTGCAAGTGGTAGTGAGTTTGCAGTACTTTTCATTTCAATTTGAAACACTGCAGATTTAATTCTGGCATGCACATGTGCTGGGACAAGACCTGGAAAACATTTTATGCAATGTCTGGTACTCTGACTTTTTTCAAAACAATTGTGTGATTTGGGAGCACTCTAACATCTACAAATACTGATAGCATCCAGCGGTTTTTTTTTATTGACACAAAAGTAAATTTTTGATCTGCAAATATTTGGCTGTGTGATACTCACAAATATATCCAACACCCTTAAATACCAAATGTGACTTAATCCTTTATATAGGGCTAAGCTGTGCAGCTGAAATTCTGTTTTGAAGCTCTCATTGTTAGCATCAGCTCTTTCCTCACCCAAATTTCTTTCCCTCCTGCCCAGTAAGTACTGACCAGTGTTGGGGTACAGTTAACTAAAGATTTCTTTGTTCTCCATTTCATTCGAGTGATCTTTTAAGGCCAGACACAGGGATGGAAAAAGGCTAATCACAGCTGGGCAAGATCCCTAACATTCTTGCATGCTCACTTTTCAGCAGGTGTCACTGGATACGCTCAGGAGCAGGGACCGTGGCTAATTTTCCCCTCCCTCACCCATGGGTGCTGAGGCCATTGTAATAGTCCATGGGTGCTGCTGACCATTTTCAATATCCCTACTGCCACCTGGCTGAATTCAACTAGCATTGCAGACCACATATCGAACATGGGACCTCCCTGGTCTGCTGTGGCTCAGTAAGATGCTGCTTTAGTCAACTTGAGGATCTAGAAGAGATGGCCAGCCCAAGTTTCATATATAAGGGTTTCAACTGCCAGCGCGTCAATTGATTTTTGTGGTGAATTAGAGATAGAATTACTGCACTGATTTGATCTCGTAAATTCTAAATGACTCCAAATTAATTAACTTTTGTAGCTTATGTTGGGCCTCACTCTCACGCCAACCAACATATCTTGCTTAATTTCTCCAGGCTTCTATTCAACTTTTGTACAGTTTGGGAACACTTCCCAACCTCATCCTTCAACTGTGAAGGAGCTTCAACTTGGATAGAAGTAAAACATCTGTCTAAAGTATATTGAAAAGATATTCCTTGCTAATTTAAATTCCAACCCCCATCCAGCAAAATCTACCCATTGCGGAATCGTATTACATATAGTATTGTGAAAATACCACCAATGTGCTGTAAAAAAAACCCCTCTCGTTCCCCACATTTCTTCCTATCATGGAATGACATTTGATACAATGATGTTACATTATGCTCCTAATCCCTCCTGTTTACCAACTTTGCAGCCCCTATGTCAATGTTTCATTCTGTCAAAGGAAGTGGGGATTAAAAGAGAAGAACATTGTAAAAAATTCTCTTTTCCATGAACAAAAAAACTCCTACTTTTTGTGGTCCAGGTACCCCTCCTCCCCCCACCCCTCCCATAGACAGTAGCACTATTGACTTACCTAGTACCACAGAACCATAGAATCATAGAAACATTATGGTGCAGAAAGAGGCCATTCAGCCCATCATGTTGGTGCTAGCCAAAAAGAGAAAAAAGAAACTAGCCATTCATTTCAACCCCATTTTCCAGCACCTGGTCCATAGTCTTGCAGGTTACAACAATTGATCCAGGTACCTTTTAAATAAGTTGAGCATTTCAGCCTCAATAACCAACTTAGGCAGTGAATTCCACGTGCCCATCACCCTCTGGGTAAAAAAAGTTTTTCCTCATGTCCACTTTAATCCTTCCACTAATCACCTTAAATCTATGCCCCCTGATAATTGACTCCTCAGCTAGGGGAAACAAGTTTTTCCTGTCTACCCTATCTAGGCCCATCAAAATGTTGTACATCTCAATTAGGTCACCCCTTAGCCTCCTCTGATCTAAGGAAAACAACCCTGGCCTGTCCAATCTCCCCACATAGCTGCAATTTTCAAGCCCTGGCAACATCCTTGTAAATGGCCCCTGCACTCTCTCCAGAGCAATTATGTCCTCCCTGTAATGTTGAAAATTCTCCTGGATCATCCCGTGCTGTAAAGGTGACCTCTGACTGCGAACTGCAACAAAAAGGCCTTTTGAGGAACCAGAGACTGTTACTTTTTGATGTTGCCTATTCCTCTTGTAGGTTCTCCAACCCAGTTGCTGCGACCCAGAGGGGGCCATGTAGATAATTACATAGATATATGTCACATAGAAACAAGTCGCTTGGTCCAAACCATCCTTGTTGATAGTTATCTTTCCAATAAGTGGTCATTCTAATCCCATGTGCCTGCTTTGTTCCCATTTCCCTTATTCTCCCTCTCCTTCAACCACCTATCTAATCAATTCTTCAATGTCCACATGGCCCTTGTCTCAACTGTTGAAACTGGTAGTATAGTTCCCAGCCCTGTATCTCTCTGTATAAAAATATTTATCATGTTCAGTCCAAAATCTCTTACATTTAACATTACATTTTCGTATATCTGTGTTTCTCCATTCCAGACACCTCAAACAATATAATTCTATGTCATCCTTTAATCACTTTAAATCCCTCTACCAAATCGGCCCCTCTATTCTGATGAAAAACAATGTTAGTGTTAAAGTTTAGCTTGCTTGATCGTAATGGCAACAATAACAATATCAACTTTAGTTTAAATAGGACCTTTAATAGAGTTAAGCATCCCTGAGGGGGTTACTGAAGTGTTTTCAAACAGGTCACATTTGGAAATATTAGGGGAGGTGGCCAAGAAGTAGGTTTTAAGGAGAAGCAGGAAAGAGAGAATCCAAGAGGTCAGGCAGTTGAAAGCATTTTTTAAATTATTCATTGGCTAGGCCAGCATTAATTGCCCTTGAACCGAGTAGCTTGCTAGGCCATTTCAGAGCACACTTAAGAGTCAGCCAAATTGCTAGAGGCCAAAACAGCAGATTTCCCTCACTAAAAGACATGAGTGAACCAGATGGGTTTTTCCTGACAATCAACAATGGATACCATTAGACTTCTAATTGTAGGTCTTTAATTGAATCATCTACTATGGTGGGATTTGAACCTAAGAACTCCAAAGCATTCTATTGGGTCTCTGGATTACCAGACCTGTGACAATACCACTATGCTATCACCTCCCCTCAATACTAGCCTAACAATGGAGTGATGACAATCTGGATGTGTAAGGGGCCGGATTTGGAGGAGAACAGAGATCTCAGAGGATTTTAACATGGGAGAAAGTTAAGAGGGAGTGGAGAGGTCATGGATGGATTTGAAAGCAAGGATTTCAAAATTGAGCCATTTTCGAACACAAATATTATCAAAAAAATTATGTCAATGATTGTTACATCTAATAACAATAAGGCTCAAACCCATGTCCAAGATCCCATTCACCCATATGCCAAAACATATGTAACATATTTGTATTTCTTTTCTGAATGTATCAAAATAGATCAAAAGCTATTACTTGTTCAATATCTCGGCCTGCTCTTGCAGAATCTCTCCATCAAAAACGAGATTAAAAATTAATGATCACTGAAAATCATGACCTTTCAATGGGATTAGCGATGATATTCCATGTGTGGCTTCTAGTGGAATTCGCAACATTAATGATTATTACGTGTTAAAGTAAAAGCTTAAATTATATTTATTTAACTCCATTTAATTTCTAAGTATTGCCTAAAATGACAGTCTGACCAAACACATTGTGTACGTTCCTATGGAGGTCCACAGCTTCCTTCGGCCCTGTCTAATAAGTACATGCTGAACAGAAATGGAAACTATTTTTTTTAACCGTTGGTGAAATTATCTGTTGACCAGAATAATTGACTGCATTTAATGCCTTTTGGCCTCCAGCTTTGCATAATTACATAGGTTACATTTGAACTGGATAAACGTGGGCAAACGAGCTGAACTCAAGAGGTGAGGTGAGAGCGACTGCCCCTTGACATCAAGGCAGTGTTTGGCCGAGTGTGGCATCAAGGAGACCTAGCAAAACTGGAGTCAATGGGAATCAGAAGGAAAAGACTGCACTGGCTGGAGTAATATCTAGCACAGTGGAAGATGGTTGTGGTTGTTGGAAGTCAATCATCTCAGGCCTGGGAAATTGATAGGGTTGCCAACTATGGTTAAATGTATACCTGGAGTCTTCATCACCTGACTTGCCCCCACGCTCCAGCCAGTAATCGGCGTTCAAATCTATCCTTGTGACACACCGACTTCCTATACCAATTGGAAAGCAAAAGGACTCATTACCCAATTGGATCATGCTTGACTGTCAGCACCCCAGCTTTTCATTATATTTTCAATATTTTTATATCTGGTAAGGAGAAATGTTCAAAGAAAATGACAAAAATAATTATTTAATGTCCCAGTGATTTTTTTCCAGGGTTGCACACAGCTGTGTCCTGGGCATTGATCTTCAATTCCTGGAGACTCCAGGCCAATCCTGAAGGGTTGGCAACCTTAGACATCACTGCAGGAGTTCCTCAGGGTAGTGTTCTAAACCAAATCATTTTCAGTTGCTTCGTCAATTACCTTCCCGCCATCATAAGGTCAGAAATGGGGATATTTGCTGATAACCACACAATATCCTCAGGTATTGAAATAATCTGTGTCCATATGCAGCAAGACCTAGATAACATTCAGGTTTGGGTTGATAAGTGCTAAGTAACATTCGCGCCACACAAGTGCCGTGGAATGACCATCTCCAACAAGAGAGAATCTAATCATCTCACCTTGACATTCAATGGCATTACCATCACTGTATCACCCTCTACCAACAACTTGGGGTTTACCATCGACCAGAAATTGAACTGCACCAGACATATAAATACTGTGGCTATAAGAGGAGGTCAGAGGCTGAGAATTCTACAGCAAGTAGCTCATCTCCTGACTCCCCAAAACCTGTCCACCATCTGCAGAGCTCAAGTCAGAGTGTGATGGAATACTCCCCACTTGCCTGGATGAGTGCAACTCCAACAACTTTCAAGAAGCTCAACATCATCCAGGACAAAGCAACCCATTTGATTGGCACCCCATCCACCACCTTAAACATTCACACCCTCCACCACTGATGCACAGTGGCAACAGTGTGTACCATCTACAAGGTACACTGCAGGAACTCACCAAGGCTCCTTCGATAGCACCTTCCAAACCTGCGACCTCTAGCACGTCAGAGAACAAAGGCCAGTGGATTCATGGGAATACCACAATCTGCAAGTTGCTCTCCAAGTTATACACTATCCTAACTTGGAAATATATCGCCGTTCCTTCACTGTCACTGGGTCAAAATCCTGGAACTCTGTTCCTTACAGCACTGTGGGTGTACCTACACCACATGGACTGCAGTGGTTCAAAAAAATGGCTCAGCACCACCTTCTCAAAGGCAATTAGAGATGAGCAACAAATGCTACCTAACCAGTGATACCCACGACCTGTGAAAGAATTTTTAAAAATGGCTTCCACATGCACTTCCCAGCTTATGCAACTCTTGAACAAATCTCTTCTGGCATCCTCTTTATTCCTTTCCTTTTGACTCAAGTTGAGTTGAAAAATTATTCAGAAATTATATAGAATTACATGGAATATTCAGCACGCAAACAGGCCATTCAATCCAGCCAGTCCATGCTTGTGTTTATGCTCCACTGGAGCCTTCTCCCATCCTTCCTCATCTAACCCTCATCTATCATCATAACCCTCTAATCCCTTCTTCCTCATATGTTTATCTAGTCTCCCTTTAAATGCATCTATACTATCCACCTCAACTGCTCCCTTGTAGTTGTAGTGAGCTGCACATTCTCACCTCTCACTGGTTAAGGAACTTTATTTTGTATCTCTATTTGATTTTATGGTGACTGTCTTATATTGATAGCCTCTAGCTTTGCTGTCTCCTACCAGTGGAAATATCCTACCTCTGCCTGTTCTATCAAAGCCTTTCATAATTTAACTTTCACTTTTCAAGAGACTCAGCCTTTCATCATTTTCTGATAAGTATAACCTCACAGCTCCAATATCAATCTTGTAAGTCGTCTTTTGTAACCTATCCAAGCCAAAAGCATAGCAGAACTACTGCATCTATTATCTTTGCTACTTACCAGTAAGCAAAAAAAAGATAAAAAAAGACTTCATTATCTGATTATCTACTTGATTGCAAACATTTTGTATTATCATACCATCTATATCAATTGTTTCATATACTGGACATCGCACTGTGTTATTAAAAAGAAAGACATATTATCTTGTACCTTTCAAATCCTGAGGCTGTCCTTAAGCATGTCACAACAAATGAAGTATGATTTGAAGTGCAGTCACTATGGTAATTTAGGGAGTGCACAACATATTTTTTCAGAGGGAATGGGACTTCACATCTGTAAAATTACATTTTCACGGCCAGAGAAGTTTTCCGTGGTAATTATCACATTATGCTGCCAAAAACTCAGTAACTCGTGATTACACTGGCCTTAACTTTCCACTTATCTTCAGTATGAGACTATTGGATAATAACTATATGTTCATGGCATTATAGCGATTCCTATGCAGATACCACTGGCAAAGACTGCAAAAGTGTAACTGGTGCAAATGCAGATGCAGTTGACAGCGACCCCCAGATTTCCACATTTAACTGCATGTGCACGAATGCCAGAAGTCGCTGTAAGTTTTACCCTATATAACTGCACACAGTGACAGCCTCACCATTATTATTAGAGTGCATCCTGGCCTTTGTGCTTACATCTCTAGAGTGGAACCGTTTGTGACCATGGAAGAGTTTGAAATAAGTGTTTTGCTATGCAAAAAAAAACAGGCCTACACTGATGAAAATAAGGATAGAGGAATATAATAAGCAAATACCATGATTCAAGTTTCAAATCAACAATCAAACCTAATTCTATATTTATATAGCAGCTTTCTTGGGCCACTGGTGCATCAGGAAAGATAATCAGAAAATATTTGACTATGAGATACATGAAGAGATTTTGGATATAAATCTGGTTAAAGAGGTAGGTTTTAAGGAGTGCCTTAAACCAAGGCACAACCTAGTCACTCATAATTTTAAATATTTAAATTGTAAAAAGAACACATAAGCCAATAGAGTGCGATAAAAATGATGACTAACTCCAACGAAACTAAAAGTTATGCACCCTGAATTTAATAAATCTGATAATAATTTGACTGGCAGCAGAAAGAAAAAGTGCATAAAAGTTGACAGATTGTTACTTAAATGCAACTTGTTCCCTAATGTCCTTTAGAGAAGGGAGCCTGGAATCCCTATCCAGACCGGCTTGTGTGTGACTCCTGTCCTCGATAAAGTGGCTGGTTTTTAATAACTTCAAAGCCACCAGGGAGCAGGAGTGCTTGTCCGTGTCACCAACATCCCAAGACCAAACTTAGAAAAAGCCCTGTGCCCAATTTCACTACCTGTGCTCACCACCAGCAAGGATCCATGCTGCCAGTGGAGCCTTCCAAAATCTGGCGACTGTCCCAACTTGACATTGCTTCTCAGCACTGAAAGTTATTCAAGGAATAACTTGTTTTTAACCACCATTCCCACCACCAACGGATTTTTCATTTTTCAAGGCATTTTACGTGTATGCGCCTACACAGGAAATGTTGGCAGTCTGCTCCATTGCTGGGCTCATGATCAATGAGTCCGCTCCTCTTCTTATCCAACATCCACACACATGAACTTTGTAGCGGGATCCCTGCGTAACGATCAAAGGCAGGAACCCGGCCTGATTTTGTGCTTCTATCTAGGCCAATGCTGTTGAAATAACCAATGTAGCATAGTACAGGAATTAAGCCTGGAACCTTTCTCATGTTCAGCAATGATGCATATATTTATTGAGCCATGAAGGAAAATGGGAATAAATATTTAAGATGTGAAGAAAAATAATTTTACGGCAACTGTGGAAACCCAAACCTTTAATTATTTAACTAGATGTCATCTGTGGCTCAGTTGGTGTCACACTTACCTCTGGACTAGAAGCTTATGGAATCAGGTCCCACTTCAGGACCTCGGGACAATTTAAAAAAAAATCTGACAATCTAATGCGTTGTACTGTCACAGGTGCTGTCTTTCAGGTGAGATGTTAAATTGAGGCCCTCTCAGGTAGGTGTAAAACATCTCGTGGAGCTATTTTGAAGAAGAAGCAGGGAATTATCCTTAGTGTCCTAACCAAGATTTCTCCTTTGATCACCATCCCAAAACATATCCGTGTTGTTCACATTGCTGTTTTGTGTACAAATTGGCTGCTTTATTTCTATGTTACAACAGTGACTACATTTCAAAAGTACTTAATTATTTATAAAGCACTTTGGGATATCCTGTGGTCATGAAAGGTGCTATATAAATGCAAGTCTTACTTTCTATTTAAAGTAGCAACTTAAACAGTTAGCATATTGCTTCTTTGGGGCCTTCAGTAGGCCAAGAATGCAGCGAAGCCTGCTCTCAGCACTCTGTTGAGGATGAGGTGATGGAATTTCTGGGGGAAGCTGGGAACTCCACAAGATATGCCCCAATACTGGATGTGGATTTAACAATGTGGAGCTAAGAGGCAGCCATGCCTCCTAGTGAGTTGTTTGTGGAGGAGCTTAGCTAAGGCATAAAGATAGCAGTTCTGAGTTAGTTCTGCTCCCTTCAGCAGCATTACACTGGAATTTTGCCCTATCCATCCTCCCTCCCTCCCCTAACAGAACTTCAAGCCTTGGATATCCAAAGTCAATAGTTAAAAGGGATTCAAATCAAGTAAAACACTTTAGCAGTTTTTGAGGTGGTTCGCACACACTGACTCCAATCTATCCATCATCACATATCCAATGTTCAAAGTACATTTTATAGATTGAAAGAGTTAACTCTTTGACTCAATCTGTGCCAAAATAATACATCAACAAAAACTCCCTCTGGCATCCTTTCCAGCTCTTACAGTAATAAAATATCACAGAACAATTCAGAATGCTGTAACAGACTTCCTTGTGTATATTTCATTGTCGTTTATGAGAAAGTTTCAATAAAAGATATGGTCAACGAGCCATTCAAATAACATCTACTCTGCACCATATCTCTAACTTTTAAATACAGTAATATGTCAGTCTGTAACTGGAACAGATCACCCTCACTGCCGTGGCTTAAACAGCTTCAAAAGAGTTCAAGAAACAACTTGGCTATTCATATCTCCTGGACTGGAGTTCACTTGCAAAGGGACAGGAATGGAGTAAGCACAACAAAAACCTTCTTTTCATTTTAGTTTCTCTGGCAAGTTTTTTTTTAACACTTCATAAGTTTCTGACATAGTTATCCCAGTTTCAATTAAAGAAAAAATACATTCTACTGAGCTGTCTCATAACATTGATCATGACGCCATTGCAAAATTTATATACACAAATCCATAGTCTTCTCTCAGTCACCTCTTGTTCCAATATTCTATGCAGCAGGAATGTTGCAGCCAGCAAGCAGGCATTTTGATCATGTCACAGAACAAGGTTCACACAAATGGGACTTGACTTTATGAGAGAGTGTAAGATGGGTGAGAGCGAGTTGGCAGCCACAGCCCATTTACACAATTGCACAAAGCCAAGACCTACTCCAATGTGTGATTTTTGATTGCCTTCAATGTGAGGTGATCGGATTCAACAGTGAGATAACTCCCTCTATTACATTCAGCACTGTAGCCCAATGCAATAGGAGGCACTTCCTCTTTAAGTGCTAAAATATCAATCATTGTCACTAGTGTGACACTTTAGAGCAGAGTTTGTAGCAGGATTCACCTCTGCCATTGAACTGATTTAGAGATATTTGGGTGTAAAAGCAGGAATGGGTTGGGTATCAGGGATCCTTGCCCACTTTTGTGCACAATGTATTTTCGGCCAGACTCTGGAAGCACCCAGCCCGATGCAGGTGGGTGCCTTTAAATGTGTTGAGACTGGTGGAATGATGTTTCCCATCATTATTGTCTCAATAACATTGGCTCACACAAACAACAGCAGCAGGGATCCAGCATTCTGAGTCAATGACAATCTTTAGCTGCCTTAGCAGGCACTATAAGGGGATGAAAAGCTTATGGATGCTGAAAAGGGAGGGAGGGAACAATGTATTTGGTGACGGCATGGCCCTGGAGGTGGCAGAAATGGTGGAAAATGGTCCATTGAATTAGATGTTGGCAGGGTGCAATGTGAAGGGGAAGAAGGCGAGGGAGGGAAAGAGGTGACAGCAGAAGTGCATGAAATGGTGTCGACAAGGACACTGTCAACATAGTGGAGGGGAAACCTCAACTGAGGAAAAAGTGCAGACATTATGGAAGTACTGGTGTGGAAAATGGCATCATCAGAACAGGTGCAATGGGGGTGGAGAAACTAGGAGAATGGAATAGAGTCCTTATAGGCAGTTGGGCTGGAAGAAATGTAATTAAGGTATCTATGGGAGTCACTGGGTTTCTAAAAAAAATTGCCTAACCCCAGGACGGAGATAGGGAAGTTAGGGAAAGAAAGGAAAGAGTCAGGGATGGACCAATTGGAGGTGAGGGAGGGATGGAAATTAGAGGTAATGTTGGGGAACTTTTCCAGTTCAAGGTGAGAGCAGGACACAGCATCAATGTACCAGCAAAAGAGGTGAAGAAGGGCAATAAACAAGGGAATCAATGTTTTTGGGGGGCAGTCAGGAAAGTGGAGTTGAGACCACAATCAAATCAGCCTTGATCTTATAGAACGGCAGAGCTGGCTCGAAGGGCCGAACAGCCTACTCCTGATCCTAAATCCTATGTTCCTAATCTGATTAACACTGAAACAAATAATGTACCACATGTCCCACAAAAAGGCAGGCATAGCTAGAACCCCATAGTGACATCTTGACTGGTGAGTGGAGTCCAAGAAGAAGCTGTTCATTTTAAGAATAAGGACATATAGGAGAAGGCTGGTGTTGAATGGGGCTGGTTGGGCATCCGGTCAAAGAAGAAGCGGAGGGTCCACGTGCCATCCAAGTGGGGGCATGTAGCCACACTGGATGCCCATGGTGAAAAGGAGACAGTAAGGGTAGGAAAACCAGAATTTGTTAAACTGGCGAGAGCTCCAGGAGAGTTAAAGGCATCGATCAGAAGAGACTGGCTAAAGGGAAACAGAATAAAATCAAGCCAAGAAGAAATAAGTTTCCATGGGGCAAGAACTGACTGAAATGATGGGTCTACCAGGGAAGCCCTGGTTGTAGAGCATAGGATGGTGATTGAAATGGGCTCTGCGGGGTTGGGGGCTCTGAGGTTGGAGGCCGTCGGAGGAAGATCTCCAGAGGAAATGAGGTCAGTCTGGGAGATAATGGCAGATGCTTGGTTGTGGAGCTGGGGCCCAGGGGAGGCAGGAGGAGGTATCAGGGAACTGGCAGTCAACCACTGCACGACCTGTTCACCAAACAACAACAGAGCCACCTTTTTCACCAGTTCTGATGACAATGTTAGGGTTGGACTTAAGAGAACTGAATATGGCAAGTAATGGGAAAGGCAAGTTCCAATGAATGAGGAGACTAGAGAAATTGAGATGGTGGATATCCTACTGTCAGTTCCCAATCGGAAGATCAAGAGAGGGTAAGAGGCCAGACAGACGGTTTAAGGAAGAAGGAGAAGTCTGAAACAAAAACAGAAAGTGCTTGAAAAACCCAACAGGTCTGGCAGCATCTATGGAACTTCTGAACTCCAAAGGAAAAGAGTCCTGAAGAAGAGTCATATTGAACTCGAAATGTTAACTCTGTTTCTCTCTCCATAGATGTTGCCAGGCCTGCTGTGTTTTTCCAAAATATTCTATTCTTATTTCAGATCTACAGCAACTGCAGTATTTTGCTTTTACATATAGGAAAATTTGGAAGGTGGGTCCACTGTTTTGGAAGAAGACTCTGGGCCAAAGAAGTTGCATGGAGGTGAAAGCAATGGAAGAAGACCTCAATTGTGTTGAGTTCAAAATTCATTGAGGTGATCGGTAAGCAGGTGAAGCTGAAGCTTTGGTCGAGAACTGCATTGGAGGTGAGTGAGGGCATAATGAAAACATGATGAAGGGTTAGATCGGAAGGAGAGATGGAGTCAATGAGGAAAAAAAGGATCAAGGGGCATTGTCAACTGGAAAAAACTTGTTAATTCAGTGGAGTAAGAAGTTGTGACTTTGTTTTCTGTCCCCACTCCAAACTCAGCTCTCTAGCCACTGACTCCAGCTCTCCCTCTGGCAATCGTTGGAGCCTAAATCAGTCTGTTCACAGCCTTGGTGTTTACTACCCCAGAGAAGAGCTTCTGACCACATATTTTTGCCTTTACTAAGATCACCTGTTTCCACTTCCATAACATTACCTGACTTTGCCTTGCTACAGCTCATCTGCTGTTGAAACCCTCACTTATGCCTTTGTCACCTCTAGACCTGACTATTCCAATGCACTCTAGCTGGTCACCCACCTTCCACCCTCCATAAACATGAGGCCATCCAAAATGCAGCTGCCCGTGTCTTAACTCACACCAAGTCCCATTCCCCTATCACCCCTGCACGTTGCCCTGCATTGGTCAAGCAATGTTTACATTTTGAAATTGCGATCCTTGTTTACAAATCCTTCCATAGCCTCGCCCCTCCCTGTCTCTGCAATCTCCTCCAGCCCCACAGCCTTCCAAGATATCTGTGCTCATCTAATTTTCTACTCTTAAGCATCCCTGAAGTTAATTTCTCCACCATTGGTGGCTGCACCTTCAGTTGTCTAGTACCTAAATTTGAAACTTCTCCCCTACACCTCTCTGCCTCTCTAAGGGTCAAATGTTTTTGCTGAGATGAAAGGGCTCCAGGCTTAGCCAAAATGGTGTCAGAGCCTGGAATCTGGAAGTCATACCCATGAACCTAGTACCCACCATTTCACTGGGAGAGGGGGGAACTGGCGGGGGGGGGGTGCAGGATGGGGGCGAGGGTAGGGGCTGAGCGGGAGGTATTTCACACATCCACAGTTCTCAGAGGCAGCAGCATATTCAAAAGTGCAGCTACCTTCAATCAGAAGAAATTTTCATTAACTGGGATTTCCAAAACACCACTTGTGGGCTTTACATGTTTGAGGAAAAGGTCTAAACCCAACAGAGCTCTTTGGAGAGGTCAAGTACCCTTTGGAGAGGCCCAGGTAACACATTGGGAGAGGTCAGGTACCCCTTTGAAATTGTTAAGAGTAGACATGAATGTGCATTAAAAAATGGATAAAATGTTGTGGAACTGTCAAGCTGTCAAGTAATTTGAATACCTTGCCCTTTAAATTTTGGGGTAAAAAACAGCCAGCCTGCAGTTGAAAGGTCGGTGTTTCCAATTTCAATGGATGCTGTTGACATAAGCCTGTGTGCTATGGTATATTATACTATATTATTATTTCTGCTTGATTGCTTCTACAACCTATCATTATCAAAGTTAGAGGGAGGAGGTGGTGGTGGAGGCAGTAAGTTCACAGTTTGATTGACAGCTCCAAGTCATCATAAAGAGATTTGATGTGGGGCTCTGAATATAAACATTTATTTTTGATAAGGGATTAAGTAATTGTAGGATATATTTGTTTTTATAAGGGATTATATACTTGAAGGGATTTAAATGTATTGAATGGGCTTTTATTATAGAGGATTTTTTTGATGTAGTGAAATCTGTAACAGCTACTTAGAGCTTTATTTTATTTCATATTTATTTCATTTCAGGATGGCTCCTGAGGTCTACCCATAGCGGATACTGGGTGAGTTGGCATGGAGGGTGTAAGAGCGAAGGGTGGTGAGCAGCAGCATGGGCTGGAATGAGTTAGCATTAAGTTGTCATAGGGGCTAAAAAGGGTGATGGGAGTCATGGGTTGGCATGAATTGGCACTAGTCTGGCATTTGGGTTATAAAGGGCCATGGGGAGTGGATTGGGGTGCATAGGTTAGCATGAAGGGTATAAAGGGGGGTGGGATGGGGACATGAGGTGCAATGAGTTGGCATGGATGAGACATTGGGAGTGTGTGGGTGGTGAGGGGATGTTCTTTGTTTTATTCTTTTTCTTACAACTAGAACAAATTCCCAGAGCACTGAGGCGGGCCTTTTAAACAGCTTGCCTTGGCACTTGGCAGCTCCCGTGGTTGCCTTCGCACAGTTTCTGCGGTGGCAGGCCAAACTCCAATTAGCAACCCTCCACCTCGCCCCCTGGGAAGGAAAGTCTGACCATTCGGGCAAGTTTCTCCCACTTCGGGTTTGTGGAGTTGGGAATTTTCCCAATTCTGCGCACCCGACTCGGGAGCAAAGACCTGGCCCTAAATCTCTTTCCTCCTTTAAGACGTTCCTTAAAACCTATTTCTTTGACCAAGCTTTTGGCCATTTGACCTAATATCTCCTTTGGCTCAGTGTCAGATTTTGTTTTATAATGCTCCTGCGAAGCACCTTGAGATTTTTAATTACATTAAAGGAACAATATAAATAAAAGCTGTTGTCGTGTACTTACAGGAGTTCTTTTTTAGTAAATGGAGTTAGTGTTACTGAAAACTGGATTGGAATCATTAGTCTAGCAAGTAAAAGCTTAAGCCTCCTCGCTATTGACTGTTGGAGTACTGGTTGGAAGTGGATTGTGGATTTTACTCCATGTTTTAACCGTGATTGGTCTTGTTCTGTCACTTTTATAGATTCAAGATCCTATGGAATTCCAAAGCATTTCTAATAGGAATCAGACTTCAGCATTTCTCACATTGTACTGTTTATGTTTATCTGTGATTGTTTGTGTTGCTAATTGCTCTGGGTGAAACCTGATATTTTAACAGTTTGTGCGGTGAATGAATCAGTTAATGAATAGTTTTAACGTTTGGTGTACTATACGCACCAATCTGAGACTGTAACCAAACAATCACGTGCTTCACCCGGACTGATTAAATGCTGGATGACATCTGTTTTCTTACTTGCAAGCAAGAAAATACATTTACTGGTAAATGCTACTGCCCAAAAGGAGGTTGGATGCTTTGTATCATATTTAACAGTCATAAAGATGGCGGCATGCCAATTGAACTCCTTGTGATTTTACAACAAACATCATCTTTAAATCTTCAACTTGCTGCTATAAAGAACTTGCCTTTGAGAATAGTTAAATTGTTATTTAGTATAAATTCGCAGAAGGCTTGATCTGTCTGTCACCTTCTTGACTTAACAAAGCAAGCTGCTCCATCGGCAGCTGAGGCTTGACATGCTGGGCTGCTGTCAGCAGGATCTTCCTGCTTCAAATCAAACCTCTGACAGTACAAGACCTTGAAATGTTCATTCCAGACACAATCATGCAAAAAAAAACATTGTTGCATATACACACTTGGGAATAGTAGAAAATGAAGGATACGCAAAGGGGAAGAACGAGATTAGGTTTACTGGGGCAGTGTGTTCGTGGGCTTGTTTTGGGTATGTGTTGGGTTGGCTTGGGACATGAGCTCATGGGTTTTCTGGCGATATGAGTTGGTGGGTTTTCTGAGCTGGGTGTTCATTGGTTTGCGAGTGATATGCGTTGCTGGGTTTGCTGGGGATATGCTTTCATGGGTTTGTTGGGATTGTGTGTCCATGGGTTTGCTGCAGGTCGTATTTTTTCTTTATTCATTCATAAGGTGGAGGCACTACTGTCAAGGCCAATGATTATTACCCATCCCTAATTGACTTTGAGAAAAAGTTGGGGACCTGCTAACCACGTGGTTTTAAATTCATGGGCTTGATGCAGTTGTGTGTTCAGGATCTGTTACAATTATATATTGTTGCTGCACCTTCCAGATGGGCTGCCAATTGCCTTGCCACATCTGCCCAGGAGCTAAAATTGAGCCTTTAAGGTACTGAGAAAATGGGGAGGTAAGATTGTGATCAGTCAAAATAAATGTTTTCCTATGGATAAAGACCATTTCCTATTCTTGAATATGCTTTTGTTATTATTTTACTGAGGGTTTCTACAGTTTTAATGATTGTGTTTCCAGTGGGTTTGATAATACAGGCCCTGATTTTAACTCTGGGCCAATTTTTGGCAGCTATTTTAACTTATCCATCCTCATTTAAGTCTCAACTGACCTCCTACTCGCTTCAGCAACAGGTAAGTGGTGGGACTGGCAACTAGACCAACTTATGGGGCCCCTGAGTTCAGGAAGGTGGGACATGGAGGCGATGGAGGGTAGTAGGAGCTTCACTTTTCCCTGTGAGATCCATATTAAAGCTCATTACACCTCCTCCTTGCACCATGAGGAAAGCAAAGAAAAATAGCTCAAACTTAATTTTTTTGGGCCTCTGTTGGGCCCGATTCCCTTCATCACTGGGTCGGCTTGGTGAGTAACTCACTGTCACTTCCTTCACAGGCCATCAATAGTCAAAGTTATTCCTGAGGCCTGGTCCTCAATTAATTAGAATGGGCAAACTGCGGGGCACCAAACGGATTCAGTTTTCTGAATGTGAGAAATACTAGGCAGCTGGGTAAGTGCAGCTGCCTGGTTGGCGGTAAAGTCAAACACAGGGGGTGATGAGGAAGATCACCATCGTAGAGGTGGAGGCTCCACTGCGGCACCGGCCCATCTTATCTTTGTGGAGCTCCGCCTGGCCCCACACCAAAATGATTTAAAACCTGTGTGGTCAGAGAGATAATGTTAACTGAACACTAAATCTACCCAGCCCCACTTTTAAGAACATTACCACTCCACTGTCACCATGAAAGTTCAGTGAGTTAAAACAAGCCCAATGGATTCTGTTGGGCTCACATTGCAAAACAATTCTGCTCTGTGTCTATATTCTTTATTCACTTACCTCAAAAATTATTTTGGAGAAAGAGGTTGCCAGGATCATGAATATATGAAAACCTACAAAGGAAGTAGGAGTGAAATCGAGCAAGAGTTCAAGCACAAGAGCCCCCATTTCTACATGCCTTTTTATCACCATTTATTTACATCTGTCTTTTGATTCAAAAGCTGGAGGGGAGCAATTGGTTTTAGTGGAATTATATTATATTATAATGCTATGATTCCTTTCATCTCCTTACTGACCACGAGTCACATAATGTATCACCTTAACAGCTCATGACACATCTGGGACTAGGTGGCTTTGGTGGTCACCTCCTTTTGTTTATATTTCCAGTTATTCGATTCACCACCACCTTCTCAAGGGTAATATAGGGATGGGCAATAAATACTGGCCTAGCCACGAAGCCCACATCTCCTGAAAAAATAAAAAGAATTAAGTTAGTGTGCAGGTACAGCAAGTAATTAAGAAGGCTATTGGAATGCTATCCTTTATTATGATAGCGATTGAACATAAAAGTATGGATGTTATGCTTCAGTTATATAGGGCATTGGTGAGACCACACCTCGAATACTGTGTGCAGTTTTGGTCTCCTTATTTAAGGAAAGATGTAAATGCATTGTAGGTGGTTCAAAGGAGGTTTATTAGATTGACACCTGGAATGAGTGGGTTGTCTTATAAGGAAAGGTTGGACAGATTGGGCTTGTTTCCACTGGAGTTTGGAAGAGTGAGGAGTGATTTGATAGAAGTATGCAAGATCCTGAATGGCCTTGACAGTTCAAAGGAACGTTTCCTCTTGTGGGTGAGAGCAGAACTAGGGGGCACTTCTCAAAATTAGGTGTTGCCCTTTTAGGACAGAGATGAAGAGAATTTTTTTTTCTCTCAGAGGGTTGTGCGATTTTGGAACTCTCTGCCTCAGAAGGTGGTGCAGGCGGGGTCATCAAATATTTTTAAGACAGAGGTAGATAGATTCTTGTTAGGCAAGGGAATCAAATGTTATCAGGGTTAGATGGGAATGTAGAAATCGAAACACAAGAAGATCAATCATGGAATGTGGAGCAGACTCGAGGGGCAGAATAGTCTACCCCTGTCCCTATTTCTTATGTAATTTTAGTATAAAACGGTGATTGATATGCAACATCACTTGCTGCTATAGACTCTTGTGGAACAACAGTTAATTTTTGATGCATGTGACATGTAAATATTGAATTTACCTTAATTTTAAACACGTCGTTCTGGATTAAATCATAGCTATTTCCATTCCTTTTTTCTGAACTCTACTTGTGGTACATGTTAACATGATTGCTTAAAAGTAATAATTGTGTAAATTTGTACATCTAGTCTATCTGTATTTTCTGCCTAGCTTGTCAGTTTTGCTGAGGAGCTCAATCACATTTGTCACCATTATAATTTCATGTCAGGTTGCAACTTCTTATGCTAATTTGAAGTTGCCAGTTGTGGCAGCTCTTGTCTTTGAATCAGAAGGCTGTAAGTTTAAACTCCACCATTGGTATTTGAGCCTAAAAACTAGGTTGATACCTCAGTGCAGTATCAGTACTGCACTGTCAGAGATGCTATTTTTCAGATGAGACATTAGACTAAGGTCCTGTCAAATTTCTCAGGTAGATGCATATGATCCCTTGGCACTATTTTGAAGACGAGCAGGGGAGTTCTCCCTGGTGGATGAGCCAATGTTTATCCCTCACACTACCACACAAAGTAAATAGATCATCTGTTTGTTATTACATTGCTGCTTTTGAGTGGCCTTGTTATGAGTACTTCATTGTAAAATGGATGTCCTGAGTTTGTGAAAGCCATAAGATTTCTTTACTTGTTTATGGGATGGGGCATCACCACAGGATTTGTTACCCACCCCTAATTGCCCTTGAACTGAATGGCTTACAAGACCATTTCAGTGGGTCTGGAGTCACACACAGGCCAGATCTGGTAAGGAGGCAGATTTCCTTCCCTAAAGGGGAACTAGTGAACCAGCTTTTTAATAGCAATCAATGATGGTTTCTTAATTATCATTACTGAGGCTAGTTTTATATTCCAGGCTTATTAATTGAATTTAAATTTCACTACCTACCATGATGGGACTTGAACCCATAACCCCAAAGTATTAGCCTGGATCTTTGGATTACTAGTCCAGTGACATTACCATTATGCCATTGTCTTACACCAGGCCAGGATTGCAATAATAATGAATGGAAGGATGTTGTTGAGTCAAATAAGCATTCTGAGCAAATCGCTTTTTACACATTACAACTCATAAGCACCAGCATGTTAACCCAAAGGCCAGTGCTAAGAAATTAACATAAAACACATTATAAATCATTAAACAGCCTTTTTTATTCCAATGTGCCATACCAGGATTTTTTTTTAAATTACTGACACTCAAAGCTTCCCTTTGATGCAGGATTTTTCTTGGGTTTTACAAGGCTTAGTCAGTCTCATTAATAGCACTTGTATTTCATGGTGTTATTTTAAAATTTAGTACAGCCAGCAAACAAAAGGGCAAAAGAATCATAAACATTCAAATGGTATTTGTGGAGAACATATTTGCAGTCAACAGAAGTGTGGTAGGCACATGGTAAAACTGTGCTATCAAAAGGAGGAAATATTTTTTTAAATCATATCAAATTATCACTTCTGCCTTCTTTATTAGTTAGGCTGAATTGAAATTAATTCTATAATCATGGAAAGCATGATTATCTTAGTGTAGAAGTTATAATGATAAGGGTTACATTCAAAGATGGGTAACCAATTCTTTCCTATAGTTCTTGCTCACAAAATGGTGAGTTTGTGCAATTTTGATGCGGGGGAGATGTTCCACACAATACAATTATGTTAATAATAACAAAAACAATGTGGCCAATCACAATACAACTCTCTTAATCACTAATATGATGTTGTCAGCTGTGGCTCATTTGGTAACTCCCTTGCCTCTGAGTCAGAAGGTCATGGGTTCAAGGCCCACTCCAGAGACTTGAGTGTAAAAATCTAGGCTGACACTCCAGTGCAGTAAGTGTTGAAATGTGAGAGGTGTGTTTTTTTTCTGATGAAATGCTAAACTAAGACCTTGTCTGCCCTCTCAAGTGGATGTAAAGATCCTGTGAGACCATTTTATAGAAGAGCAGGGGAGTTATCCCTGGTCAATATTAACCCCTCAACCAACATCACAAACTATAGATCATCTGGTCATTTTCACAATGCTGTTTGTGGGAGTTTGCTGTGTGCTAATTCACCACTGTGGTTCCCACATTACAACAGTGATTACACTTCAAAAAATACTTAATTAGCTATAAAGTGCTTTGGGACATCCTGAGGTTGTGAAAGACACTATATTAATGCATGTTCTTTCTTTATTTTACAGACGCCAAGCAGCATAAAGGCTGGATAGTTCATTAACCTTGTCCAATTATTGTGCAGAGTAGCAGACCGAAAATTCCAATTTTACCCAGAAGTTGCTACAATTCCAGGCACACATCAAGTCAGGTGTGAATGTTTACATCACCTTCATTGTTAATGTAGCTTCACATACCTTGTTCAGAAAATAGTGTAAAGTAGTGGAAGGATTTAGAGGCTGGTGAAGAGTCTGGCAGACCACAATGTGAAGGATGTTCTGACCAATGAGGACTCATGTCAGGACTCAACCTTTCTTTCCCACCTTGATAGTAAGAATTCTTTTGATTTATAAGGAGGAAGGTATTAATCTTTGTCTGTACTTAACCATTTACATGTTGATTGCGAAGAACTCTGGCCGACAGGCTTTCTTGAGTTTAAACACAAAGGGGTTAGTTTTTATTGAGCTAAAAACCCACCCAGGTAAAGGTATAAAAATATTTTAAACGACACATGCATGCACGCGCACACAAAATTTCAAGTTATACAGTAGGAGAGGTTACTCCTTGGCCAAATTTAAGTTTCAATGATAGAAAGTAAAAACAGAGCGTTCACTGTTTACGAGTCCTTTGCTGGTATTCATGGCTGAGAGTTTTTTTCAGTGGTCTTGAAAATCCAGTGGAGTTGAGGGTGATGTTAACTGCAATTTCTGGAGACAGTTTCTTTTTTTAAACATAATGCATCTTCTTCAAAAGTTGATGATATTGCATCTGATGTTCCTTTTGATTGAAACCCTCTTTCTCTGTGGTGGGCTTTGAACTTGAGAACAGGGGCGAGAAAGGTGGTGTTGCTGCTCCATTGGCAGATTTCTTACCAGACTGCTCAAAAACAAAACAAAAACAGAATTACCTGGAAAAACTCAGCAGGTCTGGCAGCATCGGCGGAGAAGAAAAGAGTTGACGTTTCAAGTCCTCATGACCCTTCGACAGAACTTGAGTTCAAGTCCAAGAAAGAGTTGAAATATAAGCTGGTTTAAGGTGTATGTGTGGGGGGCGGAGAGAGAGAGAAGTGGAGGGGGGGGTGTTGGTGTGGTTGTAGGGACAAACAAGCAGTGATAGAAGCAGATCATCAAAAGATGTCAACAACAATAGAACAAAAGAACACATAGGTGTTAAAGTTGGTGATATTATCTAAACGAATGTGCTAATTAAGAATGGATGGTAGGGCACTCAAGTTATAGCTCTAGTGGGGGTGGGGAGAGCATAAAAGATTTTAAAATACTTAAAAATAATGGAAATAGGTGGGAAAAGAAAAATCTATATAACTTATTGGAAAAAAAAGGAAGGGGGAAACAGAAAGGGGGTGGGGATGGGGGAGGGAGCTCACGACCTAAAGTTGTTGAATTCAATATTCAGTCCGGAAGGCTGTAAAGTGCCTAGTCGGAAGATGAGGTGTTGTTCCTCCAGTTTGCGTTGGGCTTCACTGGAACAATGCAGCAAGCCAAGGACAGACATGTGGGCAAGAGAGCAGGGTGGAGTGTTAAAATGGCAAGCGACAGGGAGGTTTGGGTCATTCTTGCGGACAGACCGCAGGTGTTCTGCAAAGCGGTCGCCCAGTTTACGTTTGGTCTCTCCAATGTAGAGGAGACCACATTGGGAGCAACGAATGCAGTAGACTAAGTTGGGGGAAATGCAAGTGAAATGCTGCTTCACTTGAAAGGAGTGTTTGGGCCCTTGGACGGTGAGGAGAGAGGAAGTGAAGGGGCAGGTGTTGCATCTTTTGTGTGGGCATGGGGTGGTGCCATAGGACGGGGTTGAGGAGTAGGGGGTGATGGAGGAGTGGACCAGGGTGTCCCGGAGGGAACGATCCCTACGGAATGCCGATGGGGGGGGTGAAGGGAAGATGTGTTTGGTGGTGGCATCATGCTGGAGTTGGCGGAAATGGCGGAGGATGATCCTTTGAATGCGGAGGCTGGTGGGGTGATAAGTGAGGACAAGGGGGACCCTATCATGTTTCTGGGAGGGAGGAGAAGGCGTGAGGGCAGATGTGCGGGAGATGGGCCGGACACGGTTGAGGGCCCTGTCAACAACCGTGGGTGGAAAACCTCGGTTAAGGAAGAAGGAGGACATGTCAGAGGAACTGTTTTTGAAGGTAGCATCATCGGAACAGATGCGACGGAGGCGAAGGAACTGAGAGAATGGGATGGCGTCCTTACAGGAAGCGGGGTGCAAAAACAACCTGGGTGTTGTAATCAAAGTCATTTTAAAATGGTGATTCTGATCACATGACCTCTCTCTCCATAATGATGAGTATTCACAGAAGGTAATTGCTTAGCTTATGCTTGGACAGACCTTGGTTATTGTTTTATGGCCCAGTGATTAGTCTCTTTGATGTCCCAGTCATCACTTCTGTACGGACCATTCTTCCATATGATGAGCTAGGAAGGACATATCAACACCTTTTATATAGCCATTAACCCAGTAGACTTGCTGTCACTGCCTGAAATGTAGTTTTATAGAAATGTAAATGGTAAGAGCCAGTTGCAAGTTTCAGTACATCTTTGAAGTAATTCTTGACATCAGGTGTAAAATTCCATAGGTGGTTGCCTTGGCAAATCTTAATTGTAATCCACACTGGAAACTTCCAGAGCTGACCAATTTGTAATACCAGATGTGTCAGATGACCTGTGGAAGCCATCTTAATTTGGTGTCTTTGGTTGTTTAAAAAGTTTTTTTTTAAAAGAAGTTAAATATATATTTGACCAGCCAATGAAATAAAAAGAATTACACATGCATGCTTCATAACATCATGACAGGGGCTGTCATGGCTGTCAAGATCTTTATATTTTTATACTAGCTGATAGGGTAGTTAGTCTTGTATATCAGGAAGGTTTAATGGGCTCCCACAACCTATAGGTAGTGGGAGATTAGGGGCAGATGGTGGTGTAGTGGTAATGTCACTGGGCTAGTAAACTACAAGCCCAAGCTATTGCTCCATGAGCATGGATTTAAATCCCACTATGGCAGCTGGTGGAATTTAAACTCAATTAATTTAAATAAGACTGGAATTTAAAGCTAGACTCAGTAATGATATCTATGACAACTGTCACTGATTGTCATAAAAGCCCATCTGGTTCACTAATATCCTTTAAGAAAAGAAATCTGCTGACCTACCTAGTCTCACTTACCTGTGACCCCAGACTGTCAGGGCCCAGAAGAATTCATATGTTCTGTTGTGAGAAAAACCTAATCATAACAGTTTTTATATGTTTCAGTGGTATGAAGTATTTTTTAAATATAAAATAGTGTAGTTTAATTTATTCCAGCTATTGTAGGAAAGCATGCAATGCTCGGAATGCCCAGTGAATGCTACTCATGCTGTGCTAACAATTCCAAAATATATCAAATAAAGGATCACAACCCACATTTATCTAGGAGCAGATACTGTCAGATCTTCTCCTCTTAGAAAATGCATCTTGGGCCACCTTCATTTTAACACCACAACCTACTAGCCAAGTGCTTTTAAATTTGAATAGAATACACATCGACCTACTAATTAGCTTAGTCAGCATTTTTGTGGTTTTATTTGTTTCTCGCCTCTTCCCTCCACGCTATTGGCTATGGCAATGCCTTTCTGTTATATTCAAGACAGAGGCTGATAGATTTCTGGGAATAAAGGATATGGGGATAGTGCAGGAATGTCGAGTTGAGATAGTAGGTCAGCCATGATCTTGTTGAATGAGCAGGTTCAAAGGGACAAATTACCTACTCCAGCTCCTATTTCCTATATTCCTATGCACCATCTCTGGCCAACAGAGTGAACCAGCTGCTTCAAGGTCACTGCCTCTGACTTTTGTGATGCTTTGACAATTTCCCTTTAGTTTATGTTATTAACGCAATGCCCAAACGAAAAAAATAGTCACTTTTCAGTTTGGCTCTGCAACAACAACTTGCATATATAGCACCTGAATGTTGTAAAATAGCCCAAGGAGCTTAACAAACAAAATTTGACACCAAACAACGTAAGGAAATGTTAAGGCAGGTGGACCAAAAGCTTGGTCAAGGAGCTAGTTTTATAAGGAGCTAGTTTTATAAGGGGATCTTAAGGAAAACGGAGAATAAAGAATCATAATTCCAGAGCTTAGGGTCAAGACAGCTGATGGTGGAACGATTTCCTAGGATTGTTCTGCTATGGCACGACACACAACATTCCTTTTAAGGAGGCTTGTAAATGCCACTAAGAATAAATGCACAAGTTCTTCATTAATAACATCAACAAAACTTAACAAGCAAAATTTGTTCTTTAATTTAGCGGTTGGTAATGTTTTTTCCATCTGTTTTTTGGAAAGAGTTGTGATGGTCAAGGAACAGCAGTTAAAATCTCTGTCCAATTATAGAGCTTTTACAAATGTCACAATGGAAAGGACATGCTTAAGCTTAGGCTCCTGTTCGATGCTTGTCCATCATAGGCTCATCTGTTGTTCCAGGGCAGTGACTCTGAATTTCGCTTATCACTTGTTCAGTTGAAGAAGAACATTTTGCAGGGTATAAGAAAAGGGTAGCATATTGGGATAAATTGGCTAGCTCTTTCACGGAGTTGGTACAGCCAAGAGGGGAAAAATCATAGCATCATTTCAAAGGGCTATGCAATTAATCTCACATCCTTCCCCTTTCCTCTTAGCCCTGTAATATTTTCCCTTCAAATATTAACCAGTTCACATTGAATTTTGGTATTAAATTTGTTTTTATTGCTGTTTCACTCAGTGCAATCCAAATCAAAACAACTCACCTCTGATTCTTTTGTCAATCACCTTAAACAAGGGGAATGGTGATGTAGTATTAATTTTACTAGGCTAGTAACCCAGAGGTCCATGGGCTAATGGTCTGGTGATCATGGGTTCACAACTTACTACAGCAACTGCTAGGATTTAAATTCAATTTATTCATCTGGAATTGAAAGCCAGTCTTAGTAAATGGTGACCATGACAACTCTCATCAATTGTTGTTTTAAAAAAAAACATCTGGTTCACTAATGTCTTTCAGGAAAGGAGATCTGCTGTCCTTACCTGACCTATATGTGACTCCAGGTCCACAGCAATGTGATTGATTCTTAAATGCCCTCTGAAATGGCCTAGCAAGTCATTCAGTTCAAGGCCAGTTTTGCCCACATCCCATTAAAGAAATAAACCTCTACTTTGCCCTTGCAAACAGTTTCTCCTTATGTACTCTATTAAAGTCATTCATGATTTTGAGCACCCTTATTAAAGGCATAGGCTTCTTTGCACTAAGAAGAACAATCCCAGCTTCTCCAGTCTATCCACGTAAATGAATTCCCTCATCCCTCATCCTGTTTGAGTACTCTTCGAGTTAATCTCTTCTGCACCCTCTCCAATGCCTTAACATCTGAAAGTGTGGTGTTTACAAAATTCCAGCTGAGGCCAAACCAGTGTTTTATAAAAGTTTAACATAACTTCCCTGCTTTTGTATTCTCTGCCCCTATTATTAAGGCCAAGGCTCCATACACTTTTTTTAAAACAGTGTTCTCAACTTGTCCTGCCATTTTCAAAGAGTTGTGTACAGACACCTCCAGGCCTCTGTTCCTGCACCTTTAAAATCGTACCATTTTGTTTATAATGTCTCTCCTCATTCTTTCTATCATAATATGTCATTTCACACTTCTCTGAGATAAATTACATCTGCCATGTGCCTGGCCACTGGTTTCTGCTCTGGCCTCCAGTCAAATGGCTTCCTTCTGGCTGTATCATTCGACAGTTCTCCGAAACGGATGGCGAGGTGGGGAAAGAGAAGAGAAAAGGTTTGAAAGTTGAAAAATATCTCTCTTTGCAGCTCAGCATGAAGTCAACTTAACAACCTGATAGTAACAGATCCTTTCTGCTTACTATGCACCAGAAAAGAAACATGAAAAATTCCTGTTGCCATTCGTTCTGAGCAGGAGATTTAACGTTTGAAGTTGGGTTTGACAGAAAGGGTATGTCTCCCTGGCCGTGCACTTGATCTCTGTCTTAGCTACGGCCTTGATGAAACAAACTGATTTCTTTTCCCCTCTCTGCTGCGATGATAAATAAACTCATAACAGGACAGTGCTCCGAGAAATGCCACCTGACACTGACTGAAAACTCTGACCTCCAAATGGAGAGAATTGAGAGCTGCTGTCATTACTGAATGAAAGCAGCAGCCAGTGCCATCAGGAAACACCAGCCAGAGAGCCCCTGGGCACCAGGCCAAGGTGGCCAGTGACAGACTGACACAAACTGGCAGCAAGCAAAGGGGGTGTCAACGCATGTAACCGTGAGACGTGACCTAGGCTGATCTGATCACCTTGCCAAGACGTCCAGGTCAACCATGACAGGAAAATTCTGCTGCGAGCACAGGGTACAAGTTTCAAAGATGACAACTAGCAAAGCGAAATGGTTTGTGTGGCTGTGACAGAACAGTGGAGTGTTTCGAGGTTAGTTTTCCCAGTGGGTTGACATTCTTTTTCAAGGAGGCTTGTAAAGAACAAATTGGCCTCTTGCTGTGTATTTCAGAGTCGCACAGTCACACATGGCAGAGCAAGAGGCTATTCGGCCCATTGTGCTTGTGCTGCCTCTTTGGAAGAGTTATCTTATCCATTTAAAAGATTCGAATTGACTAGTTCTTTACTTGCACAACACTTTCCAGAAAACAAACTGAAAAAAAACTTTAAATAACCAATATGATCAGAAGGATTATATTAAAAAATATATTATTACTGGTTTACTCGGGGAGTGCAAATCTGTATCAGATGTTCAAACATGAGGTGGACAACTTCCTGGAGGAGGTTGAAATCACTGAGTACAAAGGGTAGATGGGATGTTGAGTAATGTATCTCATGGTCACAATTTCCTTTGTGCTTGGGTTGAGTCAACCACACCTATGTGATTCCATGGGATGAAGTCTTTAAATCGAGGGAATGTTGGGATCTGAGGCTCCAAATTAAAGGGGTGCACCCACTTGAAGAGAAGTTGTTCCACGGAGGGGCAAAAATATACGCAGCCTTCCTAAAGAGTGAAACAAAAGTGGTTTTAAGAGATTTTTCAGCCTTTGTCAGGTAAGGAAAAAAGCAAAGGAAGGCAAAAATGAATAGCATGGAGGCATGAAATGGAGTTAAAGGCAACTGATGGAATAGCACAGGTTCCAAACCCATGTTTGATGGTTGGTCAAGGCAGCAGTGTACCTTTCCTGACAGGAGAATGATGACATCCAGGTTGAGTGCTTTCTTAAATACCTGAAGACAGATTCAGGATGAGACAACAGGCCGTACGGGATCTAGAAGGATGTCCCTATGGATTGATAGGATATCTTTTCTAGGCACCTTTTCTAACCCTTGACTGATCAGGTGACGTGGTAGAATAAAAACTGACCAGATCTATATGACTTGTTAGGAATAGCACAGGATATTACATTTTAGTGTGAACTTGTTGTGGTATTTGTTCTATAAGGCCAAGTCATATAGACTGAGGTGCTTGGAGAACAGGTGCACTGCTGGCACAGAGGGAGGGCTGAAATTGGAGAGTAGACAGTCTGCCAATTTCTTTTTGGCTTGTAATTCTGTGCTCTTCTATTTTTATTGAGCTGAAGCGCTTGATCCAGTTTTCTGCACACCCTCATTATGCCCAAATTTCATGCAAAAGTTCTGTAAAATACAGCACCACAGCCAGTGCTTTTTATATTTCATTCCCGGTGAACAGCATGAGGCACATGCAATGTTAGCACATTGGTAGATTTCCCAATGACTGTTGTGCGTCCAAGCTGAAGCCCTTGGATGATGTAATTGTACCTAAACTTTCAGTTGCAGGTTGTATCTGGGCTATCAGTTCACCTGCATATGCAATAACTACTGCACGATTGGAAGAGGACTCATGTTGGAAGAGCAGTAATTATAGAACAGCTCTATAGATGACACTTTGTGGCATGTGTAACCAGTCAGTGGTGTGTGGGTGGTTGGGAAGCCGACCGCCGCCCATGATCGGCACTGCGCTGTGATTTCACGCTTGGAAGGCCAATTAAGGCCCGCCCAGCGTGGAACATGAACGGCAGCGCTCAGCGCTGCTTGTGCAGGCGGGGGAGGGGGGGGAGGAGGAAGGCAAGCAGGCCTAGTGCGAACTCCACACGCGCGGGTGAGTGAGCGCTTCATAACCCTCCGGAGGCACAGAGCTTCCTGAGGGAGATAAAGCACTTTTTTTAAAAAAAAAAAGTACAGAAAATAAAAATGTCCCCTCATGTGACATGGGCATGGACATGTTTTTAATTCAAGTGTAAAATTTTTATTGGCTTTAGGAAACCTCACCCAACCCATGGATGAGGTTTCCTAAAAAGTGCAAAAGGTGTTTTCACCTGCCCACCAATAAGTAGGTTGGGCGGGCAGCGTAAATTTGAATTGAATTACATCTTTAATGACGTTAACAGGCCTTTTAGTTGTTGGTGGGCACACTTGCCGACTTCGGTGTGTGCCTGCCGAACGAAATATCACAGGACTGAGCGATGACATATGGACATTCATCTGATGTCACCGCCCGCCATTTTACTCTCGGCCGGGTTGGGTGCGTGCCCGCCTGGCGAGCTTAATATTCTGCCCCCATGATGCTGTTATTTGGTCTTATCTCACTGGATTGCCACAAGCTTGACCATTATGTCCTGCCAGGGAGCCTGGTTAACTTTGGAACCAGCAAGCAGGCTATACATTCTCATGCTCGCTCAAATATTCTCTTTGCTAGCCATCAATAAGTGGTCAAGGGAAAGCCCAGTTCTTCCATCTTCCCATAAACTCTCTCGCGCAATGATTATTATACATTTACATAGAATCAGAAACAGGCCATTTGGCCCAACTGGCCCATGTCAAATACTATGCCCCTCAAGTCCCTCTTCCTGCCCTTCTTCATCTAACCCTATCAACATATCCTTCCATACCTTTCTGCCTCCAGTGTTTATTTAGCTTTCAACTACTCCTTGTGGTAGCAAATTACATATCCTAACCACTCTCTGCATGGGTAAAGATGTTTTTTTCTGAATTCCCAATTGGATTTATTAATGATTATCTTATACTTTCAGCACTTAGTGCAAATCTGGGACGATTCCACCCTAAGTGCGGTAGTAGGCCCGGCAGTCGTGATGTCGGGTTTTCACATTGTATCGTCCCTAACCTGCCGCATTACTTATGCATTCCTGGGAAACCTGCCATTTCCATGGTGGGTGGGCTCTCATTCACCTTCTTCACCGTCACTTCATCGCTTCATCACGCCACACACCACATTTAAAGTATAGCTGCGCTCAGTGCTTCCAGCCCAGGATTGCAGCAAAGAAGACATGGCCTCAAAAGGCAAGAAGACTGCAGCCCTTGAGCACCTTTTGGGTGCAGGGGAGGCCTGCTCGGATGTCCTCTGCCCCTGTTCTGGCTGCAGGGGGGGTCAGCAACATTACCACTCCGGCTTGGTAGACGATGGCTGTGGTGATCAGTGCCAATTCTGCACAGAAGAGGTTGGCCATCCAATGCAGATAGAGGATGAATGATCTCACCCATACAGCCAGGGTAAAGCAACCATCTCATCACTCTAAACTCTCACACTCAAGCCCATCACACATTCACTGGCATCTCACTCACCGCCAGGTCAAGGGACATCACCACCCATTCTCACACATACCCTCACATGCCCATCTGACCTCATCTCCTCGGAAGCTGCCTCCTCAGCCCTCAACATCTTGAGGCCACTCACACAGATCAACTTGTACCCCCATACACACTCTGGGATACCCTCCTTCCTCAGTACAGCTCTCGTCCTGTAGGCTTTTCTCTTGCCTGAGGCCACTTCTCCCCCTTCCCCCAGCAAGACCTTGTCCTACAGCCATTGAAAAAGCCACCCACATATGGCTGGTCTGGTAGGTAGAGACCTGCCCGTGAGCCCCCCTAAAAGTGATGTGGTGCTGCCTGCGATGCCTGGCGCTGATGACTGCTAGTGCTGACCGAAGTAAGGTAGGCAAACAGACCTCAAAATCCCAAGTGAAGTGCAGCCCGCCAGGTGCACGTCGCTTATGTGCTGTCGTGAAACATGTTGGCGTCTTTTCCCGCCGATGTGGGCAGACAATCCATTGTAGGGGGTAGTGATGTATTACAATGAGGTTCCCAACTTCTGATGGTGGGAAATGCCCGCCATCGATGGGCTGAGCGGATGATCGCAAAATGGTTTTACGCCGTCGTGAAACCAATTGCGCCATATTGTCCGCTCACGTCACCGAACACGCCTGACGGGTAGAAATATAGAAATGTTGGGCAGGGAGATGCAGAGAACCAAGATCCATTTCCCTGAATTGCAGGATCACCTATTATATACTCTTGTAAATAGTTTGTGCAGGAGAGGGAATTCAGCTCTTTCTCTGACTGAGGTTATGGAGTACATGCCTAATCTGTTAATTATCTAGTGGCCTGGAAGCCAAACACTGATTTTTTTTTTTTATGTTTACAAACCCCCAGCCCCTTAACACCAAATTCCTCCTCAGCAATGCACTCTTTGCTGTCACTGGGCTATTTTGCAATCTTTCCACTGCGGGACACACTGCACGTGCAGTATTGGTCATTTTAATTTCTGATTGTAATGCTACCACACTTTGCACATGAACAAAAATAGCAACTCTGCCAAAGTGTGAAGCTGCCAAAATTTGTGTTACATTAGTGCTGAAAATAGTGATTGAAAAGCAAGAAAGTAAAATGGGGTCCAATTAGCATGATAACTTTCATTCAGCAAGCTGTCACAACAGCTTTGTGAAGGACATCTCAACCCAAGATCATTAACTGATGAACATTAAAGAACACCTCACAATATTCACACGGTCAGAATCCTGACAAGATTTTCAAAAGTTAAGCATCAAGTGATTGTAAGAAGAAAACAAATGTCCAGCCTGGATTTCAATTTTTATTCCTTTTTCTTGCATGTTAAAGATGTGACTCCGATACATCCAAGTGTTGCAGATTTTTCTCAGTTTTGAATGTGACTGATTATTTTGAGAAACAGTTTTAATTGCTCTTCCTTTGTTTATGTCGATGTTATATTTTTGCAATGCAGTGCATATAAGCGACTTGTTTTTTTTTTAAAAATGCCCAATAGTCTGTTTACAAATCTTTGTGAACTTAATTGTTTGGTTGCTGTCGCCTTCCAAGGCCAAGTAATCCTTAAGCATCCTGCATTAGATGGCCAATGACTCTGATGAAGTGGTCTTGTATTCTTTTCTGGATAGAATGAATGTGTGTAGACAGCAGTGATAAACAGTCCTCTGAGACCACAAACATTCCAGACTCACTATTAATGTCTGGGTATGCATTCAGTAAAGCCCCGCAGGAACTTTGGGGAGTTCAGCTTCAGTAAAACAAAATTGTCAGTAAAACGGGACAATAGATGCAAGCTAATAAAGAATAATGGGTCTTGTGACCCGTTCTTATCTGGTTAGTGTGTGTTGTGCAACATGAGGTCAAGTATTTATTTAATCAAAGTGGAACTTTAAATTTCTCCACCCCCTCACCCTACTGAAAAACGTTTATAGCACAAAGTAATAAACACTGTACGTTCAGAAGCTCACTGGCTTCAGTGGATGGTGGGGGTGGAGAGGGGGAGAATGGCTCGCAAATTTTGCTGGTGATGGTACAGACTCAATGCATAATGAAGTGCATATATGTAGCCACAAAAAAAAATGCTGCTTATTAAATAGCACAGAGAAGTAGTAATCATTAATTCCCACACAAGTCACTGTAGCAGGGAAATAGCAGCTATAATAATCGTCACACAATCAGTCATTTTGAGTCCACTGTAAGGCCCGTCGCTTCTGGGTGAGTGCAAGATGCAACAACCATGCCCAGGCTCCTTACCTCCAGACCTGAGCACCCAGTGGCCACTGAGCTTTGGCCATGCTCTCCAGCAGATGCTCCCACATCTTTTCCTGCTACCTTGGGTCAGACTGTTAACTAGACTTGGCCATATATCCCACACCTATCAGCACCTTACACGACAACACCCCTGACAGATTTGCTTAGGAACTCCTAAACCATTTTGGTTTTGTTTCTAAGGGAGAATTGCCCACACGAGCTGCCAAACCCTCTTAAGGCAGCAGTACATAAGGATAAGTGAAGGTTATTAACCTGAGGGTGGAGGCAATAGGAAAACACAAAAGATTTTTATATTTTGGAAAAGTTGAGTTCAAAAGGGTGCTTGAGAACTGTTGTAAGGGTGGCTGAGTTGTATTGTTAATAATAGAGTTGATCTGCAGGCACCTCTTGGGTGGAAACATTAAGTTTATTTACAATGTACTCAGCAGCAACTACACATGTGCTTTCAACTCCAACTCTATCTCTATACTGTCTAGCCCACACTACTCTCCCATTGATTACTGCAGATCATGTGATCTTCCTTAACAAGCATTATTCTTAAAGGTATATTACACACTAAACAAAACCATAATTACCACAAGAACAATGGAATCTAAGATGAAAGGGGAAACATATACCTAAGGAAATATGTTTAGTTGAGTTGTGGTGGTTGTATTGGGGAGATGTTCTGAGACCAGCTCTGTGCTGAGAAAAGGTGTCGAATCTGAAACAGCCATCCAGTGAGACCAGAAAAAAAAGTCTTTGTTGAAGAAAGCAGTTTGTTTCTGAACTTTCTTGGATTTCCACAGCAGAGTGGAAGAGAGTGTGAAAGTCGTGTGGTATACCTTTTACTGAAGTGACAGCGGTTTTTGCCTTGGATAATATTACTAGATTTTAATGGTTAAAAATCTATAAGGGAACTGTTGCCAAGTAGCTTACTTGTCTGTCCTGACCAAGTGGGTTTTTTCGGGGACTTATTTTGTATAAATGTTTTAACTGTGTAACTTTAATCTTGTGTGCTTAAGTTTTTTTTTGTTAATAAATCTTTTAATTTTAAAATCCTAAAAGTATTCCTGGGATTCCATGCTTCCAGGATCAGTAGTTCTTTCCCTTATTTTCAAAATACAAAAAAAAAAGGTTATGATCAGTAATTCAAGGATCTGGCTTGCTCAGCAAGTAACATCAGCTGTGGTCATAACACTTTGCAAGTAGGAGCTTCTTTGTGCATTAATTCCCAATTAAGCAAGGCTCATGCATATCTGCCTGCAGATGCGGGTGTGAACTCATCGGTGGATGCTACCTCTGGGGCAGACTGAATTGCCTGGAATATCTACTTTGGCTTTCTTTTTAAGAGGGATCAGAAAGGGAGATTCTCACTAGGAAATCTTTCAATAATACTTCTACGTGGAAACAGTGCTTAAAAATAAAAAGTAATAATTGTGCATTCAATTAATTAGTCCCTGTATTGCCTTGTTGGAGTAAATGAGACAAATTTTGCAGAATCCATATAAACAGAAGAAGGTGCACTTACTGACTTGTCCCCCTGGAAAAGACCTTCATCCAGCAGTGCACATGTCAGAAGCAGGGGTACCATGCCCTGTAATTTGAATTGGTTGTGTCACACAAGCAGGGTAATACATGATAATGAAATTCATTAATGAGCATCAAATTTGGCAATGCCAGCTCATTATTCTGCTGGAACAGGATTTGGGTGACATGAAGGTCCTTTAGCCAAAATTTCTGAATTAGCCATATGGCCTTGGAATAGAGATTCAATAACAGGTAGCAACATAAACACGTAGCTAACATTCCCTCCAAAACAAAGTAAGTTATCAAGAGTACTGAACCTAATCAGTCATAACTATTAATTCTGAGATTGTGATACAATGCCCATAGCAAGGAAACTGTACAGGGATGGAGCACGAGCTAGATATAGGGCTCCAAGATTAAAACCCCGATTTACTCTGTTCCAGTCCCTTAAGGTGCAGCTCCCTGCTGGAAGTGCAGTCATACGTACTTAGCCAATCAAGAATTGTCAATATCCAGTTGATAATAATGAGTCAAGTCTAGTCCCTTTAAACTGCCAGGGATGGCAAGTAATTCTCCGTGCTGATTGTTTCGAGGTTTCAGTTCCTTTCAAGGAGCTGTCATTACAGTAGCAATAGCAATTTCTTGTAACAATGTTGCACTGTATAAAAGACATGAAACTCTTTCTAGACATCAGCCGAGATGTTCCAGTTTGATGGAAACCTGCTGTATCTGCAATGAGGCACCGCCCCTTTCCATTCATTAGTTGCAACCCTGACGCACACCACCCCCCCCCCCCACCCCCCACTCAGACACTTCCCAAGGTTAGCCTAAATTTGACGGGCTCCTGACGAAATTTTAGCACGTTCTGGGGAATCCCAATTCATGGTAAAGGATTGGGAAGGGAACTCTCTGATGAAGGCAGCAGACAAAAGCTGGCTGCCTCTGAGGCAGGTTTTAGCTTGGGTTTTGAAATGTAACAGCGCTCGGAACTGTAATTAACCGCCCTGTAATTGATTGCACACTCCTGACAGCGGTATAAATTTTAAAACTCTTTCCACCCCACAAAGCAACACTGGCCACCAGTAACAGTTTGGTATCCCATCTATTCCCAGACGCGACTGTGATAATGATGGGGAAAGGTTCGTAGCCTTACTGTTTGCCAACATTTGGGTGGATGATCTTGTTGGCCGCTCTTGTTTATGGTGGGAAATCCCGGAAGCGACCAAAGCCAGTGGAACAGTCCCAAGAATATGCTCCTGCCAACCCAGAACCAGGCTTGATTTAATGCAGCCCAAGGACCATGATAGTTGGGCTCACTTAATCGCCGGAGAGACCCTTTGTCAATGTCCTGGTGATGGGAGGACCTCCTCTGACAAAGATAAAGTGGAAGGGCCTGACAGGGGATTCCCAGTTGCTGGCGGCTGGGTGTCAACTATGCTCATGAAAGGGCCAATTGTCATCCATTATCCTTGAGCCCACAGGAATTTAGTGGTGTTTTAGGGATTTAATGGGAGCCGCACAGCTCTCCTGGGCCCTTTGGAAGAGCGCTCAGCAAACCAGGCAACCTCCCGGTGGAGGGGGTCCCTTGTTGTCAGGCACTCTGAGCCCGATCAAGAGACACCGGATGAGGAAGAGGAGATTTCCACCTGCCCTGGCATACGGCACCCTACCTCCAGCACCCTGCCCATGACAACCATCCTGCCTCCATTCCCCTTTGCTCTGGGGTCCCATGACATTTCCTGGGCCTCTGGCGGGTACAGTGCTGCCAGCTGTCACTGTACCCACTGGTGATGGCGAGTAGCTGCCAGCCTCTCGTTAGCCAATAGCTCTCGACAGATGGAACTTATGCCACTAGGGGGCTCAATTGCAGGGGAGGGCGACAGTAGCCACTTAAGTGCCTGCTGAACACTTGTGCTTGATTTTATCAGGCCTCACTCATGGAACTGACAGGGGCTCCCTGCCAGTTCCATGACCCATGGGTGAGACCCCCATTGGCCCCACAAAACTCAGCCCATAAAGTTTTAAAAAAAAAAGCTTCTCCTTTCTGACAAGATCAGTAGCTTGCTAATCACTGCACTGCACTCCTGCAAGTTGTCAAGGACCAAGGAAGCCTGTGTATGACTTTAAATAGCTTTGGAAGACAAACAAATAGAGGATTTGGAAGTCAAAGACTGGGAGGGACTTGGATGAGTTTTCTACCCTTTGCTCCCTTTATCTGAAGTGCTGACATTGAACTTGTTACGTATTAGGTAGGCTCGTTTGCTACTGAATCTTGTCAGTAAGTTGATTACTTGGAAAACACAAACTCTGCTCAGTGTCCATGGAACCCGATTGTCTTTAAAAGCACTCGGACCCTCTTGGCAGGTTATGCTGTCTGTTCTTATCAGAAGAAAGCTGTGGAGAGCCTGGAACTATGCCAATATTTCCCTCTGGTTATTGACGCCATTGAGATCCTCTGTTGTTATAGCAACAGAACGTTATGTACGACCTCTAGGCACGGGGCAGAGGTGATAAACCATAAATCACAGAATGCTCAGTGATCTCTGGGTATTTCGTAACTGCAGCTGAAAAGAGATTGGGCAAGTTACAATATGTGTAACACGAACCCACCCCAAATATAAACCCATATCCCATTCAACGACGTACCCAATGTTTTGAGTTAGGCTAGGGCAAAAGCTCAGTGGCCTAAGCAAATTAGAGGAATTACTGGGGAGGATACTGGCTTAAATGTTTGGGATTGTTTTGTAGGAAGTTTGCAGAATTGGCTGCTGGGGGATGTCGGTCAATTAACTCAGAAAGAACATTTAGTTAGAAAGGAAGGAATTTACTCTCATTGAGCCCCAAATACCTTTAGCCATTAATTTGCTTCAACAATTATTGAAAGTGGTTCAAAGAGGATTTTTTTGGAAAAAAAAGCAAAATATTGGAAATCTGAAGCAAAAAAAAATAGAAAATGCTGGATACACTCAGTAGGTCAGTTAGTGGTAAGGAGTTAAAGTTTTATGTAGATTCAGCGAAGGAACAGATTCTTTGAAAGAACAGTGGGGGTAAAACTAGCAGAGTATTACCTTGGGCACCATTTTCAAAAGCTTCAATTATCCAGTGCCAAAGCAATGAAAAATAATCAACAGCTGGAACCGATGTGAAGAAAAAAGACTTGCATTTATGTGGTGCATTTCACAACTTCAGCCTGTCCTGAAGGTCTTTACAGCCAATGAACTAATTTTGAAGTGTAATCACTGGGTTGGATCTTATGCCCTCCCCTGTGGCAAGTTTGGTGGCACGAGTGGAATTTAATCAGGTGGGAAGGTGATGGGTGGGCACCCTCCCCACTGCTGGCCTCTGATTGACCAGCAGCTCTGACCTGGGGTCCTTGGCCCCGAGGGAAGGCCTACTGCTGACCTGTCATGTATCAGAGTGGCACAAGATGTGGTGAGACTCCCGCTGGCTCACAGGTAGCTGAGACCCCCCGTCGCCTCCACAACATTCCACCCACTTTTGTAATGTAGGAATCACAGCAGTCAATTTGCACAGCAAGCTCCCACAAATAGCAGCGAGTTAACAGAAGGTCTGTTTTAGTGATGTTCGCTGAGGGATATTTTGGGAGAACTTACCTTCACAGAATTGTTACAACACAGAAGGAGTCTTCACAAGGAGCACGGGAGTCTTCACCGCCCCTCCAAAGGAGCAATTTAGTGCCATTCAGCCCCCTGCTCCCCATAACCTTGCACATTCTTCCTTTTCAGATAACAGTCTAATTCCCTTTGAATGCTTTGACTGAACCTGCCCCCACCACACTCTCAGGCAGTGCATTCAAGACCTTAACCACACTGTGCGTAAAAGCTTTTTCTCATATCGCTTTTGCCAATTACTTTAAATCTGTGCCCTTTCATTCTTGATCATTTCATGAGTGGGAGCAGTTTCTCCCCATCTACCCTGTGAAGATCACTCATAATGTCTCTTTCTAGTCTCCTCTCAGTCATCTTTTCTTCAAGGAAAAGAGACTTAATTTCTCCAGTTTATTTTCATAACTGAAGTTCCTCATCCCTGGGACCATTCTTGCGAATCTTTTTCTGCACCTTCTCCAATGTCTTCACATCCTCCCCAAAGTGCGGTGCCCAGAATTGGATGCAGTACTCTAGTTGAGGCTGAGCTAGTGCCTTATACAAGTTCAACATACCCTCCTTGCTCCTGCACTGAAATGAAACATAAGGTTCTTTTTCGAATTGTACAATGGGCTTTTATACCTAGCAGAGCAGTTTAATGTCTCTTTGGAAAGAAGACTCCATTAATTAGTACTGCAGAGGAGGATCAGCCTAGATTTTGTCCTCAAGGTGCTGATTAGGACTGTAATTTTCCTGTTGAGTTCAAATTTTGATCTTATTTGAGAAACCTTAGTGAATGACAACAACAAAATTCAAAAGATTAGCAGAGGTGATGAGATAAAGCAAATTTCAGTTAAGTGACATCCAACATTGGAGTGCAAAATTAAATGATGCTCGAGTCAGCTATTGAGGTGCATAGTTTTGAGGACTTGTTTAAAAAAGATAGATCAATCATAGAATCACAGATTTGTGGAGTGGTTACAGCACAGAAAGAGGCCATTCAGTCTGTCAAGTCTGTGCGGCTCTCTGCAAGAGCAATTTAATTAGACTCACTCCCCCACACTTTCCCCATGGCCCTGCAATTATTTTTTTCCCTTCAGGTGCTTATCCAATTTGTTTTGAAAGCCATGATTAAATCTGCCTCCAACACACACTCAGGCAGCGCATTCCAGATCATAGCCATTCACTGTGAGTAAAAACGTTCCCCCTCTTGAGGACTGGAATAATCAGTAAATATCCTAAGATGAGTTTCCAGCCTCCAGGCGCCATATTTTGATATATACTACACACAAAATGTAGTTCGAGGAAGTATTTTTATTCTGTTTACAGCACTTTTTCATTTGTTGCTTGACACTGTTGCAGGTGACATCAACAGACTGTGTGCTCTATTATTAAGCAATCCTGTTTGCATTGAAGGATTAACAACTATGACATGATCATTGTAAATTTAATCGAATGATGACCACAACTGATAAATGATAATACCACAGTCAGTATATATTATACCCAATACAACAACTTACTTATAAATTTGAAGGTAGAAATCTATAAGGGGCTTTGTGTTGCAATGCAAACAGTCAATAAGCAACAAGGAGGTTACTAAGAAGGCGGAAATCCTATCACTGGGCAGAGAATTCTAAAAGCAAATTGGATAAAAAACAGCCAGTTGAGAGTTAAGATAATGAAATCTGCTTTTATTTGTGTTTACCGACTAGGAAAAATTGTTTGCTGGCAATTTTACCCCAATTGCAGGATCATTCTCAAGAGAATAAACATAAGCCAGTTGAAACCTCCGTGATTATAAATAGTCCCTTGAGCATGGTCAAGAAATTAGAATCCAAACTGCTGGGAAATTGTGCTTCTGTCACTGGCAATCTTCTAAGTCTCAGATATCTATTTATAACATCTTATGGTTTTCTGATTATTTCATACTGTCATAAAAAGTTTACCTAAAGGAAAAAAAAACCTCTCTAATAAAACTGTCATCTAACCAAAAGAAGCCGAGGCCACAGGATCTGCCTTGAAATGAAAACCAGCTGAACTTCAAACATTTCTCATGTCCAAAACCATTTCCATTCATTGCAATGTAAAGTTTCCTGATTAAAATCAACTCTATGGGAGCAAAACTCTATTAGGTTAAAAGAATATCAATGTTGTAATTTTAGTCTACGGTCATTTTAAGATAAAAAATTCTCAGCCCCTCTACCATGTCCCACAATATATCAAACCAGCAGGTTCATTGCAGACTTTACACAATAGTCCTGCCTTTACTTTGATGCAAATTGGCTGACTCCCATCGCTTTGTCTTCATTGCTGACTTAAGCTGTTAGGAGTTACGGAACTGAGTACAAGCTCGAGCAAACAATCCCAGATGGTAGATTATGAAGAAAAGAGGATAATGGGTAGATGGGATTTCAGATTATTGTCAATTGCTTCAGACACATTAACTTACTCAAGTGTCAACAAATATTTCACCTTAATTGCAAACAGCATCGAGAAAACTTAAAACAGGCACAGCAGGCAGCTAGACACCCCAATACCTTTTAAACTGTTAATTGTTAACAAAGACCTCTTTATAGCATTGAAAATTGAACCAGCATTTGGATGTCAGCCAGCGCCTGGCCAGGGAGGGCTTCAGAGCCAGCAGTATAACTCAGTATCACTAAATTGGCACAAGTTTCAAAGTACTTGTGATACAACTGAGAGCGATTTGATTGTAAGGAAAGAAGCCATAACTCACCACTCTGTTCCATATTTCAGCAATATATTGTAATATCGCAACCGCTGACATCTAGCATCTTAGTTAAAACAAATCTGCTTCCCCTTTCATTCAAGTAAAATAGAATGTCATTTATTAGTCTTGCATAGAGCTCTATAGGATCAACCACCTCTCATTTATTTATATTAAATGATAGAAAACAACATGGACTTGCCCTTCATTGGGCAGAGTCATATGCCCTCCCCCATGGTGAGTTTGTTGGCGCGCGAGGTATTAAATCTGATGGGTGGGTGAGGACCCTGCCATTTTTTTCTGCTTCCACTCCGATTAAGTCTGTGGCAGGAAGGCCCATGGACAGCTTTCTGCCCGGCCGCCAATTGAAGCCCTTAAGTGGGCAATTAATGCCAGCTTAAAAACCTCAACCCACCGCTACTGGTATTAACCCAAAGGCAAGGGGTGGGGGGGGGGTGCTCACCATGGAGGGAGCTCCTGGGGTGTCCCCATTCAAAGGTACTCAGTGCTTGATTAAGGGACCCAGCATTCCTCTGCCCTTACTGCTGACCCTCCCTCCACCTCTCCCTTGACCCCCACCCAGCAACCCCCTTCCCGGCTTCATTCACCTGTGCCTGTGGCCCTCTTCGGTCCAAGGTCTCAGGTTGGTATAGTACTGGCAGCAGCCGCCGCCACCTCCCCCATGGCATTGAGTACAGAAAAGTTGCCAGCCTCTAATTGGCCGGCAGCTGTCGGTGGACGCAACTTCTGCCCCCAGGGTCCTTTATCCCGGGGAAAGCTCGTTGCTGGCCTGTTAAATGCCTGAGGGGCACAAGATGTGGTGGGCCTTCCCTGAAAGGGGCAATGCCAGGGTCTCGTTGGCTCTCCACCTGGTGGCGAGACCCCCGAGGCCTGGATTCTGCCCATTGCCTCAGATCTTACAACGGATTGTGTAAAGCTGGCACGTGAAATTCCTAAAATGGGTGCATAAAATTCCTATTCTAACGCGAGAGTTAACATATTTCAAATAAATGGATGGCTATTTTTCTCACAGTAGATAACTATGTTATAATAGCAAGAGGATTTCACATGAAGCAGTTTAGAATTCAAATACTAATTTAGACAGACATTTCGGGTGTTTATTTACGACGAATGATGCTGTTGCCCTTTAAATTCCATATTGCATCATCTCTGTCATGCAAAGCCTTGACTATTACCTCTTGTTTTACAGGTTAAAGGATTAAACCACAGAATAACAGATTCCTATTAAATACATTTTTCCAACGAATCCAACAAAATCAATTGGCATGGATCACAACCACATCAAATTCAGTTAGAGAAATGTTATTCCTGCCTTGTGTCTGTTAGTTCCACCTGGCAGTGATTTCCTTTCCTCTGCCTCTTCTCCTGTAGATGGTAACCCTTCAGCCTGCCAACAGGGCCAAGTAGGTCAAGATGAGGCAGTGAGGGAGTAGCATTGCTCTGTGGGCTATTTTAGCACCCAGGCTGGGTGGGACCACATCAAAGTCCTCTGGGTGTTATTTTAACACTCGGATGGTGAAGAAGGATGAGGATCTTTGTTAAAATACTGCACGTGTAAACTTAATACGAAACCTGCGAACAGGTGAGATAGAGAATAGTGCACAGAGAAAGTTCAGTTTTGGGTGTCAATAAGCTATATGACCATAGGAGCACATGCTGCATGTGATTAAAAAAATGTCACCTTATGTCTCTGTGACTAGGAATGTTTGCTGATTTTCCCCCTGGAAAATCCAATGGATAGAGGCCAATTACAGCATAACTGCTGCCAGCTTGGTACAGATCATCCCACAGCCTTAATCCATAAATCCAGGGGGAAGCAATTACTTCTCTAATAGTAATTTTCATAGCACACTGCAGTTATAATCTAAAGCCCATAATTAAGTTACAGACCTTCACCTAACCATTGTCTCAGGTTCACTTCCAGCCACCTGGCGTGGCTCACAATCTGCTGTCTGTCTCAATGTCAGCTCTGGTGTCATTACATTGTTGTAGTGTCAGCTCTGGTCCAGTCGGTAGCATGCTTGCCTTTGAGTCAGATGGTTGTGGGTTCACAGCCCCACTTCAGAAACTTGAGCATAAAAATCAAAAAAAGCTGCCACTCCATTGCAGTAGAGAGGGAGTGCTGCACTGTCGGAGTTGCCATCTTTCAGGTGAGATATTAAGTGGAGCTCCTGTCCGCCCTCTCAGTTGGATATAAAAATCCCTTGGAATCATTTTGAAGAATTACCAGGTGTCCTGGCGAACATTTATCTCTCAAATAAAGTCACAAACCTAGATTATCACATTGCTGTTTGTGGGAGCTCGCTGTGTGCAAATTTGCTGTCGTGTTTCCTACGTTACATTAGTGACTATGCTGCACTGGCTTTGAGGCATCCATGGTCATGGAAGGCATTATATAAATGCAAATCATTTTTAATGTCGTTAGCCAAGTCTATGGGGGGATGACGCTGGCTGACATTCCCCATGGTTTGTGGATATCTGCAACTGTGCATAAATTGGGTGGAAATAGTTGTATATGTTAACTTTGGAATGACCAGAGAGTGACACGGTTGAAGAAGAATCAAGTTTAGAGGGATAGTTGCTGTCTCTGTTTACATGGCCGAATATGAGGGGTTCTGTCACCAGAATCCAAAGAAAATATTTCCACAAGTCAGACAGCTCCAAGGATCATAGAGTCATTACAGCACAGGAGACCATTCAACCCATTGACTCCATGCTGGCTCTCTGCATGGCAGTCCAGTCAGTCCCATTTCCTTGCTCTACCCCCATAGCTCTGCAAGTTCATTTCCCTTAAGTGCCTATCCAATTTCCTTTTGCAATCATCGATCATCTCTGCTTCCCCCAACCTTGTAGATAACAAGTTCTTGGTAATTATCACTCGCTGCATTAAAAAGCTCTTCTTCACTGCCACCACCCACAACCCATGTCTCTTATCCAAAACCTTACTTTTGTGTCCCCTAGCCTTTCCATCTGCTAATGGGAACAGTTTTTCTTTGTCTACCTTTCCTAAATGTTTCATAATCTTGTATACCTATACCAGATTCCCAACAGCTTTCTTTGCTCCAAGGAGAATAAACATTTGCAGTTACATTCTTTCATACCTGGGACCATTCTGATAAATCTCCTCTGCACCCTTTCGAGTACCTTCACATCCTTTCTAAAGCATGGTGACCAGAAGCAGGCTTAAAAGTAGATAAACTGCCAGGCCCAGATGAGATGTATCCCAGGCTGCCGTGAGAGGCAATGGAGGAGATTCGGGGGCCCTGACATTAATTTTCAATCCTCTCTGGCCACAGGAGAGGTGCCAGAGGATTGGAGGACAGCTAATGTGGTACCATTATTGAAGAAGGGTGGTAGGGGTACACCAGGGAGCTATAGTCTAATATCAGTGGTAGGGAAACTTTTGGAAAAAAATTCTAAGGGACCGGATTAATCTCCACTTGGAGAGGCAAGAATTAATCAAGGATAGTCAGCATGAGTTTGTCAAACAAATGTCTAACAAATTTGACTGAATTTTTTGAGGAAGTGACTAGGTGTGTAGGTGAGGGTAATGGAATTGATGTAGTCTACATAGATTTCAGTAAGGCTTTTGACAAGGTTTCGCACGGGAGACTAGTCAAGAAGGTAAGAGCCCATGGGATCCAGGGCAGTTTGGCAAATTGGATTCAAAATTGGCTTAGTGGCAGGAGGCAGAGGGTGATGGTTGAAGGTTGTTTTTGCAATTGGAAGACTGTGTCCAGTGGTGTACCACAGGGACCAGTGCTGGGTCCCTTGTTTGTAGTGTACATTAATGATCTAGACATGAATGCAGGAGGTATGATCAGTAAGTTCATAGATGACGAGAATTGATGATGTGGTAAATAGTGAGGAGGAAAGCCTTAGACTACAGGATAATACAGATGGGCTGGTCAGATGAACAGAACAGTAGCAAATGGAACTTAATCCTCAGAAGTGTGAGGTGATGCATTTTGGGAGGACTAACAAGGCAAGGGAGTACACAGTGAATGGTAGGACCCTAGGAAGTACAGAGGACCAGAAGGACTTGGTGTGCATGTCCATAGATCCTTGAAGGCAGAAGGATAGGTAGATAAGATGGTTAAGAAGGCATATGGGATACTTGCCTTTATTAGCCGAGGCATTGAAAACAAGAGCTGGGAGGTTATGATGGACCTGTGTAAAGCATTAGTTAGGCCACATCTGTAGTACTGTGTGCAGTTCTGGTCATCACACTATCGGAAGGATGTGATTGCATTGGAAAGGGTGCAGAGGAGACTCAACAGGATATTGCCTGGCTGGAGCATTTCAGCAATGAAGAGAGACCAGATAGGCTGGAATTATTTTCGTTAGAGCAGGTAAGGCTGGGGGAGGTGGAGACCTGATTGAGGTGTACAAAATTATGAGGGGTATAGATAGGGTAGATAGGAAGAAACCTTTCCCCTTAGTGGAGGGGTCAATAACCAGGAGGCATAGATTTAAGGTAAGGGTAAGGAGGTTTAGAGGGGATTTGAGGAAAAATAAGTTCACCCAGAGGGTGGGGGGTATTCAACTCACTGCCTGAAAGGGTGGTAGAGGCAGGAACCTTCACAAAATCGAAGAAGTATTTAGATGAACACTTGAAATGCCATAGCATACAAGGCTACGGGCGAAGTGCTGGAAAATGGGATTAGAGTAGATAGGGGCTTGATGACCTGTACAGACATGATGGGCCGAAAGGCCTCTTTTTGTGCTGTAAACTCTTGACTCTATGACTCTAGAACTGGACACAAAACTCCAGATGTGGTCTAACCAATGCTTTATAAAAGTTCAACATATCTGCTCTGCTTTTGTACCCAGCATCTCTATATTTATGAAGCCCAAAATCTATTTTATTTTCCCTCAGTATGTCCTGCCATCTTCAAAGATCTATGTACAAGGACCTCCAGGTTCCTCTGACCCTGCATACATTTTAGAATTGTTTCATAAACGAACATACGATTTAGGAGCAGGAGTAGGCCAGTCAGCCTCTCGAGCCTGCTCCGCCATTCAATAAGATCATGGCTGATCTGATTGTGGCCTCAGCTCCACATTCCGCTACCCCTGATAATCTCTGACTCCTTTGTTAGTCAAGAATCTATCTACCTCTGCCTTAAAAAATATTCATTGGCCCTGCCTCCACTGTTCTCTGGGGAAGAAAGTTCCAAAGATTCACGACTCTCAGGGAAAAAAAAATCTTCTCATCTCTGTCTTAAATGGGAGACCCTTATTTTTAAACTGTGTCCCCTAGCTCTAGTCTCTCCCACATGTGAAAGCATCAAACTTGCCTCTCTCTCTATCTTTTCTGCCAAAATGCATCACCTTGGACTTCTTTTTATTAAATTCCATCTGCCACTTATCTGCACATTCTGCTTGCCTTTTTATGTCCTTCTGCAGTTGATTGGTATCATTGTAACTGTCAATCATACCTCCACGTTTGGTTTCATCAGCAAATTTTGAAATTTTACTCTGTATTCCGATAGCCAAGTCATTTATATGTATCAAAAAAAAAGCAGTGGTCCTAGCACCGACCCTTGGGGAGCTCCACTGTCTACCATCCACCAGGCTGAAAAACAACCATTCACCATGACTCTGTTTTCTGTCCTTAAGCCAATTGTTTTTTATGCAAGCTGACACTGACCAATCTCTTCCATGAGTCTCAGTTTTGTTAACCAGCATTTTATGTGATATTCGTCAAGGAGTTTATCCTTGCAAGCATTAACAAGAAGCTTGCAGATGTGGCAGCTGTATCTTTCAGATTCTTAAGGCAATAAACTTAACTAAATCAACAGTGTACAAGATAATAAACATCGCCTATACACAGAGTGAACAGAGGCAAGGGAGGGAGAGGGAGAGAGAGAGAGAGAGACAATTAAACATTAGATTGGAAGAAATAGCCCCCAATTTGTACAACCAGTCTTTGGATTACCGAGACCATTGAAAATATACTAATTTACAAAGGTTAGCGAAGATCAACAGAAGCAGATGTAATTATTTAGTGTTGAAGTACAGACCCCAACATTCTTTTTAAGTCTTGGGGCCTCTCCTTTTCTCTGGACCTGTTCAGATAGCTGATGCTATCTTTGACCAGTAGATTTGACAGTGGCACAACTGAAACCTTTTGAGTGGCAGTAAAATTTTAATGTGCAGCAATGATTGCTGAAAAAAACCTAAATAAAATCAGCTTAATTTGTTGCTCGAGGAACAGAAATGTAACTGGGTGTCTTTTAGTGTAACCCCATGCTGTGTTTGTTTCCACAGGGGCCACATTTGGCAGTGAAACTAGACATGAACGCACACGAGCTGGAGAAATTAATGCAGGGCAACGGAGCTTACCCAAATTGAGAACAGAAGTTCTAAGTAACACAGAGGGTGAAAGAATGAATTTGATGCTAACCCACCTGGTGTTGATGGAGAAAACTGACACTCTCATTACCTAGCCAACATTGGCATTAGATCTGACAGCTGTTCCATTTCATCACCACCTCCAACCCCCACCCCCTGCATCCTCTCCCCAGCAAACATCGTCAAATTTTCAGGACATGTCTTAGCTCTGCAAACCAGACCTGGGAGAAAGAGCCCCAGAAGCTAGGATTTTCGTTTTCGGGTAGCATGGTTCTCTGGCGCCTGGACTGCCGACCCCAGAATGAGTGCAGAGGCTGCTGAGTGCGGAGGAGGTCTGTGCACAAGGCCTACCTCTGTGTTCCGGCACTGTCTCCAAGATTTTTTATTTAAAAAGCCTCAAAGCCCCACCCCCCCATACACACTCCATGCCAACTGATGTCATCCACCCACTCACCATGGCCCCTCATACCCTGCTTGCCAATCTATGTCCCTCTCCCCACACCCATGGCCCTTCATACCATCCATGCCATCCTTTGCCCCTCAACCCATCCCCATAGCCCCTCATGCCATCCATTCCAACCTATGCTCCTTTACCCATCCCATGCCCCTTCATAGCCCCTATGCCAACTTAGTGCTGACTCATGCCAACCCATGCCCCCTCACCCATCATGCCAACTTACCCAGTTTTCACCATGGACAGACCTCAGGATCTATGCTGAGATTAACTAAGATGAACTCTTGTTCATAAAAACCCATTCAGTACATTTGCATTCCTTCAATTACAGACTTATAAAAACAATTTTTTCTTTCAAGTGCTTAATCCCTTTTAAAAACAAACTTTGGGATGCATAGTCCAACTTCAAACAGTTTATAACTACTTGGAATTGTCAGTCAAACTGTGAAATGGAAGACCTGCTACTGTGATAATGGAATGTTATGAAATCAGTCATATAGCACTAATCCAGGAATGATAACTCTCAGATACCCCTCAAGCTTATGTGAACAGACAGAGTGAAATAGCAAGCAATGATTTTTTAAAAACATATCAGACTTTTTTTGCAAAGATTTAAAGAGTAGGAGTTTTAAATACCTTGACAGCTTGACAGTTGCCTTTAACAGTTCATTTTGACAGTTCCAATGAACTTGACAGTTAATAGGTTTATACACTTTTTACACATGTTTATGCCACTTTTAACAATCCCAAGGGGTACTTTACCTCTCCCAAAGAGCACCTGACTGCCACCAAAGGGAACTGACCTCCCCAAAGATGTCCCGGGGCCATATCCAAAGGGCTACCCTACCTCTCCAAAAGGGTAACTCCAGCTCTCCAAAGGACTCCACAAAGTTCCGAGCTGCTCGTACCAGGTCCAACCTGCCCGAGTCGTGTTTCACACATCTGGCTCACCAAAATTACACATGGGTGGAGTCAGCTGCTGATTTATGGAGTCAGCTGCCTCCGCGAAATGCACATGTGCAAATCCCGACCTGAGCCCGTTCCCACCCCTGCAAAAATGGTAGGTGCTGTGTTTGGGGATAGGACTTCTAATTTTCTGCCTCTTGCTCCATTTTTTGCAACAACATGGAGGCTCTCAGTTGTTGCAAAAATCCAGGCCCAAATTTCAGCCAGATGAGTTTTAATCATGGTATGAGGTGGGTTCGAGAGGGTGACTTCAGCTATAAAACTGGACCTTTTGCAGCCATACTTCCAGACTTCAGCTGCATTTTCCAACCAACCCCTGAAGAGGTTCCAGCTACCTTTCCATGCCACTGAAGAAACCAGGGGCTAGGTTTTCAATGCAGGATTTAGAAATGCATGGGCCCCCTTGTTGGAAGGTGGACATAAGGGAGACTAAAAATTGAGGCCATTGTGTCTAAGGCCTGATCTTACAGAGTTATATAATATAATAAATAGTACAGACAGGTAGATCTGTAAAATATACTTCAAATTAAAATGTGATAGACATGGGGTCACAGGTTCAAACTAGTAAAGGGCAATTTTATTTTTTATTTGTTCATGGGGTGAGAGTATCACTGGCAAGGCCAGCATTTGCTGTCCATCTCCAGTTGTTCTTGAGAAGGCGGTAGTGAGCTGCTTTTTGAATCGCTGTAGTTCATGTTGTGTACATACACTCACAGTGCTGTTAGGGAGGCAGTTCCAGGATTTTGACTCAGCGACAGTGAAGGAACAGCGATTATAGTTCTAAGTCAGGATGGTGTATGGCTTGGAGGGAACTTGGAGATGGTAGTGTTCCCATGTGTCTGCTGCCCTCATCCTTCTAGATCAGGCTTGTCTAACTGGCAGACTGCGGGGCAGGGGCCTGGTGCAGGGTCGAGACCGGGGCCAGGTGCCAGAGCTGGAGTGGGGTCGGGGCTTGTGGTGGAGCCAGGACTGGGGCTGGGACTGGGAGCGGGAGTGGGACCAGGGCTGGGGCCAGGACCTGGACCAGGAGGGCAGCCCAGAGCAGGACTGGGAGCAGGGTTGGGGCCTGGACTGGTGTTGGGAGTGGGGCTGGGAGACCCAAAGCAAGAGTGGGGTCCAGAGTGGGGCCGGAATTAGGGTCCACCGGAGACTGGAGAAACGAGGGGGCTGAGATCTGACCAGGGTTCTGCCGGAGTGAATGAGTGTGTGTGTGAGAGAGCAAGAAAGAAAGAGTGTGAGTGTGTGAGAAAGGGATGTGTGTGTGTGTGTGTGAGTGAGCACCTTGAGAGAGGGAATGCTCTGGAGTCATACTCTCACACTCTAGTCGGCATTTATATTTATTATTAATTTATTTTTAAATGATCAATTTATTGCTTTGAAATCAGATGCCCGTGCGACGAGTGCAAAATCGCACAGGCGAAGTGAAATCTAGCCTAGTTGCCTTTTTAGTGCCTCATCCATCTCCCACACTGGCACTGAGTACCTGAGGTCATTGCCTGAGTGAGGGTTTGCAGGTCCAAGCACAATCCCAGGAATCCCTGATTCTGTTCCTGGAGCTGCCTCTCCATGAGAGTTGCCACTCTCTCAATGGAGGAGGCAGTGCACTCGGCCATGACGGTCAATGCAGTGTTCATGCTCCACGTGGACTCCTCTACAGTAGGGACCATGGCACACATACCCTCATGGATCTCCGCCAGATCCTCCCATACATCCCATTGGACATCCAGCATCTGCCGCCTCATGGACGATTCCAGAGGCTCATCACCTGCCTTTGACTCTGCATTGTCCTGGTCCTCAGCCGGCACCCTGGGCACTCTCTGCCTCCGCCTGCACTTCAAGCGAGTGTGAAATGCCCTCACCAATGTGCACTGACATTCTAGCTGCCGACCTAATGCCCACCAAGGTGTTGGTATCTGCACTGGTGTCTGCTTCAGAGAGCAGGTGTGACGTAGGTGCAAACGAAGCCCGGTGGTCCTCTGGCTGCAGGGGTGGCCCTTCGGGGTCCAGAAAGCAAGTGCGTGCTGGCAAATCAGAGGGAGAACAAGGACACGTCATTAGTTAAAGGCACCCTGGTGAGACAATGAAGATCTGTATCATGGTGCCATCGTCTTCCAATGATCAATGAAAACTCCAGGTTTGAGGCTCCCATCAATGAAGAGACTGCACTAGAGTGGTCGTACAATCTGAAACTTTCACCCCCGTGCGCTGTGCTCTTACTTTCGTCTGGCACCCCTGCCTCTCCACACCTGGTTGCATGGGGTGCATGCCGGCTTTCTAGCTCCGGGAAATCCCGCTCAAGCCTGGTGAGCAGCAGCAGGTTGGATGGGCCTACACTTGTTCTTGCCCTCTCTGACTGGGTATGGCTCGCCTTCTCCTGAAAGGACAAGAGCAGCATGGATTAGTCCACCTGCAGCACCATTGCAGTCTGGCCAACCCCAGCTGAGAAACAGTCAGGGCACATCCGAGTCATGGCCCTCGAACTGCAATGTGCTCAGTCCAAGCAGCCAGGGCTCACCCACTTGGCCAGTTCCGGGGTGATTGACAATTGGCACTCAGACTCTAGCACCCCTGAGCTCCACAGAGGGCGGGAGGATGGCCACACCCTAACACTTCTGCACACTGACCCATGCCAACACGGTACTCACCCTTCCTGAGTGCAGCAGGTCATTGAACCTCTTCCGGCACTGCACCCATGTACGCCGATGCACCACGTCATGGCTGCTAACCAGCACTGCCACCTCCTCCCATGCCCTCTTTGTGAGGTGTGGTGGTCTCCTCCTCCCATCTCTGGGGACCAGGGTGTCCCACCTTCCCCCAGGAGAACCGCAAGGCACTCATCCTAAAAGTGTTTGTCAAGTGCCCACCTGACCCACCTTCCCGCCTGGCATCTCCAGCCACACTCAACTCCAATACATTAGGTGACGAAAGACAAAAGAGACGTTCTTCCATGGCAGCCTTCAAGGGGCTGCCTGTGCCATTTTAAAGCTGGCCGCTGGGTCGCCATTTGGCCCTGGCGGCCATCAGACCCCTGCCCAGCCCTTACTGACCAATAGGGAGCCGCGTTTCACGCTGGGCGGGCCCTAATTGGCCTGCCAGCATGAAATTGCGGCCGGGGGGCCAATCACGGGCGGTGGTCTGTTTCCCGGCCTGACCACCGAACTGAAATTCTTGCCTGTGGAGAACTAAAGACATAGGAGCAAGAGTAAGCCATTGAGCCTTTGAGCCTGCTCTGCCATTCAATAAGGTCATAGTTGACCTGGTTGTGGTCTTAACTCCACTTTCCTCTCTGTCCCTCATAAACCTTGACTCCCTTAATCTATCAAACATCCGTTTAACTCGGGTCTCATCTACAATTATCTTGGGAGTTTTGGAGTGCGTTTTGCAAACAGCAGCCTAGGCACCACTATGGGTTGTCCTGATGTTAGTTACCTCTGTTTGGACACATGCACACAGCTACACTTCGTGGAAGGAATAATTTGTAATACTGAGAGAAAGCAATTAAGGCAAGAGGATTTGTTTTCCCATATAATATTAATGATATTCCTTTTTAGACAATTCCAGGAGGGCCAAAGCTGAGCACTTATAAAATGTAGCTTCCACTGCACTGGAGCCACACTGCACCCAGTAAAACCTAACCTCTGGCGTGGGGTCTCACACCTCTTAACTTTAATGCGCTTGGGACACTATCAATCCTGATAGCAGAATTACAGCTGCTGCTTTTAAAGTGAAGCACACTTGAAGCTGCCTTTCTCACAGTGAAAATAGCAGCATAATTGCACCCTAACAAACTGATTCTTTCACACCCCAGCCCACCCCCACCCCCACATACACACTTTAACTCCATTATTAGGCAAAATAGGCTGTATCGGAACAATTTGTACATAAACCTCTTATGTTGACCCTGGTTCCCAAATTTCAAGCAATTCCCTGTTCGTTTCAATTATGCAGTCCAGATACACCAAGGGATTAGGCTGACAATCAGACTTGGGGATTGTGATCCAAGATTAATCTGTGCACGTTCACAGTGACTCAGGGAGCATGCAAACTTTGTACTGCCTACTAATTTAAATGTTAATGGCGTGCAGCCCAATGTGAATGGCGCCCCATTTTGAGAGAGGCTGGCACCACTTGAAGCTAGTTTTCTCCTCTTAAGGCGAGGCACATTCTGGCTGCAGCAGGCACTGGAATTGGTTACAGAAGTGTCTCTTATTTGACAGAAGTTGGAGTGGTAATGGTACAACAGGTCACACTGTGTGCTCCAAGGCACTCTCATGCAGCACTGCAGCCCTTGCAGGAGATATAGAGCAGAAGGGAGGGCCCTTATCTTCCCTCGGGGGGACTCAGAAGGCTCTCCAGATAGATACTAAAAAGGCAGTAGGAACAGATAACTGTAACTGTCAGTGCCAGCAGAGGATGCAGTGCGAGAAGAATTCTAATGGTGAATGGTCAAGATCCAGAGAATGCAAATAGCATATCCTAACGAATTACTGACCTTGCATGCTGTTCCATTCAGAATAAACCTGTTCAGTTACCTATCATTCTCCATCAATCACAACTCAGACCCCAGGGTTGTAGCCTCGTCCCTTCCTGACACACTTAGCACTGTGGCATGCTGCAGGCTCACATCTCACAGCTTCCATACACTGTTCAATATGACAGGCATCTCACCCTATTGTGCCACACTGCCTTGCACACTTCTCTCTCTCTCTCTCTCTTGCAGGACAATGTGAGGGAGGCAGCAGCACCTTAACAACAGGGCAATGCCAGGGCTGCATGCAGAGAAGATTATGCTGGCTATCATTGGAGCAGCACTGACTGAGGCCATGGCCAATGTTGGGGCTGGAACAATAGAGGATGATGGTATGTTCCTCCCTAATCCACTTTCTAAACACTCACTTCCCCCTCATCCCACAATCTCTTTTAAGTTACAAGTTGCATATGGAGGAAGCATGCAACTCTTCCATTCCCTCCCTCCTCTCTCCTCCAGCTTTTGCTTTGTGCCTTTATCCTTTCAGATACCGTGAACATGTTCAATCAATGGTGCAGAAGCAAAAAGTGCAAGAAGAGCAGGACACCATTGATACCAATACACCATCACTTGATCTGGCACTCGCAGTCACCAGCTCAAATACTGGCACTGTGCGTCCTTTAGAGAGTAGCATAGGGGTGGATCAGCACGTGGTGAACCATTGGGCACAAGTAGCTTGCAGCCAGGGTAGGAGGAAAGGATTCTGCAGTTGCCAGCTTGTGGAGAACAAGGCCGCTCATAGATTTTTGATAAGCAAAGGGGGGAGAGGCTATCAGGGGTAGGAGGGAATGTGGAATTGAGGTTACAATCAGATCAGCCATGACTTTATTGAGTGGTGGAGCAGGCTTATCGAGCTCAGTGGCCTACTCCTGCTCCTCATTCGTATGTTCGTGTTCTGCTGCAGAAGACACAAATGAGGACTTTTAATGGACAGCTTACAGAACAAAGTAGTTGGGCATATGCTCAGAATAGCTCGCTGTATTGTCCAGCCTGCCAGCAGGTTTGATATTACTGTCAAAGAGCTTGGGGGAGTCCAGCTCCAACTTGGCACAGGGATTTTCACAGAGCTTGGAGGCCAAGCTTTCCAGCGTGGAAGTGGTGACCAACTCCAAGAGAACATACATATCTGACCATGATACAAGCAGAAGCCACCCGAATGCTGCAGTGGGAGCTCAGACCGAAGCCATGAAATCTCAGTTTTCCACCCTCCAGGCTCAGAACACCACCATCGCTTCAGCGGGGAGTGACAGTGGCTCCTTGTAACACCAACCTATAGCCTTCTCTCTGGGTGTCAGCTTTCATGCTCCCGCCACAGCCACTTCGCCAGTGTTCCTGCTGTTGCCTATCAGCCATCCAGCCCAGACTGCTGTCACCCATGCCGAAATGGTGTAGTCTGAAGGCCAGGCCTTCTAGGCCAAACATTGCTTAAGGGTGTCCTGTAAATCCATCTGCAGTTTCCCCCACAGAAAGTCAGCAGCCTTCCAATGGCTTCTGTCGCCATTGAGATAGCACCATAGTGGAGACTAGGCCAGGCAAAGGCACTAAGGGAATGGACTGTCTTCCTGTCCTCGCAAACATCAGTCCCCCACACGACTTCCCACTGACGAAAACCCACAAGCTGATTGAAACCATCTGCGCTGCATCTCACTTAGCACTCCATGATGATCTGTTCAACCCAACTACTGCCCACCTTCCATCTCAGCACCCCATATGGAGCACCTTTCCTTAGCGGCAGACATCCATTAGATCAAGGAATGGGAAACATGGGAAATCGCTAATAAGTTCCTTGTGACAAAACCCCACCTGTCAAATGGCAGGCCTTGAGCTATCATAGCGAGAGTGGTCCTTGCTAAACAGGTTCAGGACCAGCTAAGGCCCCTGGGCAACCTCCACCACCGGGGCTTCAGTACAAGCCCCTTTTGCACTTATGGAAAGACACAAACAATGCTGCACATTACTGAGCAGTGCCCTTTCTACAGTCTACATGGCAGATTAATCAACTTAAACTCAGAAAATGAAGGGGCTATCACTTGGCTTTGGGGATTTGCATTTGCTAAATGAAAATAATTGCTACTGCTCCTTGTAGTTACTCTCACCAAGAGATCTCCTGTCATGGTATGTCACTCTCTCTGTCTTACGCCACCCTCACACATCCACTATAGCTCGTCAGCAACCGCTCTGTGAGGTCAGTCATCCAATTACACCTAGGTCAACCCCACTTGCCCTTCACAGTTCCCTCTGGGAGAGATCTCTAGAAGCTTGATTAAGTAAGTTTTATATGGAATATTGAATGGGTTAGATAAAGTTGGCTTGGAATAGTTGTTCTGTGGTGGCTTTTATTTCAGGTTTGTGGCCAAGAACACTGTGATAGTCAGCAACAGAGGAATGGTAGGTTGTGTGGCTGTTCAATGATGGGAATTTAGGGTTACGTTCATTGGAACCATACTCAAATGAGGTGATCACAGACAGCCAGGAAGGGAATGTGCTGGTTGCCTCCTCCCTTCCTCTTCTGGCCTGAGTGGTTGCCTCAAACCTGGTGACAAGGCCCTCATGTTGGCAGGTTGTGGAAGATGCAACAGACCACCATGAATCAGGACACACAGTCCAGCAAGCTCTGCAATGCTCCTCTAGAGAGCCGAGGTTGCTTCAGCATGTTGATGGTCTGCTTTATGATGTTTCATGTAAAAGAAAGCTCTCATTGTATACATGCTGGCCATGTGTGATAGGATTGCAGAGCAGAGTCATGAGACAGGTGTGAAGTGGATAGCCTTTGCTGCCTAGCAACCATCTTCTGGTTTAACATGTTGGTTCAAATTATGAAGGAACAGCAGACTGGCAAAAAACAAACATCATGGCTGCTGCCTGGATGGTGAGCATTCATTTGCATGTTGTGCTGAGCGTAGTCACACACCAACTGCATATCCAGCAAGTGGTAATCTTTCTGCTGGCTTTTTTGGATGTGTTGCTGGCAAGGCCAACATTAGCTGGAAGTCAGCCACATTGCTGTGGGTTTGGAGTAACATGTAGGCCTGACCAAGTAAGGATGGCAGATTTCCTTCCCTAAAGGACAGTTGTCACAGTCATCACTACCAAGAGTAGTTTTATATTACACATTCTTTTAATTCAACTTTAATTCCATCAGCTGCTGCAGTGGGATTTGAACCTATGTGCCTAGAACATTAGCCAGGGCCTATGGATTATTATAATATAAAAGCAAAATGCTGCGGATACCGGAAATCTGAAACAAAAACACAAAATGCTGGAAAAACTCAACATGTCTAACTGCATCTGTGGAGAGAAAAAAAATAAAGAAAACAAAAAAAAAGAGTTAATGTTTCGAGTCTGCATGACTCTTCTTCAGATGAAGAAGATTCCTATGGACTCAAAACTTTAACTCTTTTCTTTTTTTCTCTCCACAGATGCTGTTAGACCTGCTGAGTCTTTCCAGCATTTTATGTTTTTGCCTTTGTATTATTAGTCCAGTGACATTAGCACTACACCGCCATCACCCGTTCAGATTAGCATAGAGATCTGGTGCCTGTGAACCACGTATCAATGGTACCCTGCACCATGGAGAAGCCCACTATCCTGGCAAAGCCACACTCTGCCTGCTTCCCTCTGTTCAAGAGAGAACAAAATGCGCTCTCCTCTCCTGACATTAGGAGCGGGTGTCTATCACTTCTCTGATGCAGCATTGATAGCAAATTGGGAGATGTTACAGGTGGTCACCTGCTCCAGCCTGAAAGGACACAAAGACATTCAGGGCGATGGTCATCCAAACAGCCACTGGCAGTGCTGTCCTTGCCCTGCTCTGAGGTTGAAGGTTTGGGTGCAAGAGGTAGCAAAGTACTGTGAGTAAAGTGCAGGTGATGCAGCTACAGTTCCTAGCTTAAGTTGAGGTAAGAGAAATATCCCAGAGGATCCTAGCTGTATAAGACCTCCAGATGAGAACCCTTCACACCTCCTCACTCCTCCCTCTGTGAGCAGCTTGTCCTTTTCATTGTTGCCTCTGCTCCAGCACCTCCTCATGCTGCAAGTCAAGAGGAATGGTAACTATAGCACCCATGACTGGAGAAAATGGTGTGCCCAGAACCCTTGAAGTCAGAACTAATTAAGGCCTTCACCACTTGTCACTCCACTCCCTGTAGACTTCACCAACTTTAAATAATTCTGCAAATCACCCAGCCCTTCTATAAACTCAAACAGAGCTAGTAGAGATCAATCAGCAACTAACCTGGAAGTATGTGATGATCCCTATAAATGGCACTGGTAGAGGGTCTTTCCAGCTGTGCATGTATAAGAGAGTGTAGTAGGTGGAGTGACAAGGTGAAAAATGGCAGGGCTAGTGTCACACTGGCTGATATCAGGGTGTGGCTGTTGGTGAGCAGGGGGCGGGGCCCACTCGCCCATAAAATGATGCAGGATGATGTCAGGCGGAATCCCCGATGTCATCCCACCCCATTTAAATTTTCAGGAAGGTGGGGGGGGCAGCAAAATCAGCTGCGGGCCTGCCGACCTGTCAATGACCAATAAGAGGCCTTTGACAGGATCATTTAACCAATTGAAGGACCTGCCTGTCCAGCCTTAAGGTTGGTGTCAGGCCAGGAGCCCCGGCGGCAAATAGAGAAAACATGAAACCTCATCCAGTGGCGTCATGAGGTCACAAGCAAGGTTTTAAAAATTTTAATAGTTATTCTGTAAATCTTGAACATGTCCCAACTCATGTGACATTTTTTTTCTATTAATATTTTTCAAAGTCTAGGCGATCTCCCTGAGGCTGCACTTAGCCTCAGGGAGATGTGCGCTCTTTCGAGCGCATGCACAAAAGAGCGCATCTCACTCTTAGTGACCCTCCCCCTCCTCCTCCCCCCCCCACCCCACCCCCCCCACCCCCCCCAGCCCACACAGGGAGCGCATAGCGCTTCCTGCCGGATGTCACACTGGGCAGGCCTTAATTGGTCAACCCACGTAAAATAGCGGTGCGGCCCGCTTTGCTGGCAGGGATCGGATCCGCGCTCGCCGAAGATTGGATCGGGCCCACCCACCCGACAGGCAGAAAATTCTGCCCATAGCATTCCAACATGCTTCCCCTTGGCTCTGTACAGAACTCCAGTTCTATTAATCATTTCCTTTTCACTCCTACTCTACAGAATTCTAGTCAATGAAACCATTTTCCAATCCATTGGACCAAATCATTAGCATTCAAACCAAGAACTCCAATATAGCAGTTCATATCCACTGTTGTATAAAATGTCATTGTACCAATCCACTTCCCTTTCACCTCAATATTATAGTATTCCAATAGATTAAGTGAATTCCATTCACTTCTGTTGTATAGAATTTCATTCAACTAACCAAGTCTCATTCAGTCCTATATAGTAAATAAAATTGCAATATGTTACCATTCAGCCTAAGTACATATTCATGCAGAACATTGAATTTTGTCCTTTGGTGTATTACCTGATGTTTATGAAATCCCTAATTGAAGTATAATGCTTGGAAGACCAGCTTAGAATTTAACAAGATACATTTGTCAGTAAACAACCTGCTAGGTTTGATTTCAAGACAAGGATCTTGTTTATCAACCCACTTCAGAGATATTTTTTTAAAGTTATTAATCATTTGGTAGTACAGAACTTGAGTATTGCTGGAAAAAGAGACATGTCTAAGCTTTTCACCTTGCACTCATCAGGACACTTGCAAGAATACCAATATAAGGGGGAAAACAACAATTTCTACTGTAAGTGAAGAGGGCGCTGATTGGTGAAGGGTAGGTTACAGACTGTACCCAACCAGTCCGTGCTTGCAAAACTCAAAACACAGTGTCCAACATTAGATGTGATTCCACGATTGGACAACATTTGCTAAGTAACCCTCAGTGTGCTAAAAATTACGCTGACAACCAATTTAAGATTGTCATTCGGGCTCACAGTGTGGTGTACTAGCGTGTACTGAAAACTACATATATTAATACGTAGGGCCCTATTCTCTGCAGACAGAAGGAACATGTGCACTCTTGCACCTGTTTCAGCTAAACAAAATAAGTGACAGCCATTCGTTGACTCTTTCTTCAGGGCAATGCCTTGACAAATCAGGGTCAAGTTGCTTGGTTTAAATTTCAGACAATGCTTGGCAGGTAACTGTCAGTCACTATCTCTGGTGCATCCTCCATGGCAATGCCACTTGCCAACCAATCAGCCCTCTCTTCATATACCGTAGAAATTGTTGTTTTCCTCCTTATATTGGTAATTTTGCGAGTGTCCTGATGAGTGCAAGATGAAATGCTTAGGCATGTCTCTTTTTTCAGCAATACTCAGGTTATGAATCCTTAATTAATTAGTTCACTGGGTGTTAAAAGTGGTCATACTCTTGTCCTTAATTTAGGATGTCATAGGTTCAGGCATTACTCCAGAGACTTGAGCACATCATCTAAATTGATACTTCAATGCACTGCTGTTCTATTAGATGAGATGCTTAACTGAGGTTTCTCTGCCATCTCAAGCAGACGTTAAAGAGCAAGCCTGTTGTTTCTAGTGCCCAGCCAATTCACCCAAAATCAGCATAATTAAAACAGATCATTTGGTCATTTATTTTATTGCTATTTGTGGGATCTTGCTATGCACGAATTGGCTGCCACATTTTCCCACATTTGTCAAAGCGGCTCCACTTCCAAATTACTTTTTTGGCTGTAAATTGTTTTGAGATGACTTGTCGTCATGAAAGATATTATGTAAATAAGACCATAAGACATAGGAGCAGAAATTAGGCCATTCGACCCATCGAGTCTGCTCCGCCATTCAATCATGGCTGATAAGTTTCTCAACCCCACTCTCCCGCCTTCTCCCCGTAACCTTTGATCCCTTTACCAATTAAGAATCTATCTATCTCGGTCTTAAATACACTCAATGACTTGGCCCCCACAGCCTTCTGTGGCAATGAATTTCATAAATTCACCACTCTCTGGCTAAAGAAGTTTCTCCTCATCTCTGTTCTAAAAGGTCTTCCCTTTACTCTGAGGCTGTGCCTTTGAGTCCTAGTCTCTCCTACTAATGAAAATATCTTCCCCATGTCCACTCTAACCAGGCCATTCAGTATTCTGTAACTTTCAATCAGATCTCCCCTCATCCTTCTAAACTCCATTGAGTATAGACCCAGAGTCCTCAAATGTTTCTCATATGTTAAGCCTTTCATTCCTGGGATCAACCTCCTCTGGACCCTCTCCAGGGCCAGCACATCCTTCCTGAGATACAGGGCCCAAAATTGCTCACAATATTCTGAATGTGGTCTGACCAGAGCCTTATAAAGCCTCAGCAGCACAATCCTGCTTTTATATTCTAGTCCTCTCAAAATAAATGCCAACATTGCATTTGCCTTCCTAACTACCGGCTCAACCTGCAAGTTAACCTAAAGACAATCCTGGACTAGGACTCCCAAGTCCCTTTGCACTCCAGATTTCTCAATTCTCTCCCTATTTAGAAAATAGTCTATGCCTCTATTCTTCCTACCAAAGTGCATGACCTCACACTTCCCCATGTTGTATTCCATCTGCCACTTCTTTGCCCATTCTCCTAACCTGTCCAAATCCTTCGGCAACCTCCCCGCCTCCTCAATACTACCTGTCCCTCCACCTATCTTTGTATCATCTGCAAATTTAGCCAGGATGCCCTCAGTTCCTTCAGCTAGATCATTAATTTATAAAGTGAAAAGTTGTGCTCCCAACACTGACCCCTGTGCAACTCTACTAGTCACTAGCCGCCATCCTGAGAAGGACCCCCTTATCCCCACTCTCTGCCTCCTGCCAGACAGCCAATCTTCCATCCATGCCTCTAACACCATGGGCTCTTACCTTACTGAGCAGCCTCCTGTGCGGCACCTTGTCAAAGGCCTTCTGGAAGTCCAAGTAGATAACATCCATTGGCTCTCCTTTGTCTAACCTACTTGTTACCGCCTCAGAGAATTCTAACAGATTTGTCAGGCATGAGCTCCCCTTGATGAAACCATGTTGACTTTGCCCGATTTTAGCATGCACTTCCAAGTATTCTGAAATCTCATCCTTAATAATGTACTCTAAAATCTTACCAACAACCGAGGTCAGGCTAATCGGCCTGTAATTTCCCGTCTTTTGCATCATTCCCTTCTTAAACAGGGGGGTTACATTATCGATTTTCCAGTCCTCTGGGACCCTCCCTGACTCTAGTGATTCCTGAAAGATCACCACTAACGCCTCCACTATCTCTTCAGCTATCTCCTTCAGAACTCTGGGGTGTAATCCATCTGGCCCAGGTGATTTATCCATCTTCAGACCTTTCAGTATTCCTAGCACCTTCTGCTTGGTAATAGCCACCATACTCACCTCTGCCCCCCGACTCTCTTGAACTTTGGGGATGTCATTCATGTCTTCCACTGTGAAGACTGATGCAAAGTACCTATCCAGTTCCTCCGCCATTTCTTTGTTCCTTACTACTACTTCTTCAGCGTCATTTTCCAGTGGCCCAATGTCCACTTTTGCCTCTCTCTTACCCTTCATATATCTAAAAAAACTCTTGCAATCTTCTTTTGTATTACTGGCTAGTTTACCCTCATATTTAATCTTCTCCCTCCTTATTTCTTTTTTAGTTGTCCTCTGTTGGTCTTTGTAGGCTTCCCAATCCCCTGGTTTCCCACTGCTCTTCGCCGCATTGTATGCTTTCTCTTTAGCTTTTATGCTGTCCCTGACTTCCCTTGTCAGCCATGGTTGCCTCGTCCTCCCTTTAGTATGCATATTCTTCCTAGGGATGAATTTTTGCTGTGTCTCCCAAATTACTCCCAGAAACTCCTGCCATTGCTGTTCCACTGTCTTTCCTGCTAGGCTCATCTCCCAGTCAATTCTGGCCAGCTCCTCCCTCATGCCTCTGTAGTTGCCTTTATTTAACTGTAATACCGTTACCTCTGATTCCAGCTTTTTCCTCTCAAATTGCAGGGTAAATTCTATCATATTATGGTCACTTCCTCCTAAGGGTTCCTTCACCTTAAGCTCCCTTATCAAATCTGCCTCATTACACATCACTAAATCTAGAATTGCCTGTTCCCTAGTGGGCTCCACCACAAGCTGCTCCAAAAAGCCATCTCGTAGACATTCCACAAATTCCTTTTCTTGGGATCCACTACCAACCTGATTTTCCCAGGCTACCTGCAGATTGAACTCCCCCATGATCACGGTAACCTTGCCTTTCTTACACGCCTTTTCTATCTCCTGGTGTATCTTGTGCCCCACATCCTGACTACTGTTTGGAGGCCTGTACATAACTCCCATTATGGTTTTTTTTACCTGTGCTGTTCCTCAACTCTACCCACACAGATTCTACATCATCTGACCCTACATCATTTCTTGCTATTGATTTAATTTCATTTCTTACTAACAAAGCAATCCCATCCCCTCTGCCAACCTGCCTATCTTTTCGATAGGATGTATATCCTTGGATATTTAGCTCCCAGTCCTGATCCCCTTGCAGCCATGTCTCCGTGATGCCCACCACATCATACCTGCCAATTTCAATCGGCGCCACAAGCTCATTTACCTTATTTTGTATACCTCGTGCATTCAGATACAACACCTTCAGTCCTGTATTTCCTGTCCCCTTTCTCATTGTTCTCCCTTTATCTGATGTGCTTGAAGTTAGATTCCTAGCTATTTCCAAACACTCTGTCCTATTTTGTGTTCTGGAGACTTTAATAGCCTCTCCTGGGCTCTCCTTTATTTTCAGTTTTTTCATAATTTCCATGAAGTTGAATCCACCTCTCTCTCTCCACCCCCCCCCCCCCCCCCCCCCCCCCCCCCCCCCCACCCCCCCCCCCCACCCCCACCCCCACCGGCCACCCCAAACCAACACGCTAATCTGCTGCTTTATTTCCCATTAGTCATACTTCTTGGAGTTTTACCATCCCCCCCCACCACCCACCCGCACCCCCCCCCTCCACATCCCCCCCCCCCCCCCCCCCCCCCCCACCCCCCCCGCCCCCCCCCCCCCCCCCCAACTTTCTAGTTTAAAGTCCTGTTGACCACCCTATTTACCCTTTTCGTTAGAACATTGGCCCCAGATCGGATCAGGTGGAGAACGTTCCAACGGTACAGATCCCTCCTGTTCCAATACTGATGCCAGTGCCCCATGAAATGGAACCCCTCCTTCCCACACCACTCCTTTAGCCACGTGTTTACTTCCCTTATTCTCACATCCCTGTGCCAATTTGCACATGGTTCGGGTAGTAATCCGGAAATTATAATCCTTGAGGACTTGTTCTTCAATTTAGTTCCTAGTTCCTGATAATCCCCAAACAGGTCCTCTTTCCTAATCTTACCTATGTTATTTGTCCCGACATGGACCACATCAACTGGATCCTCCCCCTCCCTCTCCAGTATCCTTTCAAGCCGGTCAGAGATGTCCCTCACCCTGGCACCAGGCAGGCAATATACTATGCCGGACTTTCGATCCTGCTTACAAAGGAAGCTATCAATTCCCCTAATTATAGAATCCCCTACAACTACCACATGTCTTTTTGCTCCCCCCTCTTCAATGGCTTCCTGTGCCATGGTGCCGTGGTCAGCTGGCTCATCCTCCCTACAGCCCTGTTCCTCATCCACACATGGAGGAAGTACCTCGTACCTGTTGGACAAGGTCAAGAGCTGAGGCTCCTCTGTTCCTGATCCGTCTACCTACCTCACTTGCAGTCACACCCTGCTGACCCTGACCACTGACCGGACTTGAGGTACTTAATCTACAGGGTGTGACCGCCTCCTGATACAAATTGTCCAAGTAAGTCTCCCCATCCCGGATGTGCCGCAGAGTCCGGAGCTCGGACTCCAGCTCATCAATTCTGAGCCGGAGTTCCTCCAGCAACTAACACTTGCTGCAGATGTGGTCACTGCGGCTCGCAATGGGATCTGCCAGCTCCCACATCATACAGCTACAACACGTCACCTGCACAGCCATCTCTACTTAGATAATTAATTTATTAATTAGCTTTGCAGTGTTTTTTTTTCAAATTTGTTGCAGATTTCCTACCAACCAATCAGGTTACAGCTTTCCTGTGATGTCACTTTTTCAGTTTTGGCTTCAGTCACTCTGTGACCTGAGATCACCGTTCCGGTGCTCCTCCCTCTGAGTCTGCTCCCTGGAGACAAGGCTGCAAATCCCCGAGGTAAGCTAGATTTGTACTCACCTCTCCGGTGCTCCTCCCTCCGAGGCTGCTCCCAGGATTTACTCACCAATCAGCTGCTTTTCCTTTAAAATCCACTTTCAGAAGAGTTTCCCTTGCAGGTCTAGTGCACTCCTGAAGGCACTGCCTCTTCCTCTCTCTCGTTTTTTTAGGTTTGAGGAGGAGGGAGGGATGGAAACACTACAGCAATGAAATGACAGTAAATGATAGTAATTCTTTCTTATGTTTGAAAGAATCCAGTGGGATGACTATATGTTTTGTTATGAATATTCGTTTGGACGTGGCAATCAAAATAAAGTTACCATGCTCATGGTAAACTCTGACAAAACACAAGCAAGGTGAACTCTCAGTGGTCTGGAAAAATCTGTCAGCGCAGTCTCTCTCCTCCCTGCTCCTCTCCATAAGCTGAATGACAAAAATAAAACTAACTACAATTGCAGAGCTTGATTTAAAATATCTCACAACCTTAGATTGGTAAGTCACAGTAGTTGTAACGCATAGTGTGCTAGATGATAAAAGTCATTAAACTCATCAATGTGTACAGAGAAAATTAATCTATAAATACATGTTTAAGGAACCCCAGTGCCAACATTGTTTGAAACAATAGAATGATGCAAGTGTGCAGGAATGAACTTCAGAGTAAACAATCTGCTTAACTTTTTACTCAAAACTTCAGTCAGTAGTGGAAACGAGGTCGCAACAGGAGTAAATGTCCTTTTAGATATATCACAGAGATCAATGTCTTCGTCCATCTAGCCCCACAGCTAGTAACTGTCTAAAAAGCAACTTGAAACATTTTCCAGTGGGGGGAAAAATCACAAGACAGAGGGTGGAATTTTATGCCGGCAGGATTTTCTAGTCTCGCTAAAGCCAATGAGACTTTTTGAATGGCTTGCTGCAGTTTAAAACCCTGGCCCTGCCCCTGCTGTTGTAGGGCCATAAAATTCTGCCCACAGTATCTCAGTGAAATGTTTGTTCTCATCTAACATTCTGAAGTGATTTGGTAGCACAGAATTTAAACATTGCTGGAAAAAGAGACATGCTGATTTGCATCTTGCACTCATCAGGACAGATTGGCATGAATACCAATTGTAAAGGGAACAACAATTTATACTGTATGAGAAGAGAGTGCTGATTAGTTGGCAAGTGGACTCTGATTGGTAGAGGCATTGCCATGGAGAATGCATTCTCAATTGGTATTTTTGCGAATCTTTCCTGATGAGTGCAAGATGAGAAGCTTTCAGAACATGTCTCTTTTTTTTCAACAATAGTTTGAAGTGAAAAAGATTTTCTCTGTTAGCCTTAAGACCCATCTCTTGATGTGCCATCCTTAGTGATTGGCTTGCAACCAGTGCTTTCAAATATTTAGAATATTTAACATCCATATAACATCTTTGATGACTCAAGGACACAAAGCTCTTTTATAAGGAAGGTTGTTTTGAAGTGAAGTCACTATGACAATGTGGGGAAATGTGGCTGCCAATTTGTGTACAGCAAGGTGGCACAAACATTGGTGAGATAAATGACCAGGTAAGCTATTTTGTTTTTTAGTATTGTTGGTTGAGAGATTGATATTGGCCAGGAGATTGTGTGAATTTGTTTGCTTTTCTTTGAATAGGTCCAGGTGATATAAGTCCATCTGAGTTGACAGACAGAGCCTTGATTAAACGCCTTATCCAAAAGATGGCACCTCAAACCATGCCGCATTTCCTTAGTACTGAGGTACCAGCCCATGCTCATGTTCTGGAATCGTCTTGAGTCCATGGCCTTCTGACTCAGAGGTGAGGAAGTGCCCACTGAGCCAAGTTGATTCTTTTCACAGAAGAAAGAAGATTCTAAGACACAAGAATGCTTAAAGATGGGTTTTGGTCCTCTGCTGGCTGTAAGGGTTTTCTCTGATATGAGTTTGGACAGTATCAACACAAGTCCTAGTGAGCATGAGTCAATGACACAAAATTTCTCCTCATTTGTATTATTTGGCAATGTAATTCAGCCAGGGCTTGGCATTATTAGCGTGTTGACTAGAAACAATGTTACGTCGGATAATAAATGATGCTCTTCTGAAGTTATGACAGACGCATATTATTGGGAGATGGTGTTTTACTCTGAATCTTGCTGGGTTATACCTGGCCAGCAAATGCTGGGTGCTGACACTGGAAGCCTAAAATTGAAAATGTTCCATTCCTGAACATTTATGGCTCTCACCTGGATAAGCAAAAACAACAAAATAAAATCAAATAATAAAGCAAAAGGTGCAGGTTGCCAAGTATTCTACCCACAGGGGCATAAAAAACTCATTCAGTGCAACTCTCTCCAAATAATTCAACATCTGGCTTGTCCTTATTAATTTTGCTCTTGGAAAGTCATTTGAATGTCAACTGTGATTTATTCACCAATGGATCTGGTTCTCAATTAGCCAGGAGACCATTGGTTTGGAATGTGTTGTGTGAAATTACCAAATGGGATATGAGAGGGGAAGGCAGCGAGAGGAGTGGTGGGACTACTCTATGGCTTCTATCATGGGAGTGTAATATAAATATATATAAATTATTGCTTGGTAGAGTAATCTATTCACATCAAATGAATGGGATACTGTTTCTTTTCTTTCAATATAAATAACATTTTAATTCTTGCCAGTCTCCTCTTGTTGACTCAGGTACAGCTAGCTCAGGTTACAGTTCTTCTGATCATAGGTCCACATTGACAACTTCCTTTCTCTCAAACAAGCATTTAACACTTGAAAAATAGTGCCAAAATCATGACAATTAGTTTGGGAAAGTAACCGGGCTCCCTATCAAACTAACTGTTTACGACAATGCAAACAGTTCTCTGATAACATCCATTCCTTAAAACTGTTGTGAAGGAATCTTGGAATGTTGCAAGTTTGCCATTTTTTGCTATACTAAGCAGCATAACCAGGTAAAACTGCAAGCAACTATGGTACACGCATCGTCCCATTTCCAATGGAATAATCTGGGGCGGAATTTTACACTGGCGAGATTTTACAGTCCCGCCGAAGTCGACGGGCAGCTTTACGCTCGGTGTGCAGGGACAGAGTGTAAAATGAAGCGGGATGACATTGAGTGTGCCTCCCGATGTCATTGTGTACTCGTGTGATATTTCATTCTAGTAAGGCCGTTAACAAGCTAGTTAAATTCAATTCTATGCTGCCCCGTCCATCCTTATGGTTGGCGGGCAGGCGAAAAGGCCAAGCGGCCTTTACATTTTTTAGGAAACATCATCCACGAGCGGGGTGAGGTTTCCTAAAGCAAATAAACATTAAATAAAAACTTTATTTTGGAATTAAAAACATGACAGAGGCACATGAGATGGGGCATGTTTTATTACATTTTTACTGTCTTTATTAATTTTTTAAACAGCGCTTCAATCTCCTTGAGGCGGCTTAGTGCCTCAGGGGGATTGAAGCGCTCTTTCTCACGCATGCGCGAACTGTGCACTAGGCCCAGCTCTCCCTCCTCACCCCGCCCCGCACAGGCAGCGCTCAGAGTTGCGCGCAACTGGCCCACCCGCGTGAAATCGCGGTGCGGAGCTGATTGCGAGTGGCAGTCGGCTTCCTGACCGCCCCTGCCAAGCACCCCCGCCAAGGACAAAACTCCTGCCCTATGGAGTTTTGAGCGGCTCACCGCATTTTACGGCCTCGCCCCCGCCTCAAAGGGGCCATAAAATTCTGCTCCTGGTGTGCTCTCTAGATTCTCTTCCAGCTGAGAGGGTCCAAGGTGCTCGCCTCCTACAATTTCCATCACCCCACAATGCCAGGTTTCACACTTCCCTGAGATGGAACTGCTCACCCCGATGCGGCTCTTAATTTACAGGGGTCAGCCATGACTGGTCGATATTCACCAAGTGAGAACCCAACTGAGAAATAACTAACTGCAACAAAGTGACCGAGCGGTTATCCAAAAAGGACCATTAAATTCTATTTGGCTTGAATCCTTGCCTGAGATCAAATAAGAGAAGTGAGTTTCAGTGAAGGATAACATCTAGATAAACTCCACTGTTGTCAGTGACTGGTAGCCCAGATCAAGCAACTCAAGCAAATCTAAGTCTGAGACAATGTTTGGACAATAGCTCACAAATTTCTTTTTGAACGTCTGGCACCAAACTGCTTGAGCTTCTGGAAAACCAATTACCGTCTTTTCTGAACTATTAAATTACAAAGAGGCTTCCAAACTTTTGATATTGACTGTGGAGTCAAGGTCAGATGTAAAGATAGTTTAAAAGAAGATGGAGGACTTTGATCAGCTGTCCCTCGACAGAGTAGAGGACAGTTCCGAAAGATTACAAACTCACATGACACTTAATTAGAGGCAGAATTTAAGAACCAGACCTGGGGCCCAATTTCAACATTTTCATACCATTCTGTAAAGACGTTTGTTTGTAAAGATTTTAGTGTTTTCTTTATGTTGGGGAAGAGAGCAGAAACTCATCTTTCAATGCAATGCACAAGTTTATAAAAAGCTCCACAACGCTGTTAAAAATAGTGACTTGATAAAATTCTGCCAAAATTCCGTGACTTGGGGAGTTAGTGTTGTGGAAAAAAAAACAGCTTCGGAAAATTTTAGGACACTTAGGGAAATATCAAATGCTATACTACAGCCTATAATCAGTTGAATGAACCACATTCCAAAATAAAGGAATCAGGCACAATGGGGAGGAAACTGGTGACAATATTCGTGAATGAATCTTTTGCAAGTGAACATAACATTTCTCTGGCTGACCTTTTAACCGAGAATTGGAAGAACATGCATTTATATAGTGCCTTTCACATCCTTGGGAAATGCCAAAGTATTTCACAGTCAATTAATTTCACTTGAAATGCAGTTACAGTTGCTTTATAAGCAAATATGGTAGCTAAATTAAGCACTGTAAAATCCCACAAGCGGCAATTTAGATAAATGGGCAGCTAAACCATTTTTATGATGTTGGTTGAGAGATCAATGTGTGCCAGGACTGGGAGAACTCCCCATTCTAATTTGGATAATGTCATGGGATCTCTTATGCCTGCATAAAGAGGCAGACATAACTTTGATTGATGTCTAAATGGAAAGACATTAAATTATCTTATGGCTGCTGGGTGTTAGAAGATGGTTATGTTTTAAACTGTCTCCTTTAATTCAAGCTAAAATGGAGTGGTGTAGAATTGAGGATGTCACGTCTCATGGACTCCGCCTGGGGAAAAGCTCATGTGACCTGGTTGCCATGGGGACAAGGGGCCCACGGGCAGGATTTTCCCTTTGTTGGGTGGGCACGGCAGGTAGGCCCGGGAGCAGCTGCCAAACGGACTGCCGCCCGCGATCAGGCCTTGACCGCGATTTCACGCTGATTGACCAATTTACGGCCAGCCAGCCTGAAATGCGCACGGAGATCCTCAGCGGGGTGGGGGCAGCAGCTTAAGTGATAAAGTCTGCCCGTGCGCGGGGTGGGGGCGAGCGTGCACTGAAAGCTCCCTGAAGACGCAGAGCTGCCTCAGGGAGCTGAAGAATTTTACAATGAAAAATAAAGATTTTAAAACTAAGGGAAACATGTCCCCACACGTGACTCAGTCACGTGAAAAGGGTCATATTAAAAATGATGTTTAAAATGTTTTATTTTTTTTTTTTAAAAATTACTGTAGAACACCACATCCTGCCCATGGATGAGGTTTCCCATAAAATTGCAAATGCCACCCGGCCTATTCGCAAGTCCGCCAACTGTAAGATTGGATAGGCAGCCAAAAATCCAAATCGGTTGCCAGTTTAATGGCCTCAATAGGCCTCTCAATTGTCGGCGGGCGTGCTGCCGACTCTCACCCGGGCCCACTGACCAAAATATTGCGTGAGCGCACGATGACATCAGGAAGCTCACCCAACATCATCACACGTTATTTTACTCCCGATCGGGTTGGGAATTTGAAGAAACAAAGTTTACGGGCTTTTAAGGACCCAGGAGTCCCCAGTGGGATACCTCGTAATTGGAAGTCCGTTTGATTATACTCAGAAATTGGAGCTCAGTTCCTTCGCCTCCGTCGCGTCCGTTCTGATGATGCTACCTTCAAAAACAGTTCCTCTGACATGTCCTCCTTCTTCCTTAACCGAGGTTTTCCACCCACGGTCGTTGACAGGGCCCTCAACCGTGTCCGGCCCATCTCCCGCGCATCCGCCCTCACGCCTTCTCCTCCCTCCCAGAAACATGATAGGGTCCCCCTTGTCCACACTTATCACCCCACCGGCCTCCGCATTCAAAGGATCATCCTCCGCCATTTCCGCCAACTCCAGCATGATGCCACCACCAAACACGTCTTCCCTTCACCCCCCTTATCGGCATTCCGTAGGGATCGCTCCCTCCGGGACACCCTGGTCCACTCCTCCATCACCCCCTACACCTCAACCCCCTCCCACGGCACCTTCCCATGCAACTGCAGAAGATGCAACACCTGACCCTTTACTTCCTCTCTCCTAACAGTACTAGGGCCCAAACACTCATTTTAAGTGAAGCAACATTTCACTTGCACTTCCCTCAACTTAGTCTACTGCATTCGCTGCTCCCAATGCGGTTTCCTCTACATTGGAGAGACCAAACGCAGACTGGGTGACCGCTTTGCAGAACACCTTTGGTCTGTCCGCAAGCATTACCCAGACCTCCCTGTCGCTTGCCATTTTAACACTCCACCCTGCTCTCATGCCCACATGTCTGTCCTTGGCCTGCTGCATTGTTCCAGTGAAGCTCAACGCTAACTGGAGGAACAGCACCTCATCTTCCAACTAGGCACTTTACAGCCTTCAGGACTGAATATTGAGTTCAACAGTTTTAGATCATGAACTCTCTCCTCCATCCCCACCCCCTTTCCGATTTTCCCCCTCCTTTTTGTTTTTTCCAATAATTTATATAGATTTTTCTTTTCCCACCTATTTCCATTATTTTTAAATGTATTTCCATCCATCATTTTATCTCTACCTTTTAGCCTATTTCGAATCCTTCCACCCACCCCACCCCCACTAGAGCTATCTGTACCTTGCTTGTCCTGATTTCTACCCTTAATTAGCACATTCCTTAGATAATATCACCACCTTCAACACCTCTTTGTCCTTTTGTCTGTGACATCTTTTGGTTATCTCCACCTATCACTGGCCCTCTATCCAGCTCGACTTGTCCCCGCCCCCCCCCGCCCCCCCCCCCCACCCCCCAACTTAAACCAGCTTATGTTTCACCTCTTTTCTATTTTTTCTTAGTTCTGTTGAAGAGTCATGCGGACTCGAAACATTTACTGTGTTCCTCTCCACAGATGCTGCCAGACCTGCTGAGTTTTTCCAGGTATTTTTGTTTTAGTTTTGGAGTGAAAGGCCTTTGTTTAAAAGGACACTAGAATGTTCACCCTGGTGGAGCAGGGAGAAGAGATCCTGTTAAAGCTGGGAGGAAATTGGGACTTTAAACAAGGCTATGGGTGAAATCGTCCCAGATTTGCACGTAGTGCAACAGCAGGCGTGAAAAATGACATTTTGCCCATTGGCCGCAAGGGTGGGTTTTTGCGCTGTATCATCCACTTCCCACTTCATTAATTGTGCAGCCACAGAAAACACGCCATCTCTCTGGTGGGCAGCCTCTGATTCACCCGCCATGCCAATACCTCGCTGTTTCCTCACCCCGGGTAGCATATCTAAATTGCAGCCGTGCACACAGGTCTCAGTGCTTACTCCAGTGAAAGCCAAGAAGAGTTCAGTGACCCGGCACTGGAATGCCTTTTGGAGGCCCAATGTGATGCACTCCACCCTACTCTGGCCTCAGGAGGTTCAGCAATCTAACCGTTCCGGCTTGGAATGCGGTGGCAGTGGTGGTCAGTGCCAACGCTGCACAGAAGAGATTGACCGTCAGTGCAAAAAGAGGATGAATGATCTCATCCGTGCTGCCAGGGTAAGGCAGCCATCTCATCTAAACGCACAAGCCCATCGCACATTGACTGGCATCTCACTCACTGCCAGCTCAAGGGACATCACCACTCACTCTCTCACACACACCCTCACATCTCCATCTGGCCTCACCTCCGCTGGAGACTGCCTCCTCAGCCCTCACCATCTTGAGCCCACTTGCATAGATCAACATGTGCCCCCACACACACATGCCCTGTGTTACCCACCCCTTCCCCAGTACGGCCCTCGCTCTGCAGCCTCTTCCCTTGCCTGTGGCCACTTTTTCCCCCTTCCCCAATTAAGCCCTTGCCCTGCAGCCATTGAAAAGCCACCCACGTATGGCTGGTCTGGTAGGTAGAGACTGCCCGTGAGCCCCCCTAAAAGTGACATGGTGCTGTCTGGGAAGCCTGGCGCTGATGACTGCGAGAGCTGCCTGAGGCAAGGTAGGCAATCAGACCTCAAAGCCCCGAGTGAAGGGCAGCTCGCCAGGTGCACATTGCTTACGTCCAGCTGCCACACCAGCGTGCCCAGGTGATCTAGCATTGGGTTGGGGGGGGGTGGTGGGGGGGGGAGGAATGATTCCGGTGAGCAGGACTTATAAGGAGATGCTAAAGCATTGAAATCAGGCTCCCGCCATGCAACAGCAGGAAATGCGGCCCACCACTGATGGGTGGAGCAGACAATCGCAAACTGGTTCCACGATGGCGTAAAACTGAATTTTGGCCTTCTCACCATATTGTCCGCTCACACCCGTCATTAATGCCTGTGCCAGCTGCTGGGTTCCACACTGGCGAAGTTTCCATCAGGTGAGACTTGGGCAGTTAACTGCCTTCCCTGCCCCTCTCCCCCTACTATGCCCTATGCGCCCCCACCCCCACCCCTCACCCCTCACCCCACTATCTGCGGCCTCTCAACCTCTGGCTGCCTGGATTTTCTGAGCAGGAATGGAAGATAGTGAAGTGGGGTGGGGTGGGGGGGGATGTTGGTGTTGGGTAGGAGTGGAGTTGAAAATGAGCCCAGTTTGAGATGCTCTTTGAGAGTGTGCATCATTGTAAATGTGATGTGAATGGCCTGACAGCAAAGGTATTTGTGAGTAAGATAACCTGCACGTCTTGAGAATTTCAAGGTGTTTGCTCAAATGTTAAACAGTGTTGTCGCCTAATCATTCCGGAATGATACACGAGCTTTTAGCAATCTCTCATTTATGTTTCTTTTCCTTTTCAACTCTGTCATCATAACAATCATCTACTTCACATTTGGAAGCCCTATGGGTAACTGGTCTTCAGAGGGTTAATTCTCTAATGAGAAGGGATATGACTTGTGACAGTAAAGCTGGCAAACAGCTGCTCCTTAATGGAAAGCATACACAGGTTAGCAATACAGACACACACCTTCCGATTCAGTATCAAACAGTGAAATTAAATTAATAAAGATGCATAAAAGCTTCTTAATTTTACTCGTAGCCTTTCTCGAGAATTGGCTTCAGTACTTAGCACAGACATTTTCGATAGTACAAAATCACATGTGTTGTAACTTATTTTTCTCTCACCCATCTCTTACTCCTCTCCATGCGTTTCAGCACACCCCACACACTGGCCCAACCTCTTCCTCTGTGTCTGCGAATGTTGCTTAACAACTATGCTCCAAGAAGTGCAGAAGTTGATCCACAGGATTGATCCATCTTTCAGTTTTCTCCACCCTTCCTCTGAGGGATTGCGTCTTCTCTGCTCCCCTAGCCAGTGCTGGCTGAGATCAAACACTCACCTTCTGGAAAAATCACAAAGATCACCCATGGCCAAGCAATCTGAACGTTTTCAGACTATACTTATGCCATTCAATGCTGTGAAATACATTGAATAGATACCACCAAATAGCCAGTGATAATCTCAAACGTACTTCATATCTGAGAATAAGTAACTAACTTGGGTATGACCTCTTGTCCACTTTGACTGCATATGAATTATCCTCAAATTGTTGTGAAATATTGCATGAGAGCATTCTGTTAATACCATACTGATAATACTTCACAATCATACACTTATTTTATGGACCTGTACTCTACAGCCCTCAACTCAATAATTTTCAAACTTAGTATGTGTTATCCTGTACATCTAAATTCCTTGGGATACAATGTGAGTGTATGTAGTAGCTCGTATTGAACATAATTCAGACCTGTAATATAGTTAAAAGCAAAATACTGCGGATGCTTGAAATCTAGACAAAAACAAAAATACCTTGAAAAACTCAGCAGGTCTGACAGCATCTGTGGAGAGGGATACAGTCGACGTTTGGAGTCCATATGATGCTTCATCAGAACTAAGACGTATAGAAATGAGATGAAGTATAAACTGGTAGAGGGGGGGTGGGTCAGGAGAGCTTGATAGGGGGCCAGTGATAGGTGGAGGCCAAGAAGAGACTGCCAAAGATGTCATAGACAAAAGGACAAAGGGGTGTTGACGGTGGTGATATTATCTAAAGGATGTGCTAATGGGGACATTAAGGGAAGCAAGCTAGTGGCAGATGGCCCTAGTCGGGTGGGATGGGGGAAAGCGATCTAAATGGGCTAAAAGGTGGAGATGAAACAATAGATCGAAATAAATTTAAAAACAGGAGGGAAAAGAAAAAAATATAAAAAAATGAAAAATTATTGGAAAAAGGGGGATCGGAAAGGGGGTGGCGCTGGAGGAGAGATTTCATGATCTGAAATTGTCGAACTCAATACTCAGTCCGGAAGGCTGTAAAGTGCCTAGTTGGAAGATGAGGTGCTGTTCCTCCAGTTAGCGTTGAGCTTCACTGGAACAATGCAGCAGGCCAAGGATGGACATGTTGGCATGAGAGCAGGGTGGTGTGCTGAATATAGTTTAGGAATATAGTTGCCCTGGTACATATTCCTCTTAATAGATTAGTCAGCTCTCTATTAAAGCAAGCAGTTATCTTCTTCTGAATATAATAACTGGCTGCTTTTCTTCTATGGTAGGTAGTTGTCCTGGTTAAAAATGGGTTTGGTTTATGATGTACTTACCCTGATAAATGAAACAATTCCTTATCCCCTGGTCTTATCTCAACGCTTTCCTATATTTGATTCTTGGTAAAGAGTGTTTTATATCCTGACACAACATGCATTTATTTAAGGGAGAAAGAAAATAGAAGGATATGGTAATCGGGTTAGATGAAGAGTGAGAGGTGACTTGTGAGGAGCATAAACGCCAGCATGGACTTGTTGGACCAAATGGCCTATTTCTCTGTTGTAAATATTATGGGGAAAGGTCAGTTTGTTCACAATGAGATGTTTTTCTATGTTAAAAACTCCATATTGCACGGGTACATAAGGGAAAACTTTCTTCACGTAGCGTTGCTCCAAGGCAACACTACACAGACTATGCAGATTCCCCGAGGACAGATAGTGACTCTGGCAGCCAGCTGCATGCCCTGCACGCTATTTACAGTCAATAGCATTGAGGAAAACCTTACAGACTGTGCAGGTAAGGCCGGTTGCACTGTCTACCCCAGGGAATCTATGTAGTCTGCATAGCACTGCCTTGAAGTGAAACTGCGCAAACAAATTTTTCCACTATATCTATGTAATATGGAACCTTCAACATAGAGAAGCATCTTGCCGTACTTCAGAGGAAAGAGAAAAATGGATGAAGAGCCAAAGAAGAAGTGATTAAAAGGACTAACAGAAAGCGTGAACAGACGCATGAATTTGAAGCAGAATCTAAGGAGGCGAGGGAGTTGGAGAGACACAGGAGGGAATTTCGGTATACAGAACCTAGATGGCTTAAAGCTTGACTGTCAAGAAAAGGAGGACATGGTAAACAAGGGAGGAATCAGAGGAGCAGAGTGTTTGGGAAGGAATGTTTCATAGTGGATGGATGGTGAAGCCACAGAAGGATTTAAAGGTAAAAGCAAGAATTTTAAATGAATCTTTAGAGGACCGGGAACCAATGTAAGTCTGTAAGGAGAGAGGAGCTATGCAAGTGGAGGGCAGAATAAGGGCAGGAAAGTTTAGATGAGTTGACGTTTATAGTGGGGCTAGGAGGAATTGTGGTGGAAACGGTGTATATGTGTGTGAATGGCATTTCGCCCAAACCTCCGGTGAAGATATGGTGGCGGAACTGGGACAGCTGTGGGTAAATTTGCAGCCGTTAACTTGTTTCTCTTTGAGTGTTTAAGGTTAAGGCTAAACACTTCATACTTCCTCATTGGAAAAATTTACTAATTAATGAATTACCCATTATACTATAGGAAATTAGTAAGTGGTTTTAATTGAAGCTGAATACCCATATTTTATATACTCTAACAGATTTGTTGAAATGAATAGGCAACACCCCCCACCCCAACCCCCGACTTTGAATCAGAAAATTATGGGCTGGAGCCCCACTTCAGACAGTCCGAGTTCGTGGGGATGACAATTTTTGTCTGTGGATACTGGGCTGACATCCGGTGGGATCTTGTGTTCAACTTTGTGGAGTGATGACCCTCATCACATCTAGCTGACTCTCCCGCTGATGAATTGTGAGTCAAGCTAATGGCCTCTCTATGTAAAAAGGGACCTCATTACGGAAGCAACACAGAGCTGAATGAAAGAGCAGTGGGGAAAAAAAAGGGCTGCCTCATGGGCTGTTAGGCATGGGTAAGATGAAGAATAGCTTCTTTATTTAAACTGGATTTTCTTTTAGGGGGATCTGTTAGTGAAACTTAATGAAAAGGTTCAATAACATTCCACAATCTGTTGACAAAAGATATCTGGAAAAATGTTCCCAGTAGAAGAATGTTGAGAAATTTATGAAAATATAATATTTATGTTAAAACATGGAATCATGCTGAAAATGGAAAGCAATCACATATAAATGTCATATTGTAAATGCAAGAATTTCTACTGCAACAGTACATGGTTAATGCAATAAAATAAACCCACTTCATCCCAGCAGAAACACAGCCTGCATTCCCCAACCAAACAATTGTGCATTTTCTGAGTTCCATTTCACCATGATCGAAGGAGAAGTATCAAAGGCTCAAAACTGAAAACTGTACTGTCGCAAGTGTCTGATTTCCTGCTTGGTGTTACCAATTACTAAGGCAGCTGCAAAAAGTGGGCACCATATCGTAGGGGAAAATCTTGACATTCTGCTATCCTGTATGCAGGAATGCATGCCCATTCTGCTAGTCCATCTATGAAACAGCATTGAAGCCTGGAACAGTGAAGAACTCCAACCATTCTGTGCACTCTATTCTCTAGAGGCTGCTGTCAGAAGGGGTCAAGGTCAATCGTTACGAAGAGCTGAGGGGGCAAATAAAAATAAACTTCCCTATACAAAAAAAAAATGGAATAGCTGTACTGAGCTTGCAATCCTGGTTCATATTTTTCTTAATATATTATTATGGAGTTGGAATGGGGTGAAGAATTTGTAGCTGGAAGCCATATTTCTTATAACAAATATTATGTGACTTGGCATACCACTGTTATTAATGAAGCCAGCAGCGTGCATCCAACAGAATGTGTACATTTTTTTTTTCACCTTTTATACAGCAGCTTTCAAATAAAAATATGACACCACTTGAGATATTGAGGACATGCCAAAAGCTTTGATGGATTTGATTGTTTTATGTAGTGACTGAGGATCTCATTTCCTGAAACAGTCCAAATCTCCACTGCCAGATCTAAATGGAAACCCGTTAGAGTTACATCCAAACACTCCTTTCAGCCAATTCATGTTCGAAAGGATGGATGGGCTGGGTCAAAAATGGCAAGGTCCCTAGCTTGGTCAGGGACATAGCAAGGTCCCAATGCATGTGGAAGCACTTTAGAAGTGATAAATGATTGCAATCTGCAATGTGTCTTGGGGCCTTTTACCCACAAAACCTCTAAAGCAAACAAGTGCTAACGGATGCAAGCTGAAACAATTCACAGCCTTTTGTTAAGAATACATTTTGCATGCATTTCACTCCCGGAGGCTGTTTGTTGTACTTGGTGGAGTTGACAGAGCCATGCAGAGTCTGACAAACCTCATGGCTCTTTTGTGCCAGTATTATAACACATATGCCTGAACCCAGGGTAAAGGTTACAGCTAAGGCCAGATCAGCACTAAGTGCATGCAGTACTCAGGAGTACACATCTATTAAAGCCAGCCAGAAAAAGTGCTGTTGTCAGATTGGAGAAAACAGCACGATTCTGGAAAAAGTTGGGCTTAATGTGACCAATGCATGTAGTATTATATATTCATTGTCATTTAAATCTTAATTGTGTACATTTATTCAGGTCCAGAACTCCACTGTTTGATACAGGCCTGGCAAAAGTTACATTCAATCAAAATTATTGGTTCGGAACAAAGTGTTCTTGCCGCCTTGAACCAAGCAAACACTATTCCAACAACTAAAAATTCAGGTGAGTCTATTTTTTTCATTGATTTTTTTTTCTGGGAGGAAAGTTAAAGAGGATATTGAAGAGATGAGGCACGGAAATTGTCTTGTGATGAGATGCAGGGAGATGGGGTAATGTTTATAAATGTTCTGAAGAAAGATCTAAATAATGGACCACATTGTAAGGACAGAATGATCTCCCCTATCTCAATGTGTTATAGAATGGTCACCATTTTCCTGACACTGCACAGCCAGAGAAGAGGTGGACATGTTTCATTCATAAAGATTCTTTGGGGGATGTTTGATTCTGATGATGTGATTGAGCTGTGTCAATTGAGGACACCACGTTCCTGAAGGTTCCAGACAGTTTAATGAGTAGGCATCCAATTGTTGACAGATTTGTTGGTACATCCGATTCCCACAGGTTTGAGTCCTCAGCTTAATGGGGCCGTTTTATTTCTGACCATAAGGTGGAAAAGTCTGATCCCTAACATCTAAGGTATCTGGTTACTCATTGCATAAGTAGAATATTCATATATAACTTTTTTTTTCAGTGCTTACCATGTGAATTCTCTTGTTTTCCATGAAAAGGGACAATTGTTCCTTTTGTTTCCTACAAGATATGTTGAAAACGGATCCTCTCTGTTTCTGTGTGTTTAACCAAGTGTCACTTCTTCAGAAGCACAGATTGCATGATAACCATCTCCACGAAGAAATTGCATTACAGTAATCACATTTGAGCATCTGGACCAGGCTAAGGGCTCTAACCCTATTTCTTAGATCGGTTCAATTCAAAGACATGCTCTTTTCATACGTGCATGGATTGGACAGCTGATGAGAAACATGCAGTCAACACTTATCTAAAACAGCAATATATAACCCAAGGGAGAAACCGCACCAATTTAAAGCAGAATGCACTTAGAAAAACAACAGCTGAATGACGGTAATGTCTACTGAAAGAATAACGTATGCCCTACAGCTTCACCTTTTGTAATGAAAAATGCCAATTGAAAGCTTCAAAATGTATTGTATTTTCAATATTGGCCAACAATTACCATCACAGACTTGTGTCCCCATTTGCAAGAGGCAAATGTGGGGCTGGTGAGGTCAACGATAGGCTCACCCCGACTCACAGGTGTTAGGCCCAGGCCATTTAAACACACAGGGCCTCATAACCATATCCCTGGACTGACTCCTGCCCCATCCCGATGGGGATGATGGGGAAGCTGGCAGCAGGAATGGGAATGTGTGCAACTGCAGGCTGCACATGGAGGTGCAAGAAACCTGTCTGAAGCAGTCAGGTTGGTGCTTCGGGAGTGGGAAGGTCTGACAGGGTTGGTGATCAGAGTTGGTGGTTAGAGAAGATTGAAGCACGGGAGCCTCAAGATTTTCCTGTAAGGGCTTGCTCTCATCTTATCAACTCTCTTCAGGGCCTACTACTGCCTGGTGAAAGGATTCCTGACGAGTTGCCACCAAAAGTGGCAGTGCACACCCTATCGCAGGCAGCGATCGGCTCTAAGCCCACCTCTGCCCACTCCCGCCCAGCCTGTCCACCATAGGAAAAGTCCTGCCCTAAAGCTCTTGAGTGTTCATTTTTCTTGGTAGATGTAGTGTTCAATTGTTCTGTGTTTGATTATGTGAGCATTATTTATTGTTGGTGCCCACTGTGGTGATTGGTTAAGTTTGGATGTGGGTTCAAAGAAAAGTAAGCAAAGCTGTAGAAAGACCTGGAAGCCTAAGCTGTAAGCAGGAGTGAGTGAAGACATTTTGACCTGGGTTTTCATCTTCATAGCAGGTAGCAAGAGTTGGGAAAATTCTCAACTCAGCCCACATGCCTTGGGAGAAAGTGCCCGTAAAGGTGGGATCTTCATTGCCACGGGGGTGGATATGGGCTGGAGTCAGACCAGATGACCCAGGAAAAAGTTTGGAGGCAGCCACAGGAGTTGCTGGGTGCAGAGGTGGGCTGTTTAAAAGGCCTACCTTGGTGCCATGGGACTTTGTCCCACTTAAAATAAAAACACAAAAGTCCTCACCCCTCACAAGCACTCCAAACACTCCCCAAGCCCCACCCATGCTACTCTATGGCCCCTCATGCCCCCTATGCAAAGCTCTGTCCTTCCACCCACCCCCTATGGTCCATCATGCCCTCTATACAGGTGTTTCCACAAGGGTAATTGTTTTTTGAGTGCTCAGCCAAACCTTATTATGTATGCTTGGCTGAATGCCCAGCCATCCATTAAGCTTGTTGAAATACCTACGCTCCAAAGAAAACATTGATTGACAGCTCTGGCTTTATGATCTCAGCTGTCAATTTCACAATGTTTGTTTACACAACATTAAGTGTTTTCAAGGGTTTGTGGTTTTATTACTGATACTTCAAAATTCTGAATAGTTGGCTCTTTTATTAGCTTGTAGTGAAATGACTTATTTTTCAACATAAGAGAAAGTTATCAATGAATTACATTAGAGCATTTTTTTTTACATGTTCTACTGTCACAATAAGGTTTATAGAGTGTATAGTGGGTCAGTCAGCATGGAAGTGCCATGGCTTGGCATGGGGGTGGGGGGCAGGAGGGGCTGTGAGGGATGGGTGGAAGGGCAGAACTTGGCATCGAGGTCATGGGGGGTAGTAGAGGGTGGCATGAGGGGACCTTTTGAACTTAATGTACCTTTCAAAAGATGTCCTTTTGCAGACTAGGGTTCACAACCCCTCTGAGGGTCCATGAGCCATGACTCTTTAAAAACCTGGCCCGACTCCATGAAAATTGTGGAGTGATAGGACACTGCTCTCTCTGGAATGGAGCCAGCCAGGCCTGGAGCGCTGGATGTGGGTTTCAACAGGAACCGAACTGGCCCGCACCCTTTAAAGACAATCCCAAAAATCAGACAGCCCGAGAATGGGGCATGGAATCCCAGAATCAGGACCAGACCACCATTTGTAAAGGGTCCCCGAGTCATTCTGACTCAGTGAAAATCCAGGCATTTGTAACTGCAGAGATGTTCAAAACACCGTAAATAAAGTTCTTACGCACAAAGAAACTAGAATCATCTCTGCATAGGTTTGAGATATAAAATATACAACAGTGGAATCTGTAGTGCTTTAGACGGTAAATCTATTAAAATTCCAACACAATTGATTTCAAATCACAACTTCACGTTGGGGGCACAGTTATCCGTTTTAATTCAACTATAAAATCCAGCTAATGAATGAATTCTGCAGCATAAATATAAATCCCTGAACCTTTGTAAGTAATTTTAATGTTATTTGAGCCAATACAAAGGAGTGAAGAGTGTAAAAAGAACAGTGAAATAAATTTGATCATCCCAGAGAGGTTATAAAAATAGACGAGCCAAACCCATTTCTGAACAGGAATTAGCCAAATCAATAATGGTGCCTCAGTGGCAAAATGGGAGAGAAAACACCCCAGTGATGTTAATAGTCCATCAAGGAGGCAATCACTTTTCGACAGCAATCTAGAAATAAGAGTGGAGAGGGATTCCCATCCCAAAAATTATCAGCACAGTACAGAAGGCATGTTGACTGTTCAGCAGCCATAGAAAAAGAGGATAGGTCAGAGATTGGTGTGTATAACTTTAGTTACAAACAATCTTTCATTTAAAAAAAAATTACACCTGCTTAAAATTGTCATCACCTCAAATGCAGGAGTGTAGATTTGTAATTTAAGATTTAGGTGTGCAAATTATTTGTTTCGATCTTTAGTGTAGAATACTTCTTCACAACCAATTAAAATTCAAATAGTATCATAAAGAAAGGACATGCATTTGTAACGCAGCTTGCACAACAACCAGAATGTTTAAGCGTTACACAGTCCATGAAGTATTTTTGAAGTGTAGTCGCTGTTGTAATGTAGTGAAACGTAGTTTAGGTTACATAGCACAGAACTCTCATCAATTTGCTGACAATTGTCAGTTACACTGTGTAAATCTTGCGGGATCTGCTGTAATGCCACAACCTCCGAGCGTTGTAGACAGCAATTAGGATGCCATCATTGTGGCCTTAAATGAACAAGAGTCTGATAAACAAGTTAATATATTACAAACGTATGAATTAGGAGCAGGAGTAAGCCATTCAGCCCCTCTGTATGCACTGCCATTCAATAAGATCATGGCTGACCTGAGTGTAACTTCAACCCTATATTCCTGCCTACCCCCAATAACCTTTCACCCCCTTGTTAATCAAGAATCTATCTACCTCTGCCTTAAAAATATTCAAAGACTCTGCTTCCACCGCCTTTTGAGGAAGAGGGTTCCAAAGGCTCTCAACACTCCAAGAAAATAAAAATCCTCACCTCTGTCTTAAATGAGCGACCCCTTATTTTTAAATAGTAACCCCTAGTTTTAGGTTCTCCCACAGGAGGGAACAACCTCTCCACATTCACCCTGTCAGGACCCTCAGGATCTTAAAGGTTCCATTTAAGTCACCCCTTACTCTTCTAAATTCCAGTGGATACAAACATAACCTGTCCAGCCTTTCCTCATAAGACAACCCATCCATTCCTGATATTAGTCTAGTAAATCTCTCTGTAAGCTGCTTCTAATGCACTTACATCTTTCTTTAAATAAGACCAGTATTGTACACAACACTCCAGATGTGGTCTTACCACTGCCCTGTACAACTGAAGCATAATCTCTCTATTTTTGTAATCAATTCCCCTCACAAATTATTATCTTTCCTAATTACCTGCTGTATTTGCACACTGACCTTTTGTGATTCATGCACTAGGACACCCAGATCCCTCTGAACCTCAGAGCTCTGTAATCTCTCACCATTTAGATAGCAAGCTTCTTTTTTATTCTTCCTGCCAAAATGAATGATTTCACATTTTCCCACATTATACTTCATTTGCCAGATCTTTGCCCACTCACTTAACCTATCTATGTCACTTTGAAGCCTCCTTATGTCCTCTTCACAATTTACTTTCCTACCTATCGACAGCAAATTTAGCAACCATTCCTTTGGCCCCTTCATCCAAGTCATTTATATAAATTGTAAAGAAATGGAGGCCCCAGCACTGATTCCTGTACCACAACACTCGTCACATCCTGCCACTCAGAAAAAGACCCATTTATGCCAACACTCTGCTCCCTGTTCGCTAGCCAATCTTCTACCCACGTCAATACGTTGCCCTCTACAACATGGCCAGAAATTTACCTTCGGCGTGTGGGCGAATGTAAAATGACGCACAGTGATGTCGGGCGTGCATCCCTACGTCACCACCCACCCTTACGATATTTCATTCTGCGGGCGGCGCCGGAGATGGCTGCGCGCCCGCCGATAATTGAAAGGCCATAAACACGGTAATTAAGTTGAAGTTTACGTTGCCCAGACAATCTAACGGCTGCCGGGCAGGCGGAAAAGCCAAGCGACCTTTACATCTTTTAAGGAAGACTCATCCACGAGCGGGATGAGGCTTCCTAAAGTTATTACAAATTTTCTTTTGAAATTAAAAACATGCCCCATCTCATGTGTCTATGTCACATGATGAGGACATGTTTCATTGAATTTTTGTTGTATTTATTAATCTTAATTGGCCTGCCCATTGAAACAGCAGCTAACAGCTGATCGTGGGCAGCCCACCCACACCTGCTCCCGCTCAGCCACCCCCACCCCCCCTCCCCACCTCCTGACGGGAAGAATATCCTCCCCTATGTTACTAGCTAGCTTTCTCTCATACTCTAATTTTTCCCTCCTTATCAGTCTTTTTGTCATTCTTTGCTGTTCCTTATTTTATGTCCAATCTTCTGACCTGCCACCTGTCTTTGCGTAATTGTATATTTTTGCTTTAAGTTTGACACTGTCTTTAATTTTTTTAGTTAGCCACAGGTGGTGGGCCCTCCCCTTGGAATTTTCCTTTCTCATTGGAATGTGTATATTCTGTGTATTCTGAAATATCCCTTTAAATGTCTGCCACTGAACTTCTATTGACATATCGCTTAAGCTCATTTACCAGCTAGCTCTGCTTTCATGTGCTCATAATTGCCCTTATTTAAGTTAAGATACTAGTCTTGGATGCACTAATTTCTCCCTGAAAATGAATGTAAAATTGAATCATATTATGATCACTGCTACCTAGGGGTGCCTTCACTAGGAGGTCATCAATTAATCCTATCTCGTTACATAATACCAGGTCAAGTATAGCCTGCTCCCTGGTTGGCTCCAGAACATATTGTTCTAAGAAACTATCTTGAAAACATTCTATGAACACCTCTTCTATGCTACATTTGCCCATCTGATTTTTTCCAGTTTATATGTAGATTAAAATCCTCCATGATTATTGCTGTACCTTCCTGGCAAGCTCCCATTATCTCTTCTTTTATACTCTGTCCTCCTGTGTAGTTACAATTAGGGGACCTGGACATCATTCCCACAAATGACTTCTTGCCTTTATCATTCCTCATCTCAACCTAAACTGCTTCTACATCCTGGTTACCTGAACTTAGTTCATCCCTCTCTAATGTGCTAATACCATCATTAATTAATAGAGCCACAACTCCACCTTTTCCTAACTTCCTGTCCTTCCTAAATGTCAAGTACTCTTCAATATTCATGTCCCAACCTATGTTACCCTATTGCCATTTCTCTGTAATGGCTATAGATCGCATTTATTTATTTTTATTTGTGTTTTCAGTTCAACTGTTTAGTTTTGAACTATGTGCATTTAGATACAGAGCCTTTAGTTTTGTCCTTATATTATTTTGTAGTGTCTAGCCTTATCTGCTGATTTGTACTCTCTGTCCCTTCCTGTCACAGTCTGTTTATCATTTCCCATATTTATATCTGTCTCTCTTGCCTCGTCTCTACTCTTTGGTTTACCACAACTTCCCAAATTTTATCCCTTGCCACCACCATTCAGTTTAAAACCCTCTCTACTTCCCTAATTAGACAGCTTACAAGGACACCAGCCACAGCACGGTTCAGGTGCAGACGCTCCCAACAGTACAGATCCCACTTTCCCCTATACTGGTGCCAGGAACCCATTTCTCCTACACCAGTCTATGAGCCACACATTCATCTCTCTAATCTTATTTATTCTATGTCAGTTTGCATGTGGCTCAGGTAATAATCCAGAACTTATTACCTTTGAGGCTTGGCTTCTTAATTTGGTCCCTAGTTTGTCATACTGACTAATCAGAGCCTCCTTCCTCATCCTGTCTATGTCATTGGTACCTACGTGAACCACGACCACTGAATCCTCCCCCTCCCACTGAATAGAACTTACCAACTTACCAGATAGTCACCAAACAGCTAGCTCCTTTCCCTGTAGTAGAGCAAGAACCAATTCCTATGGGGTGAGAAAGATAGAAATGAGAAACGAACAACTTCTTCTCCCAATTCCCCTCTCCCCAAACTCCAAGTCTTCACTCCGTTTGCCAAGGCTGCACTAAAGAACCCTGAATTTCTCATAAACTGAACTGAGGCTACAGTAACCAGATTCACCCAGTTAGCTAATTAACTACTCAACTCCTACAACTGGGAGTGACTTTACCCTGTCTAAACTGCAAGAAAGAAAGAACTTAACCTGCTTACACAGTACTTTCCAGTTACTGTTAATTACAGACTAGATTCAATTTTAGGAGGAAAATTTAAGAACAAAATTAACATTTAAAACTCCCCTTTCACCAAACTCCAAGTCTTCACCCAGTTAGTCGGCTGTACTCCGTTTGCCATTTGAGGGCACTAATTCTCAAGACACCTGATATGATGAACCTGACTTAGCAATCAGCTAACCAAAGCATTTGGAACTTCCTTGGGTGGAATCTGAAGTGATTATGAATTAACTGGAAGGGGAGAAAAAACAGCCATCCCAAACGGCTTGGCTTGAAAATTGATTCTTCAGGCGGAATCTTCCTAGTCTGGTAGGTGCGGGCTTCAAGGCAGGACCAGGTAGAACTTTAGAGAAATACACATCAGGTCGGCGGCATGTTGCTGCCTCCGGGAAGATAGCCAGGAGATGATTCAGCACTGGCAGAGGCTACCTGTCCAACAGCAGCCGGGAGCCAACCTGCACAAGTAAAAGCACATTCGTGGGCTGAATGATTGGGAAGATCCCAGGGGTATGTGAGTCTCCACACCACCACTGAGGGTTAAGTTTGACAGATGCCTTGAGGCAGCTCGACAGCGTCTGACTGGGGCAGATGAGCAGGGGTAGTGGGGAGTGTTTGGGACGGGGTTGTGGGGGGACATGGTTTGTTGGTTTGTTCAGGAGATCTCCTGTTTTCACCAACCCACTGGAGCTGCAACCATCATCGGGTACAGCTCAATACTTCAATTAGGTTCAATACCATCCTATCCAGCGCAACGCCTGTTTCTGGCAGTAGCTCCCTTGTAACTGACCACCTCCGGGAAGATCTGCCAGGTGGGCATGCCAACTACTAGCTTGAGTCGGAACCCGGAAATGCCTGACCCTTGACTGCAAGTTGTTGCCCTTCAGATCCAAGAAAGCGAGAAGATGAAAGTGGAGAATTTTCAAAATTCTGGAAGTTTTTGAGAAACTAAATAGAATCGATTTTATTCACTGATTGTAAATCAATAACAAAGTTTTGATCATCATTTGAAGAATGAGGATGGTAGGTTTTCAAACTGTGGGCTGTTGGAACATGGAACGCTTTACCACAAGTGGCTATTGAAGCAGAGACAATGACATATTTTAAAAGGATAAATATTTGAAAAGGAAAGATAAAGCATATGGGACACTGGGCTTTATAAATAGAGGAATAGATTACAAAAGCCAGGAAGTTATGTTGAAATTCTGCAAAACATGCGTACAGCCCCAGCTTGGAGTATTGTGTCTGATTTTGGGCACCACAATTCAGGAAGGATCTGTCGGCTTTGAAGAGAGCTTCAGAAAAGATTTACTAAAATGGCTTCAGCAAAGAAGTATGAACAATTACAGGTACATGGGATTGGAAGGTGAAGTACAGATTTGATAAAGGTTTTAAAATCATGAAGGATTTAGGCAGGGTGAATAAAGAAGAATTGTTTCCACTAACTGAAGGATCAATGACCACATTTGAGGTGATTTTGCAAAAGAACAAGAAGTGACATGAGGAAAATCGTTTTTACACAAGTGGTTAGGATTTGGAATGCACTGCCTGATATGTTGGTGCATACAGATTCAGTGATAACCTTGGAAAGGGAATTGGATAACTACTTGAAGGGGAAAATATTGAAGGGATATGGAGAAAGAACAGGAAGTGAGGCTAACTAGATTGTTCTTTGAAATGGCTGACGCAGGCATGATGGGCTAAATGACCTTCTTTGGTGTTGTAATATTATATACCAGGGGCATAATTTGATGGCTCCCTGCTGGTTGGTTTGTTGTTGGGGGGGGGGGTGGTGGGGGCTGCCTGTAAAAATTCCCTGGGTGGCCTTCCCACCACCATATGCCCACCCCTGACCTGCTCACATTTCACATGGAGCGGGCTAGGTTTAAGGCGATCCATCTGCCCTTGATTATTGGCCACCTAAGGGCTGCTTCAAACTCGGCCTCAAAGTTTCGGGATGGGAGGGGGTCTGGCAGGTTATCTAGTTTAGGCCTTGGGCTGTGGGTGATTGGGGAAGGAGTTGCTTTCATCACCCCCCCTTTCCATATTGGGTGCCAACCCCAAGGCCTGCTGCCCTCTTCCCCCAGGTGTTCCCTCGCCCTCCAGCTTGGCATTGGGACACCTACCCCTCTGCCCCACCACCCCCAGGCCTTCCTTCATTTCTGCCACAAGACCCCATTCCCACCTGGTCCTGCGGGCTCTGGCATTTAGACTGGTGGGGCTGTTTGTAGTCCCAAACCCTTTGCGTTCCTGGGACGACAGAGCTGCTAGTAAATCAGATTGGCCGACAGCTCTCTGAGGTGGGACTGACTCCTGGGTGAAGGGCTGAATACCCACCTCCAACCAATTAACGGTCCATGGAGGTGGAGCAGGAAACCCCGCCATCTGAAAAATCTGTCCAATGAGTCCATAAAAAGGTAGGGAGAAGTAGCAGGGAAATGAGCTAGTGTGAGTATGTGTGAGACAATTAAGTGACCTCTTTGTGTGCTGGGGTTTATATTATTTTATCTCTCCGCACAGGCAACTCTGAGCGGCGCTGCTCACGTTTCACTCTGGCCAGGCCTTAATTGGCCCGCCAGCGTGAAATCGCCTTTCGGCCCCAATCACAGGGGGTGGTCGGCTTCCCTGACCTCCCACCACCCTTCCCCCCGCCGAGCCCTATGGGCTGAATCTTACCTATGTCGGGCGGGCTGGGCTGGAGCAGATGGGGGCGGGCGTGGAGCCGATCGCCGCCCGAGGTCGGCTGTGCGCCGCCATTTTACGCGGACGGGCAAATTAAGGCCCGCCCAGCGTAACACACGTTCCGTAGTGCTCAGTGCTACCTGTGCGGGCTGGGGGGTGGGGGGGGGGGGTGGTGGGGGGAAGGGAGATTCGGGGCTTGTGCTCTTGAAAGAACGCAGCAATCTCTCTGAGGCATGGAACTGACTCAGGGAGATGAAGTAGATAATAAAGATTTTTTTATAAATTTTTTAAATAATAAAGTAAAAGATTATTTAAACATCCCCTCATGTGGCAGTGTCACATGAGCGGGGACATGTTTGTGAAGTCACAAAATTTACTTATCTATTTTAAACAAGCTTCAGGAAACCTCATCCCGCCTTAAGGTTGGGTGGGCAGCATTGTCAGCAACATTAATTGCTTTCTTAATGACCTTAATAGGCCGCTGACAGTTCAACGGGCATGCAGCTGCCTACAGTGTGTGCCCGCTGAACGAAATATCAAAATGACACACGATGATGTCGGGACGCACACCCACTGTTGTTGTGCGTCATTTTATGTGTCGGCATGTCAGGCCCGCCCCAACACGCTGATGGCAATATTCTGCTGCCTGTGTGCGTGTGTGCGCGTGTGTGTGTGTGTGTGTGTGTGTGTGTGTCTTAATTGAATTAGTCTGGGTGCTTTGATGTGAGTAGAGAAGTTAGGTTTGAAATGATGACTAGGTAAACATAGGGAAGTTTAGAAACACAAGGAAGAATTTTTGGGTCAGTGAGCATGGGCGGGTCCCACTCGCCGATTCGTAAAATGGCGCGCAGTGATGTCGAGCGTGCATCCCGACATCACCGCATGTCATTTAGATTGTCAGTTCGGCGGGCACGTAGCCAAGTCGGTTGTGCGCCCGCTGAACTGTCAAAGGCCTATTAAGGCCATTAAGGAAGTAATTAAAGTTGTTTAGAATGTTTCCCATCCAAATTTAAGGTTGGCAGGGCAGGCGAAGAGCCCAGGCGGCCTTCACATTTTTCATGGAACCTCATCCATTGGCAGGATGAGGTTTCATGAAGGATCTATTAATTAAATAAAAAAATTGAAAACATTTATTGACGTCCCAGCTTATGTGACACTGTCACATTAGGGGACATGTCTTAAAATATTTTTTTCTCTTCCTTTAAATTTTTAAACCTCAAACTAATCTCCCTGATGGGGGGAAATTTCAGCCCATAGGTGTCAAGGGAACATTTGCACTTTTAAATAAACCAGGTTAGATTGTTTTCAAAAGAGGGAGTGAAATGTGTCACCCAGCCCGGTGAAGTTTAGAAAGACTACGTACATTTTTCCCAAAGATTACTGGTAAAATCTTAGGCTATGAGTGTGTTTTTTATCAGGAAGGTAAAGCCCAAAGACATAATGAAGCTATTGGAATTTGCTGTCAGGAAGATATAATAATTCTCAGAATATTGTTGGAATTTATTGTAAAATTGAGCAATAGTGGGGTGTGTTGATTTGTCTGTGTGTGTGAGAGAGAGACTTAATTGAATTAGACTGGGTGCTTTGATGTAAGAAGGGAAGTTAGGTTTGAAACGTAACTTAGGTAAACATGGGGAAGTTTAGAAACATAGGTGCCAAGGGAGCATATATATTTCTAAATAAACCAGACTAGATTGTTTTCAAAAGAGAGAGTGAAATGTGTCACCTAGCCCGGTGAAGTTTAGAAAGAATGTGTTTATTTTTCCCAAAGATTACTGGTAAAACTTAGTCCTATGAGATTTTATTATCAGGAAGGTAAAGTCCAAAGGCATAGTGAAAAAATGGGAGTCTGCATGCAAAGAGGGAAATATGTATAAAGGAGAGAAGACTGTAAGGGAATGCATTGCTTTTAAAATCTTTAAAAATGTTTAAAGTGTGAAAAAGCCTTCAGCATCAAGCATCAATGCTTCAGGCTGCTGCTTTCAAAGAACTGAACTTACGAAAACTCACTTTGAATTTGACTTGTTCAGGGTATCACGTTTCTTTGCCTGGATCTTTTAAAATCTATGTTTCTTACTATTGCCTTAATGAAAATATAACTGGGAGTTAGATTGATTAGGGGATTTAGAAGTTAACATTGTAATAATTTGTGGATCTTTATATTGTTTAAAAATCATTTCTGTTATTAATAAATGTTTAATTTAGTTTTGTAAAAACATATAAGACTCGGTGGTCTTATTACTACTGAATTCAAGGCATGCATCTCGAAATTTATACAACTTTCCTGAATTCAAGCATGTGTCCTGAGATTCATGGCTACCTTCATGCTAGAGAGCAGGGAAGGAAGACATGGAAGAAATGTTACTTTATCTTGAGAAGGTCTGGGTTATACTTCTCCACGAAAGGTACATCTAAAGAACCAAGACATTTACAGTTTGTTGCCAAGTTCAGTGAAAGCAATGTTTACATACTGTTATCATCTTATCAAAGTTTCCCTTTGGGATTTGAGCAACTGAGCATTTACCATCGGTTGTGTCATAACAGAGGCCACTTGCACAGATCAACATGTGCCCCGACACAAATGTTGGGATACCCTTCTTCTCAAGTACAGCCCATGTCCTGCAGCCTTTTCCCTTGCCTGAGGCCACTTCACCCCCTTCGCCAAGCAAGCCCTAGCCCTGCAGCCATTTAAAAGCCACCCACATGTGGCTGCTCTGGTAGGTACAGACGTGCCATGAACCCCCCTTAAAAATTATGTGGTGCTGTTTGTCAAGCCTAGCGTTGATGACTATGGATGCTGACCGAAGCAAGTTAGGCAAACAAACCTTGAAGTCCCAAATGAAGTGTAGCCCGCCATGTGCTGTTGTGAAACACATCTGGGTGTTTTCCCACCAATGTGGGTGGAAAATCCAGCCGGCAGCCGGGTGCCAGGCGGGGGGGGATAATTCCAGCTGTCTGGCCTAATAATGATTTGTGGATGTATTACAATGAGGTTCCCAACTTCCAACCACGGGAAATACGGCCCGCCATTGACGGGCTGAGCAGACATGAAACCGATTGCGCCATGTTGTCCGCTCATGCCGCCAAATATGCCCGATGCCATCGGGCACTGAAAATCCCAGCCTAAGCCTTGGGAACCAGAGAAAAACGTAAGTGTCATGGGTCCCAGGACAGGAGGGCAGCGAAGGCCTGAGGGTTGCAAAGGGGTGCGATCAAGGTCTCAGGGGATAGGCTGGGTGGGGGAAGGGGAAGGGGGGAGGGGTCACTGGGCCTTCAGTGGGTGGCACCCCCAGTCAGGAGAGTGCCTCTGATGGAAGCGCTCCAGCCCCCTACCCTTCCCGCCCAAAATCAAACTTTCTTTATTTCTGCGTTTCCCCACCAAGCCGCCCAGGGTTTCATTCACCTGCCAGCCTAAAAGTTGAGGCTGGGAGGAAATGGCCCTTAAGTGACCATTAATTGGCTACTTAAGGGCCTCAAGCCCAAAGATGTGCTTCCTGCCCAAAGCCCTGCCCACACCGCCATAAAATCGCTGGGAGGTCAGGGCAGGTGGAAACGCAGAGGGAATCCCATCCCTGCAATTTCACCCTCACCACCCCCCACACCCCCACCTCAGAACCCACCGAGGGTGAAGCATATAATTCTAGCCAATGATATGCATCCTCACCAAACTGGAAACATCCATTGACTTCCTCCATTCCATACGCTTGCAATTATACAAACTGGCTAGGACTGAATTCCTTGGCCAGTATGGCTTACTGGTTATTCACTAACTCAAATCATTTAATATGAGTGGAAATATAATAAATATGAAACATGTCATCACCATTAGGGCTGGCTCACATTAGTGCCAACAGGGAACAGCATTCCCTGCCCGTTCGCGTCTTTAACATACCAGATGATAGATTTGGTAGCCCAACTCTAGGGAGTCCCATGATTGAGCCAAATCGTGGTACAGATTGGAAGCTCTGATATCTCTGCTAGAGGCTCCACACTGAGTAGCAAAGTCTTTCTGAGGCCAGCATTTCTTACCCACCCTTAATTGCCCTTGAGAAGGTGAGCCACCTTCTTGAACTGCTGCAGTCCATCTAGTAATGGTGTGGTACAACTGAATGGCTTGCTAGGCCACTTCAGAGGGCAGTTAAGAATCAACCATGTTGGTCTGTGTCTGGAGTCACATGTGGGCCAGACCAGGTAAGGACTGGAGATTTCCTTCCTTATTGATGCGTTTCCTTTCCAATGCACTGTCCTGTCCAGACCATGTCCAGTCATCAGGGACAAGTGACCAGTAATGAACCAACAAGTCATAAATGGGAACAACAGCATACATGCAAGGTTAGATAGATGGATTCTACAACACAAAGAAACTTAACTGCTAACATAAATGAGCCTGAATGTTTAAAACTCTATTGGTTTCAATGCAATCAAGTTGAAGCATTTGACACATTCCCTCCCTCCACTGCCCCCACCAAACTTCCACCCACCCAGACTTCATGGAAAAGTCACAGAGTTTTGACAGTTCAGATTGGGAGCGCACCATGCAGGGAATGATAAAGTTTAATAAAAACACATCCTACTGTGCTGCTGCACAGCTGGTATTATTTTTGTAACTGTAAACCTAGAACAGAAAAAAAAGGGTGCATGCCACCAGCCTCTGGTGTGGCTGACTTTATCTTTGAATAATAAATTCTGAAAACCACATGAAAATTTGTGCAGGAGATGAAGCCTTTGAAAAATAGAAGTCGAAGAGATCAAAATTGTTGATAGTCGTTAACCGGAAGCTTGACAAACTTTAAAACTGAGCCTAAAGTGATCGTTTTGCCTTTTCTTAAATATAGTTGATCAGAATCAGTCATCTTTTTTGCTTTTTTGTGTTTATTTGGAAAATAAAACACAAAATCATTATCTGCTCCATTCTGCTCTTGATCTGATACAGATGACAGGCATGTTTAGAGAATCTGTCTTACCTCCTTGCATAGAGTACGGTTGTTAAGGCTTTTAACCTATTCTTCATTTAGACTGATGTGCAACGTATCAGATTCCTGTTAGCTCTTTGACAGGCACAACCGTCAATGAAGCTTTGAACAAAATGCCTCTAGGATGATATTAACCCATATTTAAGGGTTGCAATGCATGAGTAATAATATTACATCTGTGGTCCTCCAAGGATAAAGCACGTATAAAATGACACTGCATTTCCATAAAGGGATTAAATATTTAAAAATAATTGAAAATGCCTTTGCTTCTACAAATGGCAAATTTTAAATTGGCTCCTCAGGCTCCATGATCCACCCACTCTAAAAGCTCAGCCCAGGGTATGTTGTGTTCATTGTGGCACTCCCAGAAAGTATGTAGATGGCAAAGCAAACTGTATCAACACTTTCCCTTGCATAAAATAATGAATTTGGTGCAATAGATAAGATTGTCACCATCACACCATTCTTTGTTTCACTGTCTACCCCAGTGAGATGTTTCACAAGAGATTTTAACAGACAGCACTGTCGAATTATACCAAGAGCAATTATCCCAGTGGGACCTGTGCCCAAGTAGCACCCATTCTGTCCGAGGGTTAGCAGCTCTTGTTATTTGATGACATGAGGTTAGCCAGGGGCCATCTGAGATGGTTGATATTATCCTAACACACCTAATGCTATCCAAGCATATTTTTTTGTTTATTCGTTCATGAGATGTGGGCATCGCTGGCTAGGCCAGCATTTATTGCCCATCCCTAATTGCCATTGTTCAGAGGGCATTTTAAGAGTCAACCTCATTGCTGTGGGTCTGGAGTCACATGTAGGCCAGACCAGGTAAGGAGGGCAGTGCTGCCCTGAAGGACAGATGGGTTTTTGCAACAATCGGCAATGGTTTCATGGTCATCATCAGACCTTTCAAATTCAAATTTCACCATCTGCCATTGTGGGATTCAAACCCGGGTCACCGGAGAATTACCCTGGGTCTCTGGAATACTAGTCCAGTGACAATATACCGCCTCCCCACTAATTATGATTACAAGAATACTGAAAAATTCCAGCACACCCTGTAGTGGGAGATGGTGGCCTCTCAATTTGTGATAGATGGTAATGCAAACCTAAATGAGTCAACTTACATTCAACACTGAACTCAAAAGAAGCCAAGCCTCCACCAGACACACCCACACACACCTTTGGAGTTTTTATTAACCCTACATGATTAATAGTCATGCAAAAATTGCAGCATCTGTTACTAGTGCCACCATTCTAACTGTACATTATATTACTACACTGTGCCGCTACCATCGTATATAACCTGCATCGAACTGCACTACTCCCATTCTTCTCGTCTTTCTTATGTTGTAATCACAGTAACATTTTTTTCGTAAAGAAAGAGAAAGGGAAGGAGTAAAATAAATCCCAAGATTAAGCACTGCCACCTTTGGCCGAACTTAAAACTTGACAGAGGGCAACGTGCTATCATTGCTTGATTCTATTTTGCCATTGATGAAAATTCTTTGAAAACCTTCTCGTTAATTGAGGCATGTAGTGCGTGGAAAAAGAAGAGGCTTTCCTCTTTGAAAAGTAGACTTTGGTGACCGGTTTATCTCATGGCAAGTTCCAAATAGTGCACTGGAAAACTAGACTGCCAGGCCAGAATTAGGCAAGTGGTATCCCCAGAAACAATCCCAAATCCAACCCTGGAATCTGAATCCCAGCAAGTTCTTTCCATTCAGGAGATGGAGCCAAAATCAAATTTGGTCACATTTATTTTCAGTCAAGTGTAAATTTTCTTTCTCAAAGATGAAGCTCAAAATTGTAGCGAAGTGAATATTTTAGTTTGCTAGAATTGGAGACTGATGTCAATTCTAGTGGTTCAGATCGTGGACTCATCCCTGGTCTTCACTTAAGGGTAGTAGGAATTGGAACTGCCTTCCCCAAAAATGCTGTGAATGTTGAAGATTTCAAGGCTGAGTTTGCTAGGATTGTACTGAATTAGGATATCAGTTAGGAGCAAAAGCAGATAAGTGGGGTTGAGGTACAGAGCAGATGTGATCTAATTGTATGGCAGAGCAGGTTCAAGAGGCTGAGTGGCTGACTCCTTACCTTCCTCATTAGAACCTGCTGACATAGAACTTTTCAGTATCCCAGAAGAGACTGAGGTCATAAAATTCAGCTTCCTCGCACCAGCAATTTTGGTACTACAAGTGCTAATTTAGTAGATAAATTACATCCATGTTACTCCCATCTACTTCCGGCACAACTCATTCTGAATGCCATCTTAGTAAGGACACTAGTGTGGGCATTATAAGTGTGCACCAGAAGTATGCAGAGGAAGCAGATTGGGTATCAGTTAGTGTCTAATGCTGATTTGAAACAACCTGCCATTTTTGACCTCACCTCTCGAGGAAATACCTTCCCTTGAACACACCCAGCTAGACATGCATTCAACAGCAGGAGGAATATTTAAGTCGATCATCAAAAACTTGAAGAATCCCTCCTTACTACTTTCTGTTGGTTCTTGCTGAGTTTGTGGAAATACTGGGTGTTTGGAAGAGTTGATAACAGTTAGCAAAGGAAGGTGGTTGCTGCTGCATTCATCCAGTGCCAGTCCATTGCTCCAGCAATCTTTCATCGAACCAGGGACTGCTTATTAACAAGACTGATTCCTCCCCCGACACCTGGTGGATGGCTTTCATCCACAACCCAACCATTCATGGTCAGTACTTTTATAATGAAGGCCACGCTGCCATGAAGAGGCTCATGGAGCTGGCAATTGGGGTGCTGAAGCAATTGTTCTACTGGCTCAACGATTCTGCAGCAGCTCCCCAGTACATGCCAGAGGGAGACGGGTGTCCTGATTCGCGAGGGTCTGTTGCATCCTCCACATCCTGGCTAACATGAGGGCACAGCCCTTCCCACCATGGATTCAGCAAGCACCTCAGTAAGAGCAGGTGGAGGAGGAGGAAGAAGGGAGGTGGCTGCCAGCCTGCCCACATTCCAGGGAGGCTTCCTGTGAGCACATCATTCGACTCTGGTTCCCCTGAATAAAGCCCCAGACAGTTATTGCTCATCATTTCCATGCTTTACCATCCCACTACATGGACTATCACAACATCTTTTTGGCCACAAAGTTGAAGTAAAAGCCACCATGAAGTGACCATCCCAAATGAATTTAATCCAGCAAAGTATTCAATACTCCATACAATGCCTAACTAATTACCCTTCTGCAGCTCCTTTGCACCTGTCTTGCAGGCTCCTTTGCCTGGCCTAGTGCTCCAATGCAGTGCTACCCTAGGGTGGCTGGGTGGAAGGCTTCCAGCTTTCAGTGGGGGAGATTGTGGATGGCCTTGCAGGCTGACCTTGAGAAGCTCTGGGCCTTGAAGGCCCAGCTTCTGTCTGCATGACCTCAGCATGGGTGGCAGCAGTCTGGACTGGTAGGCTGCGAGGCACCAGCAAAGGCACTGACAGACAGACAGGCAATGATAAGAGCAAGAATGCTGTCACCCTGGGAGAAGGCAGCACGCTCATATTCCATGGTACCTAAGGTATTCCCCCCTGGGGGGAGAGCGGTATCTCAGCAATTCTAGTAATTGTTTAGAGGAAAGGTTGCTGGAATGCTGTGAAATCCTGAGCACTGATATCCATAGCCATGATGGCAGCAGTAAGCTGAGATTTCATGACCTCAGTCTGAGTTTCCACCGCAGGGCTCAGACATTGGATGACTTCTACTTGTGCTTCAACAGGAATGGAGACATTGACCATCCGATGCCATATCATGGTTAGGTCCACAAGCACTCGTAGGGTTATTCACAACGTCCAGGCTGTAAAAAATGGGCTCCAAGCTCTGACTAAAATCTTGTGCCAAGCTAGAGCCGGACTTCTCCATACTCCTTGACAATACCAGGCCTGCCAAAATGCCAAGAATTTGGTGTGTATGCCCATCTTGCTCTTACCTCACAACCTTCCAGCCCAGACTGCTGCCACCCATACTGAAGTGCTGCAGCCAGATACTGGGTCTTCAAGGTATAGGCGTCTTCAAGGTCAGCCTGCAAGGCCATCCACCATCTCTCCCACTGAAAGTCAGCAGCCTTCCATCAACCACCCTTGGTTATCTACGCGCCACCCATTAAAGTTCTTCTCTGAGTTCTCTGCTGCAGAACATGTCTGTGGTCTTGCTCTCTGGGGAGCTGGTGCTGGCGCTATCCTTTTCCCCCCCTAGCCTGTTTGCAGGCCACTCATGTCCAGTGACTCACCACATACAGGACCCGCCTCTATGCTACCCACTGAAATTCATACGCAGCCAATATCTGAGCTAGTGGTTGCAAGTGTCAAATTGAGTGACAGTTCTTCTTCAGTCTCTTCTTCATATAGGCTTTCAGCTTCCTACACCACTGGCTGGCCAGTTGGCAGTTCATTACCATCTCAAAGAATAAAAGCACAAGGGCTGAGATGGGTTGAGGAAAGGGCAGGGGAAAGCAAGAGGTACATGATTACACCATTTGCGGTGTGTACATCATAACAGCTCACAAGCTGAGGGTGAAGTAGGGTTTGAGAAGGTGCATTAGGCAGTGTCATGTCCAGGGAAAGCGTTTCCTATCCACAACTTTAAAAATGTGGACTGCAATTGGTTTGGAATTAACCAGAGTTAACTTTCTTCTAAAATGGACAGTGATGGGCTACAGAAGCTGGCTGCTAAGGGGTCACCTGATTCTCTGTCTGTGATTACAAAAGAATGAACTGTCATTAAAGGACAAAGGGACATTCCAGAATAAAGAGGTGTAAATACTCATCCTGAGACCATCCTAACTGCTCTCCTGACTTGAATGGGTCATTCTGAAATGAAGTAAGTGATTTCTCAAAACTCCAGGGGGGCTGTCTGCAAGCACAAAGACCCAGGCTGTGGCTAATTAACTTAAACCCAATACCTTATTTGGAAGAGAGCTGTGAAGGACCACCATGGGCAGCCATGTTGGTCAACCCTTTAACAAAGGCATTGAAGTCAGTCTTCAAAGAATAGCCACAGAATACCAACTGCAGAACAGCTGGGGCAGTAGTACTGATGCCTTTGTAAAACTGGAGTCTGCTACATCTTAAAAAGTCTCCCAGCCTGATTCTTTTTTCAAGTCCACTTGTAAAGAAATTTCTCCTGACAAGAAAACTACAGGTTGTGACAATCTTGTGACCTGCTGAATATCCATCTCTTCAAGGGAATCCTGCAATATTCTTGATTTATGACTCCATCTATTGAGCCCAGCTAAATTACACTTTCAGAGTAAAAATGCTGCCTTCAATGGGCCCGCAACAGCTGTTCTTCCTACAATAATCGAAACACTTTACAACTCATATAAATGTACTATCCTCCTGCACTGTATTTTTTTGAGTGTGAGTGTGTGTGTGTGTGTGATGTAGCTTTTAGACTTTCAGGGTGAATGCATGAATAAGTAATTCTCTTTATTTAAACCCACAAAAACATGCTGCAGATTGTTTGAAAAAATTGACTACACAATCGGGGTTGAGAAAATACACATTTTCCTTTCCAAAAACACTTAGGGACAAAAAGGCAGAGAATACAATGGTTTCCATTCTCTCCCAACACTGTCCATAACAGTAGGTATACCATTATCTTCACAGATGCCACTAGCCACGGCCTTTGTGACTGCCTCTCCAATTATTTCCAGCATTGTCTCCTCCATGGGGATGAGCATATGCAGCCTTGTCTACCTCTGCCAGTTCGCTGTTGCTGCTGCCTATTGTGGACCACTTTATCCTGCTAAAGAGAGAGAAGTGTTTCAGTGAGTGCGGTGCAGTGTATATGGATGATGTGCCTTCCGTGGTTGAATAGCTTGTAGTGTGTGAAAGCTTTGAGATATGAGTGTTTGGCTTGCAGCATTGTTAAGTGTGTGAAGGCGAGGCATATCAATATGAGGTCCGATTATGGTTGATAGAGACTTTTGGTAGGTGAATGAAAAGGCAGTGCTGCATGTTGCAATGTGTGAGCCTGGGGGTGATGTGGGTAAGATATGACACATGAGGATGCATTCACTGACTTTTACCACTCATTCATTGAAATTCTTCCTGAACTGCATCCGGTTCCTCAGGGCTGGAGTGCTGGTCTTAACCATTGCGGCCACTTGCTCCCACTGCCCGGAGAGTCTGTCTCCTGGCCCCTGAGGGAAGAGGACCTCTCTCCTCCTGTCCACCTCCTGTGCCTAAACCTCCAGGGCTGTATCTAAGAACCTTGGGGGGCACATTCCCTGGAATATCATTTCTGTAACTTCCTGCTGGTCTTCCACTCTTCTTCAAGCAGCACCAGCCCTGCTGCAGCCAGAATGTGCCTTATCATTAAGAGGTGCATCTGGCCCTGAGTAGTACATAAGTGGTGCTAGTCTCGCATGGGCTTGGGTTCCCTGCTGAGGCATTCAGCCACTCAACAGCTTTGGGCTGCATGCCACAATCATTCTAATTAGGAGACGGCATGAAAGTTTGCATCGCTTCAAACGAGTGCAGGCTAATTGCACATTGTAATCCCTGCACCTGATTTTGGGGCTGTCCAATTTATCCCCCTAATATATTAGCTGTTTGTGAAGTTGTGTTAAAATTGAAACAGATCCAAATGTAAACAAAGATGAACGTGTTCACTTTAGACTTTGGACTCCAGACCCTCACCTGGTTCAGAGTAAGCACATGAATCAATAATATGAGAGATAACTCCTTAAGCTAGCCACGCATAAAACTGGTGGAGCCCTGAAAAAATCCTAAGGGAATTTGAAGATTCAAAAATTTAAGCTCTAAGCTCAAAGGTCATAAGCCCCAAGACATCCTGACTCTCTCCGTAATGATTTAGTGATTTCTGAAAGGTCAGGGTTTCAATTTGGTGCAAAATTGTTTCTGGAATCTTTTGTTATCTGGATCCATTGAAGGCAGTTTTAAACGTGTTTATGTTTGGAAAAAGTCTCGAATCTAGGGGCCCCAAAGTCCCAAAGGGTCCTGATCTTTCTAGTATTTTGGGATTATTCCCACCTCATGTAAATCGAGTTGCTGTGAGAGATCAGGAGAACCCCTGTGGAATTTCAAAAGCAGAACACTTTTGAGGTGAAGCATAACTTGACAAGATGTAAGCTTAACATGAAATCATAATTGAATTTGTTTTGACATCTGAATCCAGCATTTGCAACGTTAGTAATTTAGCTCAGTTGGTGGTACTCTTGCCTCACAGTCAGAGGATTGTGATGGCAAACTCCAACGTAAGACTTTAGAACATAATCTTGGCTAATGATATATTGCAGCATTGAGCTGACTGCATTGCCAGCAGCCTTGTCTTTCAGGCGAGAGGTTAAACTGAGACCCCAGTCCATCAGTTCCACTGGATATCTAGGATTTCAGGACACAAAGAAGAGCAGGCTATTGTTCCAGTTTTCCAGCCAACGTTTCTCCCTTAACCAAAATGGATTAACTCGTCATTTATCCCATTATTGCTCATGGACTTTGCTGTGCACAAGCTGCATTTATCTATAGAACAACAATCAGCACTCTACAAAGCACTTGTCTTGTGAGATGCTTTGGAAAGCTTCTGAGAAATGCAAGATGTTGCTCAAACATGGCAATTTAGGGGTTAAACTTGGTATCGTAAAGATGAAACAAAAGATTTTCAACCATTTATATATTCAGTGACAGGCCATGCTTTTTTAAAAGTATGCTTCATAACAGTCTGCAAAATCACGGGTAAAATTAGATATTAGACTAATTGATTATTATTACATTTTAGCTTTTAGCAGTAATTCATTAAAGTTGCTAATGGCACGGGATCCACAGCGACAGTCCCTGGAACATTTCATTTGTTTTGCCTCATGTAACACAAACGACATGTTTTCTATATAATATGAGCAAGAATGATATCCTTAAAAAATTGCTTCAAATTATACCCCAGGGAGAAGATGGCTGCCAAAACCTGGGATTATTTTTAAAGGCTCCTCCATTTTCAGAGCATGTGTGATTTATACAAACTGGAGGCCCTCTGCCCTGTCTCTGTGGTTTAAACGTGGATCAACATAGGAAGGGAGTGCCAATATTACTTCGAGGCCAAGGGTTCAGAAAGACAGAAGGCAGTGGTGTCGAGTGTTCGGCTAACTTGCTTTTCTCTAACTGTACCTCCATTTGTTTGAAACAAGGGCAATCAGCTCAGTAATGCAGAAAGCTTTTGAATTTCTCTGCCCTTTAAACCATTCTGGATATCATAATATCCCAGAATTTCCTGGAAAGACTGCGATTAAAGAGTGGGGTTACATCACTTTTTTCTGAGGAAATTCAGGTGCAACTGAGGTACGGCCATTTCACAGTGAATCATTGCGACAAGAGCGTTCACTCAATAATTTGTGCTGCTCCTAAGTTTTGTCCGCTAAAACCCCACTTGGTTCATAAAACGGCTGGGCAGAGAACACAACGCTTCTCTGCATTTATACCAGTTTTGATAGCTCTGAATTTTAAGCACCCCACTTTTAGGGCATAACAGGATCCAAACTCACTATTTCTGGAGTCTTAGAGTAACTTTTCAAAGCTCTCCTTGTTGAAAACTGCTCTGTATTTACTGCGGGTCGAATTTTATGCTGATCGGGCGGGCGTGTGCCCAACCCGATCGGACTTGAAATCACGCAAGATGATGTCGGGCGAGCCTCCTGATGTCATCCCGCGCTTGCGCGATATTTCAGTCGGAAGTGCGCCCACCGACAATCAAGAGGGTCATTAAGCCCCATGGTCCATTTGTCCATCATTTTACATAGCACGTCCAACCTTACAGTTTGGCAGACGGGTGAATCGGCCAGGTGGCCTTTGCGTTTTTTGACAAACCTCATCCACAGGCGGGATGAGATCTCTGTGACGAAATAAAATATAAATAAATTTCTGTGGACAGCGTTTTTATAAGCTAAATTTCCAGGTGACTGGTTATGATGCACGGACACTTTTTTATTTCAGCTTTTGAAACCTTTATTTTTGCTGCTTCAGGTCTTCAGTTCCCTGAGGCGGCTCTCTGTCTTCGGGGAGCTTTCTGTCAGCGCTGGCCCATGCCCACACTGACATCATCGCCTACCCTCTTCCCAACCCCACTCTGGCGGTGCTGAGGTTTTCAGTGTGTGTTTCACGCTGACTGGCCGTTAATTTAAACACTTATGTATGGCATGAAAATCTGTTACATTAAAAGAAAAGCAGTAAAAACTTCCAGAATTGCAATTTCTTAACCATTCGCCCTTGATAGTTTTAAAAAGAAATTATTCTCAAGGTGTGCATGTCATTGATTAAGTCAGCATTTATTGACCACCCTTATTGCCCTGAGAAAGTGATCATGGGCCTTCTTATTGAACCAGACTGTGTGCAGCACCTATAAGAGAGTGCGAGAGGAGAACCCTGGGCAGGCAGTCAGCAGCACCTAGAGTAGAGTGCGAGAGGAGAGCCCTGGATAGGCAGTCAGCAGCAACTAGAGTAGAGTGCAAGAGGAGAACCCTGGGCAGGCAGTCAGCAGCACCTAGAGTAGAGTGCGAGAGGAGAACCCTGGATAGGCAGTCAGTAGCAACTAGAGTAGAGTGCGAGAGGAGAACCCTGGGCAGGCAGTCAGCAGCACCTAGAGTAGAGTGCGAGAGGAGAACCCTGGATAGGCAGTCAGTAGCACCTAGAGTAGAGTGCGAGAGGAGAACCCTGGATAGGCAGTCAGCAGCAACTAGAGGAAAGTGCGAGAGGAGAACCTGTTTCTACCTGTCAGAGCTGAAGTGTGACTTCAAAGGAAAACAGGTAGGTGATTGGTGGGTATCTCTTCTGTGTCTCTTTTGATTGGCCCAGTGGTTTAAATCAGGAGATGTTATTACAGCTGAAGAGTACAGTTAAGAAATTCACATTTAAAATATTTAACATCCAAATTAATTAAATAGCATAGAGATGGCTGGGCGGCGATGTGTTGCAGCTGTAGTAAGTGGGGGCAGCTGGATGCCGGCGCGATACATGGTGACCACATCTGCAGCAAGTGTTGGCTGCTTGGGGAACTTCAGCTTAGAGCTGATGAGCTGGAGTCTGAGATGCGGACACTGCGATACATCAGGAAGGGGGAGAGTTACCTGGACACTATGTTTCAGGAGACAGTCACACCCCTTATATTAATTATATCAAATCTGGACCATGGTCAGAGACAGGAGGGTGTGACTGTGAGTGAGATAGGTATGGGGATCCAAAATTTAGCTCTTGAAGGAGCCTCAGCCAGTGCCCTTGTCCAGTAGGTATGAGGTTTTTGCTCCTGGTGTGGATGAGGACACAGACTGCAGGGACGATGAGTGAACTGGCCACAACACCATGGTATAGAGCACCATTCAAGTGCAGGGAGAAAAGATAAATGTATTAGTAATAGGGGATAGCATAGTTAGGGGAATTGATACTGTTCTCTGCAGCAAAGGCAGAGAATCCCGAAGGCTGTGTTGCCTACCTGGTGCCAAAGTTAAGGACATCTCTTTTGGGCTGGAGTGGGAGGGGAAGGATCCAGTTGTCTTTGTCCATGTAGGTACCAATGACATAGATAGGACTAGGAAAGAGGTTCTGCTGAGGGACTATGAGCAGCTCGGGGCTAAATTAAAAAGCAGAACCACAAAGGTAATAATCTCCAGGTTACTACCTGAGCCACGTGCAAATTGGAGTAGGGTAAATAAGATTAGAGAGGTAAATGCATGGCTCAAAGATTGGAGTGGGAGAAATGGGTTCTGATTGTTGGGGAACTGACACCAATACTGGGGAAGGAGAGAGCTGTCCCATTGGGATGGGGCTTCATTTGAACCATGCTGGGACCAGTATCCTTTGGAATCGTATAACTAGGATAGTAGATAGGACTTTAAACTAATGAGTAGGGGGAGAGTTCAATTGAAGGGGAGTTTAAAAAATCAAAAGAAACAAGAGAGCAGCAGTACAGGGTAGTGAAGAGGTGAATGATAATCAAAGTGTGACAGGAAGGGGCAGAAAATATAAGCAGAAGAGTGCAGCAGAAATCAGAACCAGGATGAGTAATAATGGTAAAAAGTCAAAGCTTAAGGCTCTTTATCAGAATGCATGCAACACTTGTAATAAGATAGATGAGTTGATAGCTCAAATAGAAATAAATGAATATGACTTTATAGCTATTACAGAGATGTGGTTTCAGGGTGACTGACCAAGACCGGGAACTCAATATTCTTGGGTATTTGACGTTCTGGAAAAAAAAGACAAAAAGGAAAAGGAGGTGGGGTAGCTTTGTTAATAAAGGAAGGTATCAGTGTGGTAATGAGTAGTGACATAAGTGCAATAGATCGTGATATGGAATCAGTTTGGCTGGAAATAAGGTATAACAAGGGGAAGAAGTCACAGGTGGGAGTCGTCTATAGGACCCTGAAGAATTGCCTCACTGTAGGACAAAGTATAAATCAGGAAATAATGGAGGTGTGTAAGAAGGGCACTACAATTGTCATGGGTGATTTTAATCTGCATATTGACTGGGCAAATCAGATTGGCAGGGGTAACACGAAAGACGAATTTGTAGAGTTCATTAGGGATTGTTTCTTAGAGCACTGTGTTGCAGAACCTACCCAGGAACAGGCTACTTTTGATCTAGTAATGTGTAATGAGGTGGAATTAATAAGCGATCTCATAGTTAAGGATTCTCTAGGGAGTAGCTATCACAACATGGTAGAATTTCAAATTCAGTTTGAGGGTGAGCAACTCACGTCTCAAACCAATGTGCTCAACTTTATAAAGGGCAATTACAGAGGTATGAAGAAAGAGTTGTCTAAAGTGGGCTAGGAAAATAGACTAAGGGGAAGGTCAGTGGATGCGCAGTAGCAGACATTTAAGCAGGTATTTCATAATGCTCAGCAAAAATATATCCCGGTCAAAAACAAGGACTCGATGAGAAGAATGAACCACCCGTGGTTGACAAAGATGGTCAAGGAGGGCATCCAATCAAAAACTAAGGCATACAAAATGGTGAAAACTAGTGGTATGCCAGAGGATAGGGATTTTTTAGGAACCAGCAGCGGATGACTAAAGAGCTAATAAAGAGGGAGAAAGTTGATCATGAAAGTAAATTGGCAAGAAATATAAAAACAAACATTAAGAGCTTCTACAGGTATATAAAAAGAAAGAGAGTGGCTAAAGTGAGCGTGGGGCCTTTGGAGGATGCAACTGGAGAATTGATAATGGGGTACAGGGAAACGGCAGATAATTTAAACCAATATTTTACATCAGTCTTCATGCTGGAGGACATTATAAACATCCCAAAGATATCAGATAAGCAAGGAGTTTCTGGGAGGAAAGACCTTGTAACAGTCTCTGTCACAAAGGACAAAGTATTTGACAAACTAATGGGACTAAAGGCAGATAAGTCACCAGGACCTGATGGCTTGCATCCAAGTGGCTGCAGAGATAGTGGAGGCATTGGTCGAAATATTCCAGAACTAATTGGATTCCAGGAGGGTCCCAGTGAATTGGAAAACCACTCATGTGACGCCCCTGTTCAAGAAGGGAGGGAGACAAAAAGCAGGAAACTATAGGCCAGTCAGCCTAACATCTGTCATTGGGAAAATGCTAGAGTCCATTATTAAGGAAGAAATAGCAGGACATTTAGAAAAGCTTAACACAATCAAACAGAGTCAATATGGTTTTGTATGAAGGAAATCATGTTTGACAAATTTGCTAAAGTTCTTTGAGGATATAACAAGCAGAGTTGATAAAGGGGAACCAGTAGATGTAGCTTTGGATTCCCAGAAGGCATTCGATTAGGTGCCACATAAAAGGTTATTGTTCACGGTACTGGGGGTAATGGATTGGGGATCGGTTAACACACAGAAGACAGAGAGTTGGGATTAATGGGCCTTTTTCAGGTTGGAAAGACGTAACTAGTGGAGTGCCACAATGATCAGTCCTAGGGCTTCAATTACTTATTATCTATATTAATGACTTGGAGGAGGGGGCAGAATGTAATGTATCCAAATTTGCTGATGATACAAAAATAGATGGGAGGGTATGTTGTGATGAGGACATAAGAAACCTGCAAGCGAATATAGGGAGGTTGAGTGAATGGGCAAAAACTTGGCAGGTGGAGTTTAATGTAGGAATTGAGAGTTCATGCACTTTGGTAGGAAGAATCAAAAGGCAGACCATTATTTAAATGGAGAGAGACTCCAAAAAAGTTCAGCACAGAGGGATCTGGGTGTTTTTGTGCACAAAACACAAAACATTAGCATATAGGTGCAGCAAGTAATTAAGAAGACAAATTAAAATTTGGCTTGTATTGCTAGGGGGATAGAGTATAAAAATAGAGAAGTCTTGATACAACTGTACAGGGTGTTGGTGAGGCTGCAGCTGGAGTGCTGTGTACAGTTTTGGTCCCTGTATTTAAGAAAGGATATACTGGCATTGGAGGCAGTTCAAAAGAGATTCACTAAGGTGATTTCTGGGACGAAAGGGTTGACATATCAAGAATGGCTAAACAGTTTAAGCCTTTATTCATTAGAGTTTAGAAGAATAAGGGGTGATCTTATTGAAACGTACAAGACTCTGAGCAGACTTGACAGGGTAGATGTTGTGAAGATGTTTCCACTAGTTGGGGATTCATGAACTAGGAGACATAGTTATAGAATAAGGGTACACTCATTCAAAATTGAGATGTGAAGGGATTTCCTCTCTCTGAGGGTAGTGAATGTGTAGAATTCTCTACCCCAGAGAGCTATGGAGGCTAGATCACTGACAGTATTTAAAAAGAAGGTAGATAAGTTTTTGAAATATCGGGTAGTTGAGGGCTATGATGAGCTGGCATGAAAGAGGAGTTGAAGCTTGGGGCAGATCAGCCATGATCTTATTGAATGGATCGGTAGGCTTGAAGGGCTGAATGGCCTACTCCTGCTCCTATTTCTTACATTCACTTGTGGGGGTTCTGATACAGTTGACTAGTTCGCTAGACCACTTCAGAGTTAACCCAAACAGAAAATGCTGGGAAAACTCAGCAGGTCTGACAGCATCTGTGAAGACAGAAACAGAGTTAACCTTTCACGTCCATATGACTTTTCTTCAAAACTCTTCTGAAGACTCGAAACATTAACTCTGTTTCAGTCTCCACAGATGCTGCCAGACCTGCTGAGTTTTTCCAGCATTTTTTTGGTTTTGTTTCACATTCCCAGCATCCGCAGTATTTTGCTTTTGTCAGAGTTAACCACGTTGCTGTGGGACTGGAGTCACATGTAGACCAGACAAGGGCAGCAGATTTCCTTCCCTAAATGGCATTAGTGAACCGGTTAGGTTTTGATGTGAATCCAGCTGTTTTATGGTCACTGTTACTGATGGCTACTTATTTCCGGATTTTGTTTTTAGCTGAATTCAAATTCTCAAGCTGCCATGCTAGGATTTGAACACAAATTCTCTGGATTATTAGTTCAAGTCTCTAGAGTGCTCATCCGGTCATAAAACCGTTACACTACTGTACCCGATAGCATGATAGCTTCAAACTGTAATTTTCACAGCCTCAATAAGGTAAAATGGAATTTGAGCAAGGAAGATGACTTCATATTGCGCACTTTCCTCAGGCCCCATTTGTTAATACTGTTGCCATCTTGTTTGTGTCAAATTTTATGCACTAAGTTATGCTAATGAGAATCTTGGGAAAGTTTGATTAAAGCGGCCGTCAGCATAAAAAGAGACGCAAATTTTAGTGTAATTTCAGCATGAATGTAATCCAGGAAATTCTGGCACAATGTGGCATTTGTAATGCAAAGCTGCAAACGTGCTCACTTCCTGATAGTCCAGATAGTTCACTATAACGGAGCGGAGCCAGGTATAGAATCATAGAATGGTTACAGCACAGAAGGAGACTATTCAGCCCTATGTGTCTGTGCCACCTCTCTGTAAGAGCAGCTCAGCTAGTCCCATATCCTACCTTTTTCCTGCAGCACTGCAAATTTTCACTTTTTGGGGAATTATCTATTCCCTTTTGAAAGCCACAATTGAATCTGTCTCCACATCACTCTCAGGCTCCAGATCTTAACCACTTGCTGTACAAGAAACCTTTGACTCATCTCGCCACTGGTTCTTTAGCTAATCACCTTAAACTGGGGTTCCCTGGTTCTCCAGTTGAGACCAAGCTAATATTTCGGTTTATCATAACAGACTTGCTTTTGTACTCTATGCTTCTATTTTTAAAACTCCGTACACCTTAAAGCTTTTTCAAATTGCCCTGCCACCTCCAATGATTTGTGTACATATACCCACAGATCTCTCTGCCCCTGTACCCCTTTAAAACTGTATCCTATTTTATATAAGGGTTCAGTTTGGTAGGAATGATTACAAATCGTTCAGGGATTGACAAAATCAAGTCGAGGTGAATTCAGTCAAGGATGGATGCATCCAATGGGAATAATATAGTCAGGTGTCCATAAGCGCAATCAAAGAAGCACATTGGGATCAATTCAGAATCAGTCACTGAAGGACAAGGGAACAACCAAACCAATTTATAATAATAATGTGAAACAGAGGAATGTTCAGGTGATGTGGATTTTTACTTATTAAGAAAGGATTAACCCTGAAATTACCAGTGTCAGTGCTAGGAAAAGACAAAGAAATAACTGATCAAAACTTTACTTTCAGATCCACTTAGTACCTAAATACTACAAGGTACCAACAAATCTGGGTCAATTCATGTTTGGTTCAGTTGTTTGGGTAAATGCAATTGACGTCAATGATAGTCTATTAAATTCAGCTCTAGGGAGGAACTCACTGTGAAAGAAAGACTTACATTTATATAGAACTTTTCATAAACTCAGGATATCCCAAAGCACTTTATAGCCAATAAAGTACATTTGAAATGTGGTCACTGTTGGAATGTAAGAAACACTGCAGCCAATATGTGCACCTGCATGTGACAATGATCAAATAATTTTTTATTCTTTAATGGGATGTAGGCATCGCTGGCAAGACCAGCAATTCCCTAACTGCCCTTGAACTGAGCGGTTTAATTGCTAGGCCATTTCAGAGGGCACTTAAGAGTCAACCACATGGCTGTGGGTCTGAAGTCACATGTAGGTCAGATTGGATAAGGACAGCAGATTTCATCCCCGCAAGAATACTAGTGAACCAGGTGGGTTTTTACAACAGTCAATGATAGCTTCATGGTCACCATTTCTAAGACTAGCTTTCAATTCCAGATTTTATTAATTGAAATTAAATTCCACCAGCTGCCCTGGTAGGATTTGAGCCTGTGTCTCCTGGGCCTCAGCCTGGGCCTCTTGAGTACTATGCTAGTGGCATTACCACAAAGCCACCATCTGCCCTAATTCAGTTATTTCGATTGAGGAGTAAATGCTGGCCAGGACCCTTGCTCTCCTGCAAGTTGTGCCATGGCATGGTGTATTTTCACCTGAGAGGGCAGATGGGACCTTAGCTTAATGTCTCAGCTAAAAGTCTTAGTGGAGTGGTGGATGGGAAGGTTTAACATTTTGTATGAGAACTTAATTGGCCCGTAAAAGAAAAGCCTAAGTAAAGATCCAGCTATTATTGTTTGCTTTTACCCATATCTTGCAGGCATGAGTTAATCTCTGTGCAATCGGAACTCCAAAGCAGACGCTTTGTCATCAGTCCTCACACAGCACAGACACTGCACAAGACCACTAACTGCTCATGAACATAACATTGCATGCACATCCAGCTCCTGTTTGTATTGTGGTGTCACACTGACCGGCCTATACTTCATCGCTTGTAATAACATCACCCTTGTCCATCTGGCACAAGTAATTTGCTTTCAAAAGTAAATAGTGGATTGGCCCAGTTTTCACAAGCAGGGGGGTACCTCACATTCCATCGCAAAGCCTTGGGCCCACTGCCTGCGATTTTACAATGTATTCTCTCACCGTGTGAGATGCCATGTTTAAGATCTCTGAATATGTACCCCAACATCATGGCTCAATAGATAGCTCTCTTGGCTCTGAGTCAGAAGGTTGGGAAGTTCAGATCCCATTCCCACTCTAGAGACTTGAACACTAAATCTAAGTTACAAGGGAGTACTGAGGAAGAGCTGCACTGTCAGAGGTGATGTTGTTCAGGTAAAACTTTAAACCAAAGCCCCAACTCAGGTGGATGTAAAAGATCCCTCAAACTCTTTTGAAGAGGAACAGGGGATTTCTTCCCTAGCCAATATTTATGACTCAAACAAACGTCACAAGAGCAGATTATCTGGTCATTAACACATTGCTGTTTGTGGGATTTAACAGTGTGCAAATTGGCTGCACATTTGCTACTTTACAAAGGAGACTACACTTCAATAAATCTGAAATAAAAAGCTAGTATCTGTAACGGTGACCCTGAAAACACTGGATTGTTGTCAAATTCCATTTAGTTCACTAACATCCTTAGGGAAGGAAATTTGCTATCCTTACTCAGTCTGGTTTGCATGTAACTCTAGACCCACAGAATTGTGGTTGACTCAACTGTGCAATGAAATATTCTCAAGAGCAAATAGGGATAGGCAATAAATGCTATTTATTTGTCAGTGATGCCTGTAACCATGAACAATAAGGTTGAAAAGATTAGACAAGATGAAATAAAAATATAGGCAACATCAAGTTTAAGATCTAAAGACTGTTGTCACACTCACGCAATATGAACTTATGAAGTATAAACTCGAAATGGACACTTTTCTTTAAAGAAAATGGAGTTGAGATATCAGATGACCTTTTCTTTCTTGCCAATGCACAAGGAACTACAAGACCCCCCTGAGCTAATCTTCATGTCTGGACAAGCCTTGACAAAGCCATGAAAATGCAAGTGACCTTTCTGGACCTTTGAGAATACTCTTTTAAAAGGGAAAAAACCCTTTCTGTGGTTAATGGCTGCTTTTTCTTCTTCAGTGGACTGAAAAAAGACTAAGGTCTTCATTGTTTCAAGACTTCGTCCCATGGAAAAGCAAGTGTCACAACGGACTCTCCAACTCTTGAGACCTAAATGCATGCTACCTTTAGTAATCACAATTTTTTTTTTGAGTGTGTGAATGTGCAAGTGGGTGTGGTTGCGTATATGCCAGGGTGTTGAATAACAACCATTTATCTTTTCTTTTAAAACTTATGAGAAAGCCTGTCATTTGCCTGGTCCTGACAGTTACAGCACTCAGGGGGTTAAAACACTTTTTAAAAACACACTGTCTTCAGTCACCATCCCTATCATCTCTTCCCTGTCTGTAACACTATGGATGGAAGAGGCAGAGAAGCATGAGGGTTTCTCCAGTTTTGAGCCCTTAGGTATGAAGCATTGTGGGTAGGAGTAACATTCATATCTTCATACTAATTGGTATCCAATTATCTAATAAGAAAATAAAATCTCTGACGTCAATATCTTAAGTATAAGCATGTGCCAATCTGCACTGTCACCACGATATTATCAGCATGTATAAGTCCCTTTCTCTCCAGGAGCCTAAAAAGCTGCACTATCTCAATAATTATATGCACATCTTTTTTTTTTAATCTGCACATCTATATATAACAGAACATTCACTCCAGTACAACACACGCGATTAAAAATGAAATATGGTCTGTGTTTATGGGCCTGGCTGCCAAGCCAGCTTTCATGCTGCTTTTGGCATGAGTGACAGTTTTACGACTATTTTGTATAAACTGTTGATGCATTGTCTGTTTTACTGGCTCGCAGACACTTTCTGTAAAATTACCAAAATCAGATCCACATGCCAGGATTTTATAGGCTCCGTGCCCTCCAAAAGGCTGGGAGATACTTTCAGCATTCAGTATCCACACCACCTTATTTTAACATCCTATCAGCGAACCTAAAAGGAACGTGTTTCTGTGATGTATACAGGCGTGTGGAATAAAATTGGGGAAGAGCAGTGCAGAGTGGAAAAAATTCCATAATTTATAAAATAGATCTGCAAATCCTGGCACAATTTTGACTTGGGAACCGCTGCAATTTTGGGGGAGTTAAAATTCCATTTTTTGCACCATGTATACTTTTCTAAAGACAGAAGCTAATTTCTGTAAATACATTTCACACGTTACCCAAGAAAAAAAAAATGCCTGCCAATGATTGTAGCTCACTATATGCCACTTACTGTTACAATGGAACAAAAGCCATGCTGTTCAAGATGAACAACTGAAAAGCAGCTAATCGGAATCATATTAGACTGGAGTGATATCAAGCACATTTCTTCACAGCGCCTAGAGCAGTGGACAGAACCAACACTTCCATTTTGTCCCTCCCTCCTCTGCAATCTTATACTCACTGTGCTTCCGTATAAATAAAGTACTCAGTTGCTCCCACTGGGCACTTAAGAAACAGCTATCATGGTAAATTAAATGGTTGCGTTTCCATCTTTTTTATTCATTCATAGGATGTAAGCATTGTGGCTGGGCTAGCATTCATTGTCTATCCCTAGTTGCCCTTGAAAAGGTGGTGGTGAGCTGCTTTCTTGAACAGTTGCAGTCCATGTGGTGTAGGTACACCCACAGTGCTGTTTGGAAGGGAGTTCCAGGATTTTGTCCCAGCAACGGTGAAGGAACAGCAAAATATTTCCAAATCAGGATGGTGGCTTCGGGGGTGGGGGGGGGCAATTTCCAGGTTGCAGTGTTCCCATGTGACTGCTGCCCTTGTCGTGACTGTGGGCTTAGAAGGGGCTGTCGAAGAAGCCTTGGTGAATTCCTGCAGTGCACCTTGTAGATGGTACACACTGCTGCTGCTGTGCATCAGTGGTGGAGGGAGTGAATGTTTGTGGATGTGGTGCCAATCAAGCGGATTGATTTGTCCTGGATGGTGTCAAGATTCTTGAGTGTTGTGGGAGTTGCATTCATCCAGGCAAGTGGGAGTGTTCCATCACACTCCTGACGTGAGCCATGTAGATGTTGGACAGAATTTGGGGAGTTAGGAGGTAAGTTACTGGTTGCACTATTCCTAGTCTCTGATTTGCTCTTGTAGCCACTGTATTTACATGACTCATCCAGTTCAGTTTCTGGTCAATGGTAACCCCCAGGATGTTTATAGTGAGGGATTCAGTGATAGTAATGGCATTGAACATCAAAGGGCAATGGTTGGCTTCTCTCTTGTTGGAGATGGTCATCGCCTGACACTTGTGTGACACAACTGTTACTTGGAACTTGTCAGCCCAAGCCTGGATATTGTCCAAGTCTTGCTGCATTTAGACATGGACTGCTTCAATATCTGAGGAGTCACGAATAGTGCTGAACATTGTGCAATAATCAGCGAACATCCCCACTTCTGACCTTATGATGGAAGGAAGGTCATTGATGAAGCAGCTGAAGATGGTTGGGCCGAGGACACTACCCTGAGGAACCCCTGCTGTGATACCCTGGAGCTGAGATGACTGATCTCCAGCAACCACTACCATCTTCTTTTGTGCTAGGTAGCGGAGAACTTTCCCCCTGATTCCCATTGACTCTAGTTTTGCTAGGGCTCCTTGGTGCCACATTCGGTCAAATGTGGCCTTGATGTCAAGGGTAGTCACTCTCACCTTACCTTGGGAGTTCAGCTCTTTGGTCCATGTTTGAACCAAGCTGTAATGAGGTCAGGATCTGAGTGGCCCTGGCAGAACCCAAACTGGGTGTCAGTCAGCAGGTTATTGCTAAGGAATTGTCGCTTGATAGCACTGTTGATGACCCCTTCCATTACTTTACCGATGATGGAGAGTAGACTGATGGGGTGGTAATTGGTCGGGTTGGACTTGTCCTGTTTTTTGAGTGCAGGACATACCTGGTCAATTTTCCTCATAGTCGGGTCGATGCCTGTGTTGTAGCTGTACTGGAACAGCTTGGCTAGGGGTGCAGCAACTTCTGGAGCACAAGTCTTCAGTACTATTGCCAGAATATTGTCAGGGCCCATAGCCTTTGTACGATCCAGTACTTTCAGCCATTTCTTGATATCACATGGAGTGAATTGAATTGGCTGAAGACTCGCATCTGTGATGCTGCGGACCTCCAGAGGAGGCTGAGTTAGATAATCAACTCGGCACTTCTGGCTGAAGATTACAGCAAATGCTTCAGCCTTATCTTTTGCGCTGATGTGATTGAGGATGGGGATATTTGTGGAGCCTCCTCCTCTGGTGAGTTGTTAATTGTCCACCACCATTCACGACTTCATGTGGCAGGACTGCAGATCTGATCCGTTGGTTGTGGGATCACTTAGCTCTGTCTATCACTTGCTGCTTATGTTGTTTGGTACACAAGTAGTCCTGTGTTATTGCTTCACCCGGTTGAGACCTCATTTTTAGGTATGCCTGGTGCTGATCCTGGCATGCCTTCCTGCACTCTTCATTGAACCAGGGTTGATCCCCTGGCTTGATGGCAATGGTAGAGTGGGGGATATGCCAGGCCATGAAGTTACAGATTGTGTTTGAGTACAATTCTGCTGCTGCTGATGGTCCACAGTGCCTCATGGATGCCCAGTCTTGAGTTGCTAGATCTGTTTGAAATCTATCCCATTTAGCATGGTAGTAGTGCCACACAACATGATGGAGGGTATCCTCAGTGTGAAGGTGGGATTTCGTCTCCACAACAATACTGTCATGGACATGGCAAAATCCTGGAACTCCCTTCCTACTGACACTTTCATGGACAGATGCACCTGCAGCAGGCTGGTGAGGATGAGGTCAAGTACATTTTTCTCTTAGGTCCCTCACCACATGCAGCAGACCCAGTCTAGCAGCTATGTCCTTTAGAACTCAGCCAGCTTGGTCAGTAGTGGTGCTACCAAGCCACTCTTGGTGGTGGACATTGATGTCCCCCACCCAGAGTACATTCTGCACCCTTGCCATCCTCAGTGCTTCCTCCTAGTGGTGTTCAACATGGAGGAGCACTGATTCATCAACTAGTTACATAGTAATCATCTACAGGTATGAGGTCAGCTTCCACATGTACACTGGTGATACCTTTATTTTATCCCTCCATTGCATCTCCGATACATTTGCTTGTCCAGCATCCAGTTTTGGTCAAGCTTCAATTTCTCTCCAGCTAAACTACGGAAAGACTAAAGCTATTGGTCTCAGCTTCCACCACAAACTCCATACCTTTTGCAACTGATTCCAACCTCATTCCTGGCCACTCCCAGGCTGAAACTGACTTCACAACTACAAAGTCCTATTTGACCCCAACCTGAAGTTCTGATCCCATGTGCTCTCCATCACAAAGACCAGGCACCTCTACTTCCAAAACTGTGCCTGCCTCCACCCTTACTTTAGCTAATCTGCCACTGAAATCCACCTTCATGACTTTGTCAACCCCAGATTTAAATATTCCAGTGCCCTTCCAGAGTGCCTCTTGTCCACCAATCTCTGCAAACCTGTTGCCCTTTCCTACCCTACAATAAATCCCATCTCTTTCCTCAGTTGTCTTCATTGACTACTGGGCTTAGAATCCCTCGAGTTTAAATTTTTTATCCTTGTGCTTAGATCTCTTCATTGCCTCACCTTTTCTATCTCCAATCCCTTCCCCAACTCAGAATTCTTTTTTCTCTACTTCCAGCCATTTGCGTTGCTCCTCACTCTTTACTGACCTTGGTGACCACGCCCTCAACCACCTAGGTCCAACACTCTGGAATTTTCCTCCCTTGAGTTCCCTTCAAGTCTAGTTTCCTTTCTGAAGGCCAATAGATTGAAAAACTGTTTGGTTCAACAATGGGTACACGATCCATCCCATCAGGTTACCTTCCAGATGCTGAAGTTGTTAGTTATTCTAGCGAGTCGACCTACTTCCCCCACTGTGAATGCACTCACATACATAATTCTCGGGCCAATGTTGGGTAAGTGACTAGCTTGTTGGGTTGTTTTCTATAGGAGCTTGTAAAAAAAGATCCAAATATAATTTCCAGGCACAATAGAAACACCGTCATTTCTTCTAAGACACAGCAACTAGGCAGGCAGAAAAAGAGAACCAACAAATAGGAAAATATTAAATTTGTCTATAGGTAAATGTGCCCTTGGACAGATCACAATAAAGCTTTCTGCTTACAGCAAGGAGATTTAATATGGGTAATTTATTTTAACTGTTCAGTTATTTGGCCCTAACCTCCCCCACCATCTCATGGTTGTAAATGCTAATTTGCAAATTGTTTATTTATATGCAAGACAGGAGCTGATATAAATATCAGGCTTTAATCTCTTTAACCAACCTATTTGTTTAAATAAGAACTGGTACTTTCCTAAATAAAGATTTTAACCACGTCATACTTTATAAGGACTGCCCTTGCATGCTAGATAAATAGCATAAAGCAAAATAAAACGACAGTTTACATTTACCCCTGACTGTGTTTCCTAAAACTATTCTCATTTTTAGAGAATTAATTTTTAAAATCTATGTATAACAAAGAGAAAAATAATTGCACAACACTGGGACAGTGCCAGGATGGCTTATGTGATGTATGTGTTTTACAGGGACACATAAGTAATAATGGCTGAGATTACTCAGTCTGTAGAATGCTTGGCTTGCAGCTGAAAGGTTATAGCTTGAAATCTCGGTTCAGTGCATTCAGCCTCCCTCCTTTTCGAGGCTGGTTGGACGGGATCAACCCAGTCAGGAAGGCAATCATAGAGAAGTAGGAAGGGGAGGCAAGCTGTCCATGTTACTGCCAAAAGCTGCTTAGAAAGGTAGTCATGTGTTTCAAACAAAGAAACCTCAGGCAACTGCGTATGGCTCCTGTATAAGAGGTGCTGAAGATTACTGGCTCCTTGTCCAGGCTTTTGGATGGGGTGAGAGGGAGCAGGGGCTGCATTAGGATTAAGAAAACAGGCAGGTTTCTGAATGGAAAGGTGTGGGGGTGTGGCAGGGGGGTAGTGGTGCGGTGGGGAGTATAGGAGGTAGGATCAGAATTTAGAGCACTGTACCCAGGTTTCTGGATATGAGTTGAGAGGTTGGAGGCTGGATCAGGATTAAGGGGAACATGTCCAGGTTTCTGGATGGAGTTGGGTGGGAATGAATCAGGGAGGTTGGGATCAGGATTAAGTACACTGTGTTCAGGGTTCTGGATGGGCTGAAGGAGAAAAGGCAGAAAGTCAACATCTGGTTTAAAGAAATGGGCCAAGATTTCACAGCCCCTCCCACCTGGTGGGCTATTACGGTCCTGCCAAACTGAATGGAGGTTTAAATAGCTCACCGCATCCGCTGGGGGAATGCACACTGCAATGGAACCATAAAATCTTGGTAATGGGATATCAATTTTTCTTGGGGACAGTGCAGAGTGAAAAATAATGAACCAGCAGCTCGATTTGCACCTCCACTGATTTCCTTTCCATTTACCTCAGTGGAAAAGATAATTGGGCAGGGTGTAAAATATACTGTTGATTCAATACCCTCTGAGCCAAATTCACCTCACAGGGTGCCCAGAATTCTGGATGGGGGAAGATGGATCAGGATTACAGATGTCATGTCCAGATGCCTGGATATTCAGACAAGAGCCATGATGAGACTACAGGGAGCACCCTCCTGGTTATGGATTCTGGGGAATTGGAGCCAAGTCAGGATTATACAAAGCACTTTCTAGTTATAGGGTGGAATCATTTTTGGGGAACAGCACCATAAAATCATTAACTGCGGCGAGCCACACAAATGTCTATTGACTTCTTTGGGACCACATAATCCCGCCGGCATAAAATTCTGCCCATGAATTCTGGGGGAATGGGAAATCATCAGGAATATTAAACAACTTTCAAATTTCTTCGTACTGGGATTGTCCCTTTAAATTGGAAAATTGCCAATGTCCCATCATTATTTAAGAAGCATAGGAGAGATGAACAAGGAAATTATAAGCTATTTGTCTAATTTCTACTGTGGGAAATTCATTCAAACCTGCTATTAGGGACAGTGTGTCTGACCACTTGGACAATTATGAGCTGATCAGAGAGAGGTCAGCGTAGATTTGTATAGTCTAATATGTCTAACAAATCTTAACTAATTTTTTTTTGAAGAGGTAACTAAAGTGGTAGATAGGGAATTTCTATGGATGCTGTTTATAAGGGTTTCCAGAAAGCATTCAATAAAGTTTCACACAACAGATTTTTTTAAAGATTCATTCATGAGATGTGGGCATCGCTGGCTTGGCCAGCGTGTATTGCCCATCCCTAATTGCCCTAGTTCAGAGGGCATTTTTAAGAGTCAACCACATTGCTGTGGGTCTGGAGTCACATGTAGGCCAGACCATGTAATGATGGCAGATTGTGAACAAAAGATCTTATGGAATTGGAAGTAGCCTATGACATGGGTAGGTAATTGGTTAGGAGGTAGGAGACAAAAATATAGGGGCAATGGGTGTACATTCAAATTAACATGATGTGACTGCTGATGCTCCCAGCAGTCTACACTGGGGACTCAGCTTTTCACTACACTTATGAATGACTTTGAGAAAGAAATAGAGAGACATATATATATATATATATATATATTGCTAAAAAGAGAGACATGTTGCTGAAGCTTTTCATCTTGGACTTATCAGAACAAATGCAAGAATGCCAAATTTCAAACAATCACAATAATTTATACTACAAGAGAAAAGGGTGCTGATTGGTTGGCAAGTTGACTGATTGGCCGAAGGCATCGCATGGAGAAAGCAATGGGGGACTACAGGCTCCCCACACTCCTGGATAATTCAAAAAAGGTGCAGGACTTGAACATATTCCTTTTGTTTGCAGAGAATAGGTCCATGTGTATGAAAGTATTTTGCTTCAACAAGCATAAATTAGCCATGTTATGAGTTCAATTGATTATCTTAAATTGGTTGATATTGTAGCTATTAGTGCATTCAGGATTGTTCAGCAAGTTCTACCCAATACCAGAATCACATCTAACAGTAGACATTTTGTTTTGGGTTTTGCAAGTATGGGCTGGTTGAGCACAATCTGTACTCTGCCTATTATGAACAACCAAAGTAATATGCTGCTTGATTCAATCAGTCAATTGCTGGGTTGTACAACCTACATCCCTGGCATCATACTGGCAATGAAATCCACACACAACGTTGTATGTCAAATGTGTGGCCGTGAGTTAAATATATTAGGTATAGAAAGACAGTGGGCTGAATTTTCCCACCTTAGTTTTTCTGGATGTCGGGATCCCTTTTGGATCATGAACCTGATTGCCACAGTATCGGGACTACTGATCCATCCTTCCGCGAGACGCCAAATTGAGAACTCGCCTCTGGGATCGCCATCCAATTAGGGAAGTAGGCAAGTTGAGAAGACAAGAGGGTACCAGTGTGCACAATTTAAACAGCGCCCAGCAACATTCATCGTGGCTGCATTGAGAATGCTTCTGAGGAAAAGGGGTGGAACAAGATGAATGCCAGAGAAGGCTGAGGGAACTGACCTCCGCACCCGGAGCTCTACCTGTGACACCAGTCCTCAGGATGCCATGGTGAGCCTCTGCCTGCTGATCACCTCAGGCTTGCCGATATTCGCACCTTTCATGTTCAGATTTCATGTTACTTTCATGCCGCTCTGGCCTCCCACTGTGCACTCGCCTCCCGTGAGCTGCAGATACCATGGGGTTCCCATGAGCCACTGTTCAAATATCACTTTTCTGGCAAAATGACTGCCAATTGCTTCAATAGCAAGCTCAACTGACTTCCTGCCGTTGCTGAGTGGGTTGCCAGTTATGCACACCAGCTGCCTCTGGGGAAAATACAAGTAGACGGTAACAGGTTGACATCCCTGTCCAACATCAATTTTTCTAATTTTCCCAGCCTCCTCCTTCCAAAGGCCAGGGAAAATTCTCCCCTGTTTTCCCATCTCTGATTTTCAAAGCTTGACAGGATTTTCCTCTTTTGAGAGAAATGTTAACACAAAGGAAATTCACCTTCGCCATAAATAAACCAGAGCTATTATGTGCATGAAAGTAGGCCGATTCCTGGTCATTAGCAGCGAGGCTCATTCAGTGCTCAAAGGATTATGAGTCTTTCATGTTTAATTTGTCTTTGTCTGAACTTTTATAAACAAACGTGAACTTTTTTGACCCTATTAGCATTGAAGGCATATCATGGTTACGATCTTTGGGGACTGAATAGACTTTCCCCAACACAGAAACATTGCTTAGTACAGGATACACACAGGACAACAGTGGGTAGACTAATTGTACAATGTGAAAGCAAGACAATGCTAATTGCTCTTGACTGTGATAGCTGTTTGTCATAGTTGGAACATGTTCAGTGTCTCACTCATATAAAATTTAAACAGAAATCAGCTTCTAAGATCCTAACTAGCCTTAAGCATAAGGGACCAGTTAAGCAACTCAAAAAGCAATTTAGTTGGTTCATTCTTGTGATGCCACAGAGTGCTAGCTGTGGTTCTGAGAAATTTAATATTAATGTTACATTTTTAAAGCTGTCATCAGGGCATTAAGAAAGCGATGGTTGGTCAGAGCCCTGTGATCTGAAAGTGCTGCTCTTCCCCTCACCCCACTTCATTTGAGAATGCTCTTGATCCCAGTGTAGGCCTATCAGAGTCCTGTTGCACTACTGCCTTCTATGTTGCTTCCAAATCCATCAGAAACTTGGGTTTATCACTTTACCAGGAGGACAGCATGCCATTGGTAGCTGTGGGAGCAACATTTAAGCACAAAAATTAGGGTACTGCAAGGCATTAAAGAATGACATTAATATGCAATAGAATTTCTGCCATGTATGAACAGTGACTGAGGGTTATGGGAAGTTTGGACAGGTGTTTGGAAAAGCGACTCTTCAGAATCTCTGAGGTGGGGTAGGTCTGTAGTCAATTCAAAAACACATTCATTTGAAGAGATGCAATGTGATAGGCAGCTTTGAGCAGAACCTACCTTCACTGAGCAATACAAATCTACAAGATACTCAAATATTTATTTTTACAAAGATACGAAATGTCCTGCTGGATTTTATTCTGTGTAGCTGGGTGACTGCTAATCAGTTGCCATGTGAATTCCATGAGACAAGACGCTGACCATATCCTCCACAATTGACAACGTTGCAGGCTCGTAATGTAAGTCTGGTTGGTTGGTCAATGTTATTCCTGTCCTGTATCAGTCAAGTTTATGAACAGCACAAACATCAAGAGCTCATATGGGAGCTGCTGAGCTATTTAAACCGGTTACTATATTTAATATTTTATCTCCTCCTGATTTAGTTATTTGACAATGATCACATTTGAGACATTATGGGCAGAATTTTATTGCCCCGTTTTGGCGGGGATGGGGCTGTAAAATGCGGTGGGGCCGTTATAAACCCCACTGACGACAGCGGGAACATAAAGTCCCGCTGTCGTAAAATTCTGCCCTATGAGTTGAAAGATGTGACAAAAAAGCCAATGCTGTTGTTTTCTCCTCGCTGTGTGTGTCTAACATCATTTACCACTTGACCGCGGGGCAGGCTGTTTCCAGGATCCTTCTGTGTGACTCCTTAATTGATTGTTGGTTGGGAATGGTGTTTGTGAGAGATCTGTGCAATAATTCATCTTGTGACTCCCCATTTCTTCCTCATGTGGAAATATACGACATCCACTGGCACGACATTCACCCTTTTGTGGCTCAGGCAGGATCTGGCAGGAAACCTGGGCGTATCCATATCCTACTGTGTCAAAGCCTTCCATCAATACACTGTGCCACATTCAATTGGCACCCACGCCTGTGTAATTGATTGAATATCTGTAACGACTCTTTAGTTCTCTTTAATATCAGTTTTTTAAGTTAGAGCTGAAAGGTGGAACAATTCATGATATTGTGACCTGAACCAGAGAAAGGTCACCATTATAAACCTTGTTGCTATTGAGTGCAAATGTCTGCAAGAGGGAGGGGCCTCCCAGGAACTGTTTGCTTTAACTTGCTTCTTACTAAAATTTCAATTTATCTGATCTGCCGCTGTTTGTTCCTGTTTAACTGGCATGTGCCTGTGAGTTCACTTCTACATGGCTGACCAAAATGGAGAAGGCATGTTGGTGAAGACACCGAAAGTAGCGAGAGTCTTTCTCGGGAATGTGCAGAGTCAGTGAGGCATCGAGGGAGCACACAAACCACCAAACAATACACCTAACCCAACCCTTCAAGAACCACTTGCCCCCCCCCCTCCATGTGGCAGAGTCTGCAGATGGCCAGTTGGATTTATCAGCCATCTCAGTGCACCCATCGAACCAGGGTGAAAGCAAGTCATCCTCAATCCAGAGGGACTGCCTAAAAAGAAGGGAAGAAGAAGAGAAGGTTTCTATGGGAAATATGGGATAGGCTGGGTAAGTTTATGGTGAGGATTTTTCCTTCGCTGGGCGGGCACAGCGGGGATGGTCAGGAAGCTGACCACCTCCTGCGATTGGGGCTGGACTGGCAATTGAGGCCCACCCAGTGTGAAACGCGAGGGGCAGGGCTCAGCAGCTGCCTGTGCAGGGAGGGGGGTTGGGGGGCAGGGGAGGGCAAGCACAAAGTTCGTGCATGCTTGAAAATCTCCCTGAGGCACAGTGCTGCCTCAGGGAGGTGAAAGTTTTTTTTAAATTAAAAATAAAGGTTTCCTAAATGTTATAAAACATGTCCCCTCGTGTGACGTGTTTGGTGGTTTGTGTGCTCCCTCAATGCCTCACCGACTCTGCACGTTCCCAACAAAGTCTCTCGACACATTCGATGTCTTCACCAACAAGCCTTCTCCATTTTGGTCAGCCACATAGGAATAAACTCACAGGCACATGCCAGTTAAACAGGAACAAACAATGGCAAGTCAAATACATTGGAATTGACATGTTATGAATCAAATTTTAAACTTTTCATCTTATTTTTATTGGCTGTTGGAAACCTCGTCCCGCCCGTGGATGAGGTTTCCTAAAAAATGCAAAGGCTGCTTGGCCTTTTCGCCTGCCCGTCAGCCGTAAGGTTGGATGGGGGGTGGGGGCGAAGAATAACAGTTAATTAAATTGTTAATGGCCTTAAAAGGCCTTTTAATTGTTGCCGGGCATGCTGCAGAGCCCAGCACGCAACCGCCGACTGAAACATCGTGCAAGTGTGCGATGACGTCAGGACACTCGCCTGACATCATCAGCATAATTTTACACCCGAGTGGGTCAGGCACATGCCTGCCTGTTCAGCAAAAAAATTCAGCCCTATGAATTCTAGTTCTAGAATTCCTATTTCTGAGCTACTTCCTGCATCTCAGTGACATCACCTGAAAAAGCAGTATGAGGCTGGTTGGCATAGAATGGTTTAATGTGGGACAGGAGAACAGTACAACCCAAAGTGTGATGTAAAGAGCCACATGACAAGGGGCCTGCATCAGTCTGGATGTATGCAGAGACTTGTGTAGAAGTAAGCATGGAGTTAGCTCATAATTTGGGCTATAACTTGTATATATATATATATATATATATATATAATTAGTTATGTGTTACCAATAAATGCTACTGTTCACCTTACAAGCCTCTGAAACTCTTTGTGAAACCTACTGAACAAAACCTTACAACAGAAAACACAGCATCAGTTTTCACATGTGCGTTGACAAAGACCATCTCTAACTCACCAGATCCTCTCTCAACTGCTTCACTGTCTCTAAATTATCAGGCTGCTTGTCCAATTACATTTTTGTCTTTTTTTTGCTTTTGTTCATTTATCCTAACATTTCCTTATGGGCACAGTGTCATGTTTTTCTCCTAATGAAGGCCCTCAGAGCTTTCTGTTATGTTAATGATGCTATATGAATACAGATTGTTGTTTAATCTCATTATTGCCTTTTATTAATTTTCTTTTTCTTTTTATTTGTTTATGGCATGTGGGCGTCGCTGGCTGGGCTGGCACTTATTGCTCATTCCTAGTTGCCCTTGAGAAGGTGGTGGTGAGCTGCCTTCTTGAACCGCTGCAGTCCATGTGGTGTAGGTACCTACAGTGCTGTTAGGGAGGGAGGTCCAGGATTTGACCCAGCGGCAGTGAAGGAACGGTGATATATTTCCAAGTTAGTGTGGTGAGTGTCTTAGAGGGGAACTTCACCTAGGTGGTGGTATTTCCATCCATCTGCTGCCCTTTTTCTTCTGGATGTTAATGGTCATAGGTTTGGAAGGTACTGCCGAAGGAGCCTTGGTGAGTTTCTGCAGTGTATCTTGTAGATGGTACACACTGCTGCTACTGTGTGTCAGTGGTGGAGGGAGTGAAAGGGGTGCCAATCAAGCGGGGCTGCTTTGTTCTGTATGGTGTCAGGCTGTTTGAGTGTTGTTGGAGCTGCACTCATCCAGGCAAGTGGTAAGTATTCCATCACACTCTTGACTTCTGCCTTGTAGATGGTGGACAGGCTTTGTGGAGTCAGGGGATGAGTCACTCACCACAGGATTCCTAGCCTCTGACCTGCTCTTGTAGCCAACCTCATCCTTCTGTCCTAATCACTGCCTCATCACTGGTGACAAGGATTGTGCCCACATGTCAGGATGATGAATGGTTTGGAGGGGAACTTCCAGGTGGTGGCATTCCCATGAATCTGCTGCCCTTGGCCTTCTAGATGGCAGTGGCCATTGGTTTGGAAGGTGCTGCCTAGGGAGCCTTGGTGAGTTTCTGCTGTGCATGTTGTAGATGGTACACACTGCTGCCACTGTGCTTTAGTGTGGAAGGAGCGAATGTTTGAGGAAAGGGTGCCAATCAAGCGGGCTGCTTTGTCCTGGATAGTGTCAAGCTTCATGCATGACTTTAGTCCATGTATACTTGGATCCACAGCTGGAGCCTCCATTTTTTGATTTTTTTTTTACATGCAATATTTTCGACCCTCTTTAGTTTGATATGCCAGGTGTAAGAGTGGGTATATCTTTGAAGACAACAAAAGTGTTGCATAGGAAGAGGTCCAGGTGGGCCCAACAGTACAGCCCAATGGTTCTCTGGCCCAGCCAACCCTACTGCAGGACCTGCATTTGGCCATATTAGAGCAGTCCTATCTTCAGTGCCTCCGCTTCTCAAGAAAAGTTGCCATAGACAGTCACCTGCTGCCCATTGATTGGCATATGACCAGAGGTATTATTTCCAGGAGAAGCGTAAGCTGTCACAGCATGAAACTTCCATGCCGTCTCATCCTTCCAAGCCAATCCTGGAAAGACAGTCCATTGTTGGCAGACTTCTGTACACATGCATCAAAGAACCGCTAGTGGCTATTCTAGTATCACTATTTATGGGGCAGAGGCATCAGCTGCACTTGTAGTGTTACTTCATACGCAAAGAGTTTCATGTGAAATCTGCGTAGGCGTAGAGCTTTTCATGTGAACTCCATGACCTTCAAGATGAGAAACTGTTTGCCCTCCATTGGCATTTAGATGGTAGCTGGCTGTTCCGTCGTGTGTTTGGTGTCTAGATGGGGTTCTATGGGGTTTGTCTACTCTCCCAAAGAAAGCTGCTTGAGATTATAGTTTGTTAAAACCATTACTCTTTATTTACAGCTGATATGTACATATTTGGACTTCTGCATGATGTTGGCACTTCTGCTCCCTCCAGATCTCTGTTCCTTAATCATCTGTTGTTTTACATCTTCATTTCACCAGCATCATGTGCTCCTGATGTTAGCCCTTTACTCAACATATCATCCAAGTCTTTATCCCAATTATATACTTCCTCCTACACTTTCTCATAGTGCCCTGATTCTTCAAAGGAGAGAAACTTGGTGGATGGTTCTTCAAAGAAACAGGCTTTCTGCTGTGGCTCAAAGGCTGGTGTGTGAGAACTGGGTTCTGGTTTGTGGGGCACTGACACTAGTACTGGGGAAGGTGGGGGCTGTACCATTGGGACACTCTATACCTGAATTGTGCTTGGACGAGTGTTCTTGCAAATCACATAACTAGGGAAGTACGGCGGACTCAAAGCTAAACAAAAGGGGTGAGGGATCAAACTTGGGTAGAGGTAGCAATTCAATGGGTAGAGACAAGACAGGAGAGCAAAATAGTAATGTGAGAAACAAGGGTCAGAGAATGGCAGTAAGAGACAGAGAGAAGAAAACCGAAGAATACACCAACAGTCAAGAATAAATGTTACAAAGGTAACGAAAAGATAAAACTGAAGGCACGCTATCTGAATGCACGTAGTATTCATAACAAAGTAAATGAATTGATGGCCCACATTGAAGTGAATAAATATGATCTGAAAGCCATTACAGAGACGTAGCTGCAGGGCAACAAGGATTGGGTCCTAAATATTGAGGGGTACATGACATTCAGGAAGAACAGGGAGCTAGGTAAATTTGGAGGGGTAGCACTCTTAATCAAAGAGGGCATTGGTGCAATGGTTAGAGATGACCTTGGTTCAGGATTTCAGGATGTAGAATTGTTTTGGATGGAGATGAGAAATAGTCGGGGGAAAATTCACTAGTCGGAGTAGTCTACAGACCCCTTAACAGTAGCCACAGTGTAGGACAAAGTATTCAAGGGGAAATATTGGGTGCTTGTGATAAAGGGAAGGCAAAAATCATGGGTGATTTTAATCTCCGTTAAACTGGTAGTAGTAGCCTGGATGAGGAGTTCTTAGAATGCTTTCAAGATAGTTTCTTAGAGTAGCATGTTCTGGAACCAACCAGAGAGCAGGTTATATTAGACTTGGTATTGTGTAATGTGACAGGATTAATTAATGAACTCAGAGTAAAGGCACCGTTGGGTAGCAGCAACCACAATATGATTGAATTTTACATCCAGTTTGAAAGGGAGGAGAGTGGGTCTAAGACTAGTATCTTAAACTTAAATAAGAGCAACTATGCAAGCATGAAAGCAGAGCTAGCTGAAGCAAACTGGGATACGAGGCTAGAAGATAGATCAATAGAGGAGCAGTGGAGGACATTTAAGGGGATATTTCAGAGTATTCAAATAAGTATATTCCTACTGTAAAGAAAAATTCTAAGGGGAGGACCCACCATCGGGGTTAACTAAAGAAGTTAAGGAAGGCATAAAATTAAGGAAAAAGCATATAACTGTGCAAAGATGAGTGGCAGGACAGATGATTGGTCAGAATATATAGAATGGCAGAAAATGACTAAAAGGTTAATTAGGAGAAATAGAGTGAGAGAGGAAGCTAGCTAGAAATGCAAAAGCAGATGGCAAGAGATTCTGCAGATATTTAAAAAGGAAAAGAGTAAGTAAAGTGAGTGTCGGTCCTTTAGAGTGTGACATTGAGGAGCTAATAGTAGATAATAAGGAAATGGTAGAAGAAATGAACAAATATTTTGCTTCTGTGTTCACTATAGAGGATACAAAAAACATTCCCTTAATAACTGTAAATCAGGAGGTGAAAGGGAGAGAGGAACTTGATGAAATTGCAATCACTAGGGAAAGATACTGAGCAAACTGATGGAGCACTGGGCTGACAAGTCTACGGATTCTGCTGGGCTACATCCTAGGGCCTTAAAAAAGGTGGCTAATGAGGTAGTAGATGCACTGGTGTTAATTTTCCAAAATTCGCTAGATTCTAGAAAGGTTCCATCAGACTGGAAAGTAGCAAATATAGCCCCTCTATTCAAGGACAAAGTGAGGCAGAAAACAGGAAACTAAAGGCCAGTTAGCTTGATGTCTGTCATGGGGATGTTGTTAGAATCGATCATTAAGGGAGGTTATAGTTGGGCACTTAGAAAAACAAAAGATAATTGGGAAGAGTCAGCATGGTTTTGTGAAAGGGAATTCATGTTTAACCAATTTATTGGAGCTTTTTGAAGGAGTGACATGTGCTGTAGATAAAGGGGAACCTGTAGACATACTGTACTTGGATTTGCAGAAGGCATTTGATAAGATGCCACATCAAAGGTTATTACAGAAAATAAAGCCTCTTGGTGTAGGGAGGTGGCTAACATATTGGTATGGATAGAAGATTGGCTGGCTGGCAGAAAACAGAGAGTGTGCATAAATGGGTCTTTTTTGGATTGGCATGATGTGCTGAGTGAAGTCCCATAGGGGTCTGTGCTGGGGCCTCAACTTTTTACAATTTACATCAATGACTTACATGAGGGGAGCGATGACATGGTATCTAAATTTGCAGATGACACAAAGATAGATAGGGAAGTATGTTGTGAAGAGGACATAAGGAGTTTGCAGAAGGTTAGAGATAGGTTTAAGAAGTGGGCAAAGATCTGGCAAATGGAGTTTAATGTGGGAAAATGTGAAGTTGTTCACTTTGGCAAGAAGAATAAAAAAGCAGAATTTTACTTAAATGGACAACAACTGCTTAATTCTAAGGTGTAGCGGGATCTAGCTGTTCTAGTACATGAGTCACAAAAAGTTAGTATGCAGGTACAGCAAGTAATTAAGGAGGCTGATGGAAGACTATCCTTTATTACGAGAGGAATTGAACATAAAAGTAAGGATGTTATGCTTCAGTTATGTAGGGCACTGATGAGACTGCATCTTGAATACTGTGTGCAGTTTTGGTCTCCTTATTTAAGGAAGGATGTAAATGCGTTTTAGGTGGTTCAGAGGACATTTACTAGATTGATCTCTATAGGCTGCTCTGAAGAAGAGTCACATGGACTCAAAACATTAACTTTTTTTTCTCTCCACAGATGCTTTTAGACCTGCTGAGTTTTTCCAGCATTTTCTGTTTTTGTTTCAGATTTACAGCATCCGCAGTATTTTGCTTTTATTTTATTAGATTGATACCTGGAATGAGCGGGTTATTTTATGAGGAAAGGTTGGACAGACTGGGTTTGTTTCCACTGGAGTTTGGAAGAGTGAGGGGTGATTTGACCAAAGTATACAAGATCCTGAACAGTCTGGACAAGGTGGACGTGGAAAGGTTGTTTCCTCTTGTGGGTGAGTCCAAAACTAGAGGGCACTGTTTTAAAATTAGGAGTTGCCCTTTTAGGACAGAGATGAGGAGACTTTTTTTCTCTCAGAGGGCTGTGTGGCTTTGGAAATCTGTGTATCAGGAGGCAGTGGAGGCCGTGTCATTGAATATTTTTAAGGAAGAGGTAGATAGATTCCTGTTAGGAAGGGAATTAATGGTTATTCGGGATAGATGGGAATGTGGAATTCGAAAGACAAGCGGATCAGCCATGATCTTATTGAATGATGGAGCAGGTTCAAGGGTCAAATGGCCTACTCCTGCTCCAATTTCTTATGTTCCTTATGTATCCATTGCTATTGATCCCATTGAGAAATCCCTCCTAATGGCAAAAGAATGCCTCAGACTTGAAGCCTGAGCATATGTTCCACATCCGCCTTGTTCACCAACAATGGAAGTGCTCAATGCAGTTTGACAGTGTGTGCGCAAAACAGCAATAGTTCTAAGTAATGACCAAAATGACACTTGCTAGATGATCAGTAAATTGCCAAAAAAATTTTTGTGGAGTGCTTGATAGGCTTCTCTTAAAATTCTCACTCAACTGAAGAAGAGTTCCACCTGGGCTTAGAGGGTTATAAGGGCAGTTTGTAACTACTTGGGCTATGTTCCCTAGTAGTTTGAGGGTGATGGAAATGATTAAAATGTTAAAAGGATTTGTTACACGGAAAATATTTCCTCTGTTGGTGGCACCAAGAACAAAGGGCCATAATCTTAATATCAGAGCTAGCTCACGCCGGAGTGAAATCAGGAAGTTCTTTTCCAAAGAAAGGCTAGTAGATAGCTAGAATTCTCCACTAACCACACCACCCACTTACCCCCCACCCATCCCCCAGCCGCAGCCCTCCCACCCCTGTGCCCCCCAGCAAAGCTTGTGGATACTGAGATAACTGGGGCTCTCAAGGCTGTGATAAAATCGTTAGGTAAGGATCTTATTGAATATGGAGCAAATGCAGAAAAACAGACTTGAGTTGCAGGTCAGCTAATGTCTGGTTAAATGGCAGAGTAACCTTGAGGGGCTTAATGGTCAACCCCTGTTCCGAAAGTTCCTGTGCAGACAGCTTTGCTCGTGGGGAGTAGTTATGCATGAGTATGAGCTGGATGTCTGCATTGGCTCCAAGGCTGACTTCCCTCCATGCAGCCATCACCTATACTTCTCTTGGAGAATGATCCACAACTGTAACTAGAACTATGTTTCTTAAGTACATCTTTGCAGTTGGACCCCAAACCTTAAGGATCAACAGGACCAATGTGCCCATGTGCCTCAGTTGTTCCATGATGAACAATTAAGCAGCTTTTCTGCCCCCACTACAAGCTCCTCTCTTATGCTGAACTCCCTTATAAGATCGACTCCCATGACCAATGCTCTCTGATCTGCAGCCAAGCTTGCCGCAGGCCAGGGATCCCATGAAGTGTAGTCAAAATATGTCCTATATAAGGACACAGAGGCACTGATGAAGTGCAAAAAAGATTTACAAGGATGATACCAGAGATTATATAGTTACAGAACAACTAAAACAGCCTGGAGCTCTTTTCTCTTGAAAGAGAAGGTTATTGAGAGGTGACCAAACAGAAATCTTTAAAATTTTGAAAGCGTTTGATTAGGCAGATGTAGGGAAAATGTTTCCAATTGTGGGAGTCCAAAACTAAGCATTGTGAATATCAAATAACCACCAATAAATCCAATAAGGAATTCATGAGAAACTTCCTTACCCAGAGAGTGGTTAAAATGTGGAATTCACTCCCACATGGTGTAATCAAGGCAAATAGCACCAATGAGTTTAATGGGAAGCTGCGTAAAAATGAGAGAGAAAGTAATGGTTGGATGTGCTTTTAGGGTTAGATGAAGCATAGTGAGAGGAGGCTCACTTAGAGTATAAGCACTGCATAGACCAGTTGAGCCAAATGACCAGTTTCTATGCTGCAAATGCAATAAAAAAAATAGAGGATGGAGTTTATATCAAAAAGGCTGATGCACCACCCTGCCTTAAAGGCACAAGTGCACCTCATATTTGAGTCAATGCAAGCCAATTTTTGCAAGAATCAGTTCATGTCCTTTATGCATGCATAAGATTAGTAAGGTATAGATAAAATGACAGCTTTAATCAATGCAAAGTACATATATTACTCACTGTAAAGTATATATTACAAATTCGTTATAGTACTGTCTACATTAGAGTTAGCACATTATATATCACAAGTTGCTATATGATGTATGTTATTGTCACTGCAAAATCTATGCTGTATAGTCTACACCTCTTAAGTCAAATTATCTGGTAATTTGCATTGGAATCATGAAAATAGCTAAACATTAAAACTCTTGCATTCAGGCTACTGGATAATTTGAATTATTTCAAGCGAAAAGCAATTTAAGGTTAAAATGATCACAGCAAGCCCCATTTAATACATATTAATACATTTTGACTCAAATTATTATCTTGTGTTGCCACACCTAAAATATCGGCTGAAATGTCATTCCATTTTAGGTTCCCTGCCAGCCTTAAATTTTAGATCTTTCCATATTCTCGCTGACCATTAATTGTTGGATGTTTTCAGCATTCAACATTTTCTTAGATCCACCTTTCACAGCTTTGTTGTCAATAGTAGACTGCCAACTTAAAGAGACTTTCTTTCTGATGTCAAAAGATGCATATTCTATTCATCTTTACATCAAGGAGGTCTGCTGCTGGATTAATTCAGTCAAGGCACTGGTATGCAGTTAAAAAATACCTTGCAAAATGCACATTCCATTGACTCTAGCCGCGTGTATACTGGGCTGATGTAAATGACAGGCCTGGGCTTCGTTCTATTACTAACTAATACCATGGCCAGGATATTTCGATGGTGGGGTTTCCCTTCCCGCCATCCATGGAGTCAGTAGGGAATACACTCCCACCATCACTGCCTGCCCCACAACCATTTCATGCTCTATTGAGCTTCAGTTGACTGCAGGTAGGACCTCCGTCCCTCACTCGGGAGGAAGTGATGGCGAATCGGATTGGCCGGCAGCTCTCTGTCCCTGCAGTGACAGAAGCTGCAGTGGGCAGAAGTGGGGAGGTTCATAAAGCCCATGGAGCCTAAGGCGGGAATTTTCTGGCCCTGTTGGCAGTGGGCATCATGGCAAATGGAAGGGTGCAGACAATATGGCCAAAAATCAGTTTCATGCCATCGTGAAACCAGTTTGCAATGCGTTTCCCAGCACCACACGTCTGGAACCTAACTTCAATACTTCAGCATCATCCTGTTCGCCGGATTCATCCACCCATGGTAGATCATCCAGGCAATCACGCCGACGTGTTCTGCAACTGTACATAAGCAACATGCACTGGGCAAGCTGCACTTCGCTCAGGACTTTGAGGTTCGTTTGTTTACTTTGCTTCAGGCAACACTCACAGTCATCAGCGTCAGGCTTCGTAGGCAGCACCACATCACTTTTAGGGGGGCTCACGGGCAGGTCTCTACCTATTAGATCAGCTGTTAGACGGGGGGGTGGCTTTTCAGCAGCCGCAGGGCTAAGTCTTGCTTGAGGAAGGGGGAGAAGTGGCCTCAGGCTAGGGAAGAGGCTGCAAGGCGAGGGCTGTACTGAGGAAGGGAGGTATCCCAAGGTGTGTGTGGGGGGGCACACGTTGGTCTATGCAAGTGGCCTCGAGATGGTGAGGGCTGAGGAGGCAGTCTCCAGAGGAGATGAGGCCAGATGGAGGTGTGAGGGTATGTGTGTGAGAGAGTGAGTGGTGATGTCCCTTGAGCTGACAGCGAGTGAGATGCCAGTGAATGCGTGTTGGGCTTGTGAGTGGGTGAGGTTAGAGTGATGAGGTTGGTGCCTTAACCTGGTGCCACGGATTCATCCATTTTCTGCACTGGATGGCCGGCCTCTTCTGTGCTGCATTGGCACTGACCATCTCTGCCGCCACCTCCCAAGCTGGAGTGGTGAGACTGATGGGCCTCCTGCGGCCAGAGTTGGGGGGTCGAGGACATCATGGAGGGCCTCTGTGGCATTCGGAAGGAATCCCAGGAATACATCACTGAATCGGGGGACTGCATTCTTCTTGGCTTTTGGGGCCATGTCTTCATCGGAACAGTCCTGGGCTGCAAGCCTTGAGAAGTGTCCGCGCGGCTGCTGTTTAAATGTGGTGCCCTGCATGAGGAAGCAGTGAGGTAACGGCATGGTAGGCAAATCGAAGGCTGCCCACCAGTGAGACGGCGTGTTTCCTGGTGGCTACATAATTAATGAGGTGGGAATGGGGTGAGACGACGTGAAAACCCACAATTACGGCAGGCAGGTAAAACAACATTTTTCCTCCCCGCAACTGCACTCAGTGCCAATCTGGGATAATTCCTGGGAGTGCACAGAAAGATGAGTATTTGGGGCCTCATGGCGGGGAGGGTGTAGATGGATACTGGAGGATTGGGGTGTCAGCGGAGTTGGCTGGGGGGTTGGAGTGGGGGAGGGAGGTCCAGTGGCCACTGGATCTCAAGGGGAAGGGCACCCGAAATTAGAAGGATGCTTGTGATGGAGGCAACGCCCCAGCTTCGCACCCGAGGCCTAAACCTGATCACTTTTGGGCTCCTCCCACACCTGGGAAAACCTCCCACCAGCCCAAAAATTGAGGCTGGGCAGGAAACGGCCCTCAAGTGGGCAATAATTGGCCACTTAAGGACCTCAGTTGGGGCAAGGGTGTTGTCTCTTCTGAGACCTCACCTGCCCCAGTGTAAAATCGTTGAGAGGCCTGAGCAGGTGGGAACCCAGTGAGATGCCCATTCGTGCTATTTCACCCTCCCCTTCACCTAAAACCTTGCTGGTGGGGGAATGTGAAACTCAGGCCCATTTCTTTTTATATGACTTCCGTGGCTACCTCATGCATATAAGACATTATTAGATGGAGGTTCACATCTTAATTGGCACAGAATCTTCAGTGTTAAAATACATGGGACTTGAAATTCGGAGCAGACCCTCGATGGGTCTGAGGCAGATACCCTTGACCCGGAAAGAGAAAAGGAAAGTTGTCCTTGGATTTTGCCCAGTGTTTTCCAGGCAGGGAGTGAGGGCATAGTTGGACCTTCCGTCCAACTCCCAACCATTAAGGCAACCCGAGTTGGGGCAATTCCTAAGCTTCCTTGGGAAAATCCACCAACAAACAGGATTTTAAAAAAGTTGTCCTTGTTGAGAGCAATTCTGTCTGGACTGAGTATGAACCCAGTATGCCAGAGGGAGCAGGTGATCAATCCCAAATGGGATTGGTTACTTTTTGAGACATAAACACATGCTCGCTTCTGAGCAGTAACTCACTTAATTGTCTACTTGTTTGTTGTCTATTGGGTGATGAAGTTCAAATTGTTTCCTCATCAGTTTGTGGCAAGGAATTCCATATTCCAATCATCTCAATGAAAAGCTTTTTTCCTGATCTGCCCTTTACTTCTTGAGATGACCATTTAAATTTAAGCACTCCAGTTATCACCTCACCACTCATTAGAAGAAGGTATCACTATTTACCTCATCATAATGCTTCATACTTGAGGCCTTTGTTAGAGCTTGCCTTCACTTTCCCACAGCAGTGAAGGAAAAAAACAACCAATTTCTCATGTTTCTCTGCATTATTGGTATGATTTTAGTTTTCAGGGATTGAAAGGGATGAGGAAACATTCAGGACTGCACCCAGAAAAGTGGAACCAGAGGACAGTCTGATGCCTGGTGCAGGGTAAATTCAAAACAAACCAGGAGAAACATTGGCCCATTCCTTCACTGGGGTGAGTTTTATGAATAGCTCAGGGGAGGGCATTTTGATCGGGACCTGCACTCTGTGGAGTTTTATTATCACAGTGCACATCTCACTTTCAAAGCAGGTTCTCTGTCAGGAAAGCCAAAGGTTTGGCTTCCTGTTGGACAGGGGACCTTCTGGAGGAGACAGGCAGGTCAGGAGCAAAAACTCTCGTAAGTATTTGGAATTCCACTTGCGTTGCCATAGCCTCCAGGGCCATGGGCCAAGTGCTGGAAAATAGGATTAGTGTAGTCAGATCTTTGTTGACGGAGTGGACATGATGGGCCGAATGGCCTCTTTCTGTGCTGTAAACGTCTATGAGGAGCCAATAACGGTGTTACTGATACCATGTTTTGTGGGTGGTGCGGTAGGGGTTGGATTTAGGGAGTCTGCTTTGCATTATTCAATTGACATACAAGTTGCCTTCTCAATCCATGCTATTCCTGTCTAATTCTATCCTGTCCTTCCAAATGGTCCTTCATTCGATTACTTGTGGGCAACATTTTCCTCCCACCAGGGGGTGGGGTGGGGGGGGGGATGTGTGGGAGTGGGCGCGGGCGGGCGGCCTTTCAATCGGTGCACCTGGTCAGGGGTTGGGGGTGGGGCGCTATTTTCCGTGGGCTGGCCAATTAAGGCCCGCCCAGCGTGATGTCCACCAGGAAGCACTGTGCGCTCCCTGTGTGGGCGGGGGTGGGGGGAGGGGGAATTCCCTGAGCCAGGAGTGCGCTCTCTCACACGTGCGTGCGAAGGAGCTCACAGATCTCCGAGGCAAAGTGCTGCCTCAGGGAGATCGGCTCCGATTGAAAACTTTAAATAAAGGTGATGAAAAAATTTCCCAGCCATGTCCCCTCATGTGACACTGTCACGTGAATTGGGACATGTCCATCACTTTTATCGAAACATTTCATAAAAATTTAAATACCCTCATCCCGTCCGTGGATGAGGCTTCATGCTTTTTCCGAAGCCCGTCTGGTCTCCCAGCCTGCCCTCCAGCCTTAAGGTTGGACGGGCAGGCCCATTAATCATCTTAATTCACTTTTTAATGGCCTTAATAGGCTATTGACAGTTTGGCAGGCACGCAGCCGAATCGGCTGCACTCCTGCCGAACTGCAAACCTAAGTTACGCGGGGTGACATCGGGACACACGCCCAATGTATCTCCATGCCATTTAACGCATCGGCGAGCTGGCCCTGCCCCCACTCACTAACCGGAAGGTGCTGCCCTATAATTCAGATACAATTCATAAGTCAGCAAATACAGTTAAATCCTTAGATAAAAGCAAAGAACTGTGGATGCTGGAAATCCAAAACAAAAACAGAAACAGAAATACCTAGAAAAACTCAGCAGGCCTGGCAGCATCGGTGGAGAAGAGCACAGTTGACGGCAGTTCTGTTGAAGGGTCATGAGGACTCGAAACGTCAACTGTGCTCTTCTCCACCGATGCTGCCAGACCTGCTGAGTTTTTCCGGGTGTTTCTGTTTTTGTTTACAGTTAAGTCCTTGCCCTTTTTTGAATGATGCATCATATTAGTTATGTTCCACTGGAACATTATCAGATCCCTGTAAGATTTTTAAAGAATTGTTGAAAGGATATACAATCTGCTCAGCTAACTCCACGAATAGGAATCATCAGGGTCTGGAGCCTTGTTTAATCATTAGTATAATAACCTTTGCTACTAGGCCTTGCCTTGTGATATTAAAGCCTCAAACCTCTGCTGAGTACCATCTGATTTGAGTCATGCTCAATTGATCAGTTGCCTAAAAGTCAAAATGATCCTGAAGAGTCATAGATTGCATCAATGTGCTTCTTTCCTGACTCCATGAGAAAGGACTTCTACACCTTAATTCATGAACCTGACAGCCCTGGGCCCTCACTCCTGCAGATCTTGCATATTCTGTTGTGGAAAGTGAATTTCAGCTTTGCTACCAAAACAATTTTTTTCCTCTATGTTTCTGGGTCCTTTCCAACCATTGCTGAATAATTTGTGACTCCCATCTTTTACATAACTCTCTGAGGTCATTAACTGCTCCAAGAACTCAAATATCTTCACTAGCTCTGACAGCTAGGTCTGTGCCCAAGATAATCAGAGAGAAAAGCCTTTCTGCTATTAATTTAGTGACTGAAATTGTCCTGTGTTACCATGAAACCTGCTGGCAGACTGAAGTCAAAATAAATAAAGCATCAGGATTTGTAGGATCAGGATGATCTAACACAAGACAAAGAATTTAATGTGTCCTTATAATTGAAGCTGAGTTAGGCCCCATCTAGATTACAATGTTCAATTCTGGCCTCTTGCTGGGAAATATAGAGGCAATGGAATACTTTCAGGGAAGGGCCAATAATACCTAGTTTAGAAACCCTTAGCTAGCACAATAAGCTCAGGTATGCAGGGCATCTTATCCCACAAAAGTGCAGACTTGAGGGAGTCTGAATTGTCATATTTAAAATGATAAAAGGGACTGGACTGTACAAATGCACATAGATTGCTGGTTAGGGAGGACAAAGGGAGATTCCACAGAAGCAGAAGTAAGTTCGATGTTAGGGCATTGTTTTTCCAAAGAATCATTAACGTTTGAGGCATGTTTAATGCACCAGCATCACTCTTCTTCAGGGCTCAACACTAGGATGTGAGCAGACTGCACAGTGCACACCCCTGCCATGTTTCCCTTACAACTGTAATTGGGATCCTGACTAAGCCACAGGACCCTGATTTCTACAGTAATAGGGCTACACACACACAGTTTTAAAATGGTGACAGCTGAAGCATTAGCATTAAGGCCAATAACTGTACTGACCGCATTTTCAGACCCTATTAATTCTGATTTCAGCTAGTTAAAATTGGCCCCAGTGTCTCTTATCAGTTATTTGGCCTCCTTTATCTTCATTTCAAGTTATAAAACTATAAAGTTTAGACCACTAATTCCCTATAAATGGAGACATGACTAAATGGTGCATAAACTGAGCGAGTAATAACTGAACAGAAATAACTCTGAATAGACAAATATATGGAATAGAAATATGCAATGACCAGGACAATCTATGAACTGGGCCATTCACGTAATTGAAGCAGGCTTTGCATTTCTCTTGATCCAATTATCAAAATATATTTTGGTTTTTTTTAAAACATAATGTCTGAGGAGCTTTAAAACTTAAATATAGTTCCAGATCTATTAAAAATGCCACTTGTTAACTAAGGAAACATTTCATTTTTTGTGTTCGTTAGTTATGGGTCAGTTGGCAACACCCTCACCTCTGAATTTGAAGGTTCCAGCAGGTTTAAGTGCCACTCCAGGAATTGAGCACTGAAGCTAGAGGTTGACATTCCAGTGCTGTACTGAGTGCTATAGTGTTGGAGGTGCTATCTTTCAGATAAGTCATTAAAATAAGCACCATCTGCCCTCTCAAGTGGACATAACAGATCCCATGGTACCATTTCAAAGCGGTCTTATTCCCGGTCAATATGTACCTCTCAGTCAACATCACAAATAAATTGTCTTGTCATTATCACATTGCTGTTAGTGGGACCCTGCTGTATGTGTGCAAATTGGCTGCTGTGTTTCCTACTTTACAACAGAGACAGTATGTCAGTGACTGTGAAGTGCTTTGAAATGGCTGGCGGCTGTAAAAGGTGCTATTTAAATGCATGTTTTTCTTTTTTTTTAGCCTAATACCTGAAGCAATGTACAAACTTCATTCTCTTCAGACTTTGAATGGGAAAGTACCGCAACTGTGCAATTGATTCAGTGGACTGGTCTTGGAGGTTAACTTGTAGCATCAACACTGTCTTCTTGCTTGTTATGTAGTCACTGGAAAGCACTGTCAGAGCACGAGGAAACAAAGTTAAATAATAAATTAAAACCACCTCCATTACAAGCAGCAGCAGCTTTACCCCATGGGTTTAATCAGCTTCAAAGAGCTACAAATCCAATAAAATGTTTCCTTGAGCAGAACCAGCCTGAACCGGATAAAGTTCTCACAGCTGCCAACCTGTTTGGAGATAGCTGACAGAGTGGCTATAATAGAACAAAGGAAGCTGGGAAATGATGGACTCCGGAGGGACCTAGCTGGTCCCTGTCTTATCTGATGTTACAGAATTGTAAGCAGTGTCTCCTGTTCTAAGGAGGTAACTGCTCTCGGGGTAGAAGTCACGCTGGGAATAATAGGAATTGTAAATAGAGCTAAGACAGTTAAACCTCAAAATAAATCTGTTTGCCTCAAGATTTCTATTGTTTCTTCCCTCCTATATCTCCATTTCATTACCATTTGAGGATAAGGCAAAGTCTGTTGTTTGGAAGCCTTCACAATAACATCAAAATGCTTTCTAACCAGCTGAAATATTTCTTTATGCAAACTTCCTTGATATTCAAATAAGATTTGCATTAACATCGCTAAAAGAAACATCTCTGATTGTAGTCTTAACCTACTGCAGATGCCCCAGTGTTAGCATGCTGTTACGATCTGGTTAGGGACCGTTAACATTTAAGGAAGAAATCCGAACATCCAGTAATTAACGGACAGAACTACGCCACAAGATTTCACGATTTTTTAGCAAAACCAACTTTATTGTATATCAAAAAGAATTAAACAAATGAAGCACTATCAACTTAACACAATAGCTTATAAACACTTATGCTATAAACTCAGTTCTACATGCTACCTACCCCGCCCCCCCCCGAAGGGTTTCCTTATCATAAGAAATCTTTAAGGTTCATGAACTTTTCCTGGGACCAACTGAAAAGGTATATAAACACAAAAAAACTGCGGATGCTGGAAATCCAAAACAAAAACAGAATTACCTGGAAAAACTCAGCAGGTCTGGCAGCATCGGCGGAGAAGAAAAGAGTTGACGTTTCGAGTCCTCATGACCCTTCGACAGAACTTGAGTTCGAGTCCAGGAAAGAGCTGAAATATAAGCTGGTTTAAGGTGTGTGTGTGGGGGGTGGAGAGATAGAGAGACAGAGAGGTGGAGGGGGGGGGGGTGTGGTTGTAGGGGCAAACAAGCAGTGATAGAAGCAGATCATCAAAAGATGTCAACGACAATAGTACAATAGAACACATAGGTGTTAAAGTTAAAGTTGGTGATATTATCTAAACGAATGTGCTAATTAAGAATGGATGGTAGGGCACTCAAGGTATAGCTCTAGTGGGGTTTTATTTTATAATGGAAATAGGTGGGAAAAGGAAAATCTTTATAATTTATTGGGAAAAAAAAAGGAAGGGGGAAACAGAAAGGGGGTGGGGATGGGGGAGGGAGCTCACGACCTAAAGTTGTTGAATTCAATATTCAGTCCGGAAGGCTGTAAAGTCCCTAGTCGGAAGATGAGGTGTTGTTCCTCCTGTTTGCGTTGGGCTTCACTGGAACAATGCAGCAAGCCAAGGACAGACATGTGGGCAAGAGAGCAGGGTGGAGTGTTAAAATGGCAAGCGACAGGGAGGTTTGGGTCATTCTTGCGGACAGACCGCAGGTGTTCTGCAAAGCGGTCGCCCAGTTTACGTTTGGTCTCTCCAATGTAGAGGAGACCACATTGGGAGCAACGAATGCAGTAGACTAAGTTGGGGGAAATGCAAGTGAAATGCTGCTTCACTTGAAAGGAGTGTTTGGGTCCTTGGACGGTGAGGAGAGAGGAAGTTTAGGGGCAGGTGTTGCATCTTTTGTGTGGGCATGGGGTGGTGCCATAGGACGGGGTTGAGGAGTAGGGGGTGATGGAGGAGTGGACCAGGGTGTCCCGGAGGGAGCGATCCCTACGGAATGCCGATAAGGGGGGTGAAGGGAAGATGTGTTTGGTGGTGGCATCATGCTGGAGTTGGCGGAAATGGCGGAGGATGATCCTTTGAATGCGGAGGCTGGTGGGGTGATAAGTGAGGACAAGGGGGACCCTATCATGTTTCTGGGAGGGAGGAGAAGGCGTGAGGGCGGATGCACGGGAGATGGGCCGGACACGGTTGAGGGCCCTGTCAACGACCGTGGGTGGAAAACCTCGGTTAAGGAAGAAGGAGGACATGTCAGAGGAACTGTTTTTGAATGTAGCATCATCGGAACAGATGCGACGGAGGCGAAGGAACTGAGAGAATGGGATGGAGTCCTTACAGGAAGCGGGGTGTGAGGAGCTGTAGTCGAGATAGCTGTGGGAGTCGGTGGGTTTGTAATGGATATTGGTGGACAGTCTATCAACAGAGATTGAGACAGAGAGCTCAAGGAAGGGAAGGGAAGTGTCAGAGATGGACCACGTGAAAATGATGGAGGGGTGGAGATTGGAAGCAAAATTAATAAATTTTTCCAAGTCCTGACGAGAGCTTGAAGCGGCACCGAAGTAATCATCGATGTACCGGAGAAAGAGTTGTGGAAGGGGGCCGGAGTAGGACTGCAACAAGGAATGTTCCACATACCCCATAAAGAGACAGGCATAGCTGGGGCCCCCCAGCTATGCCTGTCTCTTTATGGGGTATGTGGAACATTCCTTGTTGCAGTCCTACTCCGGCCCCCTTCCACAACTCTTTCTCCGGTACATCGATGATTACTTCGGTGCCGCTTCACGCTCTCGTCAGGACTTGGAAAAATTTATTAATTTTGCTTCCAATCTCCACCCCTCCAGCATTTTCACGTGGTCCATCTCTGACACTTCCCTTCCCTTCCTTGAGCTCTCTGTCTCAATCTCTGTTGATAGACTGTCCACCAATATCCATTACAAACCCACCGACTCCCACAGCTATCTCGACTACAGCTCCTCACACCCCGCTTCCTGTAAGGACTCCATCCCATTCTCTCAGTTCCTTCGCCTCCGTCGCATCTGTTCCGATGATGCTACATTCAAAAACAGTTCCTCTGACATGTCCTCCTTCTTCCTTAACCGAGGTTTTCCACCCACGGTCGTTGACAGGGCCCTCAACCGTGTCCGGCCCATCTCCCGCGCATCCGCCCTCACGCCTTCTCCTCCCTCCCAGAAACATGATAGGGTCCCCCTTGTCCTCACTTATCACCCCACCAGCCTCCGCATTCAAAGGATCATCCTCCGCCATTTCCGCCAACTCCAGCATGATGCCACCACCAAACACATCTTCCCTTCACCCCCCTTATCGGCATTCCGTAGGGATCGCTCCCTCCGGGACACCCTGGTCCACTCCTCCATCACCCCCTACTCCTCAACCCCCTCCTATGGCACAACCCCATGCCCACGCAAAAGATGCAACACCTGCCCCTTCACTTCCTCTATCCTCACCGTCCAAGGACCCAAACACTCCTTTCAAGTGAAGCAGCATTTCACTTGCATTTCCCCCAACTTAGTCTACTGCATTCGTTGCTCCCAATGTGGTCTCCTCTACATTGGAGAGACCAAACGTAAACTGGGCGACCGCTTTGCAGAACACCTGCGGTCTGTCTGCAAGAATGACCCAAACCTCCCTGTCGCTTGCCATTTTAACACTCCACCCTGCTCTCTTGCCCACATGTCTGTCCTTGGCTTGCTGCATTGTTCCAGTGAAGCCCAACGCAAACAGGAGGAACAACACCTCATCTTCCGACTAGGGACTTTACAGCCTTCCGGACTGAATATTGAATTCAACAACTTTAGGTCGTGAGCTCCCTCCCCCATCCCCACCCCCTTTCTGTTTCCCCCTTCCTTTTTTTTTCCAATAAATTATAAAGATTTTCCTTTTCCCACCTATTTCCATTATAAAAAAAAAACCCACTAGAGCTATACCTTGAGTGCCCTACCATCCATTCTTAATTAGCACATTCGTTTAGATAATATCACCAACTTTAACTTTAACACCCATGTGTTCTATTGTACTATTGTCGTTGACATCTTTTGATGATCTGCTTCTATCACTGCTAGTTTGTCCCTACAACCACACCCCCCCCCCTCCACCTCTCTGTCTCTCTATCTCTCCACCCCCAACACACACACCTTAAACCAGCTTATATTTCAGCTCTTTCCTGGACTCGAACTCAAGTTCTGTCGAAGGGTCATGAGGACTCGAAACGTCAACTCTCTTCTTCTCCGCCGATGCTGCCAGACCTGCTGAGTTTTTCCAGGTAATTCTGTTTTTGTTTTGAAAAGGTATATCACCGCTGTCTAGCATTCAGGCTGATTCTCTCCAGTGTTTCCAATATTTGCCAAGGTACAAGATTTTGTGGGGGCTTTTCCATTAGCTTTTTGACTGAGTGACCCCCTAATTCTTTTACCGAACTCATGATTCTGGATTCCATTGCCTCCCTGCAACTCCTGCACAGTGGCTTAAATCATCACAAAGCACCCTTAGTTTCCAATAGCCAACTGCTATGGTTTCAACTAGTAAATTTCTCCCTTTAGCTAAACAAATCTTCCAGTCATTTTTCCCCTTTCCAACTTTGTCTTATACTGAGTACCAGCTCCAATCGCAGGCTACATCATAGGCAATAGATCTAACATTTATTCTACTTCATATGTAGGTCTAGCTTTATTTCTCAAATTCCAAGGAGCTACAAGCTACATAAGACCCAAAGATGATACAGTCTCTTAGCTGCTTTTCCAAACATGAACCAGTCTTGCCTGCCATGCCCTAACTCCACTCACAGAGATAAAATCAAAATGAAGAATCTCATAAGCTCCATCCATCTCCGTGGTAATGTGACTCACACAGCCTGTTCCCAAATAAAAATGCAAATTAACTACCTTTTACTTCCAGAGCTTTCGTTAATTCTGGGAAACCACATGAATAACATATTTTACTGGAATAACTGCAAACGTCATGTTTCCAGCTCTTTAGCTATGTCAGCCCAGTTAACATGTATTGATCTTACCTTTCTAGCTATTAACCTACTAAATCAACATGGCCCTTAGCTTTTAAGTGTAACAAACTCCAAAATTGTTTGAATTGCATTTACTTCAGGGTTGCTTATCAGTTCCTTAAGCTGATGTCCCCATTTTCTACAATTAAAACTTTAATTTCTAAAACTAAAAGTTATACAGGGGATTCTAAAACAAATGAATTATGAACTAGATATTTCAACAATAGACACTGGGCATGGAGAATCCTGATTCCAAGTTCGTTTTGAAATGATCAATGACTGTGGGATCTTGGCCAAGAATTCTGGCCCCCTAGATCCATAATTGTGCATTGTATGTTCTGTGCTTTTGTTTGTGACACCCAGGCCTTGTGTCCTTTACTGGAAATTGAAATAAAACCATTTGAAATAAAAGGTGTGTATAGTGTCAGTGTACAAAAGATAGTGCACCACAGACCAACAGGCTGGTGCTCAGAACTAAAATCCTTCAGTTGATAAATCTCAACCTGACCAAGCCAGCAACATAACAAAGGAAGGCGAGTGCAAGTGATCATCCTAAACCACTTCTATGAGCTTGTCAACAACTGGCAACAGAGTATGTTTGGCAGGGACTTAAGAGTAGAAGGATAAATGGCAAGAGGATTGACAAAATTGTGACTTTCCTAAATCAATATTTATTTTTCTCATCAAGATAACACATGAAGGATACCACACATTTTGGAAAGAGATAAAGGCAAAGCAATTACATTTTGAACAATCTCATATCTCATATTATGGCGTGATATTTGTACTACTTTTGATTTAATAACTTGGAGAGGATTTTGCACCATGTTCTTTTTTTTACTGTTTTGAATGGGACTTTTATTTAAATTAAGATTTGAGGAAAGCACATGGTGCCTGGTGGTTGTGCATGTTAGAACTGAATGCTACCATGAAAGCAGGAAGCCCTTTTTAGTGTGACACCAGTATTCTTGGGTATGGAATCTTGTCCTGTGGAATTAAGGGGCAATTTCAGTTGATCTGGTTGGCCGACAGGTTTCCAAAATAGCATGAACCACTTGCTTGCTCCTCAATCACTTGGTCTGCCAAACACCTATGCACTCCCCTTGTGAACTTGTCAACATTATCTACTCCCACTGCTTTCTGAGACAGTTCATTTTAGGGCTCATCAATCCTGATGATCCACCCTTTTCAATTACAGGTGACATATCAGGGCTTGTAGACCCATGGAAGATGTCACTAATGGACTGAATGTAGTTGACAAACAGAATGGGTTGAGGGTAAATTTTTGTGCAACTCTGACAGTAAAGGAAAGGGTGGTGTGAGTGGGGTGCAGGAAGAAAAGTAATTGTTCAATTAGAACAGTTCTACTGAACTAAGAAAAGGCATTGGAGGAGGATGGTGTGGTCAACTAGTGTGAGAGGTTCCAGAGAATTTGAAGTGAACAAGGAAAGATAATGCTTATAGGGCATCGTGAAGCAAGTGGCAACTGCAGGGTATCCTGCATGGAGGCCCAGAGTCAGAGCCACAGAGGATATCAATTGTGACTTTGGTTAGGGATGTTTCAGTGCTGTTGCAGGTACATAAATCTGGTTGGGGAAACTTAAACAGAGTTGCAGGAGAGTTGGGCACAGATTCGGGAGCTGACAAAATGCCCAAGAACTGGCGAGGATAGGGAAAGGGAGATTGGAGATGAGGTAGTAGTTCACAAAGATAGAGGAGTAAGGAGCAATAACAGTAAGTTTGAAAGACAGGAGACAATACAATGCAAACCATCTACAATGTTAGCTAACACTAGCGCCAGGAAAGGATGTCGGCTTCATTGATAAGCTGAACTGTGCTCGAGATGGGAATGAAGAAAAATTAAAGAGAGAGAAGGGTGGGATGAGTCTGGATGGAGTTCCAGCTTTATGAATGAGGAAGCCATCGTATTAGAGCAAATACGTAACAGGCATATAAGGAGGGATAAGAATCAATACATATCCATAAGCTGTGGGAGCAGATGTTAAAAAAAATCCCTCAGTATGATCAAGAATGGCAAGAGTGAACTTTAACAATTTGTTTGCAGTGAAAAGGGAAAAGATACCTGCACTGTGCAGACACTAGCCACTAAACCCCACAGGATGTTGCCACACCAGCACTGAAGTAACCCTTTAATAAGAAGCCATTAAAGATTGCAATTGCTACAAGCACCAAATGCATCCACTGTGAATAAGATGTAGGGAGGAAGGTGGGACTACCTGATGTAGCACATAGCACCAGTACGGAACAGCAGTCGACAGCTGGGCAGCTGCAGTGGGACTCATAAATTTGTATTTTACAGTGGCTGCACACTGAGTTTCACAGCACTCAGCAGGCGTTCTTCATTTGGAGAAGCTTCAGAGTTCTGTAAAAAGAGCTGAAATGAGCAAGCAGGATTTGTAGGCAAGGAAGTGCATTTCAGGAACACCACAGAACAAATATAAGCAGCAAGGCATTTTGCAGGAAAGCCCCCATGGACAGAGGGACCCAGAAACTATACTCCGTTTTCTCACCAGCACTGATTTCCACGGCTGAGAACTTACTAGAGACTGCCATCTTTGGTCCTCAAAGATTTAGGGAACTGCTCGAGACTGCCTTGATGGCAGACTTAATTTTTTTTTGAATGCTAAGGACCTGTGCCCTCGTCTGCAAGAGGAATGCGGCAGCTGGAGCCTGGCAGGTGGACAGCTGGATGAGGGCAGGACTTGACTTCCTAGGGTGATTCAGCTCTTCCCGTTTGGCCCCCTCAAAAGTCTGCAAGGGGGGAGGTGCAGGTAGGGATCAGCAGTCAACAGTCAATCAGTGCAGCTGTTGGGTTGTTGGGAATGGTGATCGGCCCATCTCATGACCGAGCAGAAAGAGGAGGATTTTGCTTACCTTATTGGATTCATTTGAGATGTTATCAATTATCCCAGCAAAAGCAGAACATTCAGTGAAGATTACCTTCTTCAAAACAGATACATATCTTTTGAAGAAAGTCATTACCTGTCATACTAATAAGCATGGACATGATAAGCAAATTGCCCGTGGCATTTTAATGGCTCCTGTGCTGTTCAGACTATGAACAAGTGAACTTTAGAATGCAGCTAGTCAGCGTTGAACAGGGTAAGGAGATAGATTTGCCTTAATGAATTAGAATTCTATTTGATATCTTTGAGGGTTGGCAAGAAACATTATATTTTTTTTGTGGAGGCTTTATACGTAGTGTGGTTGACTCCTCAGGAGATCGAATGGGTTGGGTGGAGTTCATTTTAAGGCAAATTGTATATAGCCTGGCAGGGTTGTATTTGATCGGCCAAACATTTTTTTAAATATATTCCGAGCTTTGCTTACATTTTTTTTAATGTTGTTACACTCCATATGTGACCACAGATTTAGCATAAAAGTAAATGATTCCAGCTGTCACCACACAGTCCTGCCCTGTACATCGAATAGGCTGCGTGATAGCTTGGGCCTGACATCCGGTGAGTGATACTCTGGTAGGGTTTCGCCAGGAACCGCTAAGCCAAAATTTTGTGATTAACAATATATTGGAAATTAAATAGGTTAAACATTCTTTAGTTTTTGAAACTCTGGCAATATCAACACAAGAATGCTAGGCAACAGAGCTGATTATGTACAAATAACAGATTGTAAAGAGAAAGGATTCTATAAAACAAAGGAGCTCCATGCGATTACCTTAAACCTGTTTGAATACCGCAGTCTATTTTTCTGAATTAAAAATAACTAATTATATTAAGGTTCTCCAATAATTAGGTACATGAATGTTATGGTATAAGGATAATGGAATAAGATACATTGGTAACATGATTGCAAGAATACATGAGGAAGCATTTAAGAACATCGTAATTGCAATGTAGTAAATTGTATAATGATATGTTAACATGATAACAAATGGCAATTGTGAAACATTACACTGCAGTGGAAAAACAATGTTTACAATAACCCCTCCTCATTCATTTCTCCTTTAATAGTTTTTAACACTCAATTGACATTGTATCTGTAATGTATCAGAACATTGTGAATGTGCCAGTTTTTGTTTTGAAAGCCTTTCAAAGGAGCATGACAAATCATGCACAAATCAGATTTACAAAGTCTACTTAAAATTAGGTAATGTGCAACAACAGAAAAGCAATGTTTTTCTTCAAGGCAGCCTGTCTTCACACCTTCCTTGAAATCATTAAATGTAAATATGAGGCATTATAATGGGAATTGCTCTCACAGAGCGGTTTCAAAGTCTGCTTCACACAATACTTGGTCCACTTCCAGCCCTTTATCAGCCGCGCGCACTCAGGAACAAATATTTTTGCTTTTAAAAATTACGTTTGGTCAAGCCACTTGTTCACGTGGCTAAAATAGATGGTGGCAGTTGAGCAGCACAACCTCCTTCTGCAAGATCAGGTGAACATTACTGACTCGAACACAAAACCAGTTATGCGGGTGATGGAAATTTGAATATGCATTCCTCTTGAGTTTCATACAGATACTGGACCCCGATAAATCTCCCATATAAATGGTGTATGTATGTCTCCATTAAACTTGGCACAGAGCTCATGTATGATACATGTGTTTGATATTAGGGAGATTCTGGGGCCAGACTGAAACATCCATCCTTCAGTTCAAAAGCCTTTATCATTGCAATCCAATGGACTTCAACATGATTAATTGTGTTGCCTATCTCAAGAAGTGCTAAACATTTGCTTTTCTAGCTTTTGGAGACAGAATCATTTTGAGCCAATAACACTCGTGCCAACTATGAGGGGAGGCAATGGTATAGTGGTATTGTCACTGACTAGCATTCCAGAGACCCAGGCTAATGCTCTGAAATCCCATCACGGCAGATGATCAAATTTGAATTTAATGAAGTCTGATGACGACCATGAAACCTTTGCCGATTGTCATAAAAACCCATCTGGTTTACTAATGCCCTTTAGGGAAGGAAATCTGCCATCCTTACGTGGTCTGGTCTGGCCTGCGTATGACTCCAGACCCACAGCAATGTGGTTGACTCTTAATTGCCCTCTGAATGAGGACAATAAATGCTGGCCTAGCCAGCAATGCCCACATCCCATAAACGCATAGAAAAAAGCTTCCACCTCATCAATATTATTGAATAAAGTATATTCAATAGCTTCAATAACCCAATATCAAATACTTGTAAATGCCTGGTACTAACATGATATTGGTGCTCATCTTACCTACCCAGTAATGAACAATATAATTGACTAGCTTACCTTGAATTGAAAAAGGACGGATGTCTTGATCACTCAGTTGGGGCCCTGCAGTATGCCCCAACAAGGGTATCAAAAATAGAAGTGGTGCGCTGCATGCTCTACAATATTACCCAGCAGAGGGACCTAAAAAATGATGACAAGAAACACTGTGGGCAGTGCTCCAAACTCTGAGGAGGAGGATGAGGGAGATGAAGAGAAGGAGAAAGCCCCTGTCCATTCTGACGAGCAGGGTGAGGAGGTTGCCGATGTCAGAGCAGCAGGGAGGCATAGTCATGAAGCCATGGGTTATCTCTGTGCAGGAGGAGATCATTGCCAGGCATGTCCTTGTGCAAAATTGATTCATATAAGGTCCTCCTATATCTGTCACTTGCCATCAGCCAAACCCTGGTGAGCAAATTCCAAGTAAAGAACCTTTTACATTGAAGTCATAATTACATGGAAATGCCAATCCCCCACAAGGGAGGGAATCAAAATCAATGTGTTTGACTCAGTTACATTAAACTGGCAGAAATCCTCACCATCATAACCATGGACGTCGCCATATTGCAAACACACATGGTAAGAGGTGCTTCACTACCTGCCCCCCTCACATGAACACCAGTATCTGGAAATGAGGTGCCAAAGCCACCGCTTTGTCCATATAATCAAACCATACCCACAATTCCGAGAGTGGCATGGCTTAAGATTTTATGCCTCTACCTGCTGTTAAGATTGTATGTGCCAGCAAACATGCAGATAAGCCATATTGCACAGGATGAGCCCACAACTGTGTAACAACAGCACTTTGAAAGAACTTGCACACCATCCATTCCAGCCAATAGTTTCTGAAGTGGACACGGTATGCAACGTTCCAGATTTCCATAAACCTCTGTTTCCCTCACAAGGCACACCCTCTGCTGCCTAAAATGCAAATGCTGCCAAAGCAGCAGGGACAGCAGATGAGCAATATTCCCTGGAGCGTCCATGGCCTGTTGAACTGTGATGCTTACACCAGTGCTGTGTGGATCAGTGTCTTGCACCCAACACTCATGCTTGAGATACACCTGCTGCCCAGCATCTGTTTGTGGAATCTGATCGACTCCCTTAAATTCAAGTTTGAATGGACAATGAAAGATACAAGGAGCATCCAAGTGTTTGATCCTTTATATAGTGGTTTACTATGTGATAGACCAGAGAAGGAAGAAGCCCTCAATACCTCACAAATATGGTAACATCATCCTTGCTACTGAAGACTTCATCTCGAGATGGACCTCAGCATTCTGCTTCATGACATTACCATTCTTTTGGCGTTCTGTGGTGTACAAGCACACTGAGTCAGCTACGACTCTATGTAAATATATTCAAAAACTGCTCAAATGTGATATATACAACGTGAAAAATGCAAAAGGTGAACCCATTAGTGCTCTAGGCAACATGGTGCCCTGCGCTCACGCACAGTTCTGTGAAATCATCTCCGTAGCTGGGATTTGTGAATCCATTTCCTGCTTTCAGTTCTTCAGTACAGTGCACTGTGAATCGCCAGCAACAATGACAATTATTTTTCATAGGGAAAGCCAATGATAGGCCATCCAATCCAGGGTCAGCTAACAGCTTTACAGAGTTTCCATTTGTCTGATAAGTCACTGATTTCTCCTCTGAGGCACAGGGACTTCACCATGAATGACCAGCCTCTCAAATGGGCCTTTTTGAGGGCCTGCTATTTATCTGCGCAAGAGTCACACAACCCATCCCAGGCCTGAGTCCAACCCCTCCCTTCCAGGGTCACCTGCTTTGACTCCTAGTATAGCACCCTCCACCACCCGCGCCAGACTGAAAATCTGACGTTCGATCAGACATTTCTGGAAGCCAGGTTCGCGGAGCTAGGAATTCTCCTGACTCTGCGCACCCAATGCGTGAATGAAAATTTAGGCCTTAGAATGTGTGGCGCTGGCACCATCACCTTAAAGGACAACTGTGGAGGTGAAAGCCCTTGCGATCTTCGGTGTAACAAAATCTATGGATAATTGTAGTGTTATGCCCATCGAAAAGATGTAAAAAAAAATTTTACTTCAGTGTTAAGCCATCTGGCTGGCTCTTGCACTAAATGCAAATTTCCTTGCTCTTTTTAGCACTGCAAATATTACAACTGTCAATTCCCCTCAGGATTTATTTGCACACTTCCTATTTCAAGTACACCATAATATTCTGGGTTAAAAGCGCTTCTGCAATCAATGGCTGCAATTATCCAGCCTTTCTCATTGGCAGGATCTTCCAGTCCCGCCCATGTGAACGGAGATTTCAATGACTCACTGGCCCCACTGCAGGGGTTGGGTGGGGGGTGGGGGGGGGGGGTAATGGTGGTGGTGGTGGTGGGGGCGGGGGGTTGGGATGCATGGGTGGGGGGGTGGTGAGGGAGTTGGGGGGGTGGGTTGAGGGGCTGTGCTCGAAGACTCCGACAAAAGTTACTTTAGACAAATCAGCAAACAAATCTAGTACATCAGACAAGTATCAGTGTTATGATCTGAAAAGAACTTCAGATTTCTTTGCTGATTATAGGCCACTGAACATTTTTTTAACCCTTTCATAGATATTTTTTAAATCACAGATATTGAATCTGATTTACTGCTGTGTTCTCCTCTCTACCCAGAAAAATATTCTGGAACCACTGACATCTTCCATCCCAAATCAACAATGTTGACTTTGGATGAAGATGGCTTTCCCATGGACATACCAGTCTGTTGCAGCGTAGTGAAGGGGGGGGGTTGCAGAGTAGCATGTCCAGACCAGTAGAGTTAGGTAGCATGAATAAGGTCAGGATTTAAAAACAAAAAAACTGCGGATGCTGGAAATCCAAAACAAAAACAGAATTACCTGGAAAAACTCAGCAGGTCTGGCAGCATCGGCGGAGAAGAAAAGAGTTGACGTTTCGAGTCCTCATGACCCTTCGACAGAACTCTCAGGGTGCAGGGTGTACAAAGGGTGCTAAAGGGTGGGCAAGAAAGAAAGGAAAAACACTGTGAGGGCCTTATCTTTCCAGATCTGATTAGATTAGTAAATGCATTTTTACATTACACTGTTGTCTGGGACTTAGGCAGATGATAGTATCAGTGTTATCTCCTTCCAAGCTAATTACTCTGCCAGACTGATAGGACAGTAGTCCCAGGAAACTGTGACTCCATTGCTCCACGTCTTGTAAGAGGGCATCAAGGTCTTCCACCAAGAACATTGCCATTCTTCTCCTTCATCTCCTCTATCTGCTTGCTCTGTGGACACAGGTGCTGCCGACTTTGCCAAGCTCCTGTCAAGATAGAATAATGATGTAGGTTGGAGATGTTGTGAAGAAATTTGAGCAGAAGAGAAAGAACAAATACTTGCTGCAAACTTACACGTCAGTCTGCCACAGTCATTCTGAAACTGGAGTGTGCAGAGAGCTCTTAAACATTTACACCTTTACAGCACCAAATTTCCTGGGGCTCTAACTGCTTACATTCATTAATAGCGTGAATTATCCCAGAATTAACAACAGCTCCTATGCAAATGAACTCACCTACTATGATGAAAACCCACACCTGACTGTTGAATATTCACTTTTTAAAAGGATCAGAATGGATACATTCTACAACTGTCAAGAGAGGGGCAGATATTTAATTGTGAAGTTCTTAGGACATAAAATAGCCAGAGTCACCCAGAAATAAAATCGCATGAGCAACAATGGCTTTCTTTATTAAAAGTGCTCTGCAGATTCTAGCAGATTGCCTGTGCTAGTATAAATATATATGGTAGCTTCATGTGAACAAAATGAACATTGCACTTTTCAAAAGACTATACACTACATCCCTTCCCCTCTTAGTAAATGAGAGACATACAACGCTTCAAAGATTTATTTCCAAAGTGTAAATCCAGAATTTGATTCAGTGCTTACAAGTGGTATTTTCAGTGCTTTGAAGAATGATGGTTTGTGAGCAGTGCTTAGTAGTGATCATTCATCCTTTAATGTCAGATATTATTAGGGTTTGTTTACTTTCCAACATAATCATCACCTTTCATAGGCACTTTATCTCCTGGCTTTAAGGGCATGGCTCTGAATTTCATGTTATGCTCTGTATTTGCTCTCACTCGATCTTTTTGTTCTTGATCACATTCATGTACATGTTGGTCATTAGCTCTGCGGGTAGCTCAGGAAGATGTGTGCATAGAGGATGTGCAAATGTGAGTGCAGCTGGAGGCTTTCTTGTAGTCAGGTGTGGAGTTGCTCTGTAATTGTGAAGAAAGCGATACAGCTCTTGCTTCCATGACTTGCTCTCAGCTGTAGCTGTATGTATCACTTTTTTTTAAAGGTTTGCATAAATCTCTTGACTTCTCCATTAGTCCTTGGCCAATGGGGTGTGATTTCTAAATGAATGAAACCTAGATAGTTTGGAAATTTACTGAACTCACCGCTGCTGAATGGGGATTCTCTACCATTTTTCACCTTTTGAGAGAATCCAAACAAGGCAAAAATCTTGGCAGGCTCTGGGATGACTGCTTTCATTGATGTAGACATAACTATTTCCATGACTGGGAATCTACTGTAGTTATCAGTGACAACAAGCAGGTGTTCACCAGTGGGCAAATCTGCAAAATCAACTCCACCCTCAATCCATGGTCCTAGAAGCCAAGTTCAGGCATCTTGAGAAGAACAAGAAGATTTGTCATTGTCGTTGGTTGATATGGTAGACGCAGATTGATTTTGTGTTCTACCTTGTGGTCAGTTCCTGGGAACCATACCTTTTTCCTAAGGAGTTGTTTGGTTTTGACAATTTCCTGGTGACTTTTACATGCTATATCGACAATACATTCCCTCAATGATTGTGGAGCGACAGTGCAATTGTTGCACATCACAAGGTCAGATATGATTGTAACAGTGAGCTCATTTCAAACATTGTGAACACCTTGTAGTATGTGAGCCATTTTATTTGTAAACCCTCTTTTGTCTTTCCAGTTTCATGATTCCATTGTCATCATACATCATTGTAATCTTGTTGTGTTGCTGCATTGATGTAAGCTAGTTTTAGCTTTGGCACCACATTTAGGCTTATGTAGTTAAAATGTTATTCAACAACCTTTTCCTCTTGACTAGTAGGATTGACTGTTGGCAATGGTGTCAAGAAAGATAGTCTGCTGGGTGAACTTAACTGGCTGATATGTGACATGGAACTCACACTCTTGTAGCTTGAGTATCCAATGCTCTATTCAGGTAGATGGTTTTCAATGTGGATGGTTGAACAAGTTTAAGCTCAATTATGACTTCAAACTCACTTCCATACAAGTAGAGATGAAAATGTAGGATACCCCGAGGGACTAAAAGAATTTCTCTCTCTGTTTGTGAATAACTTTGCTATACAGGTGTTAGCAATCTGTTTGTCATCACAACAATTGATGGGTTCCCCATCATTTCTTATGCACGAGAATTGTAGCGAAGCCATCCAAGCTTGCATCCACAAGTTTTCTCAGGGTCAAAATAGGCATTTGTGCAACTTGCTGACAACCATTGTTTGACCTGGTGTACAGCCTGTTTGTGTGATGTGGTCCACTCCCACTTGGTGGCCTTTGTTGTCAGATCGCATAAGGGTGCAGATAGTGTAGTGAGGTCAGGAATGAAGTGACTACAGTATATGATGAGTCCTAGCAGAACTTCATGTACATTTATATGATCCACAGCATTTGCAATGGCTTCTATTTTCCATGGCTCAGGTGATACTCCTTCACTGCAGATCACATGACTGAAGAATTTGGTTCTGCTTTCACTTGTCTTTGTTCAAGGTGAGGTTACACTCTCTAATACCTTGTAGGCATGCATGAAGGTGTGACCCAAGATCACCTTCAGTGTGACCGCAGATGCGAATGTCATCACTGATATTCAGTGTGCCTTTAAGTCCCTGAAGTGCAGGCTGAATCAAGTACTGAAGTACCTCAGCTGCTGAATTGACTCCAAAGTTGAGCCTCTTGGATCAAAAAAGATGGATGTGAGTGGAGAATATGATAAGATACGTCGATTCTTCTGCAAGCTCGATTTAATGATCGACTGCATCAAGATCAAGTTAGCAAAGTGTTTAGCACTTTCCTCTACAATGCCATCAATCGTCGGGGTCAAGTGTCTTTCTCGTTGTATGGCTTGGTTTGGTGACCGCATATCAGCACAGATTCTAATCTGGTTCTGTCTCCTGGATTTCTTTAAGACTTGTATGAGTGAGACCCAAGGGGTACACTCATCCCCAACTTTCTCAGTAATGTGTAAGTCAAGTAGATGCTGAAGTTCCTTCTCAATCTGCTTCCTGATATGAAATGGTATTAGTTATCATTGATGTGTGACAGGGACACATTGGGGTCCACATGTAATGCACATGTAACACCTTTTAGTTTGCTGAAACCAGTGACGTGGTCAGCATTTAGTTCAAGAATGTTGTTAGTACGCATAGGAATCATGTATGTGACGGCAATCATGTGAAGATCTGCTGCTGTATGGAAACTTTCTCCAGATATGACACAAAATACAGCATGCGTTCTGCTGGGCAATCCTTAGGTTTCTTGAACCTTTTGTCTCCCATAGCATTGACAGATGCTTCTGTATCTATGAGAGCATCTATATCCAATGGTCACTGTCACATATAGCTGTTTGCTGTGTCTGAAAGAGAGCACAAAACTATGTGCATGGTCAACCATATGGTATGTGGTACCCTTCTGTCGGTGTTGGTCTTAATAGTTGATTTTGCTGATGAATGAATGTGAGCAAAGAGGGTGGGCTTTCCACAAGCTTTGCATTGTTTACCAGTAGCAGAACATTCTGTCACATGTGGATAAGGACCGCCACCGTGGAAACATTGTTTAGACACGATGCAACACTGTTTGTAAAAGGCTGTTGTTGCTTTACCGGCGTTTTCCTGGCAAGAGTGATGAATAGTGTTCACAAGAGTTGAACTTGGCATGTGGTAGTTACTGTTGGCAGCCTCAACTTCAGTAGCTCTGGACTCATTAGGACAGAAGAACACAAGAAATAGGAGCAGGATGAGACTATATGGCCCGTTGAGCCTGCTCTGCCATTCAATACGATCATCGTTGATCTTGGGCTTCACCTCCATTTTACCACCAGCTCACCTATCCCTTAATTCATTGAGAGACCAATAATCTGCCTATCCTATTATAACCAGGTGAAGACAAGTGCCACAGTTTCCCATTCTTTTCCCAATTCTTGATTGATCGTAACAGGCTTTTTGAAGTGTCTACACTTAACCATTTATGTGCTGATTGCAAAGAACTCAGTCCAACAGGCTTTCTTGAGTTTAAACACAAAGGGTTAGTTTTTATTGAACTAAAAACCCAACCTGGTAAAAACATAAAACAATTTGAAAAGATAAACACATGTCCTGTCTGTCGCATCACACACACACAGACACACACACAAACGCATGCAGAATTATAATTTCTACAGTAGAGGAGGTTAACTTTTTTTCCTGGTTATGGGTCCTTTGCTGTTGTTCGTGGTTGAGGCAGATCTTTAATGGTGGTCCTTAGCAACCCCTTTCCACAATGAGCTCCGTTAGTCCCTCATTGTTCCCGGTAGTTTCTATAGTCAAAAGGTCTAGAGGCCCACTGTCCTTATGTTATGTAGAGAGTTTAGACATTGGCAGGTGTGAAGTCCATCAGGAGAAATGCCTGTAGCTATGTTTCCTGGCAAATCCCCATTCAGAGGTTTCCAGACTTGGCCAATTTGTGGGTCAGGTGACTTCTAATAGCCATTTTGAATTCAGTGTCTGCTTGGCGAAAGTCCTTTTAAAAAATTTAATATAAATATGAAATTAAAGATTGATATTCCACATGAACACATCACATCATCATAACAATCCCAGCCTTAAATGTATTCAACAATGGAACACCTGAAACCTCCTGGGGTAGAGAATTCCAAAGATTCACAACCCTTTGAGTAAAGTAGTTTCTCCTCATCTCAGTCCTAAATGATTGGCTCCTTATTCTGATACTGTGCCCCTGTGTTTTAGATTCCCCGACCAGCAGAAACAACCTCTCAGTGTCCGCACTATCATGTCCCTTCAGGATTTTGTAGGTTTCGAAAGGATCACCTCTCATTCTTCTATATTCCACAGAATATAAACCCAATTTACTCAGCATCTCATCATTGGACAACCCCCTCATCCCAGGAACCAATTTAATGAACCTTTGCTGTACTGCCTCCAATGAAGGTTCTATATATCCTTTCTTAGATATGGAGACCAAAACTGCATACAGTATTCCAGATGTGGTTTCACCAAAATGCTGTACAATTGTAGCAATACTTCTTTATTCTTGTGCCTCAATCGCTTTGCAACAAAAGCCAACTCCCATTTGCCTTCCCAATTACTTGCTGTACCTACATGCTAGCTTTCTGTTCCTTATATGAGCATACCCAAGTCTCTTTGAACATCAATGCTTAAAAGTTTCACCTTTTAAAAAATATTCTGTTTTTCTATTCTTACAACAAAGTGAATAATTTCACACTTCCCTAAATTATATTCCATTTGTCATCTTGCTGACTACTCACCTAACCTGTCTATATCTCTTCGCAGCCTCTCTGTCTGCCCCACAGCTAACCTTTCCAGCTAGCATGGTTTCATCAGCAAACTTAGATATATTACTCTGTCTCTTCATCTAAGTTGAAGGCCCCAGCACTGATACTTGCGGCACTCCACTATTCACTGGCTCCCAACTTGAAAAAGCCCCTTTTATGCCCACTCTATCCATTAACCAATCCTTTAAGCATAATAATATATCACCAAATCCATGAGCCCATAGTTGGCCTATTAACCTTTTGTGTGACACCTTATCGAATGCATTTTGGAAATCCAGGTGCACTACATCTATTGGTTCCCCTTTATCTACCTGACTACTTACATCCTCAAAAAACACTAATAAATTTGTCAAATAGGATTTCCTTTTAGTAAAGCCATGTTGATCTGTTCTAATCATACTATGCTTTACTAAGTACATCCTTAATAATAGATTCCAGCATTTTCCCAACAACTGATGTTAGGCCAACTTTAGTTCACTGTTTTCTCTTTCCCTCCTTTCTTGAAAAGTGGTGTAACCTTTGCCAACTTCCAATCTAATGAGACCATTCCCAAATCTAAGGAATTTTGGAAAATCATAGCTGGCATATCCGCTTTCTCTACAGTTATTCCTTTTAGAAACCTAGAGTATAGGCCATCAGGACTCAGGGTTTTGTCAGATTTTGCTCCCGTCAGTTTCTCTAATACTTTTTTACTGCTACTATTAATTTCCTTAATTTCCTCATTTGCTTTAGCCTCCAAGTTACCGTCTATTTCTGGTTTGAAACCTATGCCTTCTACTGTGAAGAAACACACAAAATATTTGTTCAATGCCTCTGCCATTTCTTCACTCCCCATGATAATATCTCTTGTCTCTGCTTCTAAGGGGCCATCATTTACTTTAGCTAGTCTCCTTTTCATAAACTTGCAAGATTTTTTACAACCTGTTTTTATATTTCTGGCTAGCTTACTCTCACTCTATTTTTTTTCCCTTTATATCAACTTTTTGGTGGCCATTTGCTGGTTTCTAAAACACTCCAAATCCTCAGACTTGCTAATTTTTTTACAATATTATAATCCTCTTCTTTTAACCTAACACGATCCTTAACTTCGTGAGTAAGCCACAGATGGATCTTTCTTGCTAAGTTTTTGTTTTTCAATGGAATGTACTTTTGTTGAACATTTTGAATTGCTTCTATAAATGATTCCCATGGTTTAGGCACCTCTATACCTTTTAGTCTACCCAGTTAACCTTAGCCAGTTCTGCCCTCATAACAATGTAATTGGTTTTAAGTTTAAGATTCTTGTTTGCAATTTAAGCGTGTCACTTTCAAATTTAACATGGAATTGAATGGTATTATGGTCACTGTTTCCCAGTGGACCTTTTACCATGACATTACTGACTAACCCTGCTTCATTACATAATACCAGACCTAAGATAACTTCATCCCTAGTCGGTTCCACTACAGACTGCTCCAAGAAACTGTCATGTAAACATTCTACAAATGCACCTTCTAGACCATTCTTGCCAATTTGATTGTCCCAGTCTATATGAAGATTAAAGCCCCCAACAATTATTACATTTCCTTTGTTAAAGCTCCAATAATTTCTTGTTTAATACTCTGTCCAAAGGCATAACAGCTGTTAGGGGGCACATGAACTGGACCCACCTGGACCCGACTCTTGCTATTCCTAATTTTCAACCATATTGATTCTACTTCATGATCTTCTGAGGTTAGATCTTTTTTCACTAATGTCCTTATGCCATCCTTTACTATCAGAGCTACCCCTCCTTTGCCATTCTGTCTGTTTTTCTGAAATATTGAGTACCCTGGAATATTATTTTCCCAACTTTGATTAGCCTGTAACCACTGCAGTATGTCTGCCCTGGCAGATGTGGCGAGCTATTTAAATCTCCGTTCAGTTTGGTGGGACTGTAATATCCTGCTGGGCAGGAGGGGCCATAAAATCCTGGGCCATGTCTCTGTAATGGAAATTAAACCTAAATCATTTACCTTTATTTATGCCATCTTTATTTTGGCAGATATTTCATGCATTCAGATAAAGAACCTTTAATTGCATTTTTTTCAATATTTTTCATGCATGACCTTATTCACCGTGGTACCCTGATGTGTAATATACCTTTAAGGAGAATGTTATAATGGAAGATCACATGATCTTAGGATCCAATAGCAGAGTAGCGTGGACTATCTTAGTAGTCAGTAGTCAGTAGGAGAGTCTAGAGTTAGAGCCTGTAATATAGAGACAGGGTTTGAGTTGTAAGCACAAGGGTAACTGCTGATTTCCTTTGTAAATAAATAGAACATGTTTTACATAAGAACTGTCTGTTGATCTACTCTGTCTATGGCACCAACTCGGTCACCCTGAAACAAGCGTGCAACCCGGATCCATTAGTCCAATTAAACTGAGGACCAGGATCCAACATTCACTGGTGTACAATTTTTGTTAAACTGTCTGTCCTTTCTCATCACCCTCTTCTTGTCTTTACACACATTGCTAAAATGTTCCAATACCTCAACACTTCTCTTTGGATTTCTAAACGTCCCTTCAGCTGAGCCCTCCTCCACCCCCCCACCCCTGTTTGCTTCAAGCCCTGTCCACTGCCTTTGTAAACAATTGGCTAGGACACTGGTTCCAGCCCGGTTCAACTGAAGTCCATCCCACAGGATAGTTCACCCTTCCCTGATTACTGATGCTGGCGCCCCATGAATTGAACCCCTTCTTCCCACACCATTCTTTGAGCCAAGCTTTAATTCTCTAATTTGCTTCACCCTGCACATGGCTCAGGTGACAATCCAGAGACCTTTGATGCTCTGCATTTTAATTTAGACCTTAACTCCTCAAATTCTCTCAGCTGAACTTCATTCCTGGTTCTACCATGTCGTTTTATCCCACATGGACCTGGACAACTGGATCCTCACCCTCCCACTCCAGGTTTCCCTCCAGCCATGAGGAGACATCCTTAACCCTGGCATTGGCAGGCATCACAACCTTCAGAGCTCCCAGTCACGACTGCAGAAAGCAGTATCTATCCCCCTAACTATATTGTGTCCTATCACTACCATATTCCTCTTTGTTCCCCCCACTTGAATGGAATCCTTCTCCAAGGTGCCATGGCCAGTCCACTCATCCACCTTGAAGTCCTTCTCTTCATCCACACAGGTAGCAAGCACTTTGTACCTGCTGGACAAAGCCAGGGGCTGAGGCTTGTCCATCACTAAATGCTGACTCCCCTAGAATGTTCTGCCTAACCTGAGAGGTGTGACTGCCTCCTGGAACAAAGTGTCCAGGTAACTCCCCCCTCCCTGATGCCCCCGCAACATCTGCAACTCAGACTCCAGCTCAGCAACTCTAAGCGGAAGCTGCCTGAGCTGCAGACGCTCACTGCAGACATGATTGTCCAGGATTACAGCGCATTCCACAGATTCCCACATGCTGTGGTGATGGAATACTGCTAGCCCTGCCATTTCTGTCCAACCTTAGTTATTAAATTAGTCAGGCAGTTAATAATTTACAGCTAAAGTAATAGAAAGTTGCACTCTCCTAGCTTGGAGAAAAGGGAAGAAAACTCACTGACTACTGGAGGCTTGAAAAAAGTAGAAAAAGGAGCATGTTCTTCCCCATGCACTGAATTCCCACGTGAACCAAATTTCCAACTACACGCTCTGTCTACATCTCACTCCAGCATAGCCTCCTGTCCATGTATCCCCTTATTCCGAACTCTGAAAGCGACAGCGATCTTGCTAAGCCCAGCAGCTCCGACAGCTTTCAGTCTTTCTCGAGTGCTTTTCATCATAGTTGGCTGCAGCAGCAACCTTTGATGATTTATGTCTTGATTTTCCTTTTGACATGTTCAACATCAGCGCAGTCACATTTGGTTCCCAGCTGCCTCAAACCTGTGCAATACTGGTCAATTGTCTTGCTCGCTCCTTGCTTCATACTATCGGAGGATAATTGTTTCGTATATTGTATTTTTCTTGGACCTGAAATTGAATGTTGGTGCATCTGTGGCTGAGTCACAGTCATTTTGCTCAGGCATTATTGTCTCAAACAATTTTCCAATTCTTCACCGTCATGGTGGATTTTTTTCTTTTGTCATCTGTGTTTGAGAAACCTGCCAATGGACCTTCGAAACACAGCCATTTTTGCCAACATGGCAATACAGACGATGGCTCCAGATGAACTTCAAAAGGTGACAGATTGGGCATTGACAATGCCATATTCATCAGCAACAGCAATGAAACTTCTCTGTAAAGTTTTCTTGCTTGTTAAATCCGAGCTTCTGTGCACTTAGCACAAACTGGCTGCATCTCTGAATCGGCAACTTAAAATCCTGTCTTCTCTGCAGAAAGTAAGCAAAACGCTCCAAAAAGATTCATACCTGGAAGGGATGCTTTTTCATTATTTTTCATCATCCTCATTGCCAATGTGAAGTTCTTGGGACATAAACCAGCCAGAGAAACCAAGAATCAAAATTGCATGAATAGCAATGGCTTCCTTAATTAAAACTGATTCTGCAGATTTTAGCAGTCTCCCCTGGCTTGTACAAAGGTGCATGGTAGCTTCAACTAAACACAATGAAGATTACACTTTTCAAAACACTATACACTACGTTAAAGGGAAGGCCGGCCCACGGTCTTAAATGTCTCCATAAATTTCATGCCATGGGCTATAAGGGCCAGCAGGGAGATTATGTTCCTAGCAGAAGGGAGAAGGAAGCCTGCCTCTCACACCAAACTGGTGTGACTGAAAGTGGTAGAGGAAGTAAACTGCAGGACTGTGGGGGAACAGGGGGGTGAGGTCGTGTGATGGTGGTCCTCCGGGCATTGCTACCCTGGCTTCTGTGAAGGAGGACACACTGGACATAAGCAAAGTCTCAACATGCATCATCATTGATGATGGAGAAATAGAGAGATTGAATCTCCCAGTTACCTGGTGAGATGTATATTGCTGCCATATGACAAATAACATTCACACATGTTGACTTGTGTCAGCAGGCAATGAAAAGTGATGACTTGCTCAATAATGATTGAGAGGCCCTTGCATTGTCAGTTTTAATCCATGTCTTTCATCACCCACAGGCCCTGCAAGCTTCCTTCAGGAGCTGGTGCCAAAGGAGGACAGAGAGGACAGAGAGGTTGCTGCAATCTGAGAAAGTCTCATCACATGATTTACATGCAACCTTTTCCAGCTTGAATACATAAACTTTAGTGAGACCTCCAAGACAGATAGTTAGGTTGTCACATGGTGAGCCACACAGCAAAAATGAGCAGGAGTAAGTCTCAGAGACATGTGAGCCCCTGTCAGAGGACACATGCAGGACACTCCAATCTCTGCTCAGCTTGATGTAGCTGCTGAGTCTCAGGGGTCATCGACGAAGATGATTATTCTGGAGCAGTAGCAGAAAAGCTGTGAGGTTCTTTCAGGCTTTCCAAAGGCACTGCACACTACTGGAGACACTGGAGGAGTTCATCTCCAACATGAGTGTCTTAACGGTGCAGGTCTTTGCGCTGATGTCTACCTGAAAGGAAAGAGTAGCCACCTGCATGGAGCATCAGATGAGGCAGATGACCAAGTGCATGCTGGCTCATACCAAAAGCCTACACACCCAGTCTGTTGGTTTAAATAAGATGGAGGAAAGCCTTACCTTGGCCACTCAGTGCCTTACTCAAATGCAGTAATGTAATCTCCAGCTCTTGGCTAGCAGAGGAATATGGGTATAGCAGAGGAATATGGCAGAGGAATAAGGGGAAAGATGGAGAAAGGGGATGTTGAAGTGACGATGCTGCTCTCTTCTCTCCTTGCTGCCCCAACCACCACCCCACCCAAAGCCCAGTCACAGTTCCATATGTTGCCTCCTGTCCCAATGGCTGAGTTTGCCCCTGCACAGGTGCAGGCGAGGCAGTCTTTGGTAGGGTGCCCATGGATTCCAAAACCCAGAGGATGTTGGCCAGCAGTATGAACAGCCTATTTCCAGCTCTGCTGAAATCATAGGGTAGCACCATGTAGGGGTTATAGGAAAAGAATGAGAAAGAATTTATAGTTACATAAGGACAATCACTTGGGTGCTTAACACTGAGTTAAATTGTCATTTTCCTGTTCAATGTTTACAAGTCATAAACTTTATTTCAAAGCTCTATTTCCCATCCTCCTCATTATGCCTGTCACCTGCCAAACAGAGTTCAGCCTTGAGGAAGATGATGTGACTAGAGTGGAAGATGAGCAATGGGCATCAGTGTGAGGGATGGGCTGTTGACTAAGGGACTGCTTTGTGCTGACAGCTAGGGGTGGGCATAATGGATTCAGCATTGGTGTTCCACATAGCTGCACTCCCTCAGGTTAGCTGAAACTTGCATGAATAAATCCATCTTGGGCATCCCTGGCAGCTAAGTGAGTAGCTGCAGGTGCCCTCGCACACCAGATCTCTTCTCTTCACCCTCCTCCTCCTCTGAAAATGCAGAACACTCATCACCCTCCTCTTCCTGTAAGCCCAGTCCTCTCTGCAGCAAATGTTGTGCAAGCCACAGAAGAACACTATCATTCTCGACACTCATGCTGGTGTGCACTGAAGGCACCCATTCCCCGGATTTTTCCAGGAGCCTCAATTGCACCTTCAGCATCCTAATGACTTGCTCAATGACTGCTCTTGTGCTCAAATGGTCTCAGTTGTTATTTTCCTTGAAGCCAGTTGAAGGTATCCTCACGGGTGTCGTCAGCCACATTCTGAGAGGATAACCACTACTGCCAAGGAGCCACCCGCTGACTGTTTGGAGGTGCAAATCCCTGTGGGAGACTGGATTGGTGCAGAATGAAGGCATTGTGGCAGCTTCATAGGCATCTTGTACAGACAAGTATGATGACCTTTCTTGCATACCCGCTGAACATTAATGGAGTGGAATCCCTTTCGATTGATGAATTCCAGTGATGGTTCTGATGTTGACTTGAATACTGCACGTGTGCAATCTGTGACTCCCTGTACCTGTGGGAATCCAGCCAGAGCAGCAAATCCGAGGGCCCTCTCATCCTGTCTGGCCACACCGGGAGTGAATTAGATGTAAATAACGTCCCTGGGAAACATGGTAACTGGGGAGATGTACTTATGCACAGCAGATTGTGAGATATGCCACCAAAAGGTCCATGGGAGGAGCTGAAGGTAAAGAAATTCAGGGTTGTGTTGACTTTGACCACCACTGGCAATACGTACTTACCGGGCAGGAAAGCTTCTTCCAGGAGGTTGCAAATATCATCAACAGGCTAATGTGAAAGTTTCAGCCTCTTGAAGAATTGGTGCTCAGTCATGTCCAGAAAGCTAACCCATTGCCTGTTGACCCAGTGTTGAAGGTGTCGCCTAGTGCGAGCTGGGGCTGTGTATGCACCCCCTCTGTCCTGTGAAGCGGCAGTCACTTGAGGTAGCTGTATGGTGTATGGTGTTGCTCCTACTGTTGGTGGTGTTAATGTTGCTGCTCCTTATGTTCCTCAACAGTGATCCAAGGTAGAGCTGCATAAGCTATCCTTATGTTGCTGAACAGGCTGACAGGTGGAAAGTGCAAATCAAAGGCAAAAAAATCTAAGGGATAAGCAATGACTTCCAAAGTTATGGGAATCACTTCAAAAGCAGCAGAAACACACTCTCAGAACAGGCCCTTGAAGCAAAAGCCTTTCACTTAGGCAAAGAAGCAGCTGACAGACAGATCACAGTACTTAAAGGTTTTCCAGCCTGTCAATCGCTCAGCCCTGTCAATCTCGGCCACCCTCTCACCAGGTTGAGCCTGGTGAGTCCCAGGAAGCCTGTGGGCTAACAAATAAAGACAGAATCCAGGGTTAAAATTGCACTCAATGCCATTTAACGTTTGTGCGTGGCAGAGCTGCCTGTTGCACAGGTGTTTCCCATGTGCTGATAAACAAAGTCCACTTAAATGGTGAAGTTGACAGGTCCCCATGAGCCTACACATGGCCATATTTTTCTCTTTTAACCAGCCACAGACACAGACATCACCAACCCACCCCGGCAGATTAAAAGACCCCCTCACAGTGAGAAAACATGGCTCAGTGCCAGTACATTACATCATTACTGAACAGCAAAACATGATAGCCTCCCCTCTAATCAAAGGATTATTAGAACTGAATGAAAATTAGAATTGAATTGAATAGGAAAATTGAATGGTCAGAACATGCAAGCCATGGGGAGGTGACGTTATTGGATCTTCAAAGCTCCCATGCCTTCTTCATAACCTTACAAAATTAGAACAGTAAGATGAATGGTCAAGAAAATAATTAACTGTGTTTGGGTGGTCTAGACATTGAATCCTAATACCCACACTCAGTTTCATTCTGGGGTATCCAAAGTAACGATGAAATGAAATAATAAACTTGCTTTCCCTCCTGCTTCCTCTCCACAGCCAAATATATTAAGCTCTCATGACAGATAATAGTAAGTTGCCTTTGGTACATTTCAGCATTGTTAAAGCTGATCTTTGTCAATGAACTGGGCCATAAATGTATCACCAGTTACTTCAGCGTTGCACACACTGGCACCATCCAGTGATAACCCTAGCAAAGATTCCAAGGTACGTTGGGAGGCCACTCCACTTACTTAGGAGAGAAAGACACAAATCATAAGATTATAAGATCATAATAAATAGGAGTAAGGAAGAGGCCATTCAGCCCATCGAGCCTGCACTGCCATTCAATAAGGTGATGACTAATCTGATTGTGGACTTAACTCCACTTTCCTGTCGGGCCCCCATAACCCTTGACTCCCTTGTCAATCAAAAATCTGACTAACTCAGCCTTTAATATATGCGGTGACCCAGACTCCACTGCTCTCTGTAGAAGAGAATTTCAAAGAATAATGACCCTGTGAGAAAAGAAATTCCTCCTCATTTCCATAGTAAATGGGTGACCCCTTATTTTTAAACTGTTCCCCCTAGTTCAAGATTTCCCCATGAGAGGAAACGTCTCCCCAGCATCTACCCTATCGAGCCCCTCAGAATCTTACATGTTTTAATAAGATCACCTCTCATTCTTCTAAACTCCAATGGGTATAGGCCCAACCTGCTCAACCTTTCTTCATAAGACATCCCCATCATCCCAAAAATCAGCCCAGTGAACCTTCTCTGAACTGCTTCCAATGCAAATATGTCCTTCATTAAGTAAGGAGACTAAAATTGTTCACAGTGCACTAGGTGAAGTTTCACCAGTGCCCTGTACATTTTTAAAAAGTTATCCTGTTGCATTAGGTGGGCGTCACTGGCTAGGCCAGCATTTATTGCCCATCCCTAATTGCCCTTCGGTGGTTAGGAAACTTCTAGAAACAATAATTTGGGACAAAATTAATTGTCTAATGGGTAAATGTGGGTTAATTAATGAAAGCCAGCATGGATTTCTTAAGGGAAAATAGTGTTTAACTAACTTGCTGGCGTTTTTTGATGAGGGTACTGCTGTTGATGTGATGTTGATGGAATTGCAGAAGGCAGTTAGTAAAGTGCCGCACAACATACTTGTGAGCAAAGTTATGGCTCATGGAATAAAAGCGATAGTAGCACAGCGGATAGGAAATTGGAAGTGGTCATGAGCTGCTTTCTTGAACCGTGGTGTAGGTACACCCACGGTACTGTTAGGGAGGGAGTTCCAGAATTTTGACCCAGCCACAGTGAACAAATGGCGATTTAGTTCCAAGGCAGGTTGGTGTGTGCCTTGGAGGAGAACTTGCAGGTTGTGTTCCCATGCATCCGCAGCATTTGTTCTTCTAAGTGGTATTGGTCGTGGGCCTGGTAGGTGTTGTGGAAGGAACCTTGGTGAGTTGCTGCAGTGCACCTTGTAGTGGTACACACTGCTGCCACTATGAGCTGGTGGTGAAGGAATCAAGTGAATGTTTCAGGGTGTGGATGGGGTGCCAGTCAAGCGGGCTGCTTTGTCCAGGATGATGTTGAGCTTCTTGAGGGTTGTGGAATCTGCATTCACCAGGCAAGTGGGAAGTATTCCATCACACTCCTGCCTTGTGTCTTGTAGATGGTGGACTGGCTTTGGGGAGTCATGATGTGAGTTACTCACTGCAGAATTCCCAATCTCTGACCTGTATTTATATGGCTATAGCAAGTTGTAGCAAAAATTCTCTACTTTTATTCACCATCCCCCTTACAACAAAAAAACAACATTCCATTTGTCTTCCTAATCACTTGCTGTACCTGCATGTTAACTGTCAGTGATTCATGTACAAGGACACCCAGATATCAATGTACCACAGCATTCTGCAGTCTCTTTCCATTTATATAATGTTCTGCTTTTCTATTCCTGCAAAGTAGACAACCTCACATTTCCCCACATTATATTCCATCTGCCAAATGTTTGTCCATTTGCTTAACTGATCTATATCCCTTTGCAAACTCTTTGGGCCGAATTTTCACTCTCAAGTTGGATGTGCAGAGTCAGGAAAATTCCTGACTCCGAAACCTGGCTCAGGAGTTAGCACCCCGGATCTTTGGATTTTCGCCCTGGGGGTGCAGATGTTAACGGGTGTCAGGCCTACTACCCCCAGAAACAGTGAGGAGGCAGCTACAGGGCTGTTGTGTATGAAGTGGGCTCTTTAACAGGACTGTCTCAATGCTCTGGGACTTTGACCTACCTGTAAAAAAAAACCAATAAAGCCAAAACAGGCCTCTCACTCTCACCCCCCTCTACCCCCCCCCCCCCAACAACCTTCCTAACTCATGTTACCCATGCCCCCCACCATATCCTCCATGTCAATCCATGCCCCTCTACTCACCTCCCATGGATCCCTCATACCCTCCATGCCAACCTATGCCCCTCAACCAAGCCCTCATAGCCCTTTATAGCCCCATACCAATTTAACGCCAACTCATGTCAACCTCTAACCCCACCCACTACCTTTTCCCTTACACCCTCCATACCAACTCACCTAATATTTTACCTGGCACCTTATTGAATACCTTTTGGAAATGCAAATACACTAAATCTACTGGTTTCCCTTTATCCATCCTGCTTGCCACATCCTCAAAGAACTCTAATAAATTTGTCAAACATGATTTCCCTTTCACAAAAGCATGTTGACATTGCCTGATTGTACTATGATTTTCCAAATAACCTGCAACTACTGTCTTAACAATGGATTCTATTATTTTCCCAATGATGGATGTTAGGTTAACTGGCTTCCTTCTTTCTGCCCCACTCCTTCCTTGAATAGAGGTGTTACATTTGTGGTTTTGGTGATGGCCCACCCATGGGGTACTACAAGAGGTTGCCCACACCACTGTCACCTAGTCACAGTCCACTTAGCTCCATTAGCAAGAAGACCAGATGGCCAAAAATTTAAAGGAAATGTTCTCTTAAAAATCCTGACTACTTTCCCGGCCCAATTCTGTTTGCAGTAGCTGTTGAAATGTGAAGATCCATTCAGATGTATGGAGATAACACAATGGAAATCACTCACTGATTTGGACAACTATAAAGCTGAAGGTATTTCTCAGGAACAGGTAGTAAAAGATTCCCTTTGTTCCAGTATTTATGCTCTATTTGCCATTTTCAGTGATTTAAACATTACAGATCACAGATGAAAACTCATTAGTTCCTTGCTATTCTTCCCAGTTCAGGGAAGTTATTTTCTTCTGTACCCTTCAGGATAAACTTTCATACCTTCAAATTTGCCCTTTTCAAGTTTACAAATGGGGCAGACTGTCTGCAGGCGACTTTACAAATGTCTTTGATATCAACCTCGGAATGTCCTTTCTGTGCATTATCTAACCCAATCTCTGCAATAGGAATTGTAACTATCAGTCCCAGCCCCAAGGTAGAAGTGTCAGGTGCTTTTATCACCCACCTGATGAAATATTTCTACTTGGATTGCTTTCCATTGATCTGTAAATCTTAGGAAGTAAATTTCCCCTTCCAGTGTCAGACTCCCACGAGCTTCCCTCACTTGCCTTTTTCCACAAATACAACTTCAGGCAGGATAGAGACAGACATGGGGAGAGATAGGAATCATGAGAGAGGGAGAGATTGAGGATGTGAGAACTTTCTCTTTACTGTCAATCTCAAATGAATTACTGACTACACTAGCTGGACCCAGAAACCTCCATCATGTACTTAGTGGTACCTGAAGCCTACTGGTGATGGGGCTTGCCTCCATGGAGTAAGAGACATGTCTTAATCTGGACTAAATATTGAATTGAATAGGAAAGAAATTTGGGCAGAAAGCAAACTGAGCTGCCAATTCACTATTCATGCTCCTGTCCAAGACAAGTTTATATCCCACAAACACTAGCCAGAACGGCTTTGACACATTCAATTAAAGTAAGTCACTTTTTTTTTGGTATTGTCATTGTTTAGGCAAAAGCAGCAGCTAGTGTTCACTCAGCAAGATCCCACAAACAGCAAATGACAAGTTAATCTATTCGGGTCGCGTTGGTCGAAGGAAGTTTATAGCATCAAAGTGTGTGATACTCTCCGATACAGATCATAAGCTTATTTTTAATGGCATGTTAATTAATTTTTAAAATAATTAAAATGGGAATTAAATTAACTGAAAAAGGAACCATATCAAAACGAATCATGTGAACAGACAATTTACCGTCACTAATGATCTTTAATGTTTTAAAAATCATCAGAAATAAATTGTCTGTATAATGCCAGAAACATTAAGGCTTTTATTTTCTTTTAGACTACTGAAACAATACATTTGTGCTCAATTTATTCCTCCTTCTCCCCTCCCCGCATCTATTTGGGGGTCTAAACTCTTTGCATGTGCTTTAAATGAGTGCTAATTTGATTTAAGCACTTTGCATGGACATCAGTAATGATACAGGAATGGCTGGCGTGGCAAAAGAAATTCAATCTATTTGGGAGGGATATTGTGCAGTTAACTGTCCACTGATGTTAGTTATGGAATTTAATTATTAGAGCCCTTAGAGATTTAAGGAAATACTGACTTTCTGGGTCAACACAATTTCTTTGTACACAGTTCATTTTCATGAAGAGAACCTGAATCTTACAATTCTAAAGGCACTCAAATACGAGGAATTATTGCTATCTTAACCTTAATTAAATATTTCAATTTTTACACAAACGTAAAAAAAAATAGATCCTTTGAGGTAAATCCACATACAAATGCCACATGCATAACCAATGCATTTGAGAAAATGTTTGCCCTGTCACACTTTATCCCCCCTATTGACTCCTCAGGCTTAATTTTCATAGCTTTATGGTGACAGACTCAGAGGCAGAAGAACTGGCATTACTGCGGGGGAAGGTGTCAGGAGGGGAGCCCAACATCTTACCACCACCATGCGCAGGAACCTCAGTGGTGTGGCTGTCGACTGGGTGGCCAAGTTAGCTACTTAAGCCCTAGTTAAGGGCAACATTCTGACCCTACGGGCATTTTATCCATATCGCTAAGACCCAACACCGTGTACAGAGACTGCCAGATAAATCCCGGCAGCCTCGCAGTGGGTTTCTGGGGTGGAGGCGAAATCCTTGATGGTTGCTCCTTGGATGGCAGAGGGATCTCCCAATGACAATGGCTGCCTCTGTAGCTAAGGTGCTGCCGTTAGAAAATGACACCCATTCCGATTACCAGGGCTTGTCTGACTAGTTCTCACCTATGGAAAGAAATCTACCTTGTCATTAAGGGTGCCTTGACATGAAGGCACCATCTTTCTTGTCCTGTAGCCTCAGTGGTGACCGCACCACCACAATGGTGGCACTGCCAAGGCTGACAATTGGTTCTCTGATTGGGCCAGCAGCACTGGGAGATGGGCTGCCAGCCTTAATTGGGCAATAGTCCAGGCAGCAACCTGTTAATGACTGTTGGCTGCAAAATGCCACCCCAGAGCCCTGGCACGTGGTTGGCTCCCGATTTCAGTCACTAATGATCTTTAATGTTTTAAAAATCATCAGAAATAAAGGCAAGGCTTCTTTGATGATGAGAAAATCTAGTCCCTCATCTCTCTCTGCATTTTATTAGCTTAATTTTAATTTTATTCTATTCTACCTTTTTTTTCTTATTTTTTAAAGTTCTAAATCATTTGATTACTATAACCTTGGCTGCCATTTGCAGATAGTGTTGAAAGAGTGCTACATGGTTGCGAGTGCCATATTTCTAATGAGACACTGAACCCACAATCAGACTGACTGTTCTGGTGGATGGTAATGATCCCATAGCACTGTTCAAAGATGAGAGAGAGTTCTCCCTCCACCTTGGCCAAATTCTCTTAACTAACATCAAAACAAATTATCCATTCATTCATTTATTCTTACTTTGTGGAATCTTGCTGTGCACAAATTGGCTGTTGCATTTGCTTCCATAACAGCAGTGACTACATTTCAAAGAAATCCATTGGCTAGAACCCAGGGGCTCATGAGGGAGTTGCAGGGGATCTGTGAGTTTGTATGGTTTGCATCTGTCTGGATGCAAACACAGATTATGGTGGAGGTGTACCTTGTTGCAAAAGTATAATAATTTTCCTAATATTGCTCTGGTTTGTTGTAAAGTAAGTTAATGGGTGTGAGTGTAGGTGGCTCTGTCTGTGTGATTTAATTACATTTAGAGTCAGGTAGACTGCAAACTTGAAATTATCAAAAGAACTCAAATGTAAAAATGTACTTGAAATGCTAATGAGTAAACATGGATGCTGTCTTGGCATGTAAGGTGTGAAGGGAAATGGCATTTTTAGATCAGTGAAGGGATACTTTGGTTTTCAAAGGGATGTTAGTATGCTTACAACTAGCCAGATAAGCAAGGCCAAGCAGTGTGTTTACTTTTCCCAAAGGTTATTGACAACACTGGCAACATGAAAGTTTTAGATTATGGGAAAGTATATTTCCAAAGATATATGGAACAATAGAATTTACATATTAAAGAGAGAGAAACATATATAAAGGAGGATGAAATGCTATGCGGTGGGGGCCATGTAAGATCTAACAAGAGTATGCAAAACAGCCTTCGAGAAGCCTCCAGCCATTTGTACATAAGTCTGTTGTGTCCAGTAACTAAAGTTGGAGAAGCCATTTGGAATTCCACTGTCAAATGAGTACTGTGTTATCTTGCTGGTGTTTTTTAAATCTAAAATCTATTTTGGACTGTTGCCTTAAAGGGGGTGTGTAATTGAGAGTTAGGTTAATTAGAAATTTTAGGATTTGTTATAGTATTAAGTAATTGTAGTCTCATGTCAGTGTCTGAAACCTTTATTTTGTTAAGAAATATTTTAATCTAATTTTTAAAATCTCTAAAGCCCTTGGTGGATTTATTACTTCTGAATTCAGTGCACACATCTCATAATAAATACAAATTGCAAAACCATTGTGATAGCAGGGCCAAGTTTCCCTTGTGGGTTTGGTCTGCCTGGCACACATCATTATAACATACCTACACAAGATGGACTTCAGCGGTTCAAGAATGTGGCACACCGTCACCTTCTCAAGGGCAATTAGGAATGAGCAAAAAATACTGACCTTGCCAGCGACACTCAGACCACACGAAAGAATAAAGAAAATTGAGTTCAGCATGTCAAGAATTCTAAACGATATCTTTCCTGTACTTGCTGATCAACTCGTATGCTGTTTTTGTTGTGTTATGGAAATAAAAATCTGCTTTGAACAGTAGTGACTATAATTGTTTTTCTTTCATGGTATATGCCACTATCCAAAGTTAGTAAAGTCATTGCCAGAGAGCTTACCAATATTCACAGGGGTTGCCACATAACAAAGTTTGAAAATTATTGGTGCAGCACATGCCCAATCTCCTGGGAAGCCAATTTTATAACCTATTAACTAGGTTAAAAATAAATTAAGCTGATTTTCTTTGTTCACTTCCTCCCCCAACTAAGCACGCCCATGTTCAAAATGCTTGTCCAGGTAGAGCTGCACCTGATGTTTGCTCGCCCAGGTTAATACTATCCTCCAATTGCACCCTCAGTGCTGGACTGATACTGGCAGGCCCTTGCACCAATAAACAGGGCAGGGAAACAGAGGATTACCCTTGTGGCCTCAGGGCTTTCTGGCTCTTCTTGAAGAACATCAGTCATGAAGCTGCCCAAAACATTTGACCTGCAAGTTTGCAATAAAAGCCCAAACTATTTCACAAGCCTGCCTTTGGCTTGTTGGTGGTCCTCCCAAAACCCTCTGATCTGAGGAGGATCCTGCAAGAGCCTCACAGTCGGTTCCTTGGGAAACCCAATTCCTGGGCACAGGTAGACTGCCGGATGAGGAGGCTGAGGGGAGTAAGCCCACCCTTCTGTCTTTTTAATCTAGGCGTTTGGCTTGTTATAGGAGATGCAGGCCCTGTTTTATCCCTCAGGAAAATCATATGACAGTCTAAAGGCAGAAAAGGCCAGGTAAAATAGGGTTGCACCCACTTTTACCTAACTTGTGCAACATGAGAATAGGCATTCACCCAGGGCAAAAATCAAGAAAATTGACCCCACTGATTTTTTAACTCGAGACATGACTAACAGAGTTTAACTGGCTAAACTAAATTAACACATGAGCTACAAAATGATGGGATTGAGATTGCAAGAGTATACACGTGAAAGAAGTTACTCCCCTGTTATTGTAACAAGTTGTATTATGGAATATATGAGAAAAGAAATAACCTGATGCATGACAGTAAGACTATCCACTGAAGTGGTGTGCTGAACAAAATTCCCCAGGGCACATGTTTAGGGCATTTTAACATCAATAGGAATTAATGTCCACTTTGTCATGTAGTAGTACCTTGCACTGTTTCAATCAGAAATTTCTGGATGCTCTTATGGCTTGAGATTAATGGACAATTTTGTTTTGCACACCGCGTAAAGAGTTAAATTAGCACAAGGACCTCCCATTCTAAAGTTACACAACACTCCCTGCATTTTAAAAGAACTGAAATTATTTTTTATTCACGAAAAGCACTATTGCATTTCAAACTCTGTTCTCTTGGTTTCTGGGCTAATCTTTAACCTAAAATTAGAAACAATCCATTTCCATTCAAGATAAAGAAGCAAATACAAGAGAGGAGTAGCAGTACACTCTTATCCTTTAGGCTGTCTTGATATGATATCTCTGACTGTGAAATACATATTAATAGTCCCTTCTGTTAAAAGATCCATGCTGAAGTAATGACTTTTGCTCATTTGAATAACTGAGTAGGAGATTCAATTTGTGGAAGACAGTTTATTTTCTTCTCAAAATATCTCTTCAACTGAGTTCTGCTCTGGAAACTTTCCATCAATAGCTCATCCATGTGCAATGCACAGAGCTGCAGATATTTTCCAGCAAGCGCCTGGACAAACATCCTAGCTCACTTGGGTAAGTTAAATGGTTCTGATGAATAAAAGAAAAAGTGTGAGAGAGAAATAAACTCACAAAACTTGGGGTGGAATTTTCCAGACTCCTTCCCTGTGACGGGTTTAATGTTGGGTGAGGGGGTGGTGGGGGGGTGGTGGGTGGGAGCAAAGCGGCCAGAGCCGAAAGGTCAGCTTCCTACCAGCATAAAATGACGACGGGAACGTGCGCTCCTGCCCGCTATGGCAGGCTGCCAGCCCCACCAGATGCCAACATGAAATAATGGAGTGCAAATGAAGGCCTGGCCAGAACCGTTCACCACCCCCCACCACACCGCTCCCCACCCCCCCCCCCCCCCCCCCCCCCCCCCCCACCCCAGTCCCAATCATCCGTGTGGCCAGCGGGTTTTCATGCCAGTCCAGAATACATCTGGACCACCATGGCATGCAAATGTCGGACTTGCCTGCAAGAAGGCCTGAGGCAGCTCCCAGCGATCGGAAGGGAAGATGAAGGCCTCCAGAGACCGGACCCTGAAACATCACATCACCACATGCAGCAGTGGTGGGTGGAGCATCTACCACATGGACCTGCTAACTTCAGGACCTTCCAGGAGGTGGATCTTCTCCTTCAACAGTGGCTAAGTTGGTGTCCAGCCGCCTTTTAAAAATGGCACCCGAATATGATGGCGGGACAAGCAAATAATTGGGAAACCCCCAACTGTGTCATTAATTAACCATTGTCATGTGACAGGATACCCTCCCCATTCCAGATGTAGTCCTGGAATGGAAAATTCCATCCTTACTAACAACTACAGGTTCTTTTCATGAGGGAATGAAGGGCATTTGCTAGAAACCAGTGAGACATTTCCTTAAGAATATAGATATAGGAACAGGACTCAACCAGTTAACCTCAGGTTCTGCCATTCATTGAGTTCATAGCTGATCTGTGACCTAACTATATGTACCCTCCTTTTCCTTATATAATTTAATACCTTGGATAATACAAGTCTATCAATCTTAGATTTAAAATTAACAATTGCCTCAGCATCAATTGCCGTTTGTGAAAGTGAGTCTCAAACTTGTATCGCTTTTTGTCTGTAAAAGTGTTTACTAATTCCACACTTGAAAGGCCTAGCTCCAATTTTTAGACTATGACCCCTAATTCCTACACTCCTCATAAACAATAGAAACAGTTTTTCTCTATGTACCCCATCTGTTTCCCTTAACATCTTCTCCTCTTATGGCATCTTGCCTTAAAAGAAGAAACTTGGCAACGATGAGCCGACACCCAGATCAAATACTTGTTTCATGCTACGCTAAGCGCCCTCTCCATTTTATGGTATGGTGAGATGAGATGGCTAGAGCAGTCACTAGGGTATATTGTCTAAGCAGTATTCTGGTGAAGCAGATTGCCTTTATGGAACTCATTGACTTGAAATGAGTGATAAACTGGCACAAGGCGGTTCTGTTATAAGCAGCCAATCTACTCTACCAGCATAGCGGCCAGGTAGTGCAGATGGAAATGTACCATGCTGTGTTTTTGCTTCCTCACCAGATTCAAACTGTGCTCATCTTTTTCTCCTTTGTCTCGTTTAGTGACTGAATGGATCATCACATGAAGACCACCTTGTCGTTTGGGTATCGTGTTTCTGTAGTCCAGGCAATGGGGTACATTTTCATCTGGCAGTGCAGATCATTCAGTCGTCATAGAACTCGCCTGAGTTTCCTCTCCCGCAATCAATGAAGGAAAATTAGGCATGATCCATAAACAATGGACAATGAACTCCACCAAGAGGTAAAGATAAAAACTTACCCTCATGCTACAAACAGTAATGCCAGGGAGTTTATACTTTGTTTACATCAAAACAGAAGGCTCAGTTGAATAATGTTCTCTCCTGATGGGTTAACAACAGTGAGATGTGGCCGTTGGGCTTTCTTGCCCAATCACATTACTCTTTAATTGCAGACAATCCATTTAGATTCCTTCCCAATCAGTTACAGATGTACTCAGCTGAAGTATTAGCTGACAGTTATTTTGTTTCAGTAAAGATTTCAAAGTATTTACATCTTATAACATTTAAAAAATTATCTGTTGAAAGGAACCATAATTGATTGTCTGTCTGGTACCTACAAAGCATGTCTCTGTCATACACTTTGTTTCTGATAACCAGAATCCGTATCCGAACAAGTTCAGATGGAGGGCAATACATCATTTTAATGGAAGCAAAATCAGTTTATTTAAAACACAAGGGAAGCAGGTTGTTCCTTTACCTTTTAGAATGGGCCATGCGCTGAGTTTTAACTATTCAAAGACTGCATAAAGACTAACATAATCATTGTCAGACCGAGCCCACCTGCTTCCACTTCTGTAGACATTGGGGAGAATTTTCCCCCCGTTGGGAGGGGTGGGGGAAGTTCAGGAGTGGGCGCGTGCAGGCGTGTGCGGGCGTGCCTCCGATCAGCACCCCCGATCGGGGGCGGCCACTATTTTATGTGGGGGGGCCCATTAAGACCTGCCCAGCGTGACATCCGCCAGGAAGTGCTATGCTCTGTGGGCAGGGGGAAACCCTAAGCTGGGAGTGTGCTCTTTCGTGCATGCATGTGAAAGAGCGCACTCATCTCCCTGAGGCTAAGTGTTGCCTCAGGGAGATTGGCGCCAACTTCAAAAATGGTCAATGCACAAACATAAAATTTCCCTGACGTGTCCCCTCATGTGACACTGCCACATGAGTTGGGACATGTCCATCACTTTTATTCAAACTTTTATTAAATTTTTAAAAATCCTCATGAAACCTCATCCCGCCCATGGATGAGGTTTCATGCTTTTTCTGAAGCTCGCCAGAGCTCCCGGCCTGTCCACCAACCTTAAGGTTGGACGGGCAGGCCCATTAACTACTTGAATTAGTTTTTAAATGGCCTCAATTGGCCGTTGACAGGTTGGTGGGCGCACAGTGGACTCAGCTGCACCCCCGCCAACCTGAAAATTGAAATGACGCGGGGTGACATCGGGAGTTCCGTCCGACATCATCCAGCGTCATTTTATACGTCGGCGAGCGGACCCCACCCCCCGACCCCCCACACCCCACCCCCTTACTGTTTCTTCCCCCTTCCTTTTGTTTTTTCCAATAAATTATACAGATTTTTCTTTTCCCACCTATTTCCATTATTTTTAAATATTTTTAAATCTTTTATGCTCCCCCCACCCCCACTAGAGCTATACCTTGTGTGCCCTACCATCCATTCTTAATTAGCACATTCGTTTAGATAATATCACCAACTTTAACACCTATGTGTTCTTTTGTTCTTTTGTCTGTGACATCTTTTGATGATCTGCTTCTGTCACTGCTTGTATGTCCCTACAACCACACCAACCCCCTCCACTTCTCTCCCCCCACCCAAACCCAAACCCACCACCCCCCCCCAACACACACCTTAAACCAGCTTATATTTCACCCCTTCCTTGGATTCACTCAAGTTCTGTTGAAGGGTCATGAGGACTCGAAACATCAACTCTTTTCTTCTCCGCCGATGCTGCCAGACCTGCTGAGTTTTTCCAGGTAATTCTGTTTTTGTTTTGGATTTCCAGCATCCGCAGTTTTTTTTTTGTTTTTATAGAAATGTATCACTGCCCAACCAACCTTACAGTTGGTGGGCAGGCAAAAATGCCAAGTGGCCTTTGCACTTTTTAGGAAACCTCATCCACAGCCGGGATGAGGTTTCCTAAAGCAAATAAAAACAAAATAAAAAGTTTCAAATTTGATCGATAACATGTCCTTGCTCAAGTGACAAAGTCACATGAGGCGTCATGTTTTGTAACATTTTTAATTTCTTTCTTTTTTTTTAAACTCTTCATCTCCCTGAGGCAGCTCTGTACCTCAGGGAGATTATCAAGCGCGCACCCATGCGCATGTGCGCAGTTCATGCTTGCCCTGCTCCCCTTCCTCCCTCTGCCTGCACAGGCAGCTCTGAGCACTGCCGCTCCCGTTTCACGCTGGGCGGGCTTTACTTGTCCCGCTAGCGTGAACTCGCCTTCCCGCCTCGATCGTGGACAGGGGTCGGCTTCCAGACCGCCCCGCCTGCCCCCACCGAGCATGCCCGACACGGGCAAAATTCTGCCCGCAGGGTTTTTTTTGATGTGTCCGAGCAAAATCTTTAATACTGTGATCATCCGCGGATGCTGGCCTGAGAGTCAGATCGTGCGCCTCAGGCCTCAAAGAACTGGCCACAGCTAGAATCAGGAATTCATGTACCGGCTTGGCCCTAGGGCTGTATTTTCTTCCAGAAGGGGCTAATTGCTTATACATGCCATCGATTCCCTCTACTGATTTCGAGAGGCCCTTTGGACAATTTATATCGTTTATCAGTTAGATTTTCAAATGTCCCAGCCCCAAACCTGCCATTTCACAGAGCACAAATCTCCAAGAAGCCAAAAGAGAAAGGATAAATCATGATCCTCATGCACCGTTCTAAAATGACAGACCATTTATTCAGTCGTCTCAACAATTCCTCCAATTTCAGCTTATGTATCTTCTAAGCTTTTCCACAATATTAGGTTCGAACACATAACTCTTAACCATTTTCTAAGGATGAATGTTGTTCAAGTCAAATTAGAAACAAAGTCAGGTCCCCTGTCACCTGCCTATCTCTATGTTCAAATTGTTCTCCTATTTGTCTTGGAGAGCCTTGTGCTGTTATCTTGTTAATGGACATTTATACAGATACAAATACTTTGAGGGTGCCCCATTTGAAAGTCCTTGGACCAGAAAAGACAACATCAATCTAAATAGCCTCTTTGATCTAAGACAGATGATTCAATCCTATTGTCAACAAATTGAAAAAAAAGTAACCGGCCAGTTTCCATTTAAATTCAGCAAAGCTTTCCCTTCTCTCCTACCTCCCTAGACAATTCAGACAAGGGAAATAAATTCCTTTCTCAAGGAAGGCACAAGTCCAAGACCAAAAAAATTGGGATGTTTACTCTGTTGAAACACTGGGAAACATAGCAAGGTCCCATAGCAACAGCCCACACGCAGAATGTTTGCTCCTCATGTCCCGTCTACCAAGTTATGTCCCACACATACTATCCAGGGTCCTTCATGCCCCTTATGCCATATTTTGCCCTACCACTCTCCCCCATGGCTCCTCATGCCCCCCTCATGCCAAGCTATGCACCTCCACCTACCCCCAATGGCCTGTCATGCCTCCATACTAAGCTATGCCCCTGCACCCAGCTCCATGGTCCTTCATGCCTCCTATGCAAAGCTGTGGCACGTCTATGGCCATTGACTCACTAGACACTGTATAGAAGCAATGAACCCTATAGGGATAATAGTATATGTAAAAAAATGCTTTAAAAAACATTCATTCATTCAGAAATTTCCACCATGTTAAAAATGTCATTTTACTACAGAGTAATGAAAATGTCAATCATACAGGCTCTTTAAAGATTCAATAGCTGAAACTGCAAGCAATTGAAACCTCTTAAACTTTGTGGAATTGACAACAGAGATCGGAGTGTCAGAGCTGTCAATCAAGCAATGTTTTCCTCGGGGCTCAGGAGCTTTAGTACTCTAATGGGTGTCTGGGCTCTCAGCCAAGAATTCACAGGGGAGATTTTCCTCCCTGTCGGGTGGGCAGGTCGGGAGTGCGCGTGGGTGTGTGCGGAGACAATCATTGCCTGCGATCGGCTGCGCACTGCTGTTTTACGGCCCGCCCAGCATGCCACACGGCCGAAAGCGCTCAGTGCTACCTGTACGGGCAGAGGGGAGGAGGAAAAGTCTCCTTGCGGCACAGAGCTGCCTCAGAGAGATTAAGTTCAAATTTAAAATTTTAAATAAAGAAAGAATAAAATTATTTAGACATGTCCCCTCATGTTACAGTGCCGCACAGGCTGGTACATGTTTATGAACTGTGTGAAAAATATTTATTTATTTAATAAAACCTTCAGGAAACCTCACCCTGCCCGTGGAGGTTTCCTGAAAAATGTGAAGGCCGCCTGCGCTCTTCACCTGCCCCCCGCCAACATTAAGGTTGGACGGTCAGCCATGTCAATTACCTAAATTAGTCTCCTAATGGCTTAACAGGGCTTTGACAGTTCACGGGCGCACAGCCTCCGAAGGAAAGATTGGAATGATGCACAGTGACGTCAGGACACCTGCCCAATGTCATCGCACATCATCTTACACGTCAGCATGCCAGGCCCACCCCCACATGCCGACGTGGAAATTCTCCCCCTAACGAAGCTTGGCCGAGAGCTCATAAATCCATGAGTCTGTTGAAACAGCTGAGCCCCGGAAAAAAACCTTACTTGATTGATAGTTCTTGCTCTCTGATCTCTGCTGTCAATTTCACAATGTTTATTCACACAAAGTTAAGCGCTTGCAGATTCAGCCATTGAAACGTTAAAGGGTTTGGATGATCGATACTTTTGGTGCTTTGTAATAAAATTACTTTTTTTTAACATGGTGGAAAGTTATGAATGAATGACTATCTTTTAAAGCTTTTTTTAACATCATATTGTCACTATAAGGTTCATTAGTTCTACACAGTGTCTCGTGGGTCAATAGGCAGGAAAGTGCCACAGCTTAGCATGGGGGCACGAGGGGCCTTATGGGATGGATGAAGGGGCATAGCTTGGCAATGGGAGCTTAAGGGATTATAGTGGTTGTTTGGAGAGCATCCTGGAGGCATGAAGGGCTATAGGGGCAATTTGGTGGACGCACCTTGCCCAAGGGGACATGAGGAGCCATAGGAGCGGGTGGGACTCATGAAGTGGCATGGAAGGAGCATGGGGATTGCATGTGGGTTGAGGGGGTGTGAGTGGTGAGAGCTGGAGTGCCTCCCTGTCTTTATTTTAACTTGAGACGAAGACCCAACACACCGAAACAAAACCAGAATTACCTGGAAAAACTCAGCAGGTCTGGCAGCATCGGCAGAGAAGAAAAGAGTTGACGTTTCGAGTCCTCATGACCCTTCGACAGAACTAGACTGTCGAAGGGTCATGAGGACTCGAAACGTCAACTCTTTTCTTCTCCGCCGATGCTGCCAGACCTGCTGAGTTTTTCCAGGTAATTCTGTTTTTGTTTTGGATTTCCAGCATCCGCAGTTTTTTTGTTTTTAACCCAACACACCAAGGTGGGTCTTTAGAACAGCTGCCATCAGCACCTCTGTGGCTGCCTCTGAATTTTTTCCAAGGTCAACTGGCCGAACTCCAGCCTGCAGCCACATCCCCTCCCACCCACCCACCACACCACCCCCAACAATGAAAATCCCCTCCTTGTGGGCACTTTCTTCCAAGGCAAGTGGGCTGAGCCAGGAATTTCCCGACTCCTCCTACCTGCCTCAAGGATGAAAATCTAGGCCTATATATCAGGAAAAGTTAATAATGATAATTGAAAGGAAACTTAGGGGAAAGAAGTATTCAGGGTCACTGACTTAATTTTAATTTTTCACTCCGTGCATTAAGATTTCATGACTCCTCACTGCTGCACCTATAAAGTAATTCCAAGACCTTGCACCGTAGATAGGCTGCAGGCATGAGCTTGTGCAATGCTTAAAAGAGTAACAGCTTTTTGACTCATCAACATGTGCAGCCGGAAACCATGTAGCTTTCAGCTCTGACTCAGATAAAAGTGGGAGGTCATAAATTATTTTTTGAGCCCCCAGAATTATACTTGACATCAGTGTTTAAAAATTGTTGCTGTTGCTGTGAACTTTAGTCAGAGTTCAGACTTGTTCTTAAAGCATCATTGGACAGGAATAACCAATAATTTGGTCTTTAATCAGAGGTACCAGCCAGGCAATAAGATTTTCTTGATTGTATAAATATCAGAGTTTTGAAAGACACTGTGTGAATTACAAAGGTTCCCTCAAATTGGCTGGCTATTGATTAAATTGTTTTAATATTCATGGGACAATTTCACAAGCTTTAGATTAGATAGAGGCTTTCTATTGCCTAGAATTTTTAAATCAATTTAGATTGATCTGAATTTGTTTTTAACTTCTCTCCATTGATCTGGGTTAAACCTACACTTGAGAGTTTATAAACTACATCCTTTTAAAAGTGAGTTGAGGAAGAATAAAGGTGCCTTAAACAGTTCTACTCAGTAAGAGATTTCTCCTTACATTAAGAACTTCAGTCTTGGGATTTAAAATTTAGAGGAAAGCTGGTGTCCTCTAAATTTTAGAAATGGCTGGACATAAGCAAACTGAAAGGATTAGAATATTGTAGGCATCATCCTGGGTTAGCAATCATGCTAACATGAATTCAAATCATACCAGCATTGGAAAAAATAGCCAAGAAGTGCTGTTAGATTGACATAAAAACCTAATGGGTCACTAAAGCCCTTCAGGAAGAGAACCTGCCACCTCCCTTGCATGACTCTAGGCCAAATTATGCGCTCATTAATTAATGTCCCGTGAAAGACGTAGTGATGTACACGTACTTTTAAGGAGCATTTCCTAAACAGCTGCCCAGCACTATCCATCATGAGACAGGATGTGATGTATAATCCAATGTACTCTATCAACGGAACAGAGCAGCAATCCTACAGGTCAGATGTGTCTACAAAGCCTCCCAGTTACCACTGTATGTATGTAGTCCTATCTTCAGATAAAGAATCACGTTATTGTTCTACCAATCCTTGTTGCATAGTTAGTACATTTGCGCTTATCAGAAGAATGCAACGAAGGGTACTTAGTTGTGTGAACAGTTGCAACATTCAAGAAAGTCGTCCAAAACCACCACCTTCCCAAGATAAATAGGGATGGGCAATAAATGTGACAATGCTGGTGTCACCCTCGTTTCAAGAACACAGAAAATACTGAGAACAGAGTAGGCCATTTTTCTTTAGAAAGGAAGCTTAAGGGAGACCAAGATTTTTCTTTAAAATTTTGAATGGTTTGGACTTGTTAGAGCCAGAAAATCTGTTTCCACTGGGAGAAAACAAAGCTAAAGGCCATGAATACAAGATGGGTACTAATAATTCCAATGGGAAAATAAGGAAAACTGTATTTACCCAGGGAGTGAATAGAATGTGGAGCTTGCTACCACACAATGGCCGAAATCGTCCGAGATTTGCACTTAAGTGCAGTAGCGGACGGGTTTACCCTCTGGCCACGATAGCGGGTTTTCACGTCATATCGTCTCAAGCCCGCCACGTTATTTATGCAATCCTGGGAAACATGCCGTTTCCATGGTGGCTGGGCTCTCATTCACCCGCCTGCCGTCACCCTGCCGCTGCATCACGCCGGGCGCCATATTTAAAGTCCAGTCGAAAGCATACATCTCAGTGCTTCCAGACCGCCAGTGCTGCACGGAAGACACGGCCTCGAAACTGGAGAAGGAACCTGTGGCCTCAGCAGCTCCAGCTCCCCAGGCCGAGGTGGGTGCCACTGCCACACAGCAGGACCCTTAAAGCAGGCTGAGGCCCTCCAAGTCTCAGCCCTCCAGAGGATGCCCACCAAAGTCATCACAGAATAGGTGTTGCAGTCAGCAGTCTGCCTCCACCTCCACTGTGAATGTGCCGGGAGCACCAAGATGTAGCGTCAGGGTTAGGAAAGTTAAGGAAAATGATTTGCACAGCTTGGGCACGGGTGTTGATCACTTGTACATACTTTTCACTACTATCAATAAACTCCCAAGAATGTCTCCCTGCTTATGGCTCCTTGTTCTGATGAGCAGTGTTCTTGTCACTCAGATGTGAAACCTTTCAGCACGAGATAAAGGCAGGTGTCTCAGTCAAGGGCCTCCTCCCTGTGCTTTATGCAGCCTTCAGACCAAAGTGATGGTCCGGCCTCACACCCCCTGGAAACATGACTGATGCCTGCACCTCAGCGGTGCTGGTCATTGCTACCAAGATGTAATGGGCAGGCAGCACAGAGTTCTCTCATTCTCTCTGTGTTCTCTCAGCACCTTTAAGGAGGGGCTGCCGCCCATCTCTTCAGCATCTGTGACCAGTGATGCTGTGCTCTTGAAGGGCTCAGATGCTGAAGGTGACAAAGGATCAGATACTTCTAAAGTTTCATGGCTGCGTCTCTATGATACCACCCTGATGACAGAGCACAAGCGAGCTGCCCTTGGCCAGACAGGAGTCAGACATAGAGGCTTTGTGACGATTTATGGATTGTCCTCACTGCATGTGGTCGTCATCCTCCTGCATCTGAGTGACTATTAGGGCCTCCAGTGTGTCTTCATGACAGGGGCATTCTCACAGAGGGTATTTGCGCTGGCATAAACCAGACTGGAGTCAAACGTTCACAGATGCAATGTGAGGAATTATGGGGTCACCTCAATGCACGTCATCATCATCCTCTACAAATCTAGCAGCTATGAGGGCCTCCCAAGCTCGCCTGCTTCATCTAGCCAGTGCAAGGACCTCATCCCCGTCACTGTCACCTCTGAGGACCTCCTCATCCTCATCCCCATTAGCAGCCTCCTCATCGGAGGAGACGTGCACCTCCTCCAGCTCCTCCTGGAGTGCCAGGTTGTAAAGAGCACAGCAGACGACGACGACAATGCGTGATACCCTCTGCAGACTGTATTGCAGGGCTCCAACAGACCGGCCCAGGCACTGGAACCCCATCTTCAACATCCCGATGGTCTACTCCACCAAGGTGCTTACTGCAGCATGAGCCTCATTATAATGTCGCTCTGCTGCAGTCTGAGGCCGCCGCACAGGTGTGATTAGCCACGGCCTCTCCGGGTAGCCCTTGTCCCCAAGGAGCCAACCCTGCAGCCTCTGTGAACCCTGGAGGATTCCAGGGATCTGTGACCAACCGAGGATGTAGGTGTTGCGCACACTTCCTGGAAACCATGCACACACCTGCAGGATATCTTTCTGGTAGTCGCATACCAACTGCTCATTCAGCGAATGTAACCCCTTGCGATTGATGTATTCCACTGTGTGTTGTGATGGAGATCTGAGTGCCACATGAGTGCAGTCAATTGCACCCTAAACCTGTGGGAAACCCGAGACCTGGGTGAATCCAACTGCTCTTGTATCCTGGCTGTCCTGGTCCCAGGCAAAATGTACAAAGTTGTGTGCCCTTGTAAAGATGCCATCCATGATCTCATGGATGCATTTGTGGGTGGAGGCTTGTGAAATCCCACAGAGGTCACCTGTGGAGCCCTGAAAGGAGCCACTGGCATAGAAATTTGAGCACCATGGTCACTTTCAGGGCTCCTGGCTGTGGATGCCCTCCATGTCCCTGTGGCGCCAAATCCTGCAGTAGCTGGCATATGTGACCAACCAGCTCCTTAGATATTCACAGTCTTCATTGACACTGGTTCTCGGTCATCTGCAAGAATGAAAGGCAGTGTCTATAGAGCCTGGGTGTCGCTAGGCATCTGCCTGCAATGGCTCACTGTGGCTCTTGGGCAGCGTGTGCAGGAGCCCCAGCCACCCCATCTTCCTGAAGTTGCTGCTCCTGTCTTTGTGCAGCCAGGCGTCTCAGTTGCTCTCTCCTTTGTCGTCTTTGCCCTCTTTAGGCCATCAGGCAAATAGTTAGCTCACCAAGCTCCATGATCCTGACGTACTCCTCCTGCAGGATGACAGACGGAGGCATGTGGTTAGCATGGGTGTACTAAGAACCTGTCCTGGTTAAGTCCGACAGCCCCTTAACGCTTCCCAGGGTGTTGCATGGCTGCACTATGAACTTGAACCATAGGAGACACTAGCCCAAACCAGGGTGCTGACATTGCAAGGGGCTGTGAGTGCCTCCAGCAGTGACACCCCATGGCCAGCTTTAGCCAGGAGATTGCACAACGTGTGCAGTTCTCCAACTGTTCAGTCCAGTAAAGTTTACAGTCTGTTCTGGGGAGGGGGGAGGGGGAAGCTCTAGAACACTTGGGGGCATTTTGATGCTTGAGTGGGCAGTTAAGCTAGGAGCCCGACCCCAACCATAAAACTGTGGTTCAAAGTTCACGCCTTTTATGTGCTGTTGTAAAACACACCAGCATGCTTGCCCGCTGACTTGGACGGACGATCCAACGAGGGGTGGATAATTCCAGTGGGCCGGTCTGTTAACGATATGGGGATGTATTACAAGAAGGGTCCCGAGGTCTGATGGTGGGAAACGTGGCTTGCCATTGGCTGGCTGAGCAGACAATCGCCAACTGGTTTCCTGCCATCGTAAAACCAATTGCACCATATTGCCTGCTCATGCCACCTCACATCCGACACTAGCGGGCACAGAAAATTCCACCCAATGAGTCTGAGGTTAGATTAGAAGTTTTCAGCAGGAAACTAGATGAGTACATGAGAGAAAAGCAAAGAGAACAATATGCTCAAAGGCTGAGATAAGGAAGATGAAACGGGAAGAGGCTCGTGAATTATAATCAGCAGCACAGACTAACTTGGCCAAATGGTCTGATTCTATGCTGTATATTTTATCTAATTCTTTGTAAAGACAGAATATATCTGGCAATATTTGAAAGGACAGATGAACATTGAAGATAGGGATATTTCTGTTCTGACAAAGTACCATACCAGAAAGGTTAATCTGTAATTTTTCTTCCCAGATACTAACAGTCTGTGCATGCTTCCAGCATTTTCTGTTCTTGCTTCAGATATCCAGAATTTGCATTTTCCTTTTTATCTCCACACAAATTGACTCCCATTGTTGTTTTCTGCATTAACTCTTGCTTCAGGTAGCTCATTTGTATACATTCTTGACTCTTTTCACATTTCACTTATGTTTGACTAATTTTGTTTCTTAGATCTTTGGTTCAGTCTGTGTTTTGGAGATTCAATGGGCTACAGATGTGGAACTTTTAAGTGGTGATGATCAGAAAGAGGAGTAGGAAAGAGATTTCTTTCTGATCGGTTATGATGATGATGATGACCAAACTACCCAATAAGCACAAGAATGGTATTTTTTTTTTTTTAAAAAAGGTCCCTGTAGGTGCATGAGCGAAATCACAGGTTATGTGATCTTTGGAACTCACTGTAAATAAAATATTATGTCATTGTCATGACGCTTTATGGAGTAAGAATGCACTTATTTGGTGCTTATCTTGTTATTTAAGCAATAATTATTGACATGGTTCTACTGAGGAAAGGAGCACTGATGTATTGTCATAATTAGGATGGATAATGGATTGAGGGAATGTCCCACTATTTGATCAGAGCTTTGATGGACAGTGAATGAGTTTGAGATGTCACGGGGTTTATGACAGTGCTCACAGCAAACAGTTTATTTGACAGAAAGCAAAGTCTAGTTACTTACTCATCAGACAAACTCCGCTTGGCACAGTCTACTTAAACAGCACACTGCAGCAAACAATCAACAGAGTCTACTTAAACATGTCCCAGTTAAAGCAGGGTGATTTTTTTTTCATACTCTTTTTACATAAAACTGTAATGTGTAAAGGACAGTTACAAACAAATTATATATAAAGTCAATCATTGTCACATAGAATGCAGAATCCAAATGGAGGAATTTCTGGCCAGAAATTGCAGCCTTGTTTGAAATTAGAGGAGGAGGAGGAGGTAAAGCTGTGTTGTCAAAGGTAGTCTATATTTCCACAGAAGAGAAGGCTTCTGTCACGAGATTTGCTATGATGACGCCTGCACTAAACACTGCTCCAGTCTCTTTCCTTCCAACTATTGCTGCTCTTCCTCTTCTGTGATAAGGGAATAGGTTGGTATGCTCATAGGAAATGCCAGACATTGTAGGTAAGAGATGGGGGGGTGGGGGGGAGGGCATTGGAGAGATCCAAAAATATTCTAGTGTTCTGATTGTGAGAAGTAATGGAAAGCAAGTGCAGGCATGTACTGTGCAGGCAAAATGGCAACAACAAAAAAACACATTGTGCAATGCACTTCCCAACTACATAAATCACTATTATAACTGCTAAGATCCTTCACTATATCAGAAATTCCTTACTTCCACTAGTATCAGCTCATTCTGACAGCTGCTGCACATTATAAATCTTAGTCTAAGTTAGCCAGAGTGTAAAGCCAGGAAACTAGGACCTGCTACACCCTCAATTTGATATGGTCAAATGAGTTCATTTGGAACTCACAAGTGGATTGTAAGAAGATTCAGAAAGCGCAAGGGCACTCGGTGAAAGTGTTTTAATGTCAGAAATGGCCTCCACCCCATTTTCGTGCCTAAAAAAAATTCCGGTGTCATTTATGCAGTGCTAATGTACTGAAAATGAGGAGGAAATTAACCCCTTTCAATTTGATTACCTCAAAGGCTATATTTCTTCAAAGTATAGCATCCTTAATCTAAAAATCCATGCTTACAACTAAAAACACAAAGATTTAGGATCACTCTATTCAGTCTTCCGCATTTACATAAGGATTTTTGAAGGTTTTTTTTAACCAAGTTACAGTGAATTTTTACCTCTTTTGGAAAATTTGGCATTGGGTTAAGATCTATTATTTACCTGTATTTTTTGCATGAAATTGTCTTGCAAAGAACTATCTTTTTCCATTACTTTTGGGCTGACCATAAACCATTCATTTTCCTTTGCCCAGCATCATCCAGACCACTCAGCATCAATCATCTAATCAACTATTGACCAGTATTAACCTTCCTCTAGCTAAACATTTTCATTGCTGCTTCTTGTGATCACAGCCAACCAGAGGTTAAAATTCATTTAGCCTCAGGTTTTCTTTCTATCATCCTTTATTGGTTCGCCTTGGCTCAGTGGGAGCACTCTCACCCCTGAGTCTCAAGATCACAGGGTTTTGGCACCAATCATTTCAGCACCCAATCTCGGCTGACACCCTGATGCAGCACTGAGGGAGCGCTGTATTGTTGAAGGTGCTGTCTTTCGGATGAGATGTTAAACCAAGACCTTGCCAATCCTCTCAGGAAGCCATTAAAGATCCTCTGACACCATTTGAAGAAGAGCAGGGAAGTTCTCCCAGTGCTGTGGTCATCTCTAAAGTAACAACATTAAAAAAACAGGTTATCTGATCATTCATTTCATTATTATTTGTAAGACCTTGCTTGCTGCGTGCAAGAGGGCTGTTATGTTTCCCTACATTGCACCTCAAAGATACTTAATTGTCTGCGATACGAATTTGAGTGTTCCGGGGCTAGGAAGACACTGGGTAAAATTTTTAGCTCCACGGGCAGGCGGGCGGTCACACGCCAGACACACCCGAGCATAAAATGATGCGCAATGACCCCGGGCCTGCGTCCCGAAGTCATCGCGCGATATTTCGGTCGGCGGGCACACACCAGAGTCGGCCTATCAATGCCATTAAAAAGTTGGTTAATGTAAATTTTTCGCTGCCCATTCAACCTTATGTTTGGCAGGCAGGCAAAAAGGCATATCCGAAACATTGGGGAACACAGGGTTTACTGAGAGGGAGGAACTGAAAGAAATCAGTATTAGTAGGGATATGGTGTTGGGGAAATTGATGGGATTGAAGGTCGATAAATCCCTGCGGCCTGATAATCTACATCCCAGAGTACTTAAGGAAGTGGCCCTGGAAATATTGGATGCATTGGTGGTCATGTTCCGAGATTCTTTAGGATCTGGAACAGTTCCTACAGATTGGAGGGTAGCTAATGTAACCCCACTATTTAGAAAGGGAGGCAGAGAGAAAACAGGGGATTATAGACCAGTCAGCCTGACGTCAGTAGTGGGAAAATTCTAGAGTCCATTATAAATGATTTAATAGCTGAGCACTTGGAAGACAGTGGCAGAATCGGACAGAGTCAGCATGGATTTACGAAAGGGAAATCATGCTTGACAGATCTGCTGGAATTTTTCGAGGATGTAACTAGTAGAGTTGATGAGGGGGAGCCAGTGTATGTGGTTTATTTAGACTTTCAGAAAGCTTTCGACAAAGTCCTACATAAGAGATTAGCATGTAAAATTAAAGCGCATGGGACTGGGAGTAGTGTAGTGAGATGGATAGAAAACTGGTTGGCAGACAGGAAACAAAGAGTAGGAATAAACAGTTCTTTTTCCGAATGGCAGGCAGTGATTGGTGGAGTACCGCAGGGATCGGTGTTGGGACCTCAGCTATTCACAATATATATTAATGATTTAGAAGAGGGAACTAAATGTAATATCTCCAAATTTGCAGATGACACAAAGCTGGGTGGGAGGGTGAGCTGTGAGGAGGATGCAGAGATGCTTCAGTGTGATTTGGACAAGCTGAGTGAGTGGGCAAAAGCGTGGCAGATGCAGTATAATGTGGATAAATGTGAGGTTATCCACTTTGGTAGCAAAAACAAGAAGGCAGATTATTATCTGAATGGCTATAAATTGAGAGAGGGGAATGTGCAGCGAGACTTGGGTGCCCTTGTACACCAGTCACAGAAGGTAAGCATTCAGGTGCAGCAGGCGGTAAAGAAGGCAAATGGCATGTTGGCCTTCATAGCGAGAGGATTTGAGTACAGGAGCAGGGATGTCTTGCTGCAATTATACAGGGCCTTGGTAAGACCACACCTGGAATATTGTGTGCAGTTTTGGTCTCCTTATCTGAGGAAGGATGTTCTTGCTATAGAGGGAGTGCAGCGAAGGTTTACCAGACTGATTCCTGGGATGGCGGGACTGACATATGAGGAGAGATTGCGTCGGTTAGGATTATATTCGCTGGAGTTCAGAAAAATGAAGCGGGGATCTCATAGAAACCTATAAAATTCTAACAGGACTAGACAGCGTCAATGCAGGAAGAATGTTCCCGATGGTGGGGGAGTCAGAACCAGGGGTCACAGTCTGTGGATACAAGGAGACCATTTAGAACTGAGATGAGGGGAAATTTCTTCACCCAGAGGGTGTTGAGCCTGCGGAATTCTCTACCACAGAAAGTAGTTGAGGCCAAAACATTGTATGCATTCAAGAAGAAGTTAGATATAGCTTTTGGGGTGAAAGGGATCAAAGGATATGGAGAGAAAGCAGGAGCAGGCTATTGAGTTGGATGATCAGCCATGATCATGATGAATGGTGGAGCAGACTCGAAGGGCCGAATGGCCTACTCCTGCTCCTAGTTTCTATGTTTCTATGTTTGTACCTTTTTGGAAACCTCATCCCCGGGCAGGATGAGTTTTCCAAAAGCAAATAAAAATCAAATAAAAACTTTATTTTTTCATTAATAACATGTCCCTACTCCTGTGACAGAGTCACATGAGGGGACATGTTTCATAACATCTATAAAATCTTTAATTTTTTTTAAAAATCAGTTCATCTCCCTGAGGTTCGCACTCCTCCCCCGCCCATACAGGCAGCGCTCAGCGCTGATGCTGGCATTTCACGCTGGGTGGACCTTAATTGGCCCGCCAGTATGAAATTGCCTTCCGGGCCCAATCGTGGGAAGCGGTCAGCTTCCTAACCACCCCCGCTTAACCCCGCCGAGCCCACACACCAAGAGCAAAATTACGCCCAGTATATAAGTGCATGATCTTCCATTATACCATTCTGCTCTTTGCCAATCCCTTCAATGCTCCTTCCAGTTGGATTGACATCAGTTTGTCTCCATCTATTTCCCACATATTAAGGCAGAATTCCTTACTCACAGGCAAGGTTTTATCGAACAGCCCAACAAATGAACCTCACTCAACTGAGGTAAGCCAACTAACAGGCCTGGAACTCAAAAGTTATGATCGTCTGATAGTTATTTGACCATACGTGGCATAATAAAGATATTGCACCTTGTTATTTTTCGATCAGAGTTGCTCACTTAAATTGTTCACGACTGATTTAGATTGTTATCTTGTTCTGAAAACATCTTTTAGCTCTCTGATCCCCAAGTGCCAAATTTATTTCTTATTATTGTCCATTATCAAAATTCACTTCACTTGAGGAACAAGGCTTTTCACTGAATAAGAGTGTTTTTTTTTTACATCTGGAAGGCTACACATGCCTTGCAGTATGAATGCAAAACAGCTACAGAAAATCCTTAAGGAGATCTTTCCACATTCTTGCCCCTCCCTTGGATCTGATTACATTCAAAACACAAGATAACAAAGATCAGAACAGATGAGGAGACCCATTTAGCTCATCTCTCCATAAATATATCAAGGGTTACACTTCTCAAGAAGAGAATTTCCATCATTCTTTTTGGGACAATGTATGGGTTTGAGTTTATAGCTGTGAAAGAGCACGTGGACCAAAGTGCAAAAACACGTAATTCCAAGGGAGACGATGTTCAAGCTCAGATTGTTCTGTAAATGATATTAAAAAGATGACTCGAAGTATTTTTGATTGCTGATCGTGTCTAATTAATCTTTTCACGCCATTGACATGTAGAAGATGTTGTACATAAAATGAATTTGCCATAATTTGTTTCATGATGATTTGTCCACATATCCTTTATACATTTCAGAAGTCTTAATAACCCAATCATTGCTGTCACTTCAACTGATGCAGCTAGGAAAGAAAACACAGGGAGGTTTCCGTTGTTCATTGTGTGTAGAGCAAACAGGAAGCTGTTTATAATTATGTTACAAATAGCGAACAGTTCTTGTGAGTAGGACTTCAGTTTTCTAAAACAAAAACAGAATTATCTGGAAAAACTCAGCAGATCTGGCAGCATCGGCGGAGATGAACAAAGTTGACATTTCGGGTCCTCATGACCCTTCAACAGAACTGAGTAGAATTAGGAGAGGGGTGAAATATAAGCTGGTTTAAGGTGGGGGGGTGGGGTGGGGGGAGAGAAGTTGGGGGTGGGGGGTGTGGTTGTAGGGACAAGCAAGCAGTGATAGGAGCAGATAATCAAAAGATGTCACAGACAAAAGAACAAAGAGGTGTTGAAGGTGGTGATACTATCTAAGAGAATGTGCTAATCACCACCTTCAACACCCCTTTGTTCTTTTGTCTGTGACATCTTTTGATTGTCTGCTCCTATCACTGTTTGCTTGTCCCTACAACCACCCCCCACACCCCACTTCTCTCCCCCCACCTCCCCAACCTTAAACAAGCTTATATTTCACCCCTCTCCTAATTTTACTCAGTCCTGTTGAAGGGTCATGAGGACTTGAAACGTCAACTTTGTTCTTCTCCGCCGATGCTGCCAGACCTGCTGAGTTTTTCCAGGTAATTCTGTTTTTGTTTTGGATTTCCAGTATCCGCAGTTTTTTGTTTTTATCTTCAGTTTTCTAACTGGCTTCAGGTTTGCTGCTCCTTGACAATGAACTTGTAAGGCAATGCAGTGACTATATTACTGGACTAGTAATCCAGGAACCTGTATGAATACACCAAAGAGTGTGAGTTCAAATCCCAACATGGCAGTCTGGAAATCTGAATTCACTTTTAAAAATAATGTACAAATAATATTAAAGAACAGTTATTGACAAGCGATTGCAAGAACTGTTGGACTGTGATCAAAACACAATTGCTTCACTGATTTCCTTGAGGAAAGGATACTGTCCTTATCTGGCCTATATGTGACTCCAATCCCAGGCCAATATGTTTAATTCTTAACTATGCTCTGAAATGGCTTAACAAGCACTCGATTGTATCAAACTACTACCAGCAGTTCAATAAAATGGCCATCACTACCATCTCAGGGTAGCTAGGGATGGGCAATAAATGCCAGTCTTGCCAGAAACACTCAATTCCAAAGAATGAATTTTTAAAAAATCTAAAAGCAGTCTCATCATTCTCAACTTCAGGAGAATCACCTCCTCATTACAATCTTACAACGCCAACCGTTTTCCCCTGTATCATACTCACTATCTATGAGAATTCAATTATAAGCCTGATTTTTGGGAATTTTCTGCCCCTTCCAGACATTGTTGGAATGCTCCTATAAACCTGGTTATACTTCTACGGGTTTTGGACAAACCTAATTTCTTCCCCAGTCTAATCTCACCTTCAAGCAAACTTATTTACAAAACAACCTTGGAAAAATTGCTCCATACAGCAATGACCCTTAACCTCTAGAGCCTCACTTTCTGAATCTAATTCCACACGCACTACCTTCCAATCTACCACAACATCACCAGCTCAGTCTTTCCAAGCCACAATTTAGAGGCAAAGCATATGTGATCTCTATCCCTATATAGAGGCATTGTGTGCAAAATTTGGGAACGTGTGATGAATTTTTAAAAAGCTCTGGTTTGGCCACAGCTAGAATATTGCATCCAGTTCTGGTCATCACACATTAGGAAAGATGTGAGGGTCCTTGTGAGGAGATTGACCAGAATGGTGCCAGTGATGGGAGATTTTAGCTACAAGGTTACACTGGAGAACCTGAGGCTGTTCTTCTTGAAGCAAAGAAGATTAAGGAGAAATTTGATAGAGATGTACAAAATTATGACAGGTTTAGATAAAATTGGACAAGGACAAACTGTTCCTATTAGCTGATGGTGCCAGAAAAGGGGTTACGGATTTAAGGTTTGGGTAACAGATGTAGGGAGAACTTTTGGGAGATATAGGGAAAACTTTATTTTTTGCTATAGCAGACTGTGTATGATGCAAGGTGAGCTTATTTCAATGTACCACAATGTCTCGGCATAGAAGTCCATGGCTACTAGCAAGAATGTGTGGCTACTAGCTAGGTGATTGGCTGCTTGCTGGAATATCATTAATAAGCCACAAGTTAACATTGGTGCATTATCAGCCAATGGCAAATTCATTTTCTGGCAGGTTCATATAATATTAATGAATTGTACGTCACAGTTAGTGACCATGTGCATCTAATGGCAACATTATACAGCCTATTTTTGTAGATAGGGAGAGACTGCTTCAAGCACTAGTCCTTTGTACATAGACTGCACAGTAACAAGCATCATGATATAAAGTATTGCTGGAAAGACCACACATACTTAGCATCTAATGTAGAGCTATACATCTTAAATTTTAGGACGGCAAAAAGTCCATCACTTTATTATAGATCCACCCCAGCTGACTATCTTCTCAGCATATCCATGTGCCCAAGGATGCATCTAATTGATTCTCAGTCCCATTGATACAGCTCATTTCAATGGCCTTCTTATTTTTTTGGATGAAAATGTTCCACCTCATTTTCCTTTGTACTCCCAAACCCCACGTTTTAAAATTGAAGTCTTCAGACATTTGAACCATTCACTACCATGGCAAAGTTAGCAAGCTCAGTTTTCTCAATTCCCTTCCGTGTCATCAATATTTCAATTATCCTAAAGACTCCTATTTTCCAATGTTATTAACAAACAACAACATAACAGCTTCAATTTACAAAATGTATCTAAGCGCATTACAGACAAGGGGTTGAAAATTTTACTCAACAATTAAACAATAAGCAATTCTGCCTTGGCAATAAGCATACACATTGTTTCTATTGTGTTAGAAGTCCCTGAATTCAGTCCCAAGTAGGTTTGATAGAAGTTATGTGGCATAGACCACCACTTCCTCTACCACTACCCCACTAGCTCCCAACTTTCCTCTCTTCCCCACACTCATGATAGGAATAGAGACTTATACAGACAGACAGTCAGGTGCAGAAAAGTTAGACTCAGGAGATTAGCATGCAAAAGGATAGTTAGGATTTATTTTGTTTGGGCCTGATTAAAAGGAGAAATCATAATGGGGGAGAGGGTGGGCTGTGGAGGGGAAATGCCAAAATTCTGAAAACTCTAGCAGGGCCTTGAAAGGTTTCTCAGCACCAGCAGCATTTAGTTTGGCTCAGGAGGCAGGTGATGTGACAGACAAATTAATGGAGGGCAAAGGGATCGTGAAACAGACAAGTGACTGAGCAGCCCAGCACCCGACTCTTTCATAGCTACTTGAGGTCGATGGCATGCTACAGGAGATGCTTGTGAAAGATGCTGCCCTCTATGCCACTCAACAGCATCATTCCCATAGGTTAGCATCATTTTAGTCTACAAATAGACTGGAAAAATCAGATGGGCGAAGGCAGCCCAGATTAGGAGTTCATAAAATGTTTTCAGGATAGTTTCTTGGAACAGTACATTCTGGAACCAACTAGAGAGCAGGTTATACTAGACCTGGTACTGTGCAATAAGATAGAATTAATTGATAACCTCATAGTGAAGGCATTTTTAGGTCGCATCGATCATGATATGATTGCATTTTGCATTCAGTTTGAGGGAGAGAACAGTGGGCCCAGGACTAGTATTTTAAACTTAAATAAGGGCAATTTTGAGGATATAAAAACAGAGCTAATTAGGCTGAACTGGCAAATGAGATTAAGGGATAGATCCATAGAGAAGCAGTGGCAGACTTTTAAAGGGATATTTCAGAATAGACAGAGTAGTTACATTCCAATGTTGAAAGAAAGCTTCCAGGGGGAGAGCCCACCATCTGTGGTTAACTAAAAAAGTTAAAAACAGCATTAAACTTAAAGAAAAAGCATGTGATTGCATAAAGATGGGTGAAAGGTCAGAAGATTGCACAGAATATAAAGAACAGTAAAGAATGACAAAAGGATTAATAAGGAGGGAAAAGTTAGAGTACAAGATAAAGTTAGCTGGAAATATAAAGTCTGATAGTCAGAGTTTCTATAGATATTTAAATAAGAAAAGAGTTAACAAAGTGAGCATTGGTCTGATAAAAGTGAGTCTGGGAATTAATAATGGAAAGTATGGAAATGGCAAATGAATTGCACAGGCATTTTGCATTGGTTTTCACTATGGAGGATGCGAAGTAACATCCCAGAAATAGCTGTAAATCAGGAAATGGAAGGGAGGAAGGAACTCAGGAAAATTACAGTCATCAAGGAAGTGGCATTGAGGAATTGTTGGAGCTGCAGGCTGACAAATCCCCAGGTCCTGAAAGATTTCATCCTAGGGTCTTGAAAGAAGTGTCCAGTGAAATAGTTGATGCATTGGTTTTAATTTTCCAAATTCCCTAGGTTGGGGCAAGGTTTAATTGGATTGGAAAATAGTAAATGTAAATCCTTCATCCAAAAAGTGAGGGGACAGAAAGCAGGAAACTACAGGCCAGTTAGCTTAACATTTGTCATAGGGAAAATGTTAGAAGATATTATAAAATATGTTATAGCAGGGCACTTAGAAAAGTTTACGGCAATCGGGCAGAGTCAACATGGTTTTGTGAAAGGGAAATCATGCTTAACTAACTTATTGGCATTCTTTGAAGAAGTTACATGTGCTGTGGATAAAGGGGAACTTGTGGATCTACTGCATTTAGATTTCCAGAAGGCATTTGATAAGTTGCTACATCAAAGATTATTGCAAAAAATAAAACCTCATGGTGTAGGGGGTAATATAATGGCATGGATTGGTTAACTAACAGGGAACAGAGGGTCTTTTTTGGTTGATGGGATGTAATGAGTGGTATGCCACATGAAGCAGTGCTGGGGCCTCAACTTTTTACAATTTATATCAATGACCTGGATGAAGGGACAGGTGGTATTGCTGCTAAATTTGTTGATGCCACAAAGATAGGTAGGAAAGTAAGTTGTGAAGAGGGCATAAGGAGGCTACAAAGTGATAGAGATAGGTTAAGTAAGTGGGCAAAGACCTGGAAAATGGATTATAATGTGGGAGAAAGTGAAATTGTCCATTTTGGCAGGAAGAATAAAAAAAGAAGCATATTATCTATATGGTAAGAGATTGTAGAGCTCTGAGATTCAGAAGGATCTGGGTGTCCTAGTGCATGAATCACAAAAGGCTAGTATTCAGGTACAGCAAGTAATTAGGAAAACTAATAGAATGTTAGCATTTATTGTGAGGGGAATTGAATACAAGAGTAGGGAGGTTATGCTTCAGTCATACAGGGCACTGGTGAGGCTACATCTGGAATATTGTGTGCAGTATTAGTCTCCTTATTTAAGGAAAGATGTAAGTGTATCAGAAGCACTTCAGAGAAGGTTTTCTAGGCTAATACCAGGAATGGATGGGTTGTCTTATGAGGAAAGATTGGACAGATTTGGTGGTCTCCAGCAGTGACATTGGAAAGTCCAGAATAGTCAGCGTGAGAGGGGCACTGCCAAGAAATTATCATGATGGATGTCATCACTTGGCATCCAACACACCTGCCCAAGTGCCCTTATAATCCCTCCGCTAACCCTCCACCAAATCTTTGAGCATAAGAATGAAACTCTCAGTTGCTTCAGTTTAAAAATTAAGGGTCTCCCATTTAAGAAGGAGACGAGGAGAATGTTTATTCTCTCAGTGGGTCATTAGTCTGTGGAATTAGAAAATTCCTAGATGACTGACCCTCTGAGAGAAACATTTCTCTTCATTTCCATCTTAAATGGGAGACCCTTGATTTTTAAACTGAAGCAGCTGAGAGTTTCACTAACATGGAGGCTGGATCATTGAATATATTCAAGGTTGAGTTAGATTTTTGATCACTGAGGGAGCCAAGGGTTTTGGGGATAGACAGGAAAATGGATTTGAGGTGACCATCAGATCAACCATGATCTTATCGAATGCTCGTGGGGGTTCTCCCATTAAATCTGGAGGATGTGGCAGAGACATTGCTGATGGAATTTCTCTAGCAGTCTTATGTGTTCGCTGATGCCCAGTCCAGGGACTGAATGACACGGGGTGGCAGATGACTCCTCCCTCCTCCCCGGCAGCAAAGTCAGCGTGGAGTCAACATGTTCCACGCCAACCCATCCTGCTGTCATAACGCGCTGTGGGTTGGCTAAGCGAGGGCCAAGTGGGACTCCCGCCCCCTCAGTGGGAAGGAAGTCCTGCCCTCTGTCCCCATTGGTCCCGACAGCACCAAGACCGTATCAGTGGCCACTACTGGGGCTGCAGGAGCAGAAGGAAGAAGGTCCGTGGGTCCCTGAAGCAGGTAATCTGACGTCTTGGACCTGGAACATTTGGATTGGTCAGGGAGGGTGGGGCAACAGGGTAGGGGGGAGGGGTAGGTTTAAGGCTGCAGGCGGGTCGAAAGGAAGGGAGGGTTCAATCTTAGGGGAGCTGCCCCACAGCTAGTAAAGGGCAGCCCCTGAAGAGTGAAACCACCACCCCCACCTTCCTTGCCGTCCTTTGAAGAGCTCTTTTAAAAAAAATGGGCTGCCTGCTCCTGGCCAGCTGCCCACGTCAGACATTTTATGGCATGAGCAGTGTATTATCAGGGCCAACTGGCTTGTTAATAAACCTAATTGACCCTTGATTACTTATCTGAATATGGTGGGCGGGCTGCTGATTTTGGCACCCGCCCACCCCCAGTATTATGGGAGTGAGTTCGGGGGTGGGCGGGAAGATGGCGGGTGGGCACTCGTCATATTTTATGTGCTCCCCCTGCCCAAAAACACAGCCGGCGGGGGCATGTAAGATACAGCCTTAGATTTCACTGCCGTCCCAGAGCATGGTGAGGGCAACTGCTCTGTACACTAGGACTTTTGCTAACTTGTGGAGGCCTAGGCTTTCAAACAATCACTGCCATAGTTTGTGGATGGCTGAGATGGTGCAGCTGATCCGGTGTTGGATCATCTCATCACTGGCGGCCTTTTGAGAGAGGTGACTGCCGAGATGTGGGAAATGCTCAATATATTCCAGAGTCTCTCCTTCGACACACATGTGAGGTGGGATATTTGGCTCAGTTTGGGTTTACCTGGTGTTCAACGCCACATGCTTACATTTATTGCAATATACCTTTTGAAACTGGGCTGCTTTGATCCAGTTTGGGGTACACTGTGGGACTCTGAGTCTTCTCAGTTCTCAATTTGTCAACATGCTAGCATGGTATTTGCAAATGCTGTATAATAATAATAAAAATTCTGCAGCGAAAGGGCTGTTTTCCTTTAGGTGACTAATACTGTTTCAGATGTTAGGATCAAGCCCTTTAGTAGTCTGTCAATATTTGGAGGGGTTTCCCAAAAGTGACTCAATATCTGGAGGGTGTTCCTAGGGGTGTGTCAGTTTTTGTAGGAGACCTCTGGGCATCTGTTAGTATTTGGACAGGGTTCCCAAGGTTCTGTCAATATTTGGAGATGGTTTCTGGGTATGTGTCACTATCTGGAGGAGATCTTTGGGGATGTATTCAGAATCTCTCTCACTGTTATTTTGGCAATATTGTTTTGAGTTGTCTTCATGTGACTGGCTGGTGCAAAAAGCACAAATATTGCAATAAAATGCAAGTAATTCATTATTAAGTTGCAGCCCCATAATGCAATTGGAAACAAACTTTGCAAAAACCCATGAGTTTTCCATTACCTTGTAGATGACATTCTTGCGATGTCCCTCTCTGAATTTAATCCTAATCATCTGATGTAGGTTTCGGGCATTAATTGTGGACCAGAAGCATTAGGAAAAGCATTTTGTACAAACATAAGAAATTGGAGCAGACGTAGGCCATTCAGCCCCTCAAGCCTGCTCTGCTATTCAGTAAGGTCTGGCTGACCTTCTAATTCAACTACAAATCCCCGTATCCCTTGATTCTTTTAGGCCAAAATTTTACGCTCCCCACCTCCACCACCCCAGCAGGTCCTGAGGGGGGCGGGGGCGGAGTGGGGGGAGGGGGGTGGGGGGAGGCGGCAGGGAGTGTGAATTTGCACAAACTTGCTTCCCTCCGGGTCCCCGCCCATCCCTGACCTTGCAGCAATTTTAAGCTGAGGCGACCAGGGCCTCAGGCAGGAAGCCTGCTCTTGCCCCAGTTAATGGCTACTTAAGGGCCGTTTCCCGCCCAACCTCAATTTTGAGCCTGGCGGGCAAATGAAAGCTCATGGAGCAAAACCAGAAATAAAGAAAGTTTGATCTCAGGCAGGAAGGGGTGGGGGTGCGGGGGGGCGTGGTGGTGTGTGCAGTGCCTCAATCAGAAGCTCTCTTCTGACTTGGGGTGCTCCCCGCTTAAGGCCTGGTGACCTCTGGACCTCCCTCCTGCATGTCTCCTGAGATTCCAATCATCCCCCTCATGGCTCCCCCTGGCCTTCACTACCCTCCCCGCCCTGGGACCCCGACCCTCGCCTTTTTCTCCAGTTCCCGGGACAGGCAGCCACGTGCAGTGCCTCTTCCAGCCCCGGCAGTGCTGTTGCTGGGGGCACTTGAGAGCTGACAGCTAATGACTTCCTCCTGAGTCAGGGGCAGTAGTCCCGCCTAATGCCTATCAACGCTCGTTGGAGCATAAAATGACAGCGGGGGTGTCAGAGTCAGCAGGGATGGCAAACCCTAAAAACCCCTAAAAATTCAGGCGCCAGCGTCCAAAAATCTAGTAATCTCTGACTTGCATACACCCAATGGCAGAGAATGCGAAATGTTCAAAACCCTTTGAATGAATACATTTCTCCTCATCTCAGTCCTATCTGGCTGGCCCTTTATTCTGTTCTCAGTTCACCCCTCTAAGTTGAAAATATGATAAATCTCTGGCAGAATTTCTTTCGTATACGGAGGGAAGATATCGGGCTGAATATTACTTGGGACGGGGGGTGGGGGCAGATGGTATCCCATCGCCCATCCACACGCACCCCCCCCCCACTACCACCACCCTCCCCCCCCACCCCCCCCCAACCCCCACCCCAGCCCCCAGGGAGCCCACCTGCTCCACGCCAGCCTGCCTTCAGCCATAATACGCTGCGAGTGGGCTAAACAACGGTCACGTGGGACCTCTGCCCTTCACTGGGGAGGAAGACCTGCCCTCGGGAGCCTCCTGGCAGCGTTAGTGGGAGCTACCAGGACTGCAAGAGGAGGAGGAAGAAGGTCCACTGGATTCCTGGAGACAAGTAAGTCTGGGGTCTTGGGCAGGAAGGCTTTGGGCAGGTCAGGGAGTGCAGTGTGTGGGGGAATGGGGTTGATGGGTTTAAGGTTACAGGCTGGTAGGAAGAAAGGGATGGGGGCAACTGCTCTGATCAGCAAAGGGAAGATTTCTTCCTGCCCTTTGAAAAGATTATTTAAAACATCGGGCTGCCCGTTGCCACCAGATTGCCCATGCCAAACATTTTATGATGTGGGCAGTGTATTAGCAGGTTCAATTGGCTTTGCAACAAGCCTAATTGACCCTTGATTAGCTATTTAAACATGGCGGGTGGGCTGCCAATTTTGGTGCCTGTCCACCCCCAGTATTATGGAGATGAGCTTGAGGGTGGGTGGGATGATGGGAGACCAGGCATCCACCCTATTTTATGTGCCTCCCCATTGAAAACATGCCCAGTGGGGACAAATAAAACAGAGCCCATTGCCTTCCCTGTTGTGCAATCGATATCCACAATTTAAGACAAAGATTCAACTTTAGTATAAGTGAAAGAATAGTGCTTAGGCAGTAAATTAATCCATTTGCACTTACTTTGTCCCCATATGGTTTGACTTTGTCTCAATTATTCTGTTAGTTTGTTGATCTGGACTTTGTGTGAGTGATGATGGTAAAACTGTCATTGTTCATCATTACTACTCCCCTGAAACTGACAGAAACTTCTAGCATCTGCAATGCACAGTTAAATGTGGAAATCAAGAAGTTGCTGTCAGTGATTTTACACTTTCCCAGAGGGTGTGTTGTGAAGCCCCCCTGAGACTACAATCAAGTAGAAGACACTGAACTAACTAGATCTTCCACTTTCACACTACAAAAACCCTTGAACAAGTTACACCTTGTTGAATGAAGTGTAACTGGTGTTTTAATGATGTACTAAGTTCATAATTTCTTCTGAACAGCCTCACTGGCTCTGAAAAACTAATTTTATATCCATAAAATACCAAATTTCCACATTATGATGAAAAAAATCACATTTAAAAATATATATATTTTTAAGCTGTTTGGTGATATTTCAGTTTCTACCTTAATCCCATGGGCAGAAATTTTCACTCGGTGGGTCGGCAGGCACCCAACCTGCTTGAGCGTGAAGTGATGCACGTTGATATCGGCCAAGTCAACGTGCAGTTGCAAGATAGTTCAGTCGGCAGGCATGTGCCAGTGTCAACAACGTGCCCTCAGACAATTAAAAGGCCTGTTAAGGCCATTAAGTAATCAATTTTCACTGCCCGTCCAACCTAACGGCTGGTGGACAGATGGAAAGGCTAAGTGACCTTTGAACTTTTTTGGAAACCTCATCCATGGGCGGGATGAGGTTTCCAAAAGTAAAAAATAAATAAAATAAAAGTTTTAAAATTGAATTAATAACATGTCCCTGCTCCTGTGAAAGAGTCATATGAGGCGACATGTTTCATTACATTTTATTTTCTTTATTTCCTTTTTTTAACAGCTCTGTGCCTCAGGGAGATTATGAAGCACACATTCATGTGCATGCACGAAGTTTGTGCTGATCTTGCTCACCCTCCTCACCCCCCAGCACAGGCAGCGCTGAGCAGTGCTGCTCGCGTTTCATGCTGGATGGGCCTTAATTGGCCTGCCAGTGTGAAATCGCGGTCCAGTGCCGATTGCGGGCAGTGTTCGGCTTCCCGACCACCCCCTCCCGCTATCGCCCGCCAGGGGCAATATTCTGCCCCATGTGTTTGTCTCAATCATTTATTTGGATCTCCGTAAAATTTTACTTAGAAGTGAAAAATTCAGTGTGTTTTACTTCCTGGTTGCTGTCTGTGAGAATACTTCAATACGATTGCCTGTTTATTCTGTTTGGTGACATCACTGTTACAGGATGCCTGGACACCCCCTTGACTTTGCAGCAGATTCAAACTGACCTCATTAAAGGGAAATCCTCACCTCACCAATCATCAGATCTTTGCGGGCAGCTTTCTTTGAGGCCAGCGATGAGCGTTGTTTCAACTCTGACTGCAAATTCTGGGCTGTTGGGTCTGCTTTGCCTTTTGAGCTTCAACCAACTAAAAAGACTACCTGACCAGTCACACATTGTTCTTCATGGGGCCTTACAATGTGCAAATTGACTGTCACATTTCCTACATCACATCAGTACTTCATTGGCTGTAAAGCAATAATCCCTCTAATTTATCTTCCTTATCTGTGTTACCTGTATCATATCTGCTCTGTTGTGTATAACGATGTGTTCTATATGATACATTGTACACAGCTCCTGCCTTATGTTGCCTTTATTACATTGTATCTGGGTTTGTATCTACTGCCCCTTAGGCTTTACCTATTCTGTCTCCAATGCTGCATTCTTTCTCTTATTTCCTATACATTGTCTCTGTGTTTACCTGCCCTGCGATTTCTGCATTTTATTTACTCTGTTTCCTGTGTATTGCGCCTAGTTGTATCTACTCTGCCTCCTACACCTCACGCACACGTGTTGTATCTTCTTTCTATTTTGTGTCATGCTACATTTATGTTATATGTACATTGTCCAGAGGTGGACTGGGTTATCCCAAAGTCCATAGGATTCTTAAAGATTCTCATGGAGATAGAAGGGTACCAATGATAGAGTGTTACGATGCCATTCATGGGAACACTTGGGAAAGCATCTGATTTCTGCCTCTGACTTTGTCTAGTGCTCTGTATTATATTGGACTTGTGTCTGTATTGTAAAAATTCTGTCTCATGTTTCACTTTGTGCCTGTTTTGTATCCATTAGGTTTCCTGCATTAATTCATTCTTGTGCTGTGCTGGGTTTTGTCTAGCTGTTAACCGTCTTTAATCAGGAAACCACTTCAACAAAATTTCAAGCCTTATCAGGATATGTTGCAGAGATCAGCTTAACAAACATATTTAAATAAAAATGATCTGTGAGTGTCCTTTCCTGCCTGTATTTGCTGAACATTTAGCTTTATCTAACAAGTCCATCTAATTAATCATTTTTCTACTTCATTTTTGTTCTGATAACTTAAAAGGATCTATCCTCCCAAAAAATAGTTAGGACATAAAAATAACTTCTTTACATGTTGCACAATGAAACACATGTTCACTCTTTGACTTGAGTAAGTAAATAGTAGCTGCCTGAAGGGTGAAGGGTTCAGAGTTTTTCAGGAAATAAGCTGCACCTGATTCTGAGTCACTCACTGCCTCTAAGATTGGACTTGTCTGATTGGAATCACACAGTGAAATCAAAGTTACCCTTTACAAACTGGTATTGAAATGGCCTGAATCATCCAAAAAGCAGGCATAAATTGAGATTGAATGAAGCCACCTCAAAATCAGGACAAGAATAACTGTGGCCACAACCCCTTGCAAGTTCCGTTGTTATATTATTCTCACTGTGAGAGCTTGTGCCAAGTGTTTTTTCTAATTCACTCATGGGGTGCGGCCTTCACTGGCTGGACCAACATTAATTGCCCATCTTTGATTACCCTCGAGAAGATGGTGATGAGCTGCCTTCTTGAACCGCTGCAGTCCATGTGATGTAGGTATACACACAGCACTGTTAGGAAGGGAGTTTCAGGATTTTGACTCAGCAACAGTAAAGGAATATTGTTAAATCATGAATGTTAGTTAGGAACCTGTTAGGTGTCCACTGTGGCTCAGTTTGTAACATCCTCATCCCTGAGTCAGGAAGGTTGTGGGTTCCAGCCCCACTCAGGGACTTCAGTACACAATATCAGGCTGACACTTTGGTGTAGTACTTAACGGGTGCTACACTGTTGGATGTGGCATGTTTTAGAGAACACATATACCGAGGCCACATCTGATTCATCAGCTGGATGTAAAAATCCCTAAGTGCTATTTTGAAGAAGTGCAAGAAAGTTCTTCCTAGTGCCCTGATTGATATATATCCTTCAACCAACAACTAAAAGGATTACCTAGTCATTAGCACATTGCTTTTCATTCAGCCTTGCAATGTACAAATTAGGTGCCATTTTTTCTCACACACACTTCATTGGCTGTAAAGCAACAACCCCTCTAAGTTACTTTTGTTGTTGACCTACTGCACGGTCCCTTTAAAATTGTTGCACGGTCACACATGTGCATGTTAAAGGGAATGTTGGTTGTGCATGGCCTGTTTGTTGCACTGTATGGAACACTCTGGAATGCTGTACGGCTGCACCTGTTCAAGTTAAGGGAATAATGTAAAATTGCTTTGAGACCACGAAAAAGGTTTCCTGTTTCTTTTGTTGTTGCTTCTTTCCTTTTTTTATACATCTTCCAAGCAACAGGGTAGGTATTGATTTTTGGTCAACCAACTGTTCTGGCAGCTAAAAGGCCCTCATGATTTTGAGGCACCAGCCTCATTAATATTCAACAGGTGAGTTGCTAGGGGGTCAAACTGGTTTCCCTTGTGAGCGCAGTTTAGCAGAATCGACAAAGGAAAACAGGCCACTGTCATGGGTGGGGATGTGACAGTGGGGAGGGGGCTGCAGTCAGGGAGGATAGGAACTTAGGGTGGCAGAGGCCCATATTATTTTTTATGGGTCCTGAAGGTGGAGTCTAGATCCCCTGGACCCTACAAAATTACTTTCAAGTTAATGTAATAGTTGTGAACATATCAAATTCAATTTTTAAATAGGTGCTAATGGAACAGAGTAAACCCTGGATCGAGCCGGCTCCATCCTTCCCCAAATGACAATTTGGGTTATATTTATGTGATAAGCCCCTTTTGTTATGGAAATCTGGGTCCAATAACCTGAATTAGCTGGGTATTTTGATTCCTACTAAAACGATACCAATCACACTGCGACCAATCCCTGTTTGAGGCCATTACTACCTTAAAGCCAAGCAAAGCTATGCAAAATTGAGCCCAATCTCTTAGCATTGACACAGGGACATTGCTGCTTCAACAATATTCACATATAACATGGTGTTATTAGGGCCTGAGTTTATAGATGTTCTTTAAAACAGCTTCAGCTGAAGTCTGTGAGGACAGCTTAAATTATTGTGCAGAGGTTATGATTCACTTGTATGGGCCAGGATTTTGCCCCCGGCAATTTGGGGGCAGGGGGCGGGGCCCGGTCGCCGAGGGCAAAATGATGCAGGATGATGTCATGAGGAATCCCCGACGTCGTCCTGGGCCATTTAAATATTCAGGAAGGCGGGCGGACAGCAAAATCAGCTGTCCGCCCGCCGACCTGTCAATGGCCAACTGAGGTCATTGACAGGCTAATTAACGTTATTCAACACACTGCCCGGCCAACCTTAAGGCTGGCGGGCAGGCCAGGAACCCCAGCCGGCTCCAGATTATTCATGAAACTTCATCCACTGGCGGGATGAAGTTTCATGTCCGTTTTGTACAAAGATAATAATATTTATGTGTTCTTTATTAACATGTCCCATCTCATGTGACATTGTCACATGAGGGGGACATGTTAATAATCTTTAAAGGTTTTAATGTTTTTATTTAGAAAGTTTTTACCATTGTCAGTATTCTCCCTGAGACAGGACTTTGCCCCAGGGAGCAGTGCACTCTTTCACACACATGCATGAAAGAATGTAATTTGACAGATGGGGAATCCCCCCCACAACATACAGAAGAAGTGCATAGCGCAGTGGCTGGGGTCGGCTGCCCACCCACCACCAAGTCGGGGGGTCCCGCACGCCATCCGAGGGCAAAATTCTGCCCATGGTTGACATCACCAGTGATATAAGAACATAAGAAATAAGTGTAGAAATAGTCAGCTACGTGGTCCCTCGAACCTGACCCGCCGCCATTCAATAAGATCATGGCTGACCATCTACCTCAATTCCACTTCCTTGCTCTCTCCCCATATACTTTAGTGCCCAAATATCTACCCAGTCTCAATCTTGAGTATATTCAACAATTGTCTATCCGCAGCTCTTTAGGGTAGAGTGAGAAAATGTCTCCTCATCTCAGTTCTATATGGTAAAGCCTTTATCCTGAGACTAAAACCCCTTGTTCTAAACTCTCCAACCAGCATCACCCTTGTCAAGCTCAATAAAAGAGTTGTATATTTCAATGGGATCATCTCCAGAAAATTTAGGCCCATTCTACTCCATTTCTCCTCATAGGATGGCCCTCTAACCCTAGCTATCAGTCTAATGAACTATTGTTGTCCCTCCTCTAAGCCAAGTATATACTTCCTTAGGTAAGGAGACCAAAACTGTACTCTGGCCTCCAAATCCCTTATAATTGCAGCAAGACATCCTTAGCTTTTATACTCTCAATTGCATTAAAGACACCCTGGTATCATTAGGAGGTTCTAGAGTTATGGGTCTGTGTGACCCTCACTACCACTGCCAATTAAGCCTGTGGATGAGTTGGACTACAAATCACTTTTCTGTCTTTGGGACAACTCTGTTGAGGTTGTGACTGTGTATGCAGCTTTACTTACTCCAATGCACCACTTGGTTTCACTTTATTAATATTCAGCTAATTTCAATCTTTAGTGCCAGGTTATAGAGGTTAATGCTCATTTCCCAGGCAAGTATCACTTTAAGGCAGGTCATGGTCCAGTCAACATTTGACCCAGAAAGAAAAGTCTCAGAGTGACTCATGGGCAGTGACGGTTATCTCTTAAATTCATGACTCATGTAACATCTGTAGCATCCCATGAGACCACAGGTATAATTATGTGGGTGTGTTCACCCAAGTAATCATCAACCACACAACTGACATGTTGAAGCAGTTAAGAGCTTGATTTTATATGATGAATTACCACATCCTCACGTTATCCACCAACATCATCACCTGTTATGATATGGCAGATGATGTGTGCCAGGCCGACCAAATCCACAAGGGAAACTTGGCCACGCTTTCACAATGGTTTTGCAATTTTTATTTATTATGAGAAGATGTGTGCACTGAATTCAGAAGTAATGAGTCCACTAAGCTCTTCAGAGATTTTTAAAAATTAAATTAAAATATTTATTAACAAAATAAAAGATTTTAAGCACATGCATAAGACTACAATTACTTAATACTATAACAAATCCTAAAATTCCAAATTAATCTGACTCTAAATTACAAACCCAGTTTAAGGCAACAGTCCAAAATAGATTTTAATTTAAAAAGCAAGCCAGAAAGTTACCACAGTAGCCACTTCATGGTGTAATTCCAAAAAACTTGTCTCCAACTTTAGTTACTGGACACAGCAGACTTATACACAAATGGCTGGAGGTTTCCCGACAACTGTTTCACACATTCCTATTGGATCTTACATGGCCCCCCCCCAACATGGCCTTTCATTCTCTTTTATATATGTTTCTCTCTCTTTAATTTGTAAATGTCATTGTCCTATATGTTTTTGGAAATGTACTTTTCCCATAATATAAAAACTTTCATGTTGCCAATATTGTCAGTAACTTTTGGGAAAAATAATCACACTGCTTGGCCTTGCTTATCTGGCTAGTAGTAAGCATCCTAACATGCCTTTGAAATCCAACCAACTCCATCATGTATCTAAAAATGCAAATTTCTTTCACACCTTATATGCTAAGACAGCATCCATGTTTATTCATTGGCATTTCAAGTACATTTCTACACTTGACATTTTTTGATAATTTCAAGCTTGCAGTCTACCTGACTCCAATGTAGTTAAATCACACAGACAGAACAATCTACACTCACACCCATAATCCTACTTTACAATAAACCAGAATAATATTATGAATATTATTATACTTTTGTAACACACCCGACTCCTCTCCCCTTTCTTGGCAATCTGCTCTCCTCTGCTACCTTGATTGTCCACCTCCCCACAACCCATCACATGTCTCTGCTCCACAATCTGATGTCCCCAGACTCTATCCCAATGAGCAGATGATCCAATGCCCCGACCCAAGACCTCTCCCAGCACTATTTCCAACCTATGGCATTTTACAGTCAGACCCACCCGACGACCACTGACCAATTCTCAATCACCCAAAAAATCAAATGAGGTTCTGCAGTTACGTTCTTCAGGACCTCCGCGTTTCCCATATTTCTGGATTTTCCAGCTGATAACAGTGATACTGGTTCCTTCCTGATCATCTCAAAAATATCAGGGCCTATATGTCACAACAAGAGGATAAAAAGTATGCATACATTTCGTGACTGCATCAAATTTATTAAATTGATAAATTGTCCCTTTCATAGGTTTGGTTCATTTCATGTTTGAAATGCATGCCTTAAATTTGATGGATGTAATAGTAATGTAGTATAATGTACCACCCAGATGTAGAAAATGTGCAGATTTCCCAAATGCCACAAATCATAGAGTTGAGGTTGTCATTCCTACGCAGTTATGCCTGCAAATTTATGAAAATTGATGGACATTTTACTTTTAAGAAGCAGAATGGAAAATGGACAGTTTACTTTGACAGGGGTCAGGGTCCCTCCTCCAACCACCATGCCCTACCCCCCACCGGACCCCCCACCCTTAGCTGCAAATGCACAAGAAACTGCCCAGGGCTTGAAGTAGCCTGCTTGTATGGTCAGAACATTAAATTGTAAATGACCTTTGAGGCATTCTTTTGTCAAGACATAAAAAATGCAACAGATCTCTCCTTCAGGCTTTACAGCTATTATTGTCTAAATGCCTAGCAAAACTGATGTACAATGGCCGAACAGATGGAGTGGCTACAGAGTAAAATTCCACAGAATATGTGTGAGGAAAGCCATTCTATCACAAGAAGGTGATAATGGCCAAAATTCAACCCCTATTGTGTGTCAGTGCTAAAATAGTCAGTGACCATATGTGTGAACATATGATACCATGGTCACATAACTAAAACCAGCTTATGGTGAGAAACATCGTATTAACTCACATCTTAAACTGTAGTCCAGGTCAGTCAATCTGGAAGACAGAAACAATAGAGGGAAGAGACCTCACCTAGCAAAAGAAAAGAGGCTGCTTAACATCCCCTAACAGGCAGAGAAATTGGGGCTATCTTTTTTCCTACTGATTTACAGAACCAAACCTGAATCCTACTATTGCCAGAAGTAAGCCACAGTGAATTCATTGCCAAAAACTTCCAACCTCTATTGTCTTCACTGAATCATCAAGCCTGCAATGTTTCCAGCTACCATCTCAAAAGCTAAGAGTAAAAGTGACTTTTTGGACTCTTTAAAAAATCTAATTACATGCTACCTCTTTTTAAATCACCTTTTCTTGTGTATGTGTGTCTCATGCAAACGAGTGAGTGGTTACAATTACATTTCAGCTATTGAGAAATAAACATTTATTCATTTTTTTTAAGTTACAAAAAAGCCTGTCTTGTGTCTGTTCTTGACAGTCACAGCGCTCGAGGGGTTAAAACATTTCTTCTTTAAAACACATTTTGTTGTGGTGTCTTGAGACGTGAAAAAGGGGATAACAATCCTACCATTCCCCACCCTGTCCACAACAAGGTGACCATCGTATGTCATACAACTGGAATAGAGTATTACTAAAGACCATCATACTGGAAATAAAACCTGTGTTAATAACTTGTGCTAATATCGAATCTTTGATGACCTTAGGACATAACAAAGCACTTTGCACTTTGCAATTAAATACTTTTGACATTAAGTCGCAACCAATTTGCAGACAACAAGGTCCCACAAACAACAATGTAATACTGACCAAATAATTTGTTGTGCTTAGCGAATGTTTGTTGAGGGCTAATTTGGCCAGGACTCCAGGGATAACACCCCTGTTCTCCTTCGAATAGTGCCATAGGATCTTTTATATCCACCCAAGAGGACACCAAGCAACCAGAAATTGTGTACTCAGTTTAATCTCTTAAGAAACCAGGCTGTATTAAATGATGTCCAAGAACATGCAGTTACCAAGGGGAAAAAAATGAACAAGTATAACTAATCAAGACATTAACTTATGGCCTTTTTGTCACTAACACAATAGGAATTCTTGATTGTTTTTGGTGCATTGAGTGAAATGGAAATGAGCAGAGGGTAGTGACTGACCTATCACAAGCTGTCTGTTGGCAGCTTTTGGCCCAGTGTACTTCTGAAGGATCCAGTTAATTACCCGACCTTCCTCTTATTCAATGCAAGGACCCTTAGTCGCCGATTGTTGGGCAGATAGGAGAAAGCACATGGTGAAACAGGAAGAAGCTGAGAAGTGGTCAACAAGAAGAAGAAAAAAAATCCCTTTGCCTTACACAAACAAAGTGGTGTTATCAAGCATAGCAGGTACCAGCTTAATGTTCTGGGAAAGACCTCATGAATCACTGAGAAGCAATATGACAATCTGTGATTAGTGACAAGGTCTCTCCAACTGTGTCCTCTTGCGAAACAGAGACTTGTATAACAAATAGCAAGCGAAAATCATTAGCAACAAAACAAAAAAATGATTTTTTTGAAATGTTCACCCTTCTGTCCTACCTATTTAACCACTGTGACACGATTATGCTCCCAGACACTCCTTCCTGCAGCCCTGCGCTGTGTTATGAGACAGTTGCTTTGATTCATGAATTCTTCCTGCCTTTATCATTTTACAGATAACTTTTCATAGATTGCTTCTGTTTTATGTGAAGAAGAGTATAGGTTAATTTTGCTGTATCTGAATGAAGTTGTAAATCAGCAAGCTTATTAATATCTAAATGGAGTGCTCAGAATGTTTATTTCAGAAAGCCAATATTTAGCTTCTATTGTATTTGACACTTACTTTTATTGCATTTTAAAATTAAGAATGCTGTATATCAAAAAAGAGGAAATGAATTTCTTAAATTTATGAAGCTTTGCTTCAGATTACAGTGACCACCCAGGAACAGCCCAACTATGGAAATTAATTTATTAAATTTAGATTTACAAGAAGAAACAAAAAGAATTTGTTAGACATCAGCAGGTGCTGATGTATTTCAATAGGAAAGGATGAAGTTCCTGCTCATTAATATCAGCAGAACCTGAGCAGTATCGGCCAAACCTGTGCAGAAGATCAAGGAATTATAAAGGCGAGTTACACTCAAAACCACTTCCATTCGTGTTTTTTTTTTTAACGTTGGTTTAAGATTCAATCGCACTGTGGAGCAGATCCCAAACACAAAAACAGCCAAGCCCCAAGATGAATGTTGTGCCATTCTGACGATTGCGCAGATTTAGAGTAAGATGTTCAATTTGCGCTCATTCATTTTGGCGCACAGGCACTAGTAGGTAAGGTTTTAAAGCGTTTTCATATAATAAAAAATCATTAATTTACCAAGGACCTCACTACTGTACAGCAAAAGTAGTAACCTCGACTAAGTCATTTTTCACTGATTTCAAATCAGCTGGAGGGGTGGGCACTCATTAAAAACGCTTATTTCTTTTCATTTTCAGTTGTGTTAATAAAACTATGCTTAGGGTAAAATTTCTAGCTTGGAGGGCAGATGCACACCCAACTCGATCGAGTGTAAAGTGACACACAATGATGCCAGGTGTGTGTCTCAGCATTATCACACACTATCGCAATATTTTAGTCGGCGGGCGCACATTGGAGTCGGTAGCACGCCCTCCAATGATTAAAAGGCCTATGAAGGCCATTTAAAAAGTCATTGAACTAAATTTTTCGCTGCCCATTAGTGGGGCAGGTAAAAAGGCCAAGCGGCCTTTGCACTTTTTTGGAGACCTCATCCACGGGTGGGAAGAGGTTTCCAAAAGCTAATAAAAATTAAATAAAAGCGTTAGTTTTTCACAAATAACATGTCCCTGCTCTTGAGACAAAGCCACACGAGGAGATATGTTTCATGACATTTATCAAATCTTGAATTTTTTTTCAAATCAGTTCATCTCCCTGAGGCAGCTCTGTGCCTCAGGGAGATCATGTAGCCTGCACAAAGGTCACGCTCGCCCGGCTTGCTCTCCTTCCACTACCCGCTGCTGCTCGCATTTCACGCTGGACAGGCCTTAATTGGCTTGCCAGCGTGAAGCTGCCCTCCAGGCCCGATTGCGGGCGGCAGTCGGCTGCCCAACCACGCCCGCCCGCCCCCACCGAGCCCACACGCCAAATGGCAAAATTCTGCCCTAAGTTACCATTCAACAGCAACGGACTCTTCAATACAAAACCAGGACATTCTATTGCGCTGCCCAATTGCCCATGTTCGTTAATGTAATTTTGAGCACATTTATGCACCAAAGCAGAAACTCCACCCCATTTCCTTCCCAGTTTTTGAACCTTGCAGCCTCGCATCGACATCTTGAAGTTTTTAACTGAAACTCGGCAATTCTTTAAAAAAGCTCTGAAAATTTTGCACCTCCCTTTTGGAGTGACAGTGTGGTTGCTGAAAAAAGATTAAGACCAAAGCTATGACTCAGTGGCAAAATGATTCTGCCCTAGGAATTTGGCACCCTCCTAGGTGCAGGTGTCAGCCTTGGCTCAGGGTCAACACTTGTGACTCGGAGCTCGAAGGTTACGGGGAAACTTCGGCAAATAGGGCTGGATTTTTGACAGGCCGGGGTGACTCAGGAGCTTTTTAACAATGGTGGGCAGGATCCCAATTCAGCAATTCTCGACCTCATCCCTCAGGCTTCTCATTTTCAGGAGTGCCTATGAAGGGTACAGGCTGGTTTGGGTTGTGAGCCCGCATCCTGCACTCTCAACTTGGCCGGCTCCATTGCGGGGATAGGCATAGTCCTAGCCCTCCACAACTTTCATGGAGTTGGGCCAGGTTTTCACGGTGTGTTCAGAGGTGTGCCATAGCTTGGCATGGGAGGCATGAGGGAACACAAGTGTTGTTTGGAATGGGGTGCTTGAGAGGCCGGGGTGGGGGGGTGGGGGGGTGGGGGGCGGTTGCGGTGGGGGTGAGTGAGTGGCATGTGGTGGCATGGATGGAGCAGGGCCACTATGTGGGTGTGTGAGACGTGAAGGCTGGAGGCCCTTTCTCTTTTATCACAACCAGGATGAAGTACCACAGCACCGAGGCAGGCCTTTTAAGCAGCCAGCCTCCGCACATAGCTCCCCCTATGGCTGCCTCCGAACTTTTGTCCAGGCTGGCCACTTGAGTGCACCGCTCCTCCACCTGTAACAATGAAAATCCCGTCGTTGCAGGCAGTCTCTACTACTGAGGTGGGCTGGCCAAGCCAGGAATTTTCCCAACTCATGCTACCTGACTCGAGGATGAAAATCCAGCCCATAATCCCTGCCGACAGTCCATTGCAGTGTGGATTTAGGCCTCTCTGCGAATTCCTCATGCAGCCGGTGTTGTGGACATTCCTCAACACCGAAGGAAAGCTCAGGACAATACTTCCCAGCCTCTTCCACAAAAATATCTAAGGGTGTATCACCTCAGTGGAATGGGTGGAATTTCATGGCCCCTCCCGTCGGTGGGATTTTCCAATCCCGCCAAAGTCTTTGGATTTTTGAATGGCTCGCTGCATTTTACAGTGACACGATGGGACCATAAAATTCCTCCTCCTGTCAGGCATAATCATTTTTCCAGTACCAACAGATACAGCACCCTTTGCCGGATGCTTACGTTGTTGGATGGGACACCCAGACAATGAAAATCACTGGATGTGTTGTTCACCACTCGCCTGGCAATTTTTGGATATCACCTGTGACTGACTTGATAGTATTTTTATATTGTTGGATATTTATAGACCTGGATTTTCAGCTCGGCGGGTGGGTGCGATTGGTGGGCCCTGGAGCGGTCAGGAAACGGATTGCCGACCGCAAGTGGTCCAGTTAACAGCCAGCCAGCGGGGAATGTACGCTGAAAAGCTCAGCGCTACCAGGGTGGGGGAGGGGGGGCAAGGCGGCCAATGGTGTTTCTGCGGGCGAGCACTGAGAGAAAGCTCCCTGAAGTCAGAGAGCTGCCTCAGGGAGCTGCAGACCCAAAAACCATGAAATAAAGCTTTGAAAAAAATCAGGGAAAAATTGTCCGAGCGTCACAATCAGGCACCTGAACATGTGGTTTGAGGTTTGATGAAAAATGCAAAGTCGATCGATTTGCTGGTCTGACAACTGCAAGGTTGGACGTGCCACGAAAAATTGGAGACAATTGCGCCATTAATGAGCTTAATATCCCCCTTAATTGTCGATGAACGTGCTTCCGACTTCTGTGCGAGCTCACCGAGTGAAACGTGGCGTGAGTGTGGGATAACGTCAGGACGCTCACATGATCTTACGCCCGATCGGGCGCGTAAAACTCAGCCCACACTGTCATATTCCCTCTCTCAGCAAACTCTTTTTTCAGTGTGATGTTACGATCGCCATCTTTTTCTCCTTTATTCTTTCATGGGACACGGGGGTCCCTGGCAGTTCAGGCCCGCATTTGCTGCCCACCCCTAGCTGCCCTTGAACTAAGGCTTGCTTGGCCATTTCAGAGAGCAGTTAGGAGTCAACCACATTGCTGTGGATCTGCAGTCATATGTAGGCCAGACCAGGTAAGGACAGCAGATTTCCTTCCCGAAAGGGCATTAGTGAACCAGATGGTGATAGTTGTCATGGTCACCACTACTGAGACTAGTTTTCGATTCCAGATGCAGAATTTTGCCCTCGTCGGCTGGGCTTAACGGAGACGGGCGGGAGTGGTTGGGAAGCCGACCACTGTTTGCAATCGGGGCCGGACCGCAATTTCACGCTGGTGGGCCGAGTAAGGCGTGAAATGCATGGTAAAACGTTCAGTGCTGCCCGTGTTGGGTGGAGGGGAAGGAGTATGAGCATGCAAATTCACACATGCACTCAGGAACGTGCTGGAAAAGCTCCCTGAGGCAGCTCCGTGCTTTAGGGTGATGAACAGTTTTGAAGTTGAGAAATAAAGCATTGTAAGATGTTGAAAAACATGTCCCCTGATGTGACTCTGTCACACGAGCAGGGACATGTTAGAAATTAGTATGAAGAGTTTTGATTTTTTTTTCTAATGATGGATCGAAACCTCCTCCCGCCCATGGATGAGGTGTGGCTAAAAATGCCAAGGCCATCCTGGCCTTTTTGCCTGCCCACCAACCGTAAGCATGCGCCCACCTGATGAGTGGAAAATTCTGCCCCAGAATTTATTAGCTGAATTCCAATTCTATTAGCTGTGATGGTAGGTATTGAACACATGCCCCCAAGGCATTAGCCTGGGCCCCTGGATTATTAGCCCAGTGACAGTACCACTATGTGCCACCACCTCCCCTCCACAGTTTCTTTCTCCATGGAAACTGATCAAATTTAAAAGGAAATTTGAGCTTCCGGTTCATGGCTGAAAAGGATGACATGACAAGATCTCACGTTTTAAAATTTTTACTGTATAAAAAAAGACTGAAAAACCAATATTGACTAAACATTATTTCCATCTGTGTAAGCAACTTATACTTTAAACTATGGAAAGTGAAGTTTCCATTTTATGCTTATCACCCTTCGCACTCTCTACAGAATTACAGTCCTTTTAACAAATAATCCACAGTTGGTCCCAGCTTCCAATGGTTTCCTGTAGCTCTGTTTCTGAGTTATAACTTCGAGTAGCCATCTCCTGGCACTTCCCTCAGTTTTCAGAGAGGTTCTTAAATCCATCAGGAGCAGTAAAGCCTGTTCCGATGATTTCTTCTCCGCTTGGCCTTGCCAGCATGAATCTCCAAGAATCCTTTGATGGCTGCAGGATGTGTCTCAACGACTAGAGACCGTCTCTTTCCTACATCCGGCAATGGCAGCTCTCAAAGCCACACAGCCTCTCTCTGTTGACCATGCAAAATAATTGTTGTCCGCCTGTGATATTCACTGATTTGTGGGGAAGCCTGTAAACTAATCTCAAAAATGGCTTTCTCTGCCCTTTTTCCCACAGTAACATGAAACACATTAATCTTGAATCTAGGCAGAAATGATAGTTAGCTATTCTTGATCCCAGCTTACTTTCATCTTAGGAGTAAACAGATAGTTTACAGTGCAGTTGTTTACAACCTGGTACCTTCAATGGTTTTCTGGGACTTTGGGAGACTCTAAACTCAAAGACTGCTGCTAGTGTCTCCAAGCATAAATAACTTGCACCTTCTTCTCAGCAAAACAACCTAAACCTTCCTTTGATCTCTAACAATCAAACCACCTAGGCTCACTGTCAGGCAGACTGCAGAACAGGCCACATGACCCCCTTCTTTGACCCTAAGTATAAAACTACATCCAAAAATATGATAATCTTATAAACCTCATAATTATAATGATGAAGACCAAGGATCATAATATCTGAGGTGAGATCTTTGCTTTTCCTGGCTGTGTGACTGACTAAGAATGCTGACAGAGATGATTTACATTAGTTACATTGATGATCAAGTGAGGGCATATCACCTACTATACAAATTACAGATTATCCTGGTTTCAGTTCCCAGACTGCACTGAGCTTGCCTGGTGCTATAGTAGTCAATACTGCAACCTTTTGCAGTAAACATTAACCAATGGATCTGCAGTGTCTAGCATCACTAGCCAACCATCTACACTGTGACTACACCCCCCCCTCCCCCACCATCAGTATAATACTAGATAATTAAGTTCTCCTTGAATATTGCCCTGCTCCTGTCAATTACTGTGATTTATTTATTTTGTGTCAGATATCCTATTGAATTGTGCCTGCTTCATGCATTCCAAAACTGCCATCCAGGTGCGATAATTTATTGACTGAAACAAATATAAAAATAAAGCTAGCCGTGAAACAGAAAATGAGGTCACTGGAGCATACCCTCCTCAAATCTAAATGCCATTATGTGCCATGAAGGGTTTCACAATCTTGCAGGAAATGTTTTGGGGTCATCTCTCAATCTTGTTGCTAGTCGATCAAGCTCTCAGCAAAGAGAAAAGGCCATAGCTTGCGCAACAATTGGCTTTAATTCAGGAAATCTGCTCAGAGATTGTGCAGAGAGAGGACAGGAAACAGGAATGTCACAGTAATGAAGGGTGGCTGTTCTGAGGTTTGAATGCAGACCCCACTTTTTTGGTGTAGTGTAGTCGGAGTTCTCTGTTGCACTCTTGCTGTCAGTTGCTGTAAATAATCCTCAAAGCCCTCCTGGCTCTTTAATCCCTCCAACTATGAACAGTCTGAAGGAAGGATGTTTAAAAAAAAGTTACAATGCAACCTCTTGATCAGAAACTCATGGAGGAGGAACTGTTCTTATCATGACTTGATCTCATCTAGATTTGAGCTCCTACATGAACTTTAGCAGAGATTTTTAAAATTGCATATTAGGCAGCATAACAGAATACCACTCAAGTCAATTGTAATTTGTTAGGCTGCCTCAGCAATCAAAGAACACACATTGTGATGGATGGTGTGATCTCTTTCTAACTATGAACAGAGGAAGATAAAACACAGAGACAGTCAAGCTCATTGATACAAAAAAGCTGTAAGGTTTCTAGGTCCAACAAAGACTGTGCGAGGGTTAGAATACAAGACAGAATCGCTATTCTGTTTAAATCAAACAAGACTTGGGTGCTGGAAATCTGAATTAAAAACAAAAAATGCTGGAAATACTCAGCACTTCAATATCAGAGTTCTGATGAATGGCCATCAACCTGAATCGTTAAATTTGCTTCTCTCTACAGATCTGTTGAGCATTTCCAGATTTTCTGTTTCATTTAAGACAACCTACTGATGTGTGGAAACATAGTCTCTTAATTTATTTTGTACTAAAAGCAAACGGCATCATTAAAATACGTCAGTCTGATCATAATATGTTTAAATCCTGAGAAACAAAACTGCTTAACAAATTGCATCTGGTGTTGTCTAACCTTTGGAAAAATTGAGGAAGCACCGACATCCAGCTCAGATGACAGGAGAATACTATTGTTGGACTTTCACAGCCACCTCTCTCAAAAGGCCAACATTGACGAAGAGATCCAACACTGGACAAGCTGTGACAGCTCAACCTTCTACAAACTACAGCAACGAGTGTTTGACAACAAAGACTTTGCAAATCATCAAAGGTCTTAGGGTACTGAGAAATTGTCATCACCACACTCTGTACTGCAGTGTGCCTTGAACTGTGTATCAGCAACACATAAGAGCGTTAGAGAACTCCCATCAGCAATGCTTTGGATTCAATGGGAGGATTGTCGGACACACGCTACTGTCCTTCTTGAAGTCAGCTCCGCAAGCATTAAGGCAAAATTTCTTCAAAATCAACTTCGATGGATTGGACCCCATGTCTGAATGGCCAAAAACCACCAGGTTGTGTTTGCTCAATTCTCAAATGGCCAATGTTCCAGGGGAGAACAACGAAAACTCTACAAAGACACTCTGAAGCTTCCTTTGAAGTGCAGCAACATTGTCGTTAATGAGAGGAGCTTGTTACCAATCATAAAAATGGCAACATCATATCTGTCAAGGGTTATAAACTGGCAGTTGCTATATGCCAGGTGGATCAAATCCACAAGGGAAACTTGGTCGCGCTATCACAATGGTTTAGCAATTTGTATTTATTATGAGAAGATGTGTGCACTGAATTCAGAATGAGTCCACCAAGACCTTTAGATATTTAAAACATTAAATAAAAATATTTATTAATAAAATACAAGATTTCAAGCACAAACATATGACTACAATTACTTAATACTGTAATAACTCCTAAAGTTCCTAATTACCCTGACTCCCAATTACACACCCCCTTTAAGGCAACAATCCAAAATAGATTTTAGTGGAAATAAAACCAGCAAGTTAACACAGTACCTATTTAACAGGGAAATTCCAAGTGGCTTTCTCCAACTTCAGTTACTGGACAAATTTATGCACAAATGGCTGGAGGCTTCTTGAAGGCTGTTTCACACAACCCTGTTAGATCTTACATGTCCTTCTCCGCACATAGCCTTCCATTATCCTTTATATACCTTTCTCTCTCTTTACTATGTAAATTCTATTGTTTTATACGTCTTTGGAACTGTATCTTTCTCATAATATAAAAGCTTTCATGTTGCCAATATTGTCAGCAGCCTTTAGTAAAAATAAACACACTGCTTGGCCTTGCTTATGTGGATAGTTGTAAACAGACTAACACCCCTCTGAAAACCAAACCATCCCTTCATTTATCTAAAAAAATGCAAATTCCCTTCACATCTTACATGCTAAGCCAGCATCCATTTTTACTCATTAGCATTTCAAGCACATTTCTACACCTAGCTTCTTTTGATAATCCCAAGCTTGTAGTCTATCTGGCTCCAAATGTAATTAAATCACACAAGATCAACTATACTCACATCCATAAACCTACTTTACACTAAACCATAAAAATATTATGAAAATTATTTTACCTTCGTAACACAAGCCACATCACTCTTTGAGACAGTGTCTTAATGATGAAGCAGAATGGCAGCAGAGAAGGCAAGAAGTGGAAGCAAATGCTGCACTCCAGATCCTAATGTTTGTGAGATGTCCTGCCCCATGTGCCCAAAAGATATGGAGGTCAAGGATCGGCCTGCTCAGTCACATCAAGACCTGTAAGAGAAACCTGCGACCTTGAGTAGACATCAGCCTCAAATTGAGAGACAACCACCTTGATGATTATTACACTTTTAGGCTATGCAAGTTAGGCATTGGGTAGTCTGAATACACCATGAACTTTACTACGCTCAGGTAACAACAGCAACTTACATTTATATAGCGCCTCCTACATAATAAGCACCCCAAAGGAACTCCATAGGAATGTCATAAAGCAAAGTTTGACACCAAACCACATAAGACAATATTAGCAAAAATGGCCAAAAGCTTGACCAAGATTTTACAGAGTGTTGTAATGGAGGAAAGAGAGGTGGAGAGGTGTAGGGAGGGATTTTCAGAGCTTAGGGTACAAGCTGCTGAAGGCATGGCTGCCAATGATGATTGAGGAATGCTCTAGAGGCCAGAATTAGATGAGCCCAGATATCATGAAGGGCGTAGAGCTAGAGGAAGTTGCAGGACTATGGTTAGGACAAGCGCATTGAGAAATTTGAAAATAAGGGTGAGAAGTTTAAAATCAAGATCACTTGTAGGAATGGCTAGCAATGCTGTATCCAGGAGAATATCTAAGGCAATGCCCTATTTGTAACAGTCTCTCACAGTTTAGCTTGAAGTAGTGTTCCAGACCATTTCAAACATTTATAAACTGTGTCAGTCTTGGATCAGTGCTGGCATTTTTGCTTCTGGGTCAGAATGTGGTGAATTGTGAATAATTTTGGCCACTCTGTGAAGACTCACCAGTGCCTGAAATACCACCACAAAGGACAGAAGTATTTGCAGGCTCCAGCTATTACTCATTCACAGAGGCTGAAAGTAATCATTGTGCCAACCAACTTTTAGGGTATAAAAAGATTTGTTCACACTAATGTGACATGGAGGTAGGACACACAGAATTCTGTAAAACAAGGCAGAGCTGCAGAACACCTCACACACTATAATGGTCAATGTGCATTCATGCAGGCAAAGCTTGCATGGTCCACTGAACTCATTCTACTATGTACTCATTCTACTATGTAGGACCAGCTCTAATGGGGGCTCTGAGTTTTATCTGCATTGATTGTGGCTCTACTGATATGGGAGTTGCCTCCCAATCCACATTAACAATGTCATTAATTGACAGAGGCTGCAGTGCAAGATGCTTTGCCCACAAGTTTAGTTAGCATTACATATAACCCATAGTCCTTGCTTTATGGGATATCTTCAGCAATTTGGGATATCAGCCGAGTAAATGGCTTCCTTGAATGTCTGGAGGCTACAATGCAGTTAAATGTTGAACATCATAATCAGGTCAAGAGCTTTGTCTGTGGTGATGACAAATTCAAATGACAGACACTTGCGAAAGATGACAGAAGTCATTCTGTGAGACAGCCAAAGGCTTTAGTGTCTCCGAGAAAAATTCTTCAGCCAGTGGCACTGTGCCATGCATCATCCTGGCTTTGCGTTTGAAATTAGATTGGTCTAGATCACATAGTAACAGTATTACATACAATGAAACATAAGAGGAATATATCTAACGGGTGCACACACTGAGAAAGGTTACAGGACGTCATGGGCATGTGAAAAACCACAAAATACCACAAGTGGGATTCCTCACACAAGACAAATGTGAAATATGTGCCGTTGTACTCAATGTAACGCAATGTTATTAAGGAAACCATCTTCACCACAAATCATTGTAATTTTTAAAATGCAAACTGCGGTTTCAAGCTAGTTCGGCCAGAGTTGTCTTGCTTAGAAACATTAAAACAGGAGTAGGCCATTATGTCTGCTCTGCCATTTTACAAGCCTGGCAGCCTGTTTGTTTTTTTTACAAGAGCAGTGAATGAATGACATAAATTGCCCTTCTAGGTTGGCTTTAAGATATAAATTCATATTGGGCACACCTGTTAGTAATTACTGGTGGCCATTACATATGATAATTGCTAATTTGTTAATAGTGGCATTGTTATCTGTTTCCCTCAGGTATTATTTCAGTTGAAATGACCCTGGATCAAGTCAGCATGAATTCCCCTGACAGCTGACATAGCAGGTAGAATCTTGTGGAGGCAACAGGGGTCTCAGCCACCGGCTGGAGAGCTGGCAAGACCACCTTGTCACCCCTTTCTGCAAAGGCCAGCCCCATCATGTGCCTTAACAAACCAGTGACGGGCCTGCCCCTGGGATCAAGGGCACCGGGGGGAAGATGCCCCATCCACTTAACTGCCGACCAATCTGAGTCTGGCAGCCCATCTGTACTCAGCAGCGCCACCTGTGCGTTCAGTTCCAAAGAAGAATAAAATTGGACTCAATGTTAACTCTGCTTCCCTCTCCACAGATGCTGCCAGACCTGCTGAGTTTTTCCAGCACTTTCTTTTTCTATATCAGATTTCCAGCAACCGCGGTATTTTATTTTTATTTGTAAACAGCATGGGACTAGTTGAAAACAATGGTGATCGCACCAAACTGGACAAAAGAGGTGTGGCATTGCAAGAGAATGGTGTGATTGACCAGATCAAATGCTATGTCAAGCCCACTCACTATCTCAGTCTTCTCCATGGTCTTTGCACATATTGCCCCTTGATGCTCAATGGCGTCACCATCGCTGAATCCCCCATTATCATCCTGGGTGTTACCATTGACCAGAAACTGAACTGGACCAGCCATATAAATATTGTGGCTACGAGAGCAGGTCAGAGGCTAGGAAATGTGTAACGAATAACTCACTTCCTGACTCCCCAAAGCCTGTCCACCATCTACAAGGCATAAGTCAGGAGTGTGATGGAATACTCCCCACTTGCCTGGATGAGTGCAGCCTCCACAACACTCAAGGAGATTGAGACCATCCAGGACAAAGCAGCCCACTTGATTGGCACCAAATCCACAAACATTCGCTCCTTCCACCACTGGTGCACAGTAGCAGCAGCATGTACCATCTGCAAGATGCACTGCAGGAATTCACCAAGGCTTCTTTGACAGCACCTTCCAAACCCACGATCACTACCATCTAGAAGGACAGGGGCAGCAAATAGATGGGAACACCACCACCTGCAAGTTCCCCTCCAAGCCACTCACTATGCTGACTTGGAAATATATCATCATTCCTTCACTGCCGCTGGGTCAAAATCCTGGAACTCCCTTCCTAACAGCATTGTGGGTGTACCTACACCACATGGCTGCAACGGTTCAAGGAGGCAGCTCACCACCATCTTCTCAAGGGCAACTAGGGATGGCCAATAAATGCTGGCCCAGCCAGCGAAGCCCACATCCCATGAATAAATATAATAGAAAATGCCACCTCCCAAACCTATGTTCCAGCTAATTCCACACATCAGACAGACATGTGGGACTCTCCTGCTCACTCATGGGACTCATAGGCTCTCAACTCAGGGCAGTGAATATGATTGGCAATGCAGTGACCCAAGCTCCCCGTCTCAAAGAGTTAAGAGGAGGAGAGGCTTTCTATCAGGCACAGTGTGGTCTGTTTGTGTTGTATTTTATAGTATCATGAAGTTTCCTTTCTTTTTAAAACCTGAAACAAATACAAAAGCTTAAGCTGGTGAAGGCAAACTCTGTTAGGAGACATTGTAGTCTGTGTTTTTATTGTTTTTCATAACTGAGGAGCACAGGGGAATCAAAGTTTCTCACTATGAAAGCCATGCACTGTTCAGGCATGTATTTTATGCCAAGAAATGATGGCCTGAAGTGTCATTCGGAAGAATGAGAGGGGATCTCATTGAAACGTATAAAAATTCTGACAGGGCTGGGCAGTCCGGATGCAGGGGTGATGTTTCCCCTGGCTGGCAGGTCTAGAACAAAGGGCAACAGTCTCAGGTTACTGGGTAGGCCATTTAGGACTGAGATTAGGAGAAACTTCTTCACTGAGAGGGCGGTGAACCTGTGGAATCCCCTACCTCAGGAGGCTGTGGAGGACAAGGTACTGAATATATTTAAGAAGGAAATAGATTGCTTTCTAGACTTTAAATGTGTCAAGGGGTATGGGTAGAGAGAGGGAGTATGGCATTGAGATAGAGGATCAGCCGTGATCATATTGAATGGCAGATCAGGCTTGAAGGGCCAAATGACCTACTCCTGCACCTATTATCTATGTTTCTATGTCTAAGATGTTGGTTCTGGAAAGGGAGGAGTAATCACATGGAAGGCAAATGCCATATTTAAGTAGTCAGCATTCAGAGTATAAGGTTCTCTATTAAGATTCCTGGATCTGGTTGGAACATGGTTCCTGCTTATAGACTGACTCATGCTGCTGAACCTGAGTCAATGTCCCGTGTACAAACCTGAAAACTGTGGCAGCAACATTGCAAAAGACTTGTCAATAGCATCACTCAGACGTAATAACAATAACATCCTAATTGACAGTCATGCGGCAATTGAAATCGTCCACGAGCAATTGCCCTTTCCCAACAACATCAGAAAAACTCAACAAACAGAATATGATGTCAACAGGCTGGGTAATGCAGGTGGGACATTGCTTTTATTTAGTTAAGTCAAATCTACACTTATTGGGTAAAAATTTCCCTTTAGGTTGGTTGGTGTAGTGTTAAAAATAAGTTTCCACTCCCTTATTCGGAGTTAGTATGAGCCAATACTACAAAACTTCTGCAAATTGCTAATAATTGGCAAAATCACCAAAAGTGGCAAAATGATATCTGTTTGGGAAGCACGGATGTGACCTAGGAGTAGTGTAAGGCACTGTTCTGAGAATAAAGTACCTTATTTGGCAGAATATGGAGAGCTTTACTCTGGTTGAGAACTGGCTCTTCAGCACACCTGACACAGGCATTTAGTCTGAATCATACGAACATATGGGGCAGAATTTTACACGCCGGAACATAAAAATTACGCGTGATGATGTCAGGCATGTGGCCCAACATCATCGTGTTGTCTCACGATACTTTGTTCGGTGGGTGCACGCCAGAGTCAGCTGCCCGCCCATTAATAATTGATAGGCCTATTAAGGCCATTGAACAGGTAATTAACATGAATTTTACATTGCTCGTCTAACCTTAAGGTTGCCGAGCAGGCGAAAAGGCCAAGCGGCCTTTACGTTTTTTAGGAAACCTCATCCATGAGCGGGATGAGGTTTCCTAAAGCTATTACAAATGAAATAAAAACTTGCTTTGAAAAATAAAAACATGTCCCATCTCATGTGACACAGCCACATGAGGGGACTTGTTTCATTAAATTTCTCATAGTCTTTATTTATTTTGTTATAAAGTGCTTCAATAAAATAGCTCCGTGCCTCAGGGAGATTGAAGCACTCTTCTGCCCGCGTGCATGAACTGCGTGCTAGGCCTGGCTCTCCCTCCTCCTCCTACCACCACCACCCCACCCCCCCCACCCGCACAGGTAGCGCTCAGCACTACTGCTCGCGATCCACGCAGGGCGCGCCTTAATTGGCCCACCCACATGAAATCGCGGTGTGAAGCCGATCGCGGGCGGTGGGCAGTTCCGCAGCTGCCCCCGCCCCCTTTCCCAACGAGCCCAGCCGACGAATGGAAAATCCTGGCCGTGAATTAGGAGCAGGAGTAGGCCACTCGGCCCTTTGAACCTACCCTGCCATTCAATAAGGTCATGGCTGATCTGATTGTAACCTCAACTTCACATTCCCACCTTCCCTGTTAACTTTTCACCCCCTTGCTTATCAAGAATACATCTACCTTTTCCTTAACAATATTCAAAGACTCGGCTTCCACCGCCTTTTGAGGAAGAGAGCTCCAAAGGCTCATGACCCTCTGAAAGAAAAATTTTGTCTATCTTAAATGAGCGCCCCTTACTTTTAAACAGTGGCCCCAAATACTAGATTCTCCCAGAAGAGGAAGCATCCTCTCCACATTGACCCTGTCAAGACCCCTTAGGACCTTATATGTTTCAATCAAATCGCCTCTTACTCTTCTAAAGTCAAGCGGCTACAAGCCTAGCCTGTCCAGCCTTTCTTCAAAAGACAACCTGCCCAATCCAGGTATTGATCTGGTAAACCTCCTCTGAACTGCTTCCAATGCATTTACATCCTTCCTTAAAGAAGGAGACCAATACTGTACACAATACTTCAGATGTGGTCTCGCCAATGCCCTGTATAACGAAAGCATAACTTCCCTACTTTTCTAATCTATTCCTCTCACAATAAATTCTATTAGCTTTCCTAATTACCTGCATACTAGCCTTTTGCAATTCATGCACTATGACCCTTAGACCCCACTGCATCTCAGAGCTGCCTCAGGGAGAGTGAAGCACTTTTTAATAAAATTAATAAAGACAGTAAAAGTTTCAAAAGACATGTCCCCTCGTGTCACATGAGATGGGACATGTCTTTAATTCAAAAATAACGTTTTTAGTTCATGTTTATTTGCTTTAGGAAACCTCATTCCGCTCGTGGATGATGTTTCCTAAAAAATGTAAAGGCCGCTTGGCCTTTTCACCTGCCTGCCAACCATTAGGTTGGACGGGCAGCGTTAATTTGATTTTAATTAGCTTGTTAATGGCCTTTCAATTATTGGCAGGTGCGCAGCCGACTCTGGCCGAACGAAATATCGCGCGAGTGTGCGATAGTGTCGGGAAGCATGCCCGATGTCATCGCGCATTATATTATGCCCGGGCGCATCAGAAACGAGCCCGCACGCCGAACGTAAAATTCTGCCCTATGGGCTGGAAGAGAGGAATTTCCCAATAGGTGCTTCTCCTTTGCTGGAGTGGGGGATCCTCAATTTAGTGCCTAAGCCAGCCTGTGCCTCCATGCAAGTGTGGACAATTCGCACCGAGCACCAAATTGCAAAGCTGTTTCATTCTCCACACTGCCATCTCATGATGATCCCCATTTTAAATTATAAGACAGAGAAGAAAAAAAAAATGGATGGCAGCATTGTATAAGGGCAATCTTGTGTGAACAGCTTAAAAGAGGATTGTTTAAAGCTTGCTCCGAACATCTCCGAAATCACTTCTTTTCCCTCCTGTAGGATATCTTGTCAAACATTATCTCTTTCTAATTAAACTACAGAAGCTGAAATGAGAAATCACGTAAAAATTCAGCCAGCAATGTGATTTCCTTGCAGAGAATTTAATCTTTACATATGTTAATTCTGGCTATCTTCAAAATGCACTGGTAACAGGCAAAAAAGAAAACAAATGCTGGAACTCACCAAAGAGCAGAAATAAAATGGAGCAATAATATCGAGCAATTGGGAACAGAAATGCTTCTGAACTATTCATGAATTGAGTGCCTTCAACTAGGATAACCTTTAGAAGGTTGGAGACGGAAGGAGCTTTAAAATTCCCTCTTGCGTGCGTTTAACGTTTAAGTGTGCTGCGGCCCATTTTGCTTTTCTTGTTAAAGTATATTGAAGTTGCAACAGTGCTCCTTGGTAGCAATGGGTTTCTTCGCAATATTTCTCCTTAGCCTTGCCCCATCCTTGGTCTATAGTGAATTAGCTCATCCCTGCCAAAAAAGCACCACTGGAATGCTAAGATTTCCATTCCTGACTGCTGGGAAGTGTACACATGAGGAACAGGATCAAGCTTAACTGCAATGTCCAACAATCTCCGCTACATTTCCTTTACTTTCATTGTTGTTAGAACACCAGTGAAAGCTGAAACAAATTTAAAACAAAATGGCAGTATTGAGGATTGCTCTTTCTCCTTCCCGCTTGATGCTTCATCACCCATAGCTGTTACCTAGTGATCAGTTCCTTTGAGGAGTTGAAAAGCATAAAAAATGTGACAGAAATTCATGTTTTCTTTTAATTTGGTGAATTAAATGTTCTGCGGTTGCTTGCATTTATGGAGTTTTTAGTTCACAACATTCATCACCATGAATTTACAGAAAATAATTACATAACAATCATTTTTAATAGCTGCTAAATTGCTTTATATTCAGAAAGCTTGAAGGAAATTATTCTTAAGCAATCGGCTGTTGCAGAGAAATGTTAATGAGCTGATTTTTGCGAAATGCTGCTTCAGTGAAGATGGAGATCTGGGGAAACTTTTTTTTCTTTTTAGCTCTTTATTTCGCCCCTTCCTTCCTTTGAAAGAGAAACTTGGCAGAGCAATTCTACCGTGGTTGTTAAAACTGGTTACACTGCCCAGGTGACCATTCATTGTGCGCCAGCCTAAATGGTGGCAGGTACCTTGACCTTGCTGAATCTCATGAGCCATGCATGATCAGCACGAGTGGTGCAGCAAGCAAGTCACATTCCTACTGAGAACTAGTGGCTGTGCCTTCAGCTGCCCAGGCTCTCAGCTCTCGAATTCTCTCTCTAAATCTCCCCACCTCTACATCTCTCTCTTCTTTTATAAAGCATTTCTTTACACCGATCATTTTGACCGAACTTTTGGTCATCTGTCTCTTTCTTTAGCTTGGTGTCATGTTATTTTTTGTACCTGATTATGCTCCTGTGAAGCGCCTTGGAATGTTTGACTACCTTGAAGGCACTAGATAAATGCAAGTTGTTATTGTTCGCATAGCACTGCCAAGCAACTGAGATAAATGCCAGGTCTAAATCATTAGCCAAAAGCAGATAACATTCTGACAAATAATGGATTATTTCATTAAAGTCAGAGGTCCAGGAATTGCTCAACATTCAGGGGCAAAAGCTATGTTCTTTCATGTGACGATCCTCCATCAGTTATTTGTTACAGATATTAACTTGTTTATTTTAAATTGGTTAGCACCTTTCCTAAGATACCAGATAAAGGGATAACATCAGGATTATGCTAAGCATCTGGTGATGCTGCTCACTGTGGTTTCTACTCTGTAACATTTGAAGGTTCAATTCGGATTTTTACTGTCCTTTTCCTCCAAAGATAGTCAGTCCCCCAGGTCAAACAAAGCTTGGCAAAACTTGGGGGATAAGCAAACCTATGTGGTTTTATAAGTCTGCTTCTTTTAAATAACCCTTCAAATTCTCGGGATTTCTTAGGTGGCAGTGGCGGGGAGGGGGAGCTTGTCCTGTGTCCTGTAATTGACGCACACTAGTCAGAGGTAATCAAATAGGGGTGGAAGGGAAATGTCTGAATTACTGCTTCCCAGTTCGTTTTCCAATCAGCCATTGGCAAGCCATTCCCACCAGAGGGTGCCCAGAAAATAAGCTCCGTTGCCTTCTCCGGACCTTGGCCCGCAGAAGGTCTTCGGGATTCCAGGGAGCAGTCAAAGAACGGAGCGGTGAGCTCTTCTAATTATTTGTAAAATCCCCCCAAAGATATTGGAGTTTCTGACAACAATCTCAAGTAAAGGCAAGTCTCAGAGGCCTGACGTGCAGTCGGAGATTTTAGGGGCTGCAGTTGGCCATCACTTATCTCCCTTTCCATCTTTCCTTGCACCAGTGCCGGGCACAGTCAGAGGCCTGTCACACTGGGGGGTGGGGTGGGGGCTGTTGGGGTGCGAGGCATGAGCCATGTAAATAGGCTGGGATGGAAAATCACAGTATTTCTGGGCCTGCTACTTAGCCCTAAGGTCTCCTTTATATCGGTCCAGCCCTGGGGTGGGTTATCCAAAGACATATGCAAATGAAATGATTGGAGAAAAGGAAACTCAAGACTGCAATGCAATATTAGAAATACAGTGTGAAGGATGTTTTTAAACTCTTGACTCTTGAACCTTATGTAAGGGCCTCTTCAGCTGATGGGTTGAAAGTTTTACTGTTAGAGTTCACAGATATTTTACAAACTCATTTTCTTTACTTTCTGCAAAGAATTTTCTTTGAGTAAATTTGCCAGGTGTTTGTGGATGTCTGTGTGATTCTGGATTTATGCATCCATTTTCTCTTCCCCCCTACATCACGATTTTCCCTGCTTCTGGATCCTAAGAAGGGGAAAATGTATTTTAGGATTTTTGCTGTTTGCGGAGGGAAGGAAGCTTGGAAAAACTATTATATTGCACAATGCAATAACATTTCTGAAAGAAAAAAGAAAGTCTTGCATTTATATAGGCCCTCCCCTGAACAACAGATATCTCAGAGTGCTTAACAAGCAACAAAGTAATCTTGAGGTATTGTAGTATAGAAAATGCAGCAATCAATTTTCACACAGCAAGCTCCCACAAACAGCAATGTGATAATACTCAGATAATCTACTCTTTTGTGATGTTGAATGAGGAATTAATATTGGCCAGAACATCAGGCATAACTCCCCTGCTGTTCCTCGACATAGTACCATGGGATCTATTACATCCACCCTTGACTAGGACCTCAAATTAACATATCATTCAAAAGGCAGCACTTCCAATCATGCAGCACTCCCTCAGTACTGCACTTGAGTGTCAGCCTTGATTTTTGTGCTCAAGCCCTAGAACAGGACTTGTACTCAGAACCATTTGACTCAGAGTCAAGAATGCTACCAACTGAGCCACTGCGGACATTTGAAAGGGTGATTGACATCATGACATCAAATGTTGGTCAACACAAAAACCATCGGAGGACTCCTGTAATGTGCAAAATCGTTCATGTTCCAGGCAATTCTTATTTTCTATACACAAAAGCCTCGTAATTAATGACAGGAGTTCTAAGAGAAACAGAAAAAAAATGCTGTGACCTGCCATTTTGTAGGTGGAGTCAGTGACTTCTTACCTGCCAGAGTGGCAGCAAGATTTAATGTGAATGGTAAAAGAACTAGAGGCATTATATCAAAACGTTTGTTTTACGCGGTGAGTTGTGATCTGCACTGCCTGCAAAGGCACTGGGAGCAGATTCAATCGTAACTTTCTAAAGGGAATTGGATAACTACTTGAAGGGAAAAGTTACACTGCTATGGGGAAAGAGCAGGGTAGTGGGGCCAATTAGATAAGCCTACCAAAGAGCTAGAACAGGCACAATGGACCAAGTGTCCTTCATTTCGTGATTCTCGCACTTGCAGGATGAGTCAATTCCACCCCAGGGAGACACTCCAGACTAATTACAAACACCAATTCGAAAATAACATAACACTGTAGGGCTGCAGCACAGAATGGCAATCCCTCGACCATTATGTGGAAAGGCTGCTGTTGAAATTTTAACGGACTTTTCATTTTTCAGTTGTCCATGGGACCTCTATGTATTTACATTTTGGTCAGAGCTTTCGACTTCAACGAGGTGTAAAACAGGCAGTGGCTGATCGGGCTGCTGTTCACACATCGTGCCTGACCGCCCTTTCCGATTCCGTTGGCCAATTTATTTAGCCACCTTTTGTATTTTCAGTGCTCAACAATGCCTCACATTTCAAGAATGAATTTTTAAAAAAATTAAGTTACTCTTTCCTGGGATGCGAGCGTCGCTGGCAATGCCCAGCATTTGTTGCCCATCCCTAATCACCCTCACAAAGGTAATGGGGAACCATGCTTAATATTTGTCCAGTGAGGTCTGGCACATCCCCACCCCCACCTCTCCAGCTTCTAAAAGGAGGAGTGATATAGAGAACGATAGCTCTAGCAGAGAAACGCTGTGGGATGGGAATTTTTAAAAAATAATAATAATAATGACAGAGAAATTCTGAAGTTACACTGCAGGAAATGGAGCTAAATTGTGTTTCGTGTAATTAGGCAAAGAAACAGTTCATCAAACAAAAGCACTGCAATCAAATAATCAGTCCAACTCTTGGAATAGCGGCAAAAAAAGGCAAATTACATGAGTTAATGGGAGCATTGCACACAATTACATTGTGCATGGGGTTTCGTCGGCAGTCTCCACTGGTACACACTTACTGGGCACAATTAATTGAGTGTAAAAGTCTGTAATTGTTGCAGCTGTAATGTGCTACATTTGAACGAAGATAGGAAATATCCCAGAAATCAGCTCCCACAGGAGGTGCAGCAGATACATCTGAATCTGTCACTTCTGGTAACCAGCTGTTCTCTGACTAACAGCATTGTAGCAGAGTAGTCGTGTGATTACCTGGACGCCCTTCATCAGAAAAACATCTGCTCCTCATTTAGATTACATTGCCAGGGAAAGGGCAGAGGCGGAAGTTGATTATTGTAGGTGCATTTTCTTCAGAATTCAGAGGAGTTGTGATAATTTTCCATTCATTAAATAAAATAGGCAAGAAGCGCTGTGAGTGAGCAGTTTTCCTTGGAAGGGAGAGTCCGTGCTGTTGGAGTGAAGCTGAGAAAGGCTGAAGGGCTTCTTCGGTTCTCCAAAGATGACTGCGCATCCCTTTCATGTAATAACTTGCACAAGCGTTTGCTTTACTCTTTGAAAACTGGAGGCTGAAAAGTAGAATTAGAAAAAAAAAGCTACTGAGTTTCACAGCCTTGTTTAATTCATAGGGCATAAATTTCCGTTTGGCATGCGGGCATGCACCCAACAAGCTGGAACATTAAACGACACGCAATGATGTTGGGTATGCTTTGCTACCATTCCCCTGGTAAATGAACATACGTACATCCTCAGCTGAAGGTCAATTATGCAAGCACCCTGTAACCTGGACACATAGAAGAGGTGGTGGCATAGTGGCATTGTCACTGACTAGTATTCCACAGACCAAGTGTAATGCTCTGGGGACCCTGAAGATGGTGAAATTCGAATTCAATAAATACCTGGGATTAAAAATTTGATGATGATTATGAAATCATTGTTGATTGTCGTAAAAACCCATCTGGTTCACTAATGCCCTTTAGGGAAGGAAACCTGCTGTCCTTACCTGGTCTGGCCCACACGTGACTCCAGGCCCACAGCAATGTGGTTGACTCTTAAATACCCTCTGAAGGGCAATTAGGGATGGGCAATAAATGCTGGCCTAGCCAGTGGCACCCACATCCCATGAATGAATAAAAAAAATATTTGAAGTAAAAGGGTTAATTTAAGGTTACAAAAACACTGAATGTTTGAGAGGTCACCCCCTTATCCAAACAGTTTTGCGCTGGCCCGCTTTGTGGCACTGAGCTCAGAACTCCTGACTCCACCCACACACCCAGCCCCTCCCTCGCGAGCCCATCAAAACCCTCTCCAATCGCAAGGGAGGGAAAGCCTACTTACCCATACCCTCCACTGCCCCCAGCCAACAGAGCTGCATCTGACCTGGCCGACAGCCACTGCAGAAACCATGGGGTCCAGCACCCAGGCCAGCGCAGGGAACGCCCCACAGGGAATGCCCTGCAGAAACCAGAAGTCAGGACCCCAGGGGATGCCCTGCAGAGGGCAGGCTCCAATGGCCAGGCCCGTGTAGAAGCCCAAAGCTGGGGAGACAGTACAATTCCCCCAAAACACCGCATTACCGGGAAAATCGGTTCGGTATATATCTACAACATCATTTCCCCGAAACTCCAACCCCCTGCTTCCTGTTGGTGGTGCCCAGCTGGGACTCCTTTATCAAAGATTTTCCCCTTACAGATCCTCAGCTATCAGCAAGATTTATCTTTTCAGAAATTATATCATTTACTTCACTTTCCAGGATGCAATAAGCCGCACTCCCAGTCATTCTAATTGTTGTGTTTATTTCCATAATGAATTATTAAGAGTTGATGCCATAATTATTTACCTTCTTGCTCACAGCAGGGAATTTCACTCTTTGGGAGTACATGCTGGGAACTTGGACGTGCACAGCACAAACTTTTCCAACTATTTACAATTAATAGCAGTAAATCATATGCAGTAAGTGCCTGAATTTTCCATCCACTGTCCCTGTAGGCAAGGTTCCCTCTTGACAATGATTCCTTATGTACTACATGCATATTTTATGAAGCATTTGTACATTTTGATTACAAAGTGCATGTGGACGAAGTATGTAGATACATTAAAGTTCGTGGTACAAAAGCACTTGTGAGAGCACTGCAGATTTAAAGGCTGAGGCAATCTGGTTGTTCTTGCTTGCTGGAGTTCAGTTGGGTCAATGACCTACTGTAAGTTCCTGCCCTCCAATGGTCATGCTCGCTGGTGTTGCTCTTTCCTGTCAATTCCTTTGTGATTGTAAATATGCAAATATGTCAAAAAGGCATCGATCAGCTGCATCGAACCCATTTTGAGTCATGGAGGCGAAATTTTACGGCAGCGGGATCTTACACTCCCGCCATAGCCAATGGGGTTTAGAATGTCTGGCCGCACTTTACAGCCCCGCCCCCGCCGAAACAGGGCGGTAAGATTCTGCCCATAGAAATGGCGTTAGTTTAATGAGGTCCTCCTGGATGATAGTTCTTGCTGTCACAAACAGAATTTTTGTGCTTTCTTAGTGTGTATTATCAATGTGTATATATATGAGGGGTATGTGTTTTCTTGCCCTCAGAATTGGATTGGCCCAATTTAAAGAATTCCCACAGCAAATTTTTTTCTTGTCAATTTTTAAAATTCTTTTCATGGGATGTGGGCATCACTGGCTAGGCTAGTGTTTATTGCCCATCCCTAATTGCCCTTGAGAAGGTGGTGGTGATCTGCCTTCTTGTACTGCTGAAGTCCATGTGGTATAGGTACACACACGGTACGGTTAGGAAGGGAGGTCCAGGATTTTGACCTAGCGACATTGAAGGAACAGCAAAAATAGGTCCAAGTCAAGATGGTGTGTGCCTTGGAGGGGAACTTGCAGGCAGTGGTGTTCCCATGCTCTTGTCCTTCTAGGTGGTAGAGATTGCAGGTTTGGAAAGTGCTGTTGAAGGAGCCTTGGACATTCAAAACAATATACATTTTGAATTTTAAAAAAAGGAAGGTTATTTATTATCACACACTTGGCCCTGAAGTTTAAAATGCGGTGTCTCATTCGTTCAACTCACCCACGCTATCCCTCATACAAAGATTAAGTACAAATGAGGAAAAAAACTATACAATTATTATTTATCATTGTCTCAGTCTCTTTTTTTGTCATTTATGGGATGTGGGCTTCGCTGGCTGAGCCAGCATTTTTTGCCCATCCCTAATTGACCTTGAGAAGGTGGTGGTGAGTTCCTTCTTGAACTGCTGCAGTCCAAGTGGTATAGGTACACATACAGTGCTGTTAGGGAGGGAGTTCCAGGATTTTGACCCAGCGATATAATTCCGAGTCAGGATGGTGAGTGTCTTGGGGGGGAACTTCTAGGCGGTGGTGCTCCCATTTACACTCTGCCCTTGTCCTTCTAGATGGTAGTGGTCGTGGGTTTGGAAGGTGCTGTCGAAGGAACCTTGGTGAATCCCTGCAGTGCATCTTGTAGATGATACACACTGCTGCTACTGTGCGTCAGTGGTAGAGGGAGTGAGTGTTTATGGATGTGGTGCCAATCAAATGGGCTGCTTTTTCCTGGATGGTGTCAGGCTCCTTGAATGTTGTGGGAGCTGCACTCATCCAGGCAAGTGGGGAGTATTCCAGCACACTCCTGAATTGTGCCTAGTAGATGGTGGACAAGATTTGGGGAGTCGGGAGGTGAGTTACTTATCACACGATTCCCAGCTTCTGACCTGCTCTTGTAGCCACAGTATTTATATGGTTATTCCAGTTCAGATTCTGGTCAATGGTGCCCCCCAGGTTGTTGATAGTGGAGGATTCAATGAAGGTAACACCAATAAACATCAAGGGGTGATAGTTGGATTCTCTCTTGTTGGAGATGGTCATTGCCTTGGCACATGTGTAGCGTGAATGTTACTTGCCACTTATCAGCCCAAACCTGGATATTTTCCAGGTCTTTCTGCATTTGGACATGGACTGCTTCAGTATCTGAGCAGTCACGAATGATGCTGAACATTGTGCAAACATCAGCAAACATTCCCACTTCTGACCTTATGATGGAAGGAAGGTCATTGATGAAGCAGCTGAAGATGGTTGGGCCTAGGACAGTACCCTGAGGAACTCCTGCAGTGATGTCCTGGAGCTGAGGTGACTGACCTCCAATAAACACGACCATCTTCCATTGTGCTAGGTATGACTCCAGTCAGTGGAGAGTTTTCTCCCTGATTCCCCTTGACTCCAGTTTTGCTACAGCTCCTTGATGCCACACCTAGTCAAATGCTGCCTTGATGTCAAGGGCAGTCACTCTCAGCTCACCTCGGGGGTTTGGCTCTTTTATCCATGTTTGAACCAAGGCTGTAATGAGGTCAGAAGCTGTGTGACCCTGGCAGAACCCAAACTGGGTGTCAATGAGCACATTATTGCTAAGCAAGTGCCGCTTGATAGCACTATTGATGACCCCTTCCATTGCTTTACTGATGATGGAGCGTAGACTGATGGGGCGATAATTGGCCGGGTTGGATTTGTCCTGCTTTTTGTGTTCAGGACACATCTGGGCAATTTCCCTCATGGCTGGGGAGATGCTAGTTTTGTAGCTGGAACAACTTGGCTCGGGGCGCGGCAAGTTCTGGAGCACAAGTCTTCAGTACTATTGCTGGCATGTTGTCAGGGCCCATAGCCTTTGCAGTATCTAGTGCCTTCAGCCATTTCTTGATATCACATGGAGCGAATAGGATTGGCTGAAGACTGGCATCTGTGATGCTGGTGGCCTCCAGAGGAGGTCAAGATGGATCATCCAGTCGACAATTCTGGCTGAAGATTATAGAAAATGCTTCAGTGTTATCTTTTGCACTGATGTGCTGGGCTCCTGCAGCATTAAGGATGGGGATATTTGTGGAGACTCCTCCTCCAGTAGTTGTTGGATTGTCCACCACCATTCACACGTGGATGTGGCAGGACTGTAGAGCTTAGATCTGATCCGTTGGTTGTGGGATTAGCCCTGTCTATCACTTGCCATTTATGCTGTTTGGCATGCAAGAAGCCCTGTGTTACTGCTTCACCAGGTTGACACCTAATTTTTAGGTATGCCTAATGCTGCTTCTGGCATGCCTTCCTGTACTCTTCGTTGAACCAAGGTTGATCCCCTGGCTTGGTGGTAATGGTTGAGTGGGGGATATGCTGGGCCATGAGGCTACAGATTGTGTTTGAGCACAATTCTGCTGCAGCTGGTGGCCCACAGCTCCACATGGATGCCCAGTCATAAGTTGTGTGATCTGCTGGAAACCTACCCCATTTAGCATGGTGGTAGTCCCACACAACACGATGGAGGGTATCCTCAATGTGAAGGCGGAACTTCGTCTCCACAATGACTGTGCAGTGGTCACTCCTACCAATACTATCATGGACAGATGCATCTGCAGCAGGCAGGTTGGTGATGATGAGGTCATGCATGTTTTGCCCTCTTGTTGGTTGCTTCACCACTTGCTGCAGACCCAGTCTAGCAGCTATGTCATTTAGGACTCGGCCATCTCAGTCAGTAGTGGTGCTACTGAGCCACTCTTGGTGACGGACATTGATGTCCCCCACCCAGAATACATTCTGAGCCTTTGCCACCCTCAGTGCTTCCTCCAAGTGGTGTCCAACATGGAGGAGCACTGATTCATCATCTGAGGGAGGGCGGTATGTGGTAATCAGCAGGAGGTTTCCTTCCCCATGTTTGACCTGATGCCATGAGACCTCATGGGGTCCAGAGTCAATATTAAGGACTCCCAGGGCAACTACCTCCCAACTGTCTACCACTGTGCTGCTAACTCTCCTGGGTCTGTCCTGCTGGTGGAACAGGACCTAGCCAGGAATGGTGATGGTGGTGTCTGGGACATTATCTGTAAGGTATGATTCTGTGAGGGTGACTATGTCAGGTTTCACTAGTCTGTGAGACAGCTCTACCAATTTTGGCATTAGCCCCCAGATGTTAGCAAGGAGGACTTTGCAGGGGTGACAGGGCTACGATTGCAATTGTCATTTCCAGTGCCTAGGTCAGTGCTGGGTGGTCCATCCAGTTTTATTCCTTTTTGTGACTTTGTAGCGGTTTGTTACAACTGGGTGGCTTGCTAGGCTATTTCAGAGGGCATTTAAGAGTCAACCACATTGCTGTGGGTTTGGAACCACACGTGGGCCAGGCTAGACCAGAAGGACAGCAGATTTCCTTCCCTAGGACATTAGTGAACCAGATGGGGTTTTACAAAACAATCGACAATGGTTTCATGGTCATTGTTAGACTTTTAATTCCAGATTTTTATTGAATTCAAATTCCACCATCTGACATGATGAGATTCAAACCTGGGTTCCTAGAGCAGTATGCTGGGTTTCTAAATTACTAGTCCAGCAACAATACCATTACGCCATGGCCTTCCCTTTTCTGGCGGCCTGTAGTTTCTTAGGTGACTTGATGCTTTTGTTGAAGTGAAGATCTTGTAAAGCAGAGGATTTTCAGCAAAATGTAAGGCTTCTTCTAGCCAAATGTCTAGAATGTTGGTTCTGAGGAGAACTCAAAGTTGGAACAGGTTTGATGGAATCCTCCCACTCTCAAGGTATTGCTCTTTATTAATTAGGCTACTTAGATGACTCGCAGCTCATTCAATTTTATGGTTTTATGATACGTTTCTGTCCACAGAATAGCTTCTTGCTTTTTTAAAAGCAGCCATAAAACATAGCTGTCTCACTGTGTGACCTGTTACAAGTCCAGTGTCCTTTTCCAAATAAGGTGATTGGCCAGGTTGATTATACATCCTTGGTGGTGGCTTTCACACTGTGAGAGTTTGAGACAGTCAGCATACTTGCATCAGAATGACCTATTCAGTTTGAAATTACCTTTTTGAATTAGTTGCTGGAAAAGCCATCAAGTCAACAACAGTCTGGAAAGTTCCTTTTGTTCCCTCTTGAGACAGGGGAGCGTTTCGATCCACAAGAGAAATCAAATGATCCTCAGATGGTCAGCTTTTTTGTAGCCTTTTTGTTCTTTTTAAAAATATGAAGTATTGACCAAAACTTCATAATATCCTGGAACATGACGTGCTTCCACTGCACGAGAAAATAATGATATCTGAGATGACATTATTTTTACATGGCTTCCTTGCAAAGCAAAATAAAAATGTATACACTCACTTCTTCATTCACACTTGGACATTCAGGCACAGTAATCTGGTATTATCGCATTCCCTTTCTCTTAAAAATTTCTGGTTATGTGCTATCTAACGAAGGTTTATTAATATCAGTACACAAGGTTTTGGGAATTATAACTCTAACTGACACATGATTCTCAATGCAGTTAGCTGTTTGAGAAAATTCAAAATCCTTCTAGGGAGGAGTCAAGTTTTGCAAGGCTGGACTCTGTTTCAAAGTTTGCAATATGTAAATTATTCTGACTATTTTGATACGATATCTGCAAAGCTCTTAGCCATTTCATGGCTGCTTCCATAATCCATGAGTCTGATAATTTAGGCTCTGGTCCACTGATTCTAAGGAGATGGTATGGGGTGTATTGTTTTTAGACCCCTTGTGAGGTATCTGGGTTCTCTCCTTGCATCTTATCATCAGTTGTCTTGGAAATTGAACTGCTGGGTTCAGGTGGCTTTAAGTTTTGAACCCAGTCCTTTGATAATTTTGTGATTAATTCTATCTTCGCTGTGCTTTTACTCACCTTGCAGCTTTCACAAGTGCCGTTTGGTTAAGGATATAGACTTCCACTTTTCTGTTACCTTGAGAATGATATGGTTCTCAAGCGGCCCCATGTCCTTTCTGACACTACTGCCCACAGGTGGCTGGCCAGCTTCTGCTGCACTGCCCTGCAGCTTTTCGACTGGGTGAGGCATCTCCCTCATTGACTGACCAGTGGCCTGGGATCTTCCGTTGTCCCTATTTAAATCCAGAAAGATGGTGTCTGCTAACCAGATCTCGGCACCTTCATTCTTTTTAAATTCCACAGGCCTTGCATTGGCCTCTTTAAACTGTGCTGGCCTGGTTTTGGCCTCCTTAACTTTCAGGGGTTCCATCTTGACCCTTTCTACCTCAGTAGGCCCTCTCCGGGCCTCTGGAAATTCCTCTGGTTTTCCTTCTATTTCCCTAATCCTTCTTGGCTCTATCACCCCCTGTAGGATGTGAGGGCCCTTCAGCTCTCTGCATCTGAACAGGATTTTTCTGGTTCCTGGTATTTCTCCAGTCTCTGCATTTGACCCCACCAAGCCATTTCCTATCAATAGGTTTACTCCCTCTATAGGTAAGCTGGGCATAACACCAACCTTCGCTACACTGGTGACCCACTTGCTCTGGAGGTGGACTTATACTAGGGAAGCCTTTAAATATGCGCCAATAAGCCCTTGCACTATCACTGTGATATCTGCCCTGCTTTCAGGTGATAAAGTCAACAGCCTTCACTGCAAACAGTTTTGTGAAAAAACGCTACAAATCTCTGAAAATAGTTATTTCTTTTTTTGGAACTTGTGATTCAAAAGGAGTCATTGTCCATTTGAATAACGAGCCTTGATAGGTATCTTATCCTACCCCCATCACACCTGAGCCTGGGCTTGGCACTTTCAAGGCTAATAGATATGGATCTGACTGCAGCTTCCCTTGATGGTTTCTTGGCGAATCAACAGTTTTCTATGATGTGCCCAGGCTTGCTGCACTGGAAGCAAGTGGTGTGAGCTCATGTTGATTTACTTTACAGGTTTCTTTTTTATTCATTCATGGGATGTGGGCTTCGCTGGCTGGGCCAGCATTTATTGCCCATCCCTAGTTACACCTGAGAAGGTGGTGGTGAGCTGCCTTCTTGTGGTGTAGGTACACACACACTACTGTTAGGGAGGGAGTTCCAGGATTTTGACTCAGCGACAATGAAGAAATGGAGATATATTTCCAAGTCAGGATTGTGAGTGGCTTGGAGGAGGTGGTGTTCACATCTGCTGCCCTTGTCCTTCTAGATGATAGTGGTCGTGGGTTTGGAAGGTGCTGTCGAAGGAGCCTTGGTGAATTCCTGCAGTGCATCGTGTAGATGGTACACACTGCTGCTACTGTGCATCAGTGGTGGAGGGACTGTATGTTTGCTGATGTGGTGACAATCAAGCAGGCTGCTTTATCCTGGACGGTGTCGAGCTTCTTGAGTGTTGTGGGAGCTGCACTCATCCAGGCAAGTGGGGAGTATTTCATCACACTCCTGACTTGTGCCTTGTAGAGGACAGGATTTGGGGAGTCAGGAGGTGAGTTACTCGTTGCACGATTCTTAGCCTCTGACTTGCTCTTGTAGCCACAGTATTTATATGGCAAGTCCAGTTTAGTTTCTGGTCAACAGTAACCCCCAGGATGTTGATCGTGGAGGATTCAGTGATGGTAATGCCATTGAACATCAAGGGGCTATGGTTGGATTGTCTCTTGTTGGAGATGGTCATTGCCTAACACATATGTGGTGTGAATGTTACTTGCCACTTATCAGTCCAAGCCTGGATATTGTCCAGGTCTTGCTGCATTTGGACATAGACTGCTTCAGTATCGCTGGAGTCGTGAATGGTGCTGAACATCGTGCAATCATCAGCAAACATCCCCACTTCTGACCTTATGATGGAAGGAAGGTCATTGATGAAGCAGCTGAAGATGGTTGGGCTGAGGACACTACCCTGAGGAACTCCTGCAGTGATGTCCTGGAGCTGAGATTACTGACCTCCAACAAACACAACCATCTTCCTTTGTGCTAGGTATGAGTCAAGTTATTGGAGAGTTTTCTCCCTGATTCCCATTGACTCCAGTTTTGCTAGGGCTCCCTAATGCCACACTTGTTCAAATGTGGCTTTAATGTCAAGGGCAGTCACTCTCAGCTCACCTCGGGAGTTCAGCTCTTTTGTCCATGTTTGAACTAAGGCTGTAATGAGGTCAGGAGCTGAGTGGCCCTGGCGGAACCCAAGCTGGGCATCAGGTTATTGCTAAGCAAGTGCCACTTGATAGTTCAGTTAATGACCCCTTCCATTACTTTACTGATGATGGAGAGAAGACTGATGGGGCGATAATTGGCCAGGTTGGATTTGTCCTGCTTTTTGTGTACAGGACATACCTGATCAATTTTCCACATGGCCGGGTAGATGCCAGTGTTGTAGCTGTACTGGAACAGCTTAGCTAGGAGCGCGGGCAAGTTCTGGAGCACAAGTCTTCAGTACTATTGCCGGAATTTTGTCAGGGTCCATAGCCTTTGCCCTTCAGCAATTTCTTGATAGTACATGGAGTGAATCGAATTGGCTGAAGACTGGCATCTGTGATGCTGGGGACCTCTGGTGGAGGGGGAGATGGATCATCCACATGGCACTTCTGGCTGAAGATTGTAGCAAATGCTTCAGCCTTATCTTTTGCACTGATGTGCTGGGCTCCTGCATTATTGAGGATGGGGTTACTTGTGGAGCCTCCTCCTCCAGTGAGTTGTTTAATTGTCCACCACCATTCACGACTGGATATGGCAGGATTGCAGAGCTTAGATCTAATCCATTAGTTGTGGGATCACTTAGCCCTGTCTATCATTTGCTGCTTCCGCTTATGCTGTTTGGCACCCAAGTAGTCCTGTGTTATAGCTCCACCAGGTTGACACTTCATTTTTAGGTATGCCTGGTGCTGCTCCTGGCATTCCTTCCTGCATTCTTCATTGAACCAGGGTTGATCCCCTGGCTTGATGGCAATGGTAGAATGAAGGATATGCCAAGCCATGAGGTTATAGATTATGGTCAGGTATGATTCTGCTGCTCTAATGGCCCACAGCACCTCATGGTTGCCCAGTCTGGAGTTGCCAGATCTGTTCGAAATCTATCCCATTTAGCACTGTGGTAGTGCCGCACAACACGATGCAGAGTATCTTCAATGTGAAGACAGGACTTTGTTTCCACAAGGACCGTGCGGTGGTCACTCCTACCCGATACTGTCATGGAAAGTTGCATCTGTGGAAGGCAGGTCGGTGAGGATGAAGTCAAGTTTGTTTTTCCCTCTTGTTGGCTCCCTCACCACCTGCCACAGTCCCAGTCTAGTAGCTAAGTCCTTTAGGGTTCAGTGGTGCTACTGAGCCACTCTTGAAGTCCCCACCCAGAGTACATTCTGCACCTTGCCACCCTCAGTGCTTCCTCCAAGTGGTGTTCAACATGGAGGAGCACTGATTCACCAGCTGAAGGAGGGCAGTATGTGATAAGCAGCAGGAGGTTTCCTTGCCAATGTTTGACCTGATGCCATGAAGCAAATGGGCATATTAGGGAGAGGCAGCATGGTTTTGTGAAGGGGAGGTCATGTCTCCCTAACTTGATTGAGTTTTTCGAGGAAGTGACAAAGATGATCGACGATAGAAGGGCAGTGGATGTTATATACATGGATTTCAGTAAGGCCTTTGACAAGGTCCCTCATGGCAGACTAGTACAGAAGGTAAAGTCACATAGGATCAGAAGTGAGCTGGCAGGATGGATACAGAATTGGCTTTGTCATAGAAGACAGAGGGTAGCAGTGGAAGGGTGCTTTTCTGAATGGAGAGCTGTGGCTAGTGGAGTTCCGCAGGGATCAGTGCTGCGACCTTTGCTGTTTGTGGTATACATAAATGATTTGGAGGAAAATGTAACTGGGCTAATTAGTAAGTTTGCAGATGACACTAAGGTTGGAGGAGTTGCAGTTAGTGAAGAGGATTGTCAAAGGATACAACGGGATATAGATCGGTTGGAGACTTGGGCAGAGAAATGGCAGATGGAGTTTAATCCGACAAATGCGAGGTAATGCATTTTGGAAGGTCTAATACAGACAGGAATTATACAGTAAATGGCAGAACCCTTAAGTGCATCGACGGGCAGAGGGATCTGGGTGTACAGTCCACAGGTCACTGAAAGTGGCAACGCAGGTGGATAAGGTAGTTAGGAAAGCATATGGCATGCTTGCCTTCATTGGCAGGGGTATTGAGTATAAAAGCTGGGAAGACATGCTGCAGCTGTATAGAACCTTGGTTAGGCCACACTTGGAATATTGTGTGCAATTCTGGTCACCACATTACCAGAAGGATATGGAGGCATTGGAGAGGGTGCAGAGGAGGTTTACCAGGATGCTGCCTGGTCTGTAGGTTATTAGCTATGAGGAGAGGTTGGAGAAACTTGGATTGTTCTTACTAGAGCGACGGAGATTGAGGGGCGACTTGATAGAAGTTTACAAAATTATGAGTGGCATGGACAGAGTAGATAGAAGCTTTTTCCCAGGGTGGAAGAGTCCATTACTAGAGGACATAGATTTAAGGTGAGAGGAGAAAACTATAAAGGTGATGTGCAGGGCAAGTTTTTTACACAGAGGGTAGTGAGTGTCTGGAATTCGCTGCCAGAGGAGGTGGTGGAAGCAGATACGATAGTGGGTTTAAGAGGCAGCTTGACAAATACATGAATAGGATGGGAATAGAGGGATACGGACCCCGGAAGTGCAAAATGTTTTAGTTGACAAGCAATATGATCAGCACAAGCTGTACTTTTCTTTGTTCTTTGTTCTTTGACTTCATGGCATCCGGAGTCAATGTTGAGGACTCCCAGGGCAACTCTCTCCTGACTGTATACCACTGTGCTGCCACCTCTACTGGGCCTGTCCTGCCAGTTGGGGATTGAACTGCCTAGCCTTCCTTGCTTTCCTTTCCTCTGGACTGTACATCTGCTCCATTTACCTCCTTCCTATCTCTCCCTTTTTGGTAAGAGTTCCTAGATCCAAGTTTCTCTTGGTTTAGTGGTTTATGGGTTAAATCATAGTCATCAGCCTTGACAGCTTCGTCTCTGACTTTTGAAACCCATTGTTCCTCCATGTGAGTTTTGAGACTCTATGGGAGGCAGCTTTTGAACTCATCTAGCAGCACTATTTCTCTTAACCCTATGTAGGTCCAATCAATCAAGGGCTCAGGCCAACTGCTCAAATGCTAGTTGTTTAGTTCTCTCAAATTCCAGGAAGGTCTGTATGGGATTTTGTTTTCTTGGGCATTCCAGAATGTTGGCAGTACGCCTCTAGTACGAATTCATAGGTACTGAGAATAGCAGCCTTTGTCTGATCATAACTGACCGACTTTCAGTCGGCAGCATACGATAAATCTCACAGGCCTTTCCTACCAGCTGACCTTGTATCAGGAGAGTCCAAAAACCCTGTGGCCAATGTAATTGAGTTGCCAGTTCCTCAAAAGGTGTGAAGGAATTTTCCACATCCTCCTCTTCAAACTTGTGGACAGTCAGGAATACTTTAGGAAATCAAAATTTGTCTCAGGGCTAAGAGTATTTAAATTACCACTAGGTAAAGTCAAGTTCCTCCTAGCTGCTGCAATCCCTCCTAGTTACCAAGCTTTCTGTGTCTGTAATTCTCTCTCAAGCTTTTCTAGCTGGAAAACACGCTCCTCCTGCCTCCCTTGGAATTCCCTTTCTCTTCCTTTTTGTTGGAATTCTCTCTCTTCCCTTTCCTCCCTTTCCTTCCTAGCCTAAAACTCTAACTTTCGCCTTTGCTCCTCTTGACTCTTGGCCAAAGTAACCTCCTCTGTTTCAGGTTCTGCATCTTCTACCTGTACCAAATCTAGAGTGAAGCCAAGATGCTGGGGCAGCATCTTTAATACCTCGTGTCTTTGCTTTTACATCAAAAGGAACTATCTTATTTTCTACTCTTAGGCTGGAATTTTCCAGTCCCCCAGTGATGGGGCCGGCAATTAAAATCTCCATTCACGTCAGCGGGACTGGAAGATCCCACTGGCATGATGGGCTGGAAAACTCCGGCCTCAGTGTTCAAAAAGCTTACTCCTGTAATACTTTTATTTCTTGTTTCAACAATTTTGGATTTATGTTGCTTTTCTTTTTCACTTCTAATTCAATTAAAGTCAGATTTGGATCATTTGCAATGGATTATATCCTGGTCTGCAGCACCAAATTTGTCACAGACAGAATGTATGAGTTTTCTTACGGCCCATGGTCAGTGTGTTTGTATGTGAGGGGTGTGTGTTTTCTTACCCTCAGAGTGATTGTCCCAAGTTATGTAATTCCAGCAGCAAGCTCTTTGTGAATTTAAAAATAAGAAAGGTTATTTATTATCACATACTTGCCCCGGAAGTTTAGAACATGATATATCATTCACTCAGCTCATCCACACTACACAAAGATTAGGTACAAATGAGGAAAACATATATATATAATTGGAATTTATGATTGTCTCAGACCATACTTTGGCAGGCCTGTAGTTCCTTAGATGAGTTGATGCTTTGTTTGAAGTGAAGGTCTTATAAGCAAAGGTTTTTCAGTAAAATGCAAGGCTTATTATAGTCGAATGTACAGGAGATTGGTTCTCAGGTGAAATCAAAGTTGAAACTGATTGGGGCAGTCCTCCTCCCACTTCCAGGTATTGCTCTTTATTACTTGGCTGCTTAAATGACTTGCAGCTGGTTCGATGGCTTTATGGTGGATCACTGTCTGAAGAACAGCTTCTTGCTGTTTTAAAGGCAGACAGCAAACATGGTTCGCCCTGTGACCTGTTACAAATCCTAAATCCCTTTCCACATAAAGTGAGCGGTTAGGTGGATTATACATCCTGGATGATGGCTTTCACACCTTGAGAGTTTGAGACAGCCAAATGACTCATTCAATTTGAAACTACCTTTTCAAATTAGTTTCAGGAAAAGGCATTAAAATTTCCTTTTGTTCCCTCTTGAGACAGGGGAGCTTGTTCAGACCACAAGAGAAGTCAGGTTATCCTCGGATGGTCATCTTTTGTAGCCTTTTGCGGTTTTTCTAAATGTAAAGTATTGCCTGAAAGTTTACAATATACTGTAAATGACATTGCGTCCAGGGTAAAACATTTACTTTGGGTTTGCATCTGTTCAGATTAAACTGAACCAGCAAAAGGAATAGGACTCAATGGTCACCAAGTGTTAGAGAAAAGATCGGCCCAATGGAAAAGGTTTTTATTCTTACTATTCTACAATTTGTGTGTTAGGCATGGCTCAGTTGGTGACATTTGAAACCACAACCTTCTGACCCTGGTAAAAGCCCCACTCCAGGAATCAAGCCCAAATATCAAGGCTGACACTCCAGTGTAATTCAAAGATAGTGCTGCACTGTCAGAGATGCTATCTTTTGCATTAGGTTGGGCGTGAAAGGTCTAATGGAACTATTTAAAAAAAAAAGCAGAAGAGTTCTCTACAGTGTCCTGGCCAATACTTATCCCTCAATCAACAACACGAAAACATTATCTGGAGATTATCACATTCCGATTTGTGGGAGCTTGCTGTGCACAAATTGGCTGTCACATTTCCGATATTACAGCAGTGACTGCACTCAAAAGTACTTTGTTGGCTGTAAATTGCTTTGGAATGCCCTGTGGTCATGAAAGGTGCTTTATAAATGCAAACTTTTCTTTCTTTCAATTAGAGTACAGCTGTGCCTGTGGAGTGATCGGCAGCGTATGTGTGTTCACTATATTCTATGGAAGGTGTGTGCGCGAGCGTGCCAAATGACCTTTTGTGTCGTAAAGTGAGGTTGTGTGCCATTTAGTTCAATTACTGCTGTTTCTGGCAAGCTTCAGACACTGTTCCAGCGACTCTTTTAGGCCCCAGTATATGTCCTGGGAATCCAGGTTCTTTTATCCAGATCAGCAAACACACACAAACATCCATAAACTAATTACTCAGCATCCCTTCCCCTCTGGTGCATCAAGCCACACTTGGAAAATGTACCATTCCTATCTCTTCAACTATTTAGATTCATCTGGAGCCATCGCTTAATTCTATTGAGTTTCTAATTCCTGCAGGAGCCATTTTATATCAATGTGAACTTAATTGTTTCTGGATTGAATATTTTCACGGAATATCAGTCTTGGCATTTCCTGAATTACCATGCTCATTGAAGGATTGAAGATGGTTATTAAGGCTGACAGTTTTAGTGTCACTGGGATCTATGACAGCATCAGCAGATTACAGCAAGCCTGTGACAGTATTTATTTATGTAGAATTGAGACATATGGTCAGAATCATTCCATCTCTCTCCTCTGTAATTAAAACATCTGGGAGCACAAAAGACCTGTAAAATCTCCCTGCTAAATAATGCAAGGCTTGGCTGTACCAGGCTGGTGCAAAAACTGAATATTTTTACAAGAATGCCAGAACTGCAGAGCACAAGGAACATGTCTCCTTAGCTTGGGCCCCTTGCCCAAATGAACTGATGTACGAAGGAATATAACACTATGGGACAATTTAACTTGCTGTGCAAATCTGTGTGCTGATATATGTCCAGGCTGAGGCATAATCCTCTGCATAGGAATGTGTTTCTCTTTGAAAGATAAGGATTTTGGTGTTAAGATATTTATCTTTAACATTATGCTTTGTTTGATAATTGCTTCTATACATTGTGAAACGTAGCAAAGAAAGTCTCATTCCATGTTCCATGGCTGCTGCAGTGGAGCTGTGAGCCCACAGACAGTCACAGTATACAAAGTCCCTATGTCCTTTTGTTCTGCGGGGTTTTTCCCATTTGTTACCTTCAGTCTTGAACGTGGTTACTCTGCCTGGGGTGCAGCTTGCCGCTGTGAGAGCTCTGTGATGGCTCACCCAAGGGGCCACTCTAATTGTTCAAGTTCAGACAAGCTGTTTCACTACAGGAGGAAAAACAACAAAGCCATATTTGGGCCTTCACTTACATGCTCATCATGGGATGTTGGCTCCTGCTTGGTGATTGTGGATGACTTTCCTTCTCACTAACTCAAAGGAACTGAGGCCAACGCGGTGATCGCATGGTGTTTATCAAATTGGACCAGAGCAAGAACTGAATATTTTTTGAACCAAGACTGACACCTGAGTACAACAACAAATTGCATTTTTATAATGCCTGGCGTCTTGAGGGAGGTTAGTGAGGTATAGGGATGGAGAGGTTTAGGGTGCGAATTGAGATTAGGGCCCAGCCGTCAATGGTGGACTGAGTAATTAGGGGGTGGGCAAGAGGCTAGAACTGGAGGTGTGCTGAGTTCGCGGCGAGTTTTTTTTTAATGATATGGAACAAAGGGGGTGGAATCTTCCAGTCGTCACAAGTGGCGGCACATAATCTGGCTGGAGGCAAAAAGTCCCTACGAAGGTGGGATAAACTTTTGGAATTTTGTTTTCCCGACTTTCAAGGCAGGTTAAAGCTTCCCAACGAGCAATGTCAGGAACTCCTCAGCATGCATTAGCATCTCATGCATGACCATTAAAAGGCCACATCGCCGGAATTAAGTCCAGTCTCCAAACGAAGTTACCCTGCAGCAAAAATTTAGAACGTTCAGTTTTACAGCTGTATAGAAATGGCCTGCACCAGGTGAGCTTTGCCTCCTCCTCGACTTTGGGGTCTGTAGATGCTGCTTCCACCTTCTTGCGGACCTCGCATAACTTCATTTATTATCGAGTGCCAATAGCAAAAGCTGCACCAAGGCTGGACGCAGGACGCAGGCGAAGGCTGGAAGAGAGGATAGTGTAGAAGGGTGGAGCAAAGGTTGGATGGGGCGGCAGGCTAGGTGGGCGGTGTGGTAGTGTCACACAAGGCTGGTTCTGTGGTTTTGATAGTGAGGTCCTGGGGGCATGAACTCAGGGAACTGGTGATAGGAAGAAACTGTCACAGTCAGAGGGGGGAGTGGGATGTGATAGGGTGGCACATCCAGGGTGAGAGTTTGGTAGGGGAAGGTTTCATGGTTGGGGCTCATGAAGGCAGACGACACCGGTAGGGTAACAGGAGGTGGCAGGGTCAGGGTGGGCATGGGGATGGCAACAGGTGTTGGCTCTGTAGCGAGGGAAGGCGTGAGAAGCTGGACAGTAATATATCTTGGGGGGAAAGTACAAAGCTGACAGAGGGGAGAGGAGTAGTGATATTGGGTGAGCCAAGGATGATGGGGGATGTTGGTGGGTGACATGGGGAGGGTGGAAGGTGGTGGACCAGGTTTGCAAGATTAGGTGCACCATTTCTCAAATCTGACCTTGGTCAGTAAGTAAGATCCCTCAAAGTGGGAGGAGGGTCTTTTCGGGAGGGTGGAGTTCAAGGTCAGCACAATTGGCCAACTAACGGGACACCCGAATAATCATGAAGCAACTGGATGTCAACCAAGCTCAGTTGTGTTCTCCTCTCTAAAGTGAAGCCTGCATTGCAGCAGGTTTGTTCCCGACTCATGTGTCTCATGGGTCTCAGCAAGGTGTGGAGCTGTTGTTCATTCTGTACGATGTGCTATCTGCTGCAGTCAGAGGCAGGGATGAGGGAGGGAGGCAGGTGGAATGCCTCCAAGGGGCATGACTGGTGGAGGGCAGCTGACTCAAGAGTCCAAACTTTCATCCTCCCCTGTTAATGGTCATGGCTGACAGGGGATCATGTGGTTAATCTTTCAAAGCTGCCAAGGCAATTGGCTCTCTATAGAATATCGATAGAGGGTGTTGGAGACAAGTGGAATAGTGTCAAAGAGCAAGGTCTCCATGTGCAGTCATATATGAATGGGAGAAACACCAATCTCTGGTCCCCCAGGGACCAGAGGAGGGGTGGAGTGGGGATGCCATGTCTAGCTGGAGGCCAAGTGAAGGGCTTAACACTGCCCTGGTGGCCTTGAGATGGAGGGAAATCTCTAAAGGACATGCTCACTAAATGTATCACTTCAGTTGGTTTACAGACCCACTGAGGTGTCAATGAGGCAGGCTGTTGGCAATCTTGCCTTGGTAATGGCTCCCATCATGATGAGAAGAAGGAGGGCCTATCACGGTTGGCACAGGGCCAGGAGGAGCAAAGGACCGATCCTCAAGAGGCAGCAAGGCCTTAAGAAGGTCAAGATGCTGGCGAACATGGTCTGCTGCAACGGCAAGCATTGGCCTGACCATGGGTGTATCACAAGCAGTGCTCTCATTTAGAAATGAGTGAAAGGCAATGCCAGAGGCACCTTCGTGTATCCCAGGATGTGGTTGCTACCGCCTGCCAGCTTCTCCAGGAGGAACTGCAGCCGCAAAGGCTCTGGAAGAGTAATGCAGAGATCCTGTTGTGATCGAATGGCTGTCCAGATGCCATTTAAAACGGTGCCAGCACCTTCAACCCCTGAGGTAACGGTGGGACTAGAGTCATCCTGCACGCCCCACCATAAGATTCGCCAAGCTGTTTGTGGTTGCATAATTAATGAGCTGAAAAGTGGAAGATCGTGCGTGTTCAGCTGTCCCACTGCCCAGGAGGAATCACTCCAACTTCCCCCTCCACCCCCAAGCATAGACTTCAGAACCGAAGTTTCTACCCCAGGTCTCCTGTGGGGCAAAAGAGAATCACCTGGCTTGGCCGAGTTTCGGGTTCCAAATCCCTTCAAAGATCTTTGAAGCTGGACAAACCGAGTTTCACTGACAGAGATTTGCCTCTCTCAAGTGGTTTAGTTTACGATCTGTCAGCTTGGTTGGCTATTTATTCTTTGGTTGTATAATTATGCCAACTCCTCTGCTCTTGTTAATTATAGCAGTGAAAGCTAGGCTTGATTTAACCAATGCTGAGATATGTTTAATGGTTTCTAAACATTCAAGCTGCTTCAGGGTCATAGCAGGGTTATCAGGTGTACTAAACAATAACGCATGATTTTTTTTTTAAGCTTTTGAAGATATTTTCTTAGAGGATGTACTTTTAAGGGGAAGGTTGTCAGAAGTTATAAAAAAAGTGAAATGTGCACGATGAGTGTAAAATTTACAAGATTACAGTAAGACCGTTCTTATTTGAACAAAAACCTACTGGGTCAGTCAGAAATATCAACCATTGACAAACTTAAAATCTCTCAAACTGGTCATTATATCAATGCTGTTTGTGGGGCTTGCAGTGTGCAATTCTGATCTTACATTTCCTATAATATAACTATATTTCAAAATTACTTCAATGGCTATAAAAGCTTTGGGATGTCTCAAGGTCATGAAAGATGCTTTGGAATGGAAGTCTTTTTTTTTCTTTAAACTGCTTGTTAAGTTCTTACGTTTCTCATGGCTGTCAGTGTTTATCCCTATCACCTACAATCTGTTCCATTACCAGATAGTCAAACATTGCTTTCTACCGAGTTGCTCAATCTAGGATTAGCTATTTTAATGGGAGGTTTATCGGTGTAAATGCTACTCTGGGTGGGGTGAGTGGGGCGAAGAAAGTAATCCCCAATCTCCAGGGAGAGACTCCTCATTTTTATTTGGTGACTTACAGTTCAATTTTAATCAAATTCAATTACATCCATATGACTCATACTTCTCACTATTTAAAAGATGTGGAGCATGCCACTTTCATTCTTTATTCTACAGTGAAAACAATATTTATTACATCAGTCCATCCTCACACAACAGCTTTCAAAAAGTTCCTCTAACAGCCAGAATACTTTCAAAGGTAATGGCCCAGGGTGCAAACCATATCCCAAATGTGGCTTTACCGGAGAGTTATGAACATTTAAAATAACTAGGTTCATTGATTTATGATAACCAAATAAGTTAAATTCCATTTTTATTACAAGGGACTTAAAGGATTTTTACTGGTTTTGGGGATCACATCCTTTCCATCTGGTTTTCCAATAACCTTGAATACAACACACACAGAGAATGCTGGAAATTGCAGCATCTGTGGAGAGATAAACTGAGTCAACATTTCAAGTCGGTGACCTATCATCCCAACAGCTTTAACAAAAGATCATCAACCTTCCAGTCCATTTTAATTTCCACAGAAGCTGCCAGACCCGCTGAGTATTTCCAGCATTTTCTGTTTTCTTTTATTTCAGATTTCCAGCGTCTGCAGCATCTTGCTCTTGAAAGTAGCTTATTTTGATTAATAATCTAACGATCTTGAGATATAAATCTATTTGATGATCTTTGCTAAGAACAACCTCAAATTGACTGGATATTCTCAGATAGCAATTATTAATCATATCAAAACCCTTTTTGTTGTCTTTCTTTGCTAATGGTGTACATGTATTTTCTGCTTTAATGTGCATTACGATAATTTTTTCCAGACCAAATATCATCTCCTATTCTTTAGCATATCTACTTAATTTATCCAGGCCCCTTTCAAATGTAATAAATCACCTTACTGGTCACATTCTTGGTTTGTTATCGGTAAATTTGATATTAAAACCAGAGGTACTGTACTTCCTGCATATCAAAGCGAACAGTGAAAACAGCCACAAGCTCAGAGTAAGCGCTTGCCAAACTACACCCCGGATACAGACTTGTTCATTTATAATCATCATTTGCTTTCTCCCATCTAGCCAATTTTCAATCCAGCTGAGCAGTTTATCAGTCATTCTGCAATGCTTTTAACTTTGACAAAATTAGCAAATGTGAACTCCTTTAAATGCCTTCCAAAAAGCCAATCCTATTATATTCCTTGCTTCAAAGAGTTCCAGTGAGTCTATTAGGCATAACAGGTTGATTCCAAAACTATGTTAACCACCCTTACTCTTTATTTCCTTGGGGATTATAGGGTGCTGCCCATCTGGTGGGCTAGGTGCCGTGTATGCCTTTAATGATTTGACTTTCTTCGCAACATATGCCACTAAGTAACCCATATGTTCATAGATTCCTCAGGCAGTTTGACAGCATCTGAATCCAGAGTCCCTTCTTCATGAAGACAAATGTGGAGAATTGAGAACATCTGCCATTTACGTCCTCATAGTTTTACCCAGCTTATCCCTTTATTCTTTATAAGTATAGATGGGATTATTTAGCAATTAAAGTGGGAAATTTAGGTCAGTGGCGTAGAAAAATCTATCCGATCTTTAACATGGTTTGCTTCGTGGAAAGTTTCTCTTTTCAATAGACAGGGTGCCTGTCTATTTCATTCTTACCTTCTTTTATACTCAATATTTATCCTCAACTGACTTTGGCAGACCCTGTTCATATAATAATTAAACTGGATAAAGTCAGTCTTTGTTTTATGATGAAATTGTACATGGGAGAAACTTCCCATACAGTGAGAGATTTCAATGTAATTGCATTGCCTGATTGTCATAAAAATATTTGTAAATTAAGAAAATCTAATGCAAATGTTGTATCACTTCACAAAAGTAAGGAAGCAGTTTAATGGAAACAATTTAATGAAAAGCCATAACCCTGGGATAAAATGTGCTTAATCTCTGTCTAATGGTGATTAAACTCTTATCCCAGAGTTTGCAGTCAGACTGCTAAACTAGGGCACTTGCTGCAGACTTCAAACTAAGTCTAGCAATCACTCCAGTGATATTGCAATACTGTTCACTGGGCACCTCCAGCGTGGAGCTGGAATGATATCATCAGGCCAGATGTTACCATTAGAGGGGGGACAACAACTGGTGGTAATTTTAACCTGAGGGTCACCACATCAAGGTTGAGAATGAGGAGCCTTCATAGATGGCCTCAGTCAGGATGGGAATTGAACCCACACTGTTGGCATCACTTTGCATCATAAACCGCTTGGCCAGCCAACTGAGCTAATCCATCCCTCTACACTGAAGGGTTTTCTGTCACATTGAAGGTTTTTCAAAGATACTCAACCAGGAAACTAAGCAGTAAAATAAGATCACTTTCAAACATTTTTGCATGGAACAAACTAAAGATTAGGACATACATATGGGGTTGGGGGTAGAAGCTAAAATATTCTGAAAACTCTTTTAATTTTTCTTTTAAATCTAATTTAGTTAATAATTTAACAGTACTCTGTGGATTATAAAGTTATTTTTCTCAAGGCCAGTTCTATTGGTCATCAATTTGTACTAATCACATCGCCATTAAAAACATGGTGTCACTTTTTAGGGGCTCCAATAGTAATGCGGGAGTGGGAAAGTTGAAATTCTCTATGATTTCTGTGATTTTTTCTCCCCCACCCTGCGAGACTCACAGCACAGCCTGTTTCTGAGCCCTGAGTGACAGGCCGCACCTTCAGAGTTTCTGCACTAATCTGCTCGTGCCCAACACCTTGAAGTTGTGGTCAGGTTGAGAGGGGTAATGACAGAAAGCGCTGATGGTTCACCATCTGCTTCCCCACCTCCGCCCACTTGTGAAATTGAGGCCTCTGTTGCACGTGTATAAAAGTGTTCACTCCAGTTCATCCCCATGCATTGATCAGTCTCAGGATCACAGTCCTTTTTAAAAATTATGCACCGAGAGATGATAGAGTGGATAGTGATTTGTCCCAGTCATTAACCCATTCCCAATACATGAAATTCCCACCGACTTATCCATTGTTCTGTATCTGTTTCAGCATCAGCCATATTCTTCATTTAAAAATGATCACAATGACCCTTTTTAAACAAAAGAAAAACTTGCATTAAATGGCATCTTACGTGATCACAGGATGTCCGGAAACGGTTTACAGGCAATTAATTGATTTTGAAGTATAATCATTGTTCTGTTGTAGGAAACGCAGCAGACAATTTGTGCACAGCAAGCTCCCACATCACGTGACGATGGCCAGATAACCTGCTTTTGGGATGTTGATTGAGGGATAATTATTGGACAGGGCACCAGGGTAACTCCCCTGCTCTTCTTTGAAAAACTGCCTTGGGGTCTTTTATGTCCACCTGAGAGGGCAGTCCATGCCTCAGTTTAACATCTCATCTAAAAGATGGCAGGTTAGCACTCCCTCAGTACCGCAGCAAAGTGTCAGACTAGATTTTTATGTTCAAGTCCTGGAATGAAACTTGAATCCACAACCTTCCAACTTTTCTTTTTTGAAAGGATGCTTTTGATGGCTTGATCTGAATTTTCACTCTCAGCTCGAGAGTGCAGAGTTGAGATATTTCCCGCTCCTGACCAGGGAGAAAGTGCCTCAGAAGTTGAGACTTTCTTTCTGGGGTGGTAATTGTTGCATTAAGGCCAGCCTTACTGAGTAAGGGTCACATGGTCAGAACAGCCAATCAACACTGAGCATGGGGAAGCTTATAAGGGGTGGAGTTCTTCTAGTCTAGAGAGTGTATTGTAGCCTTGCTAGAATCCTGCAGCTAATCCGGCAGCTCTGTAAATAAAGTTTGTTGTTCAACCAAAGAAGCCTCTAGGTAGTACATCTCTACATCTGGCAACAAAGATAAATGATCCTGGTGCTGCCTCTCTCCCTTCAAAGAAGGAAAAAAATATATACCCACCAGGATGCCTCTCTTTGGGATGATCAACCCATTTGACTCCTCCATGGAGGACTGGACTCAATACGTCGAGTGCCTCAGGTTTTACTTCCAGGCCGATAAAATAGGGAGGAGGCAAGCATCTGTGGGAGTTAAACCTAGAAACTTATTCGCAGCCTCACAGCCCCAAGCACATCCGACTCCAAATCGTTTGGTGAGCTCGTGGTTTTAGTGAAGAGCCATTTTCAGTCTCAACCATCAGTCATTATGCAATGATTCACATTTAATATGAGGTTGAGGGCTCCACGTGAATTGATCGCGACTTATATTGCTAAGTTGAAGCATTTGTCAGAGCATTGTGATTTCAGAGTGATCTTGAATGATGTGCTACGGGAACGGTTAGTTTGTGGCGTGCGCAATGACATCATTCAACGTCGATTGCTGGCAGAAGTCGATATAACTTTTAAACAAGCAATGGAGATAGCACTGGCCAAGGAAAGCACTGAAAAAGATTTGCTGGAGTTACAGAGCTTGCAAAGTGGTGCCATTTATCAGTTAGGGTGGGAACCCGCAGCCAGATGTGGCACCAAAACTGCAGTAGCAGCTGCGAAGCGGGAATCATTCCCAATCACCCAGAAATCAAAAAAATGGGTTGGCATGAGTTTGCATTAAGTTGGCACAGGTGCTATAAAGAGCCATGGGGTTGTTGGGGGCATAGAAGGCATGAGGGACAATGGGGGTGGGTAGAGGGGCATGAGGGTTTAAGGGGCCATGGGAGTACATGGTTGAGGGGGGGGGTGCATGAGATGGCATAGGTTGACATGGATGGGGATTGGGGATATGTGGGAGGTGAGGACTAGATGGCTGTTTTTTTGTTTCAATCCTTTTTGAATTTACTTAAGTAAAGTACCGGAGCACAGAGACAGGCCTTCGGCCCAACCTGCCTCTACACCCATTAGACACTTAGGCACTGGTTCTGGGGGTGACAGGCTTGTCTTTTAATCTGACCTCCACGCCGAAACGGAAATCAGAACCGTGGGTGCCATTTTTAAAGGTTGGGTTCGCAGAGCCAGGAATTCTCACATCTCTGCACACCCACCCAGGAGTGAAAATCAGGACCTAAGTGTCTATTGCAGCCTTTAGTTTTTTTTTAAAAAAACATTCTTACCCATAAAAACCCATTCACCACATTTACATTCTTTAAACTTCATAATCTCTTAGAAGAATACACAATTCATTTGAGTACTTAATCCTTTATAAAAACAAACATTGGAATGTACAGTCCCACCTCAAAGAGTCTATAACTGATAATGGAAGGTTGTGAAATCAGCCATGCAGTACAAGTCCAGTTGTGATAGCATTCAGGCTAATGTCAGCAGACAGAGTGAAATAGCAAGCAATGAGTTTTTTTGTAACACTCTGCACAGTTTTATCAAAAGATTTAAAGGGGGGAGTTTTAAATGCCTTGACAGCTTGACAGTTGCTTTTGACACTTTTGACAGCCCCTCTTGACAGTTCCATTGACAGTTCCAATGAGTTTATGCACTTTTTAACGCACAGTCAAATCCATTTTCAACAATCGGAAAGGGCATCTTACCTCCCCCGAAGGGCCTCCCACAAAGGTTTCCTGGACCCTAAACAAAGAAATACAGTCCCCTACCTCACCAAAAAGCTACCCCACCTCTCCAAAGGACTCCACTTAGTTTAAGCTTGCTCCTACCAGACCTAATCTGCATGCATCACGTTTCCACACCTGGCTAACGAAAGTCAGACATGACTGGAGGCAGCTGCAGTTTTGTGTGAGCAGCTGCCTCCGCAAAACACAGAGGCTAGTAATCAAATCCGTACATGCTTATTTTACGAAATAGAGAGCAGTGTGAAAGCACATCCATGTGGACGCATTCTGCAACAGAATGAATGGTTTGAAAAATAATTAACCAAAAAAAAAATAGTAGTACATATTTTACCTTTTGGGTTAATTACTGCTTAAACCCCACTGAGCTCATTTTGTACTTAAGTGGGCTGCAACATATCATAATTAGGGTGAATGGTAGGGCAGTCATCGAAAGGCTTCTCTGCAACACCCATCACAGGAACTAGAGCACATCTCAGCCTGCAGCAACGAGCTCTGTAAGGAGATGCAGGTCCGGTTGTTGTGGAGTGGCCACTGACAGATCATGTCAGTCACTGCAGCAGAAAACGCAGGAGAATTGGTGCTGAGGCCTTCTATGGGAAACAACTTCTATCAGAAAAAGGATGTCTTTAAATGGATGAAATCGATTTACAGCAGCAGCGCAGGACAGGCTTACGGCGAAACAGGGTGCCAGTTTTTTACTTAACGTTGACTTGGAAAATATTGCCAAGATTTATCATTTCAAACGAGCGAAAGCGGAAGTGAGACTAGGAAAGGAGTCTCCAAAAAGTGTTGAACTTTAGTGGAAAGAATATCAGACACGGTGAAAAAGAAAATTGTTCGCTCTGCTGGCAACTCTACGGCTTGGGCCAATTTCACCCCTTATCTGTTTATTAATGGGGTCAATTTTAAGAACAGCACCTTCTTCATTTACTCAATGCATGCACTGATCTTCCCCACCATCCCAGCACCAAGAGCTAGGGACAAAGCATGAATGTTAGGACAATTTATACAAGGAATACACCGGTTCCTGTCTGTAACAACAAAAACAAATTGTTTAGCTTGCGATATGATAATTAGCTGGTTGGCTCCACAGCCAAGATACAAGTTGAGGGCCAAGAAGGCCGCTATTCTTTAACCCTTCTGCCACCCAATTGTGATAACTCTGAATATGGTACAGGTTGGTTGTCGGCTCTCTGTGAAACTCTTGTCATTATTTAACATTCCCGTCAATTCTATTCAATTACATCTGATTTGAGTGTGCCTTACGATCCAAGATTGTGTCTTAAAATCAGTAATTAAGTTTGCGGTGGAGACTGATATTTTCCCAGATGCAACTAAAAGAAGGGTCAGGTGCCAGCCTTGACTCTATGTTAACACTCTTAATTCGGCGTCACAAGATCATGAGCTCAAGCCTCACTCTTGAGCACATAATCCTGGCTGGTGCTACACTGCATTACTGAGGAATTACTAAGGAGTGTTGCTGTCTATCAGAGTAGACATTAAACCACCGTCCTTTCTGCCCACTCATGTGAACATTAAAGATCCTGTGGCACTATTCAATAAAGGAGCAGGGATGTTCTCCAGTGCCTTGGCTAACATTTATCCATCCCCCCCCACCAACTAACATCGCTAAGATGATGGGCATAATTTCCCCATCCCGCCCGCAGTGGGCTTCATGGTGGGTGGAAGTGGAGAATCCAGCAGCAGCCAAAAAAATCGCAAATCCGCTGTCATTAAAACAAGTCACAATTCTCTCCACGATATGTTCATGGTGGGTCGGTTGTCCCGCCAACTAGTGGCACAAACGCCATTTGCATTCATTAGCATGTTGTGAATGCTCATTAAAGCAGCTGCTCGCCGGGATCTTGTCAGGCCTTCCAATTTTGTGTCACGCCAGTGCGAAATTACGTCAGCCTCAAATCTGTTTGTAAAGGGGTGGCCTGCACAAGCCGGACCTCAGTTCGCTGGTAACTCCAAGGTGGGTGGAGCATAGCCTGCCTGCCATAGTGCTGCGTCGGTCTTTTTGCGATGAACGCCACTTTGCAGGGGCTATAGGGTTGGTCTGTTCCTCCTCTGTGCCTTCATTGTCCAGAGGAACACCACTGTGCTGTGGTACTCATGCAGACCTCCAATTTCAGATTCTGGCCCTTCAACTGGGTATGGGCTGTGAAGTGAGATTTGGGTTGACGAACACAAGGGTTCAATGGGGAAGCAAGATGGTGGAACGGCAGTGAAAGGGAAGGCCGAATACAAGAGGGCCCTTTCTGGGGTTGCCCTCTAACCTCTTGTTGCCATAGGACTGAGCAGGAATCTGCTTGGAAAGAAAGGAGGAAGACCTCCTTGCAATGAAAACCACTAAAAGCCAATGGCTTCATAAGCACTGTTAAAGAGCTATTCAGAGCTCAATGGCTTCACATCGCAGTCACTGCATCTCAAGAATAACACAAAGAAATGTAGCATTTGGGAATGCAGGTAATAGTGAAGGAGGCACAGCTGTATCGTATATGGTATTCCATCAATGAAGGCCTGTCACGTGCTCACCAGATTCAACACTTGTAACAGGCCGAAGGGCATCCACACATTGACCATGAGCAACTGATTGGTCATTAATATACCGCATCAGAGATTGGAACACAGGGCTAGATTGGGTCAATCATCTCACTTAAACTAGCATCCCACGCAGGGCTCAAGATGTTACATATCTGCGACGCCATCTTGGTCACCTCGGGGTGTGTGGTAGTGTCTCAGGGACAAGGCAGCATCAGCCACCGTGCAAGTAGGACAGGAAAATCTTTGGACCCTTACAGTCTCCACACATGTCATCATCTGAGCTTCACTTTCTTTCCTCTTGAATCATTAATGTCTTCAATGCTTCTCTTCAGAAAGAAGTCAAAAGCAGATATGGATCCAGGGCTCAATACTGCCTTTGTCAAGGTCCTAATGCAATGGATGAGGTGAAAGAGGGAGAGGTGACTCAGTGTGCAGCTCTAGCAGGTCAAGTGAAACCAGAGCATGAACAGGAGTGTCAGGGTGAGAGACCCAGAAAACAGGGCAACTTGCCAGACCTAGGGTTTATCACCCTAGAGATTCCTATTTACAATTGAGTGAGAGGTAATGCCATGCATGACTGCGCTTGTCCTGAGCTCTGGTACATCACATATGCCTCATTCTTCATGAAGAACTGACACCATGTGGAGTTGGAGGGTATCCCCTGCCAGTGGCTTTGAAGATGACTGCAGCATTCAGTTTCTTGGCCACCGGTTCTTTCCAAGGATCGACAGGCTACCTGTGCGGTATCTCTCAGTCCGCAACCATCGATGCCCTTCACAGGAAAGCCCATCATTATGTCAGGTTTGCTCTGGATGAAGATAACCAGGCTACGAGATTCATCAGCTTTGCCGCCCTATCAGGCTTCCCAAGAGTGCAGGGTGCAATTGACTGCACCTATGTGGATATACAGGCTCCATGGCAACAGGCCCTAATGTTTATAAACCACACGGGCTATCATTCCATCAATGTACAACTGTTGTGTGATCACTGGAAGAAAACACTGCACGTTTATGCACACTGCCCTGGGAGATGCCATGATTCCTACATCCTGGGTCTGAAGTGCTGGCTGATGACACCAGTGCACCGCCCTCAGAGTCGTTCCGAGGAGAGGTACAATGCTGCTCATGGCTCCACATGCTCTCTTATGGAGCAGATCATGGGGCTTTTGAAGATGCATTTCATATGCTTGGACCACTCAGGTGGCTCATTCCAATACATTCTCGACAAGGTTTCCCGTATCATCGCAGTGTGTTGCACCCTTCCCAATCCAGCAATGCAAAGAGGTGGCCCCTTGCCAGAAGATGACATGGAGGAGGATGAGAGCTCATCAGTGTATGAAGATCCGGAGGCCCAGGAACCTCAGGAGGCTGCTGAGGGTCAGTATGAGAGGCTGCTGAGGGTCAGTATGAGAGGCTGCTGAGGGTCATTATGAGTGCGATCACACCATGAAAGAAGGAAGACGTGGAAGACGTGCCCATGATCTGTTAATCACTGACAGGTTTCAGGAAGAGTAAATTCCAGTGAGGGAATATGGCCACATCTCTCCTAGCCCTCAATGCCATTTGCTTTGAACTCAGGAGATGTCCACCCACTTGCAGCAAGAACGAGTCCCGCATTCGCACTTGCCTCATGAATCGCCAGTTGATGATCTTTGTTTTGGTCCATGGGGCTCTGTGAGTGAGCTGATTCTGGGAACTTAGAGCCCACTAAGGAACAAGATCGACGTGAGCCTACGCGCCATCTAATGATGCTAACACTACCATGACTAAGATATGGACATACCTAGGAATCTCCTCCTCCCGTGCGTCTTTTCTTCTGCCACTACCCTGAGGAGACACTAGATTATCAATGCTGATGAGCTGCCCTCACTCAATGATGTTCCTTGAGGAAGAAAGGTTAGAAACGCTTACATCACACATTTCCAATTAAGATTTAAACACATCTTCCTGACATCACAAAAAGGTGCAGATACTAGTTCAACTGCGGTTGACATCACAGGAATGTGAATCTCACAGTGGGACACTATCACTGAGCGTCAGGAGACCTAAACCTCAAAATAAGAGCATTCCAAAGTACAAGATCACCATGCCTTCAGTTGACAGGAGCATTCACATAACCATCAAACTTATTAACAGAAGTGTAATTTATTTACATGTCGAGCACGCTCATGACCCAAAAGTAACTTTCCTAACTCTAGTGCTACACCTAGGTGCAGCCCTGACATCCACAGCAGAGGTGGAGGCAGCCTGCTGACTGCTACATCCTGATGTCTGTGATGAACTTGGCAGACGTCCTTTGGTGGCCCATGGTCTGGAGGGCCCCAGCCTGTTAAGGGTCACCTGCTCAAGGGCCTGCACCCTCAGTGGCCTGTGCAGTTGGATTGGATGGGGCCACAGGTAGAGAGGACTGGGAGCAGCTGCACATGCTTGGAGTTCCCTGAGAGGAGGCCCTGAGTGCCCTGCTGATGCTCATCCTCCCTGTGAGTGCCTGGGGGAGCTCAGGGTGCCTTGTCCTCATCTCACCCACATCTTCATGGTGCCCACCAGGGTGTGTGGCCATGGAGTGGAGGGCCGAGTGCAAATCCGGCAAGATCTGCTGGACCAAGTTCTCTGTGGTGGTTACCAGCCTTCCCATGGTGCTTGCATGTTATAGCCACGACATCACACATAACGTGCACAGACTCCTCCATCATTCGATCTAGTCTGCTGAGTGACTTCCGAATCGAATCTCTGCCTGATGTTCTGCCCACCGTCTGTCTTTGCATCTTCAGCATAGATTTTGTGTTGGCTTCCAGATGCTCATCATCTGACTGAACTGAGCATGTGGCTGGTCTCCAGCAGCCCCCCAAGCGATGGAGACCTGGGCTGTCCCTGTCTCCGACTGCTGCGGGGACGTTTCAGTGAGGTGTTCCCCAGAAAGTGAGTCTGAGACTAATCTACAGCTGTGCCCCACCGACGTGTGTGCCTCTGAGCTGGTGGAGGGTGCGTGCGAGCACTGTGATGGTTCTTCATCCTCAGATGAAGTCGGGGGCTCACACTGGTGGTGCTGGACAGGCTTGGGGGCCTCGATCTGCTGGTGCCTAGAAAATAGAAAAGAGGGTTTCAGTTAATGAGCATGAGCTAGATAAGACTGCACGTGATTCACTGTGGATGTCAGGATTTGATGAGGTGATGGAGCTGTGACCTCTGCCAGGTTAGGGGGAGAGGCCGATCGCCCCTTCCCCACAAGAGCGATCCCTGACCTCCCCCCCAGCCACCTCAGCTGCAGCCTCCTCAAACTTAGTGAGGGCAGTGATGTCGGCCATCCCTACCCCGTTCTGCGATCTCTCGTGCCTGTTGTCTGCCAGTTTGGCCTGTATGAAGAAAAAAGAAAGACATGTGATGAGAAGGTATGGGGCAGAGGGTGGGTGAGACGCATGTCCCCTGCATGTGGTGAGCCCTCCCTAGAAGGGCCAGAGGATGCAGTGTGAGCCACATGGTAGATGGGATGGTGGTGATGTGAACATCTTGGTGAGAGAATGAGTGTTGATGTGTGCCCCGCTTACGGTTGCGCGTGACACCTGAAGAGAATAGCTGTTTGAGTGCATGATGCCATGATGACAGGTTGATATCGGAGGGAGTTGAAAGATGAATTACCCCGGCGGAGTGGATGAGATCTTTCACCCTCTTCCTGCACTGGGTGGCACTTCGGGCGCGGGTGCCAGTCTCGCTGACCTGCTCCGCTACAGTGCCCCAGGTTCGAGAGGTGAGGCTGCTGTGCTTCCTGCAGCCATCCCTGGGATAGAGCACCTGCCTGTGTGCCTGCACCCTTCTGATTAAGGCCTGGAGGGCCCGGTGCGTGAAGCAGGGTGCTACCTTTCCCGTCAGGCTTTCGGCCTTCCTCTCCTGGCTGCCAGACATCTCTGGTGGGCTGGAGAGTGTGAGATTGTGTGTTGGGCTGGCGTTTAAATATGGCGCCCGGACATTCAAACCCGCTAGCTGATGGTGGGCGGATGAATCAGCTCCCGACCTGCCAAGTCATTCGGACCGATACGTGCCCCTGCATAATTAATGATCCTCCAATCACAGAATCGGGCGCGAGTTTCCACCATTATGAACAGCGGGCCGGGCACTTTCGAAAACACCTGCTGCCACACTTGGGCCTGAATTTTCCCCTCGGCGATTTGGGGGCGGAGCCCGCTCGCCGATGGGAAAATGACGCGGGATGATGTCGGGAGGAACCCTCAATGTCATCCCACCCTATTTAAATATCCAGGAAGGTGGGCAGACAGCAAAATCAGCTGTCCGCCCGCTGACCTATCAATGGCCAATTGAGGCCATTAACAGGCTAATTAAGGTAATTAAAGGCCCTGTCCGTCCAACCTGAAGGCTGGAGGGCAGGCCAGGAGCCCCAGCGGGCTTCTGATAAAACATGAAACCTCATCCACTGGCGGGATGAGGTTTCATGTCTGTTCAAAAAATCTTAAATAAACTTTGTGAGATTTATTAACATGTCCCATCTCGTCTGACAGTGTCACATGTTAATGATGTTTTTCTTTCTCTATTTTTAAAGTTTTTTTAAACATTCAGCGCTCTCCCTAAGGCAGCACTTAGCGAAAGAGCACTCTTTGACTGTTGGGGATTCCCCCTCCCCCCGCACAGGGAGTGCATAGCGCTTCCCATCAGGCAGCCCGCTGGGCAGGCCTTAATTGGCCTGCCCAGTTAAAATGGCGGCGGGGCCCGTTTCGGTGGCGGAGTTCAGCTGCCCGCCCGCTGCCAAGCCGGTGGGGCCCGCCCGTCAACCTAAGGCAAAATTCTGCCCTTCATTTCATTCTGGCAAAATTCCACTCAATGTTTCTCATTGATCTGCTTCTATCACTGCTTGTTTGTCCCTGCAACCACACCAACCCCCTCCACTTCTCTCCCCCCACCCAACCCCAACACCCCCCCACCCCCGGCCCCCCCCACCCCCCCCACACACACCTTAAACCAGCTTATATTTCACCCCTTTCTTGGATTCACTCAGTTCGGTCGAAGGGTCATGAGGACTCGAAACGTCAACTCTTTTCTTCTCCGCCGATGCTGCCAGACCTGCTGAGTTTTTCCAGGTAATTCTGTTTTTGTTTCTCATTGCTGTTTGTCGTACCTTCCTGTTCATGAATTGACTGCTGTGTGTTCGCCCTTGTTACAACAACAGCTCACCTCAAAAGTACCTCAATGACTTTGGGATGTCCTCAGGTCATGAAAGGCCAAATATGAATGCAAGTTCTTTTTTTCAAACTTAAGCACAAGATGGGTGATCGAAGATTTCTGATAGGTTGGATCTAGCAGGGAGATAAAAGCAAACATCTTGTGAACCTTTGGAACGTGGACATACTGCATTCTGTGTGTCTTGTGCTTTCGTGCATTGCTTACTCTGAATAGATGCAAGAAATATGAATATTAGATCCTGTCTGAATGCCACTATCTTTCAGAAATAAAGGGCAGGGGTTTCCCACTGGACAGGAGTCGAGATTGTTTCCAGGTGCCAAGCCCAACCCCAGTCACTCATTGTGATTTTCATTATGATGCCCCTTCATTGGCATGGACACGGGCTCACCCAATTAAGAACAACGGGTAGATTCTCAAAGCTGGAGGGCCAATCAGAGGCCTTTTAGCTTAAAAGGAACAACAGGCTCCAATGACAGGTAAGTAAGAGAGGTGTCCTCCCTCCAACTATTTAAAATCTAAATTAATAGTGTGTTTGCAGCCAGACTACATTTTTGGGGGTAGTGGTGGGGACAATACAAGGCAGCCTGTGTTGGTGCCTGCATCCAAGCAGACAGAGAGGGGCTCTATGCTTGCCTGAAGCATTGTACCTCACAACCTGCCACTGGAAGGTCACCTCCAGACACCTAAACTGGCCTCCACTATCTGTGAACAACTGAATGTCAACAGTCAGCCTCCTTTAATTGGCCTCAATGATTTCTTAATGAGCAATAATTGCCGGTAGCCCTGCGGCCCAGCTCCCACCAAATTCCGGCTCCACAAAAATGGCCCAGAGGCAGGATGAAGCTGTGGAACTGGGACACCGGCTAATGGGCCATTTTTGGCTCCCACCTGCCTTCATGGGGAGCTGAAAAAGACAGCCCCCTTTCTCAAAATATCCCAGCATGGATCCTCTAATAAATGAAAGACATGAGACAAACCTCCCTCCACCTCTTTAACCAATATATGGACATCAGAAAATTACGTGGGTGTTTACTGTTTACATCCATGGTTTCATTTATAGGACGTAGAATTCCATCTGTCTCAGAATTGTACAACCGAGTCTACTTGATATTCCTTCCATTAAGTTAGATGAAGAGAAAATTGGCGTGCAACCCTTTGTATCCGATAATCCTTTCTGTGCTCCACCCTGGCAAAGGTTAACTCCCAGGCAGCAGGGATAAGAATCTACCCTCTGATGTCTAAATTAGTTCACTTTAATCTACCATCCTTAAACCCAGTCTCAAGGATATTGAACACCATAGTAATCAACAGCAGGACTACCATCTGATTGAGATGCAAATTCATTTTTACTTGGCTGGTTTATCGAAGACTGAGTCAAACACAGAGATCCATTACCCACACAAGCTTATTTAATTGTATCTGCAATAATATGCTTATGAATATGAAATAGGAGTAGAAGTAGGCCATTCGACCCCTTGAGCCTGCTCCACCATTCAGTAAGATCATGGCCGATTTCATCCAGTCTTCAATTTCAGTTTCCTATCTGTTCTCCATAAACCTCAACTCCCCCTATGGTTCAAATATCTGTCGATCGTAAAAAGTAGTATTCGTATCATCATAAGGTCAGGTATTGGTTATTACATAAGAAGTAAGGGCAGAAGTAGTGTCACGACTCACTGGGGATAGTGCGTTGTAATATCAAGTTCCACTGCTCCTCGAGCCATGGCATATGTGAACAGTTTGACCAAACTACCAGATTGCCCCAATTCTACCTAGCTGTTTAATTTAGGTTAACAGAATACGAGCACCAAGTTTGTAAGCTTAATAAGTAAATAACTGTTTATTGAACAAACTGTCGTTAACCAGTGGCAAAAGAAAGAAATATAAACTGCTAATTTCTAACTCTATAACTGAAATTCTACCCCCTTCTCAAATCCCTAGAGACACACGTATGAGGCACATAAGATGCACAAAAAACATGGATTTTAAGGATGGGACAAAACAGTTCAATAGTACCAGTTCCGGAGTAGAGAATTTGAAAGGTTGATTTTGAATGATGTCTTCCAAAGTCCTTTCAGTTCTTTTTGATGACACAAGGTGGTCTTCCAGCACTTTCAATATTTAGTTCACTGGTTGAGCACTTGCCTTTCAAAGTCTCTAACAGTGATTTTCTCCTTTTGCCTCTTGGCAGGGGTTTTCAGAGAGAAAGCTGGTTATAGAAACATGAGAAGAAAAGCCAGCTAGCTATTATTGTGAAATTACTGGAATCTTCCACATACAGGACAAAGAGGTTTTAGGTTTTGTTCCTTTCAGGCTAGGAGCTATCCAGCTGCACTGCACTCACACAAAACCTGGTCACCTGGTCAGGATCCAATTAAAATGTTTTTTCCAGGCAGCCCCCCGGTCCTGGTCTCCTTTCTGGCAACATCCTGTCTTTCATCTGTTCCAGATGAAATATATATCTCTCATCCTGTTCCAGTGGACATGTCTTTCAATCTGCAGCCATTGTAATTCTAATCCACAGTCCAACAGAAAATAAAAAGCTATGTTCTTTACAACAGTCCAACAGGAATAAAAAGATGTGTTCCTTACAATAAGCCATAAAAGGTAAGCTGATTCTTAATGTCAATGAACAGAAGCTATATCAATGTGAACATATAAGTACATTAATTGCATCACAATATCTCAACCATACCTGTGTTGCATTTAGCATCGATACAACAAAGTTATATTTAATGTCCAGGATTAAAGTGAATGGTTGAATTCATAGTCATGTCATTGGTTGGCTTCCATGTTAACATTACCCCTTGTTGGCCCAAGAAATAAAATTGTAATATATGTCTCCTGAAATGGTTGGATAACTGTTCTCCCCTCCAGCTGCTTCCTGCCCATTAAAACATTCCTAAGGTCCTCCACTTTGAGCACATTGGCCTGATGTCTGCTTCTTTGGCTCAGTGTTACTTTATTTGTCTGATTGTCATCCCATGAAAGACCCTGAAACTTTTTACTACATTATAGGCACCAATTAAATGCAATTTTTTCTTGCTGCACTGTTGGGAGATTCTGATTTCCTCTGGGATACTTTAGCTTCGTCTCTGGAGACGTCTGTAGTGAATTGTTATCCATGGTCCTTACCTTGTTTCTCACAGTCATCTTCAGTACTTTTAGCTAACCTTGTAGGTACTATATTTTAGCTGTTGGGCTATTTTACTCTGTTTTCTATCTGTTTTCAGGATGAGGCATTAAATCAATGTCCTGCCTGCCCTCTCAGGCAACTGTAAAAGGTTCCAAGGCACTATTCAAAGAGGAGCAAGAGAGATATCTCCAGTGTCCTGGCCAATATCCCTTGATTAACATCATGAAAAAACAGATTTTCCAGTCATTATCAAATGTTTATTTATGAGAATTTGCTGTGTACAAATTATTGCTGAAAAGGGACATGTTGCAAAATCTTTATGTCTGACACTCACCAGGACAAACACAAGAATGCCAAATTTCAAAGAATCACAATAATTTATAGCACAAGAGAAAAGAAAAGAATTGGTTGCCAAGTCAACACTGATTGTTGCGATCGTTTGAAATCTGGCATTCTCGTGTTTGTCCTGATGAGTGCAAGATGAAAAGCTTCAGCAACATTACTCTCTTTTCAGCAAGATTCAAGTCCTGTCCTACCAAGCGACTGTGCACAATTTGGCTGCCAGGTTTCCTACACTACAGCAAATACTAAACTTCAAAAAATAAAGTACTTCACTGGCTGTAAAGTGTCTTTGGATGTCTTAATGATGTGAAAGGCGTGATAGAAATTCAGGTATGTCTTTCTTTATTTTGGCCATGTGCCTGGAATTTAGACTTCTAAATCAATAGGCACAATACCCTTAAAATCCTTAAAAAGTCTAAAACAAAATTATCCTAAACCTTCCAACTTCATATTTTTAAACATTCTTAAGGTTTAAAAATGAGTTAAACCTAATCCCACTCAGCCCTAACCCTACCTGGACCTCATACCTGCTTTTATATTTTTAGTCCACTCTGTTATTATTTTATTCATTTATTAATACTTGCTCCTTTTGTTTTATCAATACACCTATCTCCTTAATAACTTTGTCCGCAATTTCTTTTGGAATAAATCACCAGTCCTTTATTTCCTAAATAAATTTGGAGCAACCACGCTTTCATTTATTTCATAAATGGATGGAAATTGTTTTAAAATAGCTGCGGCTTTAGTTAATTAATAAGTTTATGAATGTATTAATAATGCGTTCATTGCCCAACAATTAGAAAATTACCACTACTTCTTTCAACTATTTTTATCTAAACATGCTCCAGCTATTTACTGTATAAATTGTTGCAGAAATCTCCATTTTATTTTTTTTAAACTCCATTGAATTAAATACAGATTAGCTTTACTTAATAAATTAACTTCCAGGAGATCCCTTCATTCCTTCAACTTTTCCTCAGCAATACAACTGAAAGTATATTAATAAAATAAATAAATATTAAGAAAACTAGATAATGCATCTAAAATAGACAGAACATTGCCTTGGTCATTTCCATAAGGCGCACCAAAGGCATGAAATTACCAGAGCACCAAATTATAAAGTTTACCAAAAACCTATGGTTGAAGTTTATGGGACCTTGCTGGACAGGATTGAGGTGGGAGCTAAAATAGGATGGATGGTTAGCCCTGAGCTGTCCCCCATTACAGGGTGCGCAGGTAAAACATCCACCAGTTTGCCCACCCTTAGGCCTATTGAGGCCATTACCTGGCCAGTGAAGGATCTGATTCCGCCTCCAAGGCCATGGTTTGATGGGCAGCAGAAGGCCGGAGGATATTGGGAAGGCCGCTTTTTCACCAACTCGAGTGAAAAGGCAGGAAGGGAGGGTGGTACCACCTTTGGGGTGGGGGGTGGGGGGGGGGGCAGCCTGTGTGCATCAGGAGCAAATTCCTCCCAAGATGCCCTCCCCCCAAACTTTGCGCCTCTACCCTGGGGGCGGAATCATCCCAGATTTGCGCTAAGTGCGCTTGCGGATGTGAAAGAGGTCATTTTACCCGACGAATGCAATGGCGGGTTTTGGCGCCATATTGTCCCCTTCCTGGCACGTCCAGCCTCACAATGCGTTCAGGGGAAACATGCTGGATCGCTGGCAGGCGGGCTCTGAGCTGCCCGTCGTGCTGTGGCCTCAGCACTTCCTCACTCCGGGCGCCATACTTAAAGCGCACCAGAGCGCAGCCTACTTCATGGGCAGAGCGTTCTAGTCAGCGGGTGGCCGCGCTCGGCAGGCCCGGGAGTGGCCGGGGAATGGACCGCCGACTGCAATTGCCCCCCCCACCCCAACCCCCCCATTGAGATTTCACGCTGGCTGGCCGATTAACGCGTGGCGAGAGCGGAAGGAAAGCTCCCTGAAGGCAGAGAGCTGGCTCAGGGAGCTGACAAATTTAAAAATCAATAAAAACAGAATTTAAAATCGGGAAAAAGTGTCCACGCGTCAGAGTGAGACACCTCAACATACGGGCGAGGAAGATTTTTCCAAAATGTTTTAATTTTTAAAACAATTAATCATGGGAACCTCATCCCGTCTTTGGATGAGGTTTCCTCAAAAATGCAAAGGCCGCCTGGCCGATTCAGCCGCCCGCCAACCATAAGGTTGAATGGGCAGCGAAAAATCGCCATCAATTCCTGCTTCAATGGCCTTAATAGGCCTCTTATTTGTCCACAGGTACATTGCCAACTCTCATGGAGAGTAAAAACAAAAAAACTGCGGATGCTGGAAATCCAAAACAAAAACAGAATTACCTGGAAAAACTGAGCAGGTCTGGCAGCATCGGCGGAGAAGAAAAGAGTTGACGTTTCGAGTCCTCATGACCCTTCGACAGAACTTGCGTTCGAGTCCAAGAAAGAGTTGAAATATAAGCTGGTTTAAGGTGTGTGTGTGGGGGGCGGAGAGATAGAGAGACAAAGAGGTGGGGGGGGGGTGTGGTTGTAGGGACAAACAAGCAGTGATAGAAGCAGATCATCAAAAGATGTCAACGACAATAGTACATAGAACACATAGGTGTTAAAATTAAAGTTGGTGATATTATCTAAACGAATGTGCTAATTAAGAATGGATGGTAGGGCACTCAAGGTATAGCTCTAGTGGGGGTTTTTTTTTATATAATGGAAATAGGTGGGAAAAGGAAAATCTTTATAATTTATTGGAAAAAAAAGGGAAGGGGGAAACAGAAAGGGGGTGGGGATGGGGGAGGGAGCTTACGACCTAAAGTTGTTGAATTCAATATTCAGTCCAGAAGGCTGTAAAGTCCCTAGTCGGAAGATGAGGTGTTGTTCCTCCAGTTTGCGTTGGGCTTCACTGGAACAATGCAGCAAGCCAAGGACAGACATGTGGGCAAGAGAGCAGTGTGGAGTGTTGAAATGGCAAGCGACAGGGAGGTTTGGGTCATTCTTGCGGACAGACCGCAGGTATTCTGCAAAGCGGTCGCCCAGTTTACGTTTGGTCTCTCCAATGTAGAGGAGACCACATTGGGAGCAACGAATGCAGTAGACTAAGTTGGGGGAAATGCAAGTGAAATGCTGCTTCACTTGAAAGGAGTGTTTGGGTCCTTGGACGGTGAGGATAGAGGAAGTGAAGGGGCAGGTGTTGCATCTTTTGCGTGGGCATGGGGTGATGCCATAGGAGGGGGTTGAGGAGTAGGGGGTGATGGAGGAGTGGACCAGGGTGTCCCGGAGGGAGCGATCCCTACGGAATGCCGATAAGGGGGGTGAAGGGAAGACGTGTTTGGTGGTGGCATCATGCTGGAGTTGGCGGAAATGGCGGAGGATGATCCTTTGAATGCGGAGGCTGGTGGGGTGATAAGTGAGGACAAGGGGGACCCTATCATGTTTCTGGGAGGGAGGAGAAGGCGTGAGGGCGGATGCGCGGGAGATGGGCCGGACACGGTTGAGGGCCCTGTCAACGACCGTGGGTGGAAAACCTCGGTTAAGGAAGAAGGAGGACATGTCAGAGGAACTGTTTTTGAATGTAGCATCATCGGAACAGATGCGACGGAGGCGAAGGAACTGAGAGAATGGGATGGAGTCCTTACAGGAAGCGGGGTGTGAGGAACTGTAGTCGAGATAGCTGTGGGAGTCGGTGGGTTTGTAATGGATATTGGTGGACAGTCTATCACCAGAGATTGAGACAGAGAGGTCAAGGAAGGGAAGGGAAGTGTCAGAGATGGACTACGTGAAAATGATGGAGGGGTGGAGATTGGAAGCAAAATTAATAAATTTTTCCAAGTCCTGACGAGAGCATGAAGCGGCACCGAAGTAATCATCGATGTACCGGAGAAAGAGTTGTGGAAGGGGGCCGGAGTAGGACTGCAACAAGGAATGTTCTACATACCCCATAAAGAGACAGGCATAGCTGGGGCTATACATAGCTGGAGAGTCACCAGAAGGCAGGGGGGAATGTCATGCAGAGCTGTTAGAAGCCCTCAACAGAGTGACAGGCGAGTCAGAGGAGTGCGTCCGCCTGCTCTCTGATGAAGTGGCGCCCACATATGCGCACTTGGAGGTCTCCACAGGAAGGATGGCAGAAGCCATGGAGACCGTGGTGCATCAGAACATGGAGATGCGCGCAGACCAGCATGCCATTGTGGTAGGCATGGGGGAGTTCCTGCAGTGGCAACGCGAGAGGGAAATGGTGCACCTCAATGTCCCTCCAGATGCTCCTTCCCTTCAAGGAACCAAGCTGCGGCCCTCCAGGTGCTCGAAGGGAGGAGGAGCGACAGCTGGACAACCATGGGTCATCCATTCAGGAATCACAGAGGCTGTCCTCAAACTCCGAGGCCTGTTTGCCTGTGAGCCTCTCAACCCCATCCTCTGTCACCACAGAGCGAGCAGCTGTTTGCTACCCCCTGATCACACTCCCATGCAGCACCTGTGCCTGTCTAACATGAGGCTCTACTCACTTTCAATTTCGACAACCATGGTTGTGGTCATTATACTGTTAGCTCCCCTGTCCTTTCCCTTCACCCAGTCAGACATGCCTCTTCTGCCATCACTGTCGAACCCCTGGCTTCATCTTCCACCTCCCCACTGTCACCTAGCAACTCAACCACTTGTCTTTCCAGGATATCCAGGAGAACATGCACGTTCCCAACTTCCTGAGTATCCCACCCCGATTCACATTGACCTCCCCAACCTCCTCCTTCCCACCAGTAGAGTCCTTGTCTGCCTCTGAGTCCCAATCAATTACCCTCACCATCCCTGCTACTGTCACCAATGCACCCTCAACATCCCACGCTACCACTTCCATTGCCCCTACTCACACTCACCATTCCCTCCTACTGTGCCCACCCTATGTTCGCTCCCCAGGGGGCAGTCATTGAATCCAGAGACCCTTCCCTTGCATGTTCACCTGGACAACCCCCCCCCCCAACCCTTTTACTCCCTCTTCCAACCTTGGTCCTTCCTCCACCCTAAATTCCTCCTCGCCCACCAACACCCCCGCTCCCCCCGGACAATACCCGCCTCTGAACTCCCTCCTTCCCCAGACACTTTCCCCCCTCCACACTCCCTCCCTTACCTCCCTTACACCATCCTCTTCCCTTACACTTGACACCCTACTTGCTGCCTTCTCCAATTTACACCCTCTTCCCCCTTACTCCCACCTCCCCTTCCCAAATTCACCCTCCTCAACACCTTCATCCCTATCCTCCGCAACCCCACCCCACTGGTACACCTCCCCCTCCCAGTCATAGCTAGTCTACTTCTCCCCTCCACCCCTCCGATCATTCATAGCGGCCCATGGCCAAAGCCGTGATGTTCTGAAGCAGACCTGACGCATCACCGGAGACCTCCCACCTCCGTGAGATGCTTCATGGTGGAGCCATGTCCACGAGAATCCACCCAGCATGTAGCGCACGTGTTCCTCCAGGGTCCAGTAGGGTTCCAGCGTCACCTTCTCCTCGAATGTCTGCAATCTGAGCAAGGCCCTACCAGTAAGTCCCAACTTCTGCACGTCACACTTGCCCTTCCCTCAGGGAGAAGTCCTGCCTTAGAAACCTCTCCAGTCCTTGCGGCAACAGGGCTGCAGTGGATGGAAGAGGAAGTTCAGCAAGACGTCAGAGATGGAGGGAACCAGGTCAATCCAAGGGGCCCCCAGTCCGGGTGGGTAGGGAAAGCCGGGGGTGGTGGGGTGATGGGGGGGGGGGGGGTTCCGCTTTGGGGCAATTGATGTCCCAGGGGAGAAGCCGGGTGAGATAGAGGTCCAGAGGCCGCTGGACCTTAAGGGAAGGTGGCGCCCAACTTCAGAAGGGGGCTTCTGTTGAGATGCCCCCCACTCCCACTTCCTACCCGAGATATAATTTTGTTGTATTTTGGGCTTCCCCACGGATGTTCAATCTTCCCACCAGCCTAAAAATTGAGGCTAACGGGAAAGGGCCCTTAACTGACCATTATTTGGCCACTTGAGGCCCTCAATTGGGGCAAGGGCGGGCTTCCCGCCCAAAAACCTTGCCCGCTGTAGTGTAAAATCGCTGTGTGGTCATGGTGGGTGGGAACCCTGAGGGAATCCCATCCCTTCAATTTCACGCTTCTCTGACACCACACCACCGCACCCCCCCCCCACCCCCCCCCCCCCCCCCCCCCCCCCCCCCCCCCGACCCCCCCCACACCCCCCCACAACCCGTCCCAGCCCTTGCTGGTGGGAAGCATAAAATCCTGGCCTTTGTTTTCCTGCTTGCTCAAGGCAGGCCATGTTCACAGCTGTTATTTTGTCTAAACCATTGTTTATCCTTGACTCGCTAAAACAAAAGTTGTCATTGTTTAACACGAGTTAGTTTCTTACTGCATTCAATGACCCTTGAACTACAAGGCAAGAGAATGGATCACCGTTCACATGGGATGGTCAACTATGGTGTGGAATCAGGAAATGGAGTTTGATTGATGGACAGTATAACATGCTCGATGGTAGATGGGAGACACCATCAAAGAGTTGTGTAAACAGCTTGAATATTGTGAACTCTGTAAGCTTCTCAATGCCTGTGAGAAGAATTTGATAAGGACTCATGGTTACCAGACTCTTGTTTTGAGAAAGTCTAGATAGAAACCTTGAAAGGTTGGGATGGAGCCAGAAATTGGACTTATAAGGACACAGCATCCAACTTTTAGGCTGCAGCTGGAGTAGATTAGTCAACCACTGAAGACTATGGAGGAAGGGATATCAATAGTGTGACTGACCGGAGAGTCTACCCCTGTGCAAGGTTATTCAAAGGCTTGGTGATGTATGAACTAAGAGGAGTTGTACCATTTTAGGCTTCTATCTCGAACAGGATAATCTGGGGTTGTTTTACCATTCTGGGGAGCTTGAACAGACCATTCTGAGGTTACTCAATAAAGTTGTCTTTCTTCCATATGTAGTGTTTTATTTTCTTTCTTCCTTTCTTTCTTTTAAATAAAGTTATCTTTCTTTCCCTTTCTTTTAATCATTAATAATTCTTTAATAGTTGTTGAAAAAGATTATTGTTTCCATATATTGCTTGGCATTGAGTCAATCCCATTCCTGTTATGTACAGAGTACGGCACCAAACCTATGTGAGACTCCGCAAGGGACTTCCATGCCCCTGCATGTTGTAATATGCCTTTAGGGGATAGCAGCATGCTATCACTTTAAGGGAAGTGTGTCATGTATCCAGCCTCAGTTTTACTTTGGCCCGGAGAAGAACACAGCACACACAGCTCTGCCACTCTAATGTCCACAAGCTGTCTGCCCATGTATATCTGTTCACATGTGTCTGTTCTTAACAAATGAACCCGCAATATGTTTGCACATTCCCTTATGCGCGATTAGTGCCTTTACGTTATTGTGACACATATGACATGGTATGCAGCAGTGGCTCCTTCTAAACGACATGGTGCTCAGCCTGGCAGTATGATTCAGTACAGGTACAGCATGGTGAACAGTCTTAGATCATGCCACATGGCATGAGACAACCCTCGACATTCTGGTCAGGCCACAGCAGAGTCGTGACAACTGCAGCGTGGCGACTGCGCAGAAAAGCTTTGAAGACACGGTGCCTAGGGTGCTCACATAAAGAGCTGGTAAGCAGATGGATCCCTGGTGGGTGAGAAGGACGATGCATTGAGAGGACCAGCACCAGGTTAGCTGAGTCAGGAAAAATGATTGACCAAGGTGTGGGCTGGATCAATAGCAGGCGAGGGAGAGCCCAACAAAACAAAAAGGACAAAAGCATCATAAAAATCAGGCCAGAGAATGTTGAGAGTATAACAGGTGGAGCTTCGGAAAGTGCACAAAAGCGGCTAGAGCAACATTTAACCCAAGTGCTATTGACAAAGGAAAGTCAAAGGGATATTGTCAGAACATCCACAAAATTCTCCAGTTTCAATTGAGATGCAGTTGACCTACTTGACTGAGTCACTTCAGGAAATAAATCCTGCACCCCCAGTACTCACATCCTCCCTCTGAATGTTCTAAATCTGCTCCAGCTCAGAAATGTGCAGTCGCATAGGTTACAATCTGTGTCCTTGTGACAAGTTGTTTTACAATTGTTTATACTGTTGACTAGCAGACTTAGCAGCAGAAAGAATGACTATCACATTCGTCCTTATTTTCTCGACAAGATATGAGTGAAAGCATTCATCAGATTTGTCACAAAAGCCAGCTACACAATAAACATTGGGCCTATCTGTAGTTTAAGCTTAACGTGTTATCCCACTTCAGTTACAGAGTAACTACTTGTCACTGACATATACGCAGGGCTGCTTGGACCTGCCAGTTTCTTTTAAAAAAGGAAAAGAGCTCTGGCAGTTCTTTTGAAGCTGTTGGTCAGCTTCTGCTAGTTTCACAGGTTGGCAAACATGCAAGTGCCGTTGTGCATTTATTCTGCAGAGATAATTTTATGAGTCAGTGTTCCCAACAGGGAGGCTTGCCTGCTGGGAGTTCAAAGCAGAAAATGGCTTATGTATCGCCCACAATTTTTCAATCATCAACCTGAATTTCCAATACATGTTCCCAGCAGGTTCTGCTTCCTGCCAGAAGTGCAGACTTATAATATGACTCCCAAATATTTATTCAAACCTTTGAAGTGAACACCAAAATTTCCATTTCCTCGTCCTTTGCTAAGACACAGAGTGAAGGCAGTTAAAAATCACGTTGAACATCATGAAGTAAGTTTGCAGAACAAGCTTGGGCAGGCCCACAGCAGAAAGCTGCACAGAATGTGGAATCTTTCTGGCCCTGCAGTAGTTAAGGCACTGGACCACTAAGCTGGAGGGTTCAAAGCCCACTATGGCAGCTTGTAAATTTGAGTGCAGTTTACAAAATCTGAAAATAAATAGCTGGCACCACTAGAAGTGACCATGAAGCTGTCAGATTGTTATAAAGCTGTAACTGCTTCACTACTGTCCTTTCAGGAAGGAGAGCTGCCAACCTTGCCCATTCTAGCCCAGTGGCTCTCAAGCTTTCTTGGCGGTGGACCACAGGCAAAAGGCTCTTTCGACAAGCTACACATCTTACACCACTCACTTTCAGTTGCCACCTGCAAAAGAATCACCAGAGGTAACAGAAACTTATGGGATCTATAAATATTTCACTACTTTTTTGCTACTAAAAGTAATGAATTTATGTGCATTAATTCTTTTTACTAAATATCACAGATAAATTATTAATTCATGCCAGAAACAAAAGTATAGATATTTCCATATTATAGACATTAATGCCCACGCGGGAAAGACTAGAATTAGGGGACACCATTGGAAAAAAAGGGGTATCCCACTTAAGATGGAAATGAGGAGAATTTTTTTCTTTTACAGGGTGGTTAGTCTGTGGAATTCTCTTCCCCAGAGAGCAGTGGAGGCTGGGTCATTGGATATTTTTAAAGCTGAGTCACATAGATTCTTGACTGTGAAGGCAGTCAAGAGGTATAGGGGGAAGACAGGAAAGTAGAGGCCACAATCAGCTCAGCCACGGTCTTATCGAATGTCAAAGCAGACTCAAGGAGCCGAATGGCCTCCTCCTGCTCCAAATTCATATGTAATGCTGCAGGAGAACATATTTATTTGAAGCATTCTGTAATGGGTTATAAAATCATCACAATAATCTTCTTCTGAGAAACAAATACTACCTTACACCTATGTTTTTTAAACAAAATCAACTGGAACATAAATGTTGCTTATCAAACTATATTGTTGTTTGCTCCTGCATATGATGACTCGTGCTGCACGCGGGTGCTGGTCTGGTCATGTGGCTGCACACAAGTGGTGGGGATGAGGGTTCTGGCCTGTTCTCTCACATGGCCTCAGCTGCAGAGTTGAGCATCAGTGACATGAGTTTTGGATCAGCCCTTGGACCACCTTGAGAACCCTGCATGAACCACACTTTGAGAGTCACCGGTCTAGCCCCATATGCAATTCCAGCCCCATACTAACCTGGTTCAATCTTAATTAACCTCTGTTCAAGAAAGCAACACACCACCCACGCAGGGCTACTTGAGATGGGGAATAAATGCTAGCCTAGCATGGCCAGGAATGAATAAAGGAAATTGGAAATCCTACTCGGTGAGACAAGAAGAATGGAGAGTATTTGGGAGCCATCTTGCAGCAGTGGATGTTAGGACACGTATCTGGGGCAGAGATGAGTGGGCTTTATTTGCATCAGTTCTATACTGTATTAGACCTGAATGATTATCCTCCCTTCAATAATTCCTGAAAAAAAACCCTGTAAATCCTTATTTTGTTGGGGTCTACAGATGCACCACCAGAGCATTTTACATTGGACACTGTAGGAAGATGATCTCCCTCAAGGCAGAGTAGTCTGATGCCTGCTGAATTACCTTTCATCCTCCCCATTGAGAGGCAAATAATAAACTTGTTACAAAAAGTAGTGATTTCTAAACATAGCTCCCAGTATTAGGACTCAAGAGACTTATGGTCATTAACAATTTAACTGACTTCTACTCCTTGTGACAGATAAACAGAAGGTGATCCTCAGCCACAAGAAAATCATTATACAGGAATCGGACGCAAAGAACAGGGGAACAAAAAAGCTATTGGAGACTATTGGAGTGATTTTCTACTTGACCAGGTAATTCTGCCATTCACATAAGGGTGACCAGATCCAGATTTCCTTCTGTGGCCCAGCCTTCACTATTGATAGTAACCTCTGCTGTTTTGTTTTAAGGGTCACTCCATCTGCCAATAAAAATGTAGCGAGCGCTCCACACCTTCTACAGCCTGAAGGAAAACCAAGTGGCTTCAGGCACCTAACTCCGATCTTGTAATGGATGCAATGTTCCTGGTTAACTGTTGGCAGCTGCTCTGAATATTGTGGATCAACAGCTTCAGACCTAAAGGCAATTGAGCAGTAGAATGTAATACATTTTTGTTCAGTATTGATGGCAGTAATGTTGCCAACTTCTTACTGAAGTATAGCAACACTCAAGACCTTAATTGTATCTGTCCAAATCCTTGTCTCCGAAGAACCATGCTTCATTTCCCTGTCAGCAATATGTTGAGAAGGCAAAGTTCTACAATACATGTCCCAGAGTTAGGTACTTACAGAAGTAACTCACCTTTCTTCATAGACCTGTGACAATACTGTCTGAAACACCCTGCAACTATTCATTATTTTATGTCTTTTTTTCCACTGTGCATTCATTACATGAATTGTGGCTTGGCACATCAGCATTCAAAAAATCACCTAAAGTTTTTTTTTTGTCTATTGAGTATCTGAAACTGACAGAACTTGGTAGGTCTTTGAGTGAAAAAAAAACCTTTCATTTCATGCAGTGTTAATGTTAAGAACAGATCTTTTGTTTATGCTGCAAGAGTCAGTTGGCCTACTGTGCCATAGAGACTCACTGCTACCAAGTATGACTGAAATCTCTGATCTCAGTTCACTCAATAAGTTTCCTTTTCACTGACACTACACAGCTCATGCCAACCTACATATTACTCAGTTCTGTGCAAGAAGCATTACTCCTTGGAATATTACCATGGAGATGCCTTTCAAAGTCTTTGTCAAACGCTTTCTAAAAATTAAAATCTTTGGTTCAATCTTTTTCCCAATTCCAATGGTAAGTTGAGCAAATTTCTGAGTTCTTATCAAGTTTCTGCTAATCCAAATTTACCACCCAATCTTACTTGGGAGAAATAATTCTCTGCATGGACTCACCAATCTCATCAATTTTGGTTATTTATGAGGAGGTGAAGCAATAAAGCAGGAGTTCATCAAATCAACCATGGCCAAATCAATCGCCCTGCACTTGAAAGTCAGAGCAATTTAGACTACACTCAAAAGCTCAGAAACTTAAGAGGCAATATGGAGAATTTTAGTCTCAATAATATATTACCTTGTGATTTGTAACTCTTTTTTTTCCTTCATCACCAATACTCATAGCAATAAACCAATAATTTAATACACAGTGCTGCGCATCAAAGGGTTAAAGTAAAATCCACAAACGTTCAACGTAGGAATGCTTTTGAGCCTTGTGCATTAAGCTACAACCAGTGAAGTGCACTCTACATCAAACAATCATGCTCTTGTAAAATTCTTTCATCAAACTGGCGATAATCCAGCCCCGACTATTTAGTAACGGCATCAGAGCATTTAGTTGACCTACAGGGCTTGAGATGTGATTATAAATCATGCAGCATTCCTGCTGCGAGCAATCACTGCGGTTTGTCCAGAGTCTTGGATGCACGATGCAACTTGTTGATAGAAATGTTGCCATCTTTGCAACACAACAGGGTGGTGAGAACTGATATCACGTGGCGATACATTATCCCTCTATAAGCAATTATGTGAACAATACTTGGTCTGTTTAGAATTTCAATATTATTATATAAACTAACCAATGATCAAAATAGTTCTTCATAAAAGTAATGCGATACTGTCAGTGGAGGAGGAGTGGATCTGAGTTATTTAAAGTGGGAAACATTACCAACAAAATTTTGAGGTGTTCTCTCAGTCTCTAGGTAGTCTCAACAGTGACCATCTGGTCCTGTTGGCCCTGCTGAGCTGCTTGGTACTCTGGTTGGGCCAGTAGCTCTTGGGGGCAGGGCCCCCCCATCTTTAATAGGGACGGCAGCCCCAGCAGCAGCCACTTAATTGGTTCCTGCCTACAATATGTGGTCCAGGGTGCCACATATATGCTGCAGTAATACTGGTATTTGGTGAGGCAAGGTTCAGCTTCGGGCTTCACTGAGGTTGAGCCACATAATTACATGGCTGTCACAATTCCCATTAGGCAAAAATAAATATTTGCATTCCTATGATACCTTATTCCTATTTTCACATTCCTCTTGCCAAATAATCTTTGCAGAATAAAGCAGTACAGTGGCTAGGCAAACATCATTTTTCAAGTATATAATGGTCAGTTTAACAAATTCATCCTTCCTTTGTATTATCAGAATACACAGTCACAAAAACTACCCATCAATGTCAAAAATGTGGTAGTTTAGATGAAAAATCTGGATGTCCAAGTGACACCACACCTAAACTCCCAATACCTGTTCACAAAGCCCCATGTTATGAACACAAATTCGAAGAGGATTTGGGCATTAGGTTTGCACCATTAATTTCTCCTCTGCATTCAACTTTTCTGATCTCAGATTGGGCACAGTTCTAACTTGAGGTTAAAGGAGGGGGTGATTTCTAAGTGTGCTTTGAAATATGGGCGTTAGATTCATCTGAATTCATATACAAATCAAAAATCCTTCCAGTTTTCAAGGAGTAAATGTGACAGAGAGAGAGAGAGAGAGAGAAAATCCATCAATGCACAATAGCTGCTTTATGAAGTGATCTCATTCTGGCAGGAGAGAAAGTGACAGAACACTGCAGGATCTGGGTCAAATGGCTGTTCATTTAGAAAATCCTCTAGCTTCAGGTTATCCAGGCATTGGAAACCTGCTGTGAAAACATCTGTATATGATGTCATTATTTACTGAGTAGCCCTGACACTCCTGTGGATCGTACCTGGACAAAGATCCAGCAGTTGTGCAGCTGTATTCAATGGCTGCACAATCCCAGCCCAAATATTAAGCTACCTTTCCCTTCCAAATTATGATTACCAGCAATTTCTGCTTTTGGTTGAACTATAACAGTAAACAGAATCAGTCTACAGCCTTATGGATTGATCTGGATTCAAGGAAAGGCAAATTGAAAGCTAACATAGCACAGGTTCAGAATCTGCATGCTTAATGTTACAAAAGACAGGGAGTAGTCAGTGAACTTTCTAACGCAATGGTATTTGTTTCTTATATATTAAACACTTAATGCAATAGAATTTGCAGTTAGAATTCTTGTGTTGCCTGGTTTTTAGAAGAATGAAAATCTCAACTAATTTGTCTTCAAGGTGGAGTTCTTCTGAAGGAGATAAAGAGGACAGATTTATTTTCTAAAATATTTATCCTGGAGTAAACTGTTGTAAAAAAATTTCCCTGCTTGATGTTCAGTTTTAAAACAGTAGGCGCTTGTAATAAAATTGGAGTACTGGGCAGGTTTCTTGTAAGAAACAGTAAACTTTATTTACAGATTTCCTGATGAAGCTACATGCTTGAACCGAGACCAAAGCTAGGAAGCTCACCCATAAGATTGCCCACACTTAGGGCTGACTCGGCTGTACAGTCACATGATCCTCATAACAGTACGAAAGGTTTAACTTACATTTACTATATTCTTCCCCCTTTAACTTTGTTTTACATCCCTTATTTACAAGAATATCTTAATCCATAACATATACATTCAATTATAGATTTAGTCTTTGAGGTGGTTTTCTGATTTGGATAGAGGGGCACAACCCTACAACTTGAGATTCTCCCATTGGGTCAACTTGACTAGGGAATTGCAGCATCAGGGACATCCTTAAACAATAGCAGTTCAGAATTGTTTACTTCGACAAAGGCATCTGGCAAGTCAAAGGCAAAGGCAAAATACTGCGGATGCTGGAAATCTGAAACAAAAACGAAAAATGCTGGAAAAACTCAGCAAGTCTGACAGCATTTGTGGAGAGAAAGACAGAGTTAAAGTTTCAAGTCCATATAACTCTTCTTCAGAGCAAGAGAGAATTAAAAATGTGGTGAAATATATGCTGTTTAAGGGTGGTGGAACAGGTGAAGCTGGATAGAAGGCCAGCGATAGGTGGAGGCAAAAGAGAGACTGCAAAAGATGTCATAAACAAAAGGTCAAAGGGGTGCTGATGTTGGTGCTGCTGGCTAAAGGAGGTGCTAATAGTAACATTAAAAGTAGAAAGCAGAATGAGCAAGTAACAGATGGCCCTAGTGGAGTGCACTGGGGAGAGGGGACGGTGGTGGGAAAAAAGATCGAATAGGTTAAAAGTTGGGGATAAAACAATGAATGACAATGGAAATAAATTTTTAAAAATAGTAATAATAAAAATAAGTGGAAAAAAATATAAAAATTTAAAAATAAAAATAAATATTGAAAAAAGGGGATTAAAAAGGGATGAAGATGGAGGAGAGAGTTCATAGTCTGAAGTTGTTGAACTCAATGTTAAGCCTGGAAGGCTGTAAAGTGCCTAATTGGAAGAGGAGGTGCTGTTCCTCCAGTTTGCATTGAGCTTCACTGGAGCGTTGCAGTAGGCCAAGGACAGACATGTGGGCATGAGAGCAGGGCGGTGTGTTGAAATGGCAAGCAACAGGAAGGTCTGGGTCATGCTTGCGGATAGACTGAAGATGTTCCGCAAAGCGGTCACCCAGTCTGCATTTGGTCTCTCCAATGTAAAGGAGACCGCATTGGGAACAGCGAATGCAGTAGACCAAATTGAGGGAAGTGCAAGTGAAATGCTACTTCACGTGAAAGCAGTATTTGGGCCCTTGGACGGTGAGGAGGGGGGAAGTAAAGGGGCAGGTGTTGCACCTTCTGCAATTGCATGGGAAGGTGCTGTGGAAGGGGGTTGAGGTGTTGGGGGTGATGGAGGAGTGGACCAGGGTGTCCCGGAGGGAACAGTCCCTATGGAATGCTGACAGTGAGGTGAAGGGAAGATGCATTTGGTGGTGGCATCATGCTAGAGTTGGCAGAAATTATGGAGGATAATCCTTTGCATGCTGAGGCTGGTGGGGTGAAAAGTGAGGACAAGGGGGACTCTCTCATGGTTCTGGGAGGGAGAGGAAGGTGTGAGGGCAGAGGCTTGGGAGATGGATCAGACATGGTTGAGGGCCCTGTCAACCACTGTGGGTGGGAAACCTCGGTTAAGGAAGAAGGAAGACATGTCAGAAGCATTGTTTTGGAAAGTGGCATCATCAGAACTGATGCAATGGAGGCGAAGGAACTGAGAGAATGGGATGGAGTCCTTACAGGAAGCGGGGTGTGAGGAGCTGTAATCGAGGTAGCTGTGGGAGTCGGTGGGCTTGTAATGAATATTGGTGGACAGTCTATCACCAGAAATTTAGACAGAGAGGTCAATGAAGGGAAGGGGAGTGTCAGAGATGGACCATGTGAAAGTGTTGGAGGGGTAGAAATTGAATGCAAAATTGATACATTTTTCCAGGTCAGGAAAGCATGAAGCAGCACCAAAACAGTCATTGATATACCAGAAAAAGAGTTGTGGGAGGGGGCCTGAGTAGGACTGGAACAAGAAACATTCTATATACCACATAAAGAGACAGGCATAACTGGGGCCAATGTGGGTACTCATAGCCACACCTTTTATTTTGAGGAAGTGAGACAAGGTTAAGGAGAAATTATTCAGTGAGAGAACAAGTTCAGCCAGACAGAGGACAGTGGTGGTGGATGGGGATTGTTCAGGCCTCTGTTCAAGGAAGAAGCGGAGAGCCCTGAGACCATCCCGGTGGGGGATGGAGGTGTAGAGGGATTGGACGTCCATGATGAAGAGGAGGCAGTTAGGGCCAGGGAAATGGAAATTGTTGACATGATGCAGGGCATCAGAGGTATCGCGGATCTAGGCAGGAAGAAACTGGACAAGGGGAGAGAGAATGAAGTCAAGATAGGAAGAAATTAGTTCCATGGGGCAGGAACAGGCTGACATGATCGGCCTAATGGGACAGTCCTGTTTGTGGATTTTGGGGAGAAGGTAGAAGTGGGCCATCTGAGGATGGGAGACTAGGAGGTTGGAAGCTGTGGAGAGAAGATCTCCAGAGGAGATCAGGTCAGTGACAATCCTGGAAACAATGGCTTGGTGTTCGGCGATGGGGTCATGGGCCGGGGGCGGGGGGGGGGGGGGGGTGGTACGGTGGGGGTAGGAGGAAGTGTCTGCGAGTTGGTGCTCAGCCTCTGTGAGGTAGAGGTCAGTACGCCAGACAACAACAGCACCACCCTTGTCAGAAGTTCTGAAAACCAAATCAGAGAGAGAGGAGTGCGGCAAGTTCAGAAGGAGACAGGTTAGATTGGGCGAGAGGAGCAGAGAAATTGAGATGGGCAATGTCACATTGACAGTTCTCAATGAAAAGACTAAGGGCAGGTAAGAGGTCAGAGGGAGGGGTCCAGGTGGAGGGAGAATACTGGAAGCAGATGAATGGATCCGTTGAATGGGGGGAGGACTTCTGCCCAAAGTATTGAGCACAGAGACAAAGGTGGCGGAAGAAGAGTTCAGCATCATGCCGAGTCCGGAATTCATTGAGGTGAGGGCGTAAGGGTATGAAACTGAATCCTTTGCTGAGCACTGAACGTTCAGCATCAGAGAGGGAAGGTCAGGGGTATGGAGAATACACGGCAAGGGCTGGGGTTAGAAGATGGGATGGGGTCAGAGGGACAGGAAGGGGTGGAGGGTCCTGGATGGGTGTTGGTATCAATGAGTTGTTGGAGCTTGCACTCCTTGGCACCTGAAAGAAAGAGACAAAGTTTCGTGTTAGGGCGATAAGTCAGGTAAGTCCATTCTTTGTTGATCTGGCACCTCAGGGATCAAAGGTTCAACTTCTATTTCAGGTGGAGTAACTCTTTGTTGGAGTGTCTCTCTACTTCTTAGATGATACTCGTGTTTCCTGACAATCCTGTTTTCCACTCCCACTTGCTATGACAAAGGCCCTGTTTCAGAGACGATTGTACCAGGAACCCATCTAGGTCCAGTTCCAAAATTTCACACAAAACCTGCCTCTCCTACAGTAAATTTTCAATCTTTACTGTGAATATAATGATTCACTTTCTGACTACTCTGGTTTTTCTCCACCTTCTCTCTAAGTTAGGGAATACTAGACTAAATCCTGTATGAAGGCAGCACTTCATAAGTAATTCAAATGTTGTTGAACCTAAAGTTATATGAGGAGTCATGCGGTAGTTGAGAAGAAATCTTGAAATTTGTGTTTCTAACGTTCCTTTAGATAGTTCCTTCATGCCTGTTTTAAAGGTTTGTACTGCTCTTTCTGCAAATCCATTGGATGAGGGCTGATATGGTGCTGTTTTGCCATGTTTAATCCCACTTAGGTTCATAATCTCTGGAATTCCGTATTAGTGAAAGCAGCGGCATTATCTGAAACAATAACTTCCGGTAGGCCATGTTCACTAAAACATTGGTGCAGCTTTTCAATAGTTGCACATTTATAGGCGATCTAACTTCATACACATCCATCCATTTTGTAAGCGTGTCAATGATCAATAAAAACATGGTACCTAAAAATGGACATACATAGTCTATACGTAGTCTAAACCAAGGTTGACCAGGCTACTCCCATGGATGTAGTGGGGCTGAAATGGGCAACTTCTGCTGTTGCAAATACTGGAGACAGTGTTTGACTATTTTTTCTATATCACCGTCTATACCTGGCCACCATGCGAGCACCTTCATTTTCAAAATGCCTGGGTGCGCACTATGAAGCTCTGTCAATAGTGGGTCTCTTCTTTGCAAAGGGACGACAACTCTTGGTCCCCATGACAAGATACAATCTTGACAACTTAATCCAGATTTATGAGCATAGAATGGTTTTAATTCTTCAGAGATTTGTGCATTTGACCATTCTTGCAATACTTCTTCTCGGACTCTTGATAAAATTGGATCCCAGTATGTCCAATTCTTAATCTACTTCACACAGAGCAGAGAGGAGTCCAGGAAATTCAACTCAAGTACAACTTCTTGAGGTATGAGAGCATGTGTAACTGTGTTATCTGGCAAAGGAGTACAACTGAGGGCATCTGCATTTGCTATATGCACAACCAGATGGCGCATAAAGGTGTACTCATATGCCGACAAAAGTGAAGTCCATCTTTGAATTCTAGCAGAGGCTATCACTGGGATTTCCTTATCTTCACTGAACAAACCCAACAGTGCCTTGTGATCTGACACTACGATGAAGTGCCGACCATGTAAATATTGATGGAACTTCTTTACTCCAAATATGACAGATAAGCCTTCTTTTTCAATTTGTGAGTAACCTTTCTCGGCTACAGACAGGGTTCTGGATACATATCCTATTGGCCTTTCAGATCCATCTCCATCCATCTTGTGTGACAATACTACTCCCGCTCTGTAGGGAGATGCATCACAAGTTAATATTAATTCCTTTGATGGATCATAGTGTGCTAGTTGGCATGACGAGTGTAAAAGCTTCTTGACTTTTATGAAGCCTTCCAGGGCCATCTGTGGTTCTTCTTCAATAATAAGTATAAAGGGATAGTGTTATGGCAGCTCTTGCTGCCGAGCTATGCCGAGCTGCCCAATTCCCAGAGGGTAGAGGGGAAAATTCTAGAGTCCATTATAAAAGATTTAACAGCTGAGCACTTGGAAAACAATGGCAGAATCTGACAGAGTCAGTCAGCATGGATTTACGAAAGGGAAATCATGCTTGACAAATCTACTGGAATTTTTCGAGGATATAACTAGTAGAGTTGATGAGGGGGAGCCAGTGGATGTGGTTTATTTGGACTTTCAGAAGGCTTTCGACAAAGTCTAACTTAAGAAATTGGGGTGTAAAATTAAAGCGCATGTGTTTGGGGGGTAGTTGATTGAGATGGATAGAAAACTAGTTGGCAGACAAGAAACAAAGAATAGGAATAAATGGGTCTTTTTCCAAATGGCAGGCAGTGACTAGTGGGGTACTGCAGGGATTGATGCTGGGACCCCAGCTATTCACAATATATAGTAATGATTTAGATGAGGGAAATAAATGTAATATCTCCAAATTTGCAGATGACACAAAGCTGGGTGGGAGGGTGAGCTGTGAGGGGGATGCAGAGATGCTTCAGTGTGATTTGGACAAGCTGAGCGAGTAGTCAAATGCATGGCAGATACAGTATAATATGGATAAATGTGACGTTATCCACTTTGGTAGCAAAAACAGGAAGGAAGATTATTATTTGAATGGCTATAAATTGAGAGAAGGGAATGTGCAATGAGACCTGGGTGTCCTCGTACACCAGTCGCTGAAGGTAAGCGTGCAGGTGCGGCAAGCGGTAAAGAAGGCAAATGGTATGTTGGCCTTCAAAGCGAGAGGATTCGAGTACAGGAGCAGGGATGTCTTGCTGCAATTATACAGGGCCTTGGTGAGAACACACCTGGAATATTGTGCGCAGTGTCCTTATCTGAGGAAGTATGTTCTTGCTATAGAGGGGGTGCAGCGAAGGTTTACCAGACTGATTCCTGGGATGGCGGGACTGACATATGAGGAGAGATTGTGTCGGTTAGGATTATATTCGCTGGAATTCAGAAGAATGAGGGAGGTTCTCATAGAAACCTATAAAACTCTAACAGGACTAGACAGGGTAGATGCAGGAAGGATATTCCCAATGGTGGGGGAGTCCAGAACCAGGGGTCACAGTCTGAGGAATCGGGGTAAGCCATTTAGGACTGAGATGAGGAGAATTTTTTTCACCCAGAGAGCAGTGAGCCTGTGGAATTCACTACCACAGAAAGTAGTTGAGGCTAAAACATTGTATGTTGTCAAGAAAAAGTTAGATATAGCTCTTGGGGTGAAAGAGATCAAAGGAATTTTGGGAGAAAGCGGGAGCAGGCTATTAAGTTGGATGATCAGCCATGATCATAATGAATGGCAGAGCAGGCTCGAAGGGCTGAATGGCCTACTTCTGCTCCTATTTTCTATGTTTCGATGAAACTTGAAACAGCTGTCAAAGTGGTTTCTGCAATTTGTATGGTATGAAGACTCCAACTACTTCAGATGATTTTATAGTGAACATTTATTTTTTAAAAATACAGAAAGAAAACCCCACAATTACACTTAAACACAAGAATGGCATCACACAGTAAACAGTACTTTAAAACAGTTCCACAAGATCTTAACTTAACTACCCTCAAAGCCAGCCTTCCCCTTTTCTGTTCAGCACCTATCCTTTTCAAAATCTATACAATTCCAGTAATTTTACCACACTGTACCTTTTATCCTTAGGGTGTCCTCTGAGGCTGACAGTAACTGGGCCTTCAGGTCTGGCCTTGTTCACACTGTCTTCTGGGAGTTCTAAGCAGCTGCCCCTCACATAGGCTTCAGTATTTCCTTAAATATGTTCCTTCCCTTTGATCTCTCTATTGTCTCAACCAGTCTCTTTAGAAATGCTTTCTTCCTGGACTTGATTAGACTCTGCTTTACTTCAGCTCTTAGGCTTTAAAAAAAGTAAACTTACCCTATCTTTACCTTGTTTCCTTACACTTTTTTAAAACCTGCATATGTCCCCTTTTGAACTAAAACAACTCAGTTGAAAACTACTCCTGTTATTGTTTTATGCAAAACTCTGATTGAAGTTCCTCTTGGTTCACTAACATATCAAAACCACTTTTTACGGTTGGCTTTAGACTCCTGCTGTCACTCTAGCTCTCACTCCAATTATTTGCACCCCAACAGCCTGTCTTCTAATACATAAGAAACATGATAGCATTATTAACAGAAGAAAAATATTATAATTTCTTGTTTTCTTGACATCTCCCCTTTTTTTAGAAAATGAACCATCACAATTCAAAAAGACGGTTTCATTTTCCTAACCTCTTTCCTATTAATTGCCACTTCTCTCTATACACTATACTATTATATTATAAGATGAATGCACTAACATAATAATATACCCGAGGTTTCAGTAAAAATAGAGTCCATTTCAGCCCTTTCTCTCAGGTTTCACATGTTCAATCTTCCTTATACCTTAAACCCTTGATAATGCATCTGCAATTAAGTTTTCTTATCCAGCAACATGTATAATTTGCAAGTTAAATGGTTGTAATAATGGACTCCATCTAAACAGTCTAGCATTCCAGTTTCAAAACTTTACCAAAAATATTAACAGGTTATGGCCAGCGTAAACAATTGTTTCTGATGAACTGTTGGCAACATAAATTTCAAAATGTTTCAATGGCAGTACCAAAATCAGTGTTTCCTTCTCAACGGTGGAGTATTTTTGTTGATGAATATTTAACCAGGGTTTGCAATATCTGTGTCATCTTCCTGCAACAATGCAGCACCAATGCCCACATCACTTGCATCAATAACCAATTTAAACTATTTGGCATAATCCGGTGTCACTAAAACTGGCACTGTTATCAACAGAGTTTTCAGATTTTTGAACGCATTTTAGCACTCTGATCTTCAGTTGAATTTCCTGTTCTTTTTTAAGAGTTCAGTCCATGGAGCGGCTATGCTGCTAAAATTCCTGTAAAAATCATTCATGCCCAGAAACCGTAAACTTCCCTTTTCCTTGAAGGCACTGGGAATTCGTCAATTGCCTTTATTTTTACATCTCATGGGACCATCTAACCAACAACGTATGAAATAAATATGTGACGTGTGCTTTAGCACATTCACTCTTAGCCAGGTTCACTGCCAAATTAGCTTCTTGTAGTCAGTAGAATAGTTCTCACAGATGCTGTAAATGCTCCTCCGATGTTTGACTGAATACCACCAAATCATCAATGTACACAACACAGTGACTCAGTCCAGCAATAACCTTATACGTTAGTGTCTGGAAGGTTGCTGATGCATTTTTCATACTAAACAGCATGACTTTGAACTGATAGAGCCCACCTGGTGTTACAGAAGCTGAAACATCTTTTGCCCTTTCTGATAGAGGTACTTGTCAATATTCTTTCAGCAAGCCATGAACTTTGTAATGAACTTTGATTGTTCCACTTCCTCAATGCAGTCTTCCAAATGTGGAATAGGATATGAATTGCTTTCATCACTGCATTAACTTTCTGATAACCCACGCACAGGGTGGGACTTTCCACACCCACCCACTGCAACGATCTCCCAGTCCTGCCGCAAGTCAATGGACTTCTGGCTGGGGCGCCACCTCACCCACGGCAGGTCCCACCCGCAATGGGGCCAGTAAATCTCGGCCACAGTCTTTGTGTTCCATCTGGCTTCGGTACCATAGCAATAGGTGAACTCCAATTGCTGCAACTCAACTCAATAATGTCATTCTTGAGCATCAATTCAATTTCTTTTTGCATTTGTGATCATTTTACTGGATTCAACCTATAAGAATGTTGCTTGATTGGAAAAGAATTCCCCAAATCTACATCACGTAGAGCTGCCTTTGTTTTTCTTAATTTATCTCCACAGATAGTTCTATGTGGCGGCAATAGCTCTCTCAAGTCCCTTTGATTCTTATCTGGAAGGTAACTCAGGATTTCATTCAAATTTCTAAGCACTTCCTCATTGTTTAATTGAATTCGAGGAAAGTCAATCTCAGAATCTTCCATCACTACTTCCTTTTCCTGATTCATCACTACTAACACTTCTTCTTTTTGGTTATCCTCTCTATCGAAGTACTTTCTGAGCATATTTATATGACATATCCTTTGAGTTTTTCTTCTCTCTGGAGTTCTTAATAAATAATTCATTTCACTTAATTTCTTTTCAATTTGGTAAGGCCCACTAAACCTGGCTTTTAATAGTTCGCTTGATACTGGCAACAAAACTAACACTTCTTCCCCAGCTACAAAGCTATGAGTCTTTGCCTTCCTATCTGCTTCTGTTTTCATCACCTTCTGTGATCATTTTAAATGCTCTTTAGCTAATTCACATGCTCTGTTCAATCTTTCCCTGAACTTTGATACTTAGTCCAAGAGTGTGGTTTCTGAATTCTTACTCATTAACTTCTCCTTCATTTGCTCTTCCAATAGGAAGTTTATCCTTCAGCTCTACAGGGCATTGGTGAAACCACATGTGGAGTATTGTGTACAGTACTGGTCTCCTTATTTAAAGAAAGATGCAAGTGCATTAGAAGCAGTTCAGAGAAGGTTTACCAGGCTAATACCAGGAATGGGTGTGTTGTCTTATGAGGAAAGGCTGGACAGGTTGGACTTGTATCCACTGGAATTTAAAAGAGTAAGAGGCAACTTAAGATCCTGAGGAATCTTGACAGGGTGGACGTGGAGAGGATATTTTCTTTGTGGGAGAATCTAGAACTAGGGGTCACTGTTTAAAAATAAGGCAATGCTTATTTAAGACAGAGATGAGTAGAGTATTTTTTCACTCAAAGGCTTGTGAGTCTTTGCAACTCTCTTCCATAATTGGCGGTGAAAGCAGAATCTTTGAATATTTTCAAGGCAGAGCTGGATAGATTCTAGGTTAACAAGGGGGTGAAAGGTTATCGGGGATAGGCAGGAATGTGGGGTTGCAGTTACATTCAGATCAGCCATAAACTTATTGAATGGTGGAGCAAGCTTGAGGGGCTGAGTGGCCTACTCCTGCTCCACATTCGTATGGTCGATGCTCCTGTTTCAACCTCCATGACTAGAGGCTTTCCATTTACTTGAAGGGTAACAGTGATTTGTTCAGTTTTCCTGGCCGTAAGATTGTATAGGGAATAGATATCAGTATCAACAGCTTCTGGTTCATTTATATTGTGCACTTCATTCAACTTGGCCTGCTGTCTGAATCGCCGTCTTGATCTTGCCCAGCACGGTTTTATAACATGCCCTTTTTTGTAACAGGAGTGGCACTCTGCCTTTTTAAATCTGCAGGTTTCCGGTACATGATTAACCCCACATCGGTAACACTTTAATTTCTGAATTAGCTGCTTCCAGTATTTCTTTTTGTTTATGGAGCAGTAGGGACTGCATCCTGCTTCATGGTTGTCTCCCTGGTTCTTGTGCCACGCCTGGCGGCAGGTTCCTGCCCTAACTGAAGAACGGCGCCATGTTGCACACTCTGCAAAGCCCGCGAGTCTCTCTCAGCACTCTCCTGCTAGCGCTATCTCCGTGACACACTTCATACCTATATTAACTTCTGCAAGTAAACGGCGCTGAGTGGCACCATCGTATACACCGCAAACCAACTGATCTCGCAACATGTGACTTAAAGTATTGCCAAAGTCACAGTGCTCCGGTAACTATTTTAACTTTGCGATGAACGTTGCGCTTGACTCACTGGGGCCCGTTATTCGAGAGTTAAACTGAATCTTTGCACGATCACCGATGGTTTAGGCTGAAAATGTCCCTTCACGAGATCTATTAGCTCGGTGAAGGATCTGGAATTTGGTCTATTTGGAGCCGTCAGATTATGGATTAGGTTTATATGTTTTGCTCCCGCAGAAACTTAGAAGAATTGCCTTCTGTTTCTCCTCTGCTGTTATTTCGTTCGCCATAAAGTAGAAAGCTAGGTGCTCTATGCACTGACTCCAGTCCTCGATGGATGAGTCATACGTGTCAATTCAGCTGAGGAGTGGCATGACTGGTGATTATACTTTCCTTTCTTTCCTTAAAAATCAAAATATTCACATCCAAAAGGTGAGGTACAGTGCTGGAGCTATTCATCCGCTTCACAAATTGTAATAAACTTGGAGTACCTTGCAGATTCCTTGTAAGAAACAGTAAAATTTATTTACAGATCTCCTGATGAAGCTACATGCTTGTACCGAGACTAAGGCTAGGAAGCTGGGGAGACAGTGGCATAGTGGCATTGTCACTGGGCTGGTAATCCAGAGACCCGGGGTAATGCTCTTGGGACCATGGCAGATGGTGGAATTTGAATTCAATAACAAATCTAGAATTAAACATCTAATGATGACTGTGATTGATGGTGACAATGTCGATTGTTGTAAAAACCCACCGTTGACCCTTAACAAGGGCAATTAGGGATGGACAATAAATGCTGGCCTAGCCAGCAACACCCACATGAACAAATAAAAAGAAGCTCTGCCCCTTAGGTTACCTGTGCTTATGGCTGATTCGTCTGTACAGTCACATGATCCCCATAACATTATGAAAGGCTTAACTTACAATTACTACAGAGCTCAAGACTGTATATAAGCATTTAAATGGATGTCGAGGCCTGATACTGATGTCACATCATTCTGTCACATAGAATTACAATGCCATTTGGCTCAGCAGGTCTATGATGGTGTTTATGTTCAACAAAGGCCTCCTCCCATCCTTATCAGCGTATCCTTCTATCCCTTTCTCCCTCATATACTTATCTAGCTTCCTAAATGCAACTATGGTCCCAGATGAACGACAGACAACTGTAGATAAGTTTTAAGGTGTGATTTGGTGATTTCTTGCTTGCAGCCTATTCACCCAACTTACGTTAGAGTCCAAGGTCTTAAACTATGCTTTATCCTTGTTTTTAAATCCCTCCACGACATCACCCCTACCCATCTCTAATTTTCTCCTCTAATTCTACTCCCTTGAGCATACCTGATTTTAATCATTCCACCATTGGTGGTTGTGCCTTATGGGTCGTAAGCTCTGGAATACTCTCCCTATACCTCCCTACCTCTTTACCTCGCCTTTCTCCTTTAAGACACTCTTTAAAACCTGCCTCTTTTACCGGGCATGGTACCAAATACCTCTTTGTGGTTCGGTGTCATATTTTGTTTTATGACACTCCTGTGAAGCATCCTAAGACATTTTATTATTTTAAAGGCGCTACACAAATACAAGTTGTTATTTTTGGTGCCACCATCATCAATAGCATTGACATCACATTCGCTAACATACCCAATGCACTGTCGGTATAGAACTTTTGATCCATCTTTATGATCAACACCTTTTCATTCATTTGAATGGACAGGAAAATCAGCTTCTGTTAAATGCAAGACCCTGGCCAGTGCTTTCAAATCATTTTGCTAACCATTGATTTTGTTGAACCAATGCCCTCTCACTTTTAACCAGTCATAACAATTTTCAACCTGATGCAGAAGTAAACACTTCCATTGTCAGCGCTTCCAAGGGGTTAGTACAGCTGCTAAAGCAGTCATTCCATCCTCTTGACAGAGATATAAAATAAAGGAATTATTTTTGCCCTACAGCACTGTTTATTTTATGCACTGAGCAACTTGAGAGTAAATTTGTTAGATTAACAAAAAGATTGTCCTATACTACAAGATATTTTGTATGCCTTTTTAACGCATTAGTATATTTCCCTGTAGACTGTACAGAATATGGTTGATACACAAAATCAGTTACAAATCAGGAATGCATTGAATTGAACTTTGCACCTTTCTTTCAAATTTGAATGGTGGAAAGTTTGCACAGATTCTTGGGCTGTAAGTTGCCGATTATATGGTAGCAATAGATATATTTATGATCTTATACAGCTCTGTACATTTAAGTATCACTAAGCATTGAAAGAACAATGAGTTTTGGGTTGATTAAGCAAGTAGGGGAGATCACTCGGGGCACATTTGGATGGGTCTTTTGCCTTCATCAGCTGGCCATTAATCCAGTATGGCAGGTCACCAAGCATGCCGCATTATCATTCCATGGGTTGAGACAGGTGGTCCTCTACCTCTTAATATCCCAGGAGGGTTTCCTGCACCATCATCATCAAGGAAGCCGACAACAACGTATGCGGCGACCTAGATTCTTGCCTAGCAGGGAAAGCAGACAGCCAACCCACCCTGCATGTAAATAACAACAAAAAAGCAGGGCCCAGAAGTTCACTCAATTTCCCTGACTTCTGCCAGGATTTGCGCTAATCCCAGAGACTATCAGGACAAGGGTTGCCCTGCCAATAGCCCATTTCAAACTGAGTTGAAACCACAGCAAGGGTCAGTAGGCAGAAATTCCCACCTGACCCTCATCCAGCAGGAGGAGGGGAATTCAGCTCATCACCTCACAGGGAATACTCCTCACAGATTTTTCACACTGATAGTAAGAAATGTGTTCACACGAAATTAAGTGGCTGCATGTGGTGGCATTGCTATTCCCAGCCTGACTGGGGATAACCCAATCAGTCACACCTAGAGACTGGAAAAACTCAGCAGGTCTGGCATCATCAGCGGAGAAGAAAAGAGTTGACGTTTCGAGTCCTCATGACCCTTCGACTGTCGAAGGGTCATGAGGACTCGAAACGTCAACTCTTTTCTTCTCCGTCGATGCTGCCAGACCTGCTGAGTTTTTCCAGGTAATTCTGTTTTTGTTTTGGATTTCCAGCATCCGCAGTTTTTTTGTATTTACACCTAGAGACTGCTTCGCTGTAAATGACTGAGATTAATTTAACACAAATAATTTATATGCAGCTATTCTCTACTTACTGTATTGTGCTAGAGAAGCCATTCTGCTCTTATTGGGCAGTCATGTTTTGGCCACTATTTCTATTTGCTGTAGGTCTCTTTTTAAATAGATTTTGCGGACTGTTGTAGTACAGTGTTTAAATGGTCTCTGCTAAGTAAATAGACTTTGTTTGCTGCATATTCAACTGTTTTCTGTGAATCCTTCTGTAAAGTCTGTCCCAAATTAACTGGCTGAATCAGGCATTATTCAATAATGGGACCAAGGGGTTGGCTTTCAGCGTTGTTTCTCATTGTTAAATTAGTATTCAACTTTTTAATCAAAATGTTTGTGCTGAACCTGACCTGTTCCCTCAGTGGGATCTGTATTGTATTAAACTGCAAATATAAGTTGCCATTTCAAAATACACCAAATATTTGAGCAGTTAAATTCACAAGGGGCAGGATTTTCCCTTCGCCAAGCGGGCATGTCAGGCAGGCCTGGGAACAGCTGCAGAATGTACCACCGCCCGTGATCGGGCCCCAGTCGCGATTTCACGCTGCCTGGCCAATTGACGGCCCAGCCATCGTGACATGCCCACTGAGAGCCTCAGCGCTGCCGGGGTGGGAGCGGCACGAGCGCTGAGGTCTGTACCATGCAGGGGGGCAGTGCGTGTGGAAAGCTCCCTGAAGGCACTCAGCTCCCCCTGTCAGCTAAAGATTTCAAAAATGATTTTAAAAATAAGGGAAACAAGTCTGCACATGTGACTCTGTCGCATCAACAGGGACATATTAAAAATTATGTTGCAAAGTTTTTTATTTTTTTTTATTACTGTTGGAAACCTCATCCCCCACCGTGGATGAGGTTTCCTCAAAAATGCACAGGCCGTCTGGTCTATTTGCCCACCCATCAACCGTAAGGTTGGATGGGCAGTGATAAATAGGATTAAATTAATTGACTACTGGCCTTAATGGGCACGCACTCACCGACCGAAATATCGCGCGAGTGTGCAATGAAGACTGGATGCTCACTCGACACCATCGCGCACTATTTTACCTCCCAATCGAGTCAGGCGCTTGCCTGCCCGCAGGACGTAAAATTCTGCCCACGAGCTTGTGAAGATTAAGCTTTTAATTTTCTTATTCAAACTATATTCTCATATCCCTAGTTAAAGATACACAGCACATCTAACCTAGTGATCAATGTAGCCCTCAGAAACTGCACAAGTGAACACTTTCATGTCATGATATTTTCATAAACGTCACATCGAGTACTTGATGCTTGGCTGTGCAATGCGAGTAATTTCTTACCATAATACCCAGCTGACTGTACCACTTCAAGAGCCACATTCCTCCTCTCAGAAGCACACTCATTCCCACCAGGATATAACTATTTGATAGAATATTTCCAAATCTGCAATATGTGGATTATTAATCATAAACAGGGTGAGGTCCTTCACCATTTATACCCAATAGATAAATTGGGATGGAACAAATTGGGATGGAGATATATTTTAAATATCACATTATTGCATCAGTTTCTGGTTGCATCCAAATATCACTATATCATCACTATAAGCTACATCAATACTAGATACAAAGAACTCCTTCCTCGTCCCCTTTCTAATTAGCATTGCCAACTGCACTTTTACTCAGATACCATCTCTCTCCCCTTCCAAACCATCATCACAACCATCCTCATCACAAAAATTAGCTTTGATCTTCTCCCAACCAGCACCCACATTCAAACTCTCTTTCCACTCTAAGATCCACAAGCACATTGTCACCTCCCAACACCATGCCATCACTCCCAAAATGCTCTGTTTTAATCCTTCTATAAAGCCTTGTCCTTCTCACAGTACTGAGGCAGTCCTAGTCAAGGTATAGCATTGGGACAGTGACTGTCGTGAATTATTCCCTTGTCTTTCCCCAGACATGATTGGCCATGCCATCCTCCTATATAACCTCCAAGCTATCATCCAGCTCCCTCAAGCTACTATTGCATTGTTCCCTTCTTACCAATCCAAAAGGAAACAGTACATCGCCAGTATTGGTTTCTCTTCCTTCCTGAACTGCAACCTCTTGATTCCCTAATGGATTTGACTTTGGCCTCGTCCTTACCAACATATTGCACCTTTGTGGCATCATTCACACGTATGAGTCATAAGATACCCTATTATAGAATAATACAGCACGGAAGAAGGCCACTTGGGCCATCAAATCAATGCTGGCTCTTTTGAAGAGAAATCTAGTTGGTACCACTCTTTCCCCATGTGTCTGCAGTACTTTTCTCCTTCAAGCATTCAATTCTAACTGTCCAACACTCTTTGCAATACCTTCATGCTTCAGATTGTTCACCACCATATTATCACGTCAATATTTAGTTATATCAGATGAGGATTCTTGCATCAACACATCACCATTCCCACTGTTTTGATCCTGGATCAGACCCCCACATTGTTATTAAGGACTAATAACATTTTGTTTAAAGTAGACAAAGTTTGAGATTCAAGATATTTGCTAATAGAGGAAAGCAGCAAGATCCCCTGGACTTTCAACAAACAAAAAAATCTTTACTATAGAAGGTCTGGATGATAAAATAATTCGCAATATCTATTTTATACTCTAACATGCAGGGCTAATATGAGGTACTTGTGAATTAACAGGCAAACTGTGGTCAAACACAGGACACCACACAACAAATAGCAAATGCAACCAAGACAGAGTCCATGGATTTCTCAACATCCCACCTAGACGTCATTAGCACTGTGAGTCAACCAATCTCACTGGAACTCTGTCTCTCTCATGAGGGTTTCCAGTCTTCATCTTCGAAGATCTCACTTCGGAATCCTGACAAGTCTCTCCAACTTGGACGGCAGCAACGACTTCCAATCTCACAGGGTTTCAATCTTGACCCCTGAGATTCTGTTACCCTGCATCCCCAAGTCTGCACTCAAGCACCAATCCACAAGCACAACTTCAGATCTTTGGCCACGCCGAGCAGAACACTACTCCAAAGGGGTGCTTTTTGCCCCAATGCTTTTGCCACAGCACGGACTCACCAACCTGCGGCTGCCTTCTTGAAACTTCAGGGCTTCTCATGAGCCCCCTTTGGTTTCCACGGCTTCTTCTGAGCCCTCTTCAATTACCAGAGCTTCCCCCGAGCCCGCTTTGATTACCAAGGCTTTCCTTGAGCGCTCTTCAGTTAAAGTCTGCTACCTTAAGCCCTTTTCCTGTTTGGAGCCTGTTTCTCTGCTTGTCTTTCTTTTTCTCTTAACTTAGCTTGGACTTGTCTCTGTCCCCTACCTGGAGATCCTTTTGGAACCTCTCCATGTCAACTCTCTCTTTGGGACCAGTCTCTGTCCCCTCTCCCTATCCACTGCCTGGAAAAAAAATTATCTTCTGATTAAAACTGACTGACTAAAACTGACTGTGTCAGAATTGCTGTGAATTGCTTGAACTGATCTGGTGACCTATCACAACATGCCAAGGGGGTGGCTTCCTTGTTACTAGGTAGGAACAAATTTAACAAGCATTGGCACATCCTGTACTTTACAATCTCCACAAACTGCTAGCTTACATAGTACATGAGACACAGAAAAAGGGATTTCATAACACTATATCAACATAATCACTACCAATATATCACAACTGCATCTATATATTATCTATATACAATTGTATCACTGTATCAGTATATAAAATATCAGTCACCCTACCAGTATCTTTGCAAGATAGGATATAGGATATCACTGCATTGATTTATTATTATTAATAAAAGACTCCATCACCATATCACTATCAGTATCTCTATCAGCATATCACTATTGAAATATTTTGCTGTGTCCTATAACTCCATCATCAGAGTTTACCATTGTATCATCACTATATCACTAAATATTACCACTATTGCATTATGATGTTACAACAGCATCATTGGGCAGAATTTAATGTTCCTCCTCACTCCCTGGAGTGAGCTGGGTGGAGGAGGGTGAACGTATAATGGAGTGGGAATTCTTGGAGTTGAGAACCTATTGCCGCCCTGACTGCCCCCAATTAAACCCAGAATGAGAAGGGTGGAGGATGGTCTTCCCACCCAGAGGCCAATTGAGGGTCACTTAAGGTCCTTATCTTACTGTCACTGATTTTCAACCCCAGCAGCAGGGGTGGGGGTATGCCATTTGGAAAAGCCTCCAGGAAAACCCTGGCAAGCATGCCTGTGACCTGGTGATGGGGGGAGTGGGGGAGGGGGGGGGGTCACTCTGCTTAGGTACCCTGTGGCCAGAGGGACCCACCTGTGTAAAGACTTGGCCCTGCCCTTGACACCAACCACCCTCCCACCCCTTGCCATGCTCAACGCTGCTTAAAGGGATCATCAACTACGTTCAGCTTAGCTTTTAACTGATTTCTACTGGCTCTTGTTGGGTTAGGAGAAGTCTTTAGCGGTTCCAGAGTTGTTTTAAGTTGCTGAAGTCTAAAGGGAGTGGCGTGGCACATTTTGAAGGACTTAGATTTCAAGGATTCTGCTCAAACCATTTGCTTCCGGAAATGGATGCAGTAGTTTGTATGCGCCTTAGGCCTATAGTATGACAGCATGAATGAGCAGAAGTGACACAGAAGAGGAGAAGCTACTGGAAAATGTGCAGAGTGGGGGTGTTGGTAGGGCAGTGGTGGGTCAGGGGAGCATAAGGATGCTCAGCAGGAGGCTCCATCTGCCTAGAGGGTTCAGAGAGGAATTCTCCTACCTGAATCTCGGTGAGGACCAGTGAGTCAGATGTCTCTGTTTCATTAAGGAAGTCCTCCCTGAAATCTGCCAACTGCTGCAGCCATAACTGCAGCCCCAGAGCAAGGCAAGGATGGCATTGCCAGTGGCTGTGAAGATGGCCATGATCATGAATTTCCAGGACAGAGTTGGGCATATTTGCAACAACTCCACATCTGTTCACTGTTGCCTCAGGGAGGTTACTGATGCTCTCTATTCCAAGAAAGCTTAATACGTTTCTCTCTCTCTTGCTGGAGAGGAGCAGGAGCAGTGAGCAGATGGCTTCACCGTTGCAAGTTCTGTTGACTGCATACACAGCACTTTGTGGGCACTTCATGTCAACTTTGAAATGTACCCTGCCTGGAAGGCACTGCACTGCTTCAGCATTCAGTTGGTGTGCGACCACGCTCATCATATCATGCAGGTCAATCCCCTATATCTTGGCAGCAGTCAAGATGTCTTCATTCTGCAGAGTCCGCTGTAGCATCTGCATCTGAGCTGTTGTGACAAACCAGAGGGTGTTGACTGGACAACAAGGGCTATCTTCTGACAACATGGTGGATGACTCTGGTGCACAATCCATGAACAGATGGACGGTATGCATAACGGAGATCAAGCTGCCATACAAAAGGTGATCAAAAAGACCATTGAGCTACTTAAAGAACAATTCCTCTGCCAGGTTTACTCTGGAGGAACCCTGCAAAGTTCAGCAGAATGCATGTCAAGACACATGGAGGTCTGCTGTATGATACATAACTTCGCCATCACGTCCTTCCCACCAGCTATACGATAACCAGCTGAAGCGGAGGAAGACGTGAAGGAGGCAGCTAACATGGCCTCTTTCTGGCTTGCCTGTCTCTCATTGATTCATCTGACTGTGAGCAACCCAGTTCCCCATTCACCAACAGCCCCACACCTTACCTTCCCTCGGGAACTGACCATCACGGTGTGCTCTTAGCCACAACTCTAAAATAAAAGCAATTACAAAACAAATATTCCAAATCAAAGTCAAAGTAAAAAATCAAATTGCACACAAAAGCCAAATAATCATCTTGTGCATTCCCTTAGTGCCTTTGCCTGATTTAGGGCTCCTATGCAGTGCTACAGTGGCAGCATGGAAGGTTGCTGACTATCAGTGGGGAGGCTGCAGGAGTCCTTGCAGGATTCCCTGAAGCTAGGAGTCCTGGTTACAGGCTGCACAACATCGCACAGAAGGCAGCAGTTTGGGTTGGTAGGCTAACAGGCAATAGCAAGGGCACTGGTGGATGGGAGGACAAACACTATCATCGTGGGAGAGGACAGCAAGCTTATCCTCAACTGAGTCACTACCACTCCCCTCGGGGGCCATGCCTCAGCAATACTAGCAATGTATTAGAGGATAGATTGCTGGACTGCTGTAACACATTGCAAGTTGCTTTGCAGCCAGTGTTCACAGCTTTATGGCAGCACTCTGTGCCAGTGTGACAGCAACCTGAGCGTCCACGACAATACACAGGTATTGGATGGCTACTACTTGTGCCACAATGAGAGCTGGGGCATTAGATGCTGCACTATGGATGGATCCATAAAGGTTCTCATGGAGTTGGCCACCACTTCCATGCTGGAAAGGGTGGGTTCCAAGTTCTGCACAAAGTTGGTGCTGGACTCTCCCATGCTTTGTGAAACTGTATACAAGCTTTCTGGTATACCACCCAATATGCCAAGCATTTCATTATGCATGTCCCATCTATGCAGCAGAAATCATGTTCCGTCTCGTCCCTACCACCCAGTGAGTTGGCACCTGTGCAACCCTGTCCCCTACCCTGGCTGTAAGCCACTTTCATCCAGTGTCTCACCGTCCACAGGTCTCTCCTCTAAACTAGTCTTCAAAGTGCACTTAGTGACAGAACCTGAGCTGGTGATTGAGAATGTGACAGTGAGAGATAATGTTTCTTCTTTATCATTGTATTCCTGCTCTTCTGTCACTGCCTGGCCAGTTTGTAGTTCTTAGATATCTGAAAGGAGAAAGGCACAATTGTAAGATTGTTATGCGGGAAGGAGGGGACAGCCCATGTGCAACTTGCAATTCAGAAGGGACTGTGGGGTAAGGGAGAAGTGGGATGTTGGAAGGAAGGTTAGCTATGAGCACGCCAGTCCCCGCAGGTTAACTTCTGTTTCCTCCGAGTGTGTGCCACCTTGACCTGAAAGAGGGAGGGGGATACAGTGGCGTGGTGCAATGTATTTGGGTGATGTGGCTGTCATGGTTGAATAGCTGGCAATTTGAACAAATGTGGGTCTGAAGCTTGTAGCAATGCAAATTAAGCTATGAATGTTGTCTATCCGCTGTGATTCCAGAAATTATGGGTAGGTGAGCAATGGAGTGGGGCACATTAAGTAAAGTGTGAGGATGGTGGGGCAGTTGGCAGGATAAGGCTTTTGAAGTTGAATTCACCGACCTTGACAGATCATGTGAGGTCACTGAGCTTCTTGCGGCGCTGCATCCAGGTCCTCAGGGCTAGACTGCTGGCGTTGACAGCCACAGCCACCTGCTCCCACTGCCTTCCACACAACTTTACTGGAGGCTCTCCTGGCACCACGTGGGCCGCATTCTGCCCACCTCCTGCACCAAGGTCTCCTGTGTAGCACCGATGAACCTTAGAGCATGCTCTCTGCCCTGTTGCACGATAATTCTGCGTTCTCCTTGCCCACGTTCTCTTCTGCAACGTGTTCCAGCAGCTTTAAGAAATACTGGCTGGCTTTTATGTGGCGCTGACTTCACATAAAATTGGGGAGACTCTGCTGAGGCGTGTGGACACTCAATAGCGCAATTAGCACTGGAATGGCAGCCACCATGCGAATCAGAAGGTAGCAGGAAGTTTGTGAGCTGCCTGCCTTGAAAGCAATGAACGTGTCAGCTGTGCCCAATTTTGGCCCCTGGCTTTTGCAGCCATTCTCCTTGCTCCCGCACTTCACAAAAATTAATCAGCCTCTGCATTCATTCATCATTGGAACTGCAGTGGTAACTTTTCAGAAGCATTTAGCGTTCTACCAGCAGCTGCTGGCAGTCCCGATCCTCAAAATAAATGATGTGAGTTCCAGGTTCTGTTACTGCAAAAGATCATCGGAGCCACTTCTGACGCTGGCATCTTTTTCAACAGTAAGAGAAGCCCTGTAGTTCAAAATCATCAGAGAAACAGCTTCCCTTTTTCTACAAAAATCAGATGATTTTGCTTCACCAAAGAGAAGTCTGTATTGCTCGCTATTTTCTATTTGTTTAGGCCGTTATTGCCACAAAACAACAACTTATATTTATATAGCACCTTTAACGTAATGAAAGGTCACAGGGAGCGTTTTTAACCAAACTGTGACACTGATCCACGTAAGGAGATATTAGGTCAGATAACCAAATGTTTGGTCCAAGAGGTAGGTTTCAAGGAGTGTCTTAAAGGAGGAAAGCAAGGTCGAGAAGCAGAGAGGTTTGGGGAGGGTATTCCAGAGACTGGAGGCACCAATGGTGGAGCAATTAAAATCTGAGATGCACAAGAGGCTGGAATTAGATATCTCAGGGAGTGACATGAGCTACTTTAAATAGCCCTGACTGCCCATGGGCTGTTTGATTTGCAAGATCCCTGCTGACAGCAATGACGTAAATAAAGTCTGTTTCTGAGTGCACTGGCTGAGGGAGGGAGGGAGGGAGGGCATCAGGAGGACACCCTGTGCTTTTTAAAATAATTCCAAAGAAACTTGGCATCCACCTGAATTCCTGGAACAGACACACCAGGCCTTAGATTAATGATTCATCTAAGCTGAAGCATCTCTAACACTGCAGCATTCCCTCAGTATTACATTGAAGCGCCCGCCTAATTATATACTTCAGTGAAGTGGCTTGAACCCACAATGTGATTCAGAGTGCTATCAACCCATATAATTATACGCCTTGTGCCTGATTCACATCAAGTGTCATATCTTACATATAAATCACATCTATCAAATAAGTTACACCCTAATAAATGTCACAGCTCAAGATGCTACAATTCCGAAATATTACGTCAAAAATGTGATGAGCTGAAGGGACCCATTCAAGGCAATAAATCGAGTGTGACAAACACTACTGATGAGGAACAAGGACCCAACAAAAAAAACCGCGAAATTAAATATTTAATTTTTTAAACAAGGAATCAAAGTGGCCATTAACAACTCAATTAGCACTAAAAAGCAAATCAAGTTCATAACTAGTTTCTCAGGTTGCCATTTTCTCTTTTCACTCAAACCCATACGTAAGGTGGTATTGACTGATCCCATTGCTGGCAGGCGTCGTGCTGGGAGTGAGCAGAGGAAAATCGGTTTTACGTTGTCGTGGAACCAGTTTGTGATCGTCACACTCCACCGTCAATGGCCGGCCACATTTCCCACAGCCGCATGTCGGGAACCTAATTTCAATACTTTAGTATCTCAGTGTAAGCCCTGCTCTCTGGAATCATCACCACCCCCCCACATCAAATTTACTGTCCCCATTACGTTACTACAGAACAGTGGCTTCACTTCTGCCTGGCGAGCTGAACTTTTAGGGGGACTCGGAGGTGAACGCACACAACCTTGCACAGAGCTTGGGGGGCATTGCCGTGGGACACCAAGGAAGAGGAGCCTCACATTCGGTGGGGGGGGGGGGCAGCGATACACAGGCAAGTCACTTTCTCCCAGCTGGTTTTCAGTGTGGTGCCGGGACTAGAGGGGGGTTAAGGCACACAGACTGAAGCAAGGACACAAGCTCACGTTGTGGAGGGCGATGGGTGGGAGGGCAGCACAGGCTGAAGGAAGTGCACAAGCATATGACAGGGCGCTGGGGAGGGCCGATGGGGGCAGGGAGTAGGCGGTGGTGAGGGAAGTGGCCACACACATTGAAAAGCTTGTAAAAAGTCAATGTTCTTCTGCAGCTGAGACCATTCACCAGCAACTCCATTGACATGCTTGGAGTTGGGCCCCTGAGGCTTTTCTGCCCAGGCAAGAAATGCAAAAGCATGAAAGTGCCATCAAATGCTGCAGGACGCTTCACCCCTCAGGCACAGATTGCAAATTAACGTGTGTTTTAGGGGGCAGCAGAGCAATTAGCCAACTGGGCAAGTTATAGAATCCCCTTGTGAAAGGGCCATGGCGCAGTCACTGGTGGAGGTGCTTGGAGCCCCTTGCAATGTCTTTATTCAGGTTTGGACCAGTATCCCTCTTGGTTCAAGCTAACAGTGCAGCCTTGCAGTGCGGGTTAGGAGAATGCCTGTGCCTGAGCTGAGAGCACAGCATGCAGTCCAATGGGCGAAGCGGCTGCCAATCGGTCAAGTGGAGTGGGGTGGAGGTAGGTGGGGCTTCGGACAGCCGTGAAGCACACCATCCAGGTGGTGGCCAGAATTCTCCTGCATGCATGAAGGGGCCTTCAGGCTTAACCAAGAGAGGTTCTTGGGGCATATATGCTAATCCACGTCTGTCTCTCTCTTTGATCCTGCAGGAGGAGAACATCAGGATCATGGAGCCTGGTGATTTAGCGGTGTGCCTCATGGCTTACAGAGACCACTGAAGAAGAAGAAGGTGCAGGCGCCTGGCTCAGCAAAGGGAGGAGCACTTCCCTCAAGATGAAGGGGCGGCAGGGCCTACTGCGCTCACAGCTGAAGATCCACAGAGAGCCGTCGCTCAGCAGGGTCTACAGACGGCACTTGTCAGTCTTGCATGACTGAGAACCAATGTCACTGAAGACTGAGCATGTTGGAGAACGGGTCAGTCACATATGTTATCTGCTGCAGGATTTGGCGCCATGGGGGCACGGAGGGCATCCCCTGCCAGTGGCCGTGAAAGTGACTGCGGCGCTCAAGTTTTACATCAGTGGCTCCTTCCAGGGCTCCAGAGGTGACCTGTGTGGGATCTCACAAGCCTCCACGCACAAGTGTATCCAGGATGTCATGGACGCCATCTTGTCAAAGGCACAGTACTTTGTGCATTTCGCCCGGGATCAGGAAAGCAGGGAAGCAAGAGCGCTGGGATTTGCACAGATCTCAGGCTTCCCAGATGTGCAGGGTGCCATCGAGTGCACTCATGTGGTGCTTAGATCTCTGTGGCAACAAGCAGTCAACTGCAAGAGATTCCACTCGCTGAATGTTCAGCTGGGGCGGACCACTGCAATCACATCCTACAGGTCTACGCACGATTCCGAGAAAGCATCCACAACTCCTACATCCTTAGCAGGTCTCAGATCCCTGACATCTTCCAGGGTCCAGAGAGGCTGCAGGGTTGGGTCCTCGGGGACAAGGACAACCCACAGAGGACATGGCTGATGACGTTCATACGCTGCCTCAGACTGCAGCAGAGTGACGGTGTGATGAGGCTCATGCTGTGACCTCGGAGCAAACAATAGGCATTTTGAAAATGGGGTTCTGGTGCCTCGACACGTCCGATGGCACACTTCAATACAGTCCACCGAGAGCGTTGTGCACCATCGTAGTTTGCTGCGTGCTACACAAAGAGGGGGAGGACCTGGCTGAGGAGGAGATGGAAGAGCTGCACGCCTCCTCCGATGAGGAGGATGTCGAAGGCGATGAGGTCCTCAAAGCTAAGGATGCTGGATATGAGGCCATCTCACTGGCCAGCTGAGGCAGATATGCTTGGGAGGTCCTCAGAGCCGCAAGATTCATGGAGGATGATGACGAGATGCAGTGAGAACAGTCCTGACATCTGTGAATGTTTGACTCCTATGTCACTGATGGCAATGCACATACGCTCAGTGCTCAGGCTCTTTTCACGGAGATGCAGTGGAGGCCCTAATAGTCACTAGATTCAGGAGGGTGACAACTTGCAGTGAGGACACTCCATTAACCTTCACATAGCCTCTGTATATGTCTGACTCCTATACAGCTGAGGGGAGCACACTTGCGCTCCGTGATCAGGATCATATCAGGGAGACGCAGCTGTGAAACTTTAAATGCACCTGATCCTTTGTCAGCATTCAGCACCTGACCCCTTCAGGAGCACTGTGTCACCAGTCACAGAGGCTGAAGAGATGAGGGAGGAGAAGTACTGAGAGCACACAGAGAGAACGACGGAACTCTGTGACGCCTGCCCATGACATTCTGGCAACAATGACAAGAATCATCGAGGTGCTGGCATCAGTAATGTGTCCAGGGAGTGTGAAGCCAGAACATCACTTTAATCTGAAGGTTACACACTGCACAGGGAAGAGGCCCTGGACTGAGACACCTGCCTTTATCTTGTGCAAGAACCAAAGTTTTACATCTGAGTGACACGAACACTGCTCATCATAACAAGGAGCCATAGGCAAGGAGACATGCTTGAAAGTTATTCACAATAGTGAACATTATGTAAAAGTGATTAACACCCGTGCCCAGGCTGTGCAACTATATCTTCTTAACCCCCCTAATCCTGCCACTATGCCTTGGTGCTCCCCAGACATCCACAGCGGAGGTGGAGGCAGCCTGCTGACTGCTACACCCTCTCTGTGATGACTTCAGAGGGCGTCTTCTGAAGACCTGAGTCCTGGAGGACCTATGCCTGCTTTGGAGATCCTGTTGTGGGCCAGCTGCACCTTCCTCAGCCTGTGGAACTAGAGCTGCTGGAGTCACAGGAAGAGGGGATTTCGATTGGACTGACATTCCCAGAATCACCTGGGTGAATGGCCCCAGGGTATTGAGCTGCTGGTCCTCCTCCCTATGGGTTCTCGACAGCCCTTGGCTGACTCCTTGAGGAGAAGGGGAAGCTGGAGTGAGGTCGAGCTGCCCCACACCCCTCTCGCATTGACACTTTTGCAGGTCAACTATGGCATCAGCAATGGAGTTCAGTCCACACAGCAGTACAGGACCGATGTCCTGGACCACGGTCTCCATGATGGCTACCAGCTTGCCAGTGTTAAGCTTGGTGTGAAGACATTCCGGCGTTATTAGCTTGGACTGAAAGCGAATGGATTCCTTCATTCGTCCTTTGCAATCTGAGGAGCACACCAGACATCCCTTCCTGATGTTCCCATGATCGTTTTTGCAGCTCCACCAACCGATTCATGGCTGAGTCTAGAGGCTCATCATCTGACTCGGACTCAGCAGTTTCCTTGCTTCCAGCAGTCCTCCGAGTGCCGACGGCCAAGGAGGTCCCTGCCTCCACCTGCTGTGGAACAGATTGTGCGATGTACTCACCAGATTGTGATCCCGAGGCTACTCTACATCTAGGCCCCATCGAGGTGTGTGTCATTGCACTGGTAGAGGGTGTGGGTGAGCACCGTGCCATGTCTGCCCTCAGGGTCCTCATCCGAGGTGCTCTTGGTGCTGGGGTCAAGGTCAATGTTGCCTGAGGGTGACATGTCGGAGGCGCCTAGGACAGAAAGTGGAGATCATTACTGCTTGGCAGCCACTTTGAAGACAGAACAATGGACTCAGGGTAGCATTAAGAGAGGGGTGATGTGGTGCAGGATCCTCACGTGGGTGTTCACCGGCGACATCACTGTCACCGCTGGAATGGTCAACATCCTCTCCGGCCAGCTCCAACGCGTGACCCTCAAACAGATGGGATGGTTGACTTACCCCGGCGGCACGAATGAGATCATTCAACTGTTTTCTGCACTGGCTGGGCAACACCTTGTGTGCAGGGTTGGCACTGACCACCCCTGCCACCACTTCCCAAGCCGGAGTGGTGAGACTGATGGGCCTCCTGCGGCCAGAACAGGGGTAGAGGACTTTGTGGCGGGTCTCCACGGCATCTAGAATGCATCCCAGGGATGCACCACTGAATCGGGGGGGGGGGGGGAGCTGCACTCTTCTTGGCTTTTGGAATCACGTCTTGCAGACCTGGGCTGCAAGAACTGAGGAGCATGCGCGCGGCTGCATTTTAAATATGGCGCCCCACATGAGGAAGCGGTGAGCTAACAGCATGGCAGGCCAATCAGAGGCCGTCCGACAGCAATCCAGTGTGTTTCCTGCGACTGCATAATTCATGAGGCGGGAAGGGGATGATACGGCTTGAAAACCCGCCATTGCGGCCCACGGGTAAACCGTCTTTTTTCACGTCCACCACCGCACTTTGTACAAATCTGGGATGATTCCGCCCATTCCGTTCAAAATAACATTTACAAACGCATTGTAAGTACCTCATTTGCTGTAAAGCACTTTGTAAGTGATCGGAGGTCATGAAAAGGACTATCTAAATTTGAAGTCCTTCTATACTTTGTCACAGAAAATTCATAAAGTTAAATTAAGCTGGAAAAATAAACTTACCCGTTAATTTGGATTTACATTAGAAGTTTCTTCCACTTTGGCCTACCATTCTGACTAGACCCTGAGCCTTGAGTAGAAGATTTCACCTGGGCCTTGGACACTAAGGATTTTCAGCTGTTGTGCAAAATTGTTTGTAGGGAAGTGATGCATTCTGGACATTATCATAATGCCCTGTTTCTGGGGAGTTGCAGAATACCTCATGACAACCAGTTGGAAAAGGAAAGTAGATTTCTCATTCCCCTGGGCAAATTCTGTACACAAGAATGAGTATAGGTTCACCCTGCCCCTCCAATACCTGGAATTCATAATGCTGTTTTAAATACAGATGTGGAGAGAGTACCATTCATTGTTGGGGAGGACTTTGCTTGTATTTAATAGGAAAGGCAGAACCATTAAAGATGTATTGCATGAGTGAGGCCTTTCTTTGAAGGCTTTTGTTCCATGACCTTTTAAAACCAAAAAGCTCATTCATTATTCTTTGGAACTAAGGCATTATATACACAAGAAAATGTTTACATGTGGTATAAAGGAAATAATCCAAATATAGGGAAGGAAGGGGTAATCCATATATTGCTGAATGAATACAACTTGACATTGTCAGTATAGATAGAATGAATTTAGTACTGTCAAGCTAATGCTTTGCCTATTAGTCTGTATATTAGACATGGAGATTAGCAACGCTAGCAGCTAGACTTTTTAATGGATGTCAAATCCAGTAGGATCCAATAACCTCCATGTCCAAACTCCTGATAAGTACTCCTCATGCATAAAGCCCCTCACTGGAAAGCCAATACCTCAATCAGCAATCCTTACCCTGTTCAACAAACAAGAACTGTCAAGAAAAGTACAGTTAATCTTCCAGTCTTCCTTAGATGTAGGGGAGGTGCCAGAGGACTGGAGAATTGCGAATGTTACACCCTTGTTCAAAAAGGCTTGCAAGGATAAAGCTGGCAACTACAGACCAGTCAGCCTGACCTCAGTGGGAGGGAAACTTCTGGAAAGTACAGTACACGATAAAATCAATAGTCACTTAGGCAAGTGCAGGATAATTAAGGAAAGCCAGCATGGATTCATTAAGGGAAAATCATGCTTAACCCACTTGTTGAAGTTTTTTTTGAGGAAGTAACAGAGAAGGCTGTTAAGGGAAACACTGTTGATGTGGTGTATATGGATTTTCAAAGGCATTTGATACAGTGCCACACAACAGACTTGTAAGCAAAATTCTAGCTCATAGAATAAAAGGAAAAGTAGGCACTTGGAAAAGAAATTGGCTGAGTGACAGCAAACAAGGAGCTATTTTTACTTAGTTGTGTTGAAGGGTCATTCGGACTTGAAACGTTAACTGTGCTCCTCTCCGCAGATGCTGCCAGACCTGCTGAGTTTTTCCAGATATTTTTGTTTTTTGTTTTGGATTTCCAGCATCCGTAGTTTTTTGCTTTTATTTGAACAATGATAACTGGCTGTTTTTCAGTTTGGAATAAGGTTTGTAGTGGAGTTCCCCAGGGCTCAGTTTTGGGGCCCTTGCTCTTCCTGATATATATTAATGACCTAGATTGTGGTGTGCAGGGCATGATTTCAAAATTTACAGATGATACAAAGATTGGAAATGCTGTCAACTGTGATGGGGATAATCTTGAACTTCAAAAGGACATAGACATGTTGGTGGATTAGACAAGTGGCCAACAAAGTTCAATGCAAAGCAGTGTGAGGTGATTCATTTTGGAAGGAAAAATGTGGTGAGACAGTATAAAATAAAGGGAGAACCTCTAAAGGAGGTGCAGGGAGAGAGGCCTTGGTGTATGCATACATAAGTCATTGAAGATAGCAGGGCATGTTGAGAGAGCAGTTAATAAAGCATATAATATCTTAGGCTTTATTAATAGAGGGATTGAGTACTAGAGTAAGGAGGTCATGTTGAACTTGTATAAGACACTAGTTAGACTTCATCTGGAGTACTGCATCCAATTCTGGATGCCATACTTGAGGAAGGATGTGAAGGCTTTGGAGAGAGTACAGAGGAGATTCATAAGAATGATTCCAGGGATAAAGAACTGTAGCAATGAGGATAGATTGTAGAGGTTGGGAGTCTTTCCCTCAGAGAAAGGAAGACTGAGAGGAGACTTAATGGAGATATTCAAGATTCTGAGGGGTATGGATAAGGTGAATACTGAGAAACTGCTCCCACTCAAGAGAACATGAAGAACTAGAAGACACAGATTCAAAATAATTGGCAAAATAAGTAAATGCGATGTGATGAAATTTTTTTTTCACCCAGAGGATAATTGGAGTGTGGAACAAGCTTCCTGAGAGGGTGGTGGCAGCAGGTTCAATCGAAGCATTCAAAAGGGAATTGGATTGCTACCTGAAAAGAAAGAATGTGTAAGGTTACAGGGATAAGGCAGAGGGAGTGGGCCTAGGGCGGAATGCTCTTTCAGAGAGCCAGTGCAGACTCGATGGGCTGAATGGCCTCCCTCTGCACTGTAAAGATACTGTGTTAAAGAAGACCAAATGGCCCATATTAATTCAGGAGCAGTTTTCCCCACACCCAGTGCATCACTGCATTGTTTCTTTAATGCATCCAATGATTCACCTCCATCCCACTGCTTGCAAGTCCATTCCAAATGTTGATTACCCCTTTACATAAAGAAGGACATCCGGATATTTGTTCCAGTTACCTTTTACTAGTTTGAACTCTTTGCTTCCATGTCCTACTTCCACTGTGTAATTTTTGATTTACCATTTTCCATACAGTTCACTACTCTACATACTGGACCACCACAAAGTCACTTCCCAGGACTGTCTGAGTCCCTCTACTCTTTCCTCATATCTTAAACCTCCGACAGAATTGGATCCATTCTTCAATGAACAAGAACTCTATATGGTGACCACAATGCTACAAAAGCAGTTCCTACTAAAGAAGTGCCTGCTTTTCTTAGGATTAAGAGTTTTTGTTTTTAACAGAGTGAACATCTGGCAAAAAAAAATGCAGTGAAAGGGTATGGAAGAATGAAGAACAGAAGTATTGTACTACATGCCAATCAAGAAGAATCTGGTTATGACACTTGGAATTATTTTTTAAGTTATTTCTTTGGCATCAGGACCTGAGGTTTGTGGGGGATGAGGGGGGTGGTGGGGGTTGGGTGCTTTACTCATGAGCTGTTACAACTGTAACCAACTAAGTAAACATGACATGATGGAAAACTTCAAAATGCACTCTAGGTATGTTGCACAGGTCAAGACATAAATAGTCATGAAAATGAACAGATAAACAATGGAATGATGCCATTAGATGACATGCAGTGCACAGATTGGGAGAATTATGTCAGTGATCTCATCTCACTCATTAAATCTCCATTGGAACATGTGCCTGTGAGTCAGATCACAAAAACAGACTGATAGTCAATGCTTAAGAAGAAACAGTTGTTCCAGCCCCATTAACCTCTCACAGCTCTTGTTCTTCCCTCTCGAAACTGGTTAAAAAATGTCCAGGTGCCAAAAGAGCACCAAGTGGTAAGCCCTTCAGCTGGCCTCCATCTTAGTGCAGACTTTGACCTTCACCCACCCGATAAAAGGTGCGTATCATCTTTCAGGCTCGTTCCATCACCTTCTACCCTCCCTTGTGACCCACCAACTTACCCCTTCACCCTTGACCCCACTCAATATCACCATTCCTCTCCCCTCTGTCACCCTTGAACCTCCCCCACCTCCCACCCCCATTACCCTGGACCCTGTCATGATCCACTTTCAGGTGCCTTCTCTCCCCTCAGATCCAACACCCATTCTCGTCCCCATGCCCACCCTGACCCTGCCCCGTGGCGTTATCCGAGCCAGCTGTCTAGTCCTGCTCCATGACCGCCCCATGAGACCGCTCAAGAGGTAGCAGCACAGATTCCGTGGTGCTGCCTGCAAGGTGAGTGGTTGATCTGATACAACAGGCCCTGTGTCCATTTCCCCTTGGCCTTCAGTTCTGTGGAACTGCTGCACTGGTTTGCTAACAGGCTTAGGCCTCATTGAGGTCTTTGAAAGCAAAACATTGAACTAAATGCTTTGCACAATTCTGCAGGATTTGCCTGGTGGTTGTCTTTTTCTCCCCTTCAGCATGCATTTGAATTGGAGACAGGAGACGCTCCCTTAAGCAATGGAATATATAGAGAGGACAAGACATTGGGCTGAATCTTCTGGTCCCACTAGCAGCCGAAATCTTGGCGAGCGGGGGCACTGAATTTGACTGGAGCCAAAAAACCCGTTTCTCCACCTTGGAAGGAACCATGTGCAATTTGTTCTCCTGACTTTCAAAACAGGCTAAGGGAAGGTGAAGCTCCCCAGCAATTTCGGGTACTCAATTTGCATGCATTAGCATCTCGTGCATGCTCATTAAAAGGCCGCCCTGCCAGAATGAATATCACTATCCAAATTATGTTCCCCCACCAAAAAGAGTTTAGAATGTTCAGTTTTATGACTGTATCTAAGTGGCGTGCACATGGCGAGCTTTACTTCCTCCATGAAATTGACCCCCAGTAGATGCTGCTTTCGCTTTCTTGGGAACCGTGCAAAACATCACTCGTATCAAGTGCCGGTAGAAAAGGCTGCACCGAGGCTGGACACGGGAGGCGGGCGAAGGCTGGAAGGAGGGGGCGGGTGGGGTAGGGTGCAAAGGTGGAGAAGATGCAGGCTAAATGGGGAACGTGGGAGGGGGATGGCATGGACAGTGCCCAGGGAAGGGTGAGGAGAGTGTCTTAGAGGGCAGGGTTGGTGGTGTCAATGGTGGGGTCCCATGGGGGTGAATTTAGGGTAATGGTGATAGGAAGGAATGGCCACAGTCGGAGGAGAGAGTGGGATGCAGTAGGGTGGCAGGTCCAGAGTGAGAGTTTGGCAGGGGACAGTCTCATGGGGTGGTCACGGATCTAGACTAGACAGCTGGCTCGGATAACACCACAGGGCAGGGTCAGGGTGGGCATGGGGACGAGAATGGGTGTTGGCTCTGAAGGGAGAGAAGGCACCTGGAAGTGGATCATGACAGGGTCCAGGGTAATGGAGGGGAGGTTCAAGGGTGACAGAAGGGAAAGGAATGGTGATATTGAGTGGGTCAAGGGTGAAGGGGTAAGTTGGTGGGTCACAGGGGAGGGTAGAAGGTGGTGGAAAGAGCCTGAAAGGTGATACGCACCTTTTATCGGGTGGGTGAAGGTCAAAGTCTGCACTAAGATGGAGGCCAGGTGAAGGGTTTACCACTGGCCAACTAAAGGGACAACATAATAATTATGAGGTAACTGGATGTCAACCATGCTTAGTTGTGTTCTTCTCTCTGTGGTGAAGCTCACATTGCAGCAGGTTTGTTCCCAATTCATGGATCTTATAACATCGAGATACGTGCAGGACTGCAGTTCATTCTGTGCCATTTGCCATCAGCTGCAGTCAGAAGTGTGGTTGAATGGAGGCAGAGAGGTGGTCATGGCTGACAAGGACTCATGCGGTTCATCTTTCTCTGCTGCCAAGGAAATAGTCTCCCTATAGACCCTCAAGGGTGGTGGAGACAAGCGGAAAAGAGTCCGTGTGAGGCTTCTTGCATATGGCTCTCATCACCCTGGTCAAAGAGCAATGTCTCCATGATCAGTCATGTATGAATGGGAGGAACACCAGGCTCTGGTCCTCCAAGATGTCCTTTACCTGGAAGGGGTGGGGTGAGGATGCCATGTCTAGATGGAGGCCAGGTGAAGGGCTTTGCACTGGCTTGGTGGCCTTGAGATGGAGGGAAACCTGGAAAGAACATGCTCACTTAATGTATCACTTCAATTAATTCGGAGATCCACTGTGGTGTCGATGATGCAGGCTGCAGGAAACTCTGCCTTGGTAATAGGAAAAGGAGGTCCCATTGCAGGTTGGAAGAGGGCCAGGAGGAGTGAGGGATTGATCAGCAAGAGGTAGCAGGGCCTCTAGAAGGTCGAGATGCTGGCCACAAGGACTCTGGAGGAGTAGGGCGGAGCTCCTGACCTGCATTGAGCAAATGACCATCCGGATGCCCTTTAAATATGATGCCATGACATTGGACCCCATGAGGTAACAGTGGGGTGGGCTCCTTGTGGATGCACAATTAGTGAGCTGAACAGCACAAGATCACAAGTGTTTAGCTGTCACACTGCCCAGCAGAAATCACGTCAACTTCCCTGCCCGCCATCGGACTTAGACTCCAGAACGGAAGATTCCACCCATTCTACGGGTGTGTTGTGGTAGTAGGAGGAAGGTGTGTGTGGGGCATGAGTGGAGAGAGGAAAGTGGTTGGAGTTGCAATGTCTGTAGTGCCCTTATCCTACCATGCTTTTATAATCAGACATCTGTGGCACTCAGGCAGATAATGAGCTGCTGTTGTCAGCCCCTGACCCCGTAAGTGACGATGTCCAGCTTGCGAGACTGCCAATCGGATGGCCGGCAGCTCTTCTGTGCCACTGGGAGCATTGACCACTGCTGGGACTTCACTCGGCCTAGAAAAGCAGCACGGACTCTGCCCTCAGAAGAAAGGAAAAAGGCTTGGGTCACCAGAGCCAGCTGTGCAGGACCCAGTGAGGGGGAGGTGTTGGTTGGTGAGGGCAAAAGTGGGTGTTTCATCAGCATGGCCCTTGTTGCTGGTGGGGCAGGGTGCCCTCCTTCGGCCACTGAGTGCCTGATCAGGAGCCTCTCCCCCCAACATCTTTGATGAGCACTTAAGGGCCTCACCTGAACTCTGGGCCTACCACCTTCCCTGCCACTGATAAAATTCCATGGCTTCTGGAAGGCAATGCGCACTGCACCCCCTGCCATTCCTCCCAATTCTCCGACACCCTCACCACCCAATCCGTTCCCAAGGGGCACATTAAGTTCCATGCGTGGTGTCTTAGTAGCCATTTGTTGACTTTTTGCAAACCAGTTATGGCTGACACTGACTCCCAGACATAAGAATACAAGATACAAGCCTTGAAAACATCATGATTGGTATCATTTAAAGGGCAGTTCAAAATTGTTTTTGAAACTTTTAAATGAAGTGCATGTGCCCGCATGGGTTGTACAATCAGCTGGGATGTCTTTTTTTCAAGTTTATTGGATTGTAGGCCTCGGAACCATTGAACCTGTACCTGCCCAATAAACTGCTGAACATTCAGTTGTGAAATGAATGGAAATTGGGGGGAGGCTTTCTGTACCAGAAGGATTCAGCTGAGGTACAGGTAAAGGTGTGTAATGTGAAATCGGGACGGGGAGGTGGGGGGAGGGGTGGGGTGGTCTCATGATGGCCAGAGAGAAGAGATCATGGGAGGGAGGAGGGATTGATTATGGGGGGAGGCGGCAAGATGGAGGTCAAGGAGGGAGAGATTGCGGAAGGGGTGGAGCATGGCCTGGCGCAATGAGATGGTGGACACGGACATGGATGGTTATCGGGGGTGGGGGAGGGGCAAAGATCACAAGGCAGAGGAGGGAAAGCCAGTGATTACAGTGGGAAGCAGGCAAACTTGTTGGGCTCCCCCACTTCAATCCAGCCTCCATTCAAACTAGGAGACAGAGGGTTTGAGGAAGGTTGGTGTGGGGTTTGAAATTTTGAGCATCTCACTTTCTCAGCCAAACTCACCAATTTTTGGGGTTAAAATGGCTGCTGTTGGAATTTGAGGTGGGGGGGGTGCAATTCTTTGTTGAATGACACCTGCTTCTCCTGGCCCACAAGGAGTGCTGTAAAGGCACTTACCTTATGGACCTTGCCTTCATTTGTCTACCAGATTTCTCGAGTTTTGAAAAACCAGGCCAACATTAGGGCACGATAAAAGCTTGCAAAAATGGAAAGCACACAGCCTCCTTAAAATCTTTTATCAACTGACCAGCAACCTATGCCCCTCCCCCACTTCAATCCAGCCTCCATTAAAGCTCGAAGACAGAGGGCAGAGTTTTCTCGCTCACGCACGGGTGGTGGAACCCGCATGTCAACGCTTAAAAAGTCGCGCGAGCATCCCGACGTCAGCACGCAGCATCACGATATTTAGCTGGGCGGGAGCGCTATGCAGCAGGACGCACACCCGCCATTAATTAAAGGCCTTGTTAAGGCCCTTAACTCGGCAATTGAAGCCGATTTTGAGGAGCCCGTGTGATCTTCGCCTCGGCGCACGGGCCCAATTAGCAGGCTGGTAACTGATTTTTTAACAAACCTCATCCACAGGCGGGATATGTGGGCTCAGAGGGGTTGTTCGTGTTTTTTCTGAAGTATTTAATGCAGAAAGTGTTTTAAACTTGCCTGGGTGATCAGTAGCAGTTCAGACCGATTTCCAATAGCTTTCCCTGTACTTTGAAGCTTCAGCTCAGCAGTCTGCAGACAGTTATCTTTATCGGGCCTGCAGCTTTCCAGAGGCCTCCATTTAGCCTGGGTACAGGTTCTGACATCTCCACTGGAGGCAGCTCCTCTGAGGAGGAAGGGAGGGATAGAATAAGGAGGAGGCCAGGAGTGGACAATCAGCCTCCAGGGGAGCCACCTTTGGGAGGCCAGGCGCAGGCACAAGGGTCTCAGGGCCAAGAGGTTGTCCAAGGTGAAAGGGGCAGCAGAAGATGCCACTATCCTGGTGTCAGGGTTTACAGGCAGTCAAGCAACTACCTCAATATGTCTGAGGTGCAGTGCTGAAGGAGGCTCCATCTGTCAAGGGAGACAGTTCATTATATCTGTCAGATGATTGGCCCTGAGATCTCCCCTAACTGTGTGGGTGGACACCCCATGCCATTGGCTCTCAAGGTCACAGTTGCCCTCAACTTCTATACCTCTGGCTCCTTCCAGGGCTCAGTGGGTGATCTTTGTGGTGTCTCCCAATCAGCTGTCCACATTTGTGTCAAGCAGGTTACAGACGCTCTGTTCAGATGGGCATTGACCTTCATCCACTTCCACTGTGACCAGGTAAGTCAGACACAGTGAGTCAGAGGTTTCACGGCCATTGCTGGCTTCCCCCATGTCCAGGGTGCTATAGACTGTACACGTGTGGCCATCAATGCACCAGCAGGTGAGCCCAGTGCCTTTGTCAACAGGAAGGGCTTCCACTCCATGAACGTGCAGATAGTGTGTGATCACAGGATGCAGATTCTGCAAGTTTGTGCAAGGTACCCAGGCAGCTCCCACAATGTCCACATCCTCAGACACTCCCAGGTGCCGGGGCTCTTCAGTGCTCCAGCCCGGCTGGATGGATGGCTGGTGGGTGATAAGGGCTATCCCCTCAGAAGGTGGCTCATGACACCTCTCCACCGCCAAAGAACAGAAGCTGAGCACTACAATAGGAGCCACGGCACCACAAGGGCTGTGGTGGAGAGAGCCATCAATCTTCTCAAGATGTGCTTCCGTTGCCTGGACCACTCAGGGGGTGCACTCCAGTACCCCCCAGATCGCGTCTCTCTGATAGTGGTAGCATGGTGCACTCTGCACTATCTTGCCCTGGAAAGGGGGGACACAGTTGACGATGAAGACCTTGACGCAGTGGATGAGGCTGCACATGATGAATCCAGCAGTGGCTCAGAGGATGAGGAAGCACAGGGCGATGATGAGGGGCAGCACGCTGACCCGCTACTACACCAAGGAGGCAGGGACACCCGGGACAATTTAATCCAACGAACCTTCAGCTAGCTCCACACACATGGATCAGCAGGACCAGCATTGCCTGGCACTTCCACACGTGACACTTAGGTGCTACATCTTCCCCCTCATCAGCTGCAACTAAGGGCTTAGTACAGAAACATCAATGTCCACTCAAACACTCATGATATGTCTCTGAAAAATACAAATGCAGCACAAAGGAAACACCCTCAGCCATGGTCAGAAAAGTGGACTTTATTCTGTCCAACATGAAACACAAACATTGCTCTGACATAAATAACTATTTTTTCCCTAATCTAAGGGCCAACACAAAATCATCAGTGACATACCCATGGAGTGCCTAACGTGCCTTATGCTTACATTTGCAGGTGCTACATCTTGGTGCCACGCCATTGCTCGGAGTGTCATGTGAGACAGCCTGCTGACTCTGCTGTCCTGTTGGCCTCGATGACCTTGGCGGGCGTCCTCTGGCCCGTGGAGCCTGTGATGGCCCCGCCTGGGAGGGAGTGGCCAGTTCCAGAACTGGCACCTCCCCAGTTGTCGCAGCCTCAATGGATGCAACATTGACTAGCAGAGGGGCGGAGGTGCTGCTGCCCTCATCCGGAGCGCCCTGAGAGGAGCTCACAGCGATGACAGGCAGCTGCTCCGCCGACGTGAGGTCACATTGGACCTCCCTGCTCACCGCAGTTGCACCGAGCGGTGACACTTGGTGTCCAGAACATCTCCCACATTGCGAATGACCACCTGTGGCCATTAGCACTATGAGGGCTTGCAGGTCAGAATGTAACCCAATCAGAAGATTCTCAATCTGATTGAAGACTCTCTCCATGAGAGTCACCAGTCTCTCAGTGGAGGAAGCCTGAAGCTCTGTCCTGAGGTTCATGCCTTCACTGACACTCTGCCTGGACTCCTCCATCACAGAGACCAACTGAAGTACACCCTAATGCAACCCTGCCAGATGCTTCCACACACCTTGCCACTTGTCCTGCAGCTGCTGCATTGGTGACATCTCCAGAGGCACATCATCACTGCCGGACTCAGCATGTGCCTGGTCCTCTGCAGTCCTCCGGCTGCTGGTGGCATCAGCACTCTCTGTCCCTGCCATCTCCTCCAGCAATTGTGCCCTCTCCACTGTGACCCGGGACACTAGCCAACATTACATTCCCCACCGAAGTGTTTGTCACTGCGCTGGTGCCTGGCTGGCTGAAATGATGTGCCGCAAATTGCACATCTTGGCCCTCAGGTGTGGAGGAGGGGCTCCGGACATGTTGGGGGCGGCCATGCGGTGGTGATGCTGAAATTAACAACAAAGACAGTGCATCAGTTAGCATTCAGTCAGTAACACCTTTCATCCCTTTCCCCCCAGCCTCATAAGTCACTCACCCTTCAAGAACCTAAGCAGACGAACATTGGTGGGGTGGTAAATAGTCAAGAGGAGGCCCAAACATTACACGTGCATACAGACAGGCTGGTCAGTTGGCCTAAGGAATGCCACATGGAATGTTATGTGGATAAGTGTGCAGTTAAGCACTTAGGCAAGACAAGCAAGGTACGGGAATACGTGAGTAATGGTAGGACCGTGGGAAGCCACGATGATTACAGGGACCTTGCTGGGCAGACCCATTAAGGTAGTAGAACAGGAACATAAGATAGTTAACAAGGTCAAAGCCAGACTTGCCTTTATTAGCCGAGGAATAGAATGTAGGAAAAGGGAGGTCATGTTGCAAGTGCAGAAAATGTTGTTGAGGCCACATCTACACTTCTGCGTCCAGTTGTGACCTGCACTTCATGGGAGGGATGGCATTGGAGTGAGGAGAATGCAGAGGTTCCTGACCTGGATGCATGCTGGCCTGGAGAGTTGGAGTGATGAGGAAACAATGCAAACACTTGTGACATTTGCCGTGGAGCACAGGAGATTGACAGGTCACGTTATTGACCTTCGTACCGTTATGAGAGGCATAGAACAGGTGGACAGAAGGCAACATTTCCCCTTGGCACAGGGATGACTAACATGGTGGCATTTATTTAAGCTGAGTGCCATGAGGTTGACAGGTGAGCACCTTTTGGACAGAGTAATGTAGGACGCACTGGTTGAAAGGGTGGTGGAGGTACAAACCCTCCTAAGGTGCAATAAGGCTTTGGATGTGCAGCAGCCATGCCATGGCATGTTAGGCCATGGGGATAGTGGTCACAAATGGGATAAGGTGATTTTGGAAGGTGCTAGAGACGTCGATCCTCAAGGGGCCGAGGGACCTTTGTGTATGACCCACACGTCAGAGTGTCTCAGTCTGTGAATGAGCAGTGTTGCTGCATTAACGATTGCAACAACCATCAGTGCTTTGGATGGTGGGGAGACAGAGTGAATGGGACTGTAGACCTCAAATACCTGGCCGCTGCACCCCAGCCTCACCGACACCTGCCAATCTGGCCGCCTGCCTCCTCCCCAGCTCCCTGGCCAGCTCCTCAAAGGTGGTGAGGTGCTGGAGCAGGGCGTGTCCACCACCAGTCTGCTGGCGCTCCCACAGATCATGCTCTCTTTTTGCCTGCAGAACATAGAAGAGCATTTATTGGAGCTGATCACTCATGTACTCTGCACGCGCACGCCGCACCCCAACCACAGTGGCCCATCTGAGGCCTCCAGCGGCTCCTGTCCACACGACTGGTGATCAGTCCCCAGAAGATAATACGGCTGGTCCCAAACCCCTCCCCAACGGACACCTTGGACACATTCGGCGTCCATCTCTTTGAGTAACACACGGGTCTTAGCGCCCATGGCAAGGAGCAGCAACCAGGTGCAGCACCAAGGCCAGCAGATGGCTCTTGGCAATGATACCTTGAGGCTCCCCTTCCACCATCTCATCACCATCAATAAGACATGTGTTGGAGTTCTGAGTATGTGTCTAGCTGCCTCCCCTGCAGGTTGCCCCCAGACTACTCAAATGTGACAAACACCAACATATGCTGCGGGGAGAACCTATCTTCTCCTCAACCACTAAGGCTGATGTAAACATGGTCACTATCTGTTTGCCCACCCAGCATGCGCCAAATGCCTGATGCAGTAACGATACTAAGACGTGAGGGGGTGGTGGGGGGGCCTCAAAGGCTAAGGTGACCAGCTGGGTCAAATGGCCAAGGCTGACATGGTACTCACCCTTCCAGAGCGCAGCAAATCATTAAATCGTTTGTGGCACTGCGTTCCGGTGCGCCGCACATCGTCATGGGAGCTTACAGCATCACCCACCTCCTGCCATGCCTGCCTGGTGACGTGGGGGGCCCTCCTCCTCCCATCCTCCAGATACAAAATATCCCGATGGTCGGACACCTCTTGGAGGAGGACAGCAAGGCAGACATCTGAGAACCGAGGGGCATAGTGGCTCCCCCGCTGGCCTATCCTGCAGCCTGCCCCCTTCCTCCTCCTCTACCCTCAAATCATGTCCTTCCCTATGAGTGGCCATGGTGAACAGCCTAAAGGAGGCAGCCTGGCCACTCTTTATACAGGCTGCTGGTTCCCCACTGGAACCGGGGGTCTGAACATGCCGGCCGCCGATTCAATGTTCCCATTGTACACGGGAGTCGCAAACCCGCTGGACAGGCCTTAATTGGCGGCGCGGTCCGTTTCGGCGGCGGCGATTGGCTGCCTGCCCGCCGCCGAGTCGGTCAGGCCCGCCCACCGGTCAAGGGCAAAATTCAGCCCAGAGGGCTTGAGGAAGGTTGGCGTGGAGTTGGAAATTTTGAGCATCTCACTTTCTCACCCAAACTCACCCATTTTTGGGGGTTAAAATTGCTGCAGTTTGAATTTGGGGGGGGGGTGGGGTGCAATGGGGGAATTTCTTGGTCCCCATCATTTTCTCCTTCCTGCTGGTGAAGCGCTCCCCACCCCTCACATAGACAGATCCATTTTCAAGTTGCCACTGGCAACCCAGTTTTTGAGTGGGCCGGCTGAAATTTTTGAAAGCGTGAGCCGGGCACAAGATGGGTAGAACTTGAAATCTCCCTGAGTAGTTGTGCCAACGTGAATCAGGACGGCGAGATCGAGCAGGTAGACCTCAGACCTCGTTCTGGCCTGATTCCTAAGGAGCATGACTTCCCAGTGGGGATTTTAAAAAGGATACAAACACTCTGTCAGGAAACATATGTGAGCCTCAATCAGCCTCTGAAATGTGTAGGGTCAATGCTGGAGCAAATGCTCATGTGGGTTTTTAATAGTTTGGTTTGGAGGCTCTTAAATATGGTGATGGTTTCTTTTCATCAGCTGTTGAAAAGAAAATTTGTGTTGAACCCAGGGAGATGAGCTAATGGATGTCAACATGAATCAGAAGAACCCTGAGCTAAAAACAACTTAAGGAGTGTCTGCCAAATGTAAAGATATTAATTAATGGAATAGGCTGCCATCTAGTGCATCAAATGTGTAAGAATTCAAAAAAGAAATGCACAGACTCCTCATTCAGTGGGAAAGCATTAAGGAGAAAGAGAGACGTGAGGGCTGGATTTTCTGTACAATGACTTCCCATTCACAGCCAGGTTCTGGGTGAGCTGGTGCAGTTGATGCAGAGTGTGTGCTTCTGAGATTTTGCACTGGGAGTAGCATTAGACAGTTAATATGTCCACCCATATTTGGATGACATATCCAAATGAAACCTCAATGACGGAAACATGCGGCCCTAAGGGGCAGAGTTTTCGGTTTGCTGGGTGGGCGCATGCCCGACCCGAGGGAACGTAAAATACCGCGCGATGATGTCAGGCAAGTGTCCCAACTTCATCGCGCAGTCGCATGATATTTCGGAGAGCAGGCACACTCAGGAGTCAGAGCTGCGACCACCATTAATTAAGAAGCCAGTCAAGGCTCTTGACAACCCAACTGATGCCGATTTAACACTGCCCGTGTGACTTTTCACTCATCGCATGGGCAAAACGGGCAGGTGGGCAGCCCACGATTTGAAAAGTCTCATCCACGGGAGGGATAAACAGGGTCAGCAGCAGTGCCAGTGTGAGTAATGAGGAATTTTGGAGATGGTTCGTTCCTGGTTGCTTATTGGTACTTGGCAGCTTCATCTCTGTTCGGGGCTTCATCCTTAGCATTTCCACGCGTCATTTCAGGACTCATTGTTGTCTCCAAGGCCCCCTGAGGATTCGGACTGCGTGGATCCTTTCAGATATCAGACAGCCTTCCCTTACCCTGGGAATGGGGATTGTGGTCTCCACTGGAGGCACCTCCCCTGAGGACAGAGGGAGGGGCAGAAGGGAGAGGAGGCCACGTGTTCCAATGCAGCTTCCAGGGGAGGGACCAGAGGTGCAGGCACAAGGAATGCAGGGCCAGCAGGAAGCCCAGGGCAGAAGGGGTCGCAGAAGACACCACCTGCTGCCAGGGTTTACAGGCGGTGATACAGCTACCTCAATATGTCCAACATGCAGTGCCAAAGGAGGATCCGCCTCTCAAAGAGGAAATTGATCTCCATTTGTCAGATGATTGGGCCTGAGTTCAGCTCTGACTGTGTGGGTAGACATCTCATGTCAGTGGGGGATCTGTGTGGAGTCTCCCGATCAGCTGTCCACAGTTGCGTCAATCCGGTGACAGAAGCTCTGTTCGGCTGGGTATTGACTTTCCTTCATTTCCGTATGGACGAGGCCAGCCAGGTTGAGCGAGCCAGAGGCTTTGCAGCAATTGCTGGGTTGCCCCACATCCAGGGTGCCATCGACTGCACACATCTGGCCATCAAGGCGCCAGCGGGTCAGCCGGGTGCCTTCGTCAACAGGAAGGGCTTCCATTCAATGAACGTGCAGATAGTGTGTGATCACAGGATGCAGATTCTGCAAGTCTGGGTGAGGTGCCCAGGCAGCTCCCATGGCACGTATACCCTCAGACACTCCCAAGTGCCAGGGCTCTTCAGTGCTCCAACCCGACTGGACCATTGGTTGCTGGGTGACAAGGGCTATCGCTTGAAAAGGTGGCTCATGACGCCACTCTGCCACCCAAGAACAGAGGCAGAGAAGGGGTACAACAGGAGCCATGCCTCCTCAAGGGCGGAGGTAGAGAGAACCATTCAGGGGTGCACTGCAATACCCGCCAGAGCAGGTGTCACTGATAGTGGTTGCATGGCAAGCTGTGCTCTCCATAATGTGGCACTGACAAGGGATCCACTGGAGGAAGAGGATCTTGACTCAGCTCCACAGGCCACAGATGATGGGTCCAGTAGTGAATTAGAATAGGAGCATGGTGAGGAGAGCTCTGAGGGCATGGAGATGACCTTTGTAACATCCAGGGAGGCAGGGAGGCCAGGGACACCTTGATCCAACACTCCTTCAGCTAGGCTGCCAAATAAGGAGCCCCACCTCATGCCAGGGCTCCCGCCACCATCCTGGGTCACAGAAATGACCCTTTCATTTGCCCCCAAGATACACTCAGTGCCTGTGCAATAAAGATTCAAGCCACCCACGTCCAGCATTACATATTGGCCTACCCTGCACCTGCAAAACAAATGAAGCATACTCAGGCCAATAACACAAATGCAAATGTAATATAATGTTGGCATTCACAGATTATGAACATAACAATATCAGATGTTGATGGCCACACCATTAAAAAAAGGAAAAAAATGGGAGAACAAAAGATTACCCATGACCTGCCCCTCTTGTCCTTAAGATGCTCTAAATTTGCATTTATGGGTGCTATGTCTTGGTGCTCCCCCCTCGTTGGCACCGGCATTGGAGACGTTCCGCTGACTCTGCTGTCCTGTTGGCCTCGATGACCTTAGTGGTCGTCCTCTGACCAATGGAGCCTGTGCTGGTCCCACCTGGGAGGGAGTGGCCAGTGCCACGGCTAGCATCTCCCCAGTCACCGCAACATCATCAGATGCCATGGTCACTGGCAAAGGGAGGAGCTGCTGCCCTCATCCAGAGCGCCCTGAAAGGAGCCCGCAGAGACGACAGGCAGCTTTGTTCTCTGCTCCCTGGTGGACCTCCCTGCTCATCATTGATGGATGGGAACGAAGGTAAGAGTGCAATGCACAGACGTGAGAGCCTCGGCTGGTGCAGACGGTCTTGTGTAGTGTCATCCCTGGGGCTGCCTGCGCCATCTTGAACCGGCTTCCGGGCCACCATTGGACTCGGTGGTTGACAGGCCCCCGTCTGCACCTTCTTGAACATTCTGTAAGCGGCGTTCACACTGGACGGGCCTTAATTGGTCCGCCAGTGTGAAAGCACGGTCCAGTCACGGCCCGATTGTGGGCGGCGGCCAGCTTCCCAACCAATCCCACTTGCCCCCACCAAGTCCGCCCAATGAGGGCAAAATTCTGCCCAATGTGTTGTCCATCATTAATGCCTTAGCAACACTGTGTATTAGGAATGTTGTTGCAGAGACAGATATCAAATCTAAATGGCGTTAATACATCACAGGGAATTTATAAACAAAACTAATTTTTGATCCGAGCTGATTCCCTTGTCCTCCCCCAAGTCAGGTGATCTGACCTGGAACTGAACTGTTCTGAGGTATCTAACACCACATTATAATTAGCCCTATTCTAGAATGTCTCACATCTTTCTTCAATAAGATGTCAGCCCTGGCTCTCTGGATAGCACTCTTGTCTTTGTGTAGGTTCTGGTTCAAATCTTATTTCAAGGCTTAAGGAAATAATCTAGCTGACTCTTCACTGCAGTACTGAGGGAGTGTTGATCAGTCTGAGATGCTTTCTCTCAGGTGAGGCGTTACAGTGAGACCTGCCTGCCCCCTCATGTAGAGTTAAAAAAATCCCAACGCATAATTTCAAAGAAGAGCAAACGACATCTTAGTTAATTTTTATCCTTCAACCCATATCACTAAAAAGTATTATTTAGCTGTTATAACAATATTGTCTCTGGAAGCTTTCTGTGTGCAAATAGGTACCATGTTTCCTCCATTACAATAGTGATGGCACTTCAAAAATCCTTCAGCTGTAAAGTTCTTTGGGACATCCTAAGGTCATGAAGGCACTGAATAAATTTTTACTTGTGGTGTTGTTTGGACAGCAAGGTTCTGTATTGACTTAAGTTTGTAAGAAAATTCTATTTTTTTCCATAAGTGTTTTCCATTCCTCCTTAGAAGTCTCTAACTAATAGGTGATGGCCATAGTATGGTACCTCATTGAACATTCTTCACCTGAGCGGACTGGAGAGTATTGTTGATTGATCCCCTCTTCAACCAAAGTCCGTGCACCTTCCAGAGGAAGTCATGAGTTAACATCAGTGAATAAACTGGCATCTGACTTTCCTTCAACTGGGTCTGGGACTCCAAGGCCAACTAAAGAACCTGCTGCTCCCACTGAATTGAGATACTCGGCACATTCTAGGAATCAAACCTGGGACCTTGTCATTATCATGGCCTAGTATTGCACTGAATAGTCTTTTTACCCATGAGACTTGTTTCATCTACAGTCTGGGTTCTAGATGGGATTTATTTGGGGTTTCTCTGTTACCATAGACTGTTATCTATAAAAACCATTCTTGTTTATTTACAGATCGATGTACATCTCAGTACTCCATACGAGGTTGTACTTCTGCTACCCACCAGATCTCAGTCTCTTAGTCAGGTGACATTACATCATAGTTACATCAGTAGTTAGATCAGTATCAGGTGCTCCTGATTTTAACCCTTTACATCTCCCCCCAAGTCTTTATCCCAACTATATATACCCTCCTACATCTCCCCCAAAAGTCTCAGACATCACAGGGTTAGTCTCTGGGGTGTCTTGACCAATCTCCCTGATCTGATCTGGATTTCATTTTGAGGTTGATGACAAAGTGCACTCTCTCGTCATTCGATGGGAGTATCTTCCACCTGGGAGTTGTAGAGTTTCTACTTGTTTCAGGTTCCTTGTGTCCATCCAGATCAAAATAGTATGTCCATTGGTTTCCTTCCCAATGATATCAAGGCTCTTCAGTTCCTTCTGATATTTCTCTGGTCTGTCTCAGTTCTATAAGATCTCAGTTGTAGAGCTCTTTCCATTACAATGCCTTCTTGCTGTTGATCTCATATCCACGCCCTCTCCCCGGGCAGTAGCACTTTCAAGTTTTGCGCTCTGTGTCTGAAGTTGAAGTCCAGGACTGCATGCCCGCTTGCATCTGGAGCACGCACGTTGCTTAGTTCTCAGGCGAGTCTTCAATCTTTTTTATTCGTATTCTCTTTCCAAGGATTTGTAGGTCTTTCAGGTCTGCAGTCTCCTCTTGAAGTATGTCTCGGTCTTTATGCTCTGTCGTTGACACCACCGCTTTCTCTATAAGACCACCAAGGGATCTGAAAGTTCCAGACAGTATTGCAAGACCCTCTTTAAAAACTTCATAATAAATTGCAACTTCAATAGGCTTGCAATTTCCTCACATTGCCTAGATAATGGGCTCTGGGCTCCATAAAGAGTGATCACAGTGGAAGATCATTCAAGTCCTTTGACCTAATCATTAAGTCATAAAGGTCTACAGCACAGAAAAAGGCCCCTCGGCTCATCGCGTCTGTGCCAGGCAAATGAGTACCTAACTTCTAATCCCATTTTCCAGCACTAGACCCATAGCCTTGTATGCCATGGCAATGCAAGTGCATATCCAAATACTTCTTCTTAAATGTTATGAGGGTTTCTACCTCTACCACCCTTTCAGGCAGTGAGTTCCAGCTTCCCACCACTCTCTGGATGAAAAAATTCTTCCTCACATCCCCTCTAAACCTCCTGCCCGTTACCTTAAATCAGTGCCACCTGGTTATTGATCCCTCCACCAAGAGGAAAAGTTCCTTCCTGTCTACCCTATCTATGCCCCTCATAATTTTATACACCTCAATCATGTCCCCCCTCAATCTCCCCTGCTCCAGAGAAAATAACCCCAGCCTATCCAACCTCCCCTCATAACTAAAACTCTCCAGCCCAGGCAACACCCTGGTAAATCTCCTCTGCACGCTCTTTAGTGCAACCACATCCTTCCTATAATGCGGATTCCAGAACTGCACACAATACTCTAGCCTGACCAGTGTTTTAAACAGTTGGTGCAGAATTGATTCTTACAAGGCTGTCTTTATTTTTTAGCATTTGTGTTCCTTCTTCTTTCATTTTTGACTTGGAAGGAATGAGTAAGGCAAGGCTTTCGGTGGCAACTCGCACCTTGAATGTGTTCTGTGCACAATGCAGTTATGCATGACTTGCACTAAAAAGCCTGTAAGGTTGTGTGGGGAATTGGCGCAGCTGAGCAATAAACATAGAACTGCTTGACAAGCAACAAATTATGCATAGGATCATGAATAGTCGATCAATATGTTTGGGTAGTTAAATCAGGATAAAGCAGCCCATTTAATTGGAACCCCAACCCTTGCCAAGGCTCCGTCAACAGCACCTTCCAAACCCGTGACCTCTACCAGCTAGCAGGACGAGGGCAGCAGGTATATGGGAATGCCGCCACTTGGAAGTTTCCCTCCAAGCCACTCTCCATCCCGACTTAGAAATATATCGCCGTTCCTTCACTGTCGCTGAGTCAAAATCCTGGAACTCCTTCCCTAACAGCACTGTGGGTGTACCTACAACACATGGACTACAGAAGTTCAAGACCACCACCTTCATAAGGGCAAATAAGGGTGGACAAGAAATGCTGGCCTTGCCAGCATGCCCACATCCCATGATCGAATTAAAAAAAAACACTCAGCTCTTTGCAGTATGCTCTGATCCTGCAGAGAGTGTACACAACATTGGAAATGGCCACCACCATTTGCTGTGCCCTGGATGAGGTACATTACAACGCCAAACAGGACAACGTTCCTTATGCCACCTTATAATAGGCACTTCCACTTTATCGATAATGGTAGAGAGAATTATCGCATTTCATTCCATCTTGTTCTCCTGTCTCTGTGTAGGGGTTTTCTTTCATTTCTGTCTTTTGATGTTCCGGCCTTGGCACTCAAGCTTGGCGAAGCCTGGCAGTAGGCCTGAAGTGGCCATGCTTGAGCTTTCTCCAAAGGTGCAAGAAAATCTGCCCCTTTTATGGCCACTTACCCTGACTTGGCTGCATCTCTTTGGGTTGTACCTAAAGCATGATTTTGTAGTGTCTCCATTAGGTTAGATCCTTACACAAAGCCACAGCTATAAAGGAAGCTACAAATGAGCTTCCTTTATGCAAATAAAAACAATCTAAAATTTGCGGGTAATCAGCTCACTGGCCAGCTTTGTGACTGCAGTTGAGCAGTTGAGCATCAAGCCTAAATTTAGCCGGGACTGTAAAATCAGCTCTTCCTTCTAATTCTGAAATGATGTATTATAATCAAGAATTGTGGAAAAGTAGATTTTTCATTTATATCTTCCTACACAGTATGACCTTAGAGCATCAGTGAAAACATTACATGGCTCTAAAATTTTGGAACGCCCATTTTTTGGCCAGGGGTTTGCTGGTGGAAGGGGGGATGGCAGGGAGGGTTTGGAGGGCGAGGCAGATAGAGCTGTGGCAACAGGCAGCCAAATGGTACAAGAAAGGCTATGGGTACCCCATACCAGAGTCGTGAAGTCGAAGGCTCTCCAGATACTGGGCCTCTGACCTCATTTTAATGGAGATGTCCAGGGAAACAGCCTGCCGGTGAAACCAAAGAATAAATAGTCAGGTGCTAGTATCGAGTGGCCCTGAGGTAAGTGGACCTGAAGGGATGGGGTGCAGACGAGGCAGCATGTCATTCGGGATGTGGGCCAGGAGACTGTATTCATGGTCGGTGAACCTTGGGGAGCTTGTGGAGATTGGGGAGGGTGAATTTCCCAAAGCTGAATTCTACCTGTGGGTTCGCAATTCCGGTATGAGCCTCAATTCCAGGTCAGGAACCTAGCAGTGGCTGTAGCAGGATATCAGTCACGACCTTCCCGGAGGCAGCTTCTGAACTGGCCCCTCTGGGAATCCTGCCCCATTTAAGGACAGCAGGTGGACCAAGGGACGGGGAGGCCCAATCAGAGGGCCTGCAGCCAAGTAGACCCAGCAGCCTCACTGGAAGAGGTGGGCACTGCTAACACAGGTAGGAAAATACAAGGGCACCTCAAGATGGCGGCATCCTCTGAAGATGTATGAAATAAGTGCGGCCACAGTAGCAGGGCCATCATTGTGGAGGGGAAACACAACTAATGGATGGCCCGCGACTGCCAAAAATTAACATGGTTAGCTACACACTGCTGTCATGGCGGGTAGCTGGTGCCAGTCAGATCCTGCCTTTGTCAAAATCGCTCCAAGGCATTTGGGAGCCACCCCACCTTCAGGTTCACTAATTGTGCTCCCAGCCCCACCTCCAGGGCCAGAAAAAAAAACAGCCCTGGATGTCAGGAGTTCAGTGGGGATGAGGGGTCAGGAGTGTAGGCAACAGGTGGTTCACAATCTGGTGGAGGAGGCTGAGGAGGGGGTAAGTTTGGAGATCAGAAGTGGTGGTGATCAGTGTAGGGGGATAAATGTGAGGTTGGAAGGAGTGGAGTGCTTATAATCAGGTAAGTGATCCCTCAGACTGATTTTCCTGAGCACAGTATGTAATTGTACAGTCTGTATCACAGCAAACCAATCTTGAAGAGCAGTCTTCAAGCAGACATGAGGCACCTTATTTGCATTAGCAAACGGACAGCAGAATGGCGCAAGAAAAGCGATGGGTACCCTGTACCAGAATCGTGAGGTCGAAGGCTCTCCAGATATTGGGCCTCTGACCTCATTTTAATGGTGATGTCCAGGGAAACAGCCTGCTGGTGAAACCGAAGAATTAATAGTCAGGTGGTTATATCACAGTGGCCCTGAGGTAAGTGGATCTGAAAGTCTAGTCAGGGATGAAGTGGAGATGAGGCAGCATGTCATTCGGGATGTGGGCCAGGAGACTGTATTCATGATCAGTGAAGCCGATCATGCTTGCTTCAGGACTGGGTAGAGGATGCCTCTTGTGTTTCCTTATCCAATAAAGCAGACTGCACACTTCCAACCGATAGAGTGCACACAAATCCTGCTCTCTATTTTGGCATCTTAGGCTCTGCACAATGTAATGTTTATGACATTGTCTTTACATTGCCCCACTCTGAATCACAGGACCAAGAATTACTCACATCACTCAATGTAAAGGCTGGGTTGATAGGGGAATTAAAATGAGGATGGATGAACACAGCTGATGTAAATGTGCCGCCTAACAGCCAATGTGACAGTGTCTTTCTATTGCATGGTCATCGTGGAGCCCTTGAACTGGTGTCAAAAGCATGACTGAAAGTCCCTCAATTTTTGTAGTGCAAACAAACAGATAACTAAGAGGTATTTAAATCATACACAGCACCCTTCTCAGGAGGTACAGAAGAGGTTACACTATTGTCAAGCAGCCACCCTATCACCAGCAGGCTCGTCGTTTAAGCTCAGTGCCTGGACAAGTTCATCAAAGCCATCTTGACAACTTGTGCAACTTAACTTTAAATTTTGATATATGGCTTCACCTCTGTGTCAACACATCTGAGTACACACATTTGTAATTTAAGATTAACAGAAATGCTCAAGACATTTTTCCTACATAATGAGCAGTATTGCACAGAATCACAGAATGCAGAAGAGGCCCTTCGGCCCATCGAGTCTGCATCGACACGTGAGAAACACCTGACCTACCTACCTAATCCCATTTACCAGCACTTGGCCCATAGCCTTGAATGTTATGACGTGCCAAGTGCTCATCCAGGTACCACCCTCCCAGGCAGTGCATTCCAGACCGTCACCACCCTCTGGGTAAAAAAAAGTTTTTCCTCACATCCCCCCTAAACCTTCTGCCCTCACCTTGAACTTGTGTCCCCTTGTGACTGACCCTTCAACTAAGGGGAACAGCTGCTCCCTATCCACCCTGTCCATGCCCCTCATACACCTCGATCAGGTCGCCCCTCAGTCTTCTCTGCTCCAACGAAAACAACCCAAGTCTATCCAACCTGTCTTCATAACTTAAATGTTTCATCCCAGGCAACATCTTGGTGAATTTTCTCTGCACCCCCTCCATTGCAATCACATCCTTCCTATAATGTGGTAACCAGAACTACACACAGTACTCCAGCTGTGGCCTCACCAAGGTTCTATACAACTCCAACATGACCTCCCTACTTTTGTATTCTATGCCTCAATTGATAAAGGAAAGTGTCCCAAATGCCTTTCTCACCACCCCACTAACATGCCCCTCCGCCTTCAGAGATCTATGGACACACACACCAAGGTCCCTTTGTTCCTCAGAACTTCCTAGTGTCATGCCATTCATTGAATACTTCCTTGTCAAATTACTCCTTCGAAAGTGTATCACCTCACACTTTTCAGGATTAAATTCCAATTGCCACTTACCTGCCCATTTGACCATCCCGTCTACATGTTCCTGTAGCCCAAGACTCTGAACCTCAATGTTAACTAACTGGCCAATCTTTGTGTCATCTGCAAACTTACTAATCCTACCCCCCCACATAGTTATCTATGTCATTTATATAAATGACGAATAATAGGGGACCCAGATCCCTGTGGTACGCCACTGGACACTGGCTTCCAGTCACTAAAGCATCCTTCTGTCATCACCCTCTGTCTCCCACAACTAAGCCAATTCTGAATCCAATTTATCAAATGACCATGTATCTCATGTGCATTTGCTTTCTTTATAAGTCTCCCATGTGGGAGCTTGTCAAAGCTTTGCTGAAATCTGTGTAAACTACATCAACTACGCTACCCTCATCTACACGACTGGTCATCTCCCCAAAAAATTCAATCAAATTTGTAAGGCATGACTTCTCTTTGACAAAGCTATGTTGACTATCCATGATCAAACCTTGCCTCTCCAAGTGGAGATAGATTCTCTCCTTCAGAATTTCCTCTAATAGTTTCCCTACCACTGATGTGAGACTCACTGGTTAGTGGTTCCCTGGCTTATCTCTACAACCCTTCTTAAACCACATTAGCTGTTCTCCAGTCCTCTGGCACCTCCCCCGTGGCCAAAGAGGAATTAAAAATTTGGGTCAGAGCCCCTTCGATCTCCTCCCTTGCTTCCCTCAGCAGTCTGGAACACAAATCATCGGGACTTGGAGATTTGTCCACTTTTAAGCCTGCCAACACCTCCAATACCTTGTCACTCCCTATATTAATTTGTACAATAACCTCACAGTCTCTCTCCCCAAGTTCCATACCTTCATCCTCATTCTCTTGGGTGAAGACGGATGTGAAGTATTCGTTCAGCACTCTACTGATGTCCTCTGGCTCCACCCATAGGTTGCCCCCTTGGTCCCTAATGGGCCTTACTCTTTCCCTGGTTATCCTCTTCCCATTGATATACTTACAGAATTTCTTGGGATTTTCCCTACTTTTACCAGCCAGAGCTTTTTCATATCCCCTCTTTGCTCTCCTAATTGCTTTCTTAAGCAATTCCTGTACTCTACTAATGCCTCCACTGATTTGCTCCCCTTGTACCTGCTAAAAGCCTCTCTTTTCCTTGTCATCGTATCCTGAATGTCTCTGGTCATCCATTGTTCTCTGGGCTTGTTACTCCTTCCTATCACCCTAGAGGTACCCTCCCCATTTTCTTTTTGAATGCCCCCCACTGCTCTTCTGTAGATTTCCCCACAAGTAGCTGTTCCCAGTCTACCTTGGCCAGATCCTGCCTTATTTTATTAAAATCTGCTCTCCCCCAATCCAAAACATTTTTTTGCAACTTGTCTATTTCTTTGTCCATAACAAGCATATTTCAAAATGTAAAATCAGTAATCGCAATTGAGACAACTTATTGTGTGCACAATGTTTGAATGGAAGCAGAGATTTCAGCCAGAATGAAGGTACAGAGGGAGGCAAATGGTCTGGAGGGAATGTTGACATATGCTCGGTGCTTGAGATTACTGCAAGGTCATGATTTAAATGTCAGCTTAAAAAGGAAACTTACAAACGGTGTAACAATTAAATAAGAACAGAGAATGCCGGATATACATGGCACATCTAAGTGGTTTCAGTTGACGATCCTGATTTGGAGGATCATTCTGCCGTCTGAGATTCGGACAGCCTAGCTTTGTGATTCGCATATTCTATGTAAGTAAATAATTAAACAATTTAATTATCAAATGCAATAGAAATACAACATCCCCTCTACACCTTTCAATTTCCTTTCAAACTCTTTGACATTTTCCCATTATTTCGCTTTCTCCAGCTGGCCATCTTGGACTCCTAGGACTGGGCTTTTGTTCCAAGGTTGTGACCCCCATATTGGCCGAATTTCCAGGTCCTGATCCTGACCCCTGCCTGATGCTCAATGCGATCTTCATCAGCTGGCCAATTAGTGACTAGGGTGCACACACACTGTCCAGTTAATGATGGCAGACAGTCTTCAGTGGCTACAGGGCCAATAGGAGGCCCTCCAGCAATGACACATTGGCAGCCCCACTATCAGACATGGGAACTGCTGATGGAGGTAGGAGTGAGAAAGAGAGAGAGGGAGACAGAGAGAGATAGAAAAAGGGTGTCTCAAGATGGAGGTGACCTCTGAAGCAATTTTTCAAAATTTGCTTATTAACAGTTGCTAGGCCATGATCGATGAGGGGCAGCTCCTCCACTAGATAGTCAGCACCACAGATCTGACCTGACAATCATGGTCAACGCAGGGTTGGAAGTGGTCAGGGTCCCCCAGCTGGATGGAGTGCTTCCCCCAACTCTAGCCTTCTGCCTGGAGGCCGCCTCCACCCTTGGCCATGACTCAACTCCAAAGTACTTTAAGGAATATTATGCAGCCATGAAAAACCAATTTTCAGTGTCACCACAAAGTATGTGTTGCAAATAGTGATACTACTACACCCGACCAGTGTGGTGATGATTGGCCAAATCCCCACTCAATCATATGACTGGGATTGAACCGACACATATAATTTCTAAAGTACCTATCCTCCACTCACTGCATTTTGTTGGAGAAATCACTCTCCTTTTATTGGAAGGTGTTGCTGTTGTTTTGCTCATTGTTTTAAATAGGCTCTGTATTCTGTTAGCTCTGATGCACTATTTAAATAGGCTCTGTTTACTGAGTAAATAAACTTTATCTGCTGTGAAATAGACTGTTTGCTATGAATTGTTCGGCAAGTCTTGTTCCACCTCCAACTCATTGACTGGCAGAGCCGTTGTGCTGTGGTGTCCTGCTTCAGGGATATTGCTGATTTATATGAGGTGACAAGCTCTTCCACTGGGTACTTTTTGGGAAGAGAATGTAGGTGCAGTTTTTGGAGGTGTATATTTGAAGAGCCTACTTTGTCCTTTTTAATCACTGAAATATTTCTCAAAATGGGCAGTAACTCACTGAAGAACTACCCTCTCCCCTGTCTTTGCCTATGAGGGCTAGTAGAGAAGGTATACTCAAATCAGGTTTGTAATCAATCCTGGAGATGATGGCATAGTGATATTGTCACTAGTACAAAGAAAAGAACAAAGAAAGAACAAAGAAAAGTACAGCACAGGAACAGGCCCTTCAGCCCTCCAAGCCTGCGCTGATCATATTGTCTGTCAACTAAAACATTTTGCACTTCCGGGGTCCGTATCCCTCTATTCCCATCCGATTCATGTATTTGTCAAGCTGCCTCTTAAACACCACTATCGTACCTGCTTCCACCACCTCCTCTGGCAGCGAATTCCAGACACTAGTAGTTCAGAAACCCAGGGTAATGCTCTGGGGACCTGGGTTGAAATCCTGCCATAGCAGATTCAATAAAAAACCTGGAATTAAAAGTCTAGTGATGACCATGAAACCATTGTCAATTGTTGTAAAAACCCATCTGGTTCACTAATGTCCTTTAGAGAAGAAAGTCTGCTGTCCTTATCTGGTCTGGCCTACATGTGACTCCAGACCCATAGCAATGTGCCCTCTGAAAAGGGCAATTAGGGATAGGTAATAAATGCTGGCCTGGCCAGTGGCATCCAAATCTGCTGAACGAGTAAAAAAAATGTGTATCAACTTATAGTTCCACTAAGGAAAAGGACACTCTTGCCACAAAGTTACTCTTGAAAGGAAAGTACAGCCAATTTATTATATTTATGACCTGATTGATTGGCAATCAGGAATCAACACTCCATATCACCATGTAATGAAATTGCCCCTTACACAGGATTGTTAAAATGAGATGAATTCTCACCATAGAATTGGTGACTCCCACCATTTAACATCCTAGAGCTCTTGGAGCCATTGTTCAAAAGAAAACTCAGAATTTCTTCTTTGATAAAGAAGAAAATGAACATCGCACCATGTTGCAGTTTAAACCTAATAGCAAAGTGATTTCCCGAAATGTTGGAAGAGTTAATGGCTCAGCTAAGAGATCCAAATTCCTTGCATACTTAAACGGAGAAATGTGATATCACTCATTTACAGAAGAGTCAACTGACATCCATAAACTGAAAAGATGAGTCAGGAGAGTGGTAGAGGTCAACTGCAAATTGCAAAGTCATCAGGCAACCATACTCTTTCAGAAAGCTAGTACCAATCCATATGAACACTGAGACAAAGAGGGGAAGTTAGTCATGTTTAATATTGGGAGCAGATATATGGAATAATCAATGCACCCTTTCTGCTGTAAATTACATTGGCTTTACCTCTCTTTGTTGTCCATCCACTGATGGCTCTGTGACCCCTTAACCTTATGAACCTGACAACTAAAGTGAGTTTTGTCTTAGAAAACTAAAATAAAATTTATTTACTTATGAATGTATCTTGTACACTCATAACATAATCTACCTTTTCATTTGCCCAAATTTTGACAGAAAGTACCATGCGATAAATAGTTAATTTTTTGGTGCATACAAATCTCAAGGCAAGACGTGGCAGTTAAATGCGTTATCGAAAAATGTTTTGTCCGTTTCTTGCAACATGAGAATGTAAAGTTCTTAGGTTGAAAGGATATTTCCTGAAACTGCTCTCAGAAAAAGGGATAACCCCAAAGGATCGCACCCTAAAACTGTCACAAGAAATATTTCTAAAATTGTAGAATGAATTGTAAGCTGTTAAATTATAAAGTAGTACTGATGAGACTGGGAGAGGTCTGGCGCAGTTTATCAATGATACAGACTATTCTTGGTGGAGCAAGGCTAATGAACCTGGCAGAGCAAAGACAAATATTGTGCCTGGTAATGTAACATTTCAGTGGATCTTGGGTTTGAATCTCCAAGTTTGCAATCTTGGTGAAGAACCACACACTTTGTACCAGTACCGCCTCTACTGAAAAATCCCAGGTGTGCTGCACAAATTCAGAACATGAACTTGATATCCAAACTCTTGAGCTCCCATTATCCATAGTGATTCCATGGATTTCCACATTACCTTGGGCAGGAGCCAACTGGAATGCTTGTAAACTGAGACGTAAACTGCCAAGTCCCAGTCTTTGGCCATAGCTTCTGGGAGGGTCTTGCAGGAATAATGTCCCTGTTCACACTGACAAGGCCATCAACATGAGGGGATTGGCTAGGCATGGGGATGGCCTAAGTCAGGGGCTCCTACTCCTAGGCCCTCAGTTGGGACCCACTGCTGTTTCAGGATACACAGAATAGATTCATTCCATTAAGTGGTTAATTAGAAAGGTTAAAGACAGTATCAAACGTAAAGAAAAAGCATAGAATTGTGCAAAGATAGGTGGAAGTTCAGAAGATTGGACAGAATATAAGAATATAAGAAACAGCCAAGGATGACTTAAAGATTAATATGGAGGGAAAAATTAGAAGATGAGTGAAAGTTAGCCAGAAATATAAAAACAAATAGTAAGAGATTCTATAAATATTTGAAAAAGAAATGAGTTAACAAAATGAGCATTGGCCCTATAGAAAGTGAGTCTAGAGGATTGATAATGAAAAACAAGGAGATGGTGGATGAATTGAAGAGGTATTTTTTTATCAGTCTTCACTGTAGAGGATACAAGTAAGATCCCAGAAGCAGCTATAAATCAGAAAATGGAAGGGAGGGAGGAACTCATGAAAATTACAGTCACCAGAGGAGTGGTACTGAGTAAACTGCTGTGGGCTGATAAGTTTTATTTTATTCATTCACAGGATGTGGGCCTCACTGGCTGGGCCATCATTTATTATCCATCCCTGGTTGCCCTCGAGAATGTGGTGGTGAGCTGCCTTCTTGGACTGCTGCAGTCCATGTGGTGTAGGTACACACATAGTGTTGTTAGGAGAGGAGTTCCAGGATTTTGACCCAGTGACAGTGAAGGAAAGGTGATATTTTTCCAAGTCAGGATAGTGAGTGACTTGGAGGGGAACTTCTAGGTGGTGGAGTTCCCATCTATCTGCTGCCCTTGTCCTTCTAGGTGGTCGTGGTTGTGGGTTTAGAAGGTGCTGTCTAAGGAGGCTTGGTGAGTTGCTGCAGTGTATCTTGTAGATGGTACACATTGCTGCTACTGTACATGGGTGGTGGAGGGAGTGAATGTTTGTGGAAGGGGTGCCAATCAAGCAGGCTGCTTTGTACTGGACCATGTCAAGCTTCTTGAGTGTTGTGGGAGCCGCACTCATCCAGGCAAGTGGGGAGTTTTCCATCACACTCCTGACTTGTCCCTTGTAGATGGTAGACAGGCTTTGGGGACTCAGGAGGTGAGTTACTTGTCACAGGATTCCTAGCCTCTGACCTGCTCTTGTGGTCACTGTATTTGTATGGCTAGTTCAGTTCAGTTTCTGTTCAATGGTAACCCCCAGGATGTTGATAGTGGAGGATTCAGTGATGGTAATGCCATTGAACTTCAAAGGGCAATAGTTAGAATCTCTCTTGTTGGAGATGGTCATTGCCTGGCACTTGTGTCGTGCAAATGTTACTTGCCATCTGTCAGCCCAAGCCTGGATATTGTCCAGGCCTTGCTGCATTTGGACATGGGCTGCTTCAGTATCTGAGGAGTCATGAATGGTGCTGAACTTTGTGCAATCATCAGAGAACATCCCCACTTCTGACCTTATGATGGGAGGAAGGTCATTGATGAAGCAGCTGAAGACGGTTGGACTGAGGACACTACCCTGAAGAACTCCTGCAGTGATGTCCTGCAGCTGAGATGACTGACCTCCAACAACCACAACCATCTTCCTTTGTGCTAGGTATGACTCCAGCCAGGGGAGATTTTTCCCCCGATTCCCATTGACTCCAGTTTTGCTAAGGGTCCTTAATGCCACATTCAGGCAAATGCGGCCTTAATCTCAAGGGTAACTCTCACCTCACCTAGGAATTCAGCTCTTTTGTCCATGGCTGTAATGATGTCAGAAGCTGAATGGCCCTGGCGGAACCCAAACTGGGCATCAGTGAGCAGGATATTATTAAGCAAGTACCACTTTATAGCACTGTTGATGACCCCTTCCATTAATTTACTGATGATTTAAAGTAGACTGATGGACCGGTAATTAGCCAGTTTGGATTTGTCCTGCTTTTTGTGTACAGGACATACCTGGGCAATTTTCCACATAGCTGGGTAGATGCCAGTGTTGTAGCTGTACTGAAACAGCTTGGCTAGGGGCATGGCAAGTTATAGAGCACAAGTCTTCAGCACTATTGCTGGAATATTGTCAGGGCCCACAGCCTTTGCACTATCCAGTGTCCTCAGCCATGTCTTGATATACCGTGGAGTGAATTGAATTTGCTGAGACTGACATCTGTGATGCTGGGGACCTCTGCAGGAGGCTGAGTTGGATCATCCACTCGGCACTTCTGGCTGAAGATTGTAGCAAACACTTCATTTGCACTGATGTGCTGGGCTCCCCCATCTTTGAGGATGGGGATGTCTATGAACACTCCTCCTCCAGTGACTTGTTTAATTGTCCAATACCATTCACAACTGGATGTGGCAGGACTTCAGAGCTTAGATCTGATCTGTTGGTTGTGGGATCACTTGGCTTCATCTATCACTTGCTGCTTATGCTGTTTGGCACGCAAGTAGTCCTGTGTTATAGCTTCACCAGGTTGATACCTCATTTTGAGGTATGCCTAGTGCTGCTCCTGGCATGCCTTCCTGCAGTCTTCATTGAATCAGGGTTGATCCCCTGGCTTGATGGTAATGGTAGAGTGGGGGGTATGCCGGGTCATGAGGTTACAGATTGTGTTCAAGCACAACTCTGATGTTGCTGATGGCCCACAGTACCTCATGGATGCCCATGAGTTGTTACATCTGCTCGAAATCTATCCCATTTAGTATGGTGGCAGTGCCACATAACACGATGGAGGATATCCTCAATGCGAAGGTGGGACTTCGTCTCCCCAATGACTGTGGGGTGGTCACTCCCACTGATACTGTCATGGACAGATGCATCTGCAACAGACAGGTTGGTGAGGATGAGGTCAATTGTGTTTTTCCCTCTTGTTGGTTCCCTCACTACCTGCCACAGACCCAGTCTAGCAGCTATGTCATTTAGGACTCAGCCAGCTCGGTCAGTAGCGGTGCTAATGAGACACCCTTGGTGATGGACATTGAAGTCCCCCATGCAGAGTACATTCTGCACCCTTGCCACCCTCAGTGCTTCCTCCAAGTGGTGTCCAACATGGAGGAGCACTGATTCATCAGCTGGGAGGGTGGTATGTGGTAATTAGCAGGAGGTTTCCTTGCCCATGTTTGATCTGATGCCATGAGACTTCATGGAGTCTGGTGTTGATGTTGAGGACTGGCAGGGCAATTCCCTCTCGGCTGTACACCACTGTGCTGCCACCCCTGCAGAGTCCGTCCTGCCAGTGGGACAGGACATACCCAGGGATGGTGATGGCGGTGTCTGGGACATTATCTGTAAGATCTGATTCTGTGAGGATGACTATGTCAGGCTGTTGCTTGACTAGTCTGTGATTCAGGTCTCCCAATTTTGGCACTAGCCTCCAGATGTTAATAAGGAAGACCTTGGAGGGTCGACAGGGCTGAGTTTGCTGTTGTCATTTCCGGAGCCTAGGTCGATGCCGGGTGGTCCATCCGGTTTCATTCTCCGGTCCTGATGAGCTTCATCCTAGGGCCTTAAAAGAAGTGGCTAGTGAGATAGTTGATGCATTATTTTAATTTTCCAAAACTTACCTGAATTCAGGGAAAGTCCCATTAGATTGGAAGAAAGCAAATGTAACTCCATTATTCAAAAAGTGAGGGAGACAGAAAGCAGGAAACTACAGGCCAGTTAGCTTCACATCTGTCACAGGTAAAATGTTAGAAGCTATTATTAAAGAAGTTAGCAGGGCATTTGGATAAGTTCAAGGTAATCAGGCAGATTCAACATGGTTTTGTGAAAGATAAATTATGTTTAATCAACTTATTGGTGTTCTTTGATGAACTAACATGTGCTGAGCAAAAAGGCAATCAGATGGGGTGTACTGTACTAAGATTTCAATAAGACATTTGATAAAGTGCCAGATCAGAGGTTATTACATAAAATAAAAGCTCATGGTAAAGGAGGGTGACATACTGGCATGGATAGAAGGTTGGCTGGCTAACAGGAAGCAGAGAGTAGGCATAAATGGGTATTTTTCAGGTTGGCAACATGTAACGAGTCATGTGTCACTGGGATCAGTGTTGGGACCTCAACTGTTTACAAGTTATAAAAATGACTAGGATGAAGGGATGGATGGGATGGTTATCAAATTTGCTGATGACACAAATATATGTAGGACAGTAAATTGTGAAGAGGACATAAGGAAGCTACAAAAAGATATAGATAGGTTAAGCCAGTGGTCAAAGATCTGGCAAATGAAGTATGTGGGAAAATGTGAAATTGTCCATTTTGGCAGGAGAAATAAAAGAAAAGCATATCATCTAAATGATGAGAGATTGCAGAGGTCTAAAATGCAGAGGGATCTGGTGTCTTACTGCATGAATCACAAAAGTCTAGTAAGCAGGTACAGCAAATAATTAGGAAAGCTAATATATTATCATTTATTGTGAGAGGAATTGAATATAAAGGTAGGGAGGTTATGCTTCAGTTATACAGAGCATGAGTGAGGCCACATCTGGAGTACTGTGCACAGCATTGGTCACTTTATTTAAGGATGGACGTAAATGAATTGAAAGCAATTCAGGGAAGATTTACCAGACTAATACTTGGACTAGGCAGGCTGTCTTATGAGGAAAGGCTGGACAGGCTAGGCTTGTATCCAATGGAGTTTAGAAGAGTAAGAGGTGACTTGATTGAAACATATAAGATCCTGAGGTGTCTTGACAGGGTGGATGTGGGGAGGATGTTTCCTCTTGTGGGAGAATCTAGAACTAGGGGTCACTGTTTAAAAATAAGGGGTCGCACGTTTAGAATGGAGATGGGGCAAAAAAATTTCTCTCAGAGGGTTGTGAATCTTCCTGAAAAGGCAGTGGAAGCAGAGTCTGATTATTTTTAAGACAGGGGTGGATAGATTCTTGGTAAGCAAGGGGGTGATAGGTTATCAGGGGTAGGTGGGATGCAGATTTGACGTTATTATCAGATCAGTCATGATTTTAATGAAGGGCGGAGCCAGCTCGAGGGATGGAATGAGCTACTCCTGCTCCTTGTTTGTATCTATGTTTGTATTCAGTAATACCTGGTGGGGCCAAGGCTACTTGGCCAAACCTTTGTGATTTGCCTGTGTACAAATTAGGGTCTGCAATAACCGATATTATAACAGCAATTGGAATAGTTCTTGCTTTGAACGCTGAAGAGCAAAACCTTGCCTCCAAGCATAATCTTCTGCTCTCGTTGACGGTGAGCTTGGTCGAGGCGGGAAGGGTATTTACTTAGGTGGGATGGTGGCAAACCGGAACCCAGCCACCTTCCTGCCTCTCCGCCTGGATTACGTTCTGGCTGGGAAGGCGCATGGTCGGCCTTTCTGCCCTGCTGCTGGTAATAACCCCGGTGCTGAGGGGCCTGTTGTCATGATGTGTACATGACAGGGAAACATGTAAGGGATGCTTGTCACCTTCGGGGGAGTGGGGGGTTCCCTTGATCAAAGGCACTGAGTCCCTGATTCAGGGACTGGACATTGGGCAGGGAGGAGCCCACTGAGAGCCACATTTTGCTGCTGACCTCCCTGCGCCTTGTGGAAAAATCCCACCCACCTATCCCCACATTACTTCCTTGTGGCCTGGGTTGCTCTGTGATCCTGGAACTCCGGTGCCCGTCCTTCCGGCAGCAGTCACGGCCTCCCCAGTGGCGCTGCTGAGCACAAGGCCTGCCGGCCTCTGATTGGCCGGCAGCTCTCGATAGGCTAGGCTTCCGCCCCCCCGGGGTCTTGATTCCAGGGGAGGGCCCACAGCTGGCCTCACGGCTACCTGATTGGTTCGCGTTTCGGCAGGTCTTCCTGAAAAGAGGCAGCGCGGATCCCTCGACAGCTCTCCAGCTGGCAGGCGAGACCCCCGGCTCCTCAGCAAGGTTCCTCCCTCCCTTTGGGTAACAACTAGAGTGGCTGAATTGTGGCACTTTATATATCGAAGAGAAACAACATGTAATAGTAAATAAGCAAGGGGTTTTGCGGTGAAACTGAAAACTAATCGATAAATAGTTAATTATGAATCCAGATTAATTGAGTAGAAATCAAGATATTTATTGCATCTCTTAATTAAGGAGTTTATCATCTTGAATGTGTTGTTTTTAGTGCTGCAAACAGCACTGGGAGCTTAAATTCCTTCAAATGGTTCAATAGCTTCTACAGAGCATAGCTACAAATTGTGACTCTTACAATTTCTGCTGTCTGACAGGTAAATAATATTTCTTTTTCCAGACGTTTGTTTATCTGGCAATTGACCACAGCAGCCTATTTGCATCACATTTAGTTTAGAAATCTGAACTTCAAATAATTTAATTAGACTTTCTGACACATATAAACACTGCCAAGCAGTTTATTTATGTGTTGTTCGAGCTTCCAGTCTTTAATTAGTTCCAAAATGTAAATGGTTTTTCTTTTTTCTTAACTCCTCTTTATATTTTAACCAATAAATGTGTATATAAAATGCTTATTTCTTTCTTATCCTAGCTCACCTTGTTAAAAGCAAACAGGGCTGTTTTAATACCATTTCCCTGAATAAATATCAGATCAGAATGTTCTGCTAAACTAATGATTGTTAAAACTTCTATTAACAGTAAAAATGCCTCTGATGTAATCTGTGGCAAAATGGCTTCTCTGCTGTGCATCTTTGATAGCAGCTATTAGTTTATGACAGTGCATGTAATAAACTAGAAGAGACACTAAAATCTAAAGGTTAGACATAAAGAGTAGAAATATCCCACACCAGCTGCACATCTGCCACCTGAGGATCTATAATGAGCAGCTAATGTGACAGCGAAAGGGGTTTCAGGTAACATATCAAACTGTCTGGGGCAGGAGGGAGTCCATTTCAATTATAATTTCCCTTGAATATTAGACCAGTGAAACGTTCTTGTTTGAAAATTACACACTCCACAAAAAAAGAACTTTTGCAGCAGAAAAGCCACAGTGATTTTTTTTCCTCTTAAGATGGCACCATCTTGTTACATTTGGAACTTAACCATGTGCCTCTCAATTTCCCCTTCCAGTGGTGACACACCAGTTATGAACTGTATCAAGAGGCGGCCTTTTTATATTTAAATACAGTAGTTGTGGATGGAATATGACAGAGCTTGCATACTTATTGTACCAATGGGTTGCGCATGAGCTGATGAAGCAGTTGAAGACAGTTGGGCCTAGAACACTATCCTGAGAAATCCTTTCAATGATGTCCTCGAACTGAGATGATTAACCCCCAACAACCACAACCATCTTCCTTTTCACTAGGTTTGGCACCAACCAGTAGAGAATATTCTCCCTGACTACCATTGCTAGGGCTCCTTGATGCTACACTTGGTCAAATGATGCCTTGATGTCAATCACTGAGGGCAGTCATTCTCACCTCACCTCTGGAGTTCAGCTCTTTTGTCTATGTTTAGACCAAGCCTGTAATGAGGTCAGGAGCTGAATGGTCCTGGAGGAATCCAAACTGGCCATCAGTGAGCAGGTTATTGCTAAGCAAATGCCGCTTGATAGCAATGTTGACGATCCGTTCTATCTCTTTGCTGATGACGGAGTAGACTGATGGGGCACTAACTGGCCATGTTGGATTTGTCTTGCTATTTGTGGTCAGGACATTCTTGGGTAATTTTCCATATTGTCAGGTAGATGCCAGTAACTGTAGGAGGATTGGTAGCAAGCTTCTCCCAGTCATTAACATCAATGCTGCCGCAGTTCAAAGAGAGTTTCAGAGGGTCTATGAAGTATTTTCTATATTCTCCCCTGGAATGCTGGCCATTTAAAAGTTGAAGATGTGGCAGGAGAGACACTTTTCAGCGATTTGGACACAGTGTCCATGTCTTACTGCAGTTGAGAGGTGTGGTGACAATAACTGCTCTGTACACTAGGACTTTTTTTGACTTACAGAGGTCTTTGTTGTCAAACACTCGCTGACATAGTTCGTAGAAGGGTTGAGCTGGCACTGCCGATCTAGTGTTGGATCTCCGTGTCAATGGTGTTCTTTTGAGAGGTATGGCTGTCAAGGTATGGGAAGTGCTGAACATATTCCAGAGTCGCTTCTTCAACATATATGGGAGGTGGAATATTTTGCTGACTAAGTGTGCTTTGATATGGGTTTTGTCTTGGCCACATTCAAGGACAGGCCAAGTTTCTTGCAGGATTGAAAAGATCGAGAGTAGCTTGCAAATCTGGTGCAGACCGAGTGGGCACCGACACTGCCGTCATCCACAAACCATAGATCATGTATGTCTATGGTGGTGACTTTAGTTATGGCATGGAGAGGTTAAAGAGTTTTCCAGGTAGGCAGTTTTTCAAGCTGGCATGGTGAGGTGAATAGCCATTGTCAGGTAGATTGTAAACAGTATGGGGGTTATCACACAGCCTTGCCTGACATTGGTTAGGAATTTGAAGGTATCTTTCTCAGATCTCCCACTCAAGACATTTGCGGTGATATCATCATGAAGCAGTTTCAGGATCATGATGAAGTTCCTTGGTTCCTCTGCAAGGTCTAAAGCCACACCGTGTCGCTGGGCGGGTTTCCCTAGTTGCAGGAAGTGAGCGATTCAGGAGAATGCGTGACAGGATTTTCCTCCTATAGACAAGAGAGAATACCTCAATAATTTCCACAGTGTGATTTTCCTCCCTTCCTGAAAATAGTTACAACTGTCGCATTCTTGAAGTGGGGTTGGGGGGGTTGGGAGGGGGGGGGGGTGGTGGTGTGTGGGTTGTGGGGGGGTTGGCGGCAGTGGGAATGGGGGAGGGGAAGGAGTTCTTTTTCCTCCCAAATCCATAGGATGAGTGCATGGAGTCTTCATGTGAGAAAAGGCCGACCAGCTTTAAAGACCTCAGTTGGAATATCATTGGGGCCACAGGCTTGGTTGTTTCTCATTCGTTTGATTGCTTGTTGCAGCTCCCCCATCAATGGTGGTTCACCAGTTGATTCTACCACAGGTACTGGGGAATAGCCTGGATGGTATCAGCTGCCACTGTGGATTCACAATTGAGGAGCTGTTAAAAATGTTCTTTCCGACATTGATGGATGGTATTATCACCCTTAAATATAGAACCACCACACTGTGAGCGAAATAGGTTTTGTCCATTTGATTTTGGTCAATAGATGGCCCGGGTGGTCTCAGAAAAGCTTTGCATGTCATGATGATCAGTATATTGTTGATCTCTAGGACTTCCTCTTCCCACCGTACATCCTTCTTTATCTTCCGGATTTGTCTTTGGGTGCCAGCCTTGAGTTGTTGGAATTCTGCCTCAGAGCTGCTGCACCCTTTATTTGAACAGTATTTTTGGACCTTGCACCTCTGATTTAGCTTCTAAGTCAGTGCTGCTGTTCAACTGACCCACTGAAACTCGCCCACACATCGTTTCAGCTTTTTCATCAGTGGATAAAGTAACTTGGCACCTCCCCCTATGGACAAATCTAATAACACCTATGGGAAATGGGGCTCTCAGTTGGCATGTGCCACTGTTCATGTTACAGTTTCTCACACCACTGATTATAAACATTTTCCAAGCAACACTTGAGAAATAGATTAAGGGTTGAAAAATGCCCTTGAACTTAAAATACAAAAAGCTAGGTAATTAAAGTGTCTGCTGGATGCTAAACACGCCATACCTTTAAACAGTTAAAAGAAGCACTTGCTTATCATGTGGAAATTGCAAATAAGTAGAATGTCGTAAAGATTGTATCTTGTAACATCATTTGGTGTAGGTGTAATTTGGCTCTAAAGCTGAGCATTAAAAACATGCAGACACAGCAGGGAAGATGTGCCAAATGGAAAGGAAAGCAAAGTGATAACCATTTAAAACTCACCAATGAAACAATTAAGATCTAATCATCTTTGAACAGAGAGTGCAGCTATTTGAAGAGAAATTATCCCTCTTTAGTGAAGCTTGAAAATACTCTTTATTAATCCCCAAACATCAGTCCATCTGTCTGTCTCTGTGAACATCCATAAGGGATGGATAACAACTATAGTGCCTCAGCTATATGGATACAGTTAGGTGAACTGATGGATGATTGGAAGTTTAAGTTTCTGCTTTTTTTCAAAGGCATTAAGGCTATTTATGTCTAGGGAATACATAAAAATAACTTGTATGATTTTTTTTAAATCAGGCCTCATGGTATCTACCAATTTTCGAAAAATTGCAGCTCAATTTGGTGCCAAGTAACAACAACTTGCATTTATATAAAGCACCTTTAACATAGAAAGACATCAGAAACATTAGCAAACAAATTCAACATAGAGCCACATTAGAAGCATTCGGACAGGTGCTGTGGCAATCTGATGGTGTAATATACCTTTAAGAAGAATGTTGTCTTGGAAGATTACGTGATCTTAGTATCCAATAGAAGAGTAGCGCAGGCTACTGCAGTAGTCAGTAGTCATAAGGCCATTAGACATAGGAGCAGAAATTAGGCCATTCGGCCCATCGAGTCTGCTCCACCATTCAATCACGGCTGATAAAATTCTCAACCCCATTCTCCCACCTTCTCCCCGTAACATTTGATCCCCTTACCAATCAAGGACCTATCTATCTCGGTCTTAAATACACTCAATGACCTGGCCTCCACAGCCTTCTGTGGCAATGAATTCCATAGATTCACCACTCTCTGGCTAAAGAAGTTTTTCCTCATCTCTGTTCTAAAAGGTCTTCCCTTTACTTTAAGGGCTGTGCCCTCGGGTCCTAGTCTCTCCTATTAATGGAAACATCTTCCCCATGTCCACTCTATCCAGGCCTTTCAGTATTCTGTAAGTTTCAATCAGATCCCCCCTCATCCTTCTAAATTCCATTGAGTATAGACCCAGAATCCTCAAACGTTCCTCATATGTTAAGCCTTTCATTCCTGGGATCGTTCTTGTGAACCTCCTCTGGACCCTCTCCAGGACCAGAACATCCTTCCTGAAGTACGGGGCCCAAAATTGCTCACAATATTCTAAATGTGGTCTGACCAGAGCTTTATAAAGCCTCAGCAACACATCCCTGCTTTTATATTCTAGTCCTCTCGAAATAAATGCCAACATTGCATTTGCCTTCCTAACTACCGACTCAACCTGCAAGTTAACCTTAAGAGAATCCTGGACTAGGACTCCCAAGTCCCTTTGCACTCCAGATTTCTGATTTCTCTCCCCATTTAGAAATTAGCCTATGCCTCTATTCTTCCTACCAAAGTGTATGACCTCACACTTCCCCACATTGCCCATTCTCCTAACCTGTCCAAATCCTTCTGCAGCCTCCCCGCCTCCTCAATACTACCTGTCCCTCCACCTATCTTTGTATCATCTGCAAACTTAGCCAGGATGCCCTCAGTTCCTTCATCTAGATCATTAATTTATAAAGTGAAAAGTTGTGGTCCCAACACAGATCTCTGCGGAACTCCACTAGTCACCGGCCACCATCCTGAGAAGGACCCCCTTAGGGGAGTCCAGAGTTAGAGTCTGTAATGTAGAGGCAGGGTTTGAGTAGTAAGCAGACAAGTGTAGCTGCTGATTTCCTCTGTAAATAAGTAGAATGTGTTCTACATAAGAGCTGTCTTCTGATCTACTCTGTCTGTCGGCCATCCTGAAACAAGCATGCAACCTGGATCCATTAGTCCAACTAAACTAGTGACCAGGATCCAACAGGTGCCCAGAAGCTTAGTCAAAGAGGCAGATTTTAAGGAGCATCTTAAAGTAGGAGAACGTGGTGGAGAGGCAGAGAGTATTAAGGAGTGAATTCCAGGGCTTAGGGCCTAGCTAGCTGTAGGCACAGCTGTCAAGGGTGGGGCTGGTTGAAATTTAATTCGCTGAAAGATTTTGTAACATACTGATTTAGAACCCTACACTTTCAATCCTGAGAGAATCCCATCAGAATGTGACAGTTTTCTCTCTCTGAAAACCGAATAGTACATTGACTCAGATCTTTCAGTCTCTGGATTGTCGGAGATTGAATGTACGAACCAAGGGGCATGTTGGGACTCAGCACAAGTCTCGATGCATTGACTCCTTGAGAACTGCTCCGGAAGTTTTAACTTCTGATGAGCAATTCTGCTGGTCCCTGGGGGACCCTCCAAAAAAGTCTCCAAGTCAGAGACTTCGGACAATTTTAACTTACATACCTGGAAATGCTACCTCAGGAAATGTTAGACAGAAATATTCGAGTCTGACTCCCGGGTAACTGTTAAATTGATCCCCCAATCACTCACACTGACTTCCCCCCCCCCACCCCCACTCTCCTCTGACCCACCCATCACCTGCCATCCTACACAGTTGACATACTACCCCCTGTGACCCCACCCAGCTGCCATCCTACCCACCTCCACTCTCTCCACCTACCACCCTACCCACATGCCACCTACCCATCTACCACCCTACCCACCTACCATTCTCCCTATTTACCACCCTATCCAGCTGCCACCCTACCAATTACACTCTCCCCATCTACCACTTTACCCACTTACCCATCTCTAAATGAGGCACTAAGCTGTCCGTTCACCTAGGGGACTGCCAAAGCATAAGCGAATTGTGTAACTTCTTAGGAAGCTGAGTGATTGAGTGGGTTAGAAACGCAAAAGTCCTAATCTTATCTCAGAGGCAGTGAGGGAGCAGGAGTCAAGGGTTGGAGGTGGGCCTGTTTTGTGTTCAGGAAACTTGAAAGAACGGGTTCTCCTGCTGAACCCCTTCACCGTCGCTGGGTCAAAATCCTGGAACTCCCTTCCTAACAGCACTGTGGGTGTACCTAAACCACATGGACTGCAGCAGTTCAAGAAAGGCAGCTCACCCCCACCTTCTCAAGGGAAATTAGGGATGGGCAATACATGCTGGCCCAGCCAGTGAAGGATTTTAAAAGTTCAACGATAGACCTTGATGACTATTTTTTGTCTTGATCTCAGCCACTCAGATTGGGCGAGGCTGGCTGGCTCTGAGGTGGGTAGACTCTCAGCATTAGACAGCATCTAAGGAGTGAAGAGGCCGGGAGAGAGGGATCAGAATGATTGGAAGCTGGGGGGCTGGGAGGAAAGATCAGAGGTCGGGAGGAACATCGGGATCTGGAGGAGAGATTGGAGGCAGGTGTAGGGATAGACCGGGGGTCAGAAGGCAGATCAGAGGCCTCTAGGAAGTTTGGGATCAGCAGCAGGAGGGAGATCGGAGGCCATCAGATGGAATCAGAGACCAGATGCAGAATCTGAGGTCGAGGTCGGGGTCTGGGGAAATCGGAGGAAAGAAGCAGATCAGAATGCTGGGGGAGAGGGAGATTGGAAGGGTTATGAGGATGTTCAAACACAGAGGGGCAGATGAAGCAGGGAAACTGGATCCAGCAGGCAAATAAAAAGATACTTACGGCCTGAATCCAGTAGCCCTCACCTCACATTAGCCAGTTGTTTACCCAAGGTCTGGCCGGACAGGGTTAAATTTAAAATGCTGGTTAAATGAAGCATGCATTTTAAATTGACAGCACCTCCCCTCCTGGGAGCGGGTAGGTTGCTCCTGACCTGCCTTCATTAAAAGTTAGAAGTGGGAGGTAGGACTCAGGATTCAGATTTTTAACATCCCACAAGCGGTTCTTGAAGGTTAAAATTTATATATTTAACATTAACCCTTTAAACTACAGTGTTGGTTAGTGGCAAAAGTCATGAAGTCATTGGCCGTACTGAATTAAGTATCCATAGCATCCTTGAGGCATCTGCAGAGAGTAGAGTTTCCCCACGGTTCATTAACCTCTAACACCTGGGATTTAATTCCATCCAGATCGAAGGAATGGAGGTCCCATCTGCTAGGTACTGCTTCCAATCAGATAATATACTGTCTTTTTAATTCTGTAATTTAAGTTCAAATCGCATCGAAAGAATGCAAGAGTCTCCTTTCTCTGACAGATACTGATAAGTCTGAGCTGTTGATTTTGGAAGCTTTTCAGACAATTTCACTTCTTTAAATAACCTGCTGAGAAGCTCCTCCATGCTGGCAAATTGAGAAAATTCAAGGTCAAATGAATGTTTTATCTGATCCAGTTAGAATTTTATCCTGACATGCCTTCATTTTACTTGGAGACCCCCATGCTTATCTTGGCACATACACTGGAGCCAGGGAGATGATATGTTCATCTACTGAAAAGATAATTGTGCTCATTTATATTTATAAACCAATACAGTTGTCTCATGGCAATTTTTGTCCAGGACATCGTCAAGTGAAGTCATTCGGACAGTCTGAACTTGGTCCTTACAAAGCATGAGTTGACAGCATAAAACAAATAAATAAATCAACACTAAACCAAGCAATCTCCTTCAGAATCTGAGCTTTTGCTGTCAGCCTTAAGTTTAACATTGGCATTAAACATGCAGTGGTCAGCAATGCAGCATCATGTTCACTCATCGCCCACTTCCCAACCTTGGAATTGCTCTGAGAAATTTTACTTGAAGCAGTATTCTGCTGAATTCATGCGGAACAGCAATTAAGCCAACAGTTGGGTATTTAAGAGTGAAGTGGCCATATTGCAACAGCAAGCTATTGTCGGTTTGATGTGTTAATCTCTCTCCGAAGGAACAGGTGCTACTGGAGAGGTTGCAGTGAGAAAAATGAGGTTTTCTTTAGATGAGTGGAGTCTCTCCCAGGTGAGCAAAAGTGGGAGGCATGTGGAATATCTATAGCGTCAGCCAAGTTATTCTCTATCGACACCTCAAGGATGCTTTGGGCACTTTATTCTGTGGGGCCAATGACTTAATGATTTTTGCCACCAACCAACGTTGTTGTGCAAAGAGTTAATGCTCTATATGTAAGTCGACGATCTACATCATCAGTGATGTAAGATCACATGACATCACAGTCGACGGAGAGATAGTTCTATGATCTGAATTTTTCAGTCATTGGGCGCGTGCGATCGGTAGGTCCGGGAGCGGCCAGGAAACTGACCCCTGCCCGCGATTTCACGCTGGCTGGCCAATTAACACACAGCTAGGATGAAACGTGCACTGAAAAGCTCAGCGCTGCTGGGGTGGGGGCGGGAAGAGGGCAGGTGACGACATCACCGTGGGTGCGGGTGAGAGCTGCGAGAGAGCTCCCTGAAGGCAGGCAGCTGCCTCAGAGAGCTGCAGACCTGCAAATAATGAAATAAAGCTCTAACAGGCTGCAGAGAAATGCCCAGGCAGCACCATCAAGCACCCGAAAGCATACCTCATAAAAATGTTGCCCCCGAGATATTTCTTTTATTTTATTTCCTAACGGAGATTTCATCCCGCCCTTGAATGAGGTTTCACGAAAAATGTGAAGGCTGCCTGGCCAATTGGCCTGTCCGCCAACCGTAAGGTTGGACGGGTCACGAAAAAATCGCAGACAATTGCGCCCATTAATAGGCCTAAATGTCGGCGGGTGCACTTATGACTTTTGCATGCGCTCGCGAAGCAAAATATCACGCGAGTGCGCAATGACGTCGGGACGCTCACCCAACATCATCTCGCATGACTTTACACCCGATCAGGTCGGGTGCACATCCACCCACAGGACGTAATATTCTGCCCATTATGAAGCCCCATGCTATATCTTAACTTGCATATAGTTAGTAGGATGCTGAATAAAAGTCAACATTTACCAGCAGCCTGGCCTCCAGCAATTTTTATCAATCCTGACCAAGGAAAGGCTCACCTAAGACCACAGCAATGGTAACAGATGGTGACTGCGGAAAACACGATGGAAAAAGTACCAAGTAACGAGCCTAATGACTGGAAGAAGCAGCAAGAGAAACAACTGCAGGACAAGGACAGTGCTGGAAAAATCCCAACAGAACTGGAAGAAAAGCTAGAGTGAAGAAAAGCTATGGTGGACATCTTACTCTTGCTTCGACCACGTGGAAGGACCAGGTTAAGCTGAGAAGTGGCAGAACTGACATTGCAAGTTTGCTAGGTACAGATCAGCTTTGGGACTAGCAGAGAAGATTAGCAACAAACAGATCAACACCCTTCTCTACACCATAGGAAGTAATGCAGATGAAGTAATGGTCAGACATAAATGGCAAGACAGCAACATATGAAGAGTTTACATAAGCTTTTGATGCCTTTTTCAGCCTTAGAAGGAACACCTTTATCAATAGGGTCAAGTTCAATAGACATACCCGAAGACCGGGAGAGAGTGTGGATTCCTTCATTAACGATTTATACCAACTAATTGAGAATTGGGAGTATGAAGCCCTGAAAGACAAATTAATTTTGGATCACATTATTGTAAGAGATTTAGAGGAGACTTTCAGATTTTCTGTGGTTAAGGAAGGATTTGATATTATCAAAGGCTGTGCGGTTAACAAAGCAGGCAGAAATGAGAAAGCAAAATCATGTATTTGAGGCGACAAGGGGATGTTGTGGAGAAAAATGACTGACAGTACAGTTTGTAGGACACAGAAGGAGCAGCGCACCTATTCAAAAACAGTGAAAGAGGGAAGAGAGGATGGCAGCTGCCATCACAACATGTTCTCACTGGAAAAGGCTACACTGGCATGAAAAATGTTCAGCAAAAAATGCAGAGTGCCATTCCTATAAGAGGACAGGACATTTTAAATCAATTTGCCACAGCAAAAAGCTCTGAATGCAGACAGTCAAGGAAAAACCAGTTAAACTGATTGAAGATGGAAAAGACAATGAGGAGAAATTATAGGACCTAATGGGAAGTACTGAAGCACAGACATTACAGTAAATGGACACAAAACAAGCTATGCCGCTGCCTCCCCAGATGCCCCTCCTCCAGGTAATCAGGGAAACAACCTGAACAGAGAGCCAGTAGTCTCTGAAGTTTCGCATATTACTCAACCAAGTTCAAGAGAGAACACAGAGAACTTAAAGCCCACACAACCTCCAAGAGAGCTGAGAACAAGGCCAGGAAGATTGGTGAAACCATCACAATGCTTAACACTTAGGAGAAGATGTAAGATAAAGAGTTCATGCTAAATATGTAAATAGACAGTCTACCTCATCAGTGGTGTAAGATCACATGACAACAGAGTTTGCTGAGAGATAGTTCTAAGTGAAGCCTCGTGCTAAGCCTTGTACTGTATATAGTTCGTAGAACGTTCAATAAAAGGTAAAGTTTACCAGCAGCCTAGCCTCCACTAATCTCTAGAAACCCTGACCATAGGTAACCTCATCTAAGGTAACACTTAGGAGAAGATGTAAGATAAAGAGTTCATGCTAAATATGTAAATAGACAGTCTACCTCATCAGTGGTGTAAGATCACATGACAACAGAGTTTGCTGAGAGATAGTTCTAAGTGAAGCCTCGTGCTAAGCCTTGTACTGTATATAGTTCGTAGAACGTTCAATAAAAGGTAAAGTTTACCAGCAGCCTAGCCTCCACTAATCTCTAGAAACCCTGACCATAGGTAACCTCATCTAAGATCCACAGCAATTATAACAGAAACACAAACAGTGGGAGGCAGTAAAACAGACCTACAGAACTTCCTGCTTCCCTGAAGGGCAAATGAGTCTGGTGGACATGGTTCTAGTGCTTCCACAACTAAAGTGACACAGGAACTGAAATGAATTCACTCATCTGATATTGCTCTGTGTGTAAATTGAACACTTTACTTTGAATGCGTTAGCAACTCTGGTAAACTAACAAACGGAAGGATATTATGAAAATGAGTTAATCATCAATACACTAATATTGGAAATGAATTTCAGTACTTCCCATTGGAAATTGAATTAAATTCAAGGCTATTTAAATTCAAGTTGATTGTACAATTTTGACCAGGTATTTGAGATCAAGGTTGATAACTGTTGTCTACCAATAAGATTGTTGTTATAGTTAAACAAAACAGGGTGAAGGGGCTGCATATTATGGGGGTGGGGTGGGGGGGTGGTGGGTGATGGTGAGTGGTTGGCTTGCCACCCAGAAACAAAATGGTTACGGAGCTGACTCGCTCCAGTACAGCCTGCCTAGCAGCCATAACACACTGCGGGCAGGCTATATTGCCTGCCAGTGGGACTTCTGGCCATCACTGGAGAGGAAGTCCCACCCTCAGGAGTTGTCAGCCAATCGGTCCCGGCAGCTCCAAGCGCACATTAGTGGGCACTGCCGGTACTGCAACCAGGCCCAAGAAGAAGGCCCAATGGATCCTGGAGCAAGGTAAGTCCAGGGTATTAGACGGGGGGTGAAGGGGGGACTCTGGGCAGCTTGGGGAAGGGGCTGGGGGTGTTTGGTTTTAGAGAGCAGACAGGTAGGAAGAAAGGGGCTACTATCTTAAGGGAGATGCCCCCCGATGCTCAAAGGGCACCCCCCAAAGATAGTACTCCCCTTTCATTCCCAGAGTTTTAAAACTTATTTTAAAAACGGCCTGCCCATTCCCGCCCAACTACCCACATCAGCTGCATTATGGCATGGGCCACTTCTCAAGCTCAATTGACTCTTGATTATTATCCAAATATGGCAGGCACCGTGCCAATTTGTATGGGGGTGAGCTCGGTGATGGGGGTGAAGGTGGTGGGGGTGGGCGATAGCCCTATTTTACATGCACCCACCCCCTCCCGGCCAAGAACACGCCCCGTGGGGCAACCTAAAGTCCAGACCAAGGCCTTTGTGTTGGACGCAAATGCAAGGGACCTGGGGAGGGCTATAGGGCATTTGTGACCTTAGTGACTGATGGGGCCAATTGTCTATCTTCCTTAATCAACAAGATTTAAGGATTGATAATTGCACTGAGGAATGACAGAAAAAAAGGGTGAATTAGAGTCAGATTAGGTACAAACAGAAATAAAGGGAGGGGGCAAATGTTTGGATTGAATGATAAAAGAAACAGGATGGAAAAGTAATAAAAAAATGAAACATTGTACTTTTAACATTTTTAAAATCGCCAAGAAAAATTGACAACATTTAGGAATGAAACGTAGAGCAGAATATTTCGCACCCGACCTGAAAGAGCGTAGAATGACGCTAGATGATGTCGGGCGAGCGTCCCGACCTCATCGCGCGGTATTTGGGTCAGCGGGTGGGCGCAGGAGTCAGCAGTGCGCCTGACGACAATTATGTGGCCAGTTAAGGCCATTGAAGTAACAATCAAAAGAAATTTTTCACTGCCTGGCCAACCTTACGATTGGCGGGCCGGCCAATCAGCCAGGCGGCCTTTGGATCTTTTATGAAACCTCATCCACGGGCTGGATGAGGTTTTGATCAGTGATTTAAAAAAAAGAAAAAGTTTTCAAACTAATCTCTAACGTGTCCCTGCTCATGCGACAGAGTCACTTGAGGGGACGTGTTTTTAACGCCTTTAAATTCTTTATTTTTTATTTAAACAATCTTCAGCTTCCTGAGACAGCTCTGTGCCTCAGGGAGCTTTTTTTACTACGCATGCACGAACTTCTGCGCTCGCTCTCCTCTTCCCCACCCCCTCCCCCCACCCTGCCAGCGCTAATCGGCCAGCCAGCGTGAAATCGTGGTCGGGGCCCGATCATGGTTGATGGTCCCTTTCACTCCCGCTCCTGCCCGCCGAGCCTGCCCGACGACTGGAAAACCCTGGCTATAAAAATATACATGTTACCTTTCTGCGCTGGAGAGATTGACTGACATTGAGATAAAAGCAAAATACTGCAGATGCTGGAAATCTGACACAAAAACAAAAATAGCTAGAAAAACTCAGCAGGTCTGACAGCATCTGCGGAGAGGAACACAGTTAACGTTTCGAGTCCATATGACTCTTCAACAGAACTGAAGAGAAATAGAGATGAGGTGAAATATAAGCTGGTTGAGTGGGGGGAGGGTGGGAGAGGTGGAGCTGGATAGAGGGCCAGTGATAGGTGGAGGCAAAGGAGAGATTGCCAAAGATGTCATAGACAAAAGGACAAATGGGTGTTGATGGTGGTGATATTAACTAAAGGGTGTGCTACTGGTGACATTAAAGGTAGAAAGCAGGATGAGCAAGTGACAGATGGCCCTAGTATGGACAATTATATTGTGCTGGGAATTATAAATCTGAACTTTCTGCAGTGAGTTTAATGGTCAATTAATGTGCAAATATAGCAAGTTTTTAAAAATAACAGGGAAGTCGTGGCCAAGACACCTTTTGTGTGAAACAGAGAGCAGAGAGGTGGAAATCAATCAATCAACAAGTTCTGAAGATTCACAACTTACGACATGTCTTTTCATCCCCTGAGCTTGCTGGTGGATTTGTACATTGCAGGGGTTCATTTTCCAGGAAGAAAAGGCCCAATGGGTTTGTTGCAACACCAGTTGTTTTCGGGTGACACTTTATTATGCCCCGGCAGCAAAGTGTATTTTTGAACCATCTGATGGCAACATTCCAGACACAGAAGCACAATTACAGATGTTTGAAACAAACCATCCAAGGCTTGACAATACTTTGTGTTTAATCTCGCCTCAGGCTAAGTATCTAAGCAGCCAACTTCAGAACATTATTGAGATTTTAAAGTTATTGAGGCCGACCACTGTAAAGCCATTTGTTTTACAATGTCAAAGCTGTTCCTAAAAGAAAGACAAGCAGCAATATGCTAAACCATAAAGAAATTCTGTTCCTAAGTGGGAAGAGTTGGTAAGTATTTACTTCTGGAAACCTGACTCAGACTCAGAACCTGGACATTCAGCTCTCTTGTTCAAAACTAATACGCGTGGACTTTGCACATCCCTGTCTCAAACTATCCTGACATTTTTAGATACACAAAACCATGTAACCTCCTAAAGCATAAATGACTGCTAACAGCCAACAAATGCTTACAATGTTAGAACTCAGGTGAACTTTATGAATTTTGAAATAAATCCATCGGTAATTGCCCGGGTCAAACTCATTTTGCTTTGAAATGAACCAGCAGGCATGCTGGAGGGGATTGGTGTACTTTTGTGATATGGTCACTTCAGTCAACCCAAATCTATTAATTGGAAACAGAGAATCATCTGCCCCATTCCTTGAATAGAATTTCTGCAGGTGATGTGCAGCTTATACAAACCACATGCAAACCAAATTTAAGACCATGTGCTGCCAGTGCAGATCATACTGTGGCTATGGGGAGATATATGAGCAGACCATGTGTATGCCATAAGTAGATGACAATAAGGTCATGAAAAGGATATAAGCAGCTTCATATGTAGGTCATGAGCTCATGCAGATGCTTTGTGTAGATCGCAAGATCTTAATTGAGAACATAAAGAAATGAAGAATGAGAGAAGATCTTTATCTGATCAAGCCTAATTCTACATAGGCCAAGTATACTTTTATGATAGAGAATGATAAAGCGATGGTAGATGCTCATATTATCAGGTGCAGAGCCCTGATGACGCTTGCATTATGACAAAGGTGCCTCAGTGTGACCATTCAGCATGAATTGTCCTCTGCATAAACTGTCAATAATGCAGGGGAGACACATTATCATCCACATAATGGCCAGGATTTTCCGCTCTGTGCCTTAGTCCGGGGGCAGGAGCGGGACTCCCGCTGGAGAGCAGGGGCAGGTAAGCACGTCGAGTCAAATGCTGCTCACCTACTTAATTATGCAGCCGAAAGGATTACATCGCATTGCGTGGCAGGGTGGACAGGAAGTAAGATGCCCTGCTAAAATATCTGGGCACCAAATTTAAAAGCCGCACGGACAGCAAGTAATTCATCATGTCAGGAGTCCAGAACATGGCTTCCAGGAAGCTCCAAGCCCTGGCCCCATGGTTCACTGATGCCTCCTTGGAGACTCTCCTCCAGGCTGCGGAGGACAGGAGGGACATCCTCTTTCCCAGAGGTGGGAGCAGGAGGCCCACCCAACTCACAGCGGCCTGGAAGGAGGTTGCCAGGGTGGTCAGTGCCACAGAGGTGCAGAGGAGGAGCGCCCTGCCATTCAGGAAATGCATGGATGACTTAATAAGTGCCACCAGGGTAATTGAACCCTCTATTCTCTCACCTCACCATCTGCTGAATCTGTCATGGGATGTGGGCATCATTGGCAAGACTAGCATCTGTGTTGCCCATCTCTAAAAGCCCTTCAAAAGGTGCTGGGATGCTGCCTTATTGCCTCACTGCAGCCTGTGTGGTCTTCTGGTAGGGAGGCAGCTGCATAGTGGTATTACCACTGACCTGATAATCTATAAGACCCAGGGAAATGCTCTGGTGTAAGCCAGTTTCAAATCCCACCACAGCAGGTGGTGGAATTTGAATTCAATAAGTATGGTTCCTTGCAGGCGTTTCCCGTCTTTTACCAGGACCTGATCAAAGTCTGGAAAGTGGTCGCCTCGTGACTCAGCTCTCCCCCGTCAGGAGTAGCGGCTATCGTCAGAGAGCCGCTGCTCAGGAATCCGCCCCTCCATCCTTTTCAGTGGTTGGCGGAGAGGAGGGCTGTGGCCGCAGGGGTGACCAGGATCGGGGACGTGCTGGGTGGCGGAGGACTGGGCTGGATGCTCCCGCAGGAGTTGGCGCGACGCGCATCTGTGAGTGTCCAGGTCTCAGCCGATGCCATCCATGACCTGAGAACGGTCGTGCTCGGACCCGACGTTATTTTGGGTCTTGAGGTGGCCCAGATGCGCGGTGGTCTTCCGTCTGAGCGTTCCCCTGTTCGGACAGAATTCCACATTGGCCCCAAGCCCCGAACCCTCCCTCGGGTGCTGGTGCCCCGCAATATGAGCCGCCTCGGGGACATGCCCTCCGTGCCTTTTGGTACGGCAAAGAGGGGCTTTTTGTACGGACTGCTGCTGCACACCTTCCATTTTCTCGCCCTTGTCCGTCGACCGGACACGCCCTGGCGTGCCTTGTTGCCGTCCAGCAGCGGAGGCCCCCGATGGGAGGCCCTCTACGGAGGTGTCCTCCCCCTTTCTATCGGGGACCTGGGTTGGAGGGTGTTGCATGCAGCAGTCCCTTATAATAAGAGGATGCATAGGTTCACGGACTCTCAGGACACGTGCCCTTTTTGCGGTCTTGTGGAGTCCGTGGACCATGTATACATAGGGTGTTGTAGACTGCACTCCCTTTTTAGTTATTTGAAAAACCTTTTATTGATGTTTTGTTTGCACTTCAGCCCCACGCTCCTGATCTATGGGCACCCGGTGTGGAAGGGGGTCGGGAAGGAGGAGGACCTCCTCGTGAACCTGCTCCTGGGCCTGGCCAAGTTGGCCATTAACAGGTCCAGGCAGCGGGCGATCGACGGGGAGTCCCGCCCGATTGTTTGTCCCTCTTCCGTGGCTACGTTCGCTGCCGGATGTCCCTGGAGAAGGAGCACGCGGTGTCTGCTGGCACTCTCGAGGCCTTCCGTGCTCGGTGGGCACCGCGGGGACTGGGGTGTTTTGTTGACCCCTTTAATCACATTTTGATTTAAAGTTTGTAAGTTTCCTTTAAACTTTGTTCTTGGTTTTACAGCTGACCTGAATTAGGGGCTGTGCCTGATTTATCCCAATTTTGTTGATTTGGTTTTCATTTAAAAGATTATCTGCTGAATCTGTCATGGGATGTGGGCATCATTGGCAAGACCAGCATCTGTGTTGCCCGTCTCTAAAAGCCCTTCAAAAGGTGCTGGGATGCTGCCTTATTGCCTCACTGCAGCCTGTGTGGTCTTCTGGTAGGGAGGCAGCTGCAGGTTGCTGACCCAGCCATACCAAAGGCACAGCCTTCAGGGTTGGGGAGGGGGTGTGGGGTGGGGGGGTGGGGGGGGTTTGTTGGAGTAGAGGGCAACTTGCAGATACTGTTGCTGCCATGCTTCTCCTGTCCTTGTCCTTCCAGCTATTACAGCTCGCAGGTCTGAAGGGGCTGCCGAAATAGCCTTGGGGACTGGCAGCGGTGCAACGTTCACACAGCACACACAGCTACCAATGGGTTGATGGTGGAAGGACTGAATGCCAAAGGTGCTGAATGGGGTGCCAATCAAGCGGCCTAGATGGTGTCCAGCTTCTTGAGTGCTGTTGGGGCTACACTTATGCAGGCAGGTAGACAGTATTGTTAGGAAACCCTGGCACTTACCTTAATTTTAAATCAAAGTCAGGGGTCAGGTGTTTGGAGGCCAGGAACTCCAGTTCCCAGCGGGCCTCAGGCCTCCTGCACATATGCTGGCTGGGAGATGGCCGCACATGCGTAATTTGTTGCTTTTTGTGTCTTTAGACTGGGAACCAGCCCTGCACACATACGCAGGAGAAATGAAACGGCACAAGACTGCAAATCAGGTGATGTGGAAACGGAGCGCCATTCCAAAGAGCAGGGAGCAGGACACAGGGAGATAGACAGGGAGAAGGTCCAAAATCAAGAAGAAGGCCACAGACCAGGGACTGGGACAGAAAGAGACCCTGGAAGAAAGTCCCAGGCAGGGATAAAGGCAGGGATCAGAGATAGATCCCATCGAGTCAAGATAAATGACAGGAGCAGAGAACAACACTCTAAGTTAAAGAAAGAGCTGCAGGGAGCAGACTTGAAGCAAAGTGGCCTTGAGGGAAGCCCTGAAGATCTTAGGAGGCAACCAAAGGTTGGTGACCCCTTGCTACAGGCCTTTTGGAGCAGTGGTGTTCTGCTTGACATAGCCGAAGACTTAGAATTGTACTTGGATGGTGAAGCGTGAGTGTACTCAGAGATCCAGGGGAAAAGGAATCTCAGAAGGCGAGATTGAAACCCTGGAGGTGGATTCTTATTGAAGTCACCCAAGTGAGTGCGACATTTAGAGAGAATTCCAAGGCAAGTTGTTCAAATGTGGAAGTTGGAAACCCTCATGAGATGGATAGAGTTTCAATAGGACCAGTTGGCTCGCAGTGTGACAAGCTGGCTGTGTTGTTGAGAATTTATTTTGGTCTCATCTGTCATTTATTTTGAGGTGTGGTGTGTCTGTCCACAGTTCTTCAGTTGGTTCAGATGTATTGCAAACTTACCCTGAATATTAGAGGAGAAGGTAGATATGGTAAATTGTTTTATCTCACTGAATTTGTATGTTTCTGTAAAGATATAGCTGGGGTAAAGGAATAGTGAATATTTGAATCATTTTCTTGTGTTTTTATTGAGATCTTTCCAACCTTTTTGTCTGGGGTAATATAGCTCATTTTTCTTGTTTAGTAAATATTTTATTTTTGTGTTAACTGTTCAGCAGCAGACTCCTGTGAATTTGTTCAGTAACTTTCCTCCAACCTTCTTAAAAAAGCAAAGTTAGCATCCATCAAGCCAGGTTTTGCCCTGGAATCTGACTTGCCCAGTATTAACAGCAGCTGGGATTGTAGCAATAGTCCCTCAAATCCCTCACTTGTGCCTTGCAGATGGTGAACAGCCTTTGGGGAGTCACAAGGTCTATTCCCAGCTGCAGAATTAACAGCATGCGACCTGCTCCTGTATCAGAAGTGCTCACACACCTATCTATCTATCTTTACACAGGGGAAGACGGCGTGCAACAGAATGAAAGGGAGAAGACAGGAGGTGGCGTGCCCTGGCCATTCACACAATATGGACAGCAGGCTGCCAAGCTGGCAGGGCCAGACCGTGACAGTGCATGTGCCGACAGCGAGGTCAGCCTGCCTCAGGCATCCCATGAGAAAGTATGTTTAATCTCTGCAAATTGGAACCTCAGGGTGAGGCTCTATGTAATGTTGGAGGCAGCCTAGGCAGTCACTCATTCTCTATTCTCTCCATTTCAGGTGCCAGTCGGAGGAAGGGGAGGCCAGACCCTGTACCTGGACTCAGCCCCAGCCCCCAAGAGAACTCGGAAGAGGACGAGAATGACTTTTCACATGTACAGCCATCATAGCATTCACCTGCATCCTCCACCAGCCCAGAGACACACACCCGGGTGGCTCATAGATCTAGTTTAGGCTGGGTCTCCCACTCTGGTGCTTACCTCACAGACACGTGTCCACAGAAGGAGGAGGTGACAGCCAAGCTCTTCGGCACTCGGAGGACTGCAGGAGAAGAGGCACCTGCTAAGTCTGAATCAGATGATGAGCATCTGGGAGCGGTCATGGAATATCAGCGTGACAGAGGGGAACATCAGGCAGAAGGGTCAGAGGCCCTCAAAAGAGTGCCATGCGAGGCGGAGTAGTGCGTCCTCGTGCTCTCTGATGTAGTGGCTCTGACATGTGAGTGCATCAAAGTCTCCATGGCAAGGATGGCGCAAGAAGCAGAATGCTCAGTTTCTGCTGGAGATGCGCGCAGACATGCATCCCATCACTACAGCCATGGGTGAACTTTTGCAGTGGCAATTGGAGGGGGGGCAGGGCACCCCAACCTCCCTCCAGGTGCCGCTTCTCCTCCAGGAGTCAGGGACCCAAAGGGAGGAGCAGCAATAGGCGTACACCCCTGGGGCTTCCACCCAGGACACTCCAACTCCAAGGGTGCCCAATGCATTCCAAACCCCCTCTGCCTGTGAACCCAGCCTGAGATTGCCCCAGAGCAGGAGACCCAATAGCATAGTAGTCAGCAGGCTGCCTCCACCTCTGCTACAGATGTCGAGGGAGCACCTAGACATAGTGGTAGGGTAAGAAAAATGAAGTATTAAGTTCACACTGGTGGCACAGGTATACAATCATTGTAAATACTTAATGCACCTTTGTAAATATCTTAATCATTGCACTTCACGGAGCTCTCCCGGGCTTTTCTTGCTGCTGCTTGTGTTATTGCCTGTGTGCACTCCCTCACACCTCCCCCACTACCAGGCAGGGGCCAAGGGTGGGTCTATGTCCACCTGAATTATGACTGCACATGGAGGCATCGCTCTTTGCCAAGGCTTTTGCAAGCAATGCGCGAGAAGTCTCCCAGTTATACTATTCCACTTCCCTCCCCTGCCAATCGGAGTCGGTAGAGAGACCTTTGCCTTGTCAGTTCTCCTTCAGTTGCCCCGTCGAGCTAACATTCAGCTCTGCCCACTTGATGACCCTCCTCCCACCTAGCATTTTTTCTGTCGCACATCGAGGGCATCAACTCCCTGATCTGCTTTTGCATAAGAGTGGTGCGTGTCACATTCCAAACTGTCTCCAACACCTTCTACCCTCCTCCTGCAACCAACCCCTTCACCCCATTGCCATCAACCCCCCTCCTCCGGTGTTACCTTAACCCATCTGTCACCCTTGAACCTCCCCCCCATCACCCTACAGCCTATCACCGTCACTCTTCAAATGCTTCCCCTCTCCAATAAGCCCACATCTGTCACTGGCCCCATGCCCACGCTGATCCTACCCACTCCCAAGATCCGCGTTAAACTTAATGTTCCCTCCAATGACCCAGATGAGACCTATACCCACCACAGAAGGACCCTCGCCCTCCCACCTTACCACATCCCACTCGGTTACAGTGCCTTTCCACCACTAGTATCCTCAGTTTGACTCCCCAAGATTCCAGCATTGACAGCACAGACCCCTCCACCTGAATATTACCTCCCAACTTCAAGGCTTCCTGGTTTCTTCCCCACTTCAAGGTTACCTGATTTCCCACCCTCCCCTTTGTCTTCTGAGCCCCAATCCTTCTCTTCCAGCACCTCCCCATAACATCCCCCTGACCCCAGTCGTTGTGCACCTTACCTCCATGCAGTTCTCCGGTGATCCAGGCCACACCTTTTCAGGCAAGTGCTGCCTCCCCATGTGAACGCCACATGGGTCCAGCCATGAATTGGACCATCGTGAATCCCCCACTGGTGGGGCAGAGGATATGCCAAGGGGGAGGGGAACATTCCAGCCTAACGCTGATTTGAGTACCATTAGTGATATGATAACCCGCTTCCTGACGATCTTCAGTGGGAACGGTAAGCCGCCATCATCCCACCATGACAGCCAGGACCGCAAGTTGCTGCCGTTGCTTCTCACCAGCGGGAAAGGGATTTTTTTTTTTCCTCCCCTCATATTCTCCGTCACCCCCCCCCCCCCCCCGCCCCCCCCCCGACAGCCCACCACCCACCACAAACCCTGCTGCTGGTGGGAGGGGAAAATTCCAGACAACGTCAGCTTGCTCATTTGGCAGCATTGATTCAGAACATCGTACATTTGAAACCGGCTTCAAGACTTGAGCATCGAACAATTCATTGTTCGGAGTTCATGCGCAGCACGTGCTTAAAGTTCCAGTACGAAATTACAGTCAGTGAGGCTCCGCAGTGTGAGCGTAAGACCGGAAAATTAAGTGATCGGCACACGTAGGTTCAGACACAAGCAAAATACTGCGGATGCTGGAAACCTGAAATAAAAGCAAAAAATGCTGCTGGAAAAGCTCAGCACGTCTGGCAGCACGCGTGGAGAGAGAAACAGAGTTAACGTTTCAAGTTCATATGACTGACGGGCTCCCAAGCCAATCGGACTCAGCGTCCCACTGCACCAATGCAGGCCTTTTAAACAGCCCGCCCTCACGCCCGGCATCCCTTGTGGCTTCCTCCACACTTCCCCCCCCCCACCCCCGGGTCGGTGGGCCCTACTCCAGCTCGCACCCCACCCCCAAAATGAAGATCCCACCTTGGCAGGCACTTTCTGCCTAGACAGGCGGGCCAAGCCGGAAATTTTCTTGACTCCCACCCACCCCCCGCACACCCCCCCCAAACCCCCCAATTCACCTGGAGGATGAAGATCTTCTTCTCCTCCACAGATGCCGCCTGATGTACTGGGATTTTTATCCAGCTTTTTTTGTTCTTATTTCTAAATTAAATGATCTGTTCCGACCTACATTACCCATTTCTCAACAATGGAGCGGTGACAAAAATAATGATTTATTATAAAAATCGCAGTCTACGTTCTGCCTGTCTACATAGTGTGAATTTAAAATGATTGTATGTGACTTTGGAGTCATTGACCTGAAAGGTTAACCCTGCCTCCTTGATCTCCAACAGGGCCTGATCTGCTGAGAATTTCCAGCATTTTCTGTTTTTATTTTCGATGCCCAGCATCTGCGATATTTTGCCTTTAAAATGAACACATTCATCTGTGGGGGTGACGAGGCAGAGAATTAAAGTGCCAGCGAATCACGTCATGACAGAAGGGGACACAGAGCTGAGCTGCACTCTTGCTGGGTTCTCAACACCACCAGTAGTCCTGTCGGAAGTTAAGTAATGATGAGGCAGTGAAAAATTAGGAGGAACAATGTCCTGAGCCACTAGTGGGAAATGTTCTTCATCTGGGGCAAATCAGAGGGGCAAGGGAGGAGTTAACATCACATGTTGAATATTTATAATCACTTGTTTTATTTTAATTACTTAGCTGCCATGAAGCATGAATATATAATGTACGATGAGGAGCTGTGAAATGTAATATATACCAATTGCTAGTTTTGTCTACAATGTTGCTGTTTGTGAGTTATTGGGTCAGTCTACTCGAAGGATATAAATCCTAAGCCCCAGGCTTCCACTCAGTATCCTCTCTATTCCTCATATTTTTTCTTTCTCTCAACCCATTCAGCAAATTGAGGCAGCATAATGAGATGCAGCAATGAAATATGTATACAATGTTCTTGCAGGAAATTTATTGTACTAAAGTTTTCTAGCATTTATTGAATATGGATTGATTTTTTTAAATAGAAATGCACTTTAAGATTAAAATGAGTTTAGCATCACAGACTGCAATGTAAAACACTCATCAATGAATACTCCAGTCGGCTTCATAGATTTCAACGCACACTCAGGTGGGGTCTGCAGAGCGCAATATAAATGCTTAGGCCAGAATAGTAACAGGCCCTTAGCAATAGGCTGGGAAGCCAGAAAGCTGACAAAATGACGGAAAGGTGTCGGGGTAACATGCCCAACCTCCAGCCACCACGCCATTTTGCCAGCCACAAGAAGGTTGGCAGACGTTCTACCTGCTGGGAGCACAGGTGAGTCACTTAAGTAGCCAATTAAGGGCCACTTCCCACCTCCACAGATGTTTTGTCCACACTGGGGGCACATGCCGCCATGTGGGGAGACCACCAGGTAAATCTGGCTATCTCTGATTGCTTTCTTTGTTTTCACTTCTGCTCCAAGTGAGTACTTTGCACCTGTCTTCACTAAAGAAGAGGATTCTGCCAATGTCACAAAAAAGGAGGAACATTGAGTAGAGATGAAAAAAAATACTGACATGGTTGGCAATGCCCGAAGTGTAAAAGTCACATGATCCAGATGGGATGTATCCTCAGCAGTTGTGGGAAGTACAAAGAACAAAGAACAAAGAAAAGTACAGCACAGGAACAGGCCCTTCGGCCCTCCAAGCCTGCGCCGATCATATTGCCCGTCAAACTAAAACATTTTGCACTTCTGGGGTCCGTGTCCCTCTATTGCCATCCTATTCATGTATTTGTCAAGCTGCCTCTTAAACACCTCTATCGTACCTGCTTCCACCACCTCCTCTGGCAGCGAATTCTAGACACTCACTACCCTCTGCGTAAAAAACTTGCCTCGCACATCTCCTCTAAAGTTTTCCCCTTTCACCTTAAATCTATGTCCCGTAGTAGTTGACTCTTCCACCCTGGGAAAAAGTAAGGGCGGGCATCGCGGAGGCTCTGATCACAAACTTCCAATCCTCCTTAGAAACGGACTAGAAGATTGTAGCGAAAAGGAGAAGAGGTAAAAACATTGCAAGCACTGCCCAGTCAGCCTAACGTCAGTAAACATTAATCCAGAATAAAATTAACAGATATTTGAAAATAATATGGGTCAATAAACATTTTTAAAACTTACGAGGAAACCTGACTTTTTTTCTGTTCTTGAGAGTTACAGCACTGATGGGGTTAAAACACTTATCCTGTTTAAAGCACATCTGTCCCCAGCCAGTCCAGAGATGGAAAAAGGGGGAACCATCCTACCATCTCTTCCCTGTCTGTAACATCACTAAGTTATGATCTGGAAGCAAGATAAGCTGCCATTTAAACATTTTGACCCCTTTGGCCAATGATTGTAAATAAAGAGCTCGGGGTACTTTAATCCTTCCACTGATGAATAAACAGGCACTCCAGATGCTTAGGCAAGAAATCCTATGACCTGTACTTTGAAGGTCAAAACAACCCTCTAAACACAAGGAATGAATATTTGATGATAAACTGTTCCATTCCATAGTACAGCTAAGGCAATCACACTGCATAGAATAAGTTGATTGTCCAAAACGGAGAACAGCCTCTTTTATCTTAGCCACTCAATCTTTGCAGTCAATAAGGCTGATGACAACTCGTCCCTTCTTGGTTGCAAACAACTGCCCCCATTTAAATGATGTCACAGATAATGGATGAAGCCATTTGTCATAATTATGTGCAAATCTCTATTAATTGGGGGGTCAAGGATCTAATCACATGCATATCAAGGTCAGTGGAATGCACTGGAGAATACCAGACAGAAGCACAGCAGTAGTGTATGAGATAGAGAATGTCACAGAAGCTGCTTTACCGTTTCTTATCAAGGAGAAACATTTCACTGTTAATACTTTCCAGGGCTTAATCTTAGAATTGAGGTGTAATCACTTTAATGCCATGTATTTCCTTTAAACATTGAAATTCTCACTTCATATGTTGTTGTCTTACACTCACATTCTGTTTTCTTTCTTGTGTTTTCGGTGTTGAGTTTATGTTTACTCAGTGTGTGTTGGGTCTGTGTTCGACCCTTGCCCCGGACTATCTTCTGACCAGTTTACAATGTAAAATCAAAGATTTAGATAGGACCTAAAAGGAGGCAAAAGTGTCCTCAAAGTCAAAGGATGGGGCCCAGAAAGCAATTATAAATAAATCCATGAGGAGGCAGCGTGTCCATTCTCCCCCAGTGTAATCTGTGTGTATGATACAAAATCACTGCACTAATGAAATATTACTAACAACAACAATTTATAATTATATACTGACTATAAAGTAGTAACATCAAGACATGCCACAGGAACACTATCAAACACAGTTTGACTCCAAGCCATGTAAGGAGATAGAGCAGATGATTAAAGGCTGGTCAAAAAAGTACATTTTAAGGAACATCTTAAATGATAGGGGAGCGGTAGAGAGATGGAGAGGTTTAGAGAAGTCCTTGGCAGCTAAAGGCATGGCTTCCAGCAGGGATGTTCGAGGGACCAGAATTAGAGGAGCGCAGATCTCTTGGAGGATTATGGGGCTGGAGGAGGTTACAGAGGTGGGGAAAGATGAAACCATGGTGGGATTGGAACATAAGGATGAGAATTTTAAAATCGAGATCTTACGTTCCTGTAAAGTCAATGGTCACAGCAATGGGAATGGGACTTGGAGCAAGCTAAAACAAATGCAACAGAGTTTTGGTGACCCAAAGTTTACAGAGGGTAGTAAATGGGAAGCCTGCTTGGAATGCATTGGAATAGTCAAATCTAGAGATAACAAAATCATGGATGAGGATTTCAGCAGCAGATGAGCTGAGACGGGGTGGAGTCGATCAATGTTATGGAGGTGGAAATAGCTTTGTGATGACATGGATATGTGAAGTTACCAGATGAAAAGAAAATCAATGTTCATTAGTCATATCAACTATTATTGCTAACCCCTTGCAAGTCAATCGGCTCACTATGTGCATAGGGATCCACATTCTGATCCAATAGTGTGTTGCCATCATTCATGGTGTACTGATAGCACCTACTTTGGATCAAAAATAGCATTCACTACTGGACTTTTTGCAACATAGCATAATTTCACATTGAAGTCCTAAAGCCTTTCCAAAAACATGGTTTCTTTTATAATATCCTTTTACAATATTTCTAACATATTTTTATCCATTTCCCACAACTAATTTTTTTCATGGTTTACTGTGTTAAATCTAAAGTTGCATGTTTCAGTGGTAACTACAGATGATTGCTAACTATGGTGAAATCATAAACATGTGTATAAAGAAGAGAGCACTTAATCCCCACACCAGTTGATTGGATTTGCGGTAATTTCACAGATTGGGTTTGTTGTAATATTTAAGTGTGACATTTTAGTGATTAAAGAATGCATTTGCTAGGGTCAACTTTGCCAGATCCTCGTATAGAACATGACTGAATGGGAGCACAAATCGCAGATAGAGAATGGAACACTTTAAGGTTGACACAGGCCATGCCTCAATCAGCAAGGGTCTGGACTGGGAGTCTCGACTCAGCTCGCAAAACGTACATGAGTCCAGATTACATTTTGCGGCACGAGCTATAACATTTAATCTGTAACTGTGTGGAGCTCAGCAGGGTAAGGGCTACTCACTGTGTAACTGTATGGAGTTCCTGTTCATTTTGCAGTGCGGAGTTCCTGTTTATTTGACAGGACAAGGATTATTCACAGTGTAACATTACAATGTTCCTGTTTATTCACCTAGTCACTTGTTATATAATTGTGTAGAGTTCCTGTTCATTCAGCAGAGCAAAGGTAACGCTTGGTGTTCCTGTTTATTTGGCAGGATGAGAAGCAACACCACTCCATTGTGTTTGTTCATGGTATTTGCTGAGCCTTACTGCTGCACTTTACAGCCTTGCCTCTTGCTCATTGTATCTTGTTCATTGAAGCAAATTAATTATCTGTCCTGATAAGCTAATCAGTGGTTGTAACTACCCAAAGCACACTTTCAACTTGATGATAATACCTCCAGTTGCAGCCTGCAACATCCGTGAATCTGCTTCCCATTCATTCTAGCTAAGGCACAGTGTCTCACTGTGAAGAGACAATGCATTTATCTGGTTAGCTGCTGGTTACTACGATCCTAGGCTCCAGGAAGTCTATGATGCTCAAACCAAATGTAAATATTGAAACCATTTTGGATCCTGCACATTCCTTTCTGTGCTCAGATGGCTGGAAATTGGATTATTTGGAACTGCATGGTGCTGGTGGCACGATGATAATCATCAGCACATTACTGGAGCTGTAATAAGCAGCTTGATCTCAAGGCAGATTATGTTGCAGAGAGGGAGAAAAAAATATTAATACCATTTTTAAAAATATACAATAGCATGATATATATGTGTATATATAATATATTTATAGATATGGACATACAATAAAAGTGTAGAAAATAAAAAATGTCTCATTTTTAGTCCAACCTTATATTATACAAGAAGATGTGTTGTTTTTGCTCCTCTAATCTTACTAATAGAAACATTGATCACTTCCATTTATCAGGGAATCTCTCACTGAGAATTGCCCAGCAATCAGCGCATCTGTTTTTTTAAGTTAAAAAGCTGCCTTGGATTAACCCATGTGGAGACAGGCTGAATGCACAGCTCCTGAGAATGTTTCCTTGCAGCTCCAACACCGACTTTGTTTGCCCTGAAAAGCAAAAACCACAAATGACATTGCAATGAGGTTACTCAGGGTGATAAGAGTCAAGAGTGGAGCATTCACGTGCCCTGAGGGTTTCTCTCCAGCTGTATTTCCAGATGTTTACAGCACCCGTGTACTCTTGTCATTGCAGAACCAAAATTTGTTTTTTAAACCCTGACTTTCCACAATGGGAGCGTCATGGCCCGAGCACTGATTGTTCTGACTCTACACTCCTGACAAAAGTAAAGAAAGAAGAACTCCTGGATTCATTGCAAAGTTCCCTGCGCCTTTTCTTCCTTTTAGTCGAGTAAAACCCACCACGCTAGTGAGTTGTAAAGGGAACAGTTCACAGATGTCAGTGAAATGTGGCATTTGTTTATACTCCTGAGCCTGACTATAATTCACCCACAGACATGAAATCATAAAATCCACTTTGCCAACAATGTCTGTGATCTATCCTCTAATCGCATCATTTTGTTTTGCGTGAAAGGAAAAGACCGCAAAACAAGGGAAAAGTGAACTGTCCAACTCGCAGGCCCTGCCATTTTGATCACAGTGGATTCCTTGCCTGGAAGCAATTCGAGTTACAGCCATTTCATGAATTAAAAGCTATTCTCGTTGTGCATTAGCTCTTCAGCAGTGAATGTCTCTGGCAGCTCGGCAGCCCAACAGTTTTTCTTTATTTTCTAACGAGGGTGCAAAGCTTTGATTAATAATTAATTGTGGCACAAGTTAATTTAATCATTGAAAATCACAAGAGTATTTCCTTAACTGCCTTTTCTTGGCAGAATAAGAGATAGTAAATTTCAACAAACTATCTTAGTCGCACGTACCATATAGCATTCCGCTAATGGAGTTGCAAAGTGTTAACCCCTTCTCCTCAGGATTATCATTTTTTTAATTGATAGAGGAGCTGAAAGAGTTGCCCTGCATATGAACGCCAGCATTTTCTATATTTTCCAGTTTTATTCTTTGATGGGATGTTGGCATCGTTGGCAAGGTCAGCATTAGTTGCCCGTCTTAATTGCCCTTGAAGTTGAGTGGGTTGCTTGCTAGGCCATTTCAGAGGACAGTTAAGTGTCAACTACATTGCTGTGGGTCTGGAGTTACATGTAGGCCAGACCGGGTAAGGGACGGTAGATTTCCTTCCCTAAAGAACATTATATGAACCAGCTGGGTTTGATGGATAATCAATGGTGGTTTCAGGGTCACCATTACTGAGACTAGCTTTATATTCCAGATTTATTAATTGAATTCAAATTCCACCAGCTGCCACAGTGAGATTTGAACCCATGTCCACAAAGCATTAAACCATCTCAAAACAATCTGCCCTCCCAGGTAGATGTATAAGATTTTAAAGGACAGCAGGGGAGTTCTCCCTAATGTCCTGGCCAAACCCTCAAAACCAACATCACTAAAGCCATACAAGTGCTGGGTAATGGCCATCTCCAACAAAGGAGAATCTAACCATCTCCCCATTATGTTCAATGGCATTACCATCACTGAATATCAACATCCTGGGGGTTACCATTAACCAGAAATTGAACTGGACCCGGCATAAAAATATTGAGGCTGCAAGAATGGACCAGTGACTGGGAATTCTGTGGCAAGTCATTCACCTCCTGACTATCCAAACCCACTCCACCACCTACATGGCACAAGTCAGGAGTGTGATGGAATACACTCCACTGGTCTGGATGAGTGCAGCTCCAATACTCGAGAAGCTCAACATCACCAGGAAAAAGCAGCCAGCTTGAGTGGAATCCCATCCACCACAATATACATTCACACCCTCCATCAACGCACAGTGGCAGCAGTGTATACCATCTACGAGGTGCACTGCTGCAACTCACCAAGCCTCCATTGACAGCATCTTCCAAACCACCTAGAAGAACGAAGGCAGCAGTTGCATGGAAGCACCGCCAACTGCAAGTTCCCCTCCAAGTCACTCACCATCCTAACTTGGAACTATATCACCCTTCCTTCACTGTCGCTGGGTCAAAACCCTGGAACTTCCTTCCTAACAGCACTGCAGGTTCCTGAAACACATGGACTGCAGCAGCTCAAGAAGGCGGCTCACCACCACCTTCTCAAGGGCAATTAGGGATGGGCAATAATTGTTAGCCTAGCCAGTGATGCCTATGTCCTGTGAAATAATTAAAAAAAAACTAAATTATGTGGTCAGTACCACATTGCTGTTTGTGGGATCTTGCTGTGCGCAAATTGGTTGACATATTCCCTGCACTGCAACAGTGACTACGTTTCAAAATTGAAACACCTTGAAGCATCCTCAGTTTGTGAAAGGTGCAATAAAAATGCAAGTCTTTCTGTCATGCTTTAATTTTGAAGAAAAGGCCCAAAGGCTATATTGATGATGTGGTTGTTTGGGGAGGGGGCAAGTGATGGAAAAATGGATAACTATCGCATAAAGATGAATTCCCACGAGTAATGGTAGATTTCTAATAGTATCTACTCCTAGAAACTGAGACTCAGGATGTAGTCAGAACTAAACAAAGGGATTACTGTGAAGCTCATTTATATTTAAATTTTACACCATTTTAATGCATGCATGGTACTAAATCAATAGAGCTCATCAATTGATTCAGTACATCACTAGAATGTACCGGTTTCATCTCTTATCTACGGCACCACACAATATAGTCACTAAAGTTTGGTGTGCAATAAGCATTTATGTAACGAGATTTTGTGCAGCTGTCACACAAGCCTCGTGTGCTCCTTCTCAGCGCAGTACTCCAAATGGCATTAGGTGGACACCGTGAGGAGAAGATTTGGATGGGTACAGGTCGTCAAACTCACTAACTCTGTGAAGGCTTCAGGAAGGTGGAACAAAAATGAAAAACCACAGTCATTCTGGGACAACACAAAGACAGCCTCATCAGGCAGAGTAGCATTTCGAGTTAGAGGAGTGCCACAAATTCACTTGTATATAAAAAAAAGCTATGTTTCACTCTGAAAAGGTACCAAGCAGGCACCTTCGGGTAATCCAACTCAGGGATGCTATAAATAAAGGAGAAACTGCATGGAAAGCAAACAAAAAGGGACGCAAAACGTACAGATGTGAACCAATGGCCCAGATCTCCCAGTCGGCGACAACGCCGGGCGTATTGCTGCTGCCTGCCAAGTTTTCTTCACCCCGGCAATCCAGCCCATTTTCAGCCGGGATTTCCGAGCCCAGCTGCAGCAGGGGATGGGTCAGCGCAGGCTCCCCAGGACGAGAGCGGTCAGCGCAGGAGAGACGAAAAAAGAAAAGTACGCGCCCCCTTTTTACGCACGCCAGCTGCTGTATTCAGGTAAGTTTCTAAAGATCCCTGGGGCAGGATTCTGAGGTCGTCGGTCGGGTGGGCGCGGAGATCGAACCCGGGAGCAGCCGGCACACGGTCCGCTGCACGTGATCAGCCCCCGGCCGCCATTTCACGCCGGGCGGGCCCTTTAAGACCCGCCCAGCGTGGAACCCAGCTCCGCCCTGGCCGGTGGGGGGGCGGGGGGCGGGTGGGCAGCAGTGGAGGAGACCTGTCGGCCGCCAGTTTACAAACGGCCCAGGCAGCCCCAGGAAGGCCGTCACGAAAGGACACGTGTCCAGCGTCCCCAACAGAGTCGAGTGCGGCTGGACACTGCAGGCAGGAGGGCAGGTCGGGTGGGCACTCAGCACTCCCCCTGCCAAACCCGGCTTTTCCAGCGAGCACCCCACTGTCCTCCTGGAGGGGGTGGCTGCCAGGAGGGACACCTGTCTCATTTCCCAGAGAAGGAGGAGGCCACCGCACCTCACCAAGAGGACATGGGAGGAGGTGTTTCTGCAATGGTCAGCAGCCATGACGTGGTGGGGCGCACATGGGTGCAGTGCCAGGAGTGCTTCAATGACCTGCTGGACTCCGAAGGGTGAGTACCCGTGTTGGCATGGGTTATCATGCAGAGGCGTTAAGGTGTGACCATCGCCTGACGTCAATGATGCCGAAGCCGGCCAAGGGGGTGAGCCCAGGCTGCTCGGACTGAGCGCCGTGCGGCTCGAAAGCCACTATTTGGATGTGCCCTGTGATCTGTTCCTCAGCTGGGGCTGGCCAGGCTGCAACGGTGCTGCAGGTAGAGGGTGGACTAATCAATGCTCCTCTGTTCTTCAGGGAGAAGACAAGCCATAACCAGGCAGAGAGGGCAAGTACGGGCGGAGTGCCACCACAACATTTGCTGCTCAACAAGTTCGAGCAGGGTGCCCTGGAGCTCGAGAGCTGGCACGTTTCCTGTGTAACCGGGTGTGGAGAGGCAGGGGTGCCAGACAAAGGTAAGAGTGCAGTGCACAGAGGTGAGACTTTTGGCTTGTGCAACCATTCTAGTGTAGTCTCTTCATTGATGGGAGCCTCGAACCTGGAGTCCCCATTGATCACTGAAAGACGATGGCACCATGATGCAGATCTCCATTGTCTCACCAGGGTGCCTGGCATGCGCAGTGACAGTGTGATGACTTTAACTAATGACATGTCCTTGTTCTCCCTTTTAGGTTCACCAGCAGGCATTCACACTGTGGACCCCAAAGGGCCACCCCAGATACCGGAGGACCACTGAGGTTCTGTTGCACCTGAATCACACCCGCCCTCTGAAGCAGGCACCATCACAAATACCAGCACCTCGGTGGGTATTAGTCAGCGGCTAATATCTCGATACACATTGGTGCAGGCACTTCACACTCGCATGAGGTGCAGGCGGAGGCAGAGAGTGCCCAGGGCGCTGGCAGTTGGAGGACTGCTGGGGACCAGGATGATGCTTAGTCGAAGGCAGATGATGAGCCTCTAGAGTCGTCTATTAGGCAGCAGATGCTGGACGTCCAGCGTAATGTACGGAAGGATCTGATGGACATCTATGAGGGTCTGCATGTCATGGTCTCCATTATGGAGGGGTCAAGCGCACTGCCTCCTCCATTGAGAAAATGGCGGCTCTCATGGAGAGGCAGCTCCAGGGACAGAATCAGGGGTTCCTGGGGTTGTGCTCTGAGCTGCAAGGCCTCACATAGGCAATGACCTCAGGTGGTGAGTACGAGTGTGGGAGATGGATGAGGCACCCAGTATCCCAGCTCACTATTGGAATCATCATCTGTGGCCTGCGCAGCTGTGTCAAGATCTCTTCCCCTAGTGGTCCCCACTTTGCTGGTGCCAGATTGTGGAGAGTGCAGCATGCAGCCACTATCAGTGACACCCACTCTGGGAGCTATTGTGGTGCTCCCCCTGAATGGTCCAGGCATTCAAAGCACATCTTCAGAAGATCTATGGTCCTCTCTACCACCACCCTTGTGAAACCATGACCCCCATTGTAACACTTCTCTGTCTCTGTTCTTGGGTGGCTGAGAGGCATCATGAGCCACCTCTTCAACGGATAGCCCTTGTCACCCAGCAGCCATCCACCCAGTCGGGTTGGAGCACTGAAGAGCCTCGGCACCGGGGATTATCTCAGGATGTAAGCATCATGGGAGCTGCCAGGGTATCTTGCACAAACTTGCAGAATCTGCATCCTGTGATCACACACTATCTATACATTCATGGAGTGGAAACTCTTCCTGTTGATGAAGGCACCCAGCTGACCCACTGGTGCCTTGATGGCCACATGTGTGCAGTCGATTGCATCCTGGATGTGGGGTAACCCAGCAATCACTGCAAAGCCTCTGGCTCGCTCAGCCTGGCTGGCCTCATCCATATGGTAAAGAATAAAGGTCAGTACCCGCCTGTCAACGCAACTATGGACAGCTGATTGGGAGACTCCACACAGATCCCCCACTGACCCCTGGAAAGAGCCGGAGGCATAGAAGTTGAGGGCCACTGTGACCTTCAAAGCCAGTGGCATGGGGTGTCCACAGTTGGAACTGATCTCAGGCCCAGTCGTTTGATAAATAGAGGACATGGTCTCCCTTGAGAGGGGGAGCCTCCTTCGGCATTGCACCTCGGACATATTGAGGCAGCTTCTCCACCTGTAAACCCTGGCAACAGGATAGTGGCATCTTCTGTGGCCCTTCCGCTTGGACTTCCTGTTGGCCCTGCGTCCCTTGTGCCTGCGCCTCTCCTCCCACAGATCGCAACCCCCCCGCACCCCGGAAACTGCCTTAGGACACCTGGCCTCCACCCACTTCTGCCCCTCTCTTCCTCAGAGGAGGAGGTGCCACCAGCAGAGACCACCATCCGCATTACCAGGGTAATGGGAGGCTGCTGATACCTGGGAGGGTTCACACAGTCAGAATCCTCTGGGGGCCTTGCAGGTACCAAGGAGTCCTGAAATGAAGACCGGGGCAGGATTTTCCCTTCATCGGGCAGGTCAGGGAGCAGCTGGGAAGAGGTCCTCCACCCGCAATCGGCCTCTGATCACGAATTCAAGCTGGCTAGCCAGTTAACAGCCGGCCAGCATGAATGGTGCTCTGAAACGCTCAGCGCTGCTGGGGTGGGAGCAGGAGGAGGGTAAGCTGGAATGCCTGCGCATGCGTGGTGCGGAGCGCCTGCTGACAGCTCCCTGGGGGCACCGAGCTGCCTCGGGGTGGGGGGGGAAGATTTGGACAAAGGAAAATAAGAGATTTAATAAATGATATAAACATGTCCCCAGATGTGACTCGGTCACGTGAAGAGGGACACGTTTAAAATGAAGTGGAAATATTTTTTGGAGCTTTTCTTCTTACCGTCGGAAACCTCATCCCGCCCGTGGATGAGGTTTCGCAAAAAATGCAAAGGTCGCCTGGCCTGGTTGACCGCCCGCCAACCAAACAGTTCAGCGGACAGCGAAAAATACAACTTAATTGCTTAAGGGCCTTAATAGGCCTCTTAGTCGTCAGCGGGTGCACTGCTGCTGACGCTCGCGTCCGACTGCCAAATGAAAGATCGCGAGAGTGCACAATGACATCGGAACGTTCACCTGACGCCACCGCGTGTGATTTTACGCCCGACCAGGCCAGGCATTCGCCCGCTCGATGAACGTAAAATCCTGCCCCTGGAAATGCTAAGAATGAAGCCCCAAAGAGTGAAGAAGATGCCAGTAAGTCACCAGCAGCAAACCATCCGCCAAACGCTCCACTATTCACGCCGGCAATGCCGCTGAGCCTCTTCGTCTCAACGTTGGATGAGGTCTTTAAAAATGTTGGCTGCCTGCCTATTTCGTCCGTGCAATGAGTGCAAAATCGCACGGGCAACAAAAAATCGCCTTCAATTGTATCGTTAATGGCCTTAAGTAGCCTGTTAATTAATGACGGGCACAACTCCGGCACCCATTCACGCCCACCGAGCGAAACATCATTCAAGTGCACGATGATGTCGGGACACTCACCCGACATCAGCGCGTGCTATTTTACACCCGGTCGGGTCAGGCGCGCACTCGTCCGTGGGCGTAAAATTCTGTCCCAGGTCTTTCAGCAAGCGATTGGGCGAGTGGCTAGGTGGGTGAGTAGGTAGTCAGGTCAGGCGGGTAGTCAGGTTGGTGCAGGTGGTGTGGTTGGAGGGTTAGTCGGGTCAGGGGGATAGTCAGGTCAGGGGGTAGTCAGGTATCAGGGTGGGGGATGGTCAGGTTGGGTGGGTACAGGTTGGTGGGGGTAGTCGGGTCAGGGCAGTAGTCAGGTCGAGGGTAGTCAGGTCAATGGAGGTAGTTGGGTTAGGGCAGTAGTCAGGTTGGGTGGCTACAGGTTGGTGGGGGTAGTCGGGTCGGGGCGGTGGTCAGGTCGGTGGAGGTAGTCGGGTCGGGAAGCAGTTGGGTCATTGTGGTCGGCTTGGGGGAAGGGTGATTGGGGAAATTACTCACAGCGAGCAAATTAATTCTCGTTTATGAAAAGAACACAAAATCCTCCCTGTCTCTATTCCAGGTGAAGGAATTCCTTTCATGGTTTGACTGACAAGAAGTCCATGCTCAACATTCTGTATGACTTTTACTAAAGGATTTTAGAAAGCGTTTTGCTGGTGTCTATTGTATCACAATTAGCATAGAGATGTACGATAGGGCAGTTTGAAAGATGCTTGGTGAAAGCAAAATACTGCGGATGCTGGAAATCTGCAATAAAAACAGAAAATATTGGGAAAAACTCAGCAAGTCTGACAATATCTGTGGAGAAAGGAACAGAGTTAACAACTCGAGCCCTTGTGAAGTGGGATCATACGGACTCAAAACGTTAACTCTGTTTCACTCTGCACAGATGCTGTCAGACCTGCTGAGATTTTTCCAGTATTTTCTGTTTTTATTGAAAGATACCTGACTTGGCATCCAACTCATAACACAACTGGTCTGAGAACACGACGGAAGAAGCTGCTAAAAGTCAAAACTATTCCAGTCTCCAGCAATGAAATCTCTCTCCTTGACTGAACAGTAAAGGCTAGAAGTTCCTGCTCCTGCCTCTCTGGGGCAGGACATGTGGAAGCAAATCTCCCCTCCCCCATGGATTCCACCACACCTCCCCCCCACCACCTACCCCCTCCGCCCCAACCCTGAGCTATATCGCAGATGGACACTCATTGTTGGCAGACCTCGGGCTTTTGCCACAACGGGTGCAAACAGACTAGCCATGGTGCCCAGAGTTTCAGAAACATTGTTAGAGAGCATTGTCATTGAGCTTTCTGCTTTCTGTCCCATGACCAGTTGCAAGTGACATCACTCCCACCTGGATCAAATACTGGCAAGTAAGTCTTTCATGCAGGCGCAGGGTGTGACAGGGGCCAGTAAGGCAGAAATGGCAAGAATCTTAGCAGATGACATAACCCCGCCAGCTTCCTCTCTTCCAGTGAAGCATACACAGAAAGGACTGGATGCAAGGAGTGCCAGTCCCTCACTATCCAACAGGATTTATAAACATACGAGGAAAGGAGGCAGAAACCCAGTGGAACCAGGTCTGACTTCAGATTCCTTCCCCATCTCCCCCAAGACACAGGAAATTTAAGGTTTTAAGCTGCGGTGAAAATAAAGCACGACTGAAAACGTGAATGATCTTTTACATACCTGACAAGACACAGTTGACCTTGGCAACAGATCACAACACATCCCGTTTCCAGTTTTTCTGATGTGATGTACATATATTTGGAATTTCTTGCCTTGAAAAGCAATTGAAAGACTTTAAAGAAGTGTTTGAAGGAATGAACAACCACTCCTCAAAAAAGTCAGAATCCATTTTTAATATTAAAAATTTTATGCTTTGACACATTTGTAGAGTGATTGCTGAGTGTGTAGTGCAAATATTTACCATTTATGCCATATATATTTACTGTATAACATGGTTTTATTAATCTTTGTTACTTTGTTAGCATACATTTACTAGTGTCCAAGATATTAAAATGTTTAAATTATAAACCCCGAAATTCTTCCATTTAAACCTAACCTCCACTTATTGACAAGCTAATCCCATCTGTTTCCAGCGCTATTATTTTAATGAATCTATATTTCCAAAGTATCAGTCTATTTGCTGAATCTATCCTAACATCTATTGATCCATCGAATCTATCTGTATGTCTACCTATTCAATCTCTCCACAAATCTACCCCAAATGTCCATCCTCTGTCCCCTTTCAATCCATCTACACGTCCACCCGTCAATCAATGTATTGATCGAGTTAATGTTTTTCTGTCTCCCTCTGCTAGTTTGTCTATATAGTCTCCCGTTTGCATATGCAGTATTGCACACCCATCTATCTATATATCTCTATCTCTCTGTCACCTTAACTTCCACTTCCTACAAACTATTCTTTCTTGGCCTACCAGGTCATGCATTTTTAATGCAGAAAATACAGCCAGAGGCTTGATTTCACTGCATTGCGATTTTACTAAAACAATAACTATCAATCACATAAATTTCTTCCCTAAGACATAAAAGGCTGTTCTTGCCTAATTATTTTCCAGAATGACTGCCAAGCCTTGTGATGGTAGGGTTTGTCTCTGTTAGTCTATCGACAAATACCAAAGCACAATTTAACATTGCTGAAGAATGAAACCGTTAAATTTTTTTTAACAGCAGTGAGGAGAGAAAAGAAAACATTTCATTCATACGGCTCTGGGAAAAATATGTAATGACTAAAAGGATCAGTGACTGACCAAGGTGTCATGCCCGAGAGACACCCAGTGCCATGTTGTTCCTGCAAACTGAATTTGAAGCCATAGAAACATAGAAACATAGAAGCTAGGAGCAGGTGTAGGCCATTCGGCCCTTCGAGCCTGCTCCACCATTCAATATGATCATGGCTGATCCTCTATCTTAATGCCATATTCCCGCTTTCTCTCCATACCGCTTGATGCCCCTAATATCCAAAACTTTGTCAATTTCTTTCTTGAATATACTCAGTGACCTGGCTTCTGTGGTAGAGAATTCCACAGGTTGAACACCCTCTGAGTGAAGAAGCATTTCCTCATCTCAGTCCTAAATGGCCTGTCCCCGTATCCTGAGACTGTGGCCCCCTGGTCCTAGACTCCCCAAGCAGGGGAAACATCCTCCCTGTATCCAGTCTGTCTAGCCCTGTTAAAATTTTATACGTTTCAATCAGATCCTCTCTCGTTCTTCTAAACTCAAGTGAATACAGGCCCGGTCGAACCAATCTCTCCTCATTTAACAGTCCTGCCATCCCCGGTATCAGCCGAGTGAACCTTCCCTGCACTCTCGGTATGGCAAGTATATCCTTTCTTAGGTAGGGAGACAAAAGCTGCAGGCAATACTCCAGGTGCGGTCTCACCAAGGCCCTGCATAGCTGCAGTAAGAATGCCTGATAAAGCCAGCTCTGAAGGGATGGTTGACTTCTCCGAGCTGGGTAGAGGCGATTCCATTGTCTGATCTGTGAGTGCCCAAAAATGGCAAAATTCTCTGTACTGCAACACTGTCATTCTTATCAGGGAAAAACAAATTGGCAAGAATGATAGGGAATGGGATTAATTGGATAGTTCTTTCAGAGAACTGACACAAGCATGATAGGCTGAATGGCCACCTTCTGTGCTGCTTCATTTTATGATTTGATGGTTCTAACTTCCTGAGCAAAAAATGTTTACCAGAAAAAAGAAATTAAAGAAAGCATTCCCTGCAGTGTCTATGGGAGGTGTTAGCACCAGGTAGGGAAAGGACCAAAATGCCTGATAAAAACTTGGCAAAAACTTGGCCTAGGTCTGGCACTTCCACTAACAACAGGAGACCTGCAATTGAAAATTCTTAATATCTATTGCCATAAATAGACAAATTTTTTCCATTATTCTCCATTGCATATTTCTTACTTTTTTAATCCAGTATTAAACATTAATGCAAAGAGCTAGCACTAGGGCTGTTGTTTTATTTATTATATTAAACCGGTCTAGTTTAAGTCTAGACTAGTTTAAGTAAAGCAGATCCTTGCTGTCCTTTTCATGCTTCTTGATGCCCAATGAATAATGCAATGCTTACAATCTTTGCATTCATTGGGGAAAGGCCCTTTAATTGGAAAATTACACACACGTACTTTTGAAATATAGAAGGGTTGAGTACATTGTCAGTTACTGTCCTTTTACCACCCCTTCACCTGCCAGACTGTGGCTCAGCGAAGAATGATAGGGTAAAAGTCTCTTCAACTACTGTGAGGATCCTATGTGAAGTGAGCAGCTCACTCAGCCTCAATCTGTTTTAGAACAGTACCGCTTCACAGCATAAATCTGCCAATAATCAATGCTGCTTGGGATTAAGTTGTCACTCTCATTCAAAGAAAGCTCTGCCTCACCATGCTTTTTCTGACTTGCATGATACAATATTGTGGACGGTGGGGTGGTGGGGGTAGTAGAGGGGGCTTTGATCTCTATCTTAACTCAAGGCACAGCAAATTTACAAGTGCATCATTAAGTAATGTCGAGGAAGCATGCAATTGTTATTTAAGATCCAAAAACGTATGATTCAGCAAATGGATATAGCTTTGTTTATTAGGTTAGATTCTACAAAGCTGTGGTCCTCCCACAGAGCCTTGAGTCTGGGAATTCAGGGACACGGCGTGCATGGGACAGAAAATCCCATGGGGCCCACACCAGCCCCTCCACCCGAATCCCTCTCCCTGCAGCATCTGCGTCAAGGATGAAAACTCGTAACATCTAGCATTGAGCTCCCATCATACATGGTTGATGAACAATGGAGGGAGCTGTACTCAGCAGTTAACCCATGCAGTGCCTAATCTTGGAACACTTGACTCTAACACTGAGTGAAAAAGGTGTCATCTCTCATCGTAGCATGTCTCTTCTTAATTCAACACAAAAAATATTAAGATAAAGTAGGGAATGGTGAACATGTAAATGTTATTTTGCATACCTACTGAACATAACGGTGATAATCATAAAAATAGTATCCATCTGGTAGACTTCGATATTTGTTCCTTAAAATGATCGAAACCATCCTCTCTATATTTTACCCTAACTACACACATTGTAAACCGAAGACGAATTAAAGAACTTAATACCAAATGTATCAGCAAAATTAATGATGTGCACAGCAATCTTCGGCAACCACAGTGGGCCAAGGTACTCCTGTTTATACTCAATTGCTAAGCATGGCAGAATCAGTTCTCCAAAGAATTCCCTTTTGGTGGTCTTCATAAACCAGAATTGTAATCATAACAATTCTGTCAAATTAAAACCACTTCCTTCGCGGCAAAGCTGCAGAGGTTTGAGAAGCTTTTCCTTCGGAAAGTTGAAAAAAATGCAGCTTGTTGATTGCATGTTAACAGTTTTATCATTTCTGGTTTAACTTTCACTGAGTTTGGGTGAGAAGAAAGAATATTGGGAAAGGTGCCCTTGAAGCCTAATGGATTTAGGTGGATAATGTAATACCAGTGCAGGAAAATCATTCCAATCGCACAGATTTTTAAGCTTCAGTTTTATATGTACAAAAGCCTTCTAAAAGTTATTATGGGTCATTGACAAAATATTATAAACAAAAGCAAGTGTCATGTCAGAAAGACACTTGTAATGGTCACAGGCCATGTGGAGACTTTGCATGTGAAGCCGTTATCCCTCTATGTGTTTAGTGTCCATTTTGATCTTTTGGATTCCTTTCTGATTTTACTTAGTGCCAGGTGGAAGATGGTCTACTTGTTAGTGTTCACCACCCTAACACTATGCTTCCCCTATTAACAGATGGGTAGCTTTTGACCTTTAATTCTTTATTCCATTTCAGCCCATCCAGTCACGGACACCACTGTAGCAGGCATGACAGGGAGTTGTTGCTTCAAACAAGGTTATATTTACCATGAGATGGAACATTCTTCTTCTTGGCCATGCTCCAGCTAAAGGGATGAGGTGCTTCATCTTTCCAGCATTAAGTGAAGAGCGATCCACTGTTAACAAGATGGACACCTCTTGACTTAGCTGCTGGCACTAAGTTAAATGCCACAGTAATTGTGCGAAGAAGAGTAAAATGTTGCAAAGACACATTGATTAATTAAGTGAGCCGACAAATTGCGGTTAATTTATTCTTTCATGGGGTGTGGGCGTGGCTGGCATGGTTTGCCAATCCCTAATTGCCCTGCTAGGCCATTTCAGAGGGCACTTAAGAGTCAGTTATATTGCTGTGCGTCTAGAGTCACATGTGGAGCAGACTGGGTAAGGACAGCAGATTTCCTTCCCTAAAGGGCATTAGTGAACCAGATTTTTAAAAATTCTTTCACAAGATGTAGGTATCACTGGCTAGGCAAGCATTTTTATTGCCCATCCCTAATTGCCCCAGAGAAGGTCGTGGTGGGCTGCTTTCTTAAGCTGCGGCAGTCCATGTGCTGTAGAGATACCCACAGTGCTCTTTGAGAGGGAGGTCCAGGATTTTGACCCAGCAACAGTGAACAATGTAGTTCTAATAAGTCAGGATGGTGTGTGGTTTGGAGGGGAACTTGCAGATGGTGGTGTTCCCATGCATCTGCTGCCCTCGTCCTTCTAAGTGGTAGAGGTCACGGGTTTGGAAGGTGCTGTCAATGGAGCCTTGGTGAGTTGCTGCAATGCATCTTGTAGATGGTACACACTGCTGCTGCCACTGTGGAAGGAATGCATGTTGAAGGTGATGGATGTGGTGCCTATCAAATAGGCTGCTTTTTCCTGGATGGTGTCAAGCTTCTTGAGTGTTGATGGAGCTACACTCAGGCAAATGGAGAGTATTCCATCACACCCCTGACTTGTGCCTTATAGATGGTGGACAGGCTTTGGGGAGTCAGGAGATGAGTTACTGTCCACAGAATTCCCAACCTCTGACCTGCTTTTGTAGCCACAGTATTTATATGGCTGGTCCAGTTCAGTTTCTGGTCAACAGTAACCCCCAGGATTTTGATAGCTTTGCAACAATTGATTATAGTTATCATGGTCACCATTATTGAGACTAGCTTTATATTCTAGAGATATGAATTGAATTTAAATTCCACCAGCTGCCATGATGGGTTTGAATCCATGTCCCCAGAGCATCAGTCTGGGCTTTTGAATTTCCAGTGATATAACCAGTCTGCCACCTTCTTCTACTGTGGTTGTTGGAGTTAAATCTGGAAAGTGGGAGATCATCCACTTTGGCCCAAAGAAAGATAGGTCAGCATATTTTCTTCCTGTTGAGGGAAGGAACTGTGGAGGAGCAGAGAGATTAAGGAGCCTTGTACACAAATCACAAAGAACTATTGGACAAGTATAATAATAATAAAAAGGCTAAAGACTATCTCAAGGTGATTTGGAATACATAGGGTAGAAGTTATGCCACAGTTGTATAAATCTCTAGTTAAACGCTAGCTGGAGGTCCATGTTCAGATCTGGGCACCACAAAAGGATATTTTGGCCTTGTAGGGGATTCAGTACAGATTCACCTTTGCTGATTGTTGTAAAAACCCATCCGGTTCACTAATGTCCTTTCGGGAAAGAAATCTACCATCCTTACCTGGTCTGGCCTACATGTGACTCCAGACCCACAGCAATGTGGTTTACTCTTAAATGCCCTCTGAACAAGGGCAACTAGGGTTGGGCACTAAATGCTGGCCTAGTCAGTGATGCCCATATCCCATGAATGAATAAAAAAAAAGTTTTTCATTAGGCAAGGGTATTGAGGGATGTGGAGCTAAGCGAGTTAGATGGAATTAAGGTACAGATCTAATTGAATGCTGGGCAGGCTCAAAAGGGGCTGCATTGCCTATATCTATTCCTATGTTCTGTACTGACCTGTTTAAAAGAAATGTAGCCCAGCTCTGCTGTCTGTGCTTAATGTACAGTAGGGTAGACACAATAGGGTAGATTCTCTGATTGGTTATGTCCAATAACTGGCCAGACAGCCAAATACTCATCCGCACCCAAGTTCCAGAAACCAATTTATTGTGGTGCTGGAGCACCTGCCAACCTGTTGTTAAATGTTGAATACATATAAAAGAGAGCTAAATGGTACAATTTTGTTATGTGTCATATACACTGGTAGAGGGCTGTTTCTCTTCTATAGCCCAAAATTTGAATGGCGCTGCAAGGTGAAGGTGCATGTCACGTCATGATGCAGTGTAGCCTCAAGGCCTCACTTTAATTTTTGCCTGGTCTTGATTTCACTGTTTGCAGGCCAAGATGTTGCATGACAGAAGAAAACAGGCACGAGCTGGAGCAGGCCACAAAACACCAAGCTCTTGACTGCACTTGATGAAGTCATCTTGTACATCATTAGGCTAGAGGAGGTGAAAGGAGTGGTGGAGATTGAACAGCAGGGAATTGGCAGGTGTGGAACCGGATTCCCACATATAAAACAGTGCCTTCAGGTGAGCACAGGAGAAAATCGGAAAGATTGCAGGGTGAAGACAGATTGCGCTGCCCAGGCTTAGGCTAATGTTAATTTGAACTCCATTCCCTATAGTTGCATAGTCAGGTTATTCAGAATTATTCACAAGAGGTTGCATACGTCAATAATTGCATGACCTTTCATAACATCTTACAAAATATCTAGGTCAAAGTTTAAGTAGGAGTATAGATTTCTGAACAGTTATTTGCACTCTTTATTTTTGGGCACAATATCATACATTAAAGGAGCACAGCCGTTCCATGCCATATTAGCATTTACTTAAAACTACAGTCAAATGGGGAGGACATCACAAAGAGAAAGAGAAAGACAATCCTCAGGCACTGGAGACATATTGTGACTTTTGATTACTGTTCTTCTGTGCCAGTTAAACACAATAACCTTATAAGCTGAAAGTACCACAAGGGTGCCAATTGTACAGCACATTGTGGCCCTTCCTGGGGTAGTATAACTCCAAAATAAGCGTGAGCAATAACAAATCAAGAGACAATAAATGCATTCTTAAAAGACTCCTAAGCTCCCTCACATTAGGCTTTGTGACTGCTGCAAAGCATAATTACTAACGAAGCTGACTACTCAGATATAAATCTAGATGTTGCAATATTTGCTTATGAATGCTGGATGTGTTGGCGTGTTATTTATTTGTTCCGCTATTTTAACTGAAGCATTAACCATTTGTAAACAAGTAAATGTCTCCATTACAATACAAGATAAATGGCCATATCACAAATCATTTTAGACTATAAAATGTGCAGCTGGAATGCACCAAGCCATAATGCATTCACGCAATACTTTCGTTCAGCCTTTATCCCATGTGATAATTCTTCATGTGTTCGTTGGGAAATCACTTTCCCATGAGGGACTGGAAAGTTAGTGTCGGTACTTATCCGGGAGGAAGGGAGCCAGGAGTGTGGATGGCTAGTTAGGACAGGATTCGGCTGATTTGGTTATCATACCCCCACCAATCTTATAAATCCGTATGCGTTTCAGCCAGATACAAATGGCAATATTTGCCATCTGAGGTGGCAGTCCAAGTTATGCTGTGCCCACTGGGCTGAGACTGCCCAAAATCCACTGGTCTGCTGACCATTATTGTCGGGAATGACAGGAGGTTCTTCTCCCATTTGTTTGATGATGGGATGAATTCAAACCCAGTTTCAGAAGTTAAGGGACACTGTCTTTTTAGATTTAGTACCCAGCTACAACAACAATTTGCATTTCCTGATGCAGTAAAAAATCACTAGGCACTTCACAAGAGCATAATCAGACAAAAGAATTGCTGTCAAGTCGAAGGAAGTCTCAAAACACCTCACAGCCAATGAAATACTTTTCAGTTTGTAGTCACTGCTGTAAAGTAGGAAACGTGGCAGACAATTTGGACACAGGAAGCTCCCACAAACAGCAATGACCATATAATCAGTTTTTGTGATGCTAATTGAGGGATAAATATTGACCAGGGCACCAAGGATAGCTCCCCTGCTCTTCTTATCAGTGCCACAGATATCTTTTGTGTGCACTTGGGTGTGTAGATCGGGCCTTAGTTTAACATCTCAACCAAAAGCAAGCACATCTGAGAGTGTATCACTCCCTCATGTACTGCACTGGAGTGTCAGCCCTGATTTTTGAGCTGAAGTCCTTGAGTAGGACTTGAACCTACAATCTTCCGACTCAAAGACTAGACTACCATCAGCTGAGTCACAGATGCCCCAAGAGGGCACTAGAACAGAGTTTGGTCAAAGGAATAGATTTTAAGAAGATTCTTTGAGGTAGAAATAGAAGTGGAAGGGAAAGAAAGTTTAGTCATGGAATTCCATACTCAAGGCATTGCCACCAATGGCTACACAGGAGTAGCAACAATTGCAACAATTGTTTAACTTGGGAAATATTAGAAGGAAGTATAGTAAAGGATGTTAGAAGTAGCATCTAGGGCCCCAGTATCGCCAAGCTTCCTGTACAGTCCTGCAGTCACCAGGAATTAAAGACTAATCTCCTACATAATCCAATGAACAACCCCGGAGGAAAATCACAGAGGCATATAAAAAAATGTTGCCTTTTTATTTCAATTTTCTTTGTACACTTTTGCTTGTTAGCTTGGAAATATTGGAGATGAGGAAGAAAGGTTGTTTGAGTGGGTGGGGCGGTTGGAGGTGACACAAGTCCTGTGATGAAACCTCCAGCAATACGTTCCACTGCAGTTGGCAATTCTAAACTCTAATCTGTACAGCAGCAGGATTGAGGATCTCTCAGTCCGCTGGAATGCCTCCCTGTTCATCCTACCATTTTTTTTTTTAATCGCCTTTCAGATTTGAAGACACAACTTGAAACCTGGCAAAACCAGGGTTATCCTAATCCTCTTTAAAGATGACCAGGGACTAGTGACCTGCTAAGCCAGCACGAATGCCAGGTTGTTACCATGCTTCCACGGTGTGCCCGCTACAGCCATCATACCTTGCACATATTTAAAACATTGGCTAAGCTGGTGTGACTTACATTTCACACAACCGCTGACACCATGGCTGGAATTTTCTGCCCCATTGGCATCGGGCATCAGGGTGGGTGGGGGTAGGGGGTGGGGTCAATATGGTGTAGAGTCCAAAAAACCGGTTTCATGCCGCCGTGAAACCAGGTTGAGATCGTCCGCTCCACCCATCAATGGCGGGCCACGTTTCCCACCACTGCAAGTCAGGAATGTCATTTGCTTCTAATTATAAGCCCTGCTCATCAGAATCGTCCGCCAAGGCGGGACCATCTGGGCATCACACCGATGTGTTTCACAACTGTACATAAACGACGTGCGCCTGGCGAGCTGCACCTCCCTCAGGACTTCAAGGTCTGTTTGCCTACCTTGCTTCGGGCAGCACCACGTCACTTTAAAGGGCAGGTCTCTACCTACATCACATGAGCAGGTCTCTACCTACCAAACCAGCCATAAGGCAGGGGTGATTTTTCAATGGCTGCAGGGCTAAGACTTGCTTGGGGAATGTGGGGAAGTGGTCTCAGGCAAGGGAAGAGGCTGCAGGACGAGAGCTGTACTAGGGAAGGAGGGTATCCCAGGGTGTGTGTGGGGGCACATGTTGATCTGTGCAAGTGGCGTCAAGAGGGTGAGGGCTGAGGAGGCAGTCTCCACAGGAGGTGAGGCCAGATGGAGATGTGAGGGTGTGTGTGTGAGAGAGTGAGTGGTGATGTCCCTTGAGCTGGCAGTGAGTGAGATGCCAGTGAATGTGTGGTATCCTCGTGAGTATGTGAGTTTAGAGTGGCAAGATGGTTGATTTACCCATGGTGGCACAGATGAGATCATTCATCCATCTTCAGTACTGGATGTCCGTCCTTTTGTGCGCAGCATTGGCACTGACCACCTCTGCCACCACATCCCAAGCTGGAGTGATGAGACTAATGGGCCTCCTGCAGCCAGAGCAGGACATGGAGGTGAGCCTCCACGGTGTTCAGAAGGCATCCCAGGGAAGTGCCAGTGAATCGAGGGGCTGCACTCCTCTTGGCTTTCGGGGCCATGTCTCGACCAGTGCTCTCCTGGGCTGCAAACGTCGAGAAGTGTGCACGTGGCTGCAGTTTAAATGTGGCGCCCTACGTGGAGGAGGAGCGGCAAGGTTGAGGCATGGCAGGCAAATTGGAGGCCGCCCGCCAGCGCGACAGTGTGTTTCCTCTGGCTGCGTGGTTAATGAGGGGGGATCGGGACGATACAGCGTCAACACCCGCCATTGCGACCGGCGAGCAAGATGACTTTCTTCCCGCCCACTTTGTGCAAACCTGGGACGATTCCACCCCATAATTTTAGCCCAACGACAAATGCATTAACTGTGGTCCACATTTAGCCATTCGCTGGAGCCTGATACTAAGTGCCGTGGAGAGAAAAAGAGATTTTTCTTTTGCTTGTCCTCCTTCTTAAATCATGTTCGGGTTGCCCAGACTAATGCAAAGATCTATAATCTATGATTAAATTAGACTAAGTAATAAGATATCATCCAGCTGATTGATTTCCCCAGCCACAGCTCTGCCTGACTTGCTGTGCAGAAAAACTGCGCCATTATTTTTAATGTTGATCCCTGTAAAAGGTATATCCTTTACTACAAAAGCTGGTCCAATAATCTATTCAATTTAACATACATGTTCACCTCTTGCAGCCAAGATATTGTAATCTTCCTGGAATTCCAAATGAAAGTTATTACATTTTTATTTTAACTTTAGAAAGTGTGCCTAAGGGACTAAACTCAGGTTATTTGTCTGAATGCAATAGATTTTTTTTTTCAATTTATATGCACTATGGTAATTCAAGGCACAAATCTTCAAGACTATTGATCAATATAATAAACTTCTCAATGAACAGGACATTCATTATTCTGATGTTGGCATAACATGATCTATTACATTAACAATTATGTTAACCAAAGTTTAACCATTATTACCTTTAGATTACATATCATCATCGCCTCACAGGCTGGCTTTAGAAAAGGTTACGGTTGATAAGCCATCACAGGATTTTAATATCAATCTAAAAAGTCCCAGGCGGAAAAGCAATTGAATTCGCTTGGATTTATTTTAGCTTCCTGAGCCTTATGAGCAGTAAGAGCTAAACGATGGTGGTTTGACTCCTTCTCCCCAGAAGTAATCATCATTTTGTGCAAAGATTTGTAAATTTTTTTAAAAAGCACACTCACTACATGAATTGGATTTGGTCCTAAGCTCAAGTTCCACTGATTGAGGAACAAGCTGCTTCTTTTCATTTTTACACCATTTATCATGACGTGAATTTGCAGGAGCAGTATGTTAGAAGCAAATTAATCCGTGTTATAGCAAACTGAAGCTTTGTTATCCACAAGATTCAACTCTCCATTCACTTTCTTTGGAAATTGTAAAATGTTAAAGTTCATTTTTTTCCTCACTGCATGGCGATACAGCACGTTGGATTCTAACAAGTTGTGCCAAGGAGTGATACAACACAATTTCATAACCATTATTCTGCACACTGCAAATCTCTGCTATGCTATTGTGAAGAGGTGATGAGCAGCTAGGTCCAAGCACTTGTACACAAGGAGGGAAGGTTCAGTTATCCTAGCACCTCCTAGTGGTCAACAACCAAATAGTACTAGTGGAAGCCATGGAGAAGGTCTCTCAGCAATGGGAGCTGCACAATAGAAAATTTCAACAACTTTGCTCCCAATTTCCACTTTTCCCCAGCCTTTACGTGGTCCATCTCTGACTCATCCCTTCCCTTTCTTAACTTCTCTGTCTGCATTTCTGGGTATAGGCCATCAACCAATATTCATTATAAGTCCACTAACTAGCACAGCTATCTTGATTGCATTTCCACATACCCAACTTACCGTAAGGACTCTATTCCATTCACCCAGTTTTTCCATTGCATCTATCCCTGATAATGTAACCTTCCACACTACTGTTTCTGATATGTTCTCCTTTATTCTCATCAAGGATTCCTCCCCACCATCCTCGATTGTGTCCATTCCATTTCACACATTGCCCTCACTCCTTTCCCTCTGCCCCAGAACTATGATAGGGTTTCCCTTGTCCTCACCTTCCACCCTACCAGTCTCTGTATTCAATGGATAATCCTCCATAAGTTCTGCTACCCCCAACATGATTCCATACTAAGTATATCTTCTCCTCCCCTCACCTTTCAGCATTCTGAAGGGATCATTCCCTCTGCAATGCCCTACCCCACTCCTCAACCACTCCCAATTCCCCCCCCCCTTCCCATAGCACCTTACCTTGCAGGCACAGGACATGTGACACCTGCTCTTTTGCCTCCCTTCTCACTTTTCAGGGCCCCAGGCACTCCTTCCAGGTGAAACAACAATCTATTTGTACTTCTTTCAATTTAGTCCACTGAATTCATTGCTCCTAATATGGTCTTTCCTTCACTGGGATACCAAATTCAGGTTGGCTGACGACTTTAAGGAACATCTCAGCTCGGTCTCTAAGTGTCACCTGACCTTCCAGCCGCCTGTCATTTTAATTTTCCGCCTTGCTCTCATTCTGCCCTTTCTGTTCTCAGCCTCTTGCAGTGTTCCTAAAGTGAAGCTGAATACAGGTGTGATGAGCAGCACCTCACCTTTCAATTAGGCACTTTACAGCCTTTCGGATTCAACACTGAGTTCAAGAATTTCAGAATGTAACTTCTGGCTGCATTTTGTTCCTTTTTCTTTACTTGTTTTGTTCTTCTCTCTCTTGTTTTCCCCTCTTTTTGCTTTCAGGTGGCAGTTGTTCATGATTCTGCCATTCAAATCCTCATTTTTGATTTCTTTACTTGTCCCATTACCACTCTCTTTGGCCTTGCACCATCAAGTCTTGTGCCATTTAATCTCTCCTGTCTTCCACCCTAAAGGTCTTCCCTTTTGTTTTTTCCCCACTACCCGCCACCACTGCTTTCACCTGCTTAAAACCTATTACATCTCTTCCCAGTTCTGATGAAAGGTTATCGACCTGGAGCATTGGCCAAAATTTTCGGGGGTCATTCAGGAGTGTTGAAAATGGTTTGGGAAGGCATTGGGGAGGTGCCTAACCAGCAGACTCCAAGCAGGATGCCCTCCTTCTTGGGCATACCATGGCCCACAGAGGGCTCCCCTCCTCTGATCAGGCCTACAGTGAGGGAGGGCTACCAACATTAATACGCCGCCAACCCCCACTCCCCACCCCCAACCCAGAGGGGAGACCTTTGCCACCTCTCCATAGATACTGCCAGACCAGTAGAATGTTTCCAGCATTTTCTGTTTCTATTGTGGCAACAGGTAGGGTTAGATGAAGTATAATTCAGGTTAATACAAGTTGAAGTGTTATGTTTACAGCCTAGCTCAAGCATTGTCACTTTCATTTCTGAATCAAAATGTTGTGGCTTTTCTTCCCCATCAAAACTTCAGTGCTAATTCTAAGCCGATGCTCCAGTTCATGGTCAGAGGTGCAGTTCAGGGGCTCAGTTGTACGTTAAAACTCGCTTGCCATTATTTGAAAAAAATTCGGGATTTCTGATCGACATCCTTCAACCAACAGCGTCAAACCTTGGACAAACGTTCTTTAACCTCGGTGTTTGTGGGACTAAAATATTTGTTGTTTGTGACTGTATTTCAAAGTAATTCACTGGATCTGAAGCTTTGACAGGGTGTAATATAAATGCAAGCCTTTCTTATTCTGTTGGGTAATTCAAGTGATAAAGTCAACATGGAAATAAAATTGAATTTTTCATTAATGTTACCAAACAGAAGGAGAAGTACACCCCAGAATATCAGCTGCCCTTGAAATGTTATTGCTGCAAGACTTTTGAATTTATCAGCACAGGCATAAATCTAACAGAAGTCTGAGTTAATGCCATCTGGAGTCTGGTCTGTTCCTCCTCTTTACAATGTTGTAAATAAGCAATATTTTTTTCATACAGCACCTGCAAAAATAATTTTTGTGAGCGTTTGTGATGGCTAAGGGTGAAGCACATTCTGCTGACTTGTCACAGAATACTAAGGTCATGAGGGGAGCTATCTGTGCACTTAACATTACAGAGGTTTCTCCCCATCATCCCTTATTGGGATGTTTTAACACTGCTGGTTAGAAACACAACTGGGGGTAGAGCACTGAAGGCCATAAGAACGATTGCTAGATAAGAAACACCAACATGACGTTACTGTTTTTGGGTAACATTGAGCCCTTTCGGAATTTACTGCAGGCAATAGTTGAGATCAAATTTGAAACAAAATGATTACATGGTAGCCTCTCTAATCCAGAATGTTGCCATTTCTGGATTTTGGAACTTTCTGTATTATAGAATAATGTTAGAATACCTAACTGCAAGTGTGTGAACCAAAAACACCATGGATTTAAATAGAATTGACGTTTCGAGTCCTCATGACCCTTCATCAGAGTTCTGCTGAAGGGTCATGAGGACTCGAAACGTCAACTCTTTTCTTCTCCGCCGATGCTGCCAGACCTGCTGAGTTTTTCCAGGTAATTCTGTTTTTGTTTTGGATTTCCAGCATCCGCAGTTTTTTGTTTTTATGGATTTAAATATCTACTTGAAGTATAAAGCAGTGATAAATGTTATAAAGCAGTAATAAACATTGTTTTACTCATTCAAATAGTTTATCTTCCATGTTTCCGCTTCCAGGATACCATTTTAAAAGGATGCCATGAATTGTCTGGATCTGCACAAAAAATTTCTGGACAACTGGTGTTTCCAAACAATGGATTTCTGGACTGGAGAGGTTACAGCATTTTAGTAAACACTAATAAATAAGAGGAGGTTGGTTGAAAGTCTCTGGAGGCCGACGCCTTTGCAAAGGCACAACTGTGTCATTAGATCCTTTCAACACTGTAATAGACTCAGGGGAATTACAGCAGAAGGATTCAGACCACATCAAAATTTCCTGGAATTGTGCATTACTCAGCAATACCATAACACTAAACATTTAAATCTATGGTGTTTTTTGGTTAGGTATTCTAAAATTATTCTGTAATGCAGAAAATTCCAAAATCCGGAAGTGACTTAGCTCCAAGCGTTCTGGACTGGAGAGGTTACAGTGTGATTGTTTTGTTTCAACCAAATAAAATTGATTACCATGGTTCTGCTCCCGCATTATTGCAAATTTCCTGGGTTTACGTTAATTGTCTCACTACCATCAACTTAAATGGGAAACTAGCATTGCAGGAGAATTTATTTAAATCTATGAGCGCAGAATAATTGATCTGTTCCTCCTTGAGATTTTTTTAGTTCTTAGCTCAAATCTATTAAAGTATCTCTTCACCATTGTGTGCTAGGTTTAGTGTGTATTGCAGGGCAATACTCTCTAGTCAAGAAAATGAAATTGGGAAGAAATTTATTTAAGCCCCTCTTTTATGCCTGAAACACGTGGGCAAGTTACTGGAGCCTATAATTAAGGAGAGTGACTGAGCCTTTAGAAAAATTTGAGCTGATTAACGAGGGCCACCATGGATTTATAAAGAGTAGGCCATGCCTAACAAACCTAATTGTATTTTTTGAGGAAGTCACCAACATAGTAGACAGCTAGGGGAATGTATTGATTGGCATCCCATCCACCACTTTCAAAATTCTCTCCCTCCACCACCAATGCGCATGTTCCATCTACAAGAGGCATTGCAGTAACTCACCAAGGCTCCTTCAATGCACTTTCCACACCCATGCCATTTACCATCCAGAAGGACAAAGGCAGCAGATGCATAGGAACACCACCACCTACAAGCTGCGCCCACCACCCCCCCCAAGCCACATACCTTCTGACTAGGAACTATATCGCCATTCCTTCAATGTTGCTGGGTCAAATTTCTGGAGCTCCCTTCCTAGCAGCACAGTGGGTGTACCTACACCACATAGGCTGCGGCGGTTCAAGAAGGCAACAGAAGAGAAAAAGGATAAGAGTAATTACTCGAATTGGAATGAAGTGACTGGTAATGTCCCTCAAGGATCTGTGCTGGGCCCTTAACTATTCACCATGTCCTGAATTTTCAGGCAGCAGGCGGGATCGGCAGGAGCGGGGGTGGGGGCGGTTGCAGAGCCAAACACCGCCCACGATCAGCTCTGCACCGCCATTTTACGCGAGCAGGCCAATTAAGGCCTGCCCAGCGGAATATGCGAGCTTTGGTGCTCAGCGCTACCTGTGCGGGAGGGGGGAGAGTCGGGGCTAGTGCTCTTTCGCTCATGGGCGTGAAAGAGCGTTTCAATCGCCCTGAGGCACGGCGCTGCTTCAGGGAGGTTGAATTGCTGTCGAAATTATTAAATTCATGGATTAAAAATTTATTTAGACATGTCCCTACCTCACATTAGATGGGACATGTTTTTATAGTCAGGAAAATTTTTTCATTTTATTAATAAAAGCTTTAGGAAACCTCATCCCACTCATGGGAACCCGCCTGCCACCTTAAGGTTGGACAGGCAGCGTTAACAATTACATTAATCGCTTCCTTAATGGCCTTCATAGGCCGTTTAAATATTGACCGGCACGCAGCCGATTCCGGCGCGCACCCGCCCACCGAAACATCATGAGACAGCGCAATGACATCGGGACACACGCCTGACATCATCGCGCGTCATTTCACACGTCAGCATGTCGGGCCCTCCCTTGCATGCCGACTGAAAAATCCTGCCCCATATTTATTAATGACTTAGGCAACACCATGGAGAGCCATATATCCAAATTTGTGAGTTACACTAAGATTCGGGACAGTAAGGTAGTGTAGATGTGAGCATAAAATTACCAGAGACATTGATAGATTAAATGAGCGGACAAAAGTGGCAAATGGATTTCATCTCAGCTAATTGTGAGTTCAACCATTTTGGGCAAAGAAAGAACAGAGCTGAGGTAATTTTTAAATGGTTAAAAAGCTAAGAATCGTATGGGTCCAAAGAGATTTAGGGACCTGGGTACACAGATCAATGGAATGTAGTGGTCAGGTGTAAACAAGAATCATTTCTTTATACCTGGAAGTCCCAAAGATAAAGGAGAGGAAGTTTTGCTCAACAATACAAAGTCCCATTTACATCACGTGTGCAGTTCTAGGTACAGTCCTGGACACCATTGTTTAAGAAGGATTTTTGGTCTTGGAGCAAGTGTAGTGCAGACACACTAGTACGTTACCAGGGCTACAAGAGGAGAGATTACATAAATCAGGCTTGTATTGCCTGGAATTTAGAAGGTAAAACAGTGATCTGATGACGCTTTTAGGGCTCTGCAAGGAATCAAAAGGGTAGATAGAACCTTTTTCCGCTGGTGAGGAAGTCTGGGATGAGAAAGATAAGCATTTATATAGCGCTTTTCATGACCACCAGATATCCCAAAGTGCTTTACTGTCAATGAAGTACTTTTCAAGTGTAGATAATGAGGGTTGTAATATAGGAAATGTGGCAGTCAAAATGCATACAGTCAGCTCCCATAAATAGCCATGTGAAAATGGTCAGATAAACTGCGTTTTATGTTGTTGATTTTTGAAGAATAAACATTGGCCAGGACACCTCCTGCTCTTCATCGAATAGTATCATGGGTTCTTATACATCCACTGCAGATGGGGTCTCAGTTTAACATTTCATCTGAAAGATAGAACCACTAACAGTGCAGCACTTCTTCAGTACTGTGCTGCACTGTCAGCCTTGATTTTTGTTCTCAAGCCCTGGGGTGGGACTTGAACCTACAGCCTTATAACACAAAGATAGGAGTACTATTAATTGAACCATAGCTGACACCAGGCCACTGCCAACAAATCTGAACCAAGTCATTAAGGAGACAGGTTAGGAAAGATTTCTTCACACAAAGAGTGGTAGAAGTATGGAAATCTTTCACGGAAATCACTAGTTAGTGTAGCTCATTTCATCATTTTAAATCTGAGATCAATAGGGTTTTAGCCAAAGTTATTAAGGAATCTGGAGCTAAGGCAGGTAAATGGAGTTGGGATACAGTCATGATCTAATCAAATGGTGGAGCAACTTGTGGAATGAATGGCACACTCCTGTTCCTTATATTCCTAACCAGAATAGATAAAACATGTGACTGCTTCTGTTCTACTGAACGTTAGTAAGGTGATATAAATAGACCAGCCCACTGCTCATAATCACTATGTTCTGCACAGTTCTTAAAAAAAAACTTGATAAACACAAATAAAGCAAAAAATGTTTCTCTGTAATGACACATTGATTAATATGTTGATGCAGATGTTTCCAAGTCTATGGGGACTGCTCTTAGCAAGTTCTCACTCGTGACGTACAATATCTGAAAGTTACAGTGAAGCATGTTATACTTGTGCTTAAGGCCCCTTTCTTCACTCCCTGTGGGGGATGCGTGTTGCAGGAAGTGCATTGCAGGAAATTGTGAGCACACAGATTGTGATCTTCTGCCCATTAAAGGCTATGCTCAAGGTGCTCCCTACAAGATTCTTTCCCCGCTGGGAGTACAGGAGTGTGGAATATGCTTGTAAACAGACAGAGAGTACAAAAGCAAGGACTTTATACTAAACCTTTATAAATGACTGATCAGACCTCAGCTGGACTGTTGTGTCCAATGCTAAGTACCATACTTTAGGAAGGACGTCAAGGATTTGGAGAGGGTGCGGAGAATGTTTACCAGAATGGCATTGGGATGAGGGACTTCAGTTGCATGGAAAGGCTGGGGAAGCTGGGATTATTCTATTTGGATCACAGAAGAGGAGATTTAATGGCGATGATCAAAATCACTGGAGGCTTTTGATAGGGCAAATAAGGAGAAATTATTTCCAGTGGAAGAAAGGTGGATAACTAGAGGACTCACATTAAGGGTAACTGGGAAAAGACTCAGAAGTGAGATGAGGAGGATTCTTTTACCTAATGAATTATTATGATATGGAATGCACTCACTGGAAGGGCAATGGAAACAGATTCATTAGTAACTTTCAAAAGGGAACGGGATAAATAATTGAAGGGAAAGAATTGCAGTTCTGTGAATATGGAGCAGGGTAGGATAGGGGGACTAATTGGGTTGTTTTTTCAAAATAATGGATCAAGTAGCTTCCCTTCTGAGTTGTACAATTTTATAATTCTATATCAAGTTACTGTGCTACTTTAAGAAATGGTTTGAAAATAGATAGGTTCAGCCCTCTATTAAAATAACTCAGAGAGCTACTTAATATGAAAATGTCAAGCATTCATACAAACGCTCTACTCATAGTAACATCTAGGGTCATAATATATACTGTCCACAAAAGGCCTTCTGGAATGTCAAAGGTAATTGTACAAATGCATTCTCCCACTATGAAGCTTTTTCCTACAGAAATTCATATTGGAGGTCAACATGCCCCACAAAATTTTCTACCCTTGCCCGAATTCTGAATATGCACATTAAGGGCACAGAAAATCCTTCAAGGTACAAAAGCCCAATATGTGCTTCCAGCAGGTATGGCTCTGCAATGGAATCACAAGAACGGGAAAAGTAATCCTCGGTTCTCATTGCATTTGCTGTCACTTTCCTTTCCACTATTTTCAAAAGGACAGAAGAACTATTTATTGGAACTCAGAGAGCTTTCCATTAAGTAGGTTGAGCTCTTTCAACAAGCCAGTTAGTTCCTGCAGCCACTTGGCTGCAAATCCATGTGGTCAAAGACATAATGTGTTAAACCTCTGATGACATAAGAATTGTACATCTAACTTCCTTTTAATTTCTAGTCACTGGGGGATAATGATGCTTTGTACAAAGCAGCATAAACCGGAGGAGGGGAGAGAATGTTCACTCCTGTGGTTTGTGGTCACGCGTGTGACTGTTAGTCAGCAGAGCTCATTCACATGAACAAAGCTTTGTGTGTACCATTTTTTCCCTTTTTTAAGAGGCAGACATTTATGAGTGTTTCATTTATGATTATTTTTGTTCAACTACCTCTCTTTCAGCTCTTTCTCCAACCTAACGACTCTCCTTTGAAGGGGAAGGTGGGCAAACAAGCTGGGGTCCTGCCAAATACTGTCCTTAATGTAGCCTGCAGTAAATTAACCTTTTTCCACCCCTACCACAACCACCATTTTATCCTCCTTTCTCCCTCTCTGCATATAGGAGCAGCTTCTGCTCACTGCCTCCCCCTAATGTCAGGATCAAGAATGCATGCTCACACATGGGCTTGGACGATGTTAGAGACATTAAACCCACTCCTATATCTTCATAGATTCACACCAAATGGCGTCAATTCCACTATGCTCCCTGCACGTGTACGGACTTATCCGTTTAAGTATTCACTGGCTTGATTTGCCCATGGTATCCCATGAAGAAATCCATACTTATATTCTGTTCACTTTCTTGCCAATTGGGTGATAATTAACATACAACTGAGCAGCCAATTAAAACTAACCTGTAAAAATCCTGCTGAACCAATCATTAAATGTCTCAATAGGTGCACAATTGACAAAATAAATGATCAATGGAGTTGCATAACTTTGAGGGAACAAGGTGATTGTGAGAAGTCCACTTCATCGATGCAGCCCTACAGATCACGGTGGGAAAGGTGAACGAGAGGTGAAATGTTCTCTATGGGTCAGAGGCAACCTGCTGCTAAACATGGAACCCAGTTAGATGTGCAATTGTGCAAGAGGTAAATACAACCTGCTATTTTTCGAAGGAGGAACAGGATAAGATGTTGAATTTGAAGAACAAGTAATAACAATGCAATGAAGATCACTATTAATTACCTTATTGCTACCTAGGGATATGACTGTCAATTATCTGATACTGGTACAAAAAAGTAAAATAAACAGAGTTTGCAGAGTTTCCAGAACAGTTTCAAATAGGAGTATCATTAACCTTGGTGACCAGACTGAATGGACTATTAAACTACAGACTGACCAGAGTGCTATATAACTTCAGCATGTCTACTGATTCGAAAATGTAGCCAACACTGATATTTGTCTGGGCACAATCCATGTCGAGAGGTTATCATCAATTCCACTTCTCTTTAAGCCTATACTCTGGTTAATTTGTCTTCATTCATTAGATAAACATGCCTGCCATTTTAAATTCCAATTTGCCATCTTTCAGATGAGACATTGAACCATGGCTCTGCCTGCCCACTCAGGTGGCTGTAAAAGATTTTTCTGTAAATAGTCACTTAGTAGTACAGAGCTTGAGTACTGCTGGAAAAAGAGACAATACGGATCATGCCCAGACAAATATCAGTGTTGGCTACATTGTCCAATCAGTAGACATGCTGAAGTTATATAGCACTCTGGTCAGTCTGTAGTTTAATAATCCATTCAGTCTGGTCACCAAGGTTAATGATACTCCTATTTGAAACTGCTACTGAAGCTTTTTGTCTCGTGCTCCTCAGGACAGGCACAGGAATGCCAAATTTCAAAGGGCTCAACAAGTTGTGCTGTGTGAGAAAATGGTGTTGATTGGTTGACAAATTGACTCTGATTGGTCAAGGAATTGCAGTGGAGAAAGCACCAGGGAGCTATTGCCTCCATACTTTTGGTCCCTGTTTTCATACACGGGGGACTGCCCTCTATAGACAAAAGGAACATATCCAGCCATTGTGCCTTTTTTTTGAATTAAACAAAAGCGGTGGTGCATTAATTCCCTAGTACATTCTCTACTGCAATGCCTTGAACAATCAGAGTCAATGAGCCAACCAATCAGCACCCTTTTCTCATACAGTATAAATTATTGTTCCCTTTGAAATTTTGCATTCTTGCATCTGTCCTGATAGACAAAAAGCTTCAACAGCATGTCTCATTTTTCAGTAAATCCTGAGAAAATCAATGCTCAGGTTGCTTGACGTAAAAATATATATTAATAGAAACTTTTATGACAGGCATTTGGAACTCTACAAATTGCTAAAACCTCTGCCCCCTACATAAACCCACTAGAAATTCAGTGTCATCTCCAGCCACTTTTGAAACGTAGCAGCTACATGATCAATTTGAATACTAGCATTCACCAAAGTCAAACTCCTCTTGATGAGGCTATATTTAACTCAGCCAATATTCAAACATTCAGTCCCATGAGTAGGAAATCACCTCATTTTCATAGCCCAGAAGCAGGGGAAATAAGAGCAATGCTTGCTTCCATCCAGCATGTCTAATTACTGTGGGCGGAATTTTCCATGCCCGCTGGTGTCGGGCGTGATCGGTGGTGTGAGCGGATAATATGGCGTGCTCGGTTTTACAATGATGGGAAACCAGTTTGCGATTGTCCGCTCAGCCTGCCAATGGCAGGCCTCATTTCCCACCATCGGACAGCGAGAACCTCATTGTAATATATCAGCATTTCATTATCAGGCCAGCCCGCTGGTATCATACTCCCCGCTACACCCCACCCTCCCTCCCACCCTCCTCCCCACAGGATCATCCATCCACATCAGCAGGAAAGGACGCCGACGTGTTTCACAACAGCACGTAAAAGCCATGTACTTGGCGGCCTGTATAATGAGGGGGACTTGAAGGTGCGTACACAGTAACGTTGTGCAACGCTTGCCAGGGTCACCTGTTGGACTTCAAGCTTCAGGGGCGTTGGGGGTTGGGGCTAAGGGCAGCCCCGCCATTGAGGCGACTGGTGGCAGGGAGCGCGAGTGCAAGGGCAGCCCTGCCATTGAATATTAGCATATAAGCATTCGGAGTGAGGGGTAGGGTGGGCGGAGGAATTGGCCACGCATTAGAGAAACCTGTACAAAGTGACCATTGATCTGCAACTGAGGCAGTTCATGCACAGCTACATTGATATGATTGGAGTCAGGCTCCTAGCTTATCTGCCCACTCAAGCAACGCGCAGGCACCAAAGTGCCAGCAAGTGCTTCAGAGCTTTTCACTGCCCCTCCACCCTCCCCGGCACAGACTGCAAATTCATGAGCATTTTAGTGGATGGCAGAACAAATGGATGACTGCGCACGTTGTACAATCTCCTCGCTAAAGCTGGCTATGGAGCAGTCACTGGTGGAACCGCTCACAGCCCCTTACAATGTCAGCATCCCGGTATGGACCAGTCTCCCCGATGTTTCAAGCTAACAGCGCATGATCTCTGCCCATCCAAGTGGTGGCCAGCACTCTCCGGGAAACGTTAGGAGGTGGTCTCATTTAACCAGGAAAGGTTCTTAGTACACCCATGCTAGACATGGGTCTCTCTCTCTCTTTCATCCTGCAGGAGGAATACATCAGGATCATGGACCTGGCGATCTAGCTGTAAGCCTGATGGCCTACAGAGTGTGAAGGTGATGGAGGAGAGAGCGACTGAGGCTCCTGGCTGCACAGAGGCAGGGTCAGCAACCTCAGGAAGAAGGGGCAGCTGGGGCTGCCGTACATGCCACCTAAGAACCACAGTGAGTCATCGCTGGTCATTGCCTAGCAGCACCCAGGGTCTATAAACGCCGCCTTTCATTCCTGCAGATGACCGAGAGCCAGTGTCGCTGAAGACTACACATGTATAGGGAGCTGGTTGGTGACATATGCCAGCTACTGCAGGATTTGGTGCCACTGGGACCTGGAGGGCATCCACTGCTAGTGGCCGTGAAAGTGACTGTGGTGCTCAATTTCTATGCCAGTAGCTCCTTTCAGGGCTCCACAGGTGGCCTCTGTGCGATCTCACAATGAGGTCACAGATGCCATCTTCAAGAGGACACACATCTTTGTGCATTTCGCCTGGGACCAGGAGAGCCAGGATGCAAGATTGATTGGATTTGCCCAGATCTTGGGTTTCCAACAGGTTCAGGGTGCGGTTGACTGCACTCACGCGGCACTCAGATCTCCATCGGACAGTTTCCAGGAATGTGCAGGGTGCCTACATCTCCAGTCAGTCACAGATCCCTGGGTCCACAGAAGCTGCAGGGGTTGCTCCTCGGGGCAAGGGTTACCTGCAGAGACCATAGCTGATGAACCCGTGCGGCGGCCTCAACCTGCAGCAGAGCGACGCTATAGTGAGGCTCATGCTGCAGCTCACGATTTGGTGGAGCAGACCATTGGGATGCTGAAGATGGGGTTCCGGTGCCTGGACCGGTCTGGTGGAGCCCTGCAATACAGTCCACAGAGAGCGTCAGGCATCGTCGTCGTCTGCTGCACCCTTTTCAACCTGGTGATCCAATAGGGAGAGGAGCTGGCTGAGGAGGAGATGGAGGAGCTGGAGGTCTCCTCCAATGAAGAGGACGCCGATGGGGATAAGGGTGAGGAGGTCCTCAGAGGCAACAATAATGGGGATGAGGCCCTGGCACTGGCTAAATGAGGCAGGTGCACTTGGGAAGTCCCCATAGCTGCTAGATTTGTGGAGGATGATGACGACATGCAGTGAGGTGACCCCACAGATCCTCACATCGCATCTGTGAACGTTCGATTCCAGTCTGGCTTATGGCAGCATGAATACACTCTCTGAGAATGCTCCAGTCATGGAGACGCAGTGCAGGCCCTAATAGTCGCTCAATTGTAGGAGGACGATTACGAGATGCAGTGAGGACACTCCATAGATCTTCACATAGCTTTTGAGAATGTCTGACTCCGCTCTGACTGAGGGCAGCAAGCTTGCGATCTGTGATCAGGGTCATATTGTGGAGACACAACCCTGTAACTTGAGAAGCATCTGATCCTTTGTCCACCTTCAGCACCTGAGCCCTTCAGGAGCACAGCGTCACTGGTCACAAATGCTGAAGAGATGGGGGCCAGCCCCACCTTAAAGGTGCTGAGAGCACACAGAGATAATGACGGAACTCTGTGACGCCTGCCCACTACATTCTGGCAGCAATGACCAGCACCACCGAAGTGCAGGCACCAGTAATGTTTCCAGGGAGAGTGAGGCCAGACCGTCACTTTGGTCCAGAGACTGCACAGAGCACAGGATAGAGGCCCTGGACTGAGACACTTGCCTTTATCGTGTGCAGAAAGGTTTCACATCTGAGTGACAAGAACACTGCTCATCAGACCAAGGAGCCAAAGGCAGGGAGACATTCATGGGAGTTTATTGACAATAATGAACAGTATTTTCAAGTGATTAATACCCAGGCTGTGCAACTAATTCTTCTTAACTTTCCTAACCCCACTGCTACATCTTAACACTCCCCAGACATCCACAGCGGGGGTGGAGATAATCTGTAATGACCTTGGCGGGCAGCCCAGACCCCGGGCTACTTTCAGGGTCTTGCTGTCCGGCCTGTGGAGCTGGAACTGTTGAAGTCACAGGAAGAGGTGTTCGGATGGACCAGACACTGTTGGGGTCACCCAGGATGTGCACCTGCTGATCCTCCTCCCTATGGGAGCTCAAAGGCCCAAGGCTGACTCCTTGAGAAAGAATACCTGGAACGAAATCAGGCTGCCCTGCACCCCTCTCACCTACACACAGCTGGAGACCAACTATGGCTCAGTGATGGAGTAGAGCCCACTCAGCAGTGCAGGAGTGACATCCTGGACCAAGGTCTCCTTGGCAGCTGCCATTCTACCAGTGTTGACCTCGGTGTGTTGGCATGCTGGCGCTATCACCTCAGACTAAAGGCAGATGGGCTTCTCCATCCTGCCTTGCAATCTGAGGAGTGCAGTGGACATCCCTTCCTGATGTTCCCGGACTTGCCTTTGCAGCTCCAGCAACTGTGACTTGACTGAATCCAGCGGCTCGTCATCTGACTCGGACTCAGCAAATTTCTGTTCTTTAGTAGTCCTCCGAGTGCCAGAGACCTGGGAAGTCCCAGGTGCAATGTACTCACCAAATTGTTGTCCCGAGGCTATTTTAAACATAGGTCCCACCGGGGTGTATGCCTCTGCACTAATGGACGGTGTGGGTGAGCGCTGTGACAGGACTTCAAGGAGGATGCCTTCAGATTCCTCTTCCGAGGTGTCTTCAGGATTTGATTGGAGGCCCTGGGTCGTGGATTCCATCGGCTGTTTCCCAAATGTGCCTGCAGAAGCAAGGGAAGATAATTGGTGCATGGCAGTGGCCTGTGAAACAGGACACATCACTCATGGCATGGTTGCCTGATGGATGTTGCACTGCTGAACTCTCACTTGGTAGAGCAGCGCCGACCTCACTGGCAGCACAGGACCAGTACAGATCATCGCTGGCCAGCTGGATAGCTCTGTTTTCAAAGTCAGCGAGGACCTTGATTTTGGGCATTCCTACCTCTTGCTGTGAGCCAGCTTGTCCCGCAGGAATAGAGATGAAGAGAGTGTAAGCAGGATGCCTGACAGGCCAGATGATAAGTATGCCTGGCCTGCGTGGGTGGTGAGAGGCACAATGGATGGGATGAGGACAATGATGGTGAGTGTGAGAGAGTGAATGGTGATGTCCCTTGAACCAGATATGAGTAAGGGCCTGTGGGTGATAGGTTGTGAGTATTTGAGTTGAGAGTGATGACCAGAGTGACTTACCCTGGTGGAACCAAGGAGATCATTCATGCTCTTGCGGCAGTGGGTGGCTGTCCTCTTTTGAAGGGCGTTGACGCTGACCACTGCTGCCACCGTCTCCCAAGCCTGGTTGGCGATGCTCCTGCCCATCCTGCAGCCAGAGGGATGGTATAGGTCATCCCGGCAGGACTCCACTGCATCAAAAAGGCATTCCTGGCGCCCAGTGTGATGAAGCAGTGAGGTGATGGCGGGCGGGTGAATGAGAGCCTGCCCACCGTCGAACCGGCGTGTTTCCCAGGAGTGCATAACTAATGTGACAGGTTTGGGACAATGCAGCGTAAAAACTGGCCATCGCGACCAGTGGGTAAAATGTAATTTTACCCACCCGCTACCGCACTTAGTGCGAATCTGGAATGATTCCACCCTGCAGGTGGACACAACCTGATATGAAAAGGCCCTTAAGAATGGACTATTGGGATTTGGTTTCATTATTGAATATATAAGCAAACATGCGGCATTAGAATTGTGTTTGATTTTGGTTCGATCACAGCTGGAATGTAGAGTGCAGTATCAGGAGACTATTGGAGGTATAGAAAGGGTACAGTGGAAGCTGACTGCAGTTGTACCATGAATGAGATTTATTGTTATGATAAAAGGCTTCATCGTGTTTGTATGCAAAGGAGGGCATGGTAATACGAGAGATGTCATTGTCACATCAGGAGTCGCTTCTGCCACAGATGCTTATTATTTTGATCACTTTTAACTCAAAATTAAATGTTGCAACAAGATGGAATCAAATTTGGAAACGTTCACAGTTTTCAGATTGCTTCCAGCTATTTCAGGAGCTCAGCTTAGTCTAAAACTCCCAATAATGACAACATCTCTTAAAGCTATGGTATTTTGCAATTGCTTTGGACAAAATTTTGTACAGATTTCCAGTTAAAGCGACATTGATACAAGGGTGCAGTAAATTGATTGAGATATAGGAGCAGGGGAGATAAGGAGCAGGAGGGAAAAGCTTTCAACTAGCACACAACATCATGATCCTATGTTATGATATTGACTGAGGTAGACAGCTTTAACCATGTGTTCATGTGTGAATACATTTATGCTCCAGAGTAATTTAACATAATCAAAGAAATCAATTCAAATCTACAAACTTTTCATTCCCGTGGTTTAGTCTCTGATAACTGTAACAATGGCTGAAGTTAAATACTATCACCATCGTTTTTAGAATAATAATAAATCAAAAATAGAAATGTCAGATCAAAGAATGAACAAAGAATGGAACAAATCTAGTCGAAATGTTGACCATGTTTAATGATGCACTGACAGAGGTTGATCGAATGATACATATAACCAGCAATAATAGTATCATTCTGAACACATTCATATATTCAGCTTTGCAAAAGGAAGCTTGTTCTGATTAACTGTCATTCTCCACTTAGACACAAATTTGTTCATTAATGATGTTCATCTCTATCTTTACAAAATAGCAAGCGTATCTCTTTAATCAAGCTTTTGTTACCTCTCCTAATATCTTTCTTTGTCTGGGTGTCATTTATTTATTATTATGCTTCTGTGAACCTTGGGATGTATTATTATAATATTGTATTATTATAATTTGCATTATTAATGCAAATTCTCAGTAATAATACAGAAGTGGTACATTTCTGAAACTAACCATGTTAGTGCAAATTATGACAAATGTGTGTACACGTCTATTCATTAATGAAAAGCTTTATCAGGAAGAGACTGGTATAGTTTAATTTGTGTTAAGGATAAAACTGGGTCCTAGAAGACAGAACCATGTTTGTGATTTTTCAGTTCCTGCCCAGTTGAATGGGCCTTTAGTGGCCCTGTCCAGAATATGCCTCGATATAACACGAATAGAGCCTTCTCCCAACGCTTTGGAATTTGGACAGCAGGAGGTACCAAACTAAAGCAATGTAAAACTACCACCTCCAAGACATTTCACTCTACTTCACTCCAGAGTGAGGCCCACTTTTGCAGAGCAAGTTTAGTGTGGTGCAACAGTAAACCTGCAGTGCAAATGCACCATAAAAGAATGAACAGGCCAATTTAATCTAATTCCTGCATTATAGATAGCACATTCAGTCAGGTTACGAGCATCCTCCTGGAGATGGATGTGAGCCAGTATGCAGAAACAGTGTGAACGCTCTAAGTCCTACCATTTATCACTCAGATTGTCAGACCCCCAGCACTCTGGCTATTGATAGATTGGAGCCTATGGTCTACCTAATCAATAAGATCCCATTTAAGAGGATAAGAGTGTGCTGTACGCTCTCCGCCTGTCTCGTGTACACTGTCATATTCTCTTTTACAAATTGCTCCATTCCCTCTGCAACAAGATTCATCGGTGAATTCAAGAGCGATAGATTTTCAATAAGCAACATCTGGATAGAGGTGAAGAAGTGGAATGAAGGGAAGGAAGAGGAGCTTGAGTGGAGAGAGAATAATTATGAGGCATGAAAGAAAGAGCAGAGAGAAATGGAAAAAAACAGGAAATATAAATTAAAAGGAATGACAAAATAATTGCGGTGTAGAAAGAAATGTGTGAAAATGTGTAAAAGAAATGCACATTTATTTAGCACCTTTCACGTCAGGATGTCCCATAGCATTTGATGAAGTACTTTTGAAGTGTTGTCACTATTGTAATGTAGGATGCATAAGAGTCAAAAATGCACACAGCAAGATCTCACAAACAGCTATGTGATAATGACCAGATAATGACCAATTTTAGTGATATTGGTTGAAGGATATATATTAGCCAGGACACCAGGGAGAGCTTCTCTGCTGCCTTTCGCTTGGTGCTGTAGGATCGTTTACGTCCATATGAGAGAGACAGACGGAGCATGCTTCATCGGAAAGTTGACACGACTGTCAGTGCAACACAAGGAAGTGAACTATTGACATTACAATAATAATGAAAATCATAGGAAAGCCAAATGGAAATTCCTAACATCCACATGTCATTTTCTAAGAGCCAGCTTCGCATTACAAGTGAGCACAGGTTAGAAATTGAAGTCTTGTAAATGTTTGATTTTACGCCCATTAGCTGTAATGGATGGAACAGAAAGGGCTGTTAGCCTACAATTTCCTGCCCTGTAATCCCAATAAATGTTGCTCCCCTGGTAGGAAGCTGCACCTGGAATTTTGGCAGGTGTTCTCCTAGTGTCCTGCCCTATAATTTCTTCTCCATTAACTATCATTAAGTATATGCATAATATTCAAGAAATCAACTCATAAATCATTTCAATGTTACAGATTACATTTTCCCTTTGGCAACCATTCAGCCTAACAGCTCATCACAATGTTTTGTAGCCCAGGTCACAATTTCATGGAACACCCATACCAGCCTCTCATGGTTTATTGAACAGTGCAGCCAAAATTTCAATTTGAGGCTGTTGGATCCAGTGTCTTTCTTTTGTTGGGGCTAAAGGATCCGGGTGACTGAGTTAGTACAGAGACAGAGAACATCAGGAGATCATTGTTGGAATAAACACATGCTGTTTATTTACAAACTAAACTCAGCAGCTACACTTGTATACTCACAATTCAAAACTCTGTCTTTACTCTTCAGTGTCTAACTCAAGACTCTCCCTCAGAGGTAGCCCGCGCTACTCTGCTATTGGGTATTAAGATCATGCGATCTTATATTACAACACTTGTCTTAAAGGTATATTACAGATCAGATTACTACAGAGGCCCGGCAGGAAGGACAGGGCCTCAGAGGTTGTGGGCACATACCGGAAAATGGAGCATGAGACTGATCTCAAAAAGTAGCCAATTTTCTATGCAGTGATTCACGGTCACAAAGTGACATGCATCGCCACATCAATCTACATTTGAAAAAGCCATCACGGTGAATCCCATAACTATGAGTGAGGCTTCATCCGCAACATTTTTCTCACCTGGATATAGGTCCTTATTTAGGCTCCACCAGGTGTACTGTACATGGTTCAGTGCCAGGATTTTCAGAGCTCCATGAGGTCAGGGCCCGGTATGGGTAGGCTTTGCAAATCTTGGTCCCGGAGGTTGTAATGGAATCCCCACACTTCCAGAACAGATTAAAACTTTCAAAGGGCCGGTAGAGGGGAGGGAAGGGGGAACACGATCACCACTAATTAATGGCCCATTAAACTCATTGAGGAGCTTGTAAAGAGGCTTAGCTGTTCGAGTTTGGAATTTTGAAATTTTTTTATTCTGACAGGCCAGAACAGTCCTGAGCACGTTAATCCACTGTTTGGTTCACTTCATGGAAGCGCATTTTTTTTTTTGGCAGTTGTTTTGAGTTGAGATCTGAGGGAGCAACTAGCACCAGCATGAGCACTGCACCAAATCCTGTCATCCATGGCTGCTGCTTTTGACATCCTGGACTCCCAAGGAGCTGCCTGCTTCGATCGGCAAGGCAGTGGCAGTCCCCAACATGGCTGCCACCTGTCATTGCTGTTGGTGCCAGGCAGGCAGCTCCACTCCTGGAGGAGTGCCAAGTGTCATTATTTGAGTACCAAGTTCGCCTCCTGGTCAATTAGATCAATTAAATTTAAAAATCATGCGCGACAGCAACGCAGCTTGTGGGTGGAGTTGGGACCCAAAATTCATCCAGATGTTGGGTTCCCGATCCCGTACTGAAATCTGTGCCCTGATCTCTATCTTATAAAAATGATATAGAGGCATGGAGAAGGTGCAAAAATGATTTAAAAAAGGATGATGGCATAATTGAGGGGCTAACACTAAGAAAGGTGAAGTAAGCTGGGGCTCTCTTCTCTAGAAGAGAGAAGGTTGGCAACTGATCAGATAAAAATTATGAAAGGGTTTGCTAGGATGGACATCGAGAAGATGTTTCCACTTGTCAAAGAAACCAAAATTAGGGGTGATAATTATAAGATAGTCACTAATAAATCTAACAGGGAGTTCAGGAGAAACCTCTTTACTCAGAGAGTTATTAGAATATGAAACTTGTTACTGCAAAAAGTAGTTGGCATGAGAAGCATAGATTTAAGAGTATGCTAAATAAACATGAGGGAGAAAGAAATAGACGGCTATGCCAATAGGGTTAGATGCAGTGGATAGGAGGAGGCCCATGTGGAATATGAACACCAGTTGGACCAACTGCCATGTTTTCATACTGTACATTTTATGCAATTCAACATAACCATGATATAATTGAATGGTGCAACTGGCTTGACAGGCTGAGTGGCCTACTCCTGTTTGCTAACATCACTACGTCAGAAGAGATTTGTCTTTGCTGCCTCCATTTCACAAGACAGAATTCCATGTGTAATAATGAATGGCTTGTAACGACGGTTCATTATAATAAGGGGCTGCAATAACAATTTGTTACAATGCGAGGTTTGCAATAACTGTTTTCTAAAGGCAGAGCTAGCTAGAACAAGACGTGCGTAATAACAAAGGGAAAATACTGGAAACAGTCAGAGGGTCAGTCATTATTTGTGACGAGAACAGACAAGTTAACATTTCCAGTTTAGCCCCGTGTCAGAACCAGTCGATATTCCAGATGAGTGGTAGAAAAAAGGGAAGCAAAGCGAAAAAAAACAGAAACATGAGAGACAAAACAGAATGGCCTATAAAGTGAAATAAACATGAGACAATAGGAGGCATAATGAGAGAAAAGAAAGACATGTACAAATACGGGTAATGGGTAGAATCTTCCTGAATCTTCCACCCCCTAACCCCCCCCCCCACCCCCCAGCCACCCCCCCCCCCACCGCCCCCCACCCCCCCAAACCCTGTGGTTGATCTGGTGGCCGAGGTGCGAGAAAGTTGTGTGAAACGCTGCTGAGATGATCCCCTGACACTCCCCCGGGCGGGTTTCCCAGGATGGGCTGCCACGGGAATCGACAACCTGCTCCATGGAGGCAGGCAGGCAACCAACATAATTAAGGCCTCAACTGAGGACCATTTTCTGATGGTACTGAAATTGTCACGGGCCTCTCGCTCTGTCAGAAGCCCAGCCTGACTTTGAAGGCAACCCCTCAGCCCGAGGTCACGGGGCCATTGGAGGCTGACCGAAATGGGTGGGGAAACATCGGGGAGATGCATTGGCTCAGAGTGGTCCAATCGCAGCCGCAGGCGTTCTTATGGAGGGTTCCCCCTCCACTCTGAGGCCCCTTACAGTTCTGGTCCCTGCTCTTATAAACCGAGTCTGGAGCCTTTGAGGCCCCCACCTACACTGCCCTCCCCCGCCCCTCCATGCCTCCCTCTTATTCAGTAGTGCTCATCTCTCCTAGTGAGGCTGCCAGCTCTGCAGCTCTCCCATTGGCCCCCCTGCCTCCCTGCTCTGCTCACTGCCCTTAATTGGATGGTGAACGCGTAGGCGGACTGCTAATTGGCCGCCTGCCGGATGGCGTCCCCTGTTGGGGTGCTGCTGACACAATCAGGGATGGGAGCTGGAAATGGTTCCCATGCCTGAAGCTTAAATGCAGAAGATTCCGCCCAACGCGCATACCTGAGGTGGTGGGGAGACGAGGCAGGTTTAAATGGAGACGCAAGAAAAACTGTCAAAGCCGAGCAATCTCCAGTGCTCCGGGAGATTTGGACAAGAGCAGGTCGACAACCAAAGGCGTAGAGCAGACCACCAGCCCTAACCCCCACCAACCCCACGCCACTGGAACAGCACCCATCCCACAATGTCACAAATACCCACCAATGATAAAGTGGGAGCTTTAAATAAAGCCTTAAGCTATCAACATTAATACTAAGATCAAAGGACTGGAAAGAACAAATAGAAAAATAAGGTGTTATCCTGCCCAGATTCACGCTGAGGGATTTGCAGCAACAGTGTTTGTTACGAGAGGTCTGCAGCGACTGAAATCGTCTCCCACTAAGGCATGGCTCCACATTCCTCTTTTGTCCACTAGTACCTTCCTCTGATGTTCATTCCTAACACGTGCACCTAGACAACAAGTGTTGTCAGGCTATTTAATAAGGCTGTGGTTGAAGGTGGAGCTGGAGGATGGAGTAGTTAGACATCTGCTAAACCAATTCTGCCTTCACACAGCATTTCCAGCAGAGTCACTGGACACCAGTCACAGCATGAAATCAGATTTCATTTTACCCTCACGAGCTCGAGGATGCTGATGCATCATGCAGCATTTCTATTGTCCACCCTCCAAATCTGCCACCCAGGTTGTGATCAGCCAACTCAACACTGAAGAGGACTCAAGTCTTGGACTTTCTAGTCTGTCTGCCTCCTTTTGGTCTTCACCAACTGAAGCAGTGGGGATCTTATAACTGAGTTCTTTAATAATGAGGTTACACTTCATTAAAACAATCTTGCTAAAGGGATCTAAAACATAAGGAATACATCCTGAACCCAGACGCTGGCAATCTGAGAGAGGGATGCTGGGGCAGACTTCTTAGAGATGATTCACCAAATAAGATTTATCTGCGTCACAGAGGAGTCTGATCCTGCAGGCTCTCCAGTATTGCAAGTATCTTGTGTTTAAGATTTCAACCCAATGTTTAGATTCGCTTTCATGTGGTTGGGTGCTTTGTCCTGTATTTGGGATTAACTGTGAAAGAGAAGGATTCAAGCAGTTCTGATGCTGATCCCAGAGGGAAGGCTGCTTAACTTTAGTCTGCAAGTGTTTTATTAAAAATAGCTTTGACTACAGCTGCACCACTCATAAAAATCAATTACTTCTCACAAGGGCCACATCAGCCAGAGATCACAATATTCTGTCCATCACTGAAGAACTTATCTATCTGTCTTGAAGGCAAAGACAGTAAGAAATATGGAAGCAATACAGACTATGAGGTAAATTTGCTTCTTATTATAACACTTGCCCCCAATCTTGGCCCACTGCATTTTTCAGTGCAGTTATTATTAATGTGTCCTAAACTAATAGTGCAGATTAATGAGTCTGGTAGGTGATTAATGTGCAAAGATTAAAGATCTGCTGTGACAAACTGCACTTGAATTGATGATGAACTCCAGACCTCACTCTCATTCCCTCCCTCCATTAATGTATTAGTATTTCTACCTTCCTAGAGATAGGCTACGCATTCCCCAACCTGACAGCTCCACTGACTCATCCTAGTCATGATAATAAAACACTGGGCAGCACCTGATAAAGATGACTGCTCCAAACATCTCATTTTCTCCCTTTAAGAGCAAATTCAACTTTCTATTGTAGAAGGTTTCTACTTTTCCTGTCATGGTCTAGTCTTTTAATGTGGAGAGGTGTATATTAGGCAGAGTCAGCTCAATTTTCCAAACTTGCTGTTGGAAAGGGTGGCTGTGTGAATTGAATAAATTATATGTTCTTCTATCTTATATTTACATGAAAGAAGAATGAGGCAAATTGATCCCTCTTGCCTCAACAAGAAAGAACGGCAAATTGGACCATTAGTTACAGATGCTGAAGTGTACAGTGAGAGGGTTTGTTCTTTTCAAATCAAGTTTCCTAATCCAGAGTTGGTTACCAGAGTCATGAGCAACGACTTTGAATATGTGAAAAATCAAATTCACATTTTTTTTTTCGTTGAGCACTATTTACAACATCAGACAAAAATAAGAGAACTTTATTTTCTTACTTTGACGCCAGTCTGCCTTTTTGCCAGCAAACAAACTCAAAAGCCTGGTGGAATCAGAGTGACACATCCTTCAATGCCACAAATCTGAACTGGGTTGGAACTGAACACAATACGCATTAATGATTTGATCAGAGCAGTAATCTTTTGCATATATGAAACAAAAATGCATGCACGCTGAGGCCCAGGTTTTCGCAGAGTCGGGATAACTCCAGAGCCATTAGAAAATGACAGGCAGGACCCGATTCTAGGATTCCCATCCCCATTCTGGATGAGGGCTATTTTCACCGGCGTCAGGTAAGGGTGTGGGTAATGAGGCCACACCCTGCACTCCTGACCTGGCCGTTTCCATTGCTGGGGAAAGCATCTCATAAGCCCCTTCAACTTTCATGGAGTCGGACCAGCTTCTCCCTGACTTGTGGCTCACGACGCCTCAGATGAGTCATGAACCATAGGGCAGGATCTTCCCCTCACCAGGCGGCGCGGCGGGCTGGTAAGCCGGGGAGCGGCCACGAAACAGTTCGCCACGCGTGATTGGGCCCAACCACGGTTTCACGCTGGCGGGCCAATTAATGACCAGCCAGTGTGAAACGCATACGGAGAGCCTCAGTCCTGCTGGGGTGAGGGCGGGAGGAGCGCAAGCGCTGAAGTTTGTGCATGCGCGGGGATGCGCTCACTGAAACCTCCCTGAAGGCACAGAGCTGCCTCAGAGAGCTGAATATTTTTAAAATGAAAAATGAAGATTTCACATATAGTACAAACATGTCCCGACGTGTGACTCAGTCACATGAAGAGCGACACGTTAAAAATGTATTTAAAGCATTTTTTTTTTGCTTTATAATTCATTGTTGGAAATCTCATCCCGCCTGTGGACGAGGTTTCGCAAAAAATGCAAAGGCCGCCTGGCCTATTCGCCCGCCTACCAACTGTAAGATTGGACGGGCAGCAAAAAATTCAATATAATTAGCTGCTTAAGGGCCTTAATAGCCCTCTTAATTGTCGGTGGGCGCACAGCCGACTCTCATGTGCACCCGCCAACCGAAATATTGTGCGAGTGCGCAATGACGTCGAGACATCCACCCGACGCCAGTGTGCACTATTTCAAGCTTAGGCATGTCGGGCACGATGTGCAATGGCAAATGTGAAACTGCTGAGAAAAAAAAAACACCCATTCAGAAATGTTCTTTGAAAAGACTGCAGTTCCTCCAACTCTATAGAAATGTCAATTAGGGAGATCGTTGAATTATCAATAACAGAGGCTTAAAGCACTTCGCACCTCTTAATATTGTCCAAATAAACATTGAAACATTGACAAAAGTGATTACAGAAAGAACAACTTATTATAACCACTTAAAGTTGTCAGTCAAGCAAAGCCAACAATTCACTTCATTTGACAAAACAGAATCCCTGCTGAGCTCATGCTTTAATTGGTCTGGGCTCTCAGCCAAGCGTGTACTATGAAACAGGGTCATCTGGGGTTCCAACTTCTCAAAGGAAGGTTCAAGGGAGGATAGGCAGTTGCAAAAGTGTGCTGATGTAGGTTGGGGCACGACCATGGAGGTATTAAAAGAACCAAACAAAAATGTTACATTTGAAGCATTGGGAAATAAGAGGCCCATGTAAATCAGTAAGAACTGGAAGTGTATGAATTGCACTTAGTGCTTGACAGAATACATGTGGCAGAGTTCAAGACAAACTGGAGCTTAAGGAAAGTGGAGGATAGGAAGTCAGTGAAAAGAGATTTGGAGTAGTCTAGTTAGAAGATGATGAAGCACAGCTTATAAATTATTGTGGTGTCCATCATTTCAAATCACAGGTAGCAAATTCATGTATCTTAATGCTTTAGCATGACTGAATGATTATTTACAAGTGGATGGGTTGGTCGACCACTTGAAAAGGCATTATGGTCAATCACATTGTATTGTACAGAAAGCAGGTCTTGTCCAGACAATGCAAAAGTGACAGGTTCTCTTCCCTAAAGGACATTACTGAACCAGTTCACATCTACAAATTACTAGATTTATTGAATTAAATTCCACAATTTGCCATGGTGAGTGTTATACATTAAAGTCTGCCGTAGACACTTTCTCACATCCAGTTCATCAATCACTCACACAAGTCGATCCAATGCCCCTTGTGTGCCTGACCCACATTACCTGAAGTCTAGTTATAGAACAGAATCATCCAAGGGTGCAAAAAAGAGAAAGACTTGCATTTATATAGCACCTTTCGTGACAACTGGACGCTCCAAAGCACTTTACAGCCAATTAGGTACTTTCATGAACCGTAGTTATTGTTGTAATGTAGGAAGCAAGGCAGCCAATTTATGCACAACAAACTTTCACAAACAGCAATGCCCAGATAACAAAACAAAAACAGAATTACCTGGAAAAACTCAGCAGGTCTGGCAGCATTGGCGGAGAAGAAAAGAGTTGACGTTTCGAGTCCTCATGACCCTTCGACAGAACTAGGTAATCTGTCTTTCTGTGATGTTGATTAAGGAATAAATATTGACCAGTATACAAGAGATAACTTCCCTTAAAAACTGTGCCATGTGATCTTTCACGTCCACCTAAGCAGGCAGATGGGGCCTCAGTTTAAAATCACATCGTAAATGTGGCACTTCCAACACTCCCTAAGTACTGCATTGAAGTGCCAGCAGGAATTTTTGTGCTCAAGCCCTTGGGTAGGACTTACACTCAGGGCCTTGTGACTCAAAGGCAAGGGTGCTACCAACTGAGCCTCAGGTGACGCTCTACAATGATAATTTCTCATTATCGGAACTAAATATTCATGTCTTTCACACTTATCCAACAAGCCCACCTAATCTTTTCAAAGGTGGGCTGAGAAAGTACTTGGTAAGACATAACCAGATACTAATCGCTAAACTGATTTGTTTCGAAGTAAATGAACAACTGTTATAATTGTATCACGTGAATCCAGTCAGTTCAACTAATCTTTGTGTAATAAGATAAAACAATGGAAGTGCTACGTTTCCACAAATTTTTCGTTCATCTTCCTTGACTTAAATAAAATGACTTCTGCGCCTGGTTAAAGCTGACTCTCACAGCTTTCCTTTTTCAAACAAAAAAATGGCTGTCCTCAGAGCTTTTGCTGGTCCTCAATATCAACAAATATTTCTGTGTCTGATTTTATCTCCCTGCCTTTACGTCCAGGAAGAAAGGATTGCCAAAATACCCATGCCAAATACTCACATCCAGAGATTTCCCAACATAATGAGTGCGAGGTGTTAACTGAAGTAGACGAACAAATTGCTATTTTTAAATAGCTTTTAGGGATAATGATTTCAATATGCAGGTCATTAGTGTATATTAATCATTTTCTGACTCAGTTGCTTTCCTCTTAAACCTATGCAAAGACCTTGCTTTTAAAATTGATTCTTTTCCCATGGAAAATGGTCAAGAAATCCAGATTGTGGCAATGACATTTGAACTCACATCTCTGAGGTGCTAGCCTACCCCATAGCCACTGCACAAATATATATGATTCAATGGGCGAAATTTTACGGCAGTGGGATTTTACATTCCCGTCGAAGCCAATGAGGTTTAGAATGTCTCGCCGCATTTTACGGCCCCGTCCCCAACAAAACGGGGCCGTGAAATTCTGCCCAATGTTTCCACCGTTGTTATGTCATGGGTGCAGTTACGTTGTAACTAAAATTCAGCAATTCAGTTAACTTAATTCAACAGTACCTTTTCCAACTCCATTTTTCTCTCACCTTGAGAAGGCCAAGAGGAGCAATAGCCTGGGAGCACCGCAACTGACAAATACTTCTCCAAATCTCTGATTATCCTGACTAGGAAATATAGTGCCATTACTTAATTAACACATTCTGTCATTACCGTAAGGACTGCCATGGTTGAGACAGGTCAACACAGCCTTCTCAAGGGCAACAGACATTGGGCAATAGGTGTAACTTTGCCAGCACTACTAGAGAATAGCTTTTGAGAACGGCTATAACATTACGTCCAACCATTTCAGTTTATCTATTGCTTACAGTCAGATTTGTCTTGAAAGGACTGGAGGTCAGAGATACTTATTTGCGGTGGTTGGAAGTCCTGCTTTGCCAAAGATGTGCACCCATTCTGTTAAAGAAGAATATTTGGGCCATTATCTTGGATGCAAGATTAGTTATATATCGTACGTACATGTTTGGAGGGCAGAAAGAAGCTTTGTAGAATTTTTCCTCAGGCAATGACGTTTTTTAGGAATAACTTTTCTTCAGGCGATTAAGTTTCTTTTTTAGGAAAAATTCATGACATAATGCGTGTTACATGATTTTTGAAAGATGTTGACTTGATAGATCAAATGGCCTTGTGCCATGCTTTATGGTATTATGTAACAGAATAGGATAGCATATGCTCTGCATACGGGATATACACGTGACAAATTGATTGATTGCATTTAAGGGGAAGCCAGATAAACCCAAAAGGGAGAAAGAGGTTATGCTGATAGGGTGAGGCAAGGAGGGCCGATGGGAGGAGGCTCAGATGGAGCGTAAACACAATGGTACGTTTCTATGTTGTACATTCTTGTAATTCTGCACATCAACATGCCGCATAATGACTAATAACACATAAAAAGGATAAGGAAGTGAAAGGAAGGAGAAATAAGGGGTTTCCCATTACAACGGAGGAGAGGAGGAACTTCTTCTCTCAGAAGGTCATTAATTTTTGGATTAACCCTCTCTTTTTATCCCACAGAGCTAGGGAGGCTGGATCATTGAATATATTCAAGGCTAAATTAGACAGATCTTTGATCTACAAGGAGTCAAGCATTACGGGGGAAGGAAAGAAAGTGGAGTCTAGGCCACAATCAGATCAGCCATGATCTTACTGAACGACGGAGCAGGCTCGAGGGGCTGAATGGCTACTCCTGTTCCTATTTCTTATGTTCTTACAAAGCACAATAAAGGAAAGGCTGAGCAACTCCACTCTGTCCATCTTTAGGGTGATAGTCCAAAGGTTCCAGTAATTCGAAAAGTGCATATGACCCATGTCACACATAACCTAGGACCGTTAGAGGAGTACTGCAAAGTGATTTGAACTCTGGATCTAGCCAGTGTTCTGCTTGATGTAGAAGTGCTTCATTCTGACACTGGGTTCAAAAGGTGTCACTTTCCCCCATTCCTCAAAACTTATATCTCTCACATCGAGCAGAGACTTCTAACCCCTCAGACAAAAAAGGAGAGAAAACAATTTAGGTAAGAGGGGCTTGCTTGCTGATTGATGATCATCTAGAGAATAACGAGTTAGCTTTTTAAAGGTTTTGCCTGATTTTTCAACTTTTCTCTTGTATCTGTAAGGCAAAAATTTGTTTTAATATTTACAATATTAATTTTATTTAAGCCATGATCTACTTAGTTCTTAATGTGCATCAAATTCATACCACAAACTCTAATTTTCTGCATATTCACATGAAGTTGAAAAGCTCATAAAATTGCCTTGTTTTGGAAACCATTTTTTGACATAGAGTCATGTGGGTGTTGCGTCTGCTCACATCTCAGAGGTGTTACAGACAGGGGAGAGATGATATGGATGGCTCCTCTTTCTTTCATCTCTCGACTGACTGCTGACTGTGTGTTTTTAACCCTGAGTGCTGTAATTGTCAGGAACAGATAAGTGACAGGTTTTCTCATACGTTTTAAAAGAAAGATGTGTTTGCTAATCAACACACACTTTACACAACCACAGCCACTTGCACACTCATACAGATACACACAGGGCTGAATATTACATTGTTGGGGGGGGCGGGGGGGGGAGGCGGGACAGCTCACCCCTCCCACCTCCCCCGGAAACAAAGTCAGCGTGGAGCTGACCTGCTCCACACCAGCCCACCCCACAGTCATAAACTGCTGCGGGCGGACGAAACATGGGCTGAATGGGACTTCCACCCCTCACTGGGGAGGAAGTCCTGCCCTCGGGAGCTGCCAGCCAATCAGATTGGCCCGCAGCTCCATCAGTCCCGGCAGCGCCAAGAGTGCTTTAATGGCTACTGTCGGCACTGCAACAAGTTAAGAAGAAGTGGCCCCGGGCTCTTGGGCGGGGAGGATTTGGGCAGTTTTAGGGAAGGGGCGGAGGTTTGAGGGCGGTGGGTTTAAGGCTGCAGGTGGGTAGGAAGAAGGGAGGGTTCTAATTTAGGGAGCCCACCCCTGATCCGCAAAGGACAGCCCCTGAAGATCGAACCTCCCCTTTCCTTCCCGCCCTTTGAAGAAATTATTTTAAAAATCGAGCTGCCCACTCCCTCCCAAATGCCTGCGCTAAACCTTTTATGGAGTGGGCAGCATTTATAATGGTCAGTTAGCAAACCTAGCTGACCCTTGATTATCTATTTAAATATTACGGGCAGGCTGCCAATTTCAATGCCTGCCCATCTCCCTTATTATGCGAGTGAGCTCAGGGGTGGGCGGGGAGGTGGTGGGTGGGCACCCGCCCTTATATAACATGCCTCCCCACCGAAAACATGCCCAGCAGGGGCACGCAAAATGCAGCCCATTTATACAAGATTGTGGCTACAGAAGTGGCATGCGTTTGTATCTTAAGGGTTCAAGAGCTCTTTGTCACACCTGCTTCCCCCTGGATTGAAGACTTGAAATGATGCAAGCTTGTAATTCTTTTTTTTTGGTCCACTGAAGGAAAGCTCAGGAGGTTTGGGAGGATGGAGTTGCTGTTGTTTTTGAAAATTCACAGAAGCAGAGTTCTCTTATTCCAGTCTAGTGCAATATCGAAGCCCTGGTATGATTCTTCGGGGGGGGGGGGGAGTTTACAATCAACTCGAGTCTCCTCTTACTGGTATTTCTTAGGCGGGGTATTTCCTCGCACTGGTCTGCATGTTTCTGATCTGTCTGCCCCCAAAAAATGCCTCGTTAAATCTCCTTGACAAATACTTAGTTTCTGTCATGTGACCAGAGCATCTCTTCCCATTGTCCTCACAAATAGTTCCTGATGGCTAAGCCACTGTCAAACGGTGGAGTTCGAGTTGGCAGGCAGCTGGAAAATTCTGGTCAATGAAGCTGCAAACTGTATTGTGAAGCCAGATTTTTAATTAGTTGGAGTCATGCAGCCATTAACCAGAGAAAGGGCTCTTTGCATTTTAATGACTTCTCAAAGATATGTCCAGAAAGGTTATTTGCATTTTAATGATTTCTCAAGACTTGTCCAGACATGACAATTAGCTCAGGGGGTCTTGTAGTTCCATGTGTATTGGTAGGAAAGAAAAGGTCGCCTGACCTCTCAGCTCAAATTTGTTTTACAGGTAAGTGTCCATTTCAGGCTTATTCTTCATAGTTCATATTTAGTTCAGAATTTCAAATAGCGTAAGCGTGACAGAGGATACATTCATATCAATGGTGCATGCATGCACATGTGAGGGCTAGAATTCTCCAGCCCCTCCCACTGGCAGGATCTTCCAGTCTCACCAATGTCAATAGCTCGCCAGCCCTGCCACAGCAGGTGGGGGGGGGGGGGGGGGGGGGGGGGGGGGGGGGGGTGGTGGTGGTGGTGGTGGTGGTGGCAGGGGGGACTGGAAAATTCTGGCCAAGGTTTCTTAAAGGGTGGGAAATTGTTTCAACCGAAGCTCAACAGGAATGAGAGGAAACAGTTCTTGCCAAGAGGAGCAAACTGGATTACAGGACAGAAATTCAGATTTCTTGATGGTGCATCACAATTATCCCATATAAATAAATAATAATAAATATATTATTATGTGACGAAGAATGGCCAAATTGCTTCCTATTGTTATGAGCAGATTCAGTCATGGACTTTCAGGCAGTGTAGGTCTGTTCTCATTGTAAATAGAGGTGAGGGAGCAGCCGGGTATAAGACAGTGATCTAAGTGAAACCTCACATTTGGTTCTTTCCTGAATGGGGTTCCTATTAGACAAAAGTTCAAACTGAGTCTATTGAAGAAAAATACTTAGTACATCTCTTCCTTGAGTAATATTTCTGACAGCATCCTCAATAACTCCTCCTCATTGCAACCCCCGTTTAGAGTACAGCTTGGTAAAGTTTTTCCCGGGCTGGAGTCTTTATTAAGGCATGGTCTGGCCCAGCTCTTTCCTGAGGAGGATTTCTGTTGGAAGGCAGCCTAGTACAGCACCTTGTTTGCAGTTGTATTAAAACCTGAATTGAGTTAGAGACCTCTGCCGCTGCCTGGCTAACCTTGTCATTTTGAATAAAACATTTCATATTGCCAGGAATATGATAAAAACTGAAGGGTATGAAATACAATTAAAATAAAAAGTTCCCTCTGCAAAATGAATCGTTGACGGTCCAGTCACCCTGGTGATAAAAACAAAGAGGATCCTACATTAGGAATTGGAAATAATCCCATGGTGACATCCAGAAAAATGTTTCTTTTTTGGATAGATGTCTTTTTGTAATGGGTTTTGGAACTCAGTAGTGTAATGGAGTACAGCACAGGCAACACTGTTGCCCCTTCAACTACTTGCATTTATAGAGCACCTTTAATGTAGTAAAGTGTCCAAAGACGCTTCACAGGAAACTTAAAATTTAACAGCGGACGCACAAAAGGAGTTGTTAGAGCAAGTAGATACTCGAAAGCTTGGCCAAAGAGAAAAGTGTTAAGAGTATCTTGAAGGGGAGAGAGAGAGAGAGAGAGAGAGAGGTTGAGAGATTTTAAGAGGAAATTCACTTCAGCACTTAGTGTCATCTAACAGTCCAAAGTCAGGATTAGTATTGCTAGATGCAGAGTAAAGCTTATCTACTCTGCCACAAAAACCTTCTTCTAAAAGTATATCTGTGGAAAGATGAATGTATAAATAATTTCAAAACAATTTAGCAATCAGATTTAACAATGCGCCAGCACATGTTTGCACAAAATAGTTCAGTTGGTGGACATCGCAAGTTAAAAGACAACAGATATCGGTGATGGAAGTCAGGTGCAGAGGGACGCCATTGTTTTCAGCCACTGCTGAGACTCAGTTCCCTAGCCACTGATTCTATCCCTCTCCCTAGCAACTGTGTGAAGCTAAATCTGACTGTTCACAACCTTGGCATCATATTTGACCTCAAGATGAGCATTCTAGACACATATCTGCGCCATCGGCAGCTAAACCTAGGCAAGAACTGTTGAATTCAGGAGGTAAGTGCCTTTCCATCTAGTTGCTGGATCAAATCCCCCTGGATTGCCATCCCCTTGTTGCATTCTTCTGTTTATTGCAAACATATCAATCATACAACAAGGATTGGTAGAACAATAATGTGGGTTCTTCATTTTAAGATAAGACTATATACATACAATGGTAACTGCGAGGCCATGTAGACATGTCAACCTGTAGGACTACTGCTCTGTTCTGTCTACAGAGTACATGGGATTATACATCACATCCTGTCTCGTGGTGGATAGTGATGGACAACAGATTAAGATACGCCCCTTAAAGGTACATTACAACAACCCCCCACAAGTGTTGACCCTTCTGGGCTGTGGACCTATCTGATCCTGTGGCCTACACTACACTGCTCCCCAAACCTGTGAATCAGGCTAGCTTCCAGCCAGGGAACAGTGACTGTGCGGCCTGGGGGAAAAGCTCCAACTTCTGGGTTCCCAGTCCTCTACAGATTCCCCCCCAGCTCCTGGAAGGTCAGGTAAGGAAAGCCCAATCTTTTGTTTCAATGTCAGCAATGTACAGAGGTGGAAATAGGCAACCTTATTGATGGCGCAGATATGTGTCTAGAATGCTCATCTTGAGGTCAAGTATGATGCCAAGGTTGTGAACAGTCAGATTTAGCCTCACACAGTTGCTAGGGAGAGGGAAAGAATCAGTGGCTGGTAAATTGAGTCTCAGCAGTGGCTGAAAACAATGGCGTCACTCTGCACTTGACCTCCATCATCGATATCTGTTGTCTTTTAACTTGCGATGTCCACCAACTGAACTATTTTGTGCAAACATGTGCTGGTGCACTGTTAAATCTGATTGCTAAATTGTTTTTGAAATTATTTATACATTTGTCCAGTGACACAGGGGCACCCTTTCCCTGCCAACCGCCACCACCACCATGTATGGTCAGCACTCTTTTCCTTTCCTTTATCTTCCAGTTCAGGATAATGATCTTCTCCACCTCCCACCACAATTCAAATTGGCACTGTACTCTGTTCCCAACATATATACATATACTCTGCCCCTTCTTTCCCATTCAATTCATGCTGGCATTTTCACTCCTCACCCCTTCGATTCACAAAGTCAATCTTCGACAACCTCAATCCCATTTCACGCTCCCACTTTCTTATTTTCAACACCTCCCTCAGTGCCACAGTTGGTCACCCAGCCGCTCTCTAACTTGCTCCCAGATCTACCTGTTGCTGTGCCTGCTCCTGGGAATGGAACACCTCTAGCTACTGCAAGTGAGAGTTTCTGACCATGCTAAACTATTGCAATATTATTTACCCCAAATCAACATATCCTCATCAGAAAACTGAAAGGCAGCTTACCCCTAAGAAAGGACCTTTTTTTTTAGTGAACAGTAAGAGATTTTTAAGCTGATAGTCTCTTATTTTTATCCAATTTAAAGTTAATTTACTTTTTTATGTACTGTCATTTTTTTATGGCAAATTTCATCTGTATATAACACAGCAGAAGCTCTTCCAGTCCACTAGAGGGCGTCAGAACTAATTCATGCACAATAAGCATGTTACCTGGAGGAAGATGCGGTGACTCCATTAACAACTAGTTCACCTTACTTTCTCACATTCATTACTTATTGTGAAATATATATTAACTATAGTCAGTTTTTGATCTATACCTAAATTGTTTCATAATTCTGTATTAAGAGTTTACTGAATGATGGTCCATATACAGCACCCACTAATATTTACGATAAGAGGTGGATTGTTTGGAACAATGGTGACCACCATTTTCCAGTTTCAAAACTAAAAAGGAGGTAGGATATATGCAGGACTGGGGTGAGGAAATGGGCTATAGTAATTTAGAGGGTATGGCAAGGGGCTGAGATATGGTAACATAAGAGGGTGGAGTAGGTGGTGAATTTGGGGCCAGATTGATAAGGGGATGGTACGAGATAGGAGTAGAGAAGGTGGTAGGATAGGACTAGGGTATGTGCTGAGATAGGATTAGACTAGGTAGAAGAATAGGGCAGGAAGTGGATTGGGGTTGGGTAGGTTTTGGGATTGGGGTGGGGTAGATAGTGGGATTGGGGTGGGGTAGGTTTTGGGATTGGGTTTGGGTAGATAGTGGGATTGGGGTTTGGTAGGTTGTGGGATTGGTGTGAGGTAGATAGTGGGATTGGGGTTGGGTAGATAGTGACATTGGGGTTGGGTAGGTTTTGGGATTGGTGTGGGTTAGATAATGGGATTGGGGTTGGGTAGATAGTGACATTGGGGTTGGGTAGGTTTTGGAATTGGTGTGGATAGGCGGTGGAGTAAGATGCGTGGCAACAACTGTGGCTCAGAAAATTACAATATTGAAACAGCAAATCACACTATACACTGTTAATGCAGAAATTAATAGGAATTGCTAGGTTATGAAATAATTTCCAAACTTTGTTTTACTTTAAATGAAAATTTATTGAAAGTTTGACATTAATAACACATGCCATGGCATCCATAGACAAACTCTGAAAGTAACTGGTGAAATGGATATGTATTTAAAAGGCCGACTTGTGACAGCACAGTTACAATACTGAAATTTCCAAGCAGCTTGTTCAGAAACAAATAATCTGGGCCAAAATTTGACGGTTGGCAATTGTATTGACAATGAAAAGCAGTGATTAACCTTGTGAGAGACTGAGGTTGCTGGCAATTTGACAGAGGAAGACATCCCAAATATCTTGAGATGGTTTCCTACATTGAAGGTGCAGGTTGTTTCTGATGGACATCAAAAATGCACATTTCTTGTTTTCCCATTTTAATTTGTACTTCCTAACATTAAACCATACTGATAGGAAGCAGGGAGGTGGGACTGCGTCGTATGAGAGGGTTAGACATATGAACAGATAATTAGATATAGGAGCTGGATAGATGTGCATGTTTACATGAAAATAATTTACAATGCTCTGACTATTACAATGACTTCTCATAAATAAACTGTTTATTAAAAACTAGCACTTTTGGTGGATTTTCTAATGTGGTATATAATCATAGCGAATTAAACATTTTTGTGCTTATGCCAAATATTCTGACATCTTTGTGTAAAAGTTTCTATGTGAATCTCAGTGCATGAGAGCTTTTGTGCTGCAAATCTGTGGATTAATTTGTCCAATACATTACTTCAAATTATACAGTGTGAAAGAAAACACTTCCACACTGGCTTGGATCAGTGATATCAGTAATATGAGAAGGGGCCATTCTGGGGAAGTAGTGGTGTAGTAGTATTGTCACTGGGCTAGTAATCCAGTGACCCAGTATAATACTCCAGAGACCTGGGTTTGAATCCCATCACAGCAGATGGTGAAATTTGAATTTAATTCCTTGGTGGATAATCCAAGCAGAGGACTGTGTAGCCATTTGTTCTGATTAGTTACATGGCTCATACCATTCAATTATTTGATTGACATTTTAGTCCTTGAACTACATTTATTTTTTGGATTCTTTTTGGATATTTTCAATGTACTTTGACTGCTTCTGAAATGAATATTGTCAAACTTTCTTCCAAGTTTTTAAAAAAATTAACATTTGAATACAAATACATGTAAAATCCCCCTTCCCTTTGGCCAACTTTGCATTTTGCTTTCCTTTCCTGAACACAGGAACAGGACTATTGAGCCTCGCGAGCCTGCTCATCTATTGAATTAGATCACAGCTGATCTGAACTTCAATTCTATTTATGTGTTTTAGCTCCATATCCCTTTATATACACTTACCCAACAAAAATCAATCCTGAAAGCTCAAAATATTCCAGCATTCCCAAGTTATGTTACTGAACTAGTCATCCAAAGTCCTGCCCTGGTGTTCTAGTGACATTAAGTTCAAGGCACATAACAGCAGCTCAGGAGATATAAATTCAATTAATTAATAAATCTGGAATAAAATGCTTGCCTCATTAATAATGATCATGAAACTACCAGATTGTCATAAAAACCCATCTGGTTCACTTCTGCCTTTCAGGGGAGAAAATCTGCTGTCCTGCTCTGGCTTCTATGTCACTCTAGACCCACAGCAATGTGCTTGAGTCTTAACTATCCTCAGAGTTGAACGGCAAGACCCTCAGTTGCTCAAGGGCAACAGGGACGGACAATAAATCTTGGCCATTGCCAGTGACATGCACAACCCACAACCCAAAAATTAATATGAAGGCAAAAAAACAGCCTTTTGGGGGTAAAATTTCAAGTTTCTGTTATCATCTGCATGAAAAAGCACTTTTTGATTTCCCTCCAAAATAGCCTAGCTCTCATTTTAAGATAAAAACAAGAATACCTGGAAAAACTCAGCAGGTCTGGCAGCATCTGCGGAGAGGAGCACAGTTAACGTTTCGAGTCCGAATGACCCTTCAACAGAACTAAGTAAAAATAGAAGAGAGGTGAAATATAAGCTGGTTTAAGGGGGGGTGGGACAAGTGGAGCTGGATAGAACTTGACCCACACAGCACCCCCCCCCCGCCAAACTTAAACCAGCTTATATTTCACCTCTCTTCTATTTTTACTTAGTTCTGTTGAAGGGTCATTCGGACTCAAAACATTAACTGTGTTCCTCTCCGCAGATGCTGCCAGACCTGCTGAGTTTTTCCAGGTATTTTTGTTTTTGTTTTGGATTTCCAGCATCCGCAGTTTCTTGCTTTTATCGAATTTTAAGATGATGTCCCCTTGTTCTTGATTCCCCAGTGGTTTCACTTGAAGCTGCTGACTCACACTAGTGTATGATTGCATGGGTACTGGCTACTCTCTGATACCCAACTTTTTTTAAAAAATTTGTTCATGGGCGCCACTGGCTAGGCTAGCCTTTATTGCCCGTCCTTAATTGCCCTTGAGAACTGGGTAGTTTGCCAGGCCACTTCAGAGGGCATTTAAGAGTCAACCATGTTACTGTTGGTCTTTTGTCACATGTAGGCCAGCCCATATAAGGACAGCAGATTTCCCTCCCCAGAGAACAGCAGCAAACCAGATGGGTTTTTACAAAAATCAACAATGGTTTCATGGTCATTATTCAACTTTTAATTCCAGATTTTTTTATTCAATTCAAATTTCACTATCTACCATGGTGGGATTTGAACCCAGGTCCCCAGAGTATCTGTCTTCCTCTCCACAGATGCTGTCAGACCTGCTGAGTTTTTCCAGCTATTTTTGTTTTCGTCTCAGATTTCCGGCATCCGCAGTATTTTGCTTTTATCCCCAGAGTATGGGTCTCTGGGTTGCTAATCCAGTAACAACACACCCACTACACCACCACCTCCCCACAATGGCATTCTTCACATATTACTCCACCTAGCAAGAATCAGCAGACTATGAGACTTTGGGGCCCCAAAGAAAATTCTGACCCTACTTCAGCCAATGTCCATTTAGTGCTTTCCCTGCAGGGGTCTATCGTGTTCGGGAATGTGAACGCAACTTTTTGAATCATGGCCAAAGTTCATTCCAGGGAAACAGAAAAGGGTGACTACTTCCTTATTTCAATAAGTTTCCCCAGTTGAGCAGTGTGAGTAATATACGTAGTTAAAGCGTCTAACAGCTGTGCATGAGTTGGCCTTTTCCTTTCTATTCCTGCCCAGTCTTTTGTGAAATTACAAAACTGCCTAAGAAAACCTTGTTTAATCTTTCAGCACAGAATGAACCCAAGGCAGAATACAGCAGGAAAATAAAATGGACTTAGATAGTGACCTTTAACCTCCCTTTGCAGGTTCTGACCTTGCCTGCTTTCTTGTATTATTACATACTCACCTCCATAAAGCTTGGCACTTATTATTCACAAGTTATGGAATCCAATTCTTTTAGGATGTCAGCTTATTCAGTAAAGTTATACTATCAAAATATTATTTCAGACCTGAGGCACAATCAAAATACTGAGGAAATATAGACAAATTAAGTTAGACAGGCAGCAATAATAGCATGCATATGGGAACCAAGGCAACCAAGTGCCGTGTTAATTCTGAGATTTCCTTGAGAAAATTTAGCCACAACAGCCAAGCTTCATACGACAACACCCACCCCAGAAATGTATATATCGAGGTGGAAGCAACCCTTTATCATTAATGGTGACTAAAGTGGGAATAAGTTCGTAAGTTTTACTGATCAGAGGTCTGTGAGTGTGAGTGAATAAACTTGCCTGGGTTAGCAAGGCCTAGGGCGAAGTATTCATTATTGTCCCAGTAGAATACTCCGTGAAGCTCTCTGCACTTCGAAATAGCTGAAGATCAGCAGTCAGCAGAAAGGGGTCATTCGCTTTCAAACCGCATCACAAATCTGTTCACTATACCGCACTGGAAGCAAAGACCCCAATTTTCCTATGACTGAGAAGGGTCTGTTCTATGTCTTCTTGCGTAACTGTCTTTTACTTGCAAATGAGTAACTTCTTCTCAAACAGACAGCCTCCAGCCTGTGCTCTGCATTTGGGAAGCTGCAGCTTTGAATTGATCAAAGTAACAAAACTAAAGATGTGCAGTGTGCAGCTTTTAAACAGCATAGTTTCTAAAGCAACTGAAAACAGCGATTTGAAGCAGTAAGCTGTCAGCTCATTCACAACTTCAGCATCACATTTAATTCCGAGATGAAGTTCTGTGTCTATCACCAAGACTTGACTATATCACCTCTGCAACATTATCTGCTTCCACCAATGCCTCAGCTCATCTCCTTTCAAAACCCTAGCCATGTGTTAGGTACCTTCAATCGACTTGACTATCCCTGATGCTCTGAAGAAGAGTCATACGGACTCGAAACGTTTAACTGGTTTTCTTTCTCTCCACAGATGTTGTTAGACCTGCTGAGTTTTCCCAGTGTTTTCTGTTTTTGCTTTTGTTTCAGATTTCCAGCATCTGCAGTACTTTGCTTTTATTCCAATGCTTTTCTGTGCAGCCTTCCAGCCTCCATAAACTTAAGATGATCCAAAGCTCTGCTGCCGTAACCAAGTCCCTTTCACCTGTCAGCCATATTAGCTTATCTAGGTCGGCTCTCGGTCCCTAAGTGCCTCCAGGCTAAAAGTCTCATACTCCTGTCAAATCCCTCCATGGCCCTGCTGCTGTCTTCTCAAGTTCTAGAACCAATGCTGCCTCTAACGTTAATCCCCTGTACACAGCCTGCTTTTTTTGCACCCTGAAGTCCCTTTAAGGTTGCCATGTAACTGCACGTGAACACATCTAAAAGGGGCCGTTGTTTGTGCCTGATCTGCTTGTCCCCCTGTGTGACACATTTCTCATTACTTGTGGGGCTGTGCATTTTAAAGCGGACACTACCTACAACCTTCCAAGAAGTCGGCAATGCCCCATATTTGGCATTTTGCCCATCCCCACTTTTGTCAGAAATACAGTGGCAGCTACACATCCAGCTGTCTAGGCTCTCAGCTCTAGAATTCTTCTCATAAACCTTTCCACTTCTCTCTGCTTCTTTAAGACCTATCTCCCAGAAGCATTTGAGTCCCAATCTCTCCTTTGGCTTGGTGTCAAATTTAGACTGATTTTATGCTCCTTTAAAGCAATTTGGGATGATTTACTACGTTAAAGATGCTTACATACAGTGAAATTGCAATGAGTCAAACTCGGATGACAAAAATTCCAGAAGTCATCAACAATTCCCTGCGGCAGAACAGCAAATCCACTGGAACAATGCTGGTGATAAATCAAAATTCCACACTGGTAATTCCAGATTAGCTAGATTTATCTAAGGTTACATACGACCACACTGACCAATCAGAGCGGAGTTAGGTCAAACAAGAAAGCAAAGCCATGGAGCACTGGGTAAACCATCATTGTCCCTGCGAAAGGATGTACAAAACCTGCGAGTGTGGCTAAACCCTTGAGAAAGTTAAAAGGGTTGTTGATCAGAAAGAAGGTGAAGGCGTTTGACATAGACCTTGTTTGTAGGCATACTGGGTTACATAGAATCAATGGCCAGGATTTTCCCCTCGGCGATTTGGGGGCGGGGCCCGCTCACCGAGGGGAAAATGACCCGGGATGACATTGGGAGGAATCCCCGACGTCATCCCGGTCCCTTTAAATTTTTAGGAAGGTAGCCGGACAGCGAAATCAGCCGTCCGCCCGCCTACCTGCCGATGGCCAATTGAGGCCATTGACAGGCTCATTAAAGTAATTAAAGACCCTGCCCGTCCAAGCTTAAGGCTGGCGGGCAGGCCAGGAGCCCCAGCGGGCTCCAGATTATTCATGAAACTTCATCCACTGGCGGGATGAAGTTTCAAATCCATTTTTTAAAAATGTAATAAATTTTAAGTGTTCATTATTAAGTGTTCATTATGTCCCATCTCGTGTGATATTGTCACATGAGGGGGACATGTTAATAATTTTAATATTTTTCTATTTTTAGACTTTACTTAGCTCTCATGAATCTCCCTGAGACAGGACTTTGCCTCAGGGAGCAGTGTGTTCTTTCACCCGCATGCACGAAAGAGCGCACTTTGACAAATGGGGATTCCCTCCCCCCCACCGGAACAGGAAGCACATAGCACTTCCTGTCGGGCAGGTTTTTTTTTTTAACAGAGCCCACCCATGCCAGCTCCTGCCCAGCCCACACAACGGGGAGGGAATTCTCCCCACAGAGTAAGGATGAAAATACATTTGATTCCTATTCCACCCTCTTGCCAATCTGAATTTAGGGAGGAACTAGTAAAGACTGCGAGGTCCCCTATTGGAGTATAAAAAATCAAAGGTAGGAGCTATGCCCAAGGCATCATTGGCACCTTTTGGGGAGCTGGCAAGAGGAGCTTTGATTGCAAAGGGTGTTGTCATCAGCCAATGTACCAAAGTTACAAGTATCAAAAGTGTGAGTCAGGACACTTAGAAAATACCAACGGGATTAGACAAAGTCAACATGGGTTTATGAAAGGGAAATCATGTTTGACAAACGTACTGGTGTTTATTGAGGAGGTAACTAGCTGGATAGATAAGGGAAAACCAGCAGATGTGGTGTATTTGGATTTTCAGAAAGCTTTTGATAAAGTCCCACATAAGAGGTTCGTGTGCAAAATTAAAGCACATGCAATTGGCGGTAATATATTGGCATGGAGTGAGAATTGGTTAGCAGACAGGAAATTGAAAGTAGGAATAAATGGGTCTTTTTTGGAGTGGCAGGTGGTGACTAGTGGACTACCACAGGAATCAGTGCTTGGGCCCCAGCTCTTCACAATATAAATCAATCATTTGGATGAGGGAACCAAATGTAATATTTCCGAGTTTGCTGACGACACAAAACTTCGGAATGTGAGTGGTGAGAAGGATGATAAGAGGCTTCAAGGTGATTTAGGCAAGTTGAGTGAGTGGGCAAATAGATGGCAGATGCAGCAGGACATGAATAAGTGTGAAGTTATTCACTTCAGTCGGAAAAACAGAATGGCATTAATTAAACAGTGATAGATTAGGAAATGTTGATGTACTAAGGGACCTGGGTGTCCTTGTACACCAATCACTGAAAGCAAGCATGCAGATGCAGAAAGCAGTTAAGAAGGCAAATGGAATGTTGGCCTTTATTGCGAGAGGACTTGAGTACAGGAGCAAGGATGTCTTACTGCAGCTGTACAGGGCCTTGGTGAGAGCACATCTGGAATATTGTGTGCAGTTTAGATCTCTTTACCTAAGAAAGGGTATACTTGCCATAGAGGGAGTGCAGTGAAGATTCAAGACTGATTCCTAGGATGGCAGGGTTGTTGTATGAGGAGAGATTGGGCAGACTAGGCCTGTGATTAGAAAAATGAGAGGGGATCTCATTGAAACGTATAAAATCCTAACAGGGATGGACAGACTGGTTGCAGGGATGATGTTTCCACTGGCCGGGGGGGCGTGGGGGTGGGGGTGGGGGGGGGGGGGGGGGGGGGCGGCGGGGGGGGCGGGGTGTTGGGGGGGTGTCTAGAACAAGGGATCACAGTCTCCGCATATGGGGTAGGCCATCTAGGACTGAGATGAAGAGAAATTTCTTCACTCAGACGGTGGTGAACCTGTGGAATTCACTACCACAGAAGGCTGTGAATATAGTTAAGAAGGAAATTGATTTCTAGACTCTAAAGTTGTCAAGGGGTATGGGAAGAGAATGAGTGTAGGGTGTTGAGAGAGGGGTCAACCACGATCATATTGAATGGTGGAGCAGGCTCGAGGGGCTGAATTGCCTACTCCTGTGCCTATTTCCTATGTTTATAATTACAAAAAGAAAAAAATACACCAACAACAATGCTTTAAAAAGCAACATTCTCCGCATGCAGAGAAAATTAGAATTATGCTTAATTTTAATTAAGCCATGGCAGAATGAATGAAGAACTCCAATTAAAGATTTTTAACATATGTATTTTTGGGTGACTTATTTGGGTATTTGGGGAGGAGCTTCTTTTGAGACTCCCATAATGAGGATTGAAACTCTTCTCACATTCTATTCATGTTGGTAAGCTCAAGATAGCTGCAAGCTACTCTGTCTGAGCGAGGAATTGTCTGGTCCCGTTGGTGGCAGGCGCCATGGTGGGCTTGAAAGGACAATATGGCGAGAAGGCCAAAAATCGATCTTGCACCGTTGTGAAACCAGTTTGCAATCATCTGCTCCACCTGTCAATGACAGGCCGCCTTTCCCATCACCGCACGTTGGGAACCTAATTTCAATACTTTAGCATCTCATTATAAGCCCTGCTCGCCAGAATCATCCCCCCCCACACTGGATCATCTGGGCATGTTGACATGCACCTGGTGAGCTACACTTTGCTCGGGGCTTTGAGGTTTGTTTGCCTACCTTGCTTCGGGCAGCACACAAGGTCAATAGTGCCAGGCTTCGCAGGCAGCAACGCATCACTCTTAGGGGGGCTCATGGGCAGGTCTCTACCTACCAGACCAGCCATAAGGTGGGGGTGGCTTTTCAATGGGCTAGGGCTTGCTTGTGGAAGGGTGAGAAATGGCCTCAGGCCAGGGAAGAGGCTGCAGGGCGAGGGCTGTACTGGGGAAGGGGGTTATCCCAGGGAAGGTGTGGGGGCACAGGTTGATCTGTGCAGGCGGACTGAAGATTGTGAGGGCTGAGGAGGCAGTTTCCAGAGGAGATGAGGCCAGATGGAGATGTGAGGGTGTGTGTGAGAGAGTGAGTGGTGATGTCCCTTGAGTTGGCAGTGAGTGAGATACCAGTGAATGTGTGATGGCCTTGTGAGTGTATGAGTTTAGAGTGATGAGATAGTTGACTTACCCTGGGGGCACGGCTGAGATCATTCACCCTTTTTCTGCATTGGATGGCCATCTTCTTTTGTGCAGCATTGGCACTTACCACCTCTGCCAAATATTTTTTGTATAGCTTCTAAATATATATTTACAGATAGGCTTCTCTGCACAACTCCAGCATTTTAAGACAATTTCACCTCAACATACTCTTTGTATGTTGAGGTGAAATTCCTCATTCAATGAATAAAGTTAAAGGGAACTGTATCAATCACTGGCTAAAATCTTTGAGCAACAGGTTGATCTATATTTTAAAGTACTGAGGGATAACATGTCCTTGCCCTGCAGGCTCCCACTATGCAATAATATTAACCCTACTTTGGACAAATGTCCAAATGTTAATGTTGTCCTATTATTTATTGAATAGCACTCAAAAATCAAAAGCTGTGTAGACAATGATGATTCCTGAGCATCTGTGACCATAGAAACATTGTGCAAAGTCAAGGATGAATACGGCCAGGATTCTACAGCCCCGCCGTAGCGTGTTTCCCCCCGGTGGATGCAACAAGTCATTTAAATCTCCATCCAGTTCGGTGGGACCATAATATCCCACCGGGCAGGAGGGTCCATAAAATCCAGGCCATAGGGTATAAAATTAGATAGAAATTCTGGAATTTCATTCTATAAAATTGAAATATTCTTACCCATGCAGATGGTGCACTCAAAATGTCTTCAAGAGCTTGCTTAATTTTGTCTTCCTTTAATTCAACATTTTGCAAGGAACTTACCCTCATAATGAGCCAGTTCCACCAGATTCCATTAGGCCAGGGTTAGGGAAAGCATGTTAGTATATCTATCTTCAACATGAGTTTCTTAGAAGGATGGTTTTGGGACCCATGTTGAGCAGAACAAAAGAAATGTCTCTGGGATTGTCTCAATGCCTCATGAGTTTTTCCAGTGAGCAGGTGAACCATACAAATCAGGAAGGGCTCAAATTTAATCTCCAACCTCTGTTATGTTAACTGTTTCCGGACAGGATTCCCATTCCTGCACTCTATGCAGTGGCAGGATCAGGATGAACTTGGTGGCTGAAACTCAATATTAATGTTCATTCAGGAATAAGAGAAGTCTAAGCAGAGGCCTAATAGAATTCTTTTAGTTATGGAGGACACTGTTAGGATAGACATGGAGAAGCTGCTTCCACGTATTGGGAGAGTCCAAAACAAAGGATGTAAATAAAAACAGAGTTATTAATAAATCCAATAAGGAATTCAGAAAAAAAATCTTCACCAAGCAATTAAATTTAATAATGGCAAAATACCAGATGATGACTGGTGCTTATTGAATTTTATTATTAGAGAATCAAGGCCCTCTTTTAAAACTAACCTCTTTGACCAAGTTGGATGGCCTTTCTCGTATCTTCCCCTTTGTTTAAGTGTCCATTGATATCTGTCTTTGTTTAGCATCTTGAGATATTAAAGGCGCAAAACAAATGCAAGTTGCTGTGATTTACTTTCTCTCCAATTGAGAGTGACCAGAAGCATGGGTCACCAAACTACAGTAGTTTAATTCAACTTATTGTCAGTAAATATCTCAGCTAAAGAAACACAGTGGATGCTTCAGCAATATTAACAGAGTCATTTCTATGGTATAATAAGATGACTTGGATGAGAGTAAATGTTTCAATAGGAGGGCAGTTGGTACCCCAATAATTTAGCAATACTGTAATGTCTACCCTTCACATAAGGAGGGAAATTGAGAAGCCAACCAGATTATGCATTGTTAACGTGATTAGTGTGAAAAATAGAACAGCTTCAACACAGTAACACAGTGGTTGAACATAAGATTCATTAACATCCCCTCATCGCTAGTCTTTTTAAGGAAAGAAACTAATGACTTGGAGTTTACGGTCAGCAGTGAAGATAAGGCACTTGCCCCTGACCTCGAAGAAAACTGCCCACAAAGACCTACCGATTTCTGATGTGGGTTTCATCTTTCTAATGTCAGCTATAGGAGAGCTACAGGCCAAGAAGCCAATTATGTCTATGTATTCTCACAGACAGCAAACTAGAAAATATAACAAGTCCTGATTATTCTTCACTTTTTAGTCATTTTACAGAGATCAAAGTAAAGATTGGGGCATACATATGAGTATTAAGGTAGAAGCTAAAATATCATAGACTTGAAAAAGAATAATAATTTTCAATTTTTATTCTTTTTATTTTTATTATTTAAAAATCAGTGGAACTTATCATAATGAAGAAATTTGACATTCCACAAATACAAAATTAGTTCTTCAGGACTAGAGAAGTTGTTCAGAAGTAATTATACCTGAGCACATCATTAAAAACCAAGTTACATGTCATTCATCAAGGCATAATCTTTTTCAAGCCTTTTGGAGTGGGTCTAATACTGTAAAGAGTGGGAGTTCATGTTAAATAAGGACATTTGCACAAAAGTGTAACCCATGGAGGAGCATGAATCACCAAGAGTAACTTCTGAATTTTTCCATTTAATTCGGCAAGTGTATACTCCAGAGTTGCTGATAGTTTCACAGTTGTAATGATGATGAGCATTGACAGCTTCACCAACATTACAATCACAAAATCTAGACCAATGCTTTAACCCTCTTTTTGGGATAAAGTAGAACTTGCATGAACTATCAACCCATATCTCAACCACCAAGGATATTCTTTAACAATGAATGGCAAATGTTTAAACAACATCTGCAAACTGCATAACATTTTAAATCTGGGATAAAATTGTGTAAAATATTTTGTATGGCACTGATTAAGACCCTGTTGTATTTACAGTGTTTTTGTTATCTAGCACCATACATATGTTCTCATTCTAAATTACAGATGTCAATCTCTCTCTGGCACTATATTCACGAGGCCAAATCTGCACAGTGAGTGTCAAGAAGCTTCATTCTAGGAGGTAACACAACCCCCAAATCCATGAACTTGTTTTTACCCATAGTCTTCATGCTGGCATTGCCAGCTGGAGTTAGGTAATACCAATCAGAAAACTCTGCCTGAATTCCTCTCCCTAGCCAGGGTCATAAATGTCTAACAGTAATAGCATGTATGATGACCAGAGAGTCAGTGGTGCCTTTTCTAGATGCAGCAGAAGTGAACCTAGAGATCTGTAAATGGATGAAGTATTTCCTAATCAGAGGCAAACAATGATGCTGGAAGGGTTTCAGGCTAATTATTGTGGCTGCAGAAAATCAGCCAAACACAGGCACGGAGCTGAAGTCTTGATGGCTCCACCCTCACTAATAATACACCTTCGGTTAAACATTAATAATCAAAAGCTGAAGTCTTCAGAAGTATTGCCATGTTTTTACCACATAAATTTGAACATATGTATTTGCCTCGTTGACAAAAACGACCCAGTGTGCATCTCTTAAGTACAAGATTGAACCGCTACCTGCTGTGAGGCAATGATTACAGAGGCAGCAAATTAATGCTGATTGGTATGGTTCTTATTGCGGGATGAGGGAAGGGAAGGTTGAGTGGAGAGGCTGCATGGTTTCCATGTGCTGTACATATGTGCGCAGTACATCTGAAGTGACTGATCACATGCCAGCCTGCATTTATAAGGATCAGATTTTGCTGGTTTTTGAAGGTAGTTATTCAAAAGTAACCCCAGCTGGAAGAGAGATCTGAGCTTGTGTTTGTGAACAGTGTGTCGCAAATGAATGTCCTTATTAAGAAGCAACAAGAATGGAACATTAGAGGTTAACTCTATGAACCACTTTAGCAACTCATGCAGAAGGAACCAAAATTTACAAATGATCATTAGTGGTGCACCAGGTATTTCAAACTTGGGGAACTCAATAAGCACATCTGAATCGACATCAAAACTGAAATAAGACCACAGGTATACTTCAATCATGGAATACAGCAAATGTAGAAATGGTGTACATTTCTGTACATTCAGAATTTATTGTTTCATATTTATGAGGAATACACAGAAATTATGTTGCAGACATCTGGATCCCAAATAAGAAGGAAGTTCAACACTCAACACTCAATTCGAACAGAATAGCTGTTTCTGCACAGAATTTGAGTCAGTTCCATCACGCTCACCATTAGTTTATAGAAGAAGGTTGTGTAATTAATTGAACAGAACATGGAACTTTTATATGTGGGACGCTGTTCTCAATCTCAATTTACCCCAGAGAGTTGAAATTGAAATCTTTTTCTACCAACTGTAAGGGAGTCTGTTTACTCGATCCAACTCTTAGTGGTCAAGAGCTTTAATCTAGAAATGTGGCCCAATTTGTTTCACAGCAGGCCCTGAGCTTTTACAGGAGGCTTGCCAGAGATACTCAAAGCCTTGGTCAAATATAAGTTCTGAGAAGGCTTTTAAAGGTGATAGGGAGGGAGTAAGATAGGAGATAGAGAGAGAGACAGACAGAACAGTTCACAGAAGGAATTTCAAATAGTTGCGTAGAGGCAGCTGGAGACCCTACCACTGAAGAAGGAGAAAAGGAATCAGGAAAGCAGAGAATGCCACGCTAATGAAATGCCTGAATAATGTGATTGAATCTTGTCTGCCCTAGAAGGCTATTCAGTTGTATTCAAGACAGTGGCTCACCACTACCCTCACAAGGACAATTAAGAATGGGCAATAAGTACCAATGATGCCCACATTCCGAGAATGAATGCTAAAAAAAAAATCCATATACAAAAGTGTCCATAATTTGACACTAACACTAAAATTTGTAATTTGTTAGCTGTTGCAGAGAAGGTTGGGAGGTGACAATGTCACATCAAACACGATGGAAATAATTTTCTGAGATTGGTTTTACAGGGGAGCCACTAACACATGCCAAATGTCATTTTTTTTGCCGGGAAAGGAAAAGTCATGTTTTTCCAAGGATTGAGACCCTTCCCAAAAATGTGTAAAAAAATTAAAATGGATTGAAAAATACAAACTCATCAAACCAAACTATGAGGATGAGATATTGTGAACATAAATTAATAACTGATATTTTGAGACCAAAGCTAGACTAAGATGATGAAGTGTCATTAAGTGTTCCTTACCTTTAAAACTCACACAATGTATCATGGAGCTTTACTGAAGGGTTATTAGACTACATATATTTGACATAATTTCAGCTTTTAAGACAATACTAATGTAGCAATATATAAAAGGGCTTTGTTCAATATGTCTGATTTATATTTGCTTAAAGTGTGGAGTATTAAAATAAATCATTGACCTTAGCAACATCCTTTAAAAATTTTGACAATTAATGTCTTGTATTAAAAAGCCAGTATTTAAAATTCTGCTGCTCCCTTACAGTTTTATCGGTGTGGTTACATTGCAAATTTCGTTTCACATTAATTGTTCCTTTTGATCAATGCGTTGGGTGATGTCATCACAAATTTTACAGATGATGGAGAGCACAAATGACTGCAAATGAACCATTGAAAACAGGAGAAGCAGCACAAAAAAATGAAGTAGCATTTTTATGTTTTGCACATTGCAATTTTTTTTAGAAACGGGATTAATTACTTGTTAGTCTCCCACTGGCAATCCTTCAAATTACTAAAGATACTCAAATTGCTTCCTTCTGCAACCTGAAGGATATATTCATCTGGGGCAGAGATTGCATCATATTGTAGATAAGTGGATTAACAGATAATGTGCCCATGGTCATTTCTGAACTGGGTTCAACAGCCTGAGGAGATGGAGAGACATTTCCAGGGTTTTTCCTTTTACCCATTTTAGGCCCTGTTTTTTTTTAAACGTCTCCCAGTAGATTACATGACTGCAGTGATGGCTAGTAGGAATGAATAGCAAGTATCGAGTCATGATAAGCAACTGACAACTGTATTTTGTTGATCATACTCTTGTTTATGTTGAATGTACATTCATTTGTGCCACTGAGAAATCTGCTGTTACCATCAGTGGAGGCACCAGAACCCACAGAAAATTGAGCATCAGAAAATTGGGTGAAGATCTATCTCACTGGATCTTCCCCAATTTTCCCAATTGTGAACATCTGTTCAGTTTTAAGATGGCCTTTAGAAGTTTGACAAATAGAAGGAAATTGAATTTTAATACTTTGACGTTTAGTAATGAATACTTATGGCCACAGGCAAAAATTTGTGATCATCACGAGACATGAGTTCGCCATATAAATTGGGTCATGGGCCGTATGTTCCCTGAGACAAGCAATTGTCATTTGAAGAGAGACCCACCAGCTTTGAAGTTATACATCTGAAATTGCAATATGTCTTTAAATTTCTGCTATGATTCTGTGATTGGTGTTTTTTCTTCTCCCAGTGATAACTTGTCAGGTTTTTGTCAAGGGTTTTAGCTGCAATATTTTTAGTTGCTCGAATTATAATTCTACAAATGGGCATCTCAGTGGGTAATCGCAGTGTTATTTGGGGGATGAGAAAAAGAAGGATGTGAGGTACGTCTGGCTGAATTACATGCATATTACCCATGTCTGTCGCCACCTGCAAAGCCATATCTTGGACCAAGTCACACTAACCAGGAATACAAGAGAAAAGCTGCACCTGCTGTTTCCATCAGGGAGACATGAGCAGGCTCGAGGCATCTCCTAGAAGCTGATCTGCAGACAACTCTTACCAAAGGTATGGCACTAATAGCAGGTGGCAAGGACATCACAGGCCTTTGTGTTTTCATTGAAAAAACAGAGGCCTGAAATTTCAGCTCGCCGGGCGGGCGCGATCGGCGGGCCTGGGAGTGGTCAGGAAATGGACCGCCAACTGCGCTTGGCCCCTGACTGCGATCTCACGCTAGCTGGCCAACAACCAGCCGGAGGGAAGCACACGCTGAAAAGCTCAGCGCTGCCGGTGGGAGGCGGGGGTGGGGGGGGGCACTGACATGAACACGGGAGTGGACGAGCACTGACAGAAAGCTCCTTGAAGGCAGAGAGCTGTCCCCAAGAGCTGAAGACCCGCAAAGGCAAAAATAAAGGTTTCAAGAGCTGAAGAAAAGTGTCCATGCATCATGATCAACCCCCTGAAAATGTAACTAATGAAAATGCTGTCCACAGAAACTTATTTATATTTTATTTCATCGCGGAAATCTCATCCCACCCCTCGTGGATGAGGTTTGATGAAAAGCGCAAAAGCCGTCTGGCCGATTTCCCCCATCCACCAACTGTAAGGTTGGGCGGGCTACGTAAAATGACAGACAATTACGCTGTCGGTTGCCCTCTTAATTGTCGGCAGGTACACTTCCGACTTTTATGCGTGCCCGCCGGCTGAAATATTGCGCAAGCACAGGCTGATGCCAGGACGCTCACCCGACATCATCTCGCGTGGTTTCGTGCCTGATCGAGTCGGGCATGCCCCTACCCAATCAGCGTAAAATTCAGCCTAGAAAGTTTTGTGAGTACTCAGCAGGTCTGGCAGCATGCTGTGGAGAGTAAAACAGAGTGATGGGGCTGAATTTTATGGACACGGAATATAATTGGCATCAGGGCCGTTTACGTGTCCACACTGGGCCAACAGAGCGCCTTATGGGTCAACTTTCCAGAAGCCGGACAATTACCAGGCCGCCTCTGGAGTCACAGTCCAATTAGGAACGATGAACGGGTTGAAGTGGAGGGAGGGTCAGTCAGCACGCTGGCAGCCTTCACTGCGGCTGGAGAATGAATGCTCTGCTGAGGTGAAAGCCTCAGAAAGAGGGTGGAGTGAAATCCAATGTAAGGTTGGGCGGGCTACGTAAAATGACAGACAATTACACCCCAAGGAGACCGAAATACCAAAATTGCCTGAAATAACTGAAGAAATAGCCATTGGTATTGTCTCGAGGAGTGAAATGACAAGATGTGCAGATCTGGAGAAAAATATGGTTGGACCAGGTGCTCAGGATGAAATTCAGGAAAAGATCGCGAGAATAGGCTGAGGTAACCAGCAGCTATCACTGCACCCCAAGCACTGTCTGTGAGCGCAGTCTTCAGGAGCTGCATTTGCAAGGGCAAGCCCCTCCCCATGGATGCCCTCAGGCTTGCTGTTTGCCCCAACAAACAATCAGATTGCGTCTTATTTTCAAGCTGCTTTTGGCCTTCCACTGTGCAGGCACCTCCACTGAATAGCTGACGTTCTAGCACAGAATTGCTTTGCCCTTGGAAATTCACTGCGAATTGCCCATTTGAAAAGCGTAACTGGCTTCTCGCCAATGCCAGGCATGTTGCCGTCATAGAAGTTCCTCTGGGAAAAGTGGGAGGAACACATCAGGGAACACTGGTATGACACATTTTTTCTTGGATTTTGCTTGTTCCCCCAAGCAGGCTGACCTACCTGGCTTTACCTCCATCCCTAACTTCCTACCACCAGCCTAAAAATTGCAGGCGTGCAAGAAGCAGCCCTTTAATTGGCCATTAATTGGCTCAAGCAGGGCAGGGGTGAGCCTGGTTCTCGCCCACCCCCTGTGAAATTGCTGTCAGGTCAGGAGTGGGGGGTGAAGGGGCAGGAAGGACACCTGCAGAATTTTACAGGTTCTCCCACCTGCAAACCTAGCAGCAGGGGACCTTATAATTTGTGCGTATTGCATCTGGCTCAGTCCAAACGGTCAAAGGGAACATCATCAAAAAAACAAATAAATCTTCAGCCAGTCCATCAAACAAATTACCGATGCATTGCTCATCGGGATAAAGAATCGCAATGCATTCCCCATCGGCAACTCACAGCACAGCAAAGGGGCTGAGTAATTTGTTCATATAGAAAGATTTCAAAGCATCATTGAAGGTGTCGATGTGACCCTACAGACCACTGCACACAATCCCATAGCCTATATGAACACAAGGGCTTTCATTTCCAGCAGCATCTCACCATCTAAACAGTATCTAGCCCTTATCCATATGCTGTAGTATTCACTTTGAGGCAATCCACCATGCCAGGATTTTTGACAGAGCAAGATGTAGACCTGAGCTACCATCTACAGCCCTGGCTCAACGCTTCGGAGACTGCCATAAGCAACAGCTGATACAACGCAAGTCAATTGGCCGGTATTTTACCAGTCACATGGGGTGGACATGGAAATTTAGAAGGCAGCGTGCGTGTCAGCTCCCCAATGTGTTCCTCCGTACACATTTCCTAGAGGTGGGCTCCCTGTAGAGGCGGGGGAACTTAGTTGAAGTACCCAAGATGGTTCTGGTCGCAATTCAGAAGATACCATTTAGATCTTTAGACCAGCCGCCGGAGCAGCCCTCGCCTGTCCCAGTGGGGCTGCCGACCGCTCCTCCCCCTCGGCCCAAGCAAATTGCTTTCATGCGCTGGTGTGCCATTCGCTGGGCAGAATTTTGCCCCTGACAGACGGGCGGACCCAACCGACTCGGCGGGCGGGCGGGCAGCTGATTGCCGCTGCCAAAACGGGCCGCGCCACTATTTTGCGCGGGCAGACCAATTAAGGCCCGCCCAGCGGGTTAGCAACTCCCGTGTAGAACGGGAATGGGGAACCATCAGTCTGTATAAAGAGTGGCCAGGCAGCCTCGCTGAAGCAGTGCACCATGGCCACTGGAAGAGGGAGAGAGAGGCTGCTCTCAGAGGACAGGAGCAGGAGCAGGAGCAGGAGCAGGAGGGGGGGACAGGCTGCAGGATAGGCCAGCTGTGGGGGCCACTGTGCCCCTCAGTTCTCAGATGCCTGCCTTGCTGTCCTCCTGCAAGCGGTGTCCAGCCGTCAGGATATTTTGTATCCGGAGGATGGGAGGAGGAGGGCCCGCCCATGTCACCAGGCAGGCGTGGAAAGAGGTGGATGACGCTGTAAGCTCCCATGACGATGTGCGGCGCACAGGAACGCAGTACCACAAGCGCTTCAATGATTTGTTGCGCTCTGGAAGGATGAGTACCATGTCAGCCTTGGCCATTTGACCCAGCTGGTAGCCTTAGCCTTTGAGGCCCCCCTGCCACCCCCTCACATCTTAGTGTCGTTACTGCATCGGGCATTTGGTGCATGCTGGGTGGGCAAACAGACTGTGACCATGCTTACATCAGCCTTAGTGGTTGAGGAGAAGATGGGTTCTCCCCGCAGAATATGTTGGTGTTTGTCGCACTTGAGTAGTCTAGGGGCAACCTGCAGGAGAGGCAGCTAGACACATACTCAGAACTCCAACACATGGCTTATTGATGGTGATGAGATGGTGGAAGGAGAGTCTCAAGGTGTCATTGCCAAGAGCCATCTGCTGGCCTCGGCGCCGCACCTAGTTACGCCTCCTTACCATGGGCGCTAAGACCCGTGTGTTATTCAAAGTGATAGACACCAAATGTGTCCAAGGTGTCAGTTGGGGGGAGGGGCCTGGGAGCAGCCGTACTATCTTCTGGGGACTGATCACCAGTGGTGTGGACAGGAGCCGCTGGAGGCCTCAGATGGGCCACTGTGGTTGGGGTGTGGCGTGCGCGTGCAGAGTACATGAGTGATCAGCCCCAATAAATCCTCTCCTCTGTTCTGCAGGCAAAAATTGAGCATAATCAAAGGGAGCACGCCCTGCTCCAGTGCCTCACCGCCTATAAGGAGCAGGTCAAGGAGCTGGGCAGGAGGCAGGAGGTCAGGGCTGCAGGTGTCGGTAAGGCTGGGGTGCAGCGGCCAGGTATTTGACGTCCACAGTCCCATCCACTCTGTCTGCCCACCATCCAAAGCACTGATGGTTGCTGCAATTGTTAATGCAGCAACACTGCTCATTCACAGACTGAGACACCCTGACGTGTGGGTCATACACAAAGTTCCCTTGGCGCCTTAAGGATATGCATCTCCAGCACGTTCCAAAGTCATTTTATCCCATTTGTGAGCACTATCCCCATGGCCTAACATGCCATGGCATCACTGCTGCACAGCCAAAGATGTTTTGCATCTTAGGAGGGTTTGTACCTCCACCACCCTTTCAGCCAGTGTGTCCCACATTACTCTGTCCAAAAGGTGCTCAGCACCTCACCTGTCAACCTCGTGGCACTCAACTTAAATGAATGCCAGCACTTGAGTCATCCCTGCGCCAAGGGGAAATGTTGCCTTCTGCCCACCTGTTCTATGCCCCTCATAACAGTATGAAGGTCAATAATGTGACCTGTCAGTCTCCTGTGATCCACTGCAAATGACGTAAGTGTTTGTGATGTTTCCTCAGCACCGCAACTCTCCAGGCCACAATGCATCCAGCTCAGGTGCATCTGCACTCTCCCCACTCCAATGGCACATAACATTCCATGTGGCATTCCTGAGCCATCTGACCAGCCTGTCTGTATGCACGTGTAATGTTTGGGCCTCCTCTTGATTCTTGATTCTTTTCCACCCCAACAATGTTCGTCTCCTTAGGGTCTTGAAGGATGAGTGACTTATGAGACTGGGGGGGGAAAGGGATGAAAGGTGTTACTGACTGAACGCTAACTGATGCACTGTCCTTGTTGTTAATTTCAGCATCACCACCGCATGGCCGCGCCCAAAGACACCGCAGCGCCCCCCTCCACACCTGAGGGCCAAGATGTGCAACTTGCGGCACATCATTTCAACCAGCCAGGCACCATCGCAGCCACAAACACTTCAGTGGGGAATTTAACGTCGGCTAGTGTCCCGGGTCACAGTGGAGAGGGCACTTCACAATTGCTGGAGGAGATGACAGGGACAGAGAGTGCCGATGGCGCCAGCAGCCAGAGGGCTGCAGGGGACCAGGCACATGCTGCTTTCGGCAGTGATGATGTGCCTCTGGAGATGTCACCAATGCAGCAGCTGCAGGACAAGTGGCAGGAATCATGTTTGCATCTGGCAGGGTTGCATGAGGGTATGTTTCAGTTGCTCTCTGTGATGGAGGAGTCCAGGCAGAGTTCAAGTGAAGGCATGAACCTCAGGACAGAGCTTCAGGCTTCCCCCATTGAGAGATTGGCGACTTTCATGGGGAGGGGCTTTGATCGGATGGAGGCTCTTCTGATTGGGTTACGCTCTGACCTGTAAGCCCTCACAGTGCTAATGGCTCGGAGCCCATGCATCTGCGGTGAGCAGGGAGGTCCAATGTGACCTCACGTCGGCGCAGCAGCTGCCTGTCATCTCTGCGGGCTCCTCTCAGGGCACTCTGGATGAGGGCAGCAGCTCCTCCGCCCCTCTGCCAGTCAATGTTTCATCCGGTGAGGCTGCGACAACTGAGGAGGTGCCAGTTCTGGATCTGGCCACTCCCTCCCAGGCAGGACCATCACAGGCTCCACGGGCCAGAGGATGCCCACCAAGGTCATTGAGGCCAACAGGACAGCAGAGTCAGCAGGCTGTCTCACAAGCCACTCCGAGCGATGGGGCGGCACCAAGATGTAGCACCCGCAAACGTAAGCATTAGGCACGTTAGGCACTCCATGGGTATGTCACTGGTGATTTTGTGTTGGCTTTAGATTAGGGAACAAAGACTTATTTTTATCATAAAGACGTTTCTGTTTTATGTTGGACAGAATAAATTCCACTTTTCTGACCATGGCTGAGGGTGTTTCCTTTGTGCTGCATTTGTATGTTTCACAGACATATCATGAGTGTTTGAGTGGCCATTGATGTTTCTGTACTAAGCCCTTAGTTGCAGCTGATGAGGTGGAAGATGTAGCACCTAAGTGCCATGTGTGGAAGCGCCAGGCAATGCTGGTCCTGCTGATCCATGTGTGTGGAGGTAGCTGAAGGTTCTTTGGATTAAAGTGTCCCGGGTGTCCCTGCCTCCTTGGTGTAGTAGCAGGTCAGCGAGCTGCCCCTCATCATCACCCTGTGCTTCCTCATCCTCTGAGCCACTGCTGGATTCATCATGTGCAGCCTCATCCACTGCGTCAAGGTCTTCATCGTCAACTTTTTCCACCCTTTCCAGCGCAAGATTGTGCAGAGTGCAGCATGCTACCGCTATCACAGAGACGCGATCTGGGGGGTACTGGAGTGCACCCCCTGAGCAGTCCAGGCAACAGAAGCGCATCTTGAGAAGACCGATGGTTCTCTCCACCACAGCCCTTGTGGTGCCGTGGCTCCTATTGTAATGCTGCTCAGCTTCTGTTCTTGGATGGCGGAGAGGCATCATGAGCCACCTTCTGAGGGGATAGCCCTTGTTACCCACCAGCCATCCATCCAGCCGGGCTGGAGCACTGAGGAACCCCGGCACCTGGGAGTGTCTGAGGATGTAGGCATCGTGGGAGCTGCCTGGGTACCTTGCACAGACTTGTAGAATCTGCATTCTGTGATCACACACTATCTGTACATTCATGGAGTGGAAGCCCTTCCTGTTGACGAAGGCACCAGGCTCACCTGCTGGCGCCTTGGTGGCCACATGTGTACAGTCTATAGCACCCTGGACAGGGGGGAAGCCAGCAATGGCTGCGAAGCCTCTGACTCACTGTGTCTGACTTGCCTGGTCACAGCGGAAGTGGATGAAGGTCAATGACCGTCTGAACAGAGCGTCTGTAACCTGCTTGACACAAGTGTGGACAGCTGATTGGGAGACACCACAAAGATCACCCACCGAGCCCTGGAAGGAGCCAGAGGCATAGAAGTGGAGGGCAACTGTTAGCTTCAGAGTCCCTGGCATTGGGTGTCCACCCACACAGTTAGGGGAGATCTCAGGGCCAATCATCTGACAGATATAGTTGACTGTCTCCCTTGAGAGACAGAGCCTCCTTCGGCACTGCACCTCAGTCATATTGAGGTAGCTGCTTCGACGCCTGTAAACCCTGGCAGCAGGATAGTGGCATCTTCTGCGGCCCCTTTCACCTTGGTCCACCTCTTGGCCCTGCACCCCTTATGCCTGCGCCTGGCCTCCCAAAGGTGGCTCCCCTGGAGGCTGATTGTCCACTCCTGGCCTCCTCCTTATTCTATCCCTCCCTTCCTCCTCAGGGGAGCTGCCTCCAGTGGAGATGTCAGAACCCGTACCCCCAGGCTAAATGGAGGTCTCTGGAAAGCTGCAAGCCGAGAAAGATAACTGTCTGCAGATTGGTTTCAAAGTACACAAGAAGCTCTTGGAAATCGATGAGAACTACGAACAATCACACAGGCAAGTTTAAAACACTTTCTGCATTAAATACTTCATGAAATACATGAACAACCCCTCTGAGTTCACGTATCCCGCCAGTGCACGAGTTTTAATAAAAAATCACCAACCGCCTGCCCGGTGGGGTCCGCGCATCGAGCCGAAGTTCGAACGGGCCCCTCATAATCGTCGACAATTGGCAAGTTAAGGGCCTTAATGAGGCCTTTAATTAATGGCAGGCGTGCGTCCTGCTGCTGGTGCGTGCCCGCCGACCGACCGAAATATCGCGATGCCGCGCGCTGACGTCGGGACGCTCGGCGCCATTTTAAGCGCTAACGCGCGGGCTCCGCTACCCGCACATCAGCCAGAAAAATTCTGCCCACTGTTCCCCGTTGGATGGAGATCGCCAAGGCAGCCCCTAGTAATTGGCCACCTCCCGTAAAATTAAGCCAATTTGTACACTACTGAAACGTGCGGGATCGGAACATGGAAACGATCCTGACGTCGGGTTCCCAATCCCCGCAGGGAAACTCAGTCCACTCAGGCCACCTCAGAGGGCAATTAAGAATCAACCACATTGATGTGGGTGGGACTGGAGTCACACAAGGGCCAGAGCATGTCAAGGCAGCAGGCTTGCTTCTGTAAACGTCATTAGTTGGACTTGAACTCTCATCCTCTGGATTATTGTCCAGTAACATAACCACTGCATTACTTTATCCATGGCATATGTGCCAACCTATCCTGTAAGCAGGGAATGAATGCTAAGGTGTTGAAGGTTGGGAGCACACAAACAACTGAGAACCCAACGCTTGCCTTGCATTGCAGTTTGTGTGCAAGTATATGAACATATATCAAAAAGATTAATTATGTTGTAAGCTTGCTTTTGGGCACATATTTTTTCCAAATGGTTAAGTGACAATGGTTGCAATTTGAAATGGCAGTAATAGAATATAAAACAAAAAAAAAATACCTGGAAAAACTCAGCAGATCTGGCAGATCTGCGGAGAGGAACACAGTTAACGTTTCGAGTCCGAATGACCCTTCAACAGTAAAAATAGAAGAGAGGTGGAATATAAGCTGGTTTAAGGGCGGTGGGGGGGTGGGGGGTGGGGAGGGGTTGTTGGTTGGCAGGGGGTGGTGGGACAAGTAGAGCTGGATAGAGGGCTAGTGATAGCTGGAGATAACCAAAAGATGTCACAGACAAAAGGACAAAGAGATGTTGAAGGTGGTGATATTATCTAAGGAATGTGCTAAGTAAGGTTAGAAAGCAGGACAAGCAAAGTACAGATAGCCCTAGTGGGGGTGGAGTGGGGTGAAGGAATCGAAAAAGGCTAAAAGGTAGAGATAAAACAATGGATGGAAATACATTTAAAAATAATGGAAATAGGTGGGAAATAAAAATCTATATAAATTAATAGGGAAAAAAAAGGGGGGATCGGAAAGGGGGTGGTGATGGAGGACAGAGTCCATGATCTAAAATTGTTGAACTCAATATTCAGTCCGGAAGGCTGTAAAGTGCCTAGTCGGAAGATGAGGTGGTGTTCCTCCAGTTTGCGTTGAGCTTCATTGAAACAATGCAGCAGGCCAAGGACGGACATGTGGGCAAGAGAGCAGGGTGGGGTGTTGAAATGGCAAGTGACAGAGAGGTCTGGGTAATGTAATAAAATATACCTTGCTACATGTTGGGAAAGCATCTGAAACTTAAAAAGAGCTGTTTTCTGAAGGGTACTCAAGCAGGATGTAACAGGGTCAAAGCAAACTGTTAGTGGCCTTACATAGTTTTCTAACTTGCAGTCATGGACTTCCTGAGGCTATTAATCTTTTTGCATGCCATGTGTCTCCAGGTCATCTGGATGTAGGGAAACTGCCTTAATTCTGATGGCCACCTCTTGTCAAGAAAAGCACACGTCTCTTTTCAGTGCTTTTTGCTGCAATTTTTCTAAAGGATCTAAAAACCTAGGATGGAACTGATCTGTTCAGTAGCGAAGACATTTCTCCTTCTGTGGGTTGGAAACTTAACATAATCCAGGCTGATACTTCAGTGAAGTGCTGCACTGTCAGAGGTGCTACCTTTCGGATGGGATGTCAAAACAAATGTCTTCCCTCTCTCTCAGAGGAACATAGGAAATCCAAGGACCCTATTCAAAAAAGAGCAGGGGAGTGCTCCCAGTGCACAACTGACATCAATAAAAACAATGGAGTTTAATTGGACATTTTTCTCGTTGGTGTTTGTGCTACCTTGCTGTGCATAAAAATGGACAGCTGTGTTTCTCTACATTGCAACAGTGCCATGAAAGGTCCGAGATGTCCTGAGGTCATGAAATGTGCAATAAAAATGCAATTTCTTGTTTGGCCCAGAAACAATTAACCTGCCCCTCTAAATAGCAGCTGCAGCATTTAGGAGGTGCTTTGAAGGTGAGTTTGCAAAATTTCCCCTTTAAAGATTACCCCCATGTACCATTTGAAAAATTAATTTAAAGAGTGTTGCTGTCTAGTGGACAATATGTTGGAGTTGCCAGACATTGTAATCTTAAAAAATATATATATATATTTAAATTCAATATATACATATATCAGGAATAATATGCTTCTGAAAAAAGAAAGAAATTATTTAGATTTGACTGGTCAGGGAGTGATTTCCTGTCCTTTAAGAGCTCATTCTGTAGTACATCAATTTGAAAGCCAGAATTTCAGTGTTAGGACCATCAGTCTGCCAATAAGCAGATTGCAATTGCGTTTCTTGGCGCTTTTATTTAAAAACCTTTTTATTCCAAGGGATCCTTTTGCTAATAAGCGCTTGTAAATTAAAATTAAATGATGGTGATGCTGCCATTTTATTTTATTGTTTTGCCCCCTAACGATCTGGAGGTACTGAGATGTATTTTCAGCAGCTGCAGCCCTGTGGTACTTTGCTCAAGTATCCATGCTCCCTGTATGAGTTGGTTGTCCATTTGACTATTACATAGGATATACACTGCAAAAAAAAAGTCCATTCAGTCCAGCCAGTCCTTGCCAGTGTTTATGCTCCACTTGAGCCTCCTCCCATCTTTCCTCTTCTAAATTTATCATCATAACCCTCTATTTGCTTCTCCTTCAAATATTCGTCTAGCTTCCCCCTAAATGCACCTACGCTAGTCGCTTCAACCATTCCCTCTGCTGGCAAGTTCCATATTCTCACCACTCTTTAGGCGAAGAAGTTTCTTCTGAATTTCCTCTTGGGCTTCTTGGTGACTAGTTTATATTGATGGTCCCTGGTTATGCTCTTCCCCACAAGGGGAAACATTCTCTCTGTAGCCACTCTATCAAAGCCTTTCTTAAGTTTAAATGTCTTTATTAGGTCATCCTTCAGGCTTCTTTATTCCAGAGAAAAGGGACCAAGATTGTCATTGTGTAACATTTTGGACATCATAGCCTAACTCCATTTTGTCTTTCTCCCACAAATATAAGTGCCTTCCAGCAGAATTATTCAATAGCAATCAGGATGGGGAAACATAGCTAATTTTGCCCATCTCCTCAATCTAGTTGCCTTGCTTTATCAACGTTCTGGCTGTGTTCAGTTATTCAGTTCAAACCAGGGGCTAAACGGTTTGGTCAACGCAATGCAAGGTGGTGGCATAGTGGTAATGCCACCTGGACTAGTGACCCAAAGGCCCAGGCGAATGGTCTGGGGTCTTGGGTTCAAATTCCACCATGGCAGCTGCTGGAATTTAAGTTCAATTAATAAAATGGGGAATTCAAAGCTTGTCTCAGTCATGGTGAACATAAAACCATTGACTGTTGTAAAAACCCACCTGATTAACTGATGTTTGTTTAGGGAAGGAAATATATCGGCCTTACGTGGTCTGGCCTACATGTGAGCCCAGGCCCACAGCAATGTTAACTGCCCTCTGAAGTGGCCAAGCAAGCCACTCAATTCAAGGGCAATTAGGGATCGGCACAATTACCCGGTCTTGTCAGCGATGCCCACATCCCATGTAAGAATAAATCAAAAAATAAAATACATTGGCCAACTGAGTTGCCAAGAGAGCATCATTATGCTACTTTAAATTAAAGCTACTAATTGATAAGCTGTTTAAATTTTACACCTAATGAGTCCTTTATTAAACCCCATTGGTTCAAAAGGCTGAATCCTTGATCTAGATCTGAGAGTATTAGCCTAATTTTTACATGCCCTTTTTTTGAACTGAACGGCTCCTTTCATTAATGCTCCGACTGGATATCTATGGCCAGGATTTTCTCCTCGTTTGGCGGGATGGGCAGGTGTGGGTGGGAGCGGGCAGGAAACTGGCCGCTGCCAGCAATCAGGACCCGACCGTGATTTCACGCTGGCGGGCCAATTAACAGGTGGGGAAGGCGAGAGCGCAAGTGCGCACATGCATGTGGGTGCGCACAGGAAAAGCTCCCTGAGGCACAGGGAGATGAAGAGTTTTGAAAATTAAAAATGAAGATTTTTAAAATGTTAAAAAAAAATGACCCTCATGTGACTCTGTCACATGAGCAGGGACATGTTAGAAATTAGGATGAAATTTAAAAATTTTCTTTTCATGACGGAACAAAACCTCAACCTGCCCGTGGATGAGGTTTCACAAAAAAAATGCACAGGGTGCTTGGCCTTTTTGTCTGCCTGCCAACCATAAGGTTGGATGGGCAGAGAAAAATTTAATTCAATTAAGTTGTTAATGGCCTTACTAGGCCTTTTAATTGTCGGTGGCTGCGCTGCCGACCGAAATATTGCACGAGCGGGCGATGACATCGGGACGCTCGCCTGACGTCACTGCGTGTCATTTTACGCTCGAACGGGTCAGGTGTGCGCCCACCCATTCAGAGAAAATCCTGCCCTATGCGTCCTCGTTGTCTTCCCAGATGCTGTTAATAATCACACCTTAAGTTTGTAAAGATCGGAATCTCTTTGTTCAATTTTGCCGTGCTGTCTGGTTCAAAAGAGAAACCAGATTGAACTGGTTATGTACACATCATTTCCATTTCTAGTGCAGCTGTTAAATGTGGCCCCCTGGAACACTTACACATAAACACATCAGCCCCTAGCTCTTTACAGATATTTGCAAATAATACAGCATATAACAGTTACGTCAGAAGGAAAATCTTTTACACAGGCGATTGCAATACATGGAATGACAATCAGAAACATTATGGAAGCAGAATAAATTATGGGCAGGATTTTACGCCTCGACGAGTGGGGGTGGGGCCCGCTCACCGACGCGTAAAAAACTCCCGACGTCAACGCGCCTCATTTAAATTTTCAGGAAGTAGGGACGCAGCAAAATCAGCTGCGTGCCCGCCGACCAGTCAATGGCCAATTGAGGCCATTTAAAGACTCGATTAAGTAATTAAAGGGCCTGCCCGTCCGACCTTAAGGTTGGCGGGTAGGCCAGGAGCCCCAGCGTGCATTCGAAAAAGCGTGAAACCCCATCCATCGGCAGGATGAGGTTTCATGTAGGTTTTTAAAAATTTTAATAAAGATTTTGTAAAAATTATGGACATGTCCCAACTAGTGTGACAGTGTCACATGAGGGTTCATGGTGGGAAGATTTTATTTTTCTATTTTTAGGTTTTTAACATCTGGAGCTGATCTCCCTGAGGCTGCACTTATCCTCAGGGAGATGAGTGCTCTCTTTCCTGCGCATGCACGAAGGAGCGAACTCTCGATTTTGGGACTCAACACCCTCCCCCTCGCACAGGAAGCACATAGCGCTTCTGCCCGGACGTCACACTGGGTGGACCTTAACAGGCCCGCCCGCGTAAAATGGTGCCGCAGCCCCGATCGGGGGCGCCGATCGGAAGCGCGCCTGCGCAATGACAACTTCACTCCCGACGAGGGGAAATTTCAGCCCTATAAATTTTTACAAGGGAAGTGTATAAATATTTGAATGAAATGAATTCAAAAGGGTTTTTGGAATTGGCAGGGTGTATTGAAACCACCAATAACTCTTTCTGGGGGGCAGGATCGTTAGGTCGGCGAGTGGTGGGGGAGGGGGTTGGCAGGGGCGCAGGGCCTGCTCGCCAACACGTAAAATGACATGGGAGGATGTCAGGCGGGACTCTCAACATCACCTCGCCCCATTTCAATTTTCAGGTCGGTGGGGGCGCATCCGAATTAGCTGTGCGCCCACTGAACTGTTAACGGCCAATTGAGGCCATTGACAGAGTCAATTAAGTAATTAAAGGACCTGCCCGTCCAACCGGGAGACCTGGCGGGCTTTAGAGAAAGCGTGATGGGACGTGTCCCAATTAACGTGACAGTGTCACATGAGGGGACACATCAGGGAAATTTTGTTTTTTTACCTTTAATATTTTAAAATTTGGAGCTGACCTCCCTGAGGCAGCACTTAGCCTCAGGGAGATCAGTGCGCTCTTTCGCTTGCATGCATGAAAGAGCGCACTCTCGGCTGAGGGAATCCCCTTCCGGCCGCACAGGGAGCACCAAGCGCTTCCTGGCGGATGTCACGCTAGGTGGGCCTTAAGTGGCCCGCCCACGTAAAATGGCGGCGCGCCTGCTCCTGCACCTACCCCCCCAACGGGGGGACAATTCTGCCCAGGAAGTTGTACATAATGGGCAGAATGCCTGCCTTCTGTAAAATGCTGTAAAAATTTGCCATGTTTGAAACTCATACGCTTCAATGAGATCTTAAAGAAATAACCCACTTGTTTGTTCTGGTGGCTCAATTAAGTGGACGCTTGGTGAAAATCAGGGAAGCATTCCAGTGTCTTCATCAACGCTGCAAAACAAAAACTTTTTGACAGGTCATTCACCATACTGCTGTTTGTAAAGGCTTCCTGCTGCCATGTTCGCTGACATGCATTCCCAAAGTAATTCACTGTTGGAAGTGTTTGAATACGATAAAGGTTTTAAACATAGGAGCAATATTGTAAATCTGGCCTATACCCTCATTAGTGCAAAGATTAATTTTAAAGAAGCAGAAACAGGTACATTTGACAGGAAAATCAAACAGCTGAAAGAAATGAAATGATAGAGATTCCGAAAAAGGGATCCATTGCTTTAAAACATTTCCTATTAGTAATTTAAGCCACATATTCATTTCAGGTTATAATTCTCCCAAACTAAGTGTCCTAAAGGGAGTGATGGTGCAGCAATGGTCCAAAAGCACATTAAAGAATGTGACAGGCCTGTGCAGAAATATTAACCGGTCTTTCATGATGCCCCTCTCCAAATGATGAAGAAGAAGCATTGAGCAATGTCTTAGAGCTTTTCATGCGACTGGTGGAATGATTTTCTTTCATTTTTTAAAAAACATTAAGCATCTCCCTTCCAGATGTGGTAAATCTCCCTAGCAGTGGAAGCAAACTGTACACTGCACGGTAAATTAAGCGTGCCATGCTCCTACAGTACTTTGAGGCCATGCGATAAATGAGCTATAACAACTGCCAGCTACCCAGGAACAGGATGACTGCCTCTGCAGCCAAGCTACACTAAGTGATGAATTCTTAATCTGTCTCAGGATTACATTTGAAACAATCTGCAGAACCGTTCTGATAACCCTGACATTTTCTGACTGCACCATGACTGCTACTTAGTATTTCGTCAGCATCCTCAGCTTGGTTTCGCGCTTCAGCATTAAGTCTGTTTCACTTTCACTGTAACTTGCTTCGCACGAACATTTCCCCTTTTGTCTTGGAGTCGGGTAGCTCGAGTCAGGGAATCTCTCGGCTCAGCGCACACCCGTCTCGGAAGAACACCCACCCCCGCCTCGGAACAACGGGATCTTCGCTCCGGTGGGAGGGGTGGGTGGGGGAGGGCGCCGGGTGTGGGATGTGGGGGATGGGGCCAGGCCCGCTGCCCCTCCCCCCCCACCCCCCCACCCAGGTGCAGATCAGACATAACCGCAGGGGCTGCCAAGTGCCAAGGCGGGTTTCTTAAAAGGCCTACCTTGGTCCTCTGGAATGTTGGCCCAGTTGTTGTGTTAAATATTAGGGCTCCTAGCCCTCAACTCTCATGCCCCCTCAACCATTCTCCATGACCCATCCATGCCTATTCATGCCCCCGCCCGCCACTCTTTGCCCTTACACCCTCCATGCCAATTTACCCAGCTTTTTTTTATTTTTAAAAGGCTGGGTATTTAAATAACTTGATAGCTTGACAGTTGCACAGATCTTATCCACCCTTCCAGAGCTTTTTACTGCCGCTCTAAAAGTTTGTTAACTCCCACGCTACAGGTTAGGGCCCCTGCTGCAGTGAAAATAGAGCCTGTTTGAACTCAGCACTGGGTTCGGATGGTCCTGCTGAGTTTGTGTTTTCCTCATGTGTGGAAATCACGTCCCACCCCCTTTTCCCTTCCCAGCAAAAATGGGATCTGCCAGAAATGGGGGTGGGATTTCCAAACCCGGGTGCCGTCTGACATTTTTAAAGGACCATGGAGTATCCAGGACTCCGTGAAAATCCGGGCCAACAGAGTATGTAAGCAAGGACGTTGTGTTAAACTTGAATAGAACACCGGTTCAGCGTCAACTGGCAGCTTGTGTCCAGTCTTGGGTGCCACACTTCAGGAAGGATGTGAAGGCAGTAGAAAGGGTGCAGAAAAGATTCATGAGAATGGTTCCAGGGATGAGGGACTTCAGTAATGTGGATAGATTGGAGAATTTGCACTGCTTCCCTTGGCAAAAAGAAGGTCAAGAGGGGATCTCTGACTGAGGTGTTCAAAATCCGGACAGAGCAGCAAAACCGGGAGAAACCGTTCCCATTGGTGGAAGGATCGAGGACCAGAGGGCACAGGTTTTAAGGTATTTGGCAAAGAAAGAAATGGCAACATGAGGAAAAACATTTTCACCCAGCGAATGGTCAGGATTTGGAATGCGCTGCCTGAGCATGTGGTGGTGGCAGGTTCGATCGAAACATTTCAAGAGGAAATTGGATTATCACCTGAAGGAGGTGAAGGTCTCCAGGAAGAAAATGGGGAAATGGCACCAGGTGAATTGCTCCTTAGACAGCCAGCACAGACATGGTGGGCTGAATGGGCTCCTTCTATACTGTAACCATTCTGTGATTCTGATCTTTATGTTAGATAAACTCCATATCTCACCCAAAATTCTGGATTGTTCCGCACACAAAATCACACCCATATGCATTCCCATGCTTGCTAATCTTCCACAACCCCCAGCGTACCTTAACCCTTGCTCTCATCTTCAGATCTCTCCATGGCCTCTCATGTTTGCAAGCTCCTGCATCCCTATGCTCTTTCTAACTTGGCATGTTTCCCCTTCGCTCTGTTCAACCAATAGCGATGGGAGGTTCAGTTATCTTGTCTTCACATTTCCCCTCAGTAAAGGCCCTGCATAAGTTGTTTTGTCTTTCTCCTGTGTTCTTCAACTTCAAAAGGAGTTGAACTCAGAGCCAAATTCAAACTTGCCTTCTAATGTTTCCAATCACCACTTGCCATTTGTATCTAAATACTGCTCAGGTACATCAGCTTTCTCTCTTGGCCAGCCCTAAGATCATCTTTATGTCCCCACTCATCCTTCTAATAGTAATAGCAATGGCAGGATCCAGAACAGATTTGTCAATGACTGATTCATTTCAAAGCGGAGCAGCTCGTAAGTAGATCTGTGCGATACTATAAATCCCTAAAATGAAACAGAAAATAATTTTTCTGTTTTACTGCAAATAGTATTTATATATTTCACTACTATGTGACTAATATCTGCCATGGAACAGATAAAGAATACAGATATTCATCCAAGGTCAGCTAATGAAAAATATGATTACTAGCCACCAATAAATACCTGGGAGTGAGTTACTGCTGAAATTCAGTCAAGGGGCTCTGATGATGTCATAAATTATACGAGCAAAGATTGAGCACTTTATGAATATAATCTGAGCCCTGTGATTGAATAACTGTCATTACTAACTCTTGGGCATTTGCCGCTTTATACATATTGCTGCTACTTTTACATATATCTCATTATTTGGCAGTAAAGATTGACTTACATAAATCAGGTTGGACACAGCCGGTTTTTAGTTGATAAACAACACTCCTGCATGTGGTTCCCTAACAACGTGAGTCTGTGTATGTGTTCCTCAGCGAATGCTGCCACATCCCTCATCATATGAGAAATGGGCATCTCCCTGGAATAAAACCAACTAAAAACAGGAAGCCTGACTGGAACATCACTTTAAACATGCTGATCTTGATTATCAACAATCCTTTAAAAATGCAACTCCTTCCATTACTGAGAATGAGAAACAGCAAACGTGTGGAAGGCAATTTCAGTTCCACCTTTTACCGACTTTGAAATCCTTTAATGATAAATGGAAAAGATGTCCAGCAATTCTTTTGCTGAATTGAAAAAAATAATTTTAAATAATTTTAAAGATAAAAAAATCAAAATCATGATTATATAATAAACAAGATTGCTCAATTACAACAAAGACATTTGGATAAGTGCCTTCTGTAGTAATATTATAAAGACGTGCTTTTGTAATAACAATTGATGTTGAGATATAGGGGTATTCAAAATCATAAAGGGTTTTAGCACAGCGAACTGGCAGAATAGCTAGTCACCAGAGGACACAGTTTTGAGGCAATTAGCAAATGAGCCAGAGGTGAGATAAGAAGATAACAGCAAAAAACTGCAGATGCTGGAAATCCAAAACAAAAATAAAAATACCTGGAAGAACTCAGCAGGTCCGGCAGCATCTGCAGAGAGGAACACAGTTAACATTTCGAGTCTGAATGACTCTTCATCAGAACTAAGGAAAAATAGAAAAGAGATGAAATATAAGCTGGTTTAACTGGGGGATGTGGTGGGGGGGCGGGGGGGTAGAGCTGGATAGAGGGCCAGTGATAGGTGGAGATAGCCAAAAGATGTCACAAACAAAAGGACAAAGAGGTGTTGAAGGTGATGATATTATCTAAGGAATGTGCTAATTAAGGGTGGAAAGCAGGACAAGCAAGGTACAGATAGCCCTAGTGGGGGTGGGGTGGGGGGAAGGGAAGGGATCGAAATAGGCTAAAAGGTAATGGATAAGAAGTTACTTTTACACAATAAGTTGTTATGATCTGGATTATGTTACCTAAGAGGGTAGTGCAGTGAAGCAGACTCAATAGTCACTTTCAAAAGGGAATAGGACAAAGACTTGAAGGGAATACTTTACAGGACTTGGGGGTTGAGGGATGGGGAAGTCACAGGAGTGGACTAGCTCTTTCAAAGGGCTGACACAGGCAAGATGGGTTGCATGGCCTGCTTCTGTGTATGATTCTATGGGCTTGATTTCATGGCTCCACTAGCACCCCACCCCCGACCTCATCAGGTGTGTTTGCAGCAGGGAGGGGGGGAGTGGGGGGCACATAAAATACTAGCGGTAGCAAGCACCACCTTTCCACCCATCCCCGCCCTGCCCCCATGACACAGTAGGTGGGCGGGTGCCAAAATTAGCAACCTGCCCACCAGATTTAAATAAATAATTAAGGGTGGTTTGAACTTGTTAAGAAGCCAATTGCCCTGCATAATACACTGCTCATGCCATAAGATGGTTAGCTTGGGCAGGCAGGTGAGAGTGGCCAGGCCATTTCTTCAAAAGAAAATTCGTAAAGGCAGAAAGAAAGGTGGTATATAATTCCGGGGTTGCCCTTTGTACATCGAGGGCATCCTCATTCAAGATGCTACCCTCCTCCCCTTTTCTCCCTCCCTTCCTCACTTCCAAAATGCACCCTCCCACTCCCCCTTGCCCTCATCTGTGGCTGCGTGATCCCTCCCCATCCAAGACCCCCAACTTACCCGGGTCTGGACATACGAACATACGAATTAGGAGCAGGAGTAGGCCATGGCTGCCATCCCCCTGGTATTCCCAGCAGAGCCCACTACTCAGTGCTGGCACAGCTGGGACTGCTAGAGCTGCCAACCAATCAGATTGGCTGCCAACTCTCAAAGGTGGGACTTCCTCCCACTGAGGTGCAGAAGTCCCACTCTCAACCCACTCTTATCCCACCCACAGGGCGGAATCATCCCACATTTGCACTAGGTGCGGTAGCGGGTGGGTAAAATGACATTTTACCTTTCGACCACAATGGCGGCTTCTCAAACTGTATTACCCCAAACCCGCCGCGTTAATTATGCATTCCTGGGAAAATGCCATTTCCATGGCGGGCGGGCTCTCCTTCACCCGCCTCGTCTCCGCCTCGCCGCTCCGTCACACCAAGCTCCATATTTAAAGCGCAGCTGTGCCCACACCTCTCGGCGCTCCCAGCCCAAGGCTGGTGCATGGAAGACAGGATGGCCCGAAAGGCAAAAGGTTGCAGGCCCCTCACTTCAGTGATGTGTCCCTTGAGGGCTTTATGAACGCCCTGGAGGCCCACCGTGAGGTCCTCTACCCCCGCTCCCCCCCCCCCAACCCCCCCCCCCGCGCTCTGGCTGCAGGATGGGCAGCTGCATCGCCAATCCAGAATGGGAGGCTGTGGCAGCAGTGGTCAGTGACAATGCCCTGCACCCAGTGCCACTACAGGATAAATGATCTCATCTGTTCCACCAGGGTAAGTCACTCTTCTCATCACTATCAACTCACACACTCACAAACCCAACACACACCCACACCTCAAGGGGTCACACCACTAACTCTCACACACACCCTCACATCTCCATCAGGTGCATACCCTCTGGAGCTCGCGTCCTCATCTTGTCCATGGCTCCGCTCACCACACAAACATTCCATGCAGTGCCATGTGCCCTGCTCACACTCTCTCCATCCGTTTCCATGCAGGACAAGCTTGCTCACATCAGCAGGGAGAGGTCCCAGGCCGGGGGTGAGATGGCCCACGTTAGGCCCCTTCCTCACTTTGAGGAGTGTGCTATTACGATGACTGGTGAGGACGTTAACCGTTCCTGTGGTGACGGTGAGGTCAGCCGCGTTTCCTGCCGTTGGACATCAGGAACCTCATTGTAATACATTTGCATATCATTATAAGGCCAGCCCGGTGGTATCGCCCCCCCAATGCTGGATCGTCTCACCCACATCGACATGTTTTACAACAGCATATAAAAGAAGTGCATTTGGCGGGCTGCACTTTGAGGGGAACTCGGAGGTGGGTACAGAGTAATGTTGTGGAGCGCTTGCCCGGGTCACCTGTTGGACTTCAAGGCTGAGGCGCATTGAGAGGATGGGGAGGAAGCAAGGTTTGCCCCGTGGTTGAGGTGACTTGGTGGGAGAGTGCAAGAGCTGCCCTGCCGTTGAGTATAACACACAAGTATTCGGGGTGGGGGGGTAGGGTGGGTGAGGGAAGCGGCCACGTATTAGGGAAATCTGTATAAAGTGACCATTCCTCTGCAGCTGAGACAGTTCAGGCACAGCCACATTGATATGATTGGAGTCGGGCCTCTAGCTTCTCTGCCCACTCAAGCAACGCAGAGACAGTAAAGTGCCACCAAGTGCTCCAGAGCTTTTCACCCCTCGAGCACAGACTGCAAACTAGTGAGCGTTTTAGTGGACTGCAGAACAATTGGATGACTGTACACATTGTGCAATCTCCTCGCGAAAGCTGGCCAAGGGGCAGTCACTGATGGAGGTTCTCACAGCCCCTTGCAATGTCAGCATTCCGGTTTTGACCAGCCTCCCCCATGGTTCAAGCTAACAGGGCAGCCTTGCAGTGTGGCTTAGGAGAATGCCTGTGCCTGAGCTGAGAGCACAGCACGCAGTCCAATGGGAGAAGCTGCTGCCAATCAGTCGGGTGGAGTGGGGAGGAGGTGGGTGGAGTTTCGAGCAGCCATACAGTGTACTAATCTCCGCCTATCCAAGTGATGGGCAGCAATCTCCGAGATGCATTAAGGGACCTTCAGACTTGACAAGGACAGGTTCTTAGTGCACCCATGCTAACCCATGTGCCTCTCTCTTTTAACCTGCAAGAGCACTACATCAGGATCATGGAGCCTGATGACCTAGCTGTATGCCTCGTGGCTTTCAGAGACCAGAGAAAATGGAGAAGAGGGTGACTGAGGCACCTGGCTGCACAAGGGAAAGCTGGGGCTCCTGCACAGGCCGCTGAAGAGCCACAGCGAGCCATCACTTGTCAGTGCCTCCCAGGGTCTATAGATGCCGCCTTTCATTCCTGCAGATGACCGAGAACCAATGTTGCTAAAGACTGTGCATGTCTAGGTTGGTCACATCTGCCAACTGCTGCAGGATTTGGTGCCATGTGGCTGTGAAAGTGACAGCGGTGCATAATTCCTACACCAGTGGCTCTTTTCAGGGCTCCACAGGTGGCCTCTGTGAGATATCACAAACCTCCACCCACAAATGCATCCATGAGGTCACGGATGCCATCTTCATGAGGGTACACAACTTTGTGAATTTCGCCTGGGACCAGGAGAGCCAGGATGCAAGGGCCATTGGATTTGCCCAGATCTTGGGTTTCCCACAGGTGCAGGGTACGATCGACTGCTCTCACGTGGCATTCAGATCTCCATCGTAACACATGGTCAACTATGTCAACCACAAGGGATTCCATTTGCTGAATGTACAGCTGGTGTGTGGCCACCACAAACGCATCCTGCAGGTCTGTACACGGTTTCCAGGGAGTGTGCGCGACTCCTACATTCTCAGTCAGTCATAAATCCCTGAAGCATTCCAGGGTCCACTGGGGCTCAGGGCTGGCTCCTCAGGGACAAGGGCTACCCACATAAGACATGGCTGATGACACACTGCAGCAGAGCAAAGCAATAAAAAGGCTCATGCTGCAGCTCACATCTTGGTGGAGCAAACCAAGGGGATGCTGAAAATGAGGTTCCAGTGCCTGGACCGGTCTGGTGGAGCCCTGCAATATAGTCCACAGAGGGTGTCATGCATCGTCATTGTCTGCTGCACCCTTTACAACCTGGCACTGCAACAAGGAAAGGAGCTGGCTGAGGAGGAGATGGAGGAGTTGGAGATCTCGTCTGATGAGGAGGACAGCAAAGGGGATGAGGGTGAGGAGGTCCTCGAAGGTGACGATGACGGGGATGAGGCTCTTGCACAGGTCAGACGAGGCAGGCACACTTGGGAGGCCCTCATAGCTGCCAGACTTGTGGAGGATGATTGAGAAGGCATCATAGATCCTCACATTGCATCTATGAACGTTTGACTCCAGTCTGGCTTTTGGAAATGCACATATCTTCTGTGATAATGCTCCTGTCACGGAGATACAGTGGAGGCAATAAAAGTCACTCGATTGCAAGAGGATGATGACGACATGCAATGAGGACACTCCATAAATCTTCACATAGCCTCTGTGAATGTTTGACTCCTGTCTGACTGAGGGCAGCTCACTTGCGCTCTGTGGTCAGGGTCACAACATAGAGATGCAGCCGTGAAATTTAAAATCTTTTGTCCACCTTCAGCACCTGAGCCCTTCAGGAGCACAGCGTCACTGGTCACAGATGCTGATGTGATGGGGGCCAGACCCACCTTAAAGGTACTGAGAGCAGGCAGACAGAATGGCGGAACATGGTGACAGAATGGTGGAACACAGTGACACCTGCCCACGACATTCTGGCAGCAATGACAAGAATCATCGAGGTACAGGCTTCACTAATGTGTCTAGTGAGTGTGAAGCCGGACTATCACTGTGGTCTGAAGGCTGCACAGAGCATGGGGAAGGGGCCCTGGACTGAGACCCTTGCCTTTATCTTGTGCAGAAAGGTTTCACATCTGAGTGACAAGAACACTACTCATCAGACCAAGGAGCCATAGGCAGGGAGACATTCTTGAGAGTTTATTGACAATAGTGAACATTATGTACAAGTGACTAACACTCATGCCCAGGTTGTTCAACTACATCCTCTTAACTTTCCTAACACAGCCTCTACGTCTTGATCTCCCTGGACATCCACAGCAGAGGTGGAAGCAGCCACCTCTACAGCCTGTTGTCTGTGATGACCTTGGCGGGCGTCCTCTGGAGGTTGAGACTTGGAGGGCTCTGGCCTGCTCTTGGTGCCCTGCTGTATGGCAGTGGCACCCTCCTCAGCCTGTGGAGCTGGAGCTGCTGAGGTCACAGGAAGAGGGGATTCGGATGAACTGGACACTCCCAGAGTCACCTGGATGGATGGCTCCGGGAGGTACACCTGCTGATAATCCTCCCTATGGGTGCCCAAGGGCCCCAGACTCCTTGAGGAGAAGGAGTAGCTGAGATTGAGTGAGATTAAACTGCCCTGCATCCCGCTCGCATACACATGGTTGGAGGCCAACGATAGCATTAGCTATGGAGCTCAGCCCACGCAGCAGTGCAGAAGTGATATCCTGGACCAAGGTATCCATGGCGGCCGCTATCCTACTAGTATTGACCTCAGTGCATTGGCATGCTGGTGCTATCAGCTTAGCTTGAATGCAGACAGACTCCTCCATCATGCCTTGCAATCTGAGGAGCACAGTGGACATCCCTTACTAATGTTCCTGAACTTGCCTTTGCAGCTCCTGCAACTGTGACATGACCGAGTGCAGAGGCTCCTCATCTGACTTGGACGCAGCAGATTCCTGGCCTCCAGTAGTTCTCCGCATGCCAGACACTTGGGAAGTCTCTGCTGTCACCTGCTGTGGATCAGTCAATGTGATGTTCTCACTAGATTGCGATCCCAAGGCTTTGTAAAGCTAGGTCCCACTGAGGCGTGTGTTTCTGCACTGGTGGAGGGCATAGGTAAGCGCTGTGACAGGTCTTCAAGGAGGGTTCCTCCAAATTCCCCTTCAGAGGCTTCTTCAGGGCTCGATTGGAGGCCTGGGTCATTGAATCTGTTGGCTGTTTAGGCAGATGTACCTGCGGAAACAAGGGGAGATAATTAGTGCATGGCAGTGGCCTGTGGAACAGGGCACATCACTCACGGCATGGTCATCTGATAGATGTTGCACTGCTGGATCCTCATTTGGTAGAGTAGCTATGAGCTCACCATCAGCACAGGACCACTCTCAAGATCATTGCCAGCCAGCTGGATGGCTCTGTTTTCAAAGTCCGTGAGGACCTTGGTTTCGGGCATTCTGCCACCCATCTGCAACCTCTCTCTCTTGTTGTGTTCCAGCTTGTCCTGGATGGGTAGAGCTGGAGAGAGTGTAAGCAGGACACCTGCCAGGCCATATGATAAACATGCCTGGCATGTGAGGGTGGTGAGTGGCCTCAAGGATGGGATAAGGACAATGAAAGTGTGTGTGAGAGAGTGAATGGTGATGTCCCTTTAACCAGCAGTGAGCGAGAGCCCTGTGGATGTGTGATGTGAGTGTGAGAGCTGGGGGTAACAAGTGGAGTGACTTACCCTGGCCGAACAAGGGAGGTCATTCATCCACTTGCGGCTGTCCACTTTTGAAGGCTGTTGGCGCTGACCACTGCTGCCACCGCCTCCCAAGCCTGGCTGGTCACAACGCTGCCCATCAAGCAGCCAGTGTGGGGATACATGTCAACACGGTGAGCCTGCACTGCATCCAACAGGCACTCAAGAGATGTGTCAGTGAACCTGGAGGCTGCAGACCTTTTTTTTCAGGGCCAAGTATTCTCTGCAGCAGTCCTGGGCTGGAAGCACTGAGAGGTGTGCGTGCGACTGGATTTTAAATATGGCGCTCGGCGTGGTGAAGTGGCGAGGTGATGGCACAGCAGGCGAATGAGAGCGTGTTTCCCAGGGGTGCGTAATTAATGCGGCGGGTTTGGGGCGAAAGGCCTTAAAAGTCACAATTGCAGCCGATGGGTAAACATCATTTCACCCACCTGCTACCACACTTAGTACAAATCTGGGACAATTCTGCCTGGTATGACTGCAAAGGACAAAAGGGACCCTGACTCCTCTACTAAACACCTCAAGATTCCAGACCTGGGAAAATACATCCTTTGTCCAACATCCAGGAGAAGTGGGAGGTATGTCACATGACCTCCCCCATGTTGCTAGGACCTGTAATATTGCCGCGTGGAACTGAACCCTGGCAGTCTATCATTTTACCATCTAACAGTTAGCAGCAGAACTAGCTCTGTCCAGGTGAAGCACCTGACCCTCACCTACACTGTGAACTACTGGAACATTGAACCTTCTGTATCTGTGCCTTCATCCATCTCCATGTGCCTTCTCCCACCATGGAAGTCCTCACTTCTGGAAAGCGTGATCACGCTGCAATAGTTTCAGCCTGCTAACCTCTGAGGGAACACGCCACGAGACTTTTGATTCTGGACTTGGGACTCATGTGAAGACATCCTAATTTTTCTTGTAGTCTTACCCTGTACCCCTTTCTTTTATTGTATGAGTGCAAAAGGGGTGGACATTGCGAAACCCCTTCCTGCGTTTTGTGTTTGTGTAAAATAAACCAACCCTCTTATCATGCCTCATCTCAAATTTGCTATGGGGTTATTAATAAAGGATTGGATCCCTCCAAACCGAAGGGTTGGTGAAACTACGTCACCATTTATAAAGGGAGAAATCAAAAATCAAAAACAACTTTCTGTTTACAGGTGGGTAGTGAGAGGCGAAAGCAGGGCTGTTTAAATTGATCCCCCACCTTTTATCCGTAACACAGGATATAACTTCTTCACTAATCCATGGCACCTCAAGGACTTTTCTTGGATTCAAGCTCCCTCACCAGTAAGCCACAAATGTTGCCTAAATATTCATTCTCTTGCTGAGATACAGTTCCCTCAGCCATTCCATAAATTTAATCTCTGAATAGACCTAATACCCACCTACTTTGTAATGTTCATCCTTGTGTGCAAATACCTCTGTCATTTTGTCCCTTCTCTCACTCTAGAATCCCCTCCAGCCATTGAACCATCTTAGAACTCTGCATTCTTCCAATTCTGGCCTCTCCCACCTCCTCCATTTCCTTTACCCCACTATTGGCAAGTGTATTTTCAGCTATGTAGTCCCACGTTCTGGAATTCCCTCCCTAAACTTTTCTGCCTCTCTGTCTGTTTCTGCTCCTTTAAGCCGCTTCTTAGAACTTGTGACATTTGCCTAAGATTTTGATTAGCTATCTTAATATCTCATTCGATAACTCAGCATCAAATTTTGTTTGATAATGCTCCTCTAAAGCGTCTTGAGACATTTTAATACATTGAACGTGCTATATAAATCCAAGTTGAGGTTGTTATAGATCATTGATATTATCCAAATTGAATATTTTCACTTATAGTTCCTACTGGATATATCTTAGCTATTTTAATGGAACTGTGCATATCAGAGCTCTGATCACTGCCATATGACAAAATCCCAAGCTAAAGTCAAATTAACTGGTGAGGCACTTGGACCTCTCCAGAGGGAGCGAGAAAATGGAATGTTGAGTCAACCTGCGTTATTGTTATGTGAGCTCCAACAACTCTTTCTACTTGTGGAGATTATAGAGACAGTGAGAATGATGCTTTCAACTCATTTCTGAGCGAATTACAGAAAAGAAGTCATTTGTACGTTTGATTATCTGTTCATTGATTTTTATTTTGTGGCATCGAACAAAGTCTTTGAATTCAATCCCATTTCTTGCACCCCATAATCTGGTTAGATAGAAAACACAAATACAGTGAACTATAGGCACATTTTTCTTTCAGCTCAATTCAGCTCGAGTTTAATCTTGCATTTGTATCAAATAAGCTGCCATTGATGCTTTCGTTTGTCAATGAATGGATCTCTGCTGAGAATGAAGTAGCTACAGAGATATGATAGTACATGAGCAAGCTCTACAGTGGAATTAGGCAATGCCAACAGCCTTAGATTGTGCAGGTGCTTTACAAGAAGAAATCATTCTCATCGAGACAACAACAACTGTATTAGTGATTGATTGTATTCAGCAATGGAGAAAGGGGTTGGGGGTGGGGACAGTGTTTGGTGTCGAGAGCGGTAGAGACATTGGGCTGGGTTTCATTCCTCTGGAGGTGGGCCGAGAGGTGGCAGCCCTCTTTAAATTATGCAGAAGGTGCCGGAGGGGGAGCCCAACATCCTTCCATCACCAAAAGAATACTCTCAATGGCGGGAATGGCAGCAGCGCAGCCATCGGATGCAGGCGAGCAATTAAGCTAATTAATTGGCCAATTAATGGTCACTTCCTACCCTCGCCTGCATTTTGCCAATGGCAGGGAAGGGCCTCGCTGCATAGGGATATGGCTGGTGGGGCCGAGGTGGAGAGACAATGTTCTGTTTTGAGGACGGGAAACCTGGTTGTGTAGGCTTTCCAAGCTTCATCTTTAAATGTTTTCCTGAAGGGTACCTGCTCATGGACAGCCAGGTTGGCAGAGTAGAGGTCTAGTTGGGTGGGGGAGGGACCTCAGATAGCACATGGCTGCCAACAAGTTGGCCTGAGAGGAGGTAGATGTAGTGGACATGGATGGGGTGAGGGATCTCTTATACCAAGAGTGGTTGGGGGTGGGGGGGGGGGCGTTGGGGTGTGGTCCAGTTATGGCGACAGGTGGTCCAATGGCATGTGGGAGAGTCTGATGGTGGTTGGAGTGGCAGATGATGTTCGGAGGGTGGCGGGGTGGGGGTGATTCTGATGGTGGTTGGGAAGGTCTGTTAGTAGATGGAGGGTTGGGAGAGTCTGATAGTAGATGGAGGGAGTAGAAAAACTGTAAGGTGTTGGTTTACTAGGTGACTTATTGAGCCTGGAGATAACATTTCTGCTCATCTTGGTTCACTGCTGTAAAGTCACTTACCCCCTCTTGCCCCCTTTCACCTGTCAGGTTTCCTGAGGGCCAACATGAGTTAAATAAAGAATGGCTGTTAAAATGAAGGCATGCAGGTTCATTATACTGTTTAAATGACCTACCCATCTTCTACCAATGGGTTGGTCACCTGCCCCTCGTTCCACCCCCATGAAAAACAGGAGTACCGGGCGTCGAGGTAGTTTGGGTTCTTGGTTGAGATCTTTTGAACTTTAACCTCTGATGTGAACCAATCCTCCCATTTTTAGAGTTAGGATTCAGTCCTTTGAGCAACAAAGAAGGAGGCCAATTGGTTAATTGTGCCTGTATTGGCTTTTTGGAAGAACTGTCAAATTCGTCCCTGTCATGTCCAGTACGTGCATGATATATTATGAACTTTCAGTCATTACTTTTAAAATTGGGCACAAACAAGCTTTTAAGATGGCTGCTGCAAATCATGTGACTTTTAGCATTTGGACTACAGACAGTATCAAGTCTCTGGCAAATACTCAATTAAATATCAACATAAGTGAGGGTACCTCACAGCCATTTGTGTAATTCACACATCTCATTGTTTAAGGATGAGCCAACAGCTAGAGGCTATGGAGTTTCCAGGCTCCATGTCTCCATGTTTCACACAGGACAAAAAGGGGACGTCAGAACTCAAGGGCCACTATCAACTTCCCATTGTATCATGATGGCCTCCCCCATGCAAACTAGACTGGGTAGGCCTCAGTGTTAGTCCTGCAGTCATGTGACCAAAGCTGGTTTGGGGGACTGCACCCTTGTTTCCCCAGGGCCCAGCAGATCCATCAGAACTATTTGCCGTCAGCTAGTCTGAGATCCAACTCTGAAACTAGTTGCAAGCCATCAAGCAGTCAAAGTGCTTAATCTGTTCCAGCTTCAAGATTCACCTGAGAACCAACTTCCGAGATATTCAACTACAAGAAACCTCACAACCAGCTACAAACCCTTTGCCTTACAAGACCTTCGCTTCAAATTTAAATTCAAATCCATTAAACAAACCATAGGCCTGCCACATGGAGACCAGATATTGTAAATTAGAGACTGAATTAACTGTAGTCTGTAAAATTGCATTATCTTTATCTAGATCCAATATTTGTGTGTATATGTGCATGTGTGCTTGTGTGAGACCATGTGGGCTGTTGTGCTAACTTGTGGTAAATGTGTGAGAATAAATAACCTTCTTTATTTTAAACATGAAATCTTGCAGCTAAGTTATTTACTTGGAATACACAAATACACAACCCAAGTGTAAGAAAGCACACAACTCTTTCCATATAAACCACACTGATTACGGGCAGTAAGAGAGCAGATACATTCTGTCTGTAACAGTCCCACACCCCAGTTTTTTCCCAATAATCCTGCAAAGTTTTCCTTTTCAATTATTTATCCAATTTTCTCTTGAAAGTTACCACTGAATTTGCTTCCACCACCTTTTCAGGCAATGCATTCCAGATCAGAACAAAACAAAAAAAAGGAGCAAAATAAATTCTCCTCACCACCCCTCTGATTTGTTTGCAGTTACCTTAAATCTGTGCTGTCTGGTTACCAACTGTCCTGAAAATAGTTTCTCTTTAATCGCTCTATAAAAAACCTTCATAATCTTGAGCACCTGAATGAAATCCCCTCTTACCCTCTCTGCTTGAAGGAGACCCATTGCAGTTTCTCTAGTCTCTCCACAGTACTGAAGCCCCTCATCCCTCCTCTAACCATTGATCATTGTCTGCTGATGCCTGCTGTAAGGATGTAGGTGTGAATATTGGCTAAGCAAGAGGATCAGGTCGGTCTGTGGTTCTTCACAAGCCCCCGATTTCACCACATATATTGGCACAGTGAGCCATGCCCACAGAAGCAGGGCCAAGGAAGGAGTCAACACCTTCAGAATCAAAGAGGCAAAAAAAAAACTGGCCTGATAAATATGTGTATCTACAAGGCACGCACTCGGAAAATAAACTCAAAAATGGGTTAGAGGTTAAACAGATCTGGGCTGAATAATGATGCTGCAGCTACAACTCCCTTTCAGCCTGTTCATGCATCTATATTGCGGCATGGTATGAATGATATAGCACCCAGACATGAAATGGTGCAGAAACTAAGCTGTTTAATCACTATAGAGAGAGCTGGGGAGCTGCAGTAGCTAATTGCATTTTACAGCTCAATTAACACTTTCTTTTTCACAAAATTTGTTCATGCAAAATGAGGATAGATGTTCCACATGAGGATCTGTTGAATCACTGTTTGGTACGCTGAGCTGCACAATGAGAATTTATATAGACATTCTCAGAAAGGTTCAAGACCTTGTGCCTACTATCAGTGTTCTGTACTGTGATGTGATGAGACAGGGACATTTTTTTTTAAAGCACAGAATGACAGTCAGGACCTTGCCGGTGTTCCTATTATCTGCAATCAAACACACCAGTAATGATTTTATCAAGCTGCTTGGTCTCGTTGATTGCTAATTATAAAGGAGTCAAAACTTAACCATGGAATGTTTGTGACGTGCTAAGTTTACAGCAGTTACCTAATTTACTTACATAGCACCTTTGTGTTAGCAATTGAGTACTGTTTCTTACCCCATCTGATTGTGTCTAAGTTAGATCCACATCTTCCTATTTCACAAAGAAAAATCTGCTTTTCATTAACTTTAAACATTTGTGAAGTTGTCAAATTTTTGAATGAAAATGCAGATTACGTGAAACCGGTGAACAATGAAATACCAGCTAATCACTGCGCATTGAATCATAAAGCACTAAAGGAAACCATTCGGTTAATCTTGCCCATGTTAGCTCTTTGAAAAAGTTATCCCATTAGACTCACTGCCCTTCCCCATTTCCCGATACTTTCGATGTCCTGCATCTGCCATAATCATCTTTTTAACATCAACTCTTTTCTTCTCCGCCGATGCTGCCAGACCTGCTGAGTTTTTCCAGGTAATTCTGTTTTTGTTTTCGATTTCCAGCATCCGCAGTTTTTTTGTTTTTGTTTTCATCTTTTTAACACTTACACAACAGCCACTTCACCAAGATAAATTCCCTCCCAAGTCCTGTTACTGAAGCTGTGGAATATATCATTTAGTTTGGAAATGGCCCAAGGACAACAAAGAATAAAGTCATTCACTGAAGGTGTGCCATAACTCCCATGGGTGCTGACATGAAGCCTTGCACAATTGTTTTTTGCTGGTGTAAAAAAGCCTCAAACACACAGAAAGAGGAGTCATACATGGAAGTATGTCACCCAGGTGATGAGCTGTATTTTAAAGACTAACAGGACCCACCAAGAAGTGAAAGGGAAAAACAAATCACATAACTCAGAGGACCAACCTAATGCTGAGCTCTGAGTGTAAAAATGCAGTAAAGGGAGATGAAAGGTTGTGATGTGTACGTACAAAATGAAAACTTTAATAACAGAAATTTTAATAGAAATGCGATAGGTAAGTGAAACTTTAAAGGTTAAGGAAGTTGCATAGCATGATTAAGAGAGGCTGTATACAACATGAAGCTCACCCTGCCTGCAAATGCAAGCTCCCACAAATAGCCAGGCAATGTTGAACAAATAATCTGTTCTGCTGATGCCGGCTGAGGGATAAATACTGGCCAGGAGAACTTCCTTGCTCTTCTTCAAATAGTGCAATGGAACCTTTTACATCCACTTGAGCAGAGGCAGCCTTGGTTTTAACACCTCATCTGAAAGATGACCCCTCTGACAGTGAAGTACTCCCTCAGTACTGCACTGAAACTGAAGATTTGGGAGATGATAATCTTTTCAGAAGTAGTGCTTGTCAAAGCTAAAGGCTGGTAACAATGTACTTGTCCTTGCAATATCCAGAATACCATAAACTGAGCATGTACAGTGCGGATAACCTCCCTGAATGCATCATTCAAATTTATCCAGCTAATATTTCCAACCAATCAAAACACATCTTTTTGTTATTCCAAATGATTTCAAAACAAGATCAAGAGTAAGCTTTAAGATACATCCCAAAAAATGCATCAAATTAATTGTCAGATTTAGAATCACATTATTATCCAACCCATGTATTTCTCATTGTACCACTGTTGATTACTGCTTGAGGCATATAAATCCTTTAAACCAACTGTAAAAATATTTGTATTCATCACAGGGACAATAATCAGTCACAGATGTAGATTTAGCCTGTCTAATATTCAGCATCTCATAGGAAAATTAATTCCAGGATTTAAAAAGATACTCCTGAACATTTGAGAATAGTTTTAATAAGTGGATACATGGAGCTCATTAAAGCATTTTGAAGTAACTATCTCTAAATGTCTTATTCCACCGAGCATTCTAATCCATACCTTTTGTGGCCTGAACACAGAACTTTCACTTGACTTTGCACTTGGCATTAGGCAGTCATTAACCTGTAATGGTAGTTACTCCTTACAGCCTAAGGGCATAGGAACAGGAGTAGACCATTCAACGCCTCAAGCTTGTTGTGCCATTAATTCAGATCCGGGCTGATCTCTGCTTCAGCTCCATTTAGCGACCTGTTGTCCATAGCTTTTGGTGCCCTTCCCTAGTAAAGATTTGTCCACCTCAATATTGAAAATGTCAATTGACCCAACATCCACTGCCTTTTGACGGGTGAACTCCACATTTTCACTACCCCTTGTGTGAAAAATTGCTTCCTGATTACAGTCTGAAATAACCAAACTCTAATTTCATGTTGTGTTCCTTTACTCTAGATTTCCATGGGAGGAAATAGCTTCTCTAAGTCTACTCTATCAATTCCTCTCAACATTTTAATAATCTCAATTAAATCACCTTTCAACCTTCTAAACTCAGTAGAATAAAATTCAAGTTTATGCAATCTGTTCTTGCAAATTAACTTTCAAGTCCTGATAAAATTTGTGCTCTAGCCCCGTTGGTCAACATATTCTTCCTGAGGCATCATCCCCAAAACTGGACACAATGCTCCAGAAGAGACTAGGGCTATACAGAAGTGAAACATAACTTCCTCCCCAATGTATTCCTACTCTCTTGAGATAATGAGCTGGATTTTCATCCTAGAGGCAGTTAGCGGGAGCCAGGAAATTTCCCTTCTTGACCCACCCACCTAGGAAGAAAACTGGGAGTGGGTGCTAACAGGATTCGGGCCTACTACCCTGAGAAAGAGCTCCAAGGCAGCCACAGGGACTGCTGAGTGCCGAGGCAAACAATTTAAAAGGCCTGCCAATCTCGGGACTTTGTCCCAATTGTAATAATGATAGCAAAACAAAGAACAGCCCTCTAATCTTCACCCCCCACACCTCAATACTCCCTCTGCCCCTTCCATGCCACATCATGCTGCCCACCCATCCCCGTGGCCCCTCATACCCTCCATGCCAAGCAATGCTCCTCTAACCACCCCCCATGGCTCCCATACCATCCATGCCAAGCTACGTCCCCTCCACCTACCCCCCCCATGGCCCCGCATGCCATCCAAGCCAAGCTATGCCCCTCTGCCCACACCCATGGTCCTTCACACCATCAATGGTACTTCCATGCCTATCCACCCATAATACACTCTGTACAGAAGCAATGAACCCGATAGTAATAATAGGATGCGTGAAAAGGCTTTAAAAAGTAATTCATTCATAACTTTCTCCTTTCTTAAGAAAAAATTACTTTTACTATAGCCCTATAAAAGTTTCAATCATCCAGACCCTGTAAAGTATCAAAAGCAGAAACTGCAAGTACTTGAAACCTCTTTATCTTGTCTAAATAAACATTGTGCAATTGACAAATAGATCACAGAGTAAGAACTGTCAATCAAGCAATGTTTTCCACTAGGCATAAACTGTTTCAATAGTCTAATAGATGTCTGGCTAGAGTCAATGGGCAATTCAAAGGCAAAGACCCTGGCTGTCTCAAACACTCAAGGTATTCAACAACAACAGAGGATGTGCACTCAGTGTTACCATCCACTTTATTTGGAATAAAAGCAAAAAAACTGCGGATGCTGGAAATCCAAAACAAAAACAAAAATACCTGGAAAAGCTCAGCAGGTCTGGCAGTATCTGCGGATAGGAGCACAGTTAACGTTTCGAGTCCGAATGACCCTCTTTATTTGGAAAATTATTTTGTAATTATAAAAGGTCATATGATGAGATAGTCATGTTTCTGTCAGCCTTTAAATCATCTAGAAGCTGTTCTGCAGGTGGAGAGTTCCATCGAAAGCTGTTGAACTAGCTGCAAGTCACCCAAGCAGCCAAGGTAATAAATAGCAATATCTTGAAAGTGAGAGATCCTTCATAAGATAAGCATTCCCCAATTTGTTCCAGTTAAATTTTACCTGAGATCCAACTTCCTAGGAATTCAACTACAAGGAACCTTACAACCGGCTGAGAATTATTTGCTTTACAAGACCTTCACTTCAACTAAAGCATCAACTTCACCCAGGAAACTACGGGACTGTCATGAAAGAGACTGGGATAATTATAAACTGTAAGAGTATATTACAATAATCTGTATCTAACCTTTGTGTGTGTGAGTGTGTGTGTGTGTGTGTGTGTGTGAGAGTGTGTGTGTGTGATATGTGTAAGTGAAACATGGCATCAAATTTTGGCTGTGTGTGATAATAAATAACCTTTATTTTTAAACTCACAAAAATCTTGCTGCTGGAATTATTTAATTGTAACACTCACTCTGAGGATAAGAAAATGCTCACTTCTTATAGAGAAGCATATTGATCAATGGCAGTAAAGAGAAACATAAATTCTGTTTGTGACACAATATTTTAAAATATCTCAGAACTTACAGGATTTGTACACACACATCGTGTCTGCCAGAACCTCAGATCTTTCCTGGAAGCTTCTCTGTTCATTAGCTCTCTGGCTCCACCTACAGCTTAAAGCAACCAAGCACAGCTACATAGATGAGAGAACCAACTAACATAATCCAACACAGATCAATAAAATCACTGAACACTACACTCCCACCCACAGATGGTAAAAATGGTCCAGAGGCAGGATGGAGCTGGCAAACTGGCATGCTAGCTGGAAGGGATATTTTTAGCTCCCATCTGCCTCTGATCCTGGCCCTGGTAGGGGTTGAAAATCCAGCCTCAGGTCTCCAGGGTCAAACTAAGAAGAATTTCTGGTATCTGTGCTTAAATCCACAGTGAACAATTAGTGGCTTTTCCACATTACCTTGAAGGGATGAGGAAGAGGTATATGTGGACTTTCATTGGGGTCATATCACCTCCAGGATGATATGATCAATAAAAGTTTGGAACATTGAGTAGCAGAATTGGTGAAACAATATTATAGTAAAATGGTACTCCAGGATACAGTTGCCAATTGCATCTGAATGGGGTCTGAAGCATAGATTTGTCACTTGGTTTGGTTCTTTACTCCCTTAGCTCCATACCACCTTTCAAGCCAGTACCAAGCAGCAGGAACTGTGTCCTTTCTGCTAAACTGCACTATTTTACCTGGTATAATCCCAGCTTTAATATATACATATCATTTTCTTGTGAAACGTTCCCTGGAATCTCTACTGTATTGTAATTGCACTATGTATTATTGGTTTAGATGAGTAAGATAGGTTAAAATAATGGATAGAAATTTCCTGCAAATATGTTAACTCGTTCCTTACTAACACTTCAAAATATTGTTTCAATCCATAAAATGCTTTGCATTACACTTTTTTCTTGCGTGGTAATAACTCATGGACAAGGCACTAATAGAGCATCAAAAATGCTCTAATTAACCAATTAATGTTGCTGAAAAAAATGCTCAGATGCAACAAGAAAGTGATCACTTAATAGTGCACAGCAAACAGGGCTGATGTATCTTGTAAGATATATAAATTACAGATTGGCTGCTTTAATTCATCCTTGACCACCAAACCATTAGAGTTGGAAAATTACTGATTAACTAAAATACGTTAAAGTGTAAAACCATACATCACATCTTAATGTGTATCACATATCGATATGCAGAGCAGTGAAATCATGCTTTGATATGTAAAATCATAGATCACACTCTAGTGTAAAAGCATACATAACACTCAATTGTGTAAAGCCATGACTCATTCCTGTATAAAAACATGACTCACATTTAAATGGTCAAACATATGCTAACGCATAAATCCTTGAATCACACTTTAATACTTTAATGTGAAAAACCACTTGAAAGGAAACTCTTTATTAGACTGGCTGTGCAGAAAGAGTCTGTGTAGATCAGCCATCCTGCACACAAGGATTAGAACTAAGGACAATGGCCTGGGTTAGAGTGTCGCTTATATTATTGATAATGGCTGCTATTCATTTTATTGGAAACGCATGCTGTGAGCTGTAAGCACCAAAGCAGGCACAGCACTTTTTCTGAAATCAACTTGGAGTTTGATTTTGTTTGTGTGTCCTGATACTATTAGATATGACATTTTGGCAGTACAGAGAAATTCATGCTATTCACGAATGATCTGATAATAGAAATATGTGTAGACATCTAAATTACTTTGTACAATTGCCCTGGTGAGATGAAAAATGCTGAACTGGTAATACGTAGCAGCTATAGTTTGATCACTCTTGTGCCTGAAGGTGAGATTTTTTGTTAAAGTACTTAAATGGTTTGTTTTCAGCACCTGAAGTGTGCAGGGTGGCATCTGGGCAAAGCAGTTTGCGTGCGGGCAACTAACATGCAAAGCAGGATGATTATTATGTCAATCAGTGATGTCAGCTCTGTCATTTACAAACCCCACGCACCCTGCACAAATGAATACAAGTTACACAGAATAAAGGACTCCCCACCAGCACTACTTCAAGGGATCATAAACTACTTGCAGGTTGGTTGCTGGATTACTTCTCCTGGCTGGTGGTGCAATTGTACTTGTTTTTGGAGCTTTCCTGTACTTGGCTGAAGTTTGAATTGGCTCGTGATGAAGTATTTTTCTGTTCGTTTGAAAGCCTGTGCTGAAACAAGATGCTTGCGGACATGGGTGGCCTGGTAGGGATCTCAGCAGGAGGCCACATCCATCGAGGGTCTTTAGGCAGCAATTCTCCACCTCAACTTCAGCGAGGACTAATGTGTGAGATGTCTTTGCTTCACAAAAGAGATCATGGCTGGAATCTCCCATCTGCTGGAGCTCCAGCATCATAGCAGGGCAAGGGCGGCACTGGATGTGAGCATTTTGGTGGAAGAGCTGTCAATGCATGCGAGCTGTGAATTGTGCAAGTGACAATTGCAACAGATGAGCTAAAGTATATGAATTGAAGAGTTGAGCACAAATTGGCAGATGGGGATGCAGTGAATGGAGAACTAGACGATACTGGTGGTACAGCTGGGAGGATAGACCATTTGAATATCAACTCACTTACCTTGACAAATAGTGTCATTATTAAACTTCTTCTTGCACCCATGTTCTTACAGTAACACTGCAATGGACTTCACTGTCTCTTGGGCCTGTGGCTGGAAGACCTCCTGTATTTCTGCAGATGCAGGGGGCTGGATTTTCAAATGCAGGCAGAGTTGGGTCCCTGTGCAGGCATGACTTAAAAATTGTGGCCCCAGTGGTTGTCTATAGATCCCAACTATGGGACAGTCATAAATTTTCAAAGTGCTGACGAGGAGAGAGAACAGGGAATCCGCTCACTGCCAATTAGTGATCCATCAAGCACCTTTAGGAGCTTGTTAGTGGGTTGGGGAGGTTGACACTGCAATTTTTAATGTTAGTCAGGGGGTAGTCATATAGCGGGGGTAGTTGGGTGGTCAGGTAGATAGTCGGGTGGTTGGGGGTAGTCAGGTGGTTGGGTTGGGGTGTTTTTGGGTGGCCAGGGGTAGTCGAGTTGAGTCAAGGGGGTAGTTAGGTGGTGAGAGGGTAGTCGGGTGGTCAGGAGGGTAGTCAGATGATCACAGGTTAGTTGGGTCAGGCCTAGATTTGTCGGGTTGGGTCAAGGGTGTTGTCAGGTGGTCGTGAGGTAGCTGGGTCGTCGGGAGGTAGCTGGGTCGGGTCAGGAGATCATCAGATGATCCCAGGTTAGTCAGGCTGGGTCTGGGGGTGTTAGTCCGGTGGTCTTGGGGGAGCGGGGTAGTTGGGTGGTTGGAGGGGGGTTGGTTGTGAAGATTCCCTGGCGTTGGACCAGGTTTTAAATTGCCTAACATTTCCTGGTTGACTATCAAGTTAAGTGCTGAAAATCTATCCCAAGACTCTAGCTCGGAAATTTAAACTTCACGCTCAATTTCCACGTGCAGGTCAACACATCCGGACTTCTGCAAGGTCCTGCCATGAATCTTCTGCCGTACATCCAGTCTCCAACGATATGGAGACCGGAAGATTTGAGCCGATAAAATCTAAATCAAAAGATAAACTCATCCAGGTTTAAATTGTGTGGGGGAAAGAAATGAAGCCAAAATCTTTTTCAACCTTTGAAATATATATTCTTAGTGGTCCTTGTTTTGTTTTCCAACTGACAACAAAGCACCCATTGACAGTCGTGCTAATCATAGGCTTTACCTGCCTGGTTGGCAATGTATCATAAAAAAATACAATTGTTAACATTTTAAATGTAAGGTTTGCCTAAAATGCAGCTTTGAATTTAATTTTGTGTTTCTTTCAAAGCCTTTCAGAAAAAAAGCAAAGAAGTTCACAAATTGTCGCAGGTTTAATTCAGACATCCTTTTACATAAACTGGGGAAAACCTACGGAACCATGCTGGGAAATTCTGCAACCTGCACATGCTTCGAATATACAGATTACTTGTTGGGTAATTCTGCAAACTGCATATCCTAGAAATGCACAGATGTGGTTGGAATCTCTCCAACTCTTCTGGGGAAGGGAGAGGAGATTAAGTCAAAGTCTAATCCTTTAATACAGGCTGAGATTCTGAAGTAAAATCTTTAAGGAAGCCATTAAAAGACATGGAAGACAACTCAGTGGGAAAACTTAATCACATTATTGTGCTAAATGTATTTTTCCAATTCTTAAATTTTATTTAAAAGCTTATTTAGTTTGGACATTAGAAATTTTGCTCACGGCTTAAAAAAATATTTTTATAAATCCCAATTTTGTTTGTTGCTAGGTTCTCTTAAATCGTCATTGATTGTTTCCATAAGTCTCTAGTAGCTTCTGATGGGTATTTTTTTAAGTTTTGTACATTGTTTTTGATTCATATGTTCTCTCATTCTGCAATTGTGATTTATTGTTTCATTTTGAACTGATCAACAACGTATGACAGCAAAATTTTGATGTGGGGCTTTACCATTATAAATATTAATATAAAATACATGACATAAGAAGCATGTAAGCTGGTTAACATATTGTAGATTGGTGGATATTTTGATATTTTTATCCTCAAAATGATGGGCATACAGTCTCAGATTTCCTCATTCTTCTCCCCTTCACAAGTGCCTCTGAAGATTGTCCTGAGACCAAAGCTGTGCTTCCAAAAGATAACTTGGTGTCCAGCTTCATCTTAAGCCTCCCCTGCTGGCTCTGATACAAGACAGCCATTCTTTTTTTTTATTTATTCGTTCGTGAGATATGGGCAGCACTGGCCAGGCCAGCATTTATTGCCTATCTCCAATTGCCCTTGAGAAGGTGGTGGTGAGCCACCTTGTTGAACCACTGCAGTCCATTTGGTGTAGGTACCCCCACAGTGCTGTTCGGGAGGGAGTTCCAGGGTTTTGACCCAGCGACAGTAAAGGAACGGAGATATATTTCCAAGTCAGGAAGAAGGAAAAAATTCATCCCAAACAATATTGTTTGTTTCAAACTCTTGGTTGATTACTTAAATTATATTTTTCTTATTTACTCATTCATGGGATGTGAGCATCACTGGAAAGGACAGCAATTATGGCCCTTCTTAATTGCCCTTGAGAAGGTAGTAGTGACCAGCCTTCTTGAACTGCAGCAGCACATGTGGTGTACATCCACAGTGCTGTCGGGGAGGGAATTCCAGGATTTTGAGACAGTGTTAAATTCTGAAATTCTGAATTTCTTAATATTTGACATTTTTCTACTCCCTATGCCTAATCATGATGTAACTGGGAACTATATTTCCACAGCACCAAGTGAACACCCAACTACCAAGATGCTTTCACCAGCCTTACGGAATGTTTTGTAACAACTATTGTAACTCTCTGGACTTTCGCTACCTAGTTGTCATGTGCTGCAAGTTGTTAAAGTGCTATCTATATGTTAAAGGTCCAGTGGCAAGATTAAAAACTGCAAGTGCTGCAGGCACACAGAATTTGCCCCAGCACACCAAAGTCAGTCCTTACTTGGAATAGGTTTATTCACAGAGTGAAAAATTATATGTATCTATCTCCTGACTCCACTCAGTAAGTTTCTCTTTATACTTCTTTGAGAATATCAATAAGATTAATTAATAATTAACTAATGAATCGCCCCTTAAATGGGAAATGTAACAAAAGCAAAACTTTAGAGGAAACTTATCAAAAATAAATTAAAATAGTTTTTGTAGGGTGGGGAGAAAGTGTCTCTTTACATGTGTGCAAGCAACCATTCAATCAATATCCTCCATCTGTATGTACTTCAATTGATACAATTAATATTAATCTCAGGGTGAAATTTCTAAATCAGGACCCTCATCCTAGATAAAAGTAGAAAATTTCCCCCATACAGAAAATTGCTAATGCTAAATGATCCCTATTGAATATCAGTTTTGTGGTTTGTTTTTCAGAATTATGCAATTTTTGTATGTTTATTTTATGTTGTAAATATTGGCTTGGAAAATCCACGAGTGTTAGATTGGAATTGTACCTACTGCAGAGGTCCACCACTGACTCCGCCAAAATTTTTCCCTCTGTTGAAGTCCCTGGAAATATTGGCAGTTGTGGACAAGCCCAGAGAGGACCCCCCCCCCCCATCTCCCTCACCACCCTCCTTACAAATACAGTTAATTCGGAAATAGCTTTTGTGTGCTTCCATTTGTTTTTATCTACCTCTAGTTTTTCGTTGGCATTAACAAAGAGGGGAATGTTAAATATGTGCGGGCTGGGCAGGGGGTGGGCATGGGTGGGCATGCAGCCAATCACTGCCCACGATCAGCTGCACGCCGCCATTTTACATGGGCAGGCCAATTAAGGCCCGCCCAGCGTGACGTGCACCCGGAAGCGCTCAGCGCTCCCTTGTGCGGACGGGGTGGGGAGGAGGGAGAGTCGGGGCCTCAAATTAATCACCCTGAGGCATGGAGCTGCCCCAGGGAGATTAATTTGGTTGCGAAAAACTGAAAAGAATTTTTTTTTTTAATTATTTGGACATGTCCCCTCGTTGGGACATGTCTATGAGTTTTATTAAGGTTGGACGGCCAGCCTAAACAATCAGTTTAATTAAGTACTTCGTGGCCTTAACAGGCCTTTGACAGTTCGGCGGGCACGCAGCCCACTCTGGTGCACATCTGACGTCACCTCGTGTCATTTTATGCATCAGTGATGGTGGGCTGGCCATGGTGACAATCTTTATTCAGTCAGTAGCCCTTTCAATTATGTGTGTAAAGGTTGTCGGTTTAACACCCACTCCAACACTTGAGCATGAAAATCTTGGCTAATGCTTTACTGCAGCAGTGAGCGAGTACTTCACAGTTGAGGGTGCTGTCTTGAGATGTTACTAAACCTACACCCTGTCTATCTTTTCAGGTAGACGTAAAAGATTCTATGGCACACTTGTGAAGAAGAGTAGGGTTATCTCCAGTGTCCTAGTCAATAGTTATCCCTCAATCAACGTCACTAAAACAGGTTACCTGATCATTGCCAAATTGCTGTTTGTGGGAACTTGCTATGCGCAAATTGGTTGTCATGTTTCCTACATTGTAATAGTGACTACACTTTGAAAGTACTTAACTGGCAGTTTGGCACTTTAGGGTGTCATGTGGTTGCAAAAGGTGCTATATAAATGAAAATCTTTGCTTCTTTCTTTCTTTCCATGGCCTTCTTTGCTGCAGGGCGTCTTTGCTCAGTGCCGCTCCACAAAGCATAGCTCGGACTGGGAATGTATAGCAGGGAATTGATCTACTCCCTCATAACCTATGGCACTGCATGCTGGGATCCTAATGTACTACACAGCCAGATTGCCAGTGACTCACCTTATTTATCACAATAGCTCTCAGCCTAAATAGTACTTGCAGCTCATTGTCTTATCTTTACTGTAGTTTAATTTAACTGACAGCTTAATTGACAGTGCAGGGAAGTCTTGTGACAGTCTCCTTGGTCGTGCCAAATTTATTTGCCTTCAGCTGACAAAGTTTCATCTGGTCATCTTTTCTGGAAAGCTCTTTGATTATCCAGTCAAACCCTTTCCTTCAGGTTGTTTAAGGTCAACTACTACTTTAACCTCACTGAAAGACTGGCAAAACAACTTGATAGGACTGAGTATTTCAACAGAAATGCAGTGCTTTAATAACAGCAAATATTGGAAAAGTTACAAAGTAAACTATTCATTTAGGACACAGAAAAATACTGCAGGCTGATTTTCATGCTTTTGGAAGTTTCAAAGTTTCAAATCATTCAGAAAAATAAACCGAATAAGGAATAATATTATTGAATGTTTTCTAAATCTGCTTGCTGTCGAATGGACACCTGGAAATACTAGGGTGCGGAGACATAGTAAACTACTTTAAATACCTTGCTACAGATTTCCTGCCACACAGTTCATAACTACCTGCCCTGAAGCAATGTACGGTTTTAAATCTTGATCTGAATAATGGGTAGAGCGTCCTTCTTGTCCTTCAATTCAGGAATTTTTCATACCTTCCTGTGGAGTGAGTGTCAATCTCAGTGTTTATCATTTCCTAATAAATGCATGCCCTTAAGGTATTGCTTTACACAGTAACAGTTTAACGCACAATGGTGCATAAAACACCGGGGACAGGACAAGCTGAGAGCCTAAGATGGCAAAAATGACAGAGAGGAGTGGGACGGAATCAGGTTAACAGGCATGCAGACGCAAACATACTTGGAGAGAGAAAGGAATCAAAATAGACCAGGAGAGCATGTTGGAATGAGAAGACAGACAGAGATGAGAGAAAGAGAGTGGGAGAGAGAGAGGGAAAGTAAGAGAGAGAGAGAGAGATCAGCCTAAACTGAGAAAGAATATAGAAAGCGAAAGAAACATGAAGAGATCAAGGGATGTAAACTTTTTTTTTGTTTATTTGAATGTTTTTAATTCAAGAACAGTTAGGAAAATGTTGGTCTGGCTGCGATAGAATGATTTAAATCAGAGAAAATCCAAATGAAGGCTATTTTGTTACTTGATGTGGTTAGACTTCATAGTATGGGAAAAATTATTTGCCCAACATTCTGAGACAATATACTGTTGGGTTTGCACAACCAAGACTGCTACTGTGGTTGCCCTACAGACAATCAAAGCTAAAAATGGTGCAGACTATTCTTTGTAGTCCAAGGGTTCAATAAATCTGGGAATGATTTACATACTGCCGTATGGCCATAGTGTACAACTTTATTTTTGAACCCACATTAACTGAACACCATAGGAAAAGTTTTGCTCTGTTCTGCTTGATGAAAACAATCTTCAGCAAGGAGCATCATACGGGGTCATTTTAACTTTAGTCACCAAGTGGGAATTGGGGTGGAGCTCTACTTTTACACCCTGTCCAATGTTACTCTTCATTAGATCCTGCCTGACATTACTCTCCATTGCAACCTGCCCAACGTTACTCCCTATTACACTCCTCCCAACATTACCCTCCATTACACCCCGTCCAACGTTAATCTACATTGTGCCCCATCCAACATTACTTTCAATTGCAATCTGGCTAACACAACCCTATATTATACGCCACCCAACATTAGTCTTCATTGCAGCCCATCTAACATTACTATCCATTGCAACCTTCCCAATGCTATTCTCAATTGTACCCTAGCCCCAGCATTTCTCTTCATTGATTTCAATGGAGAATAAAACCAGTCAGGATGTTAAGGCATCATGACGCCTGATCGCAATATTTTGCTGATGGGCAAGTTAAGTTAAAACTGCCTCCTATTATTTCCAAAGGGGAGAATTCCCCCCCCACCCAACCCGTTGTGGGGTTTGTGTGGGGGAGGGTGTGAACCCAATCGGAGCCCCCGATCAGGTCCGCGCTGCCTTTTATGTGGATGGGCCAATTAAGGCCCGCCCAGTGTGACACGGATCCGGAAGTACTGAGCGCTCCCTGTGTGGGCGAGCAGGGGTGGGCTGGGGGGGGGTGGGGGGAGGGGGGCGGGGGGGGGATTCCCTGAGCCGTTTCCTACGCTCTTACACGCATGCGCGCGCAAGAGCACAGCAACCTCCCTGAGGCGCCTCTGTGCCTCAGGGAGATTAGTTTAAGTTTTAAACATCTAAATAAAGAAATTAAAAACTTTTAAAATGTGTGCCCTCATGGGACAGTGTCAAAGGAGCTGGGACATGTCAACGAATTTTTTTGAATTCTTAAACACTTCATGAAACCTCATGCCACCCGTGGATGAGGTTCCATGAAAAATGAGAAGGCCACCTGGGCTCTTCGCCTGCCCCCGCACCCCCCCAACCCCGCCAACCTTAAGGTCGGACGAGCAGCTCGTTTTATTAGTTCAGTTAGATTTTAACAGGCCTTAATAGGCCTTTGACAGTTTGGCTGCGCACCCGCCAAACTGAAAATTCTAAATGACGGGCGGTGACGTGGGGATGTCCGCCCGACCTCACCGCGCGTCATTTTATGTGGCGGCAAGCGTGCCCCGCCCCCCGCCCCCCCACCACCCCCCCCACCCACCCCCACTCACCAACCCGAAAATTCTTCCCCAAATTTCCCTGGATCTGGTCCCAGCATTCCATGGGTAGAATTTTCCGCTCGGTGTTGCGGGCAGGCGCTCGACAAGCCCGAGCCTGAACTAGCGCGCGACGACGTGGGGGCGGGGGGGGTGAGCGTCTCGATGTCATCGCGCACTCGCACGATATTTTGGTCGGCGGACACGCTGCTGCCAACAATTAAGAGGCCCATTCAGGCCAATGATCCATTAAATTGAGCTGTATTCTCCTTTGCCCGTCCAACGTCGCAGTCAGAGGCGGCCTTTTGGATTTTTGCGTGAACCTCACCCGGCCCGTGGATGAGATTTCCAGAATTAAATTTAAAATTTAAAAAATAAAAATTTCGGTGGAGGGGTGGGGGCAGAATTTTTCAAATTTACATGTTAAGGTTGGAGGGTCCGCTGTGTGGACATTTTTGTCTGGAATTTCAAAAACTTTATTCATTGGTTTAAAGTACTTCAGCTGACTGAAGCAGCTCCCTGCCTTCAGGGAGCTTTCACCGAGTGCTCCCCTGCGCCGGCGCTGACTTGCAGCACTCGCCCTCCTCTTGCCCCCAACCCCGGCAGCGCCGCCTTTCATGGTGGCCAGCCAATGTGAGATCGTGGTTGGGCGGTGGGGGGGGGGAGGGAGGGGGGGAAGGAGGTGCCGATCGCAGGCAGCGGCCCCTCCCGGGTACCCCCGCCAAGCCCGCCGGACGACCCGAAAATCCTGCCCCATGTCTTTTTGGGAATTGACTGGGGCAGAGCAGGATCAGCTCTGAGGTAATTCCTGAGCAAAGCATAAAGGCAGAATTTTCAACTACACATGTTCAAAATAAAATGTATCAAATTACAAATTACAATCTGAGAATGTGCCAGCTATACAGTTTGAAAAGTGATTTGGCACCACAAGTGTAAATGTTACAGAACTTTCTGGTTTAAATGATCCAATCAGTCACCCATTAACCATCAAATACTACAAAGCTAGCATATACTTCACAATTGATTAGAAGCCTTTCCTCTGTGTTTAACCGTCGCGTATAGATATCACATTACTGGAGTATAATTCATTTGCCACATCTGGAGCTTTTAAAATAGGTACCAGATATTGAGGTAGGGATGAATTTTATACATATCACAGAAAAGCTCCTACTCCGGAGCAAAAACTATCCACAGTTCCATTCCTAACTAGTGAGATTCCTGGGCCCACCTTGCAGTTGAAAGAACTGACTAACCCTTTTCCAGAACATGGACCTCGCCATGCCAGAGTGAGAGCACATTCACATCTCAGAGCAATGAGATTCCAGAATCCGGTCCCAGGTCCAGTCCCAAAGTGGAATTTCCCACAAGTCTTGATGAGATCACACAGTCCCATTCCAAAGCAGCAAGGTCACCCCAGAACTACCCCAGAACAGCCAAGGTCCCACTGTTCCTCTGCAGAGCTGCAAGGCTCCCATTCCAGAACAGGAAAATTCTCACAGTTCTGTCCCTTAGCAGTGATTTTCCATATTCCCAGTTGACAGCAGCAAGGTTCCACAAACCAATTTAAACCAACGAGATTCTACAACCTGTCTTTGAACAGTGAGATGAAGCAACCGTGAGAGCAGTGACAGCCTGCAGTCCCAGCGAGTCTCATTGCAACCCCAAAGCAGCAAAGTCCCACAATTGCTTCTTAAGCAACATTGTCTCACAGTGTTGCCCCAGGCCAGCAGGATCCCACAAACCTGGGACCATGTAGAGAGATTCCGAAGAAGTGAGATCTGACTGTCCATATCAATTCAGCGAGGTTGCACAGTCCCATCTCTCCAGCCCCATTGTCAAAATTTCCAATGTGCAGCCAAGGGATTTTTTTATTGAATCACAGATTTGGTACTCTTAAAATCACTGCTCTGAGTGAGGGATGTCAAAGATGGCAAAGAAGCTGATGCCTGGTTTAAAGTTGACACATTGTTTTAAAACAACCGAACAAGGTAGCCTTAGTAATCATAGTTATAAGGGGGAATGTGCCTCAAGTATCATTGTCTTAGATCAAAGCAACTGTGAGAGGCACAATTTAATTACTGTAAACTCAGAGTTGTAAACATCCCACTTGGTGATAATCAAAAGGAATTGATAATACTGGCAATGTCCCAAGTAGACTTTTCCATAGATCACAGTGCTGGAGCCATTGTTCTTAAAGCAATGTGCATGCACATTGTGCTAGTGTGGGTGCTAACTAAGCGTGACCATGAATTATGAAAATGAAAGTTTGTAGCCAGCACTATTTAGCACCTCATTCACTTAAATGCTATGGCAAAGTTTGCATCAGCAATGGGCTCTTACACAATTGCTTTTGCATCTTGCCTCTCCTTCACTGGCACTTTCTTCCACATGCAGGTACTTGTTTTTCATGCCCACCAAGGATAATTCAGTAATTAGTAAAATGAATCCCATCCCATTGTGTTCAAGCACTGGGATCTCATCATCTCAGTTTATTATGTGAAAATCCAACAGCACAGAGTGCTGTTGATGTATTTCAGGATGCAAAAAACAGGAGGGAAGAAGGAGATTCCAACAATTTACAAAATAACATGGGCCTAAGATGTAAAAACTTTGAAAGAGTTTTATTCAGAGGCCATGAGAGACAACACAATGCATAGCTAAAAAGAACCTGCGTCAGATAAATAACAGGATTCATCCTCGTTCCTTTTCTTCTTCTAGGCAGCAAAAAAATGACTTTCAAACAGTTTCAAGAGCCAATCGATCTTTCCAATCCCTGTGGATGCCACCCTGCTCCCAATATGCTAAGTAGATGGCTATAAAGACTCCCAGCCTTCAGCAACTTTATTTCAAGCCCTTCTGAAGCTCAACCTTTAAAGTTTTCTAATTAGCCAATTAATACAACTTAAAACTGTATCCGCACTCCCTAAAGGCAGAGTGCAAAGTCTGTGGAAATGGTTCCTACACGGTCACTGAGCACATTTTCCTTAACTACCTGACTTAACTCCTCCATGCTTTTATACTGCTGCTGATTCTCCTCATACTGCGATGGGAGTGATGGAAGAGGGAGTTGCAGTTTCTGTTTTCTCCCCCAGCTATGATTCTTGACTGGGGAACTGAAACAGGAATTGAAAAGCATTGTTTTTTTCTCTGCCCCTGCAGCACTGGAGTCTGACTGATTCTTTGAATAATCCATCAGTTCAATCAACCTCGATAAGTGAGCAATGGGAGGAACAAAGAGTGCTGCCCACAATATATTTTTACTGACTGCAATACAAAGGTGAGGCATAATTCATGAGAAAGCTCTGTGCAAATAGATTGGCTCAGTGTTCCTAAAGGCGAAATTCAGAATTATAGCTAGCATTGGTTAGCACCAGGAATTTCGGAACTTCTGTAAGAAAATTGATTGTTATATACAAACAAATTTAACCTTATGTCCTGATCAACATTTATCCCACAAGCAACACTAAAACAGATTACCTGCTCGTTATCACATTGCTGCTTGTGAGACCTTGCTCAATGCAAATTGACTGCCGTGTTTCCCTACATTATAATAGTAACTACACCTCAAAATACTTTGTTGGCTGTAAAGCGCTTTGGCATGTCCTGAGGTCATGAAAGGGGCTATATAGATGCAAGTCTTCTTTTTCAATCTTCCCATGCCATTGTATATTTTGCCTGATATTTATTGTTAATTTTGAATTGCTAGTGCTCTAGCCTCTATCCACGCATGGAATGAGCTCTCTTAAATTAGTAAGTTTCCGCTCAATGGACCTATCAGAGTTCTACATGCTCAGGTGGTGGACCCATTATCTGTAGCACATTGTCTGATATATTCTTCAGTACCTGCACATGTGCCTAATGCTCTGTGTTGTGTGCAAGGCTTAGAAAAGAATGGAATAAAAAACAGGCCTTGATGTATCCACCCCTGCCAGCACTCCAGGACATGCCCTGGCACTCATTCTGACTCTCTGATCACCATTGTGGAAACATCCACCAACAAGGAAATTAGATTATCTATGTCGGTTAGTCAGGCTTCAATGTAGCTCTGAGATATTGTAGAGGACAGTGAAAATGTACATTAAGCTTGCACATTATATGTTTTCAGAAAATATTTCCAATACATTCTCTGCATTTATGATAATGTTCAATCTCAGAAAACCCAGCGTACAAATGTTGTACATCAAGCAGCAAGTGTGTATATCTCCAAAGACCTCAACTCTACTAAGAACACAAGGGTTAAACCAGCACAAGGAAGTCTACAGCTGCCAACATTGTGTTCGAGATCCCTTATGTTGTTTCTTGTTTTACTTTAGATTTACAAACCCTCTGTATCTGACCCCATCAGCAGCATTTGCTACACTGCCAATATTCTTTTTCACAATTTGGCTCAAGTTTCTTGCTCCTCTCCTGAGCCGAAATCACTGCCAAACTTTAAGCATTTTCCAGATATGACACGAACATTTGTAGAATATAACATTTCCATTAGGGACATGCTCAATGAAAAGATGCATTTATTATGAAGCTGTGTCTGGCAGGGGAAGAGAAGCTTAAAAAATAAAAACAACAAAGAACTATCTGGGCTCTGGAAAGTTGCCTTGCACTCGACCATTTAAAGCAAAGGGAAGCAATAAATATTTCCACATTCAGCTGTTTAAACCATTTGTTTTTTTTTAAATAAGCTGTAGCATCCTTACCTTGATAAATTCAAATATGCCCTCTGTGTGTATGTGGATCTAACATAACGATATGAATTTCAGTTATTGGGTTATGTGGAGGTCCATTAACATGCAGGTTACAGATTAATCAGTTTGTATTGAAAGCCATTTTTTTACCCGAGGTGCAATTATTTACTAGTCATAGTCTAAAAACTGCACTCAAAACCTGTTTAATCTCTGAGCTAAATCATATATTATTTTAAAACTGGAATTATATTTTTCTAGTTTGTAAAATCTACAGCGATGTGATATCAGCAATCAAGTGTCTAGGATGCTCCAAGTTCATTGTGAATGGACAATAATTAATCATGATAGTGAAAAAAAACACGTCTCACAAATGTGGGATATTGATCATGTGTGGCTGTATAGCACTAGCTTACAAATCAGCCATATTCTAATTGAATGGAGGAACAGGCTTGAGTGACTGAGTGGTCTATCACTATTTTCTCCAGTTAATACAGTAAAGAACTATAATCCAGCCTAGCTTTATGACCCATTGACTGTCTATCGTCTGAAGCAGTACTAGTTACTTTGAAACTACATCCGAGTATTGCTGAAAAAAGAGATATGTCTGAGCTTTTTTGCCTTGCATTCATCAAGACACTTCACAAGAATACCAACATAAGGGAAAAACAACAATTTATACTGCATGAGAAGACAGTGCTGATTGGTTGGCAAGTGGACCCTGATTGGTACAGGCATTGCCTTAGAAACTACATTCGCTTATGTCACCTAGTGTGTGTCGTCTGTTGCTGCATATAGGTTTGCTTGGAGGCTGCACAGTTTCACCTGAACTGTCTAAAGCATGTAAGTAAAGTCAGTAGGAGTCATCTGGAGCCACACTCATATCAATTCATCAAAATGTGCTACTTGAAGCCATACACACCTGAACCAGACAATACGTGCCGTCAGGAGCCACGCTTACCAGAACCACCTAGTACGTAACATAAATTACTCATCTGTTCCAACCAGTGGCATCATCCAAAGGTTCAAGTGAACTGTGCAGCATGTGCTTCCCAAAGTGAGCCTCATGTGAAAGACCAATGGCTGATATTTCAAGCTGCACCCTTCCATGTTCTTGAAAGCCAGTGTAGATGAAAATTGGCTTCAGCTAGCAGTATCTGGAACTCACTGCCTGAGATTGTGATAGAGGCAGCTTCAACTGAGGCATTCAAAAGGGAATTAGACTGTTCTTTAAAAAGGAACAATGTGCAGGCTTGGGGATCAACAAGGCTGGAGAATGGCACTAAGTAAATTGCTCATACGGAGAGCTGGTGCAGACATGATGGGCTGAATTACCTCCTTCTGTGCTATAATAAGTCTGTGATTCTGTGATCCCTGGGCTAAGCGCATTGTTCCGATGCTGGATGGGTTATCATTTCCTGTGTCAATCCTTCTACCCAGAAATTACCAAAGTCAAAAGCTGCTTGATGGTGAGGGTTGGCTGTCAACATATTGAGAAGTAGACAAATTAAATTATTCCAAATTCTGGCAGCTAGAGTGAGAGAAATATTACTCACAAACCAAAGATGAAACTTAAGTACCAGCAGTTAGCATTAGTCACAACAAATGCAGGAGAGTAGAAAGATGTGGATGGAAAGTTAGATTTGGCTCATCTGTAGTACAAAAAGCTGGTGCCAAGCTGAAACTAAGCTGTGTAAACTGGCGATAGATGAGAAAATAAAATGACGCAAAGCCGAGGAAGAAGATCAGAAGCCACAGTGGGAGCACAGGGAGCAATGCAGGAACAATAACCAGTAAAAGCAGGGTCACCTCAAGTGTGAGAGAGGGTAAAGGAGGAACACTACAAGTGTACATTGAATTGGCAGTGAGAGGCACAACAGCTACGAGGCCAATGGTGGGTTTAAAATGACCTGACCAAATCCTATCTTATTCCAAACACTAAAGAAGGGGATAAAATGGTTTCCAACAATTCAAAAATCCTTAAGAAATTACGATGGAGAAAAATAAGAGGTATGGGTGGAACGGCTGATACGATCACTTCACAGCTAAAGTACTTGCTGTATTTGATGCGCAATATAGATTATAATGTGGACAATAATAATTCTTGTAATGCCGACCTGACACCAGAAAGATTACGAGTAGATTTAAAATGTTCAGGAAAGCCTTGGACCACAGTTATGGACTGGTGGCAATAGAAATGAAAGATGTATTCTTACTGAAGTCGGAGTGAAACAAGGTAATAACTTAGATAAAGTGTGTGGGTTAGTGTTAAAGGATAATATGCTGGAAATAATTGAAAGGTTTTAGTTGCTTGACTAGAGGTTCAAAAACTCAGTCAGATGGCCAAGCAAACCTATCATTTCGCAGCCTCATTAGTTCCCGGGAGCTGACAAGTGAGTGGGAAGACAGAAGCTGGCTCACATCGACAATCCAGCAAATAATTCACCCAACCGAGTGACCAGCGAACATCTTGTAAACCAATGTTTTACAGTCCGGATAAGATGATACAGAGATAATTCTTGGACTAGTAAATGTATCAGGGAGAAGGAGGAAAAGCAACTAAGACGTTGACACAAAAGCGAATCCGAGGGCAGTGGGGAACTGAGGAACCTCAGGCCCAAGGTTATTTTGAGCTGCTGAGCAGCACCAAATCCAGAGTACTTAAACTTGATCATAGCAAAATAATTCATTTGTGTGTAAAAGAATCTAGCCTGCCATTAGTACACCTAGGTTCAGGGCAATCAGGTTACAAAGGGCGTCAGTGCTGACTAGGCATTTTAAGGACAGAAGCGTATACTCCACTAGAATATCTGCTTAGGGCGACTGAAATAGGAGTTTTAGCAGTATAATATACCATTGGAGAATGATTTAAATCTTAATTGGTAGTTAGTGCAGGTACTAGGGGCCAGGCTAAAGTTGGGAAACAGAGTCAAATGAATGAAGGATTAGCGACCAGTTGTGGTGTATGGTAACACTGTGCATGGCAACGGCTTCACCAACCCTGAACCAGAACAAGAGCCCAGAATACCTGCAGTAAGGAGACATGGGGCAGAATTTTACACCCCGCGGGCAGGCGTGCGCTCAACCTGATCGGGCGTAAAGTCACCTGAGAAGCCGTCAGGGGAGTGTCCCGACGTCATCCTGCGCTCACGCGATATTTCACTCGGCGGGGGCGCACAAAAGTCAGAAGCGCCCCCGCCGACAATTAAGACGGCAATCAAACCCATTAAGGGTGCAGCTTTTCATGGCCCATTCAACTGGAAGGGAGAGCTGGCCGAGAGGACTTTGCAATTTTCATCAAGCCTCGTCCAAGGGCGGGATGAGGTTTCCATTTTTAAATAAAATAAAAATAACAACCTGTGGACAGCATTTTTATCATCTATATGTTCAGGTGCCTGATTGTGACGCTTGGACATTTTCTTCCTGATGTTTCAAAGCTTTATTTCGTGGTTTTCGGCTCTGCAGCTCCCTGAGGCGGCTCTCTGCCTTCAGGGAGCTTTCTCTCAGCGCTTGGCAGCGCCTGTGGGAATGTCATCGCCCGTCCTCCTCCGGCCCCCCCCACCACCCCCCATCCCGGCAGTGCTGAGGTTTTCAGCGTGTGTTTCATGCCGGCTGGCCGTTAATTGGACCACCCGGCGTGAACTTGCAGTCGGGGGCCGATCGCCGTCGGTGGTCTGTTTCCCGACAGGTCCCAGGCCTGCCAATCACGCCCACCCGCCGAGCTGAATATTCAGACATGCTGCAACAGGTTCAAGAGCAGAGAAAGCATACAGACAGAAAGCAACTGGCTCAATATACAGATAAAAGCAAAATACTGCGGATGCTGGAAATCCAAAACAAAAATAAAAATACCTGGAAAACCTCCTTAACCAAGGTTTTCCACCCACGGTGGTTGACAGGGCCCTCAACCGTGTCCGGTCCATCTCCCGCGCATCTGCCCTCACACCTTCCTCTCCCTCCCAGAACCATGATAGGGTCGCCCTTTGTCCTCACTTATCACCCCACTAGTTTCCGCATTCAAAGGATCATCCTCTGCCATTTCCGCCAACTCCAGCATGATGTCACCACCAAACACATCTTCCCTTCACCCCTCCCACCCCCGGCAGCATTTCACTCCTCCATCACCCCCTACACCTCAAACCCCTCCCACAGCACCTTCCCATGCAACTGCAGAAGGTGCAACACCTGCCCCTTTACTTCCCCCCTCCTCACCGTCCAAGGGCCCAAACATTCCTTTCAAGTGAAGCAGCATTTCACTTGCACCTCCCTCAATTTAGTCTACTGCATTCACTGCTCCCAATGCGGTTTCCTCTACATTGGAGAGACCAAATACAGACTGGGTGACTGCTTTGCAGAACACCTTCGGTCTGTCCGCAAGCATAACCCAGACCTCCCTGTCGCTTGCCATTTCAACACTCCACCCTGCTTTCATGGCCACATGTCCATCCTTGGCCTGGTGCAATGTTCCAGTGAAGCTCAACGCAAACTGGAGGAACAGCACCTCATTTTCCGACTAGGCACTTTACAGCCTTCCGGACTGAATATTGAGTTCAACAATTTTAGATCATGAACTCTCTCCTCCATCCCCACCCCCTTTCCGATCCCCCTTTTTCTAATAATTTATATAGATTTTTCTTTTCCCACCTATTTCCATTATTTTTAAATGTGTTTCCATTCATTGTTTTATCTCTACCTTTTAGCCTATTTCAATCCCTTCCCCCCACCCAACCCCCACTAGGGCTATCTGTACCTTGCTTGTCCTGCTTTCTACCCTTAAAGTCACTTATTAGCACATTCCTTAGATAATATCACCACCTCCAACACCTCTTTGTACTTTTGTCTATGACATCTTTTGGCTATCCCCACCTATCATTGGCCCTCTATCCAGCTCTACTTGTCCCACCCCTCCTTAAACCAGCTTATATTTCACCTCTTTTCTATTTTTCCTTACTTCTGTTGAAGAGTCATACGGACTCAAAACGTTAACTGTGTTCCTCTCCGCAGATGCTGTCAGACCTGCTGAGATTTTCCAGGTATTTTTATTTTTGTTTTGGCTCAATACACATGTGGACTGGGAAGTATAAGCTGAGGAAGACTGGTAGATGTTCAGTCTGAATCAACACAGGAGGTCATATAGTAGGAGAGCAGTGACCTTGCAGCACAATCTGAGCTCAAAGGATCATTTTATCTAAGAGCGCATTATCAAGGGCGCTAGAAATGGTAACGGGCCAAGCACACTTCATCCATTGTGAAGTAGTTAGGTGGTATCTTTTCTGCCTTAAGTGAACAAAGAAAAAGGAGGTTAGAGTGTAATGGGGAAGACATCTGATTGACACTCTAGTGAGTTCCTCAATGTTGAGAATTGCTCTACATAGACAAAGGTCATAGAAACAGAGCGAGCAAGCTGCAGATTCCTTGAACAGCTTTCAACCATCTCCATGACCAATAGCTCATTGCCTCTTTTTTGCTACGAAGATTTTGTCCAAAACAAGGACAATGCAACGTCAGCCAAACCATGCCTACATCCCATATAACATACAAGGCAGCAGCAAGAATAAAGTGCAGGAATTGTTTATTGAAGTGCGAGAGAGTCTCCAGGAATCTGTCAGTGTTTTAACTGGAAAGGTTGTTGACATTGTTCAGGGCAATTCATCCACATAAGACAAAGGACAGATTTCTTGTAAGTACCTCAAAAGAGGCACCAGCAAGCATGTTTTCCCCAACAAAACGGGTAACTGGCAAAAAAAATGGACCATTTTGCTCCAGTGGAACAGTGATTATAATGAACATTAAAAGAGCTGTAAATCAGGTCCTCGTGTGTGGCAAAGTGTTAACACAATTCTGCGATTCTACTGAATCAAAATATCTTGTAGGACAGAAGGGTATTATTCACCCATCATGGCTTTAGAATCTCTCGAAGAGACCTGTACGCTTAGAACTATTCCCTGTTGTTTCCCTACTCCCATTTACATTTTATTTCATTGTCTTATTCATTTCCCTTTTAAAAGTGAGTCGATTCTGCTTCGCCCCCACTGATTCTGATAGGGTTTTTCACATCCTAGCAACCCTCTTCATAAAAACAAAATCTGTCCTAACCACTCTCTTCACGCTTTTGGTAAGAAATTTACATCTATGCTCTCAAATTGCCAACTCCCCGACAAGTGCTAATAATTTACCCCAACTTGCGTTATCATAATTTGGGCTCCTCGATTAAATCCGCTCCAATTAAAAGAGCCCCAGTTTTGTTATCTGCCACTAAAACATCCTATAAAGATACCAGTGTTATTTTTAAGTCATTTCACTTAACTGGACAGCACAACAGAAGAAAAATCACAAGATCTAAAAACAATAAGCTCTGGAAAAGTTAAATAAAAACAGAAAATGCTGGAAATACACAGCGGGTCCACCAGCAACCCGAAAGACCATTTAACAACTTATTGCTTTAAATTTCTCTTCTTTCTGGACTGTAGCTTTTGTCTGTCTCTATGACTTTAAAACATGTTGGGTTTTTTTTTCTCCATTGATGTAATAGGCGACCACAGTAACCAGAGTATATTCCAATGGTTTACCACTGTGTACATGGTCAATATGGCAGAGCATCGTGATTCCTCATGCAAGGAGCTTGTCTGTGCATACGCCTGGGAAGGCAAGGTGCTTCCTCTGAAGGAGAAGAGAGACCAGTTAAAATGACAGAGGACAAACTGCTACCAGTTTAGAATGACGGCAACTTGAAGAAAGGAACCTCTTTGACAAAGAGGGAGCAGAACACCAACAGGCCAAACATAGGTCGGGATTTTCTGGCCCCACCCACCACTGGGCTCATCCGGTCCCACCAAAACTCAATGGGCTTTTGGCTGGGCTGCCAAATCTCCCGCAGAGGGTCCCGCCAAGCCGGAAAACACCGGCCATAAAGTTAGGAAGATTATTTTGCATTTCTGTAGCACCTTTCATGACTTCAAGATGTTCCAAATCTCCTTAAAGCCAATGAAGTACCCTTTCAAGTGTAGTGATGTAAGAAAATGCTATAAGTGACATATGTAAGCCCATTTTAAAAGCAAAGCTATGCACAAAAGTAAAGCTATCCACACTGCTAGCATAAAAGGTAACGGAGACATGAGAGAGGGGTTGTAATCAGAAAGTGAAGCGTATGGTTTTGTATGAAGGCACAGAAAAGGGAAAATCAGAGGTAAATTGCTCTTGTGCTGGTCACAACTTTCTTGTGGCCTTTTACAGAATAATGTTGGCATAGGTCTGGAGACGGTGATACCAGGGCACCACGAAAGGAAAAGGGAAAAATATAGCTGAAATATAAATTTAAGAAAGAAAGGAAAATATTCCTTCAGAGAACGCAGCATCTAAAGTAAACTACTGCCCCTGGCTGGAAGATCTTATAACCAACAACAACGTTAGTTACAACAGAGTACAATCATTAGTATGAAAGCTATCACACTAATGCCAACATCAAAGCAGCAATACCAAACAGATGAGAAGTATCCTGAAGCCTCACTTAAGGAGGCACCAGCAGGCATTTCAGGTGCAGATGCAGGGTCGGAGTCAGTACAATGTATGGGTTTAGTGACTGTGAAACAGTAAAGCCAAAAAACACCAGTTAAAACAGAAAAGCAGCTTGATTCTCTCAGCAGAAGAAAGCATTTCTATGAACCTGTTATTCAGTGCATTTAATCTCCTTCAGCAGGTTTGGAATTATTCCCAGAAATCTCATGCAGAGTATAAATGAGACTACTGCATGTTTGGACATCATGTCAAGGGCACCATTGGGAGTTCTGCTAAGAGTCACTTTTAATTTAATAAGTGATTAGTTATTTTTTCTTAAAATAGATGCAAACGTTAACAACTGAAGGAGAAAGAAAACTCTTTTGTTCTGTTTGTCCCTCTGCTCAGCATATTTAAAAGCACTGACTGATAGAACTTTTCCCAATCTGTCCACATATGGACTTTACATCAGCTCCCGAACTACAGTATTAGCTTTTTTTTCCAAAAAATATCAATTTTCACACTGTTTGACTGCAGAGTGACTGTTGGGAGATGAATTTTACTTTGTAACTATTGATAATGTTCCATAAGGGAAGACTTCAGGACTTTTTACTGAGGCTGAAATTAAACCAGACTCCAGAGCTAAAGTGACAATATGTTTATGGGTGAGCTGTTCCAGAGTTCTTTGGTTACTAAAGAAAGGCATCACCATTTTGTAACCTTGCCACATGATTCCTCACACCTGAGCGCAAAACAACCAGCAAGCAGGTGGCTGCAAGAACTGGTAGAGGTGACAGCAATGACATGGTCTTGAGGCACTTCACCAGCCCCAGTAGCTGTATTGTTCTTAAGTGGGAATGAATGTTGTTGTATGAGTGCATTCTGCAATAGGTAGATCATTATGAGGAGCACACCATCTTTAACTTGGGTGCATTGCATTCACTGGCCAATCCTGTACCCAGCAAAGCCCACCCTTCCCATCCACTCCACCACTGCATTTTGGGAGCAGGCCAATGAGCTGCAGAAGACAGCAGATATTGTTTTATCATATTAAAGCCTTAAAATTACATGGTGCATTAAAGCGCAGTATTAAGTTCTTTTGTGTGCTATTTTAACAATGAAGTTACCCTGGTTAATATCTCTGCTAAAATAGAAGAAAGAAGGGTGACTATGAAAATATTGAAAATTTAAATGATAATGTCACACTAATTTCCAGATTTAATTAATTTCTACTGCCTGTTTAATCCATCAGAATATATATTACTAAATGAGCTTGAGTAAAACAAGATATTGTCTTGAAATAATAACTTTGCTAGGGTTAATTTTCCAGCATTTGCACTATTCTTTAAACTTCATGAAGAAAAATTATGCCTCTGACCGATTTACAGTCGGAATATATCCTCCAGCAGGCTAGAATTGTGATTGGAAACACAGACTGCTTTCTCAAAGCCCGCAATGGCAACTGCAGGCTTGTAAACCATGAAAAGTACTATCTATCAGTAGCCAATTTTATTTTCATCATTGATCTGTGCCTAGGAAGGTTCCTTAATCAAGGCAACAGGTCATTTAAAGTTAAGTCGTGCCACTTGAGCACTTTCCCTGTAGCATTCAATCAGCACTTCGAAATAAAAGGAGTTCAAAAATATTTGGTAGTACCAAAGAGACCGGCCCAGCCAAAGCCTTTGAAAAAACATACAATCCCATGGTGTTGGCTTAGGCACAGTACAAAGTAAAAACTTCAGCCCTGAGGATAAAAAGCAGGTCAGTGTGAGTGCCGGCTTTATTATTATTGGCAATGAATTTTACAACGCAGCCAAGTCACGAGTAAAGGAGGGACATGTTCAGGCGCTGTTCACATGTTGAGATGTTCAGGGAGATGAACTCCTCACTGCTCCACCGAGCACTTTAACAAAGCACCCTGCTTTCTTTTGGATGCACACCATGTCTCTGCCTTGTAATAATAATTTCAGGCCAGCAATGCGTGATTTTATTTCAAATCAGCGAGAGATTCAGTGATGAGGGACTGGCTCATAGCTGTGCCCAGCTTTCAACATTCATTTTCCACATATTTTTTCAGCATGAAGAACAATATTCCATTTTTTAGTTTTACTGCCTGGATCATCAACTTGCAGTTTTTTTTTTCCCCCCTTCGATTTTGAAAGTCTGCAGCATATTGTAAAATTTATATTCTGGAGTCACTTTGCTGGGTGGATGTCAGGATATCGATAACACTCTGTGACTGTACTGTACCCTATGTAACTTGTACTTTTGGCTTTTCAGACTCTCATTGGATTGAAGTTCCTCAGGTTTGTGAAGCGTTGTAGAGACAATAAATTTTGTCTGTGAAGATATCCTCTGTTATGATGTTTCTAGCAGAAATCTTCTATTACTGATAAGTCATTGTGAGTATTTAAAGAGGAGATTGGAGTTAGAGTTTTGAGGTATCGGGGAGTTGGGGGCTATGGGGAGCTGGTACAAAAGACCATGACCTTATTTTTTTATTATTTGTTTGTGGGTATCACTGGCTAGGCCAGCATTTATTGCCCATACCTAATTGCCCTTGTTCAGAGGGCATTTTTTAAGAGTCAACCACATTGATGTGGTCTGGAGTCACATGTAAGCCAGCAGATTTCCTTTCCTAAAGGACATTAGTGACCCAGATGGGTTTTTTTTAATGATAATCAACAATGGTTTCATGGTTATCATTAGACTTTTAATTCCAGTTATTTATTGTGGTGGGATTCAAACCTGGGTCCCCAGAGCATTACCCTGGGTCGCTGGATAACCAGTCCAGTGACAATACCACTATGCCACTGCCTCCCCAATAGCAAGGCAGGCTTGAGGGGCTGAATGGTCTATTCCTGCTCCAATTTCTTATGTTCTTATGAACCAGTCTCCTTCAATTTATCCAAATATATTTTAAAAATTAAATTTGAAAGAGAATCAGTGGTTGAATGGTACATTTTAAAACATTAACTGCTTCCCTTTCGAAACCATAGTCTTGTCTTGCGTATAAATCCTCCTCTTCCAAATCTGGCAATGCATCACACCTTGCAGTATTCAGAAGGAATAACTTACCCCCAGTTTGTTTTATGATTTCCAACCAGAAATAAGAAAGAAAGGACCTGCATGTACATAGAGCCTTCCGTGACCTCAGGACATTCTGAGTGCTTCACAACCAATGAAGTGTCTTTGGAAGTGTAAGCACTGTTATAGTATAGGAAACGTGGCAGCCAATTCATGCACACAAACTCCCACAAGCAGTATTGTGATAATAGCCAGATAATCTCTTTTCTTTAAGGGATGTTGGTTGAGTGATAAATACTGGGCCCAGGACAATGGAAAGAACTTCCCCCCCTTTTCTTTAAAACAATGGCCACTGGACTTTTAATGCCCTCCTCTTAATTAAGAGTGTCCAATATTTTTAAAAATAAATTTGGCTTGTAATCTCAAGACTTGTTATGTGTGAGGGAGTACTCAATTTATTTACTAAAATGATAGGCTCGATGTCTCAAACTAAAGGACTTTTGATGTTTCACAGATTTCCTGGCGATGTTACAGAATTTGAACACACTCTGAGCTGAGTGCCCTTTTTTTCACTGCTACTTTCTTTAGGGCTTATACCACAATATAGAAGACACATTCATCTACATTCTTGTTTCATGTAGTACTGTTAAAAATAGAAGATGTGTGTGTTTATGTGGGGACATGGAGCCTAGAGGACATGGAAAAAATTTTGCAGATCACTTTTAAAAGATCAAACAAAGTTATCTTTCCTGGCCAGCATATGTTTGACAGTAACATTGAAGTGTATGTGTAATGGGCAAGGAGTATTTTCTATATATTGTACATGTAGGAGAAAACTAGCAATTGGAAAAGGCAATTGAGCCCATCAATCCTGGTCTTTTCAAAGACTAAATGCAATTCTGTCTTTACCCAATCTATTTCATTTCCTGAATACAAGGGAGGCAAGTTCAATCTGGGAAAAGTGTGAGGAAATGCACTTCAGGAGGCCTAACAAGACAAGGGATTACACTATGAAAGGTAGGGCCCTGGCAAGTACTGAAGATCAGAGGGACCTTATATACGGTCTCCAGCAATTAGCAGCCCAGCTCTGCCAATGGACTGTGACCACTTGCCCCCGCACCCAGTGCTGGGTTTGGACCTGGAAGTGGTTCCAAAGTCGAATTCCTGACCCTAAATGCAAAACCTTGCTCCCGATCCCTGGCATTTAAGATGGGCCCAGGCCTGTGCACATGGACACAATTAAGGCTCAACTATTCAAAATTCCTGTCGGTGGAAATGGACAATTGTTTTATTAAAGGAGGCTGTTTGGCCCATCATTTTCGTGCCAGTCGACAAGGACTGACTACACTAATCTCATTTTCCAGCACTTGGCCCATAGCCATGGAGGCTATGGCAATGCAAGTGAATATCTAAATATTTCTTAAATGTTATGATAGTTTCTGACTCAACCATGTATATCCATAGATCCTCGAAGGTAGCAGGACAGGTAGATAAGGTGGTTAAGAAGGCATATGGGACACTTGCCTTTATTAGCCGAGGCATAGAATACAAGAGCAGGGAGGTTATGCTGGAACTGTATAAAATGCTGGTTAGGCCACAACTGGAATACTGCGTACAGTTCTGGTCACCACATTATAGAAAAGTTGTGATTGCCCTGGAGAGGGTGCAGAGGAGATTTACCAGAATGCTGCATGGGTTGGAGGATCTGAGCTATGAGGAAAGATTGGATAGCAACGAAGGTTGAAAAGGGACCTGATAGAGGTGTATAAGGTTATGAGGGGCATAGATAGGGTGGATAGGAAGGCACTTTTTCCAATAGTAGAGGGGTCAATAACCAGGGGGCATAGATTTAAGGCAAGAGATAGAAGGCTAAGAGGGTAGTTGAGGAGAAATCTTTTCGCCTGGAGGGTGGTGGGAGTCTGGAACTCACTGCCTGAAAAGGTGGTTGAGTCAGAAGTACTTAGTATATTCACTTGCGTTGCCATAGCCTCCATGGCTATGGGCCAAGCGCTGGAAAATGGGATTAGTGTAATCAGATCTTTGTTGACTGGTGTGGATATGGGCCGAATAGCCTCTTTCTGTGCTGTAGGCATCAATGAGTCTATAAAACAATTGTCCAATTCGGCCGGCGGGAGTTTTGAGTAGTTGAGGCTTAATTGTGTCCATGTGCACAGGCCTGGGCCCATCTTAAATGCCAGGGATCGGGAACAGGGTTTTGCATTTAGGGTCAAGAATTAGACTTTGGAACCACTTCCAGGTTCCAACCCAGCACTGGGTGCGGGGGCAAGAATTCACAGCATTGGCAGAGCTGGGCTGCTAATTGCTGGAGGGCAGATTTGGTGACCAATTAGCAGCAGCGTGTGGAATAGAGGTGAGACTTATGAAGTGTGGGCCCAGTTTAAAAATATGACGGCCGCTATTGTAGTGGCATCCGTTTTGCACTTTAGAAGCCCAAAGTCAGCAGGAGGAGAGGCAGTGGCCTTGCACCCTGGAGGTTCTGTTGAAGGCAGTAAGAGAGAGACAGGGGGGTCTTGTTTCCGGAGGGTGGCAGAAGAAGAATACACAGCCAAAATAAATAGGCCTGATGGAGGTGGAAGAAACTGTTAGCAGCTGTTGGCCAGAGGACCTGGTGCAGTGTCGGCAACCGGTTTAATGACCTTCTTCATTCTGGCATGGTGAGTGCAACATGACAAGCCTCCAGGTCTGCAGCCACCATTAGACACAGCAGCTGCATGAGCAGCCTGAGGGTACATGGTGCTCCTGAACATGGGAGAAACGTGTGTCCACTGGAACTAATGACCCATCGGCAAGGCCCAGAGCCCTAGCACTATTCTGGATCTGGCTGATAAATGCAGCTTCTTATTAAATTGGACTGCAGCCGTTCAAGAAGACAGCTCACCATCACCTTCTCAAGAGCAATTAGGGATGGACAATAAATGTTGTTCCAGCTAGTGATGCCTGCATTCCATGAATGAATAAAAAAAATGCAGGATCAATTCTTGAAGTCAGACAAATCTAGCTCTCTAAATCAATCTTGAGTAAAGGCACTTGCTGAAGATGGAAAAGTTAACAAAGAGCTGCTAACAACCATTAAGCACTAAACAGTTGCTGATGTTGTAAATGCAAAACATCCATTTTAAAACATGCAATCCCTGTACAGGTGAAAGATTGTGCTGGAACAAACTGTTGGAACCGTCTGTATTTTGGTTGAAGCTTAGAGATTCTCTGTAAATAACACAAAATCCAGTTCACTGCAACAAGCCTTTTTGAAATAGAGGTTGACATTGCTGGGTATGAGTTAGTGGAAAAAAAACAGCTGCTTGTATTTATATAGCACCTTTAACATATTAAAACGTCCCAAAGTGCTTCACAGGAGCATTACAGAACAAAGTATGACACCGAGCCACATAAGGCAATATTAGGTCAGATTGCCACAGAAGGCTGTGGAGGCCATTGAGTGTATTTAAGACTGAGATGGATAGGTTCTTGATTGGTAAGGGGATCAAAGGTTACGGGGAGAAGGCAGGAGAATGTGGTTGAGAAACTTATCAGCCATGACTGAATGGCGGAGCACGCTCGATGGGCCAAATGGCCTAATTTCTGCTCCCACGTCTTATGGTCTTATTGTCTTATGACCAAAAGCTTGGTCAACCAGGTAGATTTTAAAGACTGTCATAAAAGCGGAAGACGAGGTCAAGAGGCAAAGAATGTTGCGAGGATATTCCAGAGGTTGGGGTCTAGGCAACTGAAGGCACAGCCATCAGTGGGGGAGTGATTAAAATTATGGATCACAAGTGGCCAGAATAAGATGAGAGGCACAAGGAGCTTACAGAGATAGGAAGGGAAGAGGCTATGGAAGGATTTGAAAACTAGGATGAGAATTTTAATGTCAAGACATTGATTGAGCAGGATCCAATGTAGGTCACCAAGCAAAGGAGAATCATAAGACCATAAATGTAGGAGCAGAAGTAGGCCATTTGGCCCATCAAGTCTGCTCCGCCATTCAATGAAATCATGGCTGATCTGATAATCCCGAACTCCACTCTCCTGCCTTGTCCCCATATCCCTTGATTCCCTTACTGATTAAAAATCTATCTCAACCTTGAGTACACTTAATGACCCAAGATCTACAGCCCTCTGTGGTAAGGAATTCCACAGATTGACTACCCTCTGAGAGAATAAATTCCTCCTCATCTCTGTTTTAAATTGGCACCCCCTTACTCTGAGACAATGCCCTCTGGTCTTAGACTCTCCCACAAGAGGAAACAACCTCTCAGCATCTACCCTGTCAAGCCCCTTAAGAATCTTATTTGTTTCAATAAGGTCACCTCTCATTCTTCTAAACTCCAATGAGTACAGGCCCAACTTACTCAACCTCTCCTCATAAGAAAATTCTTCCATACCCGGGATCAACCTAGTGAACCTTTCTGGACTGCCCCCAATGCCAGTATATCTTTCCTTAGATAAGGGGACCAAAATGTTTCACAGTATTCGAGGTGTGATCTAACTAATGCCTTGTATAGTTTTAGCAATACTTCCCTATTTCTATACTCCATTCCCTTTGAAATAAAGACCAACATTCCATTTGCCTTCCCTATTACCTGTTGAACTTGTATGTTAACTTTTTGGGATTCATGCACAATGACTCCCAATTCCCTCTGTGCTGCAGTTTCTGCAGTCTTTCTCCATTTATATAATATTCAGTTCCTCTATTCTTCCTGCTAAAGTGCATAACCTCACATTTTCCCACAATACATTAGATCTGCCAAGTTTTTGCCCACTCACTTAACCTGTCTATATCCCTCTGTAGATTCTTGTGTAATCCTCACCACTTGCCTTTCCACCTATTTTTGTGTCATCCGCAAATCTGGTGATAGTACATTCACTTCCCTCATCTACATCATTAATATATATTGTAAATAATTGATGCCCCAGCATTGATCCTTGTGCCACTCCACTAGTTACAGGTTGCTGTCCTGAAAATGCCTCCCTTATCCCAACTCTCTGTCTTCTATTAGTTAGCCAAACCGCTATCCATGCTAATATACTATCCCCAACACCATGGGCTCTTGTCTTATTAAGTTGCCTTATGTGCGGTAACTTATTGAACGCCTTTTGGAAATCCAAATATATTACATCTACTGGTTCCCCTTATCCACTTCACATTTGCCTGAATTAGGACGGGTGTCATTCATGGGTTGGGTTGCAGTTCAATTTACAGTTGAGGAAGGTTCATGTAAGTCAATGGTTATATTTAGAAGTGCATTCTGAGCTCCATTAGTGAAATGATTGAGATGGCTTAGTGTCATTGGTTTTATTAAAAGGCACATTCCACAGGTAACCATCAGAACACCTGCCACTGCACACAACAGGTGGAGTTCAAAGTAGAAATGTATCTAAACTGTGCTAACCCACCTTCATCTGAACTCAGTAATGACTTCATGCAATAGGTCTGATTTATACAAAAAGCAAGTCAATGAATAAAAATGGCTCCAGGCAATAAACAGGTAATCAATAACAGGCTGTAATAAGAATAACATTGAAGCCTAAGGAATTGTCCCACTATAATGTTAGATCACTAACAGCTCCCCATTAATAACAGCTTTTATAAATCTTTGATCACCACGAATAAAAAATGAATTTTATAGATGCACTTGGACCAAGCTAAGTGCCAATCTGCTGAAGCCACAATACAGAACTAAATATATGCTAAACAGCAGAAGTAGTATGCTATCAATAGAGTTAAGTGATCCCACAACCAATGGATCAGATTAAAGTTCTGTAGTCCTGCCACGTCCACTTGTGAATGTTGGTGGACAATTGATTACAGAATTGTTACAGAACAGAAGGAGGCCATTTTTCCCACCAGGTCTGTACCTGTACTCCAAATGAGCAATTCATCTTCTCCCCATAACCATGCACATTTATCCTTTTCAGATGTTAAGAACATAACTAATGGGAGGAAGAGGATCCATCAGTATCCCATCCTCAATGATAGCAGAGCCCTGCATGTTTGTGCAAAAGACAAGGTTGATGTATTTGCAACCATCTTAAGCCAGGATTGCTGAGTGATGTGTCATGGACAAAATTTCCGTGTTTTCTTACTGTTCATGATCAGTGTGTTTATATGTGAGATTAGCGTATTTTCTTACTCTCAGAGTGACTGGCCCAATTTAAGTAATTCCAGCAACAAGCTTTTTGGGTGTGCTTTAAAAAATAAAAAAGATTATTTGTTTTAATACACACACCCGAAGGTTTAAAAACTAATGTGATGTCTCACTCACTCGCCTCACACATTATCACTCACACAAAGATTAGATACAGTTGAAGTATAAAACTATATGATTACCAAGTATAATTGGCTCAGTCTGTCTTTTGTGGCAGGCTTGTAGTTTCTTAGATGAGTTGATGCTTTCAGTTGAAGTGAAGGCGTTGGGTCCTAGTTACCAGTTTGGTTGGGTTTATGGATCCAGATTACACGCTTGTTTCAGGATGGCCAAATTGTTACCACAGGCTTAGGTGGAACATGTTCTATTTATTTACAAAGGAACTCAGCAGCTACACTTGTGTGCTTTCAACTCAAATCCTGTCTCTACATTACAGACTCTAACAATAGACTACTGACCACTGACTACTGAGGTAGCCCGCACTACTCTGCTATTGGATATCAAGATCATGTCATCATCCATAATAACATTCTTCTTAAAGGTATATTACACATCAGATTACCACATCCCTCCCCCTTTATTCAGAAATACATTTTACAGTTACAATTAAATTATTTTTCAAAATATCAAATTATTTACACAGATAAGTAATTTACAAATTCGGTCTTTCTGGGGGTTTCCTTATGCCTTACCAAAATGTAGAACATCTCAGCTTTACAACTTCAGATGCTTTGTCAGGAACCTCCTTTCCTGGAGTTGCCAGAACATTAGGTTCTTCAGTAGGAACCTGCAAATCTGTTTCCTCAACTCTTGCAGGTACAGCCGACCCTTCAGACACATCTGTACTCAGTTGGGCTCTTTCAACAGGAGACGTTGACTCAGTCGTGAACACTGGTAGAATCCTTTTTTGGTACTTTGTTTCTCTCCTCCTTATATGATCTATATGGCTCCGTATAACTCAGTCTTCCACTTTCACGTGGTAAGAAAGTGGTCCAGTCACTGCATGTATTTCACCCAATAACCATTTGGGTCCTTCTCCAAAATTCTTCACATATACTGTCTCTCCTACGTAAACTTTCTGTCACGATAATGCCAGTCATGTCCAGTTTTCTGACTTCCCTGACTCCTTTCCACATTATCCCCTAAATTTGTCCTTATTAAGCTCAATCTCATTCTGAGATGGCGTTTCACCAATAATTCCAGAGGTGTGATGCCTGTTATTCTGTGCAGGGGCTGGGTCCTATAATGGAAAAGAAAACAGGCTAGCTTTGTCACTATGGAATCTCCAGTTAATTTCTTCTTGCCAGCCTTGAACATTTAAACCGTTCTTTCGGCCAATCCATTTGAGGAATGGTGGTGTGCTGAAGTTTTTGAGCGATACCATGGAGGCTGATAAACCATTGAAATTCAGCACTTGTAAATTTCTTGCCATTATCTGATACGGCCACTTCTGGTAGTCCGTTGATGGTGAAACTTTGACATAGCTTGTCAAATGTAGCAGAAGCTGTTGGTGACTTCACCTCATATATGTCCATCCATTTTGAGTGAACGTCAACAATAAAACATTGTTCCCATAAAAGGTCCCACATAGTCATTATGTAATCGCACCCATGGCCTTCATGGCCACTCCCAAGGTTGTAACAGAGCTGTTGAAGGTAACTTTTGCACTTGCTGACACTGTATCACCAACTTCACACTAAGCTGTCTATTTCTCCATCCATCCCAAGCCACTGTAGGTAGCTGAGTGCCATGGCCTTCATTCAGGAAATTCCCGGATGTGCACTCTATCTCTAGCGCCTTTTTAAAATCCAAATTTGTTTTGGCCAGTAATCTCTTCTGAATCGTATCTTCATTTACACCGCACACCAAACAATTTCTAAGCATATCATTTATAGGTGTACCAAACTTGCAATGTTCTGTTAACTGTTTCAGACTTGCCACGTAACAAGCAACTATCCCCCCCCCCAGGGCTCTATTTCTTGAATTAAATTTGAACCATTGCATCGTCACTGAGGGCTTGGGCTGGTAATGACTCTTCACGAAGTTCACTGAGTCATCAAAACTTTTCGACTGTGGGGCTTTGGGGTGCTGTCAAACTTCGAATTAATCCATTGGTCTTACTCCCACGCATGATTAAGAGGATCGCTCACCTCTTCTCCTCCCCCACAATGCTGTTCACTTAGAAAAAGAACGTGAGGCGTTCAATATAATGAGATCAATTGTCCGCGCCTGGATCAAAAGGATCAATTGTTCCAAATTGAGACATGCTTTGAGGGCATTGCTTCGACTATTAGGACGGAAATTCTACTTACAATTACCTTGCAAGGTCCGAGCTGATTTTGTTTCTCTTGATTTCCTTAGTTAGCTTGTCTTATTCTCAAACCCAGCTTATTGTATCTTCGCTTTTTCCTCGCTTTTTCTTGCTTTCTTTCTTGTCCTTCCTTACTTTTTCTTGCTTTTTCCTCTTTGTCAGTTTGTTGGATCCTGGTCACTAGTTTGGTTGGACTTATGGATCCAGGTTGCATGTTTGTTTCGGGATGGCTGAATTGGTACCGTAGATCAGCAGACAGTTCTTAGGTGGAACATGCTCTATTTATTTACAAAGGAACTTAGCAGCTACAATTGTCTGCTTTCAACTCAAACCCTGTCTCTACATTACAGGCACGAAGTATAGACTACTGATCACTGATAACTGAGGTAGCCCAGGCTACTCAGCTATTGGATACTGTGATCTTCCATTATAACATTCTTCTTAAGGGTATATTACGCATCAGATGAGCACAGAAGGTCTTGTAAGCAGAGGATTCTCAGTAATCTGCAAGATTTCCTGTAGTGGAATTTTCAGGAGGTTGGTTCTCAGGTCAATTTGAAGTCAGAACAGGTTGGGGAGAGCCCTCCTCCCACATTCAAGGTATTGTTGTTTACTACCTTTGTTGCTTAGTTGACTGTAGCTGCTACGATGGCTCTGATGGTCACTCTGTCTCTGCAGCACTGATTCTTGCTGTTTTCAAAAGCAGGTAATAAACTGTTTTATTCAAAACAAAAACAGAATTACCTGGAAAAACTCAGCAGGTCTGGCAGCATCGGCGGAGAAGAAAAGAGTTGACGTTTCGAGTCCTCATGACCCTTCGACAGAACTTGAGTTCGAGTCCAGGAAAGAGCTGAAATATAAGCTGGTTTAAGGTGTGTGTGTGGGGGGCGGAGAGATAGAGAGACAGAGAGGTGGAGGGGGTTGGTGTGGTTGTAGCGACAAACAAGCAGTGATAGAAGCAGATCATCAAAAGATGTCAACAACAATAGTACAATAGAACACATAGGTGTTAAAGTTAAAGTTGGTGATATTATCTAAACGAATGTGCTAATTAAGAATGGATGGTAGGGCACTCAAGGTATAGCTCTAGTGGGTTTTTTTTTATATTTTATATAATGGAAATAGGTGGGAAAAGGAAAATCTTTATAATTTATTGGGAAAAAAAAGAAGGGGGAAACAGAAAGGGGGTGGGGATGGGGGAGGGGACTCACGACCTAAAGTTGTTGAATTCAATATTCAGTCCGGAAGGCTGTAAAGTCCCTAGTCGGAAGATGAGGTGTTTTTCCTCCAGTTTGCGTTGGGCTTCACTGGAACAATGCAGCAAGCCAAGGACAGACATGTGGGCAAGAGAGCAGGGTGGAGTGTTAAAATGGCAAGCGACAGGGAGGTTTGGGTCATTCTTGCGGACAGACCGCAGGTGTTCTGCAAAGCGGTCGCCCAGTTTACGTTTGGTCTCTCCAATGTAGAGGAGACCACATTGGGAGCAACGAATGCAGTAGACTAAGTTGGGGGAAATGCAAGTGAAATGCTGCTTCACTTGAAAGGAGTGTTTGGGTCCTTGGACGGTGAGGAGAGAGGAAGTGAAGGGGCAGGTGTTGCATCTTTTGCGTGGGCAAGGGGTTGTGCCATAGGAGGGGGTTGAGGAGTAGGGGGTGATGGAGGAGTGGACCAGGGTGTCCTGGAGGGAGCGATCCCTACGGAATGCCGATAAGGGGGGTGAAGGGAAGATGTGTTTGGTAGTGGCATCATGCTGGAGTTGGCGGAAATGGCGGAGGATGATCCTTTGAATGCGGAGGCTGGTGGGGTGATAAGTGAGGACAAGGGGGACCCTATCATGTTTCTGGGAGGGAGGAGAAGGAGTGAGGGCGGATGCGCGGGAGATGGGCCGGACACGGTTGAGGGCCCTGTCAACGACCGTGGGTGGAAAACCTCGGTTAAGGAAGAAGGAGGACATGTCAGAGGAACTGTTTTTGAATGTAGCATCATCGGAACAGATGCGACGGAGGCGAAGGAACTGAGAGAATGGGATGGAGTCCTTACAGGAAGTGGGGTGTGAGGAGCTGTAGTCGAGATAGCTGTGGGTGTCGGTGGGTTTGTAATGGATATTGGTGGACAGTCTATCACCAGAGATTGAGACAGAGAGGTCAAGGAAGGGAAGGGAAGTGTCAGAGATGGACCACGTGAAAATGATGGAGGGGTGGAGATTGGAAGCAAAATTAATAAATTTTTCCAAGTCCTGACGAGAGCATGAAGCAGCACCAAAGTAATCATCGATGTACCGGAGAAAGAGTTGTGGAAGGGGGCCGGAGTAGGACTGCAACAAGGAATGTTCCACATACCCCATAAAGAGACAGGCATAGCTGGGGTTTTATTCATATGACCTGTTACAAGTCCAAAGTCCTTTCCAAATAAGGTGAACAGTCAGGTTGAGAAACATTCTCTGTTGTCATTTGACACTTTGAAATTTACCCAGTCTGGGTTCAGCTGTGGGACCATTGCAATACAATGGGAGATTGATGGGGACCCATTCACATGCTGCTAATACAATGGGCTGAATTTTGCCATCGGCGAGTAGGGGGCGGGGCCCACTCGCCGACACGCCAAATGACGCGGGATGACGTCGGGCAGAACTCCTGATGTCATCCCGCCCCATTTAAATCTTCAGGAAGGCGGACCCGCAGCAAAATCAGCTGTGCACCCGCCGACCTGTCAATTGAGGCCATTGGCAGGATCAATTAAACAATTAAAGGACCTGCCCGTCCAACCTTAGGGTCGGTGAGCAGGCCAGGAGCCCCGGCGGGGAATAGAAAAAACATGAAACCTCATCCACAGGCGGGATGAGGTTTCATGTAGGGTTTAATAAAGTTTAATAAAGTTTTAGTGAAATTTATTAACATGTCCAATGTCACATGAGGGGAGATGTTAAGGATTTTTTTTTTCTATTTTTAATGTTTGTACAACTTTCAGTGATCTCCCTGAGGCAGCACTTAGCCCCAGGGAGATGTGCGCTATTCCGAGCGCTTGCGCAAAAGAGTGCTCTCTCGCTTTTGGGGAATCTCCCCCCACCCGCACAGGAAACACATAGCATTTCCCGCCGGGTGTCACACTGGGCGGGCCTTAATTGGCCCACCCACTTAAAATGGCGGCGGGGCCCGCTTCTGCGGCAGGGATCGGCTCCCCGCCCGCCCGGTAGGTAGGCAGAAAATTCTGCCCAATGAGTTTTGATGTGCCTTTTGTCCATGGTGAACCATGGAACCAAAGATGAGTCATCTGGAATGCTATAGTCTATTTCATCCTTACAGGGAGATGTAGCATAGTGGTAATGTCACTGGATTAAACACCTGGATTAATACTCTGGGGGCAAATGTTCAAATTCCACCATGGCAGCTGGTGCAATTTAAATTTTGCAATTGAATGCTGGTCTCAGTGGTGGTGACCATAAAGCTTTCATCACTCGTCCTAAAAACCCATCTGGTTCACTAATGCCCTTCAGGGAAGAAAATCTTCCACCCTTACCTGGCCTGGCTTACATGTGACTCCAGTTCCACAGCAATGCGGCTGACTCTTAACTGTCCTCTGAAATGGCTGAGCAAGCCACTCAGTTCGAGGGCAATTAGGGATGGGCATCAAATTGCCTTGTCAGCAATGCTCACACCACATGAAAGGATAAAGAGTCCTTAAACAAAGGAATGTGTGAATTTCCTGGATGGATTTGAATGTCCACATGTAATTAGGCATTGCTTGAGCCTCAGGATTGTCGGGAGCTGATACTGCCAAAGGTCACATGATTGACAGCAGCAATTTTAGCAGTCTGTTTTTGTTCAAAATTTTAGAACTATTGTCTGAGAGTTCATAATATACTGAAGCAAGACAGGTGATACACCTTCCTGAGGTGCCCACTATCACAGAGACCAGTCATCATGCAATTCAATTATTCCATGTGATATCAAGAAACAATTGAGAACACAGGATACAGCAAAGAGTATAGGCCCGACAGCATCTCAGCTGTAGTTCTAAAGACCTGTGCTCCAGAATCGGCAGTGCCCCTGGCTAAGTTATTCTAGCACAGCTACAACATTGGCAGCTACCTGACAATGTGGCAAATTGCCAAGGTATATCCTATCTACAAAAAGCAGGACAAATCCAATGTGGCCAATTACTGACCCATCGGTCTACTCTTAATCAACAGCAAAGTGATGAAAGATGTAGTCAACAATGCTAAAGGCGGCACTTACTCAGCAATAATCTGCTCACCAATGCTCGGTTTGAGTTCCACCAGGATCACTTGGCTCCAGAACTCATTAAAACCTTGGTTCTAATGGGGATCAAGGATCAGAGGTGAGGTGAGAGTGAGTGTCCTTGACACCAAGACAGCATTTGAATGCTAATGAGTGATATGTTTAAACCTGTGTAATGTGTTTTTATATATTTATTTTGTTCAATATAGAGCAAAGTATGGGCTTCATTGTGGATTTACAGGAAATGGAAATCTATGGGCTGAAATTACACTGTACAACTTTAACAACTTTATTAATGCATCCATATGAAACCCCTCTGTCTGCCATTTTAATGAAGCCATTAACCAGTTTAAGGTAAACAGCTTAAGGCCTTTATGAATCAAAGGAATTTCAAATGGAGTATAAAAAGGTTCATTGCCCACATTGTAATATGTGACTTGAACACACTGGAGTCAGATATTAAGGGACCATGCTGATTATCTGGGAACAATGGTTGCAGGATAAAAATGGTAGTGCTGAACATCATGATTTTAAAAAAAGCCCCTGAACACCAACCAATTTACTTTAATAAACCTTCCCCTTTAAAATGTTCTGTGGTCTCCTTCTGTCTATTGCCATTTGCTGCCAGAAGCACATAACAGGTCTTTGGGGATTCCCCATACATTTGGCTCTTCCAGGCAGCACCCAGTGATAGTCCACAGCCTACTTAGACACAATTATTGAAGTCAGGAGTGAAACTCAGCCTCTGTGGTGCTCAATGATGTTCTAAACACCATGCCACAGCGTATGTCCATCAAACATCAATGTTTCAAAATGCCAAACAAGTTACCCATTGGAAAAATAATGGTAAATTCATGGGATTCCACATACAGTGAAACTTTAATGTTATCATATCATCATTTAAGTACAGTTGTTAACATAGCAAAACTGTCCAAGGCAGATAAATAAATGGTGTTTTTGAACTCGTACCTAATTAGTTAGTCCCTCCTCAAGGGGCTGAGTAAATGCAGCCGCTGCTGTCAATTCAAATAACATTTTAAAAATTCAACGAGAGAAAATAATTACAAGTGCTTGAAATTCAGCTTTTGATTAGTTTTAAATGTGCCATATTGTAGCACTGTTTGGCAGGCTATAGAACAAACTCACTCCTTCTTTCTGCATGCAGTGCACAAGGGGAGGTTGGCCCTAATGCCACATTACATCCTTCATAGAGACAGAGATGTCATTGGATTGCTTGTATTCCATAAGGTAACATCACACATGTTGTCAGAGCTCCATGTTTATGCTAGAAATACAAGAGCTTTGCCATGGTGTCCCCCAAAAGGTTTATTTAAATTGGCTGCTTCACAAGTTACTTCTCTGTTGTCTCTTTCCCAGTTCATCGTTGCCTAGCACTCATTCCAGACATCAAGTACAGAGTTACCCTCACCTGCAAAACAAGAGCTGTTTTGCTACTTCTCAGGCATGGGGGAAATCTGTGTCTTGTATGTTCATATGTGAATATGATTTTCCATCTCTTACTGAACTTGCATGGACCACTATAAACCAATCAAAGAGACATCTCATGGTTACCTTCAATCACAGTTTATTGTATTAAAAACGAGATATAGGCTCTACCCCATCTACAGTAAGAGCTGGGTATCCTAATGATGTTGTAACCTACCATGGCTCATCAAAAGATCATAAAAATAAAATTCCTAATCCATGATACTTTAGCTCCATAATTTGCATGATTTGCAGAGAAAAGCAAACAAGACATAGCGTGTTGGGAAGGCAAACCAAGGTCACAGTTGTGAGTTATAGATATTGTTGTTCATTCCCTTTGGTGTTTTAACTTCATTGCTTGGCCATGAGCAAGAATGTTTGCCTAACAATTTAGACATGCAGCAACTCAAACTCTTGGGGATTCATTCGCATTAGTGGACCAAGTGGAATGTGTTCCTTGCTCTTTTCTTGGCACCAGTAATAAAGGGTGTAAATGGATAATATGCTAGCAGGGGTCTTGCCAACCTGTGGCCATTGTGCAGGGCATTAGTTGTTCAGATAGTCGCAAAGGAGTAATAGACAAACAACCAATTTTGTGACTGAATGGAGCCATAGGTAGGCTTCCATGAGATAGCAAGAAACTAATGCTATCTTGAAGCTTTATACTTGGCAAGAAAGCGCTCTCACTAACTTCAGTCATGGGTAATGAACCCTAGTTAGTTAATAAATAAACCGTAAAGGAACCTTTGTCTAACACTGATCAGAATGCGATGGAATTCAATGTTCGGTTTGAAAAAAAGAATCTTAACACAATTACTAAGGGCAGTATTTTCCATGCTCACTGGTGTCGGGCATGCTTGGCAGTGTGAGCAGACTATGTGGTGAGAAGGCCAAAAATCGGTTTCACCACGTTGTGAAACCAGTTTGCGATTGTCCACTCCGCCCATCAATGGCGGACTGCATTTTCCACCATCGGATGTCAGGAACCTCATTGCAATACATCTGCGTATCATTACAAGCTCAGCTGGCTGGAATCATCCCCCCATGCTGGATCACCTGAGCATGTTGGCGTGTTTCACAAATGTACATAAGCGACATGCATCTGGCAAGCTGCACTTCACTCAGGACTTTGCGGTTTGTTTGTGTACCTTGCTTTGGGCAGCATTAGCGGTGATCAGCGCCAGGCTTCACAGACAGCACCACGTCGCTTTTAGGGGGGCTCAAGAGCAGGTCTCTACCTACCTGACCAGTCATAAGGCAGGGGTGTCTTCTCAATGGCTGCAGGGCTAGGGCTGTACTGGGGAAGAGGGTATCCCAGTGTGTATACAGGGGCACAAGTTGATCTGTGCAAGTGGCCTCTAGGTGGTGAGGGCTGAAGAGGCACATCCCATGAAAGAATTTAAAAAATCTGCATTTCTTTCATTTTTTTCCTTGAAGTTCAACTCAGACATCTGCTTGGCTGTTTCAAATATTTGACAGAAGTCTGAGCTTTCACTTGTTCTTTAAACAGCCTTGTCCAAACTGAAGCCCACCGGCCACTTTGTGGCCTACAAAGCCCCTCGACTTTGCCCCCAGAGCCACTAATCAGTGCAATTGACGATTTCTGCAAGGGGCTGCTCCTCCAATCACAGGTCATTCCTCTCCCACTTTTTTTGCTGAGAGACCCATTCATGTGCCCATCAGCCGCAAACATGGGAGAGAAACAAGCTGTGATTGGAGGAGCAGCAAACACCGGCAGCTATGAAAAATGTGGAGATAGAGAAACTGTGCTGCATGCAGGGCCACACTTTCCCCTATCTCCTGTTACTTTCCCACAACTACCGCCACATTATCCCAGCTCCCACCGCATTCTCCCTGTTCCCACTGCATTCCCCCAGCTTCCACTGCATTTGCCCAGCTCCGGCCACTTGCCCCCAGCTCCCACCACATTCCCCTGGCTCCAGCCACTTTCCCCCAGCCCCCATCGCTTACCCCCGGCTCTTGCCGTGCACCCACATTTGGGTGTTGCTAGGCCTCAGGCCTCTGTCCAGGTATCTCTTCCCCTCTCATCACACCGCTTCCCTCCTCCGAGCCCTGCCGATTTAATGGGCGAGGGGAGCTCTGTGAGGGAAGGTGGATGAGTGAGTGAGGAAGGATGAGTGAGTGAGGGAGGGAGGGTGAGTGGGTGAGGGAGGGAGGGTGAGACAATGAATGAGTGAGTGAAGGAGGGTGAATGGGTGAGGGTGGGTGGGTGGTTTACACACAGGTAATGGGTGGAATTTTCTGTTGCTACTGGCATTAGGTGTGCTCAGCGGCGTGAGTGGACAACATGGTGAAAAGGCCAAAAATCGGTTTCATGATGCCGTGAAACCAGTTTGCGATTGTCCATTCAGTGCACCACACCGATGGTGGGCCATGTTTCCCGCCATTGGGCTTTGGGAACCTCACTGCAATGCAACTGCATATTATTATAAAGCTAGTGCACTGGAATTTTTCCCCCCCATGCTAGATCGTTCACCCACATCACTATGATTGCACGCCAATGTGTTTCACAACTGCACATAAGCAATGTACACCTAGCGAGCTGCACTTCACTCGAGACTTCAAGCATGGTTTGCCTACCTTGCTTCGGGCAACACTCGCAGTCATCAGCGCCAGCCTTTGCAGGCAGCACCACAGGACTTTTAGGGGGCTGAAGGGCAGGTCTCTACCTACCAGACCAGCCATTATGTGTGAGTGGCTTTGTATGGCTGCAGGGCTAGGGTTTGCTTAAGGAAGGGGGAGAAGTGGCCTCAGGCAAGGGAAGAGGCTGCAGGATGAGGGCTGTACTGTGGAAGAGGGGGTGGGGGGTGGGGGGGTGGTATCCCAGGGTTTGTGTGGGGGCACGTTGATCTGTGGAAGTGGCCTTAAATGGTGAGGGCTGAGGAGACAGTCTCCAGGGCAGATGAGGCCAGATGGACATGTGAGGATTTGTGTGTGAATGGGAGGTGATGTCCCTTGAGCTGGCAGTGAGTGAGTTGCCAGTGAATGTGTGATGGGCTTGAGTGTGTGAGTTTAGAGTGATGAGATGGTTGCCATGCCCCGGTGGCACAGATCAGCTCATTTATCCTCTATCTCCATTGGATGGCCAACCTCTTCTGTGCAACATTGGCACTGACCACCACTGCCATCGCCTACCAAGCCAGACTGCTAACATTGCTGCCCCTCCTGCAGCCAAAGCGGAGGTAGAGGACATCATGATGGGACCCAAAGCGTCCAAAAGGCACTCAAGGGACACATCACTAAACCAGGGGGCTGCAGTCTTCTTGCCTTCCAAGGCCATGTCTTATTTGCAGAAGTCCTGGGCTGGGAGCACTGAGAGGTGTGTGCGCAGCTGTACTTTAAATGTGGCACTTGGCGCGATGAAGCAGTGAGGTGACGGCATTGGGGGGGCGAATCGGAGCCCACCCACCATGAAAATGGCGCTTTTTCCCGGGAATGCATCATTAATGCGGTGGGTTTGAGACAATACAGCGTGAGAAGCTACCATTGATGCCGACGGGTAAAATGTTGTCTTATCTCCCCGCTACCGCACTTAGTGTAAATCTGGGAGGATTCCACTCAATGTCCCTGAACCATGCAGTCGGTAGATTTTGATCTAAGATTGTTTATTACACATGATTGAATATGTCTTAGCAAAACTGAAGCATTGAACACCTATTACTATAAATATCCAATCCAGATACCTGACTGACCTAATGTTTAATGTCATTACGTATCCAAATTCTTATAATATTAATTATAAGTGAATGTGAGAGGGATGATTGTGATTGTGTGTGTGTGTGTGTATGCATGCATGAGAGAGAGATGGTTGTGTGTGAGAGAGAGGTATGTGTGTGTGTGAGAGACAGAGAGAGAAAGGGGTGTATATTTGATTGTGAGGGACGTGTGTCTGAGATTCAAATATTCCATGAATCATCACTCAAAAAACCATTAAATCTTCTTCAGAAGCTCATAAATTTGTCAAAATAAACAAGCTCACATTTCCCTAGACAACTGTGTCAACATACCTTGTTGAGCAGAATCCATTAGAGCCTTGGAAGACAGGCAAAAGGTCAGAAACCTGTCCAATGTTTTAAACAGCCAAACAGATGGCTGAGCAGTTCTTTAAAGACAGCATTGTCCAACCTTATCATGTAGAGGGGGCCACATTTCAAATGTTTTCTCACTCAAGGGGCCGATGACCAAATTTTGGGTAGATAAGGTTTGGCATCACATTAAAGGTGAAATTCAAAAAAAAAGTTGACGTATAAGAAGAAACAACTTGTAGGGCAAAAAGAATCAAAGCAATAAATTAATCATTTTTAAAAAATGAGTAATTTGAGGGGTGCCTAAGAGGGGTTTGTGTGTGTGAAAGAAGGATGTGGGGTGTCTGTGTGTGAGCGAGGGTGTATGTGAGAGTGAGGAGCGTGCATGTGGGTGTGTGTCTGTGAGACAGGGGTGTGGCTGTGTGTGTGAGAAAGGGGTCTGTGTAGGGGTGTGGGTGAGAGGGAGGGGAGAGTGTTTGAGTGTGTGTCTGGGTCTCTCCCAGTCTCAGGGTTCTCATTAAACCTCAATCCTACACACCATCACGCACTCTCACTCACTCTCATAGTGGGTGAGGGTGAGTAAGACTGGGGCTGAGCTGGCCACATGCACTCTTACCCATTCATACTCTAATGGTCATCTTTTTTATTACCCATTTGTAAAAAATTATTAATTTATTGTTTTGATTTTTTTGCAGTAAAGTTGTTTCTTCTCATACATCAGCTTTTTTAAAGATTTCATGTTTAATGTGATGCCAAACCTTATCTTTCTAAAACTTGCTCATCGGCCCCTTGAGTGAAAAAAAAATTGAAATGTAGCCCCCTCCACATAAGAAGGTTGGACAAGGCTGTCTTTAAAGAATTGCTCAGCCATCTGTTTGGCTGTCTAAAATCTTGGACAGATAACCTGAGCTTTTGCCTGTCTTCAAAGACTCTAATGGATTCTGCCCAACAAGGTATGTTGACACAGTTATCCAGGGGAATGTGAGCTTGTTTATTTTAACAAATTTATGAATCTCTGAAGAAGATTTAATGGTATTTAAGCGGCGATTCATGAAATGTTTGTTTATTTTGATAGATTTATGGGCTTCTGAAGAGGACAAATGTTTTTAGCTGGTTATTTAACTGGCTATAATGTTTATTTATTTTGGCAGAGTTATAATTTTCTGAAGAGGATAATCATCTCTTATAAATGCCATTCAGGTTATGTTTATTTATTTTGACAGATTTAGGAGATTCTGAAGAGGATAATGGTTCTTAACCAGTTAGTTTGACTGCCTGTTATGTTTATTTATTTTGGTAGAGTTATGAGCTCCTGAAGAGAATAATCACTTTTAAGTGGCTATTCAAGTTATGATCATTTATTTTAACAGACTAATGAGCTTTTCAAGTACTTCCAAATGTTATTAAAGGACTCTGTTATTATCAGTTCTGCTTATAGTGGAGATTTGGTGAGTGTCCTGGTGGGAATGGGTAGGGGGGGGTGAGGGGGGAGTGATGGGTTAAGGGGGGGGGGTGAAGTGAAGATGAGGTGGGTGGGGTAATGTGGGATGAGGTCTATTTGGGTGAGGGGTTTGAGGGAGTAAGGGGAGTGAGGGAGGGGGTGAGAAATTGAGGGGGATGGGGGGGTTAAGGAGGACGAGGGTGGTGAGGGCACTGAAGGGGATAGGACAGTGAGTGTTGAGTGGGGGGGCTTCACACTGATCTGCAGAATTGGGTGGATGTCTTTGAGAATGGAGGTGGCCTTTTTAACTTGGTTGCCTTGGCATCGGCCCGTGTCTGACTCCAGGTTGTCCCGCCCCCACCAAATGAAAACCCTGCCAGTCAGCAGGGATGGTGGCGGGATTGTAATGCTGTGAAAGTTCCTGACTCCCGGTTCCTGCCTCCATGGTGAAAATCCAGCCCAATGTGACTGAGCATTTGAGAGAAATTTGAACTGGTTAGGGAGAACCAACATGGACTGGTAAACGGGAGATCTTGTTTACTGAACTTAACTGGAAGTTTTTGAGGAAGTAACTAATATTGTGGAAAGGGAAATGGATCTATTGATGTAGGGTCTTCCAGAAGACAGTCAATAAGGTTCCACATAAGAGACTTAAGTAGAACTGAAGGCAAAATTGAAGACTTCTTCAACACCGCCATTGAGCTCAAGTTATGGAGGGTATAATGCAGGAAGCCAGCCAGGAGTGCATTGGAATAGACAAAATGATATAAGGGTAAAATCTGAGCCAGGCCACTGAGAAAAGGTTAAAAACACTTTTTCACACAAAAAGCAACAGATGCGAGCTCAATTAATCATTCTAACCTAAGTTCAATAAATTTTCCTATGCAAGTGTATTATGGGGATTTGGACACGGGGCATATGGATGGAGTTAGGATATAGATCAGCCATGATTTCATTAAATGGTGAGACTGGCTAAAGGAATGAAATGACCTATCCTAGTCCCTATGTTCCTACTTTTGGTTACTATGCTAGTCAATTATTTCAAAATACAATATCCTTGGCCTCAAAAGGAACAGTAAATGTCTTGCATGTTTTCACTACCTACTGGCTTTTTGCTACAATCTTACAAGAAAGGGACTGAAAGAAAGCCTTCTAGAGTCATCAAAGGAGAACAACAATAAAGCTTTAAGTAACAGGCAATGTTCAGTTCTTCATATTCCAAATCCTTAATTTGGCCAAACTTTTATGGGTGCCTTTAATTTTACTTTTAAAAGTTTCAGCAACAGATGGTCTTACAATTTGATTAGGGACCAGTAACTTAATGTTTAAAGCAGACAAAAGTTGAAATCCCAGTTACCTACTAAGAGAGTAAAGCCACAAGCTTCCATGGTTTCAAACAGACAGATAAAAAATTTACTATACAAGAGTCAACAAAGCAAATGGTCAATATTATCTATCTTACTCTAACATCCAGAATTATCATCAGTTAAACATGAATTGGCAGGAAACTGTGGTCGAACACGTCGCACACTACACATTAAGTGGCAGACACAAACAAAAGTTTCTCAGCAACCCACCGAGATGTCAGTCATCACTGTGAGTCACAAAATTCTTTAACACTCTGTCTTCCTCATGGGGAACCCCAGCTGTTCTCCTTCAAAGAGCCAGTCTGATCTCCAGCCAACAATGACTCTACTCCACCAGAGTTCCATGGGTAAATCTTCACCCAAAAGGCACACTATTCCAGATCTCTCTCAAATCCACTCCCAGGTCCAGCCTTTTTGGTTTCTTTTCCAGCTGAGCTGACCTACTACTGAAACTGCATCCCACTGTGTTGACCAGGCTACACTCCAACATCTAAGCACAGGCATGGTTCCAGCTTCTCAGCCACGCTGTTGCCAACAACTGCTCTTGGGCTTCTGTGAAGCCCCAGCCCTCTCAGCAGCACAGAACTAGCAACCTTCTGCCACCTCTTTAGCTCCACATGGGCTTCTCTGAGACCCAGCTTCACACGGGGCTAATCACAGCACTTCAGCTGAATGGAGCTGGCAGCCTGCTGCTGCCTCTTCAGCTCCAGACTCCTCTTATCCCGTGGGCCCCTCTATGCGCCCTAAAACCCTGATCCCGTGTTTGGGTTATTGTGGCCTCCACAAGTAGGTTGTGCTTGCGCATGCATGGCTTTTCCCCTTTGTGACTCTCTGCGCTTGTGCCAGAACTCCCAGGCATGCTGGGAATTGTAGTCCTTGGCCACCACCTGGAAAATCTATGAGCCCAACAATACAAATCCCCTCACAATGGAAAATGAAAATTGATGTAAGGTGGGGTGTTTGGTATGGGAGTTACAATTGAAGTTACATTCTAAGGATTTCAATATGTACAGAAATTTCAATGAAACCAGAAGCAAAATAGCATTTGAAACTACATGCGTTTCACAGAAATGCGTGGAACACGTCATCATCCTTGACCAGACCCCCAAGTTGTTGGTTTGATCCAGTTAGGGGCCAATAACATTTTGCTTAAAGTAGACAAAGTTTGAGATTTAAGACACTTGCTCAGTGAAAAAAGCCACAGAATTCCACAGGTTTTGAACAAACAAAAGTAAACTTTACAGTACAAGGTCAGAAAGATAAAACAATTTACAATATATCTCTTATACTCTAACATTAATTGTAAGTATGAGGTACATGTGAATTAATAGGTAACTGTGGTCGAACACAACACACCACACAATAAATGGCATATGTGACCAAGTTCGATTCCATGGGTTTCTCAACAACCCACCCACACATCAATAACACTGTGAGTTAACCAATCTCACTGAAACTCTGCATCTCTCAAGAAGGATTCCAGTCTTCACCTTCAAAGAACTAACCTTAGAATTCTTTCCAAAAGTTGTTCCAACTCAGGTGGCACCAAAGACAGCCCACTTCGTATGGTTTCAATCTCATCTCCCGAGATTTCGTTCCCCTAGACTCCTGAGTATAGACTCAAGCACCAACTCACAAGCACAGTTTCTGATCTTCAGCCCTGCTAAACAGGACACTACTGCTCCAAAGGGGTACTTCACCCCAGTGGCTCTCAGCACAGAGTCACCAACCTTTGGCTACCTTCTTCGCTTGAAGTCTGCTCCCCTTTTCCTGTTTGGAGCCTGTTTCTCTTCTCCTTTTGTTTTAACTCCTGCTCCTGTTTCTGCTCCTGTACCCTCTCTGGGACTATCCTTTGGGATCTCTCCCTGTCCCTCTCCCTTTTGGGATCTTTCCCTGTCCCCTCTCGCTGTCCCCTGCCTGGGATACTACTCTTCCATGGCATTCCGCTCCTGGTCACCTGACCCGAGTTTTCGTGCCATTTGCCTTCTTGCACAGGTGGGGCTGGGCCCAAAAGAATGTGAAAACATAGAACTGCACATGTGTAGCCCGCTCCCAGTCTGCGCAAGCGCAAAAGTTCCTAAGTTCATTGGGAGCTGAAGTTCCTGACCTCTGCTCACAACATCAAGGTAAGTTTGGTTTTCATAACAAACAGGATGCGCGTTACACACATTTATTTTATTATTTGATCATGGGATGTGTGCATTCCTTGTATGGGCAGCATTTACTGACCATCCCTTTGAGAAGATGATAGTGAGCCACCTTTTTGAAATTCTGCAGTTGGTGTGTTGTAGGTACACCTACAGTGCAGTTAGGTAGGGCATTCCAGCATTTATATAAAGCAGTGCTGAAGGAAAAATAATATATTTCTAGGTCAGGATGATGTGTGACTTGGAGGGGAGCTTGGAGATTGTGGTGTTTCCAAGTATCTGCTGCACTTTCCACATTTTTGGGTAGATGCCAATGTTGTTGCTGGAACAACTTTGCAAGATGTGGAGCTCGTTCTGGAGCACAAATCTTCAGCAATAAAGCTAGGATCTTGTCAGGGTCCATATCTTTCACTGCATCCCGTGCATTCAGCCATTTCTTGATATCACATGGAGCGAATAAAACTGACTGTCGACAAGCTTCAGTGAAGTGGAGGACCTCAAGAGGAGGCTAACTTGGATCACCCACATTGTTGCATATGCTCATGTACCTCACTCCACTATCACTGAAGCTGGGGTGTTTAAGAAGCCTCTTCTTCCTCTTAATTGTTTAATTGCTCATCAGTAATCATGACTGAATGTAGTAGAGCTGTGGAGCTTTGATTTGATTAATTGGCTGTGGCATTGCTTAGTTCTGTCAACAGCATTCTGCTTCTATTGTTTAAAATGCATGTTAGTCCTGGTATTGTACTTCACCAGGTTGATACCTCATACCTCGGGGTGCCTGGTGCTGCTCATGGCATGCTCTTCTGCACTCCTCATTGAACCAGTGTTGACTCCCTAGCTTGATGGCAATGGTAGAGCGAGGGATATGCCAAGCCATGAGGTTACATATTGCAGTGGTCTACAATTCTGCTGCTACTGATGACTCACAATACCTCATGAATGGCTAGTTTTGAGCAGCTGGGTCTGTTCAGGATTGATCTCATTTAACATGGTGATAGTGCCACACTGCTTGATGGAGAGTGACCCCAGTGTAAACCAGGCCTTCATCTCCACAAGAACTGTGTGATGATCACTCCTACCAACACTGTCAAGGACAGATGCATTTGTGACAGGTGGATGGTGAGGATCAGGTCAAGCAGATTTTTCCCTTGTGTTGGCTCTCTAACTACTGCAAGCCCAGTTTGGCAGCTATCACTTTCAATGTTCAACTAATTCAGTCAGCAGTAGTACTACCAAGCCACTCATGGTGATGGATATTGACGACCCCACCCAGAGTGCATTCTGTCCCCTTGCTATCCTCAGTACTTCTTCCAGTTGGTGTTCAACTTAGAGAAGTACATATCCATCAGTTCAGGGAAGGTGTTAGTCAACGGGAAGGTTCCTTGCCCACATTAGGCCTAATGCCATGAAACTTCTTGGGGCGGGGAGGGGGTGGGGTGATAAATGTTGTGACTCCCAGGGCTGTTCCCTTCCCCCTGCCCTGCCAACTGCATGGCTATGCTGCCGCCTCTGGTGCATCGGTTCTGCCGGTGGGATGGAACATACTCAAGGATGGTGATGGAGGGGTCTGTGAATTTGGATGCAAGGAATGATTCAGTGAGTGTCACTTTATCAGGCTGTTGCTTGACTAGCCTGTGGAACAGCTCTCTCAACTTTGGCACAAATTCCTAGATATGAGGGGGGAGGATTTTGCAGGTTGACCCGATAAGGTGCGCCTTTGTCACGACAGGTGCCTCGGTCGATGGCGGGTTGTGATTCCAGTTTTATTCTTATAATTTTACACAGCATTTTGATACAACTGAGTAACTTACTAGGCCATTGCAGAAGGCAGTTAAGAGTCAACGACATTGCTGGGTCTTTTTTTATATCCTTTCATGGGATGTGAGTATCACTGGCAAGGTCAGCATTTGTCGCCCAACCTTAATTGCCCTTGAACTGAATGGCTTGCTAGGCCATGGCAGAGAGCAGTTAAGAGTCAACCACATTGCTGTGGATCTGGGGCAGAATTTTGCCCTTGGCTGGCGGGCGGGCCCCACTGGCTTGGCGGTGGGCGGACAGCTGACCCCCGCCACCAAAACGGGGCCTGCCGCCATTTTTAAGTGGGTGGGCCAATTAGGGCTCGCCCAGCGGCCTGCCCGACTGTGCGTGGGGGGTGGGTGGGGGGTGGGGGGAGGGAGGGATTCCCCATCTGTCAAAGTGCGCTCTTTCGTGCATGTGCGTGAAAGATCACACTACTCCCTGAGGCAAAGTCCTGTCTCAGGGAGATTAGTGGCAGGTAAGAAAAGTCAAAAAATAGAAAAATTAAAAAATTATTAACATGTCCCCCTCATGTGACAATGTCACACGAGATGGGACATGTTAATAAAAATGACATAAACTTTACTAGACTTTTTAAAAATGGACATGAAACCTCATCCTACCAGTGGATGAGGTTTCATGCTTTATCAGAAGCCCGCTGGGGCTCCTGGCCTGCCCGCCAGCCTTAAGCTTGGTCGGGCAGGTCTTTAATTATCGTAATGAGCCTGTCAATGTCCTTAATTGGCCATTGACAGGTCGGTGGGTGGACAGCTGATTTCGCTGTCCACCCGCCTTCCTAAAAATTTAAAGGGGATTCCTCCCGACATCATCCCGTGTCATTTTCCCGTCAGCGAGTGGGCCCCGCCCCCAAATCGCCGACGGGAAAATTCAGGCCCTGGAGTCACATGTAGGTCAGACCTGGTAAGGATGGCAGATTTCCTTCCTAAAAGACGTTTGTGAGCCAGATGAGTTTTTATGACAATCGATATTTTCATGATCACCATTATTAAGACCAGCTTTCAATTCTAGGTTTATGAATTGAATTTAAATTCCATCAGTTGCTGTGGTAGGATTTAAACCCATGCCCCCAGAACATTCGCCTGGACTTTTGGGTTACTAGTCCAGTGACATTACCACTCAACCATCATCTCCCCTAAGTCTGGAGTCACACATAAATCAGATTGGTTAAGGACAGCAAATTTCCTTCTGTAATGCACATTAGTGATTAGTGAAGAGAATGGCACAGCATAATATCACTCTGTACATACTCAGAACCCAAATAGGGAGACACGTAATCTCTGAGAATTCAAAATAACATGATCTGTAATCAATGGTTATCAGCAGGACAATAAAGTTTGATTATAGGCAAACTATGGACATTGTTAAAAACTGAAACTAATTAAATATTTTGGAAGTCTATATTTGAAGATGATCTTCTTTGACACTGATTTATAGATATGCAGTAATGAATCAATTGCTATATTCTTCAACTATAGACATTAATACAAAGGTGCAGTAAAAATTCAATGTATGATCTCCTTTTCTGGTGTTGTTGCAGTTTTAACAACTTATGTACAAAAATTTTCAGCCAGACAGCAATGAAACTGACAACAGCATCCCCTATAGGAGATGATGTCAGGAACCGACAATGTGAGGAACTTGATTCAACTTACACTCACCCTGGCTTGTTCAAGTCTTAACAGCATCTATTAGTGAATTACCTCTTCCCTTTGTAGGTTGCTGCTAGCACAGAATGGCCATGTGTATCAAAATAATAAGTTGCTGCCCTCTAAAAGTGACTCACACCATGAAATAAAAAAATAAAGCAATGCGCTTCAAACACTCAGCAGGTCAGAAAGCATCCATAGAGGGAGGATGGTAGAGCTAACGTTTCAGGTCAATGACTTGTCATCAGAACTGCATGAGGCATCTGTGGACATTTCAATGACATAAAACACTGCAAAGATGTATGTATTCCTTCCACCTTGTCCTTACAAAAAATAGATCTACTACCAGGGTCACTGATTTATGGTGAATAAATTAATCAAATTAAAACATGAGGTGTTTTTATGAGGTGGGATTCCGCAATTTTTATTAGTTGCATTTTGGGGGATCCAATTTCATACATTTACAGTTAGGGCTATCGGTTTACAGCAACTAAATAAGTACAATTCTGTTTTTATCATATTGAATTCCAGAGCTTTTATGGATGCAATTCCACCCATTTATCCATGATAATCTTGCCCATCGCCATAGCCAATGCAAATGTATGAGAAATAATATCTTTTACATAATAATCTCTTCTGTCATTTTAGATCCAAGAAGACATTTTCAGGCTGTCAATAGTCCACTCAATATCCCTTTCGACTACCTGGACAGGAAATGGTTAACACAAATGCTGTGTCGTTTGCCAGTCCCCAATGACCTAGCGAAATGAACATTGAAACTTGCAATCAAACGAATTGCACACAAAGTTTTGCTCCCTGGAATCCTTTTTGTTTTTTTGCCAATGGTGGTGTTTGTGTTTGTCACAACAAAAAAAGACGATGTTCATTTGCAATAGTTTTTTTTTCATCTGACAGCACTGAAGTTCTTCTTTGAAAGCCACTTTTGATAGAACTGGTTGCCTCCCTTGTCTGATTTATAAAGGGAATTCAGCTCTTGAGAGCCTGATTAATCTTAGGCAGAAATCACATCACAGAAATCAATGCATGCATAAAGCAATCGTACTGCCCGATGTGTCAATACAAATCAATCAATCTTCAAGGTATACAACTTTTCTGATTCACTCTCCCCTGCCCATTGGCTAAGTTTAGAAAACACCCTGTGTCCTAGCTTCCTTTCACTTTTATTTTGTTTTAAAGCTCTCAGCAATTTCAGCTATCAAAATGTATACGTATTTTATAATGAGACCAGGCAACGCTTCCCTCCATACTAAAGCATCTTATACAGAATCCCTCCCATACTGTGCCCTAGCTTTTTTGATATGTAGAAGGCAGTCAAACTGATCAAGTTGATAAGACAACAGGACCGGGTGTAATGCATCCAAGGATACTGAGGGAAGTGAGAATGGAAATTCTGGAGGCACTGGCCATAATTTTTCAATCGTCCATTTGACTCATGGGTGGTGCCAGAGGACTGGGGAATTGCACATGTTACACCCTGTTAAAAAAAGGGTGTAAGGTTAAGCCCAGCAACTACAAGCACATCAGTTTAACTTCAGCTGTAGGGAAGCTTCTAAAAACAATAATTCTGGACAAAATTCATAGCCACATGGACAAATGCAGGTTAATTAAGGGAAGCCAGCATGGATTTCTTAAGGGAAAATCGTATTTAACTAACTTGCTGGAGTTCTTTGAAGAGGTAACAGAGAGGGTTATTGAGGGCAATGCTGTTGAGGTGGTGCACATGGACTTGCAAAAGGCACTTGATACAGTGCTGCACAGCAGACATGTGAGCAATTTTATAGCTCATGAAATAAAAGGGACATTAATAACATGGATACAAATTGGCTGAGTGACAGGAAACAGAGAACAGTGGTTAATAGATTTTTTTGGCTGGAGGAAGGTTTGTAGAAGAGTTCTCCAGGGGTCAGTATTGGGATCTTCAACACCTCTTTGTCCTCTTGTCTATGACATCTTTTGGCAATCTCCACCTATCACTGGCCCACTATCCAACTCGACTTGTTCCCCCCCCCCGCCCCCCTTAAACCAGCTTATATTTCACCTCTCTTCTATTTTTACTTAGTTCTGTTGATGAGTTATACAGACTCGAAACGTTAACTGTGTCCCTCTCCACAGATGCTGCCAGACCTGCTGAGTTTTTCCAGGCATTTTTATTTTTGTTTTGAATTTCCAGCATCCACAATTTTTGCTTTCATGTCAGTATTGGGACCTTTGCTTTTCCTGATTATTATTAATGGCCTAAATCTTGGTGTATAGGCCACAATTTCAAAGTTTGTGGATGACATGAAACTCGGAAGCATTGTGAACTGTGAGGGAGATAGCGTAGAACTTCAATAGGACATAGACAAGTTGGTGAAACGGGCAGACAGGTGGCAGATGAAGTTCAATGCAGAGAAATGTGAAGTGATTCATTTTGGTAGGAAGAATATGGAGAGACAATATAAAATGAAGGGTACAACTCTAAAGGGGGTGCAGGACCAAAGGGACCACGTGCATATGTTCATAAGTCTTTGAAGGTGGCAGGACAGGTTGAAAGCACGGTTAATAAAACAAGCAGTATCTTAGGTTTTATTAATAGGGGCATAGAGTACAAGAGCAAGGAGGTTATGTTGAACTTGTATAACACATGTTGACACTAGTTTGGCCTCAGCTGGAGTATTGCATCCAATTCTGGGCGCCGCACTGTAAGAAGGATGTGAAGGCATTGGAGAGAGTGCAGAAAAGATTCACAAGAATGCTTCCAGGGATAAGAAACTTCAGTTCTGAAGATAAATTGAAGAAGTTGGGGTTGTTTGCCTTGGAGAAGAGAAGGCTGAGAGCAGGTTTTGATGTAGGTATTTAAAATCACAAGGTGTCTGGCAGGAACTGTTCCCACTCGTGAAAAAAATCAGATTTAAAGTAATTGGCAACACAAACAAAAGTGATATGAGGAAAACCTTTTTCACGCAGCAAGTGGCTAAGGTCTGGGATGCACTGCCTGAGAACGTGGTGGAGGCAGGTTCAATTGAAACATTCAAAAGGGAATTAGGCTGTTACCTGAAAAAGAAGAGTGTGCAGGGTTATGAGGAGAAGGCGGGAGAAAGGCTGTAAGTGAATTGTGGATTTGGAGAGCCATTGCAGGCACGATGGGGCCTAATGGCCTCCTTCTGCACTGTAACAACTCTGTGATTCAGTGAAGCTGAGGTACATTTAATACAGAGACTATCTCCCTGTGCCAAATTATACATATTAATACATACATTAATGCACAGATACCTTTCAGCATATTGCGAAAAGCAAGGGCATCTTCTGCTAATTACAAACTACCACCATTCAGCTTGGAGGAAGCACTAAGGGTAGAAGGCACAGAATGTACTCTGGATGGGGAATTTCAATGTCTATCACCAAATGTGGTTTGGGAATACCACTACTGATACAGCTGGCCAAGTCCTCAAGGACATAGTTGCCATAATGGACTTGCTGGTAGCAAGAGAACCAACAGAAAGAAATAAACGATTTGGCCTCATTCTCATTGATCTATCTGTCTGACTCAGGTGCATCCACCCATAACAGCACTGGTAGGGGTGACCACCTTGTGGAGACCATGGGCTGAATAAAATGGGAGAGGTGGATGGCTCACAGGAGCCAACCCCACCACCCCCAAATGCCATCCCCACCCCCCCACCCCCCCCACCCCCCGTCACCTCCCCCAGAAGCAAAGTCAGTGTGGAACCGACTCTGCAACCATAACACACTGCGGGTGGTCTTAACAAGGCCAAGTGGGGCTTCCACCCTTTACTGGGGAGGTGGGCCCGCCCTGAGGAACTGCCCATCAATCTGATTAGCCGGCAGCTTCACCAGTCCTGGCAGCGCCAAGAGTGTGTCAGTGGCCGCTGCCAGGATTGCGGCAAGGTGGAAGAGGGCTCATTGGGGCCATGGAACAGGTAAATACGGGGTCTTGGGTAAGGAGGGTCTCAGCAGGTCAGGGGAGGGGCGGGGCATTGAATTTAAGGCTGCGGGGGTTACAAACCTGACCCCAGCCCACTGCCCTTTTAGCTTAAAGCCCTACGCACAACTGGACTTGTACGGCAAGCCCTTCTAATAAGTTTAACCTCCCTGCAAGACTTTCCTGCCAGGTTATTTTCATCACACTTACACTTCCCATTTTCCTATAATTATCTGGTTGGCTCGTTGTTCCCATAGGGCTCAGTCCAGCTCTGATCTCAGAGCTGCTGATGTTTCCTCCTAACTACGGGTGATGTTGTTCTCAGCAGCTCCACCTATCTATAATCCTGTAAAGATCAGGTCGCTGTTCCAAACTCAAACAACTGCTGCTTCCATTGGCCCCAAAAGTCATGTCATCTCTTTGCTGATACGCCCTTGCCCCATGACAAGTCAGGCTGCCACGTTCCTAATTGATGAGCCCTTTCAAGTCAGACAAAGAACTTGCACGTATATAGCGGCTTTCACAAACTTTAGCTCCAGCACTTTGGGACATCCTATATGAAGTGCTTTTGAAGTGTAGGCCAGAGCGTAGGACTCCATGCTAAACAACAAGGAATGACTGAGTGCACTGGAAACAGCATTTGCTGTGCAACCCAGTAACATTCTGGCTGTCATGCTGAAAATCTGTGCTCTAGAACTAGACATGGCCCTAGCTAAGCTGTTCCATGAATTGGACATACAATCCTGCTCCTCCAACATTGCTGGATCAAAATGTTGAAACTTCCTACCGAACAGTATTCTGGGAGTCCCTTCAGCTTTAGACTGCAACAGGATAACAAGTTGCTCCTCTACCATCTTCTTGAAAGCAACTAGTGATGTATAATAAATGCTGGGCTCACCAGCGATGTCCACATCACAAAGAATGATTTTTAAAAATTGTGATTATGGAACGAGAAAATTTATATTTCGGATGGCATCCGCAAAAATGTTTTTCCAGACACGGACTCCCAAGTCATTCAAGTTCTAAAATAGAATTGGAGAAATGTGCTGTTCGCCAGACCTTAGATTATGTTCATAGTGCTCCCAAAGCTCCCAAATTAACTAAACAAATTTTTATCTGGTGATATTTTGGATTCAGCTGCGAAACTGCTCGATGAGGTTCTCAAAGCTTTTAGTCCTGTTGCCCTTTAAAGGATGTCACAATTTTATTTTGAAATCATGTTTTATTCAGTTGCTAATTTCATGCACGTTTGAACTTCTGATGTAGTCATAATTCATGAGGTAGTGACATTAATATTTTAGCATTTAAAACTGTCGGTAAAGTGAGCTCAGGTTTTGGTTAAATACCGGGCTTAGCTAACAAATATATTTATTATATATTCACAGCAGCTGAAAGGTGTTTTAGGAATGCACTGAGCTCCAGTTTAACTTAAAATACAATCAATTGTTGGGCAAGGAGACAGTTCAATTAGAAGTTGAGTCACACATTTAATTGCTGATTAGGATTTTACCAATTTAAACATTTAAAACTCCAATGGCTGTTGTTGAGAGTTTTATAGCTATATTTTTCTCATATGGCATTATCAAGCGTACAGATGTGTGGCTGGTAATTTGAAGTAGAAATGAGTAGAGTCGCTGTTGCTAAAAATACTGTGATTTGTCTGTCACCTGAAGTTAATTGCTGAGCAGGAATACCTTGACTTTGATATAAATCTTAATACGTTGTATTCTAAAAAAAATAATTGATATGAGGATGTATCAGGTCTCTTAATTCATCTAATGTTATACTGTAGTATTGTGGTGAGTGACATAGGGGGTAAGTTTGACTTTTTGTGTGGAACGAGCGATATCAAATCAGCCCCCGTTATATATTTCTCATGATTTTCATTTCCATTGAAGCCAATGGATGCAGAGATGATAGAGCTGGTTCACTGTCATCTGCTTTACACTGTCCCCCAGGTTAAAAGTATTTCCACAGCAGGGGGTGGATTTTTCCAACACCGTGCCATTCCCAGCGTCAGAACTGGAAGTGTGCGCCAATGCTGCTCTCTTGTTTTTCCCATTTCCCACGCAATTACAATTAAAATTTAAAGTGCCGGTTGCATGCACAAGAGGCATGCGATCACGCATCAGGAGTTGTTTTTCAGTGATGAAACCCGCTGTCAGCTGACAATGTTGCAGTGGCGGTGGGGGGAGCGGTGGGGGTGGGGAGGGTGGCGTGGGAGCAGCTATAAAGGAGCCTCCAGCATCACGGCCAAAACTTTCCTGCCCAACTCCATTTCCATTAACATAAGACTTATTGAGAGCACAAAGGTGGCATGGGTGTTTTTCAAAATTAAATTTCCCATGTAACTATTCCACATTACATTGATTTCACTTTATTCATGTGTGCATCATTGATATTTGCTGACACTAGCTTAGTCAGAGAGCTAAATGTACTAGGGTTCCTCATGGTTGGTGCACATTGATGATTACAGTGGACTTAGGGACATTTCCTTTATTGGGGGAGAAACAACGCTGTGTTTTTTTGTTCACTCTGTATTGGATGTTCATGTTAGTGTCCAGTGTTGCACTCACCACTCTGTGGGGCATGGTTGAACTTGCAGGCTCAGCTGGGCCTCCCTTCTATGTGTTGTAAAGGACATTGTCCGAGATCACTCTCAGCAGGGATAATTAGAATGTTGTCGGTGAACTCAAAGCCCTATAAGGATGCAGCTAGCCAACACTCTGAGATGGACACACATTTGGACAGTCCTAACACCACTCTTTAGCCTCATCATTTACTTGCCTTGACTGACTGCCCCCTCCAACCTCACATCCCCCCACCCCCATTCTGCACCACTGACCTCACCATTGCCGATCCTGAGCCTCCATGCAAGCTGCCATTCTCCTGCTCGCTTGCCTTGGGCTGTAGTGTTAAACAAGGAAATCCACAGACAACTGCACAAAGCTGACAAATGTACGTCATCTTTAAACACATATGAACCAGATATGATGAGTTTCTCATGCAGCGCTGACTTTATCTTGAAGGTAGGATGTAATTTAAGAAGTTTTATGCCAGCAAGCATTCATAGCATGCAAATGTATTACAAGTATGAGCCAACCATAGGCCAGCATGAGCCTCGCCATGCTGCAAACGCGCTAATAACTTTATCCCTGCATCTCAACCCGCTGTCAGAAAATTCAGATTTCATATCCTGCCTAATTAAACCATTTCGCACACTACATTCCTCACTCTTGCAGGGTCCATAATCTTCCCCACACAGCCTTAGTGTACAGTGGACCAAGTGAGGAAATGTGTAACAACAGGAATGCAGGGATCAAAATATTATTCAAGCAAACAGTGAAATTTACCAACATTATAGCATTGAGGATTCCACTGGGAGTTGAGATGCATCTGATTTACAGACATATTTGTGATCCCCCACTCTTCTAAGATAATTGCCAGCATTCAACATTGGCAACGCCAATGTAACACACAAGATGGACTTGTTCTTGTGATGCCATTCTACAACTCTGTGAGAACAGTGCCCTCACTCTTGATATGAAAGACAAAATGGCGTGGGTTGGGGTGAGAAATGAAACTCACCTACGCCAATAGAGCAAACAGGATCATAGCAAATCAGCAGCAAAGTTTGCAGCCCATGATTTTTTATTTTCCATTTACCTGGAAAATATTGCAGAGTTTATTAAGTTCATACCAAATAAAAGCAACAGTGAGGCTAGAAAAAGAGTTTCAGCTTTGGTTCTGTGAACTTCAGCGGAAAGAAGATCAAGCACGGTGAAAAATCAGCTTCCAATTCGTTACAAGTCTATGGTTGGCACACCCGCAATTTCACCCCAGTGTGTAGAGTGCATTGTAACTGTGCACTTTGCCTTGTCTAAAAACGTACTGACACCCGGGACAGTACAATAAAAATATGCCTCATTGTCAGCTCCTGAACATAGGTTTCAAGCTGAGTACATTTTTTTCCTATCATGAAGAGGAGGCAGAAGAGGCTGGATTATTGATGGAAGCAATGGCATTCATTAGTTTAGATCTCATATAGTTTCAGCAGCTACATAAATGTCAATTGCCTCCCCTACAAAAAGTATTTTTCCATGTGCAAGTGGCATCTGGTTCCCATGCAATGCATGCACTAGAGTTGCTTTCATAGTTGTGAACTGTATAAGGTAACAACAATAAAGTTGACAGCTATTGACAGAAATAGGTTACATTTACCTGACAGAAATATTCACTCATCAGATATTCACTTAAGTGGAATAGACTATACAACTAGAATAATGGTATGAAAAAGAAAAAAAAAACTTCCCTTTGATATAGCTCTTTTAAAGTATCTGCCTCCTCCATCACACAGCTAGGCATCCACTGTAGTCCTTAAAGGGATAATGCTAAACTAGTGCTATGTGTCACTTGGGGATGATCTATGAGCAGTTTTTACATTTTAAATAAAAGATAACAAACTACTGAGGAGAAAAAAAGACACTGTTTCATGACCCTGAAGCTTCTGTGAATCCAAAACCAGGTGGAGATGTTTGATTGAAATAGGACACTTGCTTTACCTGTGAGATCTGCTACAACCTCAGCAATATTTTGATGTAAATTTGACAAGTTGTCACCTGCATTACTTCCTTAAACCTTCCAGACCTCAATTAGAGGTTTATAACGTTACACCCCTGCGATTCCCTTCTTTTGCACAAGGGTTAGATTATCTGTTCATAACATTAACAGTATTTGAAATGAATAGATTACCTTCAACATTACAAACCGAAAAGCCAGGTGAACATGCCTCAATCTGTCATAACTTTTCAGAGAGAACAATTTCTGTTAAATTCAAAGTTACATTGAAATCTGCATGTTAGCAACTTACAAACATACGAACATTCGAATTAGGAGCAGGAGTAGGCCACTCGGCCCCTCGAGCCTGTTCTGCCATGCAATAAGATCATGATTGGTCTGATTGTAACCTCAATTCCACATTCCCGCCTATCCCCGATAACCTTTCAGCCCCTTGCTTATCAATGATCTATTTACTGCTTCCTTAAAAATATGCAAAGGCCAGGATTTTACAGCCCCTCGCGCCCGTTGGGATATTACGGTCCCCCAAACTGAATGGAGATTTAAATAGATCGTCGCACCAGCCGGGAGGAGACACACAGTGGTGGGGCCATAAAATCCTGGCCAAAGAATTTGCTTCTACTGCCTTTTGAGGAAGAGAGTTCCAAAGACTCTGAGAGAAAAAAATTCTCCTGATCTCTGTCTTAAATGGGCAACCCTTTATTTTTAACAGTGATCCCTAGTCCTAGATTCTCTCACAAGAGGAAACATCCTCTCCACAATGAGCCTGTCAAGGCCCCTCAGGATCTTATATGTTTCAATCAAGTCCCCTCCTACTCTTCTAAACGCAAGCTGATACAAGCCTAGCCTGTCCACTCTTTCCTCATAAGACAACCCGTCCATTCCAGGTATTAGTCAAATAAACCTTCTCTGAACTGCTTCCAACGCATTTAAATCTTTCCTTAAATTAGAAGACCAATACTGTACACTTTATAGATGTGGCTAGATATTGAATTCTAAGTCCATGTTTGGGACGATAATATTATACAGCATTACCTTCTCTTTTTTCTATGGTAGTTTAAGTGCATGGCAGCACATTAACAGAGATCTATAATCTTTAAATTCTTCCAAACAGGTTATCTAACAGATTCTGTAATCTGTCAATGTTTAAATTTATGTAATAGCTAGAACATTTGAAGAAGAATGCTTATTTTTGGCATTGATAAGAACAGCTTCCCCCTGTGGGAGATGATATTTATGGGCAGACAAACAGAAAATGAAGTTTAATTTAGAATAATGTGAAGTAATAGATTTTGGGAGTATCACTTTGGAAAGGAAGCATAATTTACATGGGATTTTTTTTGATGTAGTTAGCCTGGTTATTAAAAAGATGCCGTGCAAACAGGATACTTTGTATTATATGTACAGGAATTGGACATAAAACAAGGAGGTAACACTGACTTTTGTAGAAAAGGTCACATGTACAGTTTTCAGCAACTCAATACAAAAAGGATATAAAAGCAATAGAAAAGAAACAGCAACTTTTCTTATTCATTCATAGAATGTGGGCAACACTGGCTGGGCCAGCATTTATTGCCCATCCCGAGTTGCCCTTGAGAAGGTGGTGATGAGCTGCCTTCTTGAACTGCTGCAGTCCATGTGGAGTAAGTACACCCACAGTGTTGTTAGGAAGGAGTTCCAGGATTTTGACCTAGCAACAGTAAAGGAATGAAGAAATATTTCCAAGTCAGGATTGTGCGTAGCTTGGAAGGGAACTTCCAGGTGGTGGTGCTCCCATGCATTATTGGCTGCCCTTGTCCTTCCAGATGGTAGCAATTATGGGTTTGGAAGGTGCTGTCTAAGGAGCCTTGGTGAGTTCCTGCAGTGCATCTTGTAGATGATACACACTGCTGCCAATCTGCGCTGGTGGTGAAGGGAGTGAATATTTGGGGATGGGGTGCCAATCAAGCAACCTACTTGGTCCTGGGTGGTGTTAAGTTTCTTTAGTGTTGTTGGAGCTGCACTCATTCAGGCAAGTGGAGACTATCCCATCACACTCCTGACTTGTGCCTTGTAGATGGTGGACAGGCTTTGGGGAGTCAGGAAGGGAGTTAGTTGCCACAGGATTCCTAGCATCTGACCTGCTCTTGTGGTTATATGGATAGCCCAGTTCATTTTCTGGTCAATGTTAACCCCCAGGATATTGATATAGATATTTTTTTTATTAATTCATGGGATGTGGGCTTCACTGGCTGAGCCAACATTTATTGCCCATTCCTAGTTATCCTTGTGAAGGTGGTGGTGAGCTACCCTCTTGAATCACTGCAGTCCACATGGTGTAGGTACGCCCACAGTGCTGTTAGGGAGGGAGTTCCAGGATTTTGACCCAGTGACAGTGAAGGAACAGCGATATATTTCCAAATCAGGATGGTGAATGACTTGGAAGGGATGTTCCCATTTTTCTGCTGCCCTTGTCCTTCTAGCTAGTAGTGGTCAAAGGTTTGGAAGGTGCTGTCTCAGGAACCTTGGTGAATCCCTGCAGTGCATCTTGTAGATGGTACACACTGCTGCAACTGTGCATCAGTGGTAGAGGGAGTGAATGTTTGTGGATGTGGTGCCAATCAAGTGGCCTGTTTTGTCCTGGATGGTGTCAAGCTACTTGGGTGTTGTGGGAGCTACAATCATCCAGGCAAGTGGGGAGTATTCCATCACACTCATTACTTGTGCCTTGTACATGGTGCACAGACTTTGGGGAGTCAGGAGGTGAGTTACTCATTGCACGATTCCTAGCCTCTGACCTGCTCTTGTAGCCACAGTATTTATATAGCTAGTCTAGTTCAGTTCCTGGTCAATGGTATCCCCCAGGATGTTGATAGCGGGGGATTTAGTGAAGGTAATGCCATTGAACATCAAGAGGCAATGGTTGAATTCTCTCTTGTTAGGAATGATCATTGCTTGACACTTGAGTGGCGCAAATGTTACTTGTCAGCCCAAGCCTGGATATTGTCCAGGTCTTGCTGCATTTAGACATGGACTGCTTCAGTGGAGGAATTTAGTGATGATAATGCCATTGAATATCATGGGGGCGATGGTTAGATTCTATCTTGTTGGAGATTGTCATTGCTTAGCACTTGTGTATCGTGAATGGTACTTGACACTAAGGGTCATGAGGACTCGAAACGTCAACTCTTTTCTTCTCCGCCGATGCTGCCAGACCTGCTGAGTTTTTCCAGGTAATTCTGTTTTTATTACTAGCCACTTGTCAGCACAAGCCTGGATATTGTCCAGATCTTGCTGCATTTGGACAAGGGCTGCTTGAGTATCTGAGGAATCACAAATGGTGCTGAACATTGTGCAATCATCAGCGAACATCCTCACTTCTGGCCTTATGATGCAAGGAAAGTCATTGATGAAGCAGCTGATGGTTTGGCCTAGGATACTACCCTGAGGAACACCTGCAGTGATGTACTGGAGCTGAGATGACTGACCTCCAACAACCACAACCATCTACATTTGTGCTAGGTTTGACTCCAACCAGTTTGTCCCCAATTCCCATTTACTCCAGTTTTGCTCGGGGTCCTTGATGCTACATTCGGTCAAATGCAGCCTTGATGTCAAGGGCAGTCACTCGAGTTTACCTCACCTCTGGAATTCAACTATTTTGTCCATGTTTGAACCAAGGTTGTAATGAGGCCAGGAGCTAAATGATCCTCGCAGAACCCAAACTGGTCCTCAGTGAGCAGGTTATTGCTAAGCAAGTGCCGCTTGACAGCACTGTTGATTACCCTATTACGGAAAGGAGGGGGTTTCATTTAGAACAATCCTGATTTCTCCACTCACTACCTATCTGTGAACAGAAAGGTGTTTTTGATTTTTGATTTCCCCCTTTATAAGTGGAGATGTATTTTCCTTAACCCTTCAGTTCTGGGTGATCCACTCCTCTATTAATAACTTGAAATAGGGTAAAATTAGACAATTAATTTATTTTACATACACTCAAAATGCCAGAAGCAGGTTCCCAACACCCCCACTTTTGCATTCGTACAATAAAAGAAAAACAAGGGAAAGAAAGGGGTTCAGGGCAAAGACCACGATAAAAATAAGAATTATGGTTTCACATGAGTCCAGAGCCCAGTGACATTATAGCATGGCCTCACCCCACCCCCCCTCCCCTCTCCACACGCAGCACTACCACCAACTCCCCTCTCCCCCACCCCCACTACCCCAGCACCCAACCCCCTCCACCGCATGAATACGTAATCAGTTGAGAAGTTGCAGGATCAAGAAAAACTTGAGAAATTAAAACTTATCCATGAGAATTGAGAAGCAATGGCCTCTTAATAGTCTTCATGGTAATGAAGTGATACATTAAGATAAATAGTTCCTGCTAGTCAGTGAGATCGTAACAAGAGGCATAAATTTAAGATAATTAAAGATAATCACTAAAGGAATTAGAGATATGCAGACAGTCATTTGAATCTGCCATTCTTTGCCAGTATTCAGAGGAATTCCGCTTGAATTGAACTAGTCTATGTAGCAAAAAGGCTCTTGTTAAAATGTCTGCAAGGGATATTTTGTGACTGCACTGTTTCCCATTGAAATCAAAGGGGAACCTGAGTTTTTTAGATACAGTGTAATGATGATGTAGTGGTGCCAACAGAGTCCAATAGGGGCAATCACACAGAGTGAACTGCAGCAGAAACTGTTCCAATATACTCACATGACATACTCTCAGAGGAAGGTCTGGTGAATAATCTCATCACTTGCTTCATTCTATAGATGACAAAGCCTCTAAATTAAAGGAAAGCTAAGGCACAGCATTCAAGTTCAAAGGTGTTTATCACAAGTTGTAACACTTGTGGTAAGTACAATGATAGAAGCTATATTCTCTCCCAGTGAAGAATATCATTGCAGATTTAGCCTGTCACAATTCGACTTTCCACGGCCTTTCTCTCCCTTCAAAATTCGTAAATATGTGTTGCCTGTATATGGTGCTTTATCTAATTCTCAAAGCCTTTTATTAACTGCTCCCTTGCTTGTCTTCATTTTCTTTAGATGCTGTGTTGATTCCCTTGTGAAAATGATCACTGGCTCTGCCAAATTTCCACATACTACTCTTGCAAATTTTTAGGAGAATAATCATTCAAAAGATTTGGTATGCCCAAATCTGATGGCACTAAGAAAAGACAGGCACAATAAGATAATGTGTAAAGACATGAAGGGAGATTTTTAAAAATCTTGTGGAGGAGATGAAGAAGTAAAGGAGGAGAGAGACAGAAATGCAGGAGGGAAGCAGAAATGGAGGAAGAGGGTGTTCATTTCATAGACTAATCTGAGGTCTAATTAACTATAACAAGCTATGAGGATTTGTAGAGCGGTTGGGTGGGGTGAGAGGACACAGCCCAAGAAAGTAAAAGACAGCAGGACTGGGCCTGAAAAGTACTGGATAAAAATATGAAAAAAAGCATTAGAAATGAATATACATTTTAAAAATACCTGATCTTGAAGTATCTATTTGAAAATGTTTTGCTGCGTGGTGTTGCCATGGTACTGTACCTTCTAAAAGCGTTCATGCAAGGAAATAAAATATTTGATTGTGCAGAATAGCAGGATTAAAAATTACATTTAGCACTTGAATAAATAATAAGCAATGTTAGATTACCGAGTGCTGGTTTCAGCCAATTGCTTTCACATTTTCAATACCAAGACAGAATCACACAAGGCATAGGCACCGACTTTTTATGTCATTTTGTCTGATTTTTAAAAAATGCAAATTGCTTTGATCTGTTCTGTTTGAAACAAAGCCTGCACTTAAGACATAAACAAATCCAGGCTAGAAGCTGACTGGAATGATGTGTGGCACTATATATAATACATCACTGACTGTTAGCAGGTCATTTGATTTGTCCCTTCTTAAGAATCTATTGACTCCTCTTCCAAACTCTCCCCAAATAAATCTTCTAGACGGTTCATGCTAAAAGATAGGAGATGAAATCCCACTGCCAGCCCTCTTTGCAGATTACCTATACTCAATGTAAGTATCCAGTGAGAGGTGAACCTGGCAGTCAAAGAGCTTTAACTTGATATATGTTTTATTAAGATAATGACAAGGAAATGGTTTAGTGCAAATGTTCAAAATCAACAGCCTTTTCTAACATTAAACAGTAGCTGTCAGTGAACTTGACAAGTAGAAAGTATTCTAGGGAAGGAAAAGAATGTATAATACTTGGTAGCTGTTTAATGTATTTTACCAGAATTCAAACTTCACAGTCATAATTAACAATAATGGAAATAATCTTTATTATGATCTAAGAATTACTATGATAATTATTTTAAAATTTATGTTATTCCATAAAAGGTGCTTGTAATAGTATAATCTTTATAAAATATTTTACACTAAAGAATCAATTCTTACCACAGACATGATCTTTAATGTTGCCATTGTGGACAAAAGAAAGGCCAAATTGTCCTCATTTATTAGAGCTAGTATTGATCGAATAGTGATCATTTTTCAAGTTTCATCGACATAATGTAGAAAAAAATGCCAATATAAGTTTCTTTCAGCACTTGTTAAAGGTTCACCCTACCATTACTTAAAAAAAAGTTTGAATGGTAAAATGAAGGGAAGGCTGTGAGAGATCAAGGGTTCCCCCAGAATTGAGTTTGGGTAAATGAGCAGGAAAAAGGTTAAAGGAGTGGGCAGAGAGCTGAGTACCTGAAATGGTATGGAAGTCGAGGATTTTAGGAGATTGTAACATCTTCACAGGACTTAGCAGAACTGGAAGTGATACCATTCTAGCAACCAGCGGTGATCTTTCACTTGCTGTGACATGGTGGAGAGGGGATGACTCACATAACAGAATCAGTAAATCAAGAGGCCTTCACAATAAAGGGGTTCATGGAAATGTCACTACAGCAAAAATAATTTGGGGAGGGGAATGGTTGCAATTACCTGGCAATAGTGCTGTGTTCATTCACCATATTATGTCAGAAACCAACAAGATACAATTGGTTAGACATTCAAACTAAGAAGTTCTGATGTTATTCGGAGTCACAAGTATAAAAAGCCTATGGGAAAAAAAAATATGATTTGACTAAACCATAGGACGGTATAAATAGAATAACTGACTTGTGAGGGTAGTACACCGCAAACTAATTCAGTTCAAGGATTCGGGAACTCATAACCCACTCGACCGTTAAGCCTTTCCGTAGTCACTTATTGAATTTATTGTGTGGTATGCCACCAATCGCCCGTTATTCTATAACTAAACTTCAAAATTGGAACCACCTGCAACACAGAAAGGGAAATACAATTTATTTTTTTAACAATTGCATAGATGGTCCCCTTCTCACAATCAACATCTAAGCAATGAGAAGGAACAGCCTTCTTGCAGTAACAATGCTGTATGGCTGAAGACTAGTAGTCTTGAAAGGTAATGAAGGGGATCTAAGGTCGACAAAGACCATGTGCAAGGCCCAAGCTGGGTCGGAGGGATTGATTTTTGAGGAGACCTGAAAGGAAGAGTAACAGCAGGTAGACAAGCAGCAGACGGAGTTCCTTATTTTATTTATGGTCAACCTGATTAGAATAATTGATTGGCTGACTGACATATAAACATCACAGAAGAGCTGAAAATTGTTATATAAATACAACAATGACTAATCCATTTTTAAGCTCCACGTGATCAAAAGTGTTCTGCTCCCCTCAATATTTTGCGAAGGGCCAAAGTGAAAGTCATTTCTCAGTTTGGAGGAGAGAGATCTTGCCTGAGGCTCAATAACTCAAGTGTGTGAAAGATGGCTGGCCATTTCAGTTCATTCCATGAGGCATTATGAAGTAGCCACTGGCTCTGATAACAACCCAGAGGTTGAGCTGAAGACCCTTGCACCAGGGGTAGCTGCTTTGCTTTCCAAACTGTTCTAGTGCATATGTTCAATTAGTGAAAACAAAGGAAAATTCGGACCTTTACTGCCCTATCAGCCTCCTAATCATCAGTGTGGTGATAGAAGGAGTCATCGAAAGTGCCATCAAAACAACGCCTAATTATCAATAACTCGATCACCATTTCTCAGTTTGGTTTCTGCCAGAATCACGTGACTCCAGACATTTATAGTGTTCCTGGAGAATGTGATGGCTCACTGACTACTGTAATATAAGGGGTTAACATGGTGTCCCAATACATGCAAGATTGGATCCAGGCACCAGTTGACCTTGAACACAAGACGTTGCTAAGAGACTTCCTGTTATCTACTGAAGGGAGTCGGAGCCGAAACCGCATGGGAACAATGTCCAGTACTAAACAATGTGTTGGACGAGTGCCCAACGCGGACTCAGTGAACTCGGCAAGTAGCGCATATATAAGCCTGGAAAGTCCCCAGTTCGGGGAGTCTGCTCCGGGTTGCATTAATCGCTGAGCGTGGGTCACAGGCAGCATCTCCACAGAACTGACGGCTCCCAGTTCCAGTAATCCGTGGAGTAAGTATATAGTCAATTATGCCAGACCCGTTGTGAGTATTGGATCTGGCTTCTATCCTATGTAAGCTAGGTAGGAAACAAGCAAAATAAAATAATATTATCCTAGCAAGCTAGTCTCCTGTTCTTTGTTTCCGCATCAAACTACCCGCCTGCGAACCTGATCCTCATAATTTCTTAAAACAACTACTAATCTGGATGGGTGCAGCAGTGACAGCATTCAAGAAGATCAATGCCATCCAAGACAGAGCTTGTTTGATGCCCCAGTCACTTAACTCAATATCCATCCCTCCAATGCCAGTGCAATGCCAATGCATTACGTAAGATCTGCAGAATGCACTGCAGGAACTCACCAAGGTTAGATTGACAGCTCCTCATTTCCCTGAGACATCTATCATCAAGGAAAACATCAGAAATAGTGTAGAGCCAGTATTACCTCCAAGTTCTCTTCCAAATGACACATCATCCATTCTCGGACATATATGTCCCTTTCTTTATCATTGCTGGGTCAGGACCTTGTAATTCCCAGCATGACACCATTATGGGAGCACTGTCACCACAAGGACTTTTCAATGAGAAGGTTTACCACAATCACTTTCTCAGAGCAACTAGGGATGTGGGCAATAAATGAAGTGTTGCCTGTAGAATAAAGGGTTAACGGTTATGTTAATTAGACAAAGATGTTAATGATGATGTAAACATGACATCAAGGTTCAGATGGCCAAGAGACTCCGAGGGAACAAAACACAGAACAGAGAGCAATGTACTTACCATGACATTTTGGATGTAATGGTTCTAAATAAATAGTCAATATTTCATTTTTCTTGAAACTATCTCCAAGTCACTCATCGAGTAAGAGGAAACTCATCAAGCCAAAGACAATAAAAGAAAAGGACACCAGCCAAACCATGGTGGTAGCACAAAGCATGGAAGCAGCCCGAAACATTGCCCACATCCCAAGAACAAGTAAATAAAAATTGAAAATTGAATGGTGTTTAAGCTTTTTATGTTGTTATCCAATACAGTTTCATTGCCTTTAGTTCAACTGATGATGAAATGATGATGATAATGACTGTGATGATACAAAAAAAACTGAAGAAAACTTACCTTAAGTTTAAATCAAAATCATAGTTCAGGAACAACAATTGCCATTGGGCCTCAGGACTTCTGTACATGCACCGGCTGGGAAAGGGCCACAGATGTGTAGTTTGTCCATTTTCATGTCTTCAGGCTGGGAACCGGCCCTGCACATGTGCGCAGAAGAAAATGAAAAATAAGTGAAATGGTGTGAAACTGGAGGTCAGGTGACCTGAAGAGGAGTGCCATAGCAGAGAAGGTGTCCCAGGGAACAGGACGCGGGAAGGGGTTCAGGGAGAAGGTCCCAAAGACGATCCCAAACCAGGGAGTGGGGCTGAAACAGGTCCCAGAAGAAAGTCCCAGCTAAGGGACAAGGACAGAGATCAGAAACAGGTCCTATTAAGCAAAGTTGAGAAAAAGGAGCAGAGCAATAGTTCCAAATTAAAGAGAGGGAGACGCGGGGAGAAGACTTGAAGCAAAGTGGGCTCGAGTGGAGCCTGAAGATCTGAGATAGCTGCTGAAAGTTGGTGACTCTGTGCTGCCGGCTGTAAGGGCAAAGGTACCATTTCGAAGCAGTGATACCCTGCATAGCACGGCCGAAGATCTGAAAGTGTGCTTGGAAGGTGAAGCTTGAGTGTGCAGGGAGATCCAGGGGAAAGGAATCTCGGAAGACGAGATTGAAACCCTGGAAGTGGATTCTTGTTGAAGCCGTCCAAATAGGAGCAATGTTTGGAGAGAATTCCAAGGCGAGTTCTTCAAATGCGGAAATCAAAAACCCTCCTGAGAAGAGTTTCAGTGAGACTGGTTGGCTCATGGTGTGACAAGCGTCTGGGTGGGTTGTTGAGAAATCCATAGCATCTGCTTTGGTCGCATCTGTCATAGGCTTTGGAGTGTGGTGTGTCTGACCACAGTTTGCCAGTTGGTTCACATGTACCAGCACTTACCCTGAATATTAGAGTATAAGATAGATATGGTAAATTGTTTTAGCTTTCCAAATTTGTATGTTTCTGTAAAGATATAGCTGGGGTAAAGGAATAGTGAATATTTGAATCATTTTCTTGTGTTTGTATTGAGACCTTCCAACCTTTTTATCTGGTCTAAAATAGTTCATTTCTCTTGTTTAATAAATGTTTTATTCTTTTTGCTAAAAGTTCATCGGCAACTCCTGTGAATTTGCTCAATAACTTACCTCCACTGTTTTTAAATAAATAATGGTTAGAATCTATCGAGGCAGGTTTCACTCTGGGATCTGGCTTATCCAGTATTAATATCAGCTAGAATCATAACAATGCCTACTGATGTTTTAATTTTGACGCAATCCAGATACTTTTTTCTAATGCCCAAAGCAAAGTTGTGCTTTCACAAGTTAAGTTGCACTCCCTCTGATCATGATTTTTATGTGGGAAATACACTTGGATAGTGGGCTACAGGGTGAACAAGTGAACATTTATACTGATGGGGTACAAAGTAGAAATAATACAGACCGATACTGTAAGCAACCTCTATATGAGGGCTGACAAATAACAATCTGACAGACCACCAATTTCAGGCTACAAATTACCAAACAGGTTTGGTAATATGTTAAATTGAACAGAAGCAACACCAAATGCAACAGGTTGGTAAAGAAGTGTTGTATTTTTAGTCGCTGTTAAAAAAAATAATCAGTAAGCTCAAGTCACTTTCTGTGGTGTTGCATTTTTGGACCTGTTTCCATGATGCAAGATTTTACATGATACCAAACCTTACTGGAATGCCTATTATCCTCCACCTGTATCATAGATCAATTAAATAGCGGCAATAACATCAGTTTTAAGACTAGTTACCCCCCCCCACCAAGCAATAAAAAATAATAAATAGTTTGCAACTGCTACGCTAAACTATTGAAAACAAAATACAATTAACGCTGGAAATCTGAAATAAAGCAGAAAAGGCTGGAAATACTCAGCAGATTTGACAGCACCACTGGAGAAAGAAACAGAGCTAACATTTCAGGTCGATGACATTTCGTCAGAACTTCTTTACGATAGGTGCAATATTCCTAAGTAAAGGTTCCTTTCTTTTTCTCATGGTCTACAGAAGTTATCTGGTCTAACAATTTGTCTCGTTAGTCTCCAGAAAAATATTCAGATTTAAACAAGGCATTGACAAATATCTTCAAAGCAAATGACCAGGGCCAAGTGTATTGTTAAAATCTTGTCAAAATTAGGTACGTGTGGCTGAATGGAATGCCTTGATCCTTCCCGTAGCCACCAGCCTCAGACAAACTGGCTAATTCTGGAACCATTGTGTTACGTTAAGATGGGACATCTGTGAGTGAAGCTGGTTTTTGATCACTTTATGTACCATGACAGAATTAAAGACTCCAATAGGAAACTGGATCTTAGACAATAATCCTTCACTTTTATCACATGACTTGCCTTTCTGGGTCCAGTATTCGTCATAATTGCTGATGCAGTAGCCACGAGAGCCAGAATCGTGTTTAATCTTATCGTGAGAGTGCATTCCTGTTTTAGAAACTATCATGGTGTTGGATAGTTATTTTATACCCTTGCAAAGCAATGCTTCATTGGAACAGATGTGCATTTTTGTTATGAGTTGACTATGACCACATTGAGGGATTGTGAGCAGAATACAATAATCACAATTCCATATAAAAAAGGTTGTAGAAGCTGAAGTCCAGATTATGCTTAAACATTCTTTTATAATTGCTATCTAGGCCATTTTCCATGGTGGTAGTTTGCAATTCAGGTAAACACATGACCCCCACATAGTCAGATTAATTGAGCGCAGTACTGAGACTTCTACTCCTATCCAATGGACTATGAAGGCTCAGAAATAATCTGATTATCTAGCATGGGATCTGCACACAGAAAAAAAAATCTTTAGCTTTCCTAAAGCATGCTTTGTATTAACATTGAATGGTTGCTGAAAGATTCAGTAGCAGGCATTTGCGCCAGACAGAATTGCATGCCAATGACAAGCCTATGAAGGTAGTCTTCAGCTGCTCTTGGAATGCCAGACCTGGTTTGGCTTTTCCTTCCTTGTGAACTCAGTTAAAAGCATGATTGTATTGATTTTTTTGGGAATGAACCTGTGACAATAAGTGGTCAACTTGAGGAATGCCTGTTTGTTGAGTGGGGATTAACAGTGCAATGTCACTCAAGCCTGTTTGGAGCTGTTTCTCTCTATTCCATGTGGCAGCCTAAATACAAATCTCAATCATATCAATGCTGCATGTTTGCATCTTAACAGTGAACCCTGTTTTCTTTCCAACTAGGTTAGTATGTCAATGATGTAGGTGAAGTGCCCATCCTAGAGGTTGGATTGATAGTAGCCTTATAAATGCAGGACATAATCCACCAACCACTGAAATGCATTGAATGCTTTCTTCATCCCAATAGGCATGACCATTGACTCAAAGTGACCATACATTTTCGATGTATCACCATCTGTCAGAGCTGTTCCAGTTTCAGTTCCTCAGCTGGTTTATAGTTGTAATGATAGGCCAAGAGTGCACCTTCCTAATTGTGCCACCCTGCTGTTTCACGCTGTGTCCCGCCTCAGGTAGTCTGGGTATGCGCATATTCTAACATTAGCTCTGTCCGCTGAGTCTGGCTTGCTCACGGTGGTCATGGCTGTTGTGAGATGCCTTGGCCTCTATGTGGCCCAGTGTCACTGTGGCAAGATGCTTCCTGATATGAGGGATTTCTGCAACTATTAAAATGCTTTCCTGAATAGGTCAGCTGTGAAGTCATAAGCAGCATGTTTCCTGTGAACACAGTTTAAAAATGCTAGGCTCAAATCACAACACATACACTTTTACAGCTTGAACAGGGTTGGAATTTTATTTTATCCTCCATTATTAATCTGCGTTTCCTGTACCTTCCACTCATTTGCAAAAACATCCAAGCAAGGTAACATGTTATGTGTTTCCACGCTTAAGAGCCAATCTTACAGGGGAATAGCTCCAAACAGATGTCTTAAAATGGTTCATTTTGACAACCTCGCTCCACCACCCTTTAAGGGGGATTTCGATGAAAATGTTATTAGTGTGTTTAAAATACTGCCTATATTCACAAAGCGCACATTGTTAACAGGATGCACAGACAAACACTGGTCAAAGTTCATTGTGAATATGGCCCCAGACCTGTCAGGAAACACTGATTCCTATCTTGATCATTAATATCAACACTACATCTCTGTACTGCTGCAAAGAGTTCAGGCATCCCAACTTTCAACACCCTGCCCCAGAGACCTGCTATAAAAATCATTTTCCTTTCCACCAAAGTTGTACAAAGTTCTCCACCCTAGCACAAATTCAAGGTATACATATGGGTGACCATTTAGCACACAGGTTAGAATAATAAGGCATTGCATCATAGGCCTGTTACAATGCTCAGTGTGAATGAAGATTAAAGAGTATCAATTTGGAATGCTCCCAGGTAGTCAAGGATAGTGGGACTCTGCAAACGGTAGTAAATAAAATCAGCAGTGGAGTTTCTGAATAATTTACTCCATTATCAAATGTACCCTTCAGCAAATCATTAAAGATTATTTATTGGACAATGAAAAGAAATCCAAAAATAATATTTTCAGAAATTAAAATCAGTAGCACGAAAACGGATTGGAGTTTCTTGTTTCAACTTCTCTTAAAATTTATTTCCTTGACACAGTAAATCTTATTTAACCTCTTTCAAGAGAAGCTGGAGCGAAACAAGAAACCAATGATACTCATGCTTTATATCTTTGAATATTATTCTTGGATTGCTCCGGTTTTCAGAAAAGCAATCTTGAAATAAGAAGATTTTCTTAAGTTGTAGAGTTATTCTTGGCTGTGAATGACATGATTGGAGTAATCATTTATTTAAAGTGAAGTTCCTGTCTGGCTCTTGTTTTATTTATGCTGATGAAACATGATGAGCTGTGGATAGAAAATGACATGTTGTTGGCAGCATTGGAATTGGAAATGCAAGAGACTCTTTAGTAGATTCAGATTAGTGTGGAGTTGTACCCTTAATTCCTAGGCTCCTCTGGGTCCAGTGCAAGCTGAACCTGTAGCTTGCTAAGTGATTGAATGCTGCAGGGAGCGAGTGCACTTCCTTTAAATTAGGGCTGTCACCTGCGCAGGCTTTGACTAAGCAGCTTTTAGGATCATAGAATAATACAGCATAGAAGAAGGCCATTCAGTCCAGCATGTACTTGCTGGCTCTCTGCGGGAGCAACTCAGCTAGGCCTACTCCTTGCCTTTTGCTCTTTAGAACTGCAAATTTCTCTTCAGATAATCATCCAATACCCTTTTGAAAGTCACGATTGAATCGGTCTCCACCAAACTCCCAGGCAGACTCCAAATCCGAACCCTACTGTGTTAAAAAAAGGCATGTTGTCATGTCTAGTTGCTTTGCCAATCACTTTAAATTGGTGCCCTCTAGTTCTTGATGCTTCCACTAAAGGGAACAGTTTCTCTCTATCTACTCTGTCGAGACCCCTCATGATTTTGAACATCTCTGACAAATTTCCTCTCAGCCTTCTTTTAAGGAGAACAATCCCAGCTTTGCCAATCTACCCAGGTAACTGAAGTCTCTCATCCAGTCTAGTTCACGTTTTAGAAATTTCCTGACACCAAAGGTGAAATTCTTCGAAAAATATTTTTGCCCATAATTAATGCCACAGCAACAGAATTGCAGGAACCTGCAGCTTGGAAACATACAATTTCTAAGAATGTTATTTCATTGGTCAGCAATCAGTCAGGTGTAAATCATGTGTTAAACCATTTTCTGTCAAATCATTATCTCTACCTGCTCCTGTGGGTGTGGAACCAGAAATGATCATGGTTGTGAAAATTCTTGCTGAGTTATCATCATCAGTAAAGTAATCATAAAACCTCGAAAATAATCTCATAGCCTGCCTTTACTTTGCCTCTTTCTCCAATCCATTATTGTTCTCTTTTGTTTCCTGGGTTAGATTCCAGCTTAATTTGGAAGCCCACTTCTGACATATTTAATAATCTTGAAGTCCCTATCCTTATTTACAAAGCCCTCTATGGCCTCAATGCAATCTCCCCTAAATAAATGTCTCAGTTCCGGTATTTTGTTCATGTGACCTTAGGCTTCTGTGCACTTTCCTTTGTTTCAGTCCACCATGTATAGCAGAACCTTCAGCTGTCCCCTCATTCTCTGGAGCTCCTTTCATACCCTTCAGCTTTACTACTTCCATTGTCACCATAAAAAGCTTCCACAACACCAATATTTAACTGGGCCTTTAGTCAACCCCTTTTTCCAATTACCGTTCTGCTTTTAGACGTATTTTGATGATTACTACAAAGTCACTATGGTGCTGCAAATTGGTGTTCATCTCGGGGCCAAGACCAATATTTAAACCTCAACCAACATCACTAGATATAAAGGTGCTCTGGCCATTTAATTAATTGCTGTTCACGTGAGCTTGCTGTGCACAAATTGGGTGCTGCATTTCTTACATTAAAACATTGACTACACTTCATAAAATATTTTGATGGCTAAAAAGCACTTTTGAAAGCTATGGAGTTTTTTGGAGTCTCTTTTTTTTGCACTCTGCATAAGTTAGCAGACATTCAAATACAAACATAAACATATAAATATAAACGATTAAGCATTCAGAACACTGGAACCATTATCTTCGGTGCCCACCACCAATACCATCCCTCTCCATAGCAACTGTCTGAGGCTGAACCAGTCTGTTCACAACCTTGAACTCATATTTGACCCCGAGATGAACTTTTAGCCATCATTAAGATAGTCTGTTTCCACTTGCATTACATCACCCACTCTGCTCTTGCTTCTGCTCTTCTACTGCTCATTCCTTTTTTTCCTCAAGATTTGACCATAGTCCTTCACTGTCGCTGGGTAAAAATCCTGGAAAAACCTCTCTAACAGCATTGTGGGTGTACCTACACCACAAGGACTGCAGCGGTTCAAGAAGGCAGCTCACCACCACCTTCTCAAGGACAATTAGGGATGGGCGATAAATAGTGGCCTAACCAGCAAAGCCCACATCCTGTAAGTGATTTTTTTAAAAAAAAAACCCTCTGTAAAATTGAGCTCATCCAAAACTTTACTGCTTGCATCCTAACTTGCACCAAATGCCACTCACCCATCACCCAGTGACCCACACTGACTCCCAGTTAAACAATTCCTTGATCTAAAAATCCTCATCTTTACTTAAAATGCCTCCATGACCTGACCCCTCTCTATCTCTATAACTTCCTCTACTCTATAACCTTCTGAGATATCTGGGTTCTCCAATTCCAGCTGAGCATTCCAAAATGTAATCAGTCCATCTTTGGCCACATGACATCATTTGCCAAGATTCTAAATTCCGGAATACCCTCCACATTCCTGTCTCTCATCTTCACTTTGCATTTTTAAGGCATTCCTTAAAACCTACCTCCTTGAGCAAGCTTTTGGTCATCTGTCCTAATATCTCCTTATGTGGTTTGGTGTCATATTATGTTTTATAATGCCTTAGTGAAGTGCCTTGGAACATTTTATGATATTAAAGATGCTATATAAGTACAAGTTGTTGTTGTCATTTGGCTTCTTTGAGAGAGACCACAGTGGTGCCTCCTGTGAGAAATGAAAAAAACATTTACATTCATACAGCAAAGAAATTTACATTCAAGGTTGGGATAGACCAGAGCTTTACTCTGGTAGACTTTATTCCTTCTAATTTAAGAATGCTTGACATTGATACATGATCTGAAGCTCTGCTGCGTTGTATTAGTCATGAACACATTAACCCATTCATACAAAGCTCCTTTAATGTGTTACGACCAGATGAGGAGGAGCGAACTGGCTTTATTCAGGTCCAACAATTGGTCACAACGAAGGTTTTTTGATAATTCTTTACTGTTAAATGCATTTTCCAATCCAAACGTATTTACCCTTTAATAAGGGGCCAATCAAGCCAGGTTTTCTTGAGGCAAAGCAAGAGTAAGTTTATTAGTTACTAAACCTGAGGGAAATAATAAAAGACATGGAGCGGGATTTTACCGTTGGTGAGCGGGGGCAAGGCCCGCTCGCCGACACGTAAGATGACGCACAGTGACGTTGGGCATAACTCCCGATGTCAGCGCGCCCCATTTAAATTTTCAGGAAGGCAGAGGCACAACAAAATCAGCTGTGCGCCCACCGACCTGTCAATGGCCAATTGAGGCTATTGACAGATCAATTAAAGTAATTAGTGGACCTGCCCGTCCAACCTTAAGGTTGGTGGGCAGGCAAGGAGCCCCGGCGGGAACTAGAAAAAAATATGAAACCTCATCCACCGGCGGGATGAGGTTTCATGTAGGGTTTTTAAAATTTTAATAAAGTTTTCTTGGAAATTATGAACATGTCCCAACTCATGTGACATTGTCACATGTGGGGACATGTAAGGGTTTTTTTTTTCTATTTCTAATATTTTTAAAAGTAGAGGCGATCTCCCTGAGGATGCACTTAGCCTCAGGGAGATGTGTGAGCTCTTTCTTGCGCATGCACAAAAGAGCGCACTCTCGATTTTGGGATTTCCCTCCACCCGCACAGGAAAGGCATAGCACTTCCCTGTGGATGTCACATTGGGCGGGCCTTAATTGGCCCGCCCACGTAAAATGGTGCTGCGCCACCGATCGGGAGCGCCGATCGGAAGCGGTCCCGCACACGCCTGCCTATCAACTCCCCCCCTCCCCCCCCCCCCCCGCGATAGGGGGACAATTCTGCTCATGACGATGCACACACAGAGAACTCAGAAGTAGGAAAATTATAGTCCAAATAAAAGTTAAAAGAATAAATGATCACGCCCTTTTCTTGTCCTTGAGGCGTAGATTGTTGAACATGGCAGCCGTTTAAGGTTAGACATTTCCTTTAAAATCCAGGGGCAGAATCTTCTGGCTGGTGTGCGGGTGGCGGAGTCCACACGCCAGCGCTTAAAATGTCCGCGCTGACGTCGTGTGAGCATCCCGACGTCAACGCGCGGCATCGCGATATTTCGGCTGGCGGGCGCGCTATGCAGCGGACACGCGCCCACCATTAATTAAAGGCCTTGTTAAGGCCATTAACTCTCCAATCAACCAGGATTTTGAGGGGCCCGTGCGACCTTCGGCTCGATGCACAGGCCCAACGGGCAGGCGGATCACTGATTTTTTTACAAACCTCATCCAGTGGCGGGATGAGGTTTGATATCAGATTTAAAAGCTTTTAATAAAGTGTTCGTGTTCTTCATTAACATGCCCCATTTCGTGTGACATTTTCACATCAGGGGGACGTGTTAATAATTTTAAAAATTTTTCTATTTTTAGTTTCACAGAGTTTCAGCGATCTCCCTGAGGCTGCACTTTGCCTCAGGGAGATGGGAGCTCTTTTGTGCGCATGCGTGAAAGAGCGCACTCTGGCAACTGGGAAATCCACTCCCCGCACAGGGAGCGCATAGCGCTTCCTGCCGGGCGTCAAGCTGGGCGGGACTTAATTGGCCCGCCCACTTAAAATGGCGGCGCGGCCTGTTTTGGCGGCGGGGATCGGCTGTCCGCCCGCAGTTGAGACAGTCGGGCCTGCTCGCCCATCAAGGGCAAAATTCTGTCCCTGGAATTGAGTTGAAGATCAGGTAACTGCACTTTTCTGGAGACAACCTTAGCTTCAGAGAAAGAATGAGAGAGAGAGAGATTTTTTACAGCTTCCTTCAGCAGTTTTTCCAGTTGACTTAGATGAATTGTCTCTGTGTCTGGCTTGACAAAACGAGTTCTTAAACATCCTGTCTGTATATTCCAAGAAGGAAATTTGATTTATATGTCTTGCAGTCATTGTTCTAGAACAAGTAATCCCATTTTTGATCTTTCATCTCAGAAACTTTTGACACATTTCAAGTTAGTAGAAACCAACAGTAATTTCATCTGCCAAAGGGGGTTTGACTGTCTGTTGGGCATGTGTGTGGCTGGCTAGCAGTTCTCATTGTCTTAATAGAATTACTGTTGATTGAAATCCAGTGCTTTGTATTTTTAATGCCTTCCTTTCAAGAGTCCCTTTTTGAAGTGGACATTGGCACCCCCAGGTGTGAAGTTCCATGCAACATGTCACAGCAGGTCTGCAGTGCAATCCATATAGGAACTTTCCAGAAAAATGGTCAACTTACAATACCAGACATCAGGCGACTGGTGGTAGCTATCTTTGATCAGTGTCTTTTCTTGTTTGCTTTTAAAAACATGTCCTTTTTAAACAGTTCAATATGTTTCTGGTTGGCTGGTGAATAGGTAGATCTCACTCAGTCACAATTTTCCGTTGTTGTGACAAATATGAGATAACTGGTAAAAATTGAAACAGTTTACTTTGTGCAAACAGCAGAAAAGGAATCTCTTAAAAGTACATTAAACTGTACGTTACTAAAATCACAATGCACAAATTAAATCCCTTCAGTCAAAGCTGAAAAGGATTTTCATTCCCCAGCATACATTAGAACACAAAAAATAGGAGCAGGAGTAGACAAAAAAAGCCCTTTGAGCCTGCTACACCATTCAACACCATCCTGGTCTGAACTCCACTTTCCTGCCTGCTCCCCATATCGTTTGATTCCCTGAGAGACCAACAATCCGTCCATCTCAGCCTGAAATAAATTCAGTGATGGCATTCCCACAACCCTCTGGGGTAAAGAATTCCAAACATTCGCCACCTTGTGAATGAGGTAATTTCTCCTCAGTCCTAAATGATCAGCCCCTTATCCTGAGACTGTGCCCCTGTGTTTTAGACTCCCTGGCCAGGGGAAACAATCTCTCAGCATCCACCCTATCAAGCCCCTTCAGAATCTTGTATGTTTCAATAAGATCACCTCTCATTCTTCGAGAGAATATAAGCCCAATTTACTCAGCTTCTCATCTTAGGTCAACCCTCCCATCCCAGGGACCAGTTTAGTGAAACTTTGCTGTACTGCTTCCAATGTAAAGTATATCCTTCTGAACTGAAAAAAACAAAAAAATGACAAGTTACACCTTTGGATTATTCTCAACCTCCTCAAGGTGGAATGCAAACCTCGTGCCATGGATCTTAGATCTCTTTATTCCAGAGGGGCAATCACACTTTGCCAGAAAATCCCACCATCAAGGTAGTCCTGCTCGCAATTAAGATTTGCAAAGCTTAACATCGTATTTACTATTTCAACTGAAATCAGTCCCCAAATAGGCAGGTTTCTTCATTTCTAAATGAGCTTGTCCAAACTAAAAGGATACTGTTTGATTACTATTTGCTCCTTTAAATTTACTTTCATGCGCTATTTACAGAATTCTACAGTGTCCCTTTAAGTTTACGATTTACAATCTATTTAATTAGAATTACGTTGAATGTACAGCACCGAAACATTTAATTTGACTGAACTGGTGCAAGCTGGTTTTTATGCTCCATGTTCGTCTCCTCCAACCCTTTTTCATCTAACTTACCAGCATAACATTTTACTCCTTGCTCCCTCGTGTGTTTACCTAGCATCCCATTACATGAATCTGTGTTAGTCATCTCAACTACTCCTTATGATAGCAACTTCCACATCATAACCACTCTCTGAGTATATGTTTCTCCTGAATTCTGTATTGAATTTATTTGCGACTAATGTAAATTCATGCCCCCTCATGTTGGTCTCCCTCACAAAGGGAAACATCTTCTCCTTTGCCTCTGTCTTTCATAATTTCAAAGACCTCTATCAGGTCACCCCTCAACCTTCTCTTTTCTGGAGGAAAGAGCACCAACCGGTTCAATCTTTCCTGATAGTTGTAACCTCTTAGTTCTGGAATCATTTTAGTAAATCTTTTTTTTTGCACCTTCTCCAGTGCATCTACTTCCTTTCTACAACATGAAGACCAGAGCTGTGTACACTGCTCCAACTGTGGTAAAATATTTGGGTTATTTTGTAGGGTGCAAGCAGATAGAAGGACGAAGCCACTCCATATGGCTCTGATTTACAAAGCCAACTGAAAAATCAAACAAGCCCAATTTAGGTTCCATAGATTGGAGCAATTTTAAAATTAAAGCCAGCATACTAATGCATTTTAAATAAACAAGGAACTTGCACTTATATAACTGTTGAGATCCTGAGAATGCCTCAAATCACTTCATAGCCAATGAGTTACTTTTGAAGTATAATTGCTGTTATTCTATAGGACAAACAGAGCAGTCAATTTGCACACAGAAAGGTCCCAAAAACAGCAATGAGATAAATGACCAATTATTCTGCTTTGGTGATGTTTGGAGCTAGAATACTGTCAGGGCCTACTGATCTTTTTTGAATAATGCCATGAGATCCTTGATGTCCAGCTGAACAGGTCTAACATCTCATCCAAAAGACTACACCTGCAACTATGTAGTGCTCCCGAAGTACTAAATTGAAGTGTAAGCCTGAATCATACACTCAAATTCTGCAGTGATGCTAAGACTCTGGCTCAGAGACAAGTATACTACCAACCCAGCCATTTTGGTTTGTTACAAAATGATGAGAGACGTGGGCGGAATCATCTGATCCCGTTGCTGTCAGACAGGCGGATGGGGGACAAAATGGCGAGAAGGCCCAAAATCAGTTTAATGCCGTCATGAAATCAGTTTGTGATCGTCCGCTCCACCCGTCAATGGCGGGCCGAATCTCCCACCACCGAATGCCGGGAAGCTAGTTTCAATGCTTGAGCATCTCGCTATAACCCCTGCTCGCTGCAATCATGTCCCCACGTCAAATTCACCACCCATGTCAGCGTGACTTCAGAACAGCGTGCTTCATGACTGCTTTTAAAAGGCGTGCTCCAGGCGACCTGAACTTCGAGGGGAACTCAGAGGTGAGTGCACACAACGCTGCGCAGCGCTTGTGGGAATCACCCGTAGGACATCAAGGAGGAGGCGCCGCACACTCTGCGGGGGCACAGGCAAATCGCTTTCTCCTAGCTGGCTTTCAGTGCGGTGCTGGGGCAAGGGCTGCAATGCGGGTCAGACCAGTTGGAGGGGGGAGGGTGCCAAGGCAGCACAGACTGAAGGAAGTACACAAGCACATGCCGGGGCTGTGGTGGGGGTAGGGGTTGAGGGAAGCAGCCACGCAATTGGAAAAGCTTGTCTAAAGTGAGCATTCTTCTGCAGCAGAGACAGTTCAGCGGCAGCCCCATTGACATGCTTGGAGTCGGGCCTCTGAAGCTTTTCGGCCCACTCAAGCAACACAAAAGCATGAAAGTGCCACCAAATGCTTCAGAACTTTTCACCCCTCAGGCACAGACTGCAAATCAATGTGTGTTTTAGGGAGCAGCAAGACAAAGGGCCGACTAGGTGAGTTGTAGAATCCCCTTGCAAAAGGGCCATGGCGCAGTCACTGATGGAAGTGCTCGGAGCCCCTTGCAATGTCTTTATTAAGGTTTGGACCAGTATCCCTCTTGGTTCAAGCTAACAGCTCAGCCTTGCAGTGTGGGTTAGGACAATGCCTGCACCTGAGCTGAGAGCACAGCATGCAGTCCAGTGGCTGAAGCTGCTGCCAATTGGTCAAGTGGATTGGGGCAGAGGTGGGTGGGGTCTTGGACAGCCATGAAGCGCATTACACACTGGCCATCCAAATGATGACCAGCACTCTCCCACATGCGTGAAGGGGCCTTCAGGATTAACCAAGAGAGTTTCTTAGTACACCCATGCTAACCCACACGTCTCTCTCTTTGATCCTGCAGGAGGAGAATATCAGGATCATGGAGCCTGGTGACTTAGTGGTATGCCTCATGGCTTACAGGGAGCAGAGAAGAAGAAGAAGAGAGTGGCGGAGGCACCTAGCTGGGCAAAGGGTGGAGCATCTCCCTCAAGATGAAGAGGCGGCAGGGCCTGCAGGGCATGTAGCTGAAGATCCAGAGAGAGCTGTCGCTTGTAGGCGCCTCACTAGACCCAGGGTCTATAGAGGGTGCTTGTCATTCCTGTAGATGACTGAGTGTCGCTGAAGACTGAGCATGTCTGAGAACTGGTCAGTCACATTGGCCACTTCCTGCAGGATTTGATGCCATGGGGACATGGAGGGCATCCACTGCTAGTAGCCATGAAATTGACTGCTGTGCTCAATTTCTATACCAGTGGCTCTTTCCAGGGCTCCACAGGTGACCTACCAGGACCTCACAAGCCTCCACACACAAGTGCATCCAGGAGGTCACGGACACCACCTTCATGAAGGCACAGAGATTTGTGCATTTTGCCCGGGAACAGGAAAGCCAGGAAGCAAGAGTACTGGGATTTGCGCAGATCACTGGTTTTCTACAGCTGCTGAGTGCCATCCACTACGCTGATGTGACGTTTAGGTCTCCATGGCAACAAGCCGCCAACTTTGTCAACCGCAAGGGCTTCCACTCGCTGAATGTTCAGCTGGTCTGTGCCCACCACAAACACATCCTATAGGTCACATCCTGCAGGTCTGCGCACGATTCCCAGGGAGTGTCCACTCCTACATCCTTAGCAGGTCTCAGCTTCCTCACATCTTCCAGGGTCCAGGGAGGTGCAGGGTTGCAGGGCTGATTCCTCAGCAACAAGGAGAGGACACGGCTGATGATGCCCGTGTGGCGGCTTCATACTGCAGCATAACGAGGCTCATGACACGACCAGGACTTTGGTGGAGCAAATGAAACGCATTTTGAAAGTGAGGTTCCAGTGCCTCGACAGGTCTGGTGGAGCACTGCAATACAGTCCCCAAAGGGTGTCGCGCATCATCGCAGCTCCGTACAGACTCGAAACGTTAACTCTGTCTGTCTTTCTCTCCACAGATGCTGTCAGACCTGCTGAGTTGTTCCAGCATTTTCTGTTTTTGTTTCAGATTTCCAGCATCCACGGTATTTTGCCTTAATGTCCCTGCTCCGCCTGCTGTGGAACAGATTGTGATCCTGAGGCTACTCTACATCTAGGTCCCACCGAGGTGTGTGTCGCTGTGCTGGTGGAGGGTGTGGGTGAGCGCCGTGATGGGTCTACAACGGCGCTACCCTCAGGGTCCTCATCTGAGGTGCTCTCAGAACTGGTGCAGGGTCACGGTTGTCTGAGGGTAATGATGTGCCTAGGACAGAAAGTGGAGATTTTTAGTGCTTGGCAGCCGTGTTGAACAAAGAACAGTGGAGTCAGAGTAGCGTTGAGAGAGGGATGATGTAGTGCAGGATCCTCACGTGGGGGTTCTCTGCCGACCTCACTGTCAGTGCAGGAACAGTCAACATCCCCTCCAGCCAGCTCTAACCCTCAACCTTGATGTCCAGCTCTCCACCCACCCAGTCAGGGACCTCCCTCGTTGATTGTACATTATTTTGTCCTGCATAAAGACAGGAGAGAGTGTGAGCAAGGCGCATGCCAGGCCAAATAAGAAGGATGCCAGGTGTGCATGTATGCCGGGGGGAGGCGTAGATGGGGTGAAGACACTGTCTCCAGATGAGGTGAGGCCAGATGGAGATGTGAGGGCGTGTGCGAGAGAGTGAGTGATGATGTTCCTTGAGCTGGCAGTGAGTGAGATGCCAGTGAACGTGGAAAGAGCCTGTGAGTGGGTGAGTTGAGATTGGTGAGATGGTTGACTTACCCTGGTGACACAGATGAGATCATTCATCCGTTTTCTGCTCTGGTGGCCGACCTATTGTGTGCAGTGTCGGCACTGACCACCTCTGCCACCGCTTCCCGAGCTGGAGTGATGAGGCTGATGGGCCTCCTGCAGTTAGAGCGGTGGTAGAGGACATCACGGCGGGACTCCAATGCATCCAGAATGTGTCCCACGGATACGTCACTAAATCAGGGGATGGGCTGCAATCTTCCTGGCTTTTGGCGCTATGTTTTCAGCAGAGTGGTCCTGCCCTGCAAGTATTGAGAAGTGTGCGCACAGCTGCAGTTTAAATATGGTGCCCGGCGTGAGAAAACGGCGGGGTAATGATGTAGTGGGCCAACTGGGGGCCTGCCACCAGTGACCCAGCATCTTTCCCATGACTGCATAACATATGAGGGGGGTAGGGGATGATGCGGCACAAAAGCCCGCCACTGCAGCCAACGGGTAAAACAACTTTTATCACGCCCGCTACCGCAGGTGAATCCGGGACGATTCCGCCCAGTAGGTACATCAGTCGCATGAGGCAATACTTCTGTTCAGCATGTAACAAATCATAAGTTTGTTGATGACGTATATAAACTGTCGCCACATATTGTATAGAGGGGAATCCTCCCTTTTGGTGTCTCTTTGTGATGTGTTCAAGCTTTCTAGGAACAGGGGACACAAATAAGGATTTTCCCCAAATGCTAGGAATTCTCTAGCGCTCCCCAAACTCTCGCCAAGCGCCCCCCCACCCCCCACCCCCCCCCACCCCACCCCCAGCATACCTTCTGCTCCTCAGCACCATACCTCTGAAACACATTTTTTAAGAGTTCTGTGTTCGAGTTCAGCGTTGTTCTGAGATGAAGCCGGCACAGAATGAACAAAGACACAAGGTGTGATCTTCTGTGGCAGAGGCGAGCAACAGACAGAATAAATTCAGGGCTGCACAGAATGACAGTGACATTATCTAATAACAAACCCAAGAAGATTTATTGTGGCAACCAGAGCCAGTGAATATATATGTGTAACTTTGTTCAATACTTATAATCACAGGGAGCTGAAGCCTGGTCACAGTGATGCATTGTGTGACCATGAGAACTTCAATGATGTGTTAGAAAGATAAGGCACTTGAGTCTGGGAGTACGACACTTTATACTCCCATATTTGATAATCCTTCTTCTCCATCCATTTTCTTTGTAACTGTAACCTTTGATTTGATCCACTCTATATTGACTCAGAGTAATATACTCACTTCACAATATCAGGGCTCAGAATAAATGGCATCCCATTTAATATCCTTTCAGGACTTTATTGTGAGTCAATAAATCTAATTACTTTGTAAAAGTCATGAATTTACCTGCATCCCAGGCAACTTACACACCAACCTGAAAGTATCAATTTATCGTCTGAAGTCTCTGGTATAATTTTTGCACTGCAGCCAAAATTTAACAAGCTTTCATTTTTCTTTTTGATTGTTTGGAGCACACTAGACTGGCACCTCATTATCGTGTACACCATGTATGGTGTTAAAACAGCAGAAGGTGAAGCTGAAAGAGATCCAGAGACTCAGTGCTCGACAAGTACAATCACCGCAAAGCATCAATCAACAAAGCAAACAGAAAGCTGAGCTAAATGATCAAAACAGTGGAATAAAAGTCAGTGGAAGTCGTGCTCAAACTGTAGACACCGTACCTTTGGGACTGTGTACAGCTCAGGTTATTGAGATAGTGGGGAGTTGCTCAAGGAAGAGTTACCTTTTGACCGTGTTAACTAAGCCAACTCGTCGTTAGCAATAGATCAGAAGGCGCGTGCAGAAATGAGCCTCTACTGCAGCTGATCATGTGAGAATAAGTAAGCTTATATTTGCGAAAGATTTGTCTGTCAGTAACTGGAATAACATGAAAAGGTTTGGTTTCCTCACCTGCTCCCAAGCTCCAAGTCACTTTTACATCCCGTTAGCTTCTTGCTCATGCAGCATAGCTCAATGAACAAGGATACAGCTATATGTTGCATCATGACCCGTAGGACTTTTGTCACATAGAATTGTACAGAGGAGTGAATTTTTCTCGCCCACCCACCCCCTGCAACCCCACCCCAGCATCCCCTCTCCCCCCCCACCCCCCCCAACCCCCCCCCCCACTCCCCCCCGCCAACCCTATTAGAAAAGTCAGCGGCTTGCCAACTGTGAAATGGGATGCCTCGCAGCGATAGCCTGCTGGAGGTACTCTTAACAAGGTGAGAACGGAATTTCCGTCCATCTGGAACAGGAATTCCCACCCTCGAGAACCGCGGGCCAGAAGTGGCCACAGCTGGGACTACAAGGGAATCCCAAGGTGATCACGGATACCAGACTTTTAGGTAAGTCCGGAGTGGAACCACGGTCCCTAGCAAGGGCTGGGGTGGGACGGTTCGGGTTGGATTCGAGAGACGGGAGGGGTGGCACAAAGGGAGAGGTACCACCATAGAGGGGGTGCCCCTGATGGGCACAGGGCCCCCCCCAAAAGACGTATCCCCTTCCTTCCCACCTTTTACTCCATGTTGGGAAAGTAGGGGGCTGACAGCTTTCCTCCTGCCTACCCGCCGCCCACCGTATTATGGCAGCGGAGGCACAAAGAGACCCGTAAGTAGCTTTTAATTGACAACTTAAGGACTCAATAGGCCTAAGGATGGGTGGGCTGCCTGACACTGTACCTGCCAACCATAATAAGGGGGACAGCTTGGGAGTGGACAGGTAGATTGTGAGCTAGTCACCTGTTTTATTTTACGTGCTCCCCTTGCTGCCTTCATATAAACTGGAGGGGGGGGGCGGTGGGGGGGTGGGGGCAGGTGGTGGTGTGGGGGGGTGCGGCACACCCTGAAATTCTGCAGCACAGAAACAGGCCATTCAACCCAACTGGTCCTTGCTGGTGTATATGCTCAACACATAAACTTTACTGCCACTTTACTTCATATATGCCAATTACCATAACCTTGTGTTCTTTTCTCCCTCATGTTCGCACTTAGCTTTTCCTTAAAAGCATCTACGCTATTCACCTCAACTATTCCTTGTGGTAGAAAATTCCACATTTTAGCCACTCTCTGGGTAAAGAAGCTTATTTTATAACTAATAACAAAACATGCAGAGGAAAGAGACAATAATTAGTGTTTATTGCAGAGAATGTTATATGGAAATAAAGATTAGTAAGGTCCATCACTTACTCTCATCCACCAAAAATGTTAACTAACTTCACCCTGACTTGGAGCACATTTACAAGGTAACTTGGTTTGGGTTTGTGCCAGTGTAACAGAGTGTAACTGAGGTTTAAATCGAGAGTTAAATCTTGATCTGACAGTGAACTGAGCTGGAGTGGAATTTCATGGGGGAGGATATTGGATTAGGCCTTAACTCTGGATTAGTACCATATAGCTTTAGTACTGATACAGAGTGTTTTTCCCCTTCAAACTGGGGCTGCTTGGGCTCTGTATGTGTTTTGCCTGCCCACTCGTACTTGAAAATTGTAGTTTGCTTCCTACAGCTGATATTGGACTGCGATTTGCACAGTCTCTGCCTGCTCCAGGTTAGTGAACTGTATGCCCATTTATAGGCTAACCTGAAAATTGCCTCAGGTGCACCTTGGACATCAATGTTTGCCAAGGTGCCCCCCCGCTCCCCCCCCCTCCATTTTAATCTACCAGCCGCCTGCTTTTCAGTTGAGTAATCACCCTTATATCTTTACGTTTTATTTCTAATTAAAATTGAACTTTTTAAATGCTTATTCTTTGTGTGGGGATGAACCCGTAGTCCTATTCCGGCCCCCTTCCACAACTCTTTCTCCGGTACATCGATGATTACTTCAGTGCTGCTTCGTGCTCTCGTCGGGACTTGGAAAAATTTATTAATTTTGCTTCCAATCTCCACCCCTCCATCATTTTCACGTGGTCTGACACTTCCCTTCCCTTCCTTGACCTCGCTGTCTCAATCTCTGGTGATAGACTGTCCACCAATATCCATTACAAGCCTACCGACTCCCACAGCTAGCTTGACTACAGTTCCTCACACCCCGCTTCCTGTAAGGACTCCATCCCATTCCCTCAGTTCCTTCGCCTCCATCGCATCTGTTCCGATGATGCTACCTTCAAAAACAGTTCCTCTGACATGTCCTCCTTCTTCCTTAACCAAGATTTTCCACCCACGGTCGTTGACAGGGCCCTCAACCGTGTCCGGCCCATCTCCCGCACATCCACCCTCACACCTTCTCCTCCCTCCCAAAAACATAATAGGGTCCCCCTTGTCCTCACTTATCACCCCACCAGCCTCCGCATTCAAAGGATCATCCTCCGCCATTTCCGCCAACTCCAGCATGATGCCACTACCAAACACATCTTCCCTTCACCCCCACTGTCGGCATTCGGTAGGGATCGTTCCCTCCAGGACACCCTGGTCCACTCCTCCATCACCCCCTACTCCTCAACCCCCACCTATGGCACAACCCCATGCCCACGCAAAAGATGTAACACCTGCCCCTTCACTTCCTCTCTCCTCACCGTCCAAGGGCCCAAACACTCGTTTCAAGTGAAGCAACATTTCACTTGCATTTCCCCCAACTTAGTCTACTGCATTCGTTGCTCCCAATGCGGTCTCCTCTACATCGGAGAGACTAAACTGGGCGACCGCTTTGCAGAACACCTGCGGTCTGTCCGCAAGAATGACCCAAATCTCCCTGTCACTTGCCATTTTAACACTCCACCCTGCTCTCTTGCCCACATGTCTGTCCTTAGCTTGCTGCATTGTTCCAGTGAAGCCCAACGCAAACTGGAGGAACAACACCTCATCTTCCGACTAGGCACTTTACAGCCTTCCGGACTGAATATTGAATTCAACAACTTTAGGTCTTGACCTCCCTCCTCCATCCCCACCCCCTTTCTGTTTCTTCCCCCTTCCTTTTTTTTTCCAATAAATTATATAGATTTTTCTTTTTCCCACCTATTTCCATTATTTTTAAATATTTTTAAATCTTTTATGCTCCCCCCACCCCCACTAGAGCTATACCTTGAGTGCCCTACCATCCATTCTTAATTAGCACATTTGTTTAGATAATATCACCAACTTCGACACCTATGTGTTCTTTTGTTCTGTTGTCTGTGACATCTTTTGATGATCTGCTTCTATCACTGCTTGTTTGTCCCTACAACCACACCACCCCCCTCCACTTCTCTCCCCCCACCCAACCCACCCACCAGCCCCACCTTAAACCAGCTTATATTTCACCCGTTCCTTGGATTCACCTAGTTCTGTCGAAGGGTCATGAGGACTCGAAACGTCAACTCTTTTCTTCTCCGCCGATGCTGCCAGACCTGCTGAGTTTTTCCAGGTAATTCTGTTTTTGTCCTGCATCTAAGTAGTTTCATTGTTGTAATAAGGATTGTTTCAGTGTAATATTGCTTGAGTTGAGAACTTAGAAAAACAGTTGAATCAGGTAGGCCAGCTGTGTTCCTTGTTTGCAGTCTAAGCATTAAAGATCAGGATTACACTCATGGTCCAGAATCAGAACGCACACCACTCCACCCCCCACCACCCACCCCAACCCACCCCCGCAGGTTCTGAGGCCTGGGGGTGGGGGGGGGGGGGGGGAGCATGAAATTGCATGAACGCAATTCCAACCAGGTTTCTTCCCCACCCCGACCTTGGAGTGATTTCACATTGGGGCGTGCAGAGTCTCGGATGGGAAGCCCACCCTTGCCCAAATTAAGGTCTTTAAGTGATCATTTAATGGCAACCTAAGGGCTGTTTTCCACCCAGCCTCAATTTTGAGGCTGGCAAGTGAATGACAGCTCAGGAGGAAATGAAGGGAGTTAGACCTCGTGCAGGAAGGGTGGGGGGGGGCACCTCTATCAGAAGCCCCCTTCTGACTGAGGACATCCTCCCCTTAAGGCCCGATGACCTCTGGAACTCCCTCCCCTGTCCCGGCCTATGCCCCGAGCACCCGATTACCCTCCTCGCGACCCGCCATGCCTTCTCTCCCCTCCCCACCGGACCCCTGAGACTTAGCTTTTTCTCTGGTTTGGTCTTAGGCTCAGGGGGTTTTTTGCAGTGCCTCTTCTTGCCACTGCCATGCTGTTCCCAGAGGGACTGGAGAGTTGCCGGCCAATCTGATTGGCCGCCAGCTCTTCAAGGTGGGATTTCCTTCCAAGTGAGGGGCGGAGGTCCCGCCTACTGCCAATCAGTGTTCATTAGAGCGTAAAATAGCAATGGGGCTCTCAGAGTCATCCTAAAATTTCTGGCCATTATCTTTCTGTGCTACAGTCTTGCCCCACCATCAATTTTCTCCACACCTCCAGATGCAGAGTTTGTTTTGTACAAGTTATTTGGGAATATTGGGCACACTCATTTCTGAGTCAGAAGTAGTTTCAAGTCCCAGCCCCAGAGCCTTGAGTACAAAATCTAGGCTGACAATTTGATGCAGTGCTGGGGGGGGGTCAAAGGATCAGGTGAGACATTAAGGTCTGAATTTTCGCTCCTGGGTCAGGAGCACAGAGTCTGGAAAAGTTCCAGTTCCGCAAACCCGACTCAGAAGAAATGTCTCAGATGGTCAGGTTTTTGTTCTGGGGATGGTGGGGTGGGGCAATGTTAACAGGAGTCATGACCGCCACTCTTGGGAACAATCAGAGGCAGCACAGGGCAGCCGGATGCAGAGGTGGGCTGGGCACAAGGCTGGTCTTGGTGATCTGGCACTTTGACCCAGTTCAAAAAAAACAAAAAACAGTCCTCTAACCCTCACCCTCCACACACTCCCCAAGCCCCTTCCATGCCAACCCATGCCACCCCCATGGCCTCTCATACCCTCCATGCCAACCTATCTCCCTCCAGGCACTCTCATGTCCCTTTATAGCCCCTATGCCAACTTAGTGCCCACTCATGTCAACCCATGCCCCCACCCACAACCCTTTGCTCTTACACCCTCCATGTCAACTCAACCAGTATATCCACCATGGGCAGACTTCAGGACCCCTCCTGAGAAGAAATAAAATAAAGTTCTAAGTGTCTATTAATTAATTCCCTATTTAAAAGAAAACGCTCTCATTGATAAAATCCTCTTCACTACTTAAATTACTTCAATAACTTAATCCCTGATAACAACGCGTATCTGTATTCTCCCCATATCAAATACGTTATAACCACTTGGGGCTATCAGTAAAACTGTGAACGACAGGCACCCCGCAATGTTAAAGATAGGTTGTTAAATCAGTCAGTTATGCAACACAAATCCTATAATGATAAGCCCTCAGGCTTATTTCAACAAACAGAGTGAAATAGCAAAACTGTTTTTTATTTAACCTGCAGCATTTTTTTTAAATTTAAACGTGGAGATTTAAATTTATTGGGAACTTGACAGTTCCAATGAGCTATGATAGTTCCCTTATCAGCTCTCTCGACAGCTCCCCTAGCAGATTGACAGTTCCAATTGACAGTTCCAATGAGTTTATCCACTTTTTATGCACATTCATGTCTAATTTGAACAATTCCAGAGGGCACTTGACCTCTTCCAAAGGGCAATGTACCTCTTGCAAATGACACTTGACATCTCTCAAAGGTGTCCTTGGACCTATCCAAAAGGGTCCCCTATCTCTTTAATGGACTCTACTAATTTTAGACTTTCTCCTGATATGTCCAAAGTACACAAGTCATGTTTGGGGTATCCCACTAGTGAAAACTGGATCTGACTGAAGGCAGCTGCATTTTAACATGTGCAGCTGCCTTCATAACCATGGATGCAAAGCACAACCTGCCCTCTTTTCCCCCTATATATCCCCAGCAAAAATGGTGGGTGTCAGGTTCGGGATAGGACCTCCCAGAATCAGGCCTCTGGTGCTATTTTGGATAAGCTAGAGACCCTCTCCATCATTGCAAAAATCCAGGCCTAAGACTGTATCTACCATATTAGGTGGACATAAAAGATCCCATGGCACTATTTTGAAGAAGAGTAGGCGAGTTGCCCCTGCTGTCCTGTTTATTATATATCCCTCAAGCATCATCATTAAAAACGCTCTCCTACTTTATTATGCTCTGTTAAGCCTTGATCTTTGATTAAGCTTTTGGTTACACTTCCTAACTTTGCCTTATGCAACTTGATATCAGATTTAGTTTGATCATCGGTCGTGTGAACCTCTTGGCATGTTTTACCGCATTAGAGGCTCTATATAAATGTAAGTTGTTGCTATTGGCTCAAAATCACTGTGGGATATCTTGAAGTAATGAAAGGGGCTATTAAAATGCAACAACTTTCTTTCTCTACATTCCCCAAAGGTCCACTGCACTACAAACTGGGATGTGCCCCTTCAGTAGATTTCTCTCCTGTGAGGCCATATCTGCTGCTGAAAGATAATCAAATATGTTGGAGTTTGACATACTTTTTATTTCACAGAGATGCTTGAGGTTGCTACTTTTGACCAAATAAACCTAGACTGGAAAGCCACTATAGAATGGTCTACAAAAGACAATATAAAGGGCTTTCCTCGTTAACATTCAAGTTCTGATACAAGGTCCCACCCAAAATGTCTTTCACTGCCAGATAATAACTGGCCCACTGTGCTTTTCCAACATTTATTGTTTTTATTTGAGATTCCCATCATTCACAGTTTCATTTTTATCTCAATAATTTAACAAATTGTGCCATATTGACATTTATTATATTTTTTCAAACCATGTTTTATTCACAGTTGTCCCAAATGAGACAAAGGAACAATAGACAGGAACTTGCTACCCAGTTCCACTTGGCTTTCCCAACACAGAAAAATGTTTGCAACAGGAAATGCCTGTCAGAAACTACCTGTCATGCTGGGTTACCTGACACCAGCAAGTTCCCTTCTCAGCATGAGAATAAAACAAGTCAAAATGAATCTAATCGGATTGAAAGTTAGGATTTAACCCATCGAAACCAAGTACCATAGAAACATTGAAACATAGAAACTAGGAGCAGGAGTAGGCCATTCAGTCCTTCGAGCCTGCTCTACCATTCATTATGGTCATGGATGATCATCCAACTCAATAGCCTGCTCCCGCTTTCTCCCCATATCCTTTGATCCCTTTCGCCCCAACAGATATATCTAACTCCTTCTTGAAAACACACAATGTTTTGGCCTTAACTACTTGCTGTGGTAACGAATTCCACAGGCTCGCCACTCTCTGGGTGAAAAAATTTCTCCTCATCTCAGTCCTAAATGGTTTACCCCATATCCTCAAACTGTGACCCCTGGTTCTGGACTCCCCCACCATCGGGAACATCCTTGCTGTATCTACCCTGTCTAGTCCTGTTAGAATTTTAAAGGTTTCTATGAGATCCCCCCTCATTCTTCTGAACTCCAGCGAATATAATCCTAACGGACTCAATCTCTCCTCATATGTCAGTCCCGTCATCTCAGGTATCAGTCGGGTAAACCTTCGCTGCACTCTCTCTAAAGCAAGTACATCCTTCCTCAGATAAGGAGACCAAAACTGCACACAATATTCCAGGTGTGGTCTCACCAAGGCCCTGTACAATTGCAGCAAGACATCCCTGTTCCTGTACTCGAATCCTCTCTCTATGAAGGCCAACATACCATCTGCATGCTTATCTTCAGCACAGACTCTACTAAAGTAATCTTTTGGAAAGATATTGTTGTGTGATTGCATAAACCGCTCTTAGGGCGGAATTTTACAGCCCTTCCTGCCGTAAAATTCTGCCGGTAGAAACATAGGAATAGGAGTAGGCCACTTAGCCACACAAGCCTGTTCTGCCAATCAATGGACAGAATCTTCCCAGCCCCATGGGGCACGGTGAAGACAGGACCAGGAGGAAATATTAGCTCCAGGTCAGTGGGCCAATGAGTTCTCCCTCCAAGCGATTTTCCCAGAGGCAGTTCATCACCGGAGAGGTTTCTCGCTCAGCAGCAATGGGTATCCAATCTGCATAATTAAGTGGGCTGATCAGAGGAACTGCTAGTACCTTGCCAGCAGCAGATGGGCCTCCTACCAAGGGTCAAGCCTAGCTTGTGCCTGGAGGTGGCTTGCCAGTGGTTGACCTAGGGGGCTGGCAAGGCGCTTTACAAACATGCTTCCCCTACCCCCATCATCATAGGGGTCACCATCATCACCATCCTGGGGATTGCCACTGACCAGAAACTGAACTGGACCAACTATATAAATATATTGATAAAAACAAAAAAACTGCGGATGCTGGAAATCCAAAACAAAAACAGAATTACCTGGAAAAACTCAGCAGGTCTGGCATCCGACGCCTCAACAAGAAACTTTTTCTCTTTCTCTCAAGTGCTAAGGAACGCAAGCTCCAACAACTCATCGACACCAACACCCATCTAGGACCCTCCACCCCTGCCTGTCCCTCCGTCCCCACCCCATCTTCCAATCCCAGACCCAGCCGTGTATTCACTATACCCCCTGACCTTCCCCTCTCCGATGCTGAACGTTCAGTGCTCAGCAAAGGACTTAGTTTCATACCCTTACGCCCTCACCTCAATGAATTTCGGGCTCGGCATGATACTGAACTCTTCTTCCGCCGTCTTCGTCTCCGGGCTCACTTCTTTGGGCAGGAGTCCTCTCCCAGTTCAAAGGATCCTTTTACCCATCTCCAATATTCTCCCTCCACCTGGACCCCTCCCTCTGGATTCTTACCTTCTCTCGATCTTTTCAGTAAGAACTGTCGGCGCGACATTAGTCGTCTCAATTTCTCTGCTCCTCTCACCCATTCTAACCTGTCTCTCTCTGAACTTACTGCACTCCATTCTCTCAGGTCCAACCCTGACATTGTCATCAAACCCGCTGACAAGGGTGGTGCTGTTGTTGTCTGGCGCACTGACCTCTACCTCGCGGAGGCTGAGCGTCAACTCGCAGACACTTCCTTCTACCTCTCCCTGGACCATGACCCCACCACTGAACATCAAGCCACTGTTTCCAGGACTGTCACTGACCTCATCTCCTCTGGGGATCTCCCTCCCACAGCTTCCAACCTGATAGTCGCCCAACCTCGGACGGCCCGCTTCTATCTCCTACCCAAAATCCACAAACAGAACTGCCCCGGTAGACCGATCGTCTCAGCTTGCTCCTGCCCCACAGAACTCATTTCTCGTTATCTTGACTCCCTTCTCTCTCCCCTTGTCCAGTCCCTTCCCACCTACATCCGTGATTCCTCTGACACCTTACGTCACATCAACAATTTCCAGTTCCCTGGCCCCAATCGCTTCCTCTTCACCATGGACGTCCAATCCCTCTACACCTCCATCCCCCACCAGGATGGTCTGAGGGCCCTTAGCTTCTTCCTCGAACAGAGGCCCGAACAATCCCCATCCACCACTACTCTCCTCCGTCTGGCTGAACTTGTTCTCACGCTGAACAATTTCTCCTTCAACTCCTCTCACTTCCACCAAATAAAAGGTGTGGCTATGGGTACCCGCATGGGCCCCAGCTATGCCTGTCTCTTTATGGGGTATGTGGAACATTCCTTGTTGCAGTCCTACTCCGGCCCCCTTCCACAACTCTTTCTCCGGTACATCGATGATTACTTCGGTGCCGCTTCATGCTCTCGTCAGGACTTGGAAAAATTTATTAATTTTGCTTCCAATCTCCACCCCTCCATCATTTTCACGTGGTCCATCTCTGAAACTTCCCTTCCCTTCCTTGACCTCTCTGTCTCAATCTCTGGTGATAGACTGTCCACCAATATCCATTACAAACCCACCGACTCCCACAGCTATCTCGACTACAGCTCCTCACACCCCGCTTCCTGTAAGGACTCCATCCCATTCTCTCAGTTCCTTCACCTCCGTCGCATCTGTTCCGATGATGCTACATTCAAAAACAGTTCCTCTGACATGTCCTCCTTCTTCCTTAACCGAGGTTTTCCACCCACGGTCGTTGACAGGGCCCTCAACCGTGTCCGGCCCATCTCCCGCGCATCCGCCCTCACGCCTTCTCCTTCCTCCCAGAAACATGATAGGGTCCCCCTTGTCCTCACTTATCACCCCACCAGCCTCCGCATTCAAAGGATCATCCTCCGCCATTTCCGCCAACTCCAGCATGATGCCACCACCAAACACATCTTCCCTTCACCCCCTTTATCGGCATTCCGTAGGGATCGCTCCCTCCGGGACACCCTGGGTCCACTCCTCCATCACCCCCTACTCCTCAACCCCCTCCTATGGCACAACCCCATGCCCACGCAAAAGATGCAACACCTGCCCCTTCACTTCCTCTCTCCTCACCATCCAAGGACCCAAACACTCCTTTCAAGTGAAGCAGCATTTCACTTGCATTTCCCCCAACTTAGTCTACTGCATTCGTTGCTCCCAATGTGGTCTCCTCTACATTGGAGAGACCAAACGTAAACTGGGCGACCGCTTTGCAGAACACCTGCGGTCTGTCTGCAAGAATGACCCAAACCTCCCTGTCGCTTGCCATTTTAACACTCCACCCTGCTCTCTTGCCCACATGTCTGTCCTTGGCTTGCTGCATTGTTCCAGTGAAGCCCAACGCAAACTGGAGGAACAACACCTCATCTTCCGACTAGGGACTCTACAGCCTTCCGGACTGAATATTGAATTCAACAACTTTAGGTCGTGAGTTCCCTCCCCCATCCCCACCCCCTTTCTGTTTCCCCCTTCCTTTTTTTTTTCCAATAAATTATAAAGATTTTCCTTTTCCCACCTATTTCCATTATAAAAAAAACCCCACTAGAGCTATACCTTGAGTGCCCTACCATCCATTCTTAATTAGCACATTCGTTTAGATAATATCACCAACTTTAACTTTAACACCTATGTGTTCTATTGTACTATTATCGTCGACATCTTTTGATGATCTGCTTCTATCACTGCTTGTTTGTCCCTACAACCACACCCCCTCCCTCCAACTCTCTGTCTCTCTATCTCTCCGCCCCCCACACACACACCTTAAACCAGCTTATATTTCAGCTCTTTCCTGGACTCGAACTCAAGTTCTGTCGAAGGGTCATGAGGACTCGAAACGTCAACTCCTTTCTTCTCCGCCGATGCTGCCAGACCTGCTGAGTTTTTCCAGGTAATTCTGTTTTTGTGTATAAATATATTGGCATCTGTCCATCTCGGGAGACAATGGACTGTGCCCAAGGTGTCACTTCTTATTGAGCATCATCTAATGTTGCTATCGAGGCCGATTCCTGAGTGGCAAGTCCCTCCTGCAGCTGGCACAGAATGGCCCGAGGTCAACTGATGTTTTTTTCCCCTTCTCGGCTCTCTTTCCGCGATCTGGTCACGTCTTTTGTTCTCTGCTTTTTCCACGCCCTTCCTGACTGCTTGTCATGATTCACTTTCTGACTACCCTGGTTCCTCTCCACCTTCCCCTCTAAATTAGGGAATATTAGACTCAGTCTTGTACGAAGTCGGCGCTTCATTAACAATTCTGAAGGTGTTAAACCAGTGGTCACATAAGGAGTTGTGCGATAGCCGTACCGGAATCTTGAAATTCACGGGCAGGATTTTTAGTTTGGCGAGCGCCCACGATCGGGAGGTCCTGGAATGGCCAGGGAATGGACTGCCGACTGCGTTCAGCCCCTGACTGCGATTTCACGCTGGCCAGTCAATTAACGGCTGGCCAGTGTGAAAAGCGCACTGAAAGGCTCAGCGCTGCCCGGGTGGGGGTGGGAGGAGGGCAAGTGCTGCCTCAGGGAGCTGAAGAATTCAAAAGCCATGAATAAAGATTTTAAAATGCTGAAAAGAAAATGTCCAATGCATCAGAATCAGTCACCTGGACATACGGATGATAACAATTCTATCCAAAGTTTTATTCTTTATTAAATATCGGAAACCTCATCCTGCCGTTGGATGATGTTTCCTCAAAAAGGCAAAGCCTGCCTGGCCAATTCGCCTGCCCGCCAACCATAACGTTGGACAGGCAATGAAAAATCTCCATTAATTACAATGTTAATGGCCTTAATAGGCGTCTTAGTTGTCGGTGGGCACGCTGCCAACTCTCGTGTGCACCTGCCGACCGAAATATCATGCAAGTGCGTGATGACATGCTCATCCAACATCGTTACATGCTATTTCACGCTCGAATGGGTCAGGTGCACAATCACACGCCAAGCGAAGAATTCTGCCCTGTGTTTCTAATGTTCCCTCTGTTACTTTCTTCACACTTGTTTTAAAGGCTTGTACCGCTTTTGCTGCTAACCCATTGGATGCGCAAAGATATGGTGCTGTTCTGATGTGTTGAACCCCATTTAGGTTCACGAATCTTTGGATTCCAGAGCTAGTGAAAGCAGTATCATTGTCTGACACAATAACTTCAGGTAAACCATGAACACTGAAACTCTGGTGCAGTTTTTCAATGGTGGCAGATGAAGTAGGTGATCTCACCTCAAACACATTTGGAATGTGCATCGACTATCAAAAGATACATGGTACCTAGAAATGGACCTACATAGTCCATATGCAGTCTAACCCAGGGTCGACCAGGCCATTCCCACAGATGCAGTGGAACTGAAACAGGCAATTTCAGCTGTCTCTAGCACTAGAAACAGTATTTCACCATTTTTTCTATATCACTGTCTATTCCTGGCCACCAGATATAACTTCTTGTGAGCATCTTCATTTTCGAAATATCAGGATGCACACTATGCAGTTCTTCTAATAATGGTTCTCTTTCTTGCACAGGGACAAGTCATTATCTATCTCGAGCAGACTGGCGAGGAGTCCATGAAATTCAACGCAAGTACTACCTTTTGAGGCACTGGTACGTGTGTAATACTATCTGGCAAAGGGAGACATCTGAGAGCGTCTGAATTTGCTATAGGCACGCCCAGATGGTGCATAAAAGCGTACTTGTATGCCGACAAAGTTAAAGCCCTCTTTGAATTCTAGCAGAGGCCATCAGTGGAATTGCCTTATCTTCAATAAACGAAACTAACAGTGGCTTTTGATCTGACACTATGGTGAAATGTCAACTCTGCAAATATTGATGGAACTTCTTTACTCCAAATATGGTAGATAAGCCTTCTTCTTCAATTTGCGATTCACCTTTCTTGGTTGCAGAAAGGGTTCTGGATACACATCCCGTAAGTTTTTCAGATCCACCCTCCATCTTGTGCGGCAATACTGCTCCCACTCCATAGGAAGATGCATCACAAGTGAGTGTCAATTCCTTAGATGGGTCATGGTGCACTGGCAGACACGAGGAGCGTAAAAGCTTCTTAACTCTTGTGAAGACTTGCTGTGCCTTCCAGGACCATCTGTGGTTCTTCTTCAATAATAAGTATAAAGGGGCTAACACTGTAGATAGATTAGGCAAAAATCAACTGTATTGGTTTACAATGCCAAAAAAAGACTTGAACTCCGTGATGTTGGTAGGAGAGGGCGTTTCCCTGATGACTCTGACTTTCTCCTCTAATGGATGCAACCCTTGGGCATCCACTCGATGATCCAGATATGCAGATTCCTTTGCTTGGAAGGCGCACTTTCCTTTTTTTAAATGAACCCCAGCCTCCAAAAATCTCTTCAGAACCTCTTCCAGGTTTGCCACGTAGAGTCATAAAAGTTTTACAGCATAGAAAGTGGCCCTTCAGCCCATTGTGTCTGTGCTGGTCATCAAGGCCCTATCTACTCTAATCACATTTTCCTACACTTGGCCTGTAGCCTTGTATGCTATGGCATTTCAAGTGCGCATCTAAATACTTCTTAAATGTTGTGAGGGTTCCAGCCTCTACCACTCTTTCAGGCAGTGAGTTCCAGATACCCCCCAACTTCTGGGTGAAAACATTTTTCCTCAAATCCCCTCTAAGCCTGCCCCTTAACATAAATCTATGCCCCCTGGTTATTGACCCCTCCACTAATGGGAAAAGTTTCTTCTATCTACCCTATCTTTGCCACTCATTATTTTATACACCTCAATTAAGTCCCCCCTCAGCCTTCTCTGCTCTAACAAAAACAACCTCAGCCTATCTAGTCTCTCTTCATAGCTGAAACATTCCAGCCCAGGCAATATCCTGGTGAATCTCCTCTCCACCCTTTCTAGTGCAATCACATCCTTCCTATAGTGTGACGACTAGAACTGCACACAGTACTCCAGCTGTGGCCTAACTAGCATTTTATACAGCTCCAACATAACCTTCCTGCTCTTATATTGTGTGCCTCAGCTAATAAAGGCAAGTATCCCATATGCCTTCTTAACCACCTTACCTACCTGTCCTGCTGCCTTCAGAGATCTATGGACATGCACACCAAGGTCCTTCTGACCCTCTGTACTTCCTAGGGTCCCACCATTCATTGTATACTCTCTTGCCTTGTTAGTCCTCCTAAAATGCATTACTGCACACTTCTCAAGATTAAATTCCACTTGCCACTATTCTGCCCACCTGACCAGCCTGTCTATACATCCTATACTCTAAGGCTTTCCTCCTTGCTATTTACCACACCACCAATTCTCCTGTCATCTGCAAACTTATTGAACATACCTCCTACATCCATGTCTAAATCATTAATGTACACTACAAACAGCAAGGGACCCAGCACCCTACCCTGCAGTACACCACTGGATACAGGCTTCCAGTCACAAAAACAACCTTCAACCATCACCCTCTGCCTCCTAAGCTAATTTTGGATCCAGTTTGCCAAATTGCCTTGGATCCCATGGGCTCTTACCTTCTTCACCACTCTCCCTTGCGAGACCTTATCAAAAGCCTTACTGAAGTCCATGTAGACTACATCAACTGCACTGCCCTCATCTACATACCTAGTCACCTCCTCAGAATATTCATCAAATTTGTTAGACATGATCTCCCCCTGACAAAGCCATGCTGACTATCCTTGATTAATCCCTGCCTCTCCAAGTGGAGATTAATTCTGTCCCTCAGAATTTTTTCCAAAAGTTTCCCTACCAGTGATATTAGACCCACTGGCCTGTAGTTCCCTGGTTTATCCCTACCACCCTTCTTGAATAATGATATCACATTAACTGTCCTCCGGTCCTCTGGCACTCTCCTGCGGCCAGAGAGGATTTAAAAATTAACGTCAGGGCCCCCGAGTCTCCTCCATTGCCTCCCAGAGCAGCCTTGGACATATCTCATCTGGGGATTTATCCACTTTTAAGCCCAATAAAACCATTAATACCTCCTCCCTCTCAATGCTAATTTGTTCAGTTGTTGTCCAGTTCGAGCTGCTGATCTGCACGACTCATGTCCAGTTTAGTGTATCATGTCCAATTTAGTGTAGGATCTCCCTCCTGCAAGTTTAGCATAAAGATCTTTAACCTTTGGGATTGGGTATTTGTCTAATTTTGCAACCTTGTTTACCGTTAATTTATAATCTTCGCAGATGCCAATGCTTTGGTCCAGTTTTAGCACAGGGACTATGGGAGCTGCCTGTTCTGAAAATTGGCCTGGTTGTATTATTCCTAACTTCTCTAAATGACATAATTCTACATCTACCATTACTTTTCAAGAGTGTAAGGCACAGGACTTGCCTTAAAAAAACCGGGGTGTTGCTTTAGGGTCCACGTATATTTTGTAGACCTCTGGTTTTTCCCAACTCATCTTGGAATACTCTGTCATACTTTTTCAGCAACTCTGGAATTCCTCCTGTCCTGATCTGAAAAATTCCTGACCAGTTGAGTTTAATTTCTTTCAACCAATCACGGCCCAGAAGGCCTTCCCCTGTTACAACAATTATTGGCAGCTCAGCTGTCTTTTGTCTGTATGATAGAGGTACAGAGGTGATGCCTTTCACCTGTATTGCTTCTCCAAATTCAATCGCTGGGTACCTTCTCTGAGATGTGTTCTCCGACCTCTGTTTTGGATGTTCCTGTGTCAACCTCCATGAGCAGAGGCTTTCCATTTACTTGAAGTGCAACAGTGTTTGGTTCAGTTTTTCTGGCCTTTAGATTGTGTAGGGAATGAACGTCAGCCTCAGTAGCTTCTGGCTCATCTATTTTGTGCACTTCATTTAACTTAGCTGCTGTCTGGATGGTTGATTTAGTTGATCTAGTTCTGCATCCTTTAACAACATGCCCCTTTTTGTGGCAGTAGTGGCATTCTGCCTCTTTAAATCTACAGACTTTGGGTGCATGATTTCCCCCACAATGGTAACACTTTAACTTCTGGGCTACTGGTGAGCTGCTTCCAGCATTTTGTCTTGTTTTCCTAGTGGGAGGAACCGTGTCCCACTTCACTGTAGCCTCCCTGATCTTCAGGCCACGCCTGGTGCCAGGTTCCCACCCTAACTGCGAAACAGGGCCATGTTGCACACTCTGCAAAGCCTGAGTCCCTCTCAGCACTCTCCACTGTTAGCGCTGTCTCCATGGCGTGCTTCAGGTCTACCTCAACTTCTGCAAGCAAACGGTGCTGAATGGCTTCATCGTCAAATCAAATGATCTTGCAACATGTTGTCTAAAGTATCACCAAAGTCACAGTGCTCCGTTAACTGTTTTAGCTTCGCGATGTACGTTGTGATCAACTCATTGGGGGCCCTTCTTCGAGAGTTAAACTTGAACCTTTGCATGACCACTGAGGCTTTAGGCTGAAAATGTCCCTTCACGAATTTTACTAACTCGGTGCATGATATGGAATTTGGCACGTTCAGAGCCATCAAGCTACGGATTAGCTAATAGGTTTTGCTCTCGCAGCCATATAGCAGAATTGTCTTCTGTTTCTTCTCCGCCGTTATTTCGTTAGCTACATAGTAGAAACCTAATTGCTCAATGTATTGATCCAGTCCTCAATGGATGAGTTGTATGGGTCAATTCTACCAAAGAGAGACATTGCTGGTGAGCATACTTCTTTTCTTCCTTCCCTTAAAATCAGAATACACACAGTCATGAGGCAAGGTGCTGTGTTGGTGCTATTTATCCTCATTGCCAATTGTAATAAACATGGAATGCAGGGCTGGTTTCTTGTAAGAAACAATAAACTTTATTTACAGGCTCCAGATGAGACTACATGCCTGTTCCAGGACCAAGGCTAAGGAGCTCCGTCCCTAAGATTCCTCACACTTAGGGATAATTCGTCTGTACAGCCACATGATCCCCATAACAGTAAGAAATGGCTTAATATAAATTACTACAGTGACAAAATACCCTCCCCTTGGCTGAATGAGTGCAGCTCTAACAACACTCAAGAAGCTCATCAACTTCTAGGTCAAAGCACCCTGCTTGATCAGCAACCCATTCACCACCTTAAACATTCATTCCCTCCTGCACCAATGCAGAGAGGCAACAGTGTGCACCATCTACGAGATGCACCACAGCAACTCACCAAGGCTCCTTCAACAGCACCTTCCAAATCTGCAGCCACTCACTGCACCTAGAAGGACAAGGGTAGCAGATGGATGGGAACACCACCACCTGCAAGTTCCCCTCCAAGCTACAGACCATCCTGACTTGGAGTTATATCACCGTTCCTCCACTGTTGTTTGGTCACAATCCTGGAACTCCCTACGTAACAACAGCTTGATTGTATACACACCAGATGCATCACCCAGAAAGTGGCTCACCATCAGCTTCTCAAGGGAATCTAGGGATGGGCAACAAATGCAGGGATTTCCAACGATGCCCACATCCCACAATAGAATAAAAATGAACCTTTTGGTGATTTAACCTAAGATATCCTTAAGAGGCTCAGTATCATATTTTGTTTTATAATGCTCTGTGAAGCACCTTGGAACACGTTATTACATTAAAGGTGCTATATAAATATAACTTGTTTTATTTTTGTTAATTCAACATCGCGCTCACCTTGTCCATGTAGCATTTATATTTCTACTCTGTTGTGCACAGTATGAATGTTTCTCCTGTGGAGCAGGTTATACAGAGACCTTGAATTTAATTATATGCTAGTCAATTCTTAACTTTCCCAAGTGATACAAACAAATAATAACCAAAGGAAATATCTGTTTGAAAACTAAATCTCCTTTTGCTGTGGGTACTTCAAATGCTTTTGGATCAGGGCTGTGATGTTGCATCTAACCAGAGTTCATTGGGAAGGGAACCCCTTTAATCAAGGTCTATAGGCTTTCAGGCCTACTTTGCCTTGATCCTATTGACAGGCTGTATATAGATTTAAATATCAAACACTAGATCACATTCTCTGTTATTCAGCAGAGAAGCTCTGATATAGATTTTATGAGCTGACAACAAATGGCAGATTCACCGTTCTTGGCAGGGTCTTTGTATTGATGAGCATGCTCAGTGCAATCACAACCACCTAGCTGCCCAGAATTCACTAAGGGGGAAAAAAATGCTTCTCATTTCAAGTCAAGTTCAGGCTACCAATCATAGCTGAACTACTTCAGCAATTTAGAGCACATCCAATCCATTGTCGAGAGTGCTTTCATTCATATTGAGGAGCATTGTGTGCCTCGGTCACTTTCTCTGCCTGCCATACCTGAAAACTGAACTTATGCCTTCAAGGATTGACTTCTCTACATTTCCTTGCCGCTCTCCATACACCCAGAAAGCTTAGCTTATTTTGGGGGTCCACGTTTTATTCCTTATCCCAAGCAAATTTCCACACTCCAATTCTCTCTTTGTTCCGCTCATCGTTGCTGCACGCTAGTGATAGGGTACTCATGTTCACCTTCAAATTTGGCTTTGGCCTTACACCACCCAATCTGAACAATATACCAGCCGTACTTCTGCATTGTGCCTCCAAAACTGAATTCCTGCTGGTTTCATGTTTCCCTCTAGTCCAAAAGAACAGCTTTTTCTTCAATTTTGATTGGTTCTGAAATTCAGTCACAAAATCTTTCTACGTCATCTCTTCCCTTCCTTCCTTTAAAAATTTCCCTAAAAATCTTCATTGTTCTCTTGCTAAATTCATTCTTCCCTTATTCTGTTGGCTTCCAATACACAGATCTCATGTAGCCAGCAGCAAAATCAATGGGTAAGGTTGTCAGATTGGCTGAGGTAAGGGTTGGATTGTGGATTGGTGAGAGGTAGCTGTGGCAAATGAGCTCTTCATTAAATTGGACCTGGTAAGTTCATCTTTGGGTGTTGGCATCAGTTGCGCAAGTGTGCGCATCTGATGCCAGCGATACAAGCCACATAGAAAAGCGGCTTTTGTTTTTAATCCCACCAATGAAAAGAGACCTTCTGCATCCAAGAATGCAAACAAGCTGAGCTCCTTAATCACAATGGCATCATGGGCCCTTGGAAATGAGAGTTGACAATTTGCAAAGAGCTGCCCTTAACAATGTAAACCCTGGAACCTAATCTCGTGGTTTTTCTCACTGCTAAGCTCCTTCTAAAAGTACAGACTGGCCTTACAATCTGAATATTAAAGAGGCAGAGCAGTTGCCAGATGTCACACCCCCAAGACCGGAAGTAGTACTCTACAAAAACATAAAAGCAATCAAACTGCTTTCAAACTGCAATTGGGATACGACATCTAGGGTCAACCACAAAGCACACTGGGGTGAACCTTATCCAACACAGTCCCAGTCAAATAGACCGCTGACCATGCACCTTGCTCCAATAAAATTTTATGGAGCAAGAACAGAAAATACTGGAAGCACTGAGCAGGTGCTTCAACAGCTGTAAAGAGAAAAGGCAAATTATAGTTTCTGATATAGTCGAGTTATTAGAACTGGAAAATAAGTGAGCCCTTTAATGGAACTGAACAAAATGGAGAGAAGAAAGTAAGAGGCTTATTGGCAAGATGTGCAAACAGTTTTTTTGAAAAGTCATTCATGAGTAAAAAGAGGTGGAAATAATCTAAGTGAGGCATTTGTTGGGTTCCTACAACATGAAAAGAAAATCCAACACCATAGGCTCAAAACTTTATCCTTATTGCTTTTTCTTTAAATGGGTTTCCTGTTGGACCAAAAGATGGCTTCAAGTCACCTAACCACAGGGATGTCACTTGTACCTGATAAACTCACTTTGCTGGCAGAGTCAGTGGGTTTGCCTGGACAATGGCTTCCCAAACACCAGACCCTCAACATAGATGGTAGCACATCCAACAACCAATGACTGGGACATTATCAGTACTGAAACCAAAACTAATTCCAGACACTGGATAAACATCCTTTTTGAAATTATTGTGGAAAAGGGAGGTCACACAACTCAAAGCGACCATTTTGAAATCTCTATATACTTTTGAGAACTGAGAACTAGTCAGTTTGCTGTTTTAACATCAAACCGGTGAGCCACCAAGAAGCAAGCACCCCCCAGACAGAACAACAGCCTGTACCTCTGCTGGAAGATTTCATCCCATCGCCTACAGAACCGACCATCACTGATCATCTACCTCATCATGCAGTTAGCACCAATTGAAAAGTAAATACTACAACCAGGGTTTTCAGCCAGCTAAACTCAAACGCCTACGTGAAAGAATTCTTCATCGGACTCTCACCTTGGACTGCAGAAGTCATGTGAATTAATATTCATCTCTGTGGTTCTTGTACTGTAAAATTCATTTTTTCCTATTCCCTCCCTTTACTGAGTGTGTGTGTGTGTGTGTGCGTGTGTGTGTGTGTATCTGTGTATGTGTGTGTGTGTGTGTGTGTATATATATGGAGTGTGATGTTGCGATTTTTTGAATGTGAAAAGAACTAATCTTCTGAGTTAATCCTAACTCGAATTTGTGGTGGATTATTAGTAATTTGGATCACAAAAATGAGGGATTGGGAAAACACTCCGTTGCCTGTTTTCAAAAACTAATTCAAAACACCTTCTGCTTACGGACAGGTGATAAGAGAAAATCAGTGCAGTTTGTCTGTTTCTCTCCTGTCCCTAACACATTTAAAATGATTAAAACCAAAAGCAATTAAAGTGGCTATGTATAGCCGTGAAATATGAACAGAAAATACTGGAAACACTCAGACGCACCAGCACTCAAAAAGGGACGGATCAATATCATGGGTACCGACCCCCTTCACGATTGATACAGCTGTGTTCTGGCAAGGTGGGTGTTACAGCTAGAATGTAATATTTGTATTGACATTAATGAAATATTTTGAATAATAAAGTTCTGATGAAGGTTCCTACCCAAAACATGAACTTACCCTTTCTCCTTCAGGAGCTGACATGCTATGAATTTCCTTTTTCAAATTCTAACATTCACAATTATTACCTTTTTATTTATATTTTAATGACCGTTAGCATCCTTCAATAAGATGACGGACTTGCAGCAAATCTGTTGGGGATGGGGCAGCTTCATATGGTGCACTTGTGCTGATGGTTGAAGAGACCAAGCTGTGAGAGGCAGTTGCTGCTGCAAGTGCCGGACAGGAAGTGGTTATCAGGTGCCTTGTGGATTGTTGTTTTTTTTTGGTGTTGGCGTCTGTTGCTAAGCTGCTGTAGCCACTGATCATCATGGTGGTGCACTCTGGCCCATAGATGGCGTTGCCATTTCCCTCTGTCACCAGCTAGTGTCTCCCCATCATTGACTACTGTCTCCCTAGTGTTTAGGGCCTTCATGTCACACTTGCAAGCATCCTTGAAGCGGAGCTTTTGGTGTCCTACTTGTCTTCTGGCTCCGGCTACCTCACCATATAGAAAATCCTTGAGTACGTGTCCATCTTCCATCCTGCGAACATGCCGGGCCAGCGAGATTGTCTCTGTCTGATGAGTGCCAGCATACTTGGGAGCTTTGACTTTGCGAGATCAGCTGCATTCATGATTTTGTCCTTCCATGAAATGCCCAAGAATGCACTGCAAACAGTGAAGATGAAATAGTTTATGGTACAACCTCTTCAGATGCAGTTTCCTGCAAAGTTAACAGGAGAAACTCTTAAGCTGTGGAGAGGGAAAGACAATCAACCTGAATCCTTAAAGGATAGTCTTTTTTTCTCATCTCTTGTGTTGATTGCCTGCCTTTGCTACAGAACATCATTTACACTGGTACATCACTTACTTGTCAAACATTCTTCTTTCATCAACTTAAAAAAAAACATTCACTCACTTCAAAGCTAACTAATTTCTAAGTAATTTGGAAAAATAGGTATGGTGACATCTCTAAACAATAAATCTTCATAATGTGCCTCAGTTAGCTGACTTGAAAAAAACCTAACCAAGATGAAAATAAATCAAATGTAGAAAGAATGAAAGAATTTGCATTCATATAGTGCCTTTCATAACCTCAGGACATTCCCAAATACTCCAGAGCCAATGAAGTACTTTTGAAATAGGCTAAGTGCTGTAATGTAGGGTAACCTGGCAGCTAATTAGTGCACAGCAAAGTTCCACAAACAGCAAACATGTATACTATATACAAGATGCACTGCAGCAACTCACCAAGGCTTCTTCGACAGCACCTTCCAAACCCATGACCTCTACCATCTAGAAGGACAAGGGCAGCAGATGCATGGGAACAGCACCACCTGCAAGTTCCCCTCCAAGCCACTCATCATCCTGACTTGAAACTATATCACTGTTCATTCACTGTCACTGGGTCAAAATTCTGGAACTCCTTCCCTAACAGGACAGCAGAAGGTGGCTCACCACTACCTTCTTAAGTGCAACTAGGGATGGACAACAAATGCTGGCCTTGTCAGCAATGCCCACATCCCATGATATGATTTTTTAAAAATGGGACAAAGAAAGAGTAATGTTGGTTGAAGGACCAGTGTTGACCTTGACATCAGAGAAAATGCCCAGCTCTTCTTCAAATAGCGCCATAGAATTTTCTTTTCTCATCCAAGAGAACAGATGGGGCCTGCACTGACACTGAGAGTGTCAAACAAGATTATGTGTTCCCTGGAGTGAAGTTCAAACCCATCATACTCTGATTTACAGGTGAAAGTGCTATCATTCAATAGGAGAGACCAAGGAAGAGCAAATTGGAAGGAGAGGAGAGCTTGCAGCAAGTGAGGTTTTGTAATTGCTGCTATAATGCGTAAAAACAATATCGCACCAAAGAACGGCCTTTCAATATTGCATTCAATATGCAGTCAGCTTGGCCAGGAAGGCCACGCCGGTCATTCCTCAAAATTAGCCTTTCATCCTTTATTCCCAAACTACTGCTGCTCAACATCAATGGAGGCCTGGAAGACAGGTGAGTAGGCCGAGTTTACTGGGGCCAATCAGACATGTTGTAATATGCCTTTAAGGGGTATCAGCTTGACATCACCAGAAGAGAAATGTGTCATCCAGTTTAGTTTCACTTTTGCTTTGAGCTGAGCACACACGCAGCGCTGATGCCTTCAAGCTTTATACCTATGTATCATGTTCACATGTGCCAAGTCTTATAACGTGAACCACAACATGTTTACTCAATCCCTTATGAGAGATTGGTGCCTTATGCCTTGTGCAGTAGATAATCCCAAGACATTATATCATTATAATAAAAAAACAAGACATTCTCTGGCAAGGAGACTATCATGGTGGTTATGGCAGAGGGAAGTGGAGGGCTGTTACAGTGGGACTGGCCCCACACGAGGAACAAGTCCTCCCCTCAAGCCTGCAGGAAGCCCGCTAGGTATAGCCTAGTGGCCTTGTCACATGGTGCATTGCCCTTGCCACCCAGCCGGTAGTGGGCTGTGGTCCTTACATGGCCCTTAATTTGCCACTTAAAGGCCTCAGTTGGCCTCTGGTTGGGAAGCCTGACCCAGACCATCCCCTCTCCTGACTTAATCAGGGAGGAGTCCGAAAGGCAACAGGGTCTCCACTCCTGTATCTTCCCATCTGATTATACAGCCCGCACCACCCCACCACCCCCCCACCCCCCCACCACTCCCACTTCTCAGCCCATGCCCGGGCGGGCATTAAATTCCACCCTGTATCTCTAAAATGTTCAACACCTGCTGTGTAATATAAGTATTCACGTTCCACTACTTTTGGAATCTTTCCTTTTCTCGTTAATCCATACAGCATGTTTTGACTACAATCAGTTCCGTCCTCCATCTTTTTCTGTGTCAACTCTACATCACCCAGTGAAAGAAAGAAGAAAACGTTTATATTTTCATAGCACCTTTCATAACCTCAAAGCACTTTACAGCTGCTGGAAGATTCCGCAAATAATAATACAAGAAAGACTAAATAGAGGGAGGTGACAGTGGCATAGTGATATTGTCACTGGGCTGGTAATCCAGAGACCCAGGGTAATGCTCTGGGTTCAAATCTAGCAAATGGTGGAATTTGAATTCAATAAATACCTGGAATTAAAAGTCTAATGATAACCATGAAACCATTGTTGCAAAAACTCATCTGGTTCACTAATGCCCTTTAGAAAAGGGAAATCTGCCATCCTTACCTTGTCTGGCCCATGTGTGACTCCAGATCCACAGCAATGTGGTTGATTCTTCAAAAAAATGATGCCCTCTGAACAAGAACAATTAGGGATAGGCAATAAATGCTGGCATAGCCAATGACGCCCACATCTCACAAACAAATTAAAAAAAGAGTGGTTTTAGTGATGTTGATTCAAGGATAAATATTTTACAGGATACTGGGTAATAGAGCTCTTCTTTGAAATAATACTGTAGAATGTTATGCATTCATCTTAGAGAAAGCACCTTCGACAGTTCAGCACTCCCTAGGGAGTGTCAGCCTAGGTTACGTGCTCAAGTTTCTGGAGTGGCATTTGAACCAACGGCCTCCTGATTCAGAGGTGAGGCTGACACCAGGCATGAGGCAGGAAGCTCTCTCTCAAAAAGGGTTATTGCAGCATCTTCAAAAAAACTGGTGAAATTCGATGTCTGATTTTGCTGCCAGTGTAGAAATAACCATACTTCACAGAACTACCTGACTCAGTGAGAGCAAGGGAGCAGACTAAGAAATGTCCATGGAGGGGAAGACATGAGTAACTAAGGTAAGAAAGTGTTATCTGTCATGGAGCATGTAGTATTTGAAGCAATTGTTGAGCAGTCAAGGAAGGGAAAGAGGTTTGAAGCTGATAGCTAGGAATGACTCAGATATTGAAATGACGTGGCAGCAGGACTAAATGCAGAATTGCCAGCATTCCTAAGGAGTATTCACTGACAAATTGTACTTTACCACATTACAACAGTGAATACAATAGTGACTAAAAGCACCTCATTGGATGTAAAGCATTTTCGGATGACCTGAGGTCGTGAACTGTACTACATCAAATAAGTCCTTTCTTTACTTACCCAAGGTAGTAGAGTAGCTAAACTAGCCAATTTGAGGCCCTGCAGTGAAGCTACATCTTTACAGACATGCAAACAACGGTGGGTAAGCTGGTTTAGTCAGACTTGACCACCGAGAATGTGCTTATACCAGAAAGTAAACTGGCATCACTTCAGGTTCACACCAGTGGCAGTATAACTGCAACTTGAAAGCAAAAAGTTATTAAAACGTTTAATGGCAAACCACTGCACAAACTTTATATTTTTAAAATCAGATTTTTTCGTGAGCTTTTGGCTCGTTACTAACATTTTAAATTTCACCGGAATTTGGATACTCTTTAGTAGAGAGCAATGTGTGCACCCAAGGAAGCCTCTCCCCCATTTATAATTCAATACTGCCACAAAGTCCAGGTGAGGGAAGCCATTCTGCCTATGTTTATATCTGCCTTTTGAATGATTTAAGGATTTATGCCTCCACTTCCCTGTGTGAAAGATAATTCCAATTCTAATCATCCTTTCGAGTAGATTTTACCAGCCCTCTGGGAATGGACTGAGAGGCGCGGGCCTGTAAGATGGTGAGGGAAGGTAGGTGGAGGGGTTGGACCATGCCCATCGTCTTCCTCCTGCCACCATGCCAATTTGCCAGAGGGGTAAAGTGGAGCACGGCCTTCATATCCAGAGGCCAAATTAGCCACTTATGTGGCCAGTTAAGGGCCTCTTCCCTCTGCCGCTGACATTCAGGTGGACTCTCTGCCACATGAACCCTGGCAACCTCCCTTCCGACTTGGGGTTGGCCCGCTTAATCGGACACTCTGGCCATGGAGCGACTTGGCGGTGGCAATGGTCACTCCTGCTCCCATCACCACACCCCGCTCACCCCACCTCCCACCCCACCGCACCCCCCCCCCACTCCCCCACCCCCCCACCACCCACTACCACCGCCCCACCCAGCCTCACCAACAGCCTTTTCACAGCCTGCCTGGCCGGCCCTAGCATCACAGACCCCATTTACCTGGTTGGGGGAGCGTGTTTCCATCGTGTCCTCTTCTTCTAGGCACAATGCTAGTAGTGGCCATCCCTCTGAGTGATGCTGCTGAGACTGCTGAGGTGCCAACCTTCCAATTGGCTGGCAGTTTCTAGGGGGGGCAGGCAGCCACCATTAAAGGGACAGGAGCCCCAGGCCACAGCTGATTAGTTGTCTGACCCCTGTAAAATGTGGATGAGGGTCAAGGCGAGGTTCCCCCCTCCCACCCATTCTTACCTGCTGCTGGGACCCTCGCTGAAACAACAAAATTCAGCCCTTTATGTGATGAAGTGTTCCCTGACATCAGTCATTTACCAATTGTACCTGCATCCCCCGGTTCTGAATTCATGATTTTGAATGCCCTTAGGTAAACACAGGTAGTTGCAGCATTAAAAAGTCACTCAAATGACAAAAGACAGGAAATGAATCATGAACTTGTAAATTATCTTGACGATCTTGCAGACCAATTTTTTCTCAGGTTGCAAGTGTCAAGGAACAATAAATGAACTCAGTTGACAGAGGAAATAAACTGTGCAAAAGCCATTGCTGACTTTAATGAAAATCTCACAAAAAATTAACTGCAAAATGAGAGCCCAACTGTCACCAGTGGGCTAAGAGACTCCAAATCAACTGTAGGAGTTTCCTCCAATTCACTATGAGAATTTAACAACACAGCCATGCTCTGACACTCTGATTTCCAATGAGGTAGTGTTGTCAGTGAGTCTGCAGGAAGTGGAAGGGGGGAGGTGACCTATATTGTTGCTGGAGGAATTCTTCAGACCCCTGGCTTCCAGGGAAACCCCTACACAGGGTACTTTATTATTAATCGTTGCAGACAGCAGCAGCAGTGTATCGTGCTGGGAACAATGATTCTCCGGAAGCCTGAAGGAGAAAGTGTTTAAAGAGCTGAGGGAACACGTGTAGAAGCAGTGTTGGCTAAGTTGACGTAGTGTAAAGAAACTGTACTGTGGCATCTTTCTTTATAGAAATGGGACGTGACTCCTGAACTGCTGCCTTGTCGTTCCATGCCAACAAACGTGTAAAATCACCATAACTCTACTGAAGGAATAGAGTTGAAAGGCAATTTTTTTACTGTGACTTACTTCACGAAAGGAAAGTGACGGCACCATATTATTGTCTATTCCAGTTTAGGTTTACAAGGTCAACATTAAGCAAGTGAGCCACAGTGTTGTAGTTATAAACTTGTGGTTAAACCTTCAACCATCCCCAATCCCAGTCTCTGCTGACATAACAATCGAGCTCCCTAAGGGGGAAAGTTTCGGAAAACTCAGCCAAACCATCAGGGGACAGGGAGGGAAGGGGAATTGGCCTGGGATGGAAGCAGCTGCTGCATGGATCAAACAATGATTGGTATTAATTGTATCCATGCAGATGTTTGCAAACTGGACCAGACAGCGAAAGGAAGGTTTGGGGAGGAGGGAAGAAAGGGGCAAAAACTATGCAAACAAAACTGGATGCACTTCCTTGACGGCTTCTTGTTCACACTCCAGAAGTTGTCAAAATATGTTTTGAAAACTTTCTATCATCAAAAAATAAAGTCACAGCTCCAGATAAACACAGATGACAAACAACTCTTCACACATTAAGAATAAGCATCTTGCTGCAGCCTACTCCCACTGATTCAAAGTTCTTTCTTAACAAAGAAAACCTGAATCATCCAGCAATTTGAAATAACCCACAAAAGTAAAATGGCAAAAAAAAAACATTTCAAATGAACCAACATAGAATCAGTAGAATCCTTAAAATTCATCAATTTTACAGCACAGTTCTTATAGAAGTACCAAGGGGTTGAATAGGATCATTAATTAAAGAGCATCTGTGATATTTCAATAATATGTCATTAATTTTCCCAAGAGATTAAACTAGTCAATAGTTGAAGCATGGAATAATGGAAATTTCTGGACCCTTAATTCAAAAGAACCTCCTTCTCTGTTAATGTCATTAGGAGATGACTTCAGTTGCAGCTCATCTCTGCTCTGAATTATAAAGATTGCTCTCTAGATGTTTATCTCTCTTAAATTGAGTAGATGCTGAGTTACAAGTGTTATCTGATATAGGAAAAATATTTCAGCAAAGGATTTCTGATTCACACAGTGTGCTAGCCCCCAGTGAGCTGACATTCTTGGATCCAAAATGCAAGGATGCTCTGCAAACGTTCAGTGGTTTAATTTGTTAAACAGATATAGCCAATCAACGCGCTAATGACAAATCGACTGCCAACTTGACATGAGTTACCTCAGGGGCCGCTCAACTCTCTCTTTACCGAGTACTCAGTCACTATTATAGGCAAGCTCCCACAAACCATTTTAAGTTGAAAGAAAATCCCAGGCACCATTTTGTACTGGGAGGAAACTGTTAAGGAATGTACTCAATTATGTAATTTAGTGAGAATATTAGCATCTTTCTCACTCACATCAAGGGCTGCTCATTTCATTCAATTAATTTTCGATTCATGAATGACTGCTGGAAAGAATTTATTGCAGAACGCTTCACGGAGGATGAAGAGGGCAAGGGTACTGGCTTTAAGCCGATTAATATTTCAGAAGGAAGCCTTCCTAATCCTTAGGAACGGTCCCCACCTGTACCTGTCTCATTCAGATGTTGACGGACATCTCTGCATTTTCTATTTTAATTTCAATCTTCTAGAATTGTCATTTATTTCCTTAGACTCCAAACACTGGATGCAGCTTTGTTTTGACCTACCTTAAGTCCCATGTTCCCATCACCTCATTCTCCCTCATTCACCTCCAGTTCCATGGACTGTATCCCAGCATGATTAAGCTCAAAATTCTGAACCTTGTTTTCAACCTTGCCATCCTGTCTTTGCTTCTGCATGCTCCTCGACCACAATGCATCTCATCGCCTCCACTTCATCAATGGCAGTTGCTTAGCCACCACAGCAACATAACTTGCATTTAAATATAACCTTCAACATAGTAAAATATTCCCAGGTGCTTCACCGACATGTTATCAGACAAAATGTGACTCCTAGCCACCCAGAGGGAATTCCAGAGCTTAGGGCCTAGGCAGTTAAAGGCATGGCCACCACTGGCGGAGTGTTGAAAATCACAAACAAAAATAAATAAGGCCAGGTTTACCGCCTTGTAGAAACACAAATCTGACATTGAGATTGCTATATCTTTCCACACCATTCTGAAACAGCTAAAGTTATAGCACAGGAGGCCAGGATTGGAGCAGCACAGAGACCTCAGAGCACTGGAGTGCTGAACGAGATACCCGCCTATCCCCTGAAATTTTCAGGACACTGATCCTTAGACCTTCCCATTTCTTTAAGTGCTAAAACCTCCTCTGAATCCACCTTTTTGACCATGCTTTAGGTTCCCTACCCTAACCTTTCCATCACCTCACTTTCCCCCAAACACAGTGTCCACAATGATGCTTTCCTCCCTTACTGTAAAATGCTTTGAAAAATTTTCCTGCATGCTTTGCATGATACATATTGTTGCAACATTTGTTCCTCAGTCTCGCCAGTGATCAGCAAGAGACAGGTTGCATTTATAATTGTTTGAAACTGGTTAAGTTAGGATTAAAACTACTGAGCAATGGGAATTTACACAAAACATTTGTTGTTTTTGTAGTGTTATTCCTGGATCACACTGCCTGGACCAGGTCAGCGATAACTTTGAGTCACTTGCAGTGTAAAGGCAACATAGATTCCCACGCACCTGCGTCGGGCAATAACTTCAAGCAACAATAGTCAGCAATTGTTAAGTTTCTTCACACATTAAGGAAGATATCTCAAAATGCTTTACAGGACAATAAGCATACAGAGTGTAGTAATTGTAGCTTTAAGGAATGTAGTGACCGTAGCTTTAAGACATTGCTTTGTACAGTATCACTTGACAGAGAACGAATCAGCTCTAAGCGTGGGGGACCTTAGAGTGGGGGTTCCTCTTCTAGTTGTGGAGCTTGATAGAAGCATGTAACTGCTGTTACAGCCTGTAAATAAAGTTTGATGTTTCTGATGAGAAATGTGCCTGGAAAATCTAGTCCATAACACAGAACAAGTGGGAGAAAGTGAAAAAGGCAATTCAAGTAGAAAGTACAATAGATGAGAAAGGTTTTTAAGCAGTTTTTAATGGAAGGAAAGAGGTATTTATTTTCATTCATTCACAGGATGTGGGCTTCGCTGGCTAGGCCAGCATTTATTGCCCATCCCTAGCTGCCCTTGATAAGGTGGTAGTCAGCTGCCTTCTTGAATAGCTGCAGTCCATGTGGTGTAGGTACACCCGCAGTGCTGTTAGGAAGGGAGTTCCAGGGTTTTGACCCAGCGACAGTGAAGGAACAGCAACACCTTTCCAAATCAGGATGGTGGGTGACTTGGAGGGGAACTTCCAGATGGTGGTGTTCCCATCCATCTGCTGCCCTTGTCCTTCTAGATGGTAGTGGTCATGGGTTTGGAAGGTGCTGTCGAAGGAGCCTTGGTAAATTCCTGCAGTGCATCTTGTAGATGGTGCACAGTGCTGCTACTGTGTGACAGTGGTGGAGGGAGTGAATGTTTGTGGATGTGGTGCCAATCAAGTGAGCTGCTTTGTCCTGGATGGTGTCAAGCTTTTTGAGTGTTGTGGGAGCTGCACTCATCCAGGCAAGTGGGGCATACTCCATCACACTCCTGACTTGTGCCTTGTAGATGGTTGACAGGCTTTGGGGAGTCAGGAGGTGAATCACTTACCACAGGATTCCAAGCCTCTGACCTGCTATTGTAGCTACAGTATTTATAAGGCTAGTCCAGTTCAGCTTCTGGTCAACCCCCAGGATGTTGATAGTGAAGGATTCAGCAATAGTAATGCCATTGAACATCAAGGGGCAATGGTTGGATTCTCTCTTGTTAGAGGTGGTCATTGCCTGACACTTGTGAGGCGCAAATGTTACTTGCCACTTGCCTATGTCTGGATATTGTCCAGGTCTTGCTGCATTTGGACAGAAGTATCTGAGGGGTTGCGAATGGTGCTGAACATTTTGCAATCATCAGCAAACATCCCCACTTCTGACCTTATGATGGAAGGAAGGTCATTGATGAAGCAGCTGAAGATGGTTGGGGGTGTTGAGAAGTCAAGTTCCAAAGAGTGGAGCCACTGTAACTGAAGAGAGGGAGGGAGTGGAGAATAAGGGGCAGTAACTAATATTTGTAATAGTAGATGTGGATGAGGATGTATGACTGGAATATCACATGGACATTTGAAGGTGAGGATGAGGATTTCAAAATCCATTCACTGAGGTATGGGAGACCAGTAAGGCCAGTCTGTCCAACAGCTCAATGTGATGGGTCCAGTGTGCAGGTGAAGAGAGTTATCATTTGTTTCCCTTTTGTGTGCTCGTTTTCTTCTCAGTTGAAGCCCACATCCCTGGCTGGCATCAGTGCGAAAAGGAAAGCCAAATGTGTAACTCTCACTGTCTGTACACAACCTTTCCATTGGCAAGTCCTCAGCTGTGCATCTTCATGATGACACATGGAAACTGAGTCCCACACGGTCCCAGACTAAGCTTCAGAGGAATTCGGAGGAAGTTTTTCGCCTGACATGCAGTCCCACTGGCATGAGGACATCGCCTGGCACTCATGAACCTAACTACCAGCGATGGCCAAATAGTTTCGCACAAACAAAAAGCCTAGAGTGGAGACCAAAGGCGAACTGAAGCCAATGACAAACAGTACTTTGCATTTATTTGGACTCAACCAGAGTCCAATCGTTTTTATGATTGGAAGCCTGTGACGAGTGGTGTGCTGCAGGGTTCGGTGTTGGGACCCTTGGTGTTTGAAGTATACATTAATGATTTAGATGTGAATACAGGAGCTATGATCAGTAAGTTTGCAGATTACACGAAATTTGGTGGTGTCGTAAATAGTAAGGAGGATGATCTAGATGGGCTGGTAAAATGGGCAGGGCAGTGGCAAGTGGAATTTAATCCTAAGGAGTGTGAGGTTATGCATTTTGGGAGGACTAACATGGCAAGGGAATACACAACAAATGGTAGGACCCTAAGAAGTACAGAGGATCAGAGGGACTTTAGTATACATGTCCAAAGATCTTTGAACGCAGCAGCATGAGTAGATAAGGTGGCTGAGAAGGCATATGGGATTTTTGCCTTTATTAACTGAGGCATAGAATATAAGAGCAGGGAGGATATGTTGGAGCTGTAGAAAATGCTAGTTAGGCCACAGCTGGAGTACTGTGTGCAGTTCTGGTCACCACACTACAGGAAGGATATGATTGCACTAGAAAGGCTGCATAGGAGATTCATCAGGATGTTACCTGGGCTGGAGCGTTTCAGCTATGAAGAGAGACTGGAGAGGCCAGAGTTGGTTTCCTTAGAGCAGAGAAGGCTAATGGGGGGCCTGATGGAGGTATACAAAATTATGAGGCTTAGATAGGGTAGATAGGAAGAAACTTTTCCCCTTAGCGGAGGTGTCAGTAACCATTTACACATCACAGGAGACAACACAAGTGATAAGGCAAACTCAATTGGCCTAGAGAACGGGTGCAATGGGCTGTCTCCATCGTGTCCCACTGGTCAACCACTGCCCACATCAAGTCGGGCAGCCCCGACTAGTAAGCTGCTGACCCGCTACAGTCCATCTGCTTCAATGAGTTTAGAGTTCCTGCTCAACAAGTGAACAGAATCCATCACACCTTATGAAAAGAGGGAAGATGCCAACTCTTCAATTGAACCATGTGCTTAGGAATGACAGGTGACTTTCAGATGGTCAATAACACACGCGAGACAGCTGTGATCGACATGGAACTTGATAGGCTGAACATTGACATAGCTTCCCTACAAGAGACCAGGCTTGCTGAGAGCAAATCACTGGCAGGGGGAGAGTTCTGAGGAAACGTATGAGCAAGGTATAGGCTTCACTGTAAGGAACTCTCTACTCTCGATACCATAACCCCCCAAAAATGGTTCAGAAAATGTTCTCTCCATCATTCTTAACTCAAGCAGGGATAGTTAACTTCATTATTATCTATGCTCCAATGCTGTGCTCCACTACAGAGGCAACGGACCAGTTCTGTGAGGAACTTGACACTGCTATCAGCAGAATTTCTAAATCAGGACATCTTTACCTACTGAGGGATTTCAATGCAACAGTGGATGCAGACCACGCAGTATGCCCTCTGCCCCTTACATCATGGCCTGGGAAAGATAAAGGAGAATGCTCAGAGACTATCTGAGCTTTGCTGCTACCACAAGCTTTGTGTAACTAGCATCTCCTTTCAGAACAAACATGCTACAAGGTGTCCTAGAGACTCCACGATCAGGGCGTTGACACCAGCTGGATCTGATCATCACCAGACATGACTCTCTGAATGGTATTCTCAACACACACAGCTACCACAGTGCTGCCTGTGATATAGATCACTCCGTGATGTGCACTAGGGTGAGGCTACAACCCTAAAGATTTTCATTCAAAGTAGAAATGCTGTCCTTGTATCAAGGTCAGCATGTTGCCTACCCAGATAAAAAGCAACAGTTCTTTGACTTGATTGAACAGGCGTTCTCCGGCATTCCTACACAGAATGCAGAAGCAAAATGGAATATGCTTGGAGACGCCAACTACAATACAGCACACTCAACATGTGGGAAGCAATAGCAGAAAAATGCTGACTGATTCCAAGCTAACATCACTGTGATGGAACTTGTCATTGAAGCTAAGCGGTTTGCTCTCATTATTTGCAAGAGAGATCCGAGCCAAGAAAACTCTCAATGTGCTAAAAGCTGCTCAAATTAAAGTCCAAAAGACTGCTAGGATACACCGATCTTACTGTACAACTCTGCCTGAACATTCAGATGTCCTTCAACACAGGGAATGTCAGAGGCATATATGAAGGGATCAAAAATGCAACAGGCCCATCAGCCAAGAAAACAGCTCCATTTTTTCAAAGGCAGGGAGGCCATCACCGACTGCAATAAACAGTTGCAGGGGTGGGTGGAACACTACCTTCAGCTGTACCCTGGGGAGAATATTGTCACTGAGGAAGCTCTAGACACCATAGCAAGCCTGCCTGTCATAGCAGAGCAGGATATTAAACCCACAGTGGATGAGCTTAGCAAAGCTATTGATTCGCTTGCCATGGGCAAAGCTCCAGGTGGTGATGCTATACTGACTGAACTCATCAAGCTTGGAATAGCAGCACCCTTGTGGCATCTGCATGAGCTCCTGTCTCTGCTGGAGGGAGCAGGTGGTGCCCCAGGATATGCATAATGCAAAGATTGTGATCCCGTAAAAGAACAAGGGTGGCTGCAGCAATTACAGCTATCAAGGCATCTCCCTGCTGAACATTATGGGAAAAGTATTGAAATGTGTTGCCCTTGTTAGACTGCTGATATTTACTGAACACATCTACTCCAAATCCCAGTGTGGTTTCAGAACTGCAAGATCTACAACTGACATGATCTTCTTAGTCCGGCAGCTGCAAGAGAAATGCCGTGAACAAAGGAGACCACTTTATATTGCCTTCATCGATCTCACCAAGGCAACCTACCATGTGAGAAGCGGCAGTCTATTTATGTTACTGGAGGCTATTCAATGTGATCCTTCTTTCCATGACAACATGATGGGTAAGGGCAGTTATGACAGTGCAACATCGGAACCCCTTGAGAACTGCAGTGGGTCAAACATTCTTCTGCTCTGGCACCGACACTCTTTGGAATATTCCTTCCTGCTGCCATGCCTTCAGGTTATCTACAGATGGTGTCTACTTACTTAGTAAAGCTGATGAAAGCTGTTCAGCCTTGCTCACCTGGGATCCAAGACAAAGGTATGCCAAGTCCCCATCAGAGAGTTGCTCTACACAGATGATGTCGCACTAACATTCCACACTGAGGAACACCTGCAGCGGCAAATGGGCAGACTTTCTCACACCTGTAAAGAGTTTGGTTTGACCACCAGCATCAGGAAGACAAATGTCATGGCCTGGGATGTTACCATACTGCCATCTATCAGCATTGACAATGTGACACTGGAGGTTGATGATAGCTTCACATATCTAGGCTCCACAATCACCAGCAATCTGTCACTTGATGCTGAAATCAACACACGTATGTAAAAACTGCAGCTGTTATGTTCAAGCTGTGTAAGTGAATGTGGGACAACAACAGCCTGACTGAGAACACCAAACTATTAGACCGGTACTGACATCTCCAATGTAGAAAGCTCAATTATTTAAGGCAAAAAAAAAATAGGCCAGTGGATTTTCCATGGCATTGTTCACCGATTGAAATTTTAAGATGACACAAATTTAACCCAAAAATCAGATTGCTCATACCACATAAGAAAATAGAAATCAGTTTTTCTTTTACTGAGATTGGGTGTTACCAGTCTGACAAAAATGATGGATCTTTGTCCAAGCCTTAGTTTTGCGTAGATTTTTAGAATTCTGTCATGTTGTATAAGCTGTGACATGGGGAGGGGAGTAGGGAGGTCGGGGGAGAAAAGCTCCAGCTCGTTTTGATATATTTTGTTGAGTTTATTTGAAAATATGTTTGGGAAAGGAGCCAAGGCACTCAATTCAAATATAAACATGTTGTGTAATTTGATCAAACCTGTGTTAGACTGGCAGCTCCTTTTGAACTTATTTAAATTCAATAGGCCCCACTGAGTGTTTGGAAAGTATTTATCAGCCATCCCTTTTCAGGAATAGCTCAAGGGAAGAATTCCCCCCCCTGTTGGTGGGGGGGGGAGGTGTGCAAGAGCGGGCATGTGCAGGCGCGCCTCCGATTGGTGCCCCCGATTGGGGGGTGCGCCGCCATTTTACGTGGGTGGGCCAATTAAGGCCCGCCCAGCATGACATCCGCCAGGAAGCTCTATGCACTCCCTGTGAGGGCGGAGGGGGATTCCCTCAGCCGGGAGTGTGCGACTTCATGCGCATACACACGAAAGAGCGCACTCACCTCCCTGAGGCTAAGTGCTGTCTCAGGGAGATCGGCGCCAAATTTAAAAATGGTGAATGGACAAAAAATAAAATTTCCCTGACATATCCCCTGATGTGACACTGTCACATGAGTTGGGACATGTCCATCACTTTTATTCAAACTTTTATTAAAATTTTAAAATCCTCATGAAACCTCATCCCGCCCGTGGACGAGGTTTCATGCTTTTTCTGAAGCCTGCCAGGGCTCCTGGCCTGCCTGCCAACCTCAAGGGCAGGTCCATTAATTAGTTGAATTAGTTTTTAAATGGCCTCAATAGGCCATTGACAGGTCAGCGGGTGCACAGCTAACTCAGCTGTGCCCCCGCCAACCTGAAAATTGAAATGACGTGGGGTGATGCCGGGAGTTCTGTCCAGCATCATCCCGTGTCATGTTATGTTTGGTGAGCAGGTCAAGATTTTGTGGTCATGAGACCTGAGCCAGCAATGTAAAAAGGTGGCTCTTCATTTTTTTCAGGGCAAACCCCACAGTTGCCCCAGTCAACCATTCACCGCCCCCCTCCCCTGCTCAACAATTCTCAACACCCCGCACCTCCCCACCCCAACAACGCCCCCCCAGCCCAACAATTCTGTAACACTCTCCCCTTCCCCACCTCCCCACCACCCCCCCCACCCCTCCCCCACAACCTCCAGTTTTCATTGTGGGGTCATATGAAGTCTGAGGAATTAAAATGGGGTGGAAAAGCCTTTCAAAGCTTTTCTACTAAGGGGTGAGGATGCTAACAGTGAACCAATTTTAACACTTGGATGTATACCTCTCATCCCATATCCTCACCACCAACTCTATTCATTTTTCTGGCCACTGCTCATGCTGCACCAACTAGTTGCATCCTTAGTGTTCTTCCTAAGCTTGAGCCGAGCTTCACCTCCCATCTCCTCCCATCACAAAGACCACCTGTTTCCACCTCCATTACATCAACCCGATTGCCTCTCTGCTTCCCACTGTTCCTGTAAAATCCTCCTTAAAACCTACACTTTTGCCCACAAGTTTGGTTATTTTCCCAGTATTCTTTGGTTCAGCAGCCAGTTTTCCTTTATATATCTGAAGCAGGTAGAGATGTTTAAAGGTACTGTATAAATGCAAGCTATTCTTATTCCACTGTTATAGATAATTGGATTGATCAGGGAACACCACCACCTGGAAGTTTCCCTCCAAGCCACTCACCATCCTGACTTGGAAAGATAGGAGCTGAGGGGGGGGAGGCAATGGTGTAGTGGTGTCGCTGCTGGACTCGTAATCCATAGACCCAGAATAATGCTCGGGGGACCCGGGTTTGAATCTTGCCACAGCAAATGGTTGAACGTCAATTCAGTAAAAATATGGAATTAAAAGTCTAATGATGACCATGAAACCATTGTTGGTTGTTGTACAAACCCATCTGGTTAGGGAAGGAAATCTGCCATCCTTACCTGGTCTGGACTATGTGTGACTCTTAAATGATCTAGGAAGCCACTCAGTTGTATCAATCTACTACAAAACCTCAAAAAAGGTCCAAAACTGGAAGGACCACCCAGCATCGACCTCAGCACCAGAAGTGACAATGGCAATCTCAGCCCTGTTGACTCTGCAAAGTCCTCCTTATCAACATCTGTGTGCTAGTGCCAAAAATTGGGAGAGCTGTCTCACAAACTAGTCAAGCAACAGCCTGACATAGCCATCCTTATGGAATCATACCTTACAGATAATGTCCCAGGCATCATCATCCCTGAAGAGGTGGTGGCACAGTGGTATATAGTCACGAGGGTGTTGCCCTGGGAGTCCTCAACATCGTCTCCGGACCCCATGAGGAAATTCCCTGCTGATTACCACGTACCGTCCTCCCTCAGCTGATGAATCAATATTACTCCATGTTGAACACTCCTTGGAGGAAGCTTTGAGGGTGGCAAGGGCACAGAATGTACTCTTTGGGGGCCTCAATGTCTATCACCAAGAGTGGCTCAGTAGCACCACTACAGACTGAGCTGGCCGAGTCCTAAATGGCACAACTGCTAGATGGGTCTGCAGCAGGTGGTGAGGGAACCAACAAAAGAGAAAAACATACATGACCTCATCCTCACCAACCTGCCTGACGCAGCTGCATCTGCCCATGACAGTATTGATAGGTGTGACCACCTTGTGGAGATAAATTCCTGCCCTCACATAGAGAGTACTCTCCATCGTGTGGGGTGGCACTGCCACTGGGCTAAATGGGATAGATTTCAAACAGATCTAGCAACTCAAGACTGGGCATCCATGTGGCACTGTGGGCCATCAGCAGCAGCAGAATTGGACTCAAACACAATCTGTAACCTCATGGCCTGACATAATCCCCACTCTACCATTATCATCAAACCAGGGGAAAAACCTGGGTTCAACGAAGAGTGCAGGAAGGCATACCTAAAAATGAGGTGTCAACCTAATGAAGCTATAACACAGGCCAAATAGCATAAGCAGCAAGTGATCCCCCAACCAATGGATCAGATCTAAGCTCTGCAGTCCTGCCACATCCAGTCATAAATGGTGGTAGATAATTAAACAACTCACTGGAGGAGGAGGCTCCACAAATATCCCCATCCTCAATGATGGGGGAGTCCTGCACATTAGTGCAAAAGATAAGGCTGAAGCATTTGCTACAAACTTCAACCAGAAGTGCCGAGTGGATGATCCATCTCGGCCTCCTCCGGAGGTCCCCAGCATCACAGATGCCAGCCTTCAGCCAATTAGATTCACTCCACATAATATCAAGAAATGGCTGAAGGCACTGGATACTGCAAAGGCTACGGGCCCTGACAATATTCCAGCAATCGTACTGAAGACTTGTGCTCCAGAGCTTGCTGCACCCCTAGCCAAACTGTTCCAGTACAGCTACAACACTGGGATCTACCCGGCTATGTGGGAAATTGCCCAGGTATGTCCTGTACACAAAAAGCAGGACAAATCCAACCCAGCCAATTACCGCCCCATCAGTCTACTCTTGATCATCAGTAAAGAAATTAAAGGGGTCATCGACAGTGCAATCAAGCAGCACTTGCTTAGCAATAACCTGCTCACTGACACCCAGTTTAGGCTCCACTCAGCTCCTGACCTCAAACATGGACAAAAGAGCTGAACTCCCGAGGTGAGGTGAGAGTGACTGCCCTTGACATCAAACCACAGTTGACTGAGTATGGCATCAAGGAGCCCTAGCAAAGCTGGAATCAATGGGAATCAGGGGAAAAACTCTCCACTGGTTGGAGTCATACCGAGCACAAAGGAAGATGGTTGTGGTTGTTGGATGTCGGTTATCTCAGCTCGAGGATATCACTGCAGGAGTTCCTCAGGGTAGTGTTCTGAGCCCAACCATCTTCAGCTGCTTCATCAATGACCCTCCTTCCATCAGAAGGTCAGAAGTGGGGATGTTCATTGATGATTGCACGATATGCAGCACAATTCGCAACTCCTCAGATACTGAAGCAGTCCATGTCCAAATGCAGCAAGAGCTTGACAATATCCAGACTTGGGCTGACAAGTGACAAGTAGCATTCATGCCCCACAAGTGCCTGGCAATGACCATCTCCAACAAGAGGGGATCTAAGCATCGCCCCTTGATGTTCAATGGCATTACCATTGCTGAATTCCCCACCACCAAAATCCTGGGGGTTGCCATTGACCAGAAACTGAACTGGACTCACCATATAAATATTGTGGCTACAATGGCAGGTCAGAGGCTAAGTATCCTGCGACAAGTAACTCATCTCCTGACTCTCCAAAGCCTGTCCACCAACTACAAGGCACAAGTCAAGAGTGCGATGGAATACTCCCCACTTGCCTGGATGAATGCAGCTCCCACAACACTCAAGAAGCTGACTCCATCCAGGACAAAGCAGCCCACTTGATTTGCACCACATCCACAAACCTTCACTCCCTCCATCACCAACACACAGTAGAAGCAGGGTGTACTATCTACAAGATGCCCTGCAGAAATTCACCAAGCCTCCTTAGACAGCACTTTCCAAACCCATGACCACTACCATCTAGAAGGACAAGGGCAGCAGATAGTTGGGAACCCCGCACCTGGAAGTTCCCCTCCAAGTCACTCACCATCCTAACTTAGAACTATATCGCTGTTGCTTCTCTGTCGCTGGGACAAAATCCTGGAACTCCCTTCCTAACAGCAGTGTGTGTACCTACACCACATGGACTGCCGTGTTTCAAGAAGGCAGCTCACCACCACCTTCTCAAGGGCAACTAGGGATGAGCAATAAATGCTGGCCCAGCCAGCGAAGCCCACAACCCTTAAATGAATAAAAACAATATATCGCCATTCCTTCCCTGTTGCTCGGTCAAAATCCTCAAACTCCCTCCCTGACAGCGCTGTGTGTCTACCTACACCACATGGACTGCAGTGGCTCAAGAAGGCAGCTCACCACCACTGTCTCAAGGGCAAATAGGGATGGGCAATAAACGCTAGCCTAGCTAGTGAAGCCCGCATCCCGTGAATGAATAAAAACAAAGGTTAAAGAAGTTTTGTGTTATATAATAGCAAACATATAAAGAAACAATTAGAAAAAAAATCTTAAATGTTTAATTAATGAGGAAGCAAAGTATGGACAAACCAATGGTCACAATGTAGACAATGCTCATAATAGACACAAGATATTATATTATAAAACAATGCAGCATTTCCAGCTGCTCCTAAACAGCAAGTGACCATTGTTTACCCCAGGTTAACTGAATTGTTTTCAATTGTAAGCCCAGAACCAAGTTTGTGTGCCTCCTTCTGGAAAATTCAGAAGTTATTTTAATTGTCATGCGAGGCCTTTCTCTACTTTTCATGATTCTACATTGGCAAACGTTTTTCTCATACTCTCCCTTCATCCAACACCACCTTAAAACAGATTGGTCATTGATTTATTTCAGTTCAGAGAATATTACTGGCACAGTATGACAATCATTGCACATAAGAGGTAACTTGCCATGTGAGATTGTTATTTCGATATGATATCCTACAAAATTGCAAATATTATAAATTTATGAAACGGAATATTGGAGCAGAAACATGCTGTGTCATGGGCTGTTAGGATTTATTTTTATATCTATAATTCTGCACATGTTGAGCATCTAATATTAGCCATGCCACCGTGGACAGAATTACATGTCATCATCCATTGGAAATGAAATCCATTATTATGAATGTGATCCCAATAAATTGATTGTGCAATCAACGAATTTCAAAACCAACCATTAGTTAACTTTCTGTGCAAGTTAATGTACTATAAAAATGATCAGTGGGAAACAAACTAGAACCCAATGTGTAATCATGTGATGAAAATGATCCAATGCTTCTGGAATGAATTTCTAGATATTATATAGGTAGAAAAAATAGATAGAGGCAGGAAATAGCTTTGTGTTTATATAGATTTAAAATGAATACATTGTGTCTTGTCTTAATTTAAAAGCTTCGTCCTAGGTAGGTTTGAAATAGTGCCCCACTCCTCCACCCCCACTCCAACATATCTGGCTTCCAGAAGGTGGTCCTTGTGCTTCCAAATCAGGACAATGGATTGGATTTCCAACACGGGGTCAGAAAACTAATAGCAGAATGAATTCTGGATCCCGATCCCGCACCTGAGCTGTGTCGCTATTCTGACGTGATTTTTAAATTTAAATGGCCTAATTGGTCAGGACATAAGTTTGGCACACATTAGGCTTGGCAGTGTTGAAGTTGGCCAGGCAACAGATCTTGAGTATCTGAAAGCATAAAAGCAGAAGGGAAGGGTTGCTGTAAAGATGGAGTGGGGTGGACAGCAAGAGGTCCATGGCTACACCATTTGCAGCTTTCAATTTATAGATTTCAGGATGATGGTAAGTGAGGAGTTGAGAAGGGACATAAAACTAACTCACCATTGTTTTCAATATTCTCAGCATAGCCAGATGTCATGGGCTCTGTTGCTGCTGGCCCCATGATTCTGAGCATCAACGCCCCCCCCGCCACCCCCCCCCACCACCATTGGGTGAGGTGATTGAGTTGTGTTGGCCCTCTCGCTGGTCCTCTATTGCACCCTCCCGTGGATTCCCTTCTCCTGCACTGTGCCTTAGTGACGTGCCTTCCATAACTGAAATAGCTGAAGATTTGGCAGCAAGAGTTGGAATGTGAGACTGGCATCAATGGAAAGATCATGTGGGTGAGTTGGAATATGCGAATCTTATTGAGGGCTCCTGAGTGAGTGCTGGGGGTCCACTGCATTGGGCAGCATGACAGGCTGGTGGTTTAGTGAGTATAAGATATGATGTGAAGATGCATTTACTGATCATGACCACATATGTGAAGTCATTAAGCTTCTTTCTGCACTGCTGCCTGGCTCTTAAAGCTAGAGTCTGGGCATTGACTTCTTTTCCCATTGGCTACATCTCCCTTCTGAGAACATAGAATCTCCTGGCACTCCAAGAAAACATGGCTGCTTTCCTTCTATCCCTCTCTGTTACTAGCTTTGGTGAATTTTGAAGCCCTCTCCCTGACTGCTGATCCATTTTTCTTCCTTTGGATGTTTCAGTATCAATTATTTTTGGATTTGAATCTTCCAGTGCAGCTTCCTTTGAGAGGGTCAGACTGCCTTTAAGAGCTGGAGGTCAGCTGGAACATATGTTGGCCTCACAGGCTTTTTAATTGTGTGCGCAGCCAAACAGCAGCATGGGTCATATTTGACTGCAAGCCACAATCATAGTAATGAGGAGGAAGCATGAAGTCTGCAAGCTGCCCATCTCCAACAGAACAGCAGGCAAGTAGTTAATTGCAAGCTCTGCGCCCAATTAATGGCACAGATGAGTTTTTCGCTACCTATATTTATTAATGGAAACAGAGTTAGTTTCTGCAGTGATTGTACATAAACTTATGCTGCTGTATATAAGAGTGATATTAATCTTAGGTGCGAGGTCATCATTGTTCCTCTTACGCTCTGGCCAATTTTCTCTTCCATTAGCTTTGAGTGTAAGATGGGCTGTTATTGCCCATTTTACAACACCACCCAAGATAAATTTTATCCCCAATGTGTCAGGCTTATTTAATTTCCAGAAATAACCCTTGTTAACTCATCTGGAGTCAGAACCCAGCACAAGTGTGACATGTTGACTTCACCATCTCTCAGAGTGAAGTGCCACAGTCATTAACGTACCAAGGTTTAGGTGAGCCTTAAAAGGAGGGTCTTAAAAGTCTTTGTGCAAGTGTGGGACAATTCCACCCTGAGTGTGGTGGTGGGCAGGAAAGAGGTCCTTTTACCCACCAGCAGCAATGGCGGGTTTTCGTGCCATTTTTTCCCATTATTAATAATGCGTTCGTGGGAAACACATAGGATCGCTGGCGGGTGGACTCGGATTTTCCCACCATGCAGTGACCTCAGTGCTTCCTCGCTCCAGGCACCATATTTAAAGCACACCACAGCGCATGCCAATTCATGTCCACAGACCAGGACTTCTCCAGGCGATAGTTGACCCCAAAAGCAAAGAAGACAGCAGCCCACAAATTTAGTGATGCCTCTCTCGGGTGCCTATTGGATGCAGTGGAAGGCCGCCACAATGTCCTTTATGTCCATTCTGGCCACAGGAGGTCCACCAGAGTAACCAATCCGGCCTGGGAGGCAGTGACAGCGGCAGTCAGCGCCACTGGAGCACAGGAGAGTTCAGCCATCCAGTGCAGGAAGAGGATGAAAGCTCTCAGCTATTCTGCCAGGGTAAGTCAACCACCTCATCACTGTCAACTCACACATTCACAAACCCATCACACATCCACAGGGATCTTACACCTCAAGGGACAACACCACTAACTCTCGCACACACCCTCACATCTCCATCAGATTCATATCCTCTTGAACTCACACCTTCATCCTGTCCATGGCTCCGCTCACCACACAAACATTCCATGTGCCATGTGTCCTGCTCACCCTCTCTCCATCTGTTTTCATGCAGGAGAAGCTGGCTCACAGCAGCAGGGAGAGGTCCCAGACTGGGGATGGAGTGGTCCACATTAGACCCCTCACTCACTTTGAGGAGTGTGCCATCATGTTGACTGGTGAGGACGTGAACCATGCCTATGGTCACGGTGAGATCAGTGGCGAACACCCACATGAGGACCCTGCCCACATCATCCTCTCTCAGTACAACTGTAAGGGCTCTCTCTCTCCTGCCTTGACTGTGCTGCCATACACTAATCATCTCTACTTTGGTTCACAGGGAGCTCTGCCAAGTGACCAATGCCCTCAGCCATCCAGTCCTTCACTCCATCCAGGTCCTCACCTCCAGCCAAGAGGAAACCTTCTCCATTGAAGAGCTGGAAATAAGCAGCCTGGCCCATCACAGCACTTACCCACACCCTCCAACAGCACAGAGGCACACGCTTCAATGAGACCTAGATCTAGAGCAGGCTTGGGTTCACAATCTGGTGGTCATTGTACAGACATGTGTCTGCAGCCGGAGGCAGGTTCAGCCGAGCTCCCCGGCACTCGGAGGGCTGCTGGGGAACAGGCATCTGTGAGGTCTGAGACAGATGACGGGCCCCTGGACTCGGCCTTCCAACTCATCCTGGAGAGCCAACAAAAGGCAGGAGAACATCACACAGAGCTGTTGGAAGCCCTCAACAGAATGACATGCGGGTCAGAGGAGTGTGTTCGCCTGCTCCCTGATGAAGTGGTGCCCACATATTCGTGTATGGAGGCCTTCATGGGAAGGATGGTAGATGCCATGGAGACCCCGGTCTTTCAGAACACGGAGATGCGCGCAGACCTGCACTACATTGCGGTAGCCATGGATGAGTTCCTGCAGTGGCAACCTGAGAGGGAAACTGGGCACCTCAACATCCCTCCAGGTGCTCTTTCCCCTCAAGGAGTCAGGCCGGGACCCTCGGGCACCCAAAAGGAGGTGGTCCGGCAGCTGCATACCCCTGGGTTATCCACTCAGAAATTTCAGAGGCTGAGCGGTCCCTCCAAGTCCCTTTGCCTCTGAGCCCCTCAACCCCATCCTCAGTCACCGCAAAGGGAGCAACTGGCCCACAGAATGAAAGCCAAAGCAAGCCAGGGCCCTCATGGGCTCGGCTCTCCAGTAGATGCACACCAAAGTCACCAGAGGCAACAGGGCCAACCCTTGCACAGGTTGTATCCATCCCTGCTGTGGATGTCAGGGCAGCACCTAGATAAAGTGGTAGCCCTAGAAAAGTTAAGAAATTCTGATCGCAAGTGGCTGCATGCATGAACACTTTGTAATCTGAAAACACATTCACTTTCACTGAATAATTTGTAATGTTGTCTTTCTGTTTAATTTACAGGCTTCATGAGGCATTCCAATGCATTCCTGCACCCCCCACCCCAACCCTCCACCACTAACAGTTCAGCTGCACACAGCCGGATTACAAGTGATTCTGAAGGGAGAAGTGTGTGTGTGGCAGAGCCTTTTGAAGCCTCGTGCAAGCCTCTCCCACGCACCCAGGTCCCTCCTCCATCACACTCATCTCACTGTCCTGAGCATTTTTAATGCTGCCTGCTGGCGTTCTCTTTCAGTTGTCCATCTGAGCTGACCTGCATCTCCGCCCACCCACTGAACTCACTCCCATGCAGCCCCTGTGCCCCTCCAACACGAGGCTCTGCTCACTTTCGATTTCAACAACCATGGTAGTCTTTAAATTTCTGATCAGCTACCCTGCCCTTTCCCCTCCCCCAGTCATCCATGCCCTTTCCCCCATCACTGTTAACCCCTCGGCATCACCTTCCACCTCCCCACCATCACCTGTCAACCAGAAGCCTTTTCTTTCTGGGATGTCCAGGTGAATGTGCACGTTCTCTACCTTCTTAAGAATCCCACCCCCATCCACATTGATCTCCCCAAGCTCCTCCTTCCCACCTCCAGAGCCTCCAAGTCCCCACCAACCACTTTCACCGTTCCTTCTACCACTACTATCGCAACCTCACCCCCCCCCAACCCTTCCGGATCACCCTACCTTCTCTCATATACCCCACTCCCTCTTACTATGTCCACCTTCAGTTCGCTGCCCAGGAGACAGTCATTGACTCAACTGAGCCCTCCCTTGCATATTCACCTGGACATCCTCCCCTTACTGCTTCCCCCACCTTTACTCACACCTCTCCCCACAGACACCATCACCCCTCCTCTGGACTCCTTCCCCCCTGCAAACTCCTTCCTTCCCAAGGACTCCTCCCTCTCAGCGGACTCCATCACTCCTCCAAATGCCTCCCTCCACACTCCGAACTTCTTCCCTTACACATTCCTCCCCCTTACACCTACCACCCCAGTTGCCACATTCTCCCCCGTAACACCTTCCTTCCTGTACTCAGTCCTACCCCCTCACAACCTCACCCCCCAACACCTTCAACAACCCCCTCCCAACCTCATGCCCGGATACCTTTGTCCCTCTTTGCAACCTCCCCCCCCGACACCTTCGTCCCTCCCCTTGCAACCTCACCCCTGATACCTTTGTCCTGCCACTCCTAGCCTCAACCCCCCGAGACCTTTGTCCCCTCCTCCCAAGATCACCTCCCAACCTCCTCACTGATACACTTTCTTCTCCCAGTCAAACTTAAACCTTTCCCAACCTTCCCATCCCACCCCTCCACCACCCTCACCAATCATCCATAGCAGCCCATGACCAAGACCATAGCAGACCTGAGACCTCAACTAAGACCTCCCACCTTCCATGAGCTGCTTTGCAGCAGAGCCATGTCCATGAGTATCCACCCAGCACACAATGCACATCTCCCTCCAGGGTCTGGTAGCTGTAGGGTTCCAGCATCCCCTGCTCCTTGGATGTCCTCCATCTGAGCAAGTCCTGACTTCGGCATGTCACACTTGTCCAGGTGTGTTCTGGGCTGGCATGTTTTCCCACCGGCATAATGGTAAGTCTGGCAGGGGGGGATGATTCCAGTCAGGCCTTACTTTGTATCCCATTAAGGGATGCAAAGTGGGTCCATGCCAGCCTCCAGTGGGATTGGCATTCTGCCATGGTAGACACCATCGGATGGATCCTACATGCTTTCATAACAGCATAAAACTGATTTTTGGCCTTCTCACCATATTGCCTATCTCCTGCCTGCCATGATGCCCGATGCCAACAAGGCCAGAAAATTCCAGCCTCAAAAGGAGACAAAGAAGCTGTGGGGCGAAGTGAGCTTATTGGAGAGGCGGGAGTGACTGTGGAACTGTTCCTGTAATGCTACATATCTACCAGAAACATGGTGCACAGTGAAAGGGTTTTGTAAGACATATTTTAATTGCATTGGTTAGGTAATGCACAACTCACCTTTATCGTTAGCTTGATGCGTTAGTTGCCTGGTAATTAATGTTTGATCTGTGTTGATTTTAGTTTGTTTGTTACAGCAAAAGTCTTAAAACAGGAAATGTTGACCTTTGGTTCTTTCTGTCGGTCACAGGGAAATTAACCTCTTTTTGAAAGTTATTGGTCTCTATGGGAATTGCAACAGTACAACTAAGACATCCTTTGCCTTAGGATGTTATACTTAGTTGCCTTAGTTATACTGGGACATCAAACTTTAACCTGTGTTTTTTCCTCTGTACCATGCCTATCATGTAAATTACAATACATTTCAAAGAATTCTTCCAGAAGTGAGAACAGCATCTTGTAACACAGCCTAGTAAGTGATAATTAACTGCCACCAGTTATAGTTTTATTTTAACTTCAGTTAATTATCACGTTGTCAGGCTGTGACTAGACCCCCAACACCCAAAGAATATATTGATATTTTTATACTGTGAAAATAATTAGGAATCTATTATAGTGCTGAAATGATCTGTTTATAGCGGTCAAACAGTTTAACTCCATTTGGTTCTGGTTAAGACTAAGGAAAAAAGTCAATTTGTCCTTTTCCAGTATATAAGAAATGAACAAAACACAGTCAAAAACATGGATCCTCATGAATTAAACCATTTAAAGCTATCCCCAGCCAGCCCCACAGGCTTCCAAACTATTTCTCCCTCAATCCCATCATTTCTGAAAAATTCTCTCCCTCCCCACTGCCACTCCACCACCCCCCACCACCCTCCCCCAAACCCCCCACCACTGAAGGTACTAAGCCAACATTCAGCATTTATGTATTCCCAGGCTGCCATGCACCCTGCTACATACATGGGTCAGAGCATCTCCGAATTACCAGCAGACGAATCATTTTAGACAGGGAAACAGGTGCATGAAGTCCTATTGCCCGGTTCTTAATTCTCTGGGGTCGGGCACGTTGTCTTTCATACGTGTTTACAAAGCAGGCTCAGAACTCACACGTGTCGTCTCTATTTAACCTTTGTTGCATATTGAATGTTTCATTTCACTTTTGGACAACTAATTCTCTACTATAAAGTGAACAACAACAGACTACAAGGAAGGCAGCAGTGAACAAATTGTAATCAGTGGTGATCCTCTAGTGGTATATGTGTTAATGTATTTCGCTGTCAGAAACGTTTCCATGCTGCCAATGGATATGTCTGAATGGGAATGGCACTAGTGGGTGGCTAAATAGCCAAATTCAAAGGTATGGTACATGTTGCGGGGAGGGCATCTGCATTTGTGACTAATGCTAGCAAACCTGTATCACAATTAGGGGTCTCTCTTACAATAGTTATGAACACTCTCTTAAAAATGCATTTCTTTAAATGCTAAGGAATGTCAGGCAAAGATATTGTTTTGAGTTTGATGTTACAAAAGACATTACCTTCATGAAAGTATTTGAAAATCTTATTTGTTAATGCAGACATAGCTCTATAAGAATGGCAGAAGGCATTGCTTGCTGTAACAAAAAAAATACAGCTCTTGAGTTTTTTCCAAAGACAGGAACATTTTAAAATACTCTGAGAAATCAGTGCCTCGTTAAATAAAACATTTCCTACATCAACTTAATGTTCAATTTTCTCAGATTAGTTCATTATCAAGAAACAAAATTAACATTCTGATGCAATAAGGTTAATGATGTATCTGTACTGTAGCAGTTTTACATACATAATTTGGTTAAAAATTTACTAAACATTAATTAGGCCATTCCAGAGCAATCATACCAAATCATTCAACAAAAATATATAACTAAAACAGTTTTCCAACCACGATTAAGTGCTTGTCACCAAAAGTCCAATGAGCTGCTTTGATCTGTGTGTGGTTGAAGAGTTTGCATTCATGGCAATGTAATATTTGAGCAAACGTGTATTTTAAGCAATGCTCTCTCTCAGGACAACAATAAGTTGCATTTAAATGGTGCCCTTACTGTAGAAAAATATCTCATAGTGCAGCACTGAGGTTTAATCAAAAACCTCCACGTGCTGAGCTCACTGGCTTCTGACCATTTATATCGTGGCTAACAATCACATTTTCTAGTTGCCTTTTACCTTTGTGGCAGCAGTGTTTCCACCATCAGTTAGGTTCCAATTCTAGTCACTTTCCACAAGATCTAGAAGGGGACTATGGCACAACAAGGAGTTTAATGCTGTGCACCACATCAGCCCTGTAATAATCAACACCATCAAACATTAATCAAATTTAAATGCATACACTTTTAAAAAGATCTTGAATACAGGAACATAATAGCGTGCAATATAAATAAAATGATTCCTCAGGAGGGTGGTTTGTGAGAACAATTAGAGAAATATACAGCGTATCTGTTGGCACATGATGACCTCTTATCAGAAGGCATTCAGACAGCCTCTGAAATGTTATCCTGTTCTTTTTGCATTTCAGGTGTTCATCGATCTGCTGTCTGTTCTCAACATTTCCTGTTTCTTTTTCAGGTTTACAGTTTCTCTTTATTGGGAAGCAAATGCCGTGAACAGAGTTCCTTCGTCAGGCTGACAGCAACAGTTCAAGATGATGGCACATCACCACCTTCTCATGGGCAACTGGAGTTGGGCAAAACATGCCAGCCTAGCCAGCAACAGCCACCTCCAGAGGGTGAATAATAAAGAAAAGCCTTCAAAGTGGTAAAGTACATAACCTTGAGTCTCATGGGTCACTGATGCAATATTACTTGCTGTTTTAATTCTGATCCTCCTAGTTGGTTCAATATAAGCATGCCAGAGGTCAATAATCCATTTGCAATTTTTTACACACATTGACTCATGCAGAAGATATAGATGTAATGGAGCAAGTGAAATAATTTTAAATTTACAATTCAATTAATTAAATGAATAAGAAAAGTACTGCTTTAATAGATTCTTAAGGCTTTTCAGAAATATAATTGTACAATATATAATGTACAAGCATTCCACATCCATGACTAGCTATCATTAAATTTTATTTAAATATGTGCATTTCTAATGGTATAATGAAGTATATTCTTGAACGGTCTGAGTGCACTTAAGGTACCATCTAAATGAAGATCATTAAAATGGAGCATACTGCCTGAAAAAGGGACCAAAATGTTTAACTTGTGTCATTTTTACGATCTACATTTATCACCAGGGTATCTCTGCAAGAGTCAGGTAATGATCTCTTGTGCACTAAAAAGGTCAGGAATTAATCAAGTTTAGCACACTATACTGATAATATAAAGAAAAAAAATTAATAGAGTGCCACATTTGATGGAATATGGATCATATTTTAGGGTGATACCATAAATGAAAGCTCTTAGTGGCCACCATATTACTAGCACACTGAAGGCTATGTATGTAGCAAAAGATCAAATTGAATTTATTGAAATACAGCACCTCTCCATGAAGCATGACTGTTGATAACAAACACAACACATGCTCTGGGGCAACGGCACAGACTCAGCTACAGGAACTGGCTGGCTTGCAAGGCTTGGCATCTTTTCCCTGTGCAGACCAGGCAATCTCTTGTTTGACCTTTCACCCATGGGTGTTTTGCATTTGTTAAGGAAGCGTACCTGATTGAATGGCGGAGCAGGCTCGATGGGCCGAATGACCTAATTTCTGCTCCTATGTCTTATGGTCTTACGGAACGGAGTCCTAGAGGAAGCAGGATGTGAGGAAGTGTACTAACTGTGGGAGTCAGTGGGTTTGTAGTGAATATTGGCTGATTTCCTTATCCCAGAAATGGTGACAAAGAAGTCGAGGAAGGTAAGAGTTGTAGATGGACCAGGTGAAGGTAAGAACAGGATGAAAATTGGTAGCAAGATTTATGAAACTTTCCAGTTCAGAGCAGGAGCTGGAGATAGCACTGATAGAGTCATAATTGTACTGGAAAAGGGGGTGAAGGAGGGAGCCTGAGTAGGACTGGAACAAGGAATGTTCCACATATCTGACAAAAAAGCAGGCATGCTAAGACCTGCATTATGTTGAGGAAGTGAGCAGAATTAAGCTATTATGTCCAGCTTAAACTTCTGCGCACGATTACCTCCATCCACAATCTATATGAAGATCTATGTATAAGTTTACCGTACAGATGCATACAAAAAACATTTAATGTTAAACTGTGAGCATTGAAGATTGCCCAAATTCATGTCACTTAGGACTTAGGTCTCAGAAACAACAGATTCTCATCTTGTTCACCTGAGCTAGAATTGAACCCAAGTCCCTTTAGGTGAACTGGGAGCAGAAAATTATCACAGTAAATTGAGTTAACAGCATTTATTTTGCCCTGAATTCAATTGATTGCAGTGGTTCAATTCTCCAGTCAGGCAATACCAGAACTACTCTTATGCACAATTCACCAGATTATTGACATCAGCAATCATGTAGAAACCATAAAAACAAATCCATCATGCCAACACTGACAGGACAAAGGAAATTAACAATTTAAACATTATTGTAATCGTATATTTGATTAAATCACTGCGTATACCCAGTAGCAAGAAAATTATAAACATTGGTCAATAGTCTCACCAGACTAAATCCAAAATAGAGGCAATTCATCATGACAGCAATGCAAAAGAGTATGAGGGCATTTTGTCAAAAGTGCAAATGAATAATCTGAACCACTAAAAACTTAAAGCACAGCATTCTTTTTTGCCTCTTAGACCAAATAGACACATGTTTTGGACTTGATTTCCCAGACAGGTTTCTCATAAGAAACAGTGAACTTTATTTACAGGGCTTCAGCAGCAGTTACATGCCTCCATCAAGATCCACAACTAGGCAAAAACTCCAACCCTAAGGTTCCCTGCACTCAGATTTGCTGATTCGTTCACACTGTCAAATGATAATACACAGTAAATAAGTCTTAAAGCTACAGTTACTACATTCTAGTGTTATCCACTCTGACAGAGACACCTGGTATGTCTATCCCTGGTTGATCAATCACAAGGGGGAACCACAGGCTCTACAATGGTTACAGGTGGAACATTGGTTTGTTGGGGTATCTCCATTCTTCTCAAATGATCCACCTGTTTTCGGGTGATCCAGCCTTCCACTTCTACGTGCTACGACAACGGTCCAGTCACAGGAACTATCACACTAGGCAACCAACACAATCCACCACCAAAGTTTTGTACAAATTTTGTTTCACCGTCAGTAAATTCTTGTTCTCAACCGTGCAATCATGAGACCCTTTTTGATTCCCCTGACTGTTGTCTACCTTCCCCTCCAAATTGGGAAGTATCAGGCTTAATCTCGTACAAAGGTGGCGCTTCATAAATAATTCTGAAGCTGTTGAACCTGTAGTAGTTTGGGGGATCATTCATTGTCTTTTCTGAACCATCTTCCATCTTGTCTTCTTCTGTCTACCATAGAGTTTAGTCTCATCCTTCATTTTGACTTCACAGTCTGCCAGACTTCTCTCAGGCGAAATCTCAACTTGGTTCAGTTCAGGGGTTGAGCTACCCATGGCTTCATCACCCACTTACGTTTTGGAAAGTTCCACGGCTTTTCCTTCTAATGTCTCTTTTGTTTCAATCAGCTGATTCTTCAGCTCTTCTGTCCCCTTCTTGTATCTTTTGGCTTCCTCCTGGAACCTTGAACATTGCTGCATCTTCTCTGCCAGCTGTTTCTTCAGTTTGTTCAGAGTGAAGGTAAATTCATGCTGCTTTTATTGCATAATTTTCCAGAGGTACAAAGTTTGACCTGAGGGATCCTTGAAGCGTGTGAAGGTCTTTCAACAGGTTTTCCTTTTCTTTGCGAAGCTCACTTGCTTCATCTTGAATTCTGTCATTCAGCAGAGTCTCCTTGGGTTTCTTCTGCTGTTCTTCCATGCTGCTGTTTAAGACAATTTTCATTTCCTCAGGTTGCTGAATGGCTCTACATTCCTTCTGCTGTTAAGGTCCTTTGATTCTCCAGGCTCTTTCTGAAGTACCTTGCCATGTTCATTTTCCAACTCAGGTCTCTTCTGGCTTCCTTCCGGCCAATCAAGGTTAATTTCCCTCAAACAAGGTTTGGTCCTTCACCTTCCACTACAATCACAGGGAACTGTGCTTGTAAATAAACAGGTACAGCGGTAATCCCTTTCAATTGTATGGCTTAACCAGTATACGTTTTCAATTTGGCTGAAATTTGCTTCATATTCAATTGTTGAGTACCCTTGTTTAAATGTTTGAATGTGTGCTCCCCCACTACAGTGGTTGATGCATCAGTATCCACTTCTATAATCAAAGGTTTTCCATTGACCTGCAGAGTAACAGTTATTGGCTCTGTTTTCCCTACTTTCACATTAAATAGAGAATACACATCAGAATTAGTGGTTTCTGGTTCTTCCACATTATGTACTTTGATCAGTTTAGTTTGCTGCCTGAGAGACTGTCTCAATCTTGCTTTACAATGCTTCAGTATGTGCCCTCTTTTATGACAATAATGGCACTCCACCTCCTTAAAACGGCAAGTTTCAGGGATATGGTTACTTCCACATCGGTAACAATTCATTTTCAGATTTGCTGCTGAGCTGTCTCCTGTATATTTTGTAAATTTTCGGGTAGCAGGGACTGTCCCCTGCTATGCGGCTGACTCCCTGATTTTCTGTTCCCATCCCAACTGAAAGACAGCGCCATTTTGTACACCCTGTAAGGCCTGTGGATCCCACTCGGTGCTTTCCATCGCAAGCACTATTTTCAATGCTCTTTTAAAATCGATATTTACTTCAGTTAACAACCGTCATTCAATGGCATCATCGTGCACACTGCAGATCAAATGACCCCTTAACATATCGTTTAGGGTAGCCCTGAAGTCACAATATTTCAACTTCACTACGTGTGTTGCTATGGTCTCCCCTGGGGCTCTTACCCGAATTAAATTTGAACCTCTGCATGATTACGGATGGTTTGGGTTGAAAATGGCCCTTTATGATGTATACCAATTTGCTGAAGGCTTTGAATCGGGAGTGTTCGGGCTATCAAACTATGGATTAAATCACAAGTCTTACTCCCACAGATGCTTAGGAGAATTGCTTTCCTTTTTTCCTCCACCTATTTCGCTTGCTTGGAAAAACAAAGGCGTTCTATATATTGAATCCAATCCTCTGTGGATGAGTCGAAGGGCTCAATCCTGCCAAAAAGTGGCATAACTGGTGAGTATATTTCCCCTTTTTTCTGTTTAAAACAAAATGCTCACATTCACTGGGCGAGGGACAGCGCCAGAACCAATTTACCTTCCGCCAGTTGTTATAGACTTGATTTTCCAGACAGGTTTCTCATAAGAAACAGTGAAATTTATTTACAGGGCTTCAGCAGCAGTTACCTGCTTCCATAAAGTTCCACAACTAGACACAAACTCCACCCCTAAGGTTCCCTGGGCTTAGGGCTGATTCGTTCACACTGTCACGTGATACTACACAGTACAATAAGCCTTAATGCTACAGTCGCTACATTCCTTATAGCTACTGTTGCTACAACAGGCCAAAGTTGCAGGGGAGGGTGTTTGAGGGCAGGAGAGGGTAATTGTTTCGAGTGTGTCTGTTTGGTTTTGCTATTATCCTTAATCTTTTAATGGCAGCCTTTGTAAACTGTACAGCATTGATTGGCATTTGTTTCTTAGATTTTGTTTGTTCATCTCCCAGCTGTTTTACATAGATCAGATATTTTCTCCATTGGCCAAGTTTGACATTCAAGCCAGGAAGAGGATGAAGTTTGGTCAGGAAGCTTCAACATGAGTCCCTTATTCTTCAGAATCATATGAATTTCAGCAATCTCCTAACAGTGACATTTTATGAGATATCTGCAAGCTGCTGCGCAGTTACATCGGGAGACACTGAATTTGAAAGAGGAACAAATATATTGTAACACAGTTGACTGTTGCGGGGGGGACGATTGCTTATTTTGTCATCTGGCAGGGAACCAAGTATTTCTGGTCCAAGCCCAGTTCTCGTGTTATACTTGCCAACAGTAATGGAGATTAAGATTAGACTGAAGTAAGCTGTATGCAAGGTTGCCTTGCTCCCAACTAAGTTTGACACAGATGATTTGCTGATTCAGGCTTTCATGTCATCACTTTAATAAAAATACCTCCAAAAGTTATTTATTCATAAACATTATTTTATTTCACATTAGTCGCTCTTACAGTGTGAGGGGAGGAGCTATTAGTTTAACTTCTAGAGTTCCAATTTTGAATTAAACTAATTAACATATAATAGGTCCACTGGGTACCCAGCAGCACTGCCGAGACTGCCCTGAGGGAACAAGGCTATAGTTCAGCTGTCTGTTTTATATTACTGGTCTAAAGTTCACCCGTATAAACTTGTCACATTTTCTATAATTAACAGACTGGTCATTAGACATACCTGTGGGTCACATATCTGTCAAGAGTTGATTGATATGCAGCCGATAATTGCTCCATCGTCTGCCTGCAATATTTGACTTCCATGCCTACTTGGAGAGGGGGGGTTGCGGGGGGTGCTATTTGTATTATGCACCCGGAACATCAATTAGAGCAAGTGTTAAATCTGTGAGGAAGTGGTGATGGCAGCATAATTTATTTTCAACCTACAGAACTTCTCAGAATAAAGCCTTGGTGTGCTTGTCTTTAGTTTTGCTTTTTCTCCTTTTCAGTTTCTGAATCTACGTTAATAATTCCTTCTTTAAAAAGAAAAAATAACTCATGGTGATTTTAAGTAAATGACTGAAAGATGGTTACGCCCAAGTTCTAACTGGACAACTCTACCTGAGCAGAACACAAAAGCAAAATGCTGTCAAAGCCAGAAATCTGAAATAAGAACAGAAAAAGCTGGGAAATATCCAGCAGGTCAGACATAATTTGTTTAACAACGTTTCAGGCAGTTGACCCTTTATCAGAGCCCTTTGATGAACCTTCTCTCCAAGATGCTGCCTCACCTGCTGAGTACTTGCTGCAATTTCTGTTCTTATGAGAGATAGATTTTAAGTTTGGGTGAAAGGGATAAGATAGTCAAAGGCCACAGCTACGCTGTCACTTTTGCATCTGCACAAAGCGGCTTTGGATGTACAGCATAAATAAGGAAACCACTAAGTACACCAAAGCTATGAAGTGCAAACCTGCCCCACTCTTCCCCCTGAAAGCATTTCCCACACCTGGTTTTATTTTGTACTGAGTATGCAGTGTCACTTCAGCCAAAGAGTTAAAAGTGATTACAAAATACAAATGTGACTATAAAAATAGTCATTATGGGCTAGAATGTTATCTTAACCCTAGCTATTATATAGATGGCTTAATGACTTAGAGTGAATATAACTCAACAATTAACTAATATTCAACAACCATGTGTGCTGTAACAGGATATTCATGATAGGCAAGTTAATTGAAGGGTCAGGCATTAAATTTAGAGTGGGTATCCTTAATCCCTGACCTTGTGTAGACTGTCATTCTTATTCAATCTGAGTTTTAGCTATTGTACTCAAAGGAGGAAATAAAACCTTTACATTTTACCCAGATTCAAAGAAGTTGCAAACAAACACTCCTGTTCCAATGTGTGTATCATGATTAACGGTCAGCTTTCCACTTTCCTTTGCAGTGTCTCAGTTGTAGCTAGAAGGTTTAGGCAATTTCTTGTGCTAGATCTACAAGTAAAAGTTTTCCCTTTTGACTGAAGTGCTGTGACACATCCTTCCACATGAGGGGTGCAATGGAAGTGCAAGCTGTTGTGATTACAAACACGTAACTAGGCGAGTGCAGCAGGCCCTTTAGTACTTTCAGGAGAGCACATCTTAGTTCAAACATCCAGAACTGGCTGATAGTAGAGGATCTTCCATTTCCACTCAGGTTATGCTGAATCCACTTAGGCTATGCTGAATGGGTGATTGTTCATGGTTAACATGTTTAATGTATTTTGTTAGCGTTTTTCAAATTAGGTGTCAAATTATGACCATATTATGACCAAATAATATGTTCCACATTTTAAGGGATCGGCTATTATTTTGACTGCTTGTCCCATGTTCCTTGGGGGATGTATGGTCCAGACTTTTGAGGGCGGCCTTTGGGAGACTGAACCCGGTAGTCTCCTCTTGCCTTTGCCTCTTTGCTTTTGTGTGTGAGCATGCGATCTGGCAACAAGGAGTAGTTTGAATGGTTCGAGCGGGTCTGTGAGTCTGTGAGTCGGCCAGCAGAGAGGAGGTAGTGCTGTGACTTCACAAAATAAGTTGTAAGCTTGGTTGCTTTAAATCCCCATCCCATCCTTCCCCCACCCCCAACTTTTCAAGTCAGAAGAAAGCCCCTAAACCCTCCCCCATCTCAAGATCAACAGGTCCCACCTCCAGCTCTCACCTTCTCATCTTCAACAGCAACCCCTGCCACCCTTCTCCCCACCTCCACCAACTGCTCTTATGGTCACCAACAACCTTCCACTGGTCTCACCTTCAATGCGACCCTTATTTTATTTCATAAGAGTTGCTCACATTGGTGTCAAAATCCAATTTGAAAGGATCACATTAACCGGATTGGAACTCTATTTCCCAGCAGTATGATAGAATAAAGGTAAAAGAGGCAGGATGTAAGCACATAAAAGCAATTAATGAAAATCTTTACCTCAAAAAGTACTATGTAATACCAAATTGTACAAAACAAACTTCCTCAGCATAGTATCCTAGGCCCAACCATCTTCAGCTGCTTCATCAATGGCCTTCCCTCCATCATAAGGATAGAAGTGGGGATGTTCGCTGATGATTGCACAATGTTCAGCACCATTCTCGACTCCTCAGATACTGAAGCGGTCCATGTCCAAATGCAGCAAGACCTGGACAATATTCAAGCTTGGGTTGATAAGTGGCAAGTTGCCTGTTTCCAATAAGAGAGAATCGAGCCATCTCCTCTTGACATTTAATGGCATTACCATCACTGAATCCCCCACCATCATCATCCTGGGGGTTACCATTAACCAGAAACTGAACTGGACTAGTCATAGAAATACTGTGGCTACAAGAGCAGGTCAGAGAGTGGGAATTCTGCAGTGAGTAACTCACCTCCTCCTCAAAGGCTGTCCACCATCTGCAAGGAACAAGTCAGGAGTATGATGGAATACTCCCCATTTGCCTGGATGAGTCCAGCTCCAACAAAACACAAGAAGCTCGACACCGTCCAGGACAAAGCAGCCTACTTGATTGGCACCTGAAACATTCACCCCCTTCACCACTGACGCACAGTGGCAGCAGCACATACCATCTACAATATGCACTGCAGCAACTCCCAAACCTCCTTCGACAGCACCTCCCAAATCCTCTGCCACCTAGAAGAACAAGAGCAGCACATACATGGAAACACCACCGCCTGCAAGTTCCCCTACAAGCCACACAACATCCTGGCTTGGAACTGTCACCATTCCTTCACTGTTGCTGGGTCAAAATCCTGGAACTCCTTTCCTAACGGCACTATGGGTGTACCTACACCACATGGACTGTAGCGAATCAAGAAGGCGGTTCACCATCATCTTCTCAAAGGCAACTAAGAATGTGCAACAAATGCTGGCCTAGCCAGCGATGCCCACATCATGTGAAATAATGAAAAAATAAGCATAGTATCTCCATATCTGTCCTCAACTTAATTGCTTCTGACCACATCTTGTTGTATATAGTACCCTAACCCTAACCCTAATGCAGACCATTTGCATCTTCAAGCCTGCTCTGCCATTCAATAAGGTTGATCTTCAACCTCAACTCCACCTTCCAGCAGTATCCCCAATTTCCTTAAATCCCTTAAAATTCAAAACTATCAATGGCTGAGCATCCACAGCCCTTTGGAGTAGAGAATCCCAAAGATTCACATCAATTTGAAGGAATTTCTTCACATGTTAGTCTAAATAGCCAATGCTTCATTCTGATTTTCCCCATAGGCTTCAGGAACCCACCATCATGTTCATCTAAGGGTCAGAAGTCCACAATGTGAGGGGAACAGTCACTCGGCTGTGATTTTTTCACTGAATTGGCCAATTTGTGGCGAGAGGGTGGGCCTGCTGTCCAAATAAGGGTGTGGGGGAACAGGTGGGATCTCAAAGCTAGAAGGCCAATAGGAGGTCCTCCAGCACTGAAACAACAGCAGCCTGCCATGACAGGTAAGTGAGAGAGAAGTCTGCCCAAAAGGGAGGTGCAGTCTTTTGAACGTTTTTAACTTTAAAGTAAAAAATCCCCTCAGCAGCCAGGTTTCCATGGTGGGCAGGAGAACACCCTCCACTGGGCAGCCTGCATGCAGCTGTAGCTGAAACCAGGCAGCCAGGGAGGGCCTCTATGCCTGCCTGGAGTGTTGGCTCACTGGTCTGCCACTAGGAGGCCGCCTGTTCCCCCAGTGGGGACTTAGAGGCCTTAGAAAATCCCAGTCAGTCTCCAACAATAGGCCTGAATAGGCCTTTAACAAAGCCAATTGGATAGCCACCACTTGCTCACAGATAGCCCTGCCCCACCACTGCACCCCCTCTAATCCCCCCTCCCCAACACCCCCCACCCACCCTCCCAACAATCCCTCCTCCAGGAGTGGGATGGAGCCAGGGAACTGGCACATCAGCTGGTGGTGCAAATTTCCATGCCAACCCCCCAACTTCATGCCCACACCCATCAGCGCCCAGAAATTCAGCCCCTTGTTGTATACTCTCCAGCCAGAGCAAACATCCTCCCTCTACCCTGTCAAGCCCTTTAAGCATTATTATGTTTCAATTAGATCACTCATCATACTTCTAAATTCTAGGGAATATAGGACTACTCTACTCAATCTCTTCTCTTAGCACAATCCCCTCATCCCAGGAATCATCCTAGGGAATCATCGCTGCACTCCCTATCCTTTGTTAGCTAAGGAAACCAAAACTGTATGCAGGGGTGGTCTCACCATGGCCCTAGATATAACCCTCCAAATTCTTATTTGCTCTTATACTCCAATCGCTGTATAATAGAGGCTAACATACCATTTGCCTTCCTAATTGCTAGTTGTACCTGCATGTTAACTTTCTGGGGTTTGTGTACAAGGACACCCAGATCCCTCTGAATACCAACATTTTCCAGGCTTTCTCCATTTAAAAAATATTCTGCTTTTCTATTTTTCCAAGCCAGTTGAACAACTTTGCATTTTCCCATTTTATGGACAGTATTTTCCAGTCCCCGCCAGCGGCGGGCACCATGGTGGGCATGATGGGAAAATTTGGAGAGCGGCCAAAAGTAAGTTTTGGCCACTCTGCAAATTTTCCCATCCTGCCTGTGATGATGCCCACCATTGGTGGGACTGGAAAATCCTAGCCTATATTCCATGTCTTTGACCAGTCACTCAACCTGTCAATATCCTTTTGCAATCTCTTTGTGTCCTCCTCACAACTTACTTTCCCACCTGGCTTTGTATAATTAGTAAACTTGTATACATTACACTGGGCCATTGATATATATTTTGTTCTTTATTCTTGGGATGTGGGCATCATTGGCAAGGCCAGCATTTGTTGTCCATCCCAAATTGCCTCTGAACTGAGTGGCTTGCTCGGCCATTGCAGAGAACAGTTAAGAGTCAACCACATTACTGTGGGTCTGGAGTCACATGTAGGCTAGACCAGGTACGGATGGCAGATTTCTTTCCCTAAAGGGCTCTAGGGAAAAAAATTATTGAGACTAGCTTTCAATTCCAGATTTATTAATTGAATTTAAGTTCCACCAGCTGCTGTGGCGGGATTTGAACACATGCCCCCAGAGCATTAGCCTGAGCCTCTGGATTAGTAGCTCAGTGACATCACCACTAAGCCACCATCTCCCCTGTAAATAGCTGTTGGCCCAAGCACTGATCCTTGAGGTCCTCTGCTAGTTACAGCCTGCCAACCCAAAATAACCCATTTATTCCTACTCTGTTTTCTGTCCATTATCCAATCCTCAATCGATGCTAATATAAAACATCCAACTTCATGAGCCCTAATTTTGTGAATGGCACCTAATTGCGTGCTTTTTGAAAACCCAAATACGCTACATCTGCTTGTTCCCTTTTATCTATCCTATCAGTTACAACTTCAAAAATCTCTTAACAGATTTGACGTGATTTCCCTTTCATAAATTGAAAAGCAAAACACTGTGGATGCTGGGAAATCTGAAATAAAAACTGAAAATGTTGGGAAAAAATACTCAGCAGATCAGGTAGTATCTGTGTAGAAAGAGAAACAGAGTTAACGTTTCAGGTCTGTGACCTTTAATCAGAACTGGGAAAATATAGAGCTGTAATAGGTTTCGAAAAAGGAGTGGTCCAGGACAGGGACAAAGAAAGGTCTGTAATGGGGTGGAAGATAGAAGAGATTGAATGATGGAAGAGTTAGTCTTCCAGGGACAGAGGGAATGGCGTTGGGGCAAGAAAAGTAACAAAGATACAAAAGGATGTGCCCAGAACAGGCGTGCTGCCGACTGAATGAAAAATACTGAAACAAGCCAAGAAAAGGAAACAAAATGGAGGACAAGTTTTGCAGTCCGAAATTGTTGAACTCAATATTGAGTTCAGATGGTTGTAAAGTGCTGACACTTCAGTGCAATACTTGGATAGTGCGTCATTGTTGGAGATACCACCTTTAGGATGAGACATTAAACTGACACATCATCTGCCTGTTTGGGTGGTTGGATCAGATCCCACAATACTACTTGAAGAAGAACAGGAGAGCTTTTTCAACGACTTGACCAAGATTTCACACTCACTAAACAACATCATAATTGGATTAATTTATCATTTATTTCGCTGCTGCTTGTAGGGCTTCTCTGTATGTACATTGGCATCTATGTTTGTCTATGTAACAATGGTGGCAGTACTTCAAGAGTAATGTGATGCACTTTGAGACATCCTGAGGAAGTTAAAAGATGTATATAGGCCTGTGCCTTGTGTGTGTGCCTGTGTTTGTGTATGTCTGGATGCGTCTGCTTGTCTGAATGTGTCTGTGTGTACCTGTGTGTGTGTCTGAATACGTCTGTGTGTCTGAATATGTCTGTGTGTGCCTGTATATGTAGGTGTATGTCTATATGTATGTGTGTGTCAGCTCTTTCTTTCTACTGGTCAAGTATCCTTTATCCGAAACACTTGGGGCCAACTGTGTTTCAAGTTGCAGTTTTCAGATACCACACATAGGGCTAGGCCTGCTTACATTACAATAGCCTAAGCCTAGTCTAGTTATAACATAAGGTAAATAAAATGGCTAGAAAAGTATCACTGAATAATAAAAACAGGGTACCTGTAATAAGCTCCCACCCATGCCGCCATCTGCAATTTTGCTTGTAGGAGAGGGTTCAGAGTGTAAGTAAGGTCTGTGTCGAGTGCAAAAAACAACTAGACTTCCCACGCTAAAGGTCAGGTTCAGTCGGTGAGGTTCGTATCAACTTAGGTCATGTCGGCTCGGGTCAGAGACTTGCTGCGCTAAAGGTCAAAGAGATTCAAAAGAGTGCAGTTTTGGACGTGTTCAGTTTTCAGACTTACAGATAGAGGATACTCGGCCTGTATTTGAAAGTGAACTCAGAAACAACCAACAGAAAAAAGATCAATAAGGGTAAGTAACTGGAATGACAGTACCATTATTTATGTTTGAATGGGCATTTTGAATAAACATCCTGAATTTAGAGATGTTTAAGTAGAACTTTTTCTATTAAGTGCTCTTACAGAGAAACTTGGAAAATGAGACAGTGATTTGTTTAATTTATTTTCTTGGTTTTCACAATAAAAACCCAGTCCAAGTTGGGCCAAAATGTTCATTTGACATTCTAGATAATGATCTATTGTGCTTAGTGTCTCACCTCTTGAAAGGAAATACATCTGTTATTTTTGCTCAATTCATTGCAGTTTATGATTCCAGCCATGAAGGAGAAATGGAGGAAATATGAAGCAAAGTATTGAAAAAGTACTGGTTAAAACATAGTTCATAGAATTCATGCCAGATTCTTAAATTCTTACATAACCCTTCTTGAGAAAACATCTGTTTTTTGATAGCATCGGTCTACCATTCGATGCTCTGACTGTCTTTATGATGGCATGGCCTTGATGAAACCACTTGTATGGTTGAGCAAAACAATTTCTTTAAAAATATCTGACTATTGCCGAAAAAAGAGATATTCATCAGAACAATTCGCAAGAACACCAAATGCAAAGGGAACAACAATTTATACTATATGAGAAGAGAGTGCTGATTGGTTGGCAAGTGGACTCTGATTGGGAGAGGCATTGCCATGGAGAATGCACCAGTTGATGGTGAATGACAGTTAACTGCCAAGCACTGTATAAAATTTAAACCAGGCAGCTTCTGGTTCTGTGCTACTAAACAACTATTAATACCTGACTACCAACTAAATAGAAAGATAGAAACAAGTTTTTGTGCTGAATAAGTAATAAATGATAAAAACAAAATGCTGTGTATGCCAGAAATCTGACATAGAAACAGAAAGTTCTGGAAATACTCAGCAGGTCTGGCAGCATCTGTGGAGAGAAAAACAGAGTAAATGTTTAGGGTCGGGTATGACTGTTCAGTCATGTTTGACTCAAAATGTTAACTCTGTCTTTCTCTCCATAGATGCTATCAGACCTGCTGAGTATTTTCAGCACTTGCTGTTCTTATTTTATGTAAAACATGATGCTGCTCAATACATTGTAAAATACAAAGGTGGAAAGTCAAGCTTAATATCTATCCCTGCAAGTGGCTTTTATAGCCTATGATAAACCTTCAATTTATTTCCTGGACTTCCACTTAAATCATTTGGCTCCATTGATGACTGATTCCAGTGAGCGACAGTGATAACTGGTAAAACCAGAGAAAGATTGGAAAACATAAGTAAATAATCTTTAGCAATAAACCAAAAAACATACAATTTCAGTATGACTTTATCACAGCAGTATGTGTAGACAGGACTAGTGTGCAACTGGGTTATATACGGTAAAAGATGAAACATGTAGAAAGAACTGTAAATGTGGTTGCCACTCACCCAAAGATTCCTGGATAACAAAGGAGAAAAAAATTTCTTCCATCCTCTACTTGCAACAACATTGGAGATTAATTTTTGTATTGTTCTCACAACTTCATTACAACGAGCAATTCTTCTCCCAAATCCAACATGGTGCAGCTTGCAAGGGAGCAATAAAAACAAGATTTCTGATAAATGGTCAGCAACCTGAAACATGGGGTGGAATTTTTAAAGTGGTTTGGGGTCCAGATCAGAGACGGGCAGGTATCCAATTTCATGCTGCTGGCTTCTGTGCCGGCTCGCTGCCATAGTCCCGACCATGAGCCCTTTTCAGTGAGGACCAGGGTTACCCATTGAGCACAATTATTTTCAGTTCGTGAGCTTATTAAGCCCTCTTTCCCACACCAACTGAAATTTTCAGTTGGCAACACCCTTGTGCCAAGGCCAACTTGGTCAGTGGATGGCAGTAAGCAGTGAGGTGGGGAGGGGGTGTGGAGTGATAGATCGCCTGAGGGACCTGCCCATGACCCATAAAGGCTGACAGATGACAGGGGGGGTTGCCCCTCCAGGATCATGGCCAGGCCGCTTTTCACACAGCCTGTCCCTCGGAGTCTCCGTCCTCAAGACTGCAGCTCTCACCTCGGCTGGTGGAAGCAGCTGGTCACTGAGTGCTGGAGCACCTCCCATTACCCCTCCAGCATGGTGAGCCCACCCACCATCCTGATTGGATGGTGAGCCTGCTCCCTGGTTTTTTATGGGCTGTAGCTTTCAATACCCATGTGGTTTTGTGACCCAGAACTAACCCCATTTCCAGTTTCCGGCCCTGATTAAAAACCCAGCCTGCTAACTGTCCACAGATGCTGCCTGGCCTGCTGAGTGTTTCCAAAATTTAATCTCAGATTCCCTGCATCCAAAATATTTTTTTTAACCAATCAGGAACTGCCTGCTCTACAAGCCAAAAAGTACTCTTGTACTCTTCTCACCTCAACCAATTCACGTCCATTGTTCCAAATTCTCCGCTAAAAGCATCTGCCATCTTCTGCACCAGGTTACAATTAGACAAGGATGGAAAATCTGAAATACATAAAAAATACAAGTCTTGTTCTCAATAAAACACTTCCTCCCCATCCCAGATCTATGTACCCCAGTGATCTACAGCAAATCACTTTCTTTATCTGGTTTGAGGGCTAATTGTTTTTGAATTAATCTTTGTATTTACTTTTAACAGCTTATTGTCCTCTTCTGTGCCTCTTAAAATAGGCCAGCATTTATTGTCCATCCCTAATTGCCCTTGAGAACTTGAGACTCGTCCCCCATGTTTAGATTCTTCAAGACTTGACAAAGGGCTAAATCTTTGCTCCGGAGTCAGGTGCACAGAGACAGGAAAATTCCCGACTCCCCAAACCCAATTTGGAAGAAGCTTCCCCAAACGGCCAGATTTTCACTCTGGTGTGGAGGGAGACAGTTGCTAACTGAAATCAGGTCCTCTGTGGCCCCTGGAAACAGCCACAGGGGCTGCCAAGTGCCAAGGTGGACTTTTTAAAAGGCCCACCTCGGTGCTCTGGGGCTTTGTTCCAGCTATAACAAAAACAGTAAGGCCCCCTGGCCCTCACCCCTCACACACCCTCACTCCGCACACACTACCCTTGCCCCATCCATGCCAGACCATGCCACTTCATGCCCATCTACCCAACCCCTGGACCCGCATATGCTCCATGCCAACCTACGTCCCTTTACTCACCCCCATGGCCCCTAATAGCCTTCCTGTCAACCCATGCCCTCACTCATCAGCATAGCCCTTTATAGCTCCTATGCCAACTTAGTGCCAACTTGTGCCAACCCATGCCATCCCACCCACCACTCCTTGCAGCCTCCATGCTAACTCATCCAGTATCCACCAAGAGCAGACCTCAGGAGCTATGCTGAGGCGAAATAAAATAAAGTTCTAAGTATTTATACAGACTTCACTACAATAAAAAATCTCCCATTGATAAAAGCCTATTCAATACATTTAAATCCCTTCAAGTTATTAATTCCTTATAAAAACAAACACTTCCTCCAAGTACTTAAATCCTTATTTAAAAAAAAAGAAACACTAGTATTCAGAGCTCCACATCATAGGCAGATAATCCTTTTATAACCACTTGGAGCTGAACTTTCAGGTCCCCAAAGGGGCATCAATCCTATAATGATAATCCTCAGGTTTATATCATCTATTGAAGTTGCAAGCGCCATTTCTTTTTCAACAGAGAATCATAGGAGGCTTTCTTTCTCAAAAATTAAAGGGCAGGGAATTTAAATTACTTGACAGCTTGATAGTTCCATAGAGATTAGCCACCTTTTATGCACATTAATGTCTACTGTTAACAATCCCAAGGAGTACCTGGATCTCTCCAAACAGACACCTGAACTCTCCAAGAGGGGACCTGAGCCCTCTGAAAGGGTACCAGACCTCTCCAAAGAACTCCAATAGGTTTAGACCCTTTCCTCAAACGTCTAAACCCCATCAGTCAGGTTTCAGAAACCTGGGTGACAAAAATTGCTTCTGAGTCGTCAGCTGCACTTTTAAATGCACTGATGCCTCTGTGAATATGTGTGAAATACCTATCGTCCACATTTCCTCCCCTCTCCCCCCCACTCTCCCCCCCACCCCCGCCAAGTAGAAAATGGTAGGTGCTGGGTTCGGGGGCAGGACTTCTGGAATCGGGGCTCCAGCCAGCACCATTTTGTTTAAGGTGTGGAGCCCTTCTGCCTCGATGAAAATCTGGGCCAAAGCATCCCAAAAAGACACCCGATGTGTCGCAGAAGCCATCTTCAAACCTGTGGCATCAAGCGAACAGTAAATGTTGAGCGTGGCATGAAGTAGTGCTCATCCTCAGCATTGACCTTTTTTTTTACACCCGTTCACCTGGTCACTGTTAGGAGAGGTTGTTGAATGAAGTGCTAGCCACCAGTATGATGTGCAGCCTCTTTAATGGGTGCTGGCAGAAAATGCAATCGTCAGCCAGACCCTTAATGATCCTCCAGGCAATCATTTCTAGCGTGCGCTTCAACTCCTTTACCAAGGTGGCATCTTGTGCTTAGAAGTGGGTTAAAAGGGCATTGCCATTCGGTATCCCTCCCTGCTCACTTTAGAGGATCTTTAACAGTTACAGTGTCCAGGGAAAATCAGCCCCGAAAAGAAACGCTGATTTTTATTTAGCATTTTATCAAATCGTTTATGAATGTCTCAAATTGCTGCACTAAATATATTTTTTTGCAATGTCGTTTTTTTGTGCAGCAAAATGCAGAAGGCACCCTGTACACAGCAAAATCCCACAAATTCCAAAAACAGACAATTTGAACCCGGTCTTTACGATTCCACAGATTTCAATTAGACCCATTTTAAACTCAGTCCTCTGAAGCAATATTGACTTGAGCAGCTCAGCATGCTAAAGCTGCCATCAGCTCAAATCAAGAAAGAAGAAAGCTCTTGCTTTCATACAGCACCTTTCATGACCTAAGGGCATCCCAAAGTGCTTTATATCCAATGCAGGACTTTTTGAAGTGTAGTCACTGTTGTAGTGTAGGAAACACGACAGCCAATTTTGCACAAATCAGTCTGTGAGGACAGGAAAATTACTTTCTTAATATCGTGTCAAAAGTGAGCCTTGCCTCAGTGGTTTCACTCTCCCCTCTGGGTTAGAAGGTTGTGGGTTCAAGTCCCACTGCAGAGACTTGAGCACATAATCTTCACTGCAGTACTAAGGGAGTGCTACCTTATGGATGAAACCATTAAAACGAGGCCCTGCCTGTTCCTTCAGGCAGATGTAAAACATCCTTTGGTACTATTTTGAAGAAAAGTAGGGGAGTCCCAACATCTTGATTAATGTTTCTTCCTCAACCAATGCCTGAAACGCAAGTTATCTGGCCATTTAATTAATTATTGTTTGTGGGTGTTGCTGTGCACAAAGTAGCTGCAATGATTCCAATGTTACATTTGTAACTACACAAGCGACTGTACTTCAAAAATAAATTGTTGTCTGTAAAATTCTTTAGGATGTCCTGAGGTCATAAAAGATTATATAAAAGCTAGCTTTTAAGGAAAGACTTACATTTATACAGCACCATTTTTGCCTTACAATATAATCAAAACATATACTGTTTCATTAAGAACTACTTCCCAAACTAAAATAAAATGCTGCTTCCATCAGCAGAAACTGTCATGGTAAAACTTTAAAAATGAATTCAGCCTCATACTCAAATTTCAGTAGACCTATTCATTCAAGATCAGCAAATTATTGATCCTTTAACATATGGAACTGAATGCATACATTTCCTATTAAAATGGTTAAAACATTTAAGCTATCCCAAAATGAAACAGGTAATTTGATAAGAGATGGTCACAATATATGAAAAAATAAATCCCTTCAAATATCATAGGATCCTTCTCTTTCGTATATCTCTGAGAGTAAGAATTGTGAGTTTCAGGTATTAGGGTGGAAGAGAAATGCATTGAAAACACTGCATGGCAACAAACACAAGAATTAGGAGCAAAAGTAGACCATTCAGACCCTCTTAGCCTTAAGTAATGAGAAAATGCCAGCAAGAGAAAAGTACAGTTCCTGTATACCTCCCAGTATAATTAACAAAAGGGAACATGTCTCATAGCAACACAGAGCGACCATCAGAATTTTTAGGTAAAAGGGGAAGTCCAGTGTAGGGGTTGAATCTTCATCACAAACTCATGAGTAATGCTGTGAATTCTAAAAAGAAAAAGAAAGACTTACTTTTATATAGTGCCTTTTTTGATCACAGGACATCCCAAAGTGCTTTAGAGCCAATGAAATACTTTTGAAGTGTGGTCACTGTTGGAATGTAAAAAACACAGCAGTACTTCACATGTAGTAAGTCACACAAACAATGATAATAACCAGATAATTTGTTTGTGTGGTGTTGGTTGAGGGATAAATATTGGCTAGGAGATTGGGGATAATTCACTTGCTGTTCTTCAATGTTTTGGGCAAAAATACAAAAAAAAACCTTTCAAAAGAAGAGACGCTAAACGCAACAGTTCAACAGTTTGATACGTCAGTTGAAATATGGCACCTCCAACTGCACTGATGTATAACTCTTGATTTTTGTGATCAAGTCCTAGAGTGGCATTGAAATCCACAACCTTCTGCCACAGAGACAAGAATGCTACCAACTAAGCCATGGTTTACACTTCTAGGGTGACTTAATCATCAAGTTGTTCAAGACAGAGCAAAGCATGTCATTCTGCAATTAATTCATTCCTCTCAATCCTTTCTCTCTTCCAGCATTACAAACTGTAACTGGCTTTAATCTACAACTTTGTGCACAAACCTGGAAAGAAATGGAGGATAAATGTATCTAGTCTGTTGTGTTTTTATAATGATATAAAGGAACAAATCACACATAAGGGATTGGGAAAATAGCATTGTGGGTTCATTTACTTAAACCAGGCATGTGGGAACAGATGTACATGGGTGGAAAGCTTGAAGACATCAGCAGCAGAGCTTACAGCCCAAAGTGAAACTGAGCTAGATCGTATGACACACTTCCCTTCTAGTGATGTCATGCTGCTATCCCTAAAAGGCATATTACAGCATAGACCACAATTTGCTATATGCTAATGTATAAATCTTTACTAGCCATGTGTTAAAACAATCAGAACAAGTTTATTATAAATGCTCTAAGGTTGGTTACCGACCTGTCCTTCTAAGTTTTACAATGTCAGTTCAAGGATCTGCAAGTAATGGGAACTACAGCTTAAAGCAGTTTCCCAGCACCTGCTTCTGGTCTAGTACCCATTTTTCTATAGAGTGGCAAATCAAGACTTTGTCCATTTTCTCTCGTTTGTTAGGTAAATCCATTTATTATGGGATTTCAGTCCTTAGTGTTTCTTTTCCCTGTTCTTCCTCCCCCTCAATGGATCTTTGATGTAACTAGGCTTGTTGAACATTTAAATTTTTTTTGATTCAGAGAAGGTTTTCCCAGGATCGATACAGCTTTTTAGCTGATCACTGCACTTACTGATAACCTTCAGGGCTCAGGCAACACTGACTGTATATAGAGGCTGCAAATTTTCAAAATCCAATACATTCAGCTGAGATTTCTACACCAATAAAAAATGTCAATTGAATATTTCCTTTGATTAACAGCAGTGAACCCAATGGCTTTATTTTTTACTACACTGGAATTTAACATGGAATAAGCTGTACACTATAATAACCCTATGTGACAGGGAAATCCTGAGTAAATACCCACTCTTCAACGATACTTCCATTTGTTTCGCTTTTGCGCAACGGTCTCCACGCCACGGTTTCCAGACTATGCTTCAACCTGCTATTCCCCTGCCAATCCTTCACACGTGCACACCAATTTCCATGTACACTTCGCAGAATCACAGAATGACAGAATTGTTACGATGCAGAAGGAGGCCATTTGGCCCATTGTGTCTGCACCAGCTCTCCAAATGAGCGTTATGACTTACTGCCACTCTCCTGCCTTTTCCTCCTGCACACTGTTTCTATTGTTTCTCATCCCTGGAACCATTCTTGTAAACCTCTTCTGAACTCTCTCCAGTGTGCTCACATCCTTCCTATAATGTGGCACCCAGAACTGTACACAATACTCCAGCTGAGGCCTAACTAGTGTCTTATATACGCTCATCATAACCTCCCTGCTCTTGTACTCTATGCCCCTAATAATAAAGCCCAGGATACTGTATGCTTTATTGACTGCTCTGTCCACCTGTCCTGCCACCTTCAATGATCTATGCAAATAACGCCCAGGCCCCTCTGCTCCTGCACACCCTTAAGAATTGTACCCATTACTTAATATTGCCTCCCCATATTCTTCCTACCAAAATGCATCACCTCAGACTTGCAACCAAAGTAAGCATTATATTTTTAAATATACTTGCAATCAAAAGTTTCAACTTTCCCCACCACGAATGACCATGTTTCTTTCCTCCAACACCCAGGTCAGCAAAAATAGCCAATAACCAGACCACATAAACTCTACCTTATATACACCTCCTGTTGAATTTGCTTTCAGCCATGTTCCACGTGACACTTTCAGGAAGGATGGTGAAACACAGACGTGCCAATTGCCTGACATGCCCAGGGATGAATGGTGTTCTGGAATACACGCTCCCCAAAATACTGTCAATGTACAATACATCTTTCTGTGTCCCCTGACTTTATTAATGAGCCTTTTGGAAACTTGGCTTATAATAATGAGGCAGTATGACATCAAAAGGATTGTCAGTAAGACAATCGGAAAATTTTCTTAAGAGCCAGATCCCAATCTGTACCATTTAAATTCCACTTGCAGGAAGGAAAACTATAGGTAATTGTTATCAGTTTAAAACAAAGCATGATGCCTGACAAAATGCTGAACAACTCTACACCAAATGAAATGCAACCTTATTTAACACCAGATACCAACTGCAGCCTGGAATTAAGAGCCTGAATGCTAAACTCCAAGGTCCTCACTCTGACCTTCACTGCTCCCTTTACCTGAAAAGCAGAAAGATGGTCTGCAGTAAATCACAAGATGTTCACAACCTGAAAGAATTAAGGAACACTTGCTTCAGAAGTATTCATGAGATGTTGAGCATGGAAAGGACAGAAGTCCCGCCAGGAGATTCAGAGCAGCTCCTGCAGGTCAAGATGAAAAGAAAGCAAGGAGGAAAGTAGGCCGGGGAAAAAAAAAATCAGTCAAACTCCTTCAAACTGCTTCTAAGTGCCTATTAAATAAAGCTATGGGCAAGAAATGTCAGCTGGAGTTAGGAAAGACATGTCTTCCACAAAAGATCACACTGCATTGCAAATTAAACAATTAAATGTGCATAAAGTATTGTACATTTTAGAATTTTTCAGACAGCTGTCTTTCAACTTCAGCTGGTGAAATTTAGTTATCAATATCAACTGAATAAGATGGAAGAGGACATGTCTAAGATGTCCTTCAATCCACTGGATCTGCAATTAATAATGTTCTTTTTCCCTTTTTAATATTAGAAAATCCAGAAACTGGTGTACAAGCTATTTTGAATCATATTACCCTCCACCCCAAGCCCGTTCGCCAGAAATGCTTTTGCAAGCAATAACCTTAAATCTTTTGTTATATAAAGTCTTTATATCAAAACTAGTTGCACCTTGAGAATGCCCAAAAGGTGAGGGTGAAAAGATGGCAATACATAATAGCACTTTCATATGTTAAGTGAATCCATGGCAAACGGATATCAATGGGCCACATGAGTCTTTATGCATCCTTTTGAACTAATAGTTGGACCTTGAGTAGAAACTTTATTTCATCAAAATACTCATCAAGCACAGTTTTAAGAATGTTCCTGCAACATCAAAATCTGTACCCCTGATGTCTCTTAGTTGTCAACTCTTCCCTTTCAACACCCCCTTGCACTGTGTTAAAAAATCATCTCACAGTTGCACTAGAAAATGTGCAGCTAATATTAAAATTAAAAGACAGCAGTGGAAAAGAGGACCATGACTTGCTGTAGCCGGGCATCCAATGCCATCTGCTGTTAGTAAACTAATGTTTGCCAGTTTAGGTTTTTAAATTGTTCGCATGGCAAGCTGTTGAAAGTATGAGCTGAGAATGATACAGTAAGCGAAACTGGACATCTGGAACCTGAGTGAGCAGGGCAAGCTATTGTGCATATCTCCTTGACCAACTGGATTGAAGGACTGTGACTTAAACAGGGCAAGGTTTGAGAAGGAGGTGTAAATTAGATTAGGTGCATTCGGTGCCAAATCAGGTCCAGAAACAGAAGTTAAGGCAGAAAAATAGAGACAGAGAGGAAGAGTAAAAAATACATGTAAGAATTTAAAATTTAACAAAACCTAAAAGAATGAGACTCCATACTTGTAATAATTAATTTTCAGTACCAGAGTGTTTGACTGAGAGTGATTTACATTTATTATGTCATTAATGGGGTACTTAGACTTGACTCAAGTTGCTGTGGTGAGTTTAGTTGTAACTACCATGGAAGAACAGCCACTTTATAGCATTTAACACATCTCCATGGAGAGCCAGTACCAAGAAAGCATTTTTGCATAGCTAACAGTGAAGTGGTGCATCTTGGACAGCAAATTTAGGATATCCATGTTTCATTATGCATCTGCAATTTGCCTAAAGTTGCTGTACCACTTAGGCATAAATAACAATGAGCAACATTAGACTTACCGTTAGTTTGACAGCAAAATCTAGCCCAGTGTGATTGCACAAGTATATCATACTTCATAAGACCTAAAGCGACAGTTTACTTGTCCTTCACCTTTGTCTCTAGTAAGATCCTTTCACATTGTGTCTCGCAAATTGAAAACAATCTGCTTCAGATCTCTTCTAGTGTGCCTCACTGTAGAATGCTTTCCTTTGACTTCTGCTGGTCACTTTACACAGCAAAAGAAAATCTAGGAAAATTTTATCGTGTCAATGTTTCTAGCAAAATTGTTAACCTGTTCATAAAGAATGGTGCTGCTATATTGCTATGCATTGCAACACTAGATTGTATTCCCAATGATCCTGTTCTTCCCATCTCTCTTTCAATTTCGTTTCATCTTCTTTCTGTCAATAAACTTCTTTTTAAACTCTTTTCTAATTAAACCCAGGTGTAACTCTGTTGTTCAATACACCAGTGACAATACTTGTACTTGCAGCTCAAGACTGGGTATTTCTGACATGTTTTAAAACCAAAAGAAAAACACTTTTATGTGATCAAAGACTATTCCTGTATTGCCATGGGGCCTTTACTATGAGGATGCACCAATTAGGAAACAGAAACAATGAGATAAAAAGAATATTACACATCCTATTTGAAAGAAAGCAGAAAATGCCAGTAATTCACAACAGTACAATCAGCATCTGAAAGAGAAAGCCAGGTTAACATTTTGGCATGGCCTGGGTTAAAATATAAAGTATTTATAAATGATTTATCACCTTCCTTCTGGCCTGTATTCCCTCTCTTTGCCTGCCTCTTTTATCTTTGAACATCCTCTCGAGTCTATGCTTCCTAATGCCACGCCAGCAACCAACAGGACCCCATCTGCACCTTTGATGTTATGGAGGCTGCTGAGAGTCTCTGGCAGTCTCAGAAATGGGCTGAAAGCACAGTAGAGCAAAATATCATAGCGAACTGCAGGAGATCACTTGCTTATATTTAGTTTGAGGCTCTCTTTAATGGGGAAAATCTGGCGATCTGGGAAAGTGGTGTTGCAACAGACACTCTTGGATTAAGATTTTGTATGGACAGGAAACAGAAACAAAGGCCCTGAATTTCCTTTTGGAGATATGGTGGAGCGGCAGTGTAGTTGGACATGGGTGGTACGGAGATCAGGTAGATCCATAAACATTTGGGTGTCCATCTAGAAGTGGGGTTGTAGCAAGTATCTGATGGGTCCTGGGAAGGTAAAATTTACATTCTCCCTGACCATAGCATCGGGTGCCATGGAAAAGAAGGCTTTTCCAAAACAGTTCCCAACTCATAGCCATCCTGTTATCTTAATGATCAGGAAAAGCTCAGCATGTAGGTCATTATAGGGTTGGAAGTAGGTCTACTGGCTCCCCGGAAGACCCCAGAATTGCTTGCAGCAATTTAATTTCAATTGACCTTTTTGGATCCTCTTGGCTCCAATGATCAGAGGTTTTTTTTTTAAATTCATTCACGAGATGTGGGCTTCGCTGGCTGGGCAGCATTTATTGCCCATCCCTGGTTGCCCTTGAGAAGGTGGTGGTGAGCTGCCTTCTTGAACCTCTGCAGTCCATTTGGTATAGGTACACCCACAGTGCTGTTAGGAAGGGATGTCCAGGATTTTGACCCAGTGACAGTGAAGGAACGACGATATATTTCCAAGTCAAGATGGTGAGCGACTTGGAGGGGAACTTCCAGGTGGTGGTGTCCCCATCTATCTGCTGCCCTTGTCCTTCTAGGTGGTAATGGTCATGGGTTTGGAAGGTAATGACTAAGGAAATGCAGTGCATCTTGTAGATGGTACACACTGCTGCTATTTTGCGTCAGTCATGGAGGGAATGAATGGATGTGTGTTTGTGGATGTGGTGCCAGTCAAGTGGGCTGCTTTGTCCTGGCTTCTTCAGTGTTGTGGGAGCTGCACTCATCTAGACAAGTGGGGAGTATTCCATCACACTGACTTGTACCCTGTAGATGGTGGACAGGATTTGGGGAGTCAGGTGAGTTACTCGTCGCACAATTCCTAGCCTCTATCATGCTCTTGTAGCCACAGAATCTATATGGCTAGTCCAGTTCAGTTTCTGGTCAATGGTAACCCCCAGGATGTTGATAGTGGGGGATTCAGTGACAGCAATGCCATTGAACGTCAAGGGGTGATGGTTAGACTCTCTCTTGCTGGAGATGGTCATTGCCTGACAGTTGTGTGTTGCAGATGTTACTTGCCACTTGTCAGCCCAAGCCTGGATATTGTCCAGGTCTTGCTGCATTTGGATATGGACTGCTTCAATATCTGAGGAGTCATGAATGGTGCAGAACATTGTGCAATCATCAGCGAACATCCCCACATCTGACCTTAAGATTGAAGGAAGGTCATTGATGAAGTAGCTGAAGATGATTAGGCCGAGGACACAACCCAGAGGATCTCCTGCAGTGATGTCCTGGAGCTGAGATGACTGACCTCCGACAACCACAACCATCTTCCTTTGTGCTAGGTATGACTCCACCTGATTCTCATTGACTCCAGTTTTACTCGGGCTCCTTGATGCCACACTCAGTGAAATGCTGCCGTGATGGCAAGGGCAGTCACTCTCACCTCACCTTGGGAGTTCAGCTTTTGTCCATATTTGAAGCAAGGCTTTAATAAGGTCAGGAGCTGAGTGACCCTGGCGGAACCAAAACTGGCCATCAGTGAGCAGATTATTGCTAAGCAAGTGCCACTTGATAGCACTGTTGATGACCCCTTCCATTACTTTACTGATGATCGAGAGTAGACTGATGGGTTGACTACTTGGCTGGGTTGGATTTGTCCTGCTTTTTGTGTACAGAACATACCTGGGCAATTTTCCACATAGCCAATTGGATGCTAGTGTTGTAGCTGTACTGGAAGAGCTTGGATAGGGGCCTGGCAAGTTCTGGAGCACAAGTCTTCAGTACTATTGCTGGAAGATTGTCAGGGCCCATAGCCTTTGAGTATCCAGTACCTTCAGCCATTTCTTGATTTCACATAGAGTGAATCAAATTGGCTGAAGACTGGAATTTATGATGCTGGGGACCTCTGGAGGAGGCCGAGATGGATCATCCACTCGACCCTTCTTGCGAATGCTTCAGCCTTATCTTTTGCACTGCTGTACTGGGCTCCTCCCTCATTGAGGATGGGGATATTTGTGGAGCCTCCGCCTCTAGTGAGTTGTTTAATTGTTCACCACCATTCTCGACTGGATGTAGCAGGAATGCAGAGCTTAGATCTGATCTGTTGGTTGTGAGATCGCTTAGCTCTGTCTATCACATGCTGCTTATGCTGTTTGGCATGCAAATAGTCCTGTGTCATAGCTTCACCAGGTTGACACCTCATTTTTAGGTATACCTGGTGCTGCTCCTAGCATGTCCTCTTCATTGAACCAGGATTGATCTCCAGGCTTGATAGTAATGGTAGAATGGGGGATATGCCGGACCATGAAGTTACAGATTGTGTTCAAGTACAATTCTGCTGCTGCTGATGACCCACAGTGCCTCATGGATGTCCAGTCTTGAGAAGCCAGATCTGTTCAAAATCTATCCCATTTAGCACAGTGGTAGTGCCACACAACACAATTTGAAGCCAGCACTTTGTCTCCACAATGACTGTGCGGTGGTCACTCCTACCGATACTGTCATGGACAGATGCATCAGCAGCAGGCAGGTTTGTGAGGATGAGTTCAAGTATGTTTTTCCCTCACTACCTGCCGCAGACCCAATCTAGCAGCTATGTCATTTAGGACTCAGCCAGTAGTGATGCACTCGAGCCACTCTTGGTGAAGTCCCCCACCTGCGCCATTGCCACCCTCAGTGCTTTCCCCAAGTGACGTTCAACATGGAGGAGCACTGATTCATCAGCTGAGGGAGGGCAGTATGTGGTAATCAGTAGAGGTTTCCTTGCCCATGTTTGACCTGATGCCAAGAAACTTCATGGGGTCCGGAGTCAATGTTAAGGACTTCCAGGGCAACTCTCTCCCAACTGTATGCCACTGTGCTGCCCCCTCTGGTGATTCTGTCCTGTCGGTGGGACAGGACATACCCAGGGATGGTGGTGGTGGTGTCTGAGACATTATCTGTAAGGTATGGTTCCTTGCGGATGACTATCTCAGGCTGCTGCTTGACTAGTCTATGAGACAGCTCTCCCAAATTTGGCACTAGCCCCCAGATGTTAGTAAGGAGGACTTTGCAGAGTTGACAGGGCTGCAATTGCTATTGTTGTTTCCAGTGCCTAGGTCGATGCCAGGTGATCCGTCCAGTTTCATTCCTTTTTTGTTACAACTGAGTGTCTTGCTGGGTCATTTCAGAGGACACTTAAGGTTCAACCACATTGCTGTGGGTCTGGAGTCACATGCAGGCCAGACTAGACAGGTAAGGACAACAGATTTCCTTCCCTAAAGGACATTAGTGACTCAGATGGGTTCTTACAACAATCAACAATGGTTTCATGGTCATCGTCAGACATTTAATTCCAGATTTTTTTAAAATTGAATTCAAATTCCACCATCTGCCACCATGGCAGGATTCAAACCCAGAGCATTACCCTGGGTCTCTGGAGTACTAGTCCAGTGACAATACCGCTACACCATCGCCTCCCCAACAAACCTTTTGGGAAGGTCTTCTAACACCACATCTTCCATAACCCCAATTCCCCTATATTTTCTATAGGGCACCCAAGGTACAGTCATAGGGCTGGATTTTCTCCCCGCCGGGGGTGAAGTTGAAGGGCGGGCACGCACACAGGCGCACTTCCAATCGGCGCCCCCAATCGGGGGCACAGAGCTATTTTACCGACTAAGGCACGCCCAGCGTGACATCTGCACAGAAGCGCTATGCGCTCCATTTGTGGGCAGAGGGGGGAATCCCAAAATCGAGAGTGCGCTCTTTCGCGCAAGTGCACAAAAAAGCGCACTCATCTTCCTGAGGCTGCACTTAGCCTCAGGGAGGTCAGTTCAAAATGTAAAAAAACCTAAAAATAGAAAAGTAAAATTTCTCTAACATGTCCCCTCATGTGACAATGACAATGTCACATGAGTTGAAACATGCCATAATTTTTACAAAAACTTTATTAACATTTTTTAAAACCTACTTGGAACCTCATCCCGCCAGTGGATGAGGTTTTATGCTTTTTCGAATTCGTGCCGGGGCTCCTGGCCTGCCCGCCAACCTTAAGGCTGGACGGGCAGGTCCTTTAAATATTTAATTGACTCTGTCAATGGCCTCAATTGGCCATCGACAGGTCGGCGGGCACGCAGCTGATTTCGCTGTGCCCCCGCCTACCTGAAATTTTAAATGGGGCGCGGTGACATCGGGGGTTTCCCCCGATGCCACCGCGTGTCATTTTACACGTAGGGGAGCGGGCCCCGCCCACACTCCCCCCCAACCCCCCCACCCCAACCCCACTCACCGCCGCGTAAAATCCTGCCCCATAATATCACAGGCCCCTGCTAGCGTTGTGGTAATTAGTTGACCCTGCCCTGACTCTTACCCAGATAATGAATTTTCAGGGAACTGTGAATTGTTGGAGGATCTGTTGCCCTGTATTGCAGCATAAGATGCTCACGTTCTAACATTACTAGTGTCATGTTCCAGTATATAATGGACTTTCAATCAATACTTTATATTTTTTAAAGGCTAGAAAATATGACTGCTGAAGGATACCTGACTTCTCTTGTGGACTGAAACCACTCCCTTGTCTCAAGAAAGAACAAAAGGAACCTCCAAGACTGATGTGATATCAATACCCTTTCCTGAAGCTAATTCAAAAGGGTAATTTCAAATTGAATGGGTCATTCAAATGCAAAGATATTGGCTGTCTCAAACTCTTCACGTGTCAAACAACAACATAGGATATGTATTTAACATAATCACCCACTTTATTAGGAAGGGGACTTTGAACTTGTAAAAGGTCACATGATGAGGCAACCATGTTTTCTGGCATCTTTTAAATCAGCAAAAGCTGCTTGCACAGAGAGAATTCTACCAAAAACCATCATATCAGCTGCGAGTCATCCAAGCAGCTAAGATAATAAACTTCAATACCTTGAAAGTGGGAGAAGGACTCTTCCCAACCTATCCCAACTTCAAGTTCACCTGAGAACAGACTTCCTAAAAAAATGACTACGAGAAACCTCACAAACTACTGATAGTCCTTTGCTTTACAAGGCCTCCATTTCAACTATAAAGCATCTAAGAAACTATAGATCTGCCACAAAAGAGATTGAGATAATTATAAGCTGTAACAGTACCTTCTTCTGTGTCTAATCTTTGTGCATGTGAGAATGTGTTTGGGGTGAGTGAGTGAAACGTTGCATAACTTCGGGGTAAGTGTGTAATAATAAAGAACCTTCTTTATTTTTAAACTCAAAAAAGCTTACTGCCGAATTATTAATTGGGACACTCACTCTGAGGGTACAAAAACACACACATTTTACAAACCAAAACACTGATCATGGGCAGTAAAAGGAAACAAGTAAATTCTGTCTGTAACATTCGATTACACATTACATCATAAAGTTATCACTTAAGAATGCAACATAATGTATTCTCATTGGGCTGCACATCGTAAAGCACGAACATCACTGGGCAACACATATCTACATAATTAAAAGTCTTATATCCAAAGCACCTCACACCAAAGTATGGTAACTCAAGGATGTCATATTTGAAAGTTACCGTGTATCCTTACAGCAAAATGGTACAAATAACTACAGGTTGATGAGGTAGCCATGCTGACTGCCCCAATTATTTAATCAAAAGCAAGTTTCATTCATTTGTCAGATATCCAATCTACGATAAATAACTACCAACAACTTATTCTAATTTTCTCTCGGTCAACAATCTGGAACCAGCAATTCCAGGGAAACAAAATAGACACATTACTGAAATAATTTGTTTATTCAATCAAGTTGGTATAGGAGGTTACAAACAACCTTTGAAACATAACCGTAGGGAAGAGCAGATTTCTGAAATCTCAAACTGGCCCATAAGTGGGGTATTTATCATTCCACCTGCCAGCAAAGCCTTTCTCCTGCATAGACCTATCTTCATGTCTTGGGTCTGGTTTAGACACCTCACTTGGACTTTGACTATTGAGAATTTCCAGCTTCTGTAGATAAGTTTTGTGCAAGAGTGATGCATCATGATAACTATAGTTTTCAACTAGATAGATAAAAAATAATTACAAATTGCAAGTTCATCCTAGGAGCAGGATTTTCCCATCAGCAAGCAGGGGGTGGGGCCCACTCATCAACACATACAATGATGCCTGGTGACGTCGGGTGGAACTCCTGACATCACCGCGCCCCATTTAAATTTTCTGGTAGCGGGGGCTCAGCAAAATCAGCTGTGCACCCGCCGACCTGTCAATGGACAATTGAGGCCATTGACAGTGTAATTAAATAATTAAAGGGCCTGCCCGTCCAACCGTAAGCTTGGCGGGCAGGCCAGGAGCCCTGGCGCAAATTAGAAAAAGCATGAAACCTCATCCACTGGCGGGATGAGGTTTCATGTAGGTTTTAAAAAATGTTAATAAAGTTTTTGTGAAAATTATGGACATGTCCCAACTCATGTGACAGTGTCACATGAGGGTACATGTCAGGGAATTTTTATTTTTCTGTTTTTAGCTTTTTTACATTTAGAGCTGATCTCCCTGAGGCTGCACTTAGCCTCAGGGTGATGAGTGCGCTCTTTCATGCGCATGTGTGAAAGAGTGCGCTCTCAATTTTGGGATTCCACCCCACCCCTGCCTGCACAGGGAGCTCATTGCGATTCCATGCGGACATCATGCCTGGCGGGCCTTAATTGGCTTGCCCATGTAAAATGGCGCCACGCCCCCAATCAGGGGCACCAATCGGAAGTGCACTAGTGCTTCCTTCAACTTCACACCCCCGTTGGTGGGGGCGGAATCTTGCCCTAAATATTGAGGTTCAAAAACATGGCTTAAACCATTTCTTAAATATACTATGATAACAAGAATGATTATCATTAATGATAACTAATATTTGCATCAGCACCAGAGGGCAATGTCTTTGAGGCATTGTGATGTAAAGTTCAGGTGATATATTCAGAGATAGCAGCCTGGATTATCATGGAACTGGGGAGACTCCATGAAAGGCTAAAAATGCTGGCCAGAAACCAATTCTGAGATTCCCAAACCCATTGTTAAGGTTTCTGGTTTTCACCAGGGCCTTTTCAGGCTGTGTACTAGTTCTGTGATTGGGCTTTTTAAGGAAATGAAAAGTAATGAATGAATGATTGTTTTCAAAACGTTTTTTTACACATCCTATTGTCACTATAGTGTTCATTGGTTCTATACAGCGTATAGGGGCTGAATGGCCATGGAAGTACCATAGCTTGGCATGGGAGGGTATGAGGGCCAATGCAGGTTGGCTGGGGGCATAGCTTGCCATGGGGGATGAGGGGCCGTGGGAGATGGGTGGGGTCATGAGGTGTCATGGGTGGGGCATGGGGAGTGTTTAGGGGGCGAGGGGATGTCAGGAGGGGGCAAGAGGACCTTACCTTTCATCATGTCTGGGTTGAAGAGCCATAAAACCAAGGTGGGTCTTTTAAATAACTCGCCTCAGCACCCGGCCACCCCATGCTGCCTCCAAACTCTTGCCTGGGTCCGCTGACCTGCTTGCAGCCGACATCTAAAGAAGGTCATGGCTCTGGAGCCATGTTCTCCAGAGGCGGGCATGCAAAGTTGGAATTTTCCCAGCTCTTGCTACCCACCTTGAGGGTGAAAATCCAGACCGGCCAGTCGAGCTTAGACCAAGAGCAATCGGTCAGTTTTCCATTCTGCTGGTGGCTGGTCTCCTGACAATGGTAAATGTATTATTGAATCCACTGAGCCTTAAATCCACTGTGCAAAGTGAAGAGGCAAGGAATCTTCTACTCCTGTAGCTAAAAGGAAAGAGAAAGAAGGAAAGTTTTGGAGAGGGAGAAAGAAAGGAAAAATAAAATATTTGCAATCTTAAGCAAATACTATAAATTCACTGTGGGAATGCTGCATATCTATTATAATGCAACATTTTTATTATTTGTTCATAGGATGTGGGCAGCTGGATAGGCCAGCATTTATTGCCCATCCATAATTGCCCTTGTTCAGGGGGCATTTAAGAGTCAACCACATTGCTGTGGGTCTGGAGTTACATGTAGTCCAGACCCAGGTAAGTACATCAGGTTTCTTCCCTAAAGGACATTAGTGAGCCAGATGGGTTCTGATGACAAGAGGCAATGGTTTCATGGTCATCATCAGACTTTTAATTCCAGACCTATGTTGAATTTAAATTGTGGTGGGATTTGAACCCAGGTCCCCAGAGCATTACCCTAGGTCACTGGAATACTCGTCCAGTGACAATGCGATTATGCCACCAGAGTGGAAAGAAGGATAATTACCAACATTTTAAAGGAGCTTTGAAAGTGTGAGAGCTATTTCGTTCAATGCCAGTAAGGTAGATAATACTCCTAGCCTCATGCCAGTGATGTGATATATTACTTTAGCAAACTTGGTATGTTACAATGATCAGCAAACCACGTCTTTGTGCAGGCTGCCAAAGAGACAGTGAGATAAATGGCACTCAAGGTCTAGTCTATTCATGAGCTAAACACAAGACTCCCAGCAGTGTATATTTTTTATTTGTAAGGCCGGTAAGCACGTGGAGATGAATAGGTTCTCGTGGTATGAACGTAGGAACCGGAATAGGCCATTTCACTCCTTGAGCCTGGCTCTCCCATGATTGAAATTATGAATGATCCGTGACCTAATTATTTCCCTTTGCCCCATATCCCTTCATAACTTGACTAAACAAAAAATTATCAATCTCAGATTTAAAATTAATAACTGATCTAGTGTCAACTGCCATTTGCAAAAGTGAGTTTCATGCTTCTATTGCCCTTTGCATATATATGTGTTACCCAGCTTCACTAATGAATAATCGAGTTCTAATTTTTCCGTTATTTCCCATAACCCTCGACCCCCCAACTCGTTGAAATAGAATTTCTCTACCCACCCTTTCAGTTCAATATCTTGAACACCTCTAACCAAACTTCCCTTCTAAAATCCAGGAGTATAACTTCAATTTGTGTAATATGATGTAATGGCAGTTGGACATGGTGCATTCCATTGTCATTCTCCGCTGTACTGAACACATGTGACAATCTCAGTGTAACATACATTTTCTCTCCTCTGTAAATCAATATCTGTTAAACAGAGGGTTGATGAGGCAAGAGTAAAAACTAATCACACAAGAGAACCACAGATGCCTCCCTTTAAGCAAATGAGAACTATGGAGCAGAAGAACAAAGACGATCAGGCATTCAGCCTTTCAAGCCTGCCCCATTCAGTAAGATCATGCCTAATCTTCTACCTTAACTCCACCTTCTTGCACTATCCCCATATCCCTTGATTCCTTTTGAATGCAAAAATCTAGCGATCCCTATCTTGAATATGCTCGAAGACTGAAAATCCACAGCTCCCTGGGGTGGAGAGTTTCAAAGATTCACAACCCTTTTAATGAACAAATTTCTCATCAAGTCCTAAATGCATGACACCTTCGACAGCACCTTCCAAATCCTCGGCCACTACCATCCAAAAGGAGAAGGACAACAGGTGGGAACACCACCACCTGCAAGTTCCCCTCCAAACCGTTCACCATCCTGACTTGGAAATATATCATCGTTCCTTCACTGTCGCTGGGTCAAAATCCTGGCACTCCCTTCCTAACAGCACTGTTGGTGTACCTACACCACATGGACCGCAGCAGTTCAAGAAGGCAGCTCACCACCACCTTCTCAAGGCCAATTAGGGATAAGCAATATATGCTGGCCTAGCCAGCGATGCCCACATCCCATGAATGAATAAAAGTGTCTGGATTCGAGGACTGTGATCCCAGAAAAAGACATTAAAGAAATAAAAATATTACTGCTCAGCATTGATGAACCCTAACCCAAGAGAAGCACGTGGTCTTGCTCCAACTGCAGGGGCCCATTTTAATCACTCTGAGCAGCAGAGAATTGGAGACGAGTTTACCTATGCCCCAGATGTAGGTTATGATTTGTTGCCAATACTTCAAGGTGAGATCAAATGCTGCTGAACAAAGTCTGATTTTAATTAGGTGAGATTCATCATGTGAGTTGTGACATCAGGGAGGCTTGAGCCCACAGAGCTGAACTGCATTAATGGTGATGGCCAAGGGGGTTTCTGGAATCACCCACATGGAAAGCTTATCAAGTAATTTCAATTGAAATAATTAAACCGTAATGGAGAAGATGTAGAATAATAGATACTGTGGGGGGAGTTACAAGGTTGTAATTCAATCAAGGGATTCTGGTGAGGTCTTTGCTCTCACAGTTTATGAATGCCAGCTGAACCCTGACACCAAAATTAACACCATTAACTCCTTCCTTGACATATTATTTCATGTAATATTTTTGAATTAAAAAATTCAAATCAGCAATAAATGCACTTGAGGCTGCACTATCATATTGCTGGAAATGGACAGTGAGCTGTGGTGCCACACTGAGCTTTGAATCACAAAGTGCAAGACTGGAACCGGGATTAGATGATTTACCACAGGTCGTTTCTCCAGAGTCTCCCTGAAGTTTTGGTTTAGGTATTGGCATTTTTTAGAACTTCCATCTTAAGAGCAATAGCTGAAGCTAAAGTTTCACTCTGAAAGGAAACCTAATTCCTGCTTTTAAAAATTAAACATCGCTCATGACAATATTTCACAAAAAATGGACAGAAGTCATTTCTCGATACAGAAATGCTGTGTTACTTCGGGAAAATATTGCTCGCGCTCTGCAAATGGAACCTGATCCACTTCCACCTGAGCAAATTAAACATTAATTAGCACAAGAGTAATAGCAGCGCAGGGTTCCAGTTAGTTCAACAGGTAAGTGTTAAAAAGCCACCTTTCTGCTCGTCTACTGAGAGACTTAACTCAATTTTCAAACAATGTTTTTATTATATTCCTTAAGCAATAGCATCACGATCTAATTCTCCAAAGACAACCCCTCAAACAAGCTGAGCAGATAAAGCTCAGGTTAGGCCACAACTAAACAATTATGTCCCGTTCTGTTCATCGCACTTCAGGGTGGATGTGTAGGTCCTTGAGAAGGTGCAGAAGAGATTTACCATAATGGCTACAGGTATGAGGGATTTTAACTACAAGGTTAGGGTTGTTCTTGAGGTTGAGGGGAGATTTGGTAGAGATGTACAAGTTAATGACAGGTTTAGATATAGTGGACAAAGAAAAGCTGTTCCCATTAGCTGAAGTCACAAGCTTTTGGGCAAGGGGCATAGGGAGGACGTGAGGAAGAAATTTTTATTCAGTGACCAGTAATGACCTGGAACTGGCTGGTCACAAGGGGGGTGGAAACAGAGACAATCAAGGATTTCAAAATGTAATTGGACTGCACTTGATGGACAGTGCTGAGGAATGGGACTGACTGAATTACTCTACAGAGAGCAGGCATGGACTCGTTAGGCTGAATGGCCTCCTCCTGTGCCATAATGACTCTATGGGCGGAATTTGACGTTCCACGTGCCTGACCTGGTTGGATGTAAAACCGCACGAGACAACATCAGGCGAGTGTCCTAACACCATCATGCACTCGCGCGATATGCATGGCAGTTGAATGCGCACCTGCTGACAATTAAGCCCATTAACGGTGCAATTGAACGCGATTTTTTTGTGGCCCGTCCAACCTTACGGTTGGCAGACGGGTCAGTCGGCCAGGCGGCCTTTACATTTTTCATGAAACCTCATCCAAGGGCGGGATGAAGTCTCCGTTAGGAAATAAAATGAAAGAAATATCTTGGGGACAGCATTCTGATGAGGTATGCTTTCAGGTGCTTGATTGTGCTGCCTGGACACTTTTTGCAGCTTTTTTATGCTTTATTTTATGACTTGCAGGTCTGCCGCTCCCTGAGGCAGCTGTCGGCCTTCAGGGAGCTCTCTCGCAGCGCTCACCCGCACCCACGGTGACGTCGTCTCCCGCCTTCTTCCCGCAGCACCGAGCTTTTCAACACCCGTTTCACGCTAGCTGGCTGTTAATTGGCCAGCCAGCGTGACAATCGCAGTCGGGGGCCAATCGTGGGCAGCGGTCCCTTTCCTGACTGCTCCCAGGCCAGCCCATCACACGAGCCTGACCAGGGAAAAATTCAGGCCTATGAATTTGTACTATACTGAAATACGATACTGGGAATCTTAGCCTGCTTAATTGAGCATGTGTAATATGATGCTTGTTCTGAGAACGTACAATACAATCCAAGGGCATACTTTGAGAATGCTACTGATATCTGTTCAAAAAAGAATGAAATATTTTGCCTGGACTCCAGATGTGCGAAGGACTGGGATCCATTGTACTTGTTTAGATTTCAGTTACAAAATTTGTACTTTGCTGTGTGTTAACATGAGTTCTTATGATCTTCAATAAGCAAGTTTGGAGAGGAAACTATGTGAGCCCAATGTTCTGACTGGGATCACTCCCAAATGGCCTTCCACAGCTCATTTCATAGCAAAAATACCAGGCCTTTGGCATTCTTAGTACTGGAAAAAGTTGCAGTAAATCTTCCTTCTGCCTCATGCACTGTATCTGAAACTGTTGTGCTGGAGATATGTGGGGTTGTGGAAAATGTAAAACAATTCTATTCATGAATATAGAGGCAGACAGGCCCTCTTAGGAATTGGCTCAATTGTCCATAGCTAATATTAAAAAAAAAGCAACATATGAATCACATCCTTGTATCAGGAATTTTATGTCACAGAGAGGAATGAAGTGTAATTCCAAAACACTTCAAACTTGATTTTAAGCAGAACTTGCTTATAGCATCGAACATGTATAGTTTTCCTCCGACTATATGATTATTCATCATCATTAATCATAATACTGTCACAGATAATCATGGTCAGTTCACTGGGGCCAAAGAACTGACAGCCAAAAGCCTTTAGTTAACCCTGATAAGTGACTGCTCCACGCTTAATTTTTCAACTGGCATTAGGTAACATTCCTGATTAGATTGTGTAGGAGTTGGCTGATGCTGTGCATAAGGACTGCAGAAACTACTTGAGGGAGAAAAATCCTTAAAGACAATTGTTTATCATAGAAGTCAAACCTAGATTTGGCTGTATCTTTGGCGGGGAAGGTATGAAATGTTACAGGTCAGAAGTGAGATAGATGCTTTGTTTCTCGGGAAGGCAATGGAACTATAACAGATCAACGACCGTGGATAAATTATGATACATTTGGTTATCCAGTCAGGCTACAAACCTGGATTAATGTAAAATTGTTTGGCCTCTTAATCAGGGAAAATGTGAAGTGCGGTTGACTTCAATCAAGGGCAATGTCACGCACAGAATGTATGTGCTCTCTTATTGTCATAATTAGTACGTCTTGTATGGAAAGAGGTGTGTCTTTTCTTACCCTTGGAGTGTGTATTCCAATTAAATAATTCAGCAGCAGGTTTTCATGAGTTTTAAATAGTAAGTTATTTATTCTTTCACTTAACCAAAATTAATGCAACATTACACACACAATCACATACAAAGACACACACGCATACATGCATATAGATTGGATTCAGCAAAAGATAACTTTTACAGATTATAGTTATTTCAGCCTCTGATTTACGATTTCCAGTCTCCCATGGGGCAGGCCTATGGTTTCTTGAATGGATTTGATGATTTAAAGTTGAAGTGAGGTTCCTTTAAAGTAAAGGGTTCACAGCATGTTGTGAGGTTTCTTCTAGTCAAATATCTAGGAGTTTAGTTCTCAGGTGAGCTTTGAAACTGGAACAAGCTAAGCACTTTAACTGCTTAATGACTTGAAGCTAGTTTCAGAGTCTGGTTCTCCGACTGGCTGACAACTAATGGTTTTGGGTCTTGGGATAATAAGGGTACAGTCCCTGAAAGCAGTTTTGATCACATGACCACTGGGTTAATACTTCTGAGGCCCACACAATTTGGTTTGGATGGGAAAGGCCATTATGATAAAATGGAAAGTTGATTCTGGCCATTCAGTTTTGATTTTCCCCTTTGTCCTATATGAAACATGGTGAGAGGCAGTTTGGAAACTGCATCGTCTTTAGGTGTTGGTCCATCCTTAAACAATGAGATGTGTGAATTCCACACATGGTTGTGAGGTACTCTCAACAATGTCCCTATCTAACTAGGTTTTCACTGGAGACTTGATATTACCTGCAATCCAAATGTCAAAAGTCAAATGATTTGTGGCAACCATCTTAATAGCTTGTTTGTGTCTAATCACTAAAAGTATTGATAAAAAAATTCATAATATGACATGCCTGTACTGGGCGTCAAATAAGAATGAATTAAGGTACAAAAGGGGTTATTTTTAATGGGAAGACCAGTTTGAATTAAATTTGAGATGGGTGAGTATTTGAACATTAAGGGCATATTGGAATACAAATTCTAACCATGTTGAGATTGATGTGTTGTGTGTCCAGAGTGGAGAGGATTTACAATGAGGTGATTTACTAGATGAGTGTGAAGTGGATGAAGGGGTACAGTCTTCGATCTGAGGTGGGATGGATGTCAGCAGGAAGATTAGGTACAATTAGGAGTCAGATTGTGTTAGAAAATGATCCCAATGGTAGAAACCTGGAGAACAGACTGACTAGTCTGAATGGTTTTTCCGCATGCTGAGACTTCTAATGTGCTTAGCATTATCTTAATTTTCATGCAGCAATGGTATATTATTGTGATTAGACCCAGAAAAGTAGAAATGAAAATTACTTGCGACAGGCAACTTTGCTGCAAAAGACCAAGCTGCATTTAACAAAAGACTTATGTTGAAGGATTCATATCAACTTAGTCATGAACTGCACAGAAAATGTGATGCACCTTATATCAAATGGATATGATGTTCTAAATGGGAACATTGCAAAATGGTTGCCCAGAACTACACTGGAAATGTCAGCAAATGGATGTTAATTGAAAGCAGGTAAATGTACAGGAGAGAACCTGCATCCATTCAGTGTTTTTCACAACCCCAGAACGTTCCTAAGTGTTTTACAGCCAATGAAGTACTTTTGAAGTGTAGTCACTGTTGAGATGTAGGAAACCTGGCAGCCGATTAGTGCACAGCAGGATCCCATCAACAGCAAAGCGATAATGGTCAAATTATTCATCTTTGTGATACTGCCTTGGGGATATATGTTAGCTGGGACACAAGGGATAACTCCTCCGTTCTTCTTCAACAAAGTGCCATGGGATCTTTTACATCAACCTGAGAGCAGATGGGATTAATATCCCATTTGAAAGACAGCACTACCAATAGTGCAGCACTCCCTCAGCATTGCACGTTGATGTCAAATCTTGACTTCATGTCCAAGTCTCTAGAGGGGGGACTTGAAGCTGCAACCCTCTGATACTGAGGCAAGAATGCTGAGCCACAGCTGATACTTGCAAGTAATGCCCTAATGGAAATATTTGATGAGAGATTATGAATGTGTTTAGGGAAAAGAAAACCTAGGGATGTTTTTTTAAAATTTCATAGCAAAACTCTTCTGCTACATTGCTAATTTCTATGCAGAGAGTGGGCGCACTGGGGTGTTACATATCAAGAGGAAATTCCATCGAGCTTGTCTACTCCTCATCATTGTGTCAGTGCAAATGTTCTGTTTAGACACCGATCATGAGCTGTCATTTCCTTTCCCCTCAACCTCTGCTAAGTATTTTCAAAAATATGTTACGGAGCAGTGGATTTGCTCCCAGAGGATCCCTTTCACTTATGTCTCCCAGCAGCATGTCTCTTAACATGTCAAAATTAAGCAAACGCAGTGCAAAAATTGTCTGGTTTATTTATATTTGAGCTATGAGAAGAAAAACATAACCAAGTTCACATATAGTCAATATGACCATGTTGAAAGGTATGCTTTTATGCATAATGGTATCCTGGTCACAGCCGGAGTGGACTTGGATTGTTAGGTGAATATTCTCAGAAACTCCTGATGCTTGCACACTTGAGAGAAGCTTCTTCTACTTCCTTCACAGCTTTCTGGCTCTTTGGGCAGAATTGGTAGGTTCAGGTACAGGCAAGGGGTTGGGGGAGGAGTTTTTGGCATTAAAGCCCTGAAAAGTGGCATTGGGTCAGGAACCTAGTATGTTCCAGCTCACTTCCGGGTTTAACAAGGACTCATTCAGAGGCCAGCAGGAAATCCATATCGAGTTGTCAGGTAAGGAATGTAAGCATTTATGGCAGCAATTAATTGAGGATTTAACCCAGAATTTAGGCTTTAACAGCCAGTTCATGGGTTTCCTGAACTATGTGGAGCTTATCAGGGTCCATACACTGGGAGTACTTGCTCTGTGAAACTGATAGCCTAAAAATCCTTCAAAGAGTGAGACTGAATAGCTGCAGCCCAGCATATGGGAAAGGCTGGTGTTCACAGGACTTGCACTGAAAGGCTGATTTCACTGCTTTACAGGTGATTTCCATCCTTCTGGGAATTCGTTCACCTACCTTGGACTTCACTTACCTTAACCTCAACTACTCTACTGTCAGCCTTCACTGCAGCATGGGAGCAGCTCATGCAGCCCCACCTTTAACCCCTGATGAGGAACAAGGGGAGGAGGAACCTCAACACCAACAGAACCAGGAGCCACAGAAGCAACACCAGCAACAGCACCAGCTACCTTCCCTTCAGTCACATACCACTCCACAGAACAGAGAAGGTGTGAGGACAGAGAGAAAAGAGATTCACTCAAAGGAAGGAAGTCCCCCAACATTGGATTAAAAGCTCTCTCAACATGGGCGGAATTTAATGCACTTCCCTACGGCAAGATTGATGGCTGGGGCCATTTAATCATGTGGAAGGGTGACCATCTTCCCACCTCTGCCCCGGTTTAGTCCGGAGTAGCAAGGCCCCACTACCAATTGAGGCCCTTAAGTGGGCAATTAATTCCCACTTAAGAACCTCATCCCGCTGCTGATAATAACCCAGCAGCAGGCAGGGGACTCACCATATGGGAAGCCCAAAAAACAAACCCTGCTGGGGGGGGTTTGAGGTGGTGGGAAACCTTTCTAGGTCTCTTTTCCATCGCTGTGGTTGCTGAAGCCTCAGGAAGCAATTCAGCCACTCTAACCCCTACCAGGGTCTCATTGACCAGCAACCCATCCTTTGACAGTTGTGTCAATGCGCCTGTCCTCTGTGCTTGGTCTGTGAATAGCTCTATTTCAATAAAATTCCACCCTTTGTTCCTTTATGATGTGGCCTTCCAAAATGGCAAAGGTGTTTGAGACAAAATGATTGCAAATGTTTTTTGCTGACATAAAAATTTATGTCCCATTCACTCCCAAGAAAAAGTACAGTGTTATCCCCAAGAAGGTGAGTTCGGTCCTATTGGTTTCAAAATCTGGGAAAAAAATAGAGAGGGGTTCAAAATGTTCACCCAACCTTCAGTCATATAGGGATTGTGTTTCTCTAGTTTCATGCAGAAATCAGGAATTGCCATAGAAATGTCTTTCATTTTAACTAATGTTGCCTCGCATTTTGGGGTGATCTGATATATGAATCTCCACTAAGTTTTAGAAGCTTTGGCCCTACCTGAGCTGTTCCCGACACAGAGTTATGGATACCTGTTGCCCCAGGGGCGGTTTAGATTGGACCAGAGGCAGCTTCTAAAAATCAACAGCAATTCGAACATCCAGAATGTTGCTGCAATTGTCCACAAATGTACCTAGGGGTCACTGTTTAAAAACAAGGGGTCGGCCCTTTAAAACGGAGATGAGGTGAATATTTTTTCTCTCAGAGGGTCATAAGTCTTTGGAACTCTCTTCCTGAAAAGGCAGTGGAAGCAGAGTCTTTGAATATTTTTAAGGCAGAGTTGGATAGATTCTTGGTCAGTAAAGGGGCGATAGGCAGGATGCAGATTTGAGGTTACTATCAGGTCAGCCATGATCTTATTAAATGGTGGAGCAGGCTCAAGGGGCCAAATGGCCTACTCCTTGTTTGTATGTTTGCTAGGTGAGACTGCGTTGGTGGCTCTCTTTTGCCCTCATAACCTTGGCACAAACCCCCTCTCCCTCACCACGGAAATGTACACCCAGTTTAGGAAGCTCTGTGGTATAATAAAACTGCTGTGTCCAAATTACACTTTTATGAGTAGCAAGTTGCATTTTAATACAGTTATAAAGTCAGCATCAAGAGACCCATATTAAATTCACGGCTGGAACCTTTCTTTCTTCTGCTTGGTGTTTGCAGCAATGTTGGCATTAATTTTAATTCTACCCAGCCTGTGGAAGCCATGATTGCCATGTTAACCTACATTGTTTCACAAACAGATGCGGTGCCCACCTTTAGGGGTCTTATATGTCCATAGGACCTTGACTAATCTTTAACTATAAGAGACTGTGCTGGCTAAAATCTCATCATTTTTGAACTATGTTTTATTTAAACCATTACAATATTTGAAGTAACCTTTTGGCAACACAACAACAATGTGCATTTATATAATGCATTAAACATAGGCCAGGATTTTACGGTCCAGCCACAGCGTGTCTGCCCCGGGCGGATGCAGCGAGCCATTTAAATCTCCATTCAATTTGGCGGGACCAAAGTACCCCGCCAGATGGGAGGGGCAGTAAAATCCTGGCCATAATAAAACATCCCTAGGACTTCACATCAGCAGTATCAAACAAAATCGGACACCAAGCCACAAAAGAGTAAAATCACTCAGGTGAGCAAAAGCACAGTCAAAGAGGTGGGTTTTAAGGAACGCCTAAATGAAGGAGAGGGAGGTAGAGAGAGGCGGAAGTTTAAGGAAGGAATTCTAGAGTATACAGCCCAGGCAGCCAAAGGCACCGCCACCAATGCTGGGGTGATTAAAATCTGGAATGTGCAAGATGCCAGAATTGGGCAGATATGTCAGAGGGTTGTAATGCTGGAAGTTACAGAGGTAGGGAGGGCAGAGGACATGGGGGAGGTTGAAAACAAAGATCAGAAAAAAGGGAGTAAAACAGAGATGTTGCTCAGATGATTTTTTTTTTAAATTGCTCTTGCCTCATTGTTCTGTTTGCTTGAAAGGAAATAACCTATGTCCTGCATCTCACTCTGGGACTTAAATTTATCATCTAGATCCAAATCGCTTCCAGACTAAAATAATGGGCAGTCGTTCTGAAAAGAGTTTGCATTGTTTAGAAAATGATTTTAAGCTTAGCGAATCAGAAGGTTAACTTAAAGAAACAGAAGGTCACTCAGCACACTGGATACCGAATCAAATGGAAAATCAATATCATGAATGTGGCCCAGGCTAGGAAGGTTGCCACACAGCAAAGTGAATAAGGACATGCTTGGAACACACTGCTCTTTAACGTGACGACTGTGAGTTTAATTACAATAGGATGCCACTTGGAGTGATAAATAGCGATGCAGTTAGATGATTGTGTCTGAAATTGAGTTTGCAAATTAAGGAGAAGAAAGTGGTTCCCAAGAAAGAGCTCAAGAGAAGCTCCTTGAATAAAGTGCCAGCAAAAGATGGTAAGAAACAGGTAAAGTTGAGGTTGGTGAGTTACTCCATCTACATTTGCAAAGTGATGAACCAGGTTTACCCTGTCATGGCATCACCTTTGAGGCTATGATCACCATGAGCTCTGTTGTGAAGGTTACTTTCAAGCACAGTGCATTTTTAAAATTTATTCGGTCATGGATTGTGCGCATCACTGGAAAGGCCAGCACTCATTGCCCATCCTTAATTGCCCTTGAGTAGGTGATGGCAAGCCGCTTCCTTGAACTGCTGCAGTCCATCTGGTGTTGGTCTGTCCACAATGCTCTTAAGGAGCTGTCAGCGCTAATACAAGTGCCACATCATCAGTTTGCAGGAAATCCAGGCTTCTCTGCATCTACTGCTGACCGGGGAGCTGGCCAAACACACACCCTGTCAGAAGGGACAAAGGCAGTGACGAAAGTATACCAGCTCCAAGTAACACCCCCCAACATCCTGAAAATCATCACTCTAAAGAATGTGGATTAAGCTACCAGACATAATGAGAATATACAAAAGAAACACAAAATGAGAAGAGATTATTCATTCCCATTTCTTCCACAGAACAAATAGGATTTTGTCAATCCTTAAGTAGGTGATAAAGATTTGGCTAGACATGTTCTTGGTGTCCCAGATATTCTCCAGTCCATGGGAGAAAAATAAGCATTCTAATTGACTGTCATGTTTTATGTTTATTAATTTGATATGTACCCTATTTTTGTTTTCATTAAAATAAATCTTCAACTCCTAACTATAAACTTTTGTATAAAATTAACCCATTTATCCAGTTAATTGCTCTTCATTGCAAAACATTCTTCTAACTGCTTTTGTTTCACCAACACAGAATGAGGACTCTGTTGGACTAAAGTGTCATCCATCATTGTCAATGCAGATTTGGCTAGCCTGTACTATTCTATTGTCTAGTGCACAGAATGTGGACTTGGCTGGAATGGACTACCACCACCACAGTGAATACACACTAACTTGCAATAAAGACTTGGTGGGCTAAGGGTAAACTCCTTAGGCATTTCATGGAATGGACAGAAATTTACCCAGGTCCAAAGAGAGAGTTTTAGAACAGGTGACTAAAAGTGATGTCATTTTAAGGAACATCATAAAGGACAAAAGAGAGGTGGAAAGGTTTAGGGATGGGCTTCCAGAGGTTAGGGCCCTCAGATGACAGAAGGAGAAATGAGTGAATGATACACAAGAGGCCAGCACCGGAGGAGCACAAAGTGGGCTATAGGATTGCAGGTGGCTATAGATATAGGGACTGGCAATGCAATGTAGGGATTTGAACATGAGATGGTAATTTTAAAGAGGCATTAGTGGAATGAGAGCCAATGTAGGTTAGCAAGCAGAGAAACTTTACTTGAGTGAATACAATACTGGTAACAAAGTTTTAGATCAGTTGCAAAGGGCAGGCAGGATAGTACTGGGGGAGTTGTGTTTGAAGCTCATCAAAGCAGGGATGACGGTTTCAGCAAAAGTTAAGCTGAACAGAAGCAGAGATGGACAATGATACAGAGGTGGAAGTAGGAAGTCTTTGCGCTGGAGGCAATATGGGGTCCATAGCTCCATTCCAGGTCAAATAGGATGCTGAAATTGTGAACACTCTGGTTCAACCTCAGGGAGTGGTCAAGCAATATGATGGAAGCAGTGGTGAAGGGTCAGATCTTATAGCTGAAAATATGTCAGTCCCAAATTTACTATCAAGATAATGGTAAATCTAATAGTGATTGTCATTATTTATGTGCAAATGGTACAGCAATTTCAGGTAAGGGGTAATACACATATTTAAATGCCAGTATCCAAATGTTATTGTGCATGTTGCACCACTCTGCCTAGTTTTGCATGGTAGGTGCTCACTGAACTTGCCATTGTTATTGAGGTCTTGTCATTTCAAGTGTAACTATGCTTTTAACAATGTGATCAGTGTTAATTACTAACAATCAACCTCTCTGGCCCTGAAAATGAACAATTACAAATGTGGAGTCTTATTCCATAGAGTAGAAATTGTTGTTTGATATTTTAAGATATAAAAAGATTTTTTTTTAACTTTTTCTTAAAATCTCTTTCTTCTCTCTCTCTTAATCCAATCTCTGTTTCTCTCTCTTTATTTTTCTTTCTGTATCTGATATGCCATTGAATTCACTGACTCTAATTCGGACTTCCTTTTCAGTCCCTGTACTATTTATTTCACAACTCTTCAATCTTATTAGTGAAGGATATGCACAGTTGTTTGTCCTGTTTAACTCAGGTCCCAGATGGTATGTTTTGCTCACTTTCAGCAACCTGCTATGTAAAAACCTAAATATGCACGGCCAAGAATACAAATGGTAGATGCTGTCAGATGCCCCTCTACTGCAAAATCGAGGCAAATAGCTTTGGTTTTCCAAAAGATCGATTGGAGGAAAATGAGGTTAATCCAAGACTGGATTTCAGACAAGAAGTCTGAAGCAATGAAAAATAGAGAAGGAGCTAATGGTGAGGTAAAACTGGGTGTTGTACATAGGAAGATGTCATCGAGGGAAGCATAGAGATAACATTTTGGAGACCAAGGATAATTATTTGGGGGACTCCAGAGGCACTAAGTGAAGCCATTAGGAGGTTCTCTGGAAACAATTAGATGAATAAAAATGGAATCAAGCAAGGGAGGAAGCATTTTACTAAGGATGAGAACATCAAAGGTAAAGGTGAGTTCACGATTCAGTAGATGGATGGCTGCAGAAATATTATGGCAAATGGATGGGCAAATGCTACAGAGTTGCTCGTTTGAAAGTGTTTTTGTAAGTGACTTGCAAAAAGGTTTTTCGAGTGGAGGATACAGAAGGGAGAGAGAGTGAAGTGCTGAGGGATACTAGAAAGCGATCAGATTTCATTGTCTGTGACTGAGAAGGAAGGGAATAGAGAGCCTTCCTCAGATGACAAGTCTGAGAGGATAGCCATGAATACAAGTAAGTGAGTTTATATGGAGTGAGATGTTAAGCGAGGATAGGAATACAGTTACCCCATAGGAGAGAGGCCAAAGTGAGTTGAGATGGAATTTGAATTTATGAAGGATAAAGTTGCTCAGTTAAGAGGATTGGGGAGGAAAGCAGCAAGGACTTCCCAGTCAGAAACGGGGCTGGGGGTTTTTTGGTCCCACCCACCACAGGACCTGAAATTCCCATCCAAAGTCAACAAAACCTTTGGCTGGTCCATCAAATTTTCCGTCCCTCCCATGACAATTCCCATCGCGGGCGGGATCAAAAATGCCAGCCTTGGAGTAGGCCTTGGAGAATAAGGATTGTAAAGCAGAGGTGAGGTATGGAACAAGGTCACGCGCTCAGAGAAGAAGAAAGTGCCAGAGAGATAAGAGTACAGGCAAATGTGAGTTTTGGTGATAAGGGACATACATCATCACCATGGTGACTTGAGCAGGGTATGTGGTGCAAGATATAGCCAAGCAGGGAGGGTCGATTAAGGAGCAAAGTGTCACCCACATCTAAAGCCATAGGGTCAGATTCATGCCAAGTCATGAAGACTCTGGGGACCCTTTAAAAATGGCAGGCAAAAGCAGTATCTGGAACTCCTGCACCCATTTCTGACAGACCCTATTTTCACCAAGGGGGGCAAGGGAATGGAGGTGGGATGTGACTTCCACATTTGGGAAAATTAAACTCAGCAGGGTCACCCGAACTCAGTGCTGATTTCAAACAGACCCCATTTTTATTGGAGCAATAGTCTTATCCCGCAGTGTGGGAGTTATGAATATTTAGAGGTCACACGTGTGTTTGAAAAGTGGATAAGGTCACTAGAACTGTCAAGCTGTCAAATTATTTAAATGGCCAACCCTTTAAAACTTGAAGCAAAACTGACTGCCTGTGACTATAGCGCTTTCATTAGCTGACTGTTGACATGACTCAAAGTGCAATCATTATAACATTATTAATGCCTGCTTTCCCCAATCTGTCATTATCGTGGTGGGGGTGTTGTAAGTTCACAGCTTAATTGACAGGTCAAGTAGGTTATTAAAGGATTAGCTGTCTTTGACGTGGGGTAATGAATACCAGTATTTATTTTTAATATTAAATATTAAGTACTTGAGGGGATATAAATGCATTGAATGGGCATTCATGAATGGAAGTATTTGTTTATTATAGTGAATACTGTAACAGATATTTACACTTTTATTTTAATTCATTTCAGCATGGCTCTTGAGGCTTGCTGATGATGGATGTTGGATGAGTTGACATGGAGAATGTATGGACAAAGGGTGGTGGGTGGGGATTTGAGTTGCAATGAGTTGGTATTAATTTGGCATGGGGTCTATAGAGGCCATGGAGGTGGATGGGGGCCTAAATTGGCATGGAGTCTATAAAGGACCTAGGTGGGTGGTGGCATGACCATGCATGGAGGCTATAAGGATCCATGAGGGGTGGGTGGGGGCATGAGTTGGCATGGATGGGGCATGGATGGGGCATGGGAGTGGATGTGGAAGTGACAGTGTGAGGGTGAAGCCTAATATTTAACAAAACAACTGGGATGAAGGCCCAGAGAACTGAGGTGGGCCTTTTAAACAGCCAGCCTCAGCATTCGGCAGCCCCTGTGCATTCTCTGACCTGTGTCCAAGGACAGCAGGCCCAACTCCATCCCACAACACCTCACCGGCCACCCCTCACTCCATGGTGTGAAAATTACGCCAATCGTGGCACTTTTTTCCCAGGCAGGCACACCAAGCTGCAAAATTTTTTGACCCGAGCTATCGGGAGCGAAAATCCAGTTCCAAATGTCAAAGCGTTCATCCACAATAAGGTCACAGGTCGCAAGGGCCTTTCGCAGGAAGAAACATCCTGGAGGGAGCTTTGGGGATGGGTCATGATTGCTGATCCATAGGCAGAACCTACAAAGTTGGGAGTCAGAGGTATGTATGAGCTGGGAAGGAGGTGGGTAAGAGGTAGAAGGCTAAGGGGAGAGTTGAGGAGTAGTTTTTTCACCCAGAGAGTGGTGGGAGTCTGGAACTCACTGCCTGAAAGGGTGGCTGAGTCAAAAACTCTCATAGCAGTTAAGAAGTATTTAGATATCCACTTATATTGCCATAGCCTCCAGGGCTATGGGCCAAGCTCTGGAAAGCGGGATTAGCGTAGTCAGATCTTTGTTGACTGGCGCAGACATGATGGGCCTAATAGCCTCCTTTTGCACTGTAAATGCCTATGAGTCTATGAGGTTCATTAAATTATCCCCCTGTGGCTTACCGTCTGGGAAGGTCGGAGTTTGGGAAGAAAAGACAAGAGATGACCAAGAATAGAGTTGTAGAGCGAGGAGATCAGTAGATCAATTATTAGCTCCCGGCCTAGGAATCTATAAACAGTTTGAGCATGTTATGTTCGACCAGTATCCAATTATATTATAGTATGGTCCAGGAATGTAATAATATGATCTGGCCTGCTTAACATGTGTCTCAGATGTACCAGATCTCCAATCTTTTCAAAGACCGTCTGACAAACACCTTAGGATAGGCTGGGTAAGACACAACAAAGGTATCCATGTGTGCTTCATACCAAAGTAGAGGCAGATGAAAATAGTAGGTGAAATTCAAATACAAGCACCTGGAAAGTGAGATAGTATAAAGTTATATATCTTGTAAATTCACTGCAAAGGTGATGGCATTAAGAGATATTGGGGTAGATTTTATTTACACCAACTGTACTGTAACCTGATGGAGTGGGTCTATTATGGAGTGAAAAATCAAGTGGGTTATATAAAGGGCAAGTATTCTCTTAATGACATCTTCCTTGTGGTGTTTTTACAAGATATATAACTTTCCAATATTTTATTGTTTAAAAATGTCAGGACCTGACTTCTGTCATGTACTATGACCTTCAGCTAACCAGTCATATTTCTGCTTTCAGCCAGAGTGAACAGTGTATAGATTGCCAACTCCCTGCCTGGGCTTAACCTGGTACCTTGGATCAACTGTGGAATGTAAGTCAGATTGGTTCTTAAAAAAAAGGGTTGGTGATCCACTCCACTAGATTACTGCTCAGGCAGTGAAGATTAAAATCTACCTCACTGTCTCTGCCTGACATAAAGAATGTGCTTTGTTAGCTAAAGATACTGTGGTTATTGTAGCTTGGTGAGTTAACAAGAACAGCCTCCTCCATTACCCAGGCAACACCCGGGACGTCTACATAGCCATGACATTTCTTTCCATGTTCACACACTTAATGGTACATTTAAGGCACTTATCAAGCTGTCATAGTTTGGGAAAATAAGAGTTAATGGACAAACCACAGCACCCGGAGAACGTGCAGTAGTGAAAGTGGTGGTTTTGTGTTTATTTCTGGCCTTGCAGGCTGCCTGCTATTACTATGTGCCATCTGTGTTAAATTCTAGGAAAAGGCCTGGCCAACCTTTCTCCAGATGTGCTTTCGAACAGATTTATATATTAAAAAAACACTGATTTAAAAAAAATGTCTGGCAGATGTGTTGTGTATGCGGAGTAGAAGGGGATACATGCTGTTCAAGAGACAGAGTTGAGGTGTGCTCTGGGTCATGCACAGCCCTGTGCCACGTATTGAACTAATCAGCATTGAATAGCCTCATTTTTTGTAATTAAAAGACACCATTTTTAAAGAAGGTATGAAAAAGTTATACTTGAGATTTTTTAATTAAAAAATGCACCAATTGAAGAACAAGAAACTCTAATTTGCCTCCGGGCATTTGGTAAATGTTCTAAACAACTTTTCAGGGTTTTGAAGAAGGCGAGGCTCAGAAAAATTAAGGACTTCCACATACTAAGGCTTAAAGGACATTCCTTGGTTTCCACCCTGCACTTTGCAATATTATATATCATTCTGCAAATTCACTTAAATTCAATTCTCAGCTTCACTAATAGCCCGGTGTAGCATAAAGCAGAAAACCACAGATTTAATTCCCAGACTGTACTAAACTGGCTAATCTTGGCCCAAGTGCTGATGGAGACATTACAATTGATCTCAGGAATCCTACTTTGAAGAAGAGAAAATCAGTGCTGACCATTGTTCTGCTATTAACACATTATGCTTTCTTACCTTTACGCCAATATCATCACCTTCTTTAGTCTTCATTAGCAGTCTCTTTGTCTTGTGTCCATGACGTCTTGGTCAATCTCTCCTTAGCCCCCAGCTATCGCTGACCTGCTATCTTGCTTCACCTGCTCCAGCCTCCTTAAACAGTATAAAATCCATCACATTTCTACTTCTGTTTAACTCTGAAGAAGAGTCATACGGACTCGAAACCTCAACTCTGATTCTCTCTCCAAAAATGCTACCAGGCCTGCTTGAGTTTTTCCAGCATTTTCTGTTTTTGTTTCAGATTTCCAGCATCCACAGTATTTTGCTTTTACCTATAAATAATGGTCATGGGCCTCTTGTACATATTGTAAATTAAACAGAGTAGTATTGATGCAATAAATTTCAATGTTCACTAAAATAAGAAACTGTAAAGGATGTAGTCCAAATGCTATCTGTGAACATGTAAAGGCCATATAAATGTGCATTTGTACATCCATCACCACATCTGGTTGTTCCGAAGAATATTCAACTCGAAACGTTAGTCCTGTTTCTTTCTCCAGGGATGCTGCCAGACAGGCTGAGTATTTCCAGCGCTCTCTGTTTTTATTATGGCTGGATCAGATCATTTGCTACCAGGGCTCACTCTCCTCTGTCAACACTGTTCACTAAAGAACAAAGATAACCATGGCCAGGAGTTTTAGGGTGGTGGCGTTTCCCTTCCTGCCATTCGAGGGTTTGGTGGAGAACACAACCCCACCGATACTGCCTGCCCTCCAGCCATTTAAGACTCCAACGAGCGTTAATTGTCTGGAAGTGGGACTTTCGCCCCTTACTGGGGAGAAAGTCCCGCCTCAGAGAGCTGCTGGCCAGTCTGACTGTAAGCAGTGCCCAGAGCCTAAGTCCCGGGAGTCCAGGACCAGGTAAGTTTTGGAGGTTTCAGGGTGGGGTGGGGAGGTGAGCCCCTGGGAAGTGGGCAGATTGGGGGTGGGGGTGGGGGAGGTGTGTGGTGGTGGGGATATTGATGGAGAAGCCAGTGGGGGAGGAAGGATGTGCAAGGGCCAGTAGTTTTGGGGTGGGGTGAGTGCTCAATGTTAATGAAGGCCTGAACAGGGTTACTTTTTGGGCTTCCCTCTAGCTCTGCCCATGAACTGCTCCCACCAGCCTGAAAATTGAGGCTCGGCAGGAAATGGCCCCTAAGTGGTCGATAATTGGCAACTTAAGGGCCTCAATTAGGGCAAGGATCAGCCAGCCAGCATAGGCCCAGGAGCCCAGGCTCACCCATCCCAGCGTAGAATTGCCAAGTGGTCAGGGCAGACAGGAGCCCGTTGGGAAACCAGCCAAGAAATTTTATGGCCCACCCCCCACTAACTACAAAACTGCCAGCAGAGAAGTGTAAAATTCTCCCTTACAGCTTGTTTTCTTCAAAACCAACCATTTCCTTCGGCCTTTCCACTGCCATTCTCCTTGTACCCCACCCCACCCATCGCCTCCGCCCCCCCATTCTCACCTCCAACAATAAATATAAAGAGTTCATGGATTTCTTCAGCAAAAACATTGAGACCATCTGCTTAGCTACTTGTTATGTTTTATCTATGGGTTGCTTTGCTCGCGACCTGGTTGCATGCTTATCTGTTGGCAGGCAAGTCGATTACAATATACTAGAGGCGCAGAGACCAATATGAAATGAAACACATCCTATTGTTTTACACAAACAACAGAGCATTAACATGGTGTGTGCTTCTCCAACCAGACCCCACTCTAGACTAACATTAACATGGTAGCCCGCGTTACCCAGCTATTGGGTCTTACAGTCACATGGTCAATCTGCACACATTCTCGTAAAGGTGTATTACACATCAGATTACCACATCCCTCCCCCTTTACTTGAAAGCACATTTTACAATATATTAACTATTTACAAAAATGAACTATTTACAAATTCAGTCTCTCAGGAGGCTTTTTCAAACATGTCGACTGTCGTAGTTCTATGACTTTGGATGGTTTATCTGAGGCCTCCCTCTCAGGAGTTTTCTGTCCACTAGGCTCCCCAGTAGGGACCTGCAGGTTTGCCTCTCTGACTCACTCAGGCTCAACCGGTTCTGCAGGTACTTCTGAAACAAGAGGAGTTCCTTCTACCTGTGGTGTAGACTCCGATGGGAATGCTTGCTGCAACTTTCCTTGTGGATCTGTTTCCCGTTTCCTGAAGTGATCTATATGCCTCCTGATTAACCGTTCTTCAACCGATATATGATAGGACAGGCCTCCTGTCACGGCACTGACTTCGCCTGATAGCCATTGGGCCCATCTCCAAAGTTCTTCACGAAAACAGCTTCCCCTACAGTGACGTTTCTTTCACGTCTATGGTTCACGACTATGGGCCTCCTGACTTCACCCTACCCTACTCCCTAAATTTGGCCATGAGGCTTAACCGTGTCCTGAGGTGTCTCTTCACTGATTACTCTGCGAGGGCAATACTGGTGGTTGTAAGTGGCATGGTTCTATAGCTGAGAAGGAAACGTGATAACTTTGTTGCTATAGAGACCCCTCTAGTTTTTTCATTCCGGCCTTAATGGCCTGGAGTGCCCTCTCAGCCAACCCATTGGATGCAGGTTGGTGTGGCGAGGTCTTGACGTGTGTTATGTAGTTGAGAATTCTAAATCTTTGGAACTCCCCACTAGTGAATCCATTCCATTGTCAGACACTATTACCTCAGGTAAACTGTGTATCGCGAAACTCTGATGCAACCTGTCTATGGTGGCGGCAAGAATGTGGGTGATCTCACCTCGTATACATCCATCCATTTGGAGTGAGAGTCGATAAGAAAGAGGAACATTGTGCCCAAAGAAGGCCCCATGTAGTCTACGTGGAGGCAGGCCCATGGCCTTCCCGGCCATTCCCAGGGACACAGTGGAGCAGAAGGAGGCAATTTCTGTACCTGTTGGCACAGTGTGCAGCTCTTGACCATGCTTTTGATTTCAGTGTCCATCCCTGCACGCCAACATTTTCATTCTGGGAATGCTGGTGTGAGCACTATGCAATTCTATCAATAATGATTGCCTTCCTCTGGGAGACACAATGACTCTCGCTCCCCACAGTAAGATGCCATCCTGGCAGGTGAGCTCAGATCTCCTTTTAAAATAGGGCTTTATTTTGTCCAACTTTGGCTTGTTAGACCATTCCTGCAAGACTTGTTCCCTGATGTGAGACAAAACTGGATTGCAATTGGTCCATTCTCTGATCTGTTTGGCATTCACTGGTGATGAATCCAGAAAGTTTAATAACAGACAAGTTCTTGAGGGATGGGGACATTCACATTATTGTCCTTCAGGGGTAATTGGCAATCTGACTTCCCGGCCTGTGGATAAAAGTATATTCATAAGCAGCTAGAATCAGCGCCCACCTTTGGATGCGTGCTGAGGCAATTGGGGGTATTGCCTTATCTCCCCCAAGCGAGCCTAGCAGTGGCGGTGGTTGGATATTATGATGAAGTGGCAACCATGGATGAATTGGTGGAATCCCTTAATGCCAAATACAATGAATAAGCCTTCTTTCTCTATTTGTGAGTGAGTGTCTTTGTTCTGCCTCATAGAGTGTTCTTAAAACATAGCCAATGCGCCGTTCAGAGCCAACTGTCATCCCGTGGGAGAGTACTGTCCCAACTCCGTAAGGGGATGCATCACAGGTTAAAATCAATTGTTTCTTTGGGCCGATGAATGTAATAAATACTTAACTACCGTAAAAGCCTGTTGTTGTGGAACTTGCCAAGTCTACCTGTTTATCTTGAGTAAGCCGTATAATGGAGCAAGTACTATCGACCAAATGGGGAGAAAACGATCATAGTAGTTACCCATTCCCAAGAAGGACTCGAGGTCTGTGGCCCTTTTCAGGGCTGGTGCCTCACAAATAGTTCTCACCCTTGTCTGCTGCTGAGTGATGGCCCTGCGAGTTGCCCCTATGACCCAGTTAAGTCACTTCTTTTGCTTGAAAGATACGCTTTTCCCTCCTCAAACGTACTCCGGCTTGTTAGAAATACTTCAATACCCCTCCCAGTTAGCCAGGTGTTCTTCATCAGTTAGTCCTGTTACTAGGACATCATCGAGATAAACCACCACATGGGGTAGACCTTGAAGCAAATTTTCCATAGTCCATTGGAAAATGGCACAGGCCAATAAGACACCGAAGGGTAACCTGGTTTGCTGGTATAACCCTTTATGTGTGTTGCTAGCCTGTGAATTACTTTTTTAAAAATCCCAAGAGGCCTTTTCTAGCTCGACTTGCTGGTAAGTGTGGCTCATGTTGGGTTTCATATATGCAGTTCCCCCTGTCAGCTTGGAGTACAATTCATCAATTTTTGTTATAGGATGCCTAACAAGTCTGGCTACTTTGTTAACGGTCAACTTGTAGTCCCCACATATTCGCACACTCTGGTCAGGCTTTAGAACTGGAACTATTGGCGCTGCCCATTCAGAAAATTGTACTGGTTGTAAGACTCCCAGCCTTTCCAGCCTGCCTAATTCAATATCACCCTTTTCTCATAATGCATAGGGGGCTGGCCTCATCTTGAATCATCTGGGGGTTACTCCGGGATCTACGTGGATTTTAGCCTGCAGTCCCTGAATCTTCCCAAGCTCTTCCCTGAATGCAGGGACAGTTTTCTGTAATAATTCTTGTCGGTCTTTCATCCTGAGTTGGAAAATCTCAGCCCACTCCAATTTAACTTCCTCAAGCCAGTTCCAACCAAGACCCTCCCTGCTACCACTTTCGTCTGGCGTCTGAGTTTTCCAGCTTTAGTGAGTGGCCTCCTCCATTCAGATACTTAAACGTGTTCTCCTACGACTGCCATGGGTGGGCCCGTTTCCACCTCCATCGAACGGGTTTTCTGTTGACTTCTACTGTCACGCAGATTGGATCTGTTTTACCTATTTTTAATTTCTGCAGGGAGTAAATACCTTCTGGCTCCTCTATTATATAAATTTTACAACTTCTGCCTTTTTGTTTGAATTTTGACCTCAATCTTTCTTTACAATATCGCATAATGTGCCCTTTGCAAGGACAGTAGAAGCACTCAGTTCTTTTAAATTGTCGTTCGTTTGTAGGCTGTCTGGTTCCAATTCTGCTATTGTGAATGTGGTTTTTATCCGTTAAGCCATTGCTTCTTGCTGGTCTGTTAATTGCAGCTGTTTCCCACCTTTCCGCGGACTCTGAGCTTCTGCTCCATTTCTAGCCGATGCCTCCCTCCCGACAAGAAGATCGGCACCATTTTGTGCTCCCTCGATTTCTTCTGAGTCCCTGACTGCGCTTTACATTGCGAGCACCAACTTCAGGGCTTTGCTGAAATCCAAATTTGTCTCAGAGAGCCGACCTTTTTTGAATGGCATCTTCATTAATCCATACACTAATCTGTCTCTTAACATGTCATTAATCGACACCCCAAGCTCACAGTGCTCTGTCAGTGACACCTCGAATTGAATTTAAAACATTGCGCTGTTACCGAGGGTTTTGGTTGGAGGTAACCTTCCACTGGATTCACCAGCTCATCAAAGCTCTTGGAACCTGGGATATTGGGTGCCGATAGACTACAAATTAGGCCGTACGTTTTACTGCCACATGTCAGCAAGAGGATAACCCGCTTCTTCTCCTCCCCCAATATGTCATTGGCCAAAAAGAAAAAGGCGAGGTGTTCAATATAATGTGACCATTCATTGGTGCTCTGATCAAACGGTTCGATGCAGCCAAATTGTGGCATATTGAAGGGTGATGGCTTTGACGACTATGGTGAGGGTTTACAATTGTAATGTGCTTACAATCAGCCTGCAGGCAAGGTTACTTCAGTACAGTTGAGTTTTCGCAACTTTCCTTGGTGTTGTCGACTGGTGATGTTTTGCCTCGTCGCCAGTTGTTATGTGTTACCTATTGGTCGCTTTGTTCGCGAACTGGCTGCACGCATATCTGTCGGCAGGCGAGTCGCTTACCATATACGGCAGATGCAGAGACCAATATGAAATGAAGCACATACTATTTATTTACACAAACAAGCATTAACATGATAGGCCAGACCCTACTCTAGACTAACATTAAACTGGTAGCCTGCACTACACAGCTTTTGGGTCTTACAGTAACGTGGTTAATCTGCTCACAGTCTCTTAAAGGTGTATTACACCTCAGTTTACCACACTACTCCTGCACAACACGTTAAACTCCCAGGTTCCAACACCTACCCCATCATCATGCCCACGTCTTTCTATAGTTTCTGTCCAATCTCTCCTCATGATCTTTCCGATTTCATCCTATCTATGAGACCCAGCTCCTGTACCCATGACCCCATTCCCACTAAACTGCTAACCACTCAATTACTCCATGCTAGCTAACACTGTAAATGATTCTTTCTTCAGTTAGTAACCCCACCCCTACTTACGCTTAAACCTCCTTTCAAAACTGCAGTGATCTGCACTCTTTAAAAAAAATCCACCCTTGCCCCAGTGAGCTTGAACACTTCCAATCCATCTGCAACCTTCTTTTCCTCACCATGTACATGTCATCAACTCCAAAATCCAGGCCAACTTTTCCTGCAACTCCATAATTTGAAACCCTTCAATTGGGTTTTCACCACTGTCATGGCTCAGAAAGAGCCCTAACTAAATTTGCAAATGACAGCCTCTGTGATTATAACAGCCGTGCATCATCTCCCATATTGTCCTGCTCAATAGGAATCCCTTAGTTCCATTAACTCCATTCCCTGGCCATTGTCTGAGGCTATACCTGACTCCTGGTGTCCCCTTAACCCTGAGCTGAGCTTCCAGCCCGTATCTCGCCCTAAGCAAGATCGCCAGCTTCCACTTCCATAACATTGACCATTTCAGCATCTGCCTCAGATCACCTGCTGCAGAAACCCTCATCCAAACATTAGACTCAACTATTCCAATGCTCTCTTGGCCAGCCGCCTTCCTTACATCCTCTGTAAACATGAGTTCATCTAAAACTCTGCTGCCCATATCCTAACTCTCACCAAGCCCAATTCACTGCCACCCCTGAATTAGTTAGTTTACTTTGGCTCTTGAACTCCCAACATCCTTGTGCGGTAATCCTTTCATAGCTTTGCCCCTCCCCATCATTGTAACCTGTTTCAGCTCACATCTCCCTTCCCCTCTCCACAACATGACCTACCTCTTCACTCTTTCAATTCTGGCCTCTTTTGCTTCCTCTGTCCCTTCTCCCCACCATAGTAATTCTGCCTTTAGCTGTTTGTCCCACATTCCAGAGTTAGTTTCCTCAAATATCTCCATTTCTTCACCTCCTTCAATATCCCTTTAAAATCCACCTCTTTTGGTCACTTTTAAAATTATCTCCTTTGGCTCAAATTATCAAATTTATCTGATTGCGGCTCTTGGAAGTGCTTTGGAATTTCTTTTCCAGTTGAAGGTACAGTGGCTCAGCTGGTGGTACTCTTGCTGAGTCAGAAGGTTGTGGGTTCAAATCCTGCTCCAAAGATTCGAGCAGAAAAAAACTAAACTGTCACTCCAATGCAATATTGAGGGAGTGCTGCACTGTTGGAGGTGCTATCTTTCAGATGAGATACTAAACCGAAGCTCTCTAATCTGTCAGGATGCTGTGCTATTTCAACGAGAAGCAAAGGAATTATCCCCAGTATGCAGTTATTATAGAACAGTATATGGTAGTGAATACTTGTATAATTTATATATTATGTAATAATAACCAGACCATTTGTTTTGCAAAATCAGACATCCCATACACTTTCAGAATACCCTCTGAGTTTATTAGTAAGCTTACTCTTAAAAACAATCCAGTCTGCAGTGTGGAAAAAATCCTTGTTTCTTGTGGGAAAATGAGGTGATTAATAAGTGAGAATGGAATACAGATGCCCAGTCAAGTGTACACCTGTTTGCAAACAGCAGTTCATGATCATTTCGATATGAATAATTCAATCAAACTTGCATGCAGTGCTTCAAGTCTGAATCAATGTAGTTTTTAAACTATCTTTCTAAAGTTTATTCATCCTTCCTTTTCCCTCCTTATTTCAATGGTGAGGTCAGAAGTCACAAATGGAGCAGCATAATGAAAGCTAGTGCAGGTTCCAAGAGAGCCAACAAGTTAATGTGAGATTCAAATGAGCCAGCTTGACTCAACTAAACACATGGAGGCAAAACAAGAGTGCAGTCTTGATGTTTGTTAATAAAATATAAGCATCTGCGTGTTTTTTATTCTCTGGAGTCAAGTTGTTATCCAAGGTGACTCCTGTCATAGTAGCTAAGATTTCCTTCCACAAACACAATCCTGCCAGCTCCTTCTTCACTAATGGCCAGAACCAGGAAAATGTGAACTTATTTAACTGACTCTCAGTATGCACCCATTTTCTTGCTCACCATCAACCCCCTAATTCTTTCAGGAGCAATGTCCTCTCTCTAGCACTACCACAAGGAGAATGCCCTGTTGGTGGTCCTGCTTTTGTTTCCTCATTTAAACCACTCTTCTCCTGCTATTAACTTTGTTTTCACTGATTGTATTTGACTCTTTTTCACCATACATGGTTGCATGAGTACTGATTGAACATGAACATTGAAATAAATCAACAGGGTGGATAGAAATGAGTTATGCCCTCTTGTAGGAGAGTGCAACACACAGTATTATAACCTCGACATTAGTGCGAGGGCATTCAGGAGTGGTGTCAAGAAACACCTTATTCACACAGAGGGTATTAAGAATCTGGTTATCTCTCACCCAAAAACTGTATAAGTAAGGCCAATGGAAAATATCAAAACAGAGATTTATTCAGAAGAGGTGCAATGTCTGGACAGATTCCTTTTGCCCACAGCGGACAGATCCTGCATATTAATATAGGTAGCTTTCAGCAAGCATAAGTGAGTTACATTGCAAGTCGACTGATAATATTAAACTGGTTGTGACTGTAATTCTTAGCACAATCAGGATTGTTCAGCAAGTGCTGTCCAATCATGAAGTCACAGCTAATGGTAGACATTATGTTCTGAATTTTGCAAGCACGGGTTGGTTGTGTACAGCCAGTATTCAGCCTATTGCGAACAATTGAAAGGACATGCTATTTAACCAGCTGACATACCTAGCATCAGAATGTCACTGAAATTCAACAATACCAAGCCACTTGCTCACTTGTGTATGTTTGACACCCAAATAGAGCACATGAAATCTATCCTGTGGGACAATGGCTACCCCGATCGGATTATTGCTCAGCATGTATTGTGCATACTAACAAATGGGCCTATGGCCGCCACTTTTGATTCTGAAAAATGCCCAGTCTACCTCAAATTACCCTGTTAAAGTAACTCAGAAATTTGAGCAACAAAGTTGTTAGCCGTTTCATACTACCATTATGCAGTGGCAACACAAATGGTGTTTCCCACTAACAGGAGGCTGCTGTCAAAAAGCCAAAAAGACGTTCTGCCTACCACACAAATGAACAATGTAGTATGTGAATACCAGTGATGGTGTGATGCCAGATACATAGGCCGTATCCCAATGGCCAGCAGATTGTATCAAACAGCATGTCCCCCTCGGCTCTTCACAATAGGCAGAGTACTGACCGCGCTCAACCAATCCGTGCTTCCAAAACTTAGAACATAATGTCCAACATTAGATGTGATTCCATGATTGGGCAGAGTTTGCTGAATAATCCTAAGTGTGCTAATTACACTAATAGCTAATTTAGGATTATCATTCAGGCTAGCAATGTGGCTCACTTATGCTTGCTAGAAGCTACATTTATCCATATGCAGGGACCTGTTATTTGTAGGCAAAAGGCAAATGGAGATTGATAGATTTTATTTAGGCAAGCATGTTAAGGATTATCGAACAGATCAGTTAAAAAAATGCAGATCAGCCATAACTGAATGGTGGAACAGGCTTGAAGGGCTAAGTGAACTACTCCTGCTCCTATGTATAACCTGACTGCTGGTGCAGCTGTACCAATAAGCAAGCCAACTCGTTTGCTGCATCTTGCAATGGAGGACTCAGCAGAAAGTCTTTGCCGTTTAGCTGCAAAATCTGGCATTAAGCTGTTGAAATTGGGAGTGATAATTCTAAAGAAGTCATCACTAGGTCACAGAATTCCCTGCAACTTCCTTTCGAATGCTCTGCAGGTGTACCCGCACTGCACGGACAGCACCGGTTCCAGAAAGCGGCTCACCACCTGTTTCTCAGGGATGGGAAATAAATGCTGGCCTTGCCAGTGAAGCCCACATCCCATAAATGATTTTTTTTTTAAAAAGGAAGTGATTACAGAAGGTCAGTGAGGGGCAAAAAGATAAGAAGTTTTAAGAACTCAGGAAGAAAGAAATGTAAGAAAGCATAATGTGAACCGGAACAGGCTGAGCCTTTCAGAATATTGCCACCCTGCATAGCCAGCCATCACCACTTGCCTTTTTTGCCTGCAATGGTCTTGTTGTTGCTTGTTACCTACCCAATAAACAATCCTGAAATCTGCCAACTCGCCTTAGTCCCATCACACTGCCTGAATCGAACCAGCAAAAATATGAGGAACTTAGTGAGGAAAGATATTCCAATTTAATACAAAAACAGAATTACCTGGAAGAACTCAGCAGGTCTGGCAGCATCGGCGGAGAAGAAAAGAGTTGACGTTTCGAGTCCTCATGACCCTTCGACAGAACTTGAGTTTGAGTCCAAGAAAGAGTTGAAATATAAGTTGGTTTAAGGTGTGTGTGTGTGGGGGGTGGGGGGGGGGGGCGTTGTGGGAGAGAGAGAGAGAAGTGGAGGGGGTTGGTGTGGTTGTAGGGACAAACAAGCAGTGATAGAAGCAGATCATCAAAAGATGTCACAAACAACAGGACAAAAGAACACATAGGTGTTAAAGTTGGTGATATTATCTAAATGAATGTGCTAATTAAGAATGGATGGTAGAGCACTCAAGGTATAGCTCTAGTGGGGGTGGGGAGAGCATAAAAGATTTTAAAATATTTAAAAATAATGGAAATAGGTGGGAAAAGAAAAATCTATATAATTTATTGGAAACAAACAAAAGGAAGGGGGAAACAGAAAGGGGGTGGGGATGGAGGAGGGAGCTCAAGACCTAAAGTTGTTGAATTCAATATTCAGTCCGGAAGGCTGTAAAGTGCCTAGTCGGAAGATGAGGTGTTGTTCTTCCAGTTTGCGTTGGGCTTCACTGGAACAATGCAGCAAGCCAAGGACAGACATGTGGGCAAGAGAGCAGGGTGGAGTGTTAAAACGGCAAGCGACAGGGAGGTTTGGGTCATTCTTGCGGACAGACCGCAGGTGTTCTGCAAAGTGGTCGCCCAGTTTACGTTTGGTCTCTCCAATGTAGAGGAGACCACATTGGGAGCAACGAATGCAGTAGACCAAGTTGGGGGAAATGCAAGTGAAATGCTGCTTCACTGAAAGGAGTGTTTGGGCCCTTGGACAGTGAGGAGAGAGGAAGTGAAGGGGCAGGTGTTGCATCTTTTGCATGGGCATGGGTTGGTGCCATAGGAGGTGGTTGAGGAGTAGGGGGTGATGGAGGAGTGGACCAGGGTGTCCCAGAGGGAGCGATCCCTACGGAATGCCGATGGGGGGGGTGAAGGGAAGATGTGTTTGGTGGTGGCATCATGCTGGAGTTGGCGGAAATGGTGGAGGATGATCCTTTGAATGCGGAGGCTGGTGGGGTGATAAGTGAGGACAAGGGGGACCCTATCATGTTTCTGGGAGGAAGGAGAAGGCGTGAGGGCGGATGCGCGGGAGATGGGCCGGACACGGTTGAGGGCCCTGTCAACAACCGTGGGTGGAAAACCTCGGTTAAGGAAGAAGGAGGACATGTCAGAGGAACTGTTTTTGAAGGTAGCATCATCAGAACAGATGCGACGGAGGCAAAGGAACTGAGAGAATGGGATGGAGTCCTTACAGGAAGTGGGGTGTGAGGAGCTGTAGTCGAGGTAGCTGTGGGAGTCGGTGGGTTTGAAATGGATATTGGTGGATAGTCTATCACCAGAGATTGAGACAGAGAGGTCAAGGAAGGGAAGGGAAGTGTCAGAGATGGACCACGTGAAAATGATGGAGGGGTGGAGATTGGAAGCAAAATTAATAAATTTTTCCAAGTCCTGACGAGAGCATGAAGCAGCACCGAAGTAATCATCGATGTACCGGAGAAAGAGTTGTGGAAGGGGGCAGGAGTAGGACTGGAACAAGGAATGTTCCACATACCCCATAAAGAGACAGGCATAGCTGGGGCCCATGCGGGTACCCATAGCTACACCTTTTATTTGGAGGAAGTGAGAGGAGTTGAAGGAGAACTTGTTCAGTGTGAGAACAAGTTCAGCCAGACAGAGGAGAGTAGTGGTGGATGGGGATTGTTCGGGCCTCTGTTCGAGGAAGAAGCTAAGGGCCCTCAGACCATCCTGGTGGGGGATGGAGGTGTAGAGGGATTGGACGTCCATGGTGAAGAGGAAGCGGTTGGGGCCAGGGAACTGGAAATTGTTGATGTGACGTAAGGTGTCAGAGGAATCACGGTTATAGGTGGGAAGGAACTGGACAAGGGGAGAGAGAAGGGAGTCAAGATATTGAGAAATGAGTTCTGTGGGGCAGGAGCAAGCTGAGATGATCGGTCTACCAGGGCAGTTCTGTTTGTGGATTTTGGGTAGGAGATAGAAGCGGGCCGTCTGAGGTTGGGCGACTATCAGGTTGGAAGCTATGGGAGGAAGATTCCCAGACGAGATGAGGTCAGTGACAGTCCTGGAAACCATGGCTTGATGTTCAGTGGTGGGGTCATGGTCCAGCGAGAGGTAGGAGGAAGTGTCTGCGAGTTGACGCTCAGCCTCCGTGAGGTAGAGGTCAGTGCGCCAGACGACAACAGCACCACCCTTGTCAGTGGTTTTGATGACAATGTCAGGGTTGGACCTGAGAGAATGGAGTGCAGTAAGTTCAGAGAGAGAGAGATTAGAATGGGTGAGAGGAGCAGAGAAATTGAGACGACTAATGTCGCGCCGACAGTTCTCAATGAAAAGATCAAGAGAAGGTAAGAATCCAGAGGGAGGGGTCCAGGTGGAGGGAGAATATTGGAGATGGGTAAAAGGATCCGTTGAACTGGGAGAGGACTCCTGTCCAAAGAAGTGAGCCCGGAGACGAAGACGGCGCAAGAAGAGTTCAGTATCATGCCGAGCCCGAAATTCATTGAGGTGAGGGCGTAAGGGTATGAAACTAAGTCCTTTGCTGAGCACTGAACGTTCAGCATCGGAGAGGGGAAGGTCAGGGGGTATAGTGAATACACGGCTGGGGTTGGGATTGGAAGATGGGGTGGGGACGGAGGGACGGGCAGGGGTGGAGGGTCCTAGATGGGTGTTGGTGTCGATGAGTTGTTGGAGCTTGTGTTCCTTAGCAATTGAGAGAAAGAGAAAAAGTTTCTTGTTGAGGCGTCGGATGAGCCGAAGAATAAAATGAAACTGGGGGCACGCGCAGCTTTGAAAAAGGGTATGGCGGTGCTGCTGGAGGGAGAGGTCGAGTGTGTTCATATGGCGGCGCATGGCACTGAGTGTGGATTTCAGAATGTGACGGGAACAGCAGTCCAAGAAACGTTTTACGTCCCGGAGATACCTGTAATCCTGGGTGGGTTTGAAACATGAGGGGTGGAATTTCAGTTGAAATCCACGTGGGGTAAGTTGGAGACGGAGACAGTCACTGAGAAAGGAGATATGGCTGTGAAAGCGGGTTTTAGTAAACACCTTGTCAAACACCAGGAGGGAAATGGAAAGCAATGAAGGTGAGCAAAGCAAAAGAGAGGTACGGAACTCTTGTCGCAGAGAAGAACAGAACTTCTTCAAGGAGGTAGGCATTTCTTGAAGAGCAGTGGCAGTCAATTAAACACAGAGATAAAAGCAAAAAAACTGCGGATGCTGGAAATCCAAAACAAAAACAGAATTACCTGGAAAAACTCAGCAAGTCTGGCAGCATCGGCGGAGAAGAAAAGAGTTGACGTTTCGAGTCCTCATGACCCTTCGACAGAACTTGAGTTCGAGTCCAAGAAAGAGTTGAAATATAAGTTGGTTTAAGGTGTGTGTGTGGGGGGGCGGGGTGGGGGGGGGGGCGGTGTGGGAGAGAGAGATAGAGAGAAGTGGGGGGGGGTGTGGTTGTAGGGACAAACAAGCAGTGATAGAAGCAGATCATCAAAAGATGTCACAAACAACAGGACAAAAGAACACATAGGTGTTAAAGTTGGTGATATTATCTAAACGAATGTGCTAATTAAGAATGGATGGTAGGGCACTCAAGGTATAGCTCTAGTGGGGGTGGGGAGAGCATAAAAGATTTTAAAATATTTAAAAATAATGGAAATAGGTGGGAAAAGAAAAATCTATATAATTTATTGGAAACAAACAAAAGGAAGGGGGAAACAGAAAGGGAGTGGGGATGGAGGAGGGAGCTCAAGACCTAAAGTTGTTGAATTCAATATTCAGTCCGGAAGGCTGTAAAGTGCCTAGTCGGAAGATGAGGTGTTGTTCCTCCAGTTTGTGTTGGGCTTCACTGGAACAATGCAGCAAGCCAAGGACAGACATGTGGGCAAGAGAGCAGGGTGGAGTGTTAAAATGGCAAGCGACAGGGAGGTTTGGGTCATTCTTGCGGACAGACCGCAGGTGTTCTGCAAAGCGGTCGCCCAGTTTACGTTTGGTCTCTCCAATGTAGAGGAGACCACATTGGGAGCAACGAATGCAGTAGACTAAGTTGGGGGAAATGCAAGTGAAATGCTGCTTCACTTGAAAGGAGTGTTTGGGCCCTTGGACAGTGAGGAGAGAGGAAGTGAAGAGGCAGGTGTTGCATCTTTTGCGTGAGCATGGGATGGTGCCATAGGACCAATTTAATGGTCTTTAATTTGTTTGATTTATTCTACTTTGTCTATAAGCTTACTTGATGACGCTGGGATCCTGGATGGGTGACACTGAGTCATTATTCAGCTCCAATTGCATGTTTGCTGCAACTTTGGACCAGAGTATCTTTTCCACCCTTCCTCCAGTCTCCTCCCTCTACACGGTCACATTGTCCTACACAACCCAACGCTATTCCATTGGTGATCTCCTGTCTTTTCCCGGGCCTGAGACCCCCCTGGAAAAGCCTATAGTTTTCGTATACTCTAATTTGGTTTCACACCGCTACAAGGTGCCTGGCAAGTTATACTATGCACTGGCTAGGGATCAGCAATGATAGAGAGAAGGCAGTGAGGATGTGTGAGGCATGCCAGAGACAACAACCACATCAATGAAAAGAACCTTCACACCCTCACAGAGTTCCATCACACCCTTGGTCCAAAATCAAAATGGATTTATTCTCTATCCATGGTAATGACTTTCTCCCAATCACTGACTACTTTTCCAAGTTTCCAGTCATCAGACAATTGAAGGGTGCCTCAAGTGCTTCCATGGCAGACGCAATGGTTTTTTCGGATCGCTTCCCACCTTCCAAAGAGTCGGTGAGGAACACATCCCCACTGAGTCTGAGTGCCCCACAGCCATTTTACACCTGAATGAGCATCAGTTGGCTGCAAGCGGGACTTTCGCCCCTCACTAGAGAGGAGGTCCTGCCTTGGGGAGCTGCCGGCCAATCTGATTGGCCAGCAGCTCGCAGTCCCTGATTCGATAGCACTGCAGTGGACAGAAGAGTAAGTTCAGGAGGACGTCAGAGCCTAAGTCTGAGAAGCGGAGGCCCAGGTAAGTTCAGGGGTCCCAGGGCAGGAAGGGTGGGGAAGGCCAGGGGGCCGGAAGTGCAAATAGAGCTCAGGGCACAATGGGCTACAGTATACTGACAGACCTGTTAGGGATATGTGTGCTAAATGGGGCATAAACCATGTGACAGCCCTGCCACACTCTCCCAGATCCAATAGTCTCGCAATGGTTCACACTGGTGGATCATTAATCATTAAGTGCGGAGAAACAAAGCAAGATCGCCATATCACCATGTTACATTTAAGAGCAACACCTTTAGACATGGGCTTACCATCACCAGAGGATATCATGTTCAGAAAGCAGGTTAGAATAACCATGCCAAGCCATCACCTGTCCCAGTTCTCAGAAGTACAGAAGTAACTTCTTGAAAAACAAGGGAGAATGGAGACAGTGTACGATCGACATGCAGGTGTGGAACTGCCTAGCCTGCATATAGGACAAAAGGTTTGAGTCATACATCCTATCAAAGGAACTTGGTTACCCACAGGAATGTCCAAAGTGTGCAATGAGCCTAGATCCTATGAAGTAACAACACCAAACGGAGCAGCAATAAGGAGGAACAGGAATTCTGCAACAGTTTAACACTTAGCAAACCAACTGTGTCTAGAACACACCCAAAGATGGACTCAGAGAGTGAAATTGTGGAAGACCACCATGAAAACAATCGTCACACCGACAATACACAAGATACCAACACACCTACAAGTCTCAGGAAGGTCATATCATTACAAGATCTGGGAGGATTGTTAATCCAGCTGTAACTTATACAGACTCTTAAACTCTCAGGGCAGAATTTTACGCTCAGCGAGCGGGCGCGTGCCCAACACATCTGAACGTAAAGTAACCCGCGATGACGTAGGGTGTGCGTCCCAATGTCATCGTGCACTCCCACAATATTCTATTCGGCAGGCGCATGCCGCAGTCAGCTGCCAATAATTAAAAGGCCTATTAAGGCCATTAACAAGCTAATTAAATTCAAATTTACGCTGCCCCATCCAACCTTATGGTTGGCGGGAAAGCGAAAAGGCCAAGCAGCCTTTACATTTTTTAGGAAACATCATCCACGAGCAGGATGAGGCTTCCTAAAGCAAATAAACATTAACTAAAAACTTTATTTTGGAATCGAAAACATGTCCCAGCTCGTGTGACAGAGTCACATGAGATGGGACATGGTTTATTAAATTTTTACTGTCTTTATTAATTTTTTAAAAAAAGCTCTTCAATCTCCCTGAGGCAACTCCAGGCCTCACAGAGATTGAAGTGCTCTTTTGTGCATATGCGCAAACTGCGCGCTAGGTCCGGCGCTCAGTCCTCCCCCCACCCACACAGGCAGCACTCAGCGCTGCCACTCACGATCCATGCAGGGGGGAGGGCATTAATTGGCCCGCCCGCATGAAATCGTGGAGCGGAGCCGATCGCAGGCAGCAGTCAGCTGCCAGACTGCCCGCCCCCACCAGGCACTCCCATCAAGGGCGAAATCACACAATCACGCAGTGCAGAAGAGGCCTTTTGGCCCATCGAGTCTGCACCGACGCGTGAGAAACACCTGACATACCTACCTAATCCCATTTACCAGCACTTGGCCCATAGCCTTGAATGTTATGACTTGCCAAGTGCTCATCCAGGTACTTTTTAAAGGATGTGAGGCAACCCGCCTCCACTACCCTCCCAGGCAGTGCATTCCAGACCATCACCACCCTCTGGGTAAAAAAGTTTTTCCTCACATCCCCCCTAAACCTCCTGCCCCTCGCCTCGAATTTGTGTCCCCTTGTGACTGACCCTTCAACTAACGGGAACAGCTGTTCCCTATCCACCCTGTCCAAGCCCCTCATAATCTTGTACACCTCAATCAGGTCGCCCCTCAGTCTTCTCTGCCCCAACGAAAACAACCCAAGTCTATCCAACCTCTCTCCATAGCTTAAATGTTTCATCCCTGGCAACATCCTGGTGAATCTCCTCTGCACCCTCTCCAGTGCAATCACATCCTTCCTGTAATGTGGTGACCAGAACTACACACAGTACTCCAGCTGTGGCCTCACCAAGGTTCTATACAACTCCAACACGACCTCCCTACTTTTGTAATCTATGCGTCAATTGATAAAAGCAAGTGTCCCATATGTCTTTTTCACCACCCCACTAACACGCCCCTCCGCCTTCAGAGATCTATGGACACACATGCCAAGGTCCCTTTGTTCCTCAGAACTTCCTAGTGTCATGCCATTCGTTGAATACTTCCTTGTCAAATTACTCCTTCCAAAGTGTATCACCTCACACTTTTCAGGATTAAATTCCATCTGCCACTCATCTGCCCATTTGACCATCCCGTCTATATCTTCCTGTAGCGCATGACACTCAAACTCACTGTTAACCACCCGGCCAATCTTTGTGTCATCCATAAACTTACTAATCCTACCCCCCACATAGTCATCTATGTCATTTATATAAATGACGAATAATAGGGGACCCAGCACAGATCCCTGTGGTATGGTATGCCACTGGACACTGGCTTCCAGTCACTAAAACAGCCTTCTGTCATCACCCTCTGTCTCCTACAACTAAGCCAATTTTGAATTCACCTTATCAAATTACCTTGTATCCCATGTGCATTTGCCTTCTTTATAAGTCTCCCATGTGGGACCTTGTCAAAGGCTTTGCTGAAATCCGTATAAACTACATCAACTGCACTACCCTCATCTACACACCTGGTCGCCTCCTCAAAAAATTCAATCAAATTTGTTAGGCATGACCTCCCTCTGACAAAGCCATGTTGACTATCCCTGATCAAACCTTGCCTCTCCAAGTGGAGATAGATTCTCTCCTTCAGAATTTTCTCCAATAGTTTCCCTACCACTGACGTGAGACTCACTGGTCTATAGTTCCCTGGCTTATCTCTACACCCCTTCTTAAATAGCGGAGCCACATTAGCTGTCCTCCAGTCCTCTGGCAACTCCCTTGTAGCCAGGGAGGAATTAAAAATTTGGGTCAGAGCCCCTGCCTCCCTCAGGAGTCTGGGACACAAATCATCTGGACTTGGAGATTTGTCCAGTTTTAAGCCGGCTAACACCTCCAATACTTTGTCACTCCTCATATCAATTTGCTCAAGAACCTCACAGTCTCTCTCCCCGAGTTCGATACTTTCATCCTCATTCTCTTGGGTGAAGACGGATGTGAAGTATTCGTTCAGCACTCTAGCGATGTCCTCTGGCTCCATCCATAGATTGCCTCCTTGGTCCCTAATGAGCCCTACTCTTTCCCTGGTTATCCTCTTCCCATTGATATACTTATAGAATTTCTTGGGATTTTCCCTACTTTTACCAACCAGAGCTTTCTCATATCCCCTCTTTGTTCTCCTAATTGCTTTCTTAAGCTCCACCCTGCACTTTCTGTATTCCACTAATGCCTCCACTGATTTGCTCCCCTTGTACTTGCTAAAAGCCTCTCTTTTCGTTCTCATCGTATCCTCAAAATCTCTGGTCATCCATGGTTCTCTGGGCTTGTTACTCCTTCCTATCACCCTAGAAGGAACATGTTGAGCCTGTACCCTCCCCATTTCCTTTTTAAACGCCCCCCACTGCTCTTCTGTAGATTTCCCCACAAGTAGCTGTTCCCAGTCTACTTGGCCAGTTCCTGCCTTATTTTACTAAAATCTGCTCTCCCCCAATCCAAAACATTTTTTGTAACTTGTCTATTTCTTTGTCCATAACAAACTTAAATAGCACCATGCCATGGTTACTATCACTAAAATGCTCCACCTCAGCCACCTGTCCGGCTTCATTCCCCAGAATTAGGTCCAGCACTGCTTGAGCCCTTGTTGGGCCCTGTACATATTGACCTAAAAAGTTCTCCTGTACACATTTCAAGAAATCCACTCCATCCTAGCCCTTAACACTTTATCTATCCCAATTACTCTATTGTTATTGCTTTTACACACCTCCACAAATTGTACACATATTTGCTCCTCAATTTCCTACTGACTATCTGGGGGTCTATAATAAACACCTAACAATGTGGCCGGCCCTTTTTTATTCCGAAGTTCTACCCACAAAGCATCATTCGATGCCCCCACCAAGGTATCATCTCTCCTTACTGCAGTAACTGACTCCTTAACTAATAATGCAACGCCTCCTCCTCTTTTAACCCCTCCCCTGTCTCACCTGAAGATTCTATATCCTGGAACGGTGAGCTGCCAATCCTGCACCTCCCTCAATCACGTCTCTGTGATGGCTACTATATCACAATTCCATGTGTCAATCCTCACCCTTAACTCATCTGTTTTACCTGTAATACTCCTGGCATTAAAGTAGAGGCCATCCAGCCTTGCCTTACTCCCTTGAAGCTCATCGCAGCTGTACTCCCTCTGACTTGATTGTTTTACTGTATTAAGATGTGTCCCTATTCTGCTCACATTCTGTGTCCCCTCCCCCTGCCGAATTAGTTTAAACCCCTCCCAACAGCACTAGCAAACCCACCCGCAAGGATATTAGTCCCGCTTTGGTTCAGATGTAGACATCCCCACTTGTACAGGTCCCACCTTTCCAAGAAACGGTCCCAGTGATCCAGGAATCTAAAACCCTCCCTCCTGCACCAACTTTTAAGCCACGTTTTCATCTGCGCTATTCTCCTATTTCTGTGCTCACTAGCGCGTGGCACTGGGAGTAATCCAGAGATTACAACCTGAGAGGTCCTGCTTTTTAGTCTACTGCCTAACTCCCTGAATTCTTGATGCAAGACCTCATCCCTCTTTCTAAATATGTCATTGGTACCAACATGTACCATGACCTCTGCCTTATCACGCTCCCCCTTCAGGATGCCCTGCAGCCGTTCAATGACATCCCAGACCCTGGCACCAGGGAGGCAACACACCATCCTGGAGACGCGTTGACGGCCACAGTAATGCCTATCTGTTCCCCTGACTATAGAATCCCCTTTAACTATTGCTTTTCCTCTCTTCCTCCCCTCCTGTACAGACAGGCTGCTTGTGGTCCCAGAAGCTTGGCTCTGTCTGCACTCCAAAATAGAATACTGATTTGTGAGCAGGACCCCAGGGGACTCCTGAACTACCTGCCTGTTTCTCTTGCACTCCCTGGTGATCACCCATTCCCTTCCTTCCTCAAGCCTCTTCAGCTGCGGTGTGACCACCTCTCTGAACGTGCTATCCATGATGCTCTCAGACTCGCGGATGCTCCACAGTGTCCCCAGCCACCATTCCAGCTCTGAAACCCGAGCTTCCAGGAGCTGCAGCTGGATGCTCTTCTTGCACACATGCTGGTCCCAGGCACTGGAAATGTCCCTGGCTTCCCACATGGAGCACGAGGAGCACACCACGTCTTTGAGCTCTCCTGCCATGACATATCCCTTTAAATTAAACCTTTTAAATCAATTACTCTAGGGCCCTTCTTTCCTGATCCTCGTTACTACAGAATATACAAACTATAAACCCCAAAAAGACCTTAAACTATAAGCAATAAAAATAGTAAATACTCACCCGACCTTACCCACTACTTACCAGTCATTTCTCTCCCTTGTAGCCTCTACTGCTGCAGCAGGGCAAGACCACTCTCTGAAGATTTAAGAAGTTGGATAGCAAAGAAAAAAATGCAAAGAGCACCTCTTCCTCTCTGTACCGAATACCCACTGTGCACCAATTTTCCAATACCCACACTCACTCTGGCTGTGTCTCACTCAGGATGAGGTCTCTCTCCTGCTCATGAGCAAGTTCACTGATCCTGCCCTTAAAGTCTTAAATCCTTAAACTCTTGAACAGAGATTTATTATTTTGTAAATAGTATTCACAACCACCCGAACATAAACAAAAACAAAAAATGCTGGAAAAACTCAACAGCTCTAACAGCATCTGTGGGTAGAAAGGCAGAATTAATGTTTTGAGTTCGTATGACTCTTCTTCAGAGCTCTGATTCATACGGACTCGAAACTTTAACTCTGTCTTTCTCTCCACAGATGCTGCTGGAGCTGCTGAGTTTTTCCAGCATTTTTTGTTTTTGTTTCAGATTTCCAGCATCTGCAATATTTTGCCTTTACCCTAACAGAGATGTATTTCACTCTTACTGCATGTAATTTTATCTTGGGGAGAAAAGGGAATGTTTTGATATCACTTTAAGAGAGAATATGCTAGTGAACAAGTAACCCAGATGTAAATCATGTGACCAGCCAACATTGTTCAGAGCAGCTTTCAGTTTAGCTAACACGATGAGGTGTGAAGGAATTGCAGCTGTACTTCCCTGTTAACAATAGCTGTTGAATCTTTATAGTCAACCTGTTTGCTGAGCAATATTGTACTCGACCTTCCTATAAACTGAACCTATGTTTAATTTACCAGCTCTGTGTGAGATTGGTAACTTTGTATTAAGCAAACATAGAAATACAACACCCTTTATGTAAAGAAATGCTTCCAGATTTTATTCCTGAATGGCCTAGCTCTAGTTTTAAGGTTATGCCCCATTGTTCTGGACTCTCACATCAGAGGAAATAGCTTCTCTTTATCTTGCTTATCAAATCCTTTAATCATCTTAAAGACCTCAATAAGATCCCCCGTAACCTTCTACTCTCAGGGGAATACAGGGCTTGTCTATGCAATCCAATCTCATAATTTAACCGTTGTAGCCTCCATATCATTCTGGTGCATTTGCACTGTATCTGTCCATGGCCAAAATAGCCTTCCTGAGGTGGAGTGCCCAGAATTGAATACAATTATCTAATCAGAGTTTCATACAACTGCTACATTATTTATGCCCCTTTCTATTCCAGAGCACTTGATTTAAAGGCTAGCATTCCATTCGCCTTTTCAAATTATTTTTTTCACCTATCCACTAACTTTTAGGGAATTTTGTATGGAATCAAGGAGAAATACACCACGTAGTTACGGTTCAAAAAATGGCATGAGAGAGAGAGAGACCTGGTGAAAGGGAGAGTCCCTGCAAGGGGAGAGACCTGGCAAGGGAGAGAGACACGGTGAGAGGGAGAGATTTGGCGAGGGGGAGTGACCTGACAAGAGCGAGAGACCCAGGGAGGGGGAGAATTGTCCGCATAGGACAAGAGACCCGGCAATGGGGAGAGGCTGGCCAATAGGAGAGGCTCAGCAAGAGGGAGAGACCCAGCAAGGGGGGGGGAAGAGACCTCACATTAGGAAGAGAACCACTGGGACTCAGTCTGTGGACTGACCGCATCCTGAAAAAAATTCCAAGTGTGACATCACAGGGAAAGAGGTAAGTAATTGGTTGGTGAGTATTTTGCTCATTCATCTTTGAAAACTCATGTAATTTATTCATAGTTGTAAGGCTTTATTTGGAGTAGTAAGGTTTATTAGCAGTAGTAAAGCTTATTGGGAGTACTTGGCTTTATTAATAAATCAATTAAGAAAAACAATAAATTAATGGTTAACGCATTTGTTGGAGTCATACCAAACACAAGTGAAGATTGTTGTCATTGTTGGAGGTCAGTCCCAGGCCATAGCTGCAGGAGTCCCTCAGGGTAGTGTTCTGGGTTCAACCATCTGCAGCTGCTTCATCAATGACTTTCCCTCCATGACAGGGTCAGAGGTAGGGAAGTTCACTGCTGATTGCAAAATGTTCAGCAACATTTGCGACTCTTCAGATACTGAAGCAGTTCATGCCATAATCAGCAAGTCCTGGACAACATTCAGGTTTGAGCTGATAAGTGGCAAGTAACATTTGCACCACACAAGTGCCAGGCAATGACTATCTCCAACAAGAGAGAATCCAACCATCACCCCATGACATTCAATGGCATTACCATCACTAAATCCCCCACTATCAACATCCTGAGGGTTACAATTGACCAGAAACTTAAGTGGACCAGCCAGTAAAATACTCTGTCTACAATAGCAGGTCAGAGGCTAGGAACCCTGTGGTAAGTAACTCACCCCCGGACTCCACAAAGCCTGTCCACCATCTACAAGGCTCAAGTCAGGACTGTGATGGAATACTCCCTCCTTGTCTGGATGAGTGCAGCTCCAACAACACTCAAGAAGCTTGACACCATCCTGAACAAAGCAGCCTACTTGATTGACACCCCATCCACAAAAATTCACTCCCTCCACCACTGATGCACAGTGGCAGAATGTGTACCATCTACAAGGTGCACTGCAGAAACTCACCAAGGCTCCTTCAGCAGCACCTTCCAAACCTGCAACTTCTACCACCTAGAAGGACAAGGGCAACAGATGCATGGGAACACCACCACCTGCAAATTCCCCTCCAAGTTACTCACCATCCTGACTTGGAAATATTTTGCCGTTTCTTCACTGTCGCTGGGTCAAACAGTGGGTGTACCTACACCACATGGACATCATCGGTTCAAGAAGGCAGCTCACTACCACCTTCTCAAGGACAATTAAGGGCGGGCAATAAATGCTGGCCCAACCAGTGGCGCCCACATCCCATGAACAAATAAAAAAAATTAACACATAATAAAATTGGCAGGGCAGGTGATGTGTTGCAACTGCAGAACGTGGAAGCTTGAGAACACCTGTGTGATTCAACACAAACACATCTACAGTAAGTGTCTGCAGCTTGAGGAGCTTCAGCTCAGAGTAATGAGCTAGAGGCCAAGCTACAGACACTGCAGTACATCAGGGAAAGGGAAAGTTACCTGGACACTTTTCTCCAGGATGCAGTTACACCCCCTAGGATAGGGTCTTCTGATATGATCAGTGGTCAGGGACAGGAGGATGTGAATTCAAGTGAGGCAGATATGGAGATTGAGAAAGTAGAAGTAGAGGACCCTCAGCCCTTGTAATTGTCCAAAAGGTTCGAGGTGCTTGCAACCTGTCTGGATGGAAGTGGGGGGGCTGCTGGGTGGATGAGCAAACTGACCATGACACTGTGGTATAGGAAACTATTCAAGCAGGGGTAGTTAATAGGAATGTGATGATAGCAGGGGACAGCATAGTTAGAGGGTTGGTCATGATTCTCTGTAGCCAAGACCACGAGTTCAGGGGACTGCATTGCCTGCCCGATGTCTGCGTTCAGGACATCTGCTCTAGACTGGAGAGAACTTGCAACGGGAGACGGAGGATCCAGTGGTCCTGGTCCACTATGTTACCAATGACCAAGGTAGGACCAGGAAAGAAATTCTGCTTAGAGCGTATGAGCAGCTATGGGCTAAATTAAAAAGTAGAACCTCAAAGGTAATTCGGGATTATTACCTGTGCCTCGAGCAAATTGACGTAAGGTAAATAAGAATTGAGAGTTAAATGTGTGGCTCAAAGATTGGTGTGAGAGAAATGGGTTTCAATTAATGGGACATTGATACCAACACTGAGGAAAGTGGGAGTTGGACGGCAGGAATGGCCTTCAACTGAACCATGCAGGTTCCAGTGCACTGGCGAGTCAGATAACTGTAGAGAGGGCTTTAAACTAAATAGTTCGGGTGAGGGATCAAATGCGGGAAGACATAATAAATTAAAGAGAGAAGGCAAGGCAAAAGAGCAAGGTAGCAATAAGGGAAATGATAATCAGAGCATGGCAAGAAGGGACAGAGTAGAAAGCTAAAGAATGAGCCAGCAGATAAGGTAGGGGTTGTAAAAATGGTAAAAAGATAGAAAGAAAGGCTCTGTATCTAAATGCACGTAGCATTCATAACAAAATGGGTGAATTGAGAGCTCAAATAGAAATAAATATGTATGATCTGATAACCATTACAGAGACATGGCTACAAGATGACAATGGCAGGGACCTGAATATTCAAGGATACATGACATTTAGGAAGGACAAGAAGATCGGAAAAACAGAGGGGTAGCTCTGTTAATTAATGATGGCATTGGTGCATTAGAAAGGGATGACCTTAGTTATAAAGGTCAAGTTGTGGAATCAGTTTGGGTAAAGAAATGAAATAGTACAGCTAGGAAGTCACTTGTGGGCGTAGTTTACAGTCCACCCTAACAGTAACCACACTGTATGATGGGGTAAAAAGGAAGAAATAATGTGGGCTTGTGACAAAATTCTGTGATATTCATAGATGATTTTAACCTACATATAGATTGGACTGATCAGATTGGCAAGGATAACCGGAAGATGAATTCATAGAGTGTTTTCGGGATGATTTCTTAGAGCAGCACATTCTACAGCCAACCAGAGAACAGGATATTCTAGATCTAGTACTGTGCGACAAGGCAGGATTAATTAATAACATCATAGTAAAAGTGCCTAGGTAGCAGTGATCATAACACAATTGCATTTCACATTCAGTTTGAGGGAGAGAGGAGTGCTTCTAAAACTAGTGTTTTAAACTTAAATAAGGGAAATTATGAGGGTATGAAAACAGGGCTGGTTAAAGTGAACTGAGAAATTAGGTTAAAGGATAGGTTAATAGAAATGCAGTGGCAGAGACTTAAGGCAACATTTCATAACACTCAGCAAAGATACATTCCAGTGGGAAAGAAAATCTCTAAGGGAAGGATGCACCATGCGTAGCTAACTAAGGAAGTTAAATATAGTATCAAGCTAAAAGAAAAATGTACAATTCTGTGAAGATTAGGGGCATGTCTGAAGATTGAACAGGATATTAAGAGCAGCAAAGAATGAGTAAAATAATAATAAGGAAGGAGATATTAGAGTACAAGAGAAAATGAGCAAGATATATAAAAACAGATAGTAAGAGTTTCTACAGGTATTTTAAAAGAAAAAGAGTAAGTAAAGTGAGCGTTGGTCCCCTAGAGAGTGAGTCGGGGAACTAATAATGGAAAATAAGGAAATGGCAGATAAATTGAACAGATATTTTGCATCTGTCTTTACTGTAGAGGGTGTAAATAACATACCAGAAATAATTGTAAATCAAGAGGTGAAGGGCATGGAGGAACTTAAAATAATTACAGTCACCAAGGAAACCATACTGCAAAAACTATTAGAGCTAAAAGCTGACCAGTTCCCATTCCCTGGTGGACTTCACCATAGGCTCCTGAAAAGAAGTGGCTGCTGAGATAATAGATTCATTGGTGTTAATTTTCCAACATTTGCTAGATTCGGGAAATGTCCCATCAGATTGGGAAACAGCTAATGTAACTCATCTATTCAGGAAAGGAGAGAGGCAGAAAGCAGGAAACTGCAGGCCAGTTAGCTTAACATCTGCAGTAGGGAAAATGTTGGAATCTATTACTAAGGAGGTTATAGCTTGGCACTGAGAAAATCTCAATACAATCTGGCAGAGTGAATATGGTTTTGTGAAAGGGAAAAAGCGTTTGACTAATTTATTAGCGTTTTTGAGGAAGTAACAAGCAACGTGGATAGAGGGGAACCTGTGGTGGTGGGGCACTTAGATTCCCAGTAGGCATTTGACAAGATGCGATATCAATGGTTACTATGCAAAATAGGAGTTCATGGTGTAAGGGGTAACATATTAGCATGTATAGAAGATTGGTTAGTAACAGAAAGCAGAGGGTAGGCATAAATGGGTTATTTTTGCATTGGCAAGATGTAACGAATGGTGTGCCACAGGGATCAGTCCCTCAACTACTTACAATATATATCAATGATTCAAAAGAAGGGATTGAACGTATTCTTGCTAAATTTGGTGATGACACAAAGATAGTTAAGAAAGTAAGTTGTGAAGAAGACATAAGGGGTCTGCAAAAGGATAAATAGATAGGTTATGTGAGTGAGCAAAAATTTGGCAGATGGAGTATAATGTGGGAAGATGTGAACTTGTCTGCTTTGGCACAAAAAATAGAAAAGTAGCATATTTTCAATGGTAAGAAATTGCAGAACTCTTGGGGTACAAAGAGATCTGGGTGTTCTGGTACATGAATCACAGTTACAGCAAGTGATTAGGAAGGCAAATGCAATGATGCTGTTTATTGTAAAAGGAGTGATAGGGATGCTTTGCTACAGTTTTACAAGGCATTGTTGAGACCACATCTAGAGTACTGTATACAATGTTGATCTCCTTATTTAAGAAAGGACATAATTGCATTAGAAGCAATTCATAGAAGGTTCACTCGACTTATGCCTAGGGTGAGGGACTTAACTTATGAGGACAGGTTGGGCCAATCTCTAAATGTGATATCTCCAAATTTGCAGATGACACAAAGCTGGGTGGGAGGGTAAGCTGTGAGGAGGATGCAGAGATGCTTCAGTATGATTTGGACAAGCTGAGTAAGTGGGCAAATGCATGGCAGATGCAGTATAATGTGGATAAATGAGAGGTTATCCACTTTGGTAGCAAAAACAGGAAGGCAGGTTATTATCTGAATGGCTATAAATTGAGAGAGGGGAATGTACAACGAGACCTGGGTGTCCTTGTACACCAGTTGTTGAAGGTAAGCGTGCAGGTGCAGCAGGCAGTGAAGAAGGCAAATGGTATGTTGGCCTTCATAGCAAGAGGATTCGAGTACAGGAGCAGGGATGTCTTGCTGCAATTATACAGGGCCTTGGTGAGACCACATCTGGAATATTGTGTGCAGTTTTGGTCTCCTTATCTGAGGAAGGATATTCTTGCTATAGAAGGAGTGCAGCGAAGATTTACCAGACTGATTCCTGGGATGGTGGGACTGACATATGAGGAGAGATTGAGTCAGTTAGGATTGTATTCACTGGAGTTCAGAAGAATGAGGGGGATCTCATAGAAACCTACAAAATTCTAACAGGACTAGACAGGGTAGATGCAGGAAGGATGTTCCCGATGGTGAGGGAGTCCAGAACCAGGGGTCACAGTCTGAGGATACGGGGTAGACCATTTAGGACTGAGATGAGGAGAAATTTCTTCACTCAGAGAGTGGTGAGCCTGTGGAATTTGCTACCACAGAAAGTAGATGAGGCCAAACCATTGTATGTTTTCAAGAGGGAGTTAGATATAGCTCTTGGAGCGAAAGGGATCAAAGGATATGGGGAGAAAGCAGGAGCAGGCTATTGAGTTGGATGATCAGCCATGATCATGATGAATGGCGGAGCAGGCTCAAAGGGTTGAATGGCCTACTCTTGCTCCTATTTTCTATATGTTTCTACCCATTGGAGATTAGAAGAATTCGAGGTGATCTTATTGAAACATTTAAGATCCTGAGTGGGCTTGACAGAGTGGATGATGAAACTTGTGGGAAAAACCAAACTAGGGGGCACAGTTTAAAAATAAGGGGTCTCCCATATAAGATGGAGATGAGGGTAATTTTTTTTTTCTCAGAGGGTCGTGAGTACATAGAACTCTCTTCCCCAGAGAGTGATAGAGGAAGGATCATTGAATATTTTTAAGGCAGACTTAGATAGATCCTTGACTAACAAGGGAGTCAAACAGTATCAGAGGTGGGAAGAAACTTGGCATTGAGGCCACAATCAAATCAGCCAAGATCTTATTTAATGGTGGAGAAGGTTTGAGCGGCTGCTTCTGCTCCTAGTTCATATACGTTCGTAAAGAATGTGTTTTGGTAATGAAATTGAGGTACTTTGTTGGGAAATAGGTTTGGAATCACTATCGTCCCTCAAATTTCCACTTTGTCGAAGAACTGCCAGTGGCTAAAATATCCAAATAGATACTTATTAATAGTGTATTGATACGACTTCAACAAATTAGTTGCTAAAGCGAACCATTTTAGGTTTATCTTAATGAAGTTTTTCAAATGAATCAAAATAATCTAAAGGAAGGTTCTGGCAAACGGACCAAAGATCTTGCTTTCAAATTAGGGTTGCTTGGTTTGGAGTCGTTCCTATTTATGCAGTGCTCACTAGAGTATGCTGTGGATAATGAATGTAAGAAGCACCTTATGTATCTGTTCATAATGTGCCAGTAAATGAACTGCAGCAGGCACAGAATGAGCCTAGTGTTAACCATGCTGAAATAATTCACTTCTGGCTGTCGAAAAGGCATTGATCTTTCTGTTGATATGCGCTCCTGCAGAATAGTTAGCTGTTTACTCTGACTCCACTTTCCCCAGTGCTTGGGGTAAATAATAAATGGAGATTTCTGTCTTTCTCCTCTTGTTTTATTGTACTGTTTATCTCATTGGGGAATAAAGGAAACAAGCTGAGCGTACCACAAGAAAAACATTTTCTGTAAATGAAGAATGATTATTTCATGGGGGAGAAATACAACATTTTTTTTTCTCTATATGTTTTTAGTTTCTTCTTCAGCCCACATTATAAGCAGCTTCATATTGGTGTGAAACATTGTGTTCATTTAGGATTTATTAGCCATTGTCTTCGGCACCATTTTAAAAAATCAGTAAGAGTACAGGAGCACAATCCAATGTATCCCGTCAGCTAGCAGTGGGACCCAGGACTGTATTTTGCCAGCAGCAGCTAATTAAGCTGCTGCCGCTGGTACTGCCCTCCTGTAAAGGATGGCAGCCCACCTCCAAGAGCTGCTGGCCAATCAGCAGTTCAGCAGCAGGAGAGACGGTGGCATAGTACTACTGGCCTAGTAAACCAGAGGCCCAGACTAATGCCCTGGGGACAGGGTTCAAATCCTGCCATGGCAGCTGGTAATAAAAAAATCTGGAATTGAACAGCAATGGTGACCACAAAACTATCAATTGTCGTTAAAAACATGTCCTTACCTGGGCTGGCCTTGTGACTCCAGCAATGTGGTGATTAACTCTTAACTGGCCTGTAAAAATAGCTTAGCAAGCCATGTGATTCAAGGGCAATTAGGACAAATGCCTTGCCAGTGATGCCCACTTCCCATGAAAGAATAAAGGAAAAACCTCAGCAGTGCCAGTGCTATTGCTAAGGCTGCAGACAGAGGGTGATGCAAAGACAGATAATTGGGGTTGGGGGGCAGCTGATGGTCTCCCCACATTGCACTGGGCCCTCCCAATGTGAGTAAAAATATCCACAGATGCAGATTGGCCACTTAAGTAGCTCAATGTGCCTTCAGGTGGGCAGCTGATCTGCCAACCTTCCCATTGCTGGCAAAATGGCTTGGCAGCGGGAAGACATCGGGCACCCACCCCCAAAATCTTCCTGACTCCCAGTACACCTGCAAGGTGCCCATAAAATTCCGGCCTGTGTTACTTCAGCCATGGATCTAATAATCAGATTTAACCTAAATTTGATGTAAATGGAAGCAGCATCCTAATTTTAAAATTGCCACATAGAATGATTGCTGGATGTTCTCAACACCAACATGGATCGAAAGGTAAGATTAGAAAGATAAGCGAGGGTTAAATAAACTAAGGATTTCTACAAAGAGAAAGACTCTTTGCTTCTGGAAGGTATGGGTGTGCTTTTCATTTTGGAACAATCTGTGATATTTTCTGGGATGGAGAGTGTTGAGTCACATTATGATCTCCAGATGCTTTCAACTAAGGAGTAGGTTAATGGATTCATAAGAAAGAAACCGAATGTTCATTGAACATAAGAACACATGAGCAGGGAAAGGCCATGTGGCTCTTCCAGCCTGCTCTGCATTCAGTATGATCGTGGCTGATCTTATGCCTCAGGTCAGCTTTCCCTCCCAATCCCATATCCCTTGATTCCACGAGGGATCAAAAATGTGCCTATCTCAGCCTCAATACATTCAATGAAGGGGCAGCTAAAACCTGCTGGGCTACAGCATTCAAGATTCACAACCTCTGAGTATTCATGTGGCTGGAAGAGTTATGTTTCTGGTCCGTGGTGACACCAGGTTGATGATAATGGAGGATTTAATGACGGTAGTGCAACTGAGTGTCATGGGGAAGTGTTTAGACTTTCTCTTGTCAAAAATAGTCATTACCTGGCACTTTTGAGGCACGACTGTCACTGTCACTTAACTGCTCAAGCCTGTCCAGACCTTGTTGCATGCAGGCACAGACTGCTTCCCTTTCTGAGGAGCTGCAAATGGAACTGATCAATGTGCAACCATCAGTGCATATCTCTACTTCTGACCTTATGATGGAGGCAAGGTCATTGATGAAGCAGCTGAAGATAGGAGGAACAGAATAAGTTACTGGCAAGTCCCACTTTAAGTTAGAAAATCTACTCAAGCATCAAAGGAATGTTTTAATATTTGTGTCATCCATTGCTACTTTCCATCTTTGCCACTGCCTGTGTTTTAGTTGCACACGTAAGCAAGTAGTGTCCTTTATGACTTCTGTTGGTAGTTTTCCTCTCCAAGGAACGTTTAGCAATAAGGTTACATGGCCTGCGGCTGACCACTGTTTTATAATGCTACGTCCTTTATATAGAACCTTGCGGAAAGAACTAATCTGATCTCAATGAGTAGTAAGTGTCCCCTTTATATTCCTTGTTCAAACTGACAACGTGCATATATTCCAATTTAGGATATATGAATTGTTCTTAACCCCCATTCAACAGAACCATGTTGGGCAAAATGTTATTGAGATCAGAGTGAGAACACTGATAGAAAGTGAGTGATAGGCAGTTTTTGTAGCACCTGATTTCTGTAATGTCCCAGAAGCCTGGTAATGACTTCCAGCCCTGAAAATGGAGCTCCTGGAACCAAAGAAACACCCTCAGGAAACAGTAAAGCATCAATCTCTAAGGTAGCACATCCAAAAAAATAACAGTGGTGATGGATGACATTTTGGTCTGCTCACATCTTAATTCACGTTAGATTACTGTGAACAAAGTCTATACATTTTACAGTGATTTATTCAGCTAGTTACCAGAACTTGGACAAACAAAAAAATATCTAACGTTGGTGCCAACGCCTTCCAAAAGTTTATTTTCAAGCACTGCAGCTTTAACTCCATGGGATTTGGAAAATGACGAGCAAAATTCACACTTGCAAAACAAACCTGAAACCTTAAACCTGGACCCGTCGCACATTGTCATATTTCACATTACCTGATAAAAATTGCCTGGTAAATAAGAAAGAGATGAGCAAAGGTAATTTGAGAGCTGTAAGCAACACTTTCCTCCAAGTCCCCTCAATTCACTCATGTTTATAGATATTAGTTTATGAGCCTGAAGTCTTGTTGGATTTTGCAGCTAAATTTCATAAGCACCGCAGCTGATATCAACCTCTCGTTTCCACATACCACTGGCTTTTGTATTTCCATCTATAAAGAGCAAGTGAAGATTTCCATGGGTGACAGAGATAAGTCAGTGAGGAAGGCAAACACTAGGAAGCTTTTAAATTACTACTTTTTTTTTCCCTCATTACTACCTTCAGCTTTGAAAATGTGACCAGTTTTCCCCTGCAGTGGAATAAGAGAAGGGGAGTACAACTTAAGCTTATTGAAAAAATAACAGTCAGCAATTAAGTGTTATTAAGAAAGGAGTTTTTGAAGGTTCATAAATCATCAAGCCCTGCAGGATTACATTTGAGAATACAAAAGGAAATAAGAGCAGTAGAAGCACTAAATTGAAAATGGGCAAAAGTCACACCAGTGAAGCATGGGCTGTTCTCATGAAGCTGAAGTAGAAGATTTAATTTGCATTTTATGCACGATATCAGAACTGGGGATCTTCACACCATGCCTAGAAATTCAAAGAAGTCTATTCGTTTGGCTGGCAGGTAGCAAATGCTGTTGCATACTGTACTGGAAATGTGTTGCCCACCATATTAATATAGGTATAAAAAGATCCATCCAGGGCCCACAACAAACAGGTGCTTTTCATAAGTGAATGGGGATATGGAGGGATGCTATCATCTATTTGAGATCTCCCTTGTAAAATCAGACAGCTCTGAAAATGTGATTTACCTAATGTGATGTGACCTAATCAGCAGAAATCACCAAAAAGATGTAAAAACATGCTGATTTGAACGTGGAGATGGGAATGACCTGGAGTGACCTCCGTTAACAGCATGGGCCACTGCCAATCCTGTCTCACCCCAACCCCTCCGCTCCACCTGACTGCCCCCATCCTTCCCTCTCCAAATTGCTGCCTTTCTCCTTTATTCTAATCACTTCACCTTCCCACGATCAACCTCATCATTTCACCCCTTTGTGAGATTGCCAGCTCCTCCCTTTTGATCTTCCAAGACCGACAGGGCAACACCACAGCCTAACATTGAAATGGCTTCTCTGATGAGCTGCACAGCAGGCACCTACAAAGTACCAGAGCAAAATACTGCTGATGCTGGAAATATGAAATAAAAACGAAAAGTGCTGGAAATACTTGATCAGGTCAGGTAGCAGCTACCAAGAGAAACAGAGTTAAGGTTTCAGGTCAATGACCTTCCATCAGCACTGGGCAGAATTTTGCCCTTGATGGGCGGGCGGGCCTGACTGTCGATGGCGGGCGGGCAGCTGATTGCCGTCACGCCACCATTTTGCACGGGCGGGCCAACTAAGGCCCGCCCAGTGGGTTAGCGACTCCCGCGTAGAACGGGAAAATCGTCACGGGGCGGGCGTGCTCAGATCGCCGGTTCCAATGGGGAACCTGCAGTCTGTATAAAGAGTGGCCAGGCAGCCTCGCTGAGGCAGTGCACCATGGCCAGTCGAAGAAGAAAAGAGAGGCTGCTATCAGGGGACAGGAGCAGGGGCAGGCGGAGGGGGGCAGGCGGAGGGGGGCAGGCTACAGGAGGGGCCAACGGGGGAGCCACTGTGCCCCTTGTTTCTCAGATGCCTGCTTTGCTGTCCTCCTCCAAGAGGTGTCCAACCGTCAGGATATTTTGTAACCAGAGGATGGGAGGAGGAGGGCTCCCCAAGTCACCAGGCAGGCGTGGCAGGAGGTGGATGACGCTGTAAGCTCCCATGACGATGTGCGGCATACAGGAATTCAGTGCCGCAAGTGTTTCAATGATTTGCTGCGCTCTGGAAGGGTGAGTACCATGTCAGCCTTGGCCATTTGACCCAGCTGGTAGCCTTAGCCTTTGAGGCCTCCCCCACGTCTTAGTGTCATTACTGCATCGGGTATTTGGTGCATGCTGGGTGGGCAAACAGACTGTGACCATGCTTACATCAGCCTTAGTGGTTGAGGAGAAGATGGGTTCTCCCCGCAGCATATGTTGGTGTTTGTCGCATTTGAGTAGTCTGGGGGCAACCTGCAGGAGAGGCAGCCAGACACATACTCAGAACTCCAACACATGGCTTATTGATGGTGATGAGATGGTGGAAGGGGAACCTCAATGTGTCATTGCCAAGAGCCATCTGCTGGCCTCGGCGCCACACCTAGTTGTGCCTCCTTGCCATGGGCGCTAAGACCCATGTGTTATTCAAAGTGATGGACACTGAATGTGTCCAAGGTGTCCATTGGGGGGAGGGGGCTGGGACCAGCCACACTATCTTCTGGGGACTGATCACCAGTCGTGTGGACAGGAGCCGCTGGAGGCCTCAGATGGGCCACTGTGGTTGGGGTGCAGCTTGCATGTGCAGAGTACATGAGCGATCAGCCCCAATCAAACCTCTCCTCTGTTCTGCAGGCAAAAATTGAGCACGATCAAAGGGAGTGCTAGAGGATTGATGGTGGGCACGCCCTGCTCCAGCACCTCACCACCTTTGAGGAGCAGGCCATGGAGGGGGGAGGAGGCAGACAGCCAGGGCAGCCGGGGGTGGTGAGGCTGGGGTGCAGCGGCCAGGTATCTGAGGTCCACAGTCCCATTCACTCCGTCTCCCCACCATCCAAACCATTGATGGTTGCTGCGGTTGCTGCAATCATTAATGCTGCAACACTGCTCATTCACAGACTGAGACACTCAGACGTGTGGGTCATACACAAAGGTCCCTCATCCCCTTGAGGATGCGCGTCTCCAGCACCTTCCAAAGTTACCTGTCCAAAAGGTGCTCAGCACCTCACCTGTCAACCTCGTGGCACTCAACTTAAATAAATGCCACCACATAACTCATCCCTGTGCCAAGGGGAAATGTTGCCTTCTGTCCACCCGTTCTATGCCCCTCATAACGGTATGAAGGTCAATAATGTGACCTGTCAATCTCCTGTGATCCATGGCAAATGACGTAAGTGTTTGTGATGTTTTCTCAGCACCGCAACTCTCCAGGCCACAATGCATCCAGGTCAGGTACCTCTGCACTCTCCCCACTCCAATGGCACATAACATTCCATGTGGCATTCCTGAGCCATCTGACCAGCCTGTCTGTATGTGCATCGAATGTTTGGGCCTCCTCTTGACTCTTATCCACCCCAACAAGGTTCGACTCCTTAGGGTCTTGAAGGATGAGTGACCTATGAGGCTGGGGGGGAAAGGGATGAAAGGTGTTACTAACTGAATGCTAACTGATGCACTGTCCTTGTTGTTAATTTCAGCATCACCACCGCATGGCCGCGCCCAACATGTCCGGAGCCCCCCCCTACACACCCGAGGCCCAAGATGTGCAACTTGCGGCACATCATTTCAACCAGCCAGGCACCAGCGCAGCCACAAACACTTGGGTGGGGAAGTTAACGTCGGCTAGTGTCCCAGGTCACAGTGGGAAGGGCACTTCACAATCGCTGGAGGAGATGACAGGGACAGAGAGTGCTGATGGTGCCAGCAGCCAGAGGGCTGCAGAGGACCAGGCACATGCTGAGTCCAGCAGTGATGATGTGCCTCTGGAATTGTCACCAATGCAGCAGCTGCAGGACAAGCGGCAGGAATCGCGTTTGCATCTGGCAGGGTTGCATGAGGGTGTGCTTCAGTTGCTCTCTGCGATGGAGGAGTCCAGGCAGAGTTCAACTGAAGGCATGAACCTCAGGTCAGAGCTTCAGGCTTCCTCCACTGAGAGATTGGCGACTCTCATGGAGAGGGGCTTTGATCAGATGGAGGCTCTTCTGATTGGGTTACGCTCTGACCTGTAAGCCCTCACAGTGCTAATGGCTCGGAGCCCATGCATCTGCGGTGAGCAGGGAGGTCCGATGTGACCTCACGTCGGTGCAGCAGCTGCCTGTCATCTCTGCGGACTCCTCTCAGGGCGCTCTGGATGAGGGCAGCAGCTCTTCCGCCCCTCTGCCAGTCAATGTTTCATCCGGTGAGGCTGCGACAACTGGGGAGGTGCCAGTTCTGGATCTGGCCACTCCCTCCCAGGCAGGGCCATCACAGGCTCCACAGGCCAGAGGATGCCCACCAAGGTCATCGAGGCCAACAGGACAGCAGAGTCAGCAGGCTGTCTCACAAGCCACTCCGAGCGATGGGGCAGCACCAAGACGTAGCACCCGCAAACATTAGCATAAGGCACGTTAGGCACTCCATGAGTATGTCACTGGTGATTTTGTGTTAGCCTTTAGATTAGGGAACAAAGACTTATTTTTATCATGGAGACATTTCTGTTTTATGTTGGACAGAATAAATTCCACTTTTCTGACCATGGCTGAGGGTGTTTCCTTTGTGCTGCATTTGTATGGTTCACAGACATTTCATGAGTGTTTGAGTGGACGTTGATGTTTCTGTACTAAGCCCTTAGTTGCAGCTAATGAGGTGGTAGATGTAGCACCTAAGTACTTTATGTGGAAGCGCCAGGCAATGCTGGTCCTGCTGATCCATGTCTGTGGAGCTAGCTGAACGTTCTTTGGATTAAAGTGCCCCAGGTGTCCCTGCCTCCTTGGTGTAGTAGCGGGTCAGCGTGCTGCCCCTCATCATCGCCCTGTGCTTCCTCATCCTGTGAGGCACTGCTGGATTCATCATGTGCAGCCTCATCCACTGCGTCAAGGTCTTCATCGTCAACTGCATCCCCCCTTTCCAGCAGAGTGCACCATGCTACCACTATCACAGAGACGCGATCTGGGGGGTACTGGAGTGCACCCCCTGAGCAGTCCAGGCAACAGAAGCGCATCTTGAGAAGACCGATGGCTCTCTCCACCACAGCCCTTGTGGTGCCCTGGCTCCTACTGTACCGCTGCTCAGCCTCTGTTCTTGGATGGCAGAGAGGCATCATGAGCCACCTTCTGAGGGGATAGCCCTTGTCTCCCATCGGCCAACCATCCAGCCGGGCTGGAGCACTGAAGAGCCCCAGCACCTGGGAGTGTCTGAGGATGTAGGCGTCATGGGAGCTGCCTGGGTACCTTGCACAAACTTGTAGAATCTGCATCCTGTGATCACACACTATCTGCACGTTCATGAAGCGGAAGTCCTTCCTGTTGATGAAGGCACCGGGCTCACATGCTGGCGCCTTGATGGCCACATATGTACAGTCTATAGCACACTGGACGCGGGGGAAGCCAGCAATGGCTGCGAAGCCTCTGGCTCACTGTGTCTGACTTGTCTGGTCGCAGCGGAAGTGGATGAAGGTCAATGACCGTCTGAACAGAGCGTCTGTAACCTGCTTGACACAAGTGTGGACAGCTGTTTGGGAGACACCACAAAGATCACCCACCGAGCCCTGGAAGGAGCCAGAGGCATAGAAGTTGAGGGCAACTGTGACTTCAGAGCCGCTGGCATGGGGTGTCCACCCACACAGTTAGGGGAGATCTCAGGGCCAATCATCTGACAGATATAGTTGACTGAACCCCTTGACGGTCAGAGCCTCCTTCGGCACTGCACCTCAGACATATTGAGGTAGCTGCTTTGCCGCCTGTATACCCTGGCAGCAGGATAGTGGCATCTTCTGCGGCCCCTTCCACTTGCACAACATCTTGGCCCTGCGCCCCTTTTGCCTGTGCCTGGCATCCCAAAGGTGGCTCCCCTGGAGGCTGATTGTCCATTCCTGGCCTCCTCCTTATTCTATCTCTCCCCTCCTTGGAGGAAGAGCTGCCTCCAGTGGAGATGTCAGAACCCACACCCCGAGGCTAAATGGAGGCCTCCAGAAAGCTGCAGGCCCGAGAAAGATAACTGTCTGCAGACTGGTTTCAAAGTACACAAGAAGCTCTTGGAAATCGATCTGAAACTGCTAACAATCATACAGGCAAACTTAAAACACTTTCTGCATTAAATACTTCATGAAAAACATGAACAACCCCTCTGAGCCCACATATCCCGCCAGTGCATGAGTTTTAACAAAAGAATCTCCTACCCGCTTTCCCGTTGGGCACGTGAGCCGAGCCGAAGTTCACACGGGCCCTTCAAAATCATCGACAATTTGCAAGTTAAGGGCCTTAACGAGGCCTTTAATTAATGGCGGGCGAGCGTCTCGTTGTATAGCGCGCCCGCCGACCGAAATATCGCGATGCCGCGCGCTGACATCGGGACGCTCGTGCGACATTTTAAGCGCTGACATTTTAAGCGCTGACACGTGGGTTCCACCACTCGCACGTCAGCCAGAAAATTCTGCCCATTAACTCTGTTTCTCTCCACAGATGCTGCCTGATGTACAGTGTACCAGTTTGCTGCATGTGAGGCCTGAGGCTCAATATCAGGTGGGTCTTGGGTCAACCTGTTCCAGCTCAAGGAACGTTCCCTATTCCCAGTTCAGGCCGGCCTTCCAATTTCTGGGCCTAGCTGTCCAAAATTTGAAAAGTTCTTTTTCATTACTTAAGTTGCCTTGTGGGACACAAAAGCGTTGCTTACAAAGAAAGCTAGTTGGGCAGTAAAACTATTGTAAGAAACATGTTGGTTTTTTTGACGAGGTAACAGAGGGTGTTGATGAGGGTAATGCAGTTCATGTTGTGTACGTGGACTTCCAGAAGGTGTTTTTTTCCTATTCAAGGGATGTGGGCTAGGCCAGCATTTATTGCCCATTCCTAATTGCCCTTGAGGTGGTGGTGAGCTGACTTCTTGAACCTCTGCAAGTGTTTGATAAATTTTCACATCATAGACTTGCCAGAAAATTTGAAGCCTATGGAATATAAAGAACATTGGCAGCATGGGTACAAAGTTAGCTGAGCGATTGAAAGCACAGTACAGGGATGAGAAGTTGTTTTCAGGACTGGGAGAGGTATATAGGGGGATTCCGTAGGAGTCAATACTAGGACCACTACTTTTCTTGATGTACATCAATGACCTAGACTTAGGTGTACAGGACACAATTTCAAAATTTGCTGATGATGCAAAACTTAAAAGCATTGTGAACTGTGATGGGGAGAGTGATAGGCTTCCAAAGGACATGGACAAATGGGTGCAATGGGCAGACAAGTGGCAAATGAAACTTAATGCAGAGAAGTGTGAAGTGATAGATCTTGGTAGGAGGAAGAAGGAGAGGCAATATAAAATATACAATTCTAAATGGAATGCATGAACAAGAAAAATGCCAGGACTAACTGAGCTGCTAGAGCCGGCACAAACATGATGGGCTGAATGTCCTCTTTCTGTACTGTAACCATTCTATAATTTTATGACTGAAAGAAGGTGTGTCCTACATCTAATCTGGGTTACATCTGATGCAGCTATTAGGCTCAAAGAAGGAAAAACATTCCTTCTCAGCACCGACATGCATCACTTTAATGAGTAAACATTTTATTTTTAAATTACTAACTCACACTTTTAATCCAATTAAAATCCAGCAAAATGGGACTGAATAGCAGTAGCTGTGTAATTTGCATGTCATTAAAAACAATGCACCTGATGACAAACCATCTTGAATACCAGAACATAAATGTTTGGAAAAGATGCATTTATTTTTAATTTCTTCCCATTTTGCTGTGATATGAAGCGGGAACACTCTCTATTGTTTTATTTCAGGCTACATTAGCTAAACACTTTTAAAAGTAGAGAATTATCTATAAAAATAAAACACATCAGTACAAACAGATGTCGGCTGATGATTTGCTTTGGCTTTATACAGGCAATGATTGATTTTTCTGATATTGCCGTATTTTGAGAAGATCTCAACTCTTTTTCTCAAGGAAGTTAAGGGAATACAACAGAATTCTTTTGGTAGGAGGGGGCGTGGTAGAGGGAGTCATGGTCATTGTTCCCATGAATGTTATGTATTGTGCTCCTCATGAAGTATTTGAACAGACCTATCTCCTTATTCAGCCCTAGCTCTCAGTAGGATTATATTAGGACAGAACCCATATTTTTTGCCCTCGCTGTGCAATAAGACCTCAATTATTTTATTACTGTATCCCACTGGGGCCCAGCTATTATTAAAATAGAACTAGATCAGCTGTTTTAACTTATTTTGAGATATGATTAAATAAGAAATGGTCTTTGTGATGATTCTTTGTTTCATTCCTGAGGAATATTGTAAACAATAAAATTTGCACATAATGTAAAACATCTTCCTCTGCGGTGAGCTGAAATTAGGAATCGGCACAGAACATTTTCCCCATCTTGGACTTGGACCATGCCTCAGAGCATGATGCAGTAGACATTTGGTTCTAATTATCCAGGATAGATATGGTCATCTTATTTATTTCAAAGGATACATTTTTGCTTCATCTCCTCTCCTGGGTTCTGCCATATCACAGCACTACGCCTGCCCAAGATGAAAGGCTGATGACCTATTCTCAGGTCTGAGTCAACTATAACTTGGAAAAGTACAGAGAACTGTAGGAAGTACCTGGTCTTGATTTCCGGCACTCTGTTAAGTTGTTGTAAGTGGTGTTCAGCGGGTGGTGTTGGACGTTCGTGGCTGTTGAAGGATGGGGGGTGAAACCTGGAGCACGAGAGACACAGGACTTATTTGCAGGGCTCTAGATGCATTCTTGCTCCTCTTGGCCCGCAAGGGAGTGAGTAAAGATTCACTTACCTTGCAGGGCCCTCTCTGGCCCCGGCTCTTCTTGTCATCATTGACCCAGCAGCAAAGTAACCACAGCTTACTCAGACAGGGGCACGTTAAAATTACAGTGAAGCCCCGATGAGGTCATTAGATTCTGATATGCATATATATAAAGAAGAACTCCACTGCCTTCAGCTGGTGGTCTCTCTCACCTGCTCAGAAGAACAGTTGAAATGTACCAATGAGAAGGCAGTGGGAATGGTATAGCTGCAGTCCTTTTAACTCCTCCAGCTAGATGAACAGGGTTAAAATTGTTCCTCTAGTCCATGGGGAAATCACTCTGTTGTTTGCTAAAATCATTTCCCCTCATTTGTCTTTCAATGCATGCACAGGAACCACATCAGCTAAAGGAAAACTCACCATTTTTCATTGGAAAGTGAACTAGTTTACAAATATCAAGGACTTCTGGATGACATTGCAGTGACTACACTGCCCAGTCACCTGTGTTTCAGTCCCAGTGCTGCCTTTGATTTAGGCTCAATAAGATACTCAACACCACGTCAGTGGAATAAGCAAATGGATGCAGTCATGTTTCTCATTTAAAAAGGTTAGCGCCATAATAAATTACAAACTCTTCGATGTGAGTTTGATCCACCAGAAGGGCACATTGGGCAAGTGTGGACACCCTGCTGGCAATGTCCATCCATTCATTTCAGTGGGTGGAAAATCCTATGCTGGACCTGCCTGATTCCTGCCTGTGCACCCACTTTAAATGAGGTTCCCCACAGGAGCATATAATTGTAGCAATTTACCTTTCTATTTCCTGAAGTGGTTTGGCTCCAATGCCAATAAATGAGGGACAGACTGAATTCATTAAAATTATTAAATTGAGAACAGTACCCTGAGAAATTGAGATATCTTCATATCTACAACACTTTGGAACAGACAAAATATAATTCATTTTATTGGTGAAATCTTTTCTTGGCATCACTGAACTGAACATTCAAGCGCATGTGACCTGAAGCAAAGGTCATCTTCAGTGGGTACCTGTAACTGATATGAGATCTCTCCCGTTGGTGGCTAGATATTCTGAATCTTCACGGGCATCAAGCCACGCTGTGGGCTTTGGATCCCCGCCATTGTGGTCAGATGGGAGTCGGAAACCCACACTATTTGGAGAGCAGTCACTTGGCTGTGATTTTCCCTGAATTGGCCAATTAAGCACCAGAGGGCAAGCTCACCATCCAATTTAAGGGCAGCTAGAGAGTGGGCTCTTGAAGCTAGAGGGCCGACAGGATAGTACAAGCTAAAGAAGCAGCAGAATGCTTTTTCAGGCTATCTTTTCACGGTCGAGATTCCCTCTCTCCAACTTTTTTTATATTTAGCTTAAAAAATGGCCTCAGCAGCCAGCCACCACAGGACTCCAGCAGAAACCAGGCAGGGCCTCTAAGCTCTAAGGCTACTGAGTATAATTAAGACCGAGATAGATAGGTTCTTGATTGGTAAGGGGATCAAAGGTTATGGGGAGAAGGCGGGAGAATGGGGTTGAGAAACTTATCAGCCATGATTGAATGGCGGAGCAGACTCGATGGGCCCAATGGCCTAATTTCTACTCCTATGTCTTATGGTCTTATGGTCTTATGGAGCACTGACCCCCTGGTCTGCTGCTGGGAAGTGGCCTCCAAGCAGCCACACTGTTCCCCAATGCTTTAGGCAGGCCTGGAGACATACTGGAAAAATCCAGTCCACCTCCGATGATTCCGGGGTGACCAACCATCCCACGTTTTATGGGATCATCCAGTAATTTTTTGATTTGTCCCATGTCTCGTAATGACAATAGGTCTAATTAATAGGCCTTAACAAGCTGAATTGGCTACCTGCTGCTTGCAAGCAGGTGGACCTGCATACCATCCCACCTCCTGCCCCACATCTCACCTCCAGGAAAATGGCCTGGGGACAGGGTGGAGTCAGGAAGCCAGGAAATTCCGGGCCTAGCTGCCTTCATGCCCACAGAGGCCATGAAATTCAAGTTCGTGCATTGACATTCTGAGCTTTGTTGCAAAATACCTCTGAATTATAATTTCACACAATAGGTTATTCTGAATCTCTGGATGTCTCAAGATCATGTTTTAACTAGCTATAGAGTAAGCAGAATTGTCAAAGGTGGTACTAAATTAATGTGGTGTGTCTCAGTAAATTGATTCAATGTTTTCTAATGCACAATACTTAGTACTTGAAAGTTTATATTAATATAAGTCTTACTCATATTCCCTGCCAAGCAAGAACTCCATACAGCTGCACGGTGAGTAACCCTTTCCATGCTCAATAAACAGAAACACCATATGATTACCTTAACTTTACTCTCCTGAATTAATATAAACTATACTCAGTTACACACTGGATAACTAATGTTAAATATGTCACAGGTTCACCACATTTTCAACCTATAAAAGTAGTCATACTGCAAATTATTTACAGCATAGAAACAAGACATGGGTTCATACCCAATCATATTCTGTTGTAATGCATAAGGACACCAGTAATATGGTCTTAAATTGCTAATGGTCTAATTTAAATAATATAACAATTTTGGTCCACGTTATATTCACTGTTTTGCAGAAAGATCTTTAAGTTGTCAATCGGATATCTATACTCCTCATTGTACACTTTAAATAAATGCTATGAACTTCCATTTGGGCAAAATTACTGCAAAGAAAAATGCAGCTCAGTTTGTATTTAAAGCCGAATGACTATTACTTGAGAAGCAGAGACATCATTATTTGACTGTGTTTGTGAAAACATTTACCTCCTGCTGGAGAGCGTTAGATAATAATCAACTTAAAGCAAGCACCAAGCGGCAGGAAGCCCATTTGGCCCCTGACAGATTTTCTGTCATTTCTAAAGAGTCTGCAGAGTCACTTGCTCCATTTACAACATTTACAAAACATGTTGATTTAACTCTGAAGCCAATGCATCATTACTGTGCACTAAAACTGTGTGGAACATCTTGATTCCAGGGCTATCACTCACATTGTCTGACAGATGCAGTACAATTCCACAGGAAGTGGAACACAGAAACAGGCCATTCAGTCAACTGGTCATGGTTTCAAGAACCCTCTCCCCCACCTTTCCATCAGACCCTATCACATAATCTTCTATTCCTTCTTCCCTCACACATTAATCTAGCATCCTCTCAAATGCATCTATGCTATTCAACTCAACTGCTTCCTGTGGTAATAAGTCCCACACTCTAACCGCTCTCTGGGGAAAGAAGTTTCTCCTGATTTCCCCATTGGAATTATTAGTGACTATCTTATTTTTATAGCCTACATAAGCAAAATAATGCAGATGCTGGAAATCTAAAATAAAAACAGAAAATGTTGGAAACACCCAGCAGGTCAGGCAGCATCTAAGGAGAGAAGTAGAGTTAATGGCCAGAATTTTCACGTGGCCGGAGAGGCTCTCCAACTTTGCAAAACTGGCAGCAGTGGCCTGGATCCAGAAATCCTGCCTTTGAACATGGCCGCTGCCATTTTCACAGTGGAAGTGCGGGGTTGGTGGTGGTGGGGCGGGGGGGGGGGGGGGGGGGGGGGGGGGGGGTGGTAGTGGTGTGGTGGGAAGAATGAGGGTGGATTCTAATGTGCACTTCCGTGGTTCACAGAGTCAACTGCACATGCTAAAATGCAGCTACCTCAGTCAGCTCTAATTTTAGATAGCAAGATGTCTAAAACACAACTTGTATACTTTAGGCTTGGTAGACAATGTACCTTTTTGGAGAGGCAAGTATACTTTTGGATATGATCCCTGGACACATTTGGGAGAGGTCATGTGCCCTTTGGGAGAGGAACAGTGCTTTGGGATTGTTGAAAGTAGACATGAATGTGTGTAATATGCATTTAAACTCATTGGAACTGTCAAGCTCATTGGAGCCGTCAAGAGAATTGTCAGGAGAACTGTCAGGATAACTGTCAGGAGACTTGTCACAAGACCTGTCAAAAGAACTGTCAGGCTGCCAAGGCATTTAAATACCCTGGCCTTTAAATATTAGAAAAGAAATTGTCTGCAGTGTTAAAAAAGTGCTTGCTATTTCACTTCTCTAGTAATTGACTCTTCCACCCTGGAAAAAAGCTTCTGACTATCTACTCTGTCCATGCCACTCATAATTTTGTAAACTTCTATCACGTCACCCCTCAATCTCCATCGCTCTAGTGAGAACAATCCAAGTTTCTCCAACCTCTCCTTATAGCTAGTAACCTCCAGACCAGGCAGCATCCTGGTAAACCTCCTTTGCACCTTCTCCAATGCCTCCATATCCTTCAGGTAATGTGGCGACCAGAATTACACGCAATATTCCAAGTTTCTATACAACTGCAGCATGGCTTCCCAGCTTTTATACTCAATACCCCTGCCAATGAAGGCAAGCATGCCATATGCCTTCCTGACTACCTTATCCACCTGCATTGCCACTTTCAGTGACCTGTGGACATGTACACCCAGATCCCTCTGCCCTTTGATGCACTTAAGAGTTCTGCCATTTCATTACAGGATTAGTGCTGCTTGACTGATTTCACAACCTATCACATCACAGTAGAGTCCTGTCAGTTCACATTTTGATTGACAGCTTCAAGTGATTATAAACTCTTTGAAGTGGGACAATGATGACAAATGCTTGTTTTCATAAGGGGTTAAATTAAGTTAAATGTTGTGAATGGGATTTTATCAATGAGTGTATTTTTTTGAAATAGTGAATTCATCAATCAACACTTGAGAACTTTATTTAATCTCAGTAAGGATCCTGAGGTTTGCCCATGGTGGACACTAGGTCAGTTGGCACGGTAATTGTAAGAGAAAAGATTGATGGGTGGGGGGGCATGTGTTGGCATGAGTTGGCACTAAGTTGACACATGGGCTCCTCGACAATGAGCACCGAGGCAGGGCTTTTCCTCAGCACACCTCCACACCCGGCAGCCTCAGAACTCTTTTGAAGATCATCCCTACCCCCCCTCCCCCCCCCAACCACCAACCCCCCCACCCCCAATCCCCCAACCCCCCATCTCATCCTCCAACCCGGACTGAAAATTGGAACATACAGGGCACTTTTTCCTAAATCGGGTTTGCAAAGCTGGGAATTGTTCCGACTCTGTGCTCCTGACCTGGGAGTGAAAATTCAGGCCAACGTTTCCAATTGATAACCTTTCATCAGACTCTCCATTTTATATTTATGGCCCCTGGTTTTAGTCTCCCACAAATATAAAAACCTTAACTGTGTTTCACCACATATATATAAATGCAAAGTATTGTTGCTGCACACCCTATCAAAACCCCTCATACCTCATGAGCACTATTAAGCCCCCAACTTTCTCTTCTGGATAATCAATAGATGTACATGCTCATAGCTGTATTTTTACAATTAGGGCAACATTCTTTTCAGATTAAATCAGATTCTTAACCTTAAAATTTTAGGTTTACTTTAGTAAAGATGCTTACAACCCTACAAGTTACTTTCCTCATGTCAGGGTACCTGGGCATTAATCCAATTCACTGTTATTGTACTCCCTACTTAATTTGGCCTATAGAAAATCCTGGCATCATACATTGCCCTGAATGGCAATGATACGCATTGTGTAGTCTGGTATTAGATGTACCTTGGCATCAAACTTTACCCATGGATAATAAAAGGTTCCATCTCATATCCTGTTACCAAAAAGTGCCTGGGTGGCAATATAATTCAGTTTGCAGTCAGCACAATGTAGGAATAATAATGCTTTTCACTTGGTACCCCAGGGTTAAATGCTGTGCTTACTGTGTGCCATTCCATTCCACTCTACTCCCAAAGGCCCAAGTAAGTACTATTGAACAACATCACCACAAACAACATGTCCTCCAATATCAGCAGAGGGACAACTGTACACAATGGGCAGAATTTTCTGCCTGTCGGGCGGGCGCACCCAACCCAATCTCCAGCGGGCGGGGAGCCGATCCCCGCCGGAGAAGCGGGCCGTGCTGCCATTTTACGTGGGCGGGCCAATTAAGGCCCACCCAGTGTGATGTCCAGCGGGGGGATTCCCCAAAAGCGAGAGTGCGCTCTTTCGAGCATGCGCACGGAATAGAGTACATCTCCCTGGGGCTAAGTGCTGCCTCAAGGAGATCGCTAAAAATATTAAATATAGAAAAAAAAAATCCTTAACATGTCCCCATCATGTGACTTTTTAAAACCCTACATGAAACCTCAACCCGCCTGTGGATGAGGTTTCATGTTTTTTCCATTCCCCGCCGGGTCTCCTGGCCTGCCCGTTAACCTGAAGGTTGGACGGGCAGGCCCTTTAATTGTTTAAATGATCCTGTCAATGGCTTCAATTGGCCATTGACAGGTCGGTGGGTCCCCAGCTGATTTTGCTGTGCCCCCACCTTCCTGAAAACTTAAATGGGATGGGATGATGTTGGGGGTTCTCCCCAATGTCATCCCGCATCATTTTACGTGTTGGTGAGCGGGCCCCGCTCCCGGCTTGCTGACGGCAAACCTCTGCCCAATGAGTTGAACAAGACCTGGGGTGGTGGGGGGGGTGGGGGGAATAATTGATGTCAGAAAGATTTGGTCATCACAGTCCACTTCACAACAGCCAAGCCACTCAATAAAAAAAAAGCACATAAATAGCTGTAAAGCACTTTGAGAATTTCTGAGGTCATGAAAGGTGCTGGTCTTTCTCTTATTCCTTCCTGCCCCTGAATGGTTGCATCTAAGTTGCATCTAAGCGCAAAGGGATTTGAGGCTGCTTTGCACATTCCCCTATCTTCACCAGCATCCTCAGGAGCCCCTGAGTATTCAGTGGTAAAATCAGAGGAGTATGTGGCCTACAGGAGTCGCAGCGCACAAATTGATTCTAAACTCCTGAGATCACTTCCCAAATGGCGTTGTGGATAAGCCATACTGAGATATACAGCACAGAAAAGTTTGAAGTTCATTTCTTTTCTGTGCTCATTGAGAATGCTGTTGGGTAACACAACTGTAATGGTACGAGCATTTGGTTTGCTAGGTGATGAAAAATCAGATAGGGTTCATATTTTTAATCATTCTCCAGTGACCACTGTTGAAAAACACATGCACAAATATCAAATAAAGGTAGTTCAGGTTAAACTATGTGATGCCCTCCACAGCTGAACAGCCTGCTGGCACTTACTACAAAGCAGCCAGAGGGCTGCTATGCCCCAGAATCATACATGACATGAATCAACATCCCCGATAGAGGGTGGAAACTTATTTTTCAATGTAAAAATCAGTTTTAATTTCTACATTTTAAATGTAGAAAGGAGGTGCTGTTAACTAATATCAGCTTTTAACCTGATGAGGCAAACACACTTGGACAGAGACTGCCTTATCATCAGGATTCTCACTTGTTCATTACACCTTCAAGATTACCACTACTGAAACATTTGCTCGCTGATTAATACTTGACTTTTTCTTTAATAGCCATTCATTTAGACCATCCATTATCCTCTGCAAATGGTTGTGGATTCCACCAATCATGATGAGCCATTCTATCCCTAGGCTGCTGCTAAATCACAGACTGCTGTGAGTGTTTTCAAAGGCTTACTTCACCCTGTTCCTCTATCAAGCAATATATTGAAAGGAAGCCATTGAGCTTACTAATGGTCATTTCATGTTTTAATGGATCTTCTCCACAGATTGCTGTGATTCCATTGATCTATTTAGGGATGAAGGCAGGTTCTCTATAAGTGAAGAGACGTGTCAGTCAACTGGGGCTAATTCCCTGTGGAAAATCAGAACAGCCCAGTTAATTTTTACACCAAACCCACTTAGCAGAATTCAAATATAATAACATTTCTTATCACTCATTGATTCATATATAAACAAATATCTTGCTTGTATTTCATTCTGGTACGAATCTCACCAGTCACAGAGAATCCAGGTCATTGCATATAAGAAGCAATACCAAAGAAATATGTTCTGGCATTTCACAGGGAAGGATATATGCCAAAAAACAACTTCCACTTTCCCAGGCTGGATTGACGGGTTTAGAATGTCTCACAGTCACGGGATCCCAGGGTCTCTCAGAATGTATCACAGAAATAGAATACATCCCTGAAGCTTGATGTTAAATTGGTTATGAATGCCACACAGGTAAAAATGTCATAAGTCACAAAATTCGAGTGAACGTTGTCATGTGAGATGCCACATTGTCACAGATAATCTTTTACTTTTGGTCAGTTTTGGTAACCCTCTATTAATCACTAGTTCGGCCTCAACTGAAGTAGTGTATCCAATTCTGGACAGCACAATTTCATAGAAACATAGAAAATAGGAGCAGGATTAGGCCATTCAGCCCTTTGAGCCTGCTCCACCATTCATCACGACATGGCTGATCATCCAACTCAATAGCCCGCTCCCGCTTTCTCCCCATATCCTTTGATCCCTTTCACTCCAAGAGTTATATCTAACTCGCTCTTGAAAACATACAATGGTTTGGCCTCAACTACTTTCTGTGGTAGCGAATTCCACAGGCTCACCACTCTCTGAGTGAAGAAATTTCTCCTCATCCTAAATGGTCTACCCCATATCCTCAGACTATGACCCCTGGTTCTGGACTCCCCCACCATCGGGAACATCCTTCCTGCATCTACCCTGCCTAGTCCTGTTAAAATTTTGTAGGTTTCTATGAGATTCCCCCTCGTTCTTATGAACTCCAGTGAATATAATCCTAACCGACTCAATCTCTTCTCATATGTCAGTCCCGCCATCCCCGGAATCAGTCTGGTAAACCTTCGCTGCACTCCCTCTATAACAAGAACATCCTTCCTCAGATAAGGAGACCAAAACTGCACACAATATTCCAGGTGAGGTCTCACCAAGGCCCTGTATAATTGCAGCAAGGCATCCCTGCTCCTGTACTTGAATCCTCTCGCTATGAAGGCCAACATACCATTTGCCTTCTTTACCGCTTGCTGCACCTGCATGCTTACCTTCAGCGACTGGTGTATGAGGACACCCAGGTCTCGTTGCACATTCCCCTCTCTCAATTTATAGCCATTCAGATAATAATCTGCCTTCCTGTTTTTGCTACCAGATGCCAGATGTTAGGACCTCGAAGAGGATGCAAGGGAGACTTACCCAAATGTTAAGGGACTTCAGTTATGTGGAAAGTATAGAGAAACTGGGATTGTTCTCCTTAAAACAGAGAAGGTTCAGGGGGATTTAATAGGGGTGCTCCATGTTATGAGGGGGTTTGATAGAGTGGAAAGCAAGAGACTGTTTCTATACAGGCGGACACAGATTTCAGATAATTGGCAAAAGACCTAGAGGGGAGATGAGAATTTATTTAACACAGCAAATTGTTTTGATCTGCTGCACTACCCGAAAGTGGTGGTCTGTCAGCCATGGTCACAGTGCATTTTAAGAAAATTGAAAAGTCTTCAGAGGGCGTCTCAAGGCAGAAGCTTTCTCATGCTCCTCCTCCCACAGCAGCAGCACCCATCTCTGCCATCATCATTTACTTGGAAGTGGCATGAATCCAACACTTGCATTTCAACTTTTACTTGACAGTCGGCACATGACGTCCAATAGAACAACACACTTTTTACATCATTTAAAAAAGGCTTACATAAAGGATTTCTGAATCTTGTTTTGAAAGTTGGTCTAGCACTGCGCGGAGGCTCAACATATCTCGACCTCCACAATGCAGCTTTAAGGCCTTTCATACCATTTCCTGAGCTCATTTGTGTAAGCGGGCAGAAGCTGCTTGAACAAGTTGAAACAAGAAATGAACAAAACGCTTTCACCCACGTCCCTTTTTACAAATGAAAGAGCTCAGTGTCCAAGGGTCCTCGCACAATGGGGTTGAGAACAAAATGTATATCCACTAGATTTTCCCGGCACTCATGCACTGGCTGATTTCATCACATAATTGCGGACTTGGAAACAAAAATCCCCTTTTCTTCACTGACCTCAGTTGTAGTTGCAAAGTGCTGTGACTGTCGGATGTACAACATGCTGGTCTGAAATGTTCTAACTCTCTTTAAAAGGCCTGTTTTTTAAATTGAGCTTTCTCTGGACACTCAGATGACTGAAGGGAAATTAAGTGAAAAGAATTCTGATATTCATAAAAAAAACTGATAAATGTCCATAACAGCTGTGGTATCTTGTAACATTGCAAGCTTGGTGTTAACCAGCATATGATAGCAGCAGCTCCAATAAGGCATAAGAATGGAAATACAGTAACATTTCACATAGTAACACATCCTTTTACTGTGGTACTCAAGCAACTCACTTACTCGGCATTGAGCCTGTTTAAAACTGGCAGCTAACCAAGTGAAAATTAATGCAGACACGAGAAAAGAAAAACAATTTTGGAATTGAATGCACCCAAGTTAGCAATTTAAGCAAAATAAGGTGTCATCTGAGGTCAGCAGCACCTGCAAATTATGCAAAGGGGCTCCTTGGTGCTTATTTTGCTCGCTGATGTTATCTTCCGTTAGATCTCTTCCCCTTATAGTGGACTGAAGAGTACTTTATTTCAATTTTTTATTACATTATAATCAATGTGGCACAGTATTTCAGGCAATGTCGGTTTAAGCTTGCCATCCTGTACTTTCACAGAAACAAAGTTCAAACAAAACAGATCAGCATGCCTATCTGACAAAAATTCACAGGCCTGAACCATTAACTTTCCCCACGGATGCTGCCTGACCTTCTGGGTATTTCCAAAATTTTCTGTTTTCATTTCAGTTTGCCATTCCCTGGACCAAAAAGCTGAACATAAAAGACTTGCCTTCACTTGGTAACTTATTACACTTTTTTTAATGTCTCAAAACATCCTACATACATACAGTGAATTATGTTTCACAAACAGCAATGGGATGTATAACCAGATAGTCTGATTTCGTTTCATGGCTGTGTTGGTTAGAGGGGGGGAATGTTTACCAGGACATGTAACATAAACTCCCTGCTTGTCTTCCAGTAATGGTCTGGAGTCTTTAATATTACTTAAACAGGTAGCCAGGACCTTATTATCCAAACGAGAGCACCTCTGGCAAAGCTGCACACTTTCAGCACAGCAGCAGAGCACATCACCATATCAGGTGCCATTGCTGACAACAGGTTAAGTTGCCATCGGAATGTGAGTTTTGTTTTTATCTCTACCTAGCTCCAAGCACATCAGTGCTTTTACAACTGTGTCAATTTTTTAAAAGAGGAAGGACGTCTATGCCAAGGCCTATTTGACTCAACTAAAGCAAGGGGTTTCCAGCCTACTAATACCACTCAGTGTTCACTTTAGAAGGGGGCATTAAAAAGAAATCAATTTGCTTATATTTCTGTTTAATAAAATTTCATGAAGGATCGTTAGCTCTCCCCATAAGAAAGGCACAGGTTCATTCTGACTCCATCTGCCTGTGTCACTAGAGTGTAACGGCTGTACAGTATTATTGAACATTACTGTGAGTTAGTTTCGCAGCAGCATGTTGAATATGCTTCAGTCGCCATCATTTTCAGACACTGTCACTAGCAGCAGTCAATACTGCATCTATCACATTAAGTAATGGCAAGGCAAAGAAAGCCTTAGTGCATGGTATGACCTTGAATCACTGACTGCTCAGGAGAACCAGTTCTGACAAAAAATTGTTTGGCAGCCCTAGATTGCACACAGCTACAAACAGCTTTCTCCGAATATTTTGCCTCTTAAGTTTTTGTTTAGAATTCTGCAGCTCTGCTTTTTACTGATCTCTGTGCCACAAATTTCCATAAATGTTATAACTATGAACTGGATTTTAAGTGCATACTAGGGAGTTACATTTGAGGCATATATTGTACATAAGAGTCTATTGTGTAGCTTTTCTAATGCCAGAGAATGTTATAGTGAAGTGTGTGAGGTATATCACAAATTATTAGCGGTAGTGCTTTGAGTTATTTCTTAAAGTACGAGAGTGAAAGGTAAGCAGTATAACAGAGTATTATTGAGAGGAACATGCATATATCAAAGAGTTTTATAGTTGGAGTACATCAGAATTTTTTTTATTTGTTCTCAGTCTATGGTGCACAAGCAGGGCTACATTTATTGTCCACATCTAAATGCCTTGTCAAGATGGTTAGCTTTCTGCTCGAAATGCAGCATAGCTTGTGATAGTATCGTTCCAACAATGGTGCTAGGTAGGGGATTCCAAAATATTGACTGTGATGATAACAGCATGGTGACATGTCTCCAAATCAAGCTGCTATGTGACCTGGCAAGGAGCTTACATTTGCTGGTGTTCCCAAATTCTTCTCAGTGCTAGGAATCGCAGAAGAGGGAGGCGCTGTTCATGTAACCTTGGCGAGCTGATGTACTCTTTTCTGTAGATGGCACCTCTTGCAACCACACTGTATCAGTGATGCAGCAATTGGATATTAAATCCACAGAAATGGCATCAATCACACAATCTGCTCTTTACTGGGGGGCGTTGAGCTTCTTTAGGATCAATGTGGCTGCACATGTGGCATGTGCATTACACCACACACCTGAAGTGAGCCTTGCAGATGGATGGAGAGGATTCGTGGAGTCAGGAGGAGTGCTATTTGTTGCAGCCTTCATTCTGATGTTCTTGCTGTAGTATTAATATGGTTGGCCCAGTTAGCGGTCATCCAATGCAAATGTGGTGGAAATTATGATAGCAAAAGTGGTGGGTACATCAAAGGATGTTTTAATAAAGGTAATGGGTGTATCAAAGCGTTATAGTGCTGCAGTATATCAGAATGCAGATTAATGATGACCCTAAGATGCCAGCGGTTAGGATTCAGCAATAGCACTGCTGTTGAAGGTCAGGATGAGGATGTTGGGTTTTTGCTTATTGGAACTGGATATTGCCTGACACTTACATAGCATAAATGTTACCAGTCAGCCCAAGCTTAGATTTTGTTCCATTCCCTAACAACCGACTCCACTTCTTTCAGTGGCAACTGTCTGAAGTTGGATCAGGCAGTTTTAAACCTTGTTGTCATATCTGCCCCTGAGATGGGCTTCTGACCACATAACCACGGGATCAGCTAGACTGCCTACTTCCAAATCTCCGTAATATCTCCCGACTCTGCCCTTGCTTCAGTATGACAGCAAGGTGGAGAATTAAAATAACAGGTCACCGGAAGTTCAGGCATCATGCTTACACTATGAAATGAGGTGATCCACAAAGCGGTCACTCAATACAAATATGGTGGAAACGATCATAGCAAAAGTAGTGGATATATCAAAGGGCATTTTAATAAAGGCCATGGGTATGTCAAAGCGTTATAGTGGTGGAGAATATCAGAGTACGTATACCAGTGGTGACATTATATTTAAAAATGAACAGTGACAGGTGTGGAGTATATCAGAAAGTGTATTATTCAGGATAATATCTGGACTTTACAAGGAGACATTGTATTATATCTTAATTTGTGGGCATACCATGTTATATGCCAACCCAAATTACAGTAATGTGAAAATCTAGTCAGGATTGTGTGTAATAGTTGAATGAAGGACTCGGTTGATGTCAAATCAAGGGCACAGGAGACGCTGTACCAGCAGCACAACAACAATTAACAGCCCTTTGATTAACTGAAGAGCCACACAATGAAACAGCTTTGATTAACTGGCTACATATTAACGCTCTGTTCATTCAAAAGCCATTTAATGCATTGAAATGTCCATGAGATTGCAGTGAGTCAGAATAGTGCGTCTTCACTGGTTGCAAATCAGTTTAAAGGTCCTGTTAATTCTTCATAGAATGAATCATAGTATGTTTACAGTACAGTACATTGCATTTGTGCTGCCCTCTGAAGGAGCAATTCACCTAGTGCTACTCCCCTGCCCTTTCCCTGTAGCCCTGCAAATATTTCCTTTTCAGATAATGATGCAATTCCCTTTTGAAAGCCTCGATTAACCCTACCTCCACCATACTCTCAGACAGTGCATTCCAGATCCTAACAACTCGCTGTGTGATAAGGTTTTTCCTCATGTCACCATTGTCTCCTTTGTCAATTACCTTAAATCTGTGCCCGCTGGTTCTCAATCCTTCCGCCAATGGGAACAGCTTCTCCCTATCTGTTTTGTCCAGATACCTCATGATTTTGAATACCTCTATCAAATCTCCTTTCAACCTTCCATTCTCTAAGAAGAACTGTCCCAATTCTCCAACCTCTCTATGTAACTCAGGTTCCTCATCACTGGAAACGTTCTTGTGAATTTTTTGTACGCCCTCTCTAATGCCTTCACATCCTTCCTAAAGTGTGGTGCCCAGAGCTGAATGCAATATTCTAGTTGAGGCTGAACCAGTGTTCTATACAGGTTTAATATAATTTCCTTACTATTGTACTTTATTGCCCCTATTGATAAAGCCCAGGATACGTATGCTTTATTAACCACATTTTCAACCTGTCCTGCCACCTTCAATATCTATGAACATATACACCTAGGTCTCTCTACCCCTGCAGCCCCTTGAGAATTGTACCCTTTGTTTTATTTTGTTATTCTGCATTCTTCTTACTAAAATATATCACTTCACACTTCTTAAATTTCATCTGCCAATGTGAGTCCATTCCACCAACCTGTATATGTCCTTTTGAAGTTCTACATTAGCCTCCTAATGGTTCACAATACTTCTAAGTTTTGTAACATTCGCAAACTTGAAATTGCGCCCTGTACACCAAGGTCTGGGTCATCTATATATATCAGGAGGAGCAGGGGTCCGAGAACTGATCCCTGGGGAACTTCGCTCTAAATCTTTCAATATACAACCGTTCATCACTATTCCCTGTTTCCTGCCACTGAGCCAATTTTGTATCCATGTTGCTACTGTCCCTTTTATTCCATGGGCTCTAACTTTGATCACAATTCTGTTGTGCCTCACTTTATCAATTGCCTTTCGGAAGTCCATATACACCACATCAATAGCATCACCTTCATTGACCCTCTCTGCTTTCTCATCATAAAACTCAAGCAAGTTAGTTAAACATGATTTGCCCTTAGCAAATCCATGTGGTCTTTCCTTAATTAACCCGCATTTGCCCAAGTGACTATGAATTTGTTCTGAAATATCATTTCTAAAAGCTCCCCTACCACTAAGTTTGAACTGACCGACCTGTGGTTGCTGGGCTTATCTTTACACTCGTTTTTGAACAAGGGTGTACATTTGCAATTCACCAGTCCTCTAGCACCACCCCTGAGTCTAAAGAAGACTGAAAGATTGTGGCTAATGCCTCTGCTGCATTTAGACATGGACTGCTTCAGTATCTGAGGAGCTGCGAATGGGCAGAAATGGGGATGTTCATTGATGATTGCACAATGTTCAACACCATTTGCGACTCCTCAGATACTGAAGCAGTCCATGTCCAAATGCAGCAAGACCTGAACAGTATCCAGACTTGGGCTGACAAGTGGCAAGTAACATTCGCACCATACAAGTGCCAATCAATGACCTTCTCTATCAAGAGAGAATCTAACCATCACCCCTGGATGTTCAATGGCATTACTATCATTGAATCCCCCACTATCAACATCCTCGGTGTTACCATTGACCAGAAATTGAACTGGACTAGCCATATAAGTATCGTGGCCACAAGAGCAGGTCAGAGGCTAGGAATCCTGCAGCGAGTAATTCACCTCCTGACTCTCCAAAGCCTACAAGGCACAAGTCAGGAGTGTGATGAAATACTCCCCGCTTGACTGGGTGAGTGTAGCTCCCACAACATTCAATAAGCTGGACATCGTCGAGGAAAAAGCAGCCCATTTGATTGGTACCACATCCACAAATGTTCACTCCCTCCATCACCGACACACAGTAGCAGCAATGTGTACCATCTACAAGATGCACTGCAGGAATTCACCAAGGCTTCTTAGACAACACCTCCCAAACCCACGACCACTACCACCTAGAAGGACAAGGGGAGTAGATAGATGGAAACACCACCGCCAGGAGGTTCCCCTCCAAGTCACTCACCATCTTGGAAATATATTGCTGTTTCTTTACTGTCACTGGTCCAAATCCTGGAACTCCTACACCACATGGACGGCAACGGTTCAAGAAGGCAGCTCGCCACCACCTTCTCAAGGGCAACTAGAGATGGGCAATAAATGCTGGCCCAGTCAGCGAAGCCCACATCCTGTGAATGGATAAAAAAAGCTTACTTCAGTATCCTCGGATGCATCTGACCCGGTCCTGGTGCCCTATCAACTTTAATATAGACAGTCTATCCAATGCCACCTCTTTCTCAATTTTAAATCCTTCAAGTGTCTGAACTACCTCTTCTTTCACCATAACCTGGGCAACATCTTCTTCCTTGGTAACGACAGATGCAAAGTAGTCATTTAATACCTGAGCCTTGCCCCCTGCCTCCATGCGTAATTCCTCTTTTTGGTCCCCAATTGGCCCCACTCTTCTTCTTACTACCCTTTTATTATTTATATGCCTGTAAAGGATTTTTGGATTCCTTTTATGTCAGCTGCCAGTCTTTTCTCATACTGTCTCTTTGCTTCCCTTATTTGCTTTTATCATTTTTCTCTGAACCTCCTATATTTCGCCTGGTTCTAAATTGTATTATCCACCTAACACCTGTCAGAAGTATACTTTTTCTGCTTCATCTGGATCTCTATCTCTTCCATCATCCAGGAAGCTCTGGATTTGTTTGCCCTACTTTTCCCCTTCATGGGAATGTACCTTGACCATACTTCTTTAAAGGCTTCTTTAACTTTTTTAACTACCTCTTCTTTAAAGGCAGCCCATTGTTCAGTCACAAATACTTTGTATCTATCTTAACCAAGGAAGAAGATTTATCTGGGCCAGATTCATTCTAAGTGAGATTTGGGGGTTGTCTATAGGCCCCCAAACAGTAACAGAAATGTAAGGGAAGGCATTAAACAGAAAATTACAGATGCATGCAATAAGGGTACAACTGTAATCATGGGTGACTTTAATCTACATATAGATTGGATAAGCCAAACTAGCAATAATACTTTGGAGGAGGATTTCCTGGAATGTGTACGTGATGGTTTTTTAGCCCAATACGTTGAGGAATCAACTAAAGAGCAGGCTATCCTAAACTGGGTATTGTGCAATGAGAAAGGATTAATTAACAATCTTATTGTGCAGGGTCCCTTGGGGAAGAGCGACCATAAAATGATAGAATTGTCCATTAAGATGGAGAGTGAAGAAACTGAATCCGAAACTAGGGTCCTGAATCTAAATAAAGGGAACTATGAGAGTATGAGGTGCGAGTTGGCAATGATGGATTGGGGAACCTTACTAAAAGGGTTGACAGTGGATAGGCAATGGCTAATATTTAAGGAACATATGCATAATATTTAAGGAACAATTATTCATTCCTGTCTGGCGCAAAAATAAAACAGGAAAGGTGACTCAACCATGGATTACAAAAGAAATTAGGGATACTATTAGATCCAAAGAGGAGACATGTAAAATTGTCAGAAGAAGACAGCAAGCCTGAGTATTGGGAGCAGTTTAGATTGCAGCAAATCTTCTTCAATCTTTTTAAATGGGTCTTTTTCCGGATGGCAGGAAGTGACTAGTAGTGTACCTCAGGGATCAATGCTTGGGCCCCAGCTATCCACGATATATATAAATAACTTGGATGAGGAAACCAAATGCAATATTTCCAAGTTTGCTGATGACACAAAACTGGGCGGGGTTGTGAGTTGTGAGGAGGATGCAAGGAGGCTTCAGGGTGATTTAGATAAGTTGTGTGTGTGGGCAAACACATGGCAGATGCAGTATAACATGGATGAATGTGAAGTTATATGCTTTGGTGTGAATAACAGAAAGGCAGAGTATTATTTAAATGGTGAGATATTGGGAAATGTGGTTGTACAAAGGGATCTGGGTGTCCTCATGCACTAGTCAATGAAAGTAAATAGGCAGGTGCAGCAAGCAATTAGGAAGGCAAATGGTATGTTGGCCTTCATTGCAAGAGGATTTGAGTTTAGAAGTGAGGGTGTCTTACTGTAGTTATACAAGACATTGGTGAGACCACACCTGGAGTATTGCCTGCAGTTTTGGTCTCCCTACCTAAGAAAGGATATACTCGCCATAGAGGGAGTGCAACAAAGGTTCACTAGGCTGATACCGAGGATGGCAGGGCTGTCGTATGAGGAGAGATTGGTTCGACTGGGCCTGTATTCACTTGAGTTTAGAAGAATGAGAGGGGATCTGATTGAAACGTATAAAATTCTAACAGGGCTAGACAGACTAGATGCAGGGAGGATGTTTCCCCTGGTTGGGGAGTCTAGATCCAGGGGCCACAGTCTCAGGATATGGGGCAGGCCATTTAGGACTGACAGCAGGAAAAATTGCTTCACTCAGAAGATGATCAACCTGTAGAATTCTCTACCACAGAAGGCTGTGGAGTCTGGGTCACAGAATATATTCAAGAAAGAAATTGATAAACTTTTGAATGTTAGGGGCATCAGGGGGTACGGAGAGAAAGCGGCAATTTGGCATTGAGATAGAGGATCAGCCATGGTCATTTGAATGGCGGAGCAGGCTCGAAGGGTCGGTTGGCCTACTCCTGCTCCTGTTTTCTATGCTTCTATGTATCTAACTCAATTGAAGAAGGCTTTTCTGCTTTTCTCTGGTCCCTATTCCTGGTGAAGACACTGACTAATCTTTCCAGCCATCTGCAGTCTTATCCAAGTGACTGCTTCTCTTTGTAAACCTAGACAGTGAATGTCAGTAGGCAATTCCTTCAAGGAGAGTATCATAACAAAACTCATCCCCTGCTTTCCTGGTGTGCACATACACTGAGACAGTCACACTAAGGCAGGGTCTGTTACTCACTTTTTCTCATTCTTAAGCCAAAGCCATCAGGCAAACCACAGAGCCCAAATCTTAATTCTTTACAAAGAGACTTGTAAACATGATGGTATGTTTAAGTTGTATACAGCTCTACCCAAAGAGCACTAAGGAAAAAGAAACACTCCAAATCACATTAAAAGAGTGGCATGGGGCCTTTGGTAATCACTGCCGTGGTTCCTCTCAAACCATGGTTAGCAACATTGCCTGAGCACATCTTAATCTCATTAGAGTCATTGTATGCTTGTGTATCTGTTAGAATGCATCCTGGATAAGTGTGAATCACTATGAATATGAGCATTACTGTTCATTGCCACGTTGTTAATGAATTGAAGATGGGAAGGAATTTAGAGCATAAGTCTTTTTACTCACCGATCAGCAAAGAAAACAAAGTAGAGTCTATTTGAACAGCAAACTACAACAGTCTAGAGAACATATTTTTAAAAGGAGTTTATGAACTAGAGGAAACATGGCCAAAAATATAGGGGGTAATTTTATGGAGTCTGCAGGAGCAGCAAACGTGACGTGTGGGATAACTGAATTAGGCGGGATGCAAAATCTCGATTTCCCAATGATGGGTTGAGATGCAGAGATAAAGTCAGCAGTGTGTTTACAACCCTTCGAGCCTCGTGTTGGCCTGAGGTGAGTTCACACTTGTAGTACGTTTGCATGCCATGAAGACTCATAAGCATAAAACTTTTTGTCAACCATGTCCTGCCTTCAAGATAAAGCCCCGTGGCACCTGGTTCACATTTGTTTACATGCACCAGTCGGCTTTGTGTAGCTGTGTGTTCGGTCGGCTGATTTCCTTGTTTAACTCTACGGCTCAAGGAAGGAGAGCAGGAGAATGGCAGCTTCCAAGGATGTTTGGGACCAGCAAGGGTGAGTCAAATGCTTCCAATTTCCAGCCATCTCTCACCTTCACATGGTCCCTCTCTGAACTTCCCTTCCCTTCCTTGACCTCTCTGCCTCCATTTCTGATGGTAGACCATCTACCAATATTCATTACAAGCCCATCGACTCCCACAGCTACCTCAACTACAGCTCCTCACACCCTGTAAGGATTCCATCCCATTCCCCCAGTTTCTCTGCCTCCATTGCATCTGCCCCAATGATGCTACCTTCCAAAATGGTGCTTTTGACATGTCTTCCTTTTTTCTTAACCAAGGTTCTCCCCTCTACACTGTGGTTGACAGGGCCCTCAACCGTGTCCAACCCATCTCCCACACCTTTGCCCTCACCCCTTACCCTCCCTCCCAGAACCATGATAGGGTCCCCCTTGTCCTCACTTTTCACCCCACCAGCCTCCGCATTCAAAGGATCATCCTCCACCAACTCCAGCATGATGCCACCACCAAACGCATCTTCCCCTCACCTCCCCCCACCCCTGTCAGCATTCCGTAGGAACCATTCCCTCCGTGAAACCTGGTCCACTCCTCCATCGCCCCCAACTCCTCACCCTCTTCCTATAGCACCTTCCCATGCAATCACAGAAGTTGCAAAACCTGTCCCTTTACCCCCTTCCTCCTCAATATCCAAGGCCCCAATCACTCCTTTCAGGTGAAGCAGCACTTCACGTGCACCTCATTCAAATTGGTCTACTGCTTTTGCTGCTCCCAATGCAGTCTCCTCTACACTGAAGAGACATAACACAGACGGGGTGACCGCTTTGCAGAACACCTTCACTCAGTCTGCAAGCATGACCCAGACCTTCCTGTCGCTTGCCATTTCAACATTCCACCCTGCTCTTATGCCCACATATCCGTCCTTGGCCTGCTGCATTGTTCCAGTGAAGCCCAACGCAAACTGAAGGAACAGCACCTCATCTTCCAATTTGGCACTTTACAGCCTTCTGGGCTTAATATTGATTTCAACAACTTCAGATCATGAATTCTTTCCTCCATCTTGACCCCCTTTTTTAATCCATTTTTAAAAGTGTTTACTTTTTAACCTTTTTCCCCAACCCCTCCTCTCCCAATGGAACTGTCTGTCACTTATTTCTATGTTGTGCTTTCACAGAGGACTGACCTTTGTTCTGTTATTGACACATTCTGCTATCTTACCTTAATGCTACTATCAGCACCTTCTTTAGTCTTTAACACTACGATTAACACTCCCTTTGCCTTGTGTCCATGACATCTCTGTCAACATCTTCTGAGCTCCCACTAATTCCTGACTTTCTATTCTGCTCCACCTGCTTCACCTCCTCATAAACAGTATAAAATCCATCTCATTTTTACTTCTTTTTGGCTCTGAAGAAGAAACGTTAACTCTGTTGATCTCTCAACTGACACTGCCGGACCTGCTGATTTTTCTAGCATCTTCTGTTTTTATTAAGGTTTCCAGCATCCACAGTATTTATCTTTTATCTTAAGGTTGAGTCAGTGGTAAGGGGGCAAGTGAGGGGGTGTGGAGTGTGATCGGGGGCATGAAGTAGTGAAGAGCCTGGGTGTTGGAGGTAGGGGTGTTTGGGGATGGTCAGTCAAGGTAAGTAAATGAGGAGACTAAAGAGCAGTGTCAGGACTATCCAAATGCGTATTCATCTCAGGCTGTTGGCTGGCAGAGTCCTTACAGGACTTTGAGATACAACTTTTCAATTATCCCAGCTGTGAGTGATCTCAGACAAAATCCTTTACAATACATATAAGGGAAGACTAGCTGAGCCTGCAAATTCAGTCATGTCCCACAGAGTGGCGAGTACAAAACTGGACACGTGTATGTGTGGTAATATGCCTTTAAGGGATAGCAGCATGCCATCACCATAGGGGAAGGGTGTCATGTGATCCAGCCTCAGTTTCAATTCGGCCTGTGAGCAAAACACAGCCCTGCTTTCTATCCATATAGAAACATTCCCATGTGCCTAGTCTTGATAAATGAACCAAAAACGTGTTTAAACCATCCCTTATGAGCGATTGGTGCTTGAACATCATTATAAAAACATAACAATATAAACATTCAATAAAAGGTGAATGAAAAATATCATTGTTTCTTCCACAATAAAAGAAATGCCCTTAACTCCTCTGTAACCGTCAATGTGTGCCAACCATGGATTGTGCCAATATATTTAGCCCTCTGACTAAGCTAGTCTCAACAAGTAACAATGCACACATGAATAAAATGAAACCAACGTGATGTGAAATATTTACAAGTGACATTTAATTTTGAAAAACACCCATGCCACCCTTATGCTCTTAAGTCTTATCTTAATGGCAACGGAGTTGGGCAGAAAAGTTTTGGCCATGATACAGGGACTCCCTTTTTGACCAGGAGGCTCTTTTATGGTCCACCCATAGCTGCAGCATTGTCGGCTGACCACTGGTGGTTTCACCACCACTGAATTTGCACATCTCCCCCGTATATGTCGCCAGCATTTTAAATTTTAATAGTGATAACGTAGGAAATGGGAAAACGCAAGAGAGTGGAAGTGGTACACTCTTCCAGTTCTGTCATCCGGAATGGCGAGCCACTGACAAAATTCTGCCCATAGTATCTTCTCCCAAGTGATTTCATGAGCAAGATGCAGTGAGTGGACGATAGTTACATATAAATTTCCTGCATAATATCAATCCCAGTCACTCACAGTCTCCAGTACAGTCTCTGGGCGTAATGTTGAGAAATATCCCAATCATCTCTATTCTGGCTGGGAACAGTGGTGTCAGTCTATGGTGCTGTTTATGAGATCACCTTGCTCATTATGTGTTACACCCAGCCCAAAACATTAAGAAAATACAAGACTGTTTTGGAAGAAGGTTTCCTCTAGGATAGCTATGTGTTAGCATTGTTGTAAATATAGAGCAATTAAGGGCAATCAGAAGAAACGTCCCTCGTATGTTTGTAATATCATCAACTTATCTAATAAAGAGCATAAATCACCCCAGTTAGTGATTGCATTCCTATTGTTAACATTCCCTTTGACATGAGAGAAAATCAAAATAAAGAGGAAATAAAAGTCAATTTTGTGATTCACAAAAAAAAGACTAGAAATTCTAAAGAAAAGCATGAAAAACATTCTGCAGTCCAAGAGATAAATGTCAGATCATGGTCTGGCACAACTGCACTATTCAGATACTCTGTAACATGCTACAACTGAGCTCCATTAAATTCTAACATCAATAGAAAATGAAGCAACTGTTAAGTGTAAATATTCCTGGATCAATGAATCTACCATCAGGAAGGCTACTAGTATCAGCAGAATGAACACAGGGAGTTGATCCCATGTGTTTTCACAGGGTCTCTGAAATGCATAACAGATTCTGACTTCTGACTCTGAAAATTAAAGGAAGAGAGCATTAGATTGGGATCACTATGCCAATAATGATACAAAAGAGCAAATAGTTTAAAAAAAGGTCACACCCAGGGTTCTTTCTGCTGCCTTTTCCACATGCAGACCAGTGCTCAAGGGCATGTCACTTTCCAGCCTCAAATACCTTCACTATTCAAATCTGATTGCACCAAACATCGCACATCACAAGAACTCACGCTGTATGAATATGTCACTATCACACAATTTGAAAACTATCTAACATTGTAAGTTGAAGGGTTTTAGGGATATAATTTTGAAGGTGTGAAAGTTTCAAATATAACCATCTGAAAAGAAAGACTTGCATTTATATAGCACCTTTCACAACTTCAGGAGAGCCAACAAAGTTCTTTGTAACATAGTCACTATTGTAATGTAAGAAACTTGGCAAACAAAATTGCACATTGCAAAGTCCCACAAACAGCACTGTGATAAAGGCCAGACAATTTGTTTTAGTGATGTGGTTGAGGGTTTAAAAATTGGCCAATGCACATGGAAAATTCACTTTTTTTCTTCAGTATCACACAACTTGAATAATGAATACTATCTAACATTGTAAGTTGAAGGCTTTCATGAGTGCCATGAGATATTTTATGCCCGCCTAAGAGGTCAGACAGGAGCACAGTCTAATGTCTCACATCCCTTTAACATTGCAGATCTCCCTCATACTGCACTGGGGCCTAAGGTTTGTGCCCCAGTCCCTAGAGTGGGACCTGAACTCAGGATCATGTGACCCAGAGGCAAAAAAGCTACCAACTGAGCCAAGACTGACACTACTGCAGAAGAATGTTTTGAAATTATTTGTGAAAAAAGCCAAATGGTAATTGAGAAGACCAGTTTGAGAACATTCCAGTACATTGATTTCAAAGACAATAATCCCACTGTTGTTTCACAGCTAGGACGCAGCAAAGTCAACTGAGTTCAGTTTAATTGCCTGTGGGTTTAATTAATTGCCATGGCTGTAGCAGTGAGTTTTAATGTTCACAGTTAGGGGATAAACACTGAACCCAGAACATCAACCAGCCACTGCTGACATAATGCAGGAAATGAGAAAAAAGTCCAGTACTCACAAGGTCATGAACTGTATCACATACAAGAGTTGGTATCTGTTGCTTCACTGCTTAAGATCACATAAAAGGGAAGGACCTCTGGTCACCTCCTTCATTGGAATGAAAAGAATGAAGAGGTTGGATCCTGGTCGCCAGTTCATTGGGACTTACGGATCCGGGTTGCAAGCTTGATTTGGGATGGCTGAGTTGGTACAATAGACAGAGTAGGTCAGTAGACAGCTCTTAGATGGAACACATTCTGCTTACTTACAAAGATTTTTAGCAGCTACACTTGTGCACTTTCAACTCAAACCCTGTCTCTACACTACAGACTCTAACTACAGACTACTGACTACTGAGATAGCCTGTGCTATTCCTCTATTGGATACTAAGATCATGTGATCTTCCCTTCTAATATTCTTCTTAAAAGGTATATTACACATCAGATTACCACAGAAGGGTTGCATTTATATAGCAGCTTTCATGTCCTCAGGACATCCCAAAGCACTTTACAGTCAATGAGGTACTTTTGATCTGTAATCACTGTTAAAATATAGGAAACATGACAGCCAACATGTGTACAGTAAGATCAAAAGCAAATCATTGTTTTTTCTTCATTCTTTCAAGATACGTGAGTGCCACTAAAATAAGGCCAGCATTTATTGCCCATCCCTAGCTGCCCTTGAGAAAATGATGGTGAGCTGCCTTCTTAACCGTTGCAGTCTATCTGGTGCAGGTACATCCACAGTGCTGTTAGGAAGGGAGTTTCAGGATGTTGATGCAGCAGCAGTGACGAATGGATGTAGTTTTTTTTTATTCGTTCATGGGGTGGGGGCATCACTGGCTAGGCCAACATTTATTGCCCATCACTAATTACCCTTGTTCAAAGGGCATTTATGAGACAACTACATTGCTGTGGGTCTGGAGCCACATGTAGGCCAGACCAGGTAAGGGCAGCAGATTTCCTTCCCTAAAGGACATTAGTTCCAAGTCAGGATGGTGTGTGGCTTGGAAGGAAACTTGCAGGTGATGGTGTTCCCATGTGTCTGCTCCTCTTGTCCTTCTAGGTAGTAGAGGTTGCAGGTTTGGAAGGTGCAGTCGACATCAATCCTTGCATGATGCAGAGTAAGGACCCTGCTAGCACTTGGTGATTGCTGAAATGTCTGCTAGAAGGCCACGACTATGCGAAATTAGAGGTGTGTGTCTCATAATACTGGCCTATTAAATGGGAGGATGCTGGTTTGCACCTGAAGGCCTGGCTAGCATGGCTTGACAGATCCCTGAGCTATCTCAGGTCAATCCACATGGTTATCTGACCACGGCAATGTCATCAGTGTCCTGGGCTTCCTTGCTTATATCTGAAACTGATGGAATGAAAATATGGAGGCCTCAAATGGGATCAGAGCGAAGCTGCAGTACATCTGATGTGTGCGCTTTATTATCAACCAAGTTACTAAGTGATATTTAAAGGCTGTGTGGATATTGTCTGGGCCACCTCACACTCAGATGCCAAGGCAGTGCTGGACATGAATGTGGGAAGCTCCAGATTAAGGCTGCATCATGGGTGCTGTCAGTGATCAGATAATAGAGCTGCTGGAGCTCTCTCTGTGTACACAAAGGTGACCTGACTCGCAAGCTCATATCCATGACTGAGTGTGACAGATCACAGAGTCCTAATGAACAATCTTATACTGGGGACTCAGTATGAGGATGAGGCTAGAATATTATTCTTGCAAGGGATGGCCTGTGCAGAGATGCCATATTCCCATGAGAACCAATAATTGATGATTGTCCTCCTTGAGGCACCTTGAACACTCCAGGCATCCTGCCATAAGTGCACTGAGGTTTGCAGGGATGCTGCTGCCTCTTGAAAGCTGCCATAGGCAGTGAAATGTTGGTGCGAAGCTTGAAAAGATTGCATCATATCTACTTGCTTCACAGTGAGCGCTAGTGAAGTTCTAATCCCACAATAGAACATGCTCCAGAGGCTGCTTAGCCTTCCAAGAAGGAGGTCACGGTCACACAAGATTCTGACTTTATTCATTCTGATATTGACATCCTTCATTGAGATGTTGAGGGAAGCAAAGACAGTGTTAATGTCAAACCTGCATCGAGGGCATAGGCGAAAGAGGCTTGTATGAGCTAGTTGTCTTCATCGTCCTGGAACCTTGTGACTATAAAGGTCTCATGGGCATGTCTGCCATACTAGGCCCCTTCTATGGCTTCTTCCTGTGGGGCCTCAACATCCTCGCCCTCGTTGAGCTCAACCCTTTTGACACCCTCCTCATTGGAGGAAACGTGCAGCTCCCCCATCTCTCCATGTGGTAACTCATCCTTGCTTTGGAACATCAGGTTGTGTAGAGTGCAGCAAACCATGATGATGCAGGACACCTTCTGGGGAGAGTATTGGAGAGTGCCGCCTGACCAGTCCAGACATCTGAAAGGCATCTTCAACATACCAATGGCCTGCTAAATCAAGGAGCATATTGCAGAATGAGCTGCATTGTACCTCTCCTCTGAAACACTCTATCACAAAATAGGCATCATTAGCCACATCTTTTAGGTAGCCTTTGTCACTGATGAGCCAACCCTGAATGAGCTGAGGGCCCTTGAAGATCTGTGGCACCTGTAAGTGACTCAAGATGTAAGAGTCAAGTGGGTTCTCCGGGTATCTCACACAGACCTGCATAATCTGCTTTTGGTGATCACAGATCAGCTGCATTTTGAAAGGGTAGAGCTTTTCCTATCGATGAATCTTTGTGGCTGCTGACAGAGAGCTTTTAATGCCGTATGTGAGCAGTCAATGGCACCCTGCACCTATGGGAAGCCAGAGATCCTGGAAAATCCCACTGCTCTGACAGCCTGCCTGGCTTCATTCAGGAATGTAATTGTGTGCCTTACTGAACAGGGCACCAATGACCTCTTAGATGCATTTATGAGCAGAGGTTTGTGATATCCTGCAGAGGTCCCAGCAAAGCCCTGAAATGAGCCACCCACAAAAAATTTGAGTGCAGGTATCACCTTTAGAGCCACTGGCAATGGATGGTCTCCCATTCCATGCAGTGTCAGATCTTCCCAAAGAATGTGGCAGATGGGAGCCACCACATCCCTTGATAAGTGAAGGTGTCCACCTCACCGTCTTATTCATCTTTAAGTACGGGAAACTTCTTCAATACACCCTGGGTCATGCCAAACACCTCCATGAAATTGGTTTCTCCTCCTCAGTTTCTGGACCTTCATGGGGCCCCACTGGGACATGTTCCTTGGGGCGAGGCTCTTCCTTAGCCCTGCCTGACAACAACAGACCCTTCTTCTCCTCCTCAGTTGCACAAAGGCCATGACAAAGGCAGAGCTGCCTGCTGCCTCCATTCTGCACTCCTCCTCATATCTGTGGAAAAATTGATCAGAGACATGGCTGAACATTACCCTGTAAAGATCACCTTCCATCGCCAAGCTAGGGAGTCATTGTGAAGCCTTTGGGCTTCAAGGCATGTCATCTCCTGCAGCTGTAGCACAGCCTTAAGGACGATCAGTGGCTGAGTTTCCGCTGCTCTTCCCTCGCTCCCACCAGCATCCCAGGCGTGACAGCTCATTCACAAAGGGGGCTGGATCGGGATGAGTACAGCCAGGTGCTATCAGCTTCCATCAGGGCACTCTCAGGCTGCCTCCTTTGGAGTAGACGAGAGCACAGCATTACTTATGTAATGATTGTAATCGTTGAGCCACTTAAAGCCTGAACCTCTCAGCTGTAATGTGCTGTGCTGTGTTCGTTGGAGCATTTTGCATATGTATTTTAGCCATGGCCCCTTTACATTTGGATCTTTCTGACCTTTGCACAATCCTATGAGAGGGACAAACGATCATTCATACCTAATCAACATCCGGCTGCCATGAGCAAAGGTGCCCAAATCCTTAATGTGGCATTTGAAACTTTTTTTATTTGTTCATGAGATGCAGGTGTCGCTGGCTAGGTCAGCATTTATTGTCCATCACTAATTGTCCTTGTTCAGAGGGCATTTTAAGAATCAACCACATTGCTGTGGGTCTGGAGTCACATGAAGGTCAGACCAGGTAAGGATGGCAGATCTCCTTCCCTAAAGGACATTAGTGAACCAGATGGGTTTTTACGACAATCAGCAATGGTTTCATGGTCATCATCAGACTTTTGATTCCAGGTTTTTATTGAATTCAAATGTCACCATTTGCTGTGGTGGGATTCGAACCTGAGTCCCCAGAGCATTGCCCTGGGTCTCTGGAATGCTAGTCCAGTGACAACACCACTAGGTCTCAGCCTCCAGTTCCTAACATGTCTCAGCTGAGCCTTGTTTTCCATGCCCTGAAAGTGAAAATTATTAGGGTGTCCCTTCAATCAGCCCAAAAGTGCAGTAGTCGACTCCTCCCACCAGCCCTCAGAACACTCCCCTTGTGATATTTTTCCAAAGTTACTCTTCAGCTGCGTCATTCCAGTGACTGCCAAAATGGTGCTGCTCCGGTTTCTATTCTGAGACCTGCTTTACCCTCCCTCCAATCATTCTCCTGCCTCCCCCTTTAACCATGGAGCCCATCGTTATTCTTGTAGATATCCCTGTCTCCCCCCTGAACCATTCTCTGTGGATGTCACCATGCCCCATGTCAACCTCACCCTTCACCGCCTTGAGGCCCTGTGCAAAGTGGCCTCCTGAGATACCCCCCCACCATAAGACCATTGAGGGTGCACCTATTTGTTACCAGTTCTCCATTTACAGGCTACAGATGCCTCTTCCAGCTGTGACTGTGCCATCTGCCACCCAATACCAAGCCACCAAGCACCAGGATTCAAATGTGTGAGGCACTGACCAGGCCCTGCACACCAAGCTGTGCACAACTGACACAGCACAAACAGGCACCCCCCTGGACTGGGACTGGGACTGAGGCATGTGTGTCAAGCGAACCCTTGTAGTGTGCACTGCCCCAAGATGTCTCTGCTTTCTGGCCCCGACTACAAAGTGCACACTACCCCACGACTGCCTTTGCTTTCTAGCCCTAACTATATGGTGCACACTGCCCCAGGGTTGCCTCAGACTTACCCCTTTCTTCCTTTAATCCCCCTCCCCCAGTCATGCATCTCTGCCAACTCCTTCCTTCCTGTGCTCCAGTTACAACCCACAGTCATGTGTCTCCGTGCACCCCTTCCCTCCTGTGCCCCAGTTACTGCCCCCACCAGTCATGTGTCTCCATCTACCCCTTCCCTCCTACGCTCCAGTCACCATCCCCCCAGTCATGTGGCTCCATCCACTCCTTCCCTCCTGTGCTCCAGTCAAGCATGTGCCTTCTATCCCTCCTCCCTTCCTTCTGGTCCTTCCTGAACAGCCTTGGCACGGAGTCGGAGGAGCCGCAAGAGCAGCGCAGTGGAAGGTGGTCGAATGCTGCGCGTACAAACCTCAAAGTGGCGAGTGAAGAACAGTTCACCAGTGCGCATCAGTTATATCCAGTCGTGATGCACACCGGTCTAACTGGCCGTCAGCGTGACCATTAGATTTGGAGCAGGGGGGCGTGATTCCGGTGAGCCAGCTTTTTTGGGAGCATTCATGACATGCAAAGGAATGCAAATGCAGTTCCTGGTGGATGCCCAACCCACCATGAGAGTCGGCAGGGGAAAATTGCAATCCATTTTCACAACAGCAGAAAACTGACTTTTGGCCGCACTCTGAATTTTCCCACCTGCCACAATGCCAGCATTGGCAAGACTGGAAAATCCTGCCCATACCCTGCACTTTTTAAAACACTAATACACCTCATTCCTCCCCTCAGTAAACAAGAGCCATAGCATGTTTCAATGATTTGTCTCCAACGTGTAAACAATAAGCTTAAGCTTAACTTGAACATTCAATTCATGACATATCCTTTACCCTTGTATTAATTTAACATTGCACCCAGTTACATACAATGAGATGAAAGATTTGTTCACCAAATGAAAATAGATCACCTCATCTCATAAAAACAGAAAGTGCTGGAAAAACTCAGCAGGTCTGGCAGCATCTGTTTAGAGAGAAACAGAATTAACGCTTCAAGTCCAATATGACTCTTCTTCGGAACTGTCATCACAAAGTCACTTAAGTATGGTGGACGTCTCCACTCATGAATAGGATATCATCTGTGCTCTCATTTAACTCACATTCTTCATCTGCGATGTTGATGTCGGAATCAGATTCAATGCTTACGAATGGGGTTTTAGTGTCTTGAACAATGACACCTTTCATGTGATGAGTTGTGAACCATGCTCAGCAATGATCATTGATCATTTTGTGTCAGTCACAACAAATGGTTGGATGTTATTAGGGAGTTGTCTGCTTTCCAACATGCTCATCATGCTTCACAAGTGCTTTATCTCCTGGCTTTAGTAGTGTAGCTCTGAATTTCATGTTTTGTTCTGTATTTCCTCTTACTTGATCCTTCTGTCCTCAATTAATTTCATGTGCATGTTGATCATTAGTTCTACGGGTAGCTCAGGGAGAGACGTTTGTGCATAGGGTGTGCAAAGATGAGTGTAACTGGAGGCTTTCCAGTAGTCAAGTGAGGAGTCGCTCTGTAATTGTGAAGAAATTGATACAGCTCTTGCTTCTATGACTGCTCTCACCTGCAACTGTACGTGTCACTTTTCTTTTAGAGGTTTGCATGTATCTCTCAACTCCTCCAATAGCTCTTGGCCAATGGGGTTTGACATTGCAATGAGTGAAACAGAGATAGTTCACAAATTTACTGACCTCATCACTGTTGAACGTGGATCCATTGTCACTTCTCACCATCTGAAGGATTCCAAACAACCAAAAATCTGGTCAAACTATAGGATGACTGCTTTTCCTCAAGTAGATGCAACTATTTCCATGACTGGGAATCTGCTGTAGTTATCAGTGACAACAAGCAGGTGTTCACCAGTGGGCAAATCTGCAAAATCAACTCTAATCTCAATCCATTGTCCTGGAAGCCAAGTTCATACATCTTGAGAGGATCAAGAAGATTTGACATTGTGGTCACTTAATATGGTAGACATTGATTGATTTTGTGTTGTACTTTGTGGTCAATTCCTGGGAACCATACCTTTTCCCTCAGGAGTTGTTTAGTTTTGACAATTCCCTGCAGGTGACCTTCATGTGCTATATCGACAACACAATACCTTAATGATTGTGGAATGGCAATACAGCTGTTGCACAAAATCAGATGTGGCTGCAACATTTTGAACATTGTGAAGGCATACAAACATACAAATTAGGAGCAGGAATAGACCACTCAGCCCTTCGAGCCTGCTCCACCATTCAGTGAGATCATGGCTGATTTAATTGTAACCGCAGCTCCACGTTCCAGCCTAGCCCCCGATGTGCTTTCACCCCTTAACTTATCAAGAGTCTACCTACCTCTGCCTTAAAAATATTCAAAGGGCGGAATTTTACACCAGCAGGATTTTATGGTCCTGCCGAAGTGAACGGACTTTTGAACGCTCGCCACATTTTACAGCACCACTCCCACCAAGATAGGGCCAAAAAATTCCGCCCAAAGACTCTGCTTCCACTGTCTTTCGAGGGAGAGAATTCCAAAGACTCACAACCCTCTGAGAGAAAAAAGATCCTCCTCATCTTTGTCTCAAATGGGTAACCCCTTATTTTGAAACAGTGGCCTCTAGTGCCAGATTCTCCCAGAAGAGGAAACATCCTGACAAGACCCTTCAGGATCTTATATGTTTCAATCAAGTCACCTCTTACTCTTCTGAACTCCAGCAGATACAAGTTTAGCCTACCCAACTGTTCCTTATAAGACAACTTGCCCAATCCAGGTATTAGTCTGGTCAACCTTCTCTGAACTGCTTCCAACATATTTACATCCTTCCTTAAATAAGGAGACCGACACTGTATACAGTTCTCCAGCTGTGATTTCACCTATGCCCTGTATAACAGAAGGATAATCTCCCTACTCTTGTATTCAATTCCCCCCGGAATAAATGATAACATTCTATCAGCTTTCCTAATTACTTGCTGTACCTGCATAATAGCCTTTTTGCAGTTTATGCAATAGGAGACCCAAATCCCTCTGCATCTCAGAGCTCTGTAATCTCTCACCATTTAGATAATATGCTTCCTTTTTTTAGTTTTTCCTGCCAAAATGGACAATTTTACAGTTTCACACAATAGTCCATTTGCCAGATCTTTGCCCACTCACTTAACCTTTCTACATCCCTTTGTAGCCTCTTTGTGTCCTCTTCATATTTTACCAGCCTATTTTTGTGTCATCAGCAAATTTGGCAACCATACCATCTGTCCCTTCATCCAACTCATTTATATAAATTGTAAACAGTTTGTAAAAATTGTAAAAGAACTCCAATAAATTGGTTAAAAATGACTTCCCTTCTACAGAACCATGTTGACTTTGCATGTTTACCCTGAATTTTTCCAAGTGCCCTGCTATAATATCCTTAATAATCGCCTCTTAATATTTTTCCCATGACAGATGTTGAGCTAACTGGCGTGTAGTTTCCTGCTTTCTGTTTCCCTCACTTTTTGAATAAAGAGTTACATTTGTTATTTACAGAATACAGGGAATTTTGGAAAATTAAAACCAACATATCAACTATGTCAGCAGCCACTTCTTTTAAGACCCTAGGATAAAGTCCATCAGGGCCCAGGGACTTGTCAGCCCACAGCTCCAACAATTTTCTCAGTACCATTTCCCTGGTGATTATAATTTTCCCAAGTTCCTCTCTCCCTTCCATTTCCCAATTTGCAGATATTTCTGGGATGTTCCTTATATCCTCTGTAGTGAAGACCGATGTAACATACCAGTTCAATTCATCTGCGATCTCCTTATTTTCCATTATTAATTCCCAAGACTCATTTTCTATAGGACCTATGCTCACTTTATTAATTGTTTTCTATTTTAAATATCTATAGAAATTCTTACTATCTGTCTTTATATTTCTAGTTAGCTTTCTCTCGTACTCTAATTTTTCCTTCCTTATCAATCCTTTGGTCGTTCTTTGCTGTTTTTTTATATTCTCTCCAGTTTTCTGACTTGCCATCCATCTTTGCATAATTGTATGTTTTTTCTTTAAGTTTGATACCATCTTTAATTGTTTCAGTTAACCACAGATGGCAGGTCCTCCCCTTGGAATTTTTCTTTCTCGTTGGTTAGTATCTATTCCGTGTATTCTGAAATATCACTTAAATGTCTGCCACTGCATCTCTATTGACCTATCCCTTAACCTAATTTACTGTTTCACTTTAACTAGTTGTGCTTTCATGCCTTCATAATGGCCCTTATTTAAATTTAAAATACTAGTCTTGGCCCACTCTTCTCTTCATCAAACTGAATGTAAAATTCAATCATTTTATGATTTTGCTACCTAGGCATGCCTTCACTATGAGTTCGCTAATTAACCCTGTCTCACTGGACGATACCAGGTCTAGTATAGCCTGCTCCCTGGTTGGCGACAGAACGTGCTGTTCAACAAAACTATCCTGAAAACATTATATGAATTCGTCATCGAGGCTCCCTTTGCCCATCTGATTTGTCCAGTCTATATGTAGGTCAAAATCCCCCATGATTATCACCATTTTTTTTTCCAGCAAGCTCTCATTATTTCTTCCTTTATATCTCATCCTAACATGTGGTTACTGTAAGGGGCCTGTAGACCACTCCCATCACTGGCTTCTTGCCTTTATCATTTTTCATCTCTATCCAAACCGCTTCTACGTCCTGGTTGCCTGGACTTGGGCCATTCCTCTCTAATGTGCTAGTACCAAAATTAATTATCAGAGTCACCCCACCCCCCAACCTTTTCCTAGTTTCCTGTCCTTCCTAAATGTCACATGCTCTTCAATATTCAGGCCCCAAAACATGTCATCCTGCAGCCATGTCTCTGTAATGGCTATCAGATTGTACTTATTTATTTCCATTTGTGCTCTCCAGTTCATTGTTTGTTTTGAATGCTATATGCTTTCAGATAGAGTCTTTAGTTTTGTAGTTTTATTAATTTTGTAACTTGTAGCCTTATCTGCTGATTTACCCTTATTTGTATTCCCTGTACTCTCTGTCCTTTCCTGTCACAGTTTGTTTACATTAATACATTTCTTTCTTGTCTTTTCTCTACTCTTTGATTTACTACACCTTCTCAAGTTTGATCCCTTGCCCCCACTATTTAGTTTAAAACCCTCTCTACTTCCCCAGTTATGCGGATCGCAAGAACAGTGGTCCCAGCACAGTTCAGGTATAGACCCTCCCAATGGTACAGCTCCCACTTTCTCCAGTACTGGTGCCAGTGCCCCACAAACCAGAACCCACTTCTCCCACACCAGTCTTTGCGCATGTGTTAATCTCTCTAATTTTATTTACCCAATGCCAATTTGCACATGGCTCAGGTAATAATCCAGAGATTTTAACCTTTGAGGTTCTACTTTTTAATTTAGTGCCTAGCTCTTCACTTTCTCTATGCAGGACCTCTTTCCTAGTTCTAACTATGTTATTGGTACCTACATGGACCACGACAACTGGGTCCTCCCCGTCCCACTGCAAGTTCCTCTCTAGCCCTGAACAGATATCCCGAACCCTGGCACCAGGCAGGCAACACAGACTCTCGCTCTGTGCTGCAGAGAACAGTGTCAATCCCATTCACTATTTCACCACTACGTTCCTTTTTGCTCTGCCCACTTGAATGGCTTCCTGTACCACGGTGCCATGGTCAGTTTACTCATCCACCCTGCAGCTCTCACTCTCATCCAAACAAACTAAGAGAACCTCAAACCTATTAGACAATTGCAAGGACCGAGGCTCCTGCACTCCTTACCTGCCTCACTTACAGTCACAGCCTCCTGTCCCTGAACACTGACCAAATCAGAAAACCCTACCCTAAGGGGTGTGACCACCTCCTGGTACAAGACTTCCAGGTGACTCCTGCTACCTCACCCCCAATGTGTTGCAGTGTCTACAGCTCAGCCTCCAGCTCAGCGACTCTGACCTGAAGCTCTTCAAGTCACAAACACTTACTGCAAGACCTTGCAGCATGTGAACAATTTTGTTTGGCGACATTCTCCCCATCACTTCTTTCCGGTTTCGTGATTCCATAGCCATCAGACATAGTTGTAATGCCTCATCTTGTTTTGTTGCCACTTTGATATCTGGTTAGTTTTATGGACTTTGGCACTGCATTTAGGCTTACGTAGTTAAGATATTGGACAGCAATCTTATCCTCAGGACTAGTAGGACTGACTGTCGGCAATGGATACCACAAAAGATAGTTCCTGGGTGAACTTGCCTGGCTGCAACATGGAACCTTACTCTTGCTTGTTTGATCTGAGCTTGTGTACCTTTGAAACAGCCTGAGTATTTCTCTAAGTACGCAATTTAATCTGCTGTCTGTGACTTTTCTCTGCAAGGAGTAGCCAAAACCCCCCAAAAAAGATTCATACCCTCTTACTTTGCGTTACCCTCATTGTCAATGTGAGCTGCTTGGGACTACAAACAGCCAGAGATACCTAGAATTCAAAATGCACGAGCAACATGGTTTCATTTATTAAGACAGCTTCTTCACACGCATTGCTTCTGCTTTTAAACTCCTTCTGCTGGTACAAATCTGTATGGCAGCTTCAAGTGGAGCAACACATATATATTACACCTTTCAAAACACTAATACACTACAATTACATAGAGCAGCTGCAGGTTCAAGTGACTACACATCTTGACTCCTGGGCTGGAAGCCATCCCAGTGAGATTGCTGGGTGGATTCCAGAACACCAATAGCAAGATAAAAGCAACCTGCAACAAAAAAGCTAGCTCATGTATAGTTTGTTGAGCCCTATCACAACTTGCACTTCTGGCTGACAATTCCCACTCAATAGCTGGAAAAAACATTTGAAGGCCAGGAGATGGAAAATTATTTTTGCTGGCCTGTGTGGAGAACCTGAGTGCAGCCTGTCCATATAGGCCAGCAATGGTCAGAAAAAAAACTGTAGGCTGCACCACCAGTGGCTTACATTACTTCTTCAACTCTGCTTCCTCCAGTGGTGTGAACAAAAGTTGCTTCTGAAGGAGATTCTTGATGCCACATTGTAGTCTCATTGCTTCATTAACCTCAATGCAATGGTGTTGAGGAGCGGCCTGTTACTTGGGCAGTTATGTCCGATAAATCTTGCAGCTTGACTTCCTGTGCAATTTCCAAGTGATTATATGATCTGGGACGCATGAAGCCTTGGCACTGTTGTTCCATATGCAACATAATCTATGTAACCATGGTGATTAATAAATTTAATAGGGCAACAAAATTTTAATTGCCAAGGTGATGGGTTCAGTTGCAGGCAGGGATAAAGCCCTGAAATGTGGCATTGGGTTGAAAACCCAGTTTGATTCTGTCCACTTCTGGGTTTAACCCAGGCAGGTTAGCAGGAAAGCAAGGACCCCCCAATGGGGCTGTTGGTAAGTAACCTCTGATATTCAAAAAGGCAATTAATTCAGGACTTAACCCCCAATTCTGGCTTTAACAGCCAGTACATGGATTTACTGAGTGCTTTGTGGAACTTGCCAGGGTCAACAAAGTGAAACCACAGTCGGGGGGTAGGGAGGGGGTGCATCTTCAGTGAAACTGACCAGCTGAGAAGAGATGTTACCATGCCCAGGTGAGAGGCAGTTGGCCCAGAGGGACAATCTTTATAGGGGCTGACTGTGAAGCATGGATTTGAGATGCCAATAAAATGAGGGTGAATTTGAATGTTAGCTGTTCACTTGGGGTTGTGGGGAGGTGTCTGAGAGAGAGGAATGGGTGGAATTGCAAGATGTGTTGGTCTGAGGTTTGCATTACAGTAGGATGCTGGGAAGGTCCGAGTGAGGACTTGGCACCAGAATAAGTTATGCCACTCATGTTTCCTGCTACCCTGAGGCCTTTGAACGTCTTGGGGCACTCTCTCTGTGTTCAAGGGACCACGCTGTTTGGATTTAGAAGCTAGCTTCTTCGCCCCACCCTTGTCAAACATCACCTCACTTCACTCCCTCAGATCTCACAGCTGGACCTCCAGATATGAGAGCTGGGGGCTCACCTTTGTTTCCATTCCTATGGATGCTGAATCTACAGGAATCAATGCACAATTTATCCACTCTCTTTAACTAGAAATCCTTTGACAAATTCAGCACCTCATCCCACCGCACCCCTGCCCCCAGCCCCATTTCCCCTGCAACCATCCCACCCCCCCACCCCAACAACCCCCCCCCCACCCCGGCCACCCCCCAACCCCCCCACTAGTCTGAGATTGGTTGAGAAACCCAGCAGTGGAAAACCATTGATATATTGATATGGCTGAGTTAAAGAGCCATGGCAAAGCCCACTAATAGACCAAATGGGTTCCTGACCCACCACCAGCCTTTCCACTGCATGTAAATCTCTTCACTGTTTCGAAGAGATTCCACTCAATGAGGGGTTTTGATAGAGTAAATATTAAGAAACTGTTTCCATTAGGTGCAAGGAAATCAGTAAACAAGATTTATGGGTTATTCATAAAAGACCTATAGTGGAAAGGAGAAAAATTACACAGCAAGTTGTTATGACTTGTAGTGCAAAGCATGAAAGGATGGTGGAAGTAGATTCATTTGTTGCTTCCAAAGAGAATTGGTTATACATTTGAAGGTGAAAAAGTTGCAGGACTATGGGTAATGAATGGGGGAGTGGGAATCTTTGGATAGATTTTCCAAACAGTCAACACAGATACAATGGGCTGAATAGTCTTTCTGTAATCCATCCTGATCTATCTTTCCATACAGTCTACAATGTGACAGATAGAAAAACAAGCAAAACATACACTATATGAATAATGTCATGCTATTACATGCTTATCGTTGTTCCATTGTCAACAGGAGTGGAGCAATCCTGCTTATTCCAATCGACTTAAGCACTGTTCTCAATGAACTAGTCCATTTATCATTGCTGGTGTCATGTGCCAAGAGTAAAGGGAGTCAGAGGTGTGCAGACTTGTGTTTTAGCACATCAGGAGCTGTTCTAACATGATCAGCTTTATCACTAGCTAAGTAACACAAGGCATGTGTGTCAAACTGCTCTGTGAAAAACACCTCACAATTATCTCAACATTAATGAGTTTTTCTTGCAGGTTCATGCATTTCATCTTTTCATTGTTCCCATGTGGGAAAAATAAATGAAACTGAATATTTCTGCATCTAATTTCTGGCATGTTCTTCCTCCCCCTCCCCCCACTATACCACTGATTTCTTCTGTTTACTCTCCTTCTCTCCTGGAAGCTTTGATTCTTGCTGAGATATTGTTCAATGGCAGCTTTCAAGGCCACAGAACCTTGCTCATGTAGGCACTTTATACATCTGCGACTGTCGATGTTGAAGAGATTGATAGCAGGTTTAGAAAGATAGCAGCGACCTCCCCCAATGACTTAATTAGTTCTGAAAGTGACAATTAAGGCATCCAGATCAGAAAGAGAAAGAGACCCTGGTTTGCTTATTCGGCTGATCCCAGCCAAGGCAGTTGAGGTAGGGGTGGAGAAGGGTGTATGGAGTACAATTAGAGACTCAGTCCCATGGATTGTGAAGAGGACAATCAGCCAGGGTTCCTGCTCCTGACGGCTGTTTAATAATCCTTGAGGGAAGTGCACCTGTGTGGACAAGTTGTGGGCAGAATCAGGCATGGCTATGACACATTTCCTCATTGAACAGCCTGTTAGCCACTCTGTCAAAGGTTAGACAAAGTCTTACTGAAAAATACCCAGATAAATTAAACTTAATTACAAATCTTTAACTTAGACAAAGCTATTTTAAAACAAGTTTTTTCCTCACACTATAATAATATCTATTTGAACAAATCTTCTATTGGAGTAAATTCTGTGGTGGCGTGTCCTAACTGGATTAATTTCTAGTGCAATTGAGTGAAAGTAAACTAAAATCTTTACTTTCTCTATTTTTTCAGTCTATTAATAGTCTCACATGTAAACTTTGTAAACACATTGTTCCATCAGGCACTCCTAGGACAAGAACAGCCTGGATTAATACACTCTCCACATTATTGAATGAGAATCAGTCCCTATTCATTCCTTACATATTACTCTTAAGAAGAAGTCCAATGAGCGTCAAACAGTATTATCTCAAAGTTTATCCAGCAAGTGACTGAGCTATATAGACCAGGAAGGTCATAGAATTGATCCCCAGTCTTCCAATTGAATTGCTCGCAAGCAACGTCTTTTATCAATTCCATCTCATAGCTTTTATATTGGTTCATGGGCTGTGGGCATGACTGCCGAGGCCAGCATTTGCACACAGCAATTGCGCTTGAGAAGGTGGTGGTGAGCTGCCTTCTTGAACTACTGCAGTCCATGTGGTGTAGGTACACTCACAGTGCTTTAGGGAGGGAGTTCCAGCATTTTGACCAAGCGACAGTGAAGGAACAGCAAGGTATTTCCAAGTCAGGATGGTGAGTGGCTTGGAGGGGAACTTCCAGGTGGTGGTGTTTCCATGCATCTGCTACCCTTGTTCTTCTGGATGATAGCAGTTGTGGGTTTGGAAGGCATTGTATAAGGAGCCTTGGTGAGTTCCTGCAGTGCATCTTGTAAATGGTACACACTGCTGTCACTGTGGTGGACAGAGTGAATGTTTGTGGAAAGGGTGCCAATCAACTGCATCACACTCCTGACTTGTGCCTTGTAGATAGTGGACAGGCTTTGTGGAGGCAGGAGATGAGTTACTCGCCACAGGATTCCTGGTTTCTGACCTGCTGTTGTAGCCACAGTATTTATATGGCTAGTACAGTTCAGTTGCTGGTCAATGGTAACCCCAGGATGTTAATAGTGGAGGATTCAGCAATGGTAATGCCATTCAGTGTCAAGGGACGATGGTTAAATTCTCTCTTGTTGATGATGGTGTTACGGACAGAGATGAGAGGAGTGTGCAGTTAATTCTAGCCCCACTTCTTCCACAGGTCGTAATGATAATTTAAATATTTAATTCACCCACAAAACTGACCAATTGTTACCCTTTGTTACTGTTATTCCCAGCTCAGAAAGACTAACCAGGCTTCTTTCAGTAAACACAAAATAATTGATTTATTATAGAACAAACTACCTTTTAAAAACAAGTCAATAAACTAGTTAGCATACAAGTTGTAATTTAGAAGTGTAATGATTTTCCCCTTTCTTTGAAAAACCCACATGCAATCACACACAAACACAAAACAGGAAAAAACAAACACAGTTCCCTGCAGAGGTGAAAGTATGGGAAAGTTTCTTTCAAAAGAAGAAATCTTGATGCTGTTGATCTAACAGAATTCTAGTCACAATAGGTCTAGAAGTTCTTTCAGGTGGAGTCTTCAGCCAGACTGTCCTTGATGACTCTTACTTATCACAACTTTGCGAACTCTCAAAAAAAAAACAGATGAGTTATTCTGATGAGATGTTTCTGAGGAAAGTTTAACACAAAGATGGGCAGAGAGAGGGAAAGAGAAAGTCGTTTCCTTACAGCTTACTTTGAAGGCTACCCCACATTCTCTCTCTCACTAGCTGAGAGGTTTTTTTTGACTAAGATGTTCAAAGAATACTTCTCTTTGGCCAAGTGTTTTAACCTATCAGCAAGAGTCTTTAGCATGGCAACAGCAGTTCGTTGTTAACTTAGATATACAAAGCATCTCTTCCATCTCCAGGTGTTCCTCGCTAGACATTTATCTTGACCTGTGGTTTCTTGAAGAATAGCATATTCACAGTTTCAAATTAATATTGCAAACTTTTTATAAATAACTCAGGAAGAAGAACGTCCAAACTTCAATGTCCTTCAAATTTTCCAAAAACGAGTTCCTTACAATAGCCAAAGCCAGGCACTTGCGTAGCACAAAGGTTACGTCCTAATTGTCAGCCCAAGCCTGGATGTTGTCTCGGTTTTCCTGCGTTTGGACATGGACGGCTTCAGTATTTGAGGAGTCGCAAATGGTGCTGAATATTGTGCAATCATTAGTGAACATCCCAACTTCTGACCTTATGATGGAAGGAAGTTCCTTGATGAAGCAGCTGAAGATGGTTGGGCCGAGGACACTACCCTGAAGAGCTTTTGCAGTGATGTCCTGGCGCTGAGATGGTTGACCCTCAACAACCATCTCCCTTTGAGATACATATGACACCAACCAACGGAGAGCTTTCCCCCTGATTCCCATTGACTCCAGTTTTGCTAGAGGTCCTTGATGCCACACTTGGTCAAAACACTTTTTTTCGTGTCAAGAGCAGTCATTCTTATCTCATCTCTGGAGTTCAGCTCTTTTATCCATGTTTGAACCAAAGCTGTAATAATGCCAGGATCTGAGTGGCCCTGGCGGAACCCAATCTAGCGTCAGTGAGCAGGTTACTGCTAAGCAAGTGCCGCTTGATAGCACTGTTGCTGATCCTTTCCATTACTTTACTGGTGAGCAAGATAAGACTAATGGGGGATAATTTTCCAGGTTGGATTTGTCCTGCTTTTTGTGTACAGGACATACCTGGGCAATTGTCCACATAGCCGGGTAGATGTCAGTGTTGTAGCTTGAATAGGGCTGTTGCGAGTTCTGGAGCACAAGTCTTCAGTACTATTGCCAGAAAATTGTCAGGGCCCACAGCCTTTGCAGTATCCAGTGCCTTCAGCCATTTCTTGATATCATGTGGAGTGAATTGAATTGGCTAAACACTGCCATCTGTGATGCTGGGGATCTCCAGATGAAGCTGAGATGGATCAGCTACTTGGCACTTCTGGCTGAAGATCCTTGCAAAAGCTTCAGCCTTATCTTTTGCACTGATGTGCTGGGCTCCCCCATCATTGAGGATGGGGATATTTGTGGAGCCTCCTCCACCATTGAGTTGTTTAATTGTCCACCACCTTCCATGGCTGGACGTAGCAGGACTGCAGAGCTTAAATCTGATCCATTGGTTGTGGGATCGCTTAGCTTGCTGTTTACACTTTTTGGCCTGCAAGTAAGCCTGTGCTGTTGCTTCACCAGGTTGACATTTCATTTTTAAGTATGTCTGGTGCTGCTCCTGGCATGCCTCCTGCACTCTTCATTAAACCAAGGCTGATCCCCTGGCTTGATGGTAAGGGTACAGTGGGGAATATGGCAGGCCATGAGGTTACAGGTTGTGGCTGTGTACAATTCTGCAGCTGCTGTTGGCTCACAGTACCTCATGGATGCCCTCTCTTGAGTTGCTAGATCTGTTCAAAATCTACCCTATTTAGCACTGTTCTAGTGCCATTCAACATGATGCAAGGTATCGTCAATGTGAAGACAGGACTTGGTCTTCACAACAACTGTGCGGTGGACACTCCTACTGATACTGTCATGGACAGATACATCTGCGGCAAGCAGATTGGTGATGATGAGGTCAAGTATTTCCCTTTTGTTGGTTCCCTCACCATCTGCTGTAGACCCAGTCTAGCAGCTATGTCCTTTATGATTTGGGCAGCTCAGTCTGTAGTGCTGCTACTGAGCTGCTCTTGGTGATGGACATTGAAGTCCCCCACCCAGAGTACATTCTGCACCTTTGCCACCCCCAGTACTTCTTCCAAGTGCTGTTCAACAAGAGTACTGATCATCAGCTGAGGGAAGATGGTGGGGGAGGAATGGTACACGATAATCAGCAAGAGATTTCCTTGCCAATGTTTGACCTAAAGCCATGAGACTTCATAGGTTCCAGAGTCAATGTTGAGGACTCCCAAGGCAACTCCCTCCCAACTGTTCCATCACATCTGCCGGGTTTGTCCTGCCTGGGACAGGACATACCCAGGGATGGTGATGATGATGTCTCAGACATTATCTGTAAGGTATGATTCCATGGGCATGAGTATAGCAGGCTTGACTATTCTATGAGACAGCTCTCCCAATTTTGGTCCAGGCCCCCAGATGTTAATAAGGAGGTCTGACAGGGCTGAGTTTGCCATTATCGTTTCCAGTGTCTAAGTCGATGCCAGGTGGTCCAACCAGTTTCATTCCTTAAAGACTTTCTAGCAATTCTGTACAACTGAATGGCTAATTAGGCCATTTCAGAGGGCATTTAAGAGTCAACCAGATTGCGGTGGGCTGGAGTCACACATAGGCCAGACTGAGTGAGGACGGCAGTTTTTCTTCTCCAAAGATTAGTGAACCAGATGGGTTTTTACAACAATCGACAATGGTTTCATGGTGAGCATTAGACTTTTAATTCCAGATTTTTATTGATTGTATTCAAATTCCACCATCTGCCATGGTGGGATTCGAACCCAGGTCCTCAGAGCATTACCCTGGGTCTCTGGATTACTCTTCCAGTAGAAATACCACTACATCAATGCCTCCCCAGAGGGCTGCAGCCACAGACCATTCTATGCAGGAGTTCCCGCTCCATAACAATGGCCTTGCAACTGTGGCCATGTTTATTTTTACTGATTCTTCAGAGGGCGCTTCCAGCTTAAGATGCCCTCACTATCTCCTTCCTACATCGGCAGTGACAACCACTATGGCTGGGGCTGCAGGTCGCCCACAGGCTTGGGTAATCCAATTGGCATAGCCATCTATGAAGACCTCCCTAATTGCACAAGGCTCCCAGAGACTGTAATTGGTTGCCTCCAGGAAGATTGCACTGGCAGGCAGGACTCGGACACCACTGGGGTCAGGACTCACATATGTTCCCAAAGTCTGAGAATCTTCTAAGGTCCTATGATTCTGCCCATTGTCAGGTCTTAATGACCACTAAGGTGAGATGCCAGGCTACAACTAGGCTCCCATATATTGAAGAAGCAAGTCAATGCCCTCAGGATAAAAGGAAGTTGATGAAGTTGATGAAGAAAAACAAAATATGCTTTACTTCATCGTGTGTAATCTCACTCAGTTTGGTAATACTGAGTTTTACACCCATGTCAATAATACCCTTCAATGTCATCATAAGCTGTTCAGTGATGAACTGCATCTTATCCTGTGATAATTCTTGGAACGTTTAGCAGTACATGGTCTAGTTTATCAGTGCACAATCATACACTGAAGAACCATGACAAGAAAATAAATTCTGTTGTGGCTGTGATATAAGAAATTCCATGCACTGCAAGTAAGGGCCACTGATCGGTGTCAGACAAGACAGATTGGCAGATCCTTGAGGCTGTGGTTCATCCCTATCATTGTGCTGTTACGGTCGAAAGATTTGTTTGATTTTCCATCAAATGTGAACAGAACGATTCTTTAACAACTAAAAAACAACCAACTTAGTCGTCAGGATTGTACTTTATTTTCCAAAGTGGTGGGTGTAATAAGAGGAAAGAAGAGACCCTTAGCACTTATCACTTATGTGACTGCCTCTCTAGGGCATTAACACTTTATACAGTGCAATGCCTGAAAACCTATTGTACTAGGTGAAAATGACAAATGCAAGCATAAATTTATATGAGACAGTGTGAGTTGTCTAGCTCTTTGACTGTAATGTTGAAAAACTCTCTGTGATGCGGATAGCAGATGCCCACATTCATCTCATTAGAAAAAGCCTCCTATGACATACAGCATAAAATTTCAATCTGGGATCCCTGGCCTTTCAGCACTCTGGAAAGGGAATGTTAAAGGTTAAATTTGCAAGACTTTAGCAAGAATGTTCCGGCCCCTTTGACATCGGGCGTCATGAACAATATGGTAAGACAGCCAAAAATCGGTTTCACGCTGTTGTGAAACCACTTTGTGATCGTCTGCTCCACCTATCGATGATGGGCTGCCTTTCCTGCCCCCACACGTCAGGAACTTAAGTTCAATACTTAAGCATCTCATTATAAGTCCTGCTAGCCGGACTCACCCCCCCCAAGCTGCAGCATCCAGGCACACTGGTGCATTTCACAACTGTACATAAGTGACATGCAACTGACGAGCTGCACTTCGCTTGGGAGGTTTATTTGCCCAACTTGCTTTGAGCAGCATGTGCGATGATCAGCGCCAGGCTTCGTTGGCAGCACCACATCACTTCTGGGGGTGTTCACCGGCGGGTTTCTATCTGCCAGGCCAGCCATAAGGCAGTGGTGGCATTTCAATGGTTGCAGGGCTAGGGCTTGCTTGAGAAAACAGGGAAAAGTGGCCTTAGGCAAGGGAAGAGGCTGCAGGGCAAGGGCTGTACAGGGGAAGGAGGGTAGCCCAGGGTGTGTGTTGGGGCACATGTTGATTTGTGCAAGAAGGCTCAAGATGATGAGGGCTGAGGAGGCAGTCTCCAGAGGAGACGAGGCCAAATGGAGATGTGAGGATATTTGTGAGACAGTGGGTGGTGATGTCTCGAGCTGGCAGCGAGTGAGATGCCAGTGAATATGTGATGCCCTTGTGAGTGTTTGAATTTAGAGTGATGAAACGGTTGCCTTAACCTGTTGCCACGGATGAGGTCATTCATAGGCCATTCATTTGTTTTCTGCACTGGATGGCCAACCTCTTGTGTGCAGCATTGGCACTGACCACCTCTGCCACCGCGTCCCAAGCTGAAGTGGGGAGACTGACGGGCCTCCTGCAGCCAGAGCGGGTGTAGAGGGCATTGTGGTGGGTCTTCACAGTGTCCAGAAGGAATCCCAGGGATGTGTTACTGAATTGGGAGGGGGGGCTGCACTCTTCTTGGCTTTTTGGGGCCATGTCTTCACCGGAACAGTCCTGGACTGCAGGTATTGAGAAGCATGCGCGCTGCTGCAGTTTAAATGTGGTGCCCTGCATGAGGAAGCAGCGAGGTAATGGCGTGGCATGCAAAACGGCACAAAAACCCCCCATTGCGGCCGGCAGGCAGAACGACTTTTTTCTTGCCCGCTACCGCACTTTGTGCAAACCTGGGATGATTCCGCCCTTTGTCTCTTCATGTTGACTTGCTAATCTCATGTTTGTTGATGTATATTAATAAGGATCATTTTCTTGAAAGAGAGGACAGTTTCCCCTTGGATAGCCAGGGGAGTCTTTCAGCAACTAGGAGGGGAAACCTGTAGGAGTTTGTGGATATGTGTTGGTTTCTCCCAATATTGTGCCAAGAGGAGCCCTACGTAGGAAAGTTTGAAAACTACTAATGTAAAACGAAAATGAAGGGGGATTGAACTGAGGCATAATTTTTGGCAAGAAAGTCTCAATTTGTGGCAGAAATTAAAAGTTCTGTGTTCCTGTCACATCTATGTTCCCCAGCAAAATGTGCTCTCGTAGAATGGGAGCTTCCTCTAACAGGCCCGTTAGGTTTATTTTCACTCATTTACAGGATGTGGGCATCGGTGGCTAGGCTATTTAATAACGTCATTGTACACATCCAGGGTATGGTGCTACAAACAACTTCATCACACATTCCAAAGATATTGATGTAAATACAAAACCAAATACCATCCCAAAAAAAGTGCACTTCTTGCAGAGTTGAAAAGCAAGAATTTACAAAGTTGCTTGAAGAGAAAGGAAGGAGGAAGGAGTGTCTTTACACAGTGTCTTTCGTAGCCTCAGAACAGGCAAAGTGTTTCACAACTAATTACCTACTTTCCATGTGTTGTTATGTGGTTAAACACAATAACCAATTTTTGAAAATTTGGATCACTGTTCACCAAAAGGCAGTGGAGGCTGGGTCAACTGGCATTTTCAAAACCAAGACTGATAGAAACAAGAGCACAAGAAATACAAGAAGGAGCAGATAGGCCCTTCAAACCTGCTCTGCCATGCAACACGATCATGGCTGATCTTGGGCTTCAACTCCACTTCCCTGCCCATTCCCCATATCCCTTGATTCCCTGAGAAGCCAAAAATCTGTCTATCCCAGCCTTAAATGTATTCAATGATTGTGCATCCAAACCCTCTCGGTCTGAGGATTCCAAAGATTCACAATCCTTTGGGTGAAATAATTTCCCCTCATCTAAATCCTAAATGATCAGCCCCTTATCCTGAGATTGTGCCCCCGCGTTTTAGATTCCCCGACCAGCGGAAAAATAATCTCTCAGCGTCCACCCTATCAAGCCCCTTCAGAATCTTGCATGTTTCAATGAGATCACCGCTTACTCTTCTAAACTCTAGAGAAAATAGGTCTAATTTGCTCAGCCCCTCATCACAGGACAACCCCCTCATCACTGGGATCAATTTAGTGAACCTTTACTGTACCATCTCCAATGCAAGTATATTTTTCCTTAAATGTAGAGACCAAGACTGCACTCCAGACGTGGTCTCACCAAAACCCTGTACAACTCTAGCAAGATTTCTTTATTCCTGTACTCCAGTCACTTTGCAATAAAGACCAACTTGCTATTTGCCTTCTTAATTGCTTGCTGTACCTACATGTTAACTTCTTGCATTCCTTATATGAGTACGCCTAAGCCTCTTTGAACATCCACACTTTCAAGTTTCACACCTTTTAAAATATATTCAGCTCTTCTATTCTTTCAACCAAAGTGAATAACTTTACACTTCCCTATGTTATAATCCATCTGCCATCTTGTTGCCCACTCACTTAACCTGTCCATGTCTCTTTGCAGCCTGTGTCCTCCCCACAGCTTACCTTTCCACCTAGCTTTGTATCATCAGCAAACTTGTATACATTACTCTCTGTCTCTTCAGCTAAGTCATTAATATAGATTGTAAATATCTGAGGCCCCAGCTCTGATCCTTGTGGTACTCCACTGGTCACTACCTGTCAACTTGAAAAAGTCCCACTTTTGCCCTCTCTGCTTTCTATCTGTTAACCAATATCTGTTGATGCTAATATATTATCTCCAACTACATGCACACTTACCTTGCCTATTAACTCTTTGTGTGGCACCTTATCGAAAGCCTTTTGGAAATCCAGGTATACTACATCTACTGGTTCCCCTTTAATCTATGTTACTAGTTACATGCTCAAGAAACTCCAATAGATTTTTCAAACAAGCTTTCCCTTTAGTAAAACCATGCTGACTTGTCCTAAGCACCCTATGTTTTTCTAAATGCATTTTTACACTTGCTTAATAATGGATTGCAGCATTTTCCCAACAACCGATGTTAGGCTAACTGGCCTGTCATTCCCTGTTTTCTCTCTCCCTCCTTTCTTGAAAAGTGGAATAACATTTGCCAACTTCCAATCTGATGGGACTGCTCCAGAATCCAATTAATTCTGGAAAATCATAGCCAGTGCATCCATTATCTCTGCAGCTATCTCCTTTAGAACTTTAGGGTGTAGACCATCAGGCCCTGGGGATCTGTCACATTTTTGGTCCTTACGTTTTTCCAATACTTTTCCTCTGTTGAAATTAATTTCCCTAATTTCTTCCCTCTTTGTAGGCCCGAGTTTCCCATCTATTTCTGGAATGAAACTTGTGTCTTCTACTGTGAAGACACACAAAATATTTGTTCAATGTCTCTGCCATTTCCTCATTCCCCATGATAATTTCTCCTGTCTCTGCTTCTAATGGACCAACATTAACTTTAGATACCCCATTCTTTTATATATACTTACAAAAGCTCTTACAATCTGTTTTTATATTACTGGCTCATTTACTCTCATTCTATTTTTTGCCTATCAGCCTTTTGCTTGCCCTTTGCTGGTTTCTAAAACACTTAGTCCTCAGACTTGCTACTGGTTTTTTTTGCAACATTGTAAGCCTAGATTTTTGTTATTTAGCTGCATCAAGGAATATGAGTAAATGTGGGTAAATAGAGTTATGGCACACATCGACTGTGATCTAATTCAATGGCAAAACAGGTTTGAATTGCTGAATGGTTTTCTTCTGTTCTTAAAGTCAGTTATTCTGTTCTGGTGAAGTTGAATGAGGATGAATGTTGACCAGGGTTCCAGGAAATCTGCCTGTTCATCTTTGAATATGTTGCCTTTTGTGATGGTGCTATGTAAATGAAAGAGTTTCTTTAATAGTGCCACATGCTGCTTTACATCCCTCTGAGCAGGTAAACAGGGCTTCACTTAAATATCCCATCTGGATTACAGCATCTCCAAACAATACAACATTTTTCAGCCTAGATTACCTGATATGGGCTTGAATTGACAACCTTCTGAATCACAGTTCTACCAGTTAACTCAAGAGGACACTAACAGTGTTGTTTCTTTACATCTACTCTCTCAATCTATATACATGCTACTGCTTAACTTTTATTACTAACCCTGTGTAGCTGAGTACATTACCAGCGGACAAATCTATCTAGCTAAACTAATAATTGGTTAGTTTGGAAAATAAATATTGCCTGCTCTACTGAACAAGGATCATAATTAAATTATGAGAGCCCTTTTTTTTAAATGAACCTATGCCTTTAAAAGAAGGCATTCTTTATATTCTCAGTAATTCAGAGAAATATAATAAAAGCAGAGTAACAGAGATCCACGTCACCCTCTGGCCAGTAAAGTAAACCAACTTGGAAGAAATCTATCTCATTCCACGTTCTGGATCAATGCTTACCAGTGCCTCCCAGATCTGCCCTACAAAGTGGACCAAAATGAGAAGTTATTTTCTCTCATCCTATTCTGCAAAGTAGACTAATATGGAATTGCTATTCTGAAAAGCAGCATAATGTACAGAAAACCTCTTTCAGTTGCCCGGTAAAGTCGACCAGAGCAGTAGGTCATCTCGTTCAGATCAATGTTACAAAATAGATCAACACAGCTGACTGTCTCAATCTATCCTGTTCTATAATGTGGCCCAGTGCCTGAAAGCCCATTTTGATTCCCATCATGCGTGACCAAATTAGCTGAGAGTACTTTAGTTTAGATCCATTGGCAACCCCTAGTGAATAATTCCTTAGTGCTGTTCTGTGTGCTCTCTGCATCTCTACCTGACAGCGGAACTGGCAGTCAGTACACAAAAGAGGCACTATCTAACAGCCTAAAGTGTTTTCCATACAGGAAGCTATTTATGAAAAACCCTAAACTGTGTTTCTCAACTCCCACTGCAACACTTGAGAGCCATGTTCACAATATAGAACACAAAGCAATTTTAGTTGGGCTAAAGAACAACATAATGTAGTTATCACTTCCCTGTGATTGAGTTACTTTCTCTTTAGGGAGAGAACATTTAGATGCTATCAAAGAAGAGTGAGCTGAAATTACATTCCACTTCAATTTATTTTTGTAATTCTGATGATTCTGTTAGACAAGAAGCAACTGCTCCAATTAATACCAGTGTATGTTATTTATCAAACATGTCAGCATGAGTTGGGCGCAACATAAGTTCTATTCACTTGTCAAGGATTGCTAATCCTCTGAGAAGGAGGGAATCTATTGCTCATGAATGCATGGACTAAAGAGATAAAAAGGATTTGAACAAAAAACATTTATCAGATTAGAAAAGGCACACCAGGAAAGGGAACCTGATCCATCTGTTAAACTGATCTCAGAATACCATGTTTACTGTATAATCAGACAAATCCTACACCCATTGAAAAGGCACTGACTATTCATACAACTGTTACGTACATTATAGGCAAAACTGAGTTGAATTGGGATCTGGCTGCTGAAAGGTATCAGCAAGGATTTTATAATGTGGGGCATGCCAGCCCTTTTGCTTGAGTTTATACAGAATACAATTTAAATATCAGCAACATTCCTATAATATTAATTCATTAATGCCCGGAAGACTTCTCAGATACTGTAGGCATGCTTCCTAGTTAAGGTTTAATTCAGATTTAAGGCTAATAGGATGTTTATATATGAGAACATGGCCAAGGAGAGGGAGATAGAATTGATATCAAGGGTACAGAGTGTGAAAGAGGCCTAAGGCAATTGTTTCAGTCTCCCCAATATTTAACTAGAGGAATTTGCAGCTCATCTAAGATATCGAAAAAGCAATCTGACAATACTAAGACAGCTGTGGGGTCAGAAGAGATAAACCTGTGCATCATCAGCATAAATGCAGAAGCTGACTGCACTTGTACATTAATGTCGCCAAGGTACAACACGTAAAGGGCAGAGGTGAGAGGGTAAAGTATAGATCATTGATGAACTTTGGACATAGTGGAGTAGGACCAGGAAGAAAGCATTACTGGAGATGTCCTGGGCCACAATCAGATAGGTAAGAAATGAATTAAGGACAATTCCATTCAACTGAACAATGGAGGAGCGGCACTGGCAGAAGGTGGAGTGGACGACTGGGGCAAAGGTTGCAGAGAAGTCAAGGAGGACAAATTGTACAGAAAAACCCTTCATCCTATTTTTCAACCCTTCTCCAAAAACATTACTTTTTAATTTTCAACTTTGGATTCTCAGTCCCTAACTTTCAGCAATTAAGCTGACACAATTATTATTAAGAGTGGATATTTTCACATGCCAACAGCATTGAGCCCTGAAGCCATCACAGTATTGCCGCCCTGAAAGAAAATCAAATCTAAAACTGATTGATAATGTTATAAAAACTATCAGAAACCTAGGAATAACTCCACGTCTTATTCCTAACTCTAGATTCAGTTAACAGAGTTTAACCACTTGTGCTTTGCTGTTGAGTTTTTAAGGAACACCTCATTATGATCCTTATCTTTTATCTGCTCCTGGATGTTCATTATTCTCTAAACACACCATCTGAATCCCTCAATTAGATAACAAGGGGCAGGCAGCTCATGACCCGGAAGTCAGTGTCAAGCCGACCTGCTCCATGCCAGCCCATCCTGCAGACATAATGTGCTGTGGGCGGTCTAAACAGAGCCAGTGTGGGACTGCTGCCCCTCACTGGGGAGTTAATCCCAACTTTGGGAGCTGCTGGCTAATCCATCTGGTTGGCAGCTCCATCGGTCATGGCAGCGCCAAGAGCGCATTAGTGGCCACTGCCGGGACTGCAAGTGGAGGAGGAAGAAGGTCCTTGGATCCCTGGAACTGGTTAAGTCAGGGGTCTTGGACAGGAAGGGTTTGGGCAGGTCAGAGACAGGGGGATGGAGGTGTGTTGGGTTTAAGGTTGCAGATGGGTAGGAAAAAAGGGGGATTCATTCATGGGGGTGGGGGGGGGTGCCCCCAAGAGGGGGGGTGCCCCCAAGATAGAACACCTTCCTTCCTGTCCCTTGATATAGCTATTTTAAAAATTGGGCTGCTCGTTCCCACCCCACTGCCCACACCAAAGGTTTTATATTGTTTCATAATTTACCCTTGTGAGATTTGAACTCTTGATCTTGGGGTTACAAACCCAGTACCATAACCACTTGGCTATTTAGGCCAAGCAGTTACATTGTTTCATAGTTTACCATTGTGAGATTTGAACTCTTGATCTTAGGGTTACAAACCCAGTACCATAACCACTTGGCTATTTAGGCCAAGCTACCAAAGGTTTTATGGCGTGGGCTGCTTATTAGCAGGGTCAATTGGCTTAGTAACAAGCCTAATTGGTCCTTGATTCCCAATTTAAATACAGGCTGATTTCGGTGGCTGACCACCCCACCATTATAGGGGTGAGCTCAGGTGTGGGTGGGAACATGGTGGGATGGGCACCTGACCTATTTTACATGCTCCCCTGCCAAAAACATGCCCAGCCATAGGCACATAAAATGCAGTCCTAGCTGTTTGGTAGTTGCTTCTGAAAGTTGTTATTCTCCTTAAATATTTCATTGTTATTAGAGAAAATCTATAAAACTTGCATTGTACAAAAATTGTGTCAGAGACGAAATGATTTGTTACTATTGTCAGATATTGAAGTTCTTTGGAATCAAGTCTCTTTAAATAATAGCGTTGAGAGAGATTATAGTGTGGTGTCTGTAGAGTGGTTACTACTAACAGAACAAACATTGTAACTGGCTGCCAATTTGGAAAGGGCTAAATATTTGCTTTAGGAAAAATTACATGCTGGGAAAGGTTACAAAGTTTAGCAAACATGCCAGGTATTTTAACTGATGTCCATTGTTCTATTTTCAGAAGAATAGGCTGGCAATTGAACATACTATATACAATATAGCAAATGATGAATCTGCCTGGGAATAGCAGGAACAGGATGCAAAGGCTGATGGGGCTTCCTGCAGCCTTTTCCTCTGTGGGTCATATGACTTATTCTGCTTCAGTTATCTATGCCAAATGAGAATTGATACATTTCCTACATTCGAGTCCTGTCACTCAAATTGTAAACCATAATGCACCCTTTCCATTTTCCTTCCTCTTCAATTCTCTCAAAGAAGTGGACTGGACTTTTCTGACTTACCTCTTTTCATACAGACTGGTCCCAAGAGGGCTGCTTTCACCTTTAATGATGGAGATCTTCGGCCTGAAGTAGAAACTGATCTCGTCAGAGGCAATTTGCAGAGTTTCCTAGAAATAAACAAAGACTACTGATTGATGATAAATGAATTTTTATCACAATTATTCCTTCCAGTATTTCTTGTATCCCACTGTTATAAAGTTGAATTTCCAGACAACTTTTCTTAGTGGAAACATTGAACTTTATTTCTAATCAGCAGCAGCAGCCACATGTGTGCATCTAACTTTATAACTAAAGAAGAAATCCCACCCAAAGGTTCCCCACACTGTTAAGTCATTGGTTAACACAGATCATATGATCTTACAACAGGATTATCCAAAAGCTAAAGTCCTATGTTTACCAGAACTATAATTATTACATTCCTCTCCCTTTAACTTTTCTGTATATTTTGTATTTACAAGGATATTTATCTCATGGCATTACAATATTTACACAGGTCATGAAATTAAAAGTTCAGTCTTTCAGGTGGTTTCCTGATCCGTGTGTAATACCATAGCTCCATGACTTCCAATTCTTTGGCAGGAACCATCTTCTCTGGAACCACATTAACATCAGGTGCTTCATTAGGCACAGGCAATTCAGTGTCTTCCACACTGACAGACATTGGGCATGTCTATCCTTGGTTAAGCAACCTCAACAGGAACCACAGATTCAGCAATGGTTACAGGTAGGACATCATTTTGTTGGGTTTTTCTCCCTTCTTTTTAAATGATCCACATGCTTACAGGTGATCCAGCCTTCCACTTCCACCTGGTAAGACAATGGTTCAGTCACAGAACTTACTTTACCAGGTAACCACTTCGGTCCTCCACCAAAATTCTTTACACATGCTGCTTCTCCAACAGTAAATTGTCGCTCAAAACTATGCAAGTCATGCATCGCTCTTTGGTTCCCTTGACTTTTCCCAACCTTCCCCTCCAAATTGGGAAGTATCAGACTTAGTCTTGTTCAAAGACAGTGCCTCATCAGTAGTTCTGCAGGTGTTGCATCTGTCATAGTGTGTGGGGGGGTTGTTCTGTAGTGAAATGAGCAAGTTTAGTTTCCAACGATTCACCTGTTAACTTTTTGATTCCTGCTTTAAAAGTTTGTACTGCTTTTTCCACCAGTCCGTTAGATGACGGATGGTACAGTGCAGTCTTTGCATGGTTGATACCATTTAGGCTGACAAAACTTTGAAATTCAACGCCAGTAAACACAGTAACATTATCTGGGACAGTTACTTCTGCCAATCCATGGATAGAAAACCTTTTGTGTACTTTTTCTATAGTAGCGCCTGACATTGGCAACTTAACCTCATAAACATCTAACCACTTAGAATGAGCATCAATAATCAACAGAACCATGATTCCAAGAAAAGGACCAACATAATCTATGTGCAATGTCACCCAGGGTCTACCAGGCCACTCCCATGGGTGTAATGGGGCTGCCATCGTCAACTTTTGTAGCTGTTGGCATTGCACACGGTGTTGAACCACCTTCTCAATATCGCCATCCATTCCCAGCTACCAAATTTAACTTCACGCCATCACCTTCATTCTTGAGATTCCCGGATGGGCATCGTGTAACTACTAAGAATGGTCCCCTCCCTTGTGAAGGAACTACTACTCATGCATCCCCTAATATAATACCATCTTGACTGCTCATTTTGTGTCTTCAGTTGAAAAGGGGCTTCAATTCATCAGAGACTGGTTCCTGGGTTCATGTAACACTTGGTCTCTCACTCGAGACAGGGCTAGATCACGATTTGCACAGTTTCTTACCTGCCTGGCACAGACTGGTGAAGAATACAGAAAATTCATATCTAATACCAGCTCTTGGGGAGTTGGGACATGGTCATTGTTTGCTTTCAAAGGAAGTCGACTTAGGGCATCAGCATTTGCTATACGAATGCATGGTCTATATACAAAAGTGTATTCATGTGCTGCCAAAATTAGGGCCCATCTTTGAATTCATGCAGAAGCTATGGGAGGGATAGCTTTTCCTTGCTAAACAAACCCAAAAGTGGTTTGTGGTCTGATACTATCGTGAAGTGTCGCCGATTCACGTACTAGTGGAGGTTTTTTTTTTACACCAGAAATAATCGACAGACCTTCCTTTTCGATCTGAGGCATCCCTTTTCAGCTGTGGTAAGTATCCTGGATACATAGCCTATCAGCATCTCTGTACCGTCGTCCATCATGTGAGGTAGTACTGCTCCCATTCTACAGGGGGACACATCGCAGGTTAGCACCAATTCCTTTGTCAGGTAATAATGCACTAACAAATTTGAAGAGTGCAAGAGCTGTTTTACTTTTATGAAGGCTTCTTCTTGGGGTGATTTCTAAATCACGACCGAGAAGGCTTTGTCCTTTGCCTTCTACCACCATCACTGGTAGCTGTGCTGTTTGGTATCTATAATAAACAGGTACCTGGTGAAAGCTTTTACCTGGACTTCTTCACCTGTGTACGTTTTCAACTTGGCAGAGGTTTGTTCCAAATTTAATTGTTGAGCACTTTTATTTAAATATCTGAAAGTGTTTTCTCCTACTGCAGCAGTAGAAGCACCATTGTCTACTTTCATTTTTAATGGTTTATCATTCCCTTGCAATGTGAGAGTTATTGTTCCATCTTCCCAACTTTCACGTTGAATAAGGAGTAAATGTTAGAACTGATTGTTTCTGGCTCTTCCACACTATATACTTCATTGGACTTCGTTTGTTGCCTGGAAGCCTGCTTTAATCTCACTTTGCAATGTTTCAATATGTGTCCTCTCTTATGACAAAAATAACACACCACCTTTTTAAATTGCCAACCATTAGGATTATGATTGTTTCCACGTTGATAAAAATGAGTTTTTGAATTTGTGGCTAAGCAGTTTCCTCTAAATATTCGGTTAGTGGAGAGCTGCTTCCCGCTTCACGGCGGAGTCTCGCTTTTCGCTCACTTTCAGCTGACTGTTCGATCCAGCTAGGAAAACGGTGCCATTTTGTGCACCTTGAATCATTTGTGAATCCCTTACAGTGCATTCCATTACAAGCACTATTTTTAACGATTTCTTAAAATCAAGATTCACTTCAGCCAGCAATCTTCGCTGAATAGCATCCTCTTGCACGCCATAGACCAAACAATCCCTGAGCATATCATTCAGGGTTTTACCAAGGTCACAATATTCCATTTGTTGTTTTAATTTCGCCACATAGGTAGCAATGGTCTCCCCCATGGCTCTATTCTGTGAATTGAAACTGAACTGCTGTATTGTGACTGAGGACATGGGTTGAAAATGTTGCTTAACAAGGTCTACTAATTCATTGAAGGTCTTCGAATCTGGGGCACTGGGGGCCATCAACTTTCAAATTAAACTGTTGGTTTTGCTCCCACAAATACTCAGGAGAATCGCTCTCCTCTTTTCCTCCCCTGTGATTTCATTGGCTTGAAAGTAGAATTTGAGACATTCTATGTATTGAGACTAGTCGTCTGTGACTGGCTCAAAGGGATCGATTCCATCAAACTGTGGCATCTCGGGTGAGTATATTTTCCTTTCTTTTTAATTACCTTAGATATTCACAATCACTGGGTGAAGGACAACACTGGAGCTGATTTATCCTCATCACCAGTTTGTTATAGAGTTGATTTTCCAGGCAACTTTTCTTGGTGGAATCAAGCAGCCACATGTGCATCCAACTCTATAACTAAAGAAGATCTCCCTCCTAAAGGTTCCCTACACTGCTAACTCATTGGTTTACACAGATCATGCGATCTTACAGAACAGGATTATTCTTAAAGCTACAGTCCTATGTTTATCAGAAGTATAATTACTAAACCCAGTTAGGGAATCCGAGCCAATTCAGAAGATAGGATGCCTGAACAGATTTAAGAAATGGGAAGAACATTCTGCTGACCCCATGCGATATGTTTTTGAGTGCAATGAGGTTGAGGAGTCTGCCTCACAACACTTCCACATTGAAGATAATATTAACGTGGCATCAAACTTAATTTGTGCTCAGGGGCCATTGGACTTTCTGAGGGCTGCATAGACATATGAAAGTTGTTCTACATATTTCGAGAGTACAGATATCCCACCCATGCTTTCAGTATGTTTAAAATTTACTGTCTGGTATCAGAAGTCTGCCTGTGAGATCGATAACTCCAGTATAACAACAGCCTTTATCACAAATCTGGAAGGAGTGTGTCTGGGGCACACGGCCAATATCTTTCTTCACCTCTAAATACACCGCCTATCCTTTGCTATTTAAGTGTCCAAACAATGCAAAGAGTTACAGGCCAGGATTTAACAGCCCCTCCTGCCCAGCGGGATGTTACGGACCCCCCAAACTGAATGAAACTTTAAATGGCTCATCACATTCGCACGGAGGAAAAGCACCGTGGAGGTGCTGTATAATCCTGGCAATGAATTGCTTTACAGAGCCTGCAGTGTTGATCCTCCATGTTACTCTCCTGTCATCCTAACTATTCTCCCAACCTGCTTCTGTATACTTGTATTTTTTAATGTATTTGAATTGCTGCAGTCTCTGCTGCAAAAAGCAGGTCTTTGGTTCTGCAAGTTATTGACCCCAAATATGTTTAGACACAAAGCTATGGAATTACAGTGAGTCTTTGAACCACTTGGATCTTCATGAGACAGTTTTGATCAGCAATTACGTCAAGTATGCAATTTAGAGGGTCAATGTAATGAGCCATGATGGGTCTGGTAGGAGGGGAAGTCAAAACTGACGCAGGGTGCATACACCTTTGAAAATTAATTCCTTGCATATGATCAAGATTCGCACACTTCTGATTCACAAATACATAAACCTCCCATTTTTGGTTATGTCACAAAGCACAGTGAATCCAGACAATCACAATCACAAAATCCAATTTACAGATAACATATAGGAATAAGTTTCCCTCTCTGCTAATATAACAGTATATCTTAAGCTAACACTTCTTAAAATATATACTGAATTTTATTTTTTGAACCATTGGAAAGCTAACCAACAATACAGGAACAGGCCACCAGATATAAGGTAATGAAAGGTGAAGACACAAACGGGGACGTACAATAACAGGGCAGAGAAAAAAAGAGAGAAACGACAGCTGAGAAATTTGGGAGTATTTGATACAAGTTGAACTGGAATATAGATTGAATACCTGAATACCAAACCCAATGAGGTGTAAACATAGGACCATATAGTAATCAAGAACTGCAGCAGAATCTAGCATATTATTTGCTTTCAAACTTTGACTTGCAGGTACATTTGATGCCTCACCTCAACACTCTCATTTTGATTTTTAAACACCCAAAATCTGCCCAGCCACAGAAGGATGGGTAAGAGCAGCACCATACTTTTGATGAAGCAGCACCATCACTTTATCTGACACTCAAGGGCCACCAGCTTAGATATTGACAATGCGCAAACTTTAGAAGGTAACATAGTAATTGCATCACGACCTGCAAGGGTATGCACCGGGTGAGTCACCAGGTGTGCATGGACTGTAGCCAGGTGAGAGAGAAAGGATAATTCATGTGCCAGCTGACTGAAGGATGGATGAGTTCTGCTTCAGGAACTCCGGTGTAGCCTTCAATTGGCTGGCATACAGAAGAATGCTGATGAGCCAGTACACCTAGATACTTAATGTTTGCCAGGTAACCTCTTGTCAAGCAGCATGGCTTCCAGCTCCAACATGTCATCATGCAAAGCTTGGAGCCTATTGTAAAAGAAACACCATTTCTCCCTAATATTATTGAGGGATACTGCCAAAATAAATAAGGCAAAGTTCTTAAGTTTATTTTTCCCATAAGGATAACATAAAAGATTTTTGGATTCTGGGAAAAGTAACTTCCAAAGCAAGGGTGAAACAATGGGATTTACAGATCAAAAGGGAAAAAATATATTTCAGAAAAGATGGAAAGCTGTATGGTCAGTGGCCCTGTGAGATCTTGAGAGGTGGATTTCATGAAATCGACTTGTGAAAAAGCAGCCTCTAGCAACCCCAGAGAAGTGTTGGTCCAAATACAAGGTTTTGTTAAAAGCTTTGGAGTTCCATTATTAGGTGTGAGAGAGAGAGAGAGAGAGAGAGAGAGAGAAGCTGTGAAATACCTCCCTGATAGCAACAGTGGGTGCTTGTGGTAATATTGCTGGATGTTTTATAAATCTAAGAATCAAATTGGACTGTTGTCTGGAAAGGGGTGTGTAGTTGGGAGTCTAGTTAAGTAGAAATCTTTTGGGAACTGTTTTGAGACTAAGTTTAACTGTATAACTGTAAGCTTGTGTGTTTAACTTCTTTTCTTCTGCTAATAACTGTTTTAATTTCACCTTTGAAACCTCCAAGGCCAGAATTTGACATCCCATGGGCGGGCACGCACCCAACCCGAACAGACATGAAAAAGTGTAACTGATGTCCCGACGTCATTGCGTAATCATGCGATATTTTGCTCGACAGGCATACACAACAGTCGGAAACACACCCACCAACAATTAAGTGGGCAATTAAGCCCATTAATGATGCAACCAACAGCAATTTTACATGGTGTGTCCACATTTACAGTTGGCGGGCAGGCCATTCTCCCAGGTGGCATTCAAATTTTTGCTCAAACCTCGATCCAGGGTGGGACAAAATCGTTGTGGGGAAATATAATAAAAGGAGCTATCTGGGTATTGCTTTTTTGTGAGATATGCTTTCAGGTGCTTGATTGTGCTGCATGGACTTATTTTGCAGCGTTTTTATTGTGTCCTTTAGTCTGTGGAGGTCTGCGGCCCCCTGGGGCCTACAGGGAGCTCTCTCGAAAGCTGCATCCTCGGTTAAATTGGCGCCCACCCTCTTGTCTGCCCCCACCCCAGCAGCGCTGAGCATTTCAGCGCATGTTTCACACTGGCCAGCCAGCATGAAATTGCAGTCAGAGGCCGATCGTAGCCGGTGGCCCATTTCCCATCCATTGCTGGGCTTGTCAATCGCGCTCGCCCAATGACTGAAAAATTCAGGCCCAAAGATGGTAGTGGGGTCTTTACTTCTGACTTCAGTATACGTACCTTCTCATAATAAATGCAAACTACAAAATCATGGTGATAGCTTGACCAAGTTTCCCTTTGGGATTTGGTCAGCCCAAAAATCGAAAGGCCATTTGGCCTATTCACCCACTCACCAACTGGAAGGATGGATGGTCAAGGAAAAATTCTATTTAATGAATCCATTCATGGGCTTAACAACCCTCTTATTTGTCGGTGAGCACGCTGCCGACTCCTGTGTGCAAGTGCGCAATGACGTCAGGACACTCGCCCAGCGTCATCGCGTGTTATTTCACACTCACGCATGTCGGGCACACGCCCGCACACCGAGCTGAAAATTCAGCCCTATGTGTTCCCTTTACTGCCCATGATCAGTACGTATGTATGTGAGAGGTGCGTGCTTTCTTACCATCAGAGTGTGGATCCCAAATTAAATAATTCATCCTCAATCTTCCGTGAGTTTAAAAAAGAGGAAGGTTATTTATTATCGCCCACTTACCCTGACACAATGGGCAGAATTTTACACCCCGCGGGCAGGCCCGTGCCCGACCCGATCGGGTGTAAAATCGGGCAAGATGGCGTTGGCCGTGCGCCCCGGAGTCATCGTGCACTCACGCGGTATTTCACTCGGCAGGCGCACGCAAAAGTCGGAAGCGCCTCCGCTGACAATTAAGAGGGCAATTAAGCCCATTTACGGCACAACTGTCTCTGATTTTTCATAGCCCAACCAACCTTACAGTTGGCAGATGGGCAAATCATCTTTACACCTTTCATCAAACCTCATCCAAGGGCGGGTCGAAATCTCCATTATGAAACAAAATAAAAATAAATTTCTGTGGACAGCGTTTTTAAGAGATACATTTTCAGCTGATTGATTGTGATAAATGGACATTTTTTTTGCAGCTTTTTAAACCTTCATTTGATCATTTGCAGGTCTGCAGCTCCCTGAGGCAGCTCTCTGCCTTAAAGGAGCTCTGTCACAGCGCTCGCCCGTACCCATGGAGACATCATCACCTGTCCTCTTCCTGCCCCCACCCCAGCATCGCTGAGCTTTTCAATATGCATTTCATGCTGGCTGGCCTTTAATTGGTCAGGGGCTGATCGCCATTGGCAGTCCGTTTCCTGGACACTCCCGGGTCCACCACTTGCACTGGGGTTGAGAAACCTATCAGCCATGATTGAATGGCGGAGCAGACTCGATGGGCCGAATGGCCTAATTTCTGCTCCAATGTCTTATGGTCTTATGGTCTCTTATGCATGCGCCCGCCAAGGTAAAATTCAGGCCATTGTTTCACTCACTTGTCTCGCACACACTCACACACAAAGACAAAGATTAGATACAGATGAAGGTAATATATAGTTACAGCTTATAATTACCTCAGTCTCTTCCATGGCAGGCCTGTAGTTTCTTGGATTAAGCTGGTGCTTTAGTTGAAGTGTAGTTCTGCTAAAGCAAAAGATTCTCAGAAAGCTGTGAGGTTTCCTGTCAAATTTACAGGAGGTTGGATCTCAGGTGAACTTTAACTGGAACGGGTTGGAGAGTCCCCTCTCTGTTAGGATCTTCCACTTTCAAGGTATTGCTGTTTATTACCATGGCTGCTTGGTTGACTTGCAGCTAGTTGCAAATGGCTTTCGGTGGAACTCTCTGCCTACAGAAGTTTTTTGTTGATTTAAGAGCAAATATCAAAATGATTCCCTCATCATGTGACTTGTACAAGTTCAAAATCTTTTTCCCAAACAGAAGGATGGTATGTATGTTGATTCTAATTATCCTGTATTGTCATTTGACACCTTGAGAATTTGGGACAGTGTTTTTGTGTTTGAATGACCCATTCAATTGATGATACCCTTTTGAATAAGTTTCAGGAAAGGGTGTTGATTCAACATCAGTCTGAAATGTGCCGTTTGTTCCCTCTTGAGACAGGGGAGTGGTTTCAATCCACAAAAGATATTGTGTTCAGTTTTAGAATATAAAAATTAGCTTGAAGTTCAGAATATATTGGGGCATGACACATGACTACCAAATCCAAACCTGTCATAATCTTGTACACTTCTAACAAATCTCCCCTCAATCTCATTTGCTTCAAGGAGAACAAGCCCTCCTTCTTCAATCTAACCTTGCATCTAAAATACTCGAAGTTTGGAACGATTCTGATAAATCTCCTTTTCACCCTTTCAAGGATCTTCACATCCTTCCTAAAGTGTGGAGACCAGAACTGGACACAATACTCTAATTGTGGCCTAACCAGGGCTTTATAAAGGTTCAGCATAACTTCACTGTTTTTGTACTCGATGCCTCTACTTAAAAAGGATACCTATAGGAAGGATGTGATTGTACTGGAGGGGGTGCAAAGGAGATTCACCAGGATGTTGCCTGAGATGAACATTTAAGTTATGAAGATAGGTTGGATAGACTTGGGTTGTTTTCATTGGAGCAGAAGAAGACTGAGGGGGTAACCTGATCAAGGTGTACAAGATTATGAGGGGCATGGACAGGGTGGATAGGAAGCAGCTGTTCCCCTTAGTTGAAGGGTCAGTCATGAGGGGACATAAGTTCAAGGGGCAGGAGGTTTAGGGGGGACGTGAGGAAAAACTTTTTTACCCAGAGGGTGGTGACGGTCTGGAATGCGCTGCCTGGGAAGGTGGTGGAGGCAGATTGCCTCACATTCTTTAAAAAGTACCTGGATGAGCACTTGGCACGTCATAACGTTCAAGGCTATGGGCCAAGTGCTGGTAAATGGGATTAGGTAGGTAGGTCAGGTGTTTCTCACATGTCAGTGCAGACTCGATGGGCCGAAGGGCCTCTTCTGTACTGTGTGCTCCTGTGATTCTGTGAAGAAGCCAAGATCCCATATCCTAACTACTCTTTCAATATGTTCTGCCACCTTCAAAGGTGGGGGAGAAGGTGGAGAATAGTGTAGCCATGGTGGTGAAGGGATGAAGTCCACCAGGTTCTGGTGTTGAAGTCTCATGGACATCCCATCCACAGTGAAGGGGTCCTAGATACATTCCCCTCCTCTGCCTCCTCCTCCTGGTGACATGGGTTATGCCATCATAATAGCAAGGTTGCGGAAGATGCAGCAGACCGCAATAAACTGGAGACAAACTCCTGAGGGTATTGAAGAACTCTGCCTAAGCAGTCTAGGCACCAGAATTGATGCTCCAGATAACTGATGGTCTGCTCCACGATATTCCTAGTGGCAGCATGGCTCTCAACGTATGCCCATTGTCCTCATGTAGCAGAGGGGACTTATCATCCATGTGTAAAGTGGGTGTCCGTTGTCTCCAAGCAGTCTGCCTCTGATCTCCATGGCAGCACAAAGACAGCAGGAATGACAGATTACCTCAGAATTAAGTCATCATGGCTGCTGGCAAGATAGGGAGCATTCACCAACATGATGATTTGGAAGTGGTCATGCACCAACTGTATGTTTAAGGAGTGGAATCCCTTTCAGTTCCTGTACTTCTCCCCGTGTGGGGCCTGCAGAGACATGTTTGTGCAGCCGATGGCTCCCTGCATCAGTGGGAATCCCGCTACCCTGGCAAAGCCACCTGCTCACTCCTCCTGATTCCCTCCAGTTAGAGAGAAAACGATGATTTTGCCTTTCCTTGCATACAGGGCCTCGGTCATCTTTTGGATGCAGTGATGAGCGGTGTACCGGGAAATCTTTGCAATGTTGCCCGCCGGATCCAGTCAAAGGGACCAGTTATTTAGACGCTTAGAGCAACGGTCACCTTGATGGCCACTGACAGTCACATCTGCGCCCTGGTGTGAGGCTTCAGGTCCTATGGAAAGGGTGGCCCACTTCAGTGGCTGCAGCCTTGGTGAATTGTAGGTACCTCAGGCGTTGCTCCTGGTGACATGGAGGTAGGAGAAAATCCGTGGTGGGTAGGGCCTCCTGTGGAAAGCCTGCCTCCTCTCTCTACACAGAGCTTCCCTTTCTGCAGCCTCTGCTCTTACAGGCTCAGAGACAATGCAGCTACAACTCCCATGCATGGTGCAGCCTTTCAGTCCACAGGCCACCAACCCTCAGCCTAACCCAGCCAGAATGGAACAACACTTCCTTCCAAATCTAGCAACCCACCAGGACACCTCCAAGAACACATTGCAGTAATTTTTTTTTTAACAAGCTTTGCAATCACAGAAGTAAGTCAAAAGCACCTCACCTGTGAGTTGGATGGCTGGACCGTTTAAATAGTGCTAGTGGGGAGTCGCTCAGCTGAATGCACGTGCGAGTGATTAGCACAGGCGTCACTGGATCTGCACAGTTTCCAAAGCGTGTGCCAAATCAGCCAGGATGGCTGTTTGATGCCACAATCTGCCCATATCGAAAGCTTCAGGCAGAAACTCAGCAAATCTGTGCTAACATGCATCTTAATTTGGGATGTCACTCAAACTGAGTTGGGAGTGATCAAGTAGCGCCGCGCGTGCTATTTTCTGACCTCAGAGCCGCCAGAGCACTGGAACCAGTGACGCAGCTCCTGACTCTGATTATGCATTAATACCCCGAATACATACAGCATCCTGACCCAAACAAGCTTTGCTACAAATCCATTTGTCCCTCATCCAGATGCCTGGAATCTCTGGGTTTTCCACTGTAAAACCCAGCTTGGATTCTGCTAAAAATTAACGGGAATCGATTTCTGCCACCAGGTTAGCATCCCAATCAGACACCAGCCTCCTGGAGAGGGGGATTTGCACAGTCCACCAACTGAGGAGAAGGGGGCTCTTATTTTACAAAGCATTCCCTGAAGAGCTTTTCCCTAGCACGAGCTGCAATGTAGCAAAATGTAGGGGACCAGAACACTGATGTCCACGTTTAAATCCAATTTACATAAGGTATTAGCACTGCACAGCAGAATTATTCAAACTGCTTTGCAAAGTTCACACACAAATCACATTTCATTTTGCCCAAGTCTGCACTTCCATCTGAGTTTTGAAAGAATAAATTCAACTATTGAGCCAATATCCTCAATGAAGATGTATGGAGGTTGTTTAAATGTTACAGGCTGCGGAACTGGGATCAGTTTGGAAACAAAATCCAGGTAATATGTTATATTGACAGTAAAATTCCGGAACACAGGGCTACAGTCAGATTAACCCTTCAGCAGCAAGGTTACAACAAGTATTAACGGTGATAAGGAATAAGTATAGATGGTTAAAGATTATAAATGGAAATCCTAAACAAAAACAAAAATAGCTGGAAGGACTCAGCAGGTCTGACAGCATCTGGGGAGAGGAACACAGTTGATGTTTTGAGTCCGCATTACTCTTTTGTTGGATCATGTACATTATAACCTGTTGAAAACTGAATGGTCAAGATTGAATAGTGTAGATTGTAAATTTAGATTGATTACCATTGGACAGCAGCCTGGAATGTTTTCTATGTTAATACTATTCATTCATGGGATGTGGGCGTCACTGGTGAGGTCAGCATTTATTGCCCATCCCTAATTACCTTTGAGAAGACGGTAGTGAGCTAACTTCTTGAACCACTGCAACTCATGTGGTTGCAGCTAGCGAAGACGTGGGCAAAGAGTTGAGAACAGATTATCTAGTCATTGTTTCATTGCTCTTTGTGGGATTGTGCTGTGTATAAATTGACTGCTACATATCCTACAGTACAACAGTGATTAAACCTGTAAAAATACTTTGTTGGCTGTGATGTCTTGTGAAAATTGTGATAAAAACGCAGGTTTCTTTTCTTTCTTCCTTTTATAGCGAGAAATACCTCAATAATTTCCACAGCATGATTTGGCGAAAGTACCCCTCATCTCTCCCCTGTGCATAACAGGACTGGTTCAACAAATAAGATTCTCAAATACGTGACTTCCTGGAACAAAAACAAGCAGCCTTCATTCCTGGCAGAACAACGCAAGGTCACAAGTCAAGGAGGCAGCATTCCAACAGCTCAAGGCTGACATCCAAAGACAAATCTGGAAGGTAAAGGACACTTGGTGGGAAGAGAAAGCCCAGGACATCCAAGAGTATGCTGACTATCATGACATGCAAAGCTTTTTTGAAGCCACCAGGGACATCTATAGACCAAATGGACAAAATCCCCTTCACTCAGGATGGTGTTCCTCTTCCTAAGGATGACAGTGCCATCCGCCAATGCTGGAAAGAACATTTTCAGCAAGTTCTCAACCATGAATCCACAGTGGCAGCTGATACTGTCCAGGCCAACCCCAGTACCCCATGCTAGAGTCCATGAGTCGATGGGAGAGCTGAAACAAGCAATCAAACCGATGAAAAACAACAAAGCCTCCAGCCTTGATATTATCCCACCTGAGGTCTTCAAAGCTGGTGGGCTTTTCCTCACATCGAGGTAAAAGAACCCCCACCCCCACCTGACTTCAAGAGCATGACAGTTGTAACTATCATCAAGAAGGGAAGGTAAATCATGCTGTGGAAATTATTGAGGTATTTCCCGCAATAAAAGGAAGAAAGAAAAGAAACCTGCGTTTTTATCACAATTTTCACAAGACCTCACAGCCAACAAAGTATTTTTACAGGTTTAATCACTGTTGTACTGTAGGATATGTAGCAGTCTATTTATACACAGCACAATCCCACAAAGAGCAATGAAATAATGACTTGATAATCTGTTCTCAACCAACTCATCTGCTCTTCAAAATAGCACCATATGATCTTTTACCAGCCACCTGAGAAGGTAAATAGGGATTTATTTTAACATCTCACCTGAAAGGGAGCACCTTCGACAATGCAGCACTCCCTTAGTACTGCATTAGAGCGTCAGCCTTGATTTTGCGCTCAGTCATGATTAGGACTCAAACCTATAACCTTCTGACTCAAGAGGCGTAAGTGCTACCACTGAGACATGACAAGTTGTGGCTGAAGGTGAATTAATCTAAAGCAAAACCAGGAGAAAACTTCTGGAGCAATTTTACTTTGGAATCACGAGCTGAAGCTGGACACAGCAAATGTATAGTAATTTGATGATTCTCTGCAGATTAGTGCGTTTCTTAATTTCAGCACAGGTCAATGGGCAGCCGGTGAGGTAGCAGGTCCACCAAGTTACCTGTGACAGAGGAACCCATAGTTCTATCAAAGGAACATTGAAACGTTGTATATAAAAATCAAGAGGAAAACTGGAACACTTAAATAAAAAAATAATGAGCAGAAGTAAAGGAAAACAATAAACAAAATAAATAAAAATACAGCACAGAGTGGAAAAACTTAGTTCAAAAAATACATAAAGAAAATTTCAGAAGAGGAAAACTTAAGGCTGGGTGATGCTGGGGGTAGTCTCCTCACACCCCAGTGTAAATTTCAGGGATTAACCCATCTCTGCTTAGCCAGCTCACCCCATTATAAATTTTCAGACAACGGCCTTTCACTGAGTATGAGACGTACGGGACTTCCGTCCATCTCCAGGAGAAAGTCCTGCCCCTTAGAGCTGCCGCCAATCAGAGGCCAGCAGCTTTGCGCCACACCAGGATGAGTGGCCACAGTGGATACTATGGAAGCCCAAGAGAAAGAGGAACCATGAACTTAGCTGAGAGTGTGGACATCCAGAATCTCGCCAAGACCAGGTTGGAAGGCCCTGGGTAGGGGCTTGGGGGGCATGTTGGATTGGGCAGGACTGGTGGGGGTGGTGGAAGAGGAGAAGCAAAACTGTGGCGGGAGCCTCCGATTGGCACAGAGGGACTGGGAAGGAAACATGGCCCCCCCCACCTTTCACTGACCAGCAGTCCATAGAGTTAAACCTGCTGGGCTATGTATTGGACACAGGCATCTCCTGCCCACTTAAGGGCCTAAATTGGGCCATGGGTGTGCGACCTACCCAACGCCTCCCCCACCCCCTACATAGTCATGACAAGGGCAGGGGGGCCAGCAGCAGTCATGCTGCCAATGTCATGACACCCTAATTTACAAGTCTCCCTGCATGTTTTAACCCACGGGTACCCATTAATGCAGCTCTTAGAGTATTATATGCATCAAAAGTAGAAGAGAGTAAAAGTAGCAGGAACACGCGTGAACAGAAGTAAAGTAAATCTTCAAAGTTCAAAAAGCGAATGCCAGGGAAAAGATGGACACTTCCACCTGGAGTATCTTCTGAAAGGTCCGAGGAATACTCTGGTACAAAATTTCAACACTTGGAATCCAGATGCAATATTCAAGTGGTTTCTTTATTACGCATGTGGGGAGCAAACGCTGGGCAATCCAGGCGCTTCTCCACTGAGGTTCAAATGAGCACAGATTATATTTTTTTTACTGTAAATTACAACGTAATGGTATTAGTTAACAAAGGCCATAGCACAATGAACCCTGGTGGGCTGATAATTGTGTTCTTGTACAGTAATTGCAGTGCAGAGACTGGGCATTGTCCTTTTGGAGACAGCAAGGAATGTATGTTTATTCTATACTAAAGGTTTACGGGGGCTGACTGGATGTGGTTTGAGGCCATCAGATCGTGTGAAATTGCCTTCCCCATTTCTTGATCAAGTCATCCCGTGTCCCTGCCCGGGTGTGTCTCCCATTTCCTAAGTGCAAATTTACAGATGAGCCCTTTGTACAAGTTTTTAGCTTTCATGTAGGGCTGTGATTGTCTGTGTATGCTTTGGCGCCCTAGCTGCTGGTCCTGGTTGGCACTTTAAAATAAATCTCAATTTTCTGCACCTTCACTTCCTTCCGGCCAAAGTCCAAAAGGCACTGCAGAAAGAGCACTAATGAGAGAAGGGAAATGAAAACTATTTGCTCTTGTCTTGTACTCAGCATGCTGGGAGACCCAGCCTTTGCTTTAGATTTGAAAGTGTTCTGTGTCTGCTGCAGAGAGGGAGAGCAAATTCATTTCACTGCTTCACTATTTAGTCCTTAGTCATTTCTGGGTGGGATCAGATTCTGGGCCCCCCAATTGGCCAGCTTTAGAATGGGCTGTCTGGAAATTTTGAAAGTGGATGCCAAGTCAGATTTTTAAAATAAAAAGGTCTGTTTTTGTTCCCCCCCCTCCCCACCCCACCCCCTTACTTGCTTCTGTGTCTCATGGTTTTGAAGCATTCATTATTCAGGTTTTTCACAAACTTTCATCATTGGTGAAGAAAAGCTTTGTCTCAGCCTCTGTTCAACGTTGGCTTTGGCAAGAGATGGTGACCCTAAGAATCAGGCAATGAATCAGGCCAAGAACAATTCCGTAGAAACTTTAGCAGGGTAACCAATAAAGAGTTACAGGCAAATTACAGGCACTGGAAAGAAGAATGGTCGTCAGCCATGAAAAACCTAGCAACACATCGAGAATCTCCGTAGACAAGAAATCGGACAGAAGCCACACATTTAGTGAAAAAAGGTCAGTACTGGCCCTTATTTTAAAAGTCACATTGTATTGTGAGGGGAAGAACAGGAACCTAATCAATTTCAGGAGCTTTAACACTTCTAAACAATTTCAGAGAATAATACACTACAGAAAGGATGCCTATCCCTTGAAACGCCTATCCAATTAGTCCCATTCCTCCACTTTCCTGTGAAAAAGTGTCAGTCATCACTCAATGGCAGCACACTTGCCTCTGAGTCAAAAGGTTGCGTGACCCAATCCAGTAGTTCAGCAGCTCATGCTAAGTTGGTGCTTCAGTGCAATACTGAAAAAAGCACAGTCAGAAGTACCATGTTACAGACGATGTGATTTGGTTATCTGGGGTAGATGTGAAATATCTCACAGCACCATTCGAAGAAGAGCTGGGGAATTCTCCCCAGTGTCTTGGCCAAAAGTCATCACTCAATCACTACCTAAAACAGATGATCTGGCCATTTATTTCAGTGCTGTGCATTTCCTACAGCAGTGACTATATTTCAAAAGTACTTCTTTAAGGTTCAAATCAGAACAATGCACTGCGTAAAACAATTCTCTTCATCTTCCCACTGGTTCATTCTCCAATTATCTTACATCTGAGTCCTCTTGCAAGTTTCTACATATTTACTCTATCATAGCCCCTTGTAAATTTGAACATCCCTATTAAATCTCCTTTTAGCTATAACCATGAAGAACACCTCCAGTTTCTCTAGTCCCCCTACATAATTGAAGTCCCTCTTGCCTGAAAAAAAGACCACAGTTCCTTTTCCTGTTTCTTTATTTCCTGTTAAGCCCTAGGAGCGATAGTTACAGTTAGAGCTGATAGTCACCACCTTTCACCAAGAGCAGTCATCGTGCTCTTCAGAAGGATAGAGTTGACATAAAATAAACCACGCAGCCCACATCCTTTGAACTGCATAAAAACAAAAAAACTGCGGATGCTGGAAATCCAAAACAAAAACAGAATTACCTGGAAAAACTCAGCAGGTCTGGCAGCATTGGCGGAGAAGAAAAGAGTTGACGTTTTGAGTCCTCATGACCCTTCGACAGAACTGAAGTTCTGCTGCCAGACCTGCTGAGTCTTTTGAACTGCAGCCTGGAATATATCAATATGAGTGGGTAATTGTGAAGACAGCAAGGGGCCAGGTATACAAGAAAACCAGGCAGGCTATCCATATCCATATTGACCCACAAATATTGACCACAGGACTAATGCCTGGACAATTTGTACAAAGTTCAAACAATGTGTCAGGAAACTATCTGATACAAAAACGACACAAACCATTTTACCTGCTGCAACAACAGGGGATCATTTCAATGTTATTCTTGTAGCAGCTAGCATGTCCAGCAGCTCAGCAACACAGTGTAGACTCTTTGAAAAAACAAAATCACCTTCTTAAAATTATTTCTAGACTTCAAAAAGGGAAAGAGAATGGCAGAAACAAATTCATTTGCTCACCTCTTTACACAACATGTTAGGGTATCTACTCAAAGCATAAAAATGAAATTTTGACAAAGCACAAAGGAGGGAGAAGGGCAATGCACAATACTGTAAAAAAAATCACATAATATTACAAGGCATAGCGCATAATGGAAAATATAAAACAGACAAAAAAAAGTAAGCCCAGAAGTTTCTGATAATTATGGCTGAACACTTACCACATTTAAGGCATTCCTTTGTCTGCTATTTTATGGTATGAATGTTAGTGTCTCCATTAAAGTAGGAGCCAGAGGAAAGTCATATAAACTATTGATCTACTAATATTCCCAATATGTAGGCCAGAATAAGCAGCCAAATGCAGATCAACCATAAAGTACCACCAGAAATACACAAAACCTAACAGCAAAGCCACACTGTCACAAGGCACATTGCAAGTTGTGGAATCAGAGAAAGTTCCATTACAAGAAGAGGCTACTGGGCAGCTCTTTGAAAGAGTTTTTCAATTTGACACACTTCCCGTTGCAGTGCAGTTTATTCCCTTCCAGTATATATCCAATTCCCTTTTATCTGTGTCCTCTGGTTACCAACGCTCCTGCCAACACATGCGTTGGACTGAATTTTCATGAAAATGTTAACAGAAGCCCCAATCCGTAGGTTCTGCCCCCAAACCCAGCCTGTGCCATTTTCGTGGCGGGGGATGGAGGCGGGTTCGAAGTTGCAAAGTGTGGTTCACGAAGCCAGCTGCCCATATAAAACAGCAGCTGCCTCCACTCATGTGTGATTCTAGCTGGGTAGTGTCCGAAACGTGCAGATTAAACATGATAGGAGCAGATCTGAACCTTGTAAATTCGTTTAGATTGCCAGGATACCCTTTTGGACAAGTATCACAGAATCACAGAATCTTAATGGCACAGAAGGAGCCCATTTGGCCCATCATGCCTGCACCAGCTCTCCAAATGAGTATTATTACCTAGTGCCATTGCCCTGCCTTTTCCCCGTACTCTTACACATTGTTTCTATTCAAATAATCATCTAATGTCCTCTTGAATGCCTCGATTAAACCTGCCTCCACCACACTTCCAGGAAGTGCATTCCAGACCCAAACCACTCGTTGTGTGAAAAAGTTTTTTCTCACGTCACTCTTGCTTATTTTGCAAATCACTTTAAATCTGTAGCCTCTCGTCCGTGATCCTTTTACAAGCAAGGCGTCCATTAGCATGTAGACCGGGGGACACGTTTTGGAGAGCTCAGGTGCCCTCTGTTGTTGTTGAATTTAGACATGAATGTGCATAAAAAGTGCATAAACTGATTGGAACTGTCAAAGCTGTTAAAGAACTGTCAAAATGTCAAAGAACTGTCACAACCCATTGGTAATATCAATACTAATTGGAACTGTCAATGCTGTCAAGGGATTTAACCCTGCTGGATTTTAAATTTAAAGAAAAATGAGTGGAGTTTAAAAAATCAGTGCTGGCTATTTCACTCTGTTGACATAATACTGAGGGTTGTCATCATTGGATTTGTGCTGCATGATTTATTTTACAACCTAACATTATCGCAGAAGAATGCATGTAAATTGAGCAGTTTTATTGGCAGCTCCGATGATTATAGAGGTACTTGTTTTCATAAGAGATCAAGTATTAAGTGAAATGTTTGTGTTCGCAAGGGATTAGCTGAAGGAATTTCAATGTATTGAATGCCTTTCTTATCAATGAGAGTGTTTTTTGAATCATGACATCATCCACAGACACATAACTTTATTTTATATCAGCATGGCTCCTGAGGTTTTCCTATTGTGGATACTAGTTGAGTTGGCATTAAGGGGATAAGGGCAAAAGGTGGTGGTTTAGGGACAAGGTTTGGAACTGAGTTGGAACTGAGTTGGCATAGAGCTATAAAGGGCTATGTGGATGAGTGGGTGGCATGGGGTTGGAATAGAGGGACATGGGGGTGGGTACAGGGCATAGATTTGGCATAGAGAGTATGGGTGGCCATTGGCTTGTGTGCAGAGACATTGGTTAACATGGAGGTATGGGCGTTCATGGGGTGGGTACAGGGGCATGGGTCAGTATTGAGGGTATGAATGTCCATGGGGGCCAGGTAGAGGGACATAGGTTGACGTGGAGTGAATGAGAGTCCATGGGGAATGGACACATGGCCAATGGTTGGCATGGAGGGTATGGGGGTCAATGGGGTTGGGTGGGGGGCATGAGGTAGAATGGGTTGGCATGAATGGGGCACAGGGTGAGGGAGTGTGAGCGGTAAGGGCTGGAGGAATGTTCTTTTTTTTTATTATCTCTTTTCAATCTTTCACACAGTGCTGGTGCACAGAAGCAGGTCTTCCACTCAGCCCGCTTCCACAGCAGCAGTCTTGCGCTCATTGCAGGGGCAGCGGGCCCGACTTCGAATCCAGCCTGTACCCGTGAAAATCCCAACTTCCGGACCTCTTTTCCCTTGGTCAGGTTTGCAGAGCCAGGAAATGTCCCGACTCTGCACACCCAACCCGGGAGCAAAGATCTGGGCCGTTACATCAGAAAAATGTGCAGTGTCCAACATCAAATAGACAATATTACAACAAACATTGAAAAGACGTGATAGATATACAATTCAGCAGCTAATTCAAGAAGCATAAATGGCAATATTGTGCAAACTTCGACACAAGGAAGTCATGAACACCACTGCAACATAGCGCAAGCAATTCCCATGTGCTTTTTGTTTAAAGTGAGCTTTGTGAAGTTACAAGAAAAAATTTGAGGTCAATTCTAAGTATATTGAAAATACCAGATTCCATGCTTTGGAGAAATCATTTAATAATGATCAAGAATATGCAAATGAACTTGTGTGTGTGTTTGCATGCATGTTTGTAAGTAAACACAAACACACATGTTAATTTTCACAATTATGAAAATTAGGTAGCAACCCTGATAATTATAGATTTTTTATTATCACAATTACCACAAAACTACCACAAATACAAATGATCATTTGTCACAATTATTCCATCAGAATCCAGTAATGTGATTTAATTTACATGTGTGTGTATAAATATGGACCATTATCATCTAATTACATCTTCAGGTTAAAATGAACAGTGCTGAGGATTTTTTTTACTGATTTTTCACATTTTGTTGTGAATGATTTGCCACCTTAACAAAATTAAAAACAATATCCTCTTACATTGCAGCTTTAACATCAAGAAAAGCCTGAAGAAGCTTTACAAGATGCAAAAGAAAACAGTCACCCTGGACCAGAAGGAAGTGATTACGAGGGGGTGAACAAAGGCTTTGCCAAAGATGTAGGCACTGAGGAAGTTTTCAAAGGTGGAATCAAAGGATCAGTGATAGGTTGAAGCAAGGCCATGAAAGGATTTATTTGTGAGGTTATAGGTTTCAAATTTCATGTATGAGAGATCAGGGAGCCAGTGTAGGTCAGCGAAGATATGGGTACTGGGTAAGGAAGACATAATGCAGGGCTGGATACATACAGCAGAGTTTGGACACTGGTAATGAATGGGAGAGCAGCAAAGAGACTAAGTAAGCATATACGTGACAAAGGTATGTATTAGGATTTTGGCAGGACAGGAGTAACCTAGGTGCAGCAGCAGACAATAGTCGAAAGCAAGCAGTCTTCGTGGTGGGGATGAGGCATTTGAAACTCACCTCCGGACCAAAGAGGATAATACAAGTACAAATAGCTTAGTTCAGACAGAGGGAGGGAGTTGGGATCAGAGGCAAGGGAGAGCAGGTTGTGGCAGGGCCCAAAAGTGGTGACTTCAAGTCTTCCAAAAATTGAACTGGAACAAGTTGAAACTCATTCAAGACAAAACAGTAATGGGGCACTTTAGCCCAAAAGTGCAAGTTCACCAGCATTTGCAGCTTCAATCATGGTCTGCAATCTCTCTTGTCCTTTCTATAACATGAATCTGATGGGACACCAAATCGCGACATGTGAAACTCCTTTTAACAACCTTTAATCGTTTTTAATGATTTTTTTTTAAGGACCAATTTTGTGAAAAACCAAGCCTGCAGCCCAGCTCTTTAATATCTACTGCTTTGTCATAAAACTGGGAGTGAAATATTAAATTTAACCACACACAATGCTTGTACACTGTACAAATTAGCTGCCATTTTTATTTATAGGTCTCTAAAAAATACATTTATAGAGTACAAATTAAATTTGTAAGATGCTGCTCAGTGTTTCTGCAGCTAGCCAGAGCATTTTAACATTGATTTCAGATTTCATTCTCAAGGAATGAAGTCAGGCCTCTGCCTCTTTACAGGAAGCACTCAAACTACAAACAGCAGCATTTAAAAATTAACTATATTCCATCTAACAACTGTAAGATCCTTGTAGGGACAATTAGCTGCTGGAAGCTGAATAAAAGTTTCAATCAATGCACCAGTCAGGATACAAGAGGACTACCCACCACAAAAGCTGACATTTGACAAACAGAGGTGCTAGCCAAGAAACAATCCATAATGTGGTGCATAAACCACATCATGAGAGCATCATGATGAATACATAAATGTAATCATGCTGGCATCATAATAAAGAAGATCCTAGCCTCCTTGAGAAAAAGAGGTGACTCAAACACAAATGGAAAAGCAACCCTCCAAGATTTCTTGTTCCTTGTTTCTTGAACTTGTTCTCTCACTGAACAATTCCTCCTTTAGAATTACCTGGAAAAGCTCCTTTCCTATTTCTACTTAGTTCTGTCGAAGGGTCATGAGGACTCGAAACGTTAACTCTTTTCTTCTCCGCCGATGCTGCCAGACCTGCTGAATTTTTCCAGGTAATTCTGTTTTTGTTTTGGATTTCCAGCATCCGCAGTTTTTTGTTTTTAATTCCTCCTTTAACTTGTCTCACTTACTCCAAATAAAAGGTGTGGCTATGGGTACCCACATGGGCCCCAGTTATGCCTGTCTTTTTGTGGGATATGTGGAACATTCCTTGTTCTAGTGCGACTCAGGCCCCCTCCCACAACTCTTCTTTCAGTACATCAATGTCACTTCATGCTCTCAACTGGACCTGGAAAAATGTATCCATTTTGCTTCCAATTTCCACCCCTCTCACCTTCATATGGTCCATCTCCAATGCTTCCCATTCCTTCCTTGACCTCTCTGTCTCCATTTCTGGTGATAGACTGTCCACTATTATCCATTATAAGCCCACCGACTCCCACAGCTACCTCAACTACAGCTCCTCACACCTTGCTTCCTGGCAGGACTCCATCCCATTCTCTCAGTTCCTTCACCTCCTTCACATTTGTTCCAATGATGCAGCCTTCCAAAATAGTGCTCCTGAAATGTCTTCCTTTTATCTTAACTAAGGATTTCCCCCTATACTGTGGCTGACAGGGCCCTCAACCATGTCCAACCCATCTCCCACACCTCTGCCCTCACCCCTTCCCCTCCCTCCTAGAACCATGATAGGGTCCCCCTTGTCCTCACTTTTCATCCCACCAGCCTCCGCACTCAAAGGATCATCCTCCGCCATTTCCGCCAACTCCAGCATGATGCCACTGCCAAACACATCTTTTCCTCATCACCCCTTCTGTCAGCATTCTGTGGGGAGCATTCCTTCTGTGACACCTTGATCTGCTCCTCTCCCAACTTCCCATCCCCTTTCCCCGGCACCTTCCCATGTAATCGCAGAAGGTGCAACAGCTGCCCCTTTACCTCCTCCCTCCTCACCATCCTAGGCCCCAAACACTCCTTTCAGTTGAAGCAGTGCTTCACGTGCACCTCTTTCAATTTGGTCTACTGTATTCGCTGCTCCCAATGTGGTCTACTCTACACTGGGGAGACTAAACGCAAGACTGGGTGACTGCTCTGCAGAACACCTTCATTCAATCCACAAGCATGACCGAGACATTCCTGTCGCTTGCCATTTCAACACACCACCCTGCTCTCATGCCCACATGTCCATCCTTGTCCTGCTGCAATGTTCCAGTGAAGCTCAACGCAAACTGAAGGATCAGCACATCATCTTCCGATGAGCCATTTTACAGCCTTCCGGACTTAACATTGAGTTCAACAACTTCAGACCATGAAACTGCTCTTCCCTCTTGACTCCTTTTTTAATCCAATTTTTATTTCATTATTTATTTTTCAATTTTAATTTTATTTTATTATTTTATTTATTTGTTCATTTTTTAATCCTTTTTCCCCAAACACCCCTTCCCTCCCCACAAGGCCATCTGGCACTTGTTTATATGTTTTGCTTTCACAGAGCACTGACCCTTGTTCTGCTATTAACACCATCTACTATCTTAACTTAATGCCGCTATCAGCACCTTCTTTACTCTTTACCACTACCATCAACACTCCCTTTGTCTTGTGCCCATGACGTCTTTGTCAGTCTCTCCTTAGCTGTCACCTATCCCTGACCTTCTATCTCATTCCAGCTGCTCAACCCTTGGAGGCGACCGTTGTCTATGGCGGGTGGGGGCGGCGTTGGTGCATGGGGGGGAGTCAAAAGCTGCCCTGGCATGAAGAAGGGGCAGCAGGGGCTCCCACACACATTGCCCAAGAGGGACAGTGAGTTGTGGCTGGTCAGAGCCTAGTGACACCCAGGGTCTATAAACGCCACCTGCCATTCCTGCAGGTAACTGAGAACCAGTGTCGGCAACAACTGTGCATGTGTAGGGAACTGGTCGCTCACATCCATGAGGTCATGGATGCCATCTTCTCCATGGCACACAACTTTGTGCATTTTGCCTAGGACCAGGACAGCAAGGATGCAAGGGCCATTGGAGTCGCCCTGATCTCGGGATTCCCACAGGCGCAGGGTGTGATTGACTGCACTCATGTGGCGCTCAGGTCTCTGTCACTAGACTCTGTGGGCTTCATCAGCCACAAGAGCTTTCACTCACTGAACGTGCAGCTGGTATACAACCACCAGAAACGCATCCTGCAGGTGCGCGCATGGTTTCAAGGGATTGTGCACGATGCCAATATCCTGAGTCGCTCGCAGATCCCTTCAGTCTTCCAGAGTCCACAGAGGCTGCAGTGTTGACTCTTTGGAGGCCGTGGCTGATAACACCTATGTGGTGGCCTCAGGCTGCAGCAAAGCGATGTTATAACGAGGCTCATGCAACCTCACAACTTGATGGAGCAGACCATCGGGATACTGAAGGGGCGACTCCAATGCCTGGACCGGTCTGGTGGAGCCCTGCAATACAGTCCTCAGAGGGTCACGTCGTCTGCTGAGCCCTTTACAACCTGGCGCTGTAACGGGGAGATGAGCTGGCCGAGGAGGAGCAGCACGTCTCCTCCGATGAGGAGGACGCTGACAGGGATGAGGGTGAGGGGGCCTTCAGTGGTAATGATGGTGGGGAAGAAGCTCTCACACTGGCTAGACAAAGCAGGCTTGCTCGGGAGGCTCTCATAGCTGCCGGATTTGTGGAGGATGATGACGATATGCAGTGAGATGCTCCCAGAGATCCTCACATCGCAGTTGGAAACGTTTGACTCCAGTCTGGCTTATGATAGCACTATTACCCTCTGTGTGAATGCTCCTGTCATGGAGATGCAGTGGAGGCCCTAATAGTCACTCAATCACAGGAGGATGATGATAACATGCAGTGAGGGCACTCCATAGATCTTCACACAGCCCCTGAGAATGTCTGACTACTGTCTGGCCGAGGGCAACTTGCTTGCGCTCCATGATCAGGGCCATCTCAGAGACGCAGTCGTGAAACTTTAGATACATCTGATGCTGTGTCCATCTTTAGCACCTCAGCCCTTCAGGAGCTGTTGCACATCATCCCTGGTCACAGATGCTGGTGTGACAGGGGCCAGCCCCACCTTAAAGGTGATGAGAGCACACAGAGAGAATGAGAGAGCTCTGCGGTGCCTGCCCACTACATTCTGGCAGCAATGACCAGCACCGCCAAGGTGCAGGCATCAGTAATGTGTGCAGGGAGTGTGAGGCTGGACCATCACTGTGGCCTGAAGGCTGCACAGACCACAGGGGAGGGGCCCTTTTTCCTTTTGCAGAAAGGTTTCACATCTGAGCGATAACACTGCTCATCAGAACAAGGAGTCACAGGCAGGGAGAGTTTATTGACAATAGTGAACAGCATGTACAAGTGATTAACACCAGTGCCCAGGCTGTGCAACTACTTTTCCCTAACATTCCTAACCCTGCCACTACATCTTGGTGCTCCCAGGACACCCACAGCAGAGGTGGAGGCAGCCTGCTGACTATTACACCTTGTCCGTGATGACTTCGGAGGGCGACTTCTGGATGAGCAAGACCTGAAGGGCCCCAGCTTGTTTTCGGGGCCCTGCTGTGTGTCAGTGGCAGCCTCCTCGGCCTGTGAAGCTGGAGCTGTGGAGGTCACAGGAAGAGGGGATTCGGATGGGCTGGTCACTCCCAGAGTCACCTGGGTGAATGGTCCCATAGTGTGCACCTGCTGCTCCTCCTCCGAGGGTCCCTGGCTGACTCTGTGAGCAGAAGGGGTAGCTGGAGTGAGATCGAGCTGCCCAACATTTCTTTCAAGTACACACTGTTGGAGGCCAACTATAGCATTAGTGATGGAGTTAAGCCCACAGTGCAGTGCAGGAGAGCCGTCCTGAGCCAACGTCTCCATGGAGGCTGCCATCCTACCAGTGTAGACCACAGTGTATTACAATGCTGGCGCTATCACCTTAGCCAGAAGGCGGCAGGACTCCTGCATCGTGCCTTGCAATCTGGGGAGGGCAGCGGACATCCCTTCCTGCCGTTCCCTAGCTTGTCACAGTTGCTGCAGCTGCAAAGACATGATGGAGTCCAGAGGCTCGTCATTTGACTTGGACTCAGCAACGTTCTGGCCTCCAACAGTCCTCCTGAGTACTGGGGACCTGGGAAGTCCCTCCTCTGCCTGCTGTGGATCAGAATGTGCGATGTGCTCACCAGATTGTGATCCTGAGGCAACTCTAAAGCTAGGTCCCACTGAGATGTGTGTATCTGCACTGGTGGACAATGTGGGTGAGCACTGTGACGGGACTTCAGGGAGGGTGCTTTCAGATTCCTCTTCAGAGGTTTCTTCAGGGCTTGATTGGAGGCCCTGGGTCATGGCTATTTGGCAGATGTGCATGTAAAAGCAAGAAGAGATGATTAATGCATGGGGGTGGCCTGTGAAAGAGGACATATCACTCACAGCATGGTTGGCTGATGGATATTACACTGCTGGATCCTCACTTGGTAGAGCAGCACTGACCTCACCATCAGCACAGGACCGGTCATCAGTCATCCCAGTTATCACCAGTGAGCTGGATGGCTCTGTTTTCAAATTCTGTCAGAACATTGATCTGCGGCATCCCTCCACCTGTCTGCGACCTTTCCCTCCTGTTGTGTGCCAGTATCCTGCATGGATAGTAAGATAGGGAGATTGTATCAGGACGTCTGCCGGGCCAGATGATAAGTATGCCTGGCCAGATGATAAGTATGCCTGGCCTGTGTGGTTGGTGAGTGGTCGCATGGACGGGATGAGGGCAATGATGATGTGTGTGAAAGTGAATGTCCCTTGCACTGGCGTGAATGAGGGCCCTTTGGGTGTGTGATGGGTGTGTGAGTTGGGAGTGACTTACCCTGGCGGAACAGAGGAGATCATTCATCCTTTTGCGGCACTGGATGGCTGTCCTCCTCTGCAGGGTGTTTGCACTGACCACCACTGCCACTGCCTCCCAAGCCAGGTTGGTGAACTTGCTGCCCATCCTGCGGCCAGAGAGGCATTACAGCGCATCCTACCTGGCCTCCATGGCATCCAGCAGTCGCTCAAGGGACCCATCGTTGAAGAGGGCTGCTGGATACGTTTTGCCTTTGCTGGCCATGTCTCTCAGGCAGCAGTGGTGAGTTGGTGGTAATGAACACTTTGTTGGTGGCTGCCTTTTAAAGATGGCGGCCAGCGTGAAACAACAGTGGGGTGATAGTGAGCCGGCGAAGAGAGCCCGCCCGCCATGGAAACTGCATTTTTCCCAGGAATGAATAAATAATGAGGTGCGCTCGGTATGATACAGCGTGAAAACCCACCATTTTCATCGGCGGGTAGGGCTCCATTTTACCCGCCCACTACCACATTTAGTGCAATTCTGGGAAAATTCCACCCATTAACTCTGTTCCTCTCTCCACAGATGCTGCCTGGCCTGCTGAGTTTTTGCGGCATTTTCTGATCTTAATACAGATTTCCAGCATCCACAGTATATTGCCTTTACCTCAAAGATTTCTGTGCTCTTCCAATTCTGGCCTCTTGTACACCCCCTATTTTAATCAATCAATCATTGGAAGTCCTGCCTTCAGCCTCCAAGGCACAGAGCTCCATCATTCCCTTCCTAAATCTCCCTGCCTCTCTAGCTCTCTTTCCTCCTTTAACATCACTCCTCATAACATTCTTCTTTGAAAAAGCTTTTGGACATTTGAACAGATATCTCTTTACGCAGCTAAGTGGCAAATTTAGTTGGGTAATGCTCCTGAAAAGCACTTTGGGATGTTTGACTATGTTAAATATGCTTTGTAAAATCAAGCTGTTGTGTCTGATGTTGTTGATAGTGACACAAAAGACAAGAGGGTTGTTATGGAGTTGATCTTCAGAGAACTTTTCTTCGTGGAAACATTTGACTTTATTTACGAGACAGCAGCAGCAACTACACACGTTCATCAAACCCCATAACCAAAGAAGAACTCTCCCCTAGAGGCTCCCTGTGCAGCTAGCTCATCGGTTTACACAAATCATGTGATCTTACAGCACAGAATTACTCTTAATGTTACAGTCCAACATTTCCCCAAAAAATGACTACTACAAGGGTAGATTTTTCTTTGGTGCTGGAGAGAGAAAAAAAGGCAAAAAAAATATTGGGTCTCTCTCACAACCCTGATGCACATTTTCTGAGGCATCTCAGGTTCAGATGTGATGTTTTGGTCCACAACAGGAGGGGATATTTAAATATTACATAAATGGAGTGAGAGGAATGTCTTAATATCGCCCACATCCAGATTCCACAGGGCAAATTCTTACCCCAAAGATTTCCTGAGAAAACTGGGCATGAGGTGACATCCCTTCAGATTTAAGGATCTGTAAACAGGCAACTACTAACTTCTATTTATTTCTCAGTGCTGCACGGAGATGGTGAGGCCCTCTGGCTGTTGTTTATGACTGAAGCAATAGGCCAAAAGCTTGCTGAAAATTTGCCCTGTTATGGGGCATCATACCCAGCAGCAGTGTGTAACTTTAGGTTCCAATTTCGAGCAGGCACCTTACAGAATGCTTGCGTAATTAGCAAATGAACCTCAATATCGATAAGAGTAAGATGATATATTTGGTGGGAAAAATAAATAGGCCATGTACTCTTTGGGGAAAAAAGGGGGTTGGGAGACAGAGAGATCTGGGCATATAAGTGCAAAGCAGTGACACAGTTTAAAAAATACAATCAAAACACTGGGGTTTATTTCCAATGGGATAGAATTGAAATGGAGAGAAGTTGTGTTAAACTTATATAGAACCTTGGTGAGACCACACTTGCGCTGGATTTTACACTCCCCCCTAATGGGTTTGAAGGTGGGGGTGACTCATTAAATCTAGTCAGGGGCCTGCACACCACCCATCTTCCCAACCCTGCCCCACCACAATTGGGGGTAGTGTCAGGAAGCCTGGCTGCAAGTGGGCCAATTGATTCCCTTAGGGCCTCTTGTCACCACCGCCAGGATTTCTAGGTGGAAGGGGAGGCCCACATTAAGCAACCAGCCTGTCAGTGCTGGTGGCAGGTAGGGGGAGGTCCCTCCTTAACAGATCCCCTGGGCACATCAGACGGGCCCTCCTAAAGTTTTACCTCCGCCAAGGTTGCTCTCCCCACCCACCACCCCCCCGCACCCCCCCCAGGCCTCTCAATCCCCCAGCTCCCCACAACCCCCACCCCACTCACGCCCCCCCCGCCCCGTGCCCCCCCCCAGTTGGGGCCTGCCAACTCAACACCTGGCAAGACCCTCAAACCCTGACCCAAATACTGACCCAGCACCACACTCCCCTGCTCCAAAGTGCTGGAGACTCCCGGCCTCTGATTGTCTGGCGGGGTGGAGCATCATATCTCTGAGGGGCCTAAATCTCGCCTCCAGGGTATTATTGACCAACTGGCCATCAAGTGGCTGTGGAGCAGCTGGTGTTCCCCTTGTTAGGCTCCCCTTGACGTTTTGCCGAGGGATTGGGGGTTGGTGGTGTGGGTATCTGGCGCCTTACACGTTCAACCCTTGGAACACTGTCAATAGTGCACATTATAAAAAGAGACACTGGAGAAAGTGCAATTGAGTTTTGCTATAGAAAAGGGATACCTGTACTGACAGGTTATATCTATCAGGAAAGATTGAACAGGTTGGGGCTCTTTTCTGTAGAAAAGAGAAGACTGAGAGGTTGCCTGATAAAATTTTTCAAGACAATGAAAGGATTTGATAGGGTCGATAAAGCTGTTTGCAGTTGCAGGCGAGTCCAGAACTATAAGATTGCCATATAAGCCATAAATATAAGATTGTCACTAATAAATCCAACCGGGGATTTGGGACAAATTCTTTAGCAAGAGAGTAGTGAGACTGTAAAACGGGCTACCTCAGGGAGGAGTTGAGGCAAATAACATTCAAAGAGAATGTAAATAAGAACAGGATGAAGAAAGGAATATAAAAGAATTGTTGGGGTTCGATGAAGAAAGGGGGAGGACACTTGTATGGAGCATAAACAGCAGTAGCTATAGGCTGAATGGCCTGTTTCTGTGCTGTAGATACTTTGCAACCATATTCCCAGGCCAAATAATTGAGCCAGGAAATATGGTTAGGTTCAGTTAAGGTCAAGTGAGGCATAAGTAAAAAACTGCTGCCAAGCCATTGAAGAAATTCTAGGGCAACCAGTCATATGACAAGGTGGTGACAGGGAGAAAAAGCTCCCCAAAGCTTCATGGGAAAATCCTTTTCTGTCTGTGATGTCTCTGCAGACTGAATGGCAAGGGCTAAAGATATTCATATATTTATTGTCTGAAACGTAGCTACATGCCAAAGTTGGTTATGCAGTTAAGCAGTGAGGAGGATTCTGCTGTTTAATCAGCTGTACAAAGTGCAACATTATATCTTTCAATTTCATTTCATTATACAGCAGAGAATTTCGATGAAGCATTTAATCTGATAGCAAGTACTGTTGACACTGATTTAATAAAACAATAAAAATATAACTACATATGTAAAACAATCAAAGAGACAGATAGATATTGAACATGAAGTGAAATTAGCACCATCCCTCTAATTTATACACAAGCATTTCATACTAATCAATTGGGACCACATTAATATCCAGATATAGCTATTCTGTGACTGTGAGGCCTGGAATCTCACTTAAAGTGTATCTGTACACGTCCATACATAACTATGTGGTTATTCTCATGCTGCAGTGGTATCGGAAAGCTAATTGATATCTGAGTGCAGCCCCCACGATAGTTCCTCGTTGCTCAATCATTTCATGTATTCCGTTCAAACTGAAAGTTGTGGTCTACGCTGAAATAGTGAAGGTCAAAGGGGTTCCTACCTTAAGCAGTATCAAAGCAAAGTACCTCCCTATAGCACTGCACAACTGGCTGACTCAAGAGCTGCCAGAACCAAATGCTAAAGAGGCAACTGATGGAAAATGTTGCTGGATATTGGGCAGCCATCAACTTTGTGGAAGACATAAAAAGGGCCGGGATCATGGACACGAGAAAAAACACACAAAGACGTTGGAGAGTACGTGAAGAGCACAGACAGCCTATAAGGAAGACAGAATTTATAAAGAGAGTCTAGATTGAATACAGAGCCTGGAAAAAGTGCAGCTTCCTTTCTCACATATACGGCCTGTTCCAAAGAAACCTCCACCTGGAATGAGACTGATTGAAATCCCTAATGCCCCATGTGCTACTAATTCGAAATCTTGCAAGATTTGATGAATAGGTGAACTCGTAGGTTAATTAATGATTATAAATGCTAGTGACTTCATCCCAATCCCATTCAGGTCTACATGCAATGTGTAACTCACTCTTCCATGGGAAGCAAGAACTAGAGACAGGATCACATATTCACTTTCACTAGGACAATAAGAATATATTGTTACAAACATTGGACTTATGGTGGTTATGGTTTAAATTGTCTCCTTTAATTCAAGGTAAAATGGAACAGCTTGGAGAGAGGGATGTGACCTCCTACAAAATCTGTCCAGAGACAAACCTACGTGACCTGCTTGTTATGGAGACAGAAATGCAAATTGAAACATATTGAAAGCAAGGTGCAAGTTTTGACACTTAGACATAAAGAAGGAGGCAGCTGGCCTAACTCTATCCAGACTCATAGACCCTCAGACTCAGACAGCGAGATTTGTGGAAGAAGACCCACAATAGGTGCTGCTATGTCAGGCAGAAGAAGAGGCCTGTTTTGGGGTTAATCAACAAGCAGAGTGCAGGTAAGGAACTGATCCCCAGTTCAAAGAAACAATGCTTGTGGAGAGTCAAAAACCATAGAGTCGTCGGTGGGTGGTTTGCTACTGGGAGCCTATTTCATTATGCTCAGAAGATTGAGCAAAGGGACTTTGTTTTAAAGGATTCTGGAAGATCCACCCTGGTGGGACAGGGAGAAGATCCTGCTAAAGCTGGGAGGAGCTTGGGACTTTACAAACAAGACCATAGGCAGAACTTTCCATTCTGAAGTACAGGTTTAGTTAGGCACAGGCGTTCAGCTCATTACTCATTCATCCGTGCGGAGAATGGCAAATCTCATGGTGGGGCAGGCAGGAATTCACTCTTCCTGCTTTTACATCATGGGCTCAAAGGTCCAGGCACCACATTTAAATGGCTCTAGGGCAGCTTCCTTCCCCTCCCCGTCAAGCCTACCTCCCAGGTCCAGCCTCCCCGTCAAGCCTACCTCCCGGGTCCAGCCTCCCCGTCAAGCCTACGTCCCAGGTCCAGCCTCCACTCCACCCTTCCACCCTACCCCCCCCCCCACCTTTCCAGTGCTCACACAGCTTGTGCTACCAGCACCTGACATGAGTGAATTTATGAGCGGGCAGGTGAAGATGAAATCAGCATCTGCTGACGTCAAAGTTGTGGAAGAAGTGAAACTCGCCACGTTCACTCCGTTTATATCCAATCGTAAAAGTGATCTTCTAATTTGCTGCTGGCAGGGAACTTAATTTGGAGGAGAACTTAATTCCGGTGAGGTGGCCTTTTAATGAGCATGCATGATATGCTAATGCAAGCAAAAGGGTTTCCCGATATTGTTCATCAGGAAGCTTGAACCACCTTTAGCCCACCTTTTAAATGCCAAGAACAGAATTCTGACATTTCATCCCAACATTGAGAAACTGGTTTTTGGCCTGACACCAAATTAATATCCCCCACCCACCACACTCCCCACTGCTGCCGGGATTGGAAGATTCCACCCTACGTTTTTGCTGAGAGTGCAGTGTTATCCATAAACATGGGGCAGGATTTTCCCGTCGGCAAGCGGGGGGCAGGACCCACTTGCCGACACGTAAAATGACACGCGGTGGACGTCTCCGCGCCCCATTAAAATTTTCCGGTAAGCGGGAGCGCAGCAAAATCAGCTGCGCACCCGCTGACCTGTCAATGGCCAATTGAGGCCATTGATAGACCCATTAAACTAATTAATGGACCTGCCCGTCCAACCCTAAGGTTGGCGGGCAGGCCAGGAACCCCGGCGGGAATTAGAAAATGCGTGAAACCTCATCCACGGGCAGGATGAGGTTTCATGTAGGTTTTTTAAAATTTTATTAAAGATTTTTATAAAAATTATGGACATGTTCCAACTCATGTGACACATGAGGGGACATGTCAGGAATTTTTTTTTTCTATTTTTAATATTTGTCACAGAACAGCCGATCTCCCTGAGGCAGCACTTAGCCTCAGGGAGATATGTGCGCTCTTTCGTGTGCATGCGCAAAACAGCACACTCTCACTTTAGGGATTTCCCCTCCCCCACCCACACAGGGAGCGCATAGCGCTTTTGTGTGGACGTCGCGCTGGGCAGACCTTAATTGGTCAGCCCACATAAAATGGCACCGCACCCCCCCGATCGGCAGCACCTGTGCCGCCCACCATTCAACTTTGCCCCTGACGGGGTGGGGGGGGAAATCCTGCCCATGGAGCGTGGTTTTTGGTTGTGTTAAGAAGTTAATGATGAATACCTTATCTGTAGATTAGCGTATTACTTGCCTATTAAGTACTGTTTAATCAATGTTGATTTTAGTTTGTTCATTACAGTAAAAGTCTTCAAATGTGAAATTTTGTTGGGTGATTCTTTGCATTGGTCATTGGGGAATTCATGGGGAGAATTTTCTCCCCACTGGGCGGGCTGGACAGGAGCGAGCGTGGGCCCATTGTCAGCTGCGCACCGCCATTTTACGTGGGCAGGCCAATTAAGGCCCACCCAGCATGATGCGCACCCGGAAGTGCTCAACAACGAAAGAGTGCAGCGATCCCGCTGAGGCACGGAGCTGCCTCAGGGAGATCAATTTAAGAATAAATCATTGCGATAAAGAAAAAAAAATACTCAGAATGTCCCCTCATGTGACATTGTCACATAAGCTGGAACATGTTTATGTAGTTCAATAAAAATTTTTATTTAATTTATAAAGCCTTCATGAAGCTTCATCCTGCCGTGGATGAGGTTTCATGAGAAATGCAAAGGCTGCCCGGGCTCTTCGCCTGCGCCCCCCCAACCTTAAGGTTGGACGAGCAGCCCAGGCAAATATCTCAATTAGTTGATTAATGGCCTTAATAGGCCTTTGACAGCTCGGCAGGCGCGCAGCCGACTCCGGTGCGCACCCGCCAAGCTGAAGATCGGAATGACGCATGGGGGGCGGACCCCACACGCCGAACAGAAGATTCAGGCCCATATCTCTTTTTAAAAGTCATTACTCTCCACGGGGATCATGACAATATAGTACTATAGTATTTACTGTTGATGCCCAGGCATGGACTGATTCCTATCCTAAGCCATAGAGCGTGCCAACATGTGGGAATAGGAAAACTTAAAAAAGGTGTCCTTAAAGCTTGTACAACTCTTAGAATTATCATGACTCCCAGGTGTGCTTTAAAGAATATTCCAGAGTACAAATGTGGCTAGAGAAAGTCCTGAGTCTTAACAATTATATTTACCATATTCTGCGACTATACGGCACTGTACCTTGCTGTTGCGCTGCTCAAAGGTTTCTTCTGTGTTATAATTTGTGTGTGGACTGTATGCCTTGCAATACAAAAATGAATCGATAAAAGATAATATGTGAATTCTGTTCTCCAAAAGCAAAAGAATCGCAAAACATTCAATATTCCGAATGAGATTGTAAGAAAACACAATGAGAGTCCACAATAATAGACACCAGCATTCTGAAACATCTGAGTTTCACATTGAAAAAAAAATCAAGAAAAAAAGATTATGAATTTATAAATATATTTAGTCTGGATAAATGAACACAAATGCACAATGAAGATCAAACCATCAGACTTGTGCTGTTTAGCAGAAAGCAGGGGGGCAAGGTGTAGGTACTGATCTTTTAGCAGAGACGGGAGCCGTTATCAGTACCAATGCCTGTACGATCTGGCAAGACTGGGGAGTGGGGGCGGGGGGGGGGGGGGGGGGTGGGGGGGGGGGGAGTATATAGACCATCCATTCTATACCAGTTTGTGCAAAAGCTGTTATGATCAACTGGGAACAGTGGGAAACGGTGAGGTGGAGTGGCACACAGGTGTATTTTATGATTCTGTTTACATTATTAAAAATATTGAGTAGAACTTGCAATTCCTGTCCACAAACCTTCCTTCCCAATGTCATGAATGTTGGTCATGATTACCACTCAAATTTTCCCATTGGAAACAACATTTCCTATTCAAATTTGCTTTGTCAACGGTCATAATTTAGTTGCAGTCTTTGCTCACTAAATGATCCTTTATCTTGTATATGAAAAAAAAGCCTTCACTCATGGTTAGTCCTGGGCAATGTCACTGTCGATATAGTGAGACCAAAGTTAAAGAATTGAAACAAAAACAAAAGATGCTGGAAAAACTCCGAGACAGGGTTAATGTTTCGAGTCTGTATGACTCTTCTTTAGTCTGAAGAAGAGCCATACAGACTCGAAATGTTAACTCTCTCTCTCCACAGATGCTGTCAGGACTGCTGAGTTTTTCCAGCACTTTTTGCTTTTGTTTCAGATTTCCTGCATCCGCGGTATTTTGCCTTTTCTAAAGAATCGAATACTTCCTTTATAAGTTGTTCATCCCGCTGCAGAGAGATATGTCTCCACATGTCCATGCATAATCATAAAGAACCTGAGAGTGTCAGGTATTTTTGTACATGGAAAAGACCAAATTTAGCAAATTTTTCAATGTCTATTTCTAAATATCTCACAGGATCCAGTGGTATCTGAATATAGTAACAAGCAACAGCCACTCTGCCTGCCCAACGTGTTCTTTTATAGGAACGTAAGAATTATTAGATGAGAAAGGACCATCATCCATCTAGTTCCATCTGAGTGCAAGGGTCATGGTGTTCAATCTGTCAGTCATTCTACAACAGATCCAGACATGACTCCAAGAAAATTCTAATAGTGGAGAACGTTGGGAACCATAGGTTCAAAGTCATTTGTTCCTTCCAAATATGTTACACTTATCACACATCATGAGTAGAATCTTGTGGAGGTGACAGGTGTCATGGTGACTCAGGCACTTCACAGGCCAGTGGCAATCAAGGACCCTGGAAGTAGAAGTCTCATCCGCCGGGAGCTGCCGGCCAATCAGGGCCGCCAGCTCTTCCGTACTCAGCAGTGCCATTGGGGAGGCAGTGGCTGCTGCCGGTACTATATCCACCCGAGGCCCCGGATCGAGGAGTGACACTGACACAGCCGGGTGATGATGGGGTGGGGGTTGCAGGATGGAGGTCACAGCAGAGGAGTGGGGAAGGGGGTTGGCAGCAAGGGCAGAGGGGTGGCTTTCAGTAGGTCCGTCCCTTCATGATGTCAGGTCCCCAGATCAGGCACTGTGTCCCTTTGAATGAGGGAACCTCCCACCCACCACCCAGCCCCCACCCCGGGAGCCTGCAAGAAAACATGCCCATGTTTGCTTGTTGAGCTACCACATGGTGAGCTCCCAGCCTGCCATTGGGTCAATACCAGCAGCGGTGGAATGAGGCTCTTAAGTGAACATTAATTGGCAGGAGGAGGAGAAGACTGTTCATAGGCCTTTCCACCATGGATTTAATCAGTGCGGAGATGGGTAGGTGGTCCCCTCCCGCCAACCTTCCACCCCATTGAATGCCCCTCCCACCACCAAACCCACCACCGGGGGGGGGGGGGGGGGGCACAAGATTCCGGTCCGTGTATAATTTCTTAAGTTACTTCATTAAGTCCTGGTGAGAGAAGAGCAAAGTGGTTGGAGAAAAAAAGAAGAGATTGGTTTATTTTGGAGATTAAATTTGCTGCCACACTGAACAGAGGTGCAACAGAACTGGCACAGAATTGACACAGTTGTTGGATTTGATTGAAGTAGTTGCAACTTTTGAGCTCATGGTTTAAAATAGGAAAATATCACAAAAACAGGATATAAAACTAAACAAATGTATTGTAAATTGGCATTTTACAAATGATTGCCAATAAAGAAGAGGAAAAGATGGGATTTATACTTATGTAGAGTAAGTATACTCTACTTATAGTAGAGTAAGTACTCTAATGTTTCATATTCATTGAAGAATAGCCACTATAGTAATGTAGGGAAATAGAAAATCTGTTCTCAACTCCCACCACAACCTTGTTACCACTTCTTGTTGATATTGGTACTATTTCTAATATTCTTCCCACCCTTATGTGAGAGGTGAAATATTTCCTCCATGTGCTGTATGTAACAAAATCATAAATCCATTCTTTACGAACATTTTATGATTTGATTTAAACTACACCCGAAGTTATCCTTTCGAGAGTTGGGTCCAAGTCTTGGGACTCTGTTGCAGACTCAGAAATTCTCAGGACTCAACCATGAAACTATAGAAACACATCTTTCTAACCTGGCTACATCATGGATGAGCCAAAACTAAATTTGCTTTTCATCAGTTGCTTTTTTTTCTACAAAGATCAAAACAATCCCCCAGTTCAGATCACAACACTGCAATCTTTATGATCTCTCTTCTGGGTATGCAAAGACAAGGAAGGAAGAGGTAGCCTCTTGGAAATGAACTAAAAGATTACACAATCCTGAACAAAATACAAGGGCACCTTGCAGCCCTGACCCCTGCCTCCCCCACACCCCAGAAACCCTAGTTTCTGATTGAATAGCCAGACAGCTAACTCACCTACAAGAAGACATCTTTGGTCCCTTGTGTTTACATTTCAAGAGAAGCAGAAGCCCTTCGTATAGCATTGCTGATAAATCGATTCTTTCATCAATTTTACAGTAGGTAGTGGTTTTAAATCTGTTATTGTAACAGAGGAAATAATTTCACTTCCATTCGATGCGTAAAGCTTTTGCCTGGAAAGATGAAAGGATAAGCACAACTATCTACATCTTGCAATACTCAGAAACATAAATGGATATTTATGTTCAGATTCCCCTCGTGACAACTTCATGCATTATTTGAATCTTGTCAAAAGGTGTCAAGGTGATAAGGTTTTACTGCTTATGCGCTCAGTCCCCTGGGATAAAGTTCAGTCAGTACATGTCCAAAGAGATGAGATACTGCCATTGTACTGGTAGTGATGGAACTGCTGAGACATTCTCTTCTCATTCATAAATTGCGTGCTGGGAATAGGTAGGCAAATGGATGGAGAGGCTTTGAAGTGTCATTCAAAAACTGCATCATCCCAGCTGTTTGCATGTACAAAAGGGTTAATCCAAAGTGATGGTAGGTGCAGATATAAAAAGAAAAGATAACAAGGAAAATTAACAACATTTACAATTTTTTTTAAAAAGGAACCCAGAAAATACTGGAAATGCACAGCTGAGCAAACAATATCTGAAAGGGAAAGACAAGTTAACTTTTGAGATTAAAATAGAAAGCACTGGAAGTACTCATTAAGGCTGGAAGCATCTGTAGAGGGAGAAACAGAATTAACCTTTCATGTCAATAGTGCTTCATCTGAATTGGGAAAAGTCCAAAACGTAATAGACTTTAAACAAGTGAAAGGAGAAGGGAAGAAGATGAGAAAAAGAACAAAAGGGAAGGTCTTGGTACATGGATAGAATGGAAGGCAAGAGAGGTTAAATGATAAAAGACTTGATGATGCAAGGTCGAAGAGAGTGGTAATGCGACAGGTAGAGAAACCAAAGATGTGTCTGGAGGAAGTATGAATGGTAGAATGATGAACAGGCACCATCTGAAAGCAAAAACAAGAGAAAAACAAGTTAAAACCAAAGCCTACCAAGGAAAAGGGCACAAACTGGGGGCAGAGGTTATGGTCTGAAATTGTTGAACTGAACGTTCAGTCGAGAAGGCTGTAAAATGACTAATCAAAAGATGATGCGCTGTTCCTCGAGCTTACGATGCGCTTCATTGGAAAACTGCAGGAGGCCAAGGACAGAGAGGTCAGCGTGAGCAAGGTGGAGAATTAAAATGACAGGCATCACTTGACATTTGAGATTTGTTTCAGCCTCTGAACTGGTTAGAGGTGTTGCTGATTTAACCCTTTAGCACTGATGATTTCCTATTGTGGGATATTTATGTGACTATGAATTGCAGTTGACTGTTTTGCAAATATCTGAATATTTCCAGTTGTTCTGTTACAATATGAACTGAATGGTATGTTACCCAGCCTTGTTCCAAACACTCTGCATGGCATTGTATGACAACCTGAAGGAGGCTGACGAACTTTCACAGGAAATTCTGTCAGCCTCATAGCATTTGACTCAAACTGGTGTATTGATTTTTGACTTTGTTTTTCGTTTGCATTTCTCCTATTGTTGTCCTCTATTCTGAGTAATGGGCTGACAGAATGTCACTCTACAGTGGACCACTGACCAATTAGGCCAAAAATCACCTCATTGACATCCCTGTGAGCTATTACTTGGCACCTCGTCCATTACCATGCAGATGTTGCCCATGTAAAGATTCACAAACCCAAACCATAACATTCTGTGATTCACCACATTAGAGTTACAATGTACTGCCCACATAGATTACATCTCAGCTGTTTTGAAATACCAACAACTTAGTAACCAAACATATTGCCAATCATGTGGGCTGCTATGCCTTGGATGGTGTCGAGCTTCTTGAGTGTTGTGGGAGCTGCACTCATCTAGGCAAGTGGAGAATATTCCATCACACTCCTGACTTGTGCCTTGTAAATGGTGGATAGGATCTGGGGAGTCAGGAGGTGAGTTACTCGCCTCAGGATTCCTAGCCTCTGACCTGCCCTTGTAGCCACAATTTATATGGCAAGTCCAGTTCAGTTTCTGGTCAATGGTTGCCCCCAGGATGTTGATAGTGGAGGATTCAGCATTGGTAATGCCACTGAATATCAAAGGGGGGGTGATTAGATTCTGTCTTGTTGGAGATGGTCATTGCCTGCCACTTGTGTGGTGCAAATGTTATTTGCCACTTATCAGCCCAAGCCTAAATATTGTCCAGGTCTTGCTGCATATGGACACGGAGTTGAGAGTACAGATTAAGGGCTGAATTTTCCCATTGGCGAGCGGGGGGTGGTGCCTGCTTGCCGACACGCAAAATGACGGGCAGTGACATCGGGTATGCGTCCCAACGTCACCGCATGTCATTTAGATTGTCAGTTCGGCAGGCGCGCAGCTGACTGTTAAAGGCCTATTAAGGCCATTAGTAAACTAATTGAAAGTTGCCAAGAATGCTGCCCATCCACCCTTAAGGTTGGCAGGGGGGCAGGCGAAGAGCCCAGGCGGCCTTCGAATTTATCATGAAACCTCATCCACGGGCAGGATGCGGTTTCATGAAGGGTTTGTTAATTAAATTTAAAAATTTGGAAAAATGAATGGACATGTCCCAGCTCATGTGACAGTTTCACACGAGGGGACATGTCCTTAGAAGTTTTTTACACCTTTATTGAACTTTCCACAACTTAAACTAATGTCCCTGAGGCACTTCCATGCTTCAGGGAGATTTCTGCGCTCTTACGCACGCGCGCGATAGAGCGCAGGCCCTGACACAGGGAATTCCACCCCCCCCCTCACCCACACAGGGAGTGCACAGCACACAGCGGGCCTTAATTGGCCCGCTCACGTAAAACGGCAGTGCAGCCCTGATTGGGGGGCGCAGATTGGGTTTGCTCCTGCCCCCGCCCACCCTTCGGACAAACCCCCCCCCCAACAGGGGGAGAAACTTTCCTAAATGTAAGGGGTCTCCCAATTAAGACATGAGGAGAATTTTTTTTCTCTCAGAGGTTCCTGAGTCTGCAGAAGTCTCTTCCCCAAAGAGCACTGGAGGCTGGGCCAATGGATATTTTTAAGGTTGAGGTTGATAGATTCTTGACGAAAAAGGAAGCCAAAGGGTATAGGGGTAGACAGGAAAGTAGGGTTAAGACCATTATCATATCAGCCATGACCTTAACAAATGGAGGAACTGGCTCGAGGAGTCAAATTGTCTATGACTGCTCATAATTCGTGTGTTCATACGTTCACAACCATTCCATGATTCTGAGACCTGCAGATGGCAGCTGGTGGCACAATGCTGGGTGCAGGCAGCACTGTCCGCACACTTGCTGTTCTCACATCCTCTACTATCCTTTGTCACTTCAGCCATGAAGTATTATATCTGTGACCGTTTAAAACCAACCCCATCATCCATTTTAACTTAATGTTACAACTGCTTTGCAACCCCGCAGCTTCTACTAAGAAGCCTTGCACTCCCAGTGCTCCTGTGAAAGTTATTATTCAATGTGTTCCTTCAAATACTTTTCATTAAGCTTGTTCTATTATGCTAAAGCCTTTTAAGTATTTCAGTTGTTGCCAGCTTTCTGTTAATTTTTCAGACATTGGCTCTATCGGTTTGAATATAAATATTCACTACAAATCCTGAAGCAAGAGAGTACAGAGAAAGAGAGAATGAAACATTTAGAAGGTTAAGAAAAAAATTAAAAGATGTAAAAAGAGCAAAATCTTGAAAAATGAAAATTAGAAAAATCGCACAAGAAAGTTCACTCCTTCAACAGCTTCATTATTCACGGAACTTCCCTTTTCACCCACTCCAGGTGCAAAGGTAAAGCACACAATGGGCGGAATTTTCTCTGCCCATTGGCGTTGGGCGTCATGGTGGGCGTCAGTGGATAGTATGCTGGGAAGGCCAAAGATTGGTTTTGTGCCATCGTGAAAGCAGTTTGCAATTGTCCGCTCGGCCCACCAATGGCAGGCCGCCTTTCCTGCCGCCGGACATTGGGAACTTTACTTTAATACATCTGCATCTCCTGCATGTATGCGCATTCCTGCTCGCCCAAATCATCTCCCACTTCAAATTTACCGCCCACATTGGCGGGAAAACATGCCGGTGCGGAGCACGTCTTGACAAGTGTGACATACAGAAGTCAGGACTTACCGTCAGGGCCTTGCTCACATCGCAGATGTCCGTAGAACAGAAAATGCTGAAGCGCAATAGCAATGGCACCCTGTGACATGCTTCACACGCTGGGTAGATTCTGATGGAGGTGGCCCTGCCATGAAGCAGGAAGGCGGAAGGTTTGAGGGTCTGCTTCGGGACATCAGTGTGCTTGCCTTGGTCTGCTACAGATGATCGTGGAGAGAGTGGTGAGGAAGCTCCAGTTGTGAGTGGGAGAGGAAGGTGTACTGGTGGGATGAGAGGAGAAGGTCCAGGCTTGACTGGGAAAGGAAGGTATACCAGGTTCGTGGGGGTGGGGGCGGTGTTGGAAGGGCAGAACGACGGTGTGAGGAGATTGGGGTTGGGGGAGGGGATGGAACACCAGTGTCGGGGGGGGGTTGAGGTTGGGAAGGGAGAATGGAGTACAGGGGAGGAGGGTGTAACGTGGGATAATATGGCAACTGGGGAGATAGGTGTAAGTGGGGAGGAAAGTGTGAGGGAAGGAGTTCAGAGAGAGCAGGACTTCAGGGGAGGAAGGAGCTCGGAGAGAGGAAGGAGTTCAGGGGGAGAAGGAGTTCAGAGGCAGGAAGGAGTCCGGGGGAGGAAGAGTTCCGGGGAGAGGAAGGAGTAAGGGTGGAGGAAGGAGTAAGGGTGAAGGAAGGAGTAAAGGAGGAGATGTGGAGGTGAACATGAAAGGGAGGGGTCTATGGAGTCATTGAATGTCTCCTGAGGAGTGAAATGAGGGTGGGAGTGGCAGGAGGGAATGTGAGAATGAGAGAGGGCAAAGCGAGCCGGTAGGGTGGGAGGGTGAGGATGTGACGGTTTCGAAAGAAGGGTCGGCGAGGGTGGTTGGGTGGGGTCTCGGAGGCAGACACGGATCCTGGAGATGGGAAGGAGGGAAAGAAAAGGGTTCTGGCTGGTAGGTGACAGTGGGGAGATGGATGGTGATGTCAGAGGGGTCGACAGTGATGGGAGAAAGGACATGGTTTGGGAGAGAGGAAAGGACTGGGGAGCTAAAGACATACTTCAACAGTACCATCTTACAAAATTGAAAGTGATTGGAGTCTGGTATTGGACGGCACAGGTGCTGCATGGGAGTGCGATCAGCAGGTGGACGGAGAAGCAGGTCAGCTCAGATGGACAACTGAAAGAGAACCCCAGCAGGCAGCATTGAAAATGCTCAGGACATTGAGATGAGTGTGATGGAGGAAGGACCTGTGTGTGGGGGACAGTGCTTGCACGAGGCTCCGAAAGGCTGTGCCACACATACACTTTTCCCTCCAGGATCACTTGTGGGCCAACTGCATGCAGCTGATTGGCTAGTGGCTGGAGGGGTTGGGGGTGGGGGGCATTGTGGATGCAGGGGGAGGACTTGCAAAGCCTGTAAAGGAAGCTGAAAGACACCATTACATATTATTCAGTGAAAGTGAATATATTTTCAGATTATAAAGTAACAAAATGTGTTCACCTGTGCAACCACTTGTAATCAGAAATACTTAACATTCCCCAGGCCTACCACTTCTTCTAGGTGCTGCCCTGACATGTTCAGCAGGAGTGGAGACAGCCTGTGCAATGGTTGGTCCTGTTGCCTCTGATGACTTTGCATGGGCCCTCTGGAGAGCCGAGGCCTTGGGGACCCAGTTTGCTTTGGCTGGCCTCCTGGGGGCCAGCTGCTCCCTCTATGGGCACAGAGGATGAGGTTCAGGAGGTCATAGGCAACAGGGACTCGGAGGGAGAGAACAGCCTCTGACATTCTTCAGTGGATGACCCAGGGGTATCCAGCTGCTGCGTCTCCTCCCTTTGGGAGCCCAAGGGTCCTGGCCTGGCTCCTTGAGGGAAGGGGACCTGGAGGGATATTGAGGTGCCCCATGTCCCTCTCAAATTGCCACTGCAGGAACTCCCCCATGGCTACCACAATGGAAAGTGGGGTGCACGCATCTCTACATTCTGCCAGGGTCTCCATAGTTCACCATCCTTCCCATGGAGACCTCCATACATGCACATGTGGGCACCACTTCATCAGAGAGCTGGCAGATGCACTCCTCCAACTCACGAGCCGCTCTGTTGAGGGCTTCCAACAGCTCCCATTCCTCCAACATCAGGTTCCTTCACCTTCTGCTGACTCTCCAGGATGAGTTGGAAGGCCAAATCCAGGGTCTTGTCATCTGACTCGGACCCTACAGATGCTTCTTCCTCAGCAGTCCTCCGAGTGCCAGGAGCTTGGCTGCACCTGCCTCCTCCTGCTGCTGTCACATTTCTGTGCAGTGACCATCAGATTGTGAGCCCAAGCCTGCTCTAGATCTAGGTCCCATTGAGATGTGTGTCTCTGCGCTGGTGGAGGGTGTGGGTAAGCGCTGTGACGGGTCTTCCAGGCTGCTTATTTCCAGCTCTTTAATGGATAAGGGGTCCCCTAGGCTGGGGATGAGGATGTGGATGGAGCTGAGGGATCATTTGGCTGAGGGCATCAGTCGCTTGGCAGAGCTCCATATGAGCCAAAGTAGAGATGATCAGTGCAAGGCCACAGTGTCAAAAGCAAGAGAGAGAGAGCACTCACAGTTACATTGAGAGAGGGATGATGGGGTGCAAGATTCTGACATGTGTGTTCACCGCCAGTCTCACCGTAGCCACATCCTCACCAGTCAATGTGAGTGAGGGGCCTAATGTGCATCACTCCTTCCCCAGTTTGGGACATCTCTCTGCTGTTGTGAGCCAGCTTCTCCTTCATGAAACCAGATGGAGAGAGTGCAAGGAGGACACATGGCACTGCATGGAATGTTTGTGTGGTGAGCAGAGCCATGGACAGGATGAGGACATGAGCTCCAGAGGATATGAGCCTGATGGAGAAGTGAGGGTGTGTGTGAGAATTAGTGGTGTTGTCCCTTCAGGTGTGAGATCCCTGTGGATGTGTGATCGGATGGTGAGTGTGTGAGTTGAGAGTGACTTACCCTGGTGGAATGGATGAGATCATTCATTCTCTTTCTGCACTGGGTGGCTGTCCTCTTTTGCAGGGCATTGGCACTGACCACTGCTGCCACCACCTCTCATGCAGGATTGGTGACCTTGCTTGCTGGCCTTCGCCCAGATCGGGGTTAGAGGACATTGTGGTGGGCCTCCACTGTCTCCAGTAGGTGCTCGAGGGAGGTGTCACTGAATCTGGGGGCAGCATGTTTTCTCCCTTTGGCAGCCATCATTTCGCTGCAGTTTCCCATCCCTTAGAGAGTGCTTGCTCTTTGCAGGGTGTTATGACACAACAGTTTGTAAAGGCTGAGTTATTTAAAATCCCAGAGGGGAACTTTAAACAACTGTCATAACTTATATTTTTCAATTGGTATGTTTTGAGTTGCAACTCTAAATTCAGGGATAAGACCACCAGTTCTTGAAAGGATTTTATATCAAACTAAATGAAATATTTATTAATTTACAACAAATTAAACACATGCACATGGCTACAAATTACTACTATCATAACTTTTTAACAATTGCCAAATTAATATCCACTAAGGCAACAATAACCAATAGACTTAAACAGACACCAGGCAAACCTTAAAAATTCAAAATAAGGTTCCTTTCAATTTGGTTCCTTTGCCGACACAGTGGTAGGACTTATAGGCTTAGATCTTACATGCCTCTGGCCTGCACACACAAACTCCTTTCTGTTATATGCAGCCTTTCTCTTTGAATATAAATTATCATTATATCTCCAGGCCCTTTGAACCCCTTTCGTTGTATCAATTTTATTAGTAATATAAACATTCCTTGATGTCTTCTAGCTAAGTGCAAGATTTCACTCCCACTCTTGAATGGTTTATTCAACAAAATACAAATGTACCCTTTACCTTATTGTTTACATCTCTAAACTGCTATACATCAAAGCACCCAGACTAGCTGGCTTTAATCCAATTAACAACACACAGACTAAGCCTCTATGAAAAAACTAATTTCTAATAACATTATATACATTAATATCTCTTCATGACACAGAGGCGGTCTTTAAATATGACACCCAGTTTAGTGAAGGCCTGATGTGATGGCGGGACATGACAGGGAATGACAGGACGCCCCACCCGCGATCCAGCATGTTTCGCGGGAATGAATGATAAACGAGGTGGGATTGGGACAACATGGCATGAAAAGCCGCCATTGTGGCCAGCGCGTAAAATGTCCTTTTTTCCGCCCACCACCACACTTATTGCAAATCTGGGGTGATTCCGCCCAATGTTGATCCCATTTTAATTGGACAGGAATTTGCACAGTGCCTTATTAGCATGTATTCAAATAGAATTGTCAACTAAGCTCACTCATATTTCATGCAAAGATTGCCCTGATCCTAATTCCATCTTCCTCCCTGATGGAACTAAGCAGGCTGGCTAGACAATATACCCCAAAAGTGTCTGTCTATGTTCCTGAAGCACCCGCATTAGATGTGAGGATTTCTATTCCCTTCTCTTACACAACACAGTTCTGGTGGCAACCTTTCCTCAACACAAGTAACATCATAGAGCCTTACAAACAGCACACAGACAAAAATCTAATCAAATTTATGCACTATCCTATTAAATAATAATTTTGACACAGTATTATTCTCTTGCTAAATGTGGTCAACTAAAATGTGTAGTTATAGCACAGTACAATAAACTATGTAGCCATACTTCAGAATAATCTGCAGACTGTCCTCTCAAACTGTCTGCACAATGATGGTAAAGTATCATCAATCTGTGTAATTCTGCTAATGTATAATCCTCAAAAAACAAAATGTAAATTTATGCCTATGGTATAATCTCCGTGCTCAAGCTCTGCAATTATGTTAAGGAATGATTTAGACTGCTCTCTCAATCAATCTGTGCAATTATGGGACAGTATAATCTGTACAAGATCTCTGTGATCAATCTGTGTAATTATGGTATATTGTAATCCTCCCAATCTGTGTAATTTGTCCTGTTCTGTCTGAGTACAAGTGTAATTCAAAGAAAAAATGAAAGCCTCTCTAAATACATATTTATAGTAACTGAACAGCGAGTTTTACTTAAATTGAACATCTCATTTATTTGAATAGTAACATTTGCAAAAGCCTGAGGGCTAATTAATGCATTTTTTTTCATAAAGAACATCAGTTTCCCTTTCATGATGTATAATAATGAGTTATCCAAATATTCTATCATGGTAACAGTGCCAGTGCGATTTCAGTCACAACGCATTTTTAGAAGCATTTGAATGACTGACACTTAACGAAGTATCACTTGCTGAACCCTCTTACTCCAAACTGACAGAAACACAAGCTCCAGCACATTTCACACATCTCCCTTTTTTTCCTTCCCTTCAGTCTTCACTTTAGGCGAATGAATCAGTGCCATCTGTTGAGATGTCACAATAACGCCATTTAATTTGTCGCATGATTAAAGACTTGTTTTCACCTTGCAACTATCAGAAGGTTAACGCTCACGGTGCTTTTTTTCTAAATTTGTTCATTTTGCTGAACAAAGTGCCACAAATAAGGGGGAAATGTAACAAACAGAATAACAGGGATCTCTGAAATGATTTTTTTTAAAAAATGAAACGTAAAACAAGCCACAGGACAATTTCGACATGATTGACAAGCTGACAAGAGGGCTGAATTTGTCTCCCCACGATTTCTCAGGTTTAATTAATGGAACAAAGAGTAGCTAACACTGAACAGGCTGCACCTTCGTGACTGTAGCGTCTACCTCTGTGGAGCTGGCTTGAAAAGGTGATTTCACTTCTCATTATTTTTAACTTTAAGGGCTTTTTACTTTGAGCTTCTGGACACTGCAGGTCGTCCATTTTCTCCCAAAATGGAAATGTGCTTGTTCCCCTCATCCCGACATGTTTTTCGTTGTTTTGTACAAGGAGGCTAAAAGCTCAGGATCAACAGACTATATGTTAAATGATGGACTTGCATGTGCAGATTTTGAAGAGAAAATATTATTACCAGCCCACAGGCTGAAAGCACTCAGCAAAGGAATAGTTTCATTAGACATTTGGATGAGGTGGCGAAGGGTGTCAGTGAGGATTTGGGCTAATCAGTAGTCTGAGAGCCATCATCAGTGTACAATGGAAGAGTGCTAATTTTATTGTTCTGGCAATCCAGAGAATTGATCCAATAATTCAGAGAATGTGAGTTTAAATCACCCCAGGCTGTTAGAGAATTTGAATTCAGTTTGATAAAAATCTGAAAATAAAAGCTAATATCAGTAAAAATGACCCTGAAGCTCTTGGACTGCTGTAAGCTGGTTCACTCAGTCCTTTAAGGAAAGAAACCTGCCAACCTTAGTTAGTCTGGCCTACATGCGACTCCAATGTCACACACCCAGGTTTGACACTTCATAGGGGCCTAGCAAGCCACTCAGTTGTATCAAACTAACTCTCGGGTCAACCAGGGATGGGCAAAAGAATGTCAGCCTTGCCAGAGGTGCCCACCTCTTCAGAATTAATTATTAAAAACTATTCTGCAGGCAACAAAAGGCTGAATTCTCCAGTCAGTGAGCGGGGGGGGGGCGGGGCCTACTCGCTGACACGTAAAATGACGCGCGATGATGTCAGGCTGGCGTCCCAACGTCACCGCGCGTCATTTAGATTGTCAGTGCAGCAGACGCGCAGCCAACTCGGCTGGATGAGGTTTCATGAAGTGTTTTAAAATCAAAAAAAATTTTTTACATTAATTCTTTGACATGTCCCAGTTCATGTGACAGTGTCACATGAGGGGACTTGTTTTAAAAGTTTTCTTTCTCCTTTATTTAAATTTATACATGTCAAACTAATCTCCCTTTCCGCACTCCTCTGCGTGCATGCACGAAAGAGCGCAGGAAACAACTCAGGGAATTTCCCCCCACCCCTCCCCACACCCCCCCCACCCCCCTCCGCCCACACAGGGAGCGCACAGCGCTTCCGGGCGGGCATCACAATGGGCAGGCCTTAATTGGCCCGCCCATGTAAAATGGCGGCACGGCCCCGATCGGGGGCGCCGATCGGGTTCGCGCCCGTCCCCACACAACCCCCCCCGACAGGTGGAAAGTTTTTCCCAAAGTATTGGTTCAGAAGATATTCATTGAGGAAGACCTGTGAGAAATCTGACTGTCATATGGAATGAAGAATGAGTAACAGCAGCAATAAACCACATAAATGTAAGAGTTGATGTTACTTAATAAAAGTCCGTTTGTGTACAATACACAATTTATGTATGTGAGGTTGCACGTGAGTGTGCACGCGTACTACTGTGTGCATCTGTACCCTTTGCTATTTCCTGCAATGAAGACTCTTCTATGGTACAGACAAAACCTAAAGAGGTTAGATTGATTTGTATCACAAATCACAGCATATTGCAGCTTTAAAATTAAAAATCAGTTTAAGTTCCATTTGAGACAAATAGAGTAATACGTCTTAGGCTAAGTAAACAGCATTCCACTTTGCCACCTTTTAACACTGCCCGCTGCCCTCAACAATTTATTTGACCTTTCTTCCATGGCCTATCAAACAAATTACTTGTTTCAGTCTTTAATAGCTGGTGATTAGATTTTTGAAATCCTGTCATAGTATGCAAGCACTTGTATAGTTCTGTAGTGGTACAGTGTATAGATAGTTGATAATTCATATTGATATCAAATGTATATCACATTTATACTACGGAGAGAATGATCCTGCTCCCTTCTCATGAATAGAAATCCCTCATGTTGCATTTTATCCCAAAGAGATTTTTCTATAACAAACCCATTTACAATTTAACACTAAAACTAATTCTCAGGATTTGCCTCCAGCAAATCTATTTCTCTACTGACACAAACTACAGCCAAAACTTACTTTTATAGCATACTTCTCACATAAAACAGCATCTCAGAGAGCTTTACACTGGGGGAAGTGGGTACCAAGTCAGAAGTGAAGTAAGCTTGGTGGGGAGATCAAAGGAACAGTCAGAAGAGAACAGTTTTATTTTTCTTTTAAAGGAGGTTTTTACAGACAGGAAGTGCAATTGCAAGGCAGAGTGATTTTGGAAGAAAGTTTCAGAAGGCTTAATGGTGGAAAATTGGCTTCTGCTGCATGGAGAGAACTGAAAACAAGCAGCATTCCAGAGGCAGAGGAACATAAGGCACAAAGTTGGAACTCATGACTTTGGAGGAATTTAAAAGTGAGGGTGAGGATCATCAGGTATAGGGAACAAATGGAACAGGGATAGGATTTATGAGTGGGCAGGTTGGGAAGATGATGCAGATTGAATTATTATGGATTAGCCTAAATTCATGGTGGATGGAAACATAGCATTGGTAAAGCCAAACCTTAAGGTGATGAAGCCATCGATCAGGTTTTCAGCACTGAGAGCAAAGTGGAAATGCAAACCGGCATTGTTCCAAAGTGGGCAAAGCCAGCCCTGGCAAGAGATTGGATGTGGGGCTGAAAGTTCAGCTCAGGGTCAGGCAGAACACTGAGGTTGTGTTCCACATGGGTTGAACCTGAGCAAACAGCCAGGGAAGGTGTGGGAGTTGAAGCCAGACACACATAGGTGCTGGAGAGAAAACTGGATAGGTTCAATCGTACCAGTGTTAAGCTGTGGCAAATTTTGACTCCATCCAGGGCAGGTGGTCGGGAAGCATAACGCCAGCTCTGGAGTCACTGGCAAGTACAAGCATTTGAGGCTTTCAGCGCCACCATTCATGTCAGGTTCTGAAGAAAGACATAGTTGGAGGTGAAGAGGGAAGGGCTGTGAATACTTTGGCAGTACCTCCCGTACATTGTTGATTAAGTGGTAAAGCTCTTGCAAACGGTGAAGGAAAGTGGCTGTAAGTATAAACCATGCTCCTAACAGTACCTTCTTTATTGAATGCCACAGCCTCTCCCTTTACTTTGGCTGCCCTGGTAAGGTCATTGAGTTTCTTTCAGAAATGGAAGGTTGGAGGTGGATGGATGCCACAGCTCACTGCCAAATATTTACTCACTCTTTTTATCACATTTGAGCAAATGATTCTTTCACAGTTTGAGAATCTGTGAGCTTGAGGACCTGCAGAGACACTTGCAGAGATGTTTGAAGGAATTCTTTTAGCAATGAGTCCACCTTTTTAAAAATGTTGGTCCCTGCCCCTTTAAGATGCCACAGGTGATGCAGGAATTCCTGTCCCCATTGTGGTAAGATCCCAGGATTACCACCAGTAGCCCTCCAAGTTAAACAAATGATGCTGACCTCATAAAATGCAAGAGGTTTAGAGCAGAGTAGTAGCAGTGGGTGAATATCTTGTCCTACTGCATAACCAGCTACAAAAACACCACATTAGAATGACTAGGCCAAAGTGTAAGTAGGCCAATCAATGACAGGGAATTAAAATGGAGCCCAAACCTGCCTACTTCTAACATTCACACACATGGACCTTCAAATTGAACTCCTGGAATAGAAATCAATAGCATGAACTTTTGGTGTTTTTCCATTCTCTAGACCAGGCACCAATTTTAGTAAGCCCCACCCCTTCTACATTAATGCAGCCTAGACAAGTGGCCAAACCCACCGAGATCTCTGCAGCACCAATTCTAGCCTCTTACGTATCCCCTTTTCCCTTTGTTTCACTATTGCTTCCTCTAAATCTCTGACTTTCTCACTTCCCTGATGATGCTCCTTAAAACCCAGCTCTTTAACCAAACATTTCGATGCCTGTACGAATGTCTCCCCCTTTGGCAGATTACATTCCTATGAAGTGCTTTGAGACATTTTTTATGTCAAAATCACCATATAAATGCACTTTGTTGTTTTTGTAGTTGAAAAAAGGTATAAATTGTCAATCTGACAGAGGGAGTCCTGAGGTTAACTATATTGTGAATCGTAGTTCTCTACAGTTATATGATCAAGATAGGTGCTGCTCTTAATCACTGACCAGCTTTTGCAGAAGTCTCTCTTTCACCTTTTTAACACTGTCGGATAAACAACCTGTATAACTATCTGGTAACGAGATAACTACAAGTGGTTTTTGTGACCATTACCGGCAGGATCTGGTAATCACAACAGACAAGGGAGAAAATTATACTTTGTGGAGTTGTTTTTCATATGAAAATGTCATTAAAAATAGTCAAGCCATTTATTAAAAAATGTCTTCATGTGTAGGTGCAGGGAAATCAGTAGAGAAAAAAAGCAAAGGATTTTTTTTAACCTGTCAACAGAAAATGGTCCCTGAAGGTATTCTATGTGTCAAACCTAAGCCTTTTCTTCTTGCAGATAAGGGGACAATAATGCATTAAATGTTGATGGTTTGAGTGTTGAGAGGTAGCCTTGATGCAGTTCTGGCTTTATTAATATAAATTGCAAGCACAATACATGATGGACAGACTTATTACATCTTACAAGGTCTGGGGCAGTTTAAAACAGCACAAAGATAGCACGGAAACTGCAAGAGAACTAAGTACAAAATAATCAAACATTTGTAGGATAATGAGAGGGATTTCAAGATTGAAATGAGTAAAAAATATGCGGGGTTCATTCACTGCTCCTGATTCCCAATGATGGGGGTGGGGGAACAAATGGGGAATCGGTGTGACATTGTTGCACTGCCGTCTCCAACCCCACAATCCCTCCCAGTTTAATATGCGAGAAAGGGAAACCTGTGTGAGTTGTTCAGCTCCTCTATTTTCCTGAAAGCATTAAATAACACGTGTCACACTCCAGCACCTTGGCTGTGTAGTGGACATTGTCTGAACCACTTTAAGCTCACCACTGTGCTCACTGCGACCTACCATACTCAGCTCTCCAGCAAATGCTGATGTAAATTGGCCGTGGGTGGATCAGTGAGCACACCGATCTAACTTATGACGTTCATCGACACTATCGCCCTTGCGACAATTTCTGGGCTGTTAAAAAGAAAAGACTTGTGTTTATACAGGGCCTTTCATGACCTCAGGATGTCCCAAAGTGCTTGACAGCCAATGAAGTACTTCTGAAGTGTAATCGTTGTTGTAATGTAGGGAATGCAGCAGCCAGTTTGCACATAGCAAGGTCCTACAAACAGCAATCTGATACTGACCACATAATTTTAATGATATTGGTTGAGGGATGAATATTGATCAGGGCAGCTTTATATTTTCATGGCCATCACATTCTGTCCTTTGTTTTCATTGAAGCCAGCAATATGCATATAATTTTTGGGCTATAGAACATGATGCAGAATATTTGCAGATATATATTGAAGTGCCTGCACCATTTCACTGTCATGTGGTTTGAGTGTTGATGATGCTGGAGTCATTCTTTAGAAGGCAGTGTGGGTTAAAGACTCCTGGGGAATTGGGTAGGCTAATTTCGACCAAGAATTTCTTGTCTCTTACTCGGGTTCACAAATGTCACCCATTTTAGTTATCTCTGAAAATAAACTGCGTTATGTATGTGTTTAAATGGGTCTGCTGTAAAATCTAACTCAGTCTATCTGACCATATAATTTCCCTGGGTTTGGAGTTTTTGTGGAGGTAAGGTAGCATTTGGCTCCAGTTCTTTTCAGGTCCATGGTATCTTGGTGTCGGGGAGGGAGTAAAGTCACCTTCAGGACAGGGGTCCATAAGGGTGCCCCTTTTCTAAACCCACTTTACGCTCCCTAGGCACAGCCAAGCATTAAACTCAGATTGCTGCGTATCTATGGTTTCTACTTGTTTCTTTATATTTGTGTTTTTATCTATAAGTAATATACATACACATAAAACTCCAAACAAATGAGATTTCCATTGCACAATGCTGCCCATTTCCACCACCTCATATAGCTTGCTGGCTTAATACAAAATTGAAGATGGCAAGAGTTCCTTTGCCTTGTTAAATGGAAGCAGCAGGAACCTTGGCAACTCTTACATTAAATTGAACGAGAATCTTTCAGGTTTCATTTACTTGCCTCAATATTTTATGAATAAAAAGGGAAATTTCAGGAGGAATCATGTGAGACATATAATTTGTACTTTTAATAGTCCAAAGTTATATTTTTCTGACATTATTAATCAATAATTCAGCCACGCTCTGATTGTTCTGGCGTCAATCTTCCATATTATATTAATTTCATCCAAACTGCACTAACTAGATGTGCTTGAAGATGAACCCTTGTGCTCAATCAATACCATCATGCAGATAGCAGCTGTCATTTGCTAAACAAAATGGATGGATCTGAGACCCATAACTATGATAAATTCACTCACCATTCCACTGACTAATGTATTCACTAAAATACTCCATGAATATCCCGCTTTGAAACGTGTCATATTTTTGAGCCTCTGATCAATCACTAGCTGCTGTGAAGCACATTAAAATAAATTTGTCACTGTAGTTTATGAAATATTGATGACTGAAGGGAGACGGATTCGAGCTACCTGCCATCTTAATGAATTATCTGCAGGGGGAAGGCAAAAAGATCAAGAGCCTTGTTTACATCGGGAACAACAAGGAGCGGATCACATTTGGTTATAATGAGATCGAGGAAAATGAAGGGAATGAATAGATTGGAACTGTAGTCATTCTGAATCCTTGAGGTAAAAACAATGCACTGTCTGAACCCACAACAGCCCCCGTGAAAGGCAGGTGGCAAATCCTTTCTTTTGCTGACAATTCTTCTTTTTAGCAACTTGACTTTTTCTACTGAACATAGAGTGGTGGGGGGGTGGGGTGGGGGGGGCGGGTGGAATCACACAGTTTGCGTTAGGAGATATCTAAACCTGCTGCAGGCAAATGTGTTACCAAGAATTCGTTTTAGTGTTGACTCTTAAATGGGGTCATTGCAAAAAAATCTTTTTGAGGCAAGATGCAATAAACAGAGCTGAACATTGAAAGCTTTATTTTCTTTTAAAATCGTTAGGTGTTTTTTGTCTCGGATATGATGTTTATTTCTTTGTAACGATTTATTAATTTTCAATCCAATGGGTGCTGAGGGGAAAACAAAAATTCCATTCAGAATAAAACCAGCAAGCTGAAAGCCCAAATTTAAGAGACAAACTTCCAGAAAACAGTGGGGTTAAAAACTATCCAGCAGAAACAACAAATGCATTGCAAAGGTGACAGAGAAAGTGCATTGAAAATTTGTCACCTCATAACATAATAATGTGATGGACAATGTATATAAGTATGTGAGCTGAAAAAAATACTTAGACGGGAAGTGTATAGTACATCGCCAATCGTTGTGCAGATCTCTTTTGATCCGCAAAGACTGCTACCAAAAACGGAGTGGCGTGAACAGTACACAGAACTGTCAAAGCTGGACAATTCCCAAGAGTGACACTTCCATTGCCAGATCATAATCCTCATGCCAAAAATGCATAGATGGTTAGAAGCCGCAAGATGTATCAGTCATGTGGGTAATAGGGTACAGACAATTGGCATTAGTGTATTCTACGCTCCTATTCTCTGTTAAACTATTCTGCATACTTGGCCTGGGTTTTTGGTTTGAAAACGTTTTCTTTTCTTTCTCTATGGAGGTGGAGCTGTCCTACCATCCATAACTGCTGTAAAAGCCCTCCACTCAAACTGTAAATCACATTGCTTTAATCTGAACCATTTAATGGGGAGGTGGGGGGGGGGGCGGGATTTTGGGATAAAGGAATAACTCCACCTCAGTGGCATTCTCCTGTTCATTATTATTGGAACTTTTCACTGAGTTACTGACGTAGTCTGAAACAGAAGATGTAATGTCAGTTAGCTCATGTTGCAAGTGTAGTGATCTGATCAAACGCACACTTGCTAAAATAAGGGCTATGGGAGTTGGGGGGGGGTGTGGTGGGGGCGGTTGTGAGTGGTTAAAAGTGTTTCTTCTAAAATGCTATCTTTAATTTTCGCCCTCAGAGAACATTGCTTTTAAAGTGGTGTTTAAGCCATTTGCATTTGATTAAAAGACTGCAGTTTGCACCACAACGTAGCAAAATATTCTTCTTATTAAAAAATCTATCAAATTGGTAGAATTAGAAACAAGTCTTCTAGTCATATTACATTGTTATGTGGATCATATTGAATCTGAAGCGCAGAAACAATGGGCTGCTCTACATGAGCCTCCTCTACCCTACTTTACCCAACACTACGTGCATATCCTTCTATTATTTCTCCCTCATGCATTAATCTAGATTCCCTTCAAATATATCCATGCCATTTACCTCAACTACTCCGTGTGGTACCAAGTTCCACATTCTCACCACTATCTGGTAAAGAAGTTTCTCCTAAATTCTTTTTTGGATTTATTAGTGCCTATCTAATAGTTATGGCTCCGAGCTTTGGACTGTCCACAAGTGGAAACATCACAATATAACATGGAGTTTTATATTCTCTGAATTTTTAATAAAATAGTGGATGTCCCACAACAATACTTAAGTTTAGTCAAAGGATACACCTCTTATAAAAACAGGAGCACAAACTGCACAGTGTATTATTCAGCACTGAATCATCACATAGGAAGAAACTGCGATAAAGAGGAACAGTGTACTAGGCGAAAAACCTTTAACAATATGTAGATAGATATGAAAAAAGGCACTTTATCGTTTTTATTTGTAATGCACTGAATTGACTATTGAAGGTATAAACGTTATTTGAAAGTATATACACATTATTTACACAACCTACATCTTTATTTGTACATCCATTTGTAGATCCATTGTACAATACATATAAATTATATTTTTAATAAATGTAAATACTTAATTTAAATAAATGTTTGTCCTTGTATTTATGCCATTAGCACAACATATTCCCTATATTCATGTATCACAAGATAGAACATTCCTTCAATATATAATACCTACATAGAATTATACTCTGCTATTTATACTACTTGCATAATGTATCTCTATATTTACAATGAAACTGCAATAATATATCTTCTAAACTCATACTATGTACAAGGTACAGTAGCCTATAAATGTATAGTATATATGTGGATATCCCTGTATTTAGCGTATATACACATCATTCTAGTTCCTTTGTTGATAATATCAGCTTGTCCTATGAGGAAGATTGGGCAGTCTATAGGCCTGTATTCCCTGAACAATGAGGCTAATTGAAACAAATAATATTATTTAGGGGCTTGACAGGGAAGATGCTGAGGAAACGTTTCCCCTGACTGGGAAATCTAGAAGACGAGGGTCACAGCAAAAGAATAAGATATCAACCATTTAGGACTGAGATGCAGATAATAAATTTCTTCACTCAAAGGGTTATGAATCTTTGACATTCTCTAGCCCAGAGATCTGTGGATGCTCAGTCATTGAATATATTCAAGACAGAGGTCAATAGATTTTTGGATACTAAAGGAATTAAGGGATACGGGGATGGGGCGGGAAGACAGAGCAGAAGATCAGCCATGAGCTTGTTGAAGGCCCAAATGGCCTTCTCCAGCTCCTATTTCTTATGTTCATAACATACTCCTTGCTCTGTACCAGCACACAGTCATTGTGTTACCGGAAGTAACAGCTTACAACTACTGGTGTGGACAGAATAGAGCTGGATGGTTATTTTTTAAACAATAGTGGTCACCCTTTTCACCAAATTAATGAATATTACTCCTTTTTCCTCAAAGGTAGTCAAAACTGGAATTAGAGCGGGGGAGGATTGAGCAGTAATTGTACACACAGCAACTGAGTATCATCAAACGATCTGTTAATGTCAGCTTTTCTCATTCAGTCTCCAATCCACTGCTGGGCCAGGTCCCCTTCCTTGTCTTTTTTTTAACCAGCCAGTTTTCAGTTTAATTGCTTTAAAAACTCTGGAGTATTATGGCCAGAATTTTCGGCTCGGTGAGAAGGGGCGGGGCAGGTGTCCAGACATCACCGCGCGTCATTTAGATTTTCAGTTTGGCGGGCGCACAGCCAACTCAGCTGCGCGCTCGCCGAGCTGTCAAAGGCCTATTAAGGCCATTTAAAAACTAGTTAAACTAATAAACTGAGCTGCCCGTCCAACCTTAAGGTTGGCGGCAGGCGAAGAGCCCAGGCGGCCTTTGCATTTTTCATGGAACCTCATCCATGGGCGGGATGAGGTTTCGTGAAGGCTTTATAAATTGAATAAAATTTTTTATAAAAATTCATTCACATGTCCCAGCTCATGTGACACTGACACATGAGGGGACATGTCTTAAAATTTTTTCTTTTCTTTATTTAAATTTTTAAAACTTAAACTAAACTCCCTGAGGCACCTCTGCGCTCTTTTGCAGGCTCTGACTCAGGGAACCGCTCCCCTCCCCGCGCCCGCACAGCGCTTCTGGGCGCACATCATGCTGGGCAGGCCTTAACTGGCCCGCCCGCGTAAAATGGCGACACAGACCCGATCGGGACCTTCGATCATAGTCCATACCCACCCCCACCCGCCCCCGCACAACCCCCCCTGACGGGGGGAGAATCCTCCCCTATAAAAGTGTATCAGCAGTATTGGTGTGTTAAAACTGCGTGTTTATCCACAATAAGGCCTCATTACCTACTCACAAGAAAATCTAGGCCTTTATGCCATCTAACATTGTTGATAAGGCCAAGGCCAAAAAAGCTTTTTTTTTTTAAAAATGCCTACGACAATCCTCCTGAAACAATGACATTAGGGACAGGGGAGGACATTACTGCTAATCCAGCAAGGGTGGGTTTGCTGGAGAAAATCATTATATTGGTGCATGGAGTTTCAGTCTCTAGTCATCATAGAATCTTGGTCAAGAATGGTAACATTTTATGTGTTAAAAACAAAAAAACTGCGGATGCTGGAAATCCAAAACAAAAACAAAAACAGAATTACCTGGAAAAACTCAGCAGGTCTGGCAGCATCGGCGGAGAAGAAAAGAGTTGACATTTCGAGTCCTCATGACCCTTCGACAGAACAAGTTCTGTCGAAGGGTCATGAGGACTCGAAACGTCAACTCTTTTCTTCTCCGCCGATGCTGCCAGACCTGCTGAGTTTTTCCAGGTAATTCTGTTTTAACATTTTATGTGTACCGGATACCTAACAATATCCAAGAAGGGTCTGACTATCTGGATATGTGGGAATAAATGCAGAACCATTTTGTTCTTCTAGTGAAAAATCTGTTAAAAATCACAATTTTTTTTAAAAACATTGATGATATTGGGATCCTGCTCAGAAAGCAACTGGGAGCCTGACATTCCATTCTCACTGTTGATTGGGGGCCCTGCTAATGGTCACTATTTTCAACATAAACGAGGCACTTATTGGAAGGTGTTTTTCATACTGTAAATGAAGAGTTTATTGGAGGTCACAATTCCTACTATGAAGGAGGAATATAGAGCAGTTTGGAGGAGGAAGCCATTCTTATGATATGTACGAGAATCTTTAGAGGGCACAATTACTTCCAGCATTGTCTTTTACATTTTGGGTCTCAACCTGGAGGCAGACAAGTGGATCTTGCTTCATCAACTCTGCTCCTGAGTGTAAACAATCTTAGGTTCAGGGACCAAAGGCATATTTGACGAGTGAATCTCAGGCTGAGGCTCTCAGTTTCAGCGATCACAGTGAGCCAGGCCTATATAGCTGCATTTTGAGTCCAGCACAACTACAGGCACCATCTCTCAAAGCATAATCTAAAAGAACAGTGGCACTCTATTGTGATTATCCTAAAATATCTTGGAATTTAATATCAAAATACAAAGGGAAAGCGTACGAACAATAGTTTGAGGGTGCTGATCTTATGCTAATCCATATATCTTCTCAAGGATGACATCCCTGCTGCTGATAGAAGGCTTTCTTTCAGACTTTCTTTCACATGTTTATGTTTGTTAGTGCACTATTTTGGAAGACTGGCACATGGAAGTAATTCCGGCTTTTAGGAAGTTTCAGGTTATTATGCACACATTGAGGGAGTGGCAAGTCAGTATGCATGTTGCAACGCCCTCAAGTGCTCTTAGCCACCAATCCCTGAATCTGCTCAGAACACCTGACTCCCAGTTTTGGAAACAAATGATAAATTGGAAATTGATAGTGCAACAAAATTGCTGCCATCGTTAGGCATAATCGCATTAACACTGGTGAAGTTAGCAGCTATATCCTAGCATACCAAGAAACATGTCACTGCTGTCTGTTACACTTTGAAATGAGCTAGAGTAAAATGAAGACAATATGATCTATGTCAGCCCCATTCAGGGAGATTCTTTGAAAACCAACAATCAAAGCTCATCCAGTAAATGTTTAAAAAGGAACTAGAAGCTATTAAGTGGTAACTGACATCTCTAATGAATCACAGCTCATTCCCAGCTACAAGACAAATGATGCCATTGAAAGTGAGATGGAGTGGTTAGCAATGTACTGGGAAAGTATTCCTGTGGCTGCCCTTCATCTTTTTCTCCCAACCCACAGCAGCTGTTAGAACTAATTAAGATCGGTACAGAAGAATGGGGATGGTTACACTGTGCGTTGAGCTCAGCTCTTGAAATGACCGAATAAGGGTTAATCACCAGACGTGCCATTTATGTTGTAAGCTGTGCCCAGCCCATGTAACTCCAGCCCATAAACATCGGATTTTACAATCGGTTTATTTTCTCAGGTGTGCCCTACACTGCAATAATTTGGACCAGTCCATGTCGGTTCCCAATATATTCCCTCCGGTCCCTCATTCCACATTTGAACATTACCACCACTCACAGTTAAATTTCCTGTTTGTTCATCTGATCAATTCTTCATCAAACTTTAAAATAGGCTTAGGATCATCTGCAGCAGTTTAATTAGGGCCATGACTGGATGGTGTTAAGTGCTCAGTATAAATGAGCAGATCAACACTGCCCTGAAACGGCTGCTAACCAATTAATCGTCATTCAGATGAAGTCTGCTCTCTAGTGGTCACAGAGAAAAAGCATCTGTTCCTTTAGAAATCAGGCAGGATTAATTATGACAGTCGGCTACTGGTCTGATAGGGGTTTTCATTTTAAAATTAGATATCCTCACCACTGCTGCATCATCACATTTCTGTCAAGCTGTTTTTTAGGTTTGTTTTATATATTTTTTTTAAAAGTGGTTCGCTTTACTACATAATGTGATAGGGAGGTATGAATTTGTATTATCCTGAGTAACTTGATCCACGCTTAAAACACCTTTGGCAAGTAACGTGGCTTTTCAACCCAGCGAAATATGTTAGTGGCCATGCCACACGTGAGACGGTGCTTAGAAATTCGTACTTCATTTCCTTTTCAGACTCTATATCATTGGGGAATGGTTCCCGACAACAAGAGTGGCCGTCAATCCAGCTTATTCAATCGTTCGGTCAGGCCCTTTCTCTTTTTAATTAGTCTCAAAAGCCAAACCAACCCTAAGGAAACCATCTCTCATTATAACGATTGAAATGAACCTCGTGCCATGCAAGTGTATTATGTGAGGCCAATCTTGACATGGCAATAGACATACATTATTTTAACAGTTTATGTAAATTTTAAAATGTTTTAGTCCTATGGGATTGTACGTGTGCATTGAACACAACAGGGCTTTGAGCGTTCAGTAAGAAGGAGGAATCATTCTGGTCACTGAAGGTGAAAAACTGTATTTCTCTAGTCACCATTCGACAGCGCATAAGTGCACAAGACTCTATACCAAGATAATCATTCATAATTAATCATTATTCATAAAAAATTACAATCATTTATAGCAACATGCAACCATGATAAATATTACATTGTAGCTACTTTCTTATTTTTGATGGAAACAGGTCATTTGCTTTTTTATACCTTTTTACAGTCGTTGTCAATTTAGAAAGTGACTACCTATTTAGCAGCAATATATGCTAAAGTCCTCAGTGTTTGGTGTATTTTCTCCTGAGTGATACCACTATTTCTAATCATGAAATGAAGGTAGATGTTTTTCTGCGATGGTCATCTTAATGGCCTGGATTTTGCGGTGATTATGACGGTGAGACTGACAGTGTTTGCCACCATTGCTCCTCTAAAACTGACAGCAACTTTGGGAGTTTGCACATGCTCAGCTAAGAAGCTGTTGTCAATGATTCAACATTTCCCCAGGGGGTGCCCTGTTGAAATTTCTCCCACTCTACAATTCAGTAGGAGTCACTGAATGGATGTGAGTATGTCCTTACATGCCATTAGTCTTGCTGTGAAAATCCTTGCCGAAGTTGCACCTTGTTAAGTAAGGTGTACCTGGGTTTTGAAACAGTATGCTAAGTTCATAATTACTACTAAATAAGTTCTCTGGCCCTGGAAATCTAATTTTATATTTACGTGATGTCATTTGTTTACCCATTCTGATTAAAAACTGAGTTTTTTAATATAATCTTTTAAAACATTATTTTTCAGCTTCTAATGTGTGTCTCCCAGTCATTTATATTGTTCTCTGTAAAAGTTAACAAATGTGAAAAATAATAAGTGCACTTACTTCCTGGTTTGCTGTTGATGAGAATACTTAATTGTGATTGGCTGCTAACCCTGCTTGATGGCATCACTGCAGCTGGACGTCTGAAGATCCCCTTGACTTGGTGTCAGATTCAAACAAACAGCAGGAAAGATGAAATCCACACCAAAGAGATTGTTAGATCTTTATGGACAGTTTTCTTCAAGGTCCATAACGAGCGCCAATGCTTTGTCACTGATCACAAAACCCAGGGCAATGTATCCGTATGTCATGGGTATATCCCAAGTCTGGCTTTATTAAAAAAGGTACAATAATCTTTTTTGTTATCTTCCCCCTTCCCATACCAACAAAAGAGTTGTGCCAATATAGTGAGAATGATCTCAGATGCAAGTAATGCAGTGAGCTTAATTGATACACATTATGGGTGAAATTTAGTGTAGGTGGGAGAGCCAGTGGGAAACCCATCTCATCTCCCCAAGGCCACCTGATGCTATTTTAGTGCAACTGGGCAATTAAGCGAGCAGCATCAGGCTTCCACAGAATCTGCTCCCAGTGGAGAGGAAATTGGCTGGCAGCTCTACATTACAGGCAGCACCACTGCACCAGTGCCTGCTGCCAGAAATACACTTGGGCTTTCACCAAGAATCATCGCTGCATCCTTGAAAACAGGTGAATGTGGTTGGGTTAGGAGTCATAGGAAAGGGGGTCGCCAGTCAGGGGGGTGGAGGGGGATCAGGTGCAAGGGCAACCACTTCACTTTGCCTGCTCCCTCGATCGTGCACTAAGTGCCTTTGAAAGAAGGATCACCTCCCGGGATGCTGCTAGCAAACCACCCCCCCACCCCCCCCACAACCACCCAGCGCCCCCCCCCCCCCCCCCCCAGGGCTTACTGGTTAGGCACTGGAGACCTTAGTAAGTTCAGGAGAATCCTTGAGCCAGCATTAAATGGTGGGCTCAGGGACAATGATTTTTAAGTGGCTCAGTAATGAGCTTAATTAGCCACAGGCAGGTTCCCCACATCAGCCCATTCCTGCTGGTGCCTAAATGGGGCTCAGTTTTCTCACCAGCAGTGATAGGCCACGTGGCCTCTCTCACCAGGGGGGATGTGTGGGAGTGGGCGTGGGCAGGCAGGTTCCTGATTGGCGCCCCCAGTCAGAGACGCGCCATTTTAGGTGGGCGGGCCAATTAAGGCCCGCCCAGCGTGACTTCCGCCAGGAAGCACTATGCACTCCCTGTGCAGGAGGGAGGGATTCCCTGAATATAGAGTGCACTGTTTCACACGTGCGCGCAAAAGAGCACTCAGATGTCCCTGAGGCAAAGTGCTGCCTCAGGGAGATCGGCTCAGATTTGAAACTTCAAATAAAGATGAGGAAAAAAATTTGCTGTCATGTCCCCTTGTGAGATGCTGTCACATGAGTTGGGACATGTCCATAACTTTTATTTTGAGACATTCTGAAATTTTAAAATCACTCATGAAGCCTCATCCTGCCCGAGGATGAGGTTTCACGCTTTTTCAGAAGCCCGCTAGGTCTCAGAGCCTGCCCGCCAACCTTAAGGTTCGATGGGCAGGTCCATTAATGATTTCAATTAATTTTTTAATGGCCTTAATAGGCCGTTGACAAGTTGGGTTGGATGCGCGTCCGCCGACCTGAAAATCTAAATGACGCAGGGTGATGTCGGGACATACGCCCGACGTCACCCCCGCGTCACTTTACGCATCAGCGAGTGGGCCCCGCCCCCGCTCGCCAAACAGACGATTCTGCCCCATGAATACTTTGTGAAGACGTTGCTCATTTACTGATGTTGAGTACGGTAACTAAGAACCCTGATGTGAGTCCAAACTGCCGAATAGACAAGTGGGGTGGGAGTGTTAAGATATAGAAGAAAATGTACAAAGGTTGTGGTGCCCATCCCCCATCATTGAGCCTGAGTCCCATGGATATTAAACCTGTACAAACAATTGTGCTAATTTTTCATTTCATATTTTATTATATGCCTTAAAGACATACAGCGCTGATATTGAGCAAACTGTACACACATCTTGTATTTGAAATCCAAGTCTTGGAAAATAAACCAGATTTTTCTTAGCATAACTTATGATTTGTGTGAGTCCAAATTCTCTGGGAGACCAAAAAAGAAGACAATTCTTTGACAGTGTGTAATCGTCTAACTAGTGAGACCCTAACCTAACAAAGCCTTCATCTAATAAATCCCTCGACACCAAACCCTATAATTTACCTGCCCTTGTAACAATTGACATCTGAGCCTAGTAAATGCCTGGTCTAACAAAATACAACATTTCTAGATTTTATTTTTAAAGATCCCTGCATTGACACCATCAAAAGCAATTTAGCTGGTCATTCATCTCATTTGCTGTTTGTGGAGCCTTTCTGTGCATTAACTGACTTCTGGATTTGCCAACAATAACAAAAGTGGACGTGAAGCACTTTAGTACATAATAAGAGTGTGCTAAGTCTCTAGGTGAATGATTTTGTTCTTCCTTCAAGTTATAAATGCCACAAGTTGTGTCTTTTAGTGAATGAACAGTAAGCACCATGGTGAGAAATTTAATTCTGTTCACGATAAAGGGAATCAAAATAAGCTGACCTTACCCTTACCAGAGATGATCTTAGCTGAGATGACCTAAGATGATCATATTACGGAACCTATTAATGATCAGAGTGAAGGTTTCATCAAAGTGTGGTGGTCGTGGCTGAGGTGACTGTACTAAGGAGATTGTCCCTCATTGATTCTACCAAGGTGCTCTGTCACACAGAGCTGTCTACTGTGTTATGTAGCACTGATTCTAGTGGCCTCATTTTTGCAGTACTAGGGAATGCTGGTTGCCTGAGGCTAGGACATTGTCAACACACTCAGAATTGAAGGGATTGAAGGGAATTTTGATTATTGAATCCTTTGTACTGCCAAGACCAGGATAGCATGACAGATTAGAGTACAGTTCTAAACAGTCCAGTGTGGGGGATTCAATCAATATGTGTCTGCCAATAACACCAACCAGATTATTGACATCACTTCCAACATGAATACACAATTAACAGTTTTCAATCTTTAATATAATCTCTTTCAACTCATATGCATGGACTAATACTATCAACAAACGCATTGTTATTGCTGCTACCTTACCAAGAATCTGTTGTCAATGAACATTAACACAATCGCAGGATTTGCACTTACATGACTGCATAAATCCAGTTTATAGATCATTTCTTTTGGCTTTTATCAACTATAACTCCTAACATAGATACCCTGCCTAGGCAGGCTTTATATAACAGGTGTGAAACTTAGTACTTCCTGGCTGCCTATGGAGAGGAACTTTCACAATAAGTTTTATATAGAACTAGAGGTGAATACCCAAAGGAAGGGAAACCTCTATGTCTGTGCATTTTTAGCTATAATCTAGCAATGATTAGTTTTAAGAAAAAAGAATACACACACATACATATATATACTATATGTTTTTAAGGATATTTTATGCAAAGGTATTTTGGGACATTTTCTACATTTTGGCCCATTGTTACTAATAAACATTCTAGTCAGGTATAGCACAGTTCAAATGAACAGGAAAACTCTCTGTAACTCTGCCTAAACAGCAAACCTCAACTCCAACAACAGAGGAGCACCCCCTACTGCACCAGTGTAGCATTTTTCTAAAAATCCAATTGCCATTTTAATGATAAATTGTGCACAATAATATGCAATACAGTGCAATAAATTTGCTGAAAGTCATTTCACAAAGCACCTTACAGCCTACATAAGGGATTGACTTTCATCCAATTGAACTGGGTCAGATTCAAACCAATTGCTGGATGAAAAACACTTTGGGTATACCTACGCCACATGGTCTGCATCCAGTTCAAGAAGGCAGCTCACCATCACCTTCTCAAGGGCATTTATGGATGAGCAGCAAATGGTGGCGACACCCACATTCCATGAAATAATTGAAAAGAAAATACACCATACGGGCTCATAACACCTGCCAATCGCTATTCTTACTGAAGCTCCCTATTAAAAAGTACATTTTCTACCTTTTGGCCTCCTTGTGAACAACAGGCACACATGTCAAATATAGCATGGGTCATGCGGCCAGGGAAGCTCTCTCTATCAGAACAACATGCCTCAACAACTCAGTATTTTGGCAAATTCAAACTTAGAAAATCTATGCTGAATGCACACAATGAGAGACTTCACAACCTTCTTGAACACTGTAACGAGCTAATCCAAACCCCTGCATCACTGAGGCACAACCACCACACAGATCATTCTTTACCAGCAATCTAATAGTAATGGTTGGAAAATAGGACCAAATCTATTAAGACCAACTGTCTGTGGCGGCAGTATTGCTGGGCCTGAGGCTAAGGAACAGAGGAATTTGGGTGCTGATGTCGGGAGAGGAGCCCAATGTGGGCTTCAGTTCAGGAGGAAAAGCATGTTTGGGATTAAAGACTGGACAGAGCAGCAGTAAGTCCTGTACAACTTATAAGACATATATACTATTGTTGTTAATTTTATGCTATATGCCCTTGAATATGGTCAGTTATCTCATCTTTTTCCACCAACGTTACCTCAGTTAGAGTTTAAAAGTACAAAGGAATTAAATTTCTCAATATAGTTAATTATTTCTTCAATCAATATTACCTTAGATTAATCTGTTTTGCAGCTCCAAACACAAGCGCAGTCTTTGTGCACATTTTTATGATTTCACTACAAATATCAAACAGACGAGATCATCATTTGTCATGGCTGGATGGATAACTGTTGTTCTGAATGAAGATGAAATTATTTTCTCCAATCAAATTTATTTACTAATTTGACTAAAAGAAAACGTAGGAATAATCACAGGATAATTTCATATTCTGCAGGCTCCTCATCTGCTCACTTTACACTGAATCATCTGAAGCAAGAATGTAAGGTTGTTCACTATGAAATATCCAGTGCTCAAAGAGTCAATTAAAGCTGTTGTCTCAGGCAATTCTTGCAGCATTTGTGTAACATTGCAAAGAATGATGCTCCTCTTCTGGTCTGTACAGTGCACTGTAAATGTTTATGGTTTATGATCGTCAGATCAGTCAGGGAGATAGAAAAACTAATAACATGCAGATAGTAGCAAGAAAATAATTTTATTAGAACTGGTTCAGGTGGAGGACCATAGTTCAAATTTTTTCATCAATCTTTTACAACCACATGCATCGGTTACATAAGGTTAAACTCAGCAAAATGTTTTTAACACAAAGTTAATTGTAAATAGTGCATTCTAACATTATGTGTAAAATTACATTGAGGCTTGTGTTGAGGTTTGCATTTTAAAACCCCAGCCATTTTATTGCCCATGGCTAGAAAATATGCCAGCATATGAACTTTAGACATGGCACAGAAGGGACACAGGCACTTGTTCATAAATGCAGGTTCTTCGACTTTTTTCTTAAGTGCAAATGCTGCACTTAGTTTTATGGGACATTGTACGTTCAAAAGATATCCAGTTCCTATCCCATAAACAAATGATTTACCAAATTATTTTAGTCGCTTCTTAGAAATACTACATTGGGAGTACAACTGATAATAACAGTATAGCGTGTTGAGACTTTCACCTCAAAGATTTCACAAGCTGATGCAATTATTGTTTTCTTGCTGTAATTAAGGCAAATTAAGAAATCACAAAGTTCTGCAACATTTTATAAAGATGATTGCATGTAATTTTGCCTCTAAATATAGTAAAATGTGCACACTAGAAAAAAGGACTGGCTTAACTGAAATAAATAGCTGCAGTGATTCAGGTAACATGAATGAATGGATGAAGTATCACCTGAGAGCATTTTCTGGTTATTCACAAAGGCAGGATGTCAAGTTGTATTTGGCCAGTCCTACATCCATATAAATACAAAATTAAGTCCCCTTAAGAAAGCAACTGCATCTAGAAGCAAAGATCTAAACACACAGAATAGGTCTTACAGAAAGAGAAGGAAAAACATACATTTATATGTCAATCTTCACTGTCTCAAGATGTCACAAAGTATTTTTTTATTCAGGTAAGTTCCTGTCATAAGAGAGACAAATGCAATAACCAGTTTGCACACAGCAAAGTCCTAAAGGCAGCCATGGATAATTAACTACATTATATGTTCGTAGTCATATCAGTTGAGGGATAAATATTGACCAGAAAAAACTCCTCTGCTCTTCTTCCTTAGATAATGCTATTGAACCTTTCACATTCACCTGAGAGTGCTCCCCTGCTGACAGATTTGAAGGCAGAGGGGTTCATTAAATCCAGCCAGTAGCCTGCCAGTTGCCTACCCGCCAGACTTTGGCCCCACTGCAATTATGCAGCAGCGAGGATGGTGATGGGCAGCCCAGCTGCCAGGGGGCCAATTGAGGTCCTTAAATGGGAAATTAATTCCCACTTAAGGGCCTCAACCCATGTTACTGGGATTTAACAGGCAGCGGGAAAGGCCCAGACCTCTCCACGTCCTATTGAGACCTGGTGTTGCGCAACAAGGTAGGATTAATTAATGACCTCATAATGAAGGTGCCCCTAGGTTGCAGCAATCATGATTTGATTGAATTTTACATTCAGTGGGTCTAAGATTAGTATTTTAAATTTAAGTAAGGACAATTGTGAGGGCACGAAAGCAGAGCTGGCTAAAGTAAACTGGCAAATTAGGTTAAGGGATAGGTCAACAGAGATGTAGTGGCAGACATTTAAGGGAATATTTCAGAATACATAGAATAAATAAATTCCAAGAGAAGGGCCTACCATCTGTGGTTTGCTAAAAAAAAAGTTAAAGATAGTAGCAAACTTAAAGGAAGATCATATAATTGTGCAAGGATAGGTGGCAGGTCAGAAGATTGGGCAGAATACAAAAAACAGTGAAGAATGACTAAAAGATTAATGAGGAAAATATTATAGTACAAGAGAAAGCTAGCTAGTAACTTAAAGGCAATAGTAAGAGTTTCTATAGATACTTAAAATATAAAAGAGGTAACAAAGTGAGCATTGATCCTAAAGAAGGTGAGTCTGGGGAATTAATAATGGAAAATAAGGAGATGGCAGATGAATTGAATAGGTATTTGCATCAGCCTTCACTATAGAAGATACAAGCAACATTCCAGAAATAGTTGGATGTACTGGGCTTAGATTTCCGGAAGGCATTTGATAAGGTGCCACATCAAAGGTTATTGTGGAAAATAAAAACTAATGTTTCCGGGATAGTTTCTTAGAACAGCATGTTATGGAGCCAACCAGAGAGCAGGCTATGCTGGACCTATTATTGTGCAACAAGATGGATAAATTAATGGCCTCATAGGTAGCAGCGACCATAATATGTTTGAATTTTACTTGCAGCTTGAGAGAGAGTGGGATGGGTCAGAGGCTATGTTTTTAAACTTATATTAGGGCAATTATGAGGGCATGAAAGCAGAGCTGGCTAAACTGAATTGGCAAATTAGGTTAAGGGATAGGTCAATAGAGATGCAGTGGAAAACATTTAAGGGTTTATTTCAGGATACACACAATAGGTACATTCCAACAAGTAAGAAAAAGTCCAAGGGACAGACACACCATCCATGGTTAACTAGAAAAGTTAAAGATAGTATCAAACTTAAAGAAAAAGTATAGAATTGTGCAAAGATAGATGGAAGGCCAGAAGATTGGACAGAATATAAGGAACAGCAAAGGATGACTAAAAGATTAATAAGGAGGGAAAAATTAGAGTACAAGAGAAAGCTAGCCAGAAACATAAGAGATTCTATAAATATTTTTTAAAAGAAATAAGTTAACAAAGTGAGCATTGTTCCTACAGAAAGTGAGTCTGGAAAATTGATAATGGAAAACAAGGAAATGGTAGATGAATTGAACAGGTATTTTGCTTTAGTCTTTGCTATAGAGGATACAAGTAATATCCCAGAAGCAGCTATAAATCAGGAAATGGAAGGGAGGGAGGAACTCAGGAAAATTACAGTCACCAGAGAAATAGTACTGAGTAAATGTTGGAGCTGCAAGTGCCTGGGTCCTGATGGACTTCATCCTAGTGTCTTAAAAGAAGTAACTAGCGAGATAGTTGATGCGATGGTTTTAATTTTCCGAAACTCCCTAGGTTCGGTGAAGGTCCCATTACATTGGAAGATAGCAAATGTAACTCCTTTATTCAAAAAGGGAGGGAGACAGAAAGCAGGAAACTACAGGCCAGTCATCTTAACATCTGTCATAAGGAACCTATTAGAAGCTATTACTAAAGAAGCTATAGCAGGGCACAAGTTCAAGGCAATCAGACAGAGTCAACATAGTTCTGCAAAAGGAAAATCATGTTTAACCAACTTGTTGGAGTTCTTTGAGGAAGTAACATGTGCTGTGGATAAAGGGGAACTGGTGGATGTACCGTACTTAGATTTCTAGAAGGCATTTGATAAAGTGCCACATCAAAGGTTATTGCGGAAAATAAAAGCTCATATATGGAGGTAACATATTGACATGGATAGAAGATTGGCTGGCTAACAGGAAGCAGAGAATAGACATAAATGGGTCTTTTTCAGGTTGGCAAGATGTAATGAGTGGTGTGCCACAGGCATCAATGCTCAGACCTCAACTGTTTACAATTTATATAAATGACTCGGATGAAGGGATGGATAGGATGTTGCCAAATTTGCTGTTGACACAAAGGTAGATAGAAAAGTAAGTTGTGAAGAGGACATAAGGAAGCTGCATAAAGATATAGATAGGTTAAGTGAGTAGGCAAAGATCTGGCAAATGGAGTATAATGTGGGAAAATGTGAAATTGTCCATTGTAGCAGGAAGAATAAAAAAGCAACATATTATCTAAACGGTGAGAGATTGCAGAGCTCTGAGGTGAAGAGGGATCCTTATTTAAGGAAGGATATAAATAGATTGGAAGCAATTCAGAGGCTTACTAGGCTAATACCTGGAATGGGCAAGTTGTCTTGTGATGAAACGCTGGACAGGCTGGGCTTGTATCTGCTGGAGTTTAGAAGACTAAGAGGCAACTTGATTGAAACATATAAGATCCTGAGATGTCTTGACAGTGTGGATATGGAAAGGATGTTTCCTCTTGTGGGAGAATTTAGAATTAGGAGTCACAGTTTAAGAATAAGGGGTCACCCATTTAACACAAAGATGAGGAAAAAAAATTTCTCTCAGAGGGTTGTGAGTCTTTGGAACTCTTCTTCAAAAGGCGGTGGAAGCAGAGTAATTGAATATTTTTAAGGCAGAGTTAGATAGATTCTTAATAAGCAAGGGGCTGAAAGGTTAACAGGGGGAGGCAGGAATGTGGAGTTGAGGTTACAATCATCAGCCATGACCTTATTGAATGGCTAAGCAGGTTCGAGGGGCCGAGAGGCCTATGCAACGCTTCTGATTCGTATGTTTGGATGCTCGTACAGCCCAAGTGGCCAGCCTAGCAGGATTCCCTGGGTGAGCTGGTGGAGGCTGGTGGGTTCCCTCATTAACAGGTCCCCTGTGCCCATCAGAGAACTCCCAACTTTAAACCCCTCCCCTCAGATTGCCATCCCTCTCATTGCCTTCTCAAACCCCACTCCCACCTCCCTTAATCCCCTCACCAGGGCCTGCCAACTTGGCACCCGGTGAGACCCCCATACACTTACCTAAATCCTGACCCGACACTGCACACCTCTGTCCTGAAGTGCTGCACAGCTACCAGCTTCTGATTAGCCGGCAGGTATCTGAGGTGGGTCTTCCTGTCCCTGATGGGCAGAAATCGCACCTCCAGCCAATTCACAGCCAATTAACCATTAAATAAGCGCGGGGCAGCCAGTTTTCCACTGGGCAGGCACCTCAAGACCTTTTAGCAGCGGGTAGGGGGTGGGATCCACACCTCATATAATTCAGCCCAAAAGACAGCATTTCCATCAGTGCAGCACTCCCTCATTATTGGACTGAAGTATCAACCTAAATGAAGTCCTCAAGCTTTTCAAGCTTTAACCTATTACCTCCTGACCTTGAGGCAAGAAGTGCTCCATTTCCTGAAGGCTGATACCAGAGAAGGTCAAAAGTAAGGATCCTGGTCCAAGTGGATAGCATTTACGTCCACAGGTAGAATGCCCAGTTCTACACAGTTGGCCTTTCCCCTACTTTATCTGCTAATTAAACTGTATTTTCCCCCCAGCAAACAAATCTCAGAAACAAAACAACTCACATGATTTTACAAAGCACAAACAACTTCTAAACAAAGTCAGCAGAAAAAAAAAGTTTGATATGGCAGTACGCTCTGCATGAAAAAAAAATTGCTAATTTGGGTAATTAGGCTTCAAGGATGATGGAAGAGTGGATGTTATTTTGCTGGGATTGACAGGCTCCACAGTGTAGTGGCAAACAGCACAGATGTACACCATGATACAATCTCACTTTACAGTTCACAAAAAAAAATCACACAGTCAACAATATTCCCAAGCAGAAATTAGCTGAAGTAAGGAGTTGCTGACAGCAAAGGCGAGGTTTTTTCAGGAAGTTTTAATCTCAAGTACTTTTGTGTCAATAATAAACCATCTGCCATCAACTATATACCGAAACAATATTTCACGGTTTTAGCAGAAAAAAATAAGAAGTGCGTTTGCTCTTGGTCCTGTAGACTGCCTAAGCCATTTATATTTAGAAGACCTGAATAACGTACCATTGTGGAAGCAGAACTGTAGAAAGCTCCAATTTATTATAAATGGCTTTTTTTGACATGATATGCCAGGTGGTAAAAGAAAAATAAGAACAACACTTGCAACAAGACATTATGATATTTATTTTACTGTTAGCAAGAAAGATTGGTCATGTTCCAGTTTAATTCTGACCAATATTTACCCTTGGTGCCTTGCCTTAGTGCCTTAGTCTAAGTGAGATTCCGGCCACTTTGAAATTGTCCCAAACACACAAGAAGCAACAAATGGGATTACCTTTTGTCCCGAACATTGGAATGCAGGATATGAATGCCAGGACCAAAGATAATCCAGCCCACAAAAAATCAAAGGTCACATTAGGCAAACTACTTTGTTGAGTTAGACAGCAACAGTTCATTAAATATCATGTTCAAATTAATCAACAAACCCATTAAAAGTTACAAAACAATGTCTGATCTTTATTCAAATAACTTAGAAACCGTTGAAATGCATTTGTCAGCACTGCTGTTGTTTCTGCTGTGTTACTAGCTCTATAATTAAGTATCATTGCTCCAAGGGTTATACTGCACAAACTACCATGGACAAATATCCCCGCAAGAAAGTGTTAAGTCTAAGGCTTGCTCAGCAACACTTGTGATATAACTTCCATGGTACGTTGTGTCACATCTCCAGGGTTGCACTGCCATTTGCAGGTTAAGAGAAGTATACACATATATATATATGTATACTTATACATATTACCAAAATTCTGCTTGGGCTGGAGGGTCTGAGCTATGATGAAAGATTGGATAAGCTGGGGTTGTTTTTCTTGGAGAAGCGAAGGTTGGGAGGGGACCTGATAGAGGTGTATAAGATTATGAGGGGCGGGTGGTAGGTAGGGAGGATAGGAAGGCACTTTTTCCATTAATAGAGCAGTCAATAACCAGGGGGCATAGATTTAAGCTAAGAGGTAGAAGGCTAAGAGGGAAGTTGAGGAGAAATTTGTACACCCACAGGGTGATGGGAGTCTGAAACTCACTGCCTGAAAAGGTGGTTGAGTCAGAAACCCTCGTAACATTTAAATAGTATTTAGATATTCACTTGCGCTGCCATAGCTTCCAGGGCTATGGGCAAGCTCTGGAAAATGGGATTAGTGTAGTCAGATCTTTGTTGACCAGCATGGGCACAATGGGCCAAATGGCTTCCTTCTGTGCTGTAAACGTCTATGAATCTATATATATAAGTATTTGCGTGTGACACACCACGGCAACAGAGGTTCATTATACATCTTGGTTAGTTGCACTGCCAACATCATGAGTAGCACGATGATAAGCTAAAGATACATTGGCACCATAATGATGCTGTTGAAGTAAAGCAAGACCATTTAACATGTACACTACAGTTATGAGGCTAACTCAGAGCTCAATAATTAAGAAGGCAAATGGAATTGTGGCCTCCATGGCTAGGGGAGACAGAGTTTAAATATAGGGATCTCTTGTTACAACAGTACAGGGTGTTGGTGAGGCCGCACCTGGAGTACTGGTCCCCGTATTTAAGAAAGGATATAATGGCATTGGAGGCAGTCCAAAAGAGATTCACTTGGCTGATTCCTGGGTCGAAGGGGTTGGCTTATCAAGAACGGATAAACAGGTTAGGCCTTTATTCATTGGAGTTTAGAAGAATAAGGGGTGATCTTATTGAAATGTACAAGATTCTGAGGGGACTTGACAGGGTAGATGTTGAGAAGATGTTTCCACCAGTGGGGGAATCTCAAACTAGGGGACATGGTTACAGAATAAGGGGACACTCACTTAGAACTGAGATGTGAAGGAATTTATTCTCTCAGAGGGCAGTGAATGTCTGAAATTCTCTACCCCAGAGAGTTATGGAGGCTAGAAGACTGAAATTATTTAAAGAAGAGGTAGATAGATTTTTGAGATATCGGGGCATTGAGGGCTATAAGGAGCTGGCACAAAACAGGAGTTGAGGCCTCAGACAGATCAGCCATGATCTTATTGAATGGCAGGACAGGCTTGAGGGGCCGAATGGCCTACTCCTGCTCCTATTTCTTATGTTCTTATGTTTTTAATCTGGCACGGCCAGGATGGGAGCGGGAGGGGGCAGGATTGGGGGAGGACGGAGTGGTGGTGATGGTCATGTTAGGTACAGCACTGAGGGTGTTGTAGGCAATCATGGTGTCTGTAGAATCAGTGGACACTGCTGCTCCTCCTGGCTTCACAGGAAGATACCTTATTTTTAAAACTTAAAGCTTCCCACCACAGGGTCTGCTGATCAACCTTTGGCAATACTTGAAGATTATATTGGAATATTTCTGCAGTCGTGACCAACATTCACCCATCAGCCATTACCGTCAAAACACACTAACTGATCCTTTGTCTTATTGGCTGTTTGTGGGCCCTTTCTGTGCACAAAATGGCTGCCAAATGCAGTTACTAAGATCAAAATGGCCACACTTCAAAATTAGATTATTTGCCGTGAAACACAGTGGAATTACCTGAGGCTAGCAAAGGGCTCAAACATTTTGGCGCTCTCACAGTGGGGAAGACCATCAGTGGATCTGGAACCAGACAAGTGAGCAGCCAGTTTCTCAGTTGCTTCTTAACTGAACCATGGCATTGGCATATCACTTCCACATTTCTAATCAATTCGAGCAGGGAAGCGTGGTGAGAGCCCATACCTGACTGTCAGAGCTTCTCTATTTAAAGGGCCCTTGCAAGAATCAGAATGGATGCATTTTACAACTGTCAGAGAGGGCCAGCTACTTGATAAATGGATTGACAATGAGGAAAGACTGCCCAGAGTTCCCAGGTACACTCCTGGTCATCATGTTTTGGTTACAAAGGCCCGCAGGGAGATTCTGAGGCCAGGAATGTCATCAGCAGGAACGTGGTGTCTCGATTGTGGATGCAAGAAATTCGATGACCTGATCAGGCAGGAAAGTTGAGTGGTATACCACATTCAAATGCAAACCTCCTCACTTTGACTTCCCAGCCTTCTCTCACAAAGCACTCCTCAGGCTAACATACCTTGCAGGTGTACCCATTTCTTTCTTTCGAGGTACACCTCCTCACATCTCCATCTGAACATCCTGACACTCACCCTCATCTCAATACCATGTCATGCCCAGCCCTCACAGGCATCCTGCACAAACATTGTCATTCCATTCTTTCAACATGTTCCATTTCTCATACTCATAGCTCTTCTTTCTTGGTAGGAGGAGAAAGTGCAGAATAGCTGGAAGAGGCAGAGAACTGGGGCAGGGTGCGCAGGAGATAGCAAAGTCTCAGAATGCATAGCCATTGGTGACAGAGAGATGGGGTCTCCCAGCTGTCTGGTGAGACATATATCACTGATACATGGCAACTAACACTCACTCATGTTGACTTGATGTCAGCAGGCAATGAAAAATGATGATGCTCTCAATGATGATTGAAAACCCTCTCACATTGCCAGTCCTAATTCGTGCCTTTCATCTCCTGCAAGCTTCATCAGGAGTTGGTCCAGTAGGAGAACGCTGACTCCTCAGAGGAGTTGTACAATCTCAGGAAGCACCATCACACGACCCATGTACACCCTCTGCCAGCTCAGATGCTTCGGTGGGACCTCCAAGACAGGCAGTTAGGTTATCATCTGGTGTGCCACACATGACATGTGAGCAAGAGTTGGAGATAGGAATGGGAGTGGAGCCTCTAAGCTCTGATCAAATGGATACTGATGCTGAACCCTCGGGGCTCATCGATGAAGTGAACTACTTTAGAGCAGCAAAGGAAAACGTGTGAATTTCTGTCATCGTTTCCAGAGGTACTGCACACTATTGTAAAGAGATTGGGGAGTGCATCTCCATCATGAGTGCCACAATGTCTCAGGCTTTTGGGATGATATCTACATCCCGGCAATGAGTGGCCACCTGCATGGAGCATCAGTCCTAGCAGGCAACCGAGTGCATGCCAGCCTTGACCAATAGCCTATATACTCAGTCTGCCAGCTTAAATGGGGTGGAAGAAAGCCTCACCTTGGCCATTCAGTTCCTCACTAAAGGGCAGCAAAGTGCTCTCCAGCTCTTGGCTAGTGGAAAAGTACAGGTTAGTCATGAGAGGGAAGATGGAGAACGAGGGACATGGAAGTGGGGACTCTGCTCAAAAGTGCTGCATTCCTCTCATCTTGCAATCCACTGCCTCCCCATCCCTGTCAGAGCCCCAGATGTTGCCTCCTGACCTGATGGCCAAGTCTCCCCCTGCACAGGTGCAGGTGGACAGTCTGTGGCAGAGACCTTATGGGCTCCAAAATGCAGAGAACACCAGCCATGAGCAACTGAGCAGTCGGAGCAGGAGAACAAGCAACCTGCCTCTACTCTGCTGAAGCCAAAGGGGTAGAACCATATAGGAATAATAGGAAGAAGAGAAAAGTTTTGGAAGTGCACCAGGGTTATCTCTCAGGTATTTAACACTGAGTTAAATTGTCACTTGTATGTTCAATGTTTACAAGTCACAAACTTTACTTCAAAACTCCATTTCCTGTCCTCCTCTATGTTGCCTGTCGCCTGCCAAACAGACTTCAGCCTTGAGGAAGATGATTTAACAAGAGTAGAAGATGAGCAATGGGCGTCAGTGTGAAGGATGGATTGTTGTCAAGGGGACTGCTTTGTGCTGGGGGTGGGTACAATGGGTTCAGCATTGTGCAAGATGGCTGCACACCTCCAGATTAGCTGAAGTGTGCCTGAATGAATCCATCCTGGGCATCCCTGGCAGCTAAGTGGGCTGCTGCAAGGGCCCTCGCACATCAAGCTCCTCCACCCCCTCCTCCTCCTGTTGTTGCTCCTTCTCCTTCGAAGATGCAAAATGGTCACCATCTTCCTCTTTCTATAATCCCAGTCTTCTCTGCAGCACAATGATGGGCAAGGCACAGGATTATAACTATCATTCTGGGAACCCTTGCTGATATAGACTGAAGCCCAACCACCACATCCCCCCACAACCACCACCACTCCTCTCCGCCAGATCAGATACCTGAATCACATCTTCAACATCCTGATCGCTAGCTCAATAACCACTCTTGTGCTGCCCTCGCTTCAGTTGGAGGGTTCCTCATATGTCTCATCAGTCATCTTCTTAGAGGATAATCCTTGTCTGCAGCATAGAGTCAAGGAATTAGTGAAATATTCTTCATCTATTCTCAGAATATTGGCTGCATTTATTGCCCATTGCCCTAAAATATCACAGTGCGAATTCTCCTTGAATCATTACATAGCTTGGTCACAGTTCCGCAATGGTGTTCAGTGGAGAATTCCAGTGACAATGAAGGAATAGTGCCATATGTTAAAGCCAGGATGGTTTGTTACTTGGAGGTGATTTGGGTTCGCACACCAATTCTGCTCTTGTCCTTCTTGGTGAGGAAGGGAAGTGTTGTCAAAGGGACACCGCCTCCTCCCGCTATTGCATTACATGCTGCTGCTGACACAATGCGGCAGAGCCTGTGGGTGGGTGGTGCTGGAGGAGAAAGGCGAGGCAGTGGGGAAGGCAGGATACATATTGAGTCCAAGGATAGTGGCATCAATCAAGAAATCTACTCTGTCCTGGATGATACCGAGCTTCTTAAGTGTTGCTGTGACCACATCCATCCAAGTGATAAGCCTTGTAGATGGTGGAGAGGGTGTAAGGAGCCAGAAGTGAATCACCTATCACTGACTTCACAGCTCCTAACTTGAGCTACTGGCCACAATATTAATAAGACTGGTCCAATTTAACTTCTCTTCAATGCTAACTGTCCCTTATCCCTGCTGCAGATGGTGATGTTGAGGGACTTGGCAATGGCCGTGTCTTTGTAAGACACTAAGTAATGAATATAAGTGGTAGAATGAAAGAAGTACTTGCATTTAGTTAGGCTTTTAATTGCATTAAATTTTTTCCATGTGGAATGGGAACAGAAATAGGTCATTAACCCCTTGAGACTGCTCTGCCATCCACTTAAATCATTGATGATTTGTACCTCAGTCCCATTTACCCACCTCCGATCTGTGTCTTATTCTAACAAAGATCTGTTGAGCTCCGTGCTAAATGTTTCAAATAAATGCGGCAGGCACAGCTTGTTGAGGTAAAAAAAAATGGATCAGGAGCTGCCTGCCAGCTGAGAGCTATTTCTAATGACCAGGTAGGACAAGGGGCTGAGAGACCCAGTCAACAGGCCAAGAGCTGTTTCTGCAATTGATTCTGGTCTGTTGAAGAGGGTCAGAATCTGAGATTGCTCCCAGGATGCATTACTGTTGATGCAGGACTGCTCTCAGCTCTTTTACGCTCTCACATGAAACAAAGCCGAGCTTCAACACCTGAATAGTCTGAAAAGTGCCGGCGCGGCTGTTTTGCGGTCGCTGCCACTAGCATGATGGATAGTTTAAAAATGAAGACATCTGAAAAACACCAGATGTACATGTACCGGGACCAGATCAGCTTGATGGAGTTTTACGGGTGATAACAGGTTCACTTAAGCATTACCTATTCTAATAATAAACAACTTTATAATCTCATCAGCAGATGCTCTGATAAATCTTTAATGTTTTCTATTTACACCTGTCCACTTATTTCCTGCATACAGGACAGGATAACGTTAACTGGAATCAGGAAACCCTCTTCTCAGTGTCAATCCTTCTTTTAAATACTCCCAATATGAATAAACAGCAGAAATGGGGATTGAAACTCTCAGTTAAGAAGTAAAAACTCTTCTTCCTTCTTCTATCTTTATTTTTAACACTTCCCTTCTCGAAACCCCCTCCTCACAATAAAGAGTAGAATTTCCTCAGTGACTGTTTGTAGTGTACTGGATTACCCTTTTCCACAGGGATCTTAATGAAGTCATTAACCAGTTTATTTTAAAGGGTTTAATTAATAAAATAGAGTGCTGAAAAATTTCACCTAGTTCCACACGTAGAGCTCACAATGAAACCTTTACTCATCGCACCTCCCTCCACCTTTTCTGTTGCCTCTCAACTGGTATCACCTTACTCGGTTGCTAAGTCGGAGGTTATGGGTTCATGTCTCACTCCAGGTCTTGACCATTTAGTGTAGCTTGGTCTTGTAATATGTTATATCATTATAGGTGCTGTCCTTCAGATAAGAGTTGGAACTGAGGTTGCGCCTCTGGTTCAGATGGATTTCGCCATCAGCACCCACCCCTGCCACCGAAATACTTTCATGAAGAGGACAGTATTTTCCAGATATTCTGGCCAATCCCACTATCTCCACCAACACCACCAAAATCAGATTGACTGATAATCATCTCATTGCTATTTATGGGACCTTGCAGTGTGCAAAATATTTGTCTTCAAACAGTCGCTGTAACTCAATGTAACTGATTGTACGTGAAGTTCCTTGAAGAATTTTTGTGAAATGTGATGAAGTTTTATATAAATGTGAGCCTTTGTTTTAACTGAGGATATGGGTAAGAGGCCCATCATTAGGCTTCTGCCTATGCAGTTCTCAATGTTGCCAAGTAGCCCTATCTGATCTACCCACTGACTCACTATTTTCCTCCTCTCTCTTTCACTCTTTATCCCTGTCTGTGAAGAATAACTGTGTAAAACGCTAGTTAGGCTGCAGCTAGAGTATTGCATGCAGTTCTGGAATCCGCATGATAGGAAGGATGTGATCGCACTTGAGAGAGTGCAGAGGAGGTTTACCAGGTTGTTGCCTGGACTGGAGAGTTTTAGTTATGAGGAGAGATTGGATAGACTGGGGTTATTTTCCCTGGAGCAGAGGAGATTGAGGGGGGACATGATTGAGGTGTGTAAAATTATGAGGGGCATAGATAGGGTAGACAGGAAGGAACTTTCCCCCTTGGGATCAATAACCAGGGGCATAGATTTAAGGTAAGCACCAGGAGGTTTAGAGGGGACGTGAGGAAGAATATTTTCACCCAGAGTGTAGTGGGAATCTAGAACTCACTGCCTGAAAGAATGGTAGAGACAGAAACCCTCATAATATTTAAGAAGTATTTGGATGTGCACTTGCAATGCCATGGCATACAAGGCTATGAGCCTAGAGCTGGAAAATGAGTTTAGAATAGTTAGGTACTTGTTTGACTGGCGCAGACTCGATGGGCCGAAGGGCTTTTTTTTGTGCTGTGGACCTCTATGATTCTATGACTATGACTATAATATTCTAACCCCATGTACACTGGCTAGCTCTGATAGCTTGCTCAAGAACAGTATTCTAGTTGCAGAAAATAGGTTCTTAAGTATCCAAAGTATATCTTGAAAAGAAACGACTTAAAGCTGTAAAATACCTTGACATTGTTGTGGGGTAGGGTTGGGGGAGCGGGCTTCAAGTAGCTCTAAATGTGCCAAAATTAAAAATATTTGACTGGATTCACGTTTCACCCTGTTGTATTTGATCGGGGTGGGTTGGGGGGGGGCGGGGTGGGTAAGATGATAATTCAGTATCATCCTGAATTTGAATGAGTTCTTTCCACTCTGCAGTGCCGCACTACTCCACACAGACCCTCGAGGCCTGAAAGCAACTTGCAATCAGCCACATATAAGTGAGAATGCGGCACAGTGGAGTACAAGGGAGGAGAGGTTCAAACAGGCCTCAGATTGACATGATTTAGTGACGGCTGAACTTTGATCTTTTCACCTCAACAATGAGTGTCGCAGTCTCAGTGTTATGTTTTACTTCTGTTAAATTTTGAAAAAAGTTTAATTGCAGAAGCCTCTTTTAAAGTAATCCAGGGGGAGCTGCCAGATGTTAGCCGTTATCAGGAGGATAATTAACCCCCTGACTTGAACTGCTGTGTTCTTTGTAAAGTCTTCCCTCGTGGGACTCGTTGTGTTTCGCTTCGTTGTGGTGTTTGTTTGCAAGTTAATGTTCATTTACTTTTGACTGAGTTTCAATAAATAATTTGAATAAAAAAGGTCCTCATGTGAATGAACCTATCCTGAGTCCAAATAAATTTGGTGTACAGAGGAACGCACAACTCCACAACTGAAAATAAATGTGTACGAGGGAAACCTACAGCTCAAAACTTCACTGGATATTCAGCATGACAGAAATCAAGAGCTGTATCAGTAAACAGCTGACATGATAACTGTAGAAATTATAGTCTATAAGCTAGAAGGAGCATTCAACAAAACTCTTACAACTTAATGGGCAGCAGCTTGCTTTAACAGTCAGAAAGCAGCAGTCACTGTTAATTTTGACCTGAGGTAACTAAAAATCAGCACCGGGTGGCATGGCAGCAACATTCGTTGCTGCTCTGGTGTGTTTACGGCCTCCGCTATGGGGGAGACTTATATTCAGATCCTCTCAAGATTAGGATTTCGTCATGTGGAGAACCTTAGGGCTGAGACATGAAATGCCCCACGAGTTTATAAACTCAGCCATACCTTCATAGAAGTCATAGGGAAAAATTGTACCTGTGATTTATATCACACCATTAATAGAGACCTCTCAATAGTGGTGGTATAGTGTAGGAGGCCAGGCAGTGATCTACAATCAGTTACGCATTGTGATGCAGTCATTGAACAGTGAGGAACTCCCTCTAACTGTGCTCTAATGATTATATTGCATTGCAGTCTGTAGCAGTGGACTTAAATTCAACTCATAAAAGGCAGAGTTTATACCTCAAAGAAATTATCTTAACTTTATTCCTCCCATTGTTGTACTGTTACACAATTCAATAGCACATTACAAGACTCTTTTTGATTATTTTGCAGTTTTGTTTGTGCCAGCTAGTTCTGAGATACACATCAGATTATGACAAATTTTATAATCTCTCATTTATAGTATCACTTACAGTCCACAATTACACTCTACATTTCACACCTATATTCTACATTCCCACACAGAGTCCACACAGTAATCAACCTGAAATGTTAACTCTGTTTCTCTCCCTCCACAGATGCTATCTGACCGGCTGAGCATTTCCAGCATTTTCTGTTTTCATTTTAATAGTCATCTGACACTCGTATGTGATAGGGGTGCTAGACCAGCCTCCCAGTTTCCCATTTCTTCCCAGTGGCATTTTCCACTGGTCACAGAACAGGCATGAAGAGTCCAGTGCAATTTGCTAGCATGAAAATCATATATAAACAAGAAAGAAAAACAAGTCTTACATTTATATAGCATATTTTACAACCTCAGGACATCTCACTGCTTTTGAAGTGTAAAAAAGATAGAAGTCAATTGTGTATAGCAAGGTGCCACAAAGATAAAATTACTAGATCATCAGTTTTATTGGTGTTGGTTGAGGGATTAATAAAGAAGCAGGTAAGTAGGAGTATCTATACCACTAACTACAATTCACAGAGAATTCCACAAACATACAAGCATGCTCTCACATACTCAATCCCACACATCTCCTAGCAGACATAACAAGCTTGGTCACAAGCACACACACACGCTGCTAAAGTGCTCACTGGGAGTTTCTTCAGTGTAGATATACCTGAAGCTTTAAGCCAGACATGAAAGATGTGAATAATAACCCATGGATAAAGAAAATGCAACTCACTGTCCCTCACCCTAGGAATTCTGCCCACTTAATGGCCACAGAAGGTGCGCTCACAACATTGCCAAACTTCCAACACACACCAATAGCAGGTGGTAAGAGCAGGCAGGATTCCTGGTCAATCATGTGACAGAAAGAGAGCTAGAGCTTCTACTATCCATAGTTCCAGACTAAACATGCATGTATACAACTCAGACTCTCAGGGTGATCTGTAACACTTTACCACCACCAATATATGGAACGCAGTATGTCAGAGCTCCCAATATCACAACATTTTCCATAATTATTGTTACTCCAGACTGTGCCATAACAGTTGAAATCAGCTTGACTCAGTCTATAGAACTCTTGCTCTGGGAGCCAATGGGCTTGTAATGAATATTGGTGGACAGTCTATCACCAGAAATTGAGACAGAGAGGTCAAGGAAGGAAAGCGAAGTGTCGGAGATGGGCCATGTGAAGGTGATGGAGGGGTGGAAATTGAAAGCAAAATTGATGAATTTTCCCAGGTACAGACGAGAGCATGAAGCGGCACTGAAACAGTCATCAATGTACTGAAAAAAGAATTGTGGGAGGAGGCCTGAGTAGAACTGGAACAAGGAATATTCCACATCCCTCATAAAGAGACAGGCATAACTGGGGCCAATGCGGGTATCCATAGCCACATCTTTTATATGGAGGAAGTGAGACAAGTTTAAGAAGAAATTGTCAGTGAGAGAACAAGTTCAGCCAGACAGGGGAAAGTGGTGGTGGATGGTGATTGTTTGGTCCTCTGTTCAAGGAAGATCCGGAGAGTCCTCAGACCATCCTGGTGGGGGGTGGAGGTGTAGAGGGATTGGACATCCATGGTGAAGAGGAGGCGGTTAGGGCCAGGGAACTGGAAATTGTTGGTATGACGTAGGGCATCAGAAGAATCACAGATGTAGGTGGGAAGAGACTGGACAAGGGGAGAGAGAACGGGGTCAAGATAGGAAGAAATGAGTTCCGTGGGGCAGGAACAGGCTGACAAGATCAGCCTACTGGGACAGTCCCATTTGTGGATTTTGGAAAGGAGGTAGAAACAGGCTGTCTGGGGTTCAGAGACTATGAGGTTGAAAGCTGTGGAGGGAAGATCTCCAGAGGAGATGAGGTCAGTGACAGTGCTGGAAACAACGGCTTGATGTTTGGTGGTGGGGTCATGGTCCGGGGGGGTGGGGGGGGGGGGGGGGGTGGGGGGTAGGAGGAAGTGTCTGAGAGTTGGCACTCAGCCTCTGTGAGGTAGAGGTTGTTTGCCAGACAACAGCACCACCCTTGTCAGCAGGTTTGATAACAAATTTTCATGCTTGCAGACAGATAGAAGATGTAATAAGCCCCTTAGTTAAGGTCAACGAGGGATCAACATTAAATACCAGCCTTGCTAGTGCCACCTACATCATGCAGACAGGGGAAAATTTGGCTACCAAGGCAGGTAGCTCGAGTCAGGAAATTTCCCAGCTTGTCAGACCTGTCTTGATAAAAAGTACCCAGATTCATGAGATTCTCACTCCAGGGCTCTGGGTGTGTGATGGATTCAGGGTCACCAAACTTGGAAGCAGAGCATAGGTGACCACGGATGTGGGCAAATACCAAGGCAAGCAGGTTAGAAGGCCCAACCTAGTTCATTACTTTGTCCCAGATGTTTTGGAAGATTTTAGGATCTCTAGCCCTCATCCCTCACACACACTCACCCCACCCTGCCTGTGGCCTCTCATACCCTCATGCCAACTCAATGCCAACTCATGCCCCCCCCAGCCCCCCACTCCCAATGGCCCCGATACACTCCATGCCAAATCCATAGCCAAGTCACCCAGTCTCCACGCTGGGAAAACCTCAGAAGCCTTGTGGAGATTAAATAAAATAAACTTCTAAAAGTCTAATGCTGCTCTCACTATACAAACAAAAGTGAAAAACTCCCATTCGTGAAAGCAATAAAGCGTTTAAAACTCAAGTGGTTAATCTCTTATAAAAATAAACAAACTTCTTTTCATGCCACTAATCCTTTAACGGCCCCTTTAAACTGTTAATCAAACTGTGAACTTAGAACTCCTGCTGTGATAATTTTAGATTTTGAAACTCAACCAAGCATTCATAATGAATAACCCTTAGGAAAATCGCAACAAAGAACTCCATTGAAACTGCTCAAACAGATGTTACACCAGCAGATCTGTTAATCAAAGCATTCCAGCAGAAGTTTGTTTTTAACAACAACTGACAGCTGAGGCCATTTTATTTCAGAGTTTAGAGTGGTTGGATTTAAAAGGCTTCAGATCATGGTGCTTAAACAGATCTTATCCACTCTTCAAGAGTGTTTACATCTCCTGCATAAATTCATGACGCACACTGTGGGTTAATGCACTTGCAACAGCCAAAATTGGGGGTCTGTTTGAACTCAGCACGAGGTTCAAATGGCCCTCCTGAGTTTTTATTTTCCTCATGTATGAATCACGCCCCACCCCCTTTCCCCTACCAGCATAAATGGGATCTGTCAGAAATAGGGGCAGGACTTCTGCATCCAGGTCTCGCCCGCCATTTTTAAAGGTCCACAGAGTCTTCCCAATTCCATAGCAATTCGGTCCTAAATGTTTTTTTTTTAATTTGAACTAGCCACACCTCTGGCTTTATTCCATCTAGGTCATATACAAGTGAGATTTAATACATCCCAGTGTCTCAGAATAAGACTAGCTCACCAATTTCTTTTCTCCTAAATGTGAGTCTGATGTGAGTTGTTTAACTATAGGGCCTCATTATCCTTCACTGTTATGCATTTTAAGTACTTTAAGCAATGGGTGATGTTTGAAATTTGATTGCAGTATATGACATGCATGACTTAAAGGGACACAGATGATATTAACATAATGTCACTTCTCACACTCTGCCACATTTTGTAACAAATTAATTGGCATCAGGCAAGCCACCTTCTCCATGCATATATTATGGAAATCAGGACCCAGAAGGTGGAAGTGCACAAAATGTGGCAAAGCCTTCAAGGAACTGAACTCACAATGAGGAATTCAAGTGTGTGGGCATTTAGCCCGAGTCTGCTTCATAGTTACACAGGGAAAAGTGTCTGTACAAAATACTCACCCGCTTATCTAACTGTTTCAAAAAATGCATTCCTTTTTAACCATAATTTCCTGCAACAGCAGAGAAATGCTGATAATAAGAGGGCTCATTTGGTGTTTCTTTGCTTTTTTTTTCTATGTGTCATGTTGAATTTATGTCTTCATAGCTACTGATAAAGAGTCTTCATAGAGAAACTCATAAGGGTGATAGCAGGATATTTGCATCATACAAATGAATGTGCCTGCTTAACAATGTTGGTGACTCAGAATATGTTTTACATAAATATGCTTCATGTGGCTTCATATCACACAGTTCCTTAATTTCTCTCTCTGACAACTTAGCATTACATCTTAACTAGAGATAATAGCTGATATTCAGAGCCCGGTTGGAGACTTCAGTAAAATTTCTTTCTGTTCCAAGACGCGAGCCCTGATTTTAATTCCAGAATAAATTTAGACAGGTGTGCACTGAAGAGAGTATCCACTATAGAAATGAAATCGAAGCTAATGTTAGCTCTCGGAGCTCACTTAAACCCCACTGACGGACCCCCCTCCGGTTTGAGGCTGGAAATCGTTGGGAAGGATCGGGAAATCCCAAGGCCTGGAGGTCATCTGTCAACACAAGGTAGGTGGCAAAGTCAGCTTCTGGCATCAACCCATGGAGACCTTGAGTTCAGTTAAGGAAGAGATTTGCATTTATATAGCACCTTTCACAACCTCAAGATATCCCAAAGCACCTCACAGCCGATGAAGTACTTTTGGAGTGGAGTCACTGTTGTAATGTAGCAAATGTGGCAGCTAATTCGCACAGAGCAACATCTCGCAAACAGCAGTGAAATAACGATTAGGTCATCTGTTTTCGTGACTTTTGGTCAGAAGATAAATGTTGGTCAGGACAATAGGGAAAACCACCCCGTTCGAAAATGGTGCCATGGCACTTTTTATTTCCACACGAGGGCAGACAACGCATTGGTTTAACATCTCATCCAAAATACGGCAACTCTGACTGCAGCACTTCCACGTTAACCAGGTAAAGGTGTCAGCCTGGATTTTCTGCTCAAGTCTCTAAAATGTGTTTGGGGTGGGGGGGTGCATGCAGTGTGGCGGGGGGAAGGCCTTGTGGGGCCTGTAGGAACACTCCTCCTTCTCCTGGCCCCACAAAGGGAGAAAAAAATACTTCCTCAGCTTCTCCACCACCAACCCCCACCCCCCCACCCCTCCCCCAGCAAAGAGTAACTGGCTTTCACCTGGTGAGGAAAGCATCAATTAAGATTGCAACCTGATCCCAGTGACAACATTGAGATCCAGCACCTAGAGGTAAAATAAGGACATTGACACCTTTGGGCAAGTAGGCTTGGTGCCGGCTCAATACAGTAGGCAGAAAAATTCAGAATGGTGGGGTCTGTCGGTTTTCAGATGAATAAGTAACCTAAACAATTGCAACTGCTGAGCATGCTGGGTTAAAATCACCCGAATTGAGAAAGAAGTGAGCAGACTGTGATTACACAGTGAGTTACCGATTATAATTGTGCCATCAGCAGAGGGGCTGAACAATTCCACGTAAGGTAAATGAAAAAGTTCAGATGGAGAATCAGTTTTATTCTCAGACACTGTAGAATAAAGATTGAAATGCAGTTAGCAGCAACTAGCTACAATCAGGGCTGGGCAATAAATGCTGGCCCAGCCAGCAAAGCCCACATCCCGTGAATTAATTTTTAAAAAGTGATTTTTTTTTCTTTCATGGGATGTGGGTGTTGCTAGCAAGGCCAGAATTTGCTGCCCAACTCTTATTGTCTTTGAACTGAGAGGCTTGTTAGGCCATTTCAGAAAAAAGTTAAGAGTCAACAACATGCTGTGTGGACCTGGTGTCACATGTAGGCCAGACCAGGTAAGGACAGCAGATTTCCTTCCTTAAAGGGCATTAGAGAAACAGGTGGGGTTTTATGGCAATTTCATGGTTGCATTTTAATTCCAGATTTATTAATTGAATTTAAGTTCCATCAGCTATCATGGTGGGATTGGAACCTATGGCCCCAGAGCATTAGGCTGGGTCTCTGGATTACTAGTCCAGAGAAATTACCACTATGCCACCATTTCCATCAATTGCACTGCTTATAGAGATTACTCAGATTACACTGAGTTGTAGGACAAGTCCCAACATGTGCAACAATCTATTGATTCAATTGTAGCAATGGAGTTAGAGAGCATAGCAGTGTGCTGAACTGGACATCTGACTGCCCATTTTAATATGACAATTGCATGTGCAGCAAGTTCTGTTATGAACAATATTTTCTATTTTTCAATGCCTTTGTCTGATTTGTGCTCATTCTCCAATGTGGTTTCACTGTGGCCAAACTGAATAAATGGCCTGAATTTTGCAGTCATTCTGCTTACGCTTGCCCACAGAATTTCTAAGGGTTTTTGTATATGAACTTATTTGATTAGTAAGTCATTTTGGTACAACGCCCTTTACAAGGGATCTAGGACTTGTCTGAACAGGGAAGGCAACAGTGTATCTCCTTAACCAATCAAAGTGAAGAATCCTTTCTGAGGAATGCAGCATCTAAACCAAGAAATGTCAGCTTGAATGTTTAATTCAAACTGAAATCACATACAGAAAGCAAAATAAAGAGGGGGGAAGATGGGATAAAGAAAAACAGATCGAAGAGACACAAAAAGCACTTTTAAAAAGTATTTAAATTCTTTTAAAATCTCGAACAAGAATTAAAATCTGAAGAAATGAAACTCCACCCTTATAAAATTTAATTTTCAGTATCAGCTAGGTTGTTTGGCAGTACTTATCACATAGTCAAAAAATTGTTTATGCTGAAAAGGAGAAGTCCTAAATATTTCTTGCAAATTTAGTGAGTATCTATCATTTAAGAACAGCAAATCTACATCTTTCCACGTGTTTCAATGTTAAGTCTCTTGGCAAGATACTTTATTGTGAAACTTCTGGAGGAACAGTGCAACTCAGACAGCAATCTCCTGATTTCCACATTTGACTGTGAATGTATATCTGGTCACTGGATGTTGCTGTCTGATTTATCCTTTAATACAGAGATGGCACTGATAGGCTTACTATTATCTTTACCACAAAATCTGGGCCAATAATCATCAACTACCTAAAGTAGCAGAAACAAGTTTTTTGCGTTTAAGCTTGCATTTCTTTGCAATTTTCTCTCTCTCTTGCAGACGTTAAGGGCTACGTCTTGGCTTTGTGCAATAGTGCAAAGAGGTGTTAGTGGCTTCCCGGAAGTATGAAAAACATGTTACCAACTTAATATCACACAAAGTCTCGATCTACCCTGGAATATCCTGGGGCACAGTTCCAAGGAGTCAGCAAACTGCCTAAAACAGTGGAAGCAATACAGCCAAGCACGTCCATGCCTGATGTCTCCACACTTGCAGTTTCCAGCAGCAATCGCCTGATAGTGGTCAGCAGCAAGGAACCTCAGCTTAACTTTTCCCCTTCATAGCTCAATGGTGCTGAAGCCATTTTATCCTATGGTTAGGATAGGATAACTCAGCATGGACTGAAAATTGAACCTAGGACTTTCTGATCTGTACTGATTGGTGTTAAACCAAGCAATTGTCTCACTGTTATAGAAGCCTAGTTTTCTCTTAATTTGTGACAAGAAGTTCAGTGTTTCATTGTTGCAAAGTAGATTTAAAGCATTACTGTTTCATTATGTGCATGTGACTTTTTGCTCAATGCTAAATGCAATGCACAAATTGCATAAATGAATACTGCTGTCTAAACATAAGACTGCTAATGGCAGGAAAGATTTTTAGAACAAACAATCTCATACCTAGTTGACAGATCAACACATCTTATCATCGCCGTTTGATAAAATTAATCCATTGACCCCACTTTTCATCAAGCAGGTACGCCTGTTATAGTATTGTAGCACACATGCGATCAGTAGGATTGTTCACTGTTGTCCATATCAGCAAGTGGCAAGAACTGATTACAATACCCTTTTTTCCCCCAGAATCTATGGAGTCGCCTGCTGTTGGAGCAGAAAAACTGAAAATCTACAATAGAAACAAAATACCGCAGATGCTGGAAATCCGAAATAAAAACAGAAAATGCTAGAAAAACTCAGCAGGTCTGATGGCATCTGTGGAGAGAGAGACAGAGTTAACATTTCGAGTCTGTATGACCCGAAGAAAAAGGTTCTGAAGGAGGGTCATACAGACTCGAAATGTTAACTCTGTTTCTCTCTCCACAGATGCTGTCAGACCTGCTGAGTTTTTCCAGCATTTTCTGTTTTTAACTGAAACTCTATGCTGGGGGGGAGGGGAAATGTTCAAAGTGTACATGGGAAGTGTGGTCAATACCTTGACAAGCCAGCTTTACTGGCATAAACCGTATCTTGTGGGAGTACGTGAAGGAACAATCAGGAATGAATAACAAATCCTAAATGTCGGTATAACAATAGGAAACCAATCCCTAAGAGGTCCTCACATGCTAGGAAAATAACGAGGAGTTGGTGTCATGCCAACGTAATAATGAAGAGTTAATCTTTCCATTCTAGTAAAAGTAACAAAAGTTAACCTTCATTTTCCGACAATGTAACAAACTGTTAATCCTATCATCCCAGTATAACCAGGTGCTAATCTTCCCATTCTAGCACAAGAAGTTAAACAACTGATCCCATATAACAAGGAGTTAATCCTCTCATTCCAGAATAGTCACAAAGAGTTAATAAAAAAACCATGATGAGGAGTTAATTTTCTCATCCCAATAAAAGTAACAAGGATTTAATATTCATTTTCTGCTATTATAACAAAGAGTTAGTCCTCTTGTCCCAGTATGATAATGAAAAACCAATCGCCTAGTCCATTGGACAATCCTTATCCTCACATTCCAGTATAAGGTAAATGGAGATTTAGACAGAAGTTGCTACAAAGGCAGAATTTGCTTTATGGCCAAATGAATAAATAGGTTCCTAATTTGTTCCAGCAGTTAGAATAGAAGGCAAATCACAGGATGTAATACTGACTGCCTGGCAGCAGGTGACCGCCGCTCCTGACCCCAAAAGAATAAGTAAGGTTAGGGGGGTGATCACCTCACATTAATATTGCAGGTAATCAACAGTGCTACAAGTTTTGTATTTTAGCCTGAACAGGGAGGCTGTTAATACTAGTCATAAAAATGCTCAGCCTTTGTAAAGACTATGAAAAAAAAATGTTAGAAAAACATTTATTTCAGAGTCTAGGTCAAGAGCCAGGCCAGGAGGGTCCAGGTACAACCCTAAAGTAACTGCAAGCTCTTACACAGCATGTCTGTCAATGTCATTCTACCACCTGGCTGGAGACAAGGTAAATCTTTAGCCCATAAATCCCTTCATCCCTCTCCTAATCAGCCACATCCACTCCCACGGGTGACCAGGTTTGGGTTGGACAGACAATAAGCAGCAAATTAAGACTCTCAGAGTTAAAATGTCCGCCAACTGGATCAAAAAATTCAAAAGGAGATGAATTGGAAAAAAATTCTAAACAGCCGGTGTTAGCTTCCCCAGTAGCTGAAAAGCTAAATGTTGTGATATTGAGGCAGGCATATTGGAATGTTCCATTACTGGTCTATGCTGAGTTATCTGATCTGAACCAGGCAACAGCTAGGTTTGGCATTTCACCACAGGCTCCTATACTTGCTCAGAAATCATCAAAATTTCCCATTCTAGATTGGTGGAATGTATAGATGTTGAGTGAAAATGGGATCACACTCAGCTCTAATGAATAGCCTGGGTAGCTGAATAGTTGAACTTAAAGCCAAAGCTTACACACATGAAACATAAACCCTTGGGTTATAGGCTGCCAGAACCTCTGCAACCATGCAATTGCACAAGTCAGCATCTTCAGGTAAAGTGTTAATAGAGGAACTTATTAACTTTCCAGAAAGCTAATTGGTTAAGGATAGAACTGCAGCCAATCTTTACAAATTTTTATAAGAATTTATTTAGAGAGTCACACCTTACAAGCATACACGCCTAACAAAACAACCACTGTTTCAGTCTGTGTCTATTTATAGGGCCACAAGTTTGGAAAAGCTTAGAAGAATGAGAGGTGATCTTATTGAAACACATAGGATCCTGAGAGGACTTGATAAGCTGGCTGTTTCCTCAAGTGGGAAGACTAGAACTACGGGACACAGTTTAAGAATAAGAGATCTCCCTTTTAGGATGGAGATGAGGAGAATTTTTTTTCTTTCAGTGGATTGTTAGCCTCTGGACTTCTCTTCCCCAGCAAGCAATGAAGGCTGGGTCATTGGGGTTTATCCAAGGCAGAGTTAGATAGACTTTTGATAGGCAGGGGAATCAGGGTTTTGAGGGCCAGAAAGGAAAGTGGAGTTGAGACCACAACCAGATCGGCCATGATCTTATCTGTTATGCATTGAATGTCTAATTGAGCTTGCCGTACTTGGAGGCCAGACATTGTGAGATTACAGACTCCACGTTTGTTTTCAGTTAGTTCAGTTACTGCATTCAATAAACGAAGCACCTTGTTCAACCACCTCTGTGCCTACATGAGTATTTATCTGTCTCTAAAAGGTCAGTGGCAGTAACAATATTAAAATATAACATTATCAAATGGTGGAGCAGGCTCAAGGGACCAAATGACCTACTCCTGCCCCTAAATCCAATGTTCCTATGTTCCTAAGTGAATCCCCAGTTAATGCCCACCACCTGCAGACAGTTAAAAACAATTAATATACAATTAACAGAAAGAAAATACAGGAAAGGCAAAGCTGAAAGTTGCTGGTCTTGCTGATGCCAATAGCACCCTCGTTTCGGCAGTACCAAGCAAGCTGAGTTGAGGTACAGGTCCATTATGATCTAATTATACGATGGGACAGGCTTAAAGGGCTGAATGGCCTTCTGTTCTGATGAGACACTTCAAGGGCAACTTCTACACATTTTTGGTGCATTTAATTTGTCCAATTTTGCATGTGGCGCCTTCCTTTTCATTTTTCTAAGCAGTGGGCAGATACCGACCTATCCCTTGGGCCTTTGTTCCTTGCTCACTCAGACCTGACACTTGTGCACCATTGACTTTGCAAAAGGGGTGTAATGCAGGTTCTAATATTCAAACATATCTATTTCCGACCACACAGAAAATCAATAACTCAGTAATTACAGCTTTTCAAACAAATCCATATTCTGGGCGAATTAGAATTGGGTTTCCTTTTACTGTGAAACGAGACCAAACACAGCTTCACCCTCTCAGGAACAATGTCATTGACTGCAGACAAGTATCTAAAAAGGAATGCAGGAGAATAATGAATGGAACTGGTCTCTTATCCATGGCAGATGCCAATAGAAATATTTGTCTAAATGATGAATTCCTCAGTTTGGCGCCTAACCCTTGGAGCTGCTATTGGCAACATCATTCAACTTGTCCTCACAGACTAGATTCGACAATCCTCAACACCGAGTCCTTATTCAGCTTTCAAAATTCACGGCTTTTTTTTCCACTTGTATAACATGCAGAAATGCTATAGACATTAAGAAATTCATAGCTATCAAAAAGCAAGTATCCTAATTGCGTAAATGCTCATGTTGAACTGCAAAGTTGTGAACTGAGTGATGTACAAATGAAATAAACAAGTGTCCCAAATGCCAAATGAAACCTAAAATCGTTAACGTTATTCTCTAGCCTGATACTGCGGTATCTTGATTTACTTAGTTAAGAAGGAGGATGGCCTGCAACAGCAGAGGCCTATTGCCTTTACTAGTGGGAAATTAAAATGCCAGTACTGAAACATGCAACTCGCAAAAGGGACAAGAAAGGATTACCGTGCCTGTCAAACCTGCCCCATCCAAGCATCAATGCCCACGCCATTAACCCCCCGCAACTAATCGTGCAAGAAAAAAAAAATCCTGCAGCCAATTCAGGGGGAATTCTGACGTGGTCCACTTTCAGCACTGACAGCTATCCTCTTGACAAACTCATACACCTGTAAAACAAAAAGATAAAGAAACATTCTGTAAATTGAAAATGCCAGTAATACTCAGGAGCTCCGGCAGCATATGTGGAGACAAAAACAAGTGTTAACGTCTCAGGATCTTCAATCATTTATTGGGATTTTATGGGGCTTCAGGCAGCATGCTGAGAGGCAGAGGCGGGCATAAAGCTAGGTAGGATGATGGGGTGAGATTGCATGTTGCCCTCCTGCTGCCGCTGGTATTTTATCAGAATGAGGGAGGTGGTGAATTGCCCTCCAATTGATACCCTTGTATTTTATCAACAGTGGGTGGACACTTCATCACATGGGAAGACCACCAAGTCTACACTGGAGGCTTCTCTTTGTGCTTGGGGATGGGAGTAACCTTCAGGCACCCTGTGGCCGACGGAAGGCAAGGACCACCCCCACTGAAAGACCCTCCTCGCTCCCATACACTCATGGCCAACAACCTCACTGCCCACCCTCCCCTGGTCACCTCGCCAGGGCCTACCAGGGCCCAAGTGATTGATACTGATGAGCTCCACAAACTCCACAAGCCCCTGCCTCTCAGCCTGTCTTCTGGGGCCTTTAGGGCTGCCTCCATGTGGCTGAACCAGGCCTCCTGCAGTTCCAGCAGTGGCCACTACTCCGTGTGGCATTGCTAGGGCTAAAGAGCTGCTAGACCCTCCATTTCCACCAACAGCCCTTGAGGGTTGGGAATTGTCCCTTAAAGCCGTAGAAGTCCTGACTGCAGGCAACTAACTGCCTGAAGAAGGTGAACCGCATGACTGGCTTGGGGGGGGGAGGAGGCTGACCTCAATTTTCCAGCCAGAATGGGGTCACCGTCACCTCGTAAAATCCCAGCCATTTCTCCCTCCGCTGATTCCGCTATACCTGCTGAGTATTTCTTTTTGCTTTTATATCAGATTTCCCACATCCGCAGCATTCACTTTTTTAAAAAAATTGAAGTGTCGGCCATTGTAACAGCTAGCTTCCATTATGCAGATGTCCTCAGGTGTCTACAGTGCTGAGGTTCAAAAGGAAAAAAAGCCTTGCATTTCTATAGTGTCTTACATGACTACAGGCCATCCCAAAGCGTTTTAGAGCCACTAAAGTACTCTTGAAATGTAGTCACTTTTGTCCTGTAGAAATACGAGCAGCCAATTTGTGCACAGCAAGCTTTCTCAAGCAGCATCGTGTTCATTATGGGGAGGTGGTGCCAGGGTGGTGTTGTCACTGGGTCGGTACTCCAGGTATCCTCTGGGGACCCGGGTTTGAAAAATTTGAATTCAATGAAAATCTGGAATTAGAAGTTTAATGATGACCACGGGGAGGATTTTTCCGGTCAGCGAGCAGGGGTGGGGCCCGCTCGCCGACCCAGGATGACATAGGGCAGGACTCCCGACGTCACCCCGCATCATTTCCATTTTCAGGCCGGCGGGGGACACAGCCAAATCAGCTGTGCACCCGCCGACCTATCAACGGCCTATTGAGGCCATTTAAAATAATTAATGGACCTGCCCGTCCAACCTTAGGGTTGAGGTTTCATGAGGGTTTTTAAATATTTAACAAAGGTTTGAGTAAAAGCGATGGACATGCCCCAACTCATGTGACAGTGTCAGGGAAATTTTTTTAAACGTCTGTCTTAAAAGTTTTAATTCCGAGCTTAGCCTCAGGGAGATCAGCGTGAAAGTGCGCACTCCCGGCTGAGGGAATCCTCTCCCCCCGCCCACACAGGGAGCGCATAGCGTTTCTCGGTGGACATCACGCTGGGAGGGCCTTAATTGGCCTGCCACGTAAAATGGCGGCACCGATCAGAGGCGCGCCTGCCCGCACCCGCTTCTGCACATCCCCTCTCCCCCAACCCCCCGACTGGGGGAACATTTTTCCCCATGAAACCATTGCTGCCTGTCATATAAACCCATGGTTCATTAATGCCCTCTAGGGGAGGAAATCTGCTGTCCTTACCTGGCTGACGTGTGACTCCAGCAATGTGGTTGGCAATTAGGGATGGGCGATAAATGTTGGCCTAGCCAGTGACACCCATATCCCCTGAATGAATTAAAAAAATAACCAATTAATCTGGTTTTTGTGATGTTGATTCAGGGATAAATATTGGCCAGGAGACAAGGGATAACTGCTCTTCTTCAAAATAGTGTTTTTAATTTATTCATCACCATGGTGGGATTTGAACCCAGGTCGCCATAAACATTACCCTGAGTCTAACTAAAATACCAGTCCAGTGATAATACCACTATGCCACTGCATCCCCAGCGTGGGATCTTGTAAAAGCAGTGGAGGGTGTACTTGGCACATCGTTTTAACATCTGATCCAAAAGGTGACACATCTGACAGTGCAGCATTCCCTCAGTACTGCACTGTGAGTTTTGTTTTTTGCGCTCAGGATCTAGAGCGGATCTTGAACCCACAACGTTCTGGCTCAGAGGTGAGAGTGCATCCAACTGAGCCCCAACTGAAGTCTACCCAAGTAAAGCCTTTTTGCTGGAAAAGAGATGACTAAGAGGAGATCTGATACAGTATTTAAAATGATCAGAACCCTCATAATTATGAATGAGTTTGATTGGGTGGATATGGAGAAATTATTTCTACTTGTGGGTGAGTGCAGGACAAAGGGGCATAAATATATGGCTGCATTTTACGTGCCCCCACTGAGCATGTTTTCAGCAAAGGAGCATGTCAAAAAAAGGCAGGTGTCCACCACACCACCTTCCTGCCCACCCCCAAGCGCACCCCCGTAATAAAAGAAGTGGGTGGGCGCCAAAATCGGCAGCCACCCGCCATATTTAAATAAATAATCGACGGTCAATTGGGCTTGTTACCAAACCAATTGACCCCAATAATACGCTGCCCATGCCATAAAATGGCTGGCGCGGGCAGTCGGGTGAGAGTGGGCAGACCCGTTTTTAAAAAATTTCTAAGGGCGCGAAGGAAGAGAGTGTAGTATCTTCGGAGGCTGCACTTTGCGGATTGGGGTAAGCCCTCCTAACCTAGAACCCCTTTTTACTTCCTAACCGTCTACTTCATTAAATGCACCCCCCCCCCATCCCCGCCCCCCCCCAACCCCCACCTCCCCTCCTCCCCCCCCCCCCCCCTCCCCACCCGCAACCCCCCCCCCCACCACCCCCACCGACCCCACCCCACAACCTGCCCAAACCCTCCCTACCCAAGACCCCGGACCTACCTGGCTCTGGGATCCATGCGCCTTCCTTTTCTTCCTGATTGCAGCCCGGGCAATGCCCACTGATGCACTCGTGGCGCTGCCAGGACGGATGGAGCTGCCGGATGATATGATTGGCCGGCAAATCCCGAGGGCAGGATTTCCACCCCAGTGAGGGGCACAACTCCAATACTGTCCCTATTTAGCACCCTCCCCCGACACCCCACCCCACCACAGCACTTTATGGCTCTGGGACGGCCTGGCGTGGAGGGGGTCTGCTCCACCTTGAATTTGCTTTGGGGTGGGGGGGGGGGGGGGGGGGGGGGGTTGTCACCCCCTCATAATATTCTGCCCATAAGATAGCCACTAACAGATTAATTAAAGAATTTAGAAGACATGTCTTTACACAGAGGGTGATGGACCTGCTGCCATATGGAGTGGCTGAAGCAGATAACTTTGATACTTTTTAAGGGGAGATTTGATATATACATGAGGAAGAAGGGAATACAGGATTACAGGGCAGAGTGGGAAGAAGCAATTAATGTAGGAGGAAGATTGTGTGGAATACAAACACTGACAAGGAGCAGTTGGGCTGTATGGCTGTAACTGTGCTGTAATTTATATAGGCTTCATGAATGCCTTAAAAAAGTGTTGCGAAATTGTGACAACAGGGAATAGGTGTGACAAGCAATAAGTATCAAAAATGTTAGTTCCAAATATATCTGTACCTTTCGTGACAGTTTTAGAAAGCAGCCTCGTTACAGTTAATTTTCTGCAAACTTTATAATTGCTGTGCCTTTCTCATCTGAGAACAAAACACAATAACGTACATTGCCCAATTATGTGAGTCTACAAAATCAAATCACAGCACTATATCATAGGAAGATTATAAAATTTTATAAAACTCAAATGCATTATCATAGATAATTATTTTAAACATTTACAGTGCATGCTGATGTGAAATTCATTTTTCTTTAATAGATGCCTTTTTGAAATATTTTTGGTCTGTATATTTGCTCCCAAAGGCAGCCAGTCTCGGTCAATTTTCTTTTATGTAATGTTACCCTATCAACTTGTTTCATGCAGTATATTTCAGAATATACTTGTGGATAAATCTCAAAGCTTCCTTGACTTTTGACTCCCTGTCCAATATCCCTTGTGGTTTCTCTGGGCAAGGGTAGTATTTATCAGTTTGTCAGAACACATTTCCCAGAGTGGACAAAGGGCCTGTTAAATTGATCACTAAGGAAACAATGTGAGTCTGTACATTTTTTGATTACCTCAGATCATGAGACCGTTGGGTATTTTATGTTACATTGGTCTGAGAAAGATTGATAGGGATCAGGCAGACTGTGCTTGCTCCAACAGTTATCTGGCATCTGGTTTTTCCCTGACTTCCATTAAAGATTGTTTATTTTATAAATTTCCTTTTGCCTGTAAACAACAATGTGAGCTGTGGCATCAACAATGGTGATGGGCATCTAAATACCTTCCACATATTTTCATTAATACATGTTTGGAGTGCACACCAAGCCTAGGATCACACTGGCCACACAGCGATATAAACACTCTGAAAAGATTGAATTTTCACAGATTACGAAAGGCCGCAGAGAACTTAAACATCCTCTGCCATTGCTTGTTGTAAATTTGCACAATGTCACCATAACTGTGCTTTCTCCCCTGACTCTATGACACGAGGCACAGTCATTAATATCACAGTATAGTTTTCACACTGCCGGGAGGTTGGGGTGGGGGGTGGGGGTGGTGGTTGGGGGTTGGGGGTTGCAATTCATTTGCTTACAGGCCGTGGTGATCTGAAAAGAAAGAACTTGCATTTTTGCCTTTCGCCACTGCAGGATGTCCCAAAGTGCTTTACAGCAAAGAATACTTTTGAAGAGTAGAAAATATAGCAGCCAATTAGCACACAGCAATGGCCTACTAACAGCAATATTAGAATGACCAGATCATCTGTTTTCAGCTGTTGCCTGAGATATAAATATTGGCCAGCACACAGGGGAGAACTGCCCTCGAAACAGTACCATGGGAATTTTTGCATCCTCCTCAGAGGGCATCAGCTTTGTAGTATAGGGGTCTGGCATGTATAGGGTTAATGTGGGGCTGAGTATAGTACTGCCCACACAGTGATGTAAGAGAACACACGACTTGCATCTAGGAATGAGCGTGGTGTTGGACAGAGCCACATGCAGACCTAAGCCTGGGGCGGAATTTTCACACCAGGGGCAGAGCCTATCAATGTGACAAGCCATTCAAAAATCCATATACATCAGCAGGACCCTATAATCCAGCCAGTGTAAAATTCCACCAATGAAGACAGCTTCTAGCTTGTGCCCTCTACTGTATATTTGTAAATAGTTCTCGACGTTAATAAAACTTTCAGTTAACCTGCTAAAGACAATGAAGGCTTCAACAAGCCTGCCAAGATGTAACCAACACCCCACAACATGGTGGCAGCACTTGAAAAAAATCCAGAACCTCACTAAAATGCAGAAACAAACCAAAATGCTAGAAGACAGAGGAAAAATTCAAAAAAGCATTCTAACCTGAAAAGAAGCCCCAGAAGCAGAGGCACAGGGGAAAAATCACCAGGAAAAAGCTGCAAAGAAAGGCTTGGAAGCTGAGGGCAGAAATGTAAAATTACTTTCTGCAGCAGAAGACTCCATTGAATTTTCTTTGGAAATCAAGATTCAAATTGCTTACGGATTATGAAAAAGGACTGGCAGCTATTCTATAAGCACATCAATAGTAAAAGGATAATACAAGGAGGAGTAGGGCCAATTAGGGACCAAAAAGGGGATCTACACATAGAGGCAAGAGGCATGGCCGAGGTGTTAAATGAATACTTTGCATCTGCCTTTACCTACGAGGTAGATGCTACCTAGGTCATGGTGACAGAGGAAGAAACTCAGTCTCTAGGAGGGTTTAAAGATGATAAGGTGGAGATATTGGATAAGCTGTCAGTACTTAAAGTTGTTAAGGCACCAGGACCGGATGGGATGTATCCAAGAATATTGAAGAAAGTAAGAGTGGAAATTGCAGAGGCACTGGCAATAATCTTTCAATGTTCCCTGGATTCGGGGGAGGTGCCGGAGGACTAGAGAATTGCAAACATGACGCCCCTGTTCAAAAAAGGTTGTAAAAATCTGCCCTGCAATTACAGACCGGTCAGTTTAACTTAGGTGGTAAGGAAACTTCTAGAGACAATTATTCGGGACAGAATTAATAGTCACATGGGAAAATTTGGGCTGATTCAGAAGAGTCGGCATGGATTTGTTAAAGGAAAATCGTGTCTGACTAATTTGCTGGAGCTTTTTGAAAACGTATCAGAGATGGTTGATGAGGGCGAGGCTATTGATGTGGTGTATATGGACTTCCAAAAGGCCACACAACAGACTTATGAGGAAAGTTATAGGTCATGGAATAAAAGGGGCAGTAGCAACGTGGATACAAAATTGGCTGAGGGATAGGAATACAGAGAGTATTGGTTAATCGGTATTTTTCGGGCTGGAAGGTGGTTTGCAGTGGAGTTCCCCAGGGACCCTTGCTCTTCCTGATATATATAAATGATCTAAATCTTGATGTTTGCAGATGACACAAAACTTGGGAGAATTGTAAACTGTGAGGAAGACAGTGTAAAACTTCAAAAGGACATTGACACATTGGCGGAGAGGACAGATAGGTGGCAGATGAAGTTCAATGCAACAAAGTGTGAGGTGATACACTTTGGTACAAAGAACACGGAGAGACTGTATAAAATAAAGGGTACTATTCTAAAGGGTGTGCAGGAGCAGAGAAACCTGGGTGCTTATGTACATAAGTCATTAAAGGTGGTAGGACAGGTAGAGAGAACTGTTTCTAAAGCATATAGTATTCTAGGCTTCATTAATAAGGGCATAGAGTACAAGAGCAGGGAGGTCATGATGAACTTATATAAGACATTGGTTAGACCTCAGCTGGAGTATTGTGTACAGTTCTGGGTGCCACACTATAGGAAGAATGTGAATGCATTGGAGAGATTTCAGAAGAGGTTTATGAGAAAATTCCAAGGATGAGAAACTTCAGTTATGAGGAAAGATTGGAGAAGTTGGGACTGTTTTCCTTGGAGAGGAGAAGGCTGAGAATAGAATTGATAGAAGTTTTCAAAATAATGAGGGGCCTGAACAGAGAAGATAGGAAGAAACTATTCCCGCTCATAAATGTATCGATAACTAGAGGGCACAGTTTTAAAGTATTTAGCAAAAGAAGCCAGTGCGAGGTGAGAAAAAACTTTTACACACAGCGAGTAGTTTGCGTTTGGAATGCACTGCCTGGAAGTTGTGGTGGAGGCAGGTTCAATTGAGGCATTCAAGAGGGCATTCGATGATTATCTAAATAGAAACAATGTGCAGCATACAAGGAAAAGGCAGGAGATTGGCACTAAGTTAAAATGCTCAGAGAGCCAGTGCAGACACAATGGGCCGAATGGCCTCTTTCTACACTGTAACAATTCTGTGATTCTGTGATTCTGAAATCCCAGAGTGCAGAGTCAACACGGAGCTACATCTTTTAAAACTCCAGACTCCAGCAAGTCCTGAGAAATCTTTAAATAATCCAGAGTCAGAAGTGCAATTTGAAATAAACCCATCGCTAAAATCTGATCCCGAGTCAGAGCCTGAACAAGTCCGAGCTCGTCCAAAAAAGAAAAGAGAGACAATTAATTGAACATTTCAGGAGTATCACGACTGTTCAGCTCGTTAAAAAGCAAGTAGAAACTCAAATTTGATGAGCTAACTCACTTTTCCAGAACTGCTTCATCCATTTGAGGGTCATGGGAAGTCGGAGCCTATCCCAACAGGCAATAGGCGCTCAGCCTGGGTACACCCAGGACAGGGTGCTAGTCCATCACAGGACACACTAAGGGGCAATTTACCATAGCCAATCAGCTATGGACCGTGGGAGGAAACCAGAACACCCAGAGGAAACACACACACAGGCACAAGGAAAACTCCACGTAGACAGACGGACACCCAAGAGCAAAATTGAACCTGGGCTGCCCCATTCAACAGACTCATGAATCAACAAACTAAATAACTGAATAAGAGAAGTCCGCTGGCAGCCAATCCAAGAGGCCATCGTTAAGACATTTTTTCAAGCTGAGCATCATCGCCATTGTAGTACAACCTGCCAAAACTGGCAGTTCCGAGTGAACAGCAACACCATCTTCAAATCCAGAAAGCTCTTAAAGCAAAACATACGCTTTAAAAAATTTAGCTATGGATCAGAATTCCACACTTCTAAATCAATTCGGACTAATCCAGGGCCCAGGTCAATCATAAAATTGGGGACTTCAGAGGAAAAGGTTCTTAAGATACAGGTTTAAATAAAAAGTCAGGAGAAGAGCAGGTGAACATGCTGCTCTACTCAGTCGGCCTAACTGAGAATGGCATTATTGCGAGACAGGGAATTAATGAATCATCACAAAATTTGAAGAGATATTAACAACATTTCATATTTATTTTAATCTAAGAAGCAATAAAAAATCAAAAGAGCTATATTCAGTAAGAGACCCCAACAACCAGGAGAATTGTTGATTCATTCATCAATGATCTGTACAGGATGGAAGAAGGTTGTGAGCATGGATTTTTAAAATCAGACCTCATCAGAGACAGAATAGTGGTGTAAGTGGCGGATGATACACTTTCTGACTTCCCCCAAGCAAAGGAATCCAAACCTGGAAAAGGCAATCCAGATAGTTAGACAGCCTGAACTCCACGAGCAGCACAGGTCCATTTTAAGGGGACAGAATAAATTGTGGTGCAAAGGCCAACACACAGCCCAGCTGGTTAAGCAACAAAGACACAGGGACACTCCCTGTCAGGGAAAGTAATACCCATGCCGGCCAGCAGAGTGACTATGCCAACACTGTGGAGCAAAAAGCCCCCACAGGTGAGAACACTGTCCTGCGAGTTCAGCCTGAAGCTTCCAGTGCAACAGGATTGGACATGACTGCAAACTGCAGGGCAAAAAATCTGAAGTGCACAGAAAGCCCAAAGATTATCCACAAGGTTGAAACCGCAAACCCAGAAGACACACAGCCATGCTTCTTGGTGAGGTCAAAGATCTTGGTTTCTCATTTTGGAATGCAGGCAGTTCAGTCAATGGCCATTTAACAAAGATCATATTGAACACAGGAGCCAGCACAATATTCTTGTCAGACAAAGAACTGTGGCAAATGGACCAGTGGCTTCAAACAACAGACAGACTACTCTGTGGGGCCGGAGGAATCCGACTTCTGGTCAGAGGTATGACCCTGGAGCCAGCAAGGTACGGCGGCAAACAAATCTTCGAGCTGATGTACGTTACCTGTGACCAGCCTTTTTCTTGGGCACTGAATCTCCTCAAAATGGCAGAAGATGTCAAGACAACCACTGTCCTTAATCATACAGAACTGCAAGTTCCCGAGTACTCAAGCAAAAAAGAGTAGCCTGACTGGTTACAGGTGCTGGAAAACCTTCAATAGTCAGACAAGCCAACCACCCAGGAGGTAACCATGACGGCTCCAGTGGAGGATGTAAAAGAGAGCAACCAGCAGTCTGATGAGCCGGAACCTGCAGCTCTGACAATGGTACAGCAGATCAACACTGCAACCATCAAGCATCCATTCCAGCATGCCAAAGCTACAAAAGATACTGGAACCTGTTAACACCTGCCGATTGCCGATAGCGAAACATAGACATGAACATGCCACTTGTTACAGGGTGGCCAAGTTGTGCTGTTAATCTGTTGATCTGCAAACACACCTTGGGTGGAAACATTAAGTTTATTTACAATATGCTCAGCAGCAACTACACGTGTGCTTTCAACTCCAGCTCAATCTCTACATTGACTACAGCCCAAGCTGCTCTCCTATTGGTTACTACAGATCATGTGATCTTCCTTAACAAGTATTATTCTTGAAGGTACATTACACGTTAAATAAAACCATAATTACTACACCACTAAACCTCATTCTCATCACGGAAATGCTCTTCCTCAACCAGAGAAGACATTGAGGCATCCCACACGATGACGGAAAAAGTGAAAGAAGCGACAAGGAGGCAAACACAATATTTGTCTACCCGACAAGAGATGAGTTAGAGTAGCAGCTACCATCGATCAGCACAACAGCCGAACCAACTAATTGTGCGGTTCAACACAAAGGAATGGAAGAAGAGGACGGAAAGGTACCCAAATGCCAGAACAACCTCCAAACCTACAGGAAGAACCACCAGCGGCAGAGCCCACCACTCCTCTGACAGTAGTGCAAACAAGATATGGAAGGGTTAAAAGACCTCCAGGCCACTTGAACCTTTGAATTCAAGGACTTGAAGGGGGTAGATGGGATAGTAATAAAGTAGTAATACTGAGAAAGTAGTAATAACAATATAAGACAAGAAGTATAACAATAAATATATTGAATAAAGACTTGGGGGGAAGTGTAGTATAAGGGCCTGGCACATATAGGGTTAATGTGTGACTGAGTATAATATCACCCACAGACTGATGTAAGAGATCACATGGCCCACATCTAGCAGTCAGTGTAGTGTTGGACAGAGCCGTGTACAGATCTAAGCATGGAGGTCTCTACCGTATATTTGTAAATAGTTCTAGTAGTTAATAAAGACTTACAGTTAACCTGCTAACGACTATGAAGACTTGATCAACTTACCCAGATGTAACCAACACCCTACCACAGAAGGAAAAAACCGTAAAAACTGGGGAATAAAAGCACTAGTCCGGATTGATCTTGTATACTTTAACATGGAACATCAGTAAAACTGGGGAATAAGAATACTGGTCTGAACTGTTGTTTTCCTTCTGGGACAACAAGCTTAATGTCTCATCTAGAAGACATCACCTTCAACAGTGCAGCACTTCTCGAATGTAAGCCTAGATTTTGTCCTCAAGGACCCGAATCCACAACTTTCCTAATACAAAGATAAAGGAGCTAGCAACTGAGCCACAGTTGAAGCTATGTGGCAAGATTCTCACAAACACCTTGTTCATGATATGATTGCCATTCACAATTTCATGATTTAGGATGATAGGTTACAATCTGATGATTCCCACAAGACCCTTACCTAGTTATTGTTTTAGCATTAAGTAACAGTAAAGCAGTAAGCAATAGCAGGCAAGAAATGTATCAATGGTAGTTGGCATATGCCTAAAAATCTAACTGCACCACAACTTAATCATAAAATGTCAAAGACCTTCAAGTTGGAACAGCACAAGTGCCCCCTACAGCCCTGCACACTGCACTCTCACAGTCATTAACAGGCTTTCAGGAGCACATATTATGTTCAAGATCAGAAATGGCCTGAAAGCAGCAGTACTTGAAATATACCGAATAAGGTCTGTAGTCAGCTTGGCTGGGCATCTTGACAGGTTTTCAGGACTGCTTTGACAGTGGGTAGTTGTGCTAACTCACAGAAACTGTTTTCAACCACATGCCTGCTCGCCATGAGTGCTCATGATGATCCTTGAATTAAGCTTTAGATTACAAATATTTATCCTGGCAGTCAGTTCCAACAAATGAGAGATAACAGCTCTGAACATAATCTGTAACTTAGCATGCTCAGGCCTATCCATACTCAGGTTACAAGGTAACATTCTGGCTCTTTGGTTTGAACATCTGCAATGATCTTCATGTTAAAGCTGGGGCAGCCAAATAATTCCATACTAATGAAGCAGATGAAAGGAAAATCAAGCACTCGACAAACTTATGTTTGCCCTTATAAGCTTGGTATTTTCTTTCGAAATAATTAGTAATTACAGGGGCACATTCTGACATCCCCACCCACTTATCAAATGTGAAATTAGTTTTATTTGTTGTGAGGTTAATGTCTATGTTTGTTCCCAAGTTGATTAAGTCTTAAAGCATAGGGCTGGATTTTATATCCGCAAATCAAGCTCCTCCCCCTCTCCCCACTGCACGAATGTAAAATAGGGCATGATGAAGTTGTGGGGGCAATATGATGTCATCATGCTCATCTCCCAAATTACAGTAGGCAACTGGAGACAGAAATCCAAAGCCCCGCCTGCCATTTTGAAAATACTATTTAACAGAATTTGTTCACAACCCAAGTCCAGTGATCCTGACCAAGCTCTAGAAAGCTTACCAGTGATCTGTACCAGTAAACTGCACACACTTTGTAGGTTTTACACTTGCTTTTGCCATTACCTTTGCATCATGAAAAGGTTCTATCAATGTAATGCCAATTTGTTCTGAACCAAAAGTAGCTTTCTGCAGTGACCCCTCTCTACGAGACTGTGCATTCCTTCACTTTGGACTTTAAAACTAGTTTGGATTAGTTTAGGATTAACGTTAGATACCAAAAGAAGGATTAGAGTTTAAAATGATGAAGCTATCATGTCGCCAAAAAGCATCATGAGAACTTAGTATACAAGGTCATCGGTGTACCTTAGAAAAAAGTAACTAAAAGATTCATTCCACGGTAATTTCAAACTTTTCCAAAATTCTTTTTTTTTATTTTATTCATTCATGGGATGGGGTGTCACTGGCTAGGCCAGCATTTATTGCCCATTCCTAATTGCCCTTGAGAAGGTGGTGGTGAGCTGCCTTGAACTGTTGCAGTCCCTGTGGTATAGAAACAGCCACAGTGCTGTTAGGGAGGGAGTTCCAGGATTTTGACCCAGCAACAGTGAAGGAACAGCGATATATTTCCAAGTCAGGATGATGTGCTGCTTGGAGGGGAATTTCTAGCTCATGGTGTTTCCATCTGACTGCTGCCCTCATCCTTCTAGATGGTAGTAGTGGTGAGTTTGGAAGATGCTATCTAAGAAGCGTTGGTGAGTTCCTCCAGTGCATCTTCTGCCACTGTGCGTCGCTGGTAGAGGGAGTGAATGTTTGTGGATCAGTTTTCAATCAAGCTACAGCTTTGTCCTGGATGGTGTCGAGCTTCTTGAGTGTTGTTGGAGCTGCACACATCCAGGCAAATGGAGAGTATTCCATCACACTCCTGACTTGTACCTTGTAGATAGTGGGCAGGCTTTGGGGAGTCAGGAGATGTGTTACTCACTGCAGGATTCCTAGCCTCTGACCTGCTCTCATTGCCACAGTATTTATATGGGCTAGTCCAGTTCAGTTTCCGGTCAATGGTAACCCCCCAGGATGTTGATAGTGGGGGATTCAGCGATGGTAATACCATTGAATGTCAAGGGGCGATGGTTAGATTCTCTCCTGTTGGAGATGGTCATTGCTTTCCACTTGTGTGGCATGAATGGCACTTGCGTGTCAGCACAAGTCTGGATATTGTCCAGGTCTTACTGCATTTAGACATGGACTGCTTCTGTATCTGAAGAGTCATGAATGGTGCTGAACATTGTGCAATCATCAGCGAACATCCTCATTTCTGACCTTATGATGGAAGGAAGGTCATTGATGAAGCAGCTGAAGATGGTTGGGCCTAGGACGCTACCCTGAGGAACTCCTGCAGTGATGTCCTGGAGCTGAGATGATTGACCTCCAACAACCACAACTATCTGCCTTTGTGCTAGGTATGGCTCCAATCAGCGGAGAGTTTTCCCCCCAATTCCCATTGACTGCAGTTTTGCTACAGCTCCTTGATGACACACTCGGTCAAATATGGCCTTGATGTCACCTCACATCCAGAGTTCAGGTCTTTTGTCCATGTTTGAGAATGTAATGAGGTCAGGAGCTGAGTGATCCTGGCAGAACCCAAATTGAGCGTCAGTGACCAGGTTATTTCTAACCAAGTGCCGCTTGGTGGCACTGTTGAAGACCCCTTCTAACACTTTACTGATGATTGAGAGTAGACTGATGGGGCGGTAATTGGCTGGGTTGGATTTATCCTGCTTTTTGTGGACAGGACACACCTGGGCAATTTTTCACATTGCCAGGTAGATCCCAGTGTTGTAGCTGTACTGGAACACCTTGGCTAGCAGTGTGGCAAGTTCTGGAGCACGTCTTCAGTACTATTGCCGGAATATTGTTGGGGCCCATAATCTTTGCAGTATGCAGTGCCTTCAGCCATTTTTTGATATCATGTGGTGTGAATCGAATTGGCTGAAGACTGGCATCTGTGATGATGGGGACCTCCATAGGAGGCCGAGATGGACCATCTGCTCAGCACTTCTGGCTGGAGATTGTTGCAAATATTTCAGCCTTATCTTTTGCACTAATGGGTTGGGCTCCGTCATCATTGAGGATGGGGATATTTGTGGACCCTCCTCCTCCAATGAGTTGTTTAATTGTCCACCAACATTCACGACTGGATGTGGCAGGCCTGCAGAGCTGAAATCTGATCCATTGGTTGTGGGATTGCTTAGCTCTGTCTATTGCATGTTGCTTACACTGTTTGGCATGCAAGTAGTCCTGAGTTGTAGCTTCATCAGGTTGACACCTCATTTTTAGGTTTGCCTGGTGCTGCTCCTGGCATGCCCTCCTGCACTCTTCATTGAACCAGGGTTGGTCCTCTGGCATGGAGGTAATGGTAGAGTGGGGGATTTGCCAGGCCATGAGGTTATAGCTTGTGGTTCAATACAATTCTGCTGCTGTTGATGGCCCACAGCGCCTCATGGATGCCCAGTCTTGAGTTGCTAGATTTGTTCAAAATGTATCCATTTTAGCATTGTGGTAGTGTCACATGGCATGATGGAGGGTATCCTCAGTGTGAAGACGGGACTGCATCTACACAAAGACTCTACGGTCATCACACCTAATGATACTGTCATGGACAGATGCATCTGCGGCAGGCAGGTTGGTGAGGATGAGGTCAAGTATGTTTTTCCCTCTTGTTGCTTCCCTCTCCATCTGCCGCAGATCCAGTCCAGCAGTTATGTCCTTTAACACTCTGCTAGCTCACTCAGTAATGTTGCTATCGAGCCACTCTTGGTGATGGATATTGAAATTCCACCCAGAGTACATTCTGCACCCTTGCCACTCTCAGTGCTTCCTCCAAGTGCTGTTCAAAATGGTGGAGTACTGATTCACCAGCTGAGGGAGGGCTGTACGTGGTAATCAGCAGGAGGTTTCCTTCCCCATGTTTGACCTGATGCCATGAGACTTCATGGGACCTAGAGTCAATATTGAAGACTCCCAGAGCAACGCCCTACTGACTGTATACCACTGTGGTGCCACTTCTACTTGGTCTGTCCCAGCTAGTGGGACAGGACATACCCAGGAATGGTGATGGTGGTGTCTGGGACATTATCTGTGAGGTATGATTCCATGAGTATAACTATGTTAGGCTGTTGTTTGACTAGTCTGTGAGACAGTTCTCCCAATTTTGGCACTAGCCTGCAGATGTTAGTAAAGAGATCTTTAGGGTCTCAGGGCCGAGTTTGCCATTGTCATTTCCGGTGCTTAAGTCGATGCCGGGTGGTCCGTTTGGTTTCATTCCCGAAAGGCGATACGACTGCGTGACTTGCTCGGCCATTTCAGAGGACAGTTAAGAGTCAACCACATTACTATGGGTCTGGAGTCACATGTAGGTCAAACCAGGTAAGGATGGCAGATTTCCTTCCCTAAAGGGTATTAGTGAGCCAGATGGATTTTTATGACAATCGATAATGGTTTCATGGTCATCATCAGACTTTTAATGATTTTTATTGACTTCAAATTCCACCATCTGCCGTGGTGGGATTCAATCTCTGGTCCCTAGAGCATCACCCTGGGTAATGCTAGTCCAGTACTAGTACCACTATGCCACCACATCCCCTGGATTTCACTTAATTAGACCTATTAAAATTCTCGATACACTGGACTTCATTTTAACTGGCAGTGACTTTCTGGCAGGAAACTGAGCTGGCAAGTTAACTTCTCACCTGCTTGCTCACAGCAATACGAGATGATATGAGGCTTTAACCTCGCAATCTCATCAACATGCCATTAGTGGAGTTCCCACCTAGAATGGTTAGGACATGGATGGCAAGCAGCTGCCAGCCTCGAAAATCAGGAGGCCTTTGACACTCAAAGGCAGCCACTTTCCACCCATGAAAGTAGATGCGGGGAATGTAGGTCTGTAAGGTTCTCTCTGCTGCTCCTGGCCCTACAGATGCATTGGCTGTGGCTCAGTTGGTAGCATTCAGACCTCTGGGACAGAACAAGGTTCTGGGTTCAAGTCTCACTCCAGGGCTTCAACACAATAATCAAGGCTTGCAGTACAGTACTGAGGGAGTACTATATTTTCAAAGGTGTCATTTTTTTTGGATGAGACATTACACTAAGGCCCCATTTGCCTGCAAAGGTGGTTGTAAAAGGTCCCATGGCTCTATTTCAAAAAGAAACAGAGGAGTTATCCTCAGTGCCCTTAACCAACATCATAAAAAACAGATTATCTGGTTGTTATCCCTTTGCTGTTTGTAGGAGCTTGCTGCGCACAGGTTTTTTTTATTCATTCATGGGGTGCGCTAGGTCAGCATTTATTACCCATCCCTAGTTGCCCTTGAGAAGGTGGTGGTGAGCTGCCTTCTTGAACCGCTGCAGTCCATGTGGTGTAGGTACACCCACAGTGCTGTCAGGGAGGGAGTTCCAGGATTTTGACCCAGCTGTTGGTTGTGGTGTTTCCTGCATTACAATAATGACAACACTTCAAAAGTACTTCATCGGCTATAAAGCACTATGACACATCCGGTGGTTGCGAAAAGTGGTTTTTAAACGCAACTCTTTCCGCAAAGCAAAGTGAAGAAAAACCAACGTGTCAGAACTACTTCATCTTCCCAACTAGTTCTCTTCAGCCTGGTGGGTGGAAGCGGTTGATGCAGGATTCCTAGCCTCTGGCAGTGGGATGTCAATTAGGCTCATTAATGAGCCAACTGACACTATTATTCCTAACCCTACCACATGGCTTTCCCCAGAGTTTGCCAGGGACCTCCCAGCGGAGGCCCCCCTACTATCAGGAAATCTGGCAGGAGGGTAGCCACTGAAAAGCAGCCCCTACCTTTGCTTCCACACCTACCCCTCACAGCCTCCACCCATGATCCCCCATCCCCCATTCACTCACCATTGGCCTGGGGTCTCACAATGATCCTGGGCCTCTGGTGGGTGCATGGCCGCCAGCTGTCACCATTCCTGTGGTGCTGGCAGCATGGGAGCTGCGGGCTTGTGATCAGCCAGCGGGCTCTTGGCAGGCGGGTCTTCCACCACTGGGAACCTCAATCACAGGGGAAGGCCCAACAGTGGCCACTCAGGTACCTAAAAGCCTCTTAATTCCATCAGGCCCCTCACCAATGTAACTGATGGGCGTTCCCTGCCAGTTCTCCAACAGCTATTGAGAACCCATCAGCACAACAGAATCCCAGCCTATATTTCATCTAGTGAGGGATTGTTGTGCCGACCTACTGCTTAAATTACAAAGCCTAAATAATGAGTTGTTTTCCCAAGTCAGGATCATCCTGGAGTTGTTAGTGTTTTTGTTTGAATGTCAGCTTTTTGTGAAGCTCTTAGTCAGCTTTCACTAATATTACAGGTCGACAAGTAAGATCCTGTTTACTTAATTAATTTTAATATATTGTGTCAAGAAGTAACAACATGAATGTGATGATATTCTATGATCCTTATGGTTTGCTTCATGTTGACATGGTAAGTTAAAGTAAGGTGGGAGGAGGCTCGTATGGAGCATAAACCTGTTGGGCTGAATGGCCTGTTTATGTAAGATTCTACATCCAGCTATGTAAGTACAGCTGAAAGCAATGAGACTATTGTTGTCTGTGGCTTTGAGCACTATTTTCAAATGGATTTTTAACAACAAAATAGTTTCAATAATTTAAATGTGATGTTATCTCAGCGAATTGTACAAAATCGTCCTCAAAGGAGAATCAAGGGGCCCGGTTTGAACTCTGTGCACGTGGATGGGTTTTGAACGAGTTACAATTTTTCCCTAGATTTCCAAATTGCAAGATTTCATAGGAATAGTTTTACTGTGATAAAAATATTCCAGTTATGAATGTTTATTTAGAACATTAGAGACTATGTTGCATGATGAGCTGAGAGGAGGAAGGTTCCTACGGGTGGTAATCTAAACAGCTTGGTTTGTTTTTTGTGAGGTTACTGAAGCAGTAAACCACTGACACCCATAATCAAATGTTCTAAAATTCCACATTTTGATCCCATCAACGCAAATCATTATTGACACTGTTGAACTCATTCTAAATCAACTGTGGAGACCCTTGCTCTCATTGCTGGGGAGTCCGAACTGAAAAGTTCCAACAACAATATTTCCACAAGCCACCATCCTATGCAGTTAACAACTGAAGTCCCCAATGAAGGGGATTTGGGAGGGCACAAGATTCTAAAATGTAACAACAGTTTAATTTCTATCTATTGAGCTAACTAGCAAGACCTGGAATTTTGAGACTTCTCTAGGTACCTGAATCTGCCTTCTTTTGATCATGATCTTCTTCAACCAATGGGCAGAATTTTCCCATCCTGCCTGTGGCAGGTTTCATGACGAGCAGGAGCGGAGAATCAAGCAGGAGGCAAAAAATCAGAAACCCGCCGTGGTAAAAACAGGCCGCAATTCTCCCGGCGTTATTTTTGTGGCGGGTCGGTCATCACGCCGACTAGTGGCGCTAATGCCATTTGCACTCATTTGCATGTCATGAATGCTCATTACAGCAGCTGCTCGCCGGGATCTTGCCGCACATTCCAATCTCCCGTCACGCCAGCGGCAAATTACATTGCCATCATCAAACCCGGTTGTAAAGGGGCGGCCTGCACAAGTCAGACCTCAGTTCGCAGGTAACGTAGAGGTGAGTGGAACTAACCTGCCATAGCGTGCGCCGGTCTTGTTGCGATGAACGCCACCCTGCTGGGGCTGTAGGGTTGGACTGCTCCTTCTCTTTGCTTTCATTGCCCCGAGGAACACCACTGGGCTGTGGTACACATGCAGGCCTCCACTTTCAGACAGTAGCGCCTCAACTGGGACTGGGCTATGCAGCAAGGGGTCAAACTGAGAAACAAGAGGGGGTCAATGGGGAGGGAAGGCTGTGCAATGGCAGTCAGGGGGAAGGGCGAACACAATGGAGGCCTTTTTGGGATCACCCTCTAACCTCTTGTTGCCCCCATAGTGAGCAGCAGTCTGCTTAGAAAGAAAGGAGGGACTTCGTTGCGATGGAAGCCACTAAAAGCCAATGGCTTCATTAGCACTGTTAAAGGGCTGCTTAGAAATCAGTGGCTACACATCACAGTCACTGCATCCCAAGTACAACACATAGGAAAGTAGAATTTGGGAATGCAGGGATACCCTCTGAAATGCTGGCTGATGACATCAGTGCATTGCCCTCAGAGTCGTCCCAAGGGGAGGTACAACCCTACTCACAATTCCACCTGCTCCTTTACTGAGCAGACCACAGGGCTTCTGAAGATGTGTTTCAGATGCTGGGACTGCTCAGGTGGCTACATCCTGATGGTGCCCACCAGGGTGTGTGGCCATGGAGTGCAGGGCCGAGCACAAATGCGGCCAAGACCTACTGAACCAAAGTCTCCATGGTGATCGCCAACCTACCCATGGTGACCTCGAGGCACTTGCACGTTGGAGCCTTGACATCAGACAAAACGCGGACGGACTCTTCCATCTTTCACTCTAGTCTGCTCAATGACTGCTCAATTTCTGCCTGATGTTCCGCTGTGGCTCATTGAATCTCCTGCATAGGTTTGGCAGCCGCTTCCAGAGGCTCATCATCCGACTCGAAATGAGCGTGTGGCTGGTCTCCAGCACCCCTCCGCGTGCCAGAGACCTGGGCTGTCCCTGCCTCTGACTGTTGTGGGTACGTGTCAGTGAGGTGTTCTCCAGAAAGCGAGCCTGAGCCTAATCTAGAGCTGTGTCCCTCCGATGTGGGTGTCTCTGAGCTGGTGGAGGGTGCATGTGAGCACTGTGATGATTTTTCTAGAGCTTCATCCTTGGATGAGGTTCAGGGTGTCACACTGGTGGTGCTGGACTGGCTTGGGGGTCTCGACATGCTTGTGCCTAGAAAATAGAAAATAGAGTTTCAGTTAATGAGCATGAGGTAGATAAGACTGCACGTGACAGACTGTGAATGTCAGGATTTAATGAAGTGATGGAGCTGTGATCTGTGCTGGATTGGTTGGAGAGGCCAATCTCCCCTTCCCCACAGGAGCAATCCCTGTCAGCCCCTGCCTCTTCAGCTGCAGCCTCCTCAAACTCATTGAGGGCGAGGGTGTTGGACGTCCCTTCCCCGGTCTCCGCTCTCTCGTGCCTGTTGTGCACCAGCTTGGCCTGTATGAAGTAGAAAGAAAGGCATGTGATGAGAAGGGATGGGGCAGAGGTTGGATGAGATGTATGTCCCCTGCGTGTGGTGAGCCCTCCCCACAAGAGCCAGAGGATGGAGTGTGAGCAACATGATAGATGGGATGGTGGTGATGTGAACATCTCTGTGAGCATTGATATGTGTCCCCAGTTAATGGTTGCATGAGACCCCTGAAGAGAGTAGTCGTTTGAGTGCATGATGCCATGATGACAGTTTGATGTTGGAGGGAGTTGAAGGATGACTTACCCTGGTAGAGCGAATGAGATCATTCATCCTCTTCCTGTACTGGCTGGCATTTCGGGCATGGGTGTCAGCCGCATTGACCTGCTCAGCTACGGTGTCCCAGGCCCAAGAGGTGAGGCAGCTGTGTTTCCTGCAGCCATCTATGGGCTAGAGCCATTGTTCCTGCACCCCTCTGACCAAAGCCTGGAGGGCCTGGTGTGTGAAGCAGGGTGAAAGGCTCTTGGCCTTTCTCTTATGCATTGCAGACATCTCTAGTGGGCTCGAGAGATTGAGATTGTGTGTTGGACTGGCGTTTAAATATGACACCCGGACCTTCGAACCCACCAGCAGACAGCGGGTGGACAAATCAGCTCCTGGCCTGCCTAGTGACTCAGAGTGAAACATGCCCCTGCATAATCACTGAGGCTCTAAGCGCAGAATAGGGCACGAGTTGCCACCATTACGGACGGTGGGCTGGGTGCTAACGAAACTGCCCGACACCACACTTAGTTTCATTATGGGAGAATTCCACCCAATGGGCTGGTCCCATCCATCAATGAAATGTATCAAATTTTTAAAGGGCTTTACATGAGAGATGCTGAAAGATTATATTCCCTGGTTAGAGCATCCTGGATTAGGGAGCATAGGGAGAAGAGTTTCAGGATAAGGGTCAGCCATTTAGGACTAGGATGAGGAATTCTCCACCCAAAAAAGGTTGTGGATGCTCAGCTGTTGAACATATTCAAGGCTGAAATCGATAGATTTTTTGGGGTACTAAGTGAATCGAAGGACATAGGGATCAGGCAAGAAAGTGGGGTTGCTGTAGAAGTTCTGCCATGATATTTTTGAATGATGGAGCAGGGTCAAGGGGCCTAGTTTCTTATTTCTTATGTTCTTAATTCATGTACCCTCATGTTTACTATGGCATTAATTATGGCATTAATGAGAGCCACAGAAATGTTCTTGTTCAAGGATTACCATCGTTAAGATAGTGGTAACACATGGCAGCAACTTGTGGCAGGACCTCACCATAATGGCTAAGTAATGGAGTGACTATTTCAGCTGTAAATGTCATTGACCGTGCAAGTTATGTCAACACCAATATTAACTGATATATATGTCTATTCCATCTAATGCTGCATTTATACTGCTCACCAGCCTGAGTCTGTTGGTTCCAGTGAAGCAGCAGCCCATTAACACTCTCTGTTTGAAACGTTAATTCTACTGCCTAAGAAGGAGCTCTCTGTCTGCTTGGTTGCATTATACATAAAGTTGCTTTGCCAAAGCTTAAAATATAACTATTTAGAGGGTGAGAGTGGCAGCATTTACCTTGTTTAAAGAAATGTCCAGGAAATCTAAGATGCAATAGAGCACTTTTTGAAATGAATATAATGCCACTGGAGTTGCACTAGGTGCAGCAGCACATCCAAGTGATGTGAAAATATGCTACCCTCCCCTCCTCTCCAAAGGCCCTAAGTCATTCTTCAAAAGTAGACTTATATGCAATTTCAACACTCCGGGAAAGTGGAAACTACTTTCGAGCACCACCAAAATTGTAGTGTTGCCACAATGTAAACAGCCATTGGTTCAAACCTTACATTACGCTGGAGTGCAATTCAACTGACGAACTGTAAGCTCTTTGTTTGCGACATAATTGGCTTCAAACTGATATTTATTTGTCATCTAAATTAAACCAAGCCAAGAACACAAGCTGAGCTTATGTAATCACAAGAATATTATCAAATCTCTGGGTTTCGAAAATCCTGGAGGTTCCCAGCATCTGCTGTGCGAATAAGTCCAAAAACTTACTTGCAACCGAAACTGGATTTTCTGGAATTGTCAATGTCACATAGGTTCAAGAAGACAAACTTCACCAATAATATTGTAAAGTTTTACTTAATGATTAGATCAGGGAATTTGTGGTTGAATCTCCCACATTTTATCATTAATACACCAAATGAACCAGCCTTTACCAGTCAGCAAGTATTAACATTGTAAAAGTAGACAAGGACGCTGATGTTGGACAGAATTTCCTGCACCCACTGAAATCAGGCGTGTTCGGCCGCATGAGCGGACAGTATGGTGAGAAAGCCAAAAATCATTATCACGAGGTCATGAAACCAGTTTGCGATTGTCCAATCAGCCCATTGACGGCGGGCCACGTTTCCCACCATTGGACGTCGGGAACCTCATTGTAATACAACTGCATAGCATTATGAGGCCAGCCCGCTGGACTCATCCCCCCGCGCTGCATCAGCCACCCTCGTTGATGTGATAGCATGCCAACATGTTTCACAACAGCACATAAGGAGTGTGCACCTGGTGAGCTGCACTCCACTCGGGACTTTGAGGTTTGTTTGCCTACCTTGCCTCAGTCAGCACTCGCAGTCATCAGCGCCAGGCTTCACAGACGGCACCACATCACTTTTAGGGGGGCTCAAGGGCAGGTGTCTACCTACCAGACCAGCCATAGTCACAAGGCTAGGACTGGCTTGGGGAAGGGGGAGAAGTGGCTTCAGGCAAGAGAAAAGGCTGCAGGGTGAGGGCTGTACTGGAAAGCGGGTTGTCCCAGGGTGTGTGTGGCGGCACATGTTGATCTGTGCAAGTGGCCTCAAGATGGTGTAGGTTGAGGAGGCAGAATCCAGGGGAGATGCGGTCAGATGGAGATGTGAGGATGTGTGTGAAAGAATCAGTGGAGATGTCCCTTGAGCTGGTAGTGAGTGAGATGCCAATGAATGTGTGATGGGCTTGAGTGTGTGAGTTTAGAGTGATGAGCTGTTTGCCTTACCCTGGCAGCATGGATGAGGTCATTCATCCTCTACCTGCAATGGATGGCCAGCCTCTTCTGTGAAGCATTGGTGCTGATCACCAGTGCCACCGCCTCCCATGCTGGAGTGGTAATGTTGCTGCCTCTCCCTGCGGCCATAGCCAAGGTAAAGGACATCACGACGGGCCTCCACAGCATCCAAAGGTGCTCGAGAAACACATCACTAAACCTGGGGGCTGCAGTCTTCGTGCCTTTTGAGGCCATGTCTTATTTGCAGCAGTCCGGGGCTGGAAGCACAGCGAGGTATGTGCGCGGCTGTACTTTAAACGTGGCGCCCGGCTTGATGAAGCAGGGAGGTGACGGTGTAGCGGGCACATTGTAGCCCACCCACCATCGATACAGCATGAGAAGCCGCCATTGCGGCCGGCTGGTTTTCCTGCCCGCTACCACACCTAGTGCAAATCTGGGACGATTCCGCTCATTGAATCAGTTGCTGTGTAATGCACTGACTAAAAGACCCCGCTGACAATTAATAGAAAAATATTAGCGAGCCATGTCAATAATTTATCAAACAGCTAAAATATTTTTCACGTTCTGAAGTAAAGGTGAGTAATAAAAATCAAGTATGCAGTACAATTTTCAAATGATTTTCAATTCAGTTTGTGCAAACACTGCTACTTTTACATATATGTTGCTATACATCACTCCAGTTTTAATTACATAGAACTCTGCACAAAATAGTCCATTCGGTCAAACTACCTTTTTTTTGTTTTATTCATTCATTCTTGAGATGTGAGCATCACTTGCAAAGCCGATGTTTATTGTCCATCCCTAACCTGCCATTGAGAAGTTGGTAGGGAGCTGCCTTCTTGAATCACTGCAGACCGATGTAGATCACAGTTTTTCACAGCAGTTTTGATACAATTGAGCATCTTGCTAAGCCATGTCAGAGAGCAGTTAAGAATCAGCCACATTGTTTTGGGTCTGGAGTCACATATGGGCCAGATCAGGCAAGGATGACAGACTTTCACCCCTAAAGGACATTTGTGAATTGGAGGGATGTTCACAACAAGCAGTAGGTACACGGTCAGTATTACTGATACTAGCTTTTTATTCTATATTTGTTTAACTCAATTTAAATTCCTCAACTGCTGTGATAGGATTTGAACTCCTACCTCTGAGTACTAGTCCAGTAACATAACCACTATGTTACCATACCCATTCTGGTTTATGGTAGTGTTTAGGCTTCACATGAGCCTCCTTACACATTATCTAACCCTGTCAGCATATTGTTTTATTTCTTTCTCTCATACAAAGCTTCCCTTTAAATGCATCTATGTTATTTGCCTCAGCCACTCCATGTGGTAGCAAGCTTTACATTCTAACTATTCTCTGGATGAAGAAGTTTCTCCTGAAATCCTTATTGATTACCTTATATTTATGATTATCAATTTTGAATTCCACTCACAAAAGGATGCATCTTCTCTTTGCTTATGCCTTCACATTCCTCCATAATTTTAAAGACCTCCCTCCCTTAGATTACCCCTCAAGGTTCACTTTTCTAGAGAAAAGAGGTCAAGCCTGTTCAGTCTTTCCTGGTAGTTGTACCTTCTCAATTCTGGTAACGTCCTTCTAAATCATTCCTGTACCTTCTCCAGTGCCTCTGTATCCTTTGTTTAATATGGAGACCAGAATTTGTGTTAAATTAGCAGATTCAGCATGAGTAACTTATACTTTATAGATGTCATCCTCCAAGTGCATTGGTGAATAGTTCATTCTGCTTGCACACGCTACAGTGGCCACAGATTGTAATGAATGTGCAGCCCTCCCTATTCTGTCCCTTCGTCAAACAAAACTGTCTGGGAACTGAAAGCATGATTTAGTGGCAAATATCCTGGCCTCGAATTAAGATCATTTTTGCATGTATGTGTGATTGTTATTAATGCGAACGAGTGACTAACAATGCGAATAATCCTGTGTGAAAAATTAGTCAAAGTTAACTCAGTGCAATCAATTAACCATAACTAGTATTGTAAAAGATCTAAACTAATAACATTTTTCAAAAGAAATCAAAATGAATCTTTTGCTAAATTATAATAACATTGAATATTGCAAAGTGGTTGTCACACCTATAATGTAAATTATTGTCCCTCATTTACAAAAATGATTAACTCCATGTTCGATTTTTGCTCTTTGTAATCAGCGGCCAGATCCATTGGTTTGTTTGTCCATTGTTGTGTACGTTCACATTTAAATGCAGCAACTCATCTACCAGCAGTGGTTAAAAAAAATAAGGATGTAACTAGTTTTAGTGGTTCCTGGAACAGATATTTCAACCATAAGTAAATGGATAATTATTCTAGCTCCATTGGGGGTTCCCCTTCCGGGTAACTCTATCTTAGAAAAATAGCAGCGCTTAAATTGTGCTGACCAATTTCACGAACAAATGTGTTAATTCCTTCAAATTAAATCCCTCTGTCACCAATTTTAACAAAGACATTAATATGTCTCAGATAAGGAGATTAGCACGAAAAATATTTTCATCGGAATGTGGGAATATGCTTGTTACTAATATTGTACAACGCAATTTCAGTCCCAGTGAAATTATATCTTAAATGTCAGGCAAATAGCTGTCAGCTCACTTTGCCAAAAATAATTTGTAATAAAATGAAATGCCTCGAAATGAAATGTATTAGCAAGGTGGCCAGCTGCAGATATATACATGTAACACAAGAATGCTTTGGCAGTTACAGTGACAGAACCGTTCTTCTGATTTCTGCTCTCAAATTACTTCAATAAAATCAACTATTGAAGATACTACATTCACCAGATATGCAATCCTTTCAATTTCAGAATTGAAGAGGGAAATGTATCAGACACTAACTCTCAGTGCAATGTCAACACTGCAGCAGTGACTACACTCCAAAGTGCTTAACTGTGGGCCGAATCTTCCGTGGAGTGACAATCGTCGCTGGAATGCCACTCCGCTCCTATTTTCTTACCTTGCACTGAAACTCCGCATTTCTCGCCCGGACATCTGACTTGGGCCTGCTGAGAAATGAGCATCGTGCTAGTTCCTGGAGTCCTTCCCTCGTGGTGTAGGAGTGTCGGGTGAAGCCAAGCCATGTCCCCTTTTTACCGCACTAGCTGGCGTATTCCGGTAAATTTTAATGTCCCAGCCACATTGACAAGCTAGGAAAGAAGGTAAGTGTGTAAGGTAAGTGGTGCTTCAAGGATGGTAGGGTGGGATGGTTGGTTGTTAGTTGAGGGTGTCAGGGGATAGTGTGTGTCAGGTGGTCAGGGCGCACTGGGTGATTTGGGGGGTGGGTGGAAGTAGTCAGGGGCTCAGGGGGATCAGTGCTTGCGGGGGGGGGGGGGGGGGGGGGTGGGGGGGAGGCAAGTGGTCAGTAGGGGTTGGTCAGGATTTGGGGTGATCAGGAGAATCAGGTGTTTGGGCTGTTGGGAGTAGTCAAGCGTTTGGGAGTAGTCGGAGGGGTGGCGTGGTAGTCAGATGGCCAGGAGGAGTTTGGTGGGGTAACTTGGTGGACAGGAAGTAGTGGGGTGGGTGGGGGCTAGTTGGGGGGGGGGGGGTGGTGGAGTGGTGTGGGTCAGCTGGGTGGTCATGGGGGTAGGAGGGGATACAGTGGGGGTCAGTAGTCTAGTTACTCAGAGTGTAGAACTGGTTTTAATCCTTCTAACCTTTCCTGGGTATCGATTTTGCTAAGTGAATCGGAACCATCATTAAATCCGAGTTTCAGAGGGTTCCAGACACGGGGTCGTTGCCCAGCAGAAGCTGAAACTTCCTGGGCAATTCGCATGTAGTCAGTGTGTGTGGATTTCTGAGGGGACCCACCCCCCAGCACATCTCCTGGGGTACCTCCGGATTATTGTCCTCTGGGGAACGGAATATCTGAGCCTCTTTTTCTTCTCTGCTGCATGACCTGGTGCCAACAGTCACAATATCAAGGGGTGTGCCTCATCATGCAAAATCCATCCTTCAACTCACCCAAATCCGGCACATGGGGTAAAATGGCCAAATTGCAAAGTATGAAAGCTTCGTAGCAGTCCTTGTATATTAGCTGTGCAAAATGGTTTTGTTCTACCAAACATAGAATCATACAGCATAGAATGAGGCCATTTTGCCCATCATGCCTGTGCTATCCAAATAGTTCCACTACCCTGTTCTTTCCCAATAGCCCTAAAAAAAGTTTATCTTTTTAAGTTTTTATCCAATATGCCTTTGAATCTGCTTCCACCACCCTTTCGGGTAATGTATTCTAGATCATAATTTCCTGTGTAAAACAAAAACACTCCTCATTTCCTCTTTGGCTCTTTTACCAATTTTCTTAAATCTAAGACCTCTTACAAGCTTTCCAGTTGGTGGAACCAGATTATCTTCAGTTAACTCTATCAAAACACTTCATGTTTTTGAATGCCTCGATTAGATCTGATCTTAACCTTCTCTGGCTCTGGTCTCTCCATGTAACTGAAGTGCCATGATACCATCCTGATAAAACCTCACTGCACTCTCTCCAACAGCTTACTGTCCTTCCTGAAGTGTGGTGCTCAGAGCTGAACACAGTATTACAGCTGAGCTCTAACCTGTAATTTATAAAGTTTCGCCATAACTTACAACATATGCAAATATAACCCCAGGTCTCTCTGCTCCTGCGCCTGCTTTAAAATTGTGCCATTTTACCTTCCAAAATGCATCACCTCACACTTCTCTGCATTAAATTTCATCTGCCATGCCCATTTCACCAGTCTGTCTATGCCCTCTTGAAGTCTGCTACTATCCTCCTCACTGTGGATTACAACCAGTCTATTCAGTAAAAGGAGGCCCTTTCAATTCGTGTAGCTGACAGGCTCCTTCTTGGGAGATTTGAGTGCGACATGCATATTAATGATTGCACCTGCATTCTTGAAAAGCCAATGATCCTCTAATCTCAGACTCCTCTCTGTTCCGCCATGAACACAAACAGCCTATTAGAACAGGGTGTTGGTGACCTGACAAATGCAGGACCTCATTGATCCCTGACCAACATTCCTAAGATCCGTTGTCGCTGCCTGGAAGGATCCAGAGCCATTAAAAGTAAGGGCCATGGTGACGTTAATTTAGCAATCGCTCACTGGCTTCTTTAGCAAACCACAGCCGCGAGCTGCTCAGCTTCCCCAATATTTGCCCATGTGACAATCTCAGCCTAGTCACTCTGGGCAGGATTTTCCAATCCCGCCTGTGGCGGGTTTCGTGGCGGGCGGGAGCGGAGAATCCAGCGGCAGGCAAAAAGTCGCAAATCCACCATCGTACAAAATTGGTTGCACTTCTCCCGACAGTGTGCTTCTGGCGGGTCGGTTATCCCGCCGACCCGTGGCACGAGTGCCATTTGCATTCATTAGCATGTCACGAACGCTCATTAAAACAGCTGCTTGCCGGGATCTTGCCGCGCATTCCAATCTTGTGTCACACCGGCGGCAAAATACGTTGGCCTCAAACCCGTTTGAAAAGGGGTGGCCTGTACAAGCCGGACCTCAGTTCTCTGGTAAATTTGAGTTAAGTGGAACATACCTGCCATGGCGTGCACTGGTCTTGTTGCAATGAACGCCACATTGTTGGGGCTGTAGGGTTGGTCTAGCTCCTGCTCTGTGCTAACACTGTCCTGAGGAACACCGCTGCGCTGTGGTACTCGTGCAGGCCTCCAAGTTCAGAAACTAGCATTTCAACCGGGGGTGGGCTGTGAGGCAAGGGTGGGGTTGATGAATACGAGGAGGGCAGCGGGGAATGAAGGTTGTGGAATGGCAGTGAGGGGGAAGGGCAACCACAAGGGGAGCCTTTCTGGGGTCACCCCCTAACCTCTTTTTGCCACAGGAGCGATCAGGAGTCTGCTTAGAAAAAAGGGAGGAAGACCTTGCGATGAAAGACACTGAAAGCCAACGGCTTCATAAGCACTGTTAAAGGGCTATTCTGTGCTCAGTGGCTTTACATCAAAGTCACTGTATCTCAAGTGTAATATGTAGGAATGTAGAATTTGGGAATGCAGGCAATAGTGAAGGAGGCACAGCTGTATCGTATATGGTATTCCATCAATGAAGGCCTGTCACGTGCTCATCAAATTTGACACTCCTAATGGGCCAAAGGGCATCCACTCATTGACCATGAGCAACTGATTGGTCATTAATATACCACATCAGAGATTGGAGCACAGAGCTAGCTTGGGTCACTCATCTCTCTTAAACTTTGGGCAGAATATTACACTTGGCACGCAGGCATGCGTCCTGACATCAGCGCGCAGTCTCACGGTATTTCGTTTGGCGGGCACACACCGGGGTCTGCTTCACGACTACCGATAATTAAAAGGTGTATTAAGGCCATTAAAAGGGTAATTAATGTCAAATTTACGCTGCCGGCCAACCTTATAGTTGGCGAGCAGGCAAAAACGCCAAACGGCTTTTACATTTTTTAGGAAACCTCATCCACGAGTGGGATGAGGTTTCCTAAAGCAAATAAGCATTAAATAAGAATTTTATTTTTGCGTTAATAAAATGTCTCAGCTCATGTGACAGAATCAAGTGAGGGAACATGTTTAATTACATTTTTAATCTCTTCATTTTTTTTTACACAGCGCTTCAAACGCCCTGACACAGCTCCGTGCCTCAGGGAGAATGAAGCACTCTTATTCACGCATACGTGAACTGCATTCTATGCCCGTTCACCCTTCCCCCGCCTGCACGGGCAACGCTCAGTTGTCGCTCACGATCCACGCAGGGCGGGTCTTAATTGGCCCACCCGTGTGAAATCGCAGGCAGAGGTCGGCTTCCCAATCGCCCCAGCCTGCCTCCGCCAAGCACCCCCGCCAAGGGCAAAATCCTGCCCTTTAGCATCCCGCATAGGGCTCAAGATGTTACATATCTGCGATGCCCTCTTGGTCATTTCGATGTGTGTACTAATGCCTCAGGGATAACATGGCATCAGCCACCATGCAAGTAGGTGAGGAAAATCTCTGGATCCTTACAGTTTCCAAATGTGTCATCCTCTGAGCTTCACTTTCTTGACCCTTGAATCATTAATGTCTTCAATGCTTCCTTTCAGAGGGGAGGCAAAAGCAGATATGGATCCAGGACTCAATACTGCCTTTGTCAGGATCCTAATGCAATGGAGGAGGCGAAGGAGGGAGAGGCAACTCCATGTGCAGCTCCAGCAGGAGGGACATGGCCAAGCGGAGCCAGAGCATGAACAGGAGGGTAGGGAAGAGACACCCAGAAAACCAGGGCTACTCACCAGAGGTTTGTCACACAAGCATCTCCTATTTACAACTGAGCAAGAGGCAATGCTGTGCACATCTACGCTTGTCCTGAGCTCTGGTACATCAAATATGCCTCATTCTTCATGAAGACCTGAAACCATGTGGAGTTGGAAGGTATCCCCCGCCAGTGGCTTTGAAGATGACTACAGCATTCAGTTTCTTGGCCTCCGGTTCTTTCCAAGGATCAACAGGCTACCTGTGCAGTATCTCTCAGTCCACAACACATCGATACATAAAGGAGGTCACAGATGCCCTTTACATGAAAGCCCATCAATATGTCAGGTTTGCTCTGGATAAAGAAAGCCAGGCTGAGAAACTCACTGGCTTCACCGCCATCTGAGGCTTCCCAACAGTGCAGGGTGCAATAGGCTGCACCCATGCAGCTGTATGGGCTCCATGGCAACAGGCTCTAATGTTTATAAACCACAAGGGCTATCATTCCATCAATGTACACCTGCTGTGTGATCACTGGAAGCACATACTGCACGTTTATGCACAGTACCCTGGGAGTTGCCATGACTCCTACATCCTGAGTCACTCCCAGGTGCCTGAGATTTTCGAGGGGCCACTACATCTGCAGGGCTGGCTGCATGGGGATAAGGGTCACCCACTGAAACGCTGGCTGATGACCCCGGTGCATCACCCTCAGAGTGGTTCCGAGGAGCGGTACAATGCTGCTCATAGCTCCAACGCTCCCTTATAGAGCAGACCATAGAGCTTCTGAAGATGCATTTCAGATTCTTGGACTGCTCAAGTGATTCACTCGAATACACTCTCTACAGGGTTTCCCACATCATCTCGGCATGTTGCTCCCTTCACAATCTGGAAGTGCAAAGAGGTGAACCCCTGTCAGATGATGAACTGAAGGAGGCTGAGATCTCATTGGGGGATGAGGATCCAGAGGCCCAGGAACCTCATGAGGCTGCTGAGGGTCAGTATGAGCACAATCACGCCATAGAGGAAGGAAGATGTAGGAGATGTGCCCATGATATGCTAATCACTGACAGGTTACAGGAGGAGTAAAGTCAAGTGAGGGAATATGGCCACCTCTCTCCTAGCCCTCAATGACATTGGCTTTCAACTCAGGGGATGTCCACCCAATTGTAGCAAGAACAAGTCCCGCATCACAGTTGTGCATTCTGACTTAATGAATTGCCAGGCCATGAGCTTTGCTTTGGTCCGTGGGGCTTTATGAGTGAGCTTGCTCTGGGAACTGAGAGTCCACTTTGGAACAACAGCGAAACAAGAGAAGACTTGAAGCCTTCATCACCATCTAATGATGCAAACACTGATGCGGCTGAGATGTGGGCATGTCTAGGGATCTCCTTCTCCTGTGCATGTCTTTTCTTGTGCCATGAGCACTGAGGAGACAAAAATGCTGCTAGCATATCCCCACCACTGATGCACAGTAGCAGCCTGTCCACTATCTACAAGGCACAAGTCAGGAGTGTGATGAAGTTGATTGGCACCCTATCCACAAACATTCACTCTGTCCACCACAGTGACAGCAATGTGTACCATTTACAAGATGCATGGCAGGAACTCACCAAGGCTCCTTAGACAGCGCCTTCCAAACCCACAACTGCTATCATCTAGAAGAATGAGGGTAGCAGATGCATGGAAACATCACCACCTAGAAGTTCCCCTCCAAGTCACTCACCATCCTGACTTGGAAATATATCACAGTTCCTTCACTGTCACTGGTCAAAATCCTGGAACACCCTCCCTAACAGCACTGTGGATGTACCTACACCACATGGACTGCAGCGGTTCAAGAAGGCAGCTCACCACCACCTTCTCAAGGGCAACTCAGGATGAGCAATAAAGGCAAAGACCACATCCCATGAATGAACAAAAAAAACATCAATGCTGAGATATTGGTGTTCCTTGAGGAAGAAAGGTTAGAAACGCTTACATCACACATTTCCAATAAAGCTTTAAACACATCTCCCTGACATCACACAAGGGTGCAGAGGCTAGTTCAACTGCAGTTGACGTCACAGGAATATGAATCTCATTATGGGGCAATATCACTGAGTGGGAGCAAGGCCAACCCTTGAAATAAGAGGATTCCAAAGTACAAAGTCACAACGCCTTCAGTTGACAGGAGCATTCACATAACCATCAAATTTATTAACAAAAGTGCAATTTAGTTACATGTCTAGCACACTTGTAACCCAAAAGTGACATCAGTTTTTCTTAACTTTCCTAACTCTTACACTCCGCCTGGGTGCGGCCCCAACATCCGCATCAGAGATGGAGGTAGCCTGCTGACTGCTACTCCTGTTAACTGTGATGACCAAGGCCTGTAGGGCCTGGGACTGATAAGGGTCGCCTGGTCAGGGGCAGAAGTGCCCTCGACGGCCTGGGAAGCTGGAGTGGATGGGGTCACAGGTAGAGGGGGCTGTGAGCAGCTGCACACCTTTGGAGTGTCCTGAGAGGAGGCCCCCGGAGTGTTCAGCTGACGTCATCTTCCCTGTGGGTGACCCTGCACTGACTCCTGCACGAGGTGGTGCACCCGGAGGGAGGTCAAGCTGCCTCATCGCCGTGTCATCCACATTCTGGTGGTGCATGTGGCCATGGAGTGCAGGGCTGAATGCAAATCCAGCAAGACCTGCTGGACCAAGGTCTACATGGTGATCGTCAGCCTTGCCATGGTGACCTCAAGGTGCTCACATGTTGGAGCCACGACATCAGACAGAACGTGAACGGACTCCTCCATCATTCGCTCTAGTCTGCTGAGTGATTGTCCAATCTCTGCCTGATGTTCCGCCGCCTATCGTTGCATCTCCAGCATTGATTTGCCAGCCGCTTCCAGAGACTCATCATCTGACTCGGACTGAGCGGGTGGCTGGTCTCCAGGAGCCCTCGAGTACCGGAGACCTGGGCTGTCCCTGCCTCTGACTGCTGTGGGGACATGTCAGTGATGTGTTCTCCAGAAAGTGAGCCTGAGCCTGAGCCTAATCTACAGCTGTGCCCCACCGACGTGTGTGTCTCTGAGCTGGTGGAGGGTGCGTGTGAGCACCGTGATGGTTCTTCTGGAATTTCCTCTTCAGATGAAGTCTGGGGCAGTAGCACTGGTTCTGGACTGCGTTAGGGGCCTCGATCTGCTGGTGCCAAGAAAATAGAAAATAGAGTTTCAGTTAATGAGCATGAGCTAGATAAGACTGAATGTGACTCACTGTGGATGTCAGGATTTGATGAAGTAATGGAGCTGTGATCTGTACTGGGTTGCTGGGAGAGGCCGATCTCCCCTTCCCCACAGGAGCAATCGCTGTCCTCCCCAGCCACCTCGGCTGCAGCCTCCTCAAACTCAGTGAGGGCAATGATGTCGGACGCCCCTCCTCCTTTCTGCACTCCTTCGTGCCTAATGTGCACCAGTTTGGACTGTATGAAGAAGAAAGAAAGAAAGATATGATGAGAAGGGATGGGGCAGAGGTTGGGTGAGTTGTATGTCCCCTGTATGTGGTGAGCCCTCCCCAGAAGTGCCAGAGGGTGGAGTGTGCGCCACATGAAAGATGGGATGGTGGTGATGTGAACGTCTCAGTGAGGGAATGAGTGTTGATGTGTGTCTCCCGCTAATGGTTACGGGAGCCCCCTGAAGAGTTTAGCCATTTGAGTACATGATGCCATGATGAGAGTTTGCTATCGGAGGGAGTTGAAGGATGAATTACCCTGGCGTAGCGGATAAGATCATTCATCCTCTTCTTGCAGTCAGTGACATTTAGGGTGTGGGTGCCAGCCTTGCTGACCTGCTCCGCCAGGGGCTCCCAGGCCAGAGAGGTGAGGCTACTCTGCTTCCTGCAGCCATCCCTGGGATACAGCCTGTGCCTTTCCGCCTGCAACCTTCTGATCAAGGCTGGAGGGCCTGGTGCGTGAAGCGGGTGCTGCCTTCTTCCTGAGGCTCTTGGCCTTCCTCTTCTGGCTGCCAGACATCTCTGGTGGGCTGGAGAAAGTGAGATTGTGTGTTGGACTGGCCTTTAAATACGACCTGCGAACCCGCAAACTGACAACAGCCACATGAATCAATTCCCAACCCACTAGGTGATTCGGACCAGTATGCACCTTTGCATGATTAATAAGGCTTCAAGTACAGAAAGGGCACGAGTTGCCATTTGAGACAGTGGGGTGGGTGCTGCTGGAACCATCCGCTACCACACATAGTCTCATTTATGGGAGGGGGGGATTAATGCTGTGTGGTCTAGTTAACCTGAGCTGGTTTATGTTTTCTGGAGATGTCCAGTTGCACCAAGGTGAAATGACTACGAGTCCCTGATTGGCTAATAATTTTGGGCATTAATTTATGCCTGCTTTGAACCTATGTAATAATCGGAGGACATTTCTGCCTTGTGCTCACTCATACCATGACAGAATGTGTCAGAATATTTTGGCTGCAAAATATTGCAGATATATTGGGGTGCACCGTGAGGATGGGCAAGTCAATTCAGTCCAAATTCCCACCATCTTTTGTACTGGAAATCAACTTTCCACTGATTTCTTTGGGGCATAAAATGACAGCAGGAGACGTGCACAACTCTGAAAATGTTCAAATTGCATCCATAACTCATTTTAGTAATGAATTAAGATTATTTGTTGGTGCTCAGCACAAGGAAGTGAGCTATGATACCATTGTGCTGTATGATTTTCAGTCAGCCTCAAGAAGGAGCTTCAGGCAAAGATAGGTGGAGGGACAGGTAGTATTGAGGAGGTGGGGAGGCTGCAGAAGGATTTGGACAGGTTAGGAGAATGGGCAAAGAAGTGACAGATGGAATACAACATGGGGAAGTGTGAAGTCATGCACTTTGGTAGGAAGAATAGAGGCATAGACTATTTTCTATATGGGGAGAGAATTCAGAAATCTGGAGTGCAAAGGGACTTGGGAATCCTAGTTCAGGATTCTCTTTAGGTTAACTTGCAGGTTGAGTTGGTAGTTAGGAAGGCAAATGCAATGTTGGCATTTATTTCGAGATGACTAGAATATAAAAGCAGGGATGTGCTGCTGAGGCTTTATAAGGCTCTGGTCAGACCATATTTAGAATATTGTGAGCAATTTTGGGTCTTGTATCTCAGGAAGGATGTGCTGGCCCTGGAGAGGGTGCAGAGGAGGTTCACAAGAAAGATCCCAGGAATGAAGGGCTTAACATATGAGGAACGTTTGAGGACTCTGGGTCTATACTCAATGGAGTTGAGAAGGATGAGGGGAGATCTGATTGAAACTTACAGAATACTGAAAGGCCTGGATAGAGTGGACGTGGGGAAGATGTTTCCATTAGTAGGAGAGACTAGGACCCGAGGGCACAGCCTCAGAGTAAAGGGAAGACCTTTTAGAACAGAGATGAGGAGAAACTTCTTTAGCCAGAGAGTGGTGAATCTATGGAATTCATTGCCACAGAAGGCTGTGGAGGCCAGGTGATTGAGTGTATTTAAGACCGAGATAGATAGGTTCTTGATTGGTAAGGGGATCAAAGGTTACGGGGAGAAGGCGGGAGAATGGGGTTGAGAATCTTATCAGCCATGATTGAATGGCGGAGCAGACTCGATGGGCCGAATGGCCTAATTTCTGCTCCTATGTCTTATGGTCTTATAGATTTGTTCAGTGTTGTCAAATGCATCAGCTGACATTTTAGGAAATCATTGCTCCTGCTTAGTTACCACAGGTAGAATGGGTCAGGAATGTCAGTAGGAGAAAATTAATCCAAGCGAAGTAAAAATAAAACAGAATTTCCTGCCTGACAGACTGTAAATCCAGAGATTAGGGTGAGTTTAAATGTCACTGAGAAAGTAACGGGCACTATTCCATGAATGAAGTCAAGTTTCACTGCCAGCCAAGTATTAACTGCTTTATTGCAGATAGAATAGGGGACTTATTACCGGCCAGATGTGGCAGATTTTTCATGGATGAAGCAGAGGCTCATTGCCAGTGAGGCGATAGCTGCTCTTCCAATGGGTGGACTGGAGCATCACTGCTGTTTCTTTCTAGTAATGGCATTAGAGGATCACTGCCTGGCAAATCATCACAATCGTTCCACTGGATGAATTAGAGGCTTACTGCCAGGAAAATAGTGACTGTCCTTCCAGTGGATGCAATCTTGCTGCCAGACACCAGATGATTCACATTCCAATCTGGACACACTTCCAAGCTAATAAGCAGGCCTTAACCAGATCCAATTTTCCCATATTCCATGCCTAATTAGACAATAGAGCTTGATGCAAATGACTGCCATTAGCTCTATCTAGTGACGTTTGTGTTCTTACATTAAACATGCTCAAGTTTTCCAATGCTTCCAGTTCAGATCCCATGCACCACCTGCTCACTTACCCTGCACATACTGTGCACTCTGAATGTTACTCAAACCTGCAGAAAGTTTATTCAGCTTAAAAAAGGATAGAGGCTTTGTAATAGGAAATGGGATATTTCCACCCCCCCTCCCCTCAATTTCTGGCACTAAGCACAGGCAGTGCAGGGTGCCAGATACAGCAAAGATAAAGTTCCCTCTGCTCAGCCAGCACAATACCAACTTCCCAAGATTCTATTGTATCAGGGTAGTATTTTCCAGATTCCATGCCAACAATCCTTATGATCTCCATAAGTAAGATTATAGAATCAAAGAATAGTACAGCACCAGGAGACCATTCAGCCCACTGAGTCAGTGCTGGCTCTTTTGAAGAGCAATCCAGTTTGTCCCACTCCCCTCCTATTTCCCCCTACCCATGTATTCTTTTCTTTTTGAGTACTTTACCAAGTCCCTTTTAAAGTAATCATTGAATCCACAAAATCGTGAATTTTGTGCTGCGAGCACCTTCCTACAAGGAACTAGATGGAGAGTATCCTAAATGCATTGATTTACAACCCTTCAGAGTCCTCAGGGAGACGAGAATTTTATTTAATCAACCTGGGATAGATTCAAATCCAGTTCTGAGTGCTGAAAGGACAACCACTCATCCTATCGCTCATTAAATCAGCTTTGCTCACTAGGAAAGAAGAACATGCAAACATACAAATTAAGAACAGGAATAGGCCACTCGGCCCTTCGAGCCTGCTGCACCATTCAATAAGATCATGGCTGATCTGAATGTTATCTCAACTCCACATGCCTGCCTACCTCCGATAAACTTTCACCCATTTGCTTATCAAGAATCTATATATCTCTGTCTTAAAAATATTCAAAGACTCTGCTTCCACTGCCTTTTGAGGAAGAGGATTCCAAAGGCTCACAACCCTCTTTGAGAAAAAAATTCTCCTCATCTCTGTCTTAAATGGCTAACCCCTTATTTTTAAACTATGACGCCCTAGATCTAGTTTTTCCCACAAGTGGAAATATCCTTTCCACATTCACCCTCTCAAGACCCCTCAGGATCTTATATGTTTCAATCATGTCGCCTTTTACTCTTCTAAACTCCAGCAGATACATGCCTAGCCTGTCCAGACTTTCTTCATAAGGCAACGCTCCCATTCCAGGTATTAATCTGGTAAACCTTCTCTGAACTGCTCCCAATGCATTTACATCCTTCCTTAAATAAGGAGACCAATACTGTACTCAGTACTCCAGATGTGGTCTCACAATGCCCTGTATAACTGAAGCATAACCTCCTTATTTTTGTATTCAATTCCCCTCACAATAAACAATAACATTCTATTAGCTTTCCTAATTTCTTGCTATACCTGCATACTAACCTTTTGCAATTCATGCACTAGGACACCTAGATCCCTCTGTGCCTCAGAGCTCTGCAATCTCTCACCATTTAGATAATATGCTTATTTTTTATTCTTCCTGCCAAAATAGACAATTTCACATTTTCCCACGTTATACTCCACTTGCCAGATCTTTGCCCACTCACCTAACCTATCTATATCCCTCTGTGGACTCCTTATGTCCACTTCACAACTTACTTTCATTCCTGTAGCACCTTTCACAACTTCGGAATGTTCCAAAGCACTTTATATCCAGTGAAGTACATTTTAAGTGTGGTCACTATTGTAATGTAGAGAAACATAGAGGACCAGAAATAGCAATGAGATAACCAATTTTGATGGTGTAAATTGGGGGATTAATGCTGGCCAGGACATGGCGAGATTTCCCTTCATTTCTTCAAATTGTACTGTGTGATGTTCTATGCCTAGATGAGAGAATGGACCTTGGTTTTATGTCTCTTCTGAAAGACAACACCTCCAACAATGCCTTGCTCTGTTAACATTGACTCAAGGTGTCAACCTAGATTACATGTAAAGGTTTCTGGAGTGGGGCTTGAACTCACAGCCTTCTGACTCAGAGGTATACCACTAAGCCACGGCCAACCCAATGAAAATGTCGATATGGACATGAGTTTACATGTAGTTCACAGGGTAGTACAAAGAAGAAATAGTTAGTGTGGTGAGAGGAGGGAAGAGATGATGGGAAGTGAAGGGGTTGTGGTAAGGTGAAGGGATAGGAGCATGAGGTGACTGAGAGGCTAGGTAGAAATATGAATGGTGAAGGGAGGGGATAGAAGGGAGCAGCTGAGGATCACAACTTCCTTGCCTACACATGCTTAATAAATTATACCAGCTACACCATCACTTCCTCAGTTTATTACACACTCAAATATCAGATCTCCTTCTTTAATTGGTATAAAATTTAATAGACTCAAAAATCTACTGAGGTTTCTGACAGAGTCCACCAGAACTTATTGGAAAATGTCAGGGACCTAATAATGTCAAGTGTCTTCTGTTTCTGTGATTTTCTGGCAACCTTGTAAAGGGTAAAAACAATGCTCATCCATAACAAGGCAAATGGCAGCAAGGTGGGTGCCTAGGGGTAGCAGCCAAAACCATGGACTCCCTTAAAACCATTGCCCCTGCTTTATTATCTCAGCCTGGAACTGACATCAGAATGGAAGCGGACACAATGATTGCCTTGAAGGCTTCCAGCCGCTAGACAGGATCCCACATTAACAGCAGCCTGGGCCTCCAAAAGCAGGTTGGTTGGTATTGTTTCCAAAAAAAAAGTACAGATTTATTTCTAACCAACAGCAACTTGTATTTATATAGTGCCTATAATGTAGCAAAGCATCCCAAGGTGCTTCACAGGAGCATTATCAAACAAAATTTGACACTGGGGCACGTAAGGAGATATTAGGGCAGATGACCAAAAGCTTGGTCAAAGAGGTAGGTTTTAAAGAGCACCTTAAAGAGGAAAGAGAACAAAAGAGACAGAGAGGTTTAGGGAGGGAATTCAGTGCATAAGGCCTTGGCAGCTGAAGGCAGGGCTGCCAGAGGTGAAATAATTAAAATCTGGAATGTTCATAAAGTCAGAATTAAATGAGTGCAGATATCTTAGAGGTTATCGGCTGGAGGAAACTACAGAGATAGGGAGAGATGGGGAGTTTTGAAAAAAAGGATAAGAATTTTGAGATTGAAGCATTTGTTTGACCAGGAGCCAAGTTAAGTCTGCAGGCACAGGGGTAAATGATGAATGGAACATGGTGGAGGTTAGGACATAAGCAGCAGAGCTTTCAAGTACCTCAAGTTTATGGAGGGTAGAATGTGCGAGAATGGCCAGGAGTGCAGTGGAATAGTTAAGCCTAGAGGACATAAGCCTAACAAAGACATGGATGGGGGTTTCAGCAGCAGATGAGTTGAGGCAGGAATGGAATCAGGCAACGTTATAGAGTGTACTACATTAAAACAGGAGCTGTTAATAAGTTACCTATGAGCTGCACATTAACATTTATGAGGTTTTTTTTAATCAAGCAAGGCTCATATAAATAGGAAGATTAGAGAACCTTTAACTATTTTTTTGAAGATTTGTACTTGTAGACTACAGAGTACAATATTTTAGACTCTACAGCAGAAGCATCACCAGTTGATGATTTTGTAGAATGGAGTTTTAGAACTACGGTGTGCACCAGGACACAGAATCAGTTCAGAAGAAGTCTCCTCAGCCCATTTAAACTCATCTTTTCCTAATACCAACCCTTCCACCTCCTGTTATAGTATCATACAGTTTCTTAAACCAGCCTCTGCTCACAATTATTTTCTTGCTTTGCCATCTTTCAACTATTTGCCTGAAAAGTATTTCACCTAAAACATGCTGAACCCAGGATGATAGCTTCAGTATCCAGTCCTGAATCATGTTTATGCATTTTCACAGGTCCCTCTGGGCCCCCTGCCTAAAATACAATGAAATAAGATTAATATACAGTTTATTCTACCACTCACATGCATGACTCTTCACAGCTTTCTACATTAAGTGCCTGAGTGTTCCATTTCCTCTGCTACCAATCTAATAGCATTAGTCCTACTGTCGGTGTGTGAAGATTGATGATTAATAAAGAACAAAGGTTAGAGTGTAAATATAAATCATAAAGAGAAACAGTAGCTGACATGTGGAGTGATGGAAGAGGTGTCCCACCAGAAAAGGCATCCCATCGGAAGTTCTATGAGGCTTATTTGTTCCTCTTATCTCTTCAAACTCCAAATGATTCACTCGGTAACAGGTCGTGTCCCTTTTGGTCATGAGGAATTACTAACGTTTGAGAAATCGAGTTAATATTTTACTCTTGCACAGAGGATTCGATTTAGATATTGTTCCAATTCAAAATAGCTGGAAGTGAGAATCTGTGAAGAGTAACCATTAGAAAAATTTCTCTCCCGATGGGCTATTCCTCATGCTGAAATACTGAGAAGTAAAGAATCATCACGTTCACAAACGGGTTTAGCTGAGGTATATTTGTGCGACTGTGGACTCTTCGCCTCTGTGCACCCATTTCAAGAAAGTGTGAAGATACTGGAAGAGCAATATACCAAGATAATACAATCTTATTTTTAGGTACTGTTGATGAAGATGATGGAGTCTTGGACTTGGCCTGCAGTATTCCCACACTATACCTCATTATTTTAATGGAGCAGCCTAGCGTCTGATAATAAATAGGTACATGTGTGGAATGGAGCCATACAGATCAAGAAGGTCCCAGTTTCGCCCTCTGGAGTGTGCTGAGTTTGCTGATTCTTTCTGGGCCAGAAATAGAGTAACCACAATCAGGGGTTACTGAGGGGAAAGGTCAACCAGGATTTGCACTCCCAGGCTCTATCCAATAACTTCCACTGTGACTGGATGTTAGGTGAAGATCAGGCTCAACTATGATGCCTTTCATCATCAAATAACTTGATAACTCTCACTGTCTGTGAAGGCAGCAATTTATGAAAAGCATGTTGTACTGCCGGTGCCAGTGAATCATATCGCTCCCAAGAAGAAGAGCAGAAGAAAGTTGCATAACAAATGATTAAAAAGAAAACAGACATGGGAGCTAGCCATATAATCGGCACATGAATCTTAATAGACAGGGAAACAAATGAAATTATAAAATTAGAATAAGAAATGCAGATAATTTTAAACTTTATGCTGAATGGCACAAATTGCTAGATTATCAACAAATCTCTAATACAGTTTGCAGGTCATCACTGGAGGTTTTTATCCCCCAGTGTAGCACCAGACTCACCATGAGTGAAACATACGTGCAGATGGTTCAGGAAGTAGTTTGATTACATAAAGACAGCATTATTTAATCATGATAATTTACTTTGATCTTACTTAAACAAGGCTGGCTCAAGCAGAAAACATGTATGCAGGTTTGTCTGCAAGAAACCCAACTTCTATTAAATCAAATCAGTGAAGCTTGCATATTGGGAAGTCTTATGGAGAGGAGTGGGTCATTCAACTTGAAGCCTGTTCCACCATTCAATTAGATCATACTTCTTAACTCCATCTACCCTCCATTTTTTCTGTTACCTTTCATACTCTTGTCTAACGCAAAAACCCTTCAATCCCAGTTTTGATATTTTCGATTGCTCTAGCCTAAACAGATTTTGGGGGGCTGAGTTCCAAATTTCCACTACACTTTATGTGAAGACATCGGGCTGGATTTTCACGTTAGAAGTAGGTAGCGGGAGTTAGGACATTTTCCAGCTTGCTGCGCCCACCTCGTGAAAAAGTGCTTCAAAAGGTGCAATTTTCGTTCCAGGGAAGTGGGTGTGTACTGGAATAGGGCCTGCTGCACCCAGAAACAGTTCAGAGGCGGACTGCCAAGTGTCAAGGGGGCTGGTTAAAAGGCCCACCTCAGTTGTCTGGGGCTTCGTCCCAGTTGTTTTGTTTAATATCAGGCCCTCGAGCCCTCGCCCCTCATATCCCTTCACCGCCCCCCAACCACTCCCTATGCCCCATCCATGCCAACTCATGCAAAACCATGCCCCTCCACCCATTCCCAATGGCACTCATACCCTCCATGTCAACTGATAGCACTTCCATGTCTATTCACCCAGTATATACTCTGTACAGAACCAATGAACACTATAGTAACAATGGCGCATATGGAAATGCTTAAAAAACAGGCATTAATAACTTTCTTTTAAAAGCTGCTGTTACCACAACCTTATAAAACTGTCTATCAACTTTACCTTTAAACTATTAATAGCAGAAACCGTAAGCACTTGACAATTCTTTATCTTGTTTAAATAAACATTGAGCCATTGACAAAATAGATGTAGGATAAAAGAAGCTGTCAATCAAGCAATGTTTTCCCTTTTGTGCATCTGTTTCAACAAATTAATGAAAGCTCAGGCATTCATTAGTTTGTTAAAACAAGTGCACACAAAAGAAAACATTGCTTGCTTGACAGCTTCTTTTCTTAGATCTATTTTGTCTGCAGCTCAAAGGTTATTTACACAAAATAAAGAGAAGTGCTTATAGTCTCTGCTGTAGATACTGTAAATGTCAGGTTGATTGACACTTTTAGAGAGTCATAGTAACAGCAGTTTTTGTAAAAAAAAAAAGTTATGAATGACTTTTTTAAGCATTTCTTCAGCTGACATTATCCATGGTTAATTGATTCTGTACAGAGTGTATACTGGTAAATGGGCATGGAAGTGCTATGAGTTGGCATGGAGGGTATAAAGGACCATTGAAGTGAATTAAGTGCTATGAGTTGACATGGAGGGTATGAGTGACCATTAGGAGTGGGCGTAGGGGCATGGATTGGCACAGAGGGTATGAGGGGAACTTGGAATGGAAGGGGGTGTGAGTTGGCATGGGCCATGGATACAACTTTGAAGTTATATTTCAAAAGGTTCCACATCTAGGCCATAGCATCCAGACCATCGTTCATGATTCCTTTGAGGACTGTGAACCATGAGTCCTTGAGAAGCTGGCTCAACTCCATGAAAATTGTTGGGTGGGGGATGGTGCAGGGGGTGGTTAGGGAATACCTACTCCCAAAATGGAGCCAGCTAGGGTGGGAGCCCAGGGTGCGGGCCTGTTGCCTGCATCCTTCTCCCACGATAGCAAAAATTGGGAGCCATTTATAACGATCCGGGGAGTCTCCCTAACTCCGCAAAAATCCAATGCATCATCTTTCAATGGTCTAGCTCTAATTTTACGTTCATGCCTGTTTCTTTTAGGCTCCTCCACTAGAGAAAATAATTTATCTCTACCAACCTTATCAATTCCTTTAATCACCTTAAGCATCTTTATATGTAGTACATTACAGCCTTGGTTAAAACATGGACCAAAGAGCTGAACTCCTGAGGTCAGATGAGAGTGACTGCCCTTGAAATCAAGGCAGCATTTGAACGAGTATGGCATCAAGGAGCCCTAGAAAAACTGGAGTCAATGGGAATCAGGGAGAAAACTCTCTGCTGGTTGGATTCATACCTAGCACAAAGGAAAATGGTTGTGGCTGTTGGAGGTCAGCTCTCCCAACTCCAGGACATCACTGCAGGAGTTCAAGGGTAGTATCCTCGGCCCAACCATCTTCAGCTGCTTCATCAATGACCTTCCTTCCATCATAAGGTCAGAAATCGGAATGTTCACTGATGATTACACAATATTCAGCACCATTCGTGACTCCTCAGATACTGAAGCAGTCCATGTCCAAATGCACCAAGACCTGGACAATTTTCAGGCTTGGGCTGACAAGTGGCAAGTAACATTCACTCAACACAAGTGTCAAGCAATGGCCATCTCCAACAAGAGAGAATCCAGCCATCACCCCTTGATGTTCAATGGCATTGCCATTACTGAATCCCCCACTATCAACTTCCTGGAAGTTGCCATTGACCAGAAACTAAACTGGACTAGCCATATAAATACTGTGGCTACAAGAGCAGATCAGAGGCTAGGAATCGTGAGACAAGTAGCTCACCTCCTGACTCCCCAAAGCCTGTCCACCATCTACAAGACACAAGTCAGGAGTGTGATGGAATACTCCCTACTTTCCTGGATGAGTGCAGCTCCCACAACACTCAAGAAGCTTGACACTATCCAGGACAAAGCAGCCCATTGATTGGCACTACATCCACAAACATTCACTCCCTCCAAACCGACGCACAATATCAGCAGTGTGTACCATCTACAAGAAGCACTGCAGGAACTCACCAAGGCTCTTTTGACAGCACCTTTCGAACCCACGACCACTACCATCTAGAAGGACAAAGGCAGCGGACAGGTGGGAACACCATTACCTGGAAGTTCCCCTCCAAGTCACTCACCATCCTGACTTGGAAATATATCGCCGTTCCTTCACTGTTGCTGGGTCAAAATCCTGGAACTCCCTTTATAACAGTACTGTGGGTGTACCTACACCACATGGACTGCAGCAGTTCAAGAAGGCAGCTCACCACCACCTTCTCAAGGGCAACTAAGGATGGGCAATAAATGATGGGCCCAGCTAGCAAAGCCCACATCCCGAGAATGAATTTAAAAAAATAAAGTTATCAGAAAGGACACAGACTGCAGATCAATCAGTTTCTGAAAGAGAAAGGCAAGTTAACATTCTGGATGTAGCCCTTCATCAGAATTTGCATGCTTCTGCTGGAGACCGTTTTTCTTAAGACCGACAAGGACAAGACAAAGTATGAACAAGAAGACAAACAGGAGAGGGAAGTAAATAAGGGAAATATCTTAATAGGCCATTTACGATCCCAAAGAGGGAGCTGATTGGTTCCTACTAACGTACTTTGAAATGCTGGCAAGCATTGTAAAATTCCTTATACAAAAGGTCATATAAAGACATGTGAAGTGCCTTAGGGTGTTTCATTACATTACAGGTGCTATGCAAATGTAAGTTGTTGTTGCTGCGTCAGAAGAGAACGAATATGCAGAAATCAGAAAGGCAGAAATCAGAAATCAAAAGACAAAGGAAAATGTGGGTTCAAAATGGAAGGGAATAGTGAAGAATATGGTGTACACTGAAGAATGTGATTTGAAAAAAAAACAGTGTAAAGTGTAGTGTACCACCTTAGTTCAGTGATGCACGCTTACCTCAGAATGTAAAGGTCTGGACTCAAGTTCCAATCCAAGACATAAAATAGGCTGACATTTTGGTACAATGACAAGGGTGTGCCACACTGTTGGAGGTGCTGTTTTTCAGAGACAATGTTAAACCAAGGCCTCAACTGTCTGCCCATGTGGATCTAAAAGATCACAAGCTACTATTCATTGAAGAGTAGTTGTCCTGGTCAACGTCTATGCCTCAACCAGCAGCACTAAAACAGATTGTTTACCTCATTGCCATGGACTAACTGTCTGCCACTTTGCTCACAATACAACAGTGCCTACACTTCAAATATATTACATTGATTATGAAGTGCTATGGGACCTTCTGATGACATGAAAATAGCTGTATAAATGTTTTTATTAAGTTTCTTCTTTGCATCAGAAATTGTTTTAGTGAGGGGCACAGCTCATAGCAAAGTGTGTTGTATGAGGTGAGACATGTCGCTGAAGCTTTTTGTCTTGCACTCATCAGGAACAAACACAAAAATAACAAATTTCAAATGATCACAACAATTTATACAACAGGAGAAAGAGTGGCTCTGATTGGTTGAGGCGTTGCCATGGAAAAACAACAGGAAACTATAGGCTCCCCATGTTTCTGGGTAATGCAAAATATGTGCAAGGCTTGAACAGGTCTCAGGAGAGGTGATGGTGTAGTGGTATTGTCACTGGAACGCATAATCCAGAGACCCAGGGTAATGCTCTGGGGACCCGGGTTTGAATCCTGTCATGGCAGGTGGTGGAATTTAAATTCAATAAAAATCTGGAATTAAAGGTCTGATGATGACCATGAAACCATAGTTGTAAAACCCCATCTGGTTCACTAATGCCCTTTAGGGAAGGAAATCTGCTGTTCTTACCTGGTCCTGACCTACATGTGACTACAGACCCACAGCAATGCCCTCTGAACAAGGGCAATTCGGGATGGGCAATAAATGCTGGCCCAAAGCAATGCCCACATCCTACGAATGAATAAGAAAACTTATTCCTTTTGTTTGCAGAGAATGGGTCCCTGCGTGTGAAAGTATGTCACATCTGGCAAGTATAAATAAGCCATGTTATGAACTCGACTGATTATCTTAAATTGGTTGTTAGTGTACCTATTGGTGTATTCAGGATTGTTCAACAAACGCTGCCCGTGCGGTGCCAGGCAAGTAGGATGAATGGCTGATCAAATCAAACAACATGTTCCTCCAAGGGCAGAGTGCAGACCATACTTAACCAGCCCCCCCTTACAAAACACAAAACAAAATGTCTACTGTTAGATGTGATACTGTGATTGGGCAGCACTTGCTAAACAATGCTGAGTGCGCTAATAGCTACACCGACAACCAATTTAGAATAGAATAGCTAGTTGAGCTCATAACATGGTCATTTACGCTTGCCAGAAGCATATTAGTATAAATTCCTGTAGTGTAAATTGTCGTGATCGTTTGAAATTTGGCATTCTTACATTTGTCCTGGTGAGTGCAAGATGAAAAGCTTCAGCAACATGTCTCTCTTTGTAGCAATAATTCAAGTCCTGTACTACTAAGTGATTGTTTAATACAGAGGTTGTCCTATCAGCTGCCTCTCTTTCAGCTACAACGCTTCTATCTCTGGAATGCTCTCCCTCTATATTATTGTCTCACAAACTGGCTTCGAAAGCTGCCTTCTTTTTCAGCCCACCCTCCTTCTCCTCTTCTCCTTCATTGTCCAATTGTTGTGTACCATCCCATAAAGAGATCTGAGATGTTGCTCCGTATGTGTACTACAGAAATATAGGTTCATACAATTATTATTTTTACAATTATATAGTAAAGAATATTACAGTGAGAAGGTAGGGAATATATCAGAGATTGTTCAAGTGAGACAGTGGTGTATACCAATGATTGTTATAGTAGGAGGCACAGATGATAGCCAAAGTTATTATAGTGAGTAATAATAAGGTATGTGAGATATGTGATGGATGAACAGTAATTAGAGTACTCCAAAGAAGGGTGTGTGGTATTGTGAATTAATGCTGTACTAAAAAAAGTTTATAATTCTGAAGTCTTGTTATCTTTAAGCTATGATTTTTCCATAGTGAGGAAAGGTGCAGTGGCTGTGGGGTTAGCAATAGCCATTATATCTTTTCTGCAGCTTCAGCCAAAGTGAGAACAAGGGAAAGCAATCATAGGAGAATTCCACAAAATTATCGTGCCTTCTTTGTAGTTTCAAAGCAATCCATTGGGCCAGTTGATTAAACAGGAGCACATTAAGGAAGCACTGCTATAGTTTCTTGATTTCCGTGGTAACTTGGCAGAGAACATTGGCTATTTGCTAACTTTGGTTTTACAGTGAGGGACAGCAGCGTTAAACCTCTGAATCATTTAGCTGATTTGAAGGTGTGAATTAGCAGGCTGATTGATGCAGGTGTAATGTGTCAGCAAGGTTGAACTTGAAGGTAAGTGTTGGTGTTCAATTTAGCAATTAATTAATGTACAGTCGTTCACGATGCATTTTGTTTGCTAAATCATTTACATAGAGCCCCTTAACCAGATGGGAGGGCGCAAAGACAGTACAGGTAGGGATGGGCAAGGTGTTGGGGTTGGGGAAAGGAGTCAATGGGAGCAAATGAGAGAGAGGAGAGAAGGGAGAAAGGGAGACGATACAATACAAACATCAGACAGAACAATTGTCTGTTTTGTGGTTAAGAGCACGGGCCATCATTCTAAGCTTAGATTCAGAGCCTGAATTTAAACCCAACCAGTATTAAGATTATTACTGAAAGTACATCCTTATGGAAGAGTATTCGTCCCTATTCAATCCAAATACAATTGACATGAAGCAGAAGGTATAATCTAAAAAATCGACCGCAACAATGTGGCAAGCGCAGTTGTGCCTGTGATAAAAATCCAATGGTTGTATACTATTGTGATGACAACCATACAGGTGTGAACCCAAGATGGTACTGACTATCCCCTGCCCAAGACTAATGATTTGTTCATCAATCTCGGTGGTGGCTAACAATTTTCTACCTTAGTGCTTCCAAAATTTACTTGCAGTTGGAGCTTGCTGAAGAAAGTTGGAATTTGACAACAACCTCTAGATAGTTACATAGGCATGCTGTTCATGAATTTTAAGCTTGTTGGATTAGATTTATTCTATACAGAAGCTAGGGGCGGAATTGTCACAGGTTTGCGCAGTAGCGGGCCTGAAAAAAAAAGTTTCGCCCACCGGCCACAATAGTGAGTTTTTGCACCGAATCATCCCCTTCCTATCTCATTAATTATGCAGCCACAGGAAACACGCTGTCTCGCTGGCAGGGGGTCTCCAATTTGTCCCCCTCACCATTACCTCCCCGCTTCCTCACCCCTGGTGCCATATTTAAACTGCAGCTGCGCAAACAGTTCTCAATGCTTGCTGCCCAGGACTGCTCTGGTGGAGACATGGTTCTAAAAGCCAAAAAAAATGCATCCCATCCCCCACCCAGTTCAGTGACGCATCCTTGGGACACCTTCTGGACACCGTGGAGATCAGCTGCGATGTCCTCTATGCCCTCTCTAGCCGCAGGAGGCCCATCAGTGTCACTACTCCAGCTTGGGGGGCAATGGCAGAGAAGATCAGTGCCAATGCTGCACACAAGAGGTCAGTCATACAGTGCAGAAAATAGATGAATTATCCCATCCTTGCCACCAGGGTAAGTCAACCATCTCATCACTCTACGCTCACACGCTCACAAGCCCATCACATATTCACTGGCATCTCACTCACTGCCAGCTCAAGAGACATCACCACTTACTCTCTCAGACACACCCTCACATCTCCACCTGGAGACTGCTCCTCCAGCCCTCACCATCTTGAGGCCACTTGCACAGATCAACATGTGCTCCCACACACACCCTGGAATACCGCCTTCCCCAGTACAGTCCTCAACATGCAGCCTCTTCCCTTGCCTGAGGCCACTTCTCACCCTTCCCCAAGCAAGCCCTGACCCTGCAGCCAACGAAAAGTCACCCCACCTTATGGCTGGCCTGGTAGATAGAGACCTGCCCATGAGCCCCCTAAAAATGATGTGGTGCTGCCTGAGAGGCCTGGTGCTGATAACCACAAATGTTGTCCGAAACAATGTAGGAAAGCAGAACTCGATGCCCTGTCCCAAGTGCAGTTCACCAGGTGCACGTCGCTTATGTACAGTTGTGAAACACGTTGGTGTGCAATCATACTGACGTGCCCAGGCGATCCAGCGTGGGAGGATGATTCCAGTGAGCAAGGCTTATAATGAGATGCTAAGATATTGAAAATAGGTTCCCAACGTGTAGCAGCAGGAAACGCAGCCCGCTTTTGACGGGTCAAGCGGACGATCGCAAACTAGTTTCACAACATCGTAAGCCCGATTTTTGGCTTTCACGCAATATTGTCAGGGCCCGCTTGCCGACACGTAAAATGATGTAGGATGATGTTGGGCAGAACTCCCGACGTCACCCCGCGTCATTTCAATTTTCAGGTTGGCAGGGGCGCAGCCGAATCAGCTGTGTGCCCATCGACCTGTCAACGGCCAATTGAGGCCATTTAAAAAGTAATTAATGGACCTGGCGGGCTTCAGAAAAAAGCATGAAACCCTCATCCATGGGCAGGATGAGGTTTCATGAGGGTTTTTAAAAATTTAATAAAAGTTTGAATAAAAGTGATGAACATGTCCCAACTCATCTGACAGTGTCACATGAGGGAACATGCCAGGGAAATTTTATGTTTGTGCATTGAGCATTTTTGAATTTGGCGCTGATCTCCCTGAGGCAGCACTTAGCCTCAGGGAGGCGAGTGCACTCTTTCACACACATGCACGAAAGAGCTTAGGGAATCCCTCCCCGCCAACACAGGGAGCACATAACACTCCCTGGTGGACGTCATGCTGGGCAGGCATTAAATGGCCCACCCACGTAAAATGGTGGCACGCCCCCAATTGGGGGCGCCGATCGGAAGCACGCCTGCACGCACCCGTTCCTGCACTTGCCCCCCAACGGGGGGAAATACTTCCCATAAAGTTGGCTTGCACAGTTTAAAGAAGTTCTATGGCAGATTTTGAGAAAATTAGGAATGCAAAATCTCCCACTGCCGTTTACAAATTGGGCACAGGCTTGGCTTGCGAAGCTTTGCACCAAGGGCACAGCCTGACTAAATCAACTCAAATTAAACTTGTTTCTAATGTTATGCATCTTACAGTCTCTGCTTGTTCTCATTCTCTGCCCCTGTGCCTTTGTGTTATGTTTGCATCTTTTGTGTTCTCCTATAAAGAATGTGTGACTGCCTGTGCTTTTGTTTCACTTGTTTGCATAAACAGGTGCACGCATGCCCATGTTTATGTTCTGGCGCATGTGTATGTCAATCTGTGGTTGTGGTGTTGAACACCATTCAAATGTCCTTGTCACTCAAGATGAATGACAATTTAATGGACCTGTCATTTGGTGTGCTGCCTGTGAGGTCAGGCTTAGGCTAAAGTGAATGAACCTCCCTTGATCTGTTCCTTTTCACACTATAGTCTCGGGCATTGAGAAAGCATCAATCTTTATCAATTCAGACTTTATTAACTATGATCTCACACGTTCCAACTTTTTGATGCTTTCTAATATATATGTTCTTCTGTAATTGTAAAATATCACCATAGTTTGTCTAGTATATCAGTATTTCAAACTCCAATCAATTAATTCAATCACAGACGCCTGCTCTCCTCAATTGCCCAAAATGGCAGCTGCCACTGGCAAAGAGAAAGTGTTGAAAACATTAAACTAGCCCTACTTATACATCAGAAAGCACAATCTCTATCACTGCCTATTATATAGGATAACACAATCCCATCACTGCCTTGCCTCTGAGTAAGAAGGTCATTGATTCAAGTCCCACTCCAGGACTTGAGCACAAAATTTAGGCTGACATCCCAGTACGGGACTGAGGGAGGATGAGATGTTAATCCAAGACCCCGTCTGCCCCCTAGTAGATGTAAAAGATCCCATGACACTATTTTGAATAAGAGCACAGGGAAGTTATCCCTGGTGTCCAGGCCATTATTTATTCCTCAAACATCACAAAAAAGATTATCTGGTCAATACCTGTGGTAATTATGATTTTATTTAGTGTGTAATATACCTTCGAGAATAATGCTTGCTAAGGAAGTTGACATGATCTTTGCTACCCAATAGGAGAGGATTGCAGGCTACCTCAGTAGTCAGTAGATAGTAGCTAGTTGTGTAGAGGTAGTTTGAGTGGAATGTGCACGTGTAGTTGCTGCTGAGTACCTTGTAAATAAAGTTAAAGTTTCCACCTAAGAAGTGTCTGCTGATCAATCCTATCAATAGTACCAACTCAGCCACCACTCACAACATTACCACTTTGCTGTTTGTGGATCTTGCTGTGCAGATTGCATGCTGCGCTTGCTACACTACAACAGAGACTACAGTTCAAAATAAAGTGCTTCATTAACTGTAAAGACCTTTGGGACATCTTGAAGTTTAAAAGGCATCATATAAATGCATACCTTTCTTCTTTCTTTCATTGTTTAGGATAACATAATCTCCATCATTGCTGATTGTAGAGGATAATGGTGCAACAACACTGGTAAGATTAAACTTCTCACATGTGAATTGACTGTTCTGCTTTACAGTACACTCTGGCCTGTGTGCTACTCCATGCATAACTACCCTAATAAAAACAAGCTTAGAAAAGTGGTAAACTTCTTAAATTGCTTGAATTGTCTATTTCTGTAACATAATTTCTACCTGGAAGCTGGTGAGTGAGCTTGCACTGTGCACAGTGCTTTGTGTCACACTATTTGTGTGCAAGGTTTTCTGTCAGCTGTGTTTCTGATCCCATTCATGTCGTTAAGGGGCAGCACCCAGGAGAGACTCAGGAGGATCATGAATCTTTGGAATTCTTCTACCCCAGCGATCTGTGGAGGCTGAGTCTTCGAATATATTCAAACCTGAGATAGACAGATTTTTTAACTATTGGGGAGTCGAGGGTTATGGGGAACAGGCAGGAAAGTGAAGTTGAGACCTAGATTGGATCAGCCATGATCTTATCGAATGTCAGAGGAGACTTGAGAGGCCAAATGGCCTACTCCAGCCTCTATTTCTTATGTTCTTGTGCTCACCTTAATTCTTTCAAATGGACGATGGCAACATCAGGGGAAACAGAGAGAGTGTTACCCTGGGCTAATTACAGCTGAAATCTGGAAGCAGGTTGAATATCCATTCATAACTGGTAGTCATTTTACCCACCTTTTCACAAATTCTAGTACTTAGTATTGCTCCATGTAAAATGACAGTGAAAATAGTGGCTTCTGAGCCATTGATCACACCCTTATTTTTGGGGCATGCTGTAAAGAGTTCTAAAAAGATAAAAAAAGTAAGTGGATGTAACTTGCCATTCACTGCTATTAATTATCTTTCTAGCAATATATTCATAGGCAAAGTGCATACTTATGCCCTAAGATAAATTGTCCAAAGATATTTTTCTTTCAATTATTTGTATCATTGAAAGCATCAGTTTAATAGATGCGTGGTTATTGGTGAAGGAGGTCCTGTCAGCTTCAGGTTATTTTGAATATTGTCAAACTGATATGTTGGAATTGATAAGGCCTAGGCAAATAGTTCGGAGAAAGGGAATGCCATTGCTCAGAGGAGTTAATAAAGGTGATTTCACGATCCAATACTTTCAGCAGGGGCCAACACTCACAGTGAACTCAGCTCAGCAAGTTGCAAATTCACATCCTATGATTTTCTGCCCATGGATTTATATTAGGATAAAATCATGGGCTAGGCTTCTGCAAGCATCATTCCGCATTAGCACTAGATTACTCCCTGCTAGAAAAGCATACATGTTTGGACATCGGGTGAGTAGAAGGTCCAGATTAAATATAGTCCATAGTCACACTCTGTCTCAGCTCATACATGAAGAATGGCCATAGACAAATTGCATTTTGGCCCATCAGATTCACTCACTCTTCCTCTGGTATAACACACTGCTACCCAGTTAGTGGGGACAAGGAAGGACTCTGCAAACAAACTTAGACAACCTCTAAGAGATGTCCAATTTTATTTCTTAATATTTAGTTTCACCTTCTAGGCAAAGTTTTGACTTCCTTGTGCATCACTCAGGTCACCACATGGTAAGAAATTAGTTGATCAACTTGCCGAGACATCAGGTTGCCACCTGTAAGCACCAAATCATGCATCCTGATGGATCCGCGCATCTTTAATCATAGGCACTCACAGAACAGAATCACATTCTAATGTAAGCTGTTTGGTGAGGTTTCAAATGGATACAGGTTGTCAGCACAATGGCTGGGGAACTAAAGATTACTAGGGATTTGCATCCTCCTTAATCCAGGGTGCTTAGGGCTGTTACCTGATACAAAGCGGAAACACACTTCTCTTTCCAGCACTGTCAAACACTCTCAGCACCAAAACAAACTGTTCTTTTGTTTGTGGAAACATATAAATGGAGATGTTTCATGTATCCTGTCCTTACACAACCATCCTTCTCACACTTTGTAAGTGTTACTGGGGCAACAGAATTGGGTAATTGATTGGAAAAGTTCTCTCAAATATTTGCAGATGTTGAAAACTGCAGTTTGGTATATGAAAAATGAATTAGCTGAGCAAAGAAGCCATTCTATGACTTGAAGCTCTGACAGTAAAAGGAAAGGAGACACCACTCAATCTGCTTTGTAACAGCTCCCAATCTGTCGTATTCAGCAAGTATTATTACCCAAGTCTCAGCTGGAAGGTGAAGAGCGTGTTCCAACACTTCACTTTAATCAACTTAATGTTTTTCTTAACAAAACTCCAGCTGTGTTAAACGTAGGCTCCTGCTGCCTCAATCACCATTTGCAAACAACACTCAGTCACATATATCAGTCACATATCCTCCCTAAATAAACACATTGTAAAGCTTCTTGCTGCCCTTTGCCAAATGTTTAACTTTATAAATTGTGTTTAAGTAGCGTCACAATTTTTTGTGTCATGGAGCGCACATAATACCTAATTGGCTAGCTCATCACCTCGCAATTTTATCTTTGTTCAAAAATACTCAAAGCAGCTCTCAAATAAATAATAATCACCTTGCTTCGGAACAGTTAAAGAATAATTTCAAACATGGAAGCGTTTCACGAGTTACTTGATCAAGAAAAGTAATTTGCTTGGTGCAGCCGTTTAGTGTATTAGTTCTTCAACCCTAATTCCTGGGCTTCATTGCGGCTCAGATCAAAAGTCTTTCGCTACCTGTGACTGCGCTGATTAGTAATTAAGAGTCCTTTGTAAGATTAATTTCTAATGGCCTCAAATTTAAGAAACGAAGCTTTGTGTAAATTAAACACACATATAACCAATCAGCGAATCATGGAATATTATTGTGCAGAAGTAGGCCGCTCAGCCCATCAAATTTGTACCAGTGTTTTTGACCATAAATATCTAAGAGGAAGTTTTTAATCCTAGCTGCCCGGCAGAAACTGGGAGTATGGACAGTTAAAACCACCCAGGTTACTAATCTGCTTTGCAGCTGTTGTCAACTGACTGGGATTTTAACCTGCTCAAATGAGCAGGCAGCAAGAGCACCCGCACAAAGTCAGTGGGGCATTTAGGTTGCATTAACTTGTCAGGTTTCAATGATGCCATAAATACCCAATTGTAATGTTAATCAGTTATAGGGAAGAGGATTGAGGCCAGGGAAGACCCAAAATCTAGGTTTTAAGGAAGTTTTTGTTGCTTTTCTTGTGGGATAAGGAGTCACCCTATGAAGGCCACACCCCCCACCCCACCCACCCCACCCCCCTTCTCAAGCACGATACCACGGTAGGACCCCCTCGGCAGCCAATCCAGCCTCTGCGCAGATAGCCTAGACATTGCATGACTTTATATCACATTCTGCTAACTTCTCACGCAGAATGAGTGCAAAATTAGATGACAGGGTTCAAATGAGGCCCAGGAGTTAAAATGCCTCAATGCTGGAGCAGAAGGTGAATTTCTATCTTACAACCACTATCTGCCCAGCAGGAAACAGTCTGGATTTACAATCAGGCCACAAATCTAACTTGCACTCTGTTGGTCACTGTTTATATTATTTAAAAGATTGCTTGAAAAAGAGAAAGACTAAAGGAGCACCCCTGGTCTGCTTCAACAAGAGTTTATTTCTAGCTTCCCTGATAATTCCTTTTCATGATTAACTTCAAGTTGTGCAAGGTAAAACATTTTTCACTGATGTATTAAGGGTGGTTTTTGAGGCTGGGCTGAAAGCACATTGTTGCAGTCTAACCAACACCTACCTTTACGTTGAGACCTGATAATGCTCAGTACTGAGACTGGATGTCAAAAGTTAGAAAGTATTCCAGCCTCTGCCGTCTTTCAACTTAATGAACACAAGGGGAGTCACTTTAACTCCCAAGAATGGGTCTGAATGGGTCTGAGTCACGTGGGAAGTAAAAGCTTTTTTTAAATTTCAAACTAGAGTTTTGGAAAATTTCCATTCTCAGTATCGGGAGATTCTTCATATTTACTAACTCACTAAGATGTCGACAGAGAGCCCACATTACAGGTGTAGTGGAACGATGGCTTGCAGTGAAGCGAGATATCTAGCCACCCATTCATTTCATAAGGTATTTAGATGCTTTCCTGCATCTAGTGACACATGAGGATGGCAAAGCACATGCTTACATCTGTTACCACAGCTCATTTTTTTCCTGGAACAGATTGTTCGCCTGTCACCAGAGGCTATAGCTTAAGGAGCGCCACTCCACATCAAGCATGGCTGACCAGGAGCCTCGTCCACTTTTAGCACTTACCATGGGCATATTGGAAGGATTTACAGGTAGATAATCAAACTGGTTGGCCTCGTTGTGAACGCACTTTCCATGGCTACCAGGTCCTGGAATGGGACTTGATCTTGTAGCTTTTGGTTCAGAGGCAGGGACGCTACCCACTGTGGCACAAGATCTCCTTTTGATAAGGTACAGATGTTTCAAATTATAATCGTCTTTGCCTTCACAAGACCTCATAATACCTTATCAATGCATAATGGAATGATTGCATCCAATTTGTTTGATTTTCAAAGAATAAACCAGATTAGAATGGTGCTCTACTTTGCAAAGCATCAAGAATAGTATTTAGACAGCAACATATTATCTGCCTGGGGCATCCCAGAGCCCTTGTGGCTTGGATCTTTTTAGGGCAGAAAAACTAGGAAAAGTCTTGGGTGAGAGAACAACCTATTAAATAAATGATCAGAGCATAGCACGAGTCCCTGTACAAATTAAATAAATGATCTAAAGCCTAACAATAGTACACACCATATCAAAACAGTTGTATCATTAATTTCTTATTTGACAGTGTGAAAACAGTTCTTGTCACAGGAGTTTCTATGTAACCTGGGCTCAAAACAAGGTCTACATTGCCTCCTCTAAAAGTCTTCTTCTTGCCTTATGAGGGAAGGACAATTTAAAGTTGCTATTTCGTGGGATGACTAAAGGTGGTGGGATGGAATAGAAATTCACTCCAGTATTTAAGCTCCATGGTGTTAAATGAATCAAAGGTTACACGTTGAGTTCCTTCTTAGATTCATTATGAGTAACAAATATTGATGTCGTATGATTAATCAAAACAAAACCATAAGATTTCATGAAGAAGCAGTGGACCCGCCCACCGACTAGAAAGTCGGGAGGAAGCATGCCTCCACCACTGAAAGCCACCACTCTATTTTATTCAGGCAATTAGTTGTTTGAATTCTCGGCTTCCACCCTTCCAAGGCAAGATATTCCGCCTCCGAAAGCTTTTGGCCAGTCAGGGAGGCAGCAGCTCTTCTGTTGCAGCAGCGCCACCGGGAGCGGTGGTTGTTGCCGGAACTACAGCAGTCCCCGGACCAAAAACCTCAAATCAGGCGCAGAATTCAGGTAAGTGGGGTCATGGATTGCCGGTACCAGTCAGGCAGTCCGTATTGAGGCCGGGTGGGGGGGTATCTTTCTGTGGGAGCAGTCCATATCACTGGGGGGAAACCTTCCGTGGGCCAGGGGGTACCAGATCCCATCCCCTTCGAAGTCCATAAGAAGGCCACCATGTTTTACTGGACAACCTGCACAGGGAGTGAAGTGCCCCCAGGCAGCTGGTAAAATACCAGCAGAGACTGGAGGGCTACGCAAACAGCACCCCCTGCCATTCCGCTCTGTTTTACCCACCCCACCCCCCCACCCCCCCCACCGCCCCGGGGACGAGGAGAGGGGGGCATTAATTTACGGCCAGAGACTCAACTTACTTTTCTCCACTATTCCCCCTTCAGATGCTTTTTTTGAAGGGATGTTATGATCGTTTCAATGTTTTAAAGGAGAGCAGCTTCCCTGCTAATGAGACGGGGACCCACTATGTGAACATGGCTGCAGTATTAAGAGACAGATCAGCAGGGTTGCAGTGAGAATGTGGCAGCCTGGTGATAGCATTAGTACCAACAGCATTAGTATTGTAGAGCTGGGCCTCTGAACAGCAGGCACAAAACACACAGCTGCACTGATTCTATCCATGACTGAAAATAAACCATGGGTAGTCTTGGCAGTAACTGTGGGAGCAAACCTGTGCCAGTTTGGAAGATGTCGTGGAGAAAGTTTGAGCACACTGAGGTTTCAATCCAGTGAGACACTGACCCAAAGTTAGTATTTGGTATTTGATACCCAAATGGTATTTGACCTTGCCTTCCCTCACTGGAGGTACAAGGGGTAAAAATGTGTAGTAGCTGCCAGGCAGTCAGTCCACGGCACCAAGATGCCACCTTTCAGAAGATGAATGATAGGATCGCCTGCAAATAAGACATAGCAATGTAGAATTAAGACATGCTGAAATGATAAGTTTAGAACAAAAACCAATATAGATCAAAAAACTGCTTTATCCTCATTCCTCTTGAGATAACTAGTTCCTGGGATATGAGGGCTAGCCTATGCAGAGATACTGAACAGAATAGGTCTATATTGCCTGGAGCTTAGAAGAATGATAAGTGATCTCATTGAAATGTATGAAATTTTTAGGGGGCTTGACAGATTAAGTATTGAGAGGCTGAAGTACGGAGAGCCAAGCACCAAGGGGTCAGAGAATTAGGATGAGGGGTTGGGCAGTCAGGATTGAGAGGAGAAGAAATTTCTTCACTCAAAGAGTTGTAAATCTTTGGAATTCCCTACCCTAGGGGGCTGTGGAAGCTCAGTCATTGAGTAGGTTCAAAACTGAGATCAACAGGTCTTGGGACACTAAGAAAGTCAAGGATTTGGGGGATAGGGTGGGAAATGGAGTTGAGGTAGAAGATTGGCAATGATCTTCTTGAATGGCAGAGCAGGTTTGTGAGGCTGTGTGTCCTGCTACCATTCCTATTTCTTATGGTATTATGATAAAGGCAACATTTGTACCTGCACCAGGTGTTAGGGGATCAAAATGTGAATTCCTGCTCTGCAAAAAATAAAATGCCAGGCAAAGTCAACAATCCAAAGCAAAACATACCAACATCAACAAAATAAATGTTCATAGACTCATAGACATTTTATTTAATTCATTTCACAACTCATTAACAGAAGTATCCAGCAATGAATAACCAGTTATTTGAAGCCAGATATAGCAAATACAAAACAATAACAGAATTACCTGGAAAAACTCAGCAGGTCTGGCAGCATCGGCGGAGAAGAAAAGAGTTGACGTTTCGAATCCTCATGACCCTTCGACAGAACTTGAGTTCAAGTCCAAGAAAGAGTTGAAATATAAGCTGGTTTAAGGTGTGTGTGTGGGGGGCGGAGAGATAGAGAGAGAGAGAGGTGGGGGGGGGCTGTGGTTGTAGGGACAAACAAGCAGTGATAGAAGCAGATCATCAAAAGATGTCAACGACAATAGTACAATATACAAAATAGTACAAATAAAGCCTAATTGGAGTATTGGTGTGGAGATGCTAACAAGGGTAGCCTGACGGCACTGCACTTTGATGCTCCACTGCTTTGCACCACATAACAGTGGGATGTCGGTGCATGTTTGCAATTCCAGATTTCGAAGTCTTCATCTTTTCGACCCCAACCCATCACCAATCTCATAGGCATCCTGCAGACACTCAGAGCAGCATTCGTACAGGCCTGGAAGACCCATGTAGCTTCCTTTTCATCCATTGAGCAGCTCATCCTGTATGTACAACATATATATTATATATAGTATAATGTTTTAAATGCTGAGGAAATCATTTCAAAGAAAAATGTAAAGATAAAAGAGACATTTTGAATTATTTCACTACGGAAATTACCAGTCATAGGCTAACATAAGTCTAATAGAGAATATGGTTCTTTGACAACAGTGGCAAAAAATATGTCTCAGGTCCCTTTTCCAATGGCAATTACATCATTCTTCTTTAATTTTTAAAAAATTCATTCACAGGATGTGGGCTTCGCTGGCTGGGCCAGCACTTATTGCCCATCCCTAATTGCCCTTAAGAAGGTGGTGGTGAGCTGCCTTCTTGAGTCCATGTGGTGTAGGTACATCCATTGTGCTGTTGGGAAGGGGGTTAAAGGATTTTGACCCACCAACAGTGAAGGAACGGCGATATATTTCCAAGTCAGGATGGTGAGTGACTTGGAGGGGAACTTTCAGCTGGTGGTGTTCCTGTCAATCTGCTGCCCTTGTCCTTCTAGATGGTAGTGGTCGTGGGTTTGGAAGGTGCTGTCAAAGAAGCCTTGGTGAATTTCTGCAGTGCATCTTGTAGATGGTACACACTGCTTCTACTGTGCGTCGGTGCTGGAGGGAGTGAATGTTTGCGGATGTGGTGCCAATCAAGTGGGCTGCTTTGTCCTGGACGGTGTCAAGCTTCTTGAGTGTTGTGGGAGCTGCACTCATCCAGGAAAGTGGGGAGTATTCCATCACACTCCTCACTTGTACCTAACCACACACCAATCCTTTTTTCGGATGGCAATTTATTCTTCTGTTTACCTACCATATTGTGCTCCTAAAAACAATGCATGCTGGTACTTAACAGTCTTGGGAGCAGCTGTATGAATAGTGGTGTGTTGGTCAGTGTGGGTGCACATTCTGACAGTACTGTTGTCAGCCAGAGCAGAGGTGATTGGGTAATTGCACCATCAATCATGCCTGGCGGCCACACTGCTGTAAGTGACTGGGATTGATTTTACGTAGACAGTTTGCATGTAACAGTCCTCCATTCATTGTAATTTGTTGGAGAAATCACCATGTTTTTATTAGGATAAGTTCCAGCAGTTTTGGTCATGAGCTCTGCTTGCTATAGTTCACCAAGTCTCTTTTTAAAATAGACTCTGTAGACTGTTTGCTGTTTAAACAGAGTTCACCGCTGTAAAATAATGAGTCCTCCATAGTGCTGTCCCTTCTCCAACTCACTAGCTTACACAATGGTATCAATAAATGTTCTGAGGCACAGTTGCTGCAGTAGCTCAGATGAAACCTCCAAATGTCTCTGGGACATAGGGAAGCCAACTGCAGAAGCCAATATTACCTCTCATCCTCTCCTATCATGTCATGATTTTCAGGTTAACTTTATTGGTAGCTCTGAGTTCCGTCTCCAATTCTTACCATTCCCACCTCCGAATTCCACTACCCTGGGAACTGGAATTTCTCAGCTCAGATTGTTAGCTAATGCTCAATGTATTAACACTCCTCTCCATAAGTGCATGATGCAGTGAGCAATTCCACTTCAATCAGCATTGTTTTCTGCACAAAATCGCACTATATTGACTACACTTAAAAAATAATCAGTGGCTGAAATGAACCTTGGGACATTCAGAGAACATGGGAAGATGGATACTCTTTCTTTTTTTTGTTCAGTTTGGTTACCAATTCTTTAATCTGCTAACACCTCATTCATGTTAGAAGAAAATTCTCAGAACATATTTCGAAACAAAGTGTGACCAAAGGGATAACTGAATTGGGCAGTCACTGAACCCCTGCTCCCAGTGGAGCGCTACAAGTGAAAAGATCTCTGCAGGATCTCTGACCTGTAGCTCTTAGGGGGAGGAATGTACTGGGACCCATGGCATCAGTAAGTTTAACCCAAATGGTCCCAGTGTGCTTCAGCCAAGTGTTTCCCAAGTTGACAGTGCTTTTGCGTTCAAAGTTACTTCCCAAAAAGTTGAAAAGTCCCTTTATTTTTGATGTTTCCTGAAAAAAGGCAAGTTCTGAGTACTTCCACTGCCCTTGAAAACGCTTTTCTCTCAGGGTTCCTTCCACAGTCATTTTCCACTGGCTTGCAGGTGTGCAAGTGCAAGGTAGGAGTAAGAGCCTAGGTAGCAATTGATTTTTTAAAAGTTGTGAATTGTAAGCACAAAAGTAAGTTTCTATGTTGATCATTTTCATGGAAAACTCGAGACGCAAGCTTCTCAGACAGCCGTAGGCTTCTAATGTAGGATTATTGGTCACAGAAATGATATCATACAGGTAAGTTTAGGCATTTCTTTGCAAATATCACAATTTTCATGCTTTACTACATTACACATCTTTCCAGTCTTCAACTCATTGGGTGCAGCAAGATGGAACCAGAAAGGAATTGGTATATATGAACAATATTTCATACCATTTAATACACAATATACTATTCAACTAAAGTGGATCTATGTTCTGTTAAGGCAACAAAATGTAATTGCTGTTAAGTAAACAGAGGGTCAATCAGAAATGAATAGTGGTTTGGGCAGAGAGGTTAGAAGTGCAGGTCAGAAGCAATTAGCACTTTAAGATTTGTTGTAAATGCAAAACAAAGTATGCTTTCTGGAGCATGATGTCTATATGCAGTAACATAGTGCTTTAAAAATATGTTGTAAATATGCAGAGGAAAATGACAGAGGAGCTTTAAGAAGGATATGGTAATTGCACATTATGTTGTCCATCAGATGAAGGGTCAGAGACAGATGTTGGATGCAGTCCTTCTTACATACTGAAAACACAGGAGACCAGAGAAACTTTCTATCGAGTCATGAACTCCGAATTCCATTTGTTCAGAGAGTCCCGTGCCAAGTAGAATCTTTGACCTCAGCTCCTCTATAAGATTCTGGCTGCAAGCATCCTGCAGCAAAAGCCAGCCTTCTTCCAGTTCTCCAGATCATTACTGACCCCTACAGTGCAAGCATCTGACATAGCATGGTTATAAGAACAAAAAAACTGCGGATGCTGGAAATCCAAAACAAAAACAGAATTACCTGGAAAAACTCAGCAGGTCTGGCAGCATCGGCGGAGAAGAAAAGAGTTGACGTTTCGAGTCCTCATGACCCTTCGACAGAACATGGTGTCTGTGTGATGCTGTGTACTGTGGGAGCTCCATATCATTAAGTGAAATACACACAGATTAACCTTTGCCAACTCGGAGACCGAATGGATTTCTTTTTTAAAAAGAGGCTCCAGGATGTCATCATCCTGTATTAAAGTTTACAGAACTCAACAGAAGTGGCATTTGAGGGGACATTTGGTAACAAAGTAAGGTTCAGATGAAAGCACCACCTGCTAATTTTATGTCACATAAAATTTCTATAATTTGTACTGACTTGTACCATTCCTCACCAAATGAGTATGGTTCATCACTTAACAAATTTAACAGTAGTTATATCAATCTTTCATCAGTGTGCATTAATTAAATAGAACACAATGATTATTATATCTGCAACTATGCCAGCACCAAAAAATTACAGACCCTAAACAAGATATCACCTCACTCCAGCCCACCCGTACAAACTCCAAAATATAAGTGTTCTTAAAAAGTAGATGGGTTTATCACATCTGTAGAACTTACGCATTGAAGACTGTCTTGCAATCATTTCTGACCATTCATTATTCTTTATAATGTACAATTAATTCTTGGGAAGGTGCAGCAAGTAAGTGTGAAATTCTTCTGTCTTTCTGCCCAGCAAATTCCTATATCCTTCGACTCTTATGAGACCTTCCACAAGAATGTGCCTTGAAATTATTGCTCCTGATAGTAGCAAATCACCAGGAAGAACTTGGATTACTAATGCACTCTTCACAACCTCAGAAGGTCCCAAAGTATTTTGCAGCCAGTGAAGAACTTTTGAATGGGGTCAGCTTTAACTAAATGAGCAGCTAACTGGCAGAATGCATTGGTTGTATAAGTCTTTTCTTGAAGAGGAGTGGGTCGTTGACAGGGCCCTCAACCGTGTCTGGCCCATCTCCCGCGCATCTGCCTTCACACCTTCTCCTCCCTCCCAGAAACATGATAGGGTCCCCCTTGTCCTCACTTATCACCCCACCAGCCTTCGCATTCAAAGGATCATCCTCCGCCATTTCCGCCAACTCCAGCATGATGCTAGATTTCTATAATTTGTACTGACTTGCACCATTCTTCACCAAATGAGCATGGTTCATCACTTAACAAATTTAACAGTAGTTATATCAATGTTTCATCAATGTGCATTAATTAAATAGAACACAATGATTATTATATCTGCGACTATGCCAGCATCAAAAAATTACAGACCCTAAACAAGATATCACCTCACTCCAGCCCACCCGTACAAACTCCAAATTATAAGTGTTCTTAAAAAGTAGATGGGTTTATCACATCTGTAGAACTTATGCATTGGAATGCTGTCTTGCAATCATTTCTGACCATTCATTATTCTTTATAATGTACAATTAACTTGGGAAGGTGCAGCAAGTAAGTAACCAATCACATCTTCCCTTCACCACCACACACCCGCCACCCGCCACCCCCACCCCCGCAGCGGCATTTCGTAGGGATCGTTCCCTCCGGGACACCCTGGTCCACTCCTCCATCACCCCCTACTCCTCAACCCCCACCTATGGCATCTCCCCATTCCCACGCAAAAGATGCAACACCTGCCCCCTCACTTCCTCTCTCCTCACCATCCAAGGGCCCAAACACTCCTTTCAAGTGAAGCAGCATTTCACTTGCATTTCCCCCAACTTAGTCTACTGCATTCGTTGCTCCCAATGCCGTCTCCTCTACATTGGAGAGACCAAACATAAACTGGGCGACCGCTTTGCAGAACACCTGCGGTCTGTCTGCAAGAAAGACCCAAACCTCCCTGTCGCTTGCCATTTTAACACTCCACCCTGCTCACTTGCCCACATGTCTGTCCTTGGCTTGCTGCATTGTTCCAGTGAAGCCCAACGCAAACTGGAGGAACAGCACCTCATCTTCCGACTAGGCACTTTACAGCCTTCCGGACTGAATATTGAATTCAACAACTTTAGATCTTGAACCCCCTCCTCCATCCCCACCCCCTTTCTGTTTCTTCCCCCTTCCTTTTGTTTTTTCCAATAATTTATATAGATTTTTCTTTTCCCACCTATTTCCATTATTTTTAAATCTTTTATGCCCTGCTAGTCTTTCCACCCCAACCCCACTAGAGCTGTACCTTGAGTGCCCTGCCATCCATTCTTAATTAGCACATTTGTTTAGATAACATCACCACCTTCAACACCTCTTTTGTTCTTTTGTCTGTGACATCTTTTGATTATCTGCACCTATCACTGCTTGCTTGCCCCTACGACCACCCCCCCCCCGCTACTTCTCTCTCCCCCCCCCCCCACCTCACCTTAAACCAGCTTATATTTCACCCCTCTCCTAATATTCACTCAGTTCTGTTGAAGGGTCATGAGGACTCAAAACATCGACTCTTTTCTTCTCCGCCGATGCTGCCAGACCTGCTGAGTTTTTCCAGGTAATTCTGTTTTTGTTTTGGTTGTATAATATCAACAGAAGACTCGGTCCATTTTGAAGATCTGAACTCATTACTTTGTCACCAGTGGGTGGCAGTTGGTGGTCTCGTGGTGCAGTGGATTGTGTCCCTGCCTCTGAGTCCAAAACACCAGGTTCAAGTCCCACTCCAGGCCATGATGGCCTCAGGTGTGTTCACAGTATGGCCAAACAGGTTGGATATCAATATGCCTTCCAGTATGTCTAAGGTAAGAGTGGATGAGACTCCTGGTCAGCTATGGTTGATGTGCAGTGGCATTCCTCAAGCTATAGCCTCTGGTGACAGGCTAGCGACCTATTCCAGGTAAAACTAGCATGTGCTTTGTCTGCAGGTATGTAAATGGAATTATGCAGCCCAGAACCTGACTCACTCAGCAGCAAATTAGGTTGAGGGATGGTAGGGGGAGTGATCATGAAAGGGGAAAGCCTAAAATGGCACAGGCTCATAGTATTACTATGGAGCCCAGAGAAACCACCCTGCTTCTCCTGATCCCACACAAATCATTTTAAACTTGCTCTTTAGTCCTTTTCTTGCATGTTGAAAGGGTCAATGCTATGAGAGGGCTGTATTGGGGTGCCACTGGGATGGTTCTTATCAATGATATTCTTGGACTGTTAAATTTGTTGGCTAAAAATTATACAGTAGTAGGTGTAAATCTATTTGGGTGTAGATTCATTACATACTGCTCTTATTATGACCTTATTATTGTACACTCCTGAGACTTGAGTACAAAATCTCTGTGATCACAAAGTCTGTGTGATGGCCCATGTGATTTTGGAGGGGAGGGGGGAAACAATTATATTTTTGTTGGGTTCGTGGTCCCTTTAAGAGCTGGGATTCTCTGGAATAAGAATTCTTCTAAAAAGAAGCAGCTTACTTCCAGTAAATGATTATGTGACCAAGCTGCCCAGGAAATAAACAATAGAAAAAAGGTCAACCAGAAGTTAATTATAGGGGTGAGTAGATTGTGGGTGTGGTACTGTTTTAAGCTTTTTTTTTAAGTTTTGAACAATCTAGCTGCAGTAGCAAAAGAGCTATCAGAAATTAAGGGTACTTCTGAGGTGAGAGTACTAAGCTAAAGTGCAGTGAAGCCTACGCGGGAGCTTGAGTGTCCACAATTGTGAGGTGCTTAAGGAGCAGTGGAGAATCTCTTGGCTGGAGATTACTCATACATTAGAGAGTAGGAGGAACACTGAAAATTCCTGAGAGCTGTGGCATTTTGATTTGGTCCTGGGAAGTGGAGAAACCTTCAGGAGCTTAATAAGTAGCCAAAGACTTTCTGGCAGAAGTCATAAGGAAAAAAGAGAGGTTTAGTTAAGAATTTTAGTCTATATGTGATTGCATTGTATTATGCTTTTCAATGTAAAGTATAAGCATTCACCTAAGATGGTGTTAATTTAGATGGTGTTTGCTTTATTTGTTTCTTGTATGGTAAAATCCATTTGTGTTAAACTATGGGATCTTATTGCTATGTTCTTTCAGAAAATGCCAATGTTTACAGATTGCAAAGCAAAAAATACTAGAAGTGTTACTCTCTACTGAGCTCATAATAGCTGACACTCCAGCACAGTAATGTGGAAGTGCTGCAATGTTAGAGATGCTGTCTTACAGATGAGATCTTAAACTGAAATAAACCCTGATCACAGGTGGGTTTGAAAGAGTCCAGCACTATTTTGGAGGAGTGTGGGAAAATTCTCCTTGGTGGCTTGACCAATATTTATCCCTCAACCAACATCTTTAAAACAGACTTATCTAGTTATTATCACATTTCTGTTTATGGAATCTTGCTGTGCACAAATAATATGCATATTCCCTATACTACAACAGCGACTACACTTCAAGGGTTCTTCGTTGGTTGTAAAAAGACATATTGTGGGACGTGGCACCTGAAAATGTAAAGCTGCTCACCTTTCCTGAGGTCCTTGAATTTCTTGGGGCACTGACTCCAAATTCAAGGGACAATACTCCTACTGTCCACTTCCTCAGCCACTTCCATCCATTTTGTTTCATTTGATGGGCTGGCCTCTTCCTTCTACCCTTGGGAAACACCACTTCATTTTAGTCCCTCAGATCCCACAAGAGGACCTCTGGGTAAGTTTGAGTTCCAGGGATCCACCTTCCCAGGACTCCTTTCCATTGTTGTGGTTGCTGAAACCCCTGGAATCAATGTCCAGCTCAGGCATTCCGACCCCTGCCATGGTCCCTTCAATTAGAAATCCTTCCTTTGACAGATTTGGTACATTTCCTTGCCCGTCTCCCCTAATTGATCAGGAAATCCAAGATGGCCTGCTACTGCCATGGCTGTTAAAGAGCCAGAACAGGCTCCTGACCCACTACCTGTCTCACCACTGCCTGCAGGGTCTGTTAGATAAAACTCAACCAATGTCTCGCAAAGCTTTCTGCAGTTTTACCGGAGCAGCCCTTTAAACATTGTTGGAAATGGCTGCCTTTTGACCTCTTGACCCCCTGGTTTGCATTGGAGATTGTAAGATCATCATTTTATTGCTATGGATTAACAGACCTTGCTACCACAAACTCTGACCACCTAGATTAAGGTCCACTCGAAAATTAGGACAACTGGGATTGCAGCGCTAAGTCAGCATTTCCATTCCAAATAGTATTTTGATCCTGCCACCACCAAAACTTTAGTTGCAATCAGACTGATAGGGACACAGAAATTGTTCCCACAAATAATGCTGCAATATAGTCTATGGTGCTGTACAAGAGGCCAGAGACCATTCTTCATGTGCGAGTTTGGGCATCAAGAGTTGTAAACTATTCAACTATCAGGACTATTGCAGCTCCCCTTACTCCATCCGAACTGGATGTCCAACACACACTTTCAGCAACAGGTGAATATATCTAAGGGCAGGAAATCTTACTAATTTTTCTGTCACTAGCCCAGAGCTGCTGATGCTAATTATGCTCTCGCCCACCTGCCCTCTCCCCTCATCACTGTCCCAATTAACATTGGCTAACTTTGTCAATTCCCGTGATCAAATTTGGGAATCTATTGGTCTTCATTACTAACCATATCCAATGTCAAATTTCTCATTATACAGTATTTTACTGTTTTCATCTAGGTTAATACTGGGAAATGGAACACTTTTCCTCTCTTAGCATTAAGCCAGCGTAGCTTAGTCCATGTTAGGGGCAAAGCAGCACTCTAAAAATTCTGTCCAAAACTGTGCTTTAACCCCAACATTAGACAACTGTCTTGTTCTATCATTTTGTTCTATGACCATTCACCCATGAGGAACAGGGTTGTGAGGAATCTAAACTCATTCTATTTGGGACTTTTCCAAATTATTCTGGATTGGCTTCCTCGCAAGGCTCAGAGATGCAAGGATAGTGTGCAAACTTGCCTGGTTTTCTTAATTACCTGAAACTCTGACCAGTGAGCATCCCAGAATATCACTTGGTGCCGGCCCTCTTGCAGTGTCCCGACAGCTGTCAATCACAGAGCATGAAATTTTAAAAAAGGTTGATTGATTTAAGTTCCATTCAACAGATTTTGTGTTTTAATATTTCAAACACATCACAGATTTAAATCAGTCCCCCTACTGCAGCCTCTCAAGATCACTGTTTGTTTCAGAGAAGAACTGTGGGCATTGTGAATATAAGAAAGCATACATTTGGTCTAACAGGTCCCTCACTTTATCCCCATGTACAATCTGCTGTACTATCGATTCTACTCTACTTTCATCATGCCCTGAGAGGAAGCTCCTCATAACTTCTCTCTGAACTCAAAATTAGTCAAGTATATCACCCTGTGTAAGTGAACATAAGCTTTACACTATCATCACAGACAGGTTTTATGCGTTTTCTTCCTTGCCTGTGATTAGTGTGTTTTGTATGTGAAGGGTGTGTGTTTTCTTGCCCTCAGATTGATTGTCCCAATTTAAATAATTCCAGCAACAAGCTTGTGAATTTAAAAATGAGGGCCTGAATTTCACGCTCCCCTGCCAGCAGGTTTTTTGCCGGTGGGGGAAGCGTGAAATAGAAGGAACTGGCTTCCCGCTGGGTTCCTGCCCGCCTACTGGGGTGGGCAAAGCCTCGGACAGGATGCCACACTTGCCTCAATTGAGGCCCTTAAGTGGCCAATTATTGGCCACTTAAAGGTCGTTTCCTACCCAGCCTCAAGCTTTGGGCTGGCGGGAGGATTTCTGAAAATGAACAGGCTTAGGCCTCAGGTGGGAAAGGGGGGCCCTCCTCCATCAGAAGCCCCCCTTCCAACATCGGGCACCCTCCCCTCACAACCTTAAAGTCCGGTGGTTGCTGGACCTCCCTCTCCCCCACCCCCCAGCCTCTCCCCCGACACCCCAGCTGCTCACGCCAACCCCCAGGGCCTTTCCGACCCTCCCCATCCTGGGACCCCGAAAACTTACCTTTCTGACCAGTCCTGGGACTCATACCATGTCATTTTCACGAAGTTCCACTTCTGTCCACCAGCTCCTGTTGCTGCAAGAATTAGAGAGCTCCCGGGTGAGGGGTGGAAGTTCCGCCTGCTGCCAATTAATGCCCATTCGAGCGTGAAATGACTGCAGGGCAGGCAGAGTCGGTGGGGATGTGTTCCCTGTCAACTCTTCAGATGGCGGGAAGGGAAACCCCACTATCCGAAAGATCCTGGCCAAGGAAGGTTATTTATTATCACACTTCTTGCCCTAGAGGTTGGAAAAGAACGCGACATCTCACTCACTCATCTTGCCCCACACTATCGCTCACACAAAAATTGGATACTGATAAGGGAAAAACAATATGATTACTATCTACGGTGGTCTCAGTCTCTTTCGTGGTAGGCCTGTCGTTATTTTTCAAATGAGCTGATGCTCTGGTTGAAGTGAGGGCCTTGTAAAGCAGGGATTTTCGACAAGCTACAAAGCCTCTTGTAACTGAATTTCCAGGAAGTTGGTTCCCAGGTGAACTTGAAGTTAGAACCAGTTGGAGAGCCTTTCTCCCACTTTCAAGGTATGGCTTTTTATCACCTTGGCTGCTTGTCTTGCTTGGTCGACGGCTTTAGGTGGAATTTTTCTGCAGAACGGCTTCTTGCTGGTTTAAAAGCAGGCAGCAACATAGCTGCATCACCACGTGACCTGTTACAAGTCCTTTTCCAAATAAGGTGGATGGCTAGATCAATTATACACCCTGCTTTCACACCTTGAGAGTTTGGGAGTTTATGTCTGAATAACTCATTCAATATGAAATTACCCTTTGGAATTAGGGTTCAAGAAAAAAGCATGGAGTCAACATTAGTCTGGAAAGTTCCTTTTGTTCCCTCCTGAGACAGGGGAGTGTCTCAGTACACAAGCGAATTCAGGTGATTCTGGGCCAGCCATCTTTCTGTAGCCTTTTGTGATTTTTAAAAGTATAAAGGATTGACTGAAGTTCATTGAATACTGGAACCTGGTGCTGCTAAGCCTGCCAGCTGTTTTCCAAGGGTGATATTTCCCATAAGAACCCACCATATTTTGTGGAATATTTGATGATGCCTAACTTTCACATTAAATCTCATTCCTAAAGAAGTACTTATCCAGCATTTTCTTGAAAAGGTTCGTTCACACAGCAGAATCAATAGTGTGATTTGAGTCATCATCAGCCCTGCCAAAGCCCTGAATTAATAGCTGTGGGGACTACTCAGCAAACCGATGCCAAAGAAGGCCAGAAGTCCTTTGAGTACAAAGAGCCTGAGGGGAGACTTATTAAGGACCATAATTTTATTTACGTGATGGCAGTGTGTAGAAGAGGTATGTACAGGGGCAGATATGTGGAAGATTTTCCCTGCCTTACCAATAAAAAAAGATGCAGAATCGAGGATGTCTAATTTCCACAGATTATGTAAAAGAGTACTTAATTTCTCAGCAGTACTTATAAACTCATTTCAGAACTAATGGGGATAATTTTGAATGTGTGAGATAGAGTAAAACAAATCAGTAGCCCATTTTACATATCTCCCAATTTTTATTTCTATTGAATTCAAAGTTTCAATAATTTTCAGGACTTGCACACCTGTGAAGACAAGTTTCTATGTGAAATCAGGCATTTATAGGAACATAGGACTTACATGCAGAAGTAGGCCATTCAGCCCTTCGAGCCTGCTAAACCATTCAGTAAGATCATGGCTGATCTGGTTGTTGCCTCAAACTCCACTTTCCTGTCTGCCCCCCATAATCCTTGACCCCCTTGTCTATCAAAAATCTATCTAAATCAGCCTTTAATAAATTCAATGACACAGCCTCTATTTCTTTCTGGGGAAGAGAATTCCAGAGACTAACATTCCTCTGAGGGAAAAAAAATTCTCCTCATTACCATCTTAAAAGGGAGACCTCTTATTCTCAAACTGTGCCCCCTAGTTATAGCCCCCTCACAAGTGGAAACATCCTTGCAGTATCCACCTTATCAAGTCCCCTCAGGATCTTATATGATCCAGTAAGATCACCTGTCATTCTTCTAAACTCCAATGGGTATAGACCTAACCTGTTCAACCTTTCTTCATAAGATAAACCCTTCATCCCAGGAATGAATCGAGTGAACCTTCTCTGCATTGCTTCTAACGCAATTATATATGTTTTTCAAATAAGGAGACCAAAACTGTACACAGTATTGCAGGTGTGTTCTCACCAAGAGCCTGTACAGCTGCAGTAAAATTCCCTACTTTTATATTCCATTCCCCTTGCAATAAACACAAACACTCCATTAGCCTTCTTAACACTTGCTGTACCTACATACCAACTTTTTGTGATTCATGTACCAGGACATTCAGATCTCTCTGTACAACAGCGTTCAGCAATTTTTCTCCATTTAAGTAATATGCTACTTTTCTATTCTTCCTGTCAAAGTGGACGAGTTCACATTTTGCACAAGCTTTAGCTTACTCAATGGCCTGAAAAGCATAGATTCATCCAAGAGTCTAGTTGGACAGCAAGTTAGACTTGTTCCCTTACTTCGGATCCTGGATTGTGACAAAGGAACATCAAAAAGTATCTCTTATAATTAGTCAAAACCCCACTCTGGGATTATTTGTAGAGTATAATGACAGCAGGTACCAGCATCACTCCCAGTACTACTGGGGCATCCAATTTACAGGGGTGGTAGGATTTCAGCATGGCACCTTGAGGCTCCATTGGTGATCATAGGCCTCAAGTGATCAAGCCTCTTCATTTATTCTTCTGGCTTCTCCTCTGACAATGAGTAGTTTCCCCAAGGGCAAGTCAACTCTCTGAGAAAAGAGCATTTATAGCTTCCTCCACAAATTTGTTGCTGCTCAAATCCAGATTATGCAATTTCCACACCAAAAGCAGACTGGAATTTATGGGTGAAAAGCTTTTGACAAAAAGAATCAAAAATCAGCTAAAGGTTGAAGGTGAAGAAGTGTCAAGATAGGGTTAGTTGACAAAAAAGATTTTTCATTGATTGGCAAGACAGTAACCAAAGGATGCAATATAAAGATAAACACCAAAATAAATACGGGAAACCTGAGAAAAAAACTCAAACAGTGAGATTAGAGGTGATATATGGAACAAACCACTAGTACAAACTTGATGTGTTGAATGACTTGTTTTATTGCTGTGATATTGGTCGGGATTTTCTGGCCCCCATCCCATCGTGGGAGATTCAGCAACCCAGCCAAAAGTCCACTGACTTTCGGCAGGTCTGGATGATCCTGGTGGTGGGCAGGATGGGGAAAATCCCACCCATTCTAAGACTGAGTCCCCATTTTGTCACACCCCTGTCTACCTGCTGATTCTAGCATGGAAAAAATATAAATTTATAGCAAAAAGATTCAGGAGTCTCCTAACTTACTTGATATGTGTTTGGTGCTCAGATCATGCTTGGCTCCATAAACTGAGCATTTGGGTGTTAATTCTAAATATTGCTCATGTACTTGGCACAAATGCTGTTCCCTCTGCTCTAGCCCACACTCTCTGAATAAAATCAAAGCTTCTTCTCTCCTACTCACTATATAAAATTATTAGAGTTCCCTGTGCTCCACTTCTCACTCACTGTATCAAATCAAAGAATCTCCCAGGGCTCCACTTTCACTCTCACTCAATAAACTCATACAAGTTCCCTGGACTCAAGTTTGCTTATATTGTATTGCTCTTAAGATGAGTTTCCTTATTTGCACTGTATAGCAGTCATGTGGCATATTACGTTATCGATGCAATAACACCTTTGATAATAAAACCCAAGACAAAATGTTTGTTTCAACAGCTCAGCTTTTTAAATCCTCAGGTATACCAAACAGCGGCACCTGAGGGAAGGTTTTTACCTTTTCACTAAATCGCTACAATTTTGCATGGAAATTTCCAGCATCATAATATTAAAGGAAAAAAAAATAAGGTCAACTTGAAACTGTGCTGTTGTGGAAACTCTTGTAGGAATTGTTCTGCCTGTCTCTGAAACAACTGTCTTAAAAGCCTTTGGAGTGGCTTGGTGCCGGGTGAAGTGTAAAATCTGGTTTGGTGGCCCTTTGTCCTGCTGAAGCTGTTCGTACTGTTATTGTTCTGGGACTTGGAGATCATTAATTTATTTCTGAGGTGCAACCACCAGGGGAGCCAGCAGGTGTGACTCTGCCACAATTAGCTGTTAATAATGCGTGTTTTGCAATAAAAATTGGCCAGATGCTAGAGAGTTCACGACCAGATTTATATCTGGTTGTTGCTGCTGCTTAGTAATTAGAAAATATATGCCAGAACTCCATGGGAAATAAAGAAGAGACTGGATCCAAAGGGGAGAAGTTAAGATGGGAAAAAAATACTTCAATGGACCAAATGAATTGCACATCTTATGCTGATGCTTCATCTAAACATAAAATGTACAAAATCACTGTGGTACAAATATTTTCAAATCACAATGAACTTCAGGCAGTAATTTCATAATGCTTTGGCTTCATAACTTCATAGTATTATGCTGGAGGTGAATTTTAAAATGTTCTCGGACAATCTAACTGACCAACAGGAACATTTTACTCAAAAACTAAAAATGCTGGAAATCTCAGCAGGTCTGACAGCATCCAAGATGCTGGATATTAGATGCTGTCAGACCTGCTGAGTTTATCCAGCATTTTTTGTTTTTGTTTCAGATTTTCAGCATCCGCAGTATTTTGCCTCTAGCCTGGAATATTTTAATGTTCATTTTTCACCTTTTAATGTGAGGACTCGGCTGCCTGTTCCATATGCTCTCTGGTGACAAAAGTCTCACAATTAACGTCTGCGTTGTGGGCTGGCAAACTCTTCATTTATTCGTATGAGATTCCTCCGTCCACTGCCTTAAATATAGATATTAACAATATGCTTATCTTAAAATAATTGTCCCAAGCACCATCATCCAAACATGCTAAATGTTCACTCACTAATGGTAGATTTCTCATTGCATTGAATTGTATAACCTCTTCCAGCCCTATCACACTCCTTTGAGATATCTGACCTTTTGCACATTCCCAATTTTCATTGCTTCAGCTGCCTAGGCTCCAAGCTCTGGAATTCCCTCCCTGAACCTCATCGTCTTTCTCCCTCTTTCTCCTCCTTCAAGACATTCCTTAAAACCTATCTTTTTTGACCAAGCTTTTGGTGGCCTGTCCTCAAATCCTTATGTGGCTTGGTGTCAAAGTTTGCTTAATGATGTTGTTGCGAAGTGCCTTAGGATGTTTTCCTTAGTTAATACCAGTTGCTGTTATTGACGTTAAACTTTCAATGTCCCAAACGACCCCAGCGAATTTGGTGATAAACAACCCAGAAGCCATGAAAAAATGGAACAAGCAGAATTTACATAACTCCTCCAGGTTTTCTGTGGAGCTACACCAAAGTTATAGCGGACGGTCAGGAGAAATACCATGGAAATCCAACCTCAATGTCTTATAAAAGATAGAAAGACTCGCATTTATATAGCATTTTTATGATGACCTCAGGACATGCCAAAACAGATTATAGCCAATTAAGTGCTTTTGAAGTGTAATCACTGTAGATCTGTAGAAAACATGCATATAAAGATACAACTGTTGCAAAGTATGATTAAAATGCATTGTTGTGCTGGTAAGGGAGTTATATTAATCTAAGGGAAGAAAGTGCAATTCTGCTTGGGTAGATATAGACTGAGAATAATGAATTTCATTGTTATGTGAGGGAAATTTGAAGATGGCATCCCAACGTCACCGCGCACCATCACGATATTTCATTGGGCGGTGGGCAGGCGCGTGATGCTCTCCAATGCGCGCCTGCCATTAATTAACAGGCCACTTAAGGCCCTTGACTCACCAATCGACGCCAATTTTTCGGCACCCATGCAATCTTCAGGTCGGTGCTGGGGCGCAACAGGCAGGCGGGTAAGACACTTTTGTATAAACCTCATCCACGGGTGGGATAAGAGGGCTCAGTGGGGTCACGAGTGTGCTCTGTCAAATATCGATTTTTCAAAGTTATTGAAACTTGCCTGTGTCTGGACTCTTAACCTTCAAGTCAGTGAGGAATTTTTTTTGGACCTGCAGGTTTCAGGAAGCCTTCCATTAGCCTGGGAATGGGAGCTGAGCTGTCCACTGGAGGCACCTCCTTTAAGGAGGAAGGGAGGGCTAGAAGGGGGAGGAGGCCGGGAGTGCACATTCAGCCTCCAGGGGAGCCATTTTGGGAGAACAAGCACAGGTGTAAGGGGCGCAGGGCCAAGAGGTAGTCGAAGGCAGAAGGGGCCGCAGAAGACCATAAGACCATAAGACATAGGAGCAGAAATTAGGCCATTCGGCCCATCGAGTCTGCTCCGCCATTCAATCATAGCTGATAAGTTTCTCAACCCCTTTCTTCCACCTTCTCCCCATAACCTTTGATCCCCTTACCAATCAAGAACCTATCTATCTCGGTCTTATATACACTCAATGACCTGGCCTCCACAGCCTTCTGTGGCAATTATTCCATAGATTCACCACTCTCTGGCTAAAGAAGTTTCTCCTCATCTCTGTTCTAAAAGGTCTTCGCTTTACTCTGAGGCTGTGCCCTCGGGTCCTAGTCTCTCCTACTAATGGAAACATCTTCCCCACGTCCACTCTATCCAGGCCTTTCAGTATTCTGTAACTTTCAATCAGATCCCCCCTCATCCTTCTAAACTCCATCGAGTATAGACTCAGAGTCCTCAAATGTTCCTCATATGTTAAGCCTTTCATTCCTGAGATCATTCTCGTGAACCTCCTCTGGACCCTCTCCAGTGCCAGCACATCCTTCCTGAGATATGGGGCCCAAAATTGCTCACAAATTCTAAATATGGTCTGACCAGAGCCTTATAAAGCCTCAGCAGCACATCCCTGCTTTTATATTCTAGTCCTCTCGAAATAAATGCCAACATTGCATTTACCTTCCTAACTACCGACTCAACCTGCAAGTTAACCTAAAGAAAATCCTGGACTAGTTCTCCCAAGTCCCTTTGCACTCCAGATTTCTGAATTCTCTCCTCATTTAGAAAATAGTCTATGCCTCTATTCTTCCTATCAAAGTGCATGACCTCACACTTCCCCACGCTGTATTCCATCTGCCACTTTTTTGCCCATTCTCCTAACCTGTCCAAATCCTTCTGCAGCTTCCCTGCCTCCTCAATACTACCTGTCCCTCCACCTATCTTTGTATCATCTGCAAACTGCCCTCAGTTCCTTCACCTAGATCATTAATGTATAAAGTGAAAAATTGTGGTCCCAACACTGACCCTTGCGGAACTCCACTAGTCACCAGCCGCCATCCTGAGAAGGACCCCCTTATCCCCACTCTCTGCCTCCTGCCAGACAGCCAATCTTCTATCCATGCTAGTACCTTGCCTCTAACACCATGGGCTCTTATCTTACTGAGCAGCTTCCTGTGCGGCACCTTGTCAAAGGCCTTCTTGAAGTCCAAGTAGAATACGTCCATTGACTCTCCTTTGTCTAACCGACTTGTTACCTCCTCAAAGAATTCTAACAGATTTGTTAGGTATAAACTCCCCTTGATGAAACCATGCTGATTTTGCCCTATTTTACCATGTACTTGCAAGTATTCTGAAATCTCATCCTTAATAATGGACTCTAAAATCTTACCAACGACTGAGGTCAGGCTAATCGGTCTGTAATTTCCTGTCTTTTGCCTCACTCCCTTCTTAAACAGGTGGGTTACATTAGCAATTTTCCAGTCCTCTGGGACCCTCCCTGACTCCAGTGATTCTGGAAAGATCACCGCTAATGCCTCCACTATCTTTTCAGCTAATTCCTTCAGAACTCTGGGGTGTAATCCATCTGGCCCAGGTGATTTATCCATCTTTAGACTTTCAGCTTTCCTAGCACCTTCTGCTTGGTAATGGCCACCATACTCACCTCTGCCCCCCCGACTCTCTTGAACTTTGGGGATGTTACTCGTGTCTTCCAATATGAAGACTTGCGCAAAGTACCTATTCAGTTCCTCCGCCATTTCTTTGTTCCCCACTAGTACTTCTCCAGCACATTTTCCAGTGGCCCAATGTCCACTTTTGCCTCACTCTTAGCCTTTATATATCTAAAAAAAACTCTTGCAATCTGCTTTTATATTACTGGCTAGTTTACCCTCATATTTAATCTTCTCCCTCCTTATTTCTTTTTTAGTTGTCCTCTGTTGGTCTTTGTAGGCCTCCCAATCCCATGGTTTCCCACTGCTCTTCACCACATTGTATGCTTTCTCTTTAGTTTTTATGCTGTCCCTGACTTCTCTTGTCAGCCATGGTTGCCTCGTCCTCCCTTTAGTATGATTCTTCTTCCTAGGGATGAATTTTTGCTGTGTCTCCCAAATTACTCCCAGAAACTCCTGCCATTGCTGTTCCACTGTCTTTCCTGCTAGGCTCATCTCCCAGTCAATTCTGGCCAGCTCCTCCCTCATGCCTCTGTAGTTGCCTTTATTCAACTGTAATACCGTTACATCTGATTCCAGCTTTTTTCTCTCAAATTGCAGGGTAAATTCTATCATATTATGGTCACTTCCTCCTAAGGGTTCCTTCACCTTAAGCTCCCTTATCAAATCTGCCTCATTACACATCACTAACTCTAGAATTGCCTGTTCCCTAGTGGGCTCCACCACAAGCTGCTCCAAAAAGCCATCTCATAGACATTCCACAAATTCCTTTTCTTGGGATCCACTACCAACCTGATTTTCCCAGGCTACCTGCAGATTGAAATCCCCCATGATCACTGTAACCTTGCCTTTCTTACACACCTTTTCTATCTCCTGGTGTATCTTGTGCCCCACATCCTGACTACAGCCACTATCCTGCTGCCAGGGTTTACAGGCGGCGAAGCAGCTTCCTCAATATGTATAGTGCCAAAGGAGGCTCCATCTCTCAAGGGAGACAGTCAATTATATCTGTCAGATGATTGGGCCTGAGATCTCCCCTAACTGTGGGGGTGGACACCCTATGCCAGTGGCTCTAAAGCTCATAGTTGCCCTCCACTTCTATGCCTCTGGCTCCTTCCAGGGGTCCGAGGGTGATCTTTGCGGTGTCTCCCAATCAGCTGTGCACACTTGTGACAAGCAGGTTACAGACGCTCTGTTCAGGTGTGCATTGATCTTCATCCACTTCCATTGGGACCAGGCAAGTCAGACACAGTAAGCCAGAGGCTTCGCGGCCATTGCTGGCTTCCCCCGTGTCCAGGGTGCTATAGACTGTACACATGTGGCCATCAAGGCGCCAGCAGGTGAGCCCAGTGCCTTCGTCAACAGGAAGGGCTTCCACACCATGAACGTGCAGATAGTGTGTGATCACAGGATGCAGATTCTACAGGTCTGTGCAAGGTACCCAGGCAGCTTCCATGACGCCTACATCCTCAGACACTTCCATGTGCTGGTGCTCTTCAGTGCTCCAGCTCGGCTGGATGAATGTCTGCTGGGTGATAAGGGCTATCCCCTCAGAAGGTGGCTCATGATGCCTCTCCGCCATCCAAGAACAGAAGCTGAGCAGCGGTACAATAGGAGCCAGGGCACCACAAGGGCTGTGGTGGAGAGAACCATTGGTCTTCTCAAGATGAGCTTCTGATACCTGGACCACCCAAGGGGTGCACTCCAGCACCCCTCAGCTCGTGTATGGCTGACAATGGTTGCGTGCTGTGCTCTCCACAATTTAGTGCTGGAAAGGGGGGATGCAGTGGATGATGAAGGCATCGACACAGTGGCTGCGGCTGCACACAATGAGTTCAGCAGAGAGTCTGAGGATGACCATACACAGGGAAATGCTGAGGGGGTAGACGCTGACCCGGGCATACTCCAGGGAGGCAGTGACACCCAGGAGACCTTAATCCAATGAACCTTCAGCTAGCACACCACAGATGGACCTCCAGGACAAGCCTGGGCTGTAGGCTCCATACTTGATACCTAAGTGCCAAATCTGCCAGGTTAGGAACAGTAACTAGGGACCTTGTTAATAAAGCTGAATGTCCCACAAAGCACTCATCAAATTTTTGGAAACCACACACATGCAGAAGAAAAGAGGCACCCTCAGCCATGGTCACATGTCTGAATTTAAAATCACAGGCAAAGAAACTTAAGCCAAAAAAATGACAATGCTGTTCCAATTCAAAGCAAATCATAAAGACCTCATCTCAGGCCAACACAAAAGCACCAGTGATAAACCCGTGGTGTGCCTAAGATGCCTTATCTTTACATTTCCGGGTACTATGTCTTGGTGTTGCCCCATCGCTGGGAGAGGCATCTGAGACATCCTGCTGACTCTGCTGTCCTGCTGGCCTCGATGACCTTGGCGGGCATCCTCTGACATGTGGAGCTTGTGCTGCCCCTGCCTGGGAGGGAGCTGCCAGTTCCACAGCTGGCATCTCCCCAGTTGTCGCAGCCTCATCGGATGCTATGGTCACTGGCAGAGGGGCGGAGGAGCTGCTGCCCTCATCTGGAGCGCCCTGAGAGGAGCCGCAGAGACCACAGGCAGCTGCTGTGCCGATGTGAGATCACTTCGGACCTCCCTGCTCACCGTGGATGCTCACCCGAGCTGGGAAACTTAGTGCCCAGACCATCTCCCACACTGGCAATGACCAGCTGAGGTCAATGCCGATGTGAGGGCTTGCTGGTCAGAGCGCATCCCCAGGAAGAGTCCCATGGCGCTCAGACATGTGGCTCATTGCTTCCGCATAGATTCCTCCACTACAGAGACCAAGCCAAGCATAGCCTCAGGTATCTCCCCCAGATCCTCCCGCACACCCGGCCACATTTCCTGCCCCTGCTGCATCGTGGACGACTCCAGAGGCACATCATCAGGCACCGACTGAGCATGAGTCTGGTCCCCTGCAGTCTTCCGACTGCTGGCGCCATGGGCACTCTCTGTCTCTGCCAGTTCCTCCAGCGACTGTGAAGTACCCTCTCCGCTGTACCCCGGGACACTGGCCGATATTCTAACTACCACCGAGGTGCTTGTATCTGTGCTGGTGCCTGCCTGGCAGAGATGGTGTGATGCTGGTGAGAGGGAGCCTCTGCTGCTCCTCCTCCCAATGGCCTACCCTCTGGCCTGGCGTGCCCCATTGGCCTACCCTCTGGACTTGCGTCAGCTCCGATGCCCCTCTGCGCAGCCCTTTGCCCAGCCATTGAGATTAGCCTTTCCAAGGCCGCCAGGACCTTCCTTCATACAGGCTGCCGGGTCGCTATTGGAGCCGCCGGGCTCAGCGCGTTAGCTGCCGCACACCCACTCCCGTTATGCACGGGAGTCGTGAAGTACACTGGGTGGGCCTTAATTGGCCCACCCGCGTAAAATGGCGGCACTGACCCGATTGCGAGCGGCGATCAGGTCCCTGCCCACCCACACCCAAACCCACTCCACCACCACCAACCCCCCACATCGCACCCCGCCCCCCCCCCCCCCCCCCTCACCCGCCCCCGCACCTCCCCCCAACCAGCCAGAAAATTCTGCCCCTAGGATTAGCCATGAATGTTTGGCACTAATAAACAAAAAGGGAAGAAACTTATTTTGTGCATGGAGATCTGATATTAGCGGTTGAATGATGTGTAAGTGTACTAATCACCAGTATCTCATTTCAGAGACATTGCTATCGTAAGAGCTGAAAAATAAATTTATGTAGGATTCTTTTGAATATTACTTTATCTCCTGTAGCTTTGCTCAGGTAAGTCAGAGAAAGAATCCCTCTCCTCTCAGTTCCTGCGCTATTCGTATTGCTGTTTTCTCTCTATCTCCTTCCTCTTCTGCTTCAGTGTTTCTGTTTCTCATCTGCTCAGTCTGTGTCTCTATTTCATGCCCTGTGCTTGTCTGCCACTTTCTATTTCTTTTGCTTTTTTTCCCCAAAGGTGAAGGTGGTCGGCCATGTGGCAGGAAAGGGTTTGGTGAAACTGCTGCCTGCAAGTCCCGATGGCATCCTTCACAACCCCTCCAAACTATTCCCATCACTTTTACTTTGCCCTCACCCACCCCGCCCCTATCACCTTTGTTTCCAGCGCCTCCCATATCACATTCCCTTCCTAACATTGCTCATTCTTACCACATCCAACCCCTTCCCTTTCACATTGCCCCTTACGCCCTCTCTCCCTGGCCCCACCACCCCTCCCCCCACCCCCACCCCCACACCATACCCTGTGCATTTCCTTTGGCTACCCATTCTTTGCTTGGCCACTCATCACCTCATACTTGCTAACCAGCAGTTAATCCTCTCTCCCTATCCTTTACTCCTAACTTTCCTCTCAAAGCCTCCATTCCCTGACCCACTTCAGCGTCTGCACCACTCACCACCCTCCAACTCACCTCTCTCTCTCTCGTATCCATCTCAGCCCCAAACTATACCTATTCCGCTCTGTGCAGAGCCCAAGTTCCTTTGCTTTATGTCACTGTAAATAGGTACAAGTCTGAAAACAATTTTTGTGGTGCAGCTATACCCTAAAACACTAAGTCGAAACTCTGACTTTTTTAATTGGTTATATTGCTTAGGAGTTTTCTAAAATGATGTCACTGGCACATTACACTGTAAGGCAGCGGTTTTCAAGTGACATTGTTTGAAGGATCCAAATGGATTAGTGATCACGGATCTGAAATTATAATATTATATTATACTTGTATGGAAGTGCTGCATGAAAAGAGCAGTCCAATAATACATTTTAAAAAACAGGCATTTGCTTGCAGAAATCAATGAGATGGTGCACCAGCTTCTCACTGCTGAGTCTGCCTATTCATGGCAGAAGAACAGAGAGTGCAGGAACACGGAGAGAGCAAGAGCCCAGAGAAAGCAGTCGAGCAGGAGTATGGTGGTAGCACAACATGCCATTCACTCACTTACCCTTGACTACGTTGCCCATTTGTAAGGCCAGCTCCCCTGAAAGGTCTCTGTGGACTCCCAGAGGTCCGCGGACCCCAGTATGAGAAGCATTGCTATAAGGCGAGCTGGTTTGTGCAGATATCTTCCTGATGTGAACTTAATGTCACAATATCCTAGGAGGCTAAGGTGCATAATCTGCAACAAAACTCGTGACATTCAGGGAGCTCTGAAGTAACGTGACCAGTGGGGGCTCCATACAATCTTCAGTGACAGCACTATTAAAGTCTCAGAACCAGACGCCTCCGAATATTGGGTAATAGGGATTGCCCTGTGGAATGGACACTGCAGCTACGTTGCCTTTCTGAATGAGTTTAGAAGGATCGGGGTTTTAAAAAATATCAGCTTCAGACACTCGCAAGCATCTGCTCAATGAAACTAAATATATCAGTAAGGAGAAAGTCCAAAAAATGTAGCTGGAGAAAGAAAAGAAAGACTTGCATATGCACATACAGTGCCTTTCACGATCACGTAACATTCCAAAGCACCTCACAGCCAACGAAATATCTTTGAAATGTACTCACTTGTATCGTAGGAAATGCAGCAGCCAATTTACACACAGCAAACTCCCACAAACAGTAATGTGATATTGACTAAATAATCTGTTCTTGTGGTGCTGATTAAGGGGTAGATATTAGCCAGGATACCTGCGATAACTCCCCTGTTCTTCTCAGAAATAGCATCATGGAATTTTTTATGCCTACCTGAGACAGCAGTTGGGCCTCAGTTTTACATCTCATCTGAAAGAAAATCTACACCAAACTGCAGCAGTGAATCTGCAAAACTTGAATGGTGCCCCCCTACCCCCCCCACCCCAGCTGAGAATCATGTCAGAGTCATAGATTACGCTGCTAGAAGGCAACATTAGGCCCACCAGAATCCAGGTTTCTCAGCATAACTGAAGGCTGTGAGTAAGTGAGTGTAAATCCAGCGTAAATTTGCATGAGCAGCTGCTTCTAAAGGGGAAAGGGGCTTTGAAGGTTTCGACAAAGTCGCGCAAAAGTCCCAGGAAATTACAAGTAGTGTTAAGAACTGGTTCGGATCACGTACTCCTCAGTCGTTTGCATTATGTCGTTACAACATAGATAAACCGTTATTATGGCACGTTACCCTGAAGCAAATGTCTGAATAATATGCAAATCTATGACTATAATAAGCAGATTGAGTGACAAGCACTCTTGCCCTGTGAGATCACACAAATACAACCAAGATTTCGTCACCTCAGCTAAAGATCTACAAATTACTGTGAACAAATACGCCAGGAAATTCGCCACCAACATCCCCAGCAGAATCAGTAAATCAAAATAAATAAACCACCGACCCTGTTAAATGACAATAAAATCTGCCACTGATACCAAAACAAAATAGAACCTCCGTCCAAATGTGATAGTATCAGAACACACCAGCATCATACTAGACCAGGCATTCCACTGTAAACATCAACACGCAAGATGCAAATTACGCCTGAAAATTTACCATAAGGTAGCAACAAATGCAACAAAATAGATGGCAAATGTGCCAAACACATGGATGTTTGTGAGGGGGTTGATGGCGAACTATCAGTGTTTGCTGTTGTTGACCCTCTGAAACTGACTTCAGCTTTAGGATTTAGTGCGTGGGCAGATTAACGAAGAAATCTTGAAATTGCTTTATCACTCACTGCTCTGCCATAGGCTGCACTCCCATGCCTCCACACCCAGCCATCGTGGAAATCTGTTGATGCTGTGTGACCATCCCCTTTTCTGCTCTTATATCACTGTTAGAAACCACATAAAGAAAGACCCTTTTTTAATTAGATGTAATGAATATCACTGCACAACTGATCTGGACCGGAAAAAATAATTTTCTATTTGTGAAACGTTGTTAAATGTTTCTATTATGATTAATAATTAGTTTTTTTTATTTATTTTTTCTAAAGTTTGTTCATAATATTTTAGCTGCTATCTTCATCCCATCAATATAGCCCGATCTTTATTTTGCTCTATGTAAAGCTTTTAAGAAGTGATTTGATTTTAATGCTTTCTATTTCCTAGTTGGCTGTCTGTGAGAATTCTTTAAGGTGGTTGGCTGCTTGGACAGCTTGATGATGTCATTGTCAGTCCATGTTGGAAATCCCCATTAAAGAATGCTACAACCAATTGCACAAGGAATGAGGTAAAGTTCTCGCCACAGACTTTTCTAGATCTCTCAGCGAGGCTTTTCTTGAGTGCATGGGCAAGCACCCTTTCTTTAGCACTGAGTGCAAACTCTAGGTCATAGCATTTTTGGTTTTGGGCACAATCGGCAATCTCAGCACAAACTGCACTCAAAATTGTGCTAGCTTTCAGAATTGAATCTTTTGCTCAAGTTTCCTTTCAAACTCAGGTGCATGCTGGCAGACATAAAATCTTTTACAAACTAGTGCATATGTACAAAGTAATTTTAGAAAAAAACTTTTTTGCATTAAAAATTATTCCTGGATATTTAGGAGTTTTATTAGTACAGCTAAAAATTGGTTTATCATGAAAAAAAACGTTTTTAATCAGTATCTACTCCATCACCTGGGAGTAACATGATTTTAAATAACTGAAAATCTCTTTATTAAAAACTGTACAGAGCCGGTTATTAGTTTCATTGATGTATGTTAGTCAGTTTCTTAGTAAATTAAATATTTTTTAATATGTAATAGATTTTAAAAGGTGCCCATTAGTATCCTTTTACATACAAAAGCTTAATTTTAAGAGCTTCCTCAAGGGCCTGCAAATGGGCGCAATTAGCGGAAATTCACCATGCTGATTAATTTAATCTAGGGGCAGGGCCAGTTCTGTGGGTGGGGCCAGATTCGAGTGCAATGTTTTTTCACCTAGTGCAAAAGATCACGGAAACACAATTTGTGCTGGATGCAATTTGCACTTGTGATTCCTCAATCTTTGGCAAGGATTAGCTAAATTCCAGCAAATTGTGCTAAAAAAAAAAACTGGCATAACCTGGCAGAAAATTCAGGCCCAAATGTTCTCCCAAAATACATACATCTTGTGTTGGGCTTACTTTTGGGATGTTTTTGTGGAGTTGCGGCTACACCAGAGCATGCCAAAAGCAAGCTCAACATAAAAGTGAAACCCATTAGCGAACCCATTAAGTTGGACATTCATCCAAAATCACCAACAAACCCACTAAGTTTTCATAACCATCTTAATTAACAGATTAAAACAGCTAGCCCACTCAAGTTTATTAATTAACCCAGTGCACTCCAACAGAAATTTTACCAATACACTCCAGAAGTGTTGACACATACAAAGCAAACCCATTAAAAAATTAGTCCACCACCCGGATCGAATGTTCACAAACTGCATCAACCAAACGTTAACCAGGGAACCCTTCAAAAGGAATGGAGCAAACAACCAAAGGCAAAAGGAAAGCCACCAAAAAAATGCTCAGCAGGTCAGGCAGCATCTATGGAGAGAAAAACAGAATTAATTTTCAAGTCTGTAAAAGTCTGTAGCCTATCAAAAGAGCAAAAGAATCAGTTCAGAAAGGCTGTGCAATTTTGAGTGCAATTTGGCAAAATGCACTTGGGCACCTTCAATCTGAATAGGCATGAACCACCAGCACAAAACTCCTCCACAATTCAACACAGGGGTTTAATTTCCAATGTGTGCTTCTTTTAAAATCAACGCATTTGTGCCAAATTTATATCCCTGCTATTTTAACTCAGCTATTGTCTGATTTAATATACACAGGAGAACGATTGTTACTGTATATTAGGCTTGCTGGTGATTCGGGTAGGTTTTTTGCTCCCCATACTTTCATGGGCCCATGACGGTGAATATGGATTCATTTGTTGGTGAAGTTTTTGATCTAGTTTTGTGGCTTTTCTATAACAACAAAAAGAAGAATTTAGCATGTATCGTGCCAAACCGTGTGCTAAAAATTAGGCCAATGGATCGAAAAACTCACTCCATTGGAGACGAAAATATTAGCCAACACAGAGACAGTTAAAACTCATAATAATGCTGCAGGAGAAGCTCTTCTGTGACTAGCATTAAGGCACAGATTTGGGGATAAGGCCTATCCCATGCTGTATCTAGCCTGGTAAACCTTGATGCTGTGTTCAGAGTTCGATTTCTTGTTCCAATATTTCTTGGAGAAGAACAATTTTACCACAAGACCAAGTAAATATGGCGGGGCAGTGGGAGCGGCTTGGGGGAAGTCTTTGTCCTTTTGTCTGTGACATCTTTGGCAATCTCCACCTATCACTGGCCCTCTATTCAGCTCTACTTGTCCCACCACCCCCCCCCCCCCCACCGGCCCTTAAACCAGCTTATGTTTCACCTCTCTTCTATTTTTCCTTAGTTCTGATAAAGAGTCATACGGACTCGAAACGTTAACTGTGTTCCTCTCCACAGATGCTGTCAGACCTGCTGAGTTTTTCCAGGTATTTTTGTTTTTGTTACTTTAACCATGTTATTTTTGCTGAATGAACTTCAACTGTTTGTTAATCGGTGCTTTGTGTTTTTTTTTAAACAAGCTTTCAGGGTCAAGAAATGGAATAAAATCTCAGTAAAAGAAGATGTCTGGAATGTTTGTCATGCTCCCTACCCCCACTGCCACTGCCTACCAGACAGAATGACAAACAATGCTGAAGACAAACTGCCTGCAGAGGAAGAGGGAAAAAATGGTTAAACAAAAAAAATCAAAATGCAGTACAGTATAGATTTTTTTAAAAAAGAACTGAATGATGTACCCGAATGATTAGCTGCATATAAAAAGTCACTTTTGAACATAACCCTAATTGCTTCTATAATTTGAAATAGTTGAGATGTCTTCAAAGGGCCTTGCAGTTTTTTAATGATCAAATTATATGTTTCTTTTTCCCAATCCCTAACAGGGAGCAGGTTTTCCCTGAGAACCTGCAGTTTGGAATGTCCAGACCTCACAAAGCACACTGTCAGAGAGGCACCGATTACACAGCCCAATTTATCAAGCTGTCACTTTGCTGACACTTGCTAATAAATATCCTGCCAGAACCCTCACACCTGGCAGCACAAGCACAGTGCAACATTCCTCTAACCTAATTTGCTAATTGCAGCTTTCCCCATTAATTTTATTCCTGTCTTCTTTGGTGCTGACATGGGAAAGCACAAGATCAAGGAAAACAGCCAGAACTTAACAGTTTTTATGGATATGGATCATGATTCTATAACAGACTTGCACCTTGCTTTAAGTAAATCCAAACTGATTAGCTGTTAGCACCAAGATTATTTATAATTGAAGCCTCATTGAAGATTGTTTGTTTCAATTACCTTTCCTTTGGCATTAAGAAAGCCCCGTGTCCATCCGTTCCTGCCCAGGTCCTACAGCTGGACCTAGCAGGCATCACTAACATCTCTGGCCTTTTTCCACAAGGTGTTGAAGTGGAAGCAGGATTGAAATCGGGGGAATTCAATCTCTGCCAATCCAATTATTCACGTTGTATTCATTTGAATGGAAAGTCTAGCAATCCATCAATTTAGTTAGCAGTTACATCTAGTGAAACTAGTAATCAGCCAGATTGTTCATTGTGACAAAAGCCAATTACCATGTAAGTATTCTCAAAGCAGATTTAAAAACTGTATTGTCTGAAAGATAGAAGCAAACATATTTGTTCTTACGAATACAACATTTTTTTGCAATATGCACAGTACAATTTGTTTTGCTGTTCTAAAGTGAACCAATAATTCCAGCATACGCTGAGCATTACAATATAATTTGGCCTCAAAAATCATGCCTGTCTTTAAAGGAAGAATCATCTTTGATAAATGAGGCTTGTGAAAAATTCCAGTTCTTACAAAATACAGTTATGAAGCAGAAAAATTCAAATCATATGCTACATGTAAATGAAGGCAGGATGGAGATGATGAAAGGGGTCGACTTGAAACAAATGATTCCAGAATCTCTTCCAGATTCACAACTCAGGTTGATTGTCCTGCCAAGTTGATTACATATAAGGCGAGTGAATTATTGAGGCAGGTGATTTGTTATTACCGAGATTGACTCAGAAGCTGACTGTTTCACTGTCTCCAGAACTTTTAATGCAAACTTGTGATATTCGAGCAGCAAACTGCATTGGCTGCACAAAGTTTACAATTCATGGGCTATCTCACAGTGTTTTCACATCGTGCCAAAATAAGTTGCCCGAGAGGTAAGCAACTTTTAGTTGAAATGTCAAAGAAAAGCTGTTAGGCAAGGAAAGAGGCACGTGGTCTGACCCAGATTAAAGTGATTTAAAGATAGATTTACGTTAACGCCATGGCAGTTTGAATGTTGAGCTCCAGATTAGCGAGGAGAAAGCTTGGTAGCATCTGAGAGGTTTTTGCATCATTTCCACCAAAGAACTTTTCTAGCAAAGAGCTCCATGACACAATAAAACATTTTGTAATATACCTATAAATCGGTGTAATCCATGCCTATCTGTGAAACTTAACCTCTGGATTATGTCTGCTCCCTTTTATGTTCTGGGGTTGCTGTGAGGGATTTTAAGGGTCAGCACCCTTGGGTGTTAGACTATAGCTATTTTCCTCCTGCCGACTACTGCATGGCAGATCACTTCAGCATTTTCCAAAGTCCTCAGATGTCCTATGAAAATCTTGAGCTGGAATTTACAGGGTGCCATGTTCCTACCCCCAACCCCATCCACCCACCGACTAAAAAAATCAGTTGGGAGACCACCCGCGAAGTAACTGGTTGCCCAACAGCCATTTATGCTTGGCGAGGCATTAACTGCGTTAAGTTGAGACTTCCGCCCCCATCTGGGGAGGAAATTATGCCTTGGAGAACTTCTTTTTTATTATTATTCATTATTGGGATGTGGGCTTCGCTGGCTGGGCCAGCATTTATTGCCCATCCTTGGTTGCCCTTGAGAAGGTGGTGGTGAGCTGCCTTCTTGAACTGCTGCAGTCCATGAGGTGTAGGTACATCCGCAATGCTGTTAGGAAGGGAGTTCCAGGATTTTGAACCAGCGACAGTGAAGGAACAATGCTATATTTCCAAAACTGGATGGTGAGTGACTTGCAGGTGATCTTCTAGGTGATGTTATTCCCACCTATCTGCTGCCTTTGTCCTTCTAGATGGTAGTAGTTGTGAGTTTGGAAGGTGCTGTCGAAGGAGCCTTAGTGAATTCCTGCAGTGCATCTTGTAGATGGTACACACTGCTGTTACCATGTGTCGGTGGTGGAGGGAGTAAATGTTTGTGGATGGGGTGCCAATCAAGTGGGCTGCTTTGTCCTGGTTGGTGTCAAGCTTCTTGAGTGTTGTGGGAGCTGTGCTCATCCAGGCAAGTGGGAAGTATTCCATCACACTCCTGACTTGTATCTTGTAGATGGTGGATAGGTTTTGGGGAGTCAGGAGGTGAGTTACTCATCACATGATTCCTAGCCTCTGACCTGCTCTTGTAGCCACAGTATTTATATGACTGGTCCAGTTTTTGGTCAATGGTAGCCCCCAGGATTTTGATAGTGGGGGATTCAGTGATGGTAATGCCATTGAACATCAAGGAGCGATAGTTGGATAATCTCTTCTTGGAGATGGTCAATTAGCCGGCAACTCTGTAGTCCAGGCAGCACCAAGTTTAAATGGTGGCCACGGCTGGCACTACAGTAAAAACTGCCAAGCTACCCACTTGGCCCAGGCATCACCCCCCCCCCTCCCCCCACCACCCCACCCCACCGCTGTGGGTAAATTAGCAGTGGGGGCAGAATGACGTGCTTAAGTGGCATTAATTGGCCACCCTTAAAAATGAGAGACAGGTCAGAGACAGGCAGGAAGGTGGCGGGCAGGCTAGGTGCTGCATTTTCTGAGCCCCTCCTTCCAACACACCTGTAGAAGAATCCAGGCCCTTATTTACTTTCTTGATAACACTGCTCTCTTCTATTTGTTTTAAAACTTTGCAGCTGGTTAGAAGAGGTTGAAGTTTGGCTCATTGCATTCGACTGCTTATCAGAATCTGCTTGGTTATGCTATGTCAATAACTTTATCAAGGGCCTAATGAGATCCAATGTCATTCAAAAACAGTGTGTGTTTTGCTTTTAATTCTGAATTGCGATTCCCAATTTTAGAGATAGTGGGGACAGGTACAGTGAACTCAGGCCTTGATGTAAAACCAGGGAGACTGGAGACGTTCATTACCAAACCCAGAGAGACTAGAGACATTCGGTACCAAAACCAGGGAGACTAGAGACATTCATTACCAACCCAGGGAGACTAGAGACATTCGTTACCAAAACCAGGGAGACTAGGTACATTCATTACCAAACCCAGGGAGACTAGAGACATTCGTTACCAAAACCAGGGAGACTAGAGACATTCATTACCAACCCAGGGAGACTAGAGACATTCGTTACTAAAACCAGGGAGACTAAAATCATTCGTTACCAAACCCAAGGAGACTAGGGACATTCGTTACCAAAACCAGGGAGACTAGGTACATTCATTACCAAACCCAGGGAGACTAGAGACATTCGTTACCAAAACCAGGGAGACTGGGGACATTCGTTACCAAAACCAGGGAGACTAGAGACATTTGTTACCAAAACCAGGGAGACTGGGGACATTCGTTACCAAAACCAGGGAGACTGGGGACATTCGTTACCATAACCAGGGAGACTGGGGACATTCGTTACCAAAACCAGGGAGACTAGAGACATTCGTTACCAAAACCAGGGAGACTAGGTACATTCATTACCAAACCCAGGGAGACTAGAGACATTCGTTACCAAAACCAGGGAGACTGGGGACATTCGTTATCAAAACCAGGGAGACTAGAGACATTCGTTACCAAAACCAGGGAGACTGGGGACATTCGTTACCAAGACCAGGGAGACTGGGGACATTCATTACCAAAACCAGGGAGACTAGAGACATTCGTTACCAAAACCAGGGAGACTAGGTACATTCATTACCAAACCCAGGGAGACTAGAGACATTCGTTACCAAAACCAGGGAGACTGGGGACATTCATTACCAAAACCAGGGAGACTAGAGACATTCGTTACCAAAACCAGGGAGACTGGGGACATTCATTACCAAAACCAGGGAGACTAGAGACATTCGTTACCAAAACCAGGGAGACTGGGGACATTCGTTACCAAAACCAGGAAGACTGGAGACAGTCGTTACCAAACCCAAAGAGACTGGAGACATTCATTATCAAACCCATGGAAACTGGAGACATTCTTTACCAAAACCAGGGAAACTGGAGACATTCATTACCATATCCTTCTCTGTGACCCAAACAAAGCCTGCCAGGTCCACTGCCTGACTGGTGGGCTGAATTTGGAATTCAGATGGCTGCAGCCAGGTCCCAGGTAAGTGTTGAGAGAGGACTCTGGGCCTGATCGGTTGTTGGGGGATGTGGGGCGAACCCCAGGAAAAGGAAAAACCAAAGCATGATCTTGAGGCCCCCCCCAAGGAGCACTCTGGCTCCTTCTGGCCCATGACCCAGCTCCCGATGGGTCTAGCCTGGCAAGGAAGCTGTCACTGCTCCCCTGCTCAGGCCTCCAACTAAAATTGGGGCCCCCATCTCCCTTTTGAACAGCGGCCCATTGCTTTCCTGTGGGGCATGTCCCACTCACATGTTCAACTGAGCAGGCTAATATTGAGACAAAAGCATGACCAGATAGGACAAGAGGCCACCCTCATTTTAACTGCCCCTCCTACACCCCAGCCAGGTCTCCACCATGCCAGAGAGGGCAGAAGGACAGTTAAAATCGGGGCCAGGCTAACTTTATTCTGACAAAGTGCTGCTCAAAAATCTTCAGTTACTTACATTGCAGCAAAAGCCGTCTGTCCTAGACTCATGACATCAGCAAATGTTTACTAAGAGTGAGTCAGCACAGAGATACTTAGGCAGGTGGAAAAGGGAATGACACTTCCAGACCATCTGCTCATTTCACTAATAAGGCACAACATTCTCCGGCAGCTCCTGTGAACCTGCGTAATAAAAACCGCAATACAAAGTTCAAAGCTCACCGACTTCATCAAGCAAAACTTCAGCCCACGAAAACTCAGAGCTGTTAATTAATGATTCATGATTGATGACCAAACTCACAAACTAGTCCACTCAGGGCATGCCTATAACTTCACTCCTAGAAACTGTTAGGCTATTGACGTGTGATACTGGATCATGTCCAAGATAATACCTGTTCACTGTGAGTAAGTTGCCCATTTTTTTTATAGCTTCATTACATTTGCCACTGGTCAGCAATTATAAGTTTACTTTTGATTTCAATAAATAAACCAGAACCGTTAAAAAGGAGAATTATATAGGGCTGTGAAACAGGAGAGAGATTGAACCACTCAGGAGTTACCAATCATGGTTTAGTTTCACTGCATATTCAGCATTTAAGTGCTAATGCTGGTTAAGCATTTTTTATTTCATTTCTGAGCCTGCTTAGAAGAGACAGAAGACCAATGAAACAACATTTTGCGGGAATTGTTTATTCCAGGCCCACGATGGTAACCAAAGATGGAATTGTCAAAGTTTGATATGCCACTTGTTGTAGGGTGTAGTGGTGCTATTAATGATACTGTTGATCTGCAGACACTTCTTGGGTGGAAATTTTAAGCTTATTTACAATATACTCAGCAGCAACTACTACACCTACGTTTTCAACTCCAACTCTGTCTCTACACTGACTGCTGAGGTAGCCTGGGCTATTCACCTATTGGTTACCACAAATCATGTGATTTTGCCTAACCAGTATTATTCTTAAAGATACATTGCATGCTAAATAAATATAATTATTACATTCCTCCCCATTTAACTCAGCTATACATATATTTACAAATACATATTTTTCAAGACAACATAATAGTCACACTGGGTAAGAAATTTACAAGTTCAGTCTTTTAGGTGGTTTCCTGGTACAGATGGAATGTCACAGCTCCGCAACTGTAGGTTCTTTGTGAGAAACCTCCTATTCCGGAGTTGCCTGAACATCAGGTACTTCAGTGGGCACTTGCAATTCTGTATCCTCAACTCTTACAGGAACATCAGACATGTCAGTCCTGGGTTGAGTATCCTCAACAGGAAACACAGACCCGGTCATGGTCACTGGTGGAACCAAACCTTGGTAATTTGTCTCTCTCTTCCTTAAATGGTCCACATGTGTGCGAATGATCTGGCCTTCCACCTCCACCTGGTAAGATAGAGGTCCAGTCACTGCACTTATTTCACCCAGTAACCACTTTTGTCCTTCCCTGAAGATTTTCATGTATACCAGCTATCCTACATTAAATTTTCTCTTGCGACTATGCCAGTCATGTCTAGTTTTCTGGCTTCCCTGACTCCTTTCCATCTTCCCCTCTAAATTCAGCATTATTAAGCTCAATCTCTTCCTGAGTCGGCATTTCAGCAATAACTCCGCAGCTGTGAACCTGTTGTATGAGGAGTTGTTTTGTAATGAAAAAGAAACCATGCTAGCTTGGTTGCCAAGGAATCGCCAGTTAGCCTTTTCATACATGCCTGGAACATTTGAACCGCACTTTCGGCCAGTCCATTTGAGGAAGGGTAGGAAGTTGCAGTTTTCACATGAGTGATACTGTTGAGGCTGATAAACCGTTGACACTCAGCACTCGTAAGTGCCATGCCGCTATCAGAAACAACTACTTTCTGGTAGTCCATGAATGGCCGATGTTGGTGGCTCACCTTATATTTGCCCAACTATTTTGAATGGGCATCGACAATGAGCAGAAACATTGTTCCCAGGAAAGGTCCAACGTAGTCAATGTGTAACTGCACCCAGGGTCTACCCGGCCACTCCCATGGGTGTAATGGAGCTGTCGTTGGCAACTTTTGCAGTTGCTGACATTGCACAAAGTGCTTTACTAAACTCTCTATTTCACCATCCATCCCAGGCCACCATAGATAGTTGTGTGCTATGGTCTTCATTCAGCAAATTCCTGGATGGGCACTGTGTAGTTCAATTAAAAGTGGCTCCCTTCCCTTTGGAGGAAATATCACTCTTGCTCCCCACAAGAAGATGCCATCCTGGCTGGTTATTTCATGTCTTCTGTTGAAGTACGGTTTCTTTTCATCAATTACGGGCTCCTGTGACCAACACATGTAGCATTTGCTCTCGTAGCTGAGATAGGTCCCGACTTGTCCAGTCTCTGATCTGTCGAGTACATACCGAGGAGGATTCTAAGAAGTTTAACAGTGAAACAAATTTCTCTGCAACTGGGATGTGCTTATCACTTTCTTGTAAAGACAAACGACTAAGGACATCGGCATTTGTGACTTGATTGCTAGGCCTATGTACAAAAGTGTATTTTGCCAGGATTAAATCCCATCATTGTATTCTTGCTGAGGCTTTGGGTGGTATAGCCCTTGTCCTCATTAAACAATCCTAGCAATGGTTTGTGGTCTGAAACGATTGTAAAATGGCAGTCGTGTACTTCCTGGTGAAATTTTGTGACACTAAAGATGATGGACAGGTCTTCTTTTCCATCTGCGAGAATCCCATTTTCGCTGTGGTGAGTGTTCTTGATATGTAACCTATTGGCCTCTGTGCCATTGTCCAGACAATGAGAGAGCACTGGCCCGTGGGGAGATGCATCACATGTCAGCACCAATTCTTTCATCTGGTCATAATGCACTAATAGATTGGATGAGTGCAACAATTGTTTCACCTTTATGAAAGCTTCTTTCTGGGGAGCTTCCTAAGACCAACATTGGTTCTTTTCGAGTAGAGAATGCACTGTAGTCAAATTGGGTAAGAAACACCCATAATACTTGATCATTCCTAGGAATGATTTGAGCTCTGAGGCGTTCTTTAGCTCAGGTGCCTCTCTTATGGCTCTCACTTTCTCCACAACTGGGTGGAGGCCCTGTGAATCTACCCGGTGACCCAAATAGATTACCTCCCTCGCTTGGAACATGCACTTTCTTTTTTTTAAATGCACTCCAGCCTGCAAGAAATGTTTTAAGACTCCTTCTAAGTTTGCCAAATGCTCTTTCTCAGTGAATCCTATCACCGATACATCGTCTAAATAGACTACAATAGACTACTGGAGCAGTCCCTTCAGTAAGCTTTCCATTGTTCTCTGAAAGATGGCACAAGCGGAGGAGACACCGAAAGGCAATGTATATTGGTAGAATCCTTTGTGGGTATTAATTGTGACAAATTCCTAGGAGGCATTATCCAACTCTAATTGTTGATAAGCATGACTCATGTCAAGTTTTATGTACATTGTCCCTCCTGCCAGCTTGGCATTCAGGTCTTTGATTTTTGGAATGGCGTGCCTGGCTAGCTTAGCTACTTTATTTACCATCAGGTTGTAGTCTCCACAAATTTGGATGCTTTGGTTGGGTTTAAGGACAGGGACTATGGGTGCTGCCCATTCTGAGAGCTTAACAGGTTGTATAACGCCCAGTTTCTCTAGTCTGTTCAGTTCAATGTCGACTTTTTCTTGTAGGGCATGGGGCACAGGTCTCACCTTCATGAAACGAGGGTTTGCTTCTGGATCCACATGAATCTTGGCTTGCAGGCCTTGGATTTTCCCCAGTTTGTCCTTGAAGACTGTGATGTACTTTTGAAGTAGCTCTGGTAGCCCACTTGCTCTCAACTGGAACATTGCAGCCCATTCTAACTTAATCCCCTTTAATCAACTTCACCCCAGGAGGCTTGGCTCTTCTCCTGCTACCACCATCAAGGGTAGCTTTGCTGATTGGCTTCCATAATGGACAGGTACTCTGCTTATGCCTTTTACCTGAATGTCTTCACCCGTATATGTTTTTAGCCTTGCATCTGTTTCCTCTAAACTTAATTAATGTTCACCATTATTCAAATGTCTGAAGGTATGTTCCCCAATTACTGTAGTAGAAGCTCCAGTGTCCATTTGCATTCTAAGAGGTTTGCCATTTACTTTCACTGTGACAAATACAGGTTCTGTCTTTCCTACTTTCAGATTAAACAATGAGTAAATGTCAGAATTTGTTGTTTCAGGCTCTTCTACATTGTAGGTTCATTGGGCTCTTCTCTTGTTTACAAGTCAGCTTGAATCTTTCCGTGCACTGCCTCATTATATGTCCATATCTGTGAAACAGTAGCATTCGATTTTTTTAAACTTCCAATCGCTAAAAGACTGATTGTTTCCACCTCTATTAAAATTATTCTTTGATTTTGCTGCTAAGTTATTTTTCTTTATTCCTCGGCTAGGGGGGTGCTGTTTCCCACATCTCGGCGGAGTCTCGCTTTTTCGCGCCTCTTTCAGCTGGAATTTCACACCAGATGTGGAGGACGGCGCCATTTTGCGCACCCTGTATTGCTTTTGAATCTCTTTCTGCACTTTCCATGGCCTGCGCTATCTATAGCACCTCCTTGAAATCCAGGTTCACTTCAGACAATAATCTTTTCTGAAATAGTGTCCTTTTTCACACCACACACCAAATGATCTCTGAGCATGTCGTTCAGAGTCATACCAAACTCACAAAGTTCCACTGGCTCCTTCAAATTTGCCACATAGCATGTAATTATCTCACCCGGGGCTCTATTTCACAAATTAAACCTGAACCTCTGCATCGTGACTGAGGTTGAAAATGACCCTTCACGAGGTCCAGCAACTCAGTGAAATTCTTCGAATCTGGGGCATTGGGTGCCATCAAACTTTGAATCAGACTGTAGGCTTTGCTCTCACAAGAGGATTGCTTGCCTTTTTTCCCCTGTAATCTCGTGTGCTTGAAAAAAAGAACATGAGGCAATCTATATATTGAGACCAATCATCTGTGGCTGGTTCAAACAGATCAATTCTCCCAAACTGTGGAATTTTAAGAGGGGATAACTTCTTCAATTCTAACGAGCTTGCTGCTTATCATCATTGGGTGAGGTACAGTGCCAATTTCTTTCTAACTTGATTTCTTCTGTTCAATCCTGTTTTATCCTCATCACCAGTTTGTTGTGAGTCATGGCCGAGTTGTGCTATTAATGATAGAGTGGATCTGCAGACACTTCTTGGGTGGAAACTTTAAGTTTATTTCCACAGCTGCACATGTGCTTTCAACTCCAACTCTAATCTCTACACTGTCTGCTGAGGTAGCCCGTGCTATTCTCCGATTGGTTACAACAGGTCATGTGATCTTCCTTAACACGTATTATTCTTAAAGGTACATTGCACACTAAATAAAACCATAATTACTACACCACTGCAATCAAAGACCATGCTGTACTTCACCCAAGTCAACGCAACCTTTTGGAACTTGCTGTTCCAACTAAATCACAGACGGATTCTCAGTTTACCATGCCAATATAACCAGGGCCAATATCATTAAAGCTCACTATGCCAATTAATGGCTTTAACAGTAGGATAATCACAGGCATATTAGCTATGTGACTTGAACTGTACTGTAACATGAAATGTTATTGCACTCACCATGCCAATGTAATCAAAGCTGGAACCAAGGGAAAGGTATCATTGTGTCTCGTGGTTCCAATAAAACAAGTCACAGAGGGGGGAGATTTTAGGACCACCCCCCACTCCCACCACCCCCCCCACCCCCCCCAACACACTCCACCATCTGGCAAAAAACAAGCAGTAGTGCCACAAAATGGTGGACAATAGCATCCAGGAAATGGCCTATGCTGCCATTGCCATGGCAATGGGCAATGTTCCTAAGGTCTAAATCACTGGGCAGCCAGAGTTGCCCCTTGAGTCAGGCAATAGGCCCATCTCAAATCCAAATCAGGGTCCTATGACATACAAACCAAAGCCCAGAAAAGGCTGTGTTTCAAGATCCAATTTCTCATCCATCTACGAAGCACCTTTGATGTTCCAACTACAAAAATACTCAGACGTGTCAAAGAAACAGAGTAGACTAAAAATCCTTCCATTCAGACTCAAATGAAACTTCTCAGCTCAATCAAACGTAGGTAAAAAAAATCAAATCATTTGAGAGTGGGTTGCAGTTTGGAATATTAGGACTGGGGAGTAAAACACTTTCCCACTCCTGCATTCAGTGTCAGCCTCGACTCAAGGCAGAGTACACCTAACTCCAAAAATGTGTTTATCGCAACTTTTGAAAAGCACTAATACACAGACTGTGTAGACATGGGCAGTGAGGAGTTGCCAACCTTCCAGAGTTAAAGATTGAATTAAAGATTTTCCAGCCAATCTGAAGAAATCTCAGTTTGGTCATTGAGAAAGATTGTTCCATTCACTTTGAATTATATTTCTTCATCTCACTACAGCCATCTTGTGGCTTTTCTAAGTAAGACTGCTTATACTGCGAAATGAAGGATAATTTGGCGTTCTGGGTTATGAATGTCCACATTAAATAGAGGGTCCTTACAGCCTAAAGAGGAGGCTTTCAGCCTGGATTTGGGTTTGACTAAAACCCACATTGTAGAAATAAAGGGTCCTGCACCATTCATCCTTCACAATTCACATTTTCAAACTTCCTTTTTAATCCATTTCTGATGACCAAGTGGTTGCCTATATCAGAGATTCCCAAACTCTTTTTTCTGAGCCCCGCACTTTGGTGATTAATGCCCCATGCATGCCTCCCTCTTCCCAAGAAGCAGAGAATGGAACTTCTGACTTGGATAAAGAGGTAAAGCAAGTGGTAATGGATCACTTGTCCATTATAAAACTCTGATTTTCCTTCCTATTGACTTCAATCAGGCAAGGTCTATAATGAGTGACCAATTTACTATAGCCACATTTGTACTTTTGCTGAAGTTGAAACTCTCCCCCTGTTGAGTTACATTGAACTTTTTCAGCTAACATAACCTGAAGGCTGAAATTTTCCCCCCCTGTTGGCGTTGAGTGTCATGACGGGCATGAGCGCACAATATGGCAGGAAAGCCAAAACTCGGTTTTACGCCGTCAGGAAACCAGTTTGTGATCATCCTCGCTGACCATTAATGGTGGGCCACCTTTCCCGCCATCCAACGTCGGGAACCTAAGTTCCATGCATTTGCATCTCATCATCTTACCTGCCCGCCGGAAGAGGCACTCTGAAGAAGAGTCATAAGGACTCAAAATGTTAACTCCTTTTTATTGTCTCCACAGATGCTGTTAGACCTGCTGAGTTTTCCCAGCATTTTCTATCTTTGACATGCTTGGAGTCGGGCCTCTAGCTTATCTGCTTACCCAAGCAATGCAGAGACATGAAAGTGCCACCAAATGCTCCTGAACTTTTCACCCCTCAGGCACAGGCTGCAAACTAATGAGCATTTTAGGGGGCTCCAGAACAATTAGGCAGCTGGGCACGTTGTACAATCTCCTTGTGAAAGCTGGTCATGGAGCAATCACTGGTGGAGGCACTCACAGCCCCTTGCAATGTCTTCATTCAGGTTTGGACCAGTCTCCCACATGATTCAACCTTGCAGTATGAATCAGGAGAATGCCTGCGCCTGAGCTGAGAGCACTGCATGCAGTCCAGTAGGCGAAGCTGCTACCAATCGATCAGGTGGAGTGGGGTGGAGATGGGTTGGATTTCAGGCAGCTTCCAGCGCACTAAACTCTGGCCATCCAAGTGGTGGCCAGCACTCTCCGTCATGCGTTAAGGGCCCTTGAGACCGCACACGTAACCATGAGAGTTCCCTAGGAGACCAATGCTAACCCACGCATCTCTGTCTTTCATCCTGCAGGAGCCTGGAGCCGGGAAACCTAGATGTAAGCCTCATGGCTTACAGGGAGCGGAGACAAAGGGGAAGAGAGCAGCAGAGGCAGAGGAGAGCAATAGCTGGGCAGAGGGAGGAGCAGCACCCGCAAGAAGAAGGGCGAATGGGGCTCCTGCACACACCATTGAAGAGCCACAGTGAGCAGTCGCAGGTCAGCACCTAGCTACACCCAGGGTCTACAGATGGAGCTTGTCATTCCTGCAGACAACTGAGAGTTGGTGTCGCCTAAGACTGCGCATCTCCAGGGAACTGGTGGGTTACATTTGCCACCTGCTGCAGGATTTGGTGCCATGTGGACATGGGGGGCATCCACTGCCAGTGGCTGTGAAAGTGACCACAGTGCTCAATTTTTACACCAGTGGCTCCTTCCAGGGCTCCACAGGTGATCTCTGTGGGATCTCACAAGACTCCATGCACAAGTGCATCCAGGAGGTCACGGACGTCAAGTTTGCGAAGGCACAAAACTTTGTGCATTTCACTCAGGATCAGGAAAATCAGGAAGCAATAGCTCTGGGATTGCACAGATCTCTGATTTTCCATAGGTGCAAGGTACCACCTACTACACCCATATGGTGCTTAGATCTCCATGGCAACAAGCAGTCAACTATATCAACCACAAGGGCTTCCACTTGCTGAATGTTCACCGGATCTGCGACCACAGCAAATGCACCCTGCTGGTCTGTGCACGATTCCCAGAGAGCTTCCGTGATTCCTACATTTCCAATAGATCTCAGATCCCTGACATCTTCTAGGATCCACAGAGGCTGCAAGGATGGCTCCTTGGGGACAAAGACCACCTGCAGAGGATGTGGCTGATGACACCTATGTAGCGGCCTCAGACTGCAGAAGAGCAAAGTGACAATGAGATTCATGCTGCAACTGCACTTTGGTGGAACAAACCATTGGGATGTTGAAAATGAGATTCCGGTGCCTGCTACAGTCTGGTGGAGCCCAGCAATGCAGTCCACAAAGGGTGTCACGCATTGTCATCGTCTGCTGTGCCCTACACAACCTGGCGCTGCAACGGTGGGGGAGGAGCTGCCTGAGGAGGAGACGGAGGAGCTGCACATCTCCTCCAATGAGGAGCATGTAGAAGAGGGTGAGGGGTTCTCAAAGGCAAAGATGATGGCAATGAGGCCATCACACTGGCCAGACAAGGCAGGCGCGCTCAGGGGCCCATAATAGCCACTAGATTTGTGGAGGATGATGATGACATGCAGTGAGGACAGCCCATAGATCCTCACATTGCATCTGTGAAGGTTTGACTCCTGTCTGGCTGATAGCAGTGCACATGCCCTCTATGATAAGGCTCCTGTCATCGAGATGCAGTGGATGCCCATAGTCCCTACATTCCAGGAGGATGATGACAACTTGCAGTGAAGACACTCCATAGATTCTCACATAGCTTATGTGAATGTCTGACACCTGTCTGGCTGATGGTAGCACACTTGCGCTCTGTGATCAAAGTAATATCATGGAGATGTAGTGGAGAAACTTTAACTTCTCCTGATCTTATGGCATCCTTTGTGAGCTGAACCTTTCAGGACCGCACAGTCACCGAATACAGATGCTGATGAGATGGGGGCCAGCCGCACATCAAAGGTGCAGTGGGCACACAGAGAGAATGAGGGAACTCTGTGCTGCCAGCCCAGGATATTTTGGCAGCAATGATAAGCCTCACCATGTGTTCAGTGACTGTGAAGGGGTATCCTCAGTGTGCTGGCAAGGCTGCACAAACCACAGGGAAGAGTCCCTGGACTGAGACACCTACCTTTATCTTGTGCAGGAACCAAGCTCTCACCTCAGAATGACATGAACACTGTTCACCATAACAAGTAGCCATAGACAGGGTAACATGGTTGTGAGTTAATTTACAACAGTCAACATTATGTACAAGTGATTAGCACCCATGCCCATGTGTGCACTACATTTTCTTAACCTTCCTAACACTGTCTTGGTGCTCCCCCAACATCCACAGTGGAGGTGGAGGCAGCCTGTTGACTGCTATACCTTGTCTGTGATGACTTTGACGGGCATCCTCTGGAGGGCTGAGAACCGAGGCCCCTGGCTGACTCCTTGAGGAGAAGGGGAAGATGGAGTGAGATCGAGCTGCCTTGCATCCCTCTTGCATTGACACTGTTGGAGGCCAACTATGGTGTCAGCGATGGAGTTCAGCCTATGCAGCAGCACAGAACCAACGTCCTGGACCAAGGTCTCCTTGGCAGCTGCCGTAGTACCACTGTTGACCTCAGTGCATTGGCATGCTGGCACTATCACCTCAGAATGAAGGTGGACGGACTCTTCCATTATGCCTTGCAATCTGAGGACTGCAGCGGACATCCCTTCCTGATGTTCCTGAGCTTGCCTTTGCAGCTCCAGCAATTGATGTATGACCAAGTCCAGAGGCTCCTCATTTTACTCAGACTCGGCAGATTTCAGGCCTCCAGCAGTCCAGCAAGTGCCACCTGCTATAGCTCAGACAGTGCGATGTGATCACCAGATTGTGACCGCGAGGCTACAGTAGAACTAGACCCCACCGAGGTGTGTGTCTCTGCACTAGCGGTGGGTGTGGGTGTGGGCGAGCGCAGGAACAGTCCAGATCATTGCCGGCCAGCTGGATAGCTCTATTTTCAAAGTCTGTGAGGATGTTAATGTTAGTTAGGCATTCCTCCACCAGTCTGCGGTCTCTCCCTTCTGTTATGTGCCAGCTTGCCATACATGAATTCAGATGGCGAGAGTGTAAGCGAGTGGTGCCATGGATGGGATGAGGACATGATCCACAGGGCAGATGAAGGTGTGTGTGAGAGAGAATGAATGGTGATATCCCTTGAACTGGCAGTAAGTAAGATCCCTATGGATGTGTGATATGTTTGTGAGTGTGTGAGATGAGAGTGATAAGAAGAGATCATTCATCCTCTTTTGGCCCTGGGTAGCTATCCTCTTTTGCAGGGCGTTGGCACTGACCACAGCTGCCACTGCCTCCCACGCTGGATTTGTAACCTTGCTTGCTGGTCTTCACTCAGACCCAGGATAGAGGACTTCACAGTGGACATCCACTGCATCCAGTAGATGCCCGAGGGAGGCATCGCTAAATTTGGGGGCAGCATGTTTCCTCTCTTAGGCAGCCATAACTTTCAAGCAGCTTCCGATGCCTTAGAGAGATCTCCGTCTGTGAAGGGGGTCCTTTAGAGATGGCGTACGGTTTACTGAAGGCCTGAGGTGACGGCAGGATGGGCGAATCAGAGGCTGCCCCACTAACGATCCAGAGTGTTTCCCGGGAATGCAGGATTAATGAGGGACGTGCTGGGAATGGGAGGATAAGGCACGAAAAACCGCCATTGCGGCCAGCGGGTTAAAAACCTTTTTTCCCACCCATTATCACCCTTAGTGCAAATCTGGGATGATTTTGCCCAAAGCATAATAATAGTGTCTAACTATAACCTGTGGTGTAACCATTGGACCAGACTAGAGAAAATAGTCATGGCACAATTCAAAAGAACATTATTAGAAACAAAAGCCCCTTCTGCAATAAAATCACCAAAACTTGGCCTAGAATCTTTAGATCTAACTTTGGTCAAGATATGCACTGACGAAATGCATTGAAACTGTTCATTTGGTGGCTGAACCCTGCCACCTGGTAACGTAGTGAGAAGACTCACACCAGCATTCCACAGGGATCGTTTAGTCTACTGCATTCGTTGCTCCCAATGCGGTTTCCTCTACATTGGAGAGACCAAACGCAGACTGGGTGACCACTTTGCAGAACAACTTTGGTCTGTCTGCAAGCATGACCCAGACCTCCCTGTCACTTGCCATTTCAACACTCCACCCTGCTCTCATGCCCACATGTCTGTCTTTGGCTTGCTGCAATGTTCCAGTGAAGCTCAAAGCAAACTGGAGGAACAGCACCTCATCTTCCGACTAGGCACTTTACAGCCTTCCGGACTGAATATTGAGTTCAACAATTTTAGATAATGAAGTCTCTCCTCCACCCCACCCCCTTTCCGATCCCCTCCTTTTTTTCCAATAATTTAAATTATATAGATTTTTCTTTTCCCACCTATTTCAATTATTTTTAAATGTATTTCCATCCATTGTTTTATCTCTACCTTTTAGCCTATTTCGATTCCTTCACCCCAACCCCACTAGGACTATGTGTACCTTGCTTGTCCTGCTTTCTACCCTTAATTAGCACATTCCTTAGATAATATCACCACCTTCAACACCTCTTTGTCCTTTTGTCTGTGACATCTTTTGGCTATCTCCACCTATCACTGGCCCTCTATCCAGCTCTCCTTGTCCCATCTCCCCTTAAACCAGCTTATATTTCACCTCTCTTCTATTTTTACTTAATTCTGTTGAAGAGTCATACGGACTCGAAACGTTAACTGTGTTCCTCTCCACAGATGCTGCCAGACCTGCTGAGTTTTTCCAGGTATTTTTATTTTTATTTTTGTTTTAGCCATATAAATACTGTGGCTACAAGAGCAGGTCAGAGGCTGGGAATTCTGCAGCGAGTAACTCACCTCTTAACTTCCCAAAACCTGTCCACTATCTACAAGGCACAAGTCAGGAGCGTGATGGAACACTCTCCACTTGCCTGGATGAATGCAGCTCCAATAACATTCAAAAAGCTCAACACCTTTCCAGGACAAAGCAGTCCACTTAACTGGCACCCCATCCACCACCTTCAATATTCACTTCCTCCACCATCGACACACAGTAATAGCAGTGTGTACCATCTACAAGATACACTGCAACAACTCACCAAGGCTCCTTCACAGCACCTTCCAAACTCATGACCTGTACCACCTACAAGGACAAGGGCAGATGGAAACACCACCACCTGGAAGTTCCCCTCCAAGTCACTCACCATCCTGACATGGAAATTTATCGCTATTCCTTCACTGTTGCTGGGTCAAAATCCTGGAACTCCCTCCCTAACAGCACTGCAGATGCACCTACATCACATGGACTGCAGCAGTTCAAGAAGTTGGCTCACCACCACCTTCTCAATGCAATAAGGGATGGGCAACAAATGCTAGCCTGACCACCAACCCCCACATCCCATGAAAGAATTTAACAAAAAGAGATTTGAAAATTTCTGACCTATATCTTCTAAAAGACAGCTGGAAGAAGTGAGAGATTTGTCCCAGATTTACATTCGTGGTGATGTCTCGGGTGTTTAATGGGTGGATGTCTGCTTACTGAATCATGCAGCAGAAGACATTTTGTGAATCACAATTGTTTTATTGTTAAACAATAGTTCAGTACAAATACCTATTTCCACTCTTCCCATCTGGGTCCTCTCCTTATCCAAAAGCAAACACCCACCTACTGGCGAAAAACCCAGCTCTTAAGTACAGGCTCCAATGAGAATCATCTGCTCTCAATTCACTCTGAAACTTGTTCTGGTTTACTCTTAAAGGGACCTGCATTTCTAACATTGTCATCAGAGAGATGTGGAAATGGCAACTCCTGAAGTTTCTCCATGCTCACTTAACCTTGTTGGCTCTTCAGACACATCCATTGAAAGTGGTGAAGAATGCCACTTATTTTCAGCATAAAAACAGAGTGAATATAATGATAGATAACATTCATTATTTTGATATCTTAACCTTAAAATTTTACATCCTTTCAAAATGTTGCACAACTTATGCTTAGCAATGAGATACATCCTTTAAATAGAAAGGAGCTTCCCTATATTAGCATAGCATAAGTAAGTTGATTTTCCTCACATAGATTAGCAGAATGGGATGTATCTCAACGAAGGCTGCTGCTCTTTTAATCACTCCTGTGACAACATTGACCCACTTCTGCAAGCTGTAGTATCTCTGCCTGACAAATGACAACTGGCTTAAAATGTCAAAGCAACAAGTTTGTTTCTTATTCCTTTCCCAGCATTTTTACATACTCCTATCACTCTGTCTGTTAGCATTAATATTCAAGCAATTGCTTGTGATAAATCCCAATCCTGATGCCTGGTATAATGGTTCAATAGCTCTGTATAATGGGTTGATGGCTCTGTTCAATGGTTCATTGGCACTGTATAATGTGTTATAGTCCTGTATAATGGTTTGATGGCTCTATAGAATAATTTGATGGTCCTATATAATATTTTGATAGCTCTGTATGATGATGCAATGGTTCTGCGTAACAATGGAATTATCTTCTGCATTGACGAATGGATTTGTGCAACAAAGTAGTGTGATGTATAACAATGTAAGTTCTGTCTAATGATTTAGTTAAATGCTGCAATGAAGTTATATATTGGTGCTATGGTTTATATATCCATGAAATATAATGGTGTAATGGCTCTTGGAACAATGCAACTTTCTCAATAACACTACATTGATCCTGTGCAATTCAGTAACACTGTAAAATATTGTAGTGATTCTGCAATAGTTAAATGATTCCATATAATCTTGTAATGGGCCTGTAAAGTGATACATGATCTTGTATACTGACTCACTCATGATTCAGAGATTCTGTATAAAGGGTTTGATGACCTGTGAATAGTACAAAGTTCCTCTATAATGCTGTAATTGCTTTATATAATGGCGCATTGGTCATTTAACGTGACCACTCAGTTGTCCTGATCAGACACTGTTTCTGCAGTATTCCCTTGCTCTGGTCTCAGTCATCGAATCTGTCAGCTTTAGTATTACAACTACAAGGTCATCCCATTGAAGCACTACAGCTATGTGGTAGAGTTGTCTTTAATCATGTAATGCTGTAGTTATCAGGTTACTCTGCTCTAGCCCTGGTGCTGCCTAATTTGACTACACTACTTTATCTAGTGAGACTCCCCATTGCAGATACAAGCTATCAGGATTTCCAATGCAGTGTTGTATCTCTTAGGTCATTCTATTCCCATAACCACAATTTTCTTCTCTCTTCCTGCACCTAGTGGTACATGAGGCAGACAAAGTACATGCTTACATCTGTTTCTGTAGCTAGTTTTTCCTGGGACAGGGTTCTAGCCTGTCATCAGAGGCTACAGCTTGAGGGACGCCAGTCCACATCAAGCATTGCTGACCAGGAGACTCTCCCACTCTTACCTCCTGCCATAGACATATTGGAAGGATTTACATTTAATAATCGACCTGTTTAGCCATGTAATGAACACACCTTCTGTGGCCATCAAGTCCTGGAATGGGGCTGAAACCTGGAGCTTCTGGCTAAGAGGCAGGGTGTTACCCACTGTGCCACAAGACCTCCTCAAAACCACAATGGCGACCTATATATTTATACAGTACCTCTAATGTCATAAAATGTCCCAAGGCACAGCACAGTAGCATTATGAAACAAAATTTGACACTGAGCCAAATAAAGAGATATTAGGGCAAATAACCAGGAGCTTGGTCAGAGAGGTAGGTTTGAAACAGCGTCTTAAAGAAGGAAAGTGAGGTAGAAAGGTGCAGCGGCTGAGGGAGGGAAGCCCAGTCTTAGGGCCTTGGCAGCTGAAGGCACAGCCAGCGCTGAGGTGATTAAAATCAGGGATGTTCAAGAGGCCAGAATTAGAGAAGCACAGGGGCTGCGGGGCTGGAAGAGATTACAGAGATAGGGAGGGGTGAGGCCATGGAGGGATTTGAAAACAAGCATGCGAATTTTCAAATGAAGGCTTTGCTTAACTGGGAGCCAATGTAGATCAGTGAACAGACCTCAGTGTGAGTTAGGACAGGGGCAGCAGAGTTTTGGATGACCTCAAGTTTTTGGGAATATGAAATAAAATCTAATTACCAAATTTTATTTACCAAACCAGTAGCCAGCATAGGGGAAGTATTCAGGATATTTACTCAAAACTCCCACTGAAATATATTTCAAGATACTTGCTGCAGAAAAGTGTAACACAGGCAGTTGATTTTGTACCTCACTGAATCTGCAAAGCCGCAATCAATATTTTCACAATTTCCATTTGTTAATATTGTATCATTCTTTGCTAGATAATCAATGGAATACTTATTAGGGAAGGAAAAAAACAAATAAATAGTGATTTGCTTATGCTTGAAAGACATTATCTACACTCCACAGTGCAATCTATAAAAAAGTGTAATGAAAAATAACAGGCACAGAAAAAAATTAAGTCATCCACAACTCTATCAGTGAAACCCAAGGAAGCAATTAGGTGTGTGTTTTGGTCCAACACACATTTACCATTACAGACCACTCAATATCAACCTCATTACCCTGCTGTCTTCATTAGACTGCAACTCTCCTACTCTTACTACATCTACATCTCTATTCTGCTGTGAGAAGGGCTCAGTGGCCCATTTAAAGCACTAAACTCATTTAAACAACAGCCATTTGTGTAGGAAGCAATAAAAGCCTCTCACACTGAATAAGGCGTGAGTGCACAGGCTTAAGCTATCATGGTATAACATGGGAAATATATGCCAAGCCTGCTGACCAATTTTGTTTTAACAATCTGGCAGGTGAAACAACAAACTCAGAGGCTTTTAAAGCACTGTGGTTATAAAAAAAGCTTTTCCCAGGATGTGACCTTCCTAATTTACCTGCTACTAGACTGTCCTCTCCATTTCATTGTTGGGCTTGGTTTGAAACTGGAATTTTAAACTGAGCCTCTCTGTGTATTACATGCCTAGGTTCTTGATTGCTCTCTTATTTTTTTTTCAATTTTGTATCTGTTTTTGATTTGCTATTTAATGTACAGAATTCAACAAGCAGGCTGCAAATCTGATATGCCACTGATATGGCATGTCTCATTTTTCAAAATTATGAAAGATTCCTAAAGGATAAATAGCTGCCTACAATTTACAACACAAAAACAGGCCATTCAGCCCAACTACACTATGCTGGTAATGATGCTCCATTCCTCCCATCCTACTTTATCCAAACTTATCATGGCGCTCTTTTATTTTTCTCTCTTGTGTGCTTCTCAAGCTTCCCCTTAAACTTATCGATACTATTCACCTCAATCACTCCATGTGAAAGCAAATTCCATATTCCAAACTCTCTTACAATAAAGATGCTTCTCTTGAGTCCCTTATTGGATTTATGAGTGAGTATCTTGTCTTCGCAGCCCCTAGTTGTAGACTCCCCAGCTATTAGGGAAACAAAGGAGAAAGTTGGAAGTTTATTTTTACACAGAGGGAACTGGATAATTGTTTGGAAATTAAGAATACAAAAAAATGGGGAAGGAGTACATTAATGGAGGATATAGTGAGTCGATAGTGCTACTTAAAGGGCCAGTACAATACAGCTGAATGACTTTCTTCTAAGCTGAAATGCAAGAGGTATTGTCAATTTGCTAGGAATATAGGCCTGGATTTACGTCAAGTTGGGATGACTTTGGAGCCCTTCCAAAATGGCGGGCGAGTCCCAGTTCCAGGATTCCCGGCCCCATTCCCGTGCTGTCTGATTTTCAAGAGTGCAGGCTGGTTCCTGTCAAATAAGCCCACATCTGGCATGCACAACCTGGTCGGCTCCATTGTGGAGATGGGCATCTCCTACTCCTCTGCAATTTTCATGGAGTCGGGCCGGGTTTTTAAAGAGTCATGGTTCAGGACCCCTCAGGAGAGTTATGAACCCTAGTCTGCATGAGGGGACCTTTCAAAAGGCAAGTTGAAAAGGTCCTTGGAATGGGCCCTTTACCAAGCTCTGCCCTTCCACCCATCCCATGGCCTCTGATGCCCCTATGCCAAGCTATGGCACTTCCATGCCAATTGGACACTCTAGAAACAATGAACCCTATAATGCATAGTGGTATGTCTAAAAAAAAGCTTTGAAAAAAGTAGTTCATTCATAACTTTCCCCTATGTTGAAATAAAATCATTTCAATACAACCTAATAAAAGTGTCAGTCATCCAGACACTTTAGCAAGTAACTACGAAAGCTTGAAACCGCTTAACATTGTATAAACAAACATTGTGAAATTGACAACTGAGATCAGAGTGCCTAGGCTGTCAATCAAACAATGGATGAAGTAATGAATGGATTACTTTTTTCCAGAACTTTTTCTTAAATATAACACTGGACACAATAGGGTTAATTGATTCTAGACAATGTATAGTGGTGAATGTAGAAATGCCATAGCTTGGCATGGGGGCAGGAGGAGCCTTAGCGAGTGGGTGAAAGGGTGGAGCTTGCATGGGTTTGCATGGGGGGGCCATAGGGGACAGGCAGAAGGACAGAGTTTATCATAGCAGGCATGAGGGGGCCATAGGTGGGGAGTAGGAGTATGAGGTGCCATGGATGGGGCATGGGGAGTGTTTGGAGGGTAAGGGGGTATGAGGGGTGAGGGCTGGAGAGCCTTTGTGTTTTCATTTTTACTGGGATGGAGTCCCATGGTACTGAGATGGGCCTTTTATACAGTCCACCTGCATACCCAGCAGCCCCTCTGGCTGCCTCCCCACTTCCTCCTAGGTCAGCTGGCCTGACTCCAGCCCGCATCCACGCCCCGGCAATGAAGACCCTGCTTTTGAGGCCATTTTGTCCTGAGGCAGGCAGGCCAAATTGGGAATTTTCTCAACTCCCGCCACCTGCCTCAAGAATGAAAATCCAGGTCGTAATCATTGGAACTCCATGAAGAACAACCTTCTGTTCTCCAACCTTGTGACTGGCCCTTGATCAAATCACTCTTCACTTGTGTTTATCATCATTATAACGTAATCCTTGTGAATGAAACATTCAGTCATGGGGCATTGTGTGCAATTGCTTTCCTAACACAAAAATAAATATAAAAACTGAAGAATGAGGTTTCAACAACCTAGAATAGAGAAAGTATTACACTGGGACCCTTAGATTGAGGGTATTGCACATAATGGAAATAGAGTTATAGCTGAGAGCTTTATAATGGTGGGAGGGTGCAACAGAAAACTTTCTAAGGAAGATACAATATTTAAAGTATTACTAGAAGATAATCTTTTAATCAAAATGCAGTACAGTAGCCTTGGAGCTATAAAAGAAGAGTTGATTTCCATAATGGAGTGAACTTTGTAGCTGAAGAAGTGAAAAAAATGAGGTTGTGGAAGGAGCAAAAGGAAGAAGCAAATACGATGATAGGGAGAAGGAACCTGGAATACGTTCTTGCGTTGTTTTTTACAGGAGCAAAAATTAAACAAGGAAAAGCACATTACTTGTGATTCTTTTTACATTGTCCTATCAATTGTTTTTACTGTTTATTCTAACACTTTGCAAAATAAGCACAGCTTGTATTGAAGTGAAAGCTGGCACATAGCAAAGCGCTATTCTGAAAAATAAATATTGAGCTTACTTCAATCTGTCAAACAGCTATTTTAATTCACCATCAGAGACAAGAGAATGTACATTTTTTAAGATCGAGTCAGCTGGAAGTCATAAAGTACTGAGCATGCACTCCAGTAATATTACACCCATGCACTGCCAGTGCCCTTGGTACGCTGAGTGAGGGAGCCAGCAAGCCACCCCATGTGTACATGATTTCAGTTCAAATCCCATTCCAGTTGGTAATTGTTGCATCTTGCTTTCAGGCAGCAGGCTGCCCTCTTTCAATCACTTTGCAAATCCATTCCCAATGTTAGGAGTGGAATCAATGGGTTAAGATAGTGTCATGTCTTTACAAGAAAATCAGCACTTGCTGCATAAAAAAAGGCATGTCAACAAAGCTGTTTCTGAAATCTACAGCATCGCAGTCGTGGGGGGAAAGAGGGAGTGCTTAGGTCGGGGGGGGGTGGTGGGGGGGGGGTGGTTGGGTGTCGCTGGTGTGAGGAGGGAGTGGGATAGATTTTGGCTTGGTGCTATAGTGAAAAAACAGGTGATAGTGAATCTGCAGCCCAAAGTCAGTCGACCCCAGTGAGTTTTCTTGGCCAAGCTAACCCTTGTATTGGAAGAGAAACAGTTTCTTTCCATAATTCTAATTCAAAACTAAGTTTTTGACAGCCCAGAGCAGTCTCAGTATTTATTTCATGAAACTGGATTCCCCCCACCCCCACATGGTTTTAATCCTCACTTATCAAGATGTAAAGGAAGCATGAGACTTAATAGAAACATGGAACAAAATGATTCATTGCCACAAAAAAAGATGTTCTTTTTCCATTTTGATTCAGGGCTAATAAAATCATTTTGTCAACAGAAACCAAAATTAAGGACAGTAATTGAGAAATAAAGCAGCGTGGAAAGTGATGGAGTGAACATCAGCGTCAAACTCTGAAAGGAAAAGACAGCAGGAAAATTAAAAATAGTTAACAGATTAAAGGAAAGGAACTGATGTTGTTCAGAACAAAAACCCGGAAAGGAAACAATAAATAGAGAACCCATGAATAAAAAATGACTATCAATAAATTCAGACAACAATGGAAAGAAATTCTGTTCGTTTAATTCCTAACACCCAAACTCCTTCCCTTTTTCCTTGAGTTTTCCAGACTTTATATCAGATTCCCATTTCAGATCTCTGGAACCTTGATTATATGAACGCCCTGATACAGTTACAAATGCAGATACAGAAATATATACAGATAAGTGTACTCATATACTGAGATAGATATGCTTTGCATACAACACAGTCAGGTAGAAGTATCTATAATCTGTGTGACTCAATGTCATACTGCATTTATCTTCTGAACTATCAAAGGTGTCCTGACCAATATTTATTCCTCAGTCAACATTACAAACAGATCATCTGTTTATTATCACATGGCTGTTTGTGGAAACGTGCTGTGCAAAAATAGGCTGCTGTGTTTCCTTACATTATATCAGTGAGTAACAAAGTTCTTCATTGGCTGTAAAACAGCTTGATACGTCTGGTAGTTGGTGAAAGGTGCTATAGAAATGCAAGTTTTCAAAGGTGCTTAGTGAACAGTACTGAGGAGACTTTGTACTGCTATTAAACCATTCCTGTTACATCTGACCTGAAAGCGCTTGTTGCTGGTAGTACATGGAAAAAATATTTCATTCTCCCTCACCTCGAATAACTATTTTTTAAAAGCCAATTTTAGAACACTTTACCAAATACTGTACAAATTAGAGAAAGATTAAATCTTTGTCAGGAGTTTTATTGTGATGTTCTCCTCGTGGTTCTTTAGATTTCCATTTAATTTCAATTAAACCACAACTTTTCAGAACATAATTGAAATCCTAATAAAGGAGATCAATCTTTCTTAAAGGCTACTAATATGCAGAGCATCTGACATGCTTCTTCATTGTTCCATGCACTGCACAAGAGTTAATTTTATGCAAATATATGCTTTGAGTCACATCAATGTGGCAGAGAAATGAAAATTCTGTCATGACAGCAAAAAGATTGTTATTTCAAAGCTTTCAGGAATATAATAAGCATTGCTACAGACTGCATGCATTTTATCAAACATTTTGTATTAATTAGTCTATTGAAGGAGCTGATATACAAAAGTCCATCATCTGAGAATATTTCATTTGCTATTTTTGGAACAAACTTTACAAAAGGGAGATTCCATGTCAAGTGCAAATGTAATGAGAACTCAATCTGAACCTTCCACCAGTCAATTGTTAAAAGCAGCGGCTCAACATGCAGCCCCTTGCACTCTGTGAAGTGCCTTTAAAGTTTGCCTTTATCTCTTAATTGCATATAATTATTTAATCATTTTCATTTAAAAAAAACCTATTGAATTGCATCTGGCTTATGTGCATTGTGGTAGTCAAAAGTGTAATATTGGCAGTGTACCTTTGTTCAGGTTAACACTGTGAGTTACAATCCCAATGACTCACTCCCTTTTATTTATCATGTAGCATAGATGTTCAAGAGCTGAAAACAGACATACACGATCCATTCAGTAACAGATGTGTTAATCACCTTTTACACAATGAGTACTGTATACGTAGTGGAGTTGGCGCTGAGATGTACAAAAGCCATTCAGTACTAGATATGAATGCATTGTTCCTTTTGCCCACCTTGTTGTCTACATTATTGATGATTAAGTTGTAAAATGAATAGCAAAGCCTTGTAAATGAGTCTGAAATAAAAATAAAATATGCAGGCAGCACACAAACACACAGGCCAGCCGTTTTATATATAGGAAAGGCAGATTAACATTTTGAATGTGCACCTTTCATCAGAACTGCTGAAGGAGACAAATCCGAAATGTCATTCGCTGTACAGAACTGGCCCACTGTGTACTTCTACCCTTTTCTGTGGTATCCTTTATTTATTAAGCTGCACCTATTTTCAATTCTCACCTGGGTACTAACATCCACGGTAAACTCATGACGCATTGCAACTAGAGTTTTAAGTCCTTTTGTCATGTTACAATTGCTTTCACAAGAACCCTTGTGTATCTTACTGCCACTGTTTGTACAGCTAAGTACAGATGGGACTGCAACATTCCCTCTCATTTTGCAAAGTTGCTTTTTTTTTATCAAGCTGCTAGTTGGCCGTTGGCTGTATTTTTTCCAAAAACTGCTGTGTTGGAGAGAATTTCACGAACAAGGAAAGAACAGGGCTGGGGTAGGTCATTCTCATAGAAAATTATAAGTTCAAACACTTAGGAGAAAAAGATGTTAATTCAACATTACCTTTCAGACCTGTTTCAAAATTTCAGATATATTAAAGTGACCTGGAACCTCGTGCAGTCCCCATGGTTTAAGTCCTGGGAGTTCAGGACCAGGTGAGCTTTGGGGGTCTCAGGGTGGGTTGGAGAGATGAAGGCCCTTGGGGGCCTGGCAGAGGGTGTTGGGAATGTGAGTGTTGTTGCAGAGGCCGGGAGGCTGGGAGGAAGGGGTGTGAGGGAGCACCAGGGCCAGGCTTTTTGTGGGAGATGTCCGACATTAAAAGGAGGCTGCTGATGGAGGCGCTCCCCCACTCCGCCCCCCCCACCCCACCCCCCCCTCCCCACCACCACCCCTCTCTCGCTCAGGGCCTGAACAGGGTTACTTTCCAGGCTTCTCCGCCACCCCACCCCTGAACCCCCTCCGCCAGCCTGAAAATTGAGGCTGGGTGGGGGAACAACGGCCCTTATGTGGTCAATAATTGGCCACTTAATGGCGTCATTTGGGGCAAGGGCAGACAGGCCGGACTAGCTCTCATCCGTACCAGTGAAAATTGCAGTGAGGCTGTGACAGGTGGGAGCCCAGTGGGAACACCATCCAAAATATTTTACTACCAACCACCGCACCTCCCCAGCCCCCCCCACCCCGACTCCACCACCGCCCCCCGCCCCCTCCACCGTTGACAAACCCGTTGGTGGGGGAACGTAAAATTCTACTCCAAATTACTGATATCTCAGTACAGAATTCCATTACTCCCACATTACTTGCCCCCATCTGTATCTAATTGTCCCGCTGTTTGGGTCTGGCAGGAAGTGTAAGAGAATGAGTCACAATAATCCAACCTCTCATTCTGCCTCCCTCCCACTGGAGAAATACGTTTCAGCCTTGTTCAACTCCACTCATCCCTCCCCTAACCTTGAGGTGAGAAGAGATCAGGAACAAATCTCTCATAAAATCAGAAGTGCAAAATGTCAGTTCTCCAAGAATTCCATATTTTCCTAACATATGCAACACCTTGTCACATAGTGCTGTGCCATATCTTGTTTCTTCTGATAAAAGCAAAAAACTGCGGATGCTGGAAATCCAGAACAAAAACAAAAATACCTGGAAAAGCTCAGCAGGTCTGACAGCATCTGCGGAGAGGAACACAGTTAACGTTTCGAGTCAGTATGACTCTTCAACAGAACTAAGGAAAAATAGAGAAAAATAGAAATCTTTATTTTTCCTTGGTTCTGTTGAAGAGTCATATGGACTCGAAACGTTAACTGTGTTCCTCTCCGCAGATGCTGTCAGACCTGCTGAGCTTTTCCAGGTATTTTTGTTTTTGTCTTGTTTCTTCTCGTTTGGAGAAGATAAAACAAATATTAAGATGTTGCCACTTTATTGTATCCTAGAGGAAACTCCATTGTCCACACTCTTATTATTTGCCATCCTGATATAATGCCAGAGTTTTTCAGGACAAGGGCTTTCCTGAGATAACACCTTTTTGCACCATTTCTGTTTTTTGTACTTCATCTCACTTTCACCTGCTAGTGAGTACACGGACCTAATAAAGTCGATTTTAATCCTACCCATTGGATGGTTCCAGGCCAGGTAGGCCATTAAAGCAAGTAGATTATTTAACCACAGTTGATCAAAAGCTTAGACAAAGAGGGAGGTGAGGGAAAGAGTGTCAGGGGAGATTTAGTGAAGGAATTCCAGATAGGGTCTAGGCAGGTGTAGGTATGGTGATCAATGGTGGAGTGATTAAAATTGGGAATGCTTAAGAGGCCAGAATTAAATGAGTGCAGATATTTCAGAGGGTTGTGGGTTGGAAAAGATTACAGAGATAGAGAGATGTGACACCATGGAAGGATTTGAAAACTGAGAATTTTAAAATTGAGGCATTGCTTAATTGGGAACCAGTGTAGGTCAGCGAGGAAAAGGGGTGATGAATGAATGGCATTTGGTGCAATTAAGGACATGGGCAGCAGAGGTTTGGATGACAACAAGTTTACGGGAGTTAGAAAGTGGGAGGGTAGCCAGGAATGCATTGGAATAGTCAATTCCTGAGGTAACAAAGGCATAGATGAGAGTGTTAGCAGCTGATCGACTGAGGTGGGGTGGAGTCGGGTGGTGTTACAATGTGGAAATAGGTGGTCTTAGTGATGGTGCAGATATATGATTGGAAGCTCACCTTGGTGGGAAATGAACTCAGGGAGTAGCTTCCAACCAGACAATACTTCCAAGTTGAAACAACCTTCTTCCATCTGTCACTCCAATATTTCTTTTGTTGTCTGTGTTTTAACTGTCCCATATCACTGTACCAAACATCACACATCAGGACATTGGATTCACAATTACCCCTCCAGTTTCCATTGTCAACTAGGTAGAAAGGTATCTTCATGATGTCAGCTAATGGGATTTCTACTCTATGGTGTTGACTAACAGCATAAGGAGCACTGCTGTACAAAACAAGTCTCTTAACATCCAGAACAAATACAGTAAATCGCCATTTATCCTTTTTCTTCCAACGCCTCTAATCCAATAGTATGGGGAACAAATGGCCTTATCCCTAGTTCATAGGAGAGCTAATCTAAAAATAAAATTGCTTAAAACCACAGAAATAGGATTTTGGTTCCATCCATCATTGAGGTAATACTACTTACCTTGTCCCCTTCCTCTCTCTTTCACTGAAATGAAGAAATGATGGAGTAACAGTTCTATTGGCCCTCCAGCAAGGTCCTCTTTGTAGCACCATCAGACTGTGGCCTGCATGCTATGAACATGAGAAAATGTGGATTTGTCACACGCTAAAAATCCTGCAGCCCTGTAAATGCCAGGTTGGTAATAGAAAATGTCCTTCTTTCAGTCTCCATTAAGCATTGTTAGTTTCACACATCATGTCATTACAGATGATTAAAGCTGTGATGCAAATGCAACAGAACTGCACCCAAAATGCATAAACTGGGAAAGGCTCCTGTTTTTCATGGTTACTCAGCGAGCGCTGACGAAAAGGATATATCTGGAGGCTGGATGAGGGTCAAGGTTAGGTCTGGCTCTGTTTGCCCTATGTTTTTGAATACCCAGCGTCCACCCTTAAATATGAAGAGTGAGCATTTGAGCACGTGCCCAGATGGTGTTTGTGATATCCCTCACAGTGGTTAACTCCTTCAGGAAAGAAGGTTAAAAAAAAAGGGTGGGCGGGGTGTTGAGGCACCTCAAACAGAAACATGGTGAAAAGTTGCATTCTGTTGCACTTTCTGTAAGGTTTCAATTTGAAATGTTTTGCAGTGTACTTTTACAAATTTTATGAATAAAGTATATTTTTGAAAAAAGAGGGCATAAGGAAATTCGTTTAAAAAAATCAAAAAACAGGAGAGTTGTATAGCATAGATGCACTTAAGAGGAAGCTAGATAAATACATGAGGGAGGGAAAGGAATTGATGGGTTGGATGAAGAAGAGTGGGAAGAGGATCCTGTGGATCATAAATCCCAGCATTGACCAGTTGGGCTGAATGGGCTGTTTCTGTGCTGCATAATCTATGTAATAGGGTTCACCAATTATGATTGGAGATTGTAAAGTAGCGCCTTAAACATATCCCTGTTCATTCTTCTCCAGGAGTCTGCTTGTGTGTCCAAATCAGCGATCTATGCATTTCACTGTGGAGGAGAACTGTGCAAACTTGAGAATTAAAGCAACATAACTCCGAGCTTTCCTAAATCCCATACCAATTTTCAAATTAAAAACTAAATGAAATGTGATTCATCAGACAGGCTCAGTAATAACCATTCTGTGCTTCAGTGGCCACAACTGCAGTGCTTGCCAGTTTTATTCCACCTACCTGGGCCCTGCATCGTTAAAATATCATTGCAGCAAGACGGAGGATTCGAGGGTAATAACAATAATAAATGACTAATGAGCACGATTACAGTCGACATAATGTCCCAATAAAATCTAATAAAAATGATCCCAAGCTCGTATCAGCAAGCCCTCCCATCCAGCACCAGGAGCTGGAGTGCAGCAGCCCATACCAAAGCTCCACTGCGGTGATTAGAGTTCCTCTTTAGTCACAATGCCAACATTACCAGACTGAATCAATTGTAACTAATTAAATATAATACTGTTATGAGCCACATTTTCATCAATATCAACTTCTTTATTACACACATTATCAATATTGTTGAATTGTATGACACTCTCAGGAGAGTAACAGTAAACATGAATCATTTCACTGATGAATGTGGAGTAAATTGGAAGCTTATTCCCTCTGAAAATAGCATGGAATATTATCAGGAATAAGACTAATCATGTGCCTTGTAGCATATGATGAGCAATTAATTTGTACAATATAAGCAGTAATGCTTTTAAAGCAGGAAGGTTGATGAATGTGCAGAACGGTATCTAAGCAATTATTACTGACTGGATTTTTTTTTCCCCCCACAAACTGCTTCGGTGCAGTGGAAGCACGGGAGAATCTGAGTGGTTATTTAAACTGCAAACTGAGCAGGAATTGTTATAAGCCTTGAAATATAATCTGTTATCATGTATGTGACAACCATATCTGCGAATGCTGACACTGGCACCTTCTTACTGCTCGGGTCTTACGGACATTCTCCAGGAGTGATAAGCTCACTGGATGTTACATTTGCTGTTGTGTGTCTGTCTGTGTAGGCATGCAAGAAAACTTGAACGAGAAAATGAAATGTACTCATGCACTTGATTAAACCCAAAGTCACAGGCATTTACTAAATAGGAAGATAAAAGCCTGTTTATAACTACAAATCATTTCCAGTTCAGAATAAAAATAGATGACTCTCTCCCACCCTGACCATGCCTCACTAATGTAAGTAAAACTGTGAACCGGCCAGACATCAAGAAATGGAATATAGACTCTTATAAGTGACGTGCGTGTTTACTTTTCATTTCTACTTTCTTTATCTCTGCATCTCGTTGTAATTTTGTCCTGCCTTCCATCTCACTGCTGTGTTCTCCCGTATTCTTTCTGACCCACATTCTGTCCGTCCTCTGATGAGGAACATCTCGTTCCGCAACAGCTCCTCCATCCAGCTTGTGGGGTTTTTTTTAACTCAAACTTGGAATACATCCCAAAGTTTTCTTTTATTTCCATATCCCCCCCTACCCACGGCCTCGCCCTCTGTAGGTCCGAAGAGCCTCAAATGGTTGTAGGAAAAGAAAGGAGGCGGCAGCGCGTCACAATATATTTTATAGACCGCATCGGCGCCTTTTATGTCCTCTGAACAGAGGCCGGGTCTTAAACCTAAGCAGGACTTCAATTAGCACCAGGGTTATAGGCACAGCAAGGCCAGTAAAAATCACCCTTTGTAGTGTTGCTCAGACAGAAATGTCACCTCTTCCCTATCTCAGATACTTCCTGTCTCCCTTTATTTTTACTTTCTCTTATTATCTTATCTCTCTGCAATCCTATTTTACCTCACAGTAAGGCAGCATGTTAAACCAGACATCAATCAAAGCATATTGAATACAATCACGGTAAATGATCTGTGTGGGAAAAAAATTACTACTTATGTGGAAAGCAAATTGGTGTTTCCCTTACATTTTGGAAGATCAAGACAAAGTATTGCAAAATCCACAGCAGATGCCTTTAAAAAAAAATCAATGTGGAAACATTGTAAATTAAACATCAAAGCAATAATGTAACGCTCGATTTTAAACCTGTCATCAGTCATCCCTTCCGAAGCTGGCACCAATGCGATTCAGCATTTAACCCTGTCAGAACTGCACAGGTATTGCTGTGGACCAGGGAAAATGCGAGATTGCACAGTGTTGCACGCATTCTAGTGTCCTGCAGGTCACACAAGGGGTGAGGAATGGCCTTCCTTCTGTAGAGAAAAAAATGAGCAGGAGTGGCTCATGCATCCCCCAATATTCGACACAATACAAAGTGAGTGAGGATGTTCTGGACATTCCCATATTCAGATTAATGCAGAGAGAAGTATGTTCCAGATTAAATAGTCAGTGAAGAATGTTTGGGGTATTCCTATATTTTTAAAATTACACAACGACGCGATCATTTTGTGGATTAACACAGAATAAGAAATGTTCCAGACATTCTGATGCTCTGCAGATTAAGCAATGCGTGTGGAATTCCCCAGGCCGCTCCTTATTTTGCGGAATACATATGTATTAAATATTCTAGATACTCCCATTTTCTGCAGATTGTTCCAGACGTTACTCTGCAGGCTGCACAGGGAACAAGGAATCTTTTAGATTTCCCCTATATTTGCACGTTACACATTGATAGGTTCTCTAGGGATTTATTCATTTGGTCAATAGATGCTAAATGAGGATTGTTTTAGATATTGCTTTGTTCTTCAGAGCAGTATTGAGTGAGTATATTTCAGGCTTTTCTATACCCTAATGATCAAATCATGAGGGATGAATGGTTCAGCCTCTCCTTTCAGTCTTTCTTACTTTTTAAAATGTTTAAGAAAAACTAATCTCAGCTTTTCATTCCTCCGACAATCTTTAACCAAAAATTCTTGGCAACATCTAAACGTAATTTATTCATCTACTTTCCCTTTTAATCCTTTCAACAACAACAACAACTTTCATTTATATAGCACCTCTAATGTAATAAAATATCCCAAGGTGCTTCATAAATTCATAGGGCGGGATTTTCCATGCCCGCTGACGTTGGGCGTGATTGGTGGTGTGAGCAGACAATGTGGCATGCTCGGTTTTACGATGGCGGAAAACCAGTTCACAGTCATCCACGCAGCCCACCGACACTGGGCCACATTTCCCGCCATCGGACATCAGGGACCTCGTTGTAATACATCAGCATATCATTATCAGGACAGCCCGCCAAACTCGTCCCCCCTTGCCGCTGGATCGTCCGTCCATGTCGGCAAGAAAGCACACCGACGTGTTTCACAGGGGCACATAAAACACGAACACTTGGGGGGATGTCACTTTGAGGGGAACTCGGAGGTGAGTACACAGTAACGTTGTGTAGAGATCACCAGGGTCGTCTGTTGGACTTCAAGCTTCAAGGACATCGGGGGGGGGGTCAGGGTTAAGGGCAGCCCTGCCATCGAGGAGACTCATGGCAGGGGAGGAATTAAGGGCAGCCCAGCTGTTGAATATAGCGCACAAGCATTCAGGGTGGGGGCAGGGTGGGCGAGCGAAGCAACCACACATTCAGGAAACCTGTATAAAATGACCATTCCTCTGCAACTGAGACAGTTCAGGCGCAGCCACATTGATGTGATTGGGGTCAGGCTCCTAGCTTATCTGCCCACGCAAGCAACGCAGAGAGGTCAAAGTGCCACCAAGTTCTCTAGAGCTGTCCCCACCACTCCCTCCACCCCAGGCACAGACTGCAAGTTCATGAGCATTTTAGTGGACTGAACAGTTGGACAGTGTTGTATAATCTCCCCACTAAAGCTGGCCATGGAGCAGTCACTGCTGGAGGTGCTCACAGCCCTTTGCAATGTCAACATCCCGGTTTGGACCAGTCTCCCCAATGGTTCAAGCTATCAGGCAGCCATGCAGCGCACTAATCCCTGGCCATCCAAGTGGTGGTCAGCACTCTCCAGGAAGCGTTAAGGCCTTCACACTGAACCAGGTCAGGTTCTTAGTACGCCCATGCTAACTAGTCTCTGCCTTTCATCCTGCAGGAGGAGTACATCAGGATCATGGAGACTGGTGAACTAGCTGTATGGCTGATGGCCTACAGAGTGCGAAGACAACGGAGGAGAGAGCGACTGAGGCTCCTGGTTGTGCAGAGGCAGGAGCAGAACCCTCTGGAAGAAGAAGCACAACGAGCCATCACAGGCTGGCGCCTAGCGACACACATGGTCTATAGACAACGGTATAATGAGGCTCCTGCAGATGGCAGAGAATCAGTGTCGTCGAAGACTGCACATGTCTAGGGAACTGATCGCTCACATCTTCCAGCTACTGCAGGGTTTGGCGCCACAGGGACATGAAGGGCATCCACTGCCCTGTGGCACTGGCTGTGAAAGTGATCATGGCACTCAATTTCTATGCCAGTGGTTCCTTTCAGGACTCCACAGGTGACCTCTGTGGGATATCACAAGCCTCCACCCACAAATGCATCCATGAGGTCACGGATGCCATCTTTTACGAGGGCACACAACATTGTGCATTTTGCCCAGGACCAGGATAGCCAGGATGCAAGAGCGATCGGATTTTCCCAGATCTCAGGTTTCCCACAGGTGCAGGGGCTGCATTCATGTGGTGCTCAGATCTCCGTCGCAACACATGGTCAACTACATCACCCACAAGGGCTTCCATTCGCTGAATTTGCAGCTGATGTGCGACCACCAGAAAGACATCCTGCAGGTGTGTGCACGATTTCCAGGGAGTGCGCACGACGCCTACATCCTTAGTCGGTCACAGACCCCTGGAGTCTTCCAGGGTCCACAGAGGCTGCAGGGATGGCTCCTTGGGGACAAGGGCTACCCGCAGAGGCCATGGCTGATGACACCTCTGGCTTCAGACTGCAGCAGAGTGACGCTATTATGAGGCTTATGCTGCAGCTCACAACTTGGTGGAGCAGACCATCGGGATGCTGAAGATGGGGTTCTGGTGCCCGGACTGGTCTGTTGGAGCCCTGCAATACAGTCCGCAGAGGGTGTCACACATCGCCATCACCATCTGCTGTGCCTTTACAACCTGGGACTCCAATGGGGAGATGAGCTGGCTGAGGAGGAGATGGAGGAGCTGCATATTTCCTCTGATGAGGAGGACGCCGATGGAGATGAGGGTGAGGATGTCCTCGGAAGCGATGATGATGGGGATGAGGCCCTCGCACTGGCTGAATGAAACAGGCGCACTCGGGAGCCCTCATAGCTGCTAGATTTGTGGAGGATGATGACGACATGCAGTGAGGTGACCCCATAGATCCTCACATCGCGGTTGTGAACGTTTGATTCCAGTCTGGCTTATGGCAGCGCCAATAACCTCTGTGAGAATGCCCCTGTCATGGAAATGCAATGGATGACCTAATGGTCACTAAATTGCAGGAGGATGATGGCGACATGCAGTGAGGAGACTTCATAAATCTTCACATTGCCTCTGAGAATATCTGACTCCTGTCTGGCTGAGGGCAGCTCGCTTGCGCTCTGTGGTCAGGGTCATATCATAGAGACACAGCCATGAAATTTAGAAGCATCTTATCCTTTGTCCACCTTCAACACCTGAGCCCTTCAGGAGCACTGCGGCGCTGGTCACAGTTGCTGAAGAGATGAGGGCCAGCCCCACCTTAAAGATGCTGGGAGCATGCCGAGAGTATGAGGGAACTCTGTGGCGCCTGCCCACTACATTCTGACAGCAATGACAAGTATCGGTGAGGTGCAGGCATCAGTAATGTGTCCAGGGAGTGTGAGGCTGGACCATCACTTTGGCCTGAAGGCTGCACAGAGCACAGGGAAGAGGCCCTGGACTGAGACTTTGTCTTGTGCAGAAAGACTTCACATCTGAGTGACAAGTACACTGCTCATCAGAACAAGGAGCCATAGGCAGGAAGACATTCTTGAGAGTTTATTGACAATAGTGAACAGTATGTACAAGTGATTAACACCCATGACCAGGCTGTGCAACTAATTCTCTTTAACTTGCCTAACCCTGCCACTATGTCTTGGTGCTCCCCAGACATCTACAGCGGAGCTGGAGACAGCCTGCTGACTGTGACTCCCTGTCTGTGATTAACTTGGTGGGCGTCCTCTGGAGGGCTGAGACATGGAAGGCCCCAGCCTGCTTTCAGGGTCCTGCTGTGCAGCCACCTCTTTGGCCTGTGGAGCTGGAGCTGCTGAGCTGCTGAGGTCACAGGAAGAGGGGGTAGGATGGGCTGGACACTCTCGGAGTCACCTGGATGGATGGGTCCGGAGCGTGCACCTGCTGATCCTCCTCCCTATGGATGCCTGAGAGCCCCAAGCTAACTCCTGATGTTCCCAGGCTTGCCTTCGCAGCTCCAGCAACTATGACATGACCAAGCCCAGAGGTTCATCATCTGACTCAGACTCAGCAAAGTTCTGGCCTCCAGCAGTTCTCTGAGTGCCAGAAACCTGGGAAGTCCCTGCCTCCGCCTGCTGTGGATTGGACGGTGCAATGTGCTCACCAGACTGTGATCCCGGGGCTATTCTAAAGCTAGTTCTCACCGAGGTGTTGTCTCAAGGTGTGTGGCGGAGGGTGTGGGTGAGCGCTGTGATGAGACTTCAGGGAGTGTGCCTCCAGATTCCTCTTCAGAGCTTTCTTCGGGGCTTGATAGGAGGCCCTGGGTCATGGACTCCATCGGCTATTTGGGCAGATGTGCCTGCAAAAGCAAGGAGAGATAATTAGTGCATGGCAGTGGCCTGTGAAACAGGACACATCACTCACAGCATGGTCGTCTGACAGACGTTGCACTGCCGGATCTCACCATCAGCACAGGAATGGTCCAGATCATCACCAGCCAGCTGGATGGCTCTATTTTTAAAGTCCATAAAGGCCTTGATTTCAGTCATTCCTCCACTGGTCTGCAACCTCCCTCTTGTTGTGTGCCAGCATGTCCTGCATGAATAGAGATGGAGAGAGTGTAAGCAGGACACCTGCCAGGCCAGATGATAAGTGTGCCTGGCCTGTGTGGGTGGTGAATGGACCCATGGATGGAATGAGGACAGTGACGGTGGTGTGAGAGAATGAATGGTGATGTCCCTTGAACCGGCAGTGAGTGAGGACCCCGTGGATGTGTAATGGGTTTGTGAGTGTGTAAGTCAAGAGCGATGAGAAGAGTGAATTAGCCTGGTGGAATGGAGGAGATCATTCATTCTCTGTGGCACTGGGTGGCTGCCCTCATTTGAAGGGCGTTGGCGCTGACCACCACTGCCACCACCTCCCAAGCCGGGTTAGCGCTGATGCTGCCCATCGTGCGGCCAGAGCGGGAGTAGAGAACATCCCGGCAGGCCTCTACGGCATCCAAAAAGTGCTCGAGAGACGCGTCACTGAACCTGGGGGCTACAGTCTTCTTCAGCTTCAGGGCCATATCTTCCATGCAGCAGTGGCAGTCTGGAAGCACCGAGATGTGTGCTTGTGGCTGGGCTCTAAACATGGCGTCAGCTTGATGCAGAGGCGGGGTGATGGTACGCGGGCAAATGAGAGCCCGCCTGCCATGGAAACGACGTGTTTCCTGGGAGTGCATAAGTAATGTGTCGGTTTAGGGACAATATGTTGTGGTAACCCGCCATCATGGCCAGCAGGTAAAAAGTCGTTTTACCCATCTGCTACCACACTTAGTGCAAATCTGGGACAATTCCACCCAAAGAGTGTACTCAGGGCAATTTCTTAGAACAATATGTTGTGGAAACAACCTGGGAGCACACTATTTTAGATCAGGTAATGTGTAATAAGACAGAATTTATTAATGATCTCATATTAAATGTTCATCTAGGGAAGAGTGATCATAACATTATAGAATTTCCCATTCAGTTTGAGGGTGATAAACTAGCATCCTAAATGGAATAAAGGCAATAACAAAGACATAAAGACAGAGTTTAAGTAGACGGGGAAAATAGGTTAAAAGGTCAGGTGGTAGATAAGCAGTGGCAGACATTTAAGGAGATAATTCATAATTCTCAACAAAGGTACATTCCATTGAGAAGGAAAGACTTTAAGAGAAGGATGAACCATCTGCGACTAACAAAGGAAATTAAGAAGGCCCACAATTTTGTCAAGATTAGTGGTAATCCAGAAAGTGAGGAAAACTTTACAAACCAGCAAAAGATGACAAAAAATAAATAAAGTGGGAGGAAATGGATTATGAGAGTAAACTAGCAAGAAATATAAAAGCAGAGAATAAGAGCTTCACAAGTAGACAAGGAAGAGAGCAGCTAAAGTAAACGTTGGTCTCCAGTAGGATAAGACTGGAGAATTAATGATGGAAAACAAGGAAATAGCAGAGACATAGGACAAATATTTTGTACCTGTCTTCATGGTAGAGGACACAGAAAACATCTGAACAATAGAAAAAAAATCAAGGGGCAAAAGGGAGGGAGGAAACTAAAATAATCATAATTAACTGATCAAAATAATATAACTAAAGACTGACAAGTTTCCTGGACCTGCATCCTCAGGTCTTAAAGGAAGTGGCTGTAGAGATGGTGGATGCATTGGTTGTAATCTTCCAAAATACCATAGATTCTGGAAAGGCCCAACGGTTGGAAAGCCATGAATGTAACACCTCTATTCAAAAGAGAGAGAGAAAGAAAGCAAGAAACTATAGACCAATTAGCCTAACATCTGTCATTGGGAAAATGCTGGAATCTATTATTTAATACATAGAAGAACATTTAGAGAATCATAATACAATCAAGCAGAGTCAATATACTTTTATGAAAGTGAAATCGTGTTTGACAAATTTATTAGAATTCTTTGAGGATGTTACAAACTGGATGGATAAATTGGAACCAGTTGATGTAGTGTATTTAGATTTCCAAAAGGCAGTCGATAAAGTACCACAAAATAAATACTTACCTTAATAAAATAAGAGCTCATGGTGTTGGTGGTAACATATTACCATGGTTAGAGGATTGGCTATCTAACAGAAAACAGAGAGTTGAGATAAATGAATCATTTTCAGGTTGACAAACTGTAACTAGTGGATTGCCACAGGGATTAGTGCTGGTGCCTCGACTATTTACGAGCTATAGTAATGAATTGGATGAAGGGACTGAGTGTGTTGTAGCCAAATTTTCTGACGATTCAAAGATAGGGCAGAATGCAAGTTCTGAGGAGTTTGAAGAGTTTGCAAAAGGATGTAGGTAGGTTAAGTGAGCGGGCAGAAAATTGCCAAATGGAGTATAATGTGGGAAAATGTGAAGTTATTCACTTTGGTGAGAAAATTAGAAAAGTAAAATAATATTTAAATACAGAGATTACAGAATGTTGTGGTGCAGAGGGATGTGGGGTCCTCATACATGAAGCCCAAAAAGTTAGGAAGGCAAAGGGAATTTTGGCCTTTATTGCAATAGGAATTGAGTATAAAAGTAGCGAAGCCTTGCTTCTACTGTACAAGGCATTGGTGAGACCACATCTACTGTACTATGTACAGTTTGATCTCCTAATTTAAAGAGGGATATACCTACATTGGAGGCCATTCACAAAAGGTTCACTAAGCTGATTCCTGGGATTGTCTTATGAGGAAAGGTTAAGCAGGTTGGGCCTATAGTCATTGGAGTTTAGAAGAATGAGAGGTAATGTCATTGAAATATAAAAGATCCTGAGGGGGCTTAACAAAGTGGGTGCTAAGACAGAGATGAGGAGGAATTTCTTCCCTCAGAGAGTATGAAGTTTTGGAATTCTCTACCTGAGAACTGAATCATTGAATAGATTCAGGGTTAAGATAGGCAAATTCTTGAAGCATAGGGGAGTCAAGGGTTATAGGGAACAGAAATGGAGTTGAGGCCAAGGTCAGATCAACAATGATCTTATTGAATGGAGGAGCAGGCTCGATGGGCCTTATCCTTGCTCCTGCTCCTATTTCTTATGTACTTATGCCCTAAAAATTTGATGCCTAATCAAATAAGGAGATATTAGGGCTGGTGAAGAGGAAGTTTTAAGGAGCATCTTAAAAAAGGAGATGGAGCTAGAGAGGCAGAGGTTTTACACAGGGATTTCCAGAGCTTTCATCCATGGTGATGTCCTGCTCTGCAGGTCTTTGCCCTTTCACCCTGATTTCTGAAGAGTTAAAAAAAAACTACAAACTGCATACAGTGTGGAGATGTTCAAGGCATTTGTATTTTGCCGTGAGTGAGGAATCTTATTGGCAATCTTTATTCTACACTTTGATGCCCAATATTAGAACCCCACAGAGACTCACCATCATGAATTAAAGTCTTGGGAATTTTGAAAGCACACTAGGTCTAAGGAAGTCACATCACAAAAGACTTTTAATATTTTAATGGATCCTTACAACAAGAGGTTATTGCCACAAGCACTGTGAATTTTAATATTTTAGAATTCAGAACACTTTATTGTGTTCCAAAAGGTTTATATAAAACAATAACGAAAAGCGATTCAAATGTTTTTCTGATCCTGGAGATTTTCTCTTTCTCTTTCTCTCTCTATCTCTCTTAAGCTAATAACACTGAACATCCCAAACATGTCACTCTGCGTTGCATAATTCAGCAGGAAAACGGATCCTCGTATCACAAACCCCAATATAATGGAAATTTGTGGTAACTTCAAGGAAGCTGTATGGCTTTTATTCATCAGCCATCGTTATTAGATAACATGCATTATGAATACACCGCAATTTTCAAAATGAGAAACCTGAATAAAAGCAAATTATTTTCTTTCTGTGCAATTACTTCTTTGAATGTAAAATTCTGAGCTGGTGTAGCAGACTGCCGTTACTGTCAAGCATCAAAAGGGTATAGATATTAATCAATGACTGAAACAAGTCGACATGCTGTAACTTTACAAAATATCCTGATTAACATTAATTCATGTACTGAATATTTCATGTAATAAATATATGCATAAATAGATGTGTAATATTGCATTTCTCTGGTGTGGTGTAAGTAAGTCATTTTCTTGATTTAAGTATACAAGATGTCAAAAGAAAAAGTGCAAAAAGAAAGGGAGATACCTTCTTCTGCCTGCCATGCAAAACATAGACAGAACCTGCTGAATATTTGAATAATTTACCAGTGCTCCTTGTTGTTATTTAAATTTGGATGGTCATGCAAGCAACATAGCAACAGTGATGCACATTGCATTGTGTAATGATGATACATTATGTTCAGTTCAGCAATTTAATTGCAAGGGTTTTAACATGAAATAAAACCGGAATAGATACGCCCGCATCTCACTTTTAGGCATGCGGTGTCAAAATGGTAAATGGATTAATCTGTTGCTGAAAACTGCTTAGCTACCCTACACTCCTCCATTTCACTGCTGATGGGGTTATAAAATGCATTCCAATCGTTGAAATTATTGTCGCAGAAATGATGCTCTCCTTTGTAAACTATTCACTTAAGGAGCTGATTACTGAATCTACTTTGGGATATACATGAAGGAATTGTCATTTAAAAGAAACTGTTGTGATAGTTTTAATCTGTGTGTTAATTTGAAAAATGATGTGATAGGAGCCATTCAGTGCTGCCTGTTCCCTCTTGTCTTGCCTTGTGCCTGTGTTTGCTACCACATCCCCGCCTCTAGCTGAGACACTTTATAGAGTTGAAACAGGTTTTTTGCAGATCTGAAAAGACAGATCTTTTTTTTTACACGGGCTATATAAGAGTTCTGATTCTTAAATATTAATGACTTGGGGGCCAGTAATGACAGATCACATGAAGTAGATTTCAAAATTGTTGCTTGACTAAGTTTGATAGGCTCATTCTGAAATTAACTGAAACTAGACAATTGCTGGCACACTGCAGCAGCAGACCCCCTGTGATCAATTGTCTCTAAACTACCCAGTTACATAGTTGCAGGATAGTTTAAAAAACACACATCTGCAATACGCACCGTGTTTTTTTATTGTGAAGTTGAACTTCTAACATTAACTGATGCATTGCAAGCAACAGTCCAAAAGCTTCTCAGTCCTGTGAAATGTAAGTTGGATTAACATTATAATTTGAGCAGCAGTGTGAAACAATTTCTGTTTTGTTGTAAATGGACTCAAGGGTAAGGATTAGTGTAAATCCAAAGTGAGGCAGAGGGAGACTCTCTGAAGCAATGGCAGTTCCTTATAACACAGTAAATCCAGTGCTGAGTCTCCGGACATCTCGAACGCTTTAAACCTGTCTGCAATTAATGAAATTATTTAGTGGGCAAACACTGCTGTCCTTACCTTCTAAACATTTAGACCCTGGATTACTGGTCCACCAGTGTAAGTACGACAGAGTGGAACCCCCTCCCCACCTGACCTTGCCAATGTTAGAGACCCCAGCCCAAAATCCAGCGAAAGAGTAATTTGGAGCACTGGCACCAGCAAGGATGCCTCAGCTGCACCCACCCTGTCCGGAACTGATCCACTTTTCCAAGATAAAGCAGAGTCCTATATGACTGTAGGTGGAGGAGACTTTTTTTCTGTTGTATTTCTTCAGCACCTATTGGAAGCCCCACTGACCAGAGAAGCTAATTAATCCCCTCCAGGATCAATTACTCTCGTGAAGGTTTAGCGCCTTTCCAAGCTATCAGAGGGAATTATGCCATGTCTTCGTTGACTTGGGTTCCCTGAAGATTTTCAAGGGTATAATGGGAGAAAACCTGGGAATCCATTCCAACATGCCCCTTTAACATGGGGCCATTGGATGCAGATCCACCCTCCCACCTCCAACACAGCAATCTGAGTTTAAAGATCTGATATAAATGTAGCCAAAAGGTGGCAGAATCAGAATACAGCTCATTTTCAGGATTCCCCTCACCCTCCCTGTCCTTGGTTGTAACTGCTCTGCAATGCCTCAAGGGTATGGAGGCCTCAAAATGTGACTGCAGAGAAAGAAACAACACATTTGCCTGTTAGCACACAAAGAGAGCTCTGTCCTGGGCAGGTCAGGAGGTCAGGTCAAGTTTCACCCAGGCAATATAAACCAGGTACCACCTATAGAACCCAAACTGCAATTACTGAACTCAGAGTGACAATTGCAGAATAAATACGCCATTGGCAATAATTTTAGCTGTAATAACCTGAATATAGCACAGTATACATCAGTCAATGAACAACTTCAGCGAATACCGTACTTGAATAAAATTTTCAATGACTTTGATAATGAAGAGATTGGTTAAACAGGGATGCTGGCTTAAGCCATGAGTCATTCTATACTGGTTGCTAAGATTACAATTACAAAAAAGAGAGTAGCTTACTTGCTTGCTACTAAAATGTTATGTTTCCGCAATAAGTGGCATAATAAGATACAACGAGAGGAAAATATAACAAGGACAGATGCAGTTGTACTACTACTTCTGCAACCTTGGGTGCATTTCATAAGAACATAAGAAATAGGAGCAGGAGTAGGCCATTCGGCCCTTCAAGCCTGCCCTGCCATTCAATAAGATCATGCTGATCTGCCCCAGGCCTCAACTCCTCTTTCGTGCCAGTTCCTCATAGCCCTGAGCTCTCTGATGTTTCAAAAATCTATCTACCTGCTCTTTAAACACTGTCAGCGATCTCACCTCCACAACCCCCTGGGTAGAGAATTCCAGACATTTCAGTACAGAAGTGGCAGTATAACTTGGAAGTCAGGTCCTGAGCAGACTCCTCAGCACAGTAAAGCCAAGCAGTGTGACCCCCGACCCCACCTTTCCAGGAAGCTGTCATTTACTGATTTGTGTTTGCACCAGCCACATTATAACTCCATGATAAAAGCAAAAAACTGCGGATGCTGGAAATCTAAAACAAAAATAAAAATACCTGGAAAATCTCAGCAGGTCTGACAGCATCTGCGGAGAGGAACACAGTTAACGTTTCGAGTCCGTATGACTCTTCAACAGAACTAAGTAAAAATAGAAGAGGTGAAATATAAGCTGGTTTAAGGAGGGGTGGGACAAGTAGAGCTGGATAGAGGGCCAGTGATAGGTGGAGATAGCCAAAAGATGTCACAGACAAAAGGACAAAGAGGTGTTGAAGGTGCTGATATTATCTAAGGAATGTGCTAATTAAGGGTAAAAAGCAGGACAAGCAGTACCTGCACCTTCAACACCTCTTTGTCCTTTTATCTATGACATCTTTTGGCTATCTCCACCTATCACTGGCCATCTATTCAGCTCTACTTGTCCCACCCCACCTTAAACCAGTTTATATTTCACCTCTCTTCTATTTTTACTTAGTTCTGTTGAAGAGTCATACGGACTCGAAACGTTAACTGTGTTCCTCTCCACAGATGCTGCCAGACCTGCTGAGTTTTTCCAGGTATTTTTATTTTTGTTTTGTGCAGTATAACTCCAGCCTGGTGCAAAGACACATAATACAACAATCCTGATCCTCCGTTCGACTGCTCTAAAATCATGTTTCTCAATAAATTTAAAGCAATGGAAAAGCAAACACACGTACCCACTCTCTATCTCTCGACTAAACATGAAACCCATCTTTCATTGAATAGACCTCTATATATAAATGCCCAAACTCACATGCACAGGGCTGCAGATCAGTGATGTGCCCCTGGTGGTTGCTGGCAACTGGTTAAAAGTTGGTAAAATGATACTGGCATACCAACAGGCACAACCCACGAATGCATTTTTATTACAGATTTCAAATTGTTTGATGAATAGTCCAGTTCAGCAATGATTTTGAACTTTACACTTAAATTCTTACATTCTAAAAGTCTACATTGTTACCTTTCAGAGAGTTCTATTTTATATAATTATCACGGTGACATAAATATGATAATACTGGCACTTTGTGAATAGAAGCACAACATACAAAACCATTATGGAAACACGTTCCACCAATGCATTAAAGCCACTTTATAGGCACTTCCTGCAGATAAGCACATACATATTACAAAAGTTTACAAATACATCTTGCAGGCTAATTGTAAATGTAATAAACAGAAAGGTACACTACTAATACCTTTTCTGACTCATCATAGAGACAGAGAAATGCGTTAGGGAAACAGATTGTTACAATGCCAACTGTTGTAATAAGACAAATGTTGTAATATTGTTTGTGATGACAAGGTTTTAACAACAAGATTTTATAACTTGCAATTTATAATAACAACTTGCTGTAATGAAAAGTTGTAATATCAGAATTTGTTGTACAATTGTTTGAGTAATTATATTTGTATTATTCACATCACCGGAACTGTGTATATTTTACAGTAAGGTATTTTCTGGGTATAATAGTATCAAAGAACATAACCTGGTGTTCTGTCAATAAGAGGAATATGTATGAATTACATTAATAATTTAATTTTATGAAATGTAGAATGTGTGTAAAATGCATTGGAATAAACAGTGTGGTGAGTTATTAACATTGAAATGCAAATAAAATTCATATTCAATATCTGCCTCAACACAACGCATGGCCAATGCTTTATTTTTTTGTTCAAATCTCATTTCTTCCATATTTCACGATTATGTGATGGGCCCAACAGTGCATCTCTGCATTTCAAACACCATTCAATTATTTTTAATCTTTAATAATTTATAAGTCAGTTCACCTTTTGAAACAGTTCCAGCATTCCTCTCACGTGTGCGTATTGGCACTTTCAAAGTCGCATTTAAAAAAAAATTCCCATTCTTATCCTCTACTGTTTCAAGGGTAAACATCTTGAATATCCCCCACTCCCTTCTCCTTTTTCCCATGACTGTAGCAGTGGGAGTGCATTAATAATCAAATCTTTAAGTCTTAAAAATCTCAAATCTCACTTACTTAACTGCTAGATACGAAACTCTGCAATTAGATGCAAGGTCAGTTCAGAATAATATAAAGCTTTAATATGAAAAGAAAACTTTTTTTTTGGGGGGGGGGCGGTGGTGGGGGGTTGGCAGTCAAGTGAGGAACCCTCGCTCACCATTTTGTCAATGTGGTTGAGTTCCTAATTTCTACCAGGTTGTCCATGTGATAGCAGATGAAGAAAATCTAGAAGGAGAGAGAAAAGGTTACAGGTTGCGTCACCATGAGTAGAGACTCTTGAAGGGTTGTTAACACAGCAACATTGCAGAGTTCTGAGAGCAATTTGCTGGTCCCCCTGCTGACAAGGGATTAGCATATGGCGCTGGAAATTTGGCAGGGGTGGGGGAGGGGCTGGTGGTGTGGAGCAGTGGGGCAGATGGATGGGAAAAGGAGTATGAAGACAAAAGAAAAACTGGGATCAAATTGTTCTGCATATGTCCTGGGAATTAAACAGATGAACCGCTATATTCTTTTTGGTTCATGGATGATTAAACTGCTCAAAATTGTTCTATGCAGTTACAGCAATAATGTGTTTTGTGTATTGCTCAAAGTTCATTTATTTTGATTTTGTTGCCATAATATTTCTCATGCGATATTTCATATCTTTCATAGTTAAGTGCATTTTCTTAAACGGGTAAGTAGCAAGCAAACTGCAAAAAGCAATCCACATGTGAAGCAACCTAAAATGGTTATCATTTAACAGGTAAATAAATAGTCTTGCTTCTACTGAGAAAACCTTGCAACCCTTTTAAAACTTTCAATCAATGAAACTGAAATATAACGACATTACAAACTCTCTATAAATACTCATTATCAGTAATATATAACCTCAACAATCAACTAAGTGCTGCCTAGGAGTCTCAGCAAAATCAAAGCTAACTAAAGACATCTGAAATAAAACTGAAATTTGGTAGCAGTCAAAAATCCTTTATTGCCTAACTCAATCTGAAACCTCAAGGGATATATTTTAAGTTATTCTGCAATATAAATGTGCATTTTAAGTTATTCCCTAAAAGGGGAATTTTTAAAAAATTCTTCTATAAAATTGGAAGCAAATTGTAAATTATTGCATATAAAAGTTACACCAAAATACATTGTAAATCATAAGCAAAGATGGGTGCATGTTAAATTAGGCTTACATTTTAGAATATTCTTATATTAGAACTGGATTGCATATTAATCTAATACAAGGATACATTTCAATTATATTGTACGATGGGGAGCACAACATAAATACTTCTGCAAATGGAGGTATATCTTAAATGATTCTACATAAAGCATTCTATGAAATAAAGAATATATATATAATTATTTTTAAAAATGTATTAACATTTTAAATTTTTGCTTAAAATGGGGATTTTTTTAGTAAAATGGATATATATTTACAAAGCTTATTCTGTAAAACAGGATCCCATTTTAAATTATTCTGTAACTATAGCACATTCAAACTATTCTGTAAAATAGCTGGTTTTAAATTATTCTGCGAATAAGTAATACATTTTAAATTGTTATCTAAAATATGAAGACATTGTGAGATATTTTGTAAAATATTGGACAGATTTTAAATGATTGCACAACATTTAAACATTTTAAATTGCACACAAATAGACACATGGGATTATGGTGCTGTCTCAAAGATGGGGGTCCCATGCTATCATAAAACAAATCACAAAATGGAGATTAACCTTACAAAAATAAAAGGGTGGAGACTTTGCTGCTCATCAAGGTTGTGATGAGAGTCCTGGGAACGAATTGTTTTTAACTGGATCACTAAATAATGATAAGCTTTTCTCTCATAAAATTGAGAGATTCTCAGAGAAAAAAATACATTGTAGATGGGAGGAAAATACTTTTTATCTGTAGTTACAGGTCCATGTGATTAGTGCTCACTTCTAATTATATCAGTTAGTCTTATTGTGTGAACATTCAATAAAAATAATTGACACAGGTTGTTTTTTGTGATAGTGCTACTTTGAGACATCCATCTGGCAGTAAATAAAAATGCAGCAACCCCTTGGTCAAGACCGAAGTCATGGTGACACTTTTATATTTGGGAGAAAGCCGGGCACATTGCTAATCAGGCTGTCCTTTCGTTTCAGTAAGTGTCCGTAGAGTGAAACAGTACAGATTGCACCCATTAAACATTTCACTTAGTCAACAGAAAGAATAAATGTAATGAATTGCAGCCTGATGCTGCTGTTCTCCTATGGATGGTCCCATGCAATGCTAACAGGACACTTATCACCACACAAGTCAATCTACAGCTTTTTGCAGTCAGAAACTCACAATGCCCTTCATAACACTGCTTTGCATATTAAAGTTTCAATGCATGTGACTGGTTCTTGGCTGCTGAATGTAAATAAATTCACTCAATTCTGCAGACATTTTAATTTAGCAGCTCATTACTTTTCCATTTTGATTCTCCAGTTTACACTGCCCGCGAACTCCAGTTAAGAAAGGCAGTTCAATTGTGATGATACATTTTGAGGTGTTATATAACAGCCTCTGTATTTAGCAGTGTTTTTATTTCATCATTTTGCACAAATTAAATGAAGATGATTATTGTTTGAGAAATAATCAAGCTTTTTGCAGGGGATGCTAAATATGAAAGGAACAGCCATTTTCAAACATTCCCATAGAGAATGTGTTTTTATTGAAAAAAATATTCTTTGGGACATCCTCAAGTTAAAAAAATAAAAGAAAAAATATTTGCTATCTACTCCTCATATTGAGCTGGATTCCAGCATTCTTACACACACATTCTCTCTTGGGTCTCCTTTTTTTGAATGTATCTCCCCCCAGCTTTCTGCTAAAAATTTCCACCTTGTAGTTGTGTTAATGCTGACTTCAGTCCTGCTGTGGTGAGAACTTCACATCTGCGTATTAATGACAGTAAAGATTAATTTCCCCAAGCCGCAGTCAGAACCAAAAATACCAGCAGAAACCCCCTAAACAGACACCTCCAGTGGGGGAAGAAAACAACTTTCTGCTGATCCAGTTATTTCGCGTTTTTTTTCCCACTCAGCTTCAATGAAAAGGAACCTCAACTGAATTTTTTTTACACAAGTCTGCAAAAAAAAAATTAAAAAACAGTAAACACTAAAATAACTCCCTGAAACACAGCGATGTAAACCGGTCGCCCTGGGAACACATGTGTTAATTTTTGTACTTCAGGATCAACCTTGGCAGGGGTTTGAATCTCCTGTCAGCCACTCGTCGTTTCCTCAACAGTGACGTGTTTCACGGTAGCCTCCTGACTGCATGTACTTACTTCATGGTGTGCAAACTCTGCAAGAATCTATTTCTGAGCCTTTCCAAGGCTTAGCAATGCCGGGCGAAATTCCACACGGTACCGCCAGCCTTGACCACGTTATAAGTAACTTGCGACGCTCCACGCAGACAGATGACCTATGAATTAAAGCCCCATGTTATGGGGTGAATATTGTTTTGTCTTTGCTAGCACAAGCCTTTTAGAACACACGAGGTCTGGCAAAACTAATTGAGGTGGTGAATAGGCATGTGTTATGCTTTACAACATCCTCGGAGCAGCACAGGCCTCATAGACCTGGGTGAAAGGGCATTCAAAGAAAGAAATAACTTTCATTTATATAGAGCCTTTCATTGCCTCAGGACGCCCAAAGCACTATACGACCAATGAAATACTTTGGAAATGTAAAGGGAGCTGTAGTGTTGGAAAGGTGGAAGCTAGTTTACACACAGCAATGTCCCACAAACAGCAATGTATTAATGACCAGATAATCTGTTTTTTTATAGAGGTTTTGGTTGGGAGATAAATACTGGGCAGGAGAGTGGGGAGAACCATATTCATCTTCAAAATATTGCCATGGGGTCTTTTAAGACCATCTTAAAGGGCAGAGTGGGGGCCTTGGTTTAAGATCTGAAAGGCTGCCCTCCAACAATGTGAAAGGCTGCCCTCCAACAATGCAGCACTCCCTCAGGAGCTCTACTATTCAGCCCAATTGGCTTTACACCTGCCCTTGTATAATTTGTGGCCAACAAATTTAACAATTCAAGCATAAAATCAGTAAGCAGCACTGCGTGGGCACCATATCAGGTTTAAAAATTTACAGAAGGGTTGCTGAATGCTGCAATCTAACACTGCTGGGAAAATTAAAAAAAAGTATTTGTTTCGGGCCGACAGGCAACAGAATTTGGATATCCTCCAGTACCATTGAATTTTACAGCACAGATATAGACCAGCCGGCCCAATTGGTCTATGCTGGTGTTTATGCTCCTCAGGAGCCTCCTTTCACCTTACTTCATCTCATCCAATCTGTATAATCTTACTTTCCTTTCTCTGTCATTTACTTCTCTGGGTCCCCCTTAAATGCATCAGTGCTACTCACTTCAGCCACTCTAATGTGGTAGCAAGTTGCACATTTTCACCACTTGGTTTTATCGTTACCAACAACTACCAAGAGTGCAAGTGTCATTCATTCTTCTCAGTGGGTTTTTGTATGAAGAGCATTGGCTGTAAAGCTCTTCTGGAAGTCCTGAGGTTGCGAAAGGCACAATATCAATGAAAATTCTTTTTATTGGTCTAGCCCAGTTGCTAAAACATTAATAACATTATACTTAGAGAAGGTAATTAGGCTATAAGTACATATGTGTTGCTATAACTGCATTCTGACGATTACAGTACAATTTCATCATAACAATTTACACTATAATTAAACAAGCATTACTACACAATGCTGTAGCTATATCTGAACCAAATGGACAGCATAGTCCCACTGTTATTATGATGCCACTGCACTATAATTAGATTAATTAGAAGCAGCTTTGTTACAGTGATGTCTATCTAATTTATATAGGGTCCGGTTTCCAATGCCAAGGCTTTACCTCTACATTGTAAGTGTTTCCACCAGTGACACCTAGTGGTAGCTCATTGGCACCATTCAGACTTCTGTTTTAATATTAGCACCAAACTTTGAAAAGTGGTCATATCCTTGCTTTGTTATGAAATTAGTAATGATTATGAACAAATATTTAACCTGGCTATGTTTAATAGGAATTACAGAACCAATCCTCAGCCCAAAAGTGTCCCAATACTGAAAGATTTCTCAGAGACAGAATCTGGAGATAATGCGCTTTGACAATCAGTGGGGAGGAATGGACAGGTGGAAAACATGGTCCTACATAACTTAGACACAAATCACTGTGACAATGTTGCTTCAACGGTTGAATGTCTCATTAACACTCTGTCTTGTCTCGGACGTAAGGAACGAGGGAGGTGTGCGTGTTGCCATTTGGATGAAGGACCTGCATTCTGTTGGCACCCATAGAAGTGAGCCTCAAAAGAAAATACTACGGCTGAGAAATTGGCAGAAAGGGGTGTCGCAGTAGTAACATGTGCCTGGAGATATCATCCCCAGGCTTGCTGGAAATTGGGCCTCGGACCTTGCCTGCATAAAACCAGTGAGAGCTGTGCATGCCAACTGGTTGCCCTTATCCAGCTCTCCAGATAGGGCACCTTAAAATTTTGCTGGTTCCATAGTCAAATGGGCCCGAGGGTTGGTCCTGGGAGGAGAATGAGGTGAACAGTAACAGTGGAAGCTCAGGCCTTTTAGTCCAAATTAGAAGGTAGTTTTTGGTAATGATAATGGCGAGGATACCAGCAATGCTGTCCCCACGTGTGAAGTTAAACATAGAAATCTGGAAGTTTCTGGCAGAGATACCCCACTGCTCCACAGGATGTGCTGTTCCATTCATCACTAATAGTCTCAGGATTGATATGATTTTAACTTGCTTTTCTTTCCCACTAGTTCCAAACTAAAAACAGCTAAGTGCGTTTTTAATGGTGTAATAAGTAATAATTATTACTGAACAACCTCTCTGGCCCTGAAAAGTTCATTTTAGAAATGTGGAGGCTCGGCCCTGAGAAGAAAATTAACATTGGAAGCTCATGAAAAAAATTTCTTTTGCTTTTCATTTCTGTCGCTTATCACTCTCCCTTAGTCCCATCTGTATTTCACAATTTTCATTTCGCTTTCTGTATATCATTTAAATTTAATTTTTGTTTCCTGCATTATACTTCCTAGTTTAGAATCTGCCTGTCTCAGTGAGGATTCTTCAATCTGTTTGGTTGAAGAGCCTTTCTGTACATAAATGCCATGGAACCACTGTAGAGGGTGTCGCACTGGAAAATATGCCAGATTAGAGAAAATCTACATCGAGAAACTCAATGAGCAGCTGCAAGCATGGTGAACGGTGAGCTTTGCTCCTTTGCCAGCGACAGCAAAGTCTGGGCCAATATTTTTGTGGAGTTAGGAGGAGCCCACAGAAAGACAAGTATAAAAACATTTTGAGGGAAGTGGTCCTGTCAAAGAACATTGGTAAATCTACTGTGTCATTGAGCCATAGAGCTAGGAAGGAGGCCATTCAGCCCACCATGCCTGTGCCAGCTGTTTTCGTCTTTGTGGACACCGAAAGCCTGCTCAGAGCATGTGGGGATGAATTTTACAGGGGATGCATTACTCATCTCCACCACCCCCCCATGCCCCCAGTAGGAAAAGGCTGCCCCACAGTGGTAATACGCTGGGAACGTCTTTAATGCAGTAACCGTGAAACTTACGTCCATCTGGGAAAGGAAGACCCACTCTGGAGAGATGCCAGTCAATCTGATTAGCCAGCAGCTGACTAGTCCCAGCAGCGCCAGAACTCAGTAATGGTCACTGCTGGGTCTACAAGCAGTTCCACAAAGAGGATCCATACTGACCAGTCCTAGAGATAACAACTGGGATTCTTAGTCGGGGAGGGATTGGGTACCCTAGCGAGGGGGCGGGGCATCTTGGAGGGTGCCCCAGATGGACAGAGGGCACCCCTCAAAAGAAGTGCCCACTTGCTTCCAGCCTTTTCACCTGAGATAGTGAAGTAGTGGGCAGGCCTCCTTTGTTTTGCCTTTCCCAGTTGCATGTATGAGTGTGACAGGAGGAGAATTAGGCCCTGAATTGAGGTAAGGGACTCAACAGGCCTAAGGTGGGTGGGCAAACTGCCTGATACCTTACCCACCCATCGTATAATGGGGGACAGCTTAGGGGTGGGTAGGAAGGTGGTGGGTTACCCACCCGTCCTATTTTAGGTGACCCCCCGCCCCACCCCCCACCCCCGGCCTGCAAAAATACACCAGCTGGGTGGGGCCATAAAATTCCCCAATGCAGTGCATACCACGCCCACTGGATGATGAATTTTGAGCAGGGTCTTCAGGCGTAATCAAGGTCCAGTTCAAGAGATTTCCCAGAACACCTGGGATTTGGCAGCTTCCAATGTGGCAGCTATCACACTTCTGCAGAAGGTCAGGCATGAGGGATCTCAACCTGCCATTTGTCTCCCAAGTGATCTTTTTTGCACACAATACGGTGTCAACAAGGCCCAGTTTCTTCCCCCATTTCTTTGAGAGAAGAAATGAAAAATGGAGTGAAAGCTAGCGAGAGAGAAACATCAAGCAAAGACTCCCTTGTCCAAAGATTAACATCCAGGGCCTATAATTTTAATCTGTGACACCTCACTCTCACTCTTTAAAAACATTTAATGAAAAATTCTATGTTTACTAAATTGACTTCATTGATCCAGCATTTCAGATAGACGGATGACAGTTACAGCAGTAACCCACAAAGTCAGGTCTGGTGGACTACAAGACAAATAAGGAACACCCAGACACTTGCTACCCAATGTGGTAAAATTGTAGCTGCCCCAATGGCCTATGTCAACAAATAATATGCCAGTGAAGAACAAGGCCCAGGTTCAGTTCTCAGCCTGCGTAGAGTTAACTAGTCCAAGTTGGATGGTGGTACGGGCACTATAATTGCCCCCAGCAACCTGTGTTAAGGAGGAGGAAATCAGCACTTCAGGATAGATTTCAAACAGATCTAGCAACTCAAGACTGGGCAACTGTGAGGCACTGTGGGCCATCAGCAGCAGCAGCAGAATTGTACTCAACCCCAATTTGTAACCTCATGGCCTGGAATATCCCCTACTTTACCATTAGCATCAAGCCTGGGGTTCAAACCTGGTTCAATGAAGAGTGCATGCCAGAAGTAGCACCAGGCATACCTAAAACTGAGGTGTCAACCTTGTGAAGCTACAACACAGGACTACTTGCGTGCCAAACAGCATAAGCAGCAAGTGATAGAGCTAAGCAATTCCCCGACCAACGGATCAGGTCTAAGCTCTATAGTCCTGCTACATCCAGTTGTGAATGGTGCGGACAATTAAACAACTCACTGGAGGAGGATGCTCCACAAATATCCCCATTGTCAATGATGGAGGAGCCCAGCACAGCAGTGCAAAAGATAAGGCTGAAACATTCACAGCGATCTTCAGCCCAGTGCGCCAAGTGGACGATCGATCTCGGCCTCCTTCAGAGGTCTCCAGCATCACTTCAGCCAATTCGATTCACTCCGTTCAAGAAACAGCTGAAGGCACTGGATGCTGCAAAGGCTTTGGGCCCTGTCAATATTCCAGTAATAGTACTGATGATGTGTGCTCCAGAACTTGCCAAGCTGTTCCTGTACAGCTACAACACAAGCATCTATCCAGCTATGTCCTGTACACAAAAAGCAGAACAAATCCAAACCGGCCAATTACTGCCCCATCAAGTCTACTTTTGATCCTCAGCAAAGTAATGGAAGAGGTAATTGACAGGGCTATCAAGCGGCACTTGCGTGGCAATAACCTGCTCACCGAGGCTCAGTTTGGGTTCCACCAGGGCCACTCAGCTCCTGACCTCAATACAGCCTTGGTTCAAACATGGATAATAGAGCTGAGCTCGAGATGATGTGAAAGTGACTGCCCTTGACATCAAGGCAGAATTTAACCGAGTGTGGCATCAAGGAGCCCTGGCAAAACTGGAGTCAACGGGAATCAGGGAGAAAACTCTCCACTGGTTGGAATCATACTTAGCACAAAGGAAGGTTGTTCTGGTTGTTGGATGTCAATCATCTCAGCTCCGGGGCATCACTGCAAGAGTTCCTCAGGCTGGTGTCCTAGGCCCAACTATCTTCAGCTGCTTCATCAATGACCTTTTTTCCATCATAAGGTGAGAAGTAGGGATGTTTGCTGATAATTGCACCATGCTCAGCACCATTCGTGGCGCCTCCGATGCAGAAGCATTCCATGTCCAAATGCAGCAAGACTTGGACAATATGCAGGCTTGAGCTGACAAGTAGCAAGTAACGTTCATGCCTCACAAGTGCCAGGTAATGACCATCTCTAATGAGAGGGAATCTAGCCATCACCCCTTTTCATTCAATGGCATTACCATCATTGAATCCCCCACTATCAACAACCTGTGGGTTACCATAGACCAGAAACTGAACTGGACTAGCCATAAAAATACTGTGGCTACAAGAGCAGGTCAGGGGCTATGAACCCTGTGGCAAGTAACTCACCTCCTGACTCCCCAAAGCCTGTCCACCATGTACAATGCACAAGTCAGAAGTGTGATGGAATACTCTCCGCTTGCCTGGATGAGTGCAGCTCCAACAACACTGTTGTGATATGGAGGTGATATTTGCCAGGCTGACCAAATCCCAAAGAGAAACTTGGCCAAGCTATCACAATGATTGTGCAATTTGTATTTATGAAAAGAAGGTATGTACACTGAAGTCAGAAGTAAAGTGTCAACTACCACCTTTGGAAATTTTAAAGATTAAATTAAAACATGTATTAACAAAAGTAAAGAAAAGGTTTAACACACAAGATTACAGTTATACAGTTAAACTTACTCTTTTAACAGTTCCCAAAAGATTTCTACTTAACTAGATTCCCAACTAAACACCCATTTTAGGCTCAGTCCAAATAGATTCTTAATCTATAAAACATCCAGCAATATTAAGACAAGCACCCACTTTTGCTATATGGGAAGTGTTTCTCTCTCCCTCTCACTTGACAATGGGAATCCAAGGCTTTTAACAAAACTATGCTCTCTGGAACAAGCAAACACTTCTCTGGGATGGCTAGAAGCTGATACTTCATAGTACAAGGTCTCACATGGCCACTCCCCTCAAACAGCTTTCAATCTTTCCTTAAATATATTTTCTCCCCTTTTGATTCTTTAAATCCATCATTTCAAACTTCCTTTGAAACTCAAACTCTTTCAAATATAAGGTCTTTCATGTTTCCATCTTGTCCTTGCTTTTGGGTCAATAAAATATGATATCCCCACTACTTGTTTACCTATGAACTCCTGCAAGATGCAAACATTTTCCTTGTCACCTTCTAATTCCCATTTGAAATTCAAACAACCTCTCAACTTATCTACAGGTGCAAATGTTAGCTCGTCCATTTCCATTTCAAAATGCCTGCTTTTACACTTTAACCCTTTTGTTGATTTAAACCTTTTAGTCTGACTGTCTTCAGTTTAATTAAATTTTTCACATGCACACACAAACATACACACAAATGCACACACACACACGCACACACAGTCCCCACAAGCCTGCTTTAAAGTATCCCACAGTAACATTAGAAAAAAATGATATTTCCTTTACAACACTCAAGAAGTTTGATACAATCCAAGACATAGCAGCACACTTGATTGGCACCCCTTCCACAAACGTTCACTCCCTCCACCACCGACTCACAGTGGCAGCAGTGTGTACCATCTACAAGATGCACTGCAGAAACTCACCAAGGCTCCTTAGGCAGCACCTTCCAAACCCACGACCACTATCATCTAGGACAAGGGCAGCAGATGCATGGGAACACCGCTAGCTATAAGTCCCCCTCCAAGTCACTCACCATCCTGTCTTGGAAATATATCACTGTCGCTGGGTCAAAATCCTGGAACACCCTTCCTAACAGCACTGTGGGTGTACCTACACCACATGGACTGCAGCTCACCACCACCTTCTCAAGGGTAATTAGGGATGGGCAATAAATTCTGGCCCAGCCAGCAATGCCCACATCCCATAAATGATTTATTTAAAACAGTCAGGCAGAGTCTTCTGTTTCCATTCATTCCAACTAAATTACAGCTCAGTTTGTAAAATAAGCAACAGAGAACAAACCTTTCAAAATTCATGCCGGAACATGAGAATTCATGACCAAAGTTTTAAATTATATTGCTGCAATGTTAGAGATGGAGGGCTGAGTGCTGGGACCTCACTGTCTGCAGGGTGACGAGGCAATATGGCCCTGGGATCACAGGCAGTGCCTTCCGACTGTCGTTGTTGCCATGGCAATCCGCCCACCCCACCCCCCACCCTCACCACACATTGGGCCTATCTCTGGGCGATGGGAGCACCTCTATGAGTCCAGCGGTAGGCCCATTTAAAACATGAAGTGAGGTCCTGTCACCCACATCCAACGCCGATTGAATCCAAGTGCACGCCCAGCTGGAAAAAAGCCCCATGGGGTTAAGTTTGTGTTTATCTTCATGGGGCCATAGGGAGTGGGTTGGGTGGGGGAGAAGGTGCTTGACACTTTGCCTTCCCGTCCCAACTCCCAACACCATGTCAGCTTTATCCCCTTCCCCCTGCCCTCGCTCAGGACCGACCTGAGGCTGCGGCCTGCCAGCTGACAATCCTGCAGCCCAAAACCAGCAAAGTTGCCTCAGGACTTCCTGTTCCATTGGCCAGTTCCATTTCCACCAGTTCTCCAACAGGTGGGACTGGAATTGGAACTGGAATTGACCATTACAGCTCGCCCATCGAATTCAAACCAGGTCTCTTCAGAGCCAGAACAAGTGGCCGTCAGGTCAAAGTTCAAAATCAAAACCCCCCTTCCCCAATCACGGAGAGCAAACACCTCACAAGAGCTCAAAGGTCACCAGCCATGTGCTTTTGCATTGGTGCATCTGGGACTTTCTAATCATCTGATTTTATTTTGACAATTAAACAGAAGGCCGTTTCGTTCCCCTCCCCACCACCATCCCCCACCACCACCCCCACACCCAACTTCCAACACTGATGGGGCCATCTTAGTGTCTTATTGCAGTTTAAATAAACTCTCAGTGAAGGAAATCTCATAGTACAAACCACCGCTACACTGCTACCCAACAATGCCCCACACCCCTCGGGTAATCTGGCACCAAATAAATTGCCCACTGTTTAGGTAGAGCGTGTGGATCCTACACAAGCCTTTACCCCTTGCTGGATTTCATGTTCCCAATGTGGATCCTGCCCATCTGTTGGAGAGCTGGTGGAAATCCCGCATCGTTTTGGTAGGGGAGACCCAACCGAATTAAGTGCCTCTCCCTGGCCAGTTGGTGGGCCTTCCCTGGGGTATAGGACCCCGATGGCAGAATTCCCACCCATCAGGACCTGCTGGCCAGAGGCCGGCAGCTCTCCAACGCCACTGGGAATGATGGCTGTTGTTGGTACTACAGCAAGGCCTTCACCAGAGATCATCACGGGATCCCTGGAGAGGGGTGAGTGTTGCAGGTTGTGGGTCATGGGAAGGGGGTCTCTGGCAAGGTTGGGACGTGGGGGTCAGATGCAAGGGCAAGGTATAGCTCTCGGCCGGCAGCCCCCCCTTCCCAATGCCAGGTCTCTTGGTCAGGCGCTAACTGTCTTCCAATGGGAAGCCACTGTCAATCCCAACATGGTTTGCTGGATAGCCCTCAGGAGGCACAGGAAACCCTGGCTGGTCCAGAAGAATCCCTGAGCCGCCACTAAATCCTGGTGGGCTCATGGATAATGGTCTTTAAATGGTTCAATAATGAGCTTAATTAGCCAGTGGACAGGCTCCCCCCATTAGTCCACTCCTGCTGCTGACAGAATGAGGGTCATTTTCTCCACTGGCAGGAATGGGATGCACAGCTGCTCCCACGATTACACAGGTCCACCTGCCACCCAGCCCACACCAGGCAGGCTACACTAAATCCACCCCCTTGTCTTATAAAACCTGCGTGCTAGTATAGCTACAGACGTCATCTGGAATATCCCCCCTATACGTCTTCACCTCTCCACATAGCTTTCCTCCTTTAAGACGCTCCTTAAAACCTACTTCTTTGACCAAGCTTTTCTAACATCTCATTATGTGGCTCAGTGTCAAATTTTGTTTCACAATGCTGCTGTGAAGCAGCTCGGGACAGTACATTAATCACCTTCAAGATGCTGTACAGATGGAAGTTCTTGCTGTACACTGACCAGCGCACTCACAAATCCACTTGGTACATTTCTAAGTATCCTTACTCTGCTCAAGCTGCCTTTTTCCATTTTTAATGCATTGCAAGCTGAAATATACTATTGCTATTTTAAAAAGTTATAATCTAAGCCTTGCTGGACTGACAGCGCATCCAGGCAGTCTGCATAAAAGACCCAAGTAATGACAACAGAATATACAGCACCTCAGTAAAGCTGCTGCGTAATAACTCCTGACACTAATAATTATTAAGTGAAGCTTTTGCATGCACAGGCTGTTAGCTTAATAACAACTCATGCGACTGCAGCCCCAGTTATGACACACTGAATATGCAGACTATAAATAGTTGGTATGAAAGTTATTGGAAGAATTAATAACACTGCCTCGGGGTTACAACTAATTCTACTAAGACTTCATGTGACACTTAACAGCTATTATACATGACAACACAAAAGCATTGTCAATTTGCACTGTAATACATGAATTCTTCCCACTAGAGCTCAGTTACGTTGTAATGAGCTCCCTGTGTCTTGCTGTCTTTCTAATCCTTTTTATAAGCTGATCAGATCTGAGGCAGCCATTTCAACTGAGTGACCAACACCCTCAAAATACTGTCTTGTTTTTTTTCTCTGTCAACCTCCCCCCTCCCTCCGCATAACAACTCCCCCCACTACCTGCCACCGCCTAAATCTCTGGGCAGAACAGGCATTAAAAGTCACCTTAAGGTGAACACAAGATCCCCAGAAATCCAAGTCAAGGTTTATTTTAATTGTGAATTGATCTTTGATGTTAATTCTAAGTTTGGCAGCCTATGAGATGGAATAGCTGGACGCTGGAAATCGGTGCAAATTAATCACCCTCTGAACACTCTGCGTTCCTCCAACTCTGGTCCCTTGTGCCTCACCAACTTCCCTCACCAACCAATTCCGGCAGGTTAGGCCCTCAACTCTGGAATTCTCCTTCCGAACCTCTTCCTCTCTCCAACCTCCTTTAAGACACTGCTTGAAGCAACAGCTTTGACCAAGCTCTTGGTTAACCTGTCCTTATTGCCAACTTAATGTGACCCAGCATCATATATGATCTGATTGCACTCCTGTGAAGCGCCTTGGGATATTTTACTACATTAAGGGCACTATATAAATGCAGGTTGTTGTTGGTTACAACAAAAGAACCTTTTCTTGTTGTGGCAGAAAATTATGAGGCTTGTGGTGCAGGTGATTTTTTTATGTCACAAACGATGAATCAAACTATTTCAAACCTGATGCTCAGATTATTGAAATAATTAAGAATAAAATTGAGCACATTGTCCTGGATTTGTCTGGACAATGGGCGGGGGGGGTGGGGGGGGGGGGTGTGGGGGGTTGAATGGGTTTCTTCCTTGAGTGAATCGATAGAGGAAAACATATGTTGTGTGTGTGAGTTTTTTTCAGAAGGGCCACTGCCTTAATGTCCGCTCCTTTTGTCCCTGTTATTTCTGCGCTGCCTGAGTGGAGTGGAGAGGCCCAGCTACCTGAGCACCAGGTAGAGGCAGATGCTCCGGTGGACGAGACGATAAACCGAGTCTCCATCTGCCCTCTCAGGTGGATGCAGAAGATCACATGGCACTATTTGAAGAAGAGCAGAGGAGCACTCCCCAGCTTCCTGGCCAAATATTTATCCCTCAACCAACATCACCAGAAACAGATTATCTGGTCATTTGTGTCACAGCTGCTTTCTGGGGACTTGCTCAGCTCAGACAGACTCTGCCATGTTTCCTGTTTTACAACAGTGGCAGTAAAGTACTTTTGGATGGTGAAAGGCATTACAGAAGTGCCAGACTTTTGTAAAACTCACTGTATTGGTAGGTAGAAGCGATTGAGTGGGATGAGGGCATTGGTGTTAGCTATGATTGTGCTTGCACACTGAGGCCTATCAGTATTAACAGCCATTCTGGGTACCATATAGACACAAGCAGTAATTCTGGGTGATGGGAGCTAAGTGAAGCAACTCTGAGTGATGCTGGTCACCAGTGAAGTCCACTGCTGATCAACAGGTACAAGCCAGAATAGGAGATCAGTCAGTGACTGGATAGATAATTCCTCACTGCTGGAGTAGCAGTTGCTGTTGGGATTAAAATCCTTGGAACTACTTTGATGTAAGGCAGGGAACAATGACAGTTAAAGGAAAGTGCAAAATGACACTTTGTGCTCATCAAAATAAGATAAATATAAGTCACCAAAGCACTTGTGGTTCCAATAACACAGTCTTAGTGAACCTATTGAAGCCATTGACACCATCTCTTTTCACTGTACCCTGTATATATTGTTCTGTAGAATGAATAAATGATCTAAGAAAATGGTTGTTTAACACTGTAACAATCGAGACGTTTATTTAGAGTTACAAAGTCTATGAAGTCAGGAATCAAGACACAATTTAGACAGTGGGTCACATAGAAAACTAGCTTATTAATTTTTAAGTATAGAGTTTGGCTTTTAAACTTGCATGGAAAAGGATTTTAAATAAAAACACAAAAAGAGAGAACAGCCAAACTGGAAGTCTGTAATACTTAGTCGTTTATAGGTTTTCTAAATCCTAAAATGTTTTACCAGATCCTTGGTATTCATGCTACACTCTAAAACGTGCGCACTAAATTCTTGGGTATCCATGTTAAACTCTTAAATATTTTTCTAACCACTGCAGAAGGATAAAAAATCTTTACTAAAAACAGAGCTCAGAAATAACTCAAACCATAGAAGAATCAAAAACAATGAGTCAAACGGGCCAGAGTGTCTTTTTGTAGTTGTCGTATTTTCTTTCTGTCTAATACAGTGGCTTCAGCTCCCAATTGGAGGCAAGCATTCCGACAGCAAAGTGGAAACATTTTTGTAAAGCAAAGGCTATGAGGAAGATTTGTAGCTCTTCTGTCATTTCTATGAACTTTAACTTGTTACTTCTAAAGGAAGATCACCCTGATGACATTCAGATGGAACCTGAGCACAGGGATGAGATAATAATGTCATTCAACACTTGGGAGATTGGGTCAGCTGAGAGGATTTAAACGCACTGAGCCTCAGTGGGCAGCACAACACTGCCATCATGTGGTCAAATTGGGCATGTGACCCACTACCTCAGCTGGAAGAGGCCTGATTTGGGTTAAGGAAATATCACTCAAATGCTAAATCATCTGGTGCTGAAATAGGCATTGCTCAAGTACTGAGCTGTATGAGGTTCTTACCTAGGGGCCTATTTAATGTACTTATCAATCCATCAGCTAAGATGGGAAAAACAGAAGGAACAATGTTAAGAGCAGATGACCTAACACTGCCAGCCTATGTAAGTAGGAGACCTTATGCTCATTCACATCTCAACTAAACCACGGCAGTCTTAAATAAATTGTCTTCATAAGAACATAGGAACAGGAGGAGGCCATTTAGCCCCTCTAGCCTGTTCCACCATTCAATGAGATCATGGCTGATCTGCGACCTAACTCTATGGGCCTTTGCCACACCTCCCTTCTTGCCTTTGGTTAATAAGAATCTATCAATCTCAAATTTAAAACTAACAACTAATCTAGCATCAATGCCATTGCAGAAGAGAGTTCAAAACTTCTACCCCCCTTTTTGTGAAGAAGTGTTTCCTAATTTTACTCCTGAAAGACCTGGCTCTAATTTCTAGAATATTCTCCCTGGGCCTTGACTCCCCAACCAAAGGTTACTTAAAAATGGAATGATCCACAATGCCATGCACTAATCAACACTCTCCAAGTAACTTTTTGACAGAACTGTTCAACTACTTCATGAAATGTCGGTAATTTTCCTAATGTTAATAAAAAGAAGTAATATCAGTTTACTGTCCTTGAAAGACTTTACAAAGACCTATTTCAAAGCAAAAGACCCATAAAAAGCCATTAAAGACCAAACACCTGTATCAATATTATTCAATATCCATATTAACTCAATATCCATATTATTCATTCCAGTCAGATGTACGCACTCTCTCCTTAACTATTGCTCAAGCCGGCGGTTTACATTGCAGCACCCAAGTTATTTTTCCTTGGATTTCAATTGCCAACTTTCATCAAAGCTATTCCCTAATTCTTAAATTTGCCTAGCCCTCGTCCTGTCCTTTGTCAGTTTGAGGTGTTGAATTTCAGTTCTCAGCTAGTTCATATCCAAATCCCTTTTTTTCTTAATTCATTCTTGGGGTATGGGCATGAGTGGCAAGGCTGACATTTAATGCCAATCCCTAGCTGACCTGAGAAGGTGGGGGTTGGGCTGGCATCTTGATCCACTGCAGTCCGTGAGGTGTTGGTGATGCCACCTTGCTGTTAGGGAGCTCCACTTTTCCTATCCCAGCTACGATGAAGGAACGGTGATAAAATTAGGATGGTGTGTAACTTGCCAGAGTCGATGGTGTCTCCATGCAGCTGCTACACTTGTCCTTCTGGATGGCGGAGGTCATGGTTTTGATAGAAGCTGCCTCGGCCAGTCACTCCAATGTATCCTGTGGATAGTACACACTGCAGTGATGGTGCACCAATGGTGGAGGGAATGATTCTTCCCATTCCAAGACCTCAATTCCTGTCTTTATTCAGTCCAAGGGCATATGCCCATCAATTTTCAGAGTACTTGTACCCTGTTTCTTTGGCCCACCTGAGATCTGAAATCACTCTATGTTACAAGTTTCCATTCTAGTATTGTCCTGCAATTCCTTCTTCAGCCTTGTCTTTGGTGTGTAATGATTGCAAACGTTCACCTCTGCTTCATAGGGTAGTTGCCGGTATTATAGCTCTACTGGAACAGCTTGGCTAGAGGCTTGGCCAGTTCTGGAGCACAAGTCTTCAGCACTATAGGTGGGATGTTGTTGGGGTCCATTGCTTTTGCTGCATCCAGTACACTCAGCCATTTCTTGATACTGCATGGAGTGAATTGAATTGGCTGAAGACTTCCATCTGCTATGCTGAAGACCTCAGGAGGAGACTGAGATGGATCATCTACTCAGCACTTCTGGCTGAAGATGCTTGTGAATGATTCAGCCTTGTCCTTTGCACTGCTGTGCAGGGCTCCCCCATCAGCTAGGATGGGGATGTTCATGGGATCTCTTCCTCTCAGCTGCTTAACCATCCACCACCATTCATAAATAGATATAGCATCTGATTCGTTGTAGGATTGCTTAGTCCTGTCTGTAGCATGCTGCTTCCGTTAACATGTAATAAATCTTGTGTTGTAACTTCACCAGGTTGGAACCCATTGCACTCAAGTATACCTGGTGCTGCTCCTCGCAATCTCTTCTACACTCCTCATTAAACCAGAGTTAGATCCACTGGCTCAATGTTAGTGGTAGAGTGAGGGATATACCACACCATAAGGTTTCAGATTCTGGTTGAATGCAGTTTTGTTACTGCTGATGGCCCACAGCACCCTGTCAATGGCTAATTTTGAGCTGACAGATCTGTTCTGAATTTATCCCATTTAGCACGGTGTCACAACAGTATAATGGAGGAAATCCTCAGTGTGAAGATGGGACTTCTTCCCCTCAAGGACTTTGGCTGTGGTCGATTCTACCAGTACTGTCAAGGACGGATGCACCGGTGACAGGTGGATTGGTGAGGGTGAGGTCAGGTAAGTTTTTCCTTCTTTTTGGTTCTCTCACCACCTGCCACAGGCCCAGTCTGACAGCTATGTCCTTCAGGACTTGGCCAGCGGTGGTGCTACCAAGCCACTCTCAGTGATGGACATTGACACCCTTTCTGTGTCCTTGCACCTCTCAGTGCTTCTTGCAAGTAACGTTAAACAGGAAGGTGTTACTGAGGGTAATCAGCAGGACGTTTCCATTCCAATGTTTGACCTGATGCTATGAGATTTCATTGGGGCTAGAATCAATGTTGAGGACTCTCAGGTCCACTCCATCCTGATTGTGTACCACTGTGCTGCTACCTGTGCCGATGGGGCAGGACATACTCAGGGATGCTGATGGGGGTGTCCCGGTCATTGGCTGCAAGATAGAATTCGATCTGTATGACTATGTCACTCTGTTGCTTGACTAGTCTGTGGGACAGCTGTCCCAATTTTGGCACATTTCCAGGTGTTAGTGAGGAGAATTTTGCAGTGTCAACTGGGCAAGGTATGCCTTTATCATGTCTCAGGCTTAGGTCAATGCTGGCTGATTCATCCTGTTTTAATCTTATTAAGCCTTTTCTGTGGTAGTTTGATACATTTGAGGCCACTTCAAAGGTCGGTTAAGAGTCAATCACATTGCTGTGGGTCTGGAGTCACATATAGGCCAGACCAGATAAGGATGGCAGATTCCCTTTCCCAAAGGGCTTTCATGAACCAGGTGGGCTTTAACAACAATCTGTTAAGTTTCATGGTCACAATTACTAATACTAGCTTTTAATTCCAGATTGTTTTAATTAACTGGAATTAAACTTCCCAGCAGATGTGGTGGGATTTGAACTCCTATCCCCAGGTCATTAGTCCAGGCCTCTGGATTACTAGTCCAGTACCATAGCCATTATGCTACGGTAACTGCAATGTAAATTTAAAGCCAGGTATTTTCTTTATGGGAGCGGCACTGTGTTGATGTGAAGACTTTGCCAGATTGTCTTTTTCTCACTTGCTCTCTCACACTTTTTTTTTTCGAAACCAGAGGTTTTTTTTCTGAAATGTCAAAGAAATACAGAAGATGCAAAGTAGCTGCTGTTATTACATAAAATTAATCATACCTCGCAGCCTAAACTAGGAGAGGCTTGAAGTTTATATATATATATATATATATTAAAAAACAAGCACCTCAATATGACTACCACATTCAACTGCAAATAAGCACCATCAATCATAGTACAGTCAGAAATTCATGTGTGCTCCTATCTGTTAGTCACTGGCATGACTCGTGCAGTCTCTAGAGCACAGTGGTTGGTTTTGTGTGAAAAACTACTTGTCAGCAGACAAGTGGCAGGTGTGTTAGGAAACATTTTAGAGTTTGCAAAGTTCTTTTTCTCTCTTCTTTTTGTGAAGCAGGTCGATAAATGAGATGACTGCAGTGTCCACAGGGTTTACCAGCAGTCCAGATTTGCAATCTGCTTCATCCTCCCCTTTGCGATGACATGTCACTGCGCTTAAAACCCTTCGCTTCCAGTGCTCCGTGGTTAAGCTGAGAGGAGCCACTTGCTACTTCAAGTGACGCTCGACTTCAAATGGCACTATTCCCCTGTGAGATGAATATCTCACAACTGCAAATTATGGAACAGCAGGTCGGGACTAACTTCATCATTTAGGAGCAGATAGGTGAGAGTCAGCATCAGATTAAGGAAATGCTCAAGGGTTTTCTCAGCTTTCATAGTACTAATGAAGCCTGTCATTGCGTTTATATGGAGGCAGCTGAATTGCTCAGTCTGTGGTTTAAAATCCACTTATTAAGGCATAATGAAACTAAGCACACTGCTATCGCTGAGAACTTGTAAGTGGGAGCTATGAAAACAGAGCTCGCTGTAAGCTACTGTAATGACATGATAAAACTATTTCCATATGGCAACCTTTCAAGGCTGCTTCAACACTCGTACCTTCACCCTGTGAGCTCAAGGCAAGTTTGTCAGAGGCAGGTTTTCCTGAAACACCTCCATGTGCATGTAATGTTATTCCAGCTCAGTTATTTATGCAGAGTAACAGAAGAGCAAATTGAATTACAATCAAACAGTACAGGCCCACCAGAATGCTGGTTCAAAGCAATGCACGAGCGCAAAAGCCTTGCTGTTCCTCGAAAACAAATAAAAATAATCCAAATCTAACCATTTCCAAAAATCGCACAGGCACAGAAAGAGAGAGAGAGAAAAAAAATCAATGGCTGTGCCTGAACTTGTACCAGGACCAGCTCGGAATATTAGGGTAATCACTTGTGCATTGCCAACCTGTGTAGGTTTCTTAGGAAATTTATTCTTCAGGCCAAGATCCACAGAGTGCGGCACACAGAAGAAACGGAGTGCGGATCACTACAATAGCCACTCCTCAATGACTGGGCAGATTTAATAAAAATCAAGTGATGAATGAGTCACGAGGGTCTTCATTTCACACCCTGTTTGTACAACATGTCTGACTCTATCAAAATGCAAGTATTTTAATCTAAGAAAAGCTTGCACATTTAATGTCGCCATTAGCATCTCCTTTACAATTTTCAGAAGCAGCTAAATTAAAATAGACCGGGCAGTGCACAACAACACTCGGTCACACCAGTGATTGCAGGATGACAGATCTCCGAGGTAGGGGGTTTGCTCCACGTGGATCTCAGTGCACCCTGGAAGTTTGGGAAGAAATTAGGGGCTGTTTGCGGTGCTGACTGTGCAAAGCTTATCATAATGTCACAAATTGCATAGCGTGTGTTCACCACTGATCAGCTCATTAGGCAACCATGTGAGCAAAGCCATACATCTTCTTTCAAATAGTCGGACCCTACTGTCATCTTGCTGCCATCTGTGTGTTCATGTGCTGGAACAGGCCGGGCTGTGTTCATAATGATGGTGCAGGACAATGGCACCACCCACAGGATACGCAACGGTAGCTGGACAAATAAGGCCTCGTGACTCGGGAATTAGCTCTACAGTCGATTTGAAGAGCTGAAGTCTTCCTCAGTTGACCCAGTACAAGAATTCCTCACATTTTTTTCCCACCCCAGAGCTTAACTACAAAAGAATCAAGGCTGACACAACGGTGCAGTACTAAGGAAGTGCTGCACTTTCAGAGATGCCATCCTTCAAATGAGACATTCAACTGAGGACCCTTCTGCCCACTCAGATGGATATAAAAGATCCCATGAGATATTTCGAAGAGCAGGGGAGCTATCCCCAGTGCCCTGGCCAATATTTATCCCTCAATCAACATCACAAAAACAGATTATCAGACCATGATTGGATTGCTGGCTGTGGGAGTTAGCTGTGAGCAAATTGGCTGCCATGTTTTCTACATTACAATATTGGCTAAACTTCAAAAAGCACTTTGAGATGCCCGGTGGTTGTGTGTAAAGCGTGATATAAATATAAGCCTTTTTCTTTCTTTCAGTTTGGTTTGTATGAATTAATTTCAATTTGAGGTGAAATTGATGCTTATTCCGTTTAAGGATCATTTTCATGACAACTGGTAGCAACAGCAAAACCAGATCAATGATAACAGAGTCAAATTTGGAGTTCCAACTGTGAATTCAGATTCGCAGATAACTAACTAGGTTCATCGTCCGTTTATACAGCCCTTAATATGAGTGAAAGAGGAGAACAGTAATTTCTAGTGGCATTATGGAGCATACACATTATTAAGAGCATTCATAACTCTCTCCACACGAGTGTGCTGGAAATGCTATTCGGTCAACAAACTAGCCATGAGATTATACAGTGTTGCTTCAGCCTTGTTTCAATCTAACTTAATGGACAAACATTCCCTCTGAGTGAAAGTAGTTATGGTATGCATTCTGTGCCCAAGGGGCACAGCGACAATGACACAAGTTGCGACATTGACTCAGAACCCTCACAATTGTGTTGCCAAATAGGTCAGAATTGCCAGTCGCTAAGGTAACTGAGCCAACGCTGAGGCTCCATGTCAACAGTATAAATGAAGATACTACATTAATCCCAATAAAGACACCCAAAACTACTGTTTGAGGAATAAGATGTTTATTTTTTTTAATAAATGGGTTATTTTTCACACTGAAACTTTTGTTCAATGTGTCAGTAGAGATGCTGTTGATCCCACAGTTCCCAATCTTGCTTTGCCATCATTGGGAAGGATTTACACTCTACATGGCATCCATTGAAGGCAAGATTAGATAAAACTCAATAGTCAATGAATAAGTTTATAACGTGGGATTTAAGACAAGGCACATAGAGTTGTCTTATTGAGGAATCTATTCACTCTTTTCAGTGTTCAAAGGCATTACTAGATCTTATTCTTGTATCAGATTTGGGAATCCTGACTGACACATTAATTACTTAATTACAAACCAGTTAAATAATTGTGAAGCAAAAACAGAAAATGCTGTAAAAAATCAGCATCAGGTCTAACAGCATCTGTGGAAAGAAAAAAAAGAGTTAACATTTCGAGTCCGCATGACTCTTCTTCAGAGTCATTCAAATAATTGTGATGTGCTCAATCGCATATATCATGGCAGAGAACATCACAGAAGGAGGTCACTTGGCCCATTAAGTCTGCACCATGTTATGATCAGAGGTATTGCAGGATAAACTATATATATCTATACATCACCCTGTCCACTTTATAAAATTATTTTTCTTTTAAAATGGGCAAATGGCTGGGTAAAATGGCTGCCACTGACCACATGATGGTAGCTCTGGAAGTTTCTGAGCAGTTTAACAATGAACAAAGGCTAACAAATCAAACCCTCAGAATGTAACACCCCTTACATTGTATAACCATTCCAGCCAAGCCAACACAAAGGATAGTAGACAAGACATCTACATCAGCCAGCTACGGACAAAGGCAGAGGCATTTGTGGCTCCTCATCTCCAATCTTGTGCTAATGGTTCTACAGTTACTTACTCAAGACACAATGGGATTTAACAAGAAACCTCATTAGCTGAATAGCTCAATCTGAAACCACACTGTCACATGACCAAGATTTGAGCTGTTTGAATTGCTTTAATTATACAACTTTTAAATTCCATTTTCAGTCTGCTGTTTAACATCTGGCGGGCAAGCCATAAAGAAGCAAAGTCTGGCCAGGTTGGGCAACTGGCCCCATATAACCTGACTCTGCTGGGAATATTTTGTACTATCGCCTACAGAACTGATTTAACTCTGCGTGCCTACTTCATCTTGGGACATCAACACCATTGGAAAAGTGAATCTTACACCACCATCTTCAGTCAGCTGAAACCTGCAAAAGAATTCCTCATTGGACTTTGATCCTGGACTCTGGACTCATGTGAAACCATAATTCTCATTTTTAATCATGGTTTCTACCCTGAACCCCTTTCTTCCCTTTATCCCTCTTTTATTGAAGGATGCAAAAAGGGACGTTGCAAAACCCCTTTCCTGCCTTTTGTGCGTACATGTAAAATAAACCAACCCCCTTATTTTACCCTATCTCGAGTTTGCTGTGGGATTATTAATAGAGGATTGGATAATTCCAAACCGAAAGCTTTGGGAACATACACCACCACTTATAAAAGGGGGAAATCAAAAATCAAAAACACCTTTCTGTTTATGGACGGGTAGTGAGTGGAGAAATTGGGGCTGTTTTATTAATCCCCCCTCCTGTCCGTAACAACCCATTCTTTTCAAGAACAATCCAGTTAGCCCCACACCCCCACTTTTTTCATCATACCCATGCAATATTTTTCCCTCTAAAGTATTTATCGAATTCTCTTTTGAAAGTAAATATTGAATGCTTCCTCCGCACCATCAGGCAGTTCATTTCAAGTCCCAACTATTTGTTGTATAAAACAGGTTTTCCTCATGTCACCTCTGGGTTCTTTTGCCAATCACTTTAAATTGGTGTTGTCTAATTATTGACCCTGCAGCCACCGGAAACGGTTTCCCTTTATTTACTCTACATGAAGCAGGAAGAGCCTTTTCTATATATTTTGCCCTAAACACTGAACATGAAGTACAAACTCGTCCATCTTATGCCTCTTTCCTCTCCAGCTACCTATGAACTAAGGAACTAAACGTACAAGAATGAAGCCTAAAAACAAGTATACACAGATAGATCGATATGTAATTATGTGGTGATTCTACACCATCAGGTGGCAATGTTAGAGTCATTTTACTGCTCCTGTTATTTTTCCACAAAGTGTTTAAGCATATTAACCTAGGACTCAGGAGTTAGGCACAGGCTTACTGCTAAATGCACACAATCCCAAGATTTATTCCACATGGCTAACATTACAGTGTTAGCAGAACTGTGTCCTATTGTCCATATTGTTGTATGAGAAGCACAACATAAGAGAGATTAACATTACACGATGGTTTCAGGTTCTCCCATATTGCAGGTTGGATTAAATTTTGAAAAAAAAAGTGTTCTTCAAAAAGGCGCAAGACATTTGCTTTAGTACAATATTAAAAAAAAATCATTGAGAACTTTGTGATATGATGTTATCACCACACTGCTTATTGATGGTTCTGAGTGTCACAACATTTAAGTTGCATTTTCTATAATAGAACTAATGCCTAAAATCCTGCCACCAGCAAGTGAATTTATAAATAGCAAGTGTCATTCCGGCAAGTGGAATCGCTGCAGCACAAATTAGATGTGGGTGAGACTGGAAAAGGCATCAGTGAGAGCAATGACTTTAATCTGATTTTTTTTTGGACCGGAGAGAAATGGCAATTTTTAGAATTGTGTTAGCATCAATTACAGCGTGGTAAATTCAGAGTACTTTGAACTAGGAACTATGACCCTGAAATTACACCATAGCACAGTAGAAGATGAATATCTCCTTTCACTATATTAACAGAGGCATTAGCGCGTTAACTTTGAACAGGTTAGCACCCCAGCTGGAATAGAGCAGATAGGAATTTCAGACACACATACAATGGCTTCGTTTCAGGGCCCGTGAGTGGTACTGAGTGGAGATCTTTATCACAATCATGAGGCTGCCATAATGCACTTCATAGAACCATACAGAGCCGAAGGAAGCTAAATGGCCCATCATGCTGATTCTTTGAATGAGCCATCCAATTAGTCCCACTTCTTGACTCTTATCTCAAAACCCTACATTCTACCCCCTTTTCAAGTATTTATCCAACTCACTTTAGTTACGAGTGAATTTTCTTCCACCACCTATTCCGTTAATGCATTCCAGGTCATACCAATTCACTGTGTACTTTTTTCCCCCCTCATCTCCCGTTTGGTTCTTTTAGCAATCATCTTAAATCCGCATCCTCTGGTGACTGATTCTCCTGCCATTTCTCCTTATTTACTTCATCAAAATCCCTGATAATTTGGATTACTTTGATTAATTCTCCATTTAACTTTCTCTGCTTTAAAGAGAATAATTCCAGATCCTTCTCTGCTTCAGTAAACACTGTACCCTAGCTTTCATTGATAGCTGGCATATACTTGTAGGGTGCTAGCTAAATACAGGCACTCGCTGTGTAAATAATATAGGAATAAAGAAGCAAGACCAATCAGCTTGCAATGCATTCCATGGTAATCACAAACTCCAAGCACTCAAGGTAAATAGGCAGTCAAACTCACTTTCATGCACTTAATACCTCTGTCTACGCTCTTCAGAGGACAAATTCCCCAGTAAGATAGTCCAAAGTGTGTGGCACAGTCATTCCCCTCCCCCTTCCAATGATTGAATTTAATAGGTCTTGAAAAACACTGGAAAGCCCCCTTGGGGTATTGTAGAAACTACTGACTGAAGAAGCGATAAAGTCATCATGCATATGAAATTCAGGTTGGAAAGTTAATTTGTGCCATAGTTTGAACATTCAGCCACAGAAGTATGATGAGGGTGCCCTGAAAACTGAGCCTTCAGGCCATAATTCTAGTCTTATTTGAACATGATTAATAGTCCCTTCCAAAATGCGAATATGATGTACTCACCCTGACAGAGAATATTGATCTATGCTTGACTAAGGTCAAGCACTGAATACTCAGAGGTATTTACTCAGTGCTTTGAAGTAAATCCCCATTCTAAATTACTAACAGTAAACTTTTTTTTAAGTTCTGACAAGCAACTAAAGCCTTATTTTTGAAAGACAATGTTTAAATGTTTCAACGCTGATCATACTTTCAACTTAATTGCTAAAATGACTTTTCTCTTGATGTCACCAGTTTAATCTCAACCTTGTTGCTCACTTTGTAAAATCAGAGGCATCATCTAAAAGACAATTCATTTTTAAAAATTGGAAAATTTAAGCACATTTTTGGTTTCAAACAAGGGGCCACTTGACACACATCAAAAATCTGCTAAATTGCTTTAAAGAGTTATATTCATACCTTACAATGAGTTGCATTTGCAAAGGAACTGGTAAGTAAATTGCAAAATCTATATCTCCAGGATCTAATAGATCCATATTTCCAAAATGGTGATGAGTTCCACTCAACACCTAATGGGCTGAGACACATTAAATATAGCTATTTATTCAACTGCATTTAATTTTTGTCTTAATATTACACCCTCTTCCAATTGTTCATCTCACCTTCAGGTTTTCCTAATTGTAAGTTATGCACAATATGAAACGCACTCCTGCTTCTTTACAACCACGTTTGCAGACATCGTTCTTGACAATTATTAGCAGTATTATATCCAAACTCCCTTTCGTCCAATTTTTAGAAAATACCACTCAGTACAAGGTTATTTGCACTTTAAAAATAATGAAAGTGCTGAATTTACATTTCTTTATCTTGCGTCGGCTTCATGATTTCATTCTTTGCAAACTGTAATCGGAGATTAATAACCCACACATTGGTGTGGGACCAAGGACAGATTGTGCATTGAAAATTGAGTGGAGAGAGTGGTTCTGTAATTCATCCAAGATATTAACCCACATTAGGGTCAGTGATGTTTTAGGACATTGGAAGTAAATTTTTTATCTCTGGAGAAGTGCTAATGTATATATATTTTTATTTTTAGTCCACAAAGTCATTAATTTAGTGGGTCATAAATCTGGGGCATTGGTATTTTCCTCTTTCTTTAAAAGCAATGGGACCGTAAGTGTACATGAGCATCTTATCCTGCCTGAGTAAGATGCATTGTTCCTGCCTCTTCATGATGGTCGATGGGATTGTGTAAGGTTGTGTTATTGTCTGTGAGCAATGGGAGTGTACATCAGGAGGTGTAATAGTCCTTTGGGATGTATGGGAAATCGCAATAAGAATTTGTGGAATGTGTAATACACAATAGGAGAATGCATTTGATTATGTTATAGCCAGAACACACTGCAAAATATTATGCTAATTTCAGGTTGGGGCGATAATATTTTACAGTCAATGCATGTAGATACACTAAGTAATTATTTACCACACTCCAGCGTTGACCATTTTGCGTCAATAAGCACAGAAAGGCTCTTTGTCCTGTAGTGTTATGTCTGTATGCCTCCCCTCTGTGAGAATGGGCAGTACTTAACCTCCCTCTTCCCACTCCTTTTCTTCAGGGCATTCACCAAGGTGGACCAGGCATCCTTCTGTTTAAGGTGGGAGCTGATGTGCAAACTGGGGACCCACGCTGTTTGTAGGATTGTGATACAATGTTGAGGTACCAGTGGGTGGAACATGCACAAGGTGCTGGCCATTAAGGCGTCTGCAGATCCTGACTCCACAAAAAAGCTTGCAGCTCAGTGCCAACCAGACAACCCGAATTCCACCAAGCCTACCCCACACCTTCTGACCCCCAACTTCCATTTCAGGTCCGCATTGGAACTGCTAGAATTTATGGGCCCTCCACCTCTCCCACTTCTGTCTCCTCCCCGAACAACAAACTTCCTGTGAGCATTGATTCTGCGCTCACAAATCACTTGTTCATATTGAAATAGGGCTGACCCCAAAATGGCTGAGGCCTCGCAACAAGGACTAAAAGGGATGGCGCAAGCACTGTTTGTATCATCCACCCAAAGTCCAGCCAAAGTGATGGCCTTCTAAGGGTCCGTGCAGTTACCCCTTTCATACTTCTGCTTAGTCTACAAGTTTGTCCAGTTACCCAATGCTCTGTATGTTTGTACAGTTCCCATGTTACAGCACAGGAGGAGGTATTTTGTCCATTTTGCCTGTTCTGGCTCTTTAAGAGAGCTGTCCAATTAGTCTCACACCCCTTGCTCTTTTTACATTGCCCATCAATATTTTTTTCTTTTCAAAAGTAGCCAAATACCATTTTGAATTTCTGTGATGTTTTAACAGCATGAAAAATCCGGAGGCAAGTTACGAAATCCAAAAAGGACAATCAAGGGGAGTGGGATTAATTGAATAGCTCTTTCCCAGACACGATGGATCAAATGGCCTCCTCTATGCTGTGAGGTTCTATGAACCCATGACTATTCCTGTGATCTTATCCAGCCCAACGAAGAGTACTCTCGATTTTAGTCACTGTTGTTGTGGGTTTTCACATTTTTGTAGTAAGTAGTTTTGTCTATAGAAATGCATATTTTAAAATGAACTGCAACAAGGACAAACCAATTATCAAGAGATAAAGTAACTTGACGGTGAGATAATTTAAGTAATTCTATTCTCAGCACATCTTGAAATGATCTTACATTAAAATGCTTCAAATGATCTCAAGCTACATTGAAGTAATCTGCAGAGAAATTAAATGCAATTAAAGACCTCTTGAAGTGATTTTAGGTGCTGTTATTTAATATTAAAAAACAGTATTTTCCTGTCAGTCTTTTTTTTGTAGGTTGCAAATCAGTTCAAGATCAGCTTGAAAATTTTCTATTAAAACCAAAATTGGACTCATTCAAAACAGTACCTCCCAAAAAATGGGCGTGGGTTGCTTTTGAAGGAAGCAATTGTGTCATCTCGGACAGCCAAGAGGCATTATTGGAAATGTGACCCTCATCTCCCAAATATAAAGAACGGTGTGGTCGGTATTTCAATTCCCAAACTAAATTATATTAATTTGAAGAATTTTCCGTTTATTTCTAATTTAATAAGGAAAGCCCTACATATTCAGATTGAACACTCTGCCTCTAATTCGGCCAAAAATAACAGTTAGCTCATGGCATCTTTCATTGCTTCCCCTCTCAAACTTTTTTTTTTATTTGTTTGTTTTTCTCGCTCACAAATCCATTTCATTTTTTAAATGCCAAGGTCAAGAATAGAATCATCAGATTAACATGTCAGTCGAGGGAAAAAAAAACATGTTATTTTGAACATGGGAACAATTATGTAAGGACCAGCTCGAGGCGCTTGTTAATTTAAGGCAAAAAATAGCTCGAGTGCCAGCATTTAGTGCACATTTCAGCACAGAATAATGCTGACCATGCAGCCTGCCAGCCACTCAGAGTCAATCAGGAATTCAATTCAGAACATTAGAAGCTCTAACTACTTCCTTCATTTTTTTTTTAAGCGACCTGAATGTGTGTATGAGGAAACTTGATCTCAACAAATTTATAAAATCATAGATCCACCATCGATCCCTGACTCTTAAGCAAGTCTCAGAAGCAGAGTGGCTGCTGAATCTCTTCCTCGATAAGAGACACCAATTTAATTTTCAGAGTGAACTCCTCCTGGTCATTTTTCAAACCAACCCAAGGCTCCAGTCTCTCGGTATTAAAGTAAAAACAAAGAGATAAGCACGGCCATATTGTCCCGTCCATCTAGATTTCATTCACCAACAAAAATGAAGCCATAATAAAAGCTGATGTGTACTGACAGGCACAAAAATAATACAAACTAAACAGAGTCACAAGCTGAGCAAGACGAAAACTCACAGACATATCCTCAGTAAGTGGTGATTATTCACATACATTTTTGCTCAATTAAAAATACTAATTCAAAAGAAAAACTTTAGGTGGCTGCATAGTGTGGCTAAGTAAAAATATTCAATGACTGGAAGTTTGAACATGTGTTAATATTTATCCCATGGGTTAAATCCAAGTGGGAATGTGACTTTGCCTGTGGGATGCATGGAATGCTTGGAGTAATTTCTAGCCAATGTTTCCACGCTTATCACTTCCTTTCCTAGGGTTTAATAGCTTGAATTTTTGAAACTGAGAGCCAAAATTTTAAAATATGTTAAGGAAGTAGAATAATTTAGCAGTGCCTGCGCGGAATAAGTCATAAGGGAGTGATGATTTAGATCCAGGGGTGCAACATCTGGCAGGAATTCAGGGAATCTGGAGGGAGGCCACATCTCGGATTACAAATATCTGCTGGCTCAGTTAGATGAACGTATTATGAGGCAGGATCAATCCATGATCCATGCTGACCGGGGAATTATATGCCACCTCAGTGAGCAGGCAAAGCTCCTCCTCTCAACTCTTTTCCACGGATCCACACTTGAAAGTCCTCACATGTGCGTGACCGATGAGGCCTCAGCTGTGGTGATGCAGAATGGCCTCTTGTGTGAGGTACTAGAGGAGATGAACCATGTTCCAGCATTAGGCTTTACTTTCAAGGGAGGGGGGAAGAAAATTGTTTAGAAAAAAATTCCTGGCTATATCCTTGAGATATAGGGCAGATCATCTACCTTTCATGACATTAGGACATCCCAAGCACGTTGCAGCCAATAGAGTACTTTTGAAACTTAGTCGCTGTTGTAATGTAGGAAACAGGGCATTAACTTTGTGCACAGCAAGCTCCCACAAACAACCATGACATAATGGAGAGAAAATCTCTTTACGTGGTTTTGGTTGAGGGATGAATATTGGTCACCAAGGAAGCTCTACTACTCTTCTTCGAATAGTGCCATGGGATCTTTAACTTCCATCTGAGAGGGTCGACACGGGCACAGGTTTCAGATGCTCCCCATGACCAAACCACTCGATGACAGTTGGTACCTGGTACCGAGGAACTACAGGCAACTGTAGAACTGTACTGGTCTGACTGAGTCAGAGGTTTCATGAATAGGACTGAGAAAGCTGGAAAGGGCAAAACATCAGACCACAGGTAACTATTAAACTTAGGCAAAGCAGAAGCAACTTTGGCAGAATTAACACAAAGAAAGAATGATAAACTTGCATTTATATAGCACTTTTCATGCTACCCAGTTCCTCAAAGCGCTTTACAGCCAATGAAGTACATTTGCAGCCTAGTCACTGTAGAATTGTAGGAAACAAGGCAGCCAATTTGTGCACAGCAATGTGATAATGACCAGATAATTTGTTTCTGTGATGTTGAATGATGGATTAATATTAGCCGGGACATCGAGAATAAGAGCCGCTGCTCTTTGTTGAGAGAGTTCCGTGGGGTTTTTACGTATACCTGAGAGGGCAGATAGCTAGGGCATTAGCTTAACGTCTCATCGAAAAGACATCATCTCCAATAGTGCAGTACATCTTCAGAGCTCCACTGGGGGATCAGGCTTGATTTTTGTGCACCAGTTCTGGAGAGAACCTTGTGCCTCACAGGTAAGCATGCTACCAACTGAGCCACAGCTGACAATGGTAGAGGCCAGTGAAATAGGGTATGGTAAACGCCAGGGTTTCTTTCTCATACATTGACTGGAGTCCCGTGCATTTTAAATCAGCATTGGCAGGCTTTGTACAAAGGTGGTCCGACAAATCTGGGCACACTAATTCGTCCCCCTCAAGAGCCTCAAACCAAACAACGCTAAGAATACATCAAGTATGCTGTCTCCTCTTGTTTATACACACAACATCCACAAAGAAACCACTGTTGAAATAAATGTGAGCAGATTGAAGAGTAAATTGAGTTAATTTCCAAAACTGAAAGAGACATTCTATAAATTACAATAGAAAGCTAGCCTGTTGGAAGAAAACAGCTTCTGCGATGGAATAATATGATTTATTCTGTAAGAATCTGACTTTCTGCAGCACCCTGTATTCCTTTAAAGCTTCACCAGCACTGGAATTAAGGGATAGATAGATATTTATCACCACATCAGCATTATTTGTTGTCAATGGTATGGTGTACTTTATACGGCCGGGAATATTATACAATATATGGTACAAAGTATTATTTTTCTGCTCAGGTGAAGCAGTGTGTGATCTAGCCTGTCCTCTTTCTAATTGCTGTAAATAGGCACCTGCTTAGGTTACTGGCTAAGCATATACTGAGGTCAGAGGATAATTGTTTCTCTGTAGCTTGCAGCTGCTTTTAAACCCCTGGCTGCTTCCTAAGACGAGAGCCAGAAGGAAGTGACCACCTCTATTTTTTTTAAACTCTTGAGTCTTTGAAATGTGATCCCATGGCTTTGAGATCTGACATCAACACATTTTTTACATTGTTTGAGACATTTTATGTCTGCACAAATTTCCGTCTACAAACCGTTACTTCCTGTTGTAATGTTTGGTCATATTTCTGTATCATTTTTTTTCCATTATAAGTTTCTGTTTTCACATGGAATTATGAACCTGCCTCCATATCCTTGCTTGTTATGATCTGGAATGCTCTGCCTGAAAGATAACAGTAACAGATTCAATTCTAACTTTCTAAAAGGGAATTTCGTATACACCTGAGCTCATCCAAAGCCCTGCTGCCCAAGTCCTAACTCTCACTAAGTTCTGTTCACTCATCGCTCCTATGCTCGCTGACTTACATTGGCTCCTTCTTAAGCAGGACCTCGGTTTTAAAATCCTCACATTTGTTTTCAAATCCCTCCATGGCCTTGGCCCCCTCTGTGGTAATTGTAGTTTTGTGAAATGTAGGACTGTAGCTTTAAGAATAATCCTGTGATGTAAGACCACATGATCTCTGTAAACCAATGTGTTAACAGCGCGGGAGAGAGTTTTTCTTTAATTATGGAGTTTGATGCACATGTGTAGTTGCTACTGCTGTCTTGAAAATAAAGCCAAATGTTTCCAATAAGAAAAGTTGTCTGAAGATCAACTCTACAACAAACTGGCGATGAGGATAAATCAGATTTGGTGCTGTACCTCACCCAGCGATTGTGAGTATCTAAGGTCATTAAAAATAAAAGAAGATATAGGCAACCAAAATGCCACAGTTTGGCAGAATCAATCCCTTTGAGACAGCCACAGATGGTTGGTCTCAATATATAGAATGTCTTGCATTCTTCTTTCATGCAAACAAAATCGTGGGGAGGAAAAGAGGAGAGCAATTCTCCTGAGTATTTTTGGGAGAAAAATCTGGAGTTTAATTCAAAGTTTGACAGCCCCTAATGCCCCAGATTCAAAGACTTTCAGTGAATTAGTAGACCTCCTTAAGGGACATTTTTAACCCAAGCCCTCAGTCACAATGCAGAGGTTCATGTTCAATTCACAGAAAAGAGCCCCAGTGGAGACAATTGCTACCTACATAGTGAAATTAAAACAACTAACTGAATATTGTGATTTCAGTGAAACCCTGAATGACATGCTCAGAGATCATTTGGTGTGTGGCGTGGTGGAAGACACCACTCAGCGAAGATTGCTGGCTGAAGCGAATCTTGATTTTAAGAAAGCGTTAGAAATAGCACTGGCGATGGAAAGTGCTGTAAAGGATTCACAAGCAATTCAAGGGGCCCAAAATGGTGCCGTTCTCCTCGGCAGGCGGAAACAATCAGCTGAAAGTGGCACAAAAAGCTGGGACTCCACCGCAAAGCTGGAAACAGCCCCAGCTAACCAAAAAATGAGAGGAAACAGCTTAGCAGCTAAATCGAAAAATAACTCATCAATGTGGAAACAATCAGTCTTCTAGCGATTGGCAATTTAAAAAAGTAGAATGTTATTTTTGTCACTGAAGTGGAGACATAATGAGACAGTGCAAAGCGAGATTTTAAACAGGCCTCCAAAGAACAAACAAAGTCCAATGAAGTCTGTCGTGTAGAGGAGCCAGAAACAACCAATTCTGACATTTATTCATTATTCAACAAGGAAGTTGGAAAGACAGAGCCAATATCTGTTACAGTAAAAAGTTAATGGTAAACCATTAAAAATGGAAGTAGACATGAGTGCTTCTATCACTGTAATAGGAGAACACACTTTCAGATATGTAAAAAAAGGTGATCAATAATTAAATTTGGAACAAACATCTGCCAAATTGAAAACGTACACAGGCAAAGAAATCCAGGTAAAAGGTATCACCAGAGCAACTATTCGTTATAGGCACCAATCGGCACATTTACCAGTGATGGCGATAGAAGGTGTAGGGCCAAGCTTTCTAGGGTGTGATTGGTTAAAGGAGGTTAAATTAAACTGGTCCAAAATCTTCCAGTTGAGAGCAAATGGACTACCAGAACTGCTAAAAAAAAAACACTGTCTTCAAGGATAAATTGGGAAAAATCCAAGGCCTACAGGCCAAGATTTACGTGGATCCAGAAGCAACCCCTCCCTTCTTGAAAGCAAAACCAGTGGCATATGCCTTGAGACAGAAGGTTGATGCGGAGCTGAACCGGCTAGAGAAGTTGTGTGTCATAAAAGTGGTTCAGGTCTTAGAATGAGTCCCTGTCCGTAAGCCAGACCAGACCATCCGGATCTGTGGGGACGATAAACTAACGGTCAACAAAGCAGCCAAACTGGAAAAGTACCCTATTCCCAAGATTGAAGACCTGCATGCCAAACAAGCAGGACAAACAACGTGTACAAAGCTTGACATGAGTCACACATATCAGCAATTGGAGCTGGATGACGCCTCCCAGGAATTTGTCACCATAAATACCCACAAAGGGTTATATCAATATACATGCCTGCCCTTCGGAGTTTCCTCAGCTTGTGCCATTTTTCAGAGGACAATGGAGAGTTACTACAGGGACTACCTCAGGTTGTGGTCTACCTGAACAATGTACTGATAACCAGGTTCACAGAAAAGGAACACTTGACTAACCTAGAGGAAGTCCTGAAATGATTTTTAGAGACAGGAATGCAGCTGAAAAAGGAAAAATACACTTTTCGAGCAAGTCATTTATTTGGGCCACCGGGTAGATGCCCAAGGGTGACACCCAGTTGAGGAGAAGGTTAAATCAAAAAGAGAGGCACCTGCACCCAAGAACACTTCTGAACTTAAATCATTTTTAGAGATGATAAATTATTATGGGCGATTTCTACCAAACTTATCCACAATTCTGGCCCCTCTACATTCACTGCTAAGAAAAGAACCAGCATTGGTTTTTGGAGACACCCCAAAAAGAAGCCTTAATGAAAGTAAAATAGTTCTTACACTCTTCAAATTTGTTACTGCATTATGACCAGACAAAGGAATTGGTGCTATCCTGCGATGCACCCCCCTATGGAGTGGAAGTGGTACTGTCTCACAAAATGGATGACGGCACAGAGAGGCCGATAGGCTATGTATCCAGGAGACTTACCACAGCTGAGAAAGGATATTCTCAGATCAAAAAGGAAGGTCTATTGATAATTTTTGCTGTAAATAAATTCCATCAATACACGCACAGGCGACATTTCATGATACTATCTGACCACAAACCACTTTTGGGCCTGTTTAGCAAGGAAAAGGCTATACCTCTCATAGCCTCCACAAGAATACAAAGATGGGCCCTAATTTTGGAAACATATGAATAAACCTTTGTACATAGACCAGCGATCCAAATGGCAAGCACCACTGCCCTGAGTCATCTTCATTTGCAAGAGAACGATGAACATGTCCTAGTTCCACAGGAACGTGTATTAGTGATGAATTTTCTAGATTCCTCACCAGTCTGTACTCGGCAGATAAGAAACTGGATGAATCATGATCCAGTCCTGTCTCAAGTGAGAGACCAAGTGTTACTTGGTTGGTCCCAGGAACCAACCTCCCGTGAATTCAAGCTGTTTTTCAACCGAAGGCACGAGTTGAGCAGTCAAGATGGTATTGTATTATGGGATGCATGGGTAGCAGTTCCTTCACAGGGAAGGGAACCACTTTTAGTAGAGCTACACAGTGCCCATCAGGGATCACCTGAACGAAGACCATAGCGCCAAGTTATCTTTGGTGGCCGGTGATGGACAGTGATATTGAAAATGTGGTAGAACACCGTGTGCAGTGTCAGCAGCTACAAAAGTTGCTGGTGGCAGCCCCATTACACCCATGGAAGTGGCCTGGTAGATCCTGAGTGCAATTGCACATTGACTAGGTCGGTCCTTTCCTTGGAACCATGTTTTTACTGATTATAGATGCTCATTTCAAGTGGTTGGATGTTTATGAGGTAAAGTCACCAATGTCATGCACTACCATAGAAAAACTACACCAAAGCTTCGCCATCCATGGATTGCCAGAGGTTATCATCTCAGATAATGGCATTGCATTAATGAGCACAGAGTTCCAATGATTTATCAGCCTCAACGGTATCAACCACACGAAGACTGCACCGTACCATTCATCATCAAACGGACTGGCAGAAAGGGCAGGACAAACTTTTAAGGCAGAAATGAAAAAGTTAACAGGTCATTCGCTGGAGGCTAAACTTGCTTGTTTTCTATTTTGCTATAGAACAACCTCCCCCTACCGCCACCGCCCCCCATACAATGACAGGTGCAACACCTGCAGAATTACTGATGGGGCACTGTCTTCAGACAAAATTAAGGATAATACTTCCCATTTCGGAGGGGAAGGTGGAGAAAAGCCAAGGAAACTAAAAAGCGACTCATGATTTGCATAGTCGTGGGCAACAATTTACTGTTGGAGGAGCAGCATATGTAAAGAAATTAGGTGGAGGGCCCGAAGTGGTTACCTGGTAAAGTAAGTTAAGTGACTGGGCCATTGTCAAACCAAATGGAAGTAGAGGGCCGGATCACCCGTAAGCATGTGGATCATTTAAGAAAAAGAAAAATACCCCAACAAAATGATGCTCCACCTGTAACCATTGCTGAACCAGTGTTTCCTGTTGAAGTTCCTCAACCAAGGACAGACAGACATGCCTGATGTCTCTGTCAGAGTGGAAGACACTGAACTGCCTTGTGCCTAATGAGGTACCTGATGTTAATACGGTTCCAGAGAATGTGTTTCCCACAAAAGAATCTGAAGCCATGGAAGTGCGACGTTCCACACGGATCAGGAAACCACCTGTAAGACTGAACTTGTAATTTCATGACCTTTGTAAATGCTGTAATGTCATGGGATAAATATCCTTGTAAGTACAAAATGTACAGGAAAGTTAAATGAGGAGGAATGTAGTAATTATAGTTTTGAGAAATGTAGCTTTAAGAATTACTATGTGTTATAAGATCACATGATTTGTGTAAACCAAGGTGTTAAGAGTGCTGGCAACCACTGCAGAGAGGGAGTTTTTCTTTAGTTATGGAGTTTGATGCACACATGTAGTTGCTGCTGCTGTCTTGTAACTAAAGTTAAATGTTTCCACTAAGAAAAGTTGTCTAAAGATCAACTCTATAACACCCTCCGTCTCTGTAATCTCTTCTATAGCCCTACAACTCTCCGAGACACCTGCACTTCTCCAATTCTAGCCGCTTGAGCATTCCTGACTTTAATCACTCCATCATTGGCGGCCCTGCATCCAGCACTAAGCTCTGGAATTCCCTCCCTCATCTTCTCTGCCTCTTTTTCCCCATTTAAGACACTCCTTATAACCTACCGCTTTGTCCAAGGTTTTGGTCAGCTGTGCTAATATCTGCTAATGTGTCACGATATCAAATTTTGTTTGGCCACGCTCCCGTGAAGTGTCTTGGGATATTTAACATTTTAAAGGAGCTCTATAAATGAAAACTATTGCTGTTGTTATACTTGAAAATAAAATCATTGTAGATCTATGGGGAGTGCAGGAATGGGACTAATCTTTCAAAGAGAGCTACGCAAGCATGATGGAATGAATAGCCTCCTTCTGTGCTGTATGATTCTTTCATTCCATGTTCTAACACAGCTCCATACGCCCTGGAGAATGCACTTAGTCAACCTGAGGAAGCTGCATTGATTCTGGCAAAGTAACCACTGAGAAAGAGGAATCTGTTACAGCAGAAAGAAGGAGAAATTTGAGAGAGTAAGTAGACAGCATGGATAAATATTTGAAGCAGTACAAGACAAAGAGAAATGTGATTAGTCTTGAATTGCTCCTTCCCCATATCTGTGATTACATGCAAGGTAAAATTAAGTCAAGGTAAATAGGTAGTAAGGAGAGAGAAAGGTTAAAAGAGGTTAAACAAGACAAGATAACAAAAAGGAAAAAGAAAAATCAGGATATCAGAAAGAAAAGAAGGAAAAATGACCAAGCCAAGAGAATTCAAACTAAAATGTTTGTACATCAATGCAAGGAATCAAAGAAATAAAACTAAAGAACCAAAATTATTGATTAAATAGAACATCAAGCTTTATTGTACAGCAGCCGGAGACTGTACTTATAATTTGTTTGTAAAACCCATTTTTTTAACCTTCATTTAACAAAGACACAAGCACTTGGGACAAAATAAAGAGTCTCCAACATCAGGAGCATTATCCAGAACGGAGGTAGCATCATTGTGCATGTACATATTCTCTGTAATGGTGTCTTTATTGGATGAATTGCATCATTAAATTAAATTGCACAACTAAAAATGCACCATTAATTTCAGAAACAACAGTAAATACATCTCATTTCATATATGGGGTCTGCATTGAAATGTTTTGCCTGCAGCTACCTTTGCAAAGTATTGGAATCACATTATACAAACAATAACAATGCAGTCACTATGCTAAAGTGTCTGTAATATGAAAATTAATATCTTTTTAATTATCTGTAGCTCATAGAAGAGTGTTCACAATGACTGCCATTAGTTCCTTGTCCACCAACACCTTGATTATAAAATACTCATCCTCATGTTCAAATCCCCCAACTATGGTCTCTTGGACAAACCCAATTCCCTCAACCCACCATTGCTGGCTGTGCCTTCGGGCATCTGGGTTCTATGCTCCCTAAATCTCTCTCCGCCTCTCTTTCTTTCTTTGAGACATTCCTTAAAACCTGCCAAGCTTCTAGCCATCTATCCTAATGTCTCCTTCTTTGATTGTGTCAATTATTGTCTGATTAACACTTTGGGGTGTTTATGGTGTTGAAGGAGCGATACAAATACAAGTTCTTGCTGTTGTGCTATTGAAGTAAATCCTTCAAAGAGTACAAAGCACATGTCATTCATTTAGTTTATGTGATACCATATAGGGGCGTGCATTAGTGCTCTTCTGCACTTTTTTTTATAAATATGTATGACATTAAAAGAGCAGCATTTATTTCTATTAGAACATACGAAGAGGTAGCCGTAAAGATCTACTCAAGGCACACTAATAGGATCACAGTGTCATCTACAATTATAATCCAATCCACAACTCAATCTTTTGAATCTCTAAATTCAAAACTTGGATTCCAAGTGAAAATCTTGCATTTATATAGCACCTTTCTTGACCACCGTATGTTCCAAAGTGCTTTACAGCCAATGAAGTGTTTTTCACTGTGTAATGCAAGAAATGTGGCAGCCATTTTACACACAGCAAGTTCCTACCAACAGCAATGTGATAATGATCAGATATTCAGTTACTGTGATGCTGATTGAGAGATAAAAATTGGTCAGGATACTGGGAGTAACCTCACTGATCTTCACATTAGGGCCATGGGATCTTTTAGATCCAACTGAGAGAACAGAAAGGGCCTTGGTTTAATGTCCAACAATTCAGCACTCCCTCAGTAGTGCAATTAGTGTCAGCCTCAATTCTTGTCAAATCCTGGAAAAGAATTTTGAACCCATAATCTTCTGATTCAGAGGCAAGAGTGCCACTCACTGAGCCACAGCTTCCCAATAAATCCATAATCAAGAAGACACAGTGGGATGAGTGTTACCTTGGGATTAACTATTGTCGAGGAATTAATTATTGAAGGAAATTGGTTATTTATGAAGTTAGTGTGCAATTTTCCCTCCTAGACATTATCTATAAAGTCAGCCCTAAAAGCTGTGCATGTACAAGCACCTCAGTGGCCAAGGGATATTCCACTGGTCACACTAAATTAAAGCATGCAATATCCAAACTGAGTGTAACAAACTGGAACAGAGCATTGACTGAACAAACTTGAGCTGACCAGAAGACTAACTAAAAAAATGAGGCTGGATGGAGGAGAACGCTAGTCTAAAATATTTTTTTTATCATTCATAGGATGTTGGCATCACTGGCTAGGCCAGTATTTATTGCCCATTCCTAATTGCCTGTGAGAAGTTGATGGTGAGCTGCCTTCTTGAACCGCTGCAGTCAATGTGGTGTAGGTATACCCACAGTGATGTTAGGGAGGGAGTTCCAGGATTTTGTCCTCATATATGTCTGAATTTGGGACAAAAAAGGGGTGCAGCTACAGGCAGAGAGTGCTCTGACTTACACCAGATATCCTGGAGCATGATTAAACCTCATTGGGCATAGCTATCTGCCAAAGCTTCTCACTCAAGGACCCAAATGGCAATCAGTAAGCCTGTTATATTGCCATTGGACATTGTGAACCTTGGTGGAATACATGCTGTCCAACCTCTTGAAGGCTGATGCCCATCACTGATGGGGAAATCCTGAGAATCGGAATATCAGATTTCTCTGCAGCTTGAATACAGTGGTGAGTTTTGGACATTTAACTTACCACTGATGAGCAAAATGACATATGAACATACAGCACTTACATAGATATATGGAAAGTGAGGAAGGCATAAGATAAACTGCAGTGCGACAATCTAAACCATTTGTTTTTTTGTAATTGGTAATCCCAGCATCGCCTAATATCTGACAAAGGTTATGAATTTTGATAGTTTCTTTCCTTTAAAAAGCCAAATAGACACAATCTAAAGCCCTGACATTAATACATTTCGCGCTTTCACACACCTCCTCTGAAGTCACATGCGAAGCATCGGACAGATAGATCAGACAGATCAGACAATGCATATTATATATGGAATACTTAATTTAAAAATAGATTACATAAGGGACAATAAATTGGGAATTGGATAGGAAAAGGCATGAAACCCAGCTGTACTGGTCTCATTGGTGCCATCAGGTTCATTGCCAAGCCAATAAATGGCAGCACCCATCATCAGGGCATGGTTGATATGGAGGTGCCATCTCTCAGAACAATAATACATCCATACCCTCCTGCCAATTCACTTCAATGGGCACAAAGGCAGCAAGAAGAGGGTGGCACCTGGTACTCTGAAGCTGCAGAAATGCCAGAGTCATTGGACACAGCAGACAGACAGACAAGAATCTATAAGATGTATTAGTTTAAATTCTAGACCACAAAAATCATTCACATCACATTTATAGGTATGAAATGTAGTTGTACTGAAGGAAAAACTACTTTTGAGTGTTTTGAGGTGATTTTGGATAATAAATCAAAAGACAACATAAATGGGTACTTTAAACCTGAGTAAGTGAAGGTGAATTAGTCATAGCACAGCATGGATGTAGAGTAGAACTAAGGGAAAGCTGCACTGTCAGGGGGGGCCATCTTTCTAATGAGGCATTAAACCAAGGCCCCATCTACCCTCTCAGGTGGATGTAAAAGATTCCATGGCATTATTTTGAAGAAGAGCTGGGGAGTTATCCCTAGTGCCTTGACTAATACTTATACCACAATTCACGTCCCTAAAGCAATTATTTAGTCAGTATCACAGGGCTGTTTGTGGGACTTTGGTGTTTGTGGGACTTTGATGTACATAAGTGTGTTGGACAACACACTTATTATTTGCCCCACAAATAGTGCAAGATTGGTTTCTAAAAGGCCAAAGCTATGATCCTGGAATCCTTGGCCAGACTGTATTGTAGGACCGTCCATCCCAACCTTTAAGGCATCGTAAATGCTTCAAAATGTCTGTGGTGCATTCAATAAAGTTTCTGGCAGTTGTATACATCTTAATGTATCTCTCAACAGATGTTTACAGTTATTACAGATGTGTCATAAGCCAGTGCTTCTCAATGGAATATCTATGATCCAAATTTCAAGTGCAGCATCTGTAAACTGCAGTAATGTAGAACTTTAGTGTTCATGTCACTGCGCTAATAATCCAGAAAATGTGAGTTAAGAAAAAGCTACCACATCCCTTAGCTGTAGGCTCCAAAAGTCTAAGTCATAAAACTGTCAGTTCTTCAAATACTCACTCGCTGTCAGCAAACAAGCTCACAATCTTAAACTTCCAGCTAAAAGAGATGGAATGAATGCATGTCCCATTCCTAGTGGATTCACAGGAAGTTGTAGCTGTGTATATTTGCATTTTTCTCCTATTTAAATGGTGCTTTCACCTATTGGTTGCAAAAGCATTCCATCTCTAAGTCCCATCCAACCTGTGAGTAAACGATCTGAAAATCTTCACCACACAATCCAAGTTATAAAAACCAACAGGCAAATTTGAAGTCACACATTGCTTTACAAAACTAACTTCTCTGCCTCCTCCTGTGCCCTTCTATTCCTTCCTTTTCCATATACATCTGCTAATAACCTCTCCAAAGTGGTCAAGCACCAGCACTGGTAGACAAGCGAAGAACATTCAACGTAAACTGCTTTTCCTTCACTTTAAAAGAAGAATGATCACAGATTTCCTCTGGCTGGTTAGCTCTCCTTCCAGACCATGAAATGCTAAAAGGCAGAGGCAGCCTTTTCTATTCTGCTTCAACAATTCCATCGGTATAGCTGCCCAGGAAGATTCACCATCCTCTGAATGAAGAAATTCCTCCTCATCTCAGTCCTAACTAGCCTATCCCTTATTCTGAGACTGTGGCCCTTGTTCTAGGCCTCCCAGCCTGGGGCAACATCCTTCCTGCATCTACCCTGTCGAGCCCTGTGGAACTTTGTATTCTTCAATGAGATCAACTCTCAGTTGGCACCTCTGGAAACTGTAACACTGACTCATAGGAACATTGGAACATAGGAGCAGGAGTAGGCCATTCAGCACCACCACCACCACCCCACCACCCCCCACCCCCTCACCGAGCCTGCTCTACCATTTACCATTCAATCAGTTCATGGTTGATTTTCCACCTCAATGCTATTTTCCCTCACCATCCACATAACCCTTGATATCTTTAATATATAGAAATGTCTCGATCTCTGTCTTGAGCATACTCAATGACTAAACCCTCTGGGGTAGAGAATTTCAAAGATTCACCATCCTCTGAATGAAGAAATTCCTCCTCATCTCAGTCCTAATTACCCTATCCCTTATTCTGAGACTGTGGCCCTTTTTCTAGGCCTCCCAGCCTGGGGCAACATCCTTCCTGCATCTACCCTGTCGAGCCCTGTGGAACTTTGTATTCTTCAATGAGATCAACTCTCATTTTTCTAAACTATAGACAATACAGGCCTAGTCTGCTCAGTCTCTCCTCAAAGATAATCCACAGGAATCAGTCTGGTGAACCTAGTTGCACTCCCTCTATGGCAAGTACATCCTTCCTTAGGTAAGGAGATAAAACAACACATAATACTCCAGATGCACACCCACCAAGGCTCTTTACAATTGCAGCAAGACTTCTGAAAGCACCACTACCATAGTCAGGGCTTTGAAAGCTGCAACACTATAAGGTAATTACAGCAAAAGAGAGAATTTTACTGCCTGTTAACTTACTAAGAGGTGGAAAGGAATGCTTTACATTCAATCTCCTCTCTCTATCACAATGTTTTATACTTTCTTCATCAGCTTACAGAAACCACAATGCATTCACTTTGAATCATCTTTTCACTGAGTAGAAGTAATGATATGAATGAATTAATGGCGACCAGCAGATATTGGAGATTCCCGCGCATTAAATAGAAATTACATGGGGTCTATAGCTTGGCATTAAAAATGCATAAAGAAAGGTAGGTGCATACCAATATGGATAGGTACTGTGAGTGCATGTATGAGTGATTGAGGAAAGTGTACAAGACAATGTGAGTGTGGGTTTGTGCACTGATCTAAAAAAACGTGAATAGACATATTAAATAAAAGACTGGATGCCAGATTTAACACAGAAATCATTTCATGAAGGCGCTTTGATCAGAGTTGGCCAAAGAAATGTCAAACTGGTGCAGAGTGGGTGGTTTTCTGAGGCCAGAGTGAAGGCACATTGTGAGTCAGTGCAGAGAAGGAGGGCAGGATTTTCCTGGTCCTGATGTGGTAGGCAGGAGCTGCCGGGTAAATAACAGGGAGCCAGGTCAGGATGGTTCCCTGATGCAGTTCTGCCGTCAGGGAAATTTCCCAGCTGTGGGGCTGGATGTGGATGGGGTACCTGCCAAATGAAAGCAGAAAGCTAATCTAAGTAATTAAAGGTTTATTGAGCACAATTTTCTTGGACTGCCAGCATATGGCAAAATGACTTCTCACTGTGGGGAAGCTGCCAGCTTCACGGAGGTGGCACCCATCTGGCCATCAGGGGGTCATTGTTGCTGGAGCCTCCATGTCGGAAAGAGTGAGCCACAGGCAGGGAAGCCTGCCTGGTTGGCCCCTCTCATTATAAATGTTCGCCTTATCTTTCCCAGGGCGTCTACGTTTGGAGGCACCTTCTTGATTTCTTACCTATCTCAGCAGAGCCCACTTCTCCCAGTGGGGCTGCCAAGGCTTCAGAGCTGCAGCCCTGTGATTGGGCCTGTCACATCTACTTTCTGCTCGCCAACCTTCATTGGACAGCGAAGCCAAACGCAGCCAATCAGGAAGCCACCTCTGGGGAAGTTGGTGAGATGGTCCGATTGCCGGCAAATGTGGGCTTGGGACCTCCTTTGATTTTGGGATCCTGAAGCCCAGAATTCTACTCCACGTCCCTGATGAGTTTTATTCAATCTGGAACTATTTGATGCTAACATTGAGTAGAGAAGTGTTATGTTGGCTGATAGCATTCCTGCATCTGAGTCAGAAACCGTGAGTTTACATCGTTCAGTAGGCATTTCTGTGAGTTTGTCCATACATGATAACTATTTGGTCAGATCCAGTCTCTGTGTATTGAGGCAGATTTACCAAATATTCCAGCAATTTAACACTGATTCCCTGGGCCTGATATGTAGTAGATTTTGCAATGATTTAAGGCAGTTTTCATGTTATGCTGAAACAGAAACTGCAACACAGCTCCAGTTCAAGGTATCAGCCCTGATTTTAACCCAGTCCATCCAGCACAAACATAGCAGGTGGACTGTTAAAGTCTTTGTGGCAATGCATTCCCAACGTTTTCCAACCATGATGCTATTTCCGCCTGATGCTATTTTAACCAGGAGACATCAGCACACACCATTTTAACTTAGGAACGTGGGAGGCTTGCATGGCACTAAACTGACCAGCAAAAACCAGTGCAAGGCACCAAAGTGGTGAAAAGGGGTGAAGTTAAGTAAATATTTAAAACTTTTGGTGAGGAATTTTTGCCTACCTGGGTGCCCACAGGATTCCTTGGGTTTTCTCAGCCATGGCCTTCCCACTCCTCTTGGACTTGTTATGATGTGGCAGATGATGTGTGCCAGGCAGATCATATGCACTGAAGGAAACCTGATCACGCGGTCACAACTGTTTTGCAATTTGTATTTTATTTCAAGATGCATGCCCTGAATTTAAAAGTAATAAGACTACCACGACTTCAGAGGTTTTTAGAAAACTAAATTAAACATTTATTAACAAAAGAAAAGATTTCAAGCACATACATTGGTCTACAAATTACGACTATAATAACTCCTAAAACCCCTAATTAATCTGGCTTCTAGCTACAGCCTCATCAAGGCAATAGTAAAAACAAATAGATTTAAACAGACCCAGGTAAAGCAACACAATACCCCCGGACAGTGAAATTCAAAGTGAGTTTTCTCAACTTCAGTCCCTATAGGCAGCAACTTGATGCATAGAGGCTGGGGGCTTTTCACACTTGTGTTGGATCTTAGAATTCCTTTCCCTCTGATACATAGCCTCACCTCCTTTATACATGTTTCTCCCTTTTTAATGCAAATTCCATTGTTCCAATGTGTCTTTGGAACTTGACCTCTCTCATAATATAAATCTTTCATAGTGCTCATATTATCAGTAACCTTTGTGAAAAATAAACACACTGTTTAGCTTAGCTTCTTCTGGCTAAGTGTAACATCCAACCATCTCTTTGAAATTCAAACTAACCTAATTTATCTATAAATGCAAATTTTCTTCACACCTCACATTCTAAAACTTCAGCCATGATTATGTATTTAGCATTTCAAACCTAACTTCATGTGATGACTCAAAGCCTCCAGACCAGCAGTCCCCAATTCAATTAAATCCCACACACACACAGAGAAACTATCCAAACTCTTATTTAACCTACCATAACAATAAATCGAATATTATGAGAATTGTTATATTTTCATGACACACCGTCAACCGGGCCTTATAAACAACATGGCTCCCATGCCACTGACCATTCCCTTGGACCCCCAGCAGGATCTTGCTCTCTCCCACCAGCCCTCAGGCCACCCTCACTGGTTTTAAGTGGAAGATGGTTCCGCCCAGTTAGATTGGCCTGGGTTTCACATACAACTTACCATTGGGGTTTCACTCCCTCCCTGCATTCCACCTATCCTAAACAAGCCCATGGGTTAAAATTGGAGCTAGGAAACATCAGGTTGATCTAATTCATCTGAAGCAATATAATTGCAACCAAAAGTTTTGAATGAGCTCCTATTCAGTTTGCTTGAGCAGCTTTACATTTTCCAATTTTAGCAGAAAGCCATAAGACAACTGGCATTCCGCCAGCCTCCTGATGAGGGTTAAAATTACCCTCTTTGGCTGCAAGAGAAAATGGAGCATCAGTTTTCTCCAGTGGTGCCCGTTTTCATGACTCTACCGCAGGCACCACTCTGAAAGCAGCATAAAGATGTCACTATGTCCCTGACTTTCTGGGAGGTGCCAGACAACCAATGTAGGCTAGGACATGCTCAGGAGAATTTACATTTGCTCCTTCTTGTGAGTTACAGAAGGCACCCACACTAGCAGAGCAATCTACCTGCCCTATGAACCCACTTTACACTGCATTTCACAGAAACGTGAGTAAAGCAAAGCCTCAAAATACTGGCTGTTGTCCTGTTAAACATAACGGAGCATCACGTGGATATGATTATTTCCTTAAAATGTACTGAAATACGGACACCTGCAGCCAAAGAAAGGAGTGCTGTGCACTTTTTAATGGGCCATTTTATATGTTGGCAGCTTATCTGTCTGCTTAGGAATCCTATCAAAAATGTTAATTGCTCCAAACCAGGTGTGAAGTTCTATCTTTCTTGAGCTGTTGGCACAGCCAAAAAAGGTCCCACCAAAACCCAGCAATGGGAGCAGCTACAATTATTCTTTATTATTGAACAAATATGCACAAGCAATTTCATCATTATCCCTCTTTATCTGACAGAGTTTCTTTTTTAAAAGATCTGCTGTATAATTTATCAGTGGTGCCTATCTCATGTACAAGTGCAGTAAATGCTAATATAGACTCAGTTTTTATTCTGTTAATCGCCCTGGGAATTTACAAAAGACAGCCCTTATTTACTCCATGCAGGGAATGTATGGTAATAAATTATAACCATTATGGACCTAAATAAGTCGATGACAGTGAATAAATGGGAAATGAAACCGTGTACCCATGTGTGTTTTTCAGTCATGCATAAGATGCACTCTCCATATGGGAAGCAGGAATGCAAATGCTTGTGTAATGAAGTTTAAAATAGCTGTGTTTTAAATTAAAACATTACAATCACATTTCATTTCTTTCCAATTCATTTAAAGCAAGATCAGAGAATATAAAAAGTAAACTTTCTCATTAACAGTAATATATACTGTAACATTCTTTTTTTTTGAAAATGTGGGAAGTGTCAGGTTGCTTTACAGAGGAATGTGTGTAGCTCAGCTCACTTAGACCCTCAGAAGAACATGGAATAGAGAGACAAGTGACAACAATATGTAGGCACTCTTTGCTAGCAGAGTAATTAGTAAGGTATGGACCCTGGACAACAAAAGGTAAATCAGTTTGTCACTTGTTTGTATTCTGCAGAGATACTTCAGAACTACATCTTTATTGTGTACAAAAGTGTCCTTATATCATAGAGCATGAGGTTGACAAATATGTTACGTTGTACCACATTAATCAGGACACAGAGTTTTAATCACTGGCATCTGAATGTCACTTAAATTTAAAAGTTAAGAGTAGTTAACAAGATCTCAGACCTCTACTAATGCTAAGAATGAGGTTAATAATGTCCAGACTAATCCAACAGAACATCTTAAACCTGCCTTCATACTAGACTAATGCTGAAAATCTCACATCTCTTGTTTCTGCTTTGACTGCGTCGGCATCACAGACTAACATCCACATTCAAGCGTGCCCCAGGGGACTTTTAGCTGAATTACACCGCGCAGTTTGCATTGTTGAATATTTCCGATTGAATATTTCCAACACCACCTGACAAATGCATGATCTCTGCCACCTAGAAAGGCAAGGGCAGCGGACACATGGGAACTCGACCACCTCCAAGTTCCCCTCAAGTCACACACCATCCTGACTTGGAAACATAACACTAACCCTTCATCGTCGCTGGGTTAAAATCCTGGAACTCCCTTCGTAACAGCACTGTAGGAGTAGCTTTATCACACAGACTGCAGTGGTTCAAGAAGGTGGCTCACTACCACCTTCCAAAGGGCAACTAAGAATGGAAAATAAATGCTGGCCTTGCCTTTCTAGGTGGCACATTTGTGACTAAGTAAAGAAAAACATATCCAGACTGGAGTCAAACATTCATAGATGCAATGTGGGGATCTATGGTGTCTCGTCACTACATGTCAGCATCATCTTCCACAAATCTAGCAGCTATGAGGGGCTCCTGAGAAAGCTTGCCTCATCTGACCAGTGTGAGTGCCTCATCACCGTCATCGTCACCTTTGAGGACCTCCTCACCCTCAAGTCGATTGATGTCCTCCTTATCAGTGGGGACCTCCAGCTCCTCCATCTCCTCCTTAGCCAGTCCCTCTCCCTGTTGTAGCACCAGGCTGTGAAGGGCACAGCAGGCGTTGACGATGTGTGACACCCTCTGTGGACTATATTGTAGGGCTCCACCGGACCGGTCCAGGCACTGGAACCTAATTTTCAGTATCCCGATGGTTTGCTCCACCAAGTTGCAGCATGTGCTTCATTACACTTGTGCTCTGCTGCAGCCTGAGGCCGCCGCACGGGTTCATGTGGGTAGCCCTTGTCCTTGAGGAGCCATCCCTGCAGCATCTGGCCTGAAATTTCAACTCGGCGGGCAGGCACAATCGGCGGGCACAGGAGCAATCGGCCCCACCCATGGCAAAGTCATCGGCTGAAAAGTTCCGTGCTGCCAGGGTGGGCCAGGAGGAGGGCAGCCGATGACTTTGCCATGGGCGCGAGTGAGCGCTGAGAGGAAGCGCCCTGAAGGCAGAGAGCCGCCTCAGGCAGCTGCAGACCTGAAAACCATGAAATAAAGTTTTGAAAATCAGGAAAAAAAAAATGTCCAAGCGTCACAATCAGGCACCTGAACATATCCACGATAAAAATGTTCTGCACAGATTTTTATTTTTATTTTATTTAATAAAGGAAACCCCATCCCGCTTTTAGGTGAGGTTTCATGAAAAATGCAAAGTCCGCCTGGTTGATTCGCCAGTCCGCCAACCACTCATTAGCTCACAGTCTGTGCCTGAGGGGTGAATTTGGTGGCACTTTCATGCCTCTGCGCTGCTCGAGTGGGCAGATAAGCTAGAGACCCAACTCCATGCAGCTCAATGTGGCTGCACCTGAACTGTCTCAGCTTCAGAGGAATGGTCACTTTATACAAGGTTTCCCGAATGCGTGGCTGCTTCCCTCCTGCCCAACCCCGCACATGCTTGTGCATTAACTTCAGCCACAGGGCAGCCCTTGCACCCCCTCAAGTCACCTCAACCGCAGGATAGCCCTTGCACTACCACCCCCACCCCCGCGAATCGTCTCAACTTTGAAGACCAACAGGCGACCCTCGCGAGCACTGCGCAACATTACCGTGCGCTCACCTCCGAGTTCCGCTCAAAGTGCAGCCCACCAAGTGCCGACATGAGCGGACAATCCAGCGGGGGAGGAAGGTGGGGGGGATGATTCTGGCGGGCTGGCCTTACAGTAATATACAGACGTATTACAAGGAGGTTCCCGAAGTCCAACGACAAGAAACAGCCTTCCACCGATGGGCTGAGTGGACAATCACAAACTGGTTTTATGACATCATGAAACCGATTTTTGGCCTTTTTGCCATATTGTCCGCTCATACCACTTCGCATGCCCGACACCAGCGGGCACAGAAAATTCCATCCAAGTGCTAGAGATTTGGGTAATGATAACCAGAGTGTGGCAGGAAGGGGCAGAGAGTACAAACTTAAGTGAGCACCAACAGAAAAGGCCAGAGATAGCAAAAATAGCAAAAATTAAAGGCTCTGTATCTGAATGTACGCAGCATTCGTAACAAAATGGATGAATTGTTAGCACAGGTAGAAATGAATATGTATGACTTGATAGGCATTACAGAGACATGGCTGCAGGGTGACCAAGGCTGGGAGCTGAATATTGAAGGGTGTTTGACATTTCAAAAAGATAGGAAGCTAAGAAAAGGTGATGGGGTAGGTCTGTTAATTAAGATGTCATTAATTCAATCGTGAGAGATGACCTTAGCTCGAAAGAGTAAGATGTGAACTCAGTTTGGGTAGAAATAAGAAATAGAAAAGTTAAGAGGTCACTCGTGGGAGTAGGAACACAGGAACAAAGGAGTAGGCCATTTGGCCCATCGAGTCTGCTCCACCATTCAATTAGATCATGTCTGATCATCTACCTCAAAACCATTTTCCTTTGCTGTCTCCATATCCCTTGATGTCATTAATATGCAGAAATCTATCAATTTCTGTTTTGAAGATGTTCAATGATTGAGCTTCCACAGACCTTTGGGTACAGAATTCCAAATATTCACCAGCCTCTGAGTGAAGAAATTCCTCCTCATCTCAGCCTTAAATGGTCTGCCCCTTATTCTGCGACTGTGTCCCCTGGTTCTCGAATCACTAGTCAGGGGAAACATCTATCCTGTCATGCCCTGTAAGAATTTTGTAAATTTCAATTAGATCATCTCTCATTCTTCGAAATGACACCCTTCAGATAACAACACTTCCCAGCCTCTCACTATTTAAGAAATACACTGCCTTTAATGTTCTTTCTACCAAAGTAGATAACTTCACACTTATTCACATTATATTCCATCTGCCATGTTCTTGCCCATTCAGTTAGCCCGTTCAACCCCCCTTGAAGCCTCCTGGCATCCTCCTCACAACTTACATTCCCACCTAGTTTTGTGTCGTCAGCAGCGTTTTGGCCCTCTGATAGTAGTTGCACTGTTGGACAGAGTAATCAGGAAGAAATAAATGGGGCATGTAAGAAAAGTATCATAATAATCATGGGTGACTTTAATCTACACGTAGGTTGGGCAAATCAGATTTGCAAACATAGCCTGGAAAATGAGTTCATAAGAGTGTATTCAGGACAATTTCTTAGAGCAGTGTGTTTGAAACCTAAGCAGGGAGCAAGCTATTCTAGGCTATTCTAGGCCTGCTAATAAGCAATGAGACAGGATTAGTCAATAACCTCTTCGTAAAGGAGCCTCTACCCTGAGATGAATTTAAAGGGGAACAGTTTGGGTCTACAGCCAATTTGTGCACAGCAGCTTCCCACAAACAGCAAGGTAATAATGACCAGATAGTCTGCTTTTGTGATGCTGATTGAGGAATAAATATTGGCCGGGACACCAGGGATAACTTCCCTGCTGCCCTTCAAAATAGCGCCACTGGATCGTTTACACCCGCCTGAATAGCTAGACGGGGACTCAGTTTAATGTCTCATCTGAAAGACAGCATATCCAGCAGTGCAGTACTCCGTCAGTACTGCTTTGGAGCGTCAGCCTTGATTTTGTAATCAAGTCCTGGAGCGGGACTTAAACTCAGAACCCTATAATTCAGAGGGAAGAATATTACCAACTGAGCCATGGCTGTCAACAACGCGCCCATCATTAAATCAAACACACAGACCACCAAAAGGACCAGACAATGTAGTTACTGGAAAATTATGTAATGTGGACCTATGCTAATTACATGAATACACATAAAATGCTAAGAAGCACATTATAAGACCAAAAGACATAGGAGCAGGAATTAGGCCATTCGGCCCATTGAGTCTGCTCTGCCATTCAATCATGGCTGATAAGTTTCTCAACCCCATTCTCCTGCCTTCTTCCGGTAGCCTTTGATCCCCTTACCAATCAAGAAACTATCTATCTCGGTCTTAAATACACTCAATGACCTGGCCTCCACAGACATCTGTGGCAATGAATTCCATAGATTTACCACTGTCTGGCTAAAGAAGTTTCTCCTCATCTCTGTGATTATAATCAGTAATTTCCTCTTTTATGATGTAATATCACCTCCATTCCACTGATTTCTCAAAGCCATGTACCAATGTGAGTGGCTTGGCAGAAGAATGGTCTGCTTTTAATGCAGTAGATCAACACATCTTTCACAGCTGGCAAAGATTGATAGTAGCACAGATCTGGAAGCAGATCACTTTATATGCTCTTCCATTTAAGCAGTGGAAATTGGTTGTGGTGCGTTGGAAGTACATTAAAATGGAACTAAAGGCCTCTTGGTTGTTCATTCCAAAATATTACACACGCTGGGTTCCGAACCATAATTGCTGAAGATCGGCTTGTTTATCAGTTTGCAATAACATGACGATTTTTACATTTGGGTGTTTGGTGACACTAGGTTGCGGAATCAAAACCTCTGCTGCTACCGGCCCCCTGAAGAAAAGGTAACACATTCTCTAATCACTGTTTCATGTTACCGTACATTGGCCAGGGTTTTACAGCCCCGCCGCGGTGTGTCTCCCTCGGTGGGTATGGCGAGCCAATTAAATCTCCATTCAGTTCAGCGGGACCGTAATATCCCTGTGGGAGGTGCCGTAGAATCCTGGCCATTGTGCTCACAATGAAAGACTTTGAGTTTCTGTGTTTCTTTTTACAGTGATCTTCATTCCGTGCTACTTAAACGCGTATTTTTCTTTACCAGATAGTAAATGGTGATTCCTGGTACGTTTATCTGTCTCCCTAGCATGTCGACAGAGAGGAAAACCCAGCTGATATTAAAAAGGCTGTAAGTGTGAGGAAAAAAATGGGAAAGTGAGTGGATACATTTCCATTTGTAATGTAGTCAGATAAATATTATGTGAAACAGTGTTGATGCTCTTGTAATATTCTGTCAAACAGACAGGCCGCACTAACACACAGCTCCTTTTGGGAGTTTCAAATAGCCAGCCATCTGAGAGAAGTATTTTTCACTGCAGAGGTGCCTGGTCATCAGTTATAACTGACATGTGAGTCTTAGGTTTCTGGTTACAAACACAGTGGCCAGCAGGGATTATCAGTAAAACCACCAGGTGATTCTGAAGTGCACAGGATAATGGAAGCTCTTCATTATCAAGAACCTGTTTGAGAACTTGAAATCCTGTTGTCATCTTTTACTTCACTGAGCTGATGTCGCGCTGTAGTCATCTGAAATCATACTTTGCTATGGAGACCGGATTATTAATCGAAGCCTCTGCGCGTCGTAAGTGATACAGTTATCACACAACATCCCAGAGTCAGACCTACAAGCTTGTACTGTGGCTGCACCTCCGTGCCAACTCTCAAACTGTGATTCTTCCTGATTCCAACATTATCACTTGCCCTCAGAGTGAACAATTTTAGAGGACCATTCCTGGGAACTATTCCTCTCCTTGACGAGGAGCAGAGTTGTCCTTCCCTCATCAAATAATAGCTCTCCAGATGGAAACCAGCCCACTGTGCTTTTCTTTCTCCCTTCCCTGTCTCACCCTGGCAAGAGAGAATGTCTCACCAAATCATATTGCTTGGCCAAAATGTTTAATATTGTGAAAATCAATCAATGAAAGAGTCAAGTATAACCAATTGGTGAGTACTCCACGGTGTTCTACTGTCAGAAGCATGACTCCAGCTCACTTCTTTATTTAGTTTACAGCTTAACATCTATTGTTGACAGGCTGTCATGTGGGCATCATGCCAACACATGGGATCACATGTCACTCGCTCATGTTACAGATGCCAAGGAATGAACATCTGCCTGAAAAATTTTGCAATAAGACTTCAATACAGTGCACATGTAAGCAATGGGTTCAATCTGTCAATTTACATTCCACACAAATTACATGAGTGCAGGCCAGTAACACCTCTCTGTTGCCAGTTATCCAGCTCAAGTAACAACCTAATCGTGCCTGCCAGAATCAGTAACATCATAATGAAAAAAAATTCCAGGTGACACAACACAAGTAGCATAAACTGGAACTCTGATCCCAGGGCACAGGCTAGAATTGCAATCCAAAATGATTGATTGGCAAAGCAATAACATATACTGAAATGCAAAGTAAATGTACCTTTTAAAAATCATCTTCAAAATCCCTCGTGTCGAGGATGACTCTTTCTTGAGGATGTCTGGCGTTATGACCGGGATGGGAGGAGTGCGCAATTTATCTCGCCCCACTACTCCACAGGTCGCACCATTAGTTTGAAAGTTTAACTCTGTTACCAAAATGGTCAATTATTTATCTTCGTTACTTTTAGACCCAGAATAAAAGAGACTTTAACCAAGCTTCTTTCAATAAACTCAGAATGATTGATTTATTACAAAGCTATTTTAAAACAAGTTGCAAGAACTGGTTAACACACAATTGTGCTCTGGAAGTATAACCGCCTAGCCCTTTAAAAATACCCTAGCATACACACCCACCCACACACAAACAAACAATGGACAAACAGATAGGGTTTTGCTGCAGAGATGGGCTTTAGAGCAGAGGCATTACAAAATAAAGGATAAAAGTTTACAGGGTTTTGGCACTGTCGATCTGAAGCTCCCTCATGTGAAGACGGGCCACTGGTCTTAGTAGATGCCTGGAGGTTCTCATTAATGGAATTTCAGCGTGGTAGAGAATATAGAGCTAGATCACTTCTTCCTGTCTCGGGTTTCCAAGTGCAGACAAGTTACACACAGATAAGGATTCTCTGTCTACAGGTTGATAACACACACGGAATTTCAGGCAAAACAGGGAGAGAGAAAGAGAGAGTCAGTTAGGGTAGTCTTCCCTCTCAGCTTATTTTCCCAAAAAGACAGACTTCAAAACCAACAGGTTCAAAACTTATGGCTTGCCTCTGACATGTGATTTCCAGTAAATCACTAGCCTTTGCCTTTTTTTCCAGTTTCCCCCCCCACCCCCCCCCCCCCCCCCCCCCCCCCCCCCATCAATTAAAGTGATTGCAGTTCAAAACAAATAAACCTCAAGTACCATGCTGGTCAGGTGACTTCTTGGAAAAGGCATTCTTGTTGACAGTTCCAAGGTGAACTTATGAGCTTGGTTTTAAAAAAACTCCAGATCAGCATCCAAAGGTCCAGATAATGCAATGTCCTTCCATGTCTTTAAACAAAAATATAGTTTTGAAAGATACAATTCTAACACTGGGTGAAAGCGAGATGTCAGTTTTGGCTCTGGGTTCACAGATGGCTTCTGAGCCCTACCTTAGCCTTGCAGGCTCTCCCACAGTGAGGACATCAGTTGTCAGCCAGTAGAGGTGGTGATGGATTGTTGGTTCGAGCAGCTGCCTTGTTCTTCCATATCTCCTACTGTTCTCTCTAAGTGGATGCTCTTGTTGGTTGGAAGATCTTGACACCATTTTTGACAATGGATCACCATTTTGGCCACGATTGGACATCTGCTTCCCATGTGTTGTTGTTAATCGAGCAAACCTTCATGGAGGCTTTGAGATTGTTATTGAAACATTTCCTTAGACCCCTATGCTCAAACAGGTTCCCTTGCGTAGCTCTGAGTTGGGCACCAGTTTGGACAATTCTGACAACATGTCTTGTCCATCTCAGCTGATGTGATTATCATGATCTCTATACTTGGCATGTTTGTATCTTGCAGAATATTTGATTTTTTGTTCTCCCACTTGACTTGCAAGATCCTTTTAAGACAGTGTTGACAATGTTGTTTTAGGGTCTTGATATGACATCTGTAAGCTGTCCATACTTCAGCACTGTAGAAAAACTTGGGGAGAACCATTGCCCAATAGACCTTGAGTTTAGTGTCAGGTCTGATATCATGATTCTCAAAAACTCAAGTACATAATTTACCAAAAGCAGAAGTAGCAAATAGTACTCAGTAATGTACCTTAGATCAATGTCAGCTTTTTGGGATAGATAACTTCCAAGAAATGGAAAGTGAGTGACATTTTCCAACACTTGACAATGAATCTTAATTGAAGGCATTAGATTTGATATGGGTTGGGTAGGGGACTTTGGTTTCCCCAATATTTAGGGCAAGTCCCATGCTCCCATAGGCTTCAGTGAATAAGTCAACTATCAAGTGTAGCTCTTCTTCAGAGTGCGCATTAACTTGTGCATCTTCAGTATACAGTAGTTGTATTACAGGAGTGGTTGTCTTTGTTTTGGCTTTCTGCCAGTTGAGGTTGAAGAGTTTACCATGAGTGCGATAAGTTATTACTGCACCTAAAAAAGCAATTAAGTGGAATAGCCATCTCTCCAGGTATCTCTTCCCTAGGTTGGAATCACACATCCTTAATTGACTAATGATTTCCGTAAGGACAACACCATGTGTGAGATACCACATCTGGAGGTAGGTTGTTCTCCTGTTTTGATGTTCCTTACTAAGGCCCGATTTTAACTCTGCATGAGTAAATTTGTTTTGAGTGAGTTAAATTGGACCTATGATTAACCGGTCTCAAAGGAATTCTAGATGAAGATACAACACATTTATGAATACAGGGCAATCCTATCAAATAAGTATGACACTATGCTGGGAGCCTTCACAGTAAGTACATGCCCATGGGAGGGATACAATGCCAGCCCAGTCCTTAACCAAAATTTGTCCACACATTTATACCTCCACAAGAGTCATGATTAGCAATAAAAAGCCAAAACTGGGCAATTTTCTCCTCTTTGAATCCGGGGATGTCGAAGCCAATTGTGGCACCCTACAGTCAACCCAATGCAATTCGCAACACAACAAACTATTCGGATTAAAGTTGGCTCAGTTTCTCACTTTCTAATCCTGCTGAACCATCACGAGAGCACCTCGTTGAAATTTAATTTAAGAAATCCATTTATAATCCCTATAGAAGTCCCCAGTCTTTAACACAAGAATTTTTCTTACTGAAAAACACAGGATCTGCAATTCCCTGCTTCAATAGCATTTAAGAATCTTAAAGGGATTCAGAAATTAGATATCCTTCAAGGTATTATAATTGTTGCTTTACAATTTTCATTTGTTTATGGTGCTACTGAGCTGTCAGGTAGGAGGCATGCAGGACTCTATTTGCCAACTGCGCACTTTCATTGTAAAGGAGGAATTCTCAACAGCATCTTGAATCTAACTTTTTGTACGTGTCATCAGAAGTGGTACCAGAACGTTGACATCTACTAAAGAAATATTAGGAGCAGGAGGAGGCCATTCAGCTCTTGGAGCCTGCTCCACCATTCAACAATATTATGACTGATTTTCACCACAACTCCATTTACTCTCCTCAGCTCCTTGACACCCATTCTACTGACCCTCCACACTTGGGAGATGGGGGGGGGTGGGCAGTAATAGTGGAGGGGGTCGTGGGGGGAAAGGAGTGGGGAAATTGTATTCAGAAATCATGGGACTCCAGTTCTCATATAGTTGAGACAAAATACCTTCCATGCTCCAAAAGAGTTAATAAAACGCATGGATTCTGTTTGTGCCATTATCAGGTAACCCAGGGTGTTCCATGAAGTCCTAACTATCATGTTTCATCTGATTTGCAGATATCTAGCACATGGCAATCACATGACCATCCTGTTGGCACAATTCATCTTGCTATCCCAGCGCAATCTGTAGCACTCAGATACGACGTGTTCCCCCATTCCCTTTTTTGACAGATGACTCGTTTCTCAGATACAAATTGCTAGCAGCTTGCCTTCACATACATCACAGCATGCAGACGAGTCCTCATCAAACCCACACTACATCTCCCATTTATTACCCAGTTTGTTTGCAGTTAATCTGTATCCTTGCTCAGAACAGCATCCATCTTCCACACATCTGCTACCTGTCACCCAAGCGTCAGCCTGATGACAGTGAAAATGACAAAACTGTTGTAACAGTACAGCACTTTCTGTTCACAGCAAGAGATTAAATTGTACCAAAAAAAAAGCAGCACCCGGGGAAAAAAGGAGAAAAAATTGAACAATTAATACTCACAGATAACATGGAGTGACTATGATGAATTTTCTTTCTGTTAAGCAAACCTGCAAGAACTAGGGAAAGGCTGTTTATGTATCATGGAAAAGCTGGTGCCAAAATTGCTGAAATTGTCATTTTTCTCCAAACTGTGATATATAAAATTGTGTATTAACTGTGTAAAAGCTGAAGCTGTCTCACAGGTTAGGGCCACTGCTGTGTGTGCCACACAGTGACTTCAAATGGGAAACCTCAGTATGATCAAACCTCATTATTATAGACTCACACAGGGACCAGAGCAGTCGTTCTTCTTACTGGAGGAGGCTAGAGAAGGAGAAATCTTATCGCATTCGCTCATTTAATACAATGGGACAGGGGAAGATAAACAATTTGTAATAACAAGCAGTTTTAGATTGTCGCAATGAGAGGTTTGTAATTACACTGTCTTTAAATAATGTTGTACCTTATTGGGGATTACTGTGAAGATTTGCTATGAGTGATCTGCCTCTCCCTATATAGCTAACACACAACCCAGAAAAATTTATTTCTGCATCACCCAAACTGAAATCAAACAATTTGCTAGATTAGCAACTCTTTTAACTATACGCAAACAAGATCAAAACCTTAAGGTTAAATTTCACACATCGAACTCCAACCTCATCTTCTCTACGTATAAATTATACAAGCCATACCAGCTGTATCACACACATGAAGATCACACATTAAATAAACAACACAATGATGCCGAGACGAGAATAGAATATGGGCCTCATGCAATATTAGTGCGCATTTGTATTAAGCAATGATTTGAATTTCAGTTCCACTGGAACAAATGCTCTCACTGAACTCATTCCACAGAGGCACAGCTGAACCAGTGTAAGCTATAACAATTACAATTTCTAATATCACAGACAGGAGATGGCACCTCAGCCATCTCTTGTCATCACTTTGTGCTTTGAGTGTCAATACATTGCTGGGTTTCAACAAGTCCAAAGCACTTTCACCTAATTTCCATGAGGTAATTAATATATGTAAAATTGTAAAATATGTGTAAAAAAAAAAGACCAACTCCACTAATCACAAAGACACTTCTTTTATCCTTTTTGCTAGATGGAGACCCATTATTTCGGGTTGATTTTGTAGTTGCTCACTCCACCTGATCAGCATCCAGGAGTTTTGTGAAGATTCTTAGTGGCAGTAAGAAGATCAATTGTAACTCTTGTGAACAAAATTACGATTTTGTTACAATCTGCAAATCAGATTAACCATGATAGTTAGGACTATATGGAACGTCCTGGGTCACCTGATAATGGCACAAACAGAATCCTTGCGTTTTATTAACACTTTTGGAGCACAGAAGAAATTTTGCCTCAACTATATGAGAACTGAAGTTCTATGATTTCTGAATAGAATTCCCCCACTGCTTTCCCCCCCCCCCACCCAGAACCATTTCCCACCCCCACCCCCATACCACCATTACCAATCTCCCTAGTGTGGGGGGCCAGTAGAATGGGTATCAAGGAGGGAAAGCGGGTCAACTGTAAGCTAAAGTAACCAAATTTACTAAATGACTCCCAAATGAAGAAATTAGCAATAAAATTCCATTTTTCTAGCTTTTGTTTTCACACAAATCAGAAACCAATGCAAATTACACGTGAATTAATTGACAAATGATGCTTCAAATAAAAAGGTAAATTACACTTTTAATAGTCGATACATCAAAGAAACATCTTCCACAACCACAAGCATTGCAGCACTCCCTGCACATATGTGCATTGTGTAGCTACACAGTTTCACAATATTCTGTTCTTCATTCACACAGGGTAGGTCAGGAGTCCTATCCTACAACAGCTTTCACCTTCAAGTTTCACAGATATGATTATCATCAACAAGGCACAACACAACAACCCCCTGTCCCAAGAGATATGGCAGTCCTGATGGAGTAGCATTCCAGAGTTCCTGTTCAACTGACCAACCAATGACACCCAAGTTCACGGTTTGGCCACTTCTGGGAGAACACCAAGCTCTTTAGCATTTCTGAGCTATTCAGAGAGCTTTCCCTGTTTTTTAGACCTATCTAGCCAGCTCGCACAATACCTCCAAGAGCTCCTGCCTCCTTTTCTGCCAAACAGAAAAACTGACCTCTTTCTGAGAGTGATTTGTCTCTTCTCCTCAAAAGAATTCTCTGTTTCCCTCTTTCTGTCTCTGCCTACTTTCTCTTTGTGCTTACATCTGTGGACTGATTGCCTTCACCCTCCAGCTCCTCTGATTGTACCTCTCCTTTGTGTCTGTCACCCATACAGCACCCCTCTTAACTTCCTTCCTGATGGGACTGCTTCCAGGTCAATCATCACCAGGTCACATGGATCAGTGTTTCTTACTATCCAAGAAAATTACAACGTATCCCTTTACAATTGATGAAAACACTAAAGTCCTTTTCAAACATTCTTTAAAACAATTCCCTAGACATTTTAAAGAAATTACACATTTTCCATACTATACTGCTTCCAGGTTAAAGGTCATCATGCTTTGTGAATTTATTTAAAACAGGCTTGGTTATACCCTTACTGGATGTGCCTATAACAAGGCTATCAATGCTCTTCCTGGCTGTCTCTGTAACAGGATACATTGTATTGCATTTACATATTTCTGTCTGAAAATGTAACAGAGGAGACTGAATATGTTATAACAGGGATTACTGGCCATTTATTATACAAGAGCACTGACTGTTTTGTAAAGTAGGACCGACTCTTTCTATTACTGAGTGATTCTATCATGACTGACTATACGTATAACCACACTGGCTGTCTCAGTATTTACAGCACAACATGCAAAATTGACAATAATTTTCTTCCATCCAGATTATATAGATATGAATTTGAACAGGTTTGTGCAATCGCCTCCAACACCTGAACTTCACCTCTGGACATTCCCAACGAAGTCTCTCGATGTGTTCAGTGCCTTCCCAGATGAGCCTACTCCATTTTGATTGGTCACAAGTCAGGGTCTCCCATGAGTCAGCAGGTATGTTTGACCACTTCAGAGGTGATTTGAGGGCAACCCTAAAGCATTTCCATTGTCTTCCTGGGGGTTTCCTGCTGTGACCAAGTTCAGTGTACAACAATTGCTTCAGGAGTCTTTGTCAGGCACACGAATGACAAGTCCCGCCCAGCAGAGCTGGTTTTGAGTGATTGGTGCTTTGATGCTGAGAAAGTTACCTTGGGAGATGACAGTGAAATAGTATCTATGGGTGGGATTGTCGAGCCCTGTCCACCACCGGGATCATCCTGTCCCACCGAAAGTCAAAGACTTTTGGCTGGGCCACCGAATCTCCCATGGCAGATCCCGCCACAATGGGGTGGTAAAATCCCGGCCTTTATTTGCACACTAGCTCCTATTAAATCGTCTTGCACAGAAAGGCCACAGGATGATGTGGGAAGGTCACAGTGGCTTAATACAGAGCACTGCTTTCATAGTGCAGTTAAGGCACACTGGTAAGGCAGGGTGGTGGGTGCTTTTTTTTCCTCTTAGGTGTAATATTCCTGACCTGGAGGTCCAGTTGGTTTAAAAGATGCAAAAATATTCCATACCCAGAAAACAACATTTCCCCACCTTGATGAGCGAAATAGTGCACCAAAATATAATCAAATATGTAGGGGCTACCCACAAAAGAACCATTACCAGACAGTGATAAAATTCAAATAGCATCCACTTAAGTCTCAAAGAGAACCATCATCATCACAGTCTCACTTGGAGAGGATCATCAACAACATAGTTCTATACAAAAAGATTTGAAAATATAGACTTGAATACAGTGGGCATTGTCTGCTGTTTCAAACATGCATTAAAAATCAGTGTCACTCCCCGCCCATCAGGTGTCACTTTTACCTTGGTGAAAACACAGTGACACCATCTTTTTATGGCTTACCAACATACTGAAGGACCAAGACTGGACTCATATTTTACCATCAACTTAATACGTAGCTTCTTGTGTTATTTTTCCTGAATTCATCACCCGTAGACAATCCCCTGTGTGACCTGTAGGGACAAGCTATTTTAAAAACCGTCACTGGTAATGAAGCAGTTAAATGAGTAAGCCTTATTATTTCACTGTTACTACAGCCTCTGCCTGGCGACATAGTACAATTAAAGAAAGCAGTTAAAGTGAAACATTTTCTCACAGTTTGGCCACTGATTGGAATCTATGTCTTAATGTATTTACAACAAACTCCATCTCATCAAGCAGCTATTTGGCTAGCAGCAGGAGTTGAACGAGCACCGTGCTTAACCAAAGACTAATAGAACGTATTTCTATTATCACGCAGCCACAGCCTCAACATCTGAACGTCAATCTTCAACTTTGATCAAATCACTAATTAAGTCATGCATTGTTAATGAAGACTAGTGCACTGAACTTACGAAAATTATGCACAGTGAATAATTAGCAAGGAGGAAGATAATGAATTTTCAGTTCCAGTGCGAGTCTATGATAAGACATAAACACTGAATGTCTCGGCAACTTTTTAATGGTACAATGAAACCAGACATTGAAAACCCTTACCCTTCAGCATGGTTAAACTCTGCACTACATCACCCTGCACCCCACCCCCACCGCACCACCCCCACCGCTTCCCCGCACCCCCCCACCCCCCCTCATCCCCTTGCTGTATCATCTCAGATATGCCCCACACTCCACTCTAACCTGCCAGCTTTTCTGCCTTCAAACTCCTGACTCTACTTTATGTGTGCAATACCTCTTCTAATATGCTCCGGTCTTCCCAGTAACAGACTTTAGTAAATCCCACAACCACACCCACAGCATCATCTGAAAAATTGAACCCACCGCTATAGCACCCCCTGACATAGCATGCTACCCTTTCCTATCTCACTACCACCTCACCTTACATCACCTGCTAGCACTCCTTCATACTCCACATGCCCATTTCTACAACACTCTATAAGACACTGGCAAATCTGTCATACATAGCATCTCAATATCATAGCCTACAGCAATCTCAGCTTTTTCCACTGCACTAAAGGAACAAAAGTAAGTGATAGAATATATACCTTAAAAAATTAGGATACACATTTGACTGGCTGTGAAGCAGGTGTGCTTTAAATATTTATTTGAAGTTATTCTAACAAATGGAATGCTTAATCAAAGGCAGCAGACTCCAGTTAAAGACCTACATGTGTCTAATATTTCTTTTTAAAGTTCGTTCATCACATTAACAAGAACCATGACATTTAAAGTACAAAACAAAGATATATTGATGCTTTCATTGGACTTGCCATAAGCAGGTTCAGTAATTCTGTACAGAGTCACTAAGATGAATGTTACATGAAGCACAACCTTTGAAGCAAAAAAAAAAGATGATCTTTGGTTAGATGGTTGTGTGGTTCGAGCACAGCTGCTGTACGACTGATTTTCAGTGAATAAAATGAAAAGAGACATTATTTATATGCAGCAGCATGTGGAAAACGTCGTTTAGACAATGGATTTGATTGTCCAGAAGGATTGGGTCTGGCTTGTTAGAAGTGCAGTATTTTTATATATTTGTCTCAGTATGGATGGACACTGCAAAAGCAGCCGCTGTGCAAATGGATATGAATATTAGCATTTTATGTAAACCACTTGTTCTGCTCATGCAGTAACTTTTGTCAATCACTGGGCTATCCAATCATTATTAAGATGTGCCCCAACGTCTGTTATGGTTTAGCATGAGCTGAAATTCAGCACCATTTGTAAAAATGGCAGAGGTAAACAGGAACCACATTCAATAAAGGGGATATATCCCACAGGGAAAGAAAAACATAATCTGGCACAGAAAAGGCATACAGATTCCCAGCAGGAGACAAGAACATAATCCCAGCAAGGCTCAGGAGCACAATCCTACTGAAGAACAGGAAATGATCCCATAGGAAAGTTGAGCAAAAACCCACAGGGAAATAAGAAGGCAGTCCCAGACAGGACTTCTTTTATTCATTCATGGGATGGGAGTGCACTGGTGAGGACAGCATTTGTTGCCCATCCCTAATTGCCCATTAGAAGATGAGGGTGTGCCACCTCCTTGAACTTTTCTATAGTGGTTCGATACAACTGAGTGGCTTGCTAGACCATTGCAGAGGACAGTTAAGAGTCAACCACATTGCCATGGGCTGGAGTCACATTTAGGCAGGCGGGGTAAGAATGGCAGATTCCCTTCACTGAAGAACATTAGTGAGCCAGATGGGCTTTAATGATTATCCAGTAGTTTCATGATCATCAAAACTGAGACTGGTCTTTTTTTCCTAAATTCAACATTTATTAGTTAATTGAATTTAAATTCCTCCAACTGCCATAGTGGGATTTGAACTCATGTCCTGGAACATTAGTGCAGGCCTCTGGATTACAAGCCCACTAAAATTACTATGATGCTAAATAGTACCCCTTAATTAGAATACCGGTCCATAGATGAGAGGTACAAAATCCAACAGAGGAAAAGGAAGACAGTCTCAGAGGAACCAGGGCACAATCTCATATACTGCCTCAGTTCCAGAGGCTGCCATGTCATCATTCCCCTCCCAGAGGTAGTCTGTTCTCAATTAGCTGACCCCAGCTATCGCAGGTATATCACACCTGCCACATCTACGATGGGGAAGAAAGGATATCAGCCAGAGTTCCTGATCACAATCCAGCAAAACTTGTTGAAAAGTGCATGAGTAGATACCAAGTGAGAACAGGATTAAACTCAACTTTGATGCTCCTCGAGACCATATATCCTGCAACATTCGCATGCCTGCCCATCCCCTCTCCCCTCCCCCCACCTTTAGTAACCTGAAAAGGGAAGCCTGCTGCCCCTTCGTGCAGCCTCCTCTACCCAACAATTAGTCAATTTAGGGACAATCGCAGCTGACTGACTGCTCCCCACAAAGTGCATGTTTCTGAGCTTCGTTTGACCCTGGCATTGATGTTCCAAAGTTCACAGTGAAAATCTTGTCCAATGAATCTAGTATTTGTGGAGAAGAGTTAAATATTAGTATACAAATGATTTCATTTATTTGGATAAAGGCAACCATGATGGCAGTACAAATTAGTTCTCCTGACTATAAGCATTAGTTGAGAGAACCCTAATGAGGTCTTCCCAGCTTTGCTGCCTTGCACTTGGCAAAGGGTTCTCCTGTGTGATCTTTTCCTGAGCAGCTTCAGCTGCCTGATCACCTTCTTCAGCTTCAATTTCCCATGGATCCTTTTGTAAATGCAGGATGCATAAAATTACAATGATTTCAGAGATCAGTCTGGACTAGACTGTAGTGTTACCCCAGGTACATCAAGGCACTGAAGCATTCCTTCAGATTATCAGTGGCCTGGTCAATTACAACCTAGGTGGTACCTTGAGCTTCATTGTGTCAGTGCTCATCATAGGTAGTAAGGAAATGGATTGGGGTCATTAACTACTGATGTACAGGGTAATCCAGATTTGCAATCAGCCATACAGACCCCAACCTTTCACCAGTAAACAGTGGTAGTACAACAGACTACCTTAAAATAAGTGTATCATGCAAGTTCCCTGGATAGCAAATATTCATGTGCATTAAGGGGTGGTTCTGATTGCTCATGGAGTGAAACCCTAGCCAGTTGAGAAAGTTGACCAAATGCTCAAAACAAGCAACATGGCAAAGGGGCAGTCACTTGCATCTGGCACCTGGGGATATCCTACCACTTTTCTAAAGTTAACAGCCTTCTTACACTGCTGCACTAGGTATAGGAACGTAGGTCCATAGGAAAGGTAATGAACTGGGCAACCTGCATAAACAACACATCCATCACTTGCTTAATGCATCAGTGGACAGACGATTGACTGATGTTGCTTATGTTTCCCCTGGCTCAGGCTGAAAGGAGCCAACATAGAAGTTGAATGCTGTTGTGACTTTGACTGTCACTGTGGCAAGGTAGTGCCTTTGGTAATTATGGGTTCTAAATCTGGGACAAGCAAGTGGCACTAGCCTGGGACAAGCAGGCAGCACTCTTGCCTCCTGGGAGAAGCACAGATTCCTTACATGTTGTTGTACAGTGAGATTCAGATCAGACCCTTTGCTCAATACCTGCAAAAGCCTGGGTTATTGTGGTTTGGGTGACTTCTATGATGCTTAATAAGTGTAGCTTTGTATTCCTGCTCCTCCTAACTCTTCTCTTCTTCTTCATGCAGATAAAAGGGAATTCCTCAGGGAAACACCACTGTGACTTGCGTTGAATAGCCGAAAACGAAAAAATATGAAGTATCATCACACCAGGAGAATACTCAACACACAAGCATGAATGCAAAAAGAAATGACTTACTTTACGTTTCATGACCTCAGGATATTTCCAAAGTGCTTCACAGCCATTGAGATATTTTGAAACAAAGTCACTATTGTAATATAAGAAATATACCAGCCAATCTGCATACAGCCAGGCCTTGCAAATAAATGACCACATAACGTTGTTTAGTGTTGTTGGTTAAAGGATAAATATTAGCCAAAGCAATGAATAGTCTCACTGGATCTTTTATGTTCACCTGAGAGGGTAGATGGGGTCCTGGTTTAACGCCTCTCAAAGCACAAAAAAAGCATAGTATAAGTATTCAGTAGCAAATTAGGAACAAGTACAGAATCCTCAAAAGAGAGCCTTTAAATCCAATTCTGCCTATTAACCATTTAAGCTTCTTTTATACTGGACTTCATTTTGTGAGGTAAATCACATGGAGCAAGGGGCAGATCGACAAACTGGAGCAGAAAAAGGTTCTGATGATTTGCAATCAGTGCCTAAGATTTTACCAAGCACTGTTAGCCACCAGCAATATATTTGAAGGAAGACATTAATAGCAGTTTTGAGAAAAACTGGTATAATAGATTCAAATTTTCTTAAAGCTGCACTTGTCAAGTAAAGTACTTTTGGCCTTTTGAATAAAAATTGTATTTTCTGTTTTACACATTGTTGCAGACTGTTGAAAATCTTTCATTCACAGATTTAAGTCATGTTTAGTACAATGGGGCACCTCTCTTTGGCAGAATGACCTATTTAGAGACAAAAGAGGAGCAACAGCCACATCCCACTTGACAGCCACTGTTCATTTGGCCTCTCTCAGAACCACTATCAACCTACTTCCCTAGCAAAGGGCAGCAAATCCTTCCAGTTTTTCCATACAATCCCATAATCAATACAATGCAAATCCATTCAATCAACCATGCTTCCCAAATCTTGATTTCACACGCTAACTACTGTATTCCCTAATCACCTACAGTAATCAAAATCTGTGCTTTATTAATAAATGGTCAGTATCCCAGAAAGAAAAAACAGTAAAAGCTGGGAAATAAGAATACTGATCCGTACTGGCCTTGTACACCTTAAAATGGAACACCAGTAAAACTGGGAAATAAGAGTGCTGGTCCGAACTGCTTTTTCCTTCTGGGGTGTGACTGGCTACTTATCAATGCAGTACTCCCCTTTACCTATTTTTTTCCATGGTATTGCTATGGGTGTATGACTACGTATCCTAGTGCTCTTAAGTCAACTCCTACTGACAGGAGACTGGGGAAAAAGGGGCTCAGCTGTGCCTATGGAACATAATGTTGGGACGAACATAACTGTTGGTCTTCTGAAACGCAGACCCAGGCTGCCCATTATGCCAGGAGTGGGGACAGTTTGACCTGCCTTCTGGGTCTTAAAGAGTCACGGATGATGGACAGAGGCAGTGCATTGAAGTCCACATAACCTTATCCTTAGTGAGAATCATGGCTGTTCAGTGCCCTTTCATGCTAAATCTGGCAAGGTTAATGGGCTTCTTCTTGTTTTGGATAGAGTGGCCAGGGTTCAATTGCTCCAATATCCAACACCTTGATTTGCATGTAGTTGTGATTGAAACTTCAATTCTCTACAACCTGCAGAGGGACTTGCCAACAAATTACAGAGCTCTTTGGTCTTCAGTCAAGAATATGTGTACAGCATTTTCACCTCGGTCCTCAAGCAGCTTTCATTTTAAATACTATCAAAAGCTGCCAAAATTCTCAATTAACTTCTTCTAATATCCTCAGGGCAAGTAGAAAATTAGTCTTCAGCAACTCTGCTAACTTGCCTCCTAAGGCTCCACATTCCTGTAATCAGCCACAGGCATTTTAAAGCCCAATGTGTGGCTGAGCTGCAGTCCCAATTTTAAATTAACCTCCCAAAGGGCTTCGAACTGACTCACGTCACTTGCCCGTTTTACACCCTCTCCACCTCAATGGAGCAGAAAATCAGGCAGGTGTCTGACCTGAACCCGACCCATTCCAGCCGGGCAAGGTCAGCTAAAACCAAGGCTTTCCTGTCAGGTGAAATCTCTGCACCAATTAAGCACCTCCACATGGTCCCGAAGTCCACCTTTATCATACTGATGAGCACCAGCAAAAAATCCAAATAGCTAAGTGGTTCCCCAGGAAAGTGCTGCACACTCCTTGCCCAAAACAGCACCCATCCAGGGAAATCAGTGCTTGTGAGTATGCATTTCCGAATCAAAAGTACATGATTCCATAATCTACCGCCCTCCCTCCCCAAGCCAACAGTAATTTACACTCAGGATTAACAGTAATTTCAGTAAAAGTCATTGAGCAGGAATCCTTTACACTAATTAGTCTGAAATATGCAAGTTCAGGAGTGGTTAAACAACCTGCCAACTGCCGTTGTTCGATCAATTTGTAGTTTTTTGCAGTTCAAATTAAATTTTCAATGATAAAAACTCAGCAGGTCAATTGCAAATTAACTTAATTCCACTCTGTTAATGGCAAGTGCTAGGTTGTTACATCCAACACTGCCAGCGGTGATAAAGTCATCAAGTAATGAGGTCTGAAGTTTCTACAAGAGTAACCCCTTCAGGGAAGGTCTGGAAAAACAACAGAGTGTTTTGCCTATCATTTCCAGAGTCTCTTGGCTGTATTTTCCCTGTGAGCTTCTAAGAACCGGTGTCAAGGAATAAACTGCTCTCCACCTCAAATGGGGGTCAGAAGCTTCTGCAGTGCGGGAAACAGTCATTTAATGTTAAAAATCATTTTTTAAATTTATTTCAATCTATTGTTTCATCTCCAACTTTTAGCCCATTTCAATCCCTTCCTCCCACCCCACCCCCCCACCAGGGCCATCTGCCACTAGCTTGTCCTGCTTGCTACCCTTAATGTCCCCATTAGCACATTCCTTAGCTAATATCACCACTGTCAACACCCCTTTGTCCTCTTGTCTATGACATCTTTGGCAGTCTCTTCTTGGCCTCCACGTATCACTGGCCCCCTATCGAGCTCTACCTGTCCCCACCGCCACCGCCCCCCACCACCCCCCCCCCCACCAGCTTATATTTCATCTCATTTCTATATTTTGCAGTTCTGATGAAGGGTCATATGGACTCGAAACGTCAACTGTATCCCTCTCCACAGATGCTGTCAGACCTGCTGAGTTTTTCCAGGTATTTTTGTTTTTGTTCTAGATTTCCAGCATCCGCAGTATTTTGCTTTTATCTTAGTCATTCAAAGTTATTTTTCCAAGAGCAGCCAGTTAATCATCGGAGGGTGGGTTTGCTCTGCGTTTAAGGACAGTGAGTGGGTTCTTGACCCTGCAAGGCCAATTAGAAGCCTTTGTAGCAGCAGGTTGCTGTGGCGGGTAAGTGAGGGAGAGGGTGCTTCAAAATGGAGATGCCCGGTCTCCAATGTTTCCAAACTTCAAATAAAATTGGCCTTTTCAATGGGGGGGAGGTGGGTGGATGGGGATAGTGGGAATCCACTGTACAAGGTGGCCTGTGGTTGCTGCTGGTGCTGCAACCCAGGCAGGGAAGGTCTCTAAGCCAACCTGGATCCCTGCCCACCTCACCCACTACTGCCCCCACTGCCACTGTTCCGTTCTGCCACTGGGAAGCCACCTCCAGCCAGCTAATCCAACTTATCTGCAATTTTACAGGAGGTCCGTGAGGCCCACAGCAGCCCATCTGCCCTTGCCCCAGTTTAGGTTCCTAAGTAGCCGTTATTGGCCGCTTCCTGCCCAGCCCCAATTCTGAGGCCAGGAGGAGGTCAGGAATGTAGGGGGAAAGCCCAGCAGTTTACCCTGATCAGGCCTCAAGCGGTAAATGGGGGCGGGGGGGGTCACCTCCCTCATGGGCCCCTTTCCCAATCGGGGGCTCTCCTAAAGGTCTGCAACCACCGCACCACCACCCCACCCAATGTGGGTGCTTCCTCTCCCCCTCCCCTTTCCATGATGACCCCAAACCCCCTTTCCTCCTGACCCCCACTTTAGCCCCACCTCCAGGCCTCCTCTTCCATCCCTACATGCGGCAAGACCCCTGCACTTACCACCATCCTGGTCCCCGGCACTTAGAATCTGGGGACTGAGTGCAGTCCCAACAGTGACCACTGCTCCCCGGTGATGCTTCCAGGACTGTAGAGCTGCTGGCCAATCAGATGTCCGGCTGCTTTAAATGGCTGTAGAGCTGCCGGCATTGGCACCCTGTTTTTTTGATGCTGTGGCAGGAAACCCAGCCTATGTTTCTATTTAACTCCTTACGTCTATTCCACCATTCATTTAGACCATGGGCGATCTTTATGCTAACTCTAAATACCAATCTTGGTTGCATAGCCATTAAATTTTTGCTTAATAAAAATCTATCTATGTCGGTTTTGAAATTTGCAGTTGACCTCATCTTTATCGCTTTTTGGGGGAGACAGTTCCAGACTTCAGATCACTGCCACATTCACACTCCTAAGGATTTAATCACTGACATCTTTGCACATTGGGAACCTTTTGGCCCAATTCAAGGTATCTGGGATAGATTCTTTTATTACAATATAATTACTCTCCTATAGTTTTGCCCATGGTGAAGATGAAAACTTAAATGGTGTCTCTAATGATGAAAGATATAAAGGCGTTAGAAGCAGTTCAGTGAAGGTTCACACGACTGATACCTGGAATGGAGGTGTTATCTTACAAAGGAAAGGTTGGACAGGCTGGGCCTGTATCCATTGGAGTTAAGAAGATTGAGAGGTGATCTTATCTAAACATTTAAGATCCTGATGGAACTTGACAGGACGGATGCTGAAAGGATGTTTCCCGTGTTGGAGAGACTAGAACTAGGGGACACAGTTTAAAAGTAAGGGGTCTCCCATTTAAGACAGAGATAAGAAGAAATATTTCCTCTCAGAAGGTCATGAATCTTTGGAACTCTCTTCCCCAGAGAGCAGTGGGGACAGGGTCATTGAATACCGTTAAGGCAGAAGTAGATTCCTAAGGGTGTGGGGGGTAGAGAGGAAAGTAAAGTTCAGGCCACAATCAGATCAGCCATTATCTTATTGAATGGCAGAGCAGGCTCGAGGGGCCAAATGGCCTAAGCCTGCTCCTAATTCTGGGGCAGAATTTTGCCGTCGGTGAGCAAGGGGCGGGGCCCACTCACCGGTGCGTAAGATGACACAGGATGATGTCGGGGGTTCCCCACGACGTCATCCCACCCCGTTTAAATTTTCAGGAAGTGGGGGGGAACAGCAAAATCAGCTGCGGGCCTGTCGACCTGTGGCATTGTCGTGTGAGGGGGACATGTTAAGGATATTTTTAAATTTCTATTTTTAACCTTTTCAAAAGCGTCAGTGATCTCCCTGAGGCAGCACTTTGCCTCCGGGAGATGTGCACTCTTCTGAGCGCATGCGAGAAAGAGCGCACTCTCGCTTTTGGGGAATTCCCACATCCCCCCCACCGTCTGCACAGGGAGCACATAGCGCTTCCCGCCGGATGTGACGCTGGGCGGGCCTTAATTGGCTCACCCACGTAAACTGGCAGCGGGGCCTGCTTCCCCGGCGGGGATCAGCTCCCCTCCCGCTGGAGATTGGGTCAGGCCCGCCCACCTGACAGGCAGAAAATTCTGCCCCGAATGTTTGTGCGTCTCTCGATTTTAATTGATCCATCATTGGTGGCTACATCTGCAGCTGCCTAGACACTAAGTTCTGGAAAACCTCGCTGCCTCTCTACCTCTCTTTCCTTCTCTAAGATGCTCCTTAAAACCTATCTCTTTAGCCAGGTTTTTAATCATCTGCCCTAATATCTCCTTATATGGTTAAATGTCATACTTTGTTTCATAACGTTCCTGGAAGCGCCTTGGAGCATTTTATTACATTAAAGTTGCTATTATAAATACAAGTAATTGTTGTTGGCATTCTTTCTTGTCATGTAACTGTCTTCCTGCTTATCTCTCGTCCCTCACGTTTACATCTGTGTCTTTCACTCTTCAACCCATGCTGTTTCTATGGTCTCTCATGCTTTTTCTCTTGTCCCTTTCTTTATGCCTGTCTGCATCTGTTTCTCTGTTCACGTCTTTTTTCTTTGTTGGGCCATGGCTTTCTTCCTACATGTTCAGTAAACTCAGTGCAACTCATCCTTTCTGCATTTTTCCCTGTCCCTTTTACATCTTTATCTGTTAGATTTGCTGTGCCTGTTCTGATCTTTTATCTTGTTATATGTGCTTTTTGCCTTTTGAACTTGATATTTTTTGTTTTACTTGAGGGGCACTGTGATGATGTGTCAGTATTGGTTAGGTTTCACTCAGCAAGCAATGATAATGCACAGGAGACTGGTAAAGTTTGTAACTGTGAATACACATGACACCGAGGAGGCAAAAACAGCTTTATTGACCTGGTTAAAACCCCTGCTCTCCCTGATATATATTAATGACCTAGACCTTGATGTACAGGGCACAATTTTAAAATGTGCAGATGATACAAAACTTGGAAGTATTGTGAGTTGTAAGGAGGATAGCGTAGAACTTCAAAAGAACATAGGTTGGTGAAGCGGGCAGACAACTGGCAGATGAACTTTTGTGAAGTGATTAATTTTGGTAGGAAAAATGCAGAGAAACAAATTAAACTAAAGGATACAATTCAAAAGAGGATGTATACATCATAAATCATTGAAGGTGGGCAATGAGATTGGTTAATAAAGAATTCAGCATCCTGGACTTTATTCATAGGGGCATAGAGGACAAAAGCAAGGAAGTTATGTATCAAACACTGGTTCAGCCTCAACTAGAGTATTGTGTCCAGTTCTGGATAACACACTTTCGGAAGGATTTGAAGACATTAGAAAGGGTGCAGAAATCATTCACAACAATGGTTCCAGGGTTGAGGAACTTCAGTTACATAGATAGAGTGGAAAAGTTGGGACTGTTCTTCTTGGAGAAAAGAGGGTTGAGAGGAGATTTGACAGAGGTATTCAAAATCATGGGGGGTATGGACGGACCATTGGTGGAAGGATCGGTGACAGAGGTAATAATTGACTATGTCACTCAAAACAGGTGCATCATTAGTACACGCTACTGAATTAAAGCAGACGTACCATTAAGATATAAGAAGCCAGTTAGCCATGAGGTGGGAGGAGGATACATCTTTAAATGAGTATCTCAGCATCAAAATAATATTGTAACTTCCTCAACCCAGAATTATCCAGTGCCACATAACCGACATTCATTTATTCCGAGGGTCATTTCACACAACTATTTCTTTAATTTCAATCTCCTGCTTCAAAAAATTGTACTTGGTGATGAAATGAAAAATAAACATGAGGCAACGAGCAGGCAATGCTTGTCAGTACAAGTAAGAAGTAAAAACATCAGCAAAAAAGATCACTTTCAGCCTCAAGAAACACAATCACCACCAAATTACATTAGAATTTTTTTTATTAAAGAAAATTGCTTCCTGCAAAGTTAAATAATACAATCGCCTCTTCTTGCATGCCATGGCCCATTTCCTGTTGTATTTTTCACACTAACTAGTAGATACTTGTGACAGAGGAACTGTATAAAGAATCGGAATCAAATTAACTGTACATTCTAACTGCATTAGGTGCTGTCAAGCATAGCACTTTCACTTCATACATTTGTACCTTGGGAGTAAACAATTCATACCATTTATCTCCAAGTAAAAATGGACAACTCACATAATGGAGTACTGCTGTTAAACTGTTTGGGGGAATTATTTTTCAGGAAAGGGTTGTGGTAACGCTGGGGAAGTGCGGGGAGATAACAGTGTATTAAGAAGTAAACAGAGGACATTGATTCATTTTGCTCTTCAGCTTTTATGATAGCTGGACTTCGATCCGCTTCTCAAAATCTGAAACACCATCACTTCTAGTATCATAATATCATAATATCTGACTGCCTGTTCTACTTGGCCTTTGCCCATATTGATTGCCTGAGGCTGAGAGCCCTGATGGATCATTTTATAAGGTTTTTGCAAGTGTTACATCCAATTTATCAATAAACTAAAAAAGCAATGAATACCCTACATGGGAGCTTTTATCTTTATTCTGCTTCCTTTGAAAGTGGGATGGAGGTAATATTCGAATGCACAGCAATATTCAAATTCACAGTTACTTTCTCACTGTGAGCAATGCTACTTTTTGCCATGGCCAAAGAGCCCATTATCATCACGTTATACTGTAGTGGGCCTTACCTGTTTGCTGTTTACTTCCAGTGACAAATTTACAAAGCTGCACTTCTAAACTGGTTAATGTTCTTCAAGTCTATCACTTTATAAACAGCACTTCCTCCACTCTTAAAACTAACAAGCTGCAAAACGTGAAAAGTATAGTATAGGAAAGAGATGGAATGGTCCCAAAAACTTAGAATGCACTGTCTGAAAGAGTGCTGGAAGCAGAATCAATAACAACATACAAAAGAGAAATGGGTGCATTCTTGAACAAGGAAGAATTTACAGGTCTATAGGGAAAGAGCAGGGGAATTGGATTGATTGGGTTGCTCTACCAAAGAGCTACCACAATGGGCCGAATGGTCTCCTTTTGTATTGCATTATTCTATGATTACACGATTCATCTCTACTTCTACCCTCTCTTTTTCACCTGTGTTAACAACTTGGCCCCTAATCAAGACTATTCGCTAGAAAAAAACAAGCACATGATTGTTAAGTATGCTAGAGCTGGTATTGTCATTGGACTAGCAATCCAGAGAGCCAGTGGAGTTATCTGGGGATGGTAGAATTTGAATTCAATAAAAATCTGCAATTAAAAGTCTAATGATGACCATGAAACCATTGTCGATTGTTGTAAAAACCCTTCTGGTTTACTAATGCTCTTTAGGGAAGGAAATCTGCTGTCCTTACCTGGTCTGGCCTACATGTGACTCCAGACCCACAGCAATGTGGTTGACTCTAAAATGCCCTCTGGAATGACCCAGTAGGCCACTCGGTTGTGTCAAACTGCGACAAAGTCTCAAAAGACGAGTGAAACTGGACGGACCACCCGGCATCAACCTAAGCACCGGGAACGACAACAACAAACACAGCCCTGTCAACACTGCAAAGTCCTCCTTACTAACATCTGGGGGCTAGTGCCAAAATTGGGAGAGCTGTCTCACTAGTCAAGCAACAGCCTGACAGTCATCCTCACCGAATCATATCTTATAGATAATGTCCCAGACATCACCATCACCATCCCTGGGAATGTCCTGTCCCATTGGCTGGATAGACCCAGTAGGGGTGGTGGCACAGTGGTATACAGTAGGAGGCAGTTACCCTGGGAGTCCTCAATATCGACTCCAGACCCCATGAAGTCTCATGGCATCAGGTCAAACATGGGCAAGGCAACCTCCTGCTGATTATCACGTACTGCCCTCTCTCGGCTGATAAATCAATGCTCCTCCATGTTAAACAGCACTCTGAGGAAGCACTGAGTGTGGCAAGGATGCAGATTTCACTCTGGATGGGGGTTTCAATAACCATCACCAAGAGTAACTCAGTAGCAGCACCACGGACCAAAGTGGCCGAGTCCTAAAGAACATAACTGCTAGACTGGGTCTGCAGCAGCTGGTGAGGGAACTAACAAGAGGGAAAAACACTAAGATAAAAGCAAAAAAACTGTGGATGCTGGAAATCCAAAACAAAAAGAAAAATACCTGGAAAAACTCAGCAGGTCTGACAGCATCTGCGGAGAGGAACACAGTTAACGTTTCAAGTCTGAATGCCCCTTCAACAGAACTAAGTAAAAATAGAAGAGGTGAAATGTAAGCTGGTTTAAGGGGGGGTGGTGGGACAAGAAGAGATGTCCCATACCTCTTCTTGTCCCACCAACTCCCCCCCCCCACCCTCTTAAACCAGCTTATATTTCACATCTCTTCTATTTTTACTTAGTTCTGTTGAAGGGTCATTCGGACTCGAAACATTAACTGTATTCCTCTCCGCAGATGCTGCCTGACCTGCTGAGTTTTTCCAGGTATTTTTGTTTTTGTGTTGAAGAGGTAAAAACATGCTTGATCTCATCCTCATCAACCTGCCTGCCACAGAGGCATCTGTCCATGACAGTATCAGTAGGAGTGACAACTGCACAGTCATTGTGGAGGTGATGTCCCTCCTTCACATTGAGGATACCCTCCATCATGCTGTGTGGCACTACCACTGTGCTACATGGGATAGATTTCGAACAGATCTAGCAACTCAAGACTGGGCATCCATGAGGCACTGTGGGCCATCAGCAACAGCAGAACTGTACCCAAACACAATCTGTAACCTCATGGCCCAGCATATCCCCCACTCTACCATTACCATCAAGCCAGGGGATCAACCCTAGATCAATGAAGAGTGCAGGAGGGCATGCCAAGAGCAGTACCAGGCATACCTAAAAATACGGTGTCAACCTGGTGAAGCTATAACACAGGACTAGTTACGTGCCAAACAGCATAAACAGCAAGTGATAGAGCGAAGCAATTCCGCAACCAATGGAACAGACCTAAGCTCTCCAGTCCTGCCACATCCATTCGTGAATGGTGGTAGACAATTAATCAACTTACTGGAGGAGGAGGCTCCAGAAATATCCGCATCCTCAATGATGGGGGAGCCCAGCACATCAGTGCAAAAGATAAGGCTGAAGTATTTGCTACAATCTTCAACCAGAAGTGCCGATTGGAAGATCCATCTCGGCTTCCTCCAAAAGACCCAGCATCACAGATGCCAATCTTCAGCCAATTCGATTCACTCCACGTAATATCAAGAAACAGTTAAAGGCACTGGATATTGTGAAGGTTATGGGCCCTTACAATATTCCAGCAATAGTACTGAACACTTGTGCTCCAGAACTTGCAGTGCCCCTAGCCAAGCTGTTCCAGTACAGCTACAGCACTGGCATTTATCCAGCAATATGGAAAATTGCACAGCTCTGTCCTGTACACAAAAAGCAGGACAAATCCAACCAGGCCAATTACCGGCCCATCAGTCTACTCTCCATCATCAGTAAAATGATGGGAGGGGTCATCAACAGGGCTATCAAGCAACACTTGCTCAGCAATAACTTGCTCACTGAGGCCCAGTTTGGGTTCTGCCAGGGCCACTCAGCTCCTGACCTCATTACAGCCTTGGTTCAAACATGGACAAAAGATCTGAACTGCAGAGTTAACGTGAGAATGACTGCCCTTGACATCAAGGCCACATTTGACTGAGGAGCTCTAGCAAAACTGGAGTCAATGGGAAACAGGGGGAAAACTCTCTGCTGGCTGGAGTTATACCTAGCACAAAGGAAGATGGCTGCGATTGTTGGAGATCGGTCATCTCAGCTCCAGGACATCATTGCAGGAGTTCCTCAGGTAGTGTTCTCAGCCCAATCATCTTCAGCTGCTTCATCAATGACCTTCTTTCCATCATAAGGTCAGAAGTGGGGATGCTTGGTGATGATTGCACAATGTTCAGCACTATTCACCACTCCTCAAATACTGAAGCAGTCCATGTTCAAATGCCGCAAGACCTGGATAATATCCAGGCTTGGGCTGACAAGTGGCAAATAACTTTTGCGCCACACAAGTGCCAGGCAATGACCAACTCAAACAAGAGAGAATCCAACCATCACCCCTTGACGTTCAATGGCATTAACATCACTGAAAGCCCCACTGTCAATATCCTGGAGGTTACCATTGACCAGAAACTGAACTGGACTAGCCGTATAAATACTGTGGCTACAAGAGCAGGTCAGGGGCTAGGAATCATGCGCCGAGTAACTTACCTTCTGACTGCCCAAAGCCTGTTCACCATCTACAAGGCATGGAGTCAGGAGTGTGATGGAATAAACTCCACTTGCCTGGATGAGGGCAGCTCCCACAACACTCAAGAAGCTTGAGTCCAGGACAAAGCAGTCCACTTGATTGGCACCACATCCACAAAAATTCGCTCCCTCCACCACCGATGCATTGAAGCAGCAGTGTGTACCTTCTACAAGATGCACTGCAAGAATTCACCAAGGCTCCTTAGACAGCACTTTCCAAACCCACAACCATGACCATCTAGAAGGAGGAGGGCAGCAGATAGATGTGAACACCACCACCTGGAAGTTTCCCTCCAAGTCACTCACCATCCTGACTTGGAAATATATCGCTGTTCCTTCACTGTCGCTGGGTCAAAATCCTGGAACTCCCTTCCTAACAGCACTGTGGGTGTACCTACACCACATGGACTACAGCAGTTCAAGAAGGCAGCTCACCACCACCTTCTCAAGTGCAACTAGGGATAGGCAATAAATGCTGGCCCAGCCATCGATACCCACATCCCATAAATGAATTTTTAAAAACTTGGTAATTAGTGATGGGATTCAAGCCATTAATAACTGGTCTGGTTAAAGACGATGACACCAAAAAGAAAAACATGTGTCTATTGAGACTGCTTCAAGTAATCTAATCAATGGGGAAATTTGAAAAGATCTTTCGCTCTCAGTCTTCCAAGCCTTAGAAATGAGCAGCCTCTCAGCCCTCACCCATGGCTGGACTGATCAGGGAGCGTTGCTGCATTCTAGATAGAGGATTTGGTGGCCTGTCCAGACAAAGGATCCAACAGTTATGGGGCCTGCAGCTGCCTGACCTCTGGGTCTGCAACAGAACAGGTATGTGGAGCAGAGGCTGCAGAGAGGGCAAGTTCCATGTGGCACCCTCTGCCACATTGGCGGACTCCTCCTTCACCTTTGACAGTGACAGGATGCTGCCTGATAGACCAGCCAATGCACTCAGCATCTTGGTGTGCATTCTCAACAGCAGTCTCTTCTATGCTGCCCCGTCAAAGTCTTCATCTGAGTTCCCTGTAGCAGAGCCCGTCTACGTCCTCACCCTCCAGTGAACTGACACTTGAACTATCTTTTTCCCCTGAGCCGGCTGCTGCCTGCTTATGCCCAGTGATTCACCATGTGCTGATCCCAACTCCATACTCGCCCTCTAAGTTACATACAGTGCCAATACCTGAACTAGTGGCTGTGGAGTGTCAGATCAAGTGACAGGGCTGTGGCATTTCTCTCTCTTTCTTCTCCTGGTAGCGCAGAGGCTGGGCGTGCAGCAGCTGTGTCTGAAAGCAGAAAATCGAAAGGAGGAAGTTTGGGGTGAGGGGATTGGGGCTGGGGTGGAAACGAAATATTTTCAATTTCCACATCATCCTAACATGGGAGTTAAGAAAGGGCAGAGAGGAACATACAGATAACCTCAATGTTCTCAATGTTCTCAGTGACATCACATGTCAAGCAGCCGGTCTCATGATGCAGAGAGCCATCTCTGCCATAGGGCTCAGGGAATGCTTGCATTTTTGTAGCCACTGGTTCTGCTCCATTCCTGGTAGTTGTGGACAGTCCTTCCCTGCAGCAGGGAGGGGAGGAGGCTGTGATGCTCTGTGTTTGAGTGATATGTCTGCCACAGCTGAATAGCTGGAGAGATATGGAAGCAGCAGGAGATTGGTGTGATGCTGGCACCATTTGAAAGTGTGAGAAGATGAAGTAGCATATCTAGATGTTAGGTGAGAGCTCTGTGTTTCAGTGACTGTTGATGGGTGAGCAATGGGATGCGGTGCATTAGGCAATTTTTTTTAATTCATTGATGGGATATGGGCTTTGCTGGCTGGACCAGCATTTATTGCCCATCCCTAGTTGCCCTTGAGAAAGTGGTGCTGAGCTGCGTTCTTGAACCGCTGCAGTTCATGTGGTGTAGGTACACCCACAGAGCTGTTAGGAAGGGAGTTCCAGGGTTTTGACCTAGTAACAGTGAAGGAACGGCGATATATTTACAAGTCAGGATGATGAGTGCCTTGGAGGGGAACTTCCAGGTGGTGGTGTTTTCATGTATCTGCTGCCCTTGTCTTTCTAGATAATAGTGGTCATGGGTTTGGAAAGTGCTGTCTAAGGAGCCTTGGTGAATTCTTGCAGTGTATCTTGTAGATGATACACACTGCTGCTACTGTGCATCGGCGGTGGAGGGACTGAATGTTTATTGATGTGGTGCCAATCAAGCGGACTGCTTTGTCCTGGGCGGTGTCAAGCTTCTTGAGTGTTGTGGGAGCTGCACTCATCAAGGCAATAGGGGAGTATTTCATCGCAGTTCTAACTTGTGCCTTGTAGATGGTGGACAGACTTTGGGGAGTCAGGAGGTGAGTTACTTGTAGCACGATTCCTAGCCTCTGACCTGCTCTTGTAGCCACAGTATTTATATGGCTTGTCCCGCTCAGTTTCTGGTCAATGGTAACCTCCAGGATATTGATAGGAGGGGATTCAGTGATGGTAATGCCATTGAACCTCAAGGGGCAATGGTTAGATTCCCTCTTGTTTGAAATGATCAATGCCTGGCACTTGTGTAGTGTGAATGTTACTTGCCACTTGTCAGCCCAAGCCTGGATATTGTCCAGGTCTTGTTGTATTTGGACATGGACTGCTTCAGTATCTGAGGAGTCACAGATGGTGCTGAACATGGTGCAATCATCAGCGAACATCCCCACTTCTGACCTTATGATGGAATGAAGGTCATTGAAGAAGCAGCTGAAGATGGTTGGGCTGAAGACATTACCCTGAGGAACTCCTGCAGTGATGCCCTTGAGCTGAGATGGCTGACCTCCAACAACCACAACCACCTTCCCTCATGCTAGGTATGACTCCAACCAGCCAAAAGTTTTTCCCCTGATTCCCATTGACTCCAGTTTTGCTAGAGCTCTTTGATGCCATACTCCGTCAAATGCGGCCTTGATGTCAAGGGCAGCAACTCTCACCTCACTTCGGAAGTTCATCTCTTTTGTCCATGTTTGAACCAAAGCTGTAATGAGGTCAGGAGCTGAGTGGCCCTGACGGAACACAAACTGGGTGTCAGTGAGCAGGTTATTGCTAAGCAAATGCTGCTTGATAGCCCTATTGTTGACCCCTTCCATTATTTTACTGACGATGGAGTAGACTAATGGGATGGTAATTGACCTGGTTGGGTTTGTCCTGCTTCTTGTGTACAGGAGGTGCCTGTGCAATTTTCTACATAGCCAGGTAGATGTCAGTGTTGTAGCTGTACTGGAACAGCTTGGCTAGGGATACGGCAAGTTCTGGAGCACAATTCTTCAGTACTGTTGCTGGAATATTGTCAGGGCCCATGGCCTTTGCAGTATCTGGTGTCTTCAGCCATTTCTTGATATCATGTGGAGTGAATCGAATTGGCTGAAGACTGGCATCTGTGATGCTGGGGACCTCCAGAAGAGGCCAAGATGGATCATTCACTCAGTATTTCTGGCTGAAGATTGTAGCAAATACTTCAGCCTTCAGCCTTGCACTGATGTGCTGGACTCCTTCATCATTGACAATGGGGTTATTTGTGGAGCCTCCTCCTCCAGTGAGCTGTTTAATTATCTACCACCATTCACAACTGGATGTGGCAGGAGTGCAGAGCTTAGATCTGATCCACTGGTTGTGGAATTGCTTAGCTCTGTCTATCACTTGCTGCTTATGCTGTTTGGTACGCAAGTAGTCCTGTGTTATAGCTTCATCAGGTTGACACCTCATTTTTAGGTATGTCTGCTGCTGCTCCTGAGATGCCCTCCTGCACTCTTCATTGAACCAGGTTTGATCCCCTGGCTTGATGGTAATGGTAGAGTGGGGGATGTTGCAGGCCATGAGGTTACAGATTGAGTTCGAGTAGAATTCTGTTGCTGCTGTTGGCCCACAGCACCTCATAGATGCCCAGTCTTGAGTTGCTAGATCTGTTCGAAATCTCTCCCATTTAGCACAGTGGTAGTGTCACACAACACGATGGAGGGTATCCTCAATGTGAAGGTGGGACTTCGTCTCCACAAGGACTATGCGGTTGTCACTCTTACCGATACCATCATGGACAGATACATCTGTGGCAGGCAGGTTGGTGACGATGAAGTCAAGTATGTTTTTCCCTCTTGTTGATGCCCTCACCACCTGCCACAGACCCAGTCGAGCAGCTATGTCATTTAGGACTCGGCCAGCTCGGCAGTAGTGGTGCTACCGAGCCATTCTTGGTGATGGATATTGAAGTTCCCCACTGAGGGCGCCTTTGCCACTCTCAGTGCTTCCTCCAAGTGGTGTTCAACATGGAGGAGCAATGATTCATCAGCTGAGGGATGGTGGTATGTGGTAATCAGCAGGAGGTTTCCTTGTCCATGTTTGACCTGATGCCGTGAGATTTCATGGGGTCCGGACTTGATGTTGAGGACTCCCAGGGCAACTCCCTCCCAGGTGAAGGTACATTCACAGATCTTGACCACCTGTTTAAGGTCATTAAACCTCTTGGGTCCAGACTCCTTCTGTTGACCTCCTGGCCACCTGCTCCTATTCCCTTTGAAAGGTGATCCTTGTAGGCCTCCTGGTTCCCCTAGAAATATGACCCTTTTCCTCCCCCAAGTCTAAGGCCAGCTGCCTGTTCTCTGGAATTCTTTTATTAACCTCCCCATCTCTCTACCTCGCTTTCCTCCTTTAAGATGCCCCTTAAAACTTAACATTATTTGACCAAGCTTTATGTCATCTGCCTTAATGTTGCCCTTTGTGACTCAATGTCATACTTTGCTTTATAATGCTGGTGTGAAGTGCCCTAGGATGTTTTATGATGTTCAAGGTGCTCTATATAAATACAAATTGTTGATGGTGTCAGAAAATAACATTTCCACTTCCAACAATAGCCTTTTCCATGGCCATCATGAGTCAGTTTACCAGCTTCCTATGAATTAGAATCAATTGTAGTCAGAAAAATTCCACTTGGACCCTGTCTTACAAAACAGAAATTTATTTCATCCCCTGGTGAAACTGAAGTCCAGGTCCCAAAGGCTTAAAGTAAATGTTCTAACCAGGTGCATTGCCCAGTCGTCTGGCACCATGGGGCTGGATTTTGTTCATGCGATGTGTGTTCCCCCACCAGTTGGAGAACCAGCAGGAATGCCCACGTCGCTTCAAGACAAAGGCCTGACACAATTATGAGCCCATCAGGCACTTCACTGGCCAGCATCAGGCCTCCCACATGATTAAGGACCCCAGAAGGTGGACATTTCACCCCTGAGGGCTGCCAGCCTATCAGAGGCTGGTAGTCCTCCATTGTAGGAAGCGCCATGTCAGTAATGCACTGAGGACAGCCCCAGGATCAACATGGAACCCAGGAAAGAGGTAAGTGAGGGTGGGATGGGGTTTCGGGGATTGAGAGGAGGGGGGGATCTCAGGAAAGGGCAGGGAGGTGGCTTTCAGGGATAATTGGCTTTAAGGGTCACATTAATGAGCTTAACTGTTTCCTGCCATCAGTGGGTGGGATTCCCCCACAGGGACCTTCCTGCTTCAACTTAATTGGAGATAGTTGTCCTGATGTCAAAAATCCGACGTGGGTACTCTCGCTCATATCACCCCACTGCCAATGGGCTAATCCAGCCCTTAGTTTATCACAAAACACAATGGGGAAGTTTCTCCTATAGTAACCCTCTATTCACTAATGCACACATGGCTCTCTATTCTGAACGACACACAATAGGTTACAAACTAAAACTTGTAAGGCTCGCTGGAAAGGCTGACTGACATGGCACAATGTAAATCATTGCATCATTGAATCTTTTGGGTGATGATTAAATATAAAGCAAATTAGTTACTTTTTATTTATTATTTCACGGGATGTGGGCATTGCTGGCTGGGTCAGCATTTATTGCCCATCCCAAATTGCCTTGAGAAGGTGATGGTGAGCTGCCTTCTTGAACCGCTGCAATCCATTTCATGTAGGTACACCCACAGTGCTGTGAGGAAAGGAAATCCAGGATTTTAAGCTAGAGACATGAAGGAACGACCATATAGTTCCAAGTCAAAATGATGAGTGACTTGGAGGCTTCCAAGAACCACAACCATCTTCCTTTGTGCTAGATATATCTCCAACCAGTGGAGAGCTCCCCTCTCCATCCCCCGCACACCCAGATTCCTACTGACTCCAGTTTTGCCAGGGCTCGTTGATGCCACACTCAGTAAAATGCAGCCTTGATGTCAAGGGCAGTCACTCTCACCTCACCTCGGGAGTTCAGCTCTTTTGTCCATGTTTGAACCAAGGCTGTAATGAGATCAGGAGCTAAGTGGCCCTGGCAGAGCCCAAACTGAACGTCAGTGAGCAGGTTATTGCTAAGTAAGTACTGCTTGATAGCCCTGTTGATGACCCCTTAATTGGTAATTGGTCAGGTTGGATTTGTTCTGCTTTTTGAGGAAAGGACACACCTGGACAATTTTCCACATTGTCGGGTAGATGCCAGTGTTGTAGCTGTACTGGAACAGCTTGGCTAGAAGCGCGGCAAGTTCTGAAGCACAAACTTCAGTACTATTGCCGAAATATTGTCAGGGCCCATAGCTTTTGGAGTATCCAGTGCCTTCAGCCACTTCTTGATATGAGGTACAGTGAATCAAATTGACTGAAGTCTGGCATCTGTGAAGTTTTGGGCCTCAGGAGGGAGCCGTGATGGATCATCGACCCGGCATTTCTGGCTGAAGGTAGCTGCAACTGCTTCAGCCTTTTCCTTTGCATATTTGTGGAGCCTCCTCCTCTTGTTAGTTGTTTAATTGTCCACCACTGTTCACCACTGGATCTGGCAGGACTACAGAGCTTTGAACTGATCCGTTCATTGTGGGATTGCTTAGCTCTGGCTATCACATGTTGCTTACCCTGTTGGGCATGCAATTAGTCCTGCGTTGTAGCTTCACCAGGTTGACACCTCATTTTCAGGTATGCCTGGTGCTGCTCCTGACATGCCCTCCTGCATTCTACATTAGGCCCCAGTTTAATTGCAATGGTAGAGTGGGGGATATGCTGGGCCATGAGGTTACAGATTCTGGTTGAATACAATTCAGCTGCTGCTGCTGTTGGCTCACAGCACCTCATGGATACCCAGTTTTGAGTTGCTAGATCTGTTCAAAATCTATCCTATCCTAGTATGACAGTAGTTCCACGCAGTATGATGGATGGTATCCTCAATGTGAAGCTGGGAATTCATCTCCACAAGAATTGTGTGGTAGTCACTCTTACCGATACTGTCACGGACAATGCATCCCCGACTGATAGATTGGCGAGTGATGGCTCAAGTAGGTTTCTCCCTCTTGTTGGTTCCCTCTGCTCCTGCTAGTGGTGCTACCAAGCCACTCTTGGTGATGGACATTGAAGTCCCCCATCCAGAGTACATTCTGTACCCTTGCCATCCTCAGTGCTTCCTCCAAGTGGTGTTCAACATGGAGGAGCACTGCTTCATCAGCTGAGGGGGACAGTACATGACAATCAGCAGGAGAGGGAGCCATTGCAAAGTGGTATTGTCACTGGACTAGTAATCGAGAGACCCAGAGTAATACTCCGGGGACACAGCTTCAAACCCCACCATGGCAGATGGTGAAATTTGAATTCAATAAAAACCTGGAATTAAAAGTATAACTTGAAGTTATTCCCTAATATAGTTGATGTTTTGAATATTTTTGGCTCCCCAGAGCCTGGGGTAAGGGTAAAGAAGGAACACAGGCTTTTATTTCACATTTATTGCATGTACCCAGTGATAGAAAACACACTCTGACTGGTGACTTTTAAAATACATCAATGTGAGAAATTCTCAAGTCACCTTCTCCTGAATCTATTTGTAAGTAGCCTTGCCAAGAAGTGTCAAAGGGAAAAAGAAAGAAATCTGTGCATTCACATAGCTAAGAACACCCAACCTGTCAAGAACATCTCTCTTTTTACCTATTACAATGGTTGGAGTTTGACTTTAGTCAATGTGTAGCACACAAAAGGACAAAAACTCCCAGCAATATGCCTGCTGCTTAATTGTAAATAGGAAAAGGGCTCAATCTCTCTTCGCCATATTGTGGTAGTAATAAATTATGCAATGGATTTTTTTGAGAAGATTGCAAGCATGTTCATATTTATAAATATTCACCAGTTCACCATGTAACCTTTGATTAGTACAGTTAATTACCTTCAGCAATGAATTATTAATTCAAAACCAAACACAAAATGAATAGATCATTGACTCAAATATCGTTTTGTAACCCATGGTGGGCCACAAGCAAAAGGATCATGTGTGGGATCATTCCTCAGTCCCACCCAAAGTAATCCAGTTGACCTCAGTCAGCATTGCTTTTTAATAGATCCTGTTTAACACAAGCAGTCAGATTTTGCACAAGTGAATGATTTTGATGTTTTCTTATGAGGTCTTACACACACGACATATCTATTTTTGAAATGAAGCTCATTGAATTCTCTGCTTAATATTAACATGCGCTGTCAATGTCAAAAATGCAAAAATAATGTGAAGGATGCAATCAACTACAAGGAAATAGGTCACCATCTTCCCATTCTGACTTGCCTGGCAAATATATTTTGAATTGCAATAGTTGCAAAATAAACTAATTCTTTTTGGTCTGAATGTACCGCCATATCCAGTGGAGAGGTACCGCCCATGTTCAACTCAAAGTGGACTGATGCCTGGCAAAGGACTGATACTTTTGTCACAGTCACAAGCTTAACACATGCTACCAAACTCTGTAGCAGAAAACAAGTCAGATAGTTGAATGGAGGTGTCACTAATGTTTATTAGACAAAGAGCTAATGCCATAAACCGTGCAGAGGAGACAGAATGAGAGTCAGGCAAAGAAAAGAGGCAATTAAATGAAAGAGGGAAATTAGAGAGACAATGAGAGAGTGCATGCAAGATGGTCAATTTTAAAAATGTGCATTTATATGGTGCTTTTCATGACCACCGGATACCTCAAAGCATTTTATAACCAATGGAGCATTTTTGAAGTGTCGTCACGGTTGTACAGTGGATAATGGAGCAGCCAAGTTGCACGCAGCAAACTCCAACCAATGTGATAATGACCAGTTCATCTGGTTTTTTTTGTGACACAGATTAAGGGTTTAGAATTGGGATAAATATTGGCCAAGATACCTTGGATAACTCCGCTGATCTTGCTTGAAATAGTGCCAGGGAATCTTTTACATCCACCTGAGCAGATATGTTGCTCGTGGAATTTCACACCTAGGGTTGTCAAGGTCCACTTCAAAAAGGTCTACTGAAAGGAACGGACATGTCATTTGCATCTTTGTGAGCTTACCTCTCCAGTGGAGATGGGGGTCCATCAAGACAATGGGGAACTGTTAGCCAGTCAGGATATACAACCAACAGACACTTAAACCCCCTACAGAGGATGAAGGAATCCCATCTCCTGTTGGTTTCTATGATCTTGAAATGTGTCAAAGGTTTCTGAGATGAAACATCAAAATGTTCGACAACAATGACTACAGCATACATGGTAATCGAATCCCTTTGGAATATACAGCGATTAGGACACTAAGAATTGGGTATGTCAAGCAGAAGCAGAGGAATCTGGAGAAGCTGTAATGGAGCAATAAGGAATCTCTCTCACTCTCTTAAGTTAAGTAAAGCCCTAACCCTACAGTCTGAAAATCCAATGCAAGAGACAGTGAATGTCCATTGAAAGAACCTCAGGAGAAATTCATTGATTCCAGGAAGATGGATCACTGATTAAAAGAAAGGAAATGGTCTCAAATTCAATCCCAGGATTTTAATGGAACCAATAGCTTGAAACGGCTGCAACATTCAACAATCTACGCCTCAAGGACAGGCAGAGGACTTAATTGTATATTCTTTTAACTTTTACTTTGGCTCTTACTCCCGGTGTGTGTGTGCGTGTGTGCATGTGTGTGCGTGCAACGTTGCACCTCTCGGCTTCAGTGGCTAATAAACTTGCTCTTTCTTTGACTCAAGAAAACCTCCTGATTGGCTTCTAATTGTTCATTTGCATTTGAAAAAGGCATCCACAAGGAACAGGAATTTAAAAGCCTCTGTTGTGACCAACCAAGGAGGCTGAATAGAGGGGAGACAGTTCACTCCTCTTCACCTGGTCATAGCAAGACAGAGAGTAAATGAAAGAGCACAGAGATATTCTGAGATGGATGGAATTAAGAAAGGAGAGGAAGAAAACAGGAAAAGAGAATTAGGAAGAAAGAGACAGAATTTGGGACAGAAAGACTAAGAATTAAAAATGTGCAATTCAGCTTTCAAGAAAATAGCTGGAAATAAAACATGCGGCAGAATTTCCTGCTTGCCGGGTAGGCCGAACCCAATCTCTGGTGGGCAGGGAGCCGATCACCGCCGGAGAAGCGGGCCCTGCCGCCATTTTAAGTGGGCAGGCCAATTAAGGCCCGCCCAGTGTGATGTCCAGCAGGAAGCACTATGTGCTCCCTGTGTGGGCGGGGGGGTTCCCTAAAAGTAAGAGTGCGCTCTTTCGCGCATGCGCACAAAAGACCGCACATCTCCCTGAGGCTAAGTGCTGCCTCAGGGAGATCGCTTACACTTTGGAAAATATGAAAAATAGAAAAGAAAATTCCCTAACATGTTCTCCTCATGTGACAATGTCACATGAGATGGGACATGTTCATAATTTACATAATAACTTTATTACAATTTTTAAAACCCTACATGAAACCTCATCCCGCCGCTGGATGAGGTTTCATGTTTTCTCTATTTGCCACCGGGGTTCCTGGCCTGCCCGCCAACCTTAAGGTTGGACGGGCAGGTCCTTTGATTGTTTTAAAAAATGATCCTGTCAATGGCCTCAATTGGCCATTGACAGGTCGGCGGGCCCGCATCTGATTTTGCTGCACCCCCGCCTTCCTGAAAATTTACATGGGGCGGGGTGATGTCGGGGGTTCCTCCCGATGTCACCGTGTGTCATTTTACACGTTGGTGAGCGGGCCCCGACCCCTGCTCGCCAACAGCAAAATTCTGCCCATGGTGTGCATTTCCTTTTTCCAGCTCTTCCACTTGATAAATGTAATCACACTTGCCTTACTATGCAGGAATTCTCATTTGTTAAAGAATATTTGCACAATTCAAGGGAAAAAATAAAACCATGGGACCAGGTGAAAACCTACAGTAACCGAAGTATGCCACAGAGAGTCACATAGAATGTACAACACTGAGACAGGTCATTCAACTAAACCATGGTCCATACCAATGGTTATTTCCCACACAAGCCTCCTTCCATTCTAATTATCTCTTTCCACCTACTCCAGAACATCCCCTGCCTCCTCCTCCATCCCCATATCCCTTCTCCCCCATGTGCATATGCAGATATGTTAGCCAGTGAGATAGTGATAGAATTGCCAACCTTCCAAGTTATGCCCAGAAGCTTTATACAATTGAAAATTAATCACCTGGACATTGCAAGCAACCCAGGAGAAAATGGCTATTTGATGGTGGAGCAATACAAGGTGGCAAGTCTTGCATTAAAACCTGGAGAAATTTGTTCAACCAATGTCGGTCATCCAAGCTAGCATCTGTTTTACGAGGGTAGTGGTTTCCACATCTTTCCACAAGTGTTGACACATGCCTGAGGACCAGCTGCAAATATTTACAGTACTTCTGGAGACCCCTAGTAAATATTTAGGCTACAAATGGTGGCACACTCCTGAGACCCCTTCCTAACTTACGAAAGACAAGTGTCAAATCCATGAAGGAAATGAGTGTCACCACTGCAAAGAAAAAAGGGGAGAATTTTCTCCCCGTTGGGGGGGGGTGGTTGTGCGGGGACAGGCACAGGCAGGCGCGCAGCTGTCGGCGCCCCCGATCAGCTGGGCACCGCCATTTTACGCGGGTGGGCCAATTAAGGCCTGCCCAGCATGACGCGCGCCTGGAAGTGCTGAGCGCTCCCTGTGCGTGCAGGGGTGGGGAGGGGGATTGCCTGAGTCAGGGAGTATGTGCGAAAGAACGCAGAAGTCTCCCTGAGGAGATCTGTGCCTCAGGGAGATTACTTTCACTCATACAGCATTGAACAAAGGTGAAAAAACAATTTAAAGACATGTCCCCTCATGTGAAACTGTCACATGAGCTGGGACATGTCCACTAATTTTATTAAAAATTTTTCAAACATTTTAAAAACATTCATGAAACCTCATCCCGCCCGTGGATGAGGTTCCATAAAAAATGCGAAGGCCGCCTGGGCTCTTCGCCTGCCCTCCAACATTAAGGTTGGACGGGCAGCTCAGCTAATAGCACCATTGGCTTCTTAAATGGCCTTAATGGGTCTTTGACAGTTCGGCAAACTGAAAATCTAAATGGCGCAAGCCCAACGTCACCACGTGTCATTTTACGCCTCGGTGAGCAGGCCCTGCCCCCACTCGCAGAGCCTAAAATTCTGCCCACGTTTTTATTAGCATATGACAAAAATAATATCAGGCTAACAAATAACAAATACAGAAGAATGCAAGTCAGGCAGATATCTGTGGGCAATTCACAGCTGCCTGGTGTCTCTTTCGGAGCCCTCTAGGGTGCAAAGGGTAGGGTTCAAAGAGTAGAGTTCAGGTGTAGGGTCATCATCTCAAGCAGTGCAGTGGAAACCCAGAGGGAATTTGTTTCACTTTTCGAAGCATATTCCCTGCTAAAATATCTCATATTTGAGCGGATCGTCAAATTGCATGAATGCAAAGATTGGCCATGGTGATGAATTTTGCTGGAAGACCCTTCTAACAGTTCAGCTCAGGCATTGTGCTTTTTTAACAATCCAAACTATAAAACACTAATGCAGATCCCTGGCTGAGAGCGGACAGTGAACCATTGGACATTTGGCTTTTGCTTCCTAACAACTTCAGCTTGTTGGGAACAAAACCAGTCACGGCCAAACTTAAAACAGAATGATGCTCACTTTCCAGGCCCTTCAAACATAAACAAATATGATGCTCCACTAGTTTTAACACCATTTTCAAGAAATAACAAACGTTTCTCCAGATTCTAACTACTTCATGTGTGTGGTGTATATCCCAAAAAAAGAAAAGATAAATGCACATGACACAGCGATATCACGTCCGAAGCAATACCACAATGTTAGTCTGCATGGTAAAAAATGCTACAGCAAAGTACGTCAATTCATTGTGGACAGTCACTGGTATTATGAGGCTATGACTGCCTATTTGATTATAATGTTCCAGCAACAGGGCCTTGAGAAAAAGAGCAAGTGTGACAACTGTTCTCAATTCTCCACAGAGGAATGAGTGAATAAGTATGCATTACTGAGACAGGTTAGAACTTGCTCCTGACACCATGTTATGGCCATTTGTATGATAAAGTGTAAATAACCTGTCAGACAATAACTAAAGACTCCTCTCCTGTACCTTTCCCTGAGGAGTCAGCCTCTGAACAGGAGAAATAATTGCTTTAACAAGGTGGGAGATTCCAGTGATTGTTTGCTTTCTATTGTCTTGCCGCCAGATGGTGGAAATGATGTAGTGCTTAGGAATACAATACATAGGTCATGACCCAGTGATCTACAACACAGCCCAAGCAAGAAAAGAAGGATGAATAAGTTTGTAAAATAAGGCTTTTTTTTTTGAAGAAGTGATAGCAATTGCAGAGTTACAATTTTCCTTCAATTCCTCTGAGAAAGGGCCAGTGATAAAAAGTGTTGTGTTAGACTCATTCAGTGCAGATTGTCCTTATAACAAACGGACTATCTATGGAATCTGCTCCCAAGCACAGCCTGTTAATACTATTCTAATGATGTCCCTAGAGGACTGTAATACCGGCATAAACATCACTTCCCTTCAGCAGGGGCATACTCCAGCTCTTCCAAAAACACTTAAAGATGCAATAAAAACAGAAACACAAGTTCGCTGGCATCTGAAAAGAAGAATTATAGATTAATGTTTTGGGTAACAGTTCCCTCTCAGAAATCCATTTCACAATGGCAATTGCTGCCCACGATGGTTACAGACCCTTCATCAGAACTGAGACATTAACAAACCTTTTATCTTCCCAGCTGTTAACTGTATTTCTGTTTCTAATTTTAAGTATTTGCCATTTGCCGCTTTTCTGATAAATATTAAGATGCATTTTCTTAACTTTTAAATGCTGGTAGAGAATATTGTCATGGACAGATTTTGTATGTTTTCTTACTTCCTACAATTAGTGTGTTTGCATGTGAGGAATGTATGTTTTCTTACCCTCAGAGTGACTGTCCCAATTTAAATAATTCCAACAGCAAGCTTTTTGTGAATTTAAAAATAAGGAAGGTCATTTATTATCACACACTTGCCCTGGGGGTTTAAAAACATGATGCCTTACTCACTTGATTCACCCACAATATCACTCACACAAAGATTAGATACAGACGAGGAAAAATCAATACAATTACAATTTACGATTGGCTTAGTCTCTTTCCTGGCAGACCTGTAGTTTCTGAGATGAGTTGATGCTTTGGCTGAAGTGAAGGTTTTGTATAGCAGTGGATTTTCAGCAGGCTGTGAAACCTCTTGTAGTTGACTTTCCAGGGGGTTGGTTCTTAGATGATAAAAAAGGGGGATAAGACAATGAATAAAAGAATGAAAATAAAAATAAATATAAATAAAAATAAAAATAAGTAGATAAAAAGTTAAAATGAATTTTGAAAAACGGGATAAAAAAGGGTGTATATAGAGGAGAGAGTTCATGGTCTGAAGTTGTTGAACTCAATGTTAAGTCCAGAAGGCTGTAAAGTGCCTAATCAGAAGATGAGGTGCTGTTCCCCCAGTTTGCGTTGGACTTCACTGGAATATTGCAGCAGGCCAAGGATGGACATGTGGGCATGAGAGCAGGGTGGTGTGTTGAAATGGCAAGCAACAGGGAGGTCTGGGTCATGCTTGGGGACAGACCAAAGGTGTTCTGCAAAGCGGTCAACCAGTCTGCATTTGGTCTTCCCAATGTAGAGGAGGCTGTATTGGGAGCAGTGAATGCAGTAGACCAGATTGATGGAGGTGCAAGTGAAGTGCTGCATCACCTGAAAGGAGTGTTTGGGCCCTTGGACAGTGAGGAGGGAGGAAGTAAAGGTGCAAGTGTTGCACCTTCTGCAATTGAATGGGAAGGTGCAGTGGGAAGAAGATGAGGTGATTGAAGTATATAAGATCCTGAATGGTCTTGACAAGGTGGGTGTGGAAAGGATGTTTCCTCTTGTGGGTGAGTCTAGAACTAGGAGGCACTGTTTTAAAATTGGGGGTCACCCTTATCGGGTAGAGATGAGGAGAAAGTTTTTCTCTCAGAGGGTTGCACGATTTTGGAACTCTCTGCCTCAGAAGGCAGCGGAGGGTGGGTGATGGAGGAGTGGACCAGGGTGTCCCAGAGGGAACGGTCCCAATGGAATGTTGACAGGGGGAGTGTGAAGGGAAGACGTGTTTGGTGGTGGCATCATGCTGGAGTTGGCGGAAATGGCGGAGGATGCGGAGGCTGGCAGGGTGAAAAGTGATGAAAAGGGGCACCCCATCATAGTTCTGGGAGGGAGAGGAAGGTGCGAGGGCAAAAGCGTAGGAGATGGGCCGGACACGGTTGAGGGCCCTGTGAACCATTGTGGGTGGGGAACCTCGGTTAAGGAAGAAGGAAGACATGTCAGAAGCACTGTTTTGAAAAGTGACATCATCGGAACAGATGCGACAGAGGCGAAGGAACTGAGAGAATGGGAAGGAGCCCTTACAGGAAGCATGGTTTGGGGAGCTGTAGTCGAGGTATCTGTGGGAGTTGGTAGAGTTGTAATGAATATTGGTGGACTAGAAATGGAGGCAGGGAGGTCAGGGAAGGGGAGGGAGGAATCTAAAGACCCCTGCCTTCAAAATATTCAGTGACCCCTCCTCCACTGCCTTCTGAGGCAGAGAGTTCCAAAATCACACAATCCTCTGAGAGAAAAGCTTTCTCCTCATCTCTGTCCTATAAGGGTGACCCCTAATTTTAAAACAGTGCCCCCTAGTTCTGGACTCACCCACAAGAGGAAACATCCTTTCCACATCCACCTTGTCAAGGCCGTTCAGGATCTTGTATACTTCAATCAAATCACCCCTCACTCTTCTAACCTCATGTGGAAACAAGCCCAGTCTGTCCAATCTATCCTCATAAGACAACCCGCTCAGTCCAGGTATCAATCTAGTAAACCTCCTCTGAACCGCCTCCAATGCATTTACATCCTTCCTTAAATAAGGAGACCAAAATGGCACACAATACTTGAAATGCAGTCTCACTGATAACTGAAGCGTAATACCCTTACTTTTATGTTCAACTCCTTTCATAATAAAGAGCAGCATTCCATTAGCCTTCTTCATTACTTGCTGTACCTGCATACTAACTTTTTGTGACTCTTGCACTAGAAAACCTAGATCCCTCTGCACCTCAGAATTCTGCAGTCGTTCTCCATTTAAGTAATACTCTGCTTTTTTATTCTCCCTGCCAAAATGAATAACTTCACATTTTCCTACATTATATTCCGTCTGCCAGATCTTTGCCCACTCACTCAACTTATCGATATCCGTTTGCAAACTCATTATGTCGTCTTCACAACATACTTTCCTATTTATCTTTGTGTCGTCTGCAAATTTAGCTACCATACCTGCACTCCCCTCATCTAAGCCATTGACGTAAATTGTAAAAAGTTGAGGCCCCAGCACAGACCCCTTGAGTCACATCCTGCCAATCAGACAAAGACCCATTTATGCATAATAAAAGCAGAAAATGCAGGAAAAACTCAGCGGGTCTGGCAACACCTGTGGAGAGAGAAACAGAGTTAGCATTTGGAGTCCCCCATGACTCTTCTTCAGTATGAGAGTCCGTATGACTCTATGAAGAAGTCAGACAGACTCGGAACGTTACTCTGTTTCCCTATCCACAGATGCTGCAGTGCCCACTGAGTTTTTCCTGCACTTTCTGTTTTTCTTTCAGATTTCCAGCATCCACGCTATTTTGCTTTTGCATACAGTAGTGATTGAAGCTATAACCTTTCCTATTGCCTGTTAGGGGTTACGTGGCTGTTCTGACGAATGAGTCCTAAGCGCTGGTAATCCAGGGGTTGCAGAGCTTCCTAGTCGTGGACCTGGTTCAAGCACATAGTTTCGAAAAGAGCTCTGTAATAAAGTTATCTGTTTCTCGTAAGAAACCTGTCCAATACATCAAGTTCACTACATTTGGCAACGAGGGTAAAATAGCTCTGATGCTGCACCTCACCTTGTGAATGGGAGTACATCGGTTCTTAAGAAAGAAAGAGAAGTTTACTCACCAGTCATGCCACTCTTTGCCAGAATCAATCCTTATGGGGAAGACTCGAGCCATTACGTAGAGGGCCTAGATTTTTATTTCGTGGTGAATGAAATGACAGCAGAGGAGAAGCAGAAAGCAATTCTTTTAGGTGTCCGTGGTAACAAGACACATAACCTCATCCACAGTCTGACGGCCCTGAATGCTGTCTAACGGGCTGGTGGACCTCATGAAATCGCATTTTCAGCCGCAGCCATTGGTAATAATGTAGATGTTTTAAGTTTAACTCCAGAGTAAAGGCCCAGGAGAGTCCATCGCAATTTATATACCTAAGTTGAAGCTATTAACCAAGCACTGTGACTTGGGAGACACACTCAGTGACACATTGTGGGAGCAGTTGGTTTGTGGCATTCGTGACGACGCTATTCAGCGCCGTTTACTTGCAAAAGCACCATGGAAATGACTCGCAGGCTTTACAGAATGTGCAACATGGCGCCGTTCTTCAGTTGGGGCAGGAACATGCTGCCGGGGGTGGGGGGGCATGAAGACTGGAGGAACAGCCGCGAATCAAGAGACAGTCTCTGCTGCTCAAAAAGCAAAAAGGTCCAATGAAAGCATTTCAGCAGCCACTCCGAAGTTAATCTGTTACAGATGTGGGGGTGACCATGTACCAGAAACCTGCAGATTCAGGGAGGCAGAATGCCATTACTGCCACAAGAAAGGGTATGTAATAAAACAATGCAGGGCAGAATTGAGCCAACCCATAAGGCAGCAGACCAAAATGAATGAAGTGAATAATATAACCGGACCAGAAGTTGCTGATACCAATATCAATTCCCTGTACAACGTCAAAGCAGTAAAAGCTGAACCAATAACCGTCACCCTTCAAGTGAATGAGAAGCCTCAAGTCATGGAGGTAGATATGGGAGCCTCAACCACAGTGGTATAGAACACACATTTAAATAACTAAATGAAGATATGCAGCCACTGAATCTGGAGCAAACCACAGCTTAATTGAAGACATACACTGGAGACTCCTTACAGTACCTGTGTCCTATAGGCAACAGACAGCCCAGCTGCCAGTGACCATAGTGACAGGTGAAGGACCTAGTCTTCTGGGCCGCAACTAGTTACAAAAAATTAAGTTTAACCAACCTGAATATTTCAAATGAGAATAGGAGGGATTCCTGAGCTGTTAAGGGAATATGACAGTGTATTTTGGAATGAGTTAAGAGAATCAAAGGACCTGCCCAGGATGCAAGGATCCCTCAGGCTAGAGTTGGTTCCACTGGAAATCGTGAAGAGAAACAGAAAGAATTTAGTGCTACTCTGAACAAACTGAAGAAAGAGAAGACTTAACAATGTTCAATGTTCCAGGGGGAAGCCAAGAGATACAAGAAGGAGACAGAAGAGCTGAAGAATCAGCTGATTGAAACAAAAGAGGCATTAGAAGGAACAGCCATGGAACTTTCCAAGATGCGAGTGGATAATGAAGCCATGGGTAGCTCAACCACAGAACTGAACCAAGTTAAGTTTTCACCAGAGAAATTTAGCCGACTGTAAATCAGAATGAAGGAGGAGACAAAACTGCGTGGCAAACAGAAAAAGAAAAGACAGAAATCAAATCAGAAAGGCAAATCAGGATTCTCTCTGCAGCCGAGAAGGGCTATTCACAACTAGAAAAGGAATGTTTATCAGTAATATTTGGAGTGAAGAAATTCCATCAGTATCTGCATGGACAACATTTCACCATTGTGTTGGACCATAAACCACTAATGGATTTACTCTGTGAGGATAAAGCCATTCCGCCAACAGTCTCAGCAAGAATTTAATGCTGGGCTTTGATTTTATCAGCATATGAGTACACCTTTATGCACTGTCCGGGTGCGCATATTGCAAATGCAGATGCCCACAATTGTTTTCCATTATCAGATAGCATTGTGCATGCTCCAGTGCCACAGGAAGTTGTGGTTGTGATGAATTTCTTGGACACTTCACCTGTGTATGCAAAACAAATAAGGAACTGGACAAACAGAGATCCAATTTTGTCAAAAGTCAAAAGATCTTGTTTTGCAAGGATGGACAGATTCACCAATGTCTGGAGAGATGAGACCATTCCGTGCCCATAAAACAGAGTTGAATTGTCAAGATGAAATCTTGTTGTGGGGATCGAGTCGTTGTCCCTTCGCAAGGGAGAGAACCGCTCTCGACAGAGCTTCACAGTGCGCATCCAGGCATATCGAAGATGAAGACGCTGGCGTGAAGTGATGGTGACATGGACAGTGACACTGAAAGCATGGTCAAGCACTGTCTCCATTGTCAGCAACAACAGAAGTTGCCCGTTCCACTGCATCCGTGGGAGTGGCCTAGTCAACCCTGGATTAGACTACATTTGATTATGTGGGTCCATTTTTAGGTACCATGTTTTTATTGATCATCGATGCGCATTCTAAGTGGATGGATGTGTATGAAATTAGGTCACCAACATCGAGTGCAACTATTCAAAAGCTGACCAATGTTTTAGTGTACATGGCCTACCCCAAGTTATTGTTTCAGTTAAACGCACAGTCATCACTAGTACAGAATTTCAGAGACTCATGAGTTTAAATGGGATCAAACATATTAAAACAACACCATATCATCCCCCATCAAATGGGTTAGCTGAAAGAGCAGTGCAAACTTTCAAATCAGGAAGGAAGAGATTATCCAAAGGTACTCTAGAAACTCATTTACTTCTCAATTAATGTACAGCTCCTCGCACAATAACAGGTTCAACGCTGTCTGAATTATTGATGAAACGACGCCTACGTACAAGGTTAAGTCTGGTGATTCCAAACTTAGAGGGGAAGGTAAAGAAGAATCAGAGTAATCAAAAATTGAATTATGCTATTCATAGCAAAGCTCGAAGATTTACTGTTGGAGACACAGTTTTCTTGTGGAATTTTGGAAATGGACCTAGTTGGGTTCCTGGTATAATTGGCTCTGAAACTGGACCCTCGTCATTCCAAGTGGAAGTGGAAGACCAAATTTTTCAAAAACATGTGGTTCATCTAAGGAGTAGAGAGACATTTCAACAAGGTGCTATTCTACCTGTAATTGATGTCTAACCATTAATTCCTAAGGGGCAGAGTGACCTAGAATAGACATACCTGATGTCTCTATTCATTTGCCTTATCCTAAACTGCCACTTTCTAAGGATGTACCCAATGCTGCAGTTCCTGATCATGTCGCTTCAGTGGGAGAAGCTCAAGTGGTAGAGCTACGCAGCTCTAACCAAATTAGAAAACCACCTCAGAGACTTAATCTTTAATCATCAGACCTGCATATATATGTATATGTGTTGTGGATTAAATTATTCCTTGTATTGAAAAGCTAAAGAGAGAGGAAATGCAGTGATTGAAGGTATAACCTTTCCTACTGCCTGTTAGGGGGTCACATGATTGTTCTGATGAATGAGGCCTAAATGCGGGTAATCTGGGTTTGGGGAGGGGGGGAGGAATCTTCCTCGACGTGGATCTGGTTCAAGCAATTAGCTTCCAAAAGAGCTCTGTAATAAAGTTATCTGTTTCAAGTAAGAAACCTGTCCAGTACATCAAGTTCATTACACATAGGGCTGAATTTCCTGGTTGCCAGGGGTGGGGGGGGGGGGGGGGGGGGGGCGGTGGCAGAGCAGGAGCGGGCGCAGGCAGGCACAGACCCGATCGCTGCTCACGATCGGGTCCATGCTATCATTTTACGCGGGCGGGCCAATTAAGGCCGGGCCAGCATTCTTCACGACTCCCGTGCATGGAGAGAGTGGACGGGCAGCAGCGAGACCACCGAGGCCACCGGGTCCAATGGCAACCCCGGCGACCTGTATAAAGGAAGGCCTGGCAGCCTCGGAAAGGCTGCTCACAATGCCTGGGCAAAGGGTTGTGCAGAGGGGCAATGTAGTGCATGCAAGTCTAGAGGGTAGGACATCTGGGCAGGCTAGGCCAGAGGGTAGGCCATCAGGGCAGGCTAGGCCGGAGGGTAGGGTGGGGGGGGCCAATGTGCCCCTTGATTTTTGGATTGACTGCCTTGCTGCCCTCCTCGAGGGGGTGGAGGTTGTGTCGCAAGCGCTTCAACAACTCGTTGCGCTCTGGCAGGGTGAGTACCATGTTGGCATTGGTCATTTAACCCAGCAGGTCGGCTTATCCCCTAGTGCACCACCACCCAACCCCCGCATCTTCCGCCAAGTCTGAGTGTAGCAACTGCACTGAATCATTGATGGCATGTGTCTTTCGCTGGGTGGGCCAGTGGATATTGCCCATGCCGAGGTCACCCTTAGAGGGTGGTGAAGAGATGGGCTCTGCGCCCACAGCATGTGTTACACTGAGATCCACATGACTGGTTTGGGACAACCTGGAGGAGCTGCACCTCGGCGCTGTGCTTGAACTGCAGGACATATCCAAGTCAGGATGATGTAGGGAGGGGAGCTTCAAGGTGGCATGACAACGAACCATCTGCTGCCCTCTACGCTGCACATGCTTGCACCTCCTTGCTATGGAAGAAAATACCATGTGGTGCCTAATGTGGCAGCATGTGGCCAAGTGGGGGGGTTGGGTCGGAGGGGGGGAACAGGCCTAGCATCTTTGTGTGAGTGTTCGGCAGCAGCGGGGTGAGGAGGCACTGGAGCCCTGATTTGTCCCACTCTGGCTGGGGTGGGCCGTGTGCGAAGAGAGTCCGTGTACAATTTGCACAAATCAATGCTCTTCTCTCATTTTCAGGAGAAGAATGCTCATAACACGGCAGAGCAGGTGAGGAATGGCAGCGGCCAGGCACAGTTAGCCATTCTCAGCCGCTTCGAGCAGGAGGCCCTGGATTTGGAGAGGTGCCATGCACCCAGGTCCACTGGTGTCAGTGAGGCTGGGGTGCCACGGCCAGGTATGTTTGCCCAGCAGTGAGGTCGGCATTGTTCTCCCAACAGCTATAACAGTGCCGAATGTTAAGTGATTTAATTTTGCAACATGGCTTGTCCATTGCTTATGGAAGGATGAGCGGCATAATGATCCAGGGGACAGGGATGCACTTTGTCATTGTTTCCATATTAACTGATCCAATGTCCTTGTTCTTCCTTTCAGCATCAGCAGAGCAGGGCTGGGGGGAGGAGCAGCCAAGACCCCCTCTCAAACCTGAGGGCCCTGAAGTCTCACCAGCGTCACACCATCTCTGCGAGGCAGGCTCCAGAGCAGATACTAGCACCTTGGTGGAAATTCGAACATCGGCTAGTGTCCCGGGGCACAGCGGTGAGGGCACTTCACAGTCACTGGAGGAGCTGGCAGAGACAGAGAGTGACCATGGCGCCAGCAGTCGGAGGACTGCAGAGAACCAAGCACATGTTCAGTTGGTGCCTGATGATGTGCCTCTGGAGTCGTCCGCGACACAGCAGGTGCAGGAAATGCGGCCGGGTGTGCGGGAGGATCTGGGGGAGATACATGAGGCTATGCTTGGCTTGGTTTCTGTGGTGGAGGAGTCTATGCGGACGATCGCCAAAGCAATGAGCCACATGTCTGAGTGCCATGCATCGTCTATGTAGAGAGTGGCAACTCTCGTAGACAGGCTGCTCCAGGAGACCCATCAGGGCTTCCTGGGGATGCGCTCTGACCAGCAAGCCCTCACATCGGCATTGACCTCACCTGGTCAGTACCAGTGTGGGAGATGGCCTGGGCACTAAGTTTCCCAGCTCGGTGCCCATCCATCCACGATGAGCAGGGAGGTCCAAAGCGACCTCACATTGGCGCAGAAGCTGCCTGTTGTCTCTACGGGCACCTTTCAGGGCGCTCCAGATGAGGGTGGCAGCTCCTCCGCCTCTCTCCCAGTGACTGTAGCACCCAGTGAGGCTGCGACGACTGGGGAGGTGCCAGCTGTGGAACTGGCAGATCCCTCCCAGGCAGGGGCAGAACAGGCTCCACTGGCCAGAGGATGCCCGCCAAGGTCATTGAGGCCAACAGGACAGCAGAGTCAGCAGGCTGTCTCAGATGCCTCTCCCAGCGATGGGGCAGCACCAAGACTTAGCTCCCAGAAACATAAACATAAGGCACCTTAGGCACACCACGGGTTTATCACTGGTGCTTTTGTGTTGGCCCGAGATGAGGTCTTTAAGATTTGCTTTGAATTGGAACCCAGTTGTCATTTTTTTTGGATTAAATTTCTTTGCCTGTGATATTAAATTCAGACATGTGACCATGGCTGAGGGTGCCTCTTTTTTTCTGCAGGTGTATGGTTTCCAAAAATGTTAGGAGTGCTTTGTGGGACATTCAGCTTTATTAACAGGGCCCTTACGTACTGTTCCTACCCTGAAAGATTTAGCACTTAGGTATCAAGTATGGAGCCTACAGCCCAGGCTTGTCCTGGAGGTCCATCTGTGGTGTGCTAGCTGAAAGTTCGTTGGATTAAAGCCTCCCGGGTGTCCCTGCCTCCCTGCAGTATGCCCGGGTCAGCGTCTACCCCCCCAGCATTTCCCTGTGTATGGTCATCCTCGGACTCACTGCTGGACTCATCATGTGCAGCTGCAGCCATTGTGTCGATGTCTTCATCGTCCACTGTGTCCCCCCTTTCCAGCACAAAAGCGCAGCATGCAACCAATATCACCAACACATGATCTGGAGGGTACTGGAGTGTGTCCCCTGAGTGGTCCAGGCATTGGAAGCACATCTTGAGAAGACCGATGGTTCTCTCCACCACAGCCCTTGTGGTGCCCTGGCTCCTATTGTACCACTGCTCAGCTTCTGTTCTTGGATGGCAGAGAGGCATCATGAACCACCTTCTGTGGGGATAGCCGTAGTCACCCAGCAACCAACCATCCAGCCAGGCTGAAGCACTGAAGAGCCCCGGCATCTGGGAGTGTCTGAGGATGTAGGCATCATGGGAGCTGCCTGGGTACCTTGCACAGACTTGTAGAATCTGCATCCTGTGATCACACACTATCTGTACATTCATGGTGTGGAAGCCCTTCCTGTTGTCGAAGGCACCGGGCTCACCTGCTGGCGCCTTGATGGCCACATGTGTACAGTCTATAGCACCCTGGACACGGGGGAAGCCAGCAATGGCTGCGAAGCCTCTGGCTCGCTGTGTCTGACTTGCCTGGTCACAGCGGAAGTGGATGAAGGTCAATGCACGGCTGAAGAAAGCATCTGTAACCTGCTTGACACAAGTGCTGATTGGGATACACCACAAATATCACCCACTGACCCCTGGAAGGAGCCAGAGGCATAGAGGTTGAGGGCAGCTGTGACCTTTAGAGACACTGGCATAGGGTATCCACCCACACAGTTCACGGAGATCTCAGGCCCAATCATCTAACAGATATAGTTGACTGTCTCGCTTGAGAGACAGAGCCTCCTTCGGCACGGCACCTCAGTCATATTGAGGTAGCTGCTTCGCCGCCTGTAAACCCTGGCAGCAGGATAGTGGTGTCTTCTGCGACCCCTTCCTCCTTGGTCTATCTCTTGGCCCTGTGCCCCTTGTGCCTGCACCTGTCCTCCCAAAGGTGGCTTTCCTGGAGGCTGAATATGCACTCCTGGCCTCCTCTCCCTTCTAGCCCCTTCCTTCCTCCTCAGAGGAGGTGCCTCCAGTGAAGAGTTCAGCTCCCATTCCCAGGTTAAGGGAAGGCTTACAGAAACTTGCAGACCCAAAAAAGATTCCTCACTGCAGAGTGCTGACCTGAAAGTTAAGAGTCCAGACAAAGCAGCTGGTATATGTTTTGAAGTATTGCAGATCACACAGGCAAGTTTCAATAATTTTGAAAAATAAATACTTGACTGTGCACACTCGTGACCCCAGTGAGTTCCCGCCCAGTGGATGAAGTTTATACAAACGTCTCCTACCCGCCTGCCCGTACACCGGCCCGAAGATTGCACGGGCGCCGAGAAATCGGCGTCAATTGGGGAGTCAAAGACCTTAAGTGGCCTGTTAATTAATGGCAAGCGCACATTGGACATCATCGTGCGCCCACCCAACGTCACCACGTGTCATTTTTCACGGGGATGTGCAGGGCCTGCCTCCGCACACCAAAGGGAAAATTGTATTCATACTCTCTGTTTTCTGCCAGCCAGCCAATCCTCTATCCAGGCTAATATGTTACCCACTACACCATGAGATTTTATTTTCCACAATAAACTTTGATGTGGCATCTTATTAAATGCCTTCTGGAAATCCAAGAACAATAAGTCTACAGGCTACCCTTTATCCACAGCACACATTATGCCTTCAAAGAGCTCCAATAAATTGGTTAAATACGATTTCCCTTTCACAAAACCATGCTGACTCTTCCCGACTACCTTGAGTTTCCCTAAGTGCCCAGCTATAACATCTTTAATGATAGACTCTAACATCGTCCCCATGACAGAGCACTTGCTCAGCAATAACCTGATCACTGAGGCTCAATTTGGGTTCTGCGAGGATCACCCGGCTCCTGACCTCATTACAACCTTGGTTCAAACATGGACAAAAGATCTGAACTCCAGAAGAGAGGTAAGAGTGACTTCCCTTGACATCAAGGCTGTATTTGACCGAGTGTGGCATCAAGGAGCCCTCGCAAAACTGATGTCAATGGGAATCGGGGGGAAAACTCTCCACTGGTTGGATTCATACCTAGCAGAAAGGATGATGGTTGTGGTTGTTGGAGGTCAATCATCTCAGCTTCAGGACATCACTGCAGGAGTTCCTCAGGGTAGTGTCCTCGGCCCAACCATCTTCAGCTGCTTCGTCAACGACTTACCTTCCATCATAAGGTCAGAAGTGGGGATGTTCGCTGATGATTGCACAACGTTCAGCATCATTCACAACTCCTCAGATACTGAAGCAGTCCATGTCCAAATGCAGCAAGACTTGGATAATATCCAGGCTTGGCTTGATGCGTGGCAAGTAACATTCATGCCAAAAAAGTGCGAGGCAATGACCATCTCCAACAAGAAAGAATCTAACCATCGCCCCTTGACATTCAATGGCATTACCATCGCTGAATCCCCCACTATCAACATCCTGGGGGTTACCATCGACCAGAAACTGAACTAGACTAGCCATATAAATACTGTGGCTACGAAAGCAGGTCAGGGGCTAGGAATTCTGCAGCAAGTAACTATCTCCTGACCCCCCCCCAAAGCCTGTCCACCATCTACAGGGCACAAGCCAGGAGCGTGATGGAATATTCTCCATTTGCCTGGATAAGTGCAGCTCCGACAACACTCAAGAAGCTTGATACCATCCAGGACAAAGCAGCCCGCTTAGTTGGCACCACATCCACAAACATTCACTCCCTTCACCACCAACACACAGTAGCAGCAGTGTGTACCATCTACAAGATGCATTGCAGGAACTCACCAAGGGTACTTAGACAACAACTTCCAAACCCACGACCACTACCATCTAGAAGGACAAGGGCTGCAGATACATGGGTACATCACCACCTAGAAGTTCCTCTCCAAGCCTCACACTGTCCTGACTTTGAAATATATCGCTGTTCCTTCACTGTCGCTGGGTCGAAATCATGAAACACCCTCCGTTACAGCGCTGTGGGTGTATCTACAGCACATGGACTGCAGCAGTTTAAGAAGGCAGCTCACCACCACCTTCTCAAGGGCAATTAGAGATGGGCAATAAAATGCTGGCCTAGCCAGCAACGCCCACATCCCATGAATTAAAAAAAACCTCTGCCAAGAAGCATGGCCGTGCCCCTTCTGGGCTTGCAGTCTCAACCTCTTGGATGCTTTTTGGGTCTTCTGTGCATTTCAGAGTTTTTGTCTGGCACAGTTTGCCACAGTGACCAATCCTGTTGCACTAAAAGCAAATGGCTGAAATCGTTGTTGCCTGTGGGGGGCACTTTGCTCCACAGCATTGGCATAGTCACTCTGCTGGCCAATTTGGGAACAGCTTCCTCTGGCCTGGAGTGGCCCTGTGTCTTTACTGCTTAACTAACTGAATTGTCAGTGGGCCTCTGTACCACGGTTTATTTCCTCCCCTTAACATGTTTCTGTGCTTCTGATGGACTGCTGACTAGATTGTAATCTGGATTGTCTTTTCTTTTGTATGCATGATGTCAGAGAATGCATTGCCTCCTAATCCAACCACTGTTCTGTCTCTAATGAGTTCAGATTTTAAGTTTCCATGTTTGCAACCTTCTGCCATCCCGTACAGATGACTGATGAATAAAACGACAGGGTCTCCTAGTTGCTGGACTTGTTAGTTACATTTAGCACTTTCAAGTATTTTATTGCTCCTTAGGTTAAAATAAACGTCAAAAGATTTTAGAACTTCTTCAAATTTAGCAGATAATTCATTGATTCCGTATCTTGCGATAATGTTGTTCGCAGTCGGGCCTACCAAGTAAAGCAGTGTGTTAATCAGCTCTACTTCTTACTTTTTGTCTAAACCAGAAACAATGCTGTATCTTAGAATCTTTTCCTCTAAAATCCTCAATTGCGTGAGTGAGTTGGGCCTTGGATCAGTCTAAATTGATTTGGTAGCTTGGAATTCTGATCCACGGTTAAAGTTTTTAAAAGTGTAGGTTCTGCTTTAAGAGCTTTCTGAATATCAAGATGCTGTCACCGTTCACTTGGAGACAAAGGGATTTCCCACTCTTGCCCATTTTGATGGGCTCTGCTACAAAGGCAATCGTACTCAGCTTGAGAAACAAATTTCAACAATGGCTGCCTGGGTCGACTGCCTGCAGAGTTCTCTTGCTCAGCTTTTTACTTTAAAGTCACAAATTTGCCAAATCCTGGCTGTTGATTTCTCTCAATCAAGTTTATAAGTCACGATTCTCCTGGATTATTTCTTTCATTTTAGAGCGAGCTCGGACTCCATGTGTTCAGGCGCCAACTCAGGAATCAGGTTTTAGCGATGGGTTTTTTATAAACTGCATTTTAGACTCTGAATTATTTAAAGCTTTCTCAGGACTCGAGTTTTAAAAGGTTTAGCTCACCCCTGCAATGTCTGCTGACTCTGCCCTCTGGAATTAGAAGCTCAACTTCCATAGGAGATTCAATGGAGTCTTCTGCTGCAATAAGGAATTTTAAATGTCTGCCTCCAGCTTCCAAGCCTTTCTTTGTAGCTTTTTCCTGGTGATTTATCCTATGCACCTCTGTATCTGGAGCTGCTTTGCAGGTCAGGCCACTTTGCTGAATGTGTCTCAGCCTTCCAGCATTTTATTTTTTCTCTGCATTTTCTGCAAGTTCTTCGGTATTTCCACAAGCTGCCACCATGTTGTAGGGTGTTGGTTACAGGCCTGAAGAAATATTTGTAATCGTATGTAGGCTAACTGTAAGTCTTCACTGACTCTTAGAATTATTTACAAATATACAGTAAAGGGTACAACCTAGAAGCTGTCCCCATGCTTGCTGGTACACATGTTCAACAGAAGATGCCCCTGGGTGTGGGTTATGTGCTCTCTTACATCACTGTGTGGGCAGTACTGTACTCAGTCCTACATTAACCTTATATGTGCCAGATGCTTAAATGACAATACCTGCCTTGGTTTTCCCTCCTTTGTTACTCTTTACACAGTGAATTTTTGTGTTCTGGAATGGACTCCCTGACTGGGCAGCGGAAGCAGATTCAATAGTAACTTTCAAATGTAAATTGGATAAATACTTGAAGGGAAAAAAATTACAGGGCTAATGGGGAAAGAGCAGGGGATTGGAACTAAATCAATGCATCTACTAAAGAGCCAGAATAAGCATGATGGGCCAACTGGCCCATAAGACCTTAAGATATAGGAGCAGAAATTAGGCCATTCGGCCCATCGAGTCTGCTTCACCATTCAATCATGGCTGATAAGTTTCTCAACCTCATTCTCCTGCCTTCTCCCCATAACCTTCGATCCCCTTACCAATTAAGAACCTATCTATCTCGGTCTTAAATACACTCAATGACCTGCCCTCCACAGCCTTCTGTGGCAATGATTTCCATAGATTCACCACTTTCTAGCTAAAGAAGTTTCTCCTCATCTCTGTTCTAAAAGGTCTTCCCTTTACTCTGAGGCTGTGCCCTCGGGTCCTAGTCTCTCCTACGAATGGAAACATCTTCCCCACATCCACTCTATCCAGGCCTTTCAGCATTCTGTAAGTTTCAATCAGATCCCCCCTCATCCTTCTAAACTCCATTGAGTATAGACTCAGAGTCCTCAAACATTCCTCATATGTTAAGCCTTTCATTCCTGGGATCATTCTCGTGAACCTCCTCTGGACCGTCTCCAGGGCCAGCACATCCTTCCTGAGATACGGGTCCCAAAATTGCTCACAATTCTAACGGCCCCCTTCAGTGCTGTGTTATTCTATGATATCCTTTAATATTATTGTTACATAGGCTACCAGAACCAATCAATTACATTACAGCCTTGTACTCACCCCAAGATATCTATCATTCTCTGTGTCATTAACTCCCAGGTGCCCATCCTCCTTGGAGCAGTTCATGTTTATAATTCTCTACAGAAGTGTAGGATTCTCATTTACTGCCACAGGTACTGAAACACATCACACATCTGATCAAAGGATGTGCTGGTAGAGGCAAGGCAGCAGAGCTAAGCTGCTTGATTGAGAATCATAATTTTAAGAAACCAATAAGGTAAAGAGATGAAAAGTATTAACATGGCCTAAAATGTGAGGAAGCATTTTTAACATCTTTAATGCTGTTGGACTGAAAGAACATACTTACATTTATGCAGCATCTTTCACGACCTCAGGATGTCCCAAAGCCCTTTGCAGCCAATGAAGTACTTATGAAGTGTAGCAATGTTATAATTTAGAAAATGGCCCTGCTGATTTGTCCTCTACAGAAATGTGATAACAACCCAGATAACCTTTTCCAGGCTTGGCAGTTAACTGTCAGCCACCATCACTGGTGCATTCTCCATGGCAATGCCTCTATTGATCAGAGTCTACTTGCCAACCAATTAGCACTCTCTTCACAAACAGTATAAATTGTTGTTTTCCTCTTATATTGGCATTCTTGCAAAGTGACCTGATGAGTACAAGATGAAAGCTTCACCATGTCTTTTTTTTCAGCAATACTCAAGTTCTGTACAACCAAACGGCTATTTTCCATGATGTTGGTTGAGGGAAATATTGGCCAGCACACCAGGAATAACTCCAATGTTCTCATTCAAATAGTGCAATCAAACCTCTCATATTCACCTGAAAAGGCAGGCAAGCCTTGTTTTAGCATCTCATCCAAAAGACGGCACTGGAGCGTCAGCTTAACTGTTATGCCTCAAGTCTCTGGAGTGGGGCTTGAATCCTACAACCTTCTACCCCAGAGGCGTGCATGTTACCAACTAAGCCATGGGCTGAGCAACAAGAGGGGCAGCATCTACGCACCTTACCTGAACTATTGGGTGAGATTTTAACTCGCTCAAAACCCATTCACTTACACAGAGTCAAAGCTGGGCCCACAATCATTTCAACAGGCTAAAAACTCAAACTTGCTCTTTCATTGTCATTTTCCTGGAGCACTCACATAATAAACAGTTAGCTCCCAAAGAAACAATCAAGCCCAAAGGTCATGAGCTCTGGGTGAAGCCCAGATGGGCGCATGTTAAAACACACAGTAGAAACATGAGGGAGACCATGTATTTGTGCTCATTCCAAAACTTAAAATAAAATCTTACAGAAAATAAAGCACTTGGAACACTCTGGCAGGAAGTGCCATCCAAGAATAGATGAGATTACAGTTATTTAAAATATTTTGTTGGGCCCAAAAGGGCGTGCTAAAAATTAAACCAACACAATTTAAGCTCAAAGCATTTCAGTAAGCAGGACAGATCTCAATCTATGAAGTCACATGAAAACATAATGCAGATTATGTTTTTCGATTTAGCAAAAGTGCTTGAATTTCTGACAAAATCAAGAATAGGGAACCAATCCAGTTCTTGAACAGACTATCATATAAGGATGTGTCTATTTTTTTAAAACTATTTGGGATCTTAAATCCCGAAAATGTCTGCATTGGATAAAAAGGTTGGCACTGGTATTCACCCAAAGTGCCCACCAAAACACTAAAAATCAAAAGCTGCAAAACATCAGATAGTCATTTTATTCCTATTGCCTGTCAGTTAATCCGACAATCATGTTCAATTTACTTGAAGGTTTCTGCTAAGTCTTATGCTGCTCATGAGGGCGCTGGGTGTGGGGAGTCATGGGGTGACATGGGTGGGTGGTGGTGATTACAATATAGTTTGACTTTGCTGCCAGACCATTGAGAATAGGCAGGTTTGAACTATAAGGGAAGTCAAGGGCTTATAAGGAACAGCCTGGAAAGTGGAGTTGAGGCCAAGCCATGATCTTACTGAAGAGTGGAGCAGGCTGAAAGGGACCTGCTCCTGCTCCTATCTCTTATGTTCAAACGTTCTTATATTCTCACGGTGGATAAAAATGTTTGGCAGTTCAGTGTATGCTGTTCAAAAATTAACAGAGATTTTGCAACAACTGTGATCAGATGAGATGTAGAGAATTTCTGTTCCTTCAATAAGGGGGCATTAGTTTTGATTACCTTTCCACAGTGAGTTTCACAGCATCTTGAAAGAGCTGATTTTTGCCCATAATAAAAAAGAATTCAGAGAACAGGTTTTTGACCTATAACCTAATTATTGTGCCTTCCCTCTCGACCCAAAGCTGTGCCATTAACCTCATTGAAAAGCTTGGAGTGCTTTTTACATTAACTAGAGCACAAGTGGATAATAATTACTTAGCGCTTTTGTGACAGTGTTCAGAGTTCACCAGCATGGCAAAAAATAGCCTCAGCCCTCAAAAACAATTCACTATCCCAGGCAGTTGATAGAAAAACAATCTACAACTATTTTGTAATAGGATTTCATCAACACCATAATCATTTGCTGGTACCAGTTCTACATATACTCGATAAATGAATTGAAAGGGTAGCATTTTTAGGCGGATAAAAATATAAAATGTAATATAAAAGTCCATTGCCTGCTATCATTAAGAGAAACTTCATTTATTTTATTCTGTATTTTATCTACCACTATTTCTGCTAATGTGCAGCAGTTGCAAAGGGGGCAGGCTGGATGATAGACTGTTACATAAACAAAGTGTGTTACACCATTTACCTGCAAATATTATAAGTGCAGAAAAAATATGAAGAGTAATGGGTTTATCATGTTAAACAAGAAAGTTGTAAATTATGTTTTTGCTCATGGTAAATGTGCAGCTCAGCCAAACACGGATTATGTCAGCAACACTTAGGGTTACATGTGACACTGATAAGCCTTGACAATTTGTGAACACAGCCTGTGACAGCTAAAAGCACGAAGCTCGCCAGACTAGCAGCCCTCAATCAGGCTGCGAAAGAAACTGTCACCACGCACACAAAAAAAAACCCCACACAGACATGGGCTGCATCTCAGGGCTTGTCATTTTCTTAAAATGAAAAAAAATTATTCAGAAAAGAAACTGTTGCTGCCAAAAAAAAAATTGTCTGACCATAGCAAAGTACAGCAAGACAGATGCACTGCTCGATATGATAGAATACCTTTACCATGGATCACCACTCTTTTTCTCCCTGCACCTTCCCTTTCATGTTACTTGCCTCCATTACTCATAGCAGATAAGAAAATGTGAAAAAGTAATAATAATTAGACAAGGACAAATGGCTGGACATGGATATGGATGGCTTGTTCCACTAAATAACGGCCTGTTACCATGCCAACTAGCCGGCAGAGTGCTGATCTGACAGAGCGCTGAGCCGCTAACACAATGGCACATCATCCGTTATAGCGAGGCTCGGGCACTGTTCACTGAACACGAGACAGTGCCCAGGGCCTCATGCTCCATCAGTTAAAGTCAAGAGAAGCTATTTTTTTCATTACACGGAGCCGCACGATTTGGTTGGAGCAAATTAGGCAGCAGCTCAGTGCATCAGGAAAATCCATGGTCCATTTACAGATTCAGACAACTAGGACAACGTGAAAAAGCATGCTTACAGAGCCAGGAACAGGCTCCTGATAGTGCTCTATCAGTGCGTTACACAGCACAGTACATCAGGCAAGAGTCAGAGAGTGTTGTACAGTAGGGTGTCAAGGCAAGTCTTAGCCTGGAATGCAATACTGTAGCACAGGCAAGTGTCATTGTTGGGCAGTACAGTACCATACCTAGAGGTCAATAAAATGCACATACACAGCAGGTCAATATTTTACTCAGCATAGTATCACAGGGTTAGCACATTACTCGGGGTAGAGCCCAAGGCAAAGTTCAATGCGTTACTCAGTATCATAAAAAGGGTCAGTACGTTACTCAGTGGAGTACCACAGTACATTATCAAAGACTGAAAGTTTCACAGGACCATTGATTACACAGCACAGCAACAGACTTAAGGATCACAAAAGCAAAATAGCATGGATTCTGGAAATCTGAAATCAAAACAGAAAATGCTGGAATATATGAAAATACTGTAGCACCTACGGAGTGAAAAACAAGGTGGTGACCCAGAACAGTTCTTGATTAAAAATTTTAACCGCATGTTTGAATCGAAGAGAACCTCCCTTTGTATCCTAACATAGGTAAACCCTCGGGCAATATTTTCTCAATCTGTTACTTGCAGTAAAGTTATCAATGCAAGTGCAAAGAACACTTTCAATATTTAACAGCAATTAGCAAAAACAGATCTTCCATCATGTGTTACAAGGGTGGTGATATTAAAGCTAAGAATTTCCTCTGGTCCAGCCCTGTAACTCTAAGTATGATGGGGTGGGGTCAGGTTCCCACCTGATTATTAGTTGCATCTTGCCGCTTTGCACTTTCTGGAGTCAGAGGCATTTTTACATATTACTATCACTATATGTGTGCTAAAGCAGCATGTGATAGACAGAGTAAAGCAATCCTATGACCAATGCATCAGATCTAAGCTCTGCAGTCCTGCCACGCCCAGTCGTGAATGGTGGTGGATAACTAAACAACTAACTGGGAAGGAGCTCCACAAATATCCCGATCCTCAGTGATGGGGGAGACCAGCACATCAGTGCAAAATACAAGGTCGAAGCATTTGCAACCATCTCCAGCCAGAAATGCTGAGTGGATGAGCCAGCTTGAGGTCCTCCTGAGGTCCACAGCATCACAGATGCCAGTCTTCAGCCAATTTGATTCACTCCAGGTAACGTCAAGAAATGGCTGAATGCGCATTGGATGCTGCTAAGACTATAAGCCCTGACAACATCCTGGCAATAGTACTGAAGATTTATGCATTAAAATTAGCTGTACCCCTAGCCAAGCTTTTCCAGTACATCTACAACACTGGCATGTACCTGACAATGTGAAAATTGCCCAGGTATGCCCTGTCCACAAAAAGCTGGACAATTCCATTTCAGCCAATTACCACCCCATCAGTCTATTCTCAATCATTTGCCAAGTGATGGAAGGTGTTGTCAACAGTGCCATCAAGCAGCACTAACACAACAATAACCTACACGCAATACCCAGCTTAGGTTCTGCCAGGGCCATTTGCCTCCTGATCTCATTACAGCCTTAGTCCAAATATGGACAAAAGAGCTGAACTCCAGAGGTGAGGTGGGAGTGTCTGCCCTTGACATCAAAGCAGCATTTGACCAAGTATGGCATCAAGGAGCCCGAGCAAAACTGAACTCATTAGGAATTGGGGAAATTTCTCCATTAGTTGGAGTCACAATCTACGCAAAAGGAGATGGTTGTGGTGGCAGAATTCAGTCATCTCAGTCCCAGGACATCACTGCTGGAGTTCCTCAGAGTAGTGTCCTAGGTCCAAACATCTTCAGCTGCTTCGTCAATGGCTTTGCCTCCATCATAAGGTCAGAAGTGGGAATGTTCACTGATGATTGCACAATGTTCAGCCTCGTACATTGAAGCAGTCCCTGTCCACATGCAGCAAGACCTGGGCAACATTCAGACATGGGCAAATGGCAAGTAACATTCATGCCACACAAGTGCCAGGCAATGACCATTTCCAACAAGAGAGAATCTAACCATCCCCCCTTGACATTCAACAGCGTTACCATTGCTAAATTCCCCACAATTAACACACCCTGGGGGCTATCATTGACCAGAAACTTAACTGGACCAGGTATATAAATACTCTGGATACAAAAGTGGGTCAGAGGCTGGGAATCAGCAGTAAATAACTCATGTCCTATCTCCCCAAAGCCTGTCCACTACAAGGCACATGTCAGGTGTGTGATGGAATACTCTCCACTTGCCTCATGAGTGCAGCTCCCACAACACTCAGGGAGCTCGACACCATCCAGGAAGAAGCAGCTCACTTGATCAGCACCCCAACCACCATCTTAAACATTTACTCCCTCCATCAATGCACAGTAACAGCAGCATGCACCTTATACAAGATGCACTGCAGCAAATCGCCATGTCTCCTTTGACAGTACCTTCCAAACCCTCTACCACCTAGAAGGACAAGGACAGCAGATGCATGGGAACACCACCACCTGAAAATTCCCCTCCAAGTCACACACCAGCCTGACTTGGAAATATATCACTGTTCCTCCATTGTCATTGGTCAAGGTCCTGGAGCTCCCTTCCCAACAGCACTGTAGGTGTACCTGCACCACATGGACTGCTGCAGTTCAAGAAGGCAGCTAACAACCCACCGACTCAAGGGCAATAAATGCTGGCCTTGCCAGTGATATCCATATCCTATGAAAGAATTTAAAAAATTGGATTGGTTCCCACGTCACTATGGAACAGATAGTGTACCCAAAATAAAAGCAGAAAGTGCTGGAGGAACTCAGCATTTGTGGAGGGAGAAACAGAGGTAACATTTTGTGTTGAATATGACTCCTTTGGGCCAGTTGAGGACACAGATTGGCACATTTCTAAGCCACATTCTCTCCTGCAATTGGTCACTCTTCACCATTAGGAAACCAGCCTTTTAATTTAAACTTTCCTGCCAACACCCTTAGGAATGCACAACCCCTTTACCTTAAGCTGAAAGATAATATCCTATTTCTATTTCCAAGCACAAACTCTCAGCATTTCAGTACCATTTGTATTTGATGTTGATACAGAAACTCATACAGTGATCTTGCATTTTGTCTAGTTTCACATGTTTATTTCACCATAGAGCCACTGGGGCTAAGTTTAACTTGGCCAAATCAGCATTAACAATCTCAAAAATGGGATCGGTGTTCCCACTGCCCGATTACTGGCAGTACTGTGACTGCTGCCATTATATAACAGGGATTATCACTGGATGGCTGAAGCCTTCATCTGGTTCAAGTGGTTAGCTTTTCTCATGTGTAAGTAGAGGCCCCGAGCGGCATATAGAACCCACTAGATATTTTAGGAGACAACTGAGCAGAGTATGCGCACAAATAAATGCCCCAGTTTGTTTTATTGGCAGTAGAGCAGAAGGGGCCCTAAAAATGCTCGAATGTTCCTCCTGGTGAAATAATCACAGCTGCTGCTCCCTCCAATCACTCCCTCTACAACAACCCCATAATCCCATCCCCACCACCACCACCCCAACACCCGCACCCTCCCCCTCCACCATCACCACCCCCCACAACCCCCCCCCACCCCCCCCCCCCCCCCCCCTCACCTCATGATCTGGCATCTTCACTCCCACTGGTGCCCTTTGCCAGTCTCCCTTCCAGAAATGAAGATCTACCCCACTGACTTTTCTTACAAAGTAGCTCAAGGTGGATGCAAGTGGTGCAGCAGGTTGCAACACTGACCTTTTACCTCACAGACTCAGTTTCCAATAATGCCCTAGGAAATAAAATCAGTCTCCTTAGTCTGCAGACTGCAGGCTGTAAACCAAAATAAGCATAGTCATTTGGCTAATCTTAAACCAGATATGGAGATATGGAGCACTTATATATAGCACAAACTACCCATGACCCTATGCAAATTGTTAGCATGTTGACAATACCAGTTGTAGAGACCTTAAGGATGACGAGTGTAAGAAACATAAAAAAATTCCCACTCCAAGTTGCAAGATGTTCTTCATGGTTCCAGTTGAGCTACATTGTTGGACAAAGTAATGGGAGTTTTCACTTTGCATGGTCATGCTAAACCTAACCTGGGAATGATTGATACCGACTCTGGTTGCCAAAAATGGAGAAATGTTCCAGTCCCAAGCAAAAGTCATCCCTCACCTCAATGAGGAGAAAAAAAATTGCCAAAAAAAATAAATTATTTAAAAATATATAGTCCAAAAAATACTTGTTACCTGACCCTTAAGGGATTGGCAATAAAAAGAAAAATTGCTGCTTCCTTTTTTTTTATTGTCCAACATAATCCAATCTCAAAGCCATCATAAATGTTATATAGACCGGCCCTGAATACAACTCAGCCTCTTTTCAATGACCCAAGCAATTCTGTTGACATTTTCAACCCTGGAAATGACAGAACATCTAAAAAATACTTAAATGTTCAGCCATTCATTTTATTTTAAACAATTTTGGTGCATTTTGAAAAAAAAATACTTTGATGCTTTGTTTGATAAATAACTGCAGCAAACTTTTAAGACAAAACTAGCACAATTTAAAATAAATTTAACAACTGTAACGCATCCCTTTTTAAGCAAGATGAATAAAATATGACTATTCTCCCATTCCTTTTTCACTCCCTTAAGAAGTGTCCCTTAACGGTATAAGTTGAAGTTTCTGCCCAAACTTAAGATCAGGACCTCCATGTGGGGGAGACACATTTTGTTTTCATGAAGTCCTTATGGACACAGGCACAAGTTCTGTCAGATTGGATTACCTCTGCCTGAAACACATTCTATCCATTCCTGTTTAAATGAAGCCCTGGATCAAGAAGTCCTTCCTCTCATATCTGTTACACTCCATAAGAAAAATTGCTTCTAATACCCATCTAATTATTTGTTAACCAGAAACCTCACCAGAAATCTGTTCAAAATTCAACAAATGGCATTCACAATGTGACAACTTGTAATGAGAGAGAGAGAGAAAAAAAATACAATTTCTGCACTGCTGCAATAGAAACTGTGCTTCTAAGACCATGATTAGTATTAGAATAAATATTGGATTAATATTAGAAAATACAGGTCACAAAAAAATCATTAGGCTGTTTTCCCCGAGAATGTCTCCACATGATTTGCACTGTTCTAAGCTCTCCTCAACCTGTTCTGCTCTCTGAGGTGAACAATCACAGGCAAAATTTCTAAGCTATGATAAAACTTTATGAAATGCTTCCCCCTTATATCTAAAGATAACCCATCAGAAACTCCAGGATATCAATTTGACATTATAAACTATATTGATTAGCTCTGTCCTGCTGTATTATAAGGGTTACACTCATTATTCCAATAGGACTGGAAGAGGGGTGCTCCAGAGAGTCTTTGATCAATTGTATCCTTACTCATCCTTACAATGTTTTATTCTACCCCTGTCTGGTTCTTATTAAAGGAGTTAATCATCAAGGCATTAATGGTGTTTAATGGGAGTCTTTTCTGCATATGTGTTACTCAATGAGATAACATACTTAAGTTTCTAGTTGCATCGGAGGCTTGACACTTTTCTACTTAAGTGCTCTAGTTATGAAATGGCATTTTAAATAATCTGCATGTCTGTGACTTCTGCCAAGTTAAGTCCTTTATCACCTTCCCTAACATTTGTCTTTCTCCTCCTTGTGAGCAAGTTCAAATTTGCTAGCTTTTCCTGCTACGTTAAATAGTTTCTTTTGCGATCTTTGTACTCATCAAAAGTGAAACACATCAATGCTGAGGACTGGGGCTCTCCCCAGCTTTTTGCTTCATCTGCAACCTCAAGATTTTGTCTTTGCAACCAGTGTGGTAGTTTCCATTTTCCACAGAGTTTTGCGACTTCTCTGAGTGAGATCTTGCAACTTAATGCCAAGGTAAGGAGCAATTATGAAATAAAAACAGAAAATGCTGGAAAAACTCAGCAGGTCTGGCAGCATCTGCGGAGAGTTAACTTTTCAAGTCCAATATGAGTCTTCGCCAGCATTTTCTGTTTTTATTTCAGATTGCCAGCATTCGCAGTATTTTGTTTTTACTTAAGGGGCAATTATGCCCACTACGTACTTGCTCTAGAATGCCCAAACTTATTTTGTAGACATTTTGGGGCCAAATAAGAGATCTTAATTCCATCAGTTCAGCCTGGATTTTGAAGCTATTTTCCAGAGCGTTTAACTCACCCTATACGTTAGTCTCAAGTCCATGGATCAGAATCATTGCTCTTTTGTGAAAAGGTCCAGGTATTGTAAAAGGAGTTTCCTATCATTGAAACCAGTTTTAAATTATTGATCTTTGATGTTTTTTTCAAATTCCTTTTTAGGGTGTGGGCATTAGTGGCAAGGCCATTTATTGCCCATCCCCAAGTGCACTGAAACAACTGAGTGATTTGCAAAGCCACTACAGAGGGCAGTTAAGAGTCAATCACACTGGTATGGGACTAATGTCAGAAATAGAGCAGGTAGAGGTGGTAGGTTTCCTTCCCTGAAGGACATTAGTGCAGCAGTTGGGCTGTCAGCAGTCAATCAGTTTTACCAGCTGTTAATTTCCAGTTTATTTAAACTGAATTCAAATGCTCAAACTGCTGTGGTGGGATTTGAACTCTGGGTCTCTGTATTATTCATCCACGCCTCTGGATTAATAGTCCAGTAACATAAGCACTACATTGCTTTACCCAAGTATTGTAAATACAGTGTGGAAATTATTCCATTCTCTAAATAATTATTCCATAGGTCATTTTAATCTTGATTAAGTTAAAAAAAAAGGTTGCCTCATCAAATGCATAGATGATAAACATTTGGGGATTTATTTTCACTGTAAACCTTATGTTCACCTCTCCATCTATTGCCCCTTAGGTCTAGGTAACGAATGAGGATACAGACTTTATTTTATTTTAATAATTCCCTCATCTCATCTTAATTAGAACAAGGTTTCGCTTTGCTGCCCAATTATTGTTATGGCAGTCATCTTGCAAAACAATCTCTTATCAAGTTTGACTACAAACAGTAAAAGGCACTTCATAAATAACTAATGATGCAGAATGTGTACTTGCCATACGTTAATCATGTGTTGGTGGCTCTCAACCACAGCAGCTCCATAAAAGAAAGCAGTTGAGTAGTTCTATCAGTGATTCAGCATTGAGTGTATTAAGGTAATAGAAGAGGCCACTTTTTTGTGTGTTAATGTGAAATCGAGAGATTTAAAACATGCATAATGAGGCTGACAGCTTCTTGTAGCATTTGTAGGTACTCAAACATTAGGCTTGGCTAAGCTTCCAAAAGCTGAATTTGAAAAGCTGTTCTTCAGTAATCATTATTTATTAATATAAATTATTATTATAACCTTAGCAGGAATGAAGTGAGTCACATTGAATATTTTAAAAATCAAAGTTTTCTTGAATGTAGAAGGTAGACACTACCACAAAGGTCCCAAATACTTGAAATTCTCCACAAAAATGGAATTTGACCCTAATTCTATGTAAAATTCTCTGATCAAGGGCTTGACTCAAAATTTGATCACTGGTAAATAAATTCTATGACATAGAACGATTTTGCCACATATTCTAAACACGAAAAACATGTTAAATGTTTTAGAAATCAGGTTCCAGGACCCCCTCAAACCCAAGGACTGAGGTCCGCTGTAACAAACATTCATCACAGAAATCTGTCATTAATCAAAGAAGTGAAATAGTAACCAAGTGAGACCATGTCCTGTTTGTACAGTAGTTTTAGTGTGTGTATTCAATCTTAATCATTGGGTGTGCACTAGCAGAATCTGGCATTTTTAAACAATTGAATCCCATGGTTGTTAATACAAGAGAGTAATAGAAGAGTTTCTGCTGAAGGTAACAGAGGGCTGTGCAATATATGCCCAATTCTTTACGTGAGTATGTGTAACGCCTTTGTGCAACTCTCACCACCAGGTAATCTCTTCCAACAAGGAAGACAATGATCTGAACCGTGATCTTCCCAGCTACCCTGGTACAATCCAGACACCAACTAGGAAATGCTAGCACTCACCACTTTGTGAAAAGGAACACTTTACCTCCCATGGGCTCCAAGGGATCAATTATTAACTGATAGAAGTCACCCAATGAGTTGGAGTAACAGCCCTAGAATTTATTCAACTGGAACAAATGGATTAAAGCAACAGGCAACTGGAGGCTCATTTAACTAAAGTAAGCAAGTTGGAGTAGCAGATAACCTCAGATTCACCAAACTGAAGCAAGCAATCTGCAAGTACCAGGCAGAACTAGGTTGCACCCCACTGAAGCAATCTACATGGACCGACTAGAGCCCTGGGACTATGAATTGACTCTGCTCCTGGTTGAAATGAAAAGGAATGACTGTCCAATTGTAACTGAAAAGAGGTCCCCAATCTTGACAGCAGGAAAGGGGGTGACTCTTTGATATTTCTCCAGGCTGAATCAAAAGGAGAGTTTTCCAATCCTGAGCAAATGAATTGTGATGCATTCTCTATGGAACAGCCTTACAGCCTCAGTTTTCTACTGCTGTGATAAATATTAAATGGCCAGGCCGGAGAAGGGCAGCTTAATTACAGCATGAGAGGTATAACCTTCATATCAGAATGATGTAGCTAGCCTAATAATTAAAACAATGGAGATGGAAATAGGGGAAATACGAGTGTGAAAGGGAAAGAAAAAATAATACAATAAAATTATCCAATACAATTCAATAGAAACAAAAATGTTAAGCATTTACTGAGGGAAATTAACAGCAAATACAATTCTTTTTAAAAATTAAAACAGGGCTTTCAACGGTGTTACTTCCAAAACTCAACTGCAATTCTCACAGGATTTGTTGACTGGACTGTGTAAATCTGAACAGGCATCCTTTAAAAACAGGTCACCAATAATATAAAACTGGAGAGTTATAAATGAGGAAAATCCACAATGAATGAGTGTTAAGGCCTTGAACCCTTGATCAGGGATTATCTATATGATCTATTCTGATATGTCTTCCTTTATTAGTGAGTTCGGCCTTCTGTGTCTCCGTTTTTGATCAATGTTCTTCTTGATCTCTGATGTTTTTTAGTCCAGTGTCTAACTGCTCTTAACTATCTCACCTGATAAACAGCTGCTTTAGTGAACACTGATTCCTTATTGATTTTTTCCCCATTCTGCCACAATTCTGTATGTCGACCATTTCCCTTGTGACAGATCACAGAGATTTTTGTTGTAACTTTTTTTTTGTCTCACAACGTGGTGTCCAACCATTTAACCCCAGCCAGTTTTCTACAAAGCACACCACTGCCTGTTACCAGCCGAAACCACGGTGCTGCAGCACTAAGATATCGGGAGAGGGGAGGCAAAATAGTCAAAATCAGACTGGCTTCTAGAATAAAAAGCTGCACCATTTTATCATTCTAGAACTGAGATATGTTCTCTTGAAAAATAACTATTTACATTTTAATCAGTTTATTAATACAAAACAATGATTGAAAGAGTAATTGCGGTTCTGAATTTTCCCAAATTCCATTTAAGGTATTTTGAGCATTGAAATAGCCACACTGCCTCATTCTTGTCGATGATAGTAGATGTAAAGCATCTTTCTATGGAAAACCAGAAAAACGATCCACAATCAAAAGGTTTAAATTCCACACTTTGCACTCACTCTGAGCGAATTCTCTCGGAAAACTGGTTTGATGACACCTAGCGTCACTGTAAGACTGTTTACGCAAACACATGTATAATGCAATGTAGTATAGGCATGCAGCCACCTTTTTTAAAAATGGAATTATTTCCCTTTCTGTATGACACACAAAGAGGACAGATTGGAGATGTACCCTCATGTTACCTATCTTTGCTGATCAGCAGGTAGTTTGAAGAACATGGCAAAGATGAGAACTGGTTCCAAGTGGACTCATGAGAGCTTTTAAACTTGCAATTGCTCTAAGCACATTGCATATATTTTGCCTGCGGCAAGGATTTAGTTTTAATTCCTTTTCCCATCCTTTTCCTCTTTCAAATTTCCTTGTCCATAGAATGATTGCAGTCAAATGAAGGATTAGATAAAACTTTACAGCCAGTTATGTCGATAACCATTGGTTAGATCACAAATGGAACTCTCTTCCACTGTAAGGTTTTTCCAATTTAGATGCACCTTGGTCATCTAACATCTAGTTGGACAAAGTTTCAAATCTAAAATCTCCTATATGGTGTGGCTGCGTTGAGGTGGAAAATCCAAGGATAACGTTTCCCAGGGCAGGAAGAGGCAAATCAAGGATGAGTCATTCCAGGTTGCTTTTGATGACTTATTCACATCCAATTTAAGAACAGCATGGATGGGGCTAGGAAACAAATAGCTTGCCTGCCCCCTCAGCCAAAGGATAATGCCTGGTGCCAGGACAAAAAAAGAGCACAAAACACCTTGAAATGCTTCCTTCAGCATAACGAATAGCCTGGCTTTACGTGGGTCTGAGGCCAAATCATTTATCTTCAGGTCCAAGAGGATGACAAGTTTAAACGTTATTATTAGGAAAACAGGAGGTGGCCTAAATTTTCAAATTTATGATAAAGGCTCATTCCAGCATTATAGCTGGCAGAATCAAAACAACAAAGAATCCGCACTGAGTCACATGAATGCAAACCAATCTACTTAAATCAAGTTGAATCAATCAATGCATTCAATCTGAATCAATTCCGTTCTAATCAAAACCAGATGAATCTAAATAATCTAAAGGAATCCAGTGCAATCCTGTTCGAATTAACCTGATTCAGTTGGAATTAATTCAGTCAAATCTAGTCAATGTGATCTGTACAAATTCAGTCTAAATTCATCTGCCTCATTCCAATCTCATCTGATCGAAATCACTACAACCCAATCTGATTTGAGAAAGTTTATTTTTTAAAAATTAGAATTCTGCACAAATCATAAGATGCCTTTGAAAAACATAAATTTCTACAGCTTTGAAAAAAGTGTCATGTTATGCCCTCCCACACTACCACGTACACTTTTTTCCCAATAGGATTGAACTCCCTTGGCTTTTCTTTGCAGTTCACTGATTTACAGAGTATGCTATAATGCACAAAATTAAAGGTGGTTGTCATTATTATCCAGTCAAGGTCACTTCTGTAACTCAAGGGCTATTGTTAACTTTAGAGCTGGTGAACGAGTGTCAGTATTTGCTTAAAACGCCTTTGAAAGTAGATGGATTTTATGAACAAGATTCTTTTTCATTTCTGTAATACTGTAAATGACGTGCAGGAATAAATAGTCCTGGTTATATTAATGCGTGTACTAATTCACACAAATAATGAAAATTTCCTCCTGCTCTGCATCAGCTCTTCACTGAACTGCAATATACTGTGTGCTTTGGGGCTGGTAATGATTTTGATGTGTACTGTAACCGTAACACACTGTCACTTCACTAACTCCGAGTGACCAATAGCACGTTCAAATATAAAAGGGGGCAACTGTGAGTAAACTGTCTGACTTTTTATCACTGGGCAGATAATTGTAATTTGTGTGTGGAAATCTGGATCTCAGCCGAATCTTAGCCAGACTAAACCATCTACGACAAGTTACCCAGAGAGTAAAACCTTCTCTGAAAATCTGTCAAATCAGCGAATTATTAGAGGGTAGATCCAATCAAAGTGGGAATCAGATCATCAACCACATTATAAAGCCTATTGTCATCTGCAGCGTTTAGATGTGCTTCAAGTATGTTTAAAAACTATGTCTGCAAAACAGAACAGAAAAATACTTGCTCGCAAATACAATTCATGATAGTTATTGTATTGTGTAACTTTTTTTCCATTACAGATATTAGCAATGACTGGTGTATAGGAATGAGTGCTAATATCTTACAACATAATCTGTATTAGAGTGTTGCAAATGACATAGGGCAGAATCTTCAGTTTGGCAAGCGGGAGCGGACCCCGCAATACAACGCATAAAATGACGCGTGGTGACTTTGGGCTTGTGTCCCGACATCACCACCCGTCATTCCGATCTTTAGTTTGGCGGGTTGCAAGCCCGCTGAACTATCAAAGGCCTGTTAAGGCCATTAATAAACTAATCTAAGTGCTTCTCAGGGCTGCTCGTCCAACCTTAAGGTTGGTGGGGGGGCAGGCGAAGAGCCCAGGCGGCCTTCGCACTTTTCATGAAACTTCAGCCACGGGTGGGATGAGGTTCCATGAAGGATTTATTAATGAAATAAAGAGTTTTCTCAAAATTCATAAACACTTCCCAGCTCATGTGACACTGTCACATGAGGGGACATGTCTGAATAATTTTATTTTCCCTTTCTTTCAATGCTTCATAATGAAATGAATCTCCCTGAGGCAGCTCCGTGGGCACGCGCAAAACAGCACAGGTCCCAAATCTCCCTCCCCCCACACCCCCTCACCCTCCACCCAACCCGCACAGGTAGCACTAAGCACTTCTGGGTGCGCATCACTCTGGGCAGGCCTTAATTGGCCCACCCACGCAAAATGACGGCACGCAGCTGATTGCGGGCGGTGACTGGCTCCGCGCCCACCCTTGCCTGCTCCCGACGGGGAGAAAATTCTCCTCCTAGAATTTAAATATTCTGAAATTAGCGTGTAAATATTATTATTTGCTTTTGGCATATGAGCATTGTTGACCAGCATTTATTACCCAAGCCTAATTGGCCTTGAGGTAGTGGTGGTGAGTTGCCCTCTTGAATTACTGCAGACCACAGTGCTTTGCCTCTGTAGCAGTTTGATATAACGGAGTGGCTTGCTCAGCAGTGAAGAGTCAACCACATTGCCATGAATCTGGAAACACATGTAGGCCAGACCAGGTAAGGATGGCAGATTTCCTGCCCTGAAGGATATAAGAGAACTAGATGGCTTTTAGTTCCATGAACATTATTAATGGGACTTGCATTTTATTCCAGGTTGATTAATTAATTGAATTTTAATTTCCCTGATGGGAGTTGAACTCATGCCTCCTGAGTATTAGTCAGCACCTCTGGATTACTAGTCCAATAACATTACCACAATGCTACCATTCTCACACGCTCAAATGTATATATTTTTAATATATATATATTCCTTCATGGGATGTGGGCATCACTGGCTAGGCTAGCATTTATTGTCCAACTCTAATTGCCCTTGAGAAGGTGGTGGTGAGCTGCCTTCTTGAACCGCTGCAATCCATGTGGTGTAGGTACACACAGTGCTGTTAGGGAGGGTGTTCCAGGGTTTTGACCCAGCCACAGTGAAGGAACGGTGATATATTTCCAAGTCAGGATGGTATGTGGCTTGGAAGGGAAACTCCAGGTGGTGGTGTTCCTATGCATCTGCTGCCCTTGGTCTTCTAGGTGGTAGAGGTTGTGGGTTTGGAAGGTGCGACTGAAGGAGCCTTGGTGCATTGCTGCAGTGCATCTTGTAGATGGTACATACTGCTGCCAACTCCACCTCAAGGCCAATTAGGTTTGGACAATAAACTGTGTGTAAGTGATGGAGGGAGTGAATAGTTAAGGTGGTGGATGGAGTGCCAATCAAGCGGCTGCTTTGTCCTGGATAATGTCAAACATCTCAAGTGTTGTTGGAGCTGCACTCATCCGGTCAAGTGGAGAGTATTCCATCACACTCCTGACTTGTGGCTTGTAGGTGGTGGCCAGGCTTTGAGGAGTCAGGAGGTGAGTTACTCGCCACAGGATTCCCAGCCTCTGACCTGCTCTTGTAGCCACAGTATTTATAAGACTGGTCCAGTTAAGTAAGTTTCTGTTCAATGGTAACCCATGACAATGTTAGAAATGTAGGTCCCTTTAAGAGTAAACCAGGACAAGTTTCAGAGTGAATTGAGAGCAGGTGATGCTCATTGAAGTCTGTATTTAAGAGTTGGGTTTCTGCCCCAGTATTGGGGGTAGTTTGTTTTTGGACAGGGAAAGGATTGTGAAGGGAAGAGTGGAAACTGGTATTTGTACTGAACTATAGCTTAACAATAAAACAATTGTGATTCATAGAATGTCTTCTGCTACCTGATTTGGTGAATGGATATTGACCTATTAGGCAACCCTCAGGATGTTGATAGTGGGAAGTTCAATGATGGTAATGCTATTGAATGTTGAAGGGAGATGGCTGATTCTTTCATGTTGGAGATGATCATTGTCTGGCACTTGTGCAGTGTGAATGTTATTTGTTTCTTAACCCAAGTCTGAATGTTGTTCAGGCCTTCTTGTATATAGGTATGGATTGTTTCAGTACCTGAGGAGTTGTGAATGCTGCTGAACATTGTGCAATTGTCAATGAACATCCCCACTTCTGAAGTTATGATGGAGGGAATTGGAGAATCCTGTTTTGTGACACCATGAAGTAGGTTTTGTTGTCTTGAGTGTATTAACAACTCTTTACTATATACATATATCCAGTAAAGGGCACAGATATGGAGCTGATTCCATCCTAGGCCTTTACACATCTGTCCAAGTCTGGACTGACCCAGCTTCATGTGTTCTCTTACATCACTGGGTGGTACTGTAGTCAGTCCCACATTAACCCTATACATGATAGAATCTTATACCACACCTCCCCCAAGTCTTTATCCCATGGATATAGAGTTACTTTATTTTACTTCATGTCTTACATTGTCATAAGTCTTGTGCATTTACCTTATTGTTACAACCTTAATGCTATTCCAACATGATTGCTACTACAGTATTAACATTAGCTACATTCTCCCATATCCCCCTTTCAAATCCTTGAAGTTAGAGGTTCAGGTGGTCTGGAGGCCTTATAACCCTTTCTCATTTGCCTTTCTGCTGGGAGAGTGATAGGTTCTGGTTCTTGGTGGCATAGAAGTTGGATGGCACTTGAGTATTATTTCATCTGTTTCTTCCATTGCTTGAGGTTAAACCACTCCTGATTGGTCTGGCTGGTTTGGTGGTGCATGGTTGTTGTTGCTCTTGGTAGTTTCTTGCAGGCTGAACAAAAATGGTATTTGTCTGCTTGGTGGTGCCTTTTCTTTTTTCTCTTTGGGCCATTGGGAAACTCCCTGAAGCTGAGGAAAGGTCTTCCTGTGGCAAAAAGATTGAGTAGCATGCTCACCCCTGTTTTTTGTTGGTGTAAACCCGCAATGAGGCTCTAACATCCCTTGTGGTTCTGGCATGCTGGCTGGAAGTTGCTGTGTGCACACAGTGATTGGTGTGTCTAATGATGGTACCATCATTGTAGTTGGAGGTAGAGGCTCCTCAGACTGTTGGTCTGTCTCTGGTACCACTCACTGGAGGTGCTATGGTGATCTTCTGTGTGGTAGGTTGGTCTGATCACTGGGGACTTTCTAGAACTTAGAATGATGATGGACAAACCTGCTCTGCTAAAAGAGAAGAGAGATCACAGGTGAAATCAGAATCTTAATACTCTTTAGTATTTTGAGGACTCAGGACCTTGCTGGTCTGGCTAGCTAATGACTAGTAGTCTTGACATCTGCCATCTGGAGGAGATCAAGGGCTATCTCTGCTTAGAAGAGAGGCTGATCCTAGACAACATACGTCATCTCAAGGGCTGTTTGTTGCTATAACTCAGTGATTCAAGGCTGATGATTGGGAGTCAAACTCTCCCTGCTCCATAAAGTGGTGTCTGTCATTTGAATCCAAAGGCCTTGGAGCCATGGCTCCTCATCTGACAGGACTGTCACACCAGCATCTGAATCTAATTTAACATTTGTTCGATGACCAGTTATTAGGATGCTCACATTCCAAAATGAAGAACCTCATTCTCTGTCACCCAAGAAGCATAGCTGCAAGTCTTCAGGCTTTTCAGTCTCAACCTCATGGATTAGCCTTGGGGTCTCTGTGCGGTGCTGGGGTTTTGACCTGCACAGTTTACCAAAGTATCCCTGTCAGTTGCAATGGAAATGCTGGGCAGTGCTTGCAGGACACAGATCTTTCTTATGTCTTGAGGAGAGATTGAGCAGTTTAGGCCTATACTTGCTAGAGTTTAGAAGGATGAAAGGAGATCTAATTGAGGTATATAAGATGCTAAAGGAGATAGACAAAGTAGATGTGGAGCAGATGTTTCCCCTCGTGGGGCATTCTAGAACGAGAGGCCACAGTTTTAGGCTAAGGGGTGGTAGATTTAAATCAGATGAGGAGGAATTACTTTTCTCAGAGTCATGAATATGTGGAATTCACTGCCTCAGTGCAGTGGATGCCGGGACACTGAATAAATTTGAGGAGATAGAAAGGCAGACTTTTAATTAGTAACGGGTTGAAAGGTTATGGGGAGAGGGCAGGAAATTGGAGTTGAGGCTGAAATGAGATCAGCCATGATTGTATTGAATGGCGTGGCAGGCTCAAGGGGCTGAATTGCCTACTCCTGCTCCTAGTTCTTATGTTCTTCCTAGGAAAGTGCTCCGTGCCTCACCGCTGGCAAGGTCGGTCTAATGGGCGGTTCAGGAATTGCTTTCCTTGGGTTGGGTAGTCCCTGCATTTTTGCGACCTGATATGATGGACTGAGGGTTGTTTTTTACCCCAAGTGGTGCTCTCTCCCCTTAGGGTGATCCTATGTTGTTCACGCAGCACAGACAGTCTAGCTATCTGGTTGCCTTATCCAGGGAGCGAGATCATCTTTAGCTTGTAGGAGGTCAGAGAATGAATCATCTGCAACACCCTCCATGATCCTGTCTCTGATGAGTTCAGACTTTAAGTTGCCATATTCACATCCCTCTGCCAGACTGTAGAGAACATTTATGAAGGAATTGACAGGTTCCCCGGGCAGTTGGACTCTCTTACTAAATTCGGCTCTCTCCAATATTTTATTGGATCTCAGTTTGAAATAAATGTTGAAGGATTTTAAAACATCAAATTTGGCAGTTGACTTATCAAAAAATTGTTGTGCAATGACATCATCTGCAAATGCCCCCATTGAGTAAAGAAGTGTATTGAATTGTTCTGTTATGTTTTATTTAGGCCTGTAGCAATGCTGTATCTTAAAAATCTTTTCCTACAAAGAATCCAATTCTATGACTGGTCTGGGCCATGAGTGAATCCTAGTAGAACTGGAAGTGTGGAATTGTGATCCATTTTGAAGATTTTTAAAAGTGGGGGTAAACTTTAACAGATTACATTGCTTTCAAGATGGCGTCGCTGTTCACTGCCTTACAATGGATCTTCCCACATTTGCCAGTTTTTTTTTTTGCTTTCCAAAATGGTGGCGGTGAAGAAGGGTCCACAATGGCTGAGGGTCTGTCAGCTGCCAACTTAATTTAACGTTGCGAGTCGGACATGTAGAAAAGAACCGCAGGCTTGCCATTTAGGGAATCACAGTCACAAGGTACCTGAAATAGACAAAATTTATTATTAATTAAATTTCTTTTCTTCGCCAAACTCGGGAGCCATCTGTTGACTCTGGTCCGGGGATCAGGATTAGTGACGGGTTTCTTTCTAACGGCGCTTCTGACGAAGTGAATGGAAAGGAGTTTCTCGGGACTGGCTGACCTGGAAAATTAAAATGATCTCACCCTTGCAGGCTGTGAGCTCTGCGTGCTGAAGCTGGACTTTCAATGGAGTTTTACGCTGGAGTAAAACTTTTACGTTTTTGCTTCCAGGCTCTTGTCTTTCTGGAGCTTATTTGTTTCTGGTGAATTTTCTCTGCATCTGTAGCTTCAGTTCAGAATCCATTGAGTGTTTTTTTTCTGCATTCTTGTGAGGATGAGGGTTTTTGATCTGGACGCTGCCTCCACAAGAACCCTGCTTTGGACACCATGAAGTAGACTTCGTAGTTTTGAGTATATCAACAGCAAGTCGTCTTGAACAACTCATCAATATATACATATGTACAGATATGGAGTGACCTTATCCTTGCACATCTCTGTCCATTCCTAGACTGGCCCTGGCTGTAGATCACATGCTTTCTTACATCATTGTGAGCAGTACAGTCCTACACTAACCCTTTATGTACCAGACCTGCCTACAACAGGAATGAATGTGCATGAATTGGTGAAATGGCTTTGTCAAAACCATACTACATTCATGAAGGATGAAGTGTTGTATAAAATAAATAGTTTAAGTTTTTCTTGAACTATGCTTAGAATTGTATGGCCAAGTTGAGTCATATGTAACATGCATACAAATTAGGAGCAGGAGTAGGCCATTCAGCCCTTCGAGCTCGCTCCACCATTCAATGAGATCATGGCTGATCTCAACTGATTCTACAGAATTGAGAGACGACATACTTGTGTGACAAGAAAATGACTCATGGAGTCACACTAGTGTGGCCAACGGAAAAATAAGCAACGTTTTGTGACAACCACTTCTGCGATATTGTGAAGTGTTTGCCAATTTATTTGCAGCTACCTATATAATAGACAAATAGGGAATAAGACTTGTGGTCAAACTACAGATGGTCAGGAGGGAGCATGGAACAAGACTCCGGTCCATTGGTACAATTCCCATTTCCAAATATTTTCAGAAAATTACAGTTTAGTGTTTCCATGGTTTGCTCCCCCTGTGCTCTTCAGTGTTATGGGATGCAAACCATCTGGGCTTTGACTTTCTAATTTTACTCCCATGAACACTTTTTCAACAATGCCTTTTTGAATACTTATCTCCAGTAGACAGTCTTGGCTTGGTAGCAGCAGTCGCTCAGTCAGCATGTTATGGGTTCACAGCCTTGCTCCAGGGTCCCAGACTTAATCTAGACTGATACATCAGTGCTTTACTGAGAGTGTGGGGCACGGTGGGAGGTACTGTCCTTCAAATGAGATGTTAAACTGAGGCCCTCTATCACAAGGTACTATTTCGAAGGTGAGCATGGAAGTTATTCCCAGGGTCCCAACCAATGTTTATCTCTCAACATCCACTCCCCACCCCACCCCCATAGACCTAAGTTAGATTATCTGGTCATCATCTCATTGTTGTTTTGAGGGTTTGTGTACAAATTTATAGTAACATTTCCTACATTACAACAATGTAGTGAATGTAATGGGTGAAAGGGGAAAGATTTAGGGGGAACATTAGGGGGAACTTCTTCACTCAGAGTGGTGAGATTGTGGAACAAGCTACCATCTGACGTGGTAAATGTGGGCTCACTCTTAAGTTTTAAGAATAAATTAGATACATGGATGGGAGAGGTCTGGAGGGTTATGGACTAGGTGCAGGTCAATGGGATTAGTGGAATAATATTTCGGCACAGACTAGAAAGCCCGAATGGCCTGTTTTCTGTGCTGTGGTGTTCTATGGTTCTATGGTTCTAACAATGTCGACACTTCTGCCTAGGAAGTTCTTCATGAAAAGTGCTGAGGTCACAAAAGATGCTACGTAAATTTCTTTCTTTCTTCCACATACTCCTCAAATACTATACCTTTCTCTGCAAAAACCTATCACTCTCCTGCAGAAGATGACTCCTATGTCTTTAAGTGGTCATATATCTTCCTTGTCGTTCCTTTTACATCACCTTGTGCTAAGAAATAAATCTTGACAGGCTGTGAACTAGGCTTGTCTCTTTTCCATGTGCATTTAAAGCATCGAGGATTCCTGGCATCGCTGCTCCTCCCTGGAATTTACAGTTTTCTGCCTATGCTGCTTTATCAACAAGAAGATAATTTGATTAAATGTGGCCTTATTGATATTATATTTCTTTAAGCTTTCATACTTAATAATGTACAATTTGGGGTACACAGCAATATTAGCTCTGATGGTTTATTGTACTTAACGACCCATGTTGAACTGGTTTTGGTTCAATTCACTGATTAACACAGGGTACACTGCAAGGTGAAATTGATTTGGATTCACTAACATACAGCACGGTGCAAAGTACATGGTGGGGGTGGGGGGGTGCCTTGTTTTGGCTTGGTGTATTATACAGCATATAGTGACCTATAGGGTTGGACAGGTTTTGGTTCAATGAATTGTACAACACAGAATAAATTACCAGATGAACTTGTATTGTTTCAGTGCATTTTACAGCATAGACTGCAAAGATTGTTTTACATAGTGCATTACCAAATATAAGTAAAATATAAGCATTCAACCGGCATATTTGGGGTCAAATATTTGCAGGGGAGGAGCGCATCCCAGCATAGGAGTGGATTTCCATGCCCACAAGACCTCTGCTGTTGACCCTACCAAAGGTGAGGATAATTTGCCTGTATTAAAATGTAAATGACAGATGCCCTCAATACCAGGGACAAATCCAGAGCACTGGACTGCCAAAGAGGCAATGTTCTGGGGCAGCCAGCTTTGCGGGGTGTTCCCACACCTCCTTCCCCACATCAGAAAGATTAAGGAACTGTTCCTCTTCAAAGGGGAGGTCATTTTAAACATACGTGCCTAAAATCTTCATGGTCCAAGCCTAGACCCCAGTTAAGGCCCACCATATAAGGCCTGGTCTGACTGCACTGTGTGTACTACTATTAAGATCTTTGTGAAATTGGGGCATGGGATTTCCTGGCATTAGGGATTCCTACCCCGGTCCTACCTTCTCCAGAGCCATGGGTCTTTTAAGAGTCCCGGATGTAAGGCAGAACCTGGTTCTGATTTAGTCTCCGAAGTGGTGGCTGGTAGACCTCTTCACTGTAGAAGACAGCGTGTGTCCACCCCAACACTGCAGAAGACACTGTCCCTCCACTTGTAAAGCAAATGCTCTTACCTTGATGCAAAAAGAGGGAATCAAGCTTCATATTTGAAAAGCCGCAAAATCTGAAAGGTTTACAGCACCACTGAAGAAAAAAGTAAATCTGGAGTGAGAATGTTTTGCAGCACTCAGGGAAGAATGAACAAACAAAATTGAGAATAAATGAATGTAATGCAGCCCATATAGGTTTATATCTGTGATATCCAGTGTTGGCAATTGCTTTTTAAGAATATCCGTGGCCGCTAAATCCTGTTGGGTTGCAATATCAATAATTTATTGGATTTGTTTTAATAATGAAAAACTAATCAGTTATTGATAAGCATCAGTCTTTACTCCTTCAACATTGTGATTCAAGAGTGCTAGCACCTACTCGCCTAGAATTAACATCACTGTTAATCCTAGATCTGTATAGGTCAACCAGCCTTTGTGTATGAGTAATTATTAGGTATACGCCACCCAGTGCAACCACCCCATACATACTTATAATTACAAATGCCAGCATAAAAGAACTATTAATATTGTAAGTGATATTCCCCACCCAATATATTGAGATATTAACTAAAGCCACTGTTTAATTGACTCTGTTGCAGTGTCAAGTGCTATCTGCATGTGATTCTTTGAAACCATGTCAGCTTTATCCAGCCATCAATCAAGCCTGAAAAAGTCACAAAAGGCTGATTTTTGACCTCAGCAATGGGTCAGCAGAAGATGTCACCACTTAAAATGTAGGCTTGGGAAGGCTGTCCTTCAGTTGTACAGGACACTGGTGAGACCACATCTGAAGTATTGTGTACAGTACAGGTCCCCTTATTTAAGGAAATATATAAATGTGTTAGAAACATTTCAGAGAAGGTTCACTAGACTAATACCAGGAATGGATGGGCTGTCTAATGAGGGAAGGTTGGACAGGTTAGTCTTGTATCCACTGGAGTTTAGGAGAGTAAGAGGTGGCTTGATTGAAACCTTTAAGATCCTGAGGGGTCTTGACAGGGTGGATGTGGAGAAGATGTTTCCTATTGTGGCAGAATCTAGAACTAAGGGTCACTGTTTAAAAATAAGGGGTCACTCATTTAAGACAGATAAGGAGAAATTTTTTCGCTCCACAGGGTTGAGAGTCTATGGAACTCTCTTCCTCAAAAGGCGGTGAAAGCAGAGTCTTTGAATATTTTTAAGGCTGAGCTAGATAGGTTCTTGATTAAAAAGGGGGTGAAAGGTTATCGGGGAGCAGGCAGGAATGTGGGGTTGAAGTTACAATCAAGCCAGCCATAATCTTATTGAATGGCAGAGCAGATGGAGGGGCTGAGCCTGCTCCTAATTCGTATGTTCCTATGTTGACTCACCATGGGGTGAAAACAGATAGCTACCCAGAAACATTTTCCATGTAAAAGAGATAGTTCACAACATTGCAGGACACACAGGTGTCGTCACATTGAGAATTAAGATTGGGCAATTCATGTCAACAGGAACCTCTTCCAATAACGAGGGACTTCCAACAATAACAGTGTGGAGTAAAGTTAGGAAGGTTAGTGAATAAGATTAATTTCATTTAATCAGTGATACCAATTCTCTATTGGCTGCTGTGCAACATTTGAACACATTTAAGATATCACATCGATTTCTTTACCTGCAGCAAATATATTGTTGGCAAGGGTCCTTCCAGCAAATGAAAAATAGCTTCCCATCCTCCCTTTTAGATATTGCAGTCCCATATAAGTTAATTAACAATGGATGTTATTTTTTTTGTCCTGTATTAATAAACTATAAGCAAACAGCCTGAAGTCACGGATTATAGGATTCAAGAAGGCAACTCACCATCACCTTCTCAATTAGGGGTGAGTAATAAATGCTGGCCTAGCCAGCGTAATCCACATCCCATAAAATGAATTTTAAAAAGTATTTCATTCAGCCCACTATCCTGTTTTGGGGAGGCGAAGGTGTAGTGGTATTGTCACTGGATGAGTAATCCAGAGATCCAGGGTAATGCTCTGGGGACATGGGTTTGAATCCCACCATGGCAAATGGTGGAATTTGAATTCAATAAAAACCTGAAATTAAAAGTCTAATGATGACCATTGTCTATTGTTGTAAAAACCCATCTGGTTCACTAATGTCCTTTAAGGAAGGAAATCTGCCGTCCTTACCTGGTCTGGCCTACATGTGACTCCAGACCGACAGCGAGGTGGTTGACTCTTAAAATGCCCTCTGAACAAGGGCAATTAGGGATGGGCAATAAATGCTGACCTAGCCAGTGATGTCCACATCCCATGAACAAATAAAAAAAAAGCTTTCCAGTCCTGTGCAGTGGAATCTATTAGCAGTTCATGCCATCCTATTTGCCAGTGTATTTACTTAGAAGCTTTTTCCCCTCTCCACTCCTGAAGGTGTTAACTCTCTGCTTGGATAACTTATATGAGCCAAAATAGCCATCGTTCATATGTGAGCCTTGACAGTGTCGGTAAGCTATTCACCTGCAAAAGGCATCACTGCAGAGCCCAATCCTGTCCTTATCTGTTGCCCATAAGTGTGGACCATCATCAAAGTTGCTGGATAGCAATCCAGAGCAGGAATTGTGACTTGAACCTTTCCCTCCCTTACCTGATTGTACTGTGGCCACTAGGAACATCCAATAGCTGAAGTCAACATAGATCAGGGATCAAATCTTGGACTATTGGTCTGTCAGGCATAGTGACTCTCTAGATAAATTCACTGAGCAATTGGATAAGCCCAGTTTAATTAAATAGCCCAACATTTTCTGATGAATCTATAAATTTAAAGGTAAATTTACACATTTCCTGCGGGGAGCTGGTTGAAATGTAGCATGAAGTTACAGAACCGCCTCACCTATAGACAAGAATAGCTTCCATATTTCTAAGTTGATGGGACTAAGCTCTTCTTCACCATTTGTTTTGAACCCGTAACCCCTCCTGTGCTGACAAGCTGCCTGCCAGACAATAAGTTATAGATAAGTGACAGCTTCCTCTGGCTGAACATCAGGCAGACTGAAGCTATTGTTTTCAATTCCCACCATCAGCTTCACTCGCTTGCCTCCATTCTCCTCCATGACTACTCACTCGAATTTAGCAAGAATGCGGAAAACTTTGATGTAACTGAAAAATGAGTTTCAAATCTCTTAATCATCACCAAAGTTCTCCTGCCTTTACATCCTTCACTGAAACCATTATCCATTCCCTTGTCACCTCTGAATTCAAGTTCTCTAACATTCTCCTCACTGGGCCTCTCATTCTGCACAAACTTCAACTAATCCAAAAATTAGCCATTCATATTCTGTCTTAACTTGCATCCTGCTTATGAATTATTCCCTCCCTCTTCCCCTTTCTGACCTTACATTGCGTTAAATTGAAATCTTCATCTTTACCTTCAAAATCACTCTATGGCCTCATCTCATCCATTCTGATTCTATACCCCCTCCATCACTCCTTGCTCCTTTCACTGTGGCCTTTCTCCATCTCCTCCTCTCTTTGCCTCCACCGTTACGAATAGAGTCTTTAACTGCCTTGCCGCTACTATTGGGAACTCCTTTACAATCTCTCTCAACCTTCTCAAAACATGTCACTTTGTTCCCTCCTAATCTTGTCATCTATGACTCAACATCCTTTCCAATATCTACTCCCATTTATTTTTCCTTCAGCAATTCCCCCGATAAAACTCCTAGAGATGTTTTCTAGATGAAACGGCCTAAATAAATTCAAGTTATTCTAAGTATTAGAGTGCTGTAACCCTATAAACTGTTACAGGACCAAAGCAACAGTGAATTTACCCTGCATTTTTTTGAAACTATCAAATAAGTTGCACTGATAAATTTTCCACTGTCACTGATTCAAAATCATGTGAATGCATTTGTGGTGGGTGGTCAAGCTACTCCCATATTCATTTATGTCTGAACATACAACTTCCAATCAGAACACTATGATCAAAGTACAGTTAAGTTTTCTCAAACTCTTTCTAGTTACAGGTTAAAATTTTGTTGAAGCTTTTCATCTCGCACTCATCAGGACAATCGCAAAAATACCAATGTCAGGGGAAGCAACAACTTTACACTGTATGAGAAGAGACTATTGATTGGTTGGCAAGTGGACTCATTGGTACAGGCATTGCCATGGAGAGTGCACCAGTTAATGACGACTGACAGTTAACTGCCAAGCATTCACGTGTACTGGAAACTACATATATTAATACACAGGGCCCTATTCTTTGCAGACAGAAAGAATATGTACACACATTATGCCTTTTTTAGCTAAACAAATTAAGTGATTGCCATTTGCTGGTTCATTCCTCAGGCAATACCTTGACTAATCAGAGTCAAGCTGCCTGGTTTAAAATTTCAAAAAAAAAATGCTTGACAGTTAACTGTCAGACACCATTAATTGGTGCATTCTCCAAGGTAACACCTCTAACAATCAGAGTCCACTTGCCAACCAATCAACACTCTCTTCTCGTACAGTATAAAGTTGTTGATTCCCCTGACATCGTTATTCTTCTGATTGCACTGATTGCAAGATGAAAAGCCTCGACAAAATGTCTTTTTTCAGCAACACTCATGTTAAAATTTCTTGATTTCCATCTTCTGATTTCTGAATCCTTGTGCATCTTTATTCATGAGTGGAACAGGAACATAGGAGCAGGAGTAGGCCACTTGGCCCCTTGAGCCTGCTCCGCCATTCAAATAGATCATGGGTGATCTTCTACCTCAATGACATTTTCCCACACTATTCCCATGTCTCTTGATATCTTTAATATCTAAAAAGGGATTGCATGAGAAGTTTATCCCATGACTAAATATTCTGAGAAGTCTCATTCGTAAAAACTTGGCTGACTACAGTAAACCACTCCTACGCTTTTTCAAATATTTCACGGAACATTAGTGTTAACGCAGAGCAAAATTAACAGACAATTTGGATAAAGCCCAGCCAAGGCAAGAAATGTTCCTGACTGTGTGTGTCAGGCCTTCCACCCATGGCCCTCTAGCACCACCTCATGTCCCAATGCTGCACATTAATCATAGGAAAGGTATGGAAAAAAAATGCATCTGTATCTTTCCATACATTTCAAAAGGAAGTGAAGGATGGCCTTGTACATATGAACTGCTCTTCACTTCATCAGATTCTGTAACAAATGGAGTGTCTTTTACACAGTTTTACAATCACAGAGCCTCTCAGTTTAATTCCATTCTCACTCAGGGTCAGGACAGGAGCAGTCAGCATCAGCAAATGCTTCTTTCTTTCACCACGCAGTAAACCATGTTTAGGGATTGTTTCTCGATATGAAAAGAATAGGCCATTTATCTACAAGTGCTGGCTGTCGTGTTGCACAGCCTCAATACTTCAGACTGACCTAATACAGATCACAAGGTGCCCTTTCAAGCCAACCCAGGTCACAGACTTTTATTCTCTTAAATGGGGTTGGAGTCCTATTAACTCTCTGAACAGTCTACTATTGCAACTCAAAACTTTTATTCAACTGAAGACATAACACCAACAGCTGCGTTAAAGTCAGAGTCACCTCCATTCCAGCATCTTAAAGGTGACATTTAAAAGCTAGGACAGATCAAACATGACCACACATTATACCTGCTGCCCAGGAGGCAACAGCTCACTCAGTTCCGGTATGGCTTGTGCATGCCTTATTACAAGCTGCTGTAGCCTAGATAATGAGACTGGCTCAGTCAAATCCAATATTCTTCATCTCAAGCTTTCTCAGCGTCAATACTAAATTCCTTCTTAGGTGGTTTGTACAAACCTTGCTTCGAGTATGGTCTGTCCTTACACCCTCTCGGAGGGCCGAAGATTCACCGATACGTGGAGCGGAATTTTACGCCAGCGGGATTTCACGGTCCCGCCAAAGGCAGCAGAGTTTAGAATGGCTCGCCGCATTTTACGGCTCCATCCCTGCCGCAGTGGGGCCATATAATCATGGCCATAAAGTCAGAATTTGTAAGTCTGGTTGGAGATGTAATCAAACATCGATACTTCATAATGTTTGTGCTCTTGAAATTAATAACTGAAACATATTGATTATAAAATTAAACTTGCACATCGTGCAGTAAACAGAAACTATTAGTTAAAGATGTAAAATTTGGTAACAGTGCAGTCTTTGTACCTGGTAATATCTAGAGAAAAAAACCAAGGAGCAAACAATCAAGCATGGAATAAAATAGAAAAAAAAAGGCTTCCAAACGCCATTCTAATTATATGCATTAGACAGTTCTGAAAATTGCCAAATATGGTAAGGATGGATTCAGGAAGAACAATTTCCTTTTTCACAGTTATTTCTTTCAAAGTCCGTGGCCATGACAATTGAAGGAATAAGACAGAGATTAAGATACCCCACTATAGACAGCAATAGTCTTGAACTGGCTTCTGTACATCATTATAGGTAACAGGCCTTGTTTGTCTATATACCCTACAGAAAGGGCCATTTAACAACCTTATTTGCTTGTCATTTTGGGTCATTAATTCCCCTTTCTCAAACAGTAGCTTGAGCATTTGTCACCATTTTGAAAGTCTTCATTTGTTACAACCTTCACATTTAGATTTTTGTCCCCTTATTACATCAGGTGCATTAGTATAGCATTACTCCCCAGTCAACACTTCAAAGCAAACCTGCTCAATTAATTGAGAGGCTGGTAACAGAAAGCGAGCAGAACGTACACCTACTTTTCACCCCAATACATTGATCAAGGTTTAGCACCAGTGGTGGTATAAACACCTATATCAGCCGTGTCTCAGTTGGTAACGCCCTCACCTGATTGAATTAGAAGGTTATGTATTCAAGTCCCTCTCCAGAGGCCACAATCCATGCTAACATGGAAAGAGATATGAATGCCTGGCTGATCTTTGCCAGAAACACCTCAATCACTGCACGAGGTCTCCATCAGCCTTCATTTCATCTGATACTTGATCAAATAAAAAAAATCTGCTCTTCAGATGTCGTGGGCCAGTAGCTCGAACACCACCTCCATTTCAATAGCCGTTAGACAGGAAGTAAAGTGCTGGACTACTCTGTCACTTGCCTGAATACTCATATTTGCATCTTGGGTTTCTCTCGTTGCACTTCTGTCCATTCCTTCTAACTTCCCTGCCCCTTCTGCCTTCATTTAAAGTGGCAGCCATTGTTCAGTTGGTAGCATTCTTCTCTGTCAAAAGACAATGGCTGGAATTTTCCAGCATCCCCCAGCGACAGCGGGCTCCCCCGCGGTAGGGCTAGTGAGCCATTAAAATCTCCGTTTGCATCAGTGGGACCGGAAGATCCCGCAGGCATGAAGGGCTGGAAAATTCCAGCCAGTGAGCTCAAGTCCCACGCCACTTGAGCACGTAATCCATTTTGCTCTTTCAGTGCCATACTGAGGAAATGCTGCACTGTCAGAGCTGCCATCTTTCAGATGAGGCATTAGCCCGTTTGCTCTCTCAGGTGGACGTATAAGGGCAAAGCCTTCGCTCCTGCCAGCAGCAGGAATTGTGGCACGCAGGGGACCAAGTTTTAGCAGGAGGCCAAAAAACCAGCTCCCCGTTGGTGAGAAATTAGTTTGGAATCTTGCTCTCCTGACTTTCATGGCAACTTAAAGGCAGGTTGAGTGTGCCGCAGACCTATGTTGGGAACCCCATTTGTATCTCATGAGGGATCATTAAAAGGCCATCACACCAGAATCTTTCTCCCCCTCCAAATTAAGTGCCCCGCCAGCAGGAGTTTAGAACGTTCACTTTCATGATCGTACATAAGTGGCGTGAACCTGGCGAGGTAGATTTCTTCCTGGACTTTGAGGTGAGTAGACATTGCTTTCACCTTCCTTTCAGGCCATCACTGTGCTGCCTGTAACAGAAGCTGCCCCAAGGGGTGAGTCCGAGGCAAGACCGGGGGCGCAGTAAAGAGTCAAGGAGCAGAGTGGGAGAGCGAATGGCTGTCCGGGTGCAATTTAAATACAGCACCCGCACGTTGGAGCCTATGAAGTAACCGTGGGGCAGGCCGCTCCCTGCCGCTCCACCACGATCTTCGACGTTCTCCTCACAGATGCATAATTAATGAGCTGAACAGAACAAGATCTCACATGTTCAGCCGCCCCCTCTCCAGCGGAAGTCACCGCCCATAGATCCCTTGGCACTATTTCGAAGGAGTGCAGGGGAATTCTCCCCAGGGTCTAGGCCAACATTTGTCCCTCAACCAACATCACTAAAACAAATCATCTAGACGTTATTGCAGTGCTACTTGTGAAAACTTGCTGTGTACAAATTGGCTACCACTTTTTCTCATTACAACAGTGATTACATTTTAGACGTGCTTTATTGGCTGTAAAGCGCTTTGCAATGTCCTGAGTTCATGAAAGGTAATAAATAAATGCAACCTGTTCTTTGTTCTTCAGCAGAATCTTTGCCTTTTGATAGTTGGAAAGACAGCCAACACCTGAGAGTATGCCATTTCTTGGATATCTTGTTTGATAAAGAGACAACCATGTAAGATGGAGATGAGGAGAAAGTTATTCACTTAAAGGATTGTGAATCTTTGGAATTCTCTATCCCAGAGGGCTGTGGATGTACCATCACTGAAATAAGGATGAGATACATTTTTTGGTCTCTCAGGGAATCAAGAGATTTGGAGAGCAGGTGGGAAAATGGAGTTAAAGCCCAAGATCAGCCTTGAGCATACAGTGCAGCAGATCCAATGGCCATATTGTATTCTCCTGCTCCTATTTCTGATGTTTGACAGGTTTTGAGCCAAATATGACTCCTTCAGGAGATTAGGGAGCAGTGAGAAATCTGATCCATAATTCACTTATAAGAGGATTTGCAAATCTGCGGACTTGTCAAATTCCAAAATATTTTATATTACAAGACAAAATATCTTCTGCATTTTACACGACTCCAAAATAACATGGCAATTTCACAATCACTCAGCAAGTTTTCTGCCTGAGAATCATTTCAAAAGATTCACACGCTTAAGCTCCACACTGCATCCCCTAGATTTCTGCCTATTCCAATCCCATGATAAGGCACATAACGCTATGCTCTGTATTCTGCTGTAGGTTGGTAGTGTTGGCTTTTACGTGGCTGTTATAGTGCTGGATACAGAAGACCTTAGATATATTCTGAACTCAGGGATATGCCTCAGTATGGACAAACGTCTAGGGCAGGATTTCCACATGAATCCTGACATCAGCGTCAAAGAAGGATCAAAAGCCCACACCTAACTACGTAAATGACAACATTTCAGCAATCTGGTTTGGCATTTGGACCTCCTTATGGCTCGCTCCATATTATTTCTTCTGGCGGAAGGAGACGTGTGGAAACTCATGCTGAAAGATGTAACTTTTTTTTAAACAAACTTTACTTCTCTATTATTTCTATTCTGTACTTTTTCATTTCTCTGCTGTGAAGAGTCATATGGACTTGAAACGTTAACTCAGTTTCTCTCTCCACAGATGCTGCCAGACATGCTGAGTTATTCCAGCATTTTCTGTTTTTATTTCAGATTTCCAGCACCAGCAGAATTTTGCCTTTATTTCTCTATCCTTTTTTCGACTCTGAATCTCTCCAACCTGCATCTATATCACGGCTCTGACATGCAAAAAGACTTCTCAGAACATGTTACAGTAAAAAGGAAAGGCGTACCCATGAAAGTCAAAGAGGAGGAAGAACAAGCGGAGAATGCAGAGAGGAGATTTTTGCAGTTGGTGACCAAGGGAAGGAGGCAACAAGGCAGAGGTAGGAAAACTACCGAAGAGTAGGAATTTCTGAAGTGGGCAGGCATTGATGGGCAAGCAGAGGGAGCAAAGAGAGTCTGTAAGTTGAAGGAGTGAGGGAAGGAGATGAACTTGAAGGAGAGGATATCACATGTAGAGATGTTAGGCAGCAGCAGGTCACTAAGGGAGGATGGGTGAGATTTGAAAACTAGAAACTAGAGACAGTGGGACGCAGGGGAACCAGTGGAGAGAGGAGACTGGTGGGAGTGTGGGACTTAGAGCTGAGTAGTTTACTTGCTTTCTTTCAAACACTGGTCTCAGGTCTTCATGGTTTGTGTGCTGTCAGGCTGTTACAGTACTGTATTTGTACACATTTCTAAGGCGACAGTGCCCTCCAGTGTTATAGCTTACTGCCGCATTAGCTGTTATTGCTGTTTGGCAGGCTTGAAGGAAATAAGACATTTTTTCTCAAGTAAAGTGATATCAGAATAAAGAAAAGGATAATTTAATTGGTGATCAAACTTCTACATATAGCCTCAGCTGCAACTAAATTCATAAAAGAAAATGGCAGCATGGAAGACCCCAGCAACAGTGTGGGGCTATTTACCAAAACATAATCTCACTGTTGTTAAATTACAAAACTCTCATCTTCTTCTACCATTCCATTCCCCTCAGGCTTCTAAAACCCAGGCCTGGCATCAACTAAGGAGTATTTCCTGGTTTATTTTCATTGCTACTTTTTGTCCCACACTATGAACCTTGTGCCTTACATTGGTCACTCAAAGAAGGGCTTGTTTGGTGAAGAAGGGAGAGGGGATTTGCATTGAGGTGGGGCGGGGATGGGAGGGGAGGGGAATAGTGGGGTGGGAAGGAAAGATGTGGGAAGGGGAGGGGTGGGAAGGAAAGATGTGGGAAGGGGAGGGGTGGGAGGGGAGACATGGGAGCGGTGAGGTGGGTGGAGGCATTGGGAAAGATAGAGAGGGGAGTGGTGGGAAGGGGTGCGTTGAGTGGGGTAGGGAAAGGAGGGGGAGGCAAGGGAAAGTGAGGGTTGTGGAGTGGAGGCATTGGGTGAGGAAAGGAGACGGGTGTGCAGGTTGAGGTGGGAGGGGATAATGATGGAGAGGGCAGGGAAGGGTTAGAGTGGGTGGAGGGATCGGGAGGACTAGGGAGGGGGGAGGACAGGAGAGGGTAGGAGGGATGGGGAAGGGTGGAGAGGGAAGGGGAAGGCTGGGAATGATGACTAAACTCTGCAAACAACAAGCGCACAACATGTCCTTGACACAAAAACATGTTTTTAAACCTATTAATCTTCCATGGCATTGCTCATAGCTGGTCTGGTTTTGGGAGCAAGATCATAATGAGTAGCTGCTAACCTGATTTATTTCTTTACTGTACATAAGTGACCTAACCAGACAAACCCAGATAATTGCAGCTACTTGTAAATCCATGAGGGCAATCAGAGGACAATTGTGATTGTTTGTAAATTTCAGCTCAATGGTTGATTTTGTTGCTCTTCATTGAAAATAATTTTGATCCGTCACAAAGTTCGATAGCTGGAGTGTGACAACCAAATATTTGCTGTACTTTACTGGCGAGCCTAATCTGGTTTTATAAGAACGGGAACCTTATAAAATGGGCCATTCAGGAGTGGAATCAGGAAGAACTTAAATATAAAAGTGGTAGTGAAAATGGTGAACTCTCTTCCAAATGTTAGTGGATGCTGAGTCAATGGCAATTTTCAGTAGTAAGTTTGATAGATTTTTGTTGTGTAATGGTATCAAGGGACATAGAACAAAGCCAGGTAACTGGATTTGTGGTACAGATCAATCACAGCAACCATCAACCATGGCAAGTCAAGTTCGAGGGATTAAATGGCCTACTACTTCACCCTGCTCTCTTGCCCACATGTCTGTCCTTGGCTTGCTGCATTGTTCCAGTGAAGCCCAACGCAAACTGGAGGAACAACACCTCATCTTCCGACTAGGGACTTTACAGCCTTCCGGACTGAATATTGAATTCAACAACTTTAGGTCGTGAGCTCCCTCCCCCATCCCCACCCCCTTTCTGTTTCCCCCTTCCTTTTTTTTTCCAATAAATTATAAAGATTTTCCTTTTCCCACCTATTTCCATTATAAAAAAAAACCCCACTAGAGCTATACCTTGAGTGCCCCACCATCCATTCTTAATTAGCACATTCGTTTAGATAATATCACCAACTTTAACTTTAACACCTATGTGTTCTATTGTACAATTGTCGTTGACATCTTTTGATGATCTGCTTCTATCACTGCTTGTTTGTCCCTACAACCACACCTCCCCCCTCCACCTCTCTGTCTCTCTATCTCTCCACCCCCCACACACACACCTTAAACCAGCTTATATTTCAGCTCTTTCCTGGACTCGAACTCAAGTTCTGTCGAAGGGTCATGAGGACTCGAAACGTCAACTCTTTTCTTCTCCGCCGATGCTGCCAGACCTGCTGAGTTTTTCCAGGTAATTCTGTTTTTGTTTTTGGATTTCCAGCATCCGCAGTTTTTTTGTTTTTATCTCTGTGTTTAATTGACTGCCACTGCTCTTCAAGAAATGCCTACCTCCTTGAAGAAGTTCTGTTCCTCTCTGCGACAAGATTTCCGTATCTCTCTGTTGCCTTGTTCACCTTCATTGCTTTCCATTTCCCTCCTAATGTTTGACAAGGTGTTTACTAAAACCCGCTTTCACAGCCATATCTCCTTTCTCAGTGACTGTCTCCGTCTCCGACTTACCCCACATGGATTTCAACTGAAATTCCACCCCTCATGTTTCGAACCCACCCAGGATTACAGGTATCTCCGGGACATAAAACGTTTCTCGGACTACTGTTCCCGTCACATTCTGAAATCCACTCTCAGTGCCATGCGCCGCCATATGAACACACTCGACCTCTCCCTCCAGCAGCACCGCCGTACCCTTTTTCAAAGCTGCGCGTGCCCCCAGTTTCATTTTATCCTTCGGTTCATCCGATGCCTCAACAAGAAACTTTTTCTCTTTCTCTCAAGTGCTAAGGAACACAAGCTCCAACAACTCATCGACACCAACACCCATCTAGGACCCTCCACCCCTGCCTGTTCCTCCGTCCCCACCCTTTCTTCCAGTTCCAACCCCAGCCGTGTATTCACTATACCCCCTGACCTTCCCCTCTCCGATGCTGAACGTTCAGTGCTCAGCAAAGGACTTAGTTTCATACCCTTACGCCCTCACCTCAATGAATTTCGGGCTCGGCATGATACTGAACTCTTCTTCCGCCATCTTCGTCTCCGGGCTCACTTCTTTGGTCAGGAGTCCTCTCCCAGTTTAACGGATCCTTTTACCCATCTCCAATATTCTCCCTCCACCTAGACCCCTCCCTCTGGATTCTTACCTTCTCTCGATCTTTTCATTGAGAACTGTCGGCGCGACATTAGTCGTCTCAATTTCTCTGCTCCTCTCACCCATTCTAACCTGTCTCTCTCTGAACTTACTGCACTCCATTCTCTCAGGTCCAACCCTGACATTGTCATCAAACCCGCTGACAAGGGTGGTGCTGTTGTTGTCTGGCGCACTGACCTCTACCTCGCGGAGGCTGAGCGTCAACTCGCAGACACTTCCTCCTACCTCTCCCTGGACCATGACCCCACCACTGAACATCAAGCCACTGTTTCCAGGACTGTCACTGACCTCATCTCCTCTGGGGATCTCCCTCCCACAGCTTCCAACCTGATAGTCGCCCAACCTCGGACGGCCCGCTTCTATCTCCTACCCAAAATCCACAAACAGAACTGCCCCGATAGACCGATCGTCTCAGCTTGCTCCTGCCCCACAGAACTCATTTCTCGTTATCTTGACTCCCTTCTCTCTCCCCTTGTCCAGTCCCTTCCCACCTACATCCGCGATTCCTCTGACACCTTACGTCACATCAACAATTTCCAGTTCCCTGGCCCCTACCGCTTCCTCTTCACCATGGATGTCCAATCTCTCTACACCTCCATCCCCCACCAGGATGGTCTGAGGGCCCTTAGCTTCTTCCTCGAACAGAGACCCGAACAATCCCCATCCACCACTACTCTCCTCCGTCTGGCTGAACTTGTTCTCACGCTGAACAATTTCTCCTTCAACTCCTCTCACTTCCTCCAAATAAAAGGTGTGGCTATGGGTACCCGCATGGGCCCCAGCTATGCCTGTCTCTTTATGGGGTATGTGGAACATTCCTTGTTGCAGTCCTACTCCGGCCCCCTTCCACAACTCTTTCTCCGGTACATCGATGATTACTTCGGTGCCGCTTCATGCTCTCGTCAGGACTTGGAAAAATTTATTAATTTTGCTTCCAATCTCCACCCCTCCATCATTTTCACGTGGTCCATCTCTGACACTTCCCTTCCCTTCCTTGACCTCTCTGTCTCAATCTCTGGTGATAGACTGTCCACCAATATCCATTACAAACCCACCGACTCCCACAGCTATCTCGACTACAGCTCCTCACACCCCGCTTCCTGTAAGGACTCCATCCCATTCTCTCAGTTCCTTCGCCTCCATCGCATCTGTTCCGATGATGTTACATTCAAAAACAGTTCCTCTGACATGTCCTCCTTCTTCCTTAACCGAGGTTTTCCACCCACGGTCGTTGACAGGGCCCTCAACCGTGTCCGGCCCATCTCCCGCGCATCCGCCCTCACGCCTTCTCCTCCCTCCCAGAAACATGATAGGGTCCCCCTTGTCCTCACTCATCACCCCACCAGCCTCCGCATTCAAAGGATCATCCTCCGCCATTTCCGCCAACTCCAGCATGATGCCACCACCAAATACATCTTCCCTTCACCCCCCTTATCGGCATTCCGTAGGGATCGCTCCCTCCGGGACACCCCGGTCCACTCCTCCATCACCCCCTACTCCTCAACCCCCTCCTATGGCACAACCCCATGCCCACGCAAAAGATGCAACACCTGCCCCTTCACTTCCTCTCTCCTCACCGTCCAAGGACCCAAACACTCCTTTCAAGTGAAGCAGCATTTCACTTGCATTTCCCCCAACTTAGTCTACTGCATTCGTTGCTCCCAATGTGGTCTCCTCTACATTGGAGAGACCAAACGTAAACTGGGCGACCGCTTTGCAGAACACCTGCGGTCTGTCCGCAAGAATGACCCAAACCTCCCTGTCGCTTGCCATTTTAACACTCCACCCTGCTCTCTTGCCCACATGTCTGTCCTTGGCTTGCTGCATTGTTCCAGTGAAGCCCAACGCAAACTGGAGGAACAACACCTCATCTTCCGACTAGGGACTTTACAGCCTTCCGGACTGAATATTGAATTCAAAAACTTTAGGTCGTGAGCTCCCTCCCCCATCCCCACCCCCTTTCTGTTTCCCCTTCCTTTTTTTTTTCCAATAAATTATAAAGATTTTCCTTTTCCCACCTATTTCCATTATAAAAAAAAACCCCACTAGAGCTATACCTTGAGTGCCCTACCATCCATTCTTAATTAGCACATTCGTTTAGATAATATCACCAACTTTAACTTTAACACCTATGTGTTCTATTGTACTATTGTCGTTGACATCTTTTGATGATCTGCTTCTATCACTGCTTGTTTGTCCCTACAACCACACCCCCCCCCTCCACCTCTCTGTCTCTCTATCTCTCCGCCCCCCACACACACACCTTAAACCAGCTTATATTTCAGCTCTTTCCTGGACTCGAACTCAAGTTCTGTCGAAGGGTCATGAGGACTCGAAACGTCAACTCTTTTCTTCTCCGCCGATGCTGCCAGACCTGCTGAGTTTTTCCAGGTAATTCTGTTTTTACTTCAAATCCTCAGTTTATCTCTCTCCTCTTTGTACCTATTGTGTACTCCTACCTATATTTTCACTGTCAGATTTAAACATCTGCACTCCCTCTATGGCAAGTATATCCTTTCTTAGATAAGGAGACCAAAACTGCACCCAATACTCCAGGTGTAGTCTCACCAAGGCTCTGTACAGCTGCAGTACTCAAACTGGCTGGACAGATGGTGTAGGAGGGAGGGATTTAGATTCCTGAAGCATTGGGACCAATCCTGGGGATAATGGGAGCTGCACAAGCTGAACAGGTTGCACCCCAGCAAGACCGGAATCAGTATCCTCTCAGGGGTATTTATGAGTACTGTGGGGGAGGGTTTAAACTAGGTTGGCAAGGGGATGGGAACCTGGGCGGGGAGACACAAGACAGCAAAACAAAGATAGGAATGAAAGACAGAAAAATAGAAAGCGAAAGTGAAAGGCAGAGGAAATGAAGGCTATCAGCAAATAGGGCCATAGTACAAAAAACGGTGTGTAAAAATGTTAAACAAAAAAGTCTTAAGGCATTGTATTTGAATGCACGGAGCATTCGCAGTAAGGTAGGTAAATTAACAGTGCAACCAGATGTAAATGGGTACAATAAGATTGCAATTACAGAGACATGGCTACAGGGTGACGAAGGCTAGGAACTAAATATCCAAGGGTACTCAATATTTAGGAAGAGCAGGCAAAAAGGAAAAGGAAGTAGTGTGGCATTGTTAGTAAAGGGTGAAATCAGTGCAACGGTGGGGAGAGGATATTGGATCAGAAGATCTAGAGGTAAAGTCAGTCTGAGTGGAGATAAGAAGATACAAGGGGCGGAAAACATTATTGGGAGTTGTCTATAGGCCTCCAAACAGTAGTGTTAAGGTAGGGAACGGCGTTAAACAGGAAATTAGAGATGAATGTAACAAGGGTGCTACAGTAATCATGGGTGAATTTAATCTACATATAGACTGGGCAAACCAAATTAGGAATAATACTGTGGCCAATGAATTTGAGTGTGTACGAGATAGTTTTTTAGACCAGCATTTCGAGGAACCGACTAGGGAACAGGCTATCCTAGATTTGATATTATGCAATGGGAAGGAGCTAATGAATAATCTTGTCACGCAGGATCCTTTAGGGAACAGTCACCATAACATCATTAGGATAGAAAGTGAAGTAGTCCGATCTGAAACTAGGGTCCTAAATCCAAACAGTGGAAACGATGAAGGTATGAGGCATAAGTTGGCTAAGATAAATTGGAGAACTTCATTAAAAAGCATGACGATGGATAGGCAACGGTTAATATTTAAGGAATGAAATTATCATTGCAACAGTTATACATTCATTTCTGGCTCAAAAACACAATGGCCCAACTGTGACTAACAAAAGAAATTCAGGATAGGATTTGATCCAAAGAGGAGTCATCTAAAGTTGCTGGAAAAAGTAACAAGCCTGAGGATTGGGAGCAGTTTAGAATTCCACAAAGGAGGACCAAGAGATTGATTAAGAGGGGGAAAATAGAGTATGAGAGTAAACTTGCAAGGAACATAAAAGCAGACTGTAAAAGCTTCTATAACTTTGTAAAAAGAAAAAGATTATTGAACACAAATGTAAATCTGTTACAGACCGAAACGGGAGAATTTGTTATAGAGAACAAGGAAATGGCAGAGCAATTGAACAACCACTTCAATTCTGTCTTCATGGAGGAAGACACAAATAACTTTCCAGAAATGCTAGGGAACCAAAGGTCTAGTGAGAAGGAGGAAATGAAGGAAATTAGTATTACTAAAACAATAGCGCTGGATAAATTAATGGTACTGAAAGCCAAGAAATCCCCAGGGCCTGATAATCTTCAAACCAGAGTACTAAAGCAGGTGGCCATGGAAATAGTGGATACATTGGTTGTCATCTTCCAAAATTCTGTAGATTGTGGAACAGTCCCAGCAGATTTGAGGGTGGCAAATGTAACCCCACTATTTGAAAAAAGGAGAGAAGGATATAACAGCCAATTACAGATTGGGGAGCCTAACATCAGTAGTAGGGAAAATGCTAGAGTCTACTATAAAGGATATGATAGCATGACATTTAGAAAATATCAATGGGATTAGACAAAGTCAACATGGATTTATGAAAGGGAAATCATGTTTGACAAACCTACTGGAGTTTTTTGAGGATGTAACAGGCAGAATAGATAAGAGAGAACCAGTGGATGTGGTGTATTTGGATTTTCAGAAAGCTTTTGATGAAGACCCACATGAGAGGTTAGTGTGTAAAATTAAAGCACATGGGATTGGTGGTAATATATTCGCATGCAATACAGGAGGAATAAATGGGTATTTTTCAGAGTGGCAGACAGTGACTAATGGGGTACCATAGGGATCAGTGCTTGGGCCTCAGCTATTCACAATATATATCAATGATTTAAATGAAGGAACCAAATATAATATTTCCAAGTTTGCTGATGACACAAAACTTGGTGGGAGTGTGAGCAATGAGGATGGTATTAAGAGACTACAAGGCTATTTAGACAAATTCAGTGAGTGGGAAAATACATGGCAGATGCAGTATAACGTGGATAAGTTGAAGGTATCCACTTTGATAGGAAAAACAGAATGACACAGTATTATTGAAATGGTGAATGATTGGGAAATGTTGATGTACAAAGGGAGCTGGGTGTCCTTGTACACCAGTCACTGAAAGCAAGCATTCAGGTGCAGCAAGCAGTTAGGAAGGCAAATGGTATACTGGCCTTCATTGCAAGAGGACTTGAATACAGCAGAAATGATGTCTTACTGTAGCTGTACAAGGCCTTGGTGAGACCACTCCTGGAATATTATGTGCAGTTTTGGTCTCCTTATCTGAGAAAGGATATACTTGCCATTGAAGGAGTTCAGCGAAGGTTCACCAGACTGATTGCTGGGATGGCAGGGTTGTCGTATAAGGAGAGATTGGGCCAACTAGGTCTGTATTCAGTGGAGTTTAGAAGAATGAGAGGGGATCTCATTGAAATGTATAAAATTTTGACGAGCTGGAAGACTGGATGCAGGGTTGACATTTCCTCTGGTCGGGAGAAGTGGGGGGGTGGTGGGGGGTCTAGAGCAAGGGGTCACAATCTCAGGATATGAGGTAGACCACTTAAGATTGAGATTAGGAAAAACTTGTTCACTCAGAGGGTGGTGAACCTGTGGAATTCTCTATCACAGAAGGCTATGGAGGCCAAGTCACTGAATATATTTAAGAAGGAAATAGTTTTCTGGGCACTAAAGATGTCAAGGGATATGGGCAGAAAATGGGAGTATGGCGTTGAGATAGAGGATCAGCCATGATCATATTGAATGACAGAGCAGAGCAGATGACCTACTCCTGCTCCTATTTTCTATGTTTCTATGCCTTCCTAACTGCTTGCTGCACCTGCATGCTTGCTTTCAGTAATTGATGTACAAGGATACCCAAGTCCCTTTGTGCATCAACATTTTGCAACCTATCACCATTTACATTCTGTTTTTCCTACCAAAGTGGATAACTTTACACGTATCCACATTATACTGCATCTGCCATGTATTTTCCCACTCACTCAACTTGCCTAAACCACCTCGAAGCCTCTTTACATCCTCCTCACCACTCACATTCTTACCTCGTTTTGTGTTGTCAGCAAACTTGGAAACTTTACATTTGGTTCCCTCGTTCAAATCATTGATGCATATTGTGAAAAGCTGGGGCCTGAGCACTGATCCCTGCAGTACCCCATTAGTCACCAACTGCTACTCCAAGAAAGACCCATTTATTCCTACTCTGTTTCCTGCATGCTAACCAATTCTCAATCCACGCCAATATATTACCCCCAATCCCAAGTTCATTAAATTTGCAAACTAACTTCTTATGATGGACTTTATCAAAAGCTTTCTGAAAATCCAAATACACTAAATCCACTGGCTCTCCCTTATCTATTCTACTAGTTATATCCTCAAAAAGCTTCAGTAAGTTTGTCAAACGTGATTTTCCTTTCATAAACCCATGTTGATTTTGTCTAATCCCGTTGATATCTTCTAAGTTTCCTGTTATCACATTCTTTATAGTGGACTCTAGCGTTTTCTCTACTACTAATGTTAGACTAATTAGTCTGTAATTGGCTGTTTGCTCCCTCCATCCTTTTTTAAGTAGTGGGGTTACCTTTGCCACCCTCAAACCTACTGGGGCAGTTCCAGAATCTACAGAATTTTGGAAGATGACAACCAACGCATCCATTATTTCCATGGCCACCTGCTTTAGTACCCTGGGATGTAGATTACCAGGCCCTGGGGATTTATTGACTTTCAGTCCCATTCATTTCTCCACCACATTTTTTTTTACTAATACTAATTTCCTTCAATTCCTCCTTTTCATTAAACCTTTGGTTCCCTAGCATTTCAATTGCTCTGCCATTTCCTTGATCTCCATTATAAATTCCGGTTGATGACCCTAAAAGACCTACATTTGTCTTCACTAAACTTTTTCTTTTTACATACTTATAGAAGCTTTTACAGTCTGCTTTTATGTTCCTTGCAAGTTTACTCTCATGCATTACTTTTCCCCTCTTAATCAATCTCTTGGTCCTCCTTTGTGGAATTCTAAACTGCTCCCAATCCTCAGGCTTGTTACTTTTTCCAGCAACTTTAGATGACTCCTCTCTGGATCTAATCCTATCCTGAATTTCTATTGTTAGTCACGGTTGGGCCATTGTGTTTTTGAACCAGAAATGAATGTATAACTGTTGCAATGATAATTTCATTCCTTAAATATTAACCAATGCCTTTTAATGAAATTCCCCAATCTATAGTAGCCATCTCATGCCTCATACCTTCATAGCTTCCTTTGTTAAGATCTAGGACCCTAGTTTCAGATTGGACAACTTCACTTTCCACCCTAATGAAGAATTCTATCATGTTATGGTCACTGTTCCCCAAAGGACCCTACAGAACAAGATTATTAATTGACCCCTTCTTACTGCACAATACCAAATCTAGTTGGTTTTTGACGTACTGGTCTAAAAAAAGCCATCTCACACTCCAGGAATTCATCCGCTACAAAATTATTGCTAATATGGTTTTCCCATACTATATGAAGATTAAAGTCACCCATGATTACAGTAGCACCCTTATTACATGCATCTCTAATTTCCTGTTTGATGCCACCTTAACAATACTGTTTGGAGGCTGATAGACAACTCCCACCAATGTTTCCTGCCCCTTGTTGCTCAGCTCCATCCAGACTGATTCTATATCTTGATTTTCTGATCCAATATCCTTTCTCACTACCGTACTAATGTCATCCTTTACCAACAATGCCACCCCACCTCACTTTCCTTTTTGCCTTTCTTTTCTAAATATTGAGTACCCTTGGATATTCAGTTCCTAGCCTTGGTCACCCTGCAGCCATGTGTCCGCAATCGCAATCATATCATTCCCATTTGCACCTATTTGCACTGTTAATTTGTCTACCTTATAGCGAATGGTCTGTGCATTCAGATAGTGGTTTTAGACTTGTTTTTGTTTAACACATTTTTACACATTTTTGTTGTATGTGGAAAAGAACCACAGGCTTGCTGTTTAGGGAAATGGACAGTCATGAGATACCCTAAATAGACAAAATTAATTTTTCACTTTATCCTTTTTTGTCTTTGCCGAGCTTGGGAGCTATGTGTTGAGGCTTGGAGCTGGGGATTGGGATTAGTGACGGGTTCTTTCAAACAGCGCTGTTGGAGAGCTGTAAAAGGGAAAGAGGGAAGGGAGAAGGAGAGGGAACTGTCCCATCCACATACAGTCTAGCTCCCACCTCCTGTCACAGGCACCCTGACACGCACGAGTAAACTCAGTATCACTGGAAACGAAATTCCAGTTCCTGGGAGTGCCTTGTGCTGTGGACATGGACAACAGCTGGGTGTGTCCTGGGGTCAGGCTGGGTAACAGCTCCCCTGGGCCTACTCCAGTCTTTTTACCAGTGGAGACTCCCTTCTGTTTCTTCTCCTTGGCCTCCTGGAAGATGTTGTCACAAATCGTTCAGTGCAGCTGAAAAACTTCTGTACAGTGGCTAGCTGGAACAGCCAGAAAAACTTTGCCAGCTCCTCCAATCACATATTCCCTCCTGCTCTTGCCATTCCAGGGACAGAATCTATGATTGGAGGAGCAGCAAGGGCAAGAGAGGAGGGAGAGAATCTGTGATTGGAAGAGCTGGAGCAAAGACAAGCTTGAGCACTGAACGTACAGTCTTGTCTCATTGGTTTCCCCAATGGATTGCATTGAATAGATCTTAGCAACTTCAAGGGAAGATAGCGTGAGAGTTTCAAAAAAAATGTCCTCATCAGTACACTCACACCAGCAGATCTGTTCATTCATTATAACTTGTTCGTTTCTTTTTCATATTTAAAATGAAGGACATCGCCAGATGACCTTTACAGACCAATCAGCATGAGGGAGAGAAGAACAGATAGCACCAGGCAAAGCCACAGGAAAATCATCCTGGCAAGCAAATCACCAGAAATCAAAGAACAAAGGGAAGAACTTGGATATATCCAGCATGGGAGAGACAGAATCTCAGACTGGAGGAGCAGTTCTGTCTTTCCCAGGCCTGCTGCTCCTCCAATCACTACTCTGCTGTCCGTTCCCCTTCTCAGCAACTGACTATTTAAATGAGTCAACAATTTTTTCTTTAAAAAAGCCTTACTGTTGCTGAGAGCAGCTTCATGGTTGATCATTTTTATAAAAAATATCAGAACTGTCAATTTCACTGCAGTGACTACACTTCATGAGCAGGTCATTGGCTGCAAGGTGCTTTGGATGTCCTGTGGTCGTGAAGATTACTTAAACTGAGCAAGACCTTATCCATTCTGCAGAAGTAGAGGACAACCTAATGGCTGGGTGCATGATATTATTCAAATTAATTATTTCATCCAAGGGGTGTAATTGGATTCGATTTTATCAGTAATCTCACAGGGTAGAAAGGTCAAATGACACCTGAGCAACAAAGTGGAATGAGTGAACAACACCATGGCGTATACGTTTAGCCACACACTGTGCTGAGACTTGAAAGTCACAAATGTACAATATCTAGCACGTATAGGCCTTCCATTCCAGAAATTAGTTATAGATGCAAAACAATCTTAAACAGTTGGATGCATCTGCATTGCAGCCTGAAATTGGCAATGTTTACCTAAGTTAGGGCAAAGGGGAGGGGAGGGAAAGGGGAGAGATCAGTAAACATACATGTTGCCCATCATCATGGGGGAGGTGGTGGTGTAGTGGTTGTCATGAAAATATAATTTTCATAATGTTATTGGAATTTATTGTAAAGCAGGAATAATGGGGTCTGGATTGTAGAGTGTGTGTCATAATTGAATTAAAGACAGCTGGTCCAAAGGCTTTGATGTATCAGGGGAGAAGCTAGGTTTGAAATGCTAAATAAGTGGACATAGCTGAAGTTTTAGTATGTGAGGTGTAAAGGAAAATTTTTGGATAAACCAGGATAGTTGAATTTCAAAAGAAAGGGTGAAATGTTACACTTAGCCAGAAGAAGCCAAACAGTGTGTTTAGTTTCCCAAAGCTTATTGATAAAATTAGGACTATGAAAGATTTTATTATTAGAAAGGTAAAGTCCAAAGACATATTGGAACAATGAGATTTACATTAAAAAGGGAGAAAGCTGTATAAAGGAGATGAGGTTATGTGTAAGGAGAAGAAATTCTAAGATCTAACAAGTGTGAAAAGCCTCCAGCCCATCTGTACTAAGCTGCTGATCATAGGAACCGAAGCTAAGAGAATTCACTGTGAATATCCCTGTCCAGGGGTTTTTTGTTTATTCATTCACGGGATGTGGGTGTCGCTGGCTGGACGAGCATTTACTGCCCATCCCTAGTTGCCTTTGAGAAGGTGGTGGTGAGCTGCCTTCTTAAACCGCTGCAGTCCTTTTGGTGTAGGTACACCCACAGTGCTGTTAGGAAGGGAGTTCCAGGATTTTGACCCAGTGACAGTAAAGGAATGGTGATATATTTCCAAGTCAGGTTGGTGAGTGACTTGGAGGGAACCTTCCAGGTGGTGGTGTTCCCATTTATCTGCTGCCCTTGTCCTTCTAGATGGTAATGGTTGTGGGTTTTGAAGGTGCTGTCTATGGAGCCTTGGTGAATTCCTGCAGTGCATCTTGTAGATGGTACACACTGCGGCTACTGTTCGTCAGTAGTGGAGGGAGTGAATGTTAGTGGATGTGGTGCCAATCAAGCAGGCTGCTTTGTCCTGGATGGTGTCAAGCTTCTTGAGTGTTGTGGGAGCTGCACTCATCCAGGCAAGTGGAGAGTACTCCATCAGACTCCTGACTTGTGCCTTATAGGTGGTGGACAGACTTTGGGGAGTCAAGAGGTGAGTTACCCATTGCACAATTCCAAGCATCTGACCTGTTCTTGTAGCCACAGTATTTATATGGCTAGTTCAGTTCAGTTTCTAGGTATTGTGCACTTTGCCTGGGTCTGTTAAAATCTATTTTGTTTTACTGTTGCCTTAACGGAGGCATACTTGGGAGTTAAATTAAATAGGGGAGCTAGGAGTTATCATAGTTCAAAGCACACATTTCAAAATAAAAATACAAATTGCAAAACAATTGTGGCAGTTATTTCAAGTTTCCCTCTGGGATTTGAGCAGCTTAGCATTTACCATCCACTGTGCCATAACAGTGGTATTGTCACTAGACTCGTAATCTGGAAACTCAAGGGTAATGTTCTGGGGACATGGGTTCAAATCCCACTATGGCATAGAGTGAAATTTGAATTCAATAACAATCTGGAATTAAAAATCTGATGATGACCGCAAAACTATTGCTAATTGTCATAAAAACCCATCTGGTTCACTAATGTCCTTACCTGGCCTGGCCTACATGTGACTCCAGACCCGCATCAATGTGGTTGACTCTTAAATGCCCTCTGAACAGGGCAATTAGGGAGATGGTCAATAAATGCTGGCCTTGCCAGCGATGCCCACATCCCATGGACGAGTCAAAAAAATTCCAACAGTCCCTTCCAGTAAGCTAACACATATTTGCATGGGGTGATGTCAGAATCAAACTGAACTATCATAGTGCTCATATGTTTCATCACTGAGCTCGAAGATGAATGAGGAAGCAGAGATGGGCTGTACCTGTAGAAAAACACAGCTTACTCTTCAAAAGAGAATGGATACATGTATACAATGTAACCACTTGTGTGATTACTTGTGATGACTCTTTGGAACTGGTTTCATCAAGAAACAGTTAAACTTTATGTTAGGGGGAAGAAAGTAAGTGAGAATTTATGGTAAGGGAGGATTCATTATAAGGGAATGAATTACTTAAATTAGAATCTACAGGCAGGCCAGTGCATACCAGTAAAACCAATGAACTTTGTATACCCTCAGGGCTTGCAATCACCAGCAAGGTCCTGGGAGCTAGACTGGACATGAAGGAATTAAAAATAAGATAGATCTGGTATCCTGAGAGTCAGGCTAGAGACTTAGGTTGGAAAGCAACTAAGATTAAGTTTGCTCTTCAACAGGTAGGGGGAAGGACAGATGGTCCCAGCTTAGATAGGAGGGAAGGTCTCTGCCTGGGTGAAAAGTGGGATGTACCTGATGCCAGAGACATACATGATCAGTAAAGTATAAATATGCTGAACACTTGTAATTTGGCAGAGTGCTATCTCAAGTTGCCTTGAGATGGTTCTCTCCTTGCAATTGCTCGAATAAACGGTCATGACCTGTATCTGAGCCTCCCGTGGTCCGTTTGTCAAAGATACTACAACACTTTATGACAGACATTTCAGTGCTCACACCCTCGACAGGTCTCTCATCGGAAAAAAAAGCCCTACCCCCCAGGATTGCCCACACTAAGAGCTCACTGGTCAGAGCTCCCACAGTACATCACATGACCCATGATTGGCAGGAGGGAGTGACTATACAAACTTGTGGTTTGAACAAGCCATTATCTGGGATCACTGCTTGAGGCTGAGAAGCTGAAGGTAGCAAAAGGGAAACTTTTCTACTAAAAATAACTGTTGTTCTTTCAGTTTGTGGAAATGTGGCTCATTTCGAGAAACTTATTGAATATCTGTTCAAATGATAACAATCCAATATATACAGCGGCAGCTCACAAAGAAAACTCATTGCTTGCCTTTATCATTTGGAGAGAGACTGGTTTGTAGGAAATGCTTTTTAGCCTCTATTGAATAATTATTTTTTTATGTTATCCTTAAAATTAAAAATGAAATAATTAATGGTTTAGATTAAAGATGCATGTTTTGCTCAGAAATACCTGTAACACAAATAGTAATTCTGCATTTTTTAATCGTTCATGGGATGTGGGTGTCACTGGTTAGGTCAGCTTTTATTACCCATCCCTAATTGCCCTTGCCCTTCTTGAAATGCTGCAGTCCATGTGGTTTAGGTACATCCACAGTGCTGTAAGGGAATGAGTGCCAGGATTTTGACCCAGCGATAGTGAAGGAAAGACAATATAGTTCCAACTCAGGATGGTGAGTGGCTTGGAGGAGAACTTGCAGGTGGTGGTGTTCCCTTGTATCTGCTGCCCTTGTCCTTCTAGATGGTGGTGGTCATGGGTTTGGAAGGTGCTGTCTAAGGAGCCTTGGTGAATTCCTGGAATGCATCCTGTAGATGGTACACACTGCTGTTACTGTTTGTCAGCAGTGGAGAGACCGAATGTTTGTGGATGGGGTGGGGGGGGGGGTGCCAATCAAGCGGGCCGCTTTGTCTTGAACAGTGTCGAGCTTCTTTAGTGTTGTGGGAGCTGCACTCATCCAGGCAAATGGAGAGTATTCCATCACACTCCTGACTTGTGCCTTGTAGATGGTGGACAGGAGGTGAGTTGCTCGCTGCAGGATTCCTAGCCCCTGACCTGCTCTTGTAGCCACTGTATTTATATGGCTAGTCCAGTTCAATTTCTGGTCAATGGTAACCCCCAAGATGTTGATAACGGGGGATTTAATGATGATAATGCCTTTGAACGTCAAGGAACGATGGTTAGGTTCTTTCTTGTTGGAGATGGTCATTGCCTGGCACTTGTGTCTTACGAATGTTACTTGGCTGCTATCCTTCTGATGTTAAAACAGTGACTACACAAAGCAACATATGCTATGGGTAAAAGGGAACGAGTGGGTGTACAATACTTAGATTTCCAGAAGGCATTTGATAAGGTGCCACATCAAAGGTTATTGCAGAAAATAAAAGGTCATAAAATCGTCGGTAACATATTGGCATGGATAGAAAATTGACTAGCTAAAAGAAAACAGTGTAGGTATAAATGGATTGTTTTCTGGTTGGCAAGATGTGACAAGTGGTGTACCACAGGCATCAGTGCTGGGCCCTCAACTTTTTACAATTTATATAAATGACTTGGATGAAAGGATCAAAGGTATCGTTGCTAAATTTGCTGATGACAAAAGATTGGTAGGAAATTAAGTTATGAAGAAGATATAAGGAGGCTACAATGGGATATAGGTAGATTAAGTGAGTGGGCAAAGATCTAGCAAATCGAGTGTCATGTGGGAAAATGTCATTTTGGCAGGAAGAATAAAAAAGCATATCTAAATGGTGAGAGATTGCAGAGTACTGAGATACAGAGGGATCTGGGTATCCTAATGGATCACAAAATGTTAGTATGCAGGTACAGCAAGTAATTAGGAAAACTAATACAATGTTATCATTTATTGCAAGGGCAATTGAATACAAAAGTAGGGAGTTTATGCTTCAGTTATACAGGGCATTGGTGAGACCACATCTAGAGTACAGTGTAAAAGTATTGGTCTCCTTAATTAAGGAAGGATGTAAATGCATTGAAAGCAGTTCAGGAGGAGATTTACTTGACTAATACCTAGAATGGGCAGGTTGTTATGAGGCAAGATTGGAACTCTCTTCTGTAAAAGGTGGTGGAAGCAGAGTCTTTGAATATTTTTAAGGCAGAAGTAGACAGATTTTTGATAAGCAACGGGGTGAAAAGTTATCGGGAGTAGGCGGGAATGTGGAGTTGAGGTTACAATCAGATCAGCCTTGATCTTAGTGAATGGAGGAGCAGGCTTGTGGGGCCGAGTGGCATCATATAATTAAAATCATACAATATCATACTTTCTAGGCTGCACAATACAGACCAGCAGATAAAAGAATTTCCACAGCATCTTTCATGACTTCAGGATGCCCCAAAGCGCTTTGTAGCCAATGAAGTACTTTTTTTTAAGCGTATTCACTGTTGTCTTGGAAATGCAGTAGCCAATATGTGCACAGCAAGGTCCCACAGATCAGATGATCTGTTTTAGTGATGCAAATTAAGGGATAAATCTTGATCAGGTCTTTAGGAAGAACTCCCCAGCTCATCTTCAAACAGTGCCATGAGATCTTTTACATCCAGCTGACGTCTGATCTATAAGTGAGCAAATCTGATGGTGCTTCACTCCCTCTGTACTGCAGCGGAATGACAGTCTGGATTATGTGCTCAAATCTCTGGACTGAGACTTGAACTAACCATCTTCATGCAAGAATGTTACCACTGAGCTACGGCTGGCACCTTGCATTTATATATCGCCTAAAAAGCCCTTCAGAAACATCTCAAAAGTTCTTCACTTCCAGTGAATTTCTTTGAATGTAATTGGTTTACAGACAAATATGCAATGGAGCTTGCAAGCATTTAGTGAATCCACAATGTGTAAACAGACACACATAATACCTACTTTGCTCCCAGATAATCACGCTTGTTTAAACCCAGTTCCAGCTTACCATTAGATTCCCCAAATACTGAAAACCTATCCCAAAAATACAGTGCACAAATTTCAGTATTTTTAAATTGAAAAGTATCAGTGTTGTTTTCAAGCTACAATACATATGTGAAAGAAAAAATGACTTGCATTTATAAACCACCCATCCCAACCTCACAACATCCTAGAGTGCTTTACAACCAATTAAGTACTTATGAAGTGCAGTCACTGTTGGAATGTGAGAAATGTGGCAGCCAATTTATGAATGCTGAGATCTAATCTCTTAAAATGTCTGTTGAATGATAAATATTGACCAGAACACCAGAGACAACACGCTTCCTCTTTTTTCCTTAATTCACAGAGTGTGGGCTTTGCTGGCTGGGCCAGCATTTATTGCCCAACCCCAGTTGTCCGGTGGTGGTGAACCACCTCTCCTTTGAAAGTGTCATAGAGCCACAGAGATCTACAGCACAGAAAAAGACCCTTCGGCCCATCGAGTCTGTGTCGGTCAAACATGTACCTAACTATCCTAATCCCATTTTCCAGCACTAGGCCCATAGTCTTGTATGCCATGGCATCACAAGTGCACATCCAAATACTTTTTAAATGTTATGAGGGTATCTGCCTCTACCACCCTTTCAGGCAGTGAGTTCCAGATTCCCACCATCCTCTGGGTGAAAAAATTCTTCCTCACGTCCCCTCTAAACCTCCTGCCCCTTACCTCAACTCTATACCCCCTGGTTATTGGTCCCTCCACCAAGGAGAAAAGTTCCTTCCTGTCTACCCTATCTATGCCCCTCATAATTTTATACACCTCAATCATGTCCCCCCTCAATCTCCTCTGCTCCAAGGAAAATAACCCCAATCTATCCAATGTCTCCTCATAACTAAAACTCTCCAGCCCAGGCAACATCCTGGTAAATCTCCTCTGCACTCTCTCTAGTTCAATCTCATCCTTCTTATAATGTGGATTCCAGAACTGCACACAATACTCTAGCTGTGGTCTAACCAGCGCTTTATACAGTTCCAGCAAAACCTCCCTGCTCTTATATTCTATACCTCGGCTAATAAAGGCAAGTATCCCATATGCCTTCTTAACCATCTTATCTACCTGTCCCGCTACCTTAAGGGACCGGTGGACATGCACACCAAAGTCCCTCTGATCCTTGGTACTTCCCAGGGTCCTACCATTCATTGTGTATTCCTGTGCCTTGTTTGTCCTGCCCAAGTGCATTGACTCACATTTATCCAGATTAAATTCCATTTGCCACTGATCAGCCCACCTGACCAGCCCGTCTATATCCTCCTGTAATCTAAGGCTATCCTCCTCGTATTTACCACCCCACCAATTTTCGTGTCATCCGGAAACTTACTGATCAACCCTCCTACATTCAAGTCTAAATCGTTTATATACACCACAAACAGCAAGGGACCTAACACCGATCCCTGTGGAACCCCACTGGACACAGGCATCCAGTCACAAAAACACCCTGTGCTTATCATCCTCTGCTTACTGCCGCTCAGCCAATTCTGGATCCAATTTGCCAAATTGCCTTGGATCCTATGGGCTCTTACCTTCATTATCTGTCTCCCATGTGGGAGCTTATCAAAAGCCTTGCTGAAGTCCAAGTAGACGTGTCATAGGGGTTCTTTTACATCCACCTGAGAAGGGAGGCAGGGCCTTTGTTCAATGTCTCATCTGAAAGACGGCACCTCACACAGTGCAGCCTCCTTTAGTATCACATTGAAGTGTCAGCCTAGAGTTTGTGCTCATGACTCTGGAGTGGTCCTTGAGCCACAACCTTCTGACACAAAGGTGAGAGTGCTGCCAATTGAACAGTAGCTGAGAGTTCGGCTATTCAAGCCCAAATATTTTTTACAGTGCTGAGAGATAAATACCTTCATAGAACAATGTCCAAACATAACCAGAAATAATTTCCGTTTTTCTTCTTCTCTTTTCAGTGTCTACAAGATGTCTGCCTGCTTAATCATTGCCAGTGTTTTGTGCACTTGTTTGGTTGGGGTACAACGCCAGTTGAGTTATGCTTGGACCATCTATTCCAAGCCTACTCCATGCAACATTAAAGAGCTTTTCATTTTGTTTCTGTTCTATTTGACTATTGCTGGTGCTGCAGGGGGACTTCTGTATTATTGGATGTCACACACACTCCAATACAAAGAGGAGCTGTCTGGTATAATCGCAGGCACCCTTACCTCCATTGTTCTACTAATTCTGTTTCTGGTACATCCTGCCCGTTGTGTATTTACCTTGGTAATACCCACATTGGGCACCAAACAGGGTCGAAAGATGATTTTATCTGGAATATGTTTACTTATTGGAGCAAACGTCGTTCCAAACATTGTCCAACATATCAAGATGTTACTGGAACTTTCTCAGTGTATTATGAGGAGTGCAACAGAAAATATCTTAAACTCTACTCAACTATTATCTCAATCAATATCTGCATTGGAAATTGGCGGCATATATGAAGTTTTTAAATTACTGGGCTTTGAACTAAACTACCGTCCAGAAATAAACTATACACATATTCGAATTACTTTGACAAATGTCAGTCAACAGATCAATGGAGATTTTCACAGTGTGCAAGTGTGGATGGATCGAGCCACGTTGTTAGCTAACTGAGCTCTTGCCAGCATTCTCTTACTTAATCTGATTGCCGCATCGGTCTGGTACCTCACTCATTATCTGACCAATCTAGATTTTGACAACAACTATCTCACGAGGAAGCTGGAGAAACTGGCTAAGAGCAGTCCAACCAATTGTGACAAGCTTCTGGCTGCTGCTGGAAAGTTAACAAAAACAACAGGACTAAAACTGTCTCAAAAAGAAAAGAAAAAGTGTCTGGTAAGCGTGACAATGCTCACTATATACTTAATACTGTCTGCAGCAGTTATAGCAGCAGATTACGGCATCTTCCACCTCACTAGCAGCCTTACAAAATGGACAGAAAAGGTTCCGTGTTTATCTGTGTACCTTGAGTTGAAAGCTGCACCAAAAGACTTTACTTGAAAGTGTTATATCAAAGTTGTAACAACTTTCAGCTTAGACTGTAATCAAATATTTTACAACTGCCTCCTAATTCTTGCCTAAGCTTGGTGCCCCTCCTCCTCCTCCTCTCCCCTCCCTCTTCCCCCCACCCCCCTCCTCCTCTCCCCCTCCTCCTCCTCCTCTCCCCTCCCTCTCCCCCCTCCTCCTCTCCCCCTCTCGCCCCCTCCCCCCCCTCCTCCCCCTCCTCTCCTGCCCCTCCCCCCTCCTCTCCAGCCCCTCCCCCCTTCTCCCCCTCCTCTACTGCCCCTCCCCCCCTCCTCCTCCTCTCCCCCCTCTACTGCCCCTCTGAATTGCAATTCAGTAAGCAGTTGACGTTAACCAAATATTGTTCCCTTTCACTAATAAGAAAGGTTTTCCTTCATATAGCACTCAAACATTATTATTACTCAAACATCTCAAAACACTATTATGGGAAATATTATGTAGGTTCATGTGATAGATCCATCTTTGTTTTAAACAGCTAGAAGTTTCCCTTGGTTCCTCCTTGGCGTACCTAAGCCCAAAAATTCTTGATACACACAAGCGGTAATCAGATGAATCATTAATCTATTTTTGGTAACTGGAATCCTTGGGTCTTCTTCGCGTAATTGCTAAACTTTAACATTCAAATGGATCAACAAAACAGACAAATGAGACCTCAGTGCAGTGCCTCAGCCAAAGGATGCCACCTCAAGCAATGCAGAACTCCTTCAACTTTGCACTGGACAGTCAGTCTAATCTATATGTTCAGGTCCTAGAGTGCCTGGCTAAATCACCTGTCAAGTGAGATCATCCAGGGTGTGGATCCCAGCAATGTCCGTGTCAAGAAAGACAACCACAAGAAAATGGGGATCTCTGTGAATCAGATGTAGTAGCCTGCCTCGAGAAACAGAATACTATACTGCAGATGTTGGAAATCTGAAATGAAAACAGAAAATGCTGGAAATACTCAGCAGGTCAGGCAGCATCTGTGGAGAGAGAAACTGAATTAACGTTTCAGGTCGATGACCTTTCATCGGAACTGGGAAATGTTAAGAGATTTAATGGGCTTTGAACAAGGTGGGACAGGAGAAAAGTAAGGTCAGTGATAGGGTGTAAGTCAGAAGAGAGACTGGTGACGGATCAAGAAAACAAAGAAACAAAAGGTGTGCCTCGAGCAGGTGTGCTTCACACTGTGAGCAAAAATAAGAAAAAAATGAGACATGCAAAGAAAAGGAAACAAAATGGTTGAGGGGGGCAGTTTACAGTCTGAAATTATTGAACTCAGTGTTGTTGAGTTCACCTGCTCCAGGCATATCTTTTGTTTCTTGTTTCTTTTCTTGCCCCTCCACGTTCCCTTAGGCCCTGGAAGTCTCTTCTGTCAGTCAATCTCTCCTGACTTTCACCCCTATTACAGTCCTTCCTATTGCCTCTGTTCCACCCACCCCTTGCTCAAAAACCTATTACATCTCTTAACCTACCCCAGTTCTGATGAAAGGTCATCGACCTGAAACATCAACTCTGTTTCTCTCTCCACAATTGCTGCCTGACCTGCCGAGTATTTCCAGCATTTTCTGTGTGCTAATCTCCATGTCTGATTCTCTGATCGCCACACAGAACAAACATTGTGTCAGGAGCAGACTCATCTGTTTTATCTTTAGGATCCAAGTTTTACACAACTAAAGGTTTCCTTGAATTCCTCTGCCCTCCTGCGCCTGACCAATCTGTGCTTAACCTGAAAATGCATGATACTGGTACTGACATAGGGAAGGCTAAGAGTAGATTGGTTAAATGTACTTAAAATCATGAAGGGTTTAATTTGAGTAAATAAAGAAAAACTGTTTGCAATGAAGGGTTAATAGACAGAAGGCACGGATTTAAGGGACTTGGAAAAAGTCCAGAGATGACATGAGAAAAACTATTTGCTACAATGAGTATTAGAATTGAGAATGCATACTGCGTATGCTGGACTGTCCTATGATTCTTTGAATACACATTTTGTCTCCCAGAGTTGAGTGGATGGTTCTATTGCATGGTAAATAAACCAGCAGCTTCCTCTATTGTTGTCTGTGTACAGACATTATGGATACACAAATTCAGCTGTTAAAATGTGGATTTCAAAAGCTCCCCCCACCAACTCCCCACCACAACTATTACCTGTCTCTGTATATAGGGCAGAGACCGTCACTTACTTGCCAAAGCACAGTGCTGCTGGAGAGCACGATCTCCCACCCAAAGTGTAAATCTGCGTGTTTAGTGACTTACAGTTTAGATACAGCTTATAAAAGAATTTTAATGCTTTTCTTTCAGGTCGAACTGGGCATTCCTGGAGTTCCAGAAATTGCAAATTCTCTTGAAACTGTTGCAAAAACCTTTGGTAGAAATTTAAATTTTAGCAATGTCAAAAAAAATCCAAGAATAGTGGACATTAGAGAAAAGCTCCCCTGGACTTATAACCGATACCCACTGACTGTGTAAAGAAGCCACTTCCTCCAGATTTGCAGGGAATATTTTTAATCAGTGGCATGTACATTATTACTTATTTCATGACAGCATTGGATGTCTATGCAGTTCGCATGCGCAGAAAAATTGCAGCCTTGTTTTTTCAGAAGCAGGAAGAAGAAAGAATTTGTTATTTGTACCAGAAGGTTTTAAAGAAATATGGAAAAGATGGTAATACAGAACACTTAATCTCAGGTGGAGCCTCAGAGGGAGATGCCAGGGAGAGGGGATGTGCTGAGCAAGGAGCAGTAGGCAGATTCCCACAACAAGAGGGGTTGCAGATGGAGGAACAACTCGATCTGGGGCCGAATCTGCAACACTCTAAATGGTGAGTTACAAAACAGCGGAGGTAGTTTGTTGGGAGATGGTAGATAGTGATGAGGAAGAAAACAATTTTTAAAAGTAAGATGATAAAGTTCTACTGAAGGATGTACCATTAAATGGGAACAATGGGGATGTGCTTTTCATTCAACCAAACCATTCCCCACCCCCCGTACATTCATACCATACACTTCCATTGAAAACATCCAATCTGTTTTAAACTGTAAAAGTTTTACCTGTAATGAAGATCTGTTGTCACTGCCACCAGTTCATTCTTGTGATGTCAGTGACATGGAAATGTCTCAGATCAACTTTATTGATTGTAATGGGCTCAAGATGCAGAATGGCCCAACCTCAGAAAAATAACCTACGGGCTGAGTTTTTCTTTTAATATTAAAAGAGCATTTTTATAAGGCATTACTAGTTAGTTTCTTGCGATATCGATCACCTACAAAATCAACTCTTCTCTTCCATTCTTAGATAGTCTCTCTCTCTCCCTCACATGCTTCCCCTTATATTATACCTTTAGTTTGAATTCAGTTTTTTTAATCCTCATTCTTTCCTCAGTCTACAACCTTGCTGTGATCTGGTCACCTTTGCTACAGCCAAGGACTTGATCATTGCTACAAGGGTTATTTCTTTTTGGTGAATATAAAAACATTCACAAATTTAAGTTCACTTGATCTCATTACTGAATATCAATCATAACAGAGAGTTTGCTACCAACTGAGGTGTTAGGAAAGACACATATTTGCATTTTTGCTTATGGAAATACCTGAGGAATGAAATGATGGTCCATGCTCACTTGTGTCATTAAATGAAATGTCCAATGAGAACCGCTGGCATCTTGCTTATCCCTCATCACCTGTCAAGGGTATCCCCCTTTCCAGAAGTTAAAATCAGTTTTCTATGATTTTCATTTTCCACTTAAGGCCAAATATTTTAACTATTTCAAACTAGCACAGTCAGTAATCAGAAACGGTAGGTGTTATTTCATCACTCCCCTAAGAAATAGTAGCAGGATTAGGCCATATAGCCAGACTTGCTCTGCCATTTAATTGGATCATGTCTGATCTTTAAGCTCAACTTCACTTTCCTGTCTGATTCCCATATTCCTTAATTCCCCCAGAGTCCTTGAAATATATTCAATTACTGAGCTTCCACAGCCCTTTGGGGTGGAGAATTACAAAAGCTTACAAACCTTTGAATGAGGAAATTCCTCCTCGTCTCAGATCTTAAATGATCGGCCCCTTGTCCAGAGACTATGCCCCCAGTTTTACACACACCAGTCAGGGGAAACAATCTCTCACAATTTTCTATATTTCAATGTGAACACCTCTCATTCTTTTAAACTACAGAAAGTATAGGCCCAACCTACTCAAATTCTCATCATAGGACAACCTTCCCATTCCAAGGATCAATTTGGTGAACCTTTGCTGTACTGCCTTCAAGGCAAGCATATCCTTCCTTAGATAATAAGACTTAAACTGGGCACAATACTCACCAAGACTTGTACAATTCTAGTAAGACTTCCGGCTTCCTTACACCTGCACTGCCCCTCGCAATATAAGCCAACATGACAATTGCCTTCCTAATTGCTTGCTGGATGTACATGCTATCTTTCTGTGCTTCTTGTATTTATTTACTTACTTCATTCCTTTTGTCCCTTGTAGGACAATAGGCAGCAATACTCCACCACTGGCCATGGTCCATCCCAATTTTTTTTGCTCCAGCCCAGGTGGTGTCCCACTCTTGAAAGTCCTTCTTAAGTGAATTTGGCCAGGTTTTCTTTGGCTGGCCCTGTCTTCTTTTTCCAGCTGGTGGTCTCCATTCTATTGCCACTCTAGCCCAGATGATGAAACACCAGTCTCAATGGTATGTCTGTCACGATGTCCCACAGGCACTTCTGACGAGTCCTCTGTAGCAGTTCTTTATTGGTGATGTTGTCTTTCCATGGGATGTCTGGGATCTTATGTAGGCAACTGTGATGAAAGATGTCCAACTTAGGTGTCACCTTTGATGTTCGCTTCCATATCTCACTGGCATTGATTGCAGCTGACACTACTATAATCATATAGAATCATAGCTTCATGGCCAAGTTGATGGTTTTGGATGCCCAGATCACGAGGAGCCATTGGAAGAATGATGTTGCTATGCCGATTCTTGTGTGGGCTTCTTGTACGGGGACATTTAAATCACTCGGAAATCAACATTTAAAAAAAATTCCCTCCATTTAAAAAAATCCTACTTTTCTATACCCTACCAAAATTAATAACTTCATATTCCTCCATCTATCATCTTGTTGCCCACTCACTTACATTCCTTTGCAGCCTCTTTGTGTCCTCCTCACAAGCTTATTGTTCCACTTAGCTATGTATTACCACAAAACTTGGATACATCCTGGTCTCTTTGTCTAAATCACTAATGTAAGTGGTAAATAGCTGAGGCCTCAGCACTGATCTTTGTGGAATTCCAGTACTGCCTGCCAATTTGAAAATATCCAGTTTACCCCTACCCTCTGCCTTCTGTCTGTTACCCAATCTATATCCATGCTACTATATTACCTCCAACTCTATGAGCCCTTATCATGTGTACTTTTCTTTATATGGTACTTTGTTGAATGTCTTTTGGAAATCAATGGTTCCCCTTTTTCTACCCTGTTTGTTACAAACTCAAGAAACTCAAAAAATTATGTCAAATGTGATTTCCCTTTAATAATGCCCAATTCATTCCATCTAATCATATTATGATTTTCTAAGTGCCTTGTTAACACCTCCTTAATAAAAAGTTCAAGTATTTTCCTGGCACGTGGGCTGGGATTTTTGCGTCCAAGGTGTAAATATAGAGTCAGGAAATTTCCCAGCCCTGAATGGCGGGATCTTTGTTCTGGGTTGGGGGAGAGGGGTTTTGGGTGTATCCTGGAATTGGGCCCACCACCCTCAGAAACAGTTTGGTGGCAGCCACAGGGGCTGCTGAGTGGTGAGGTGGACTGGTTAAAAGGCCCAGCTTGGTGCTCTGGGACTTTGTCCCAGTTGATTTATTTAATATTAGGCCATCAAGTCCTCACCCTTCACACCCTCATCCACTTCCCATGTCCCACACATGCCCCAAAGGCCCCTTATTCCCTTTATACCAACCTATGCCCCTGCACTCTAACCAATGGCCCTTTATAGTCCCTATGCGAACAGTGCCAAATCATGCCAACCCATGCCCCTCACCCATTTCCCTTACATCCGCCATGTCATCTCATCCATTATACACCATGGGCAGTCCTCAGGAAATTAAATGAAATAAAGTTCTAAGTACCTATTATAGCCTTCACTATATGAAAAAAATACTAATTGATAAAATCCCATTCAATATATTTTAAATTCCCTAGAGTATTTAATCCCTTATTAAAAAATTGTACTCATAGCCCCACAAAGACAGCTAATCCCCTAATAATGTCTTAGAGTGTCAATCAAACTGTGAAGTTACAACCTCCCATTGTGATAACAATAGGTTGCGGAAGCAGCCAAACAGTAATAATAATGGTAGCCCTCAGGCTTATGTCAACAAACAGCTAGTGAAATTGCAAATACATTTTTTTCCAACTCAGATACAACAGGCTGTTCTTTTTTTCAAAATTTAAAGGGCAGGAGATTTAAATAACTTGACAGCTTGACATTTCCACAGACCTTATCCACCTTTTGCCAGCATCCACGCCCACTCTTAAAAATCGTATGTCACACAGTAGGAAATGAACCTTGCTCTAGTGACAATGGGGTCTGTTTGAATGCAGTGCTGAGTTCAAATGGCCCTCCTAAGATTTGGATTTCCCCCATGTGTGAATCAGATCCATCCTCTTTCCCCTAACGGTGAAAATGAGATCTGTTGGAATGGGGTTGGGATTTCCAGATGCAGGGTCCTGATGTCATTTTGGATAAGACAGGGAGTCTCTGTGAAAATCCTGGGCCCTGATGTCAGGTTAACTGGCTTATAAAAGGAAAATTTTGCATTTATTCAACACTTTTCATGACAACTGGACATCCCTAGCAACTTTACAGCCAATGAAGTGGTTTTGAAGTGTAGTCACTGTTGTAACACAGCAGTCATATTGCACATGTAGCTCTCCATAAACAATAATGTAATAATGATCAATGATCAAAAAAGGAATGAAACCAGACAGATCACCCGGCAACGACCTAGGCACCGAAAACGACAATGGCAATCTCAGCCCTGCAGACCATGCAAAGTGCTCCTCACTAACATCTGGGGGCTAGTGCCAAAATTGGGAGAGCTGTCTCACAGACTAGTCAAGCAACAGCCTGACATGCTCATCATCACGGAATCATACCTTACAGATTATTTCCCAGACACCACCATCACCATCCTTGGGCATGTCCTGTCCCACCGGCAGGACAGAACCAGCAGAGGGGGCAGCATAGTGGTATACAGTTGGGAGGGAGTTGCCCTGGGAGTCCTCAACATTGACTTCAGACCCCACGAAGTCTCATGGCACCAGGTCAAACATGGACAAGGAAACCTCCTGCCGATTACCACGTACCGCCCTCCCTCAGCTGATGAATCAGTGCTCCTCCATGTTGAACACCACTTGGAGGAAGCACTGAGGGTGGAAATGGTGCAGAATATACTCTGGATGGGGGACTTCAATGTCTACCACCAAAAGTGCCCCGGTATCACCACTACTGACTGAGCTGGTCAAGTCCTAAAGGGCTTTGCTGAAGCAGGTGGTGAGGGAACCAACAAAAGGGAAAAACATACTTGACCTCAAACTCACCAATCTGCCTGCTGCAGATGCATCTGCCCATGACAGTATCAGTAGGAGCGATCACTGCATAGTCGTTGTGAAGATGAAGTCCCAGCTTCACATTGAGGATACTCTCCATCATGTTGTGTGGCACTACCACCGTGTTAAATGAGATAGATTTCGAACAGGTCTAGCAACTCAAGACTGGGCATCCATGAGGCGCTGTGGGCGATCAGCAGCAGCAGAATTGTACTCAAAAACAACCTGTAACCAGCATATCCCCCACTCTACCATTACCATCAAGCCAGGGGAGCAACCCTGATTCAATGAAGAGTGCAGGAGGGCATGCCAGGAGCAGCACCAGGCATACCTGAAAATGAGGTGTCAACCTGATGAAGCTATAACACAGGACTGCTTGCATGCCAAACAGCATAAGCAGCAAGTGATGGACAGAGCTAAACAATCCCACAACCAATGGGTCAGATCTAAGCTCTGCAGTCCTGTCACATCCAGTTGTGAATGGTTGTGGACAATTAAACAACTCTCTGGAGGAGGTAGCTCCACAAATATCCCAATCCTCAATGATGGAGAAGACAGCACATCAGTGCAAAAGGTAAGGCTGAAGCATTTGCTACAATCTTCAGCCAGAAGTGCCGAGTGGATGATCCATCTCGGCCTCCGTCTGAGGTCCCCAGCATCACAGATACCAGTCTTCAGCCAATTCAATTCAACTCCACGTGATATCAAGAAACGGCTGAAAGCAGTGGATACTGCAAAGGCTATGGGCCCTGACAATATTCCGGCAATAGTACTGAAGACTTGCTCCAGAACTTGCCAGCTGTTCCAGTACAGCAACTACACTGGCCTACCCAGCTATGTGGAAAACGGCCCAGGTATGTCCTGTACACAAAATGCAGGACAAATCCAATCCGGCCAATTACCACCCCATCAGTCTAGTTGCAATCATCAGTAAAGTAATGGAAGAGGTCATCAACAATGCTATCAAGCAGCACTTGCTTAGTTATAACCTGCTCACTGACACCCAGTTTGGGTTCTGCCAGGGCCACTCAGCTCCTGACCTCAGTACAGCCTTAGTTCAAACATGGACAAAAGAGCTGAACTCCTGAGATGAGGCTAGAGTGACTGCCCTTAACATCAAGGCAGCAATTGACCAAGTGTGGCATCAAGGAGCCCTAACAAAACTGAAGTCAATGGGAATCAGGGGGAAAACTCTCCACTGGTTGGAGTCATACCTAGCACATAGGAAGATGGTTGTGGTTGTTGGAGGTCAGTCATCTCAGCTGCAGGAGTTCCTCAGGGTAGTGTCCTTGGCCCAGCCAACTTCAGCTGCTTCATCAATGACCTTCCTTCCATCATAAGGTCAGAAGTAGAGATGTTCGCTGATGATTGCGCAGTGTTCAGCACCATTTGCAACTCCTCAGATGCTGAAGCAGTCCCTGTCCAAATGCAGCAAAACCTGGACAATATCCAGGCTTGGGCTGACAAGTGGCAAGTAACATTCGTACCACACAACTGTCAGGTGTTAGGGAGAAATAAAGGAATACAGAAATGGTCAAGGGACTTGACTTAAAACATCCCAGCATGCAAAACCACAATTGCTAAGTAGTTAACATTTAAAGTTAAGGCTGGGACAGAGAGAATGCTGAACCTTGCACATTCTCAGGGCTTGCAAGCATCAGCAAGGCCACATTGGACGAAGAAGAATGTAAATATGATAGAAGAGTTAGACTGGAGTCAGAGAATGGCAATAACATAGATTAAGTGTGCTCTTCAACAGATAGGGGAAGAACAGATGGTCCCAGCTTAGATAGGAAGGCAGGCCTCTGCCTGGGTGTAGGTGGGGCCAGATGATACATGTACCTTTGGACCAGAGACTTGTCTGTTTAATGTAAGCCTATATGTTAACAAGATCGAAATCTGGGAATTATCCTTGTATGTGACCAATAATGTATAAATATGATGAACACTTGTAGTTTAGCAGAGTACTGTCTCAAGCTGCATTGAGATGGTGCCCTCTTTGCAATTGCTCGAATAAACGATCGTAACCTGTACCTGAGTCTCGTGGTCCATTCATCAAAGACACAACAACACAGGCAATGACCATCTCCAACAAGAGAGAATCCAACAATCGCCCCTTGATGTTCAATGGCATTACCATCACCGAATCCCCCACTATCAACATCCTGGGGTCACTATTGGCCAGAAACTGATGGACTAGTCATATAAATACTGTGGCTACAAGAGCAGGTCAGAGGCTAGAAATAGTGTGATGAATAACCCACCTCCTGACTCCCAAAAGCCTGTCCACCATCTACAAGGCACAAGTCAGGAGTGTGATGAAATACTCCTCACTTGCCTGGCAGCTCCAACAACACTCAAGAAGCTTGACACCATCCAGGACAAAGATGATTGGCATCACACCCACAAACATTCACTCTCTCCACCACCAACACACAGTAGCAGCAGTGTGTACTATTTATAAGATGCCTTTCAGGAATTCACCAAGGCTCCTTCAACAGCACCTTCCAAACCCACGACCACTACCATCTAGAAGGACAAGGGCAGCAAATAGATGGAAGCACCACCACCTGGATAAAAAATATTTAACATCTCTACCATTTCCATATTCCCCATTATAATTTCTCCCAGCTGAGCCTCCAAGTGACAATGTTTACATCTGCTATTGCCCTCCTTTTTACACACTTGTGGAAGCTCTTACAATCTGTTACTTGAAATAGGCTTTTTGCATCCCACCCCAATCTCACAAGAAATGTGTGTCTGAAGCAAAAGGGACCAAGACTGGCAATTATGGGTTTCTACCCGTGTTTTTGATCCATCTATCCCATGAATTATGACACAACAGGTTTAACATTTATGAGAATTGCACTCTCAAGTGATGATTAGCTGTTTGTTGCAAAATAAGCCATTTAACGATCTATAAGTTGCACAAACGTCGAAGCATCCAAAATGGTCGGCAGCGCATGCATGTGCGTTCCATGTTTCCCACCATACTGATAAAGGCATCCAGGGTACATGCCTGAAACAGATACAAAATTAAACTGTGCATCGAGAAAACTTGAAGGAGATGTACATAAAGACTGACAACAGTGAGAAAGTGAGTTAGGCATAATGCAGAAAGCTAGACATTACAATGAGAAAACCTTGTGTAAACTTGTATGGAAGATGAAAACAAGAAGGTGGAAGAGAAGCAAAGGAGGAAGGACATGGATTAAAATTGAGACCATGGTTAAGCAAATAAATGAACATTTCTTTTGTTTGTATGCAACATGCTATTAATTACAACGTATTTTTTTGAATAAGTAGAACAGTACATTCAGTAAAAATGCTGTTTCTTTCCTCTTTAACGACAGTCATACAAGATACATTTCAGAGCAACTCTCATATCATTCAATTCCACTGTACACTGAACAAGCTACAATGTGAAATTTCCCAGTTATTGTCAGCTCTAGAGGCCCAAACCAAATGGGGTTTATAAATTATTCAGCAGCAGACTAACAGAAAATAAACTTTAAGCATATCATTAACGGAGCAATCAATTATTGTCCCATTGAAACTTTGGGACATGGGGAGTGAATTGGTGATAAGAGGAGGGAAGATTTTTAGTGACTTGGCATGAGTCTGGAGGGATGCTGAAGATGTGTACCTTTGTTCATTGACTACCTTTCCTGATCTTGTAGTTATCCTTTTGCCTCAAGAAAATATTACAAAGTAGTAACTGTTTAAGGTTAGACTTTTTGTGGTAGCAATTATTTTTTTCCAAATTGGTCATGGGATGTGGGTGTCATTGGCTAGACCAGCATTTATTGTCCACCCCTAATTGCCCTTGTTCAGAGGGTATTTAAGAGCCAACCACATTGCTATGGGTCTGAAATCACGTGTAGGCCAGACCAGGTAAGGACAGCAGATTGCCTTCCCTAACAGACATTAGTGAACCAGATGGGTTTTAGAATAATCAGCAATGGTTTTGTGGTCATTATCAGACTTTCAATGCCAAATTTTTATTGAATTCAAATTTCACCATCTGCGTTCCTGGGACTCAAACCTGGGTCCCGGGAGCACTACCCTGGGTCTCTGGAATACTAGTCCAGTGACAATACCACTATGCCACTGCCTCAATGTCAGCAGTTACTAATAAATAACTTTATAAGCCCTTTAGGCAAAGAAAACTGCTTCTTATTAACTTAGGTGCAAGTATTATAAAGTCTACCTTTGATGTTAGGAAGCAGTGCTTAAATGGTAGCATCATCATGAATGAACAATCTCAAATTTGACTCCTTGCACAAAATTCTTAATCGTAGTTGTGTTACTTTGGGGAGGCAGTGAACCAGGGGCCGGATATCACACTATAAAATGGACTGAGGTTGAGAAATAAATTACTGTGTCACTATTTTGTATCTCACAATAATGAACTTTCTAAACTCAGACATTGGTGTGCAACCCAGTGAAACCTCCAAGGGGGGGGGGGGGGGGGGGGGGGGGGGGAAATATATGGAATTTGGCATCTTGAGGTTAAGGCATAGCTTTAAAAATGTAATGTTATCTGCAAGACCAGACTGCGCATTGACACAAGTCCTAATGTGGTGTGTGGGGCTGGGAGCATTGGGGAATAGAAGAGTTCCATAGATAGCGAAAATTGGTGCTGCAGAGGTTGCTGCACCTGGTGCAGCACTGACCTGCCTTGAAAGTAGCTGAGCTGTTTACGGAATAAGCTAATCCAAGTACTGCTTAAATGCTTAAAAACTGTCTAGAGTAGTGACACTTCCTCTAAAAATAAACAATTTTAATTTGTATAGCTGGCATGTGAAAGATAAATCCACACTGATTTGGTAATTTAATAAGTGACTTCTCTCCTTTTTCTGCACTGTCTCTCAGCTCACCAGCTTACTGCTGGGTTATAGTCTCCCCCAAAAAAGGGTGGGTTGGGGTAGGGGCTGCTGCTCCCCAACCAGGCGGGGAATCTGTAAAGGAGAAAAGATGCATATTTTAAAATTCCACAGTTCACAGGGAAACTCAAATTTCCGGGTATCCTATCCAAAATGCTGCCCACACCCACTCCTGTTAACATCCAGGCCAATTCATATAAAAAGCATTTTACATTCAGGATGCAGCACATTGAGTTATCTGTTGTACCACGTGATAAACGCGTGCAAGTCCATGTACACTTTACTGTGAAATGCCCTTCCCCAAAAGAATTCGTCTAGCGGACAATTTTATTCCATATCAAATGAAGGTGTAATTTAGTATAAATTGTGCTCAATTTACACTGATGTGAACACACATTTATAGTTAATTACATGAAGCACATGGTGTAATTTTACAGCTTATTAGGTGGATGTATCATGCTCATCAGATTTTAGTAGCCCTGTAATGTACTATGTTTTTACCTCTTGAAACATGATCTATTCATGTATTGCAAAAGTTGTGTTAAGCATACTATTCCTTGGCCATGTAGATCCTTTTTATGTATGCTGTGATCACTTCATTTGTACAACTAACTTTAGATTTGCGCTGGAATTTGCATAACTGGTATTAAAAAGGCTGCCTCCACTTCCTAGTGCATAACTGTTGCACTTTTATTTATCTATACATTTTCCAGAAATGGTTGTATATTTACATTTCCAACAATAAAATGATAGATTCATTGCAATGGTTTGTTTTCTATTCAACTAATTTCATAAATGGTTTAAAACTATGATTTTAAAAGTTTATACCATTTCCCATTAATCTGTTTTCCATTCCTGTCCTGTTTCCAGGACTGACATTTCATTATTTTTCCATGTAGCTTATCATCTCTCCTACATTCCACCCCCCATCATCTTTTTCAATATTTTGTTCATCTTGCCCTTAATGAAGATTTTTTAAAAATCTTATTGGAACTGGTTAATATGTCCTCACCTTTGTCCCCACTTTTTATTTGCTCATGGAGTATGAGTATCACTGGCAATACCACCATGTATTGTCCTTGAGGTGGTGGTGGTGATCAGCCACTTCTTGAACTGCTGCAGCCCACATGGTGATGTTACTCCCACTCACTCACTGCTATTAGTTAGGGAGTCCCAGGATTCCAATCCAGCAACGGTGAAGGAACACCCATATCGTTCCAAGTCAGGATGGTGTATGGCGTGGAGGGGAATTTGCTGGAAATGCTGCTCCTATACGCCCACTGCCCTTGTCCTTCTAGGTGGTAGAGATCATAGGTGCTGTTAAAGAAGCCTTGACAGTTGCTGCAGTGCATCTTGTACATGGTGCACACTGCTGCCACTGTACACCAGTGATGCATGGAGTGAAAGTTGAATGGGTTGCCAATCAAATGGTTTTGTCCTGAATAAAATTCCGCTTCAAGTGTTGTTGGCACTGCACTCATCCAGACAAGAGTATTCCATCACACTCCTAAGTTGTGCCTCATAGATAGGGAGGCAGGTGGTGAATCACACCACATAACATTCATCTTCTGACCCGCTTCTTCAGCCACAGTATTTGATAACAGTTAACCCTCAGAATTTTGATGGTGGGGAAATTAAATGATGGTATTGCCACTGAATATCAAGGGAAGATAGTCAGATTCTCTCATTAGAGGTGGTAATTTCCTGGCACTTACAGCCAACAATTGCAATCATTTTCCATTATCCTAGATATGACACCAGCCAGCACAGTGTTCTCCCCCCAATTCCTAATGACTTCAATTTTACTAGGGTTTCTTGATGCCAAACCCAGTCAAATGCTGTCTTGACGTCAAGGGTAATCACTCTTACCTCATTTGCTCTCACTGCTCTTTCTTCCCTAGCTCCCAGATGGCTTTACTACCCATTTATTCTCAGTTCACATATCTATCTCTGTTATTTCCTTTTGATTTCTGCATTTACCTTCCCATCATTCACTCTACATATCCCAAAAAAAAAAAGCACACCTCCATTCCCACCAGGATGGTCTGAAGGCTCTCCATTTCTTCCATTAACAGAGGCCCAACCAACCTCCATCCATCACTACACTCCTCTTATTGGTGGGCCTTGTTCTCACACTGAACAACTTTGCCTTTAACTCCACATTTGCTCCAAATAAAAAAAATTACTAAGGATATCTGCATGTCTTAGATATGCCATTTGTGATATATACAAGAACGAGAGATAGGAACAGGAGCAGACCATATGACCCATCAAGCCTGCTCTGCTATTCAATACGTTCATGGCTGGTGTCGGGCATCAACTGCACTCTCCCACTCACTCCCCATATTCCTCGGTTCCCTGAGAGATCAAAAAATCTATCTATCCCAGCATTAAATATATTCAATGATGGAGCATCCACCACCTTCTGGGATGGAGAATTCCAAAGATGCACAACCTTCTGAGAGAAGAAATTTCTCATCTCAGTCGTAAATGACCATCCCTTTATCCCAAGACTTTGCCCCAACATTTTACATTCCCCAGCCAGCGGAAACAACATTTCAGTGTAAACCCTGACAAGCCTTTTCAGAATCTTGTATGTTTCAATATCACCTTATTCATCTAAATGCCAGAGAGTATAAGCACAATTTACTCAGCCACTCATCATAGGACAGCCCTCTCATCCCAGGAGACAATCAAGTGAGCCTTTGCTGTACTGCCCCCAATGCAAGTATATCCTTCCTTAAATGTGGACAGGCAAAAATTGCACACAGTATTCCATATGAGATTTCACCAAAGCCCTGTACAATAGTAGCAAGACTTCTTTATTCCTGTATTCCAATTCCCTTACAATAAATGCTAACATGCCCCTTGTCTTCCTAATTGCTTGCTGTACCTGCAAGCTAACTTTGTGTTCCTTGAAGAGAACACCCAAGTATGTCTGAACATCAACATTTACAAGTTTTACATCTTATAAAAAATATTAATTTCTGTGCCAATGACCAAAGTGAATAACCCAGTGAATAAAAACAAAAATTGCCAGAAAAACTCAGCATGTCTGACAGCATCTGTGGAGAGAGAGAGAGACAGAGTTAACGTTTCAAGTCCGTATGACTCTTCTGCTGTCAGACCTGCCGAGTTTTTCCGGCAATTTTTGTTTTTGTTTCAGATTTCCAGCATCTGCAGTATTTTGCTTTTAACCCAGTGAATAACTTCCCCACATTATACTCCATCTGTCATGTTATTGCCCACTTGCTTATCCTCTTTGCAACCTCTCTGTATCCACCCTACAGCTTACCTGCCCACCTAGCTCAGTATCAGCAAACTTAGATACATTACTCTGTGTCTTCTTCTAAGTCATTAATATAGATTGCTAATAGCAGAGGCCCCAGCTCTGATCCTTGCGGTACCCTACCAGTCACAACCTCCCAACTTGAAAATGCCCCGTTTATGGCTACTCTTTGCTTCTTTCCATTAACCAATCCTCTATCCAAGCCAATATGTTACTCATAATCCATAAACCCTTATCTTGCCTATTAACCTTTTGTGTGCTACCTTATCAAATGCCTTTTGGAAATCCAAATATACTACATCTACTGGCTCTCATTCATCTACCCTTGCAATTACATTCTCAATAAACAATACGTTTGTCAAAAAATATTTCCTTTTTGTACATTGACTTTGTCTGATCATGATTTTCTAAGTGCATTGTTAAGGTAATACAGTTTTTATGTGGAACATTCCTTGTTGCAGTCCTATTCAGGCCCATCCTTCACTATTTTTCGCCAGTACATTGATGACTGTATTGATGCTGTTTCCGGCTCTCTCCCAGAACCTGAAAATTTCATTAACTTTGCTGTCAATTTCACACCATCTCTCTCCGTCTCATAATTAATCTTCAACTCATCTTGAGTTCTCAGTGCCTATTTCTGGGTATCAACAAATATACACTATAAGCCCACTGACTCTCACAGCTACCATGATTACACTTCCTCATACCGTTTCCGTCCGGTGAAACTCTGGTTTGCTCAATCAATCACTGAACTCTTGTCACAGACCTTCTACGTTACAACAGATCTTCTTCCCCTTTGCACTTTTTCCTAGGTCCCTCCTGGCTTTCATTTGTTTAAAACCTATTACATTTCTAACTTTTCTCAGTTCTGATGGAAGCTCATGCACCTGAAACCTGAACTGTTTCTCTCTCCACTGAAGCTGCCAGCCTGCTGAGTATTTTCAGCATTTTTTGTTTTTATTGGAGACCACCTGTCTTGCTGATCATAAAGTGTTAATATTTAAACCATCAATGCTAAATAAAATGATACACAATGTGGTACAACTGTATGTTTCTTTTAACATTCACATTCACACACTTTAATATCATGAAAATTTATTCAGACATGGCTTATGTGTATTTAATGTACAACTTTTACAGAATGCTTTCTTACAACATCTGTTTCCAAACAGCTGAATAGCAAGATACAGTAACAAATCGCCAAAGACATTTTAAATAGAAATCTTTATTTACAACATTAACATCAAGAGGCAAATAAATCAGTAAAAGCAATATCTGCTAACAACCTTATCTTTTTTAATTATTTTGTGTTTTTTTAAACGAATTCTCTATCATACCTTGCTTTGCATGAAATGTAACATTGGGATACAAATAGCAATATTTGATATCTTCAGACTGAACTAAATTGAATCCTCACTACTCTTCAATACTGTAGGTCTTCTCCAGTTGGCCTTTCAAATATTGCTTTTACAGCATGATAAATTTATTAATTTTATTTTAAGTTTTTTTTTACAGGTGTCTACCACCAACAAAACTTGATATAGAAAATTAAAAACATAAAAATTAGGTTGAGGCTAATGGGAAAAATAAAAAGAAAAAAAGTGACTCATTATAATACCTGCATTGAATTATTCCTTATTTAAATAATAAATAGTTTGCTCAGCTGGGTAAACCTATACATTAGCCATATTAATGTACAATTTGGTGTTATCCGTAAGGAAAGAGTTTGAATATACATGATCTCAGAATTCTATAGTAGTATGCAATCTAAGAATGAAAACAAATCAAAAAATCTAGTCTAATCTCACACATTTTACCTAGAAATCCCAAACTTCCTGGAGCACCCAGTTCAGATCGCACATAATTATTGTACTGGAATTCAAAACAATCATTTTCTGCATTAAAAATATAATTCCATTTTATTCACAGCGCTCTGAACTCATAGTGATGTGAAGCATTGTTAGGTAAAATGATCACTTACTGTCAGGGAAGCGGGTGGGAGGGAGCTAATAAGGAAATCTGGAGATTGGAGACAGAAATGCAGCCCAGCCTTTTAATTTCCAAACTCAGTTGTGGACATTAGTACAGTGCTCGGACTCAAAGAATGATGCCAATTTGCAAACACTATTATTAATGTTTCACCTGGAGTAAAATCTGAATTGTATAAAATTTTCATTAAAATATACAATGTTAGTTCCATGAAATAAGCTTCTCTCCCCTTCCTTCTTTCTAGAAGGTACTGACTCCACAGTGGAATAATGTTCTACAGGCACGGGGTGCCTCAAGTACCTGATCCAAGTAGCCATTACTCATTCGCAATCCTGAAGTGTGTGCATCAAAAGGATATTTGATCCCAGTCGACTTATAGCTAAACTTGCCCCTGTACTTCAGATGTCCATTTCTGGACGAACACCAGCATGATCAGGAGTGAGAATGCTAGTCAATTTCCTCCTCCTCAATCCAGAGTCATTGAGGACAACTGTAGTGTGCCTTTCTTCTCCTCAGCCCCCTCATAGCTAACATCAGCACAAAAGAGAGATCAAAGCTGGAGCCATTCTGGTCTGTAAATTTCAGTTATTCCCTAGATGAACCTACTGAGGTATCAGGGACATAATTACTGCTGGAGTGAGGTTGACTGTACATTTCATGAGCAAATCAGAATATCGATAGCTTGCACGCTTGGGCATTTTTTACTTTTTGAAGCAACAAACAGATGTTCGAACAGGAATTCATGCACTGATCTTTTGTAAATATTGTTCACCTTAAGAAAAAAGGGATTCAGTTGAGGCAATTGGCAGTTAATTCAAGTTTGTATCCTTTATAAATATCCCTGTACAAAAACCCTTTATTAAAACTTGCCATCACAATATTTTTTAAAATTAGCTTGTAGTAATTAGCTGTAGAAACTTATATCAAATGCAAGCATCTCATGCTGCTTCTAAAAAGCCCTATTTTCTCTAAATCATGTGAAAACCAACTCATTTTTGTTACTTAGGAATTCTATCTAATTAATGCCCTTCTCTTGTGGGATGCAAGCAATTTATCCCCTGCCATGCACCTTGATCCAGTACAAAAAGAACAAATTCTGGAAGCAGGCGGATAGCTCTGTAATTCACCTCTCTGTTGAGAATGCAATACCCATGTCGCTCAGGGTCACCAGCTGAAATTGGGACACTCTTTGCCAGTGAAGAACGTTCATACATTTGAGCTGTGGTTTGAGATCTGAACATTTTATCAGGGAATATATTCTGCTTAATGGCCACAATACTCAGAGTTCCAGTATAAGAAATATGGAGATCAGCTATACCATTATGCCTAGATTTAACAAGAAAAGCAAAGCAGAAGTTATAAAATAATAGTGAACAATAAAATATGCACTTTAATTGGTTATATTCTTAAGGACACTCTTCACTGAGTACAGGTATAGTATTTTTAATATCTACTTCCTCCTCAGGATACAGAAAAGTGCAACTGAATATAAATGAAACACAGTTTTCCATATGGTTCTTCACACCAAGAATCAGCTACTGCAATGCAGCCAATGTCAGGTCCCTTACACTATCAGGCTAATTTAGTAGTTTGTTTCTTTTTTTTGGTTAGTTTCGACCTCAGTCTAGATGTGCAGCAAACCTGAGTGTTTTCATCACTTAGCAACCAAAGTAACTGATGTCTTCGCCCCAACCCAGCCCACCCACAGTAAAAGGTTGTCCATGATTAAGCTTTCAATTCTGAAAACTTTCACTCTGAACTACCCATGTATAAATAAGGCAAGTTTGTATTTCATTCCCCACTCAAAAAAAAATCTTTCATTACTTCAGGAATGAGACTCGATTTCCAACTGTGTGGAAACAACAGGCACTCAGCCATTTTTGTTTTCAACTTGGCCAGGCAACAGCTGAACTGTATTGCCTCTGTTTCATGGATTGCCCAGCTCCATCTATGCATGGTTGACTTCAGACAGCCAAATTTTATTTTGGCTCATATGCACACCAGGGAGCACCAGTCAATGGCTGCCAAACGTCTGCCCCGTGTGCAAAATGCAGCAATTAATTGCTGAAAGAAGTCTGCACCAATGCTTCTAGAAAGCTTTCAGGTCATTTTTTAAAAAAACCCTAAATATATTAAGCAGAGTCACAAAGGGATTCTTCCAAAATTAAAAATCAGATGCTGCTACTTAAACCTCTCCTAATAAAACAAAGTTTCTTTCAGTTTAAGAGTAGCCAGCCGACACAGTCAGTAATGTATCCAAAGAACACTAAAATTAAATCAAATATTTGCTTTGTTTCTCGTGGGGTTTGGGGAGACGTCACCAAACAAAAAATATTCAGATGTGGAATGTATCTGCTGCTGTTGACAGCAACTCGTTGTTTTCTTTTAAACTGTTAAGTGATCAATATGATCAGACAAGGCCTCAGGCCATTAGTTGCACAAAACATACCCATTGCTTCAACTAAAGTAGGTTCAATTCAAGTTAATGTTCATAAATGCTGCCAAGAACAGCATTTTTTCTATTCCATTCATCTAGCACTTGCTTGTCTACAAATGCAAGTTACAATAACAAAGTTAACCAGACTTGACATTGTCTTTATCTACGGTAGTTCCAGTAACATTGTATATATTGATTTAAAAAAATAACAAGTCTACAGAGGCAGAAGTGCAGTTGTGGCCTGACACAAACCGCATTAGCAGCACAGAAACCTTACACTTCAGTTGAATTGTTGCATAGATTTCTGTACCATTTGAACATTTGACTTCAGTCATTAGGGGGAAAGGAAGTCTGTTTAAATTGCTGTATCCTTTTGGGAAAAAAGAAGTTCTCAGTGGCAGTAATTAATTTTGCATTAAAATGCTAGTCATGATTTTGTGTAGTCTTGAGGTACATTCTTTTTCTTAACAAAGAATGCACTAGCAGACATGTCCAACTTTGTGAAACACTATAGACTCCAACAGATCAAACAATGTTTGAGTAGAAAGAAATAAAAGCAGCAAACAAGTAAGGTAGAAGGAAAAAAGAACTCACATTAACTAGAACAATGAGCATTCATGGAATAAGAACTACAAGCTAGTTTAGATGTGCAAAATGATTCCACTTCCCTGTGATGAGCATGTTACCTTTATGCTTCTTTGTCAGTCTAAAATCTATAGTTCAATCAGTTTCGCTCAACTACAGTATTACTTTTATATTTCTAATAAACTTTGGAAAGACACTGCAATCAAGAAAGTTATCTTTTGTTTCAACAAATCTGAACACACCCTGAAACCAGTGGCATTAACTGGTAACAGTTATTTTCAGACCAATCTGAACAGAATTCTCTTCTTGCTTCAAAAAAATACACCCCAGTATATTATTACCCACAAAAAATCAAAAGCAATCAAAATTTAGTTTTACAGTTAAACATAAAATGTTGTCCATTGAATTAAACTCTATCACTATGAATTGCATAATGTTCAGTCCTGTCACTCATTCATCAAGTCATCATAGACTTTGCTCATTCAGAATCTCACAGAATCCATAATTTACACTCAAAATAAGGAAATTAGGTAGAATATTATTCCTTTGGAGTACAACCATGTAAAGTAAGCTGATGTGTGAGGCAATATCACGTGAAACCTGTCACAGAATTGAATCTCATTTTTAATGATGCAAATCTCATTCCATCCCCCTATATTTGTAGAAGTAGTGGAATGCCAAAGTTCCGTCTTCACAAAGATCCTTACATCATCCATCACCATAACATAGACACTATGAATTATTGCTCAGCAATTTACAGGCGACCCCTCTCTTCCTCTCACAGAGGTGAGGATGGCCAAGCAGCACTTGATGGGCAATTCTGTCTCAATATAAACTAAATTGAATACTAGTAAGAAATAAATCATTCTTCAAACTTTTGATCAGTTACTGTTTGGCCAATTTAAGCTTTGATTTTCAGGTAAGTTTGATGCAGTTGCACTATTCAGAAGCACCTCTTTTTATAGATATAATGATGGGGAGAGGAAGGTGAGAAGAATGAGAAAAAAAAACTTTCAGAAAGTTAAAAGATTGGCAGCACAGGATAAAATCTGGGTGATCAACATGGAAAAATCTAAAGATTTTGCACATTTATACAGATTGGCTCAATTGTCAAGGTCTGGTGCAAACAGGACTGACAACTTGAACTGGTGCCAAAAGGCAAGTGTACAGAAATAAGAGTCTGTCAAATATTTAGCCTCACCAATGCTGTGCAAAAAAAAAAAATCAGAAAATGTGACCTATAAAAGTGTATATATAATATAATATTGTATTCATTATTTACAAGATATATTCACAGGAGCCAGCTTCCAGGAGTTTTATGCTGCAGTACCTTGCTTTAAGTGAACAGCACGCACCTTGTATTTACCCCATTTGAAATTTTATCTGCAATATTTTAAAATAAAGAAGATTATTGCTTGGCATTGCATATGCAGATTTAAAAAGTTGGAGGTTGGTCATACAGTGTGTTCCACTACAAAATACCAATGGGATATCTAACGCAAAGATGATATGGAAAACAAAAACAAGAAATTGCTAATGTGCAGATATGGCTATACTGATCATGAAACACTGCAGCGATCCTTGACTACTTCAGCCCTCTCTAAAGTGCATCAACAAGCACACTGTCCTATGCTGACACTCAGCAGTCACCTTTTTCTTCCCCTCAAATGTTTGTAAATGTGATGACCACATTACGAGTGACATTTCACAACACTGCCAAACAAAGTAAAACAAGGCCAGGTACTGCATTGAAGTAGATGCTAGATTTGGCAAGCAAAAAGGTAGCAACCAGGTGACATTAAAGGACAATTAAAAACCAAAGCAAATCCTAAACGATTCGAGTTTTTGACCCAGCGGTGTACTGCTGCCAAGAGTCTTCTTTTTGATAAAACAAACACATCTAATAAAAACAGAGAAACAGTTCTCTTTCGTTAAGAAATGTACAACTTAGCAGGCTGGCACAGTGGTTCTATTTGGGCTGCACCAATCCCCAGCAGCACACAAGGTGGCGCCATCTCCATCTGTGTAATTGTCTTTGTTGTATATTCTCACAGTGCATTGCTCTCAAAAGCCATGTGGACCCAAATTAACCATTTTTGGATTGATGATCAGCCGTCCTGAGTTGTCAGCAATATTTCTGTTTCAGGGAAAGGTGAGAAAAGAAAGGGGATTAAGAACATTGAGAGTTTGATATTTACCCCAATTAGCTCAATATAAAATCTACACAATTGAGTCAAATGGCTTACGCAATCAATTTTGGTGCTCCAGGAGAGGAGTGTCAGAGCTGAAGAACACAATGTACTTTTGCTTTCCAAGTATTGTTCTACGTTATTAACTATCAAGTCAGAGAAAGATCAGGTACAGAGCCCAACTTCCCCTACTTTGCCCCAATAACATGTTTCTGCACTTAAGCAGTCCACGGTTTCTCCCCATGCATTTTGATAGTCAGTAAAATGTGAGTTGGCAAGCATAGAAGTGAAATAGCTATAACCAACAATCTCATCAAAACACTACTGTTATCTGCGAAGCATTTCTATTTCCCACATCAGCCACCCTTATAGTAACAAGGGTAATTTAGAGAAGTTGGGGTTCTTGGTGAATCAAAGGAGACAGAGGAGATTTGATAGAGGTGAGCAAGATTATGACAGTTTTGGATAAGATAGACAAAGAAAATCTGTTCCCGTTAACTGATGACACAAGGACTAGGGGACACATATTTAAGGTTTTGAATAAGAGATGCTGGGGTGGGGGGGAATGGAGGAAGAACGTTTTTACCCAGCTGTGTCAAAATTGGCTGCTGTGTTTTCCTACACCTTTCTGAGAATATAAATAGCAGAATAGATAAGGGGAAACCATGGATGTCATATATTTCGCTAATCAGAAGAGATTCTTATATGTCACACAGGAGGTTATTATATAAGATTAGGGCTCATGGGATTCTGGTTAATATACTATTATGGATTGGTCAATCAGCAGAAAACGGAGTGGGAATAAATGGGTAATTTTCAGGATAGCAGGTTGTGACTAGCGGGGTGCCATAAGAATCAGTGCTTGGGCCTCATCTCTTTACAATCTATATCAATAACTTAGATGCAGAGAACATGTGCAATGCAGTCAAGTTTCATAGTGATCCAAAGCTATATGGGAAAGTAAGCTGTAAGGAGGATACAAAGCGGCTGCAAATGCTGACTAGCTAAGGTGATTGGGCAAGAAGGTGACAGATGGGAGTACAATGTGGGGACAGTCTGGTAGGAAGAATGGAAACTTTTTTTTAAAAAAGAGTAAATACCAGTATTCAGAGGAATTGTGGGTTCTTATACATGAAGTACAGAAAAGTTAACAAGGAGGAATAGCAAGCAATTAGGAAGGCAAGCAAAATGCTAGCCTTTAATGCGAGGAAATTGGAGTGTAAGAATCAGGAAGCTTTGCTGAAATTATATTGGGCTTTGTTGAGTCCACACCAGAATACCATGTATAGTTTTGATCTCCCTACCCAAGGAAGGCTATACTTGCTTTAGAGGGAGTGTAACAAAGTTTCACAAGATGAACTGGAATGAGAGCTGTCCTACGAAGAATGATCGATTAGAATAGGCCTATGTTCTTTGGAGTTTAGAAGACTGAAGGGGGGATCTCATTGAAATGTATAAAATTCTTATTGGATGCTAAGAGGCTATTCCCCCTGGCAGGAGACTAGGGATCATAGTCTTAGATAATGGGCTGGCCATTTAGAAATGGGATGAGGAGAAATTAATTAATTCAGAGGGTTGTGAATCTTTGGAACTCTCTAACCCAGAGGATTGTGGACATTCTGACATTGAAAATATTCAAGATTGAGATCAATAGTTTTAAGCACTCAAGAAAAATCAAGGGATATGGGAATTGGGTGGGAAGGCGAAGTTGAAGTAGAGGATCAGTCATTGAAGACTCAAGAGGCCATGTGACCTACTTCTGCTTCTATTCTTACATTACAACAGTAACCACACTACTGCATTAGCTGTGAAGTGCTTTGGGAGGTAGCAAGATCATGAAAAAGTTTTATATATATCCTACCTGTTCTGGACCCATGGTTGACATCCCTGACACAGACATTGGAGTCATACCCATTTGCCCTGGCATCTGACCCATACTGCTGCCACTGGCATTTACTGGCATGTTGGCATTCATATTCATCAAGCTGTTGTACGTGCTGGCATTTGCCTGTTGCCCAAATTGCTGTGGAGACTGCTGTGGAAATGTACTGCAAAAAACATGAAGTCAATAAAATAAATTGACATACTCCTCTGAACCCTTAAACTGGCTACAGTAGTTTATTCAAGGAACTGAAGTGTGCATAACACAAAGTAGGTTCAGGTGAAGGAGGCTTTTTGACACTTTTGATTTCATCTTTTCAAAATACCAGTCCTACCTCCTCCCATTACAGCATCTAGGAATTTCTGGGTAAGCTCAGTATGCTAGCACTAACTACTGTTCCAGCTTTTGATCACCTTTTAAGTAATGAAATAATTACAGATATTGGTCCTTCATAGCTTGTTGCTTTGGCAAGTATTCTTTTAGCTTTATTATCTCTCCACTATTAAATATCAGGTTTATTCAAATTACATTTAGCAACAGTGCAAAGTAGTTTCTGCTTCACAGCGACTCTAAAGTTGTAGCATACATTTCGAGCCAGGACATAACCCAACACCGAAGAGAGGCAGTATGAAACTCATAAGAGTAATCTTGTATTGCTTTGATTGCATGAAGTGTTAAAATTGCAGTGTAGAGTCAAAGCAGTTTTAAAGAATAGTTAATGAATCTCTTGGGCTATGTAGATTTAAAAACAAAATCTAATTGTCATAAATTTAAACAAAATACAACGAAGATGCTACCGCCCAAACACATAGAACATCTACACATTTAAAATTTTGTTGCTGGGAGAACAGTTTTGCAACCACATATGAACAGAAGCATGCATGATCCAGCAGGTAGTGTAAACAATATACTCTCTGGTTGGAACCAACACTGCAGCGTACGGTTCCCTCCGAAATGTTTTTTTCAAGGCAGAAAATATCGAATAGTTCCTCAGAGCACATGAATTAATGACAGCTCTATTACAACATACCTATTTCCACCCATGTTTCCCGTGGACCAGCCCTTCATGTCAGTTGTTGTTTGGTAGACAGAAGCTGCCTGAGGGTGCTGCATCATGGGATTCTGTGAAAGCCCTATTCTTGACATGAGTGCATTATGGGGGCTGGGAGCCCTGCCAAAAGTTGGGTCAGGTTGTTGATTCATCCCTGTACAAAGAAAACTGCAGTTAATCCACAACTAATGCAACTAATAGAACCACCGAAACAAATCATGTCAACTTAATCAACACGCTATTTAAAAATACCCGTGACAAGGATGTATCATTGTAATTCCAGCATAAAATCGACAGATTTCCTTTTTTCTAGAGTCTTTTTCATGCTGGCTCTTACTCGGGTAATGTTCCTCAGACAATGGTAGCCCTCTTGTATCTTGTCCATGTGAAAACTCTTCTTGTGCTTGCCTGGACAATAATCAGTCAACAGGCTAATTGATTGTGCTCAATCAATGAGGGGGGCAGTGATCACCACTAAGATGGATTCAGTTTTCTCCAAATACCCATATAAACTCATTTCCCAGTAGAAGATTGCTGGATTTTTGCCCTCATGAGTACAGAGGCACTGAAGTTAGTCGCAGTATCTCATCTTATGCCCTGGCTGGTCTGTATGTGTAAAGGGTCACCACTAGATCTCTGTGAGGTCATGTGAAAATCAGGATTACATTGCCCATGATTTACCAAGTAGCTATTTAAAATATTCCACTCAAGGCATTCCTTAAGGTCTCAATCAGAGATTAAATTTTACAAGTTCCTGCTGTTATTTACTGAAACATGGTCAACAAAAAGTGGAGATACAAGGAAAGGGAAAAATGCATCAAAAAAAAAGAGAAAAATGAAGTTAAACTAACCAAACATTTGAGCAATTGAAGAGATGTTAAAGAAGGAGAAATGAAAGCATTATTCAAATAAATACACTAAGCAAAAAAAAGGTAAAAACCACTTGAGAAAATAAAATTATACCCAAATCACCTGTAGTGGTAGATCAGCGAAAGATTTAAAAATGAGGAAAGAGAATGTTTTAGAACAAAGCTTAAACTGCTCAAGAATAAGACATAACAGGCATAACTTCACCAACAACTTATACTTACTTGGTGCTTTTAACACAGTAATTTGTCTCAAGGCACTTTGTCAGATTTGTCTGATAATATCTGTGACTGGGTGCAGCATTAAGACAGAGACAAAAAACTTGATCAAAGAGATAGGTTTTAAGGAATGACTTTTTAAAAAGAAAAGTATAGAGGCAGAGAAGTTTAAGGAGTGGATGCTAAATCTTAGGGCCTAAATGGCTGAAGGCACAGCCACTAATGGAGCTGAGAAAAATCGGGGATATGCGAGGCGCCAGGTTTTGAGTACAACCAACATCTTGTAAGGTTGTAGGGCTGGAGGAGGATCCAGAGATAGGGGAGGGTGACGCTATGGAAGAATCTGAACACAAGGCTGAGAATTTTAAATTGAAGTGTTGCTGAACCAGAAGCCAACGTAGGTCAGCTAGCACAGGGGTGTTGGGGGAATGGGACTTGTTCCGAATTAGGATTTGGGCAACAGAACTTTGCATGAGCTAATTTACAGAGGATGGTAGATTCAAGACTAGCCAGAGAGCATTGGAATTGTCAAGGTTGGAGGTAACAAAGGCATGGAAGAGTGTTTCAGTGGCAGTCAGTCTTCAGCTTAATAATTTCAGTGAATGGTGTGAATAACTGAACTTGACTGTAAGAGCCTAACCAATCTGTTTTCCCCCATTTTCATCATTCTGTGGGTAGTATGATACAAGAAATGTCCAACATTGAGCTATAAAATGCAGGCATATTTGGGGGAGCTGAGGGACATGGAGGACAAATGACAAAAGCTTCTGAGATAAAGAACAAGTGAAAGGCAAAACAAATGACAAGACTTTGCTATCTTGAATTATATACCATAATTTGGATGGTACGTGAATTGCTGTGGTGATGCTGGGGTTATCTGAGGACCTCCCATAGCACTTTCCATGCCAGTGGGAGCTGTTACATTGGGTGGAGGGCTGAAGCCTTGCTGTTGCTGCTGTCGCATAATCATGGCTCGTTGCACCATCTGTCTCTGGCGTTGACTCAGGAGCTCTCGATGCTGTTGGGCCATCATCTGTGCATTGAAAAAAGCCTACAAATGAGTGCAGAAGACATAAGCAGCCCACTATAATCTACAGGCCAATTAATTAGTATTGGAATGTAATCAATTGATCTTTGTTTGAATTTATATGTCGTTGAGCATTGAATGATTTCAACAGTACCAGAGACCAGCTTTGTGAAACAAGCACATGATCATTTTATGACTGGTCCAAAATTACCTCTCTCAAGGATAGTTCAGATGGTCTCTAATCCTGATCATCTTCTGCCCAGTACAATCATAATGTTAATAATGTAGACTAATGCACTTATCCAGATATATCTATTAAAAAAGTGTCTGCACAGCATAAGTTCTCCCAGGCCTGGACAGACAGAAATAGCTGCTTCATTTCTGCATGCACTGGTACCATTATACTTTAGCAATTGCTGTAATCTTCCTCATCTCCTCATGGTTCTCATACTCCTTGTTTAACAATAATATTCAGTTACTGTAAGTTATACTTTTTTGATCCAAAACTATTCTTGTTCTTCATGGCAAGTCAGAAAACAGATGTGTGAAACAATTACTTCGGGTAGGTTCGAGGCAATGTTCCCTGTAAGCTGCTGCTCATGGCTGCTCAGCAACCCAAAAGTCCTTGCTCAGGCTGCACATAAATCAGCCCCTTTAAATTACCACACCTAGGTGGCAATGCAAAAAGAAATTAAAGGGCTCATGCACATGAACAAGCACAATCCAAAAAAAATTTAGAGGGAGCTTTGGTTAGAAATCATTAAAAATTTATTCAGCAGATTCATTCTATCACAGCCTCAGATATAGCATATATATTATGCACTCTCAACTATAGAAAAACTATTCACACTTCACAAGGACTGTCTTTCACACACCCCACATGGCTTAAAAATTGGGCTACAAAGAAAAACAACATATTTTATACACTAAACACATATAAATATGTTAAAAATAAAAGATGAAACACTGGCCACTTACCTGCGCCATCATTTGCTGTGATATGCCTGGTCGGAGAGCTGGATTGACTGCATTGGGGCTTTCTAGTTTAACTCCAAGGGGCGGACGGTTTGGGTTCATAAGCTTCAAAACACAAATTTCAAATGTCTTCCTTATTCTGATTCTAATATAAAATGCACCCACATCATTGCAGCATAATTCTTTTACATCCCTTACATCTTCTACACAGTGGGAAAAGCCAAAAACAAGATTGAGTGGTGACATAATTAACTGAGTTCAACTCAATTATCAGGAACAAGAATTACCACTCAGTATTCAACTGTAGGAATGTTACTCAAAGTGACCAGGTAGTTTAAGATCAAAAAAGCAAACAGTAAATTTTCCTTCATTAAGGAGAAATAAGTTTTGACTCCCTATCTCCATCTAATCACCAAAATCACAGCAGCTATAGGCAAAGGAACACTTCAGGAATTATGGACACAAAACTGGGCCCGTAAATGGATACGTGCAGGCAATGAGCTACTTCTGGTTTCCAGGTGAAGCAATGATTTACATGTACTTCTTTCAATTTAGTCTACTGCATTTGCTGCGCCAGTGTGGTCTCACACAACTATAACTGGCTGTGAGGATTGCAGTTCTCTATATTTAAGCTGGCGGTTTTGCTCCCTGCATCAGATTTCTGGCTCTGTGATCAGCTGGAACCAGGCATGAAGACCTGAGCAGTTTGGGGGCACAATTCCTTCATTTCCTTGCCTTGATCTTGGTTACTAAAAATATTTAATATGGTCTGTTATGTAGATATTTAAGAATGAGAGTTTTTCTACAGCCAAGATACTATGAATCTTCAATGGCCAAATGAAGCACTGTAGAAACAGGGGTTTCAATTTCAAAGCAACATTAGCTTCACCACTTAAAATTCCAGTAGAATGTGAAGGCATTAGAGAGTATGCAGAAAAGATTTGTAAGAATGGTTCCAGGGATGAAGATCTTCAGTTACCTATATAGATTAGAAAAGTTGGGACTATTCTCCTTGGAGAAGGTTGAGAGGAGATTTGATAGTATTCAAAATCATGGCGGGGTCTGGACAGAGTAGGTAGGGAGAAACTGTTCCCATTGGTGGAAGAATCAAGAACTAAAGGCACAGATTTAAGGTGAATGGCAAAAAAAAGCAATGGAGGCATGAGGAAAAACTTCTTCCACGCAGTGAGTGGTTAGGCTCAGAAATGCACTGCCTGAGAGTATTATTGAGGCAGGTTCATAGAAGCATTCAAAAGGGAATTGGATTATTTTCTGAAAAGAAAGAACGTGCAGGCCTACAAGGAGAAGGCAGGAGAGTGGCACAAAGTGAATTGATTCAAAGTTAAATGTTCAGTTCTTTAAACAATCTGAAACTTGGGTTGACTGAGAACTGAAACTATCAGAAAGATTACTACAGTGAAATGAAGAAAGAAACAACAGAATTATTGACCAGAACAAAGAACATGGCTTAGAAATTCATTCATGCTGTGCCCATTGTACAGGTATAAAATGGGTACCATACATTTAGAGCTGGAAATGCACCTCCTCTAATCTTGGTTTAAGCATCAAGGGCCCAAGCTGAAAAATGGCATTAGGCACTTTGCAAATGTAAATAAGAGCCAAATTAGTTTGCCCTAAACCCAGCTGATGCTGGGCCGCTTGCATTTAAAAAGACATGTTGACATCTGGCCTAGACCAACAATCTGTGAAGGGATGACTGCAGACAATGAGCTACTACTGGTTTCCAGGTGAAGCAATGATTCACATGTACTTCTTTCAATTTAGTCTACTGCATTTGCTACGCACAAGGTATTCATTGGGGAGACAAACGCAGATTGGGTGACCGCTTTGTGGAACACTTCTGTTCGGTCGCAAGCATTACCCTAAGCTTCCAGTTCTGCTTGCCATTTTAATTCACTATCTTGCACTCTCACTTATTTCTGTCCTTGGCTTACTGCAGTGTTCCAGAGAAGCTCAACGTAAGTTTAAGGAACAGAATCTCATCTTCCAATTAGGCGCTTTACAACCTTCTAGACTCAACATTAAATTCAACAACTTCAGACCTTGAACTCTGTCCCCCACCTTGATTCTGGGGTTTTTTTTGTCATCTGCTGGGCAGAATCTTGTTTTTCATGTTTTTGCTTTCAGACAGTTGCTCATTATACTGTCATTCACACTTACTATGGACAAATGCTTTGGTTCTTTACTACAACCATTACCACTCCCTTTGCCTTTTGTTCCATGAAATCTTTGTCATTTAATCTCTCCTGCCCTATCCCAGACCTTCCCCTTTTGTGTTTTCTCCTCTTGCCACCTTTCAATGGTATAAAACATTCCTGCCTACCTTCCTTCAAATGCCAACTCTGTTTCTGTCTCCACAGATGCTGCTAGACCTGCTGAGTATTTCCAGCACTTTCTATTTTTACTTCAGGTTTCCAGCATCCACTGTGTTTTGTTTTTATTTTATCTAATACTGGCTATCACTCGAGATCCCTCCTGATCGAAATCACCCCTTTCGATCGCTCTCCCAAGACCTATCTGAGGGCTCGCTGGAGATGCCTAGCAGTTGTTCACAGCTCACCATTCCAATATGCACAAGGCCTACTTGTTCTGGTACAGGGTTCAGACTACTAGTGTACAACTTCGAACCCACCTTCTTTATCTACATGATAAGGAATTAAATTTTTAAAATGTCTTAAAAAAAAAAACACATCTTCAACATGGACAACGTGACTCGCAGCACAAGCTGCTCTTACCTGCTGCTGTCCTTGTAACCTCTGTTGAAGTTGCAATCGAAGTTGTTTGGGAGCAGAAGCATTCATCATGCGATGCCGGGCAAAGTTTGCTCTGGCATGAATGTTGGGAAGGGGGAAACTGCCTTGTTGACCCATTTGATTCATCATGGGGTTAAAGCTTGGTTGCTGGCCCTGCATGGAAGGATAACATCCCTGCACTGGACCAGGCTGGGATGGAAATGGTTGACCATATATCGTTTTTTGTTCTAACATCATGGTTGTGTCCTGCCCTGAGAACAGTTCTGAGTGTGCCTCAAGAGGTTGAGCCTAGGCAGCAAAAATAATAAGGATTAATCCAATTTATTCTGCAAAATCTTAACAAAAGGTAAAAGTGTCCTAAATGTTCATCGCTATTATCTTTAACAAATTCAAATTCTTTATTTCAAGTTCTATATGTAGACTGCAACCCAGTTCTTAGTGCAATGCCACTATCCCTGTTCTGTCAACCCAGCTTGTCTGATACAACACCATAACCTTTCTCTTCACAGACTTTCACATCTAAAGTTGTGAATAAGTCACAGACAGGTTTGGAATGCAACATAGAAAAAAAAACTTATGGCTGATGTGCTTCACATCAATTTTTGATCTTTGACAGTTTGCTGAATGCATGCAAAACTTTACAGGACAAATAAAAGGGAGAGTTTAATTGACTTGGTTTAGTTAGTTATATGAATCAAAATCCAAAGGGGAAAATTGGTTAATCCACAACCATGGGCACAAAACCAGAAGTGCAATTGTAACACCTGCCTCAAGAGGTTGGCCTAAAAATGCAAGCTAGTCTCAGGGCCCCATTATCACAGGGCCAACAACCCACAGATGCCAACTGGGCAGTCTGTTGATCATGCCCAGAGCAAAATTAGCTAGCTTGACTGCCAACAGTGACTGTCAAGTCGGTCTGGAGAAGGCAGCAAACAGGATGAATGCAGGCCGCTGTACAGTCTGTAAAGCTAGTTAGATCACATGCAGCGTAAGCTCCCTTCAATTTCTGACCAAATTTTAGAGCGGGGAACTTAGACAGGTTAAGGCACCTCATTAGCATATGCAAGACAGCTAATGCTGAAGTATTGCTGAAGAGACAGGTCTAAACTTTTCGTCTTGCACTCATCAGAATACTGCCGTCATCCCGTTATACTGATGTTTTTGCGAGTGTCCTGATGAGTGGAAGACAAAAAGCTCAGACATATCTGTCTTACCAGCAATACTCAAGTTCTGTACTACCAAACGACAGCCAATTCTCGTTTAAAATAGAGATCCAGAGATCTCTGAATTTCACTTGAGCTGACATGGCATCAGACATATTTCCTTTTCCCTTGAAGCATGGGCCACAGTTCCACAAGCTGGTCAATTTTTGCTCCTATTTTACACTGAAAACAACTGCCAAAATGGAGTGCACCCCACAATCTCCAGTTGAATACAGTAACACATTTATCCATTTCTTCACTTTTATTTAAATGTCACAAAGGAAATTAGAGTAAATGTCAGTGAGAATTTTATTACTGTACATACTGTTACAGGTATGTAGCATTTTTTCCATATACAGACAATAATTGACATTGCACCTGATAGCAAGTTTGGTGAGCCAGATTTGAAACATACTTCATTATGGCACTAATAAAATGGCCTAATTTTATCAAATTTAAGTGTATAGCTATACTCATACTTGCTCTTCCATCACCTGCCAAAGCAGAGCCCGTGAAGTAATTGAAAGTTTTTCTTAAATAAGACAAATCGGCATGAATGGCTACAACAACAAATTATATTTTTTGGGGTTTATCAACCCAAATTGCTCAATTTAATTGAGAAGCTAGATGCATATCCCAAGTATCCAGCCTACGGGTACCCTATGAATACTTATGAAATACAAATTTAAGCTTTAAAAACCTAGGGATATTTAAACGTGAAGGAATCAGGAAGACCAATCAGCATAACCACAGTACACCATCATTTAGGTCCTTTTGGGAAACTGATCCTTTTGCTCCTCCCACATCAATTTACTTCACTCTCTGTCAACCCAGAAATCTGGCTATTGGACATCAGTAAAACTATCTAGAAATGAACTGTTACACTGATGAAATTAGATTACTTCATTTCCTTACTTAAATTCCACCATCATCTCTTCTTTGCTGCCAACACCTGTTTGTTTTAATTAACAACACAGACACAGGGCCAACAGACCAAGTCTACGAAGAACAGAGTAGGTGCCAAATTGAAATTTATACCAAGACAACATTAGGCCTGAAATATAGGGAGATGTAGGAAATGCTGAATGCAAAATGCAGTTGAAGCAAGGAATGTCTGTATTTAGAATATGATCTATGTTGCCAGATAATGCACAATTTGGACATAGGAGAAAGTATTACACAAGAAAGCTTTAACTACTTGCTAATTTATTTTGACAACTTTCCTCAGTCCATGACACATGCTACCAAAAAGAAAATAGATATTCCTCAAAGTTTTTTCTGTAAATTGGTGATGCCATGCTAGTGCATCGCACCGTCAAAGAGCTTTCTGAGGTTGAATTACATTGATGGGTGCAATCTGCACTGAGTCATGAAATACCCAACAATAAGACTGTTCAATGGCAGCACAATGTACAAACCGTTATTTACCATTCCCCAGTTCTCATACCCATTACTGTTATTACCACAAGTCAATAAAAGAAAAATACAGAACAGAAAAGTCTGATTGTGGTACCTGACTGATAAGATCTGGGATTCCTAATGCCCTGTCAATTTCTTCTAGGCCCATTTCATCTGCATTGCTCAGCAGTGTGTCCAATTGATCCAGTAGCGCTTTTTCATCATTCTGAGCCTCTGCGGTAGTTGGAGGGCAAAGAAGATCATCCAGGGAGCTTCCAAATGGCTGCCTGAAACAGACCGTATTTACAGCCAAATGTATTATTGCAGTTACAAAGTATAGATTGACTGCAAACAAACATTATCTTGGGTAAATGAAGGAGGAAACAGCATACATGGCTGTTTTAATGCACACGAATCCAGAGACTCCGACCACCATCTGCAACCCCTTTCACCTTAGACCATTAGTGAATCGCTGAGATTCGCTTTCCTAGTTTTATCACATTAGCAGCTCAGGCACTTAGATCAGAGAAGCTTATGGCATAGAAGCCCACTTAATTTATTGTCTCTATGTCGGCTCTTTGTGAGAGCAATCTAAAAGTAATTCCACAGCCATGCTCTTTTCCCACTGGAGTGAGTACCCCTGAGGAGGCCCAAAAGTAGTTCCATTTGCTGGAATTATCTCCCTTCAGCAGAAGTACTTTGAAAATTGAACCAAAGAAAATCTGTTGCTTGGCAGAGTTGCACGCTATTGTTCCACAGGCACCAAGACACAAGCTCAATTCCCTGGCTCCAATTATTACAAATTCCCAATCTGAGGGGGGCATTCGGTGGATGCTTGAAGCTTGCCAAGGAGGGATGGAGAGAAAACTGTTAGGATAACGATTCCAGATTGCTCTTACTCAATACTTGAATGGATTGTAACATATCTTTGGTGTTAACACTCCACCGGAAGCTAAAGAAACTGATCCTGGGACAGCCGGTTTCCCAGTCCAACTTCAATTTACACAAAATGAAAAAAAGCTGGGACAAGTTGACGCAGTTTGGAACTCATCCAAATAGTGGCATGACAGTCTGTCAATCATGAAGTGAGTTTGGTTAGTATCCAAACAGTCTGCAGTGTGCCCAATATTGCAATAAATGACCAGTAATTTACCATTAATTACCAGAGACCAGAAAGATACCACATATTTGAGATTAAAATGTCAAAATAGGGGTTGCTCGCGGAACATTGTAGGTAAAGTTTTACTCTGCTCTTAACTACATCGGACCTGGGAATGCTTGAAGTGAACACAAAAGAAGATATCAACAATTAAAGACCAAGCTGATTCCAATATGAATATTTACTCTAGAGTGAATCTTTGTTATGAAACAAAAAACAAGCAACACAACCAATTTTTCCCCCAGCACAAATGACAAGCTAACCTGCTCTGGTTGCCTGAATTTCCTTGTTCCATCTGAAGGACACCTTCTGGCCACGATGCAGTTGGATTGGCTGGACCTTGCTGTTGTCCAAACTGCGGGCCTCCAAGACCCATATCCATCTCTGAAGGTCCTAAGTAATAAGAGAACACGTATGAAAAAAATGCAGATTTTTAAAATCTGGATGCTGTACAGTAAATTAAATAAATTAGCTGTTTCTCTTTATCCTGCCCCATCACAATTTTTTTGAACTTCTAGTCAAGTGCATGGATTTGAGATTTGCTCCTCCACCTCTACCAATACAACTCAAGCCTATTGGAAACAGGTGTTTAAAGACAGTTCAGATTCTTCTCCAATTTTCCTTCCTCCTCTCATCTGTGCCTCCTTGTCATCTCCAATAACATGAGCGTTCAGCTGGGCTTAGTAAAGTAGATAAGCACACCGTTACATCTCTGATGCCCATTTTAAAATTTCCTCACAAATGTTCGCCACTGTTTGTTTGATCTATGCTGGGATAATTCTGCAAACACTCTCCAGAGCTCCACCTGAGGAGCAATCTTCCTATCTAAGCCTAGACAGTAAGCACTGGCAGATTAATGGTTGAACCCAACCAGATCCTGGTTAATTATCTATGCAAAATAGTTTTGCTTTACATAGAAAGGTCAGATTGTAGCAACAGCATTGTCCCACAATTCTTTATGGGCAGGAAGTGGGAGTCATTAGTGAGCCTCCTGCTCTTATCATAGAAATATTATAAATCTGCACAATAATTAAACGATAGAAAAGTGAGTGATGTAACAAAAAGCCGACTTTAGGAATCAGACTAAACCTTAAATAAGCTTTAGCCTATCTTTCAATCAAAAGGTAAATTCAGAAATTCCTCATAAATGTTTACCATTGTTTGTTTGATCTATGCTGGGATAATTCTGCAAACACCCTCCAGAGCTCAGACGAGTGGTTTTGGGGAAGTTGAAGGGTGGGGGTGAGGGGGAGGAAAAAATGAAAGAGTAGAAAAACAAACTTACTCAGTCCCATCATCTGTTGCTGAAGCAACGTTCTTGCACCAGATTGTCCATTAGACCGCATCTGCATTCCAAGTGAGGAGTTACCCACCATAGCTCTTTGCAGAGATGAGCTATAGTCCGAACTTGGTCTGATCATAGAACTAGGTCCCGTGTTCCCAGTAGAGTTTGGCAATCCCCACTCCCCTGTTGCCATGGCTGTTTGCCGAGCAATGCTCATACCTCCATGTGAACCTGATGAAATGTGTATTTGAACAATGAAAAATCCAGAGTCATGTCATTTATTCAGAATTGAACAGCACAGGATTTGAATAGACTAATGTTCCTTCCATAATTACATTTGCAAAGTTGAAATATGTCTTGTACAGAATGCTCACCAGTTCACGCTGCATATCTATTTAAATATTTCATCAATTCTACACATTACCTACATATAAGCTGGTATTACACTCCCATCATCTCACTGAAATATAAGATTACAGAAACAACAAATAAATGAATGGCCAGATACTCTGCTCTGAGGATTGGTGGCCAGTACACTGGAAGTACGGTTTGCTTCTTTTTTTTCACATCTACCTAAACAGACAGAAGGAGGCCAGGTCAATGTTTCATTCAAAAGACAACATCTCAAACAATGCAGCAAAGCCTTATTGCAACAGCATGTGGAATTAAGGGAATTATGGCCACATTGATAGAATGGTAGTTGGTAGACTGAGGTTGAGGGTAAAAGGGCATTAATTCTTGAAAAACGGGATGAGTGGCATTCTAATAACAGTTTCTGTTGGGGCTGTTCATAACTGCTATACTTATAGATGATCTGAATTTAGGAATTGAAGGAATAGTATTAAAATGTGTTGATACCATCACAAACTATAACAGACAAGAAAAGGTTGAAGGAGGGCATTCTTGGCTAGCAGTTTGGGCAGATAGGCAAGTTAAATGTATAAAAATGTGTAATATTACCTTGTAGAAGAATAGACATAGGAAATACATCTCAAATTCTAGAGTCTTAAGTGAACAAAATAGAGCGACCCTGTTATGTAGGTACACAGGAACCATAATAAATGGCAGATCAAGTACGTAAAGCCACAAAAAAGACAATCCTTGGTGTCTGTTACAGACAGGAGGGAGGTTAATTTAAAAAGCCCTCATTTCTCCCCTCACCGCTCGTCCGTAAACAGAAAGATGTTTTATTTTGATATCCCTCTTTATAAATGGTGGCGTATTTTCCAACCCCTCAGTTTTGGTGTGATCCAATTTCTATTAATAATCCCACATCAAACTCGTAATAGGATGAACTCAGAGGGTTAGTTTATTTTGCACAAACTGAAACATGGGAGGGTAGCAACTTTACCTACTTCCCATTCATACAATAAAAGAGGGGGATAGAGAAAGTGAGATTTGCAGGGCAAACGCCACAGAGTAAAGAATCATTGTTTCATGTGAGTCCAGAATCAAAGTCCAATGGTGTATTCTTTCAGACGTCAGCAGGCTAAACTGATGCTGGATAATTCCCCTTTCCTGTAGCATTTACTTCCACAATGGGGTAGGTACGCAGAGATGAATTAGTCTTGTAGACGATAGTACAGTGGTTCAGAACCTCCAGTGGGAACAGTGTAGATGGGGCCAGGCATTCAAACCTGGACGGAACCCTTTTTCTGTGCTGCTGCTTGGTAGATGGAAACCTGGCAGACCAAGCTTTGCAACTCCACAAGGCAATATTACAGGTTCCACCAGCAAGGGGATGTGGAGTCATGTCACATGACTGCCATCTTTCCACTTTGTCTGGGCTCCTGAGGTTGTTAATGTTCCAACCATTAAGAATTTAAAAGGAAGGTTGCAGGGCCTTTTGTCCTAGCTGACTAGTAGACTCTGGTTGGCCAGCCTGGATTCTGAAATGCAGATGACCTTTGTATTTTGGTATCTACAGCTCACAAGGGTCGGTAGGGTCTCTTTAGAGATAAAGAGGCACAAGTTTCTGTGATACTGCCAAATAGCTGTTATTGTTTGAGGGTTGCATCTAAACATGCTTTAAAAGGTCATTGTCCAGTTTTTTAAATCTTAGGAATTAGCCATGAGGAGATATAATATTTATATTTTATAAACATATAGAGTGTTAGGTCTTAGCCCCATTAGTGTTATAAATCAAGGCAAGCCCCAGTCAAGTTTCTATGCTTTTGAGAAGGCTATTTTAGTCAATTGTTGAACAAGCACAGATTCCCTGTTGTCACTATGAGCTTTGAAGTGCTGCTCAATTGTTTGAAGGAGCGTGAGCACAAATTACTAGAATATCAATCTTAGTAAAACGACCCACAAAAGGATCATAAATGTAAATTTCTATCATTTTGCACAACAAAGTTCTTAAAATTGTGAAATGGACAGTATAAAATTTTATTTTAAGCATGGTAAGAACAGAAAGTATAGAATGGACAAAAGCCACTCATTCCATCAAACTGTCATGAAAATATAACAATTTTCATAAGATTGTGATTTATTATAAAATTGGTTAATAGTGAGGTTTGGATTAGTTTCTCTGTGTGAGGGTGTGTGTGTGTGAGTTTTAATTGAATTGCAGACAGCTAGTCTGGAGCTTTTGAGTTATCAAAAGAGAAGCTAGTTTGAAATGCTAAATATGTAAACATGGCTGAAGTTTTAGAATGTGAGCTGTGAAGAACATTTGCATTTTTAGATAAACCAGGGCTGTGAATTTCAAAGGGATGGTAAGGTGTTACAGCTAGTCAACAGAGGCTAAGCCAAACAGTATGTTTATTTTTCCCAAATATTATTGATAATATGAGTACTATGGAAGATTTATATTATGGAAAAAGTAAATTGCAAAGACATATTGGAACAATGGAATTTACATTAAAAAGGGAGAAACATGCATAAAGGAGCTGAGGTTATGTGTAAGCAGAAGGCATTCTAAGATCTAACAAGTGTGAAAAGCCTCCAGCCTCAAGATGTCAAGTTGCTGTCAACAGGAACCGAAGCTAAGAAAACTCACTGAGTATCACTGTCCAGGGTATTATGTGCTTTGCCTGGGTCTGTTGAAATTTATTTGTTTTTATTGTTGCCTTAACGGAGGTGTAACTGGGAGTCAGCTTAATTAGGGGAGCTAGGAGTTATCACAGTAGTAATTTGTAGACCTATGTGCTTAAAATCATTTCTTTTATTAATAAATGTTTAATTTAGTTTTGTTAAAAAAACCTCTAAGGCTCGGTGGACTTATTATTGAATTCAAGGCACGCCTCTTAAAATAAAATACAAATTGCAAAAATTGGCTGCTGTTTCAAGTTTCCCTCTGGGATTCGAGCAGCTCAGCATTTACCATGCACTGTGCCATAACAAAACCCTCTCCTACCGCTAACCATTTACTATTACTTCTAGTGTGCATTCTACCTAATACAATGTTCCTTAATGGGTAAAAACTTGGAGATAAAGTTTGCATAACCTTCTCCATGAGCTCTCAAATGATTTAACCAAGAATTGAGGAAAAGTTAAATCACCTGTCCTCTCAAGTGGGCGCAGAAGATCCCATGCCATTAATTTGAATATGAGCAAGGGAGTTATCTCCAGTGTCCTGGCCAGTATTTATCATTCAATCAATATCACCAAAAAACAGATTATCTGGTCATTTTCACATTGCTATTTGTGGGAACTTGCTGTGCCCAAATTAGCTGCTGCTATTCTTAAATTACAACAGTGGTACATTTCAAATGTACTTCATTGACTGTAAAGCATTTTGGGATGTCATGAGGTCAAAAAAGGCACTAAGTGAAAGCCTTTTCTTGCTTTCTTTTAGCAGGTGGAAATGGCAATGACTGAACAAGGTTTCAACTTTGTACTATGTTGAATGTAAACACATCCTTCAACAACAAATTTATGATTTTGCTACACAAAAGGAAATTTCTTCCTTCTGGGGCAAGAGAGTAAAAAACAAAAGTGAAAGATGGCAATAGCAGTAAGTTTCTAAACAGTTTTTCCCTGTGTACTTAAATGCTTTTCACAAAACTGATCTAGTGTTCCATATATTTAAACATTGGAAACATACCTGCACTCCCCACAAAACTTTCTTGACTGCCTCCCATCCGGTTTGCCATCATTGCTTGTTTTGCCATCATTGCATATGGGCTGCTGTTTCTCAGAGGAGGGCCAAGTCCTGCACTGGGCTGACCCTGGCTGTTGATATCCAATGACATGGCTCGGTTAAACCGAGGTCTAGAGGGTTGCATAGGTGGTGGACTGCCTAAAGCTAAGATATTGACATACAATGTTACAAATAGTTGTTTGGTAGTATAGAACTTGAGTATTGCTGAAAAAAAGAGACATGTTGAAGCTTTTTGCCTTGCACTCATCAGAACAATTCACAAGAATGCCAAAATAAGGGGCAAACAACAATTTATATTGTATGAGAAAAGTGCTGGTAGGCAAATGAACTCTGATTAGTAGAGGCATTGCCATGGAGATTGCACCAGTGATAGTGACTGACAGTTAACTGCCAAGCATTGTTACAAATTTAAGCCAGGTAGCTTGATCCCGATTGGTCAAGGCATTGCCCAGAGGAATGAGTCAGCGAATCCCTTATTTGGTTTAGCTGAAACATGTGCAATGTGCGTGCATGTTCTTTCTGTCTGCAAAGAACATGGCCCTGTGAATTAATATATGTAGCTTCCAGTACACACAAATGCACCATACTGCGGGCCTGACAACCTTAAATTGGTTGCCAACCTAATTCTTAGCACACTGAGGATTATTTAGCAAATGTTGTCCAGTCGTGGAATCACATCTAATGTTGGACACTGTTTTGAGTTTTGCGAGCACAGGCTGATTAGGTACAGTCTGTACCTTGCCTGTTGCAAACAGTGGCTGGGACATGCTGTTTAATACGAGCAGCCAGTCTTAAAAATGAGTCCCAATGTGAAGCCTTCCTTTTTTCAAAGAAATTCTGAGAATATGAACTTAATAATTCATTTCATGCTGAATAAGTAATCAACATTTGATTTCATGAAAGAATATACAATATCAAATATAATTCAATCCCACAAAAAAGGAAAAATCAAAAGCAAGCCCATTTGACTGTTGCAGTCTTGAAAATAAACTCAGACACAAAGTTTCATTAATTATTTTTATATAAAAGCAAGTAGTAAAACTGCATAAATTCAAAATTCCATCTATCAATTTTGGAAATTTGTATGTAATTATATCCTGATGAACCCAAATACCTTGCAATAAATTCTCCAGGCTGCATAAAATTCTCAGTCCAAGCTTTAAACTTCAAAAGTAAAATCAGAAAGAAAATACACGGTTGATGTTACCTGATTTTCAGTATCTCCCACCCAATTTCTGCCAGGGCACTAAGCAGGCAAAATGTATCTGAAGCACATTTATGCATGCAATAAGCTGGGCTTGCCTGTACTCCAGCTTCTAATAACTATCCTAGTTCTGAGATATCCTTGCTGCAAGAATGTCCCTTGGCAGTGGCTGGGGCATGAAAAAAAGGTTTTCAGCAACAGACAGACTGCTGGTTTGAGGGCATTTTGGACATTGTATAGAAACAGCAATCAAAAAATCTCCATGCCAATCCCTGTCCCAGGAAGAAAAGAAGGACCTTTCTCTGATCCTTGTTGCTTGACCTTCACGTATTTTGTGAAGGGGTGATGTCAGGCCCATGGTCATCTCTGAAAATGTGTTTCTTTCCAGCTTTGAAAGGAAAATTGGGGTATGAAAGCCAGGAAAGTTCCCTGCCATTAATAAGGCAATCACTCCAACCCTCAAAAGGTAGTAAGGTCTCTGTAGCCCAATTCTCTGATTGGATGCACTTTGTTTATAATATAATTCTAAAGGCTAAAGTTTCCTGCAAGTTAAAAAGCTAGATGCATTAGCAGACTTAAGACAGCAGATGGCGCAACTTTTCTTCCCTTAATATAGAAGAATGATTCCACCATCAGTAACAGAATCAACTTACTGCCACGGATTTGCTTCTGTGTTCCTGGGGAAGGTGAGTGACCTCTTTCAAATGCCATGACATCCTGAAACATTGCCTGTTTGTTTATCATAGTGTTGCTATTCCCAGACTCAGGGTAATACTGGGGTAAATCACCCAGAATATCATCTAAAGTGTCTAATTCATTGCTTGTCTGAAATATAAAAGAAAAATCAATATTAGGAGTTAAAGGCCCATTCTAACTGAATGAGTACAAACTTATGGCAAATAATCCCAGTAACTGCTTGTTTGCTCAAGCCACCAGGTAACTAAATATAATTTTTGCTTTGTTTAGAAAGGTTTCAACAGAAGAAACCTTTTATAAACTATATCTAAAATCTTTGCACATGATTAGCTTTATTTAAATGGAAATAGGTCATTTGTAATGAGACCATGTCAACAGAAGTGCTGCGGGCATGTCTACATAATTAAATCATTTCTCAAGAAAATGTACAATAAAATATAAGATGAAGAAAGAAAATAGTGAAAAATCTACAAACAAAGGTTCATCCAAAGTAAGAGGTTAAGTAAGGATGTGCAGGAGGAGAATGTGACGATGCCACTGTGGTAATGTCACTGGCTAGTATTTCAGAGGCCCAGACTAATGCTCTGGAGACAGGGGTTCAAACCCCAACACAAGAAATCTGGAATTATATATTTTTTAAAAAAACCTTGTCTCAAGAATGAGCACTACAAAACTATCATCGATTGTCATTTCTAATGCCCATAGAAACCTGCTGTTTCTACCTGGTCTGGGCTACATGTGATTCCAGACCCTCAGCAATGTCATTGACGCTCAGTTCAAGGGCAATAAGGGATGGGCAACAAATGCTGGCCTTGCCAGTGACACCCACATCCTATGAAAGTAAAATATGCAGGGCAAAAGAATAGTATGGTCCTGAAATTAAGGGGAAAAATGCCCATTTGCCTGCTGCTCCTTTCTCACCATCTAAATCTCAGAGCCATTTAAATGTTATACAGGCATTACCTGAACTGTTGCTAAAATACAGGTGACCACTTGAGCTCATGGGCCCTCTGACCTCTGGCAGGTAGAACTGAATCTTACAAATTATGTTTATTTCTTTTTATGGTTTCTGCAGTTGATGTAACAGAAATCCAGCCTTTGTATGTTTAAACTCTCCCCCAGCCTCATGTCCCTAGCAATCCTGGATGAGCCAAATTCAACTGTATCCTTGGCAGTTAATGCTGGTAAGGACATAAACGAGGGATGCATTCCCCTCATTTACATGCTTTTATAATATAGCTGCCAATTTTTGGGTGGATGTATTAATAGCCTGCCTCCAAATGCTTCACCGTTTTTGATAAGGCACAGAACCCTGGCGGATCAAAGTTCAACGCCAACCCCACCACCACACATTCGCTGCTGCCAATCTGCCTAAGAACTTCTCTTTGCAGCCTTGGGAAGTTCAGGGCCACGTACGTAAAAGTACTGCTTGGGGTAACATTAAATTATACAGCCAGCAAGATCCCAGGTTCTAATGCTGGTCTGCACAGAATGAAGCTGATCTCAATGACAGCAGAAACTACAAATGGCCTCTAAACCCTTAAACAGCAGGGAATCAGGTTCTGGTCCTGCCCCAGTATTTAATAATCCACTGAAAAGTCTGTAGGTATGACTTTAGATGAGAACAGAACTGGTTAGGCAGTGATATTCTCCCAGCATTGAACAGTTTGCCAACACACATCCTCTAAGCACTCTGGTCAAGGTTCTAGATGGCAGCCATACAGAAACAACATTCTCCACCAAGAGTTAATGCATGACTTTATCATGTGACACCTTTGAGTCGTGAGCAGTAGTGCTCACTTAATGAATTTACTGTGCTGATCATAAATATACCAAACAGGCATTGATGCAGCAATCTGAAGCCGGAATATAATGATGCAACCTGCAACATATTCCCAGGCATTTTTAAGGAGTCATTTATCAGGTTGTGCTATCACGCAAAATGAGACATAATGAAGAAACACTATTAGAGGGGGGTGGGGAGTCAGAATATGTCTACCTCTTATATCCACTGAAACAAGCTTATTTTCCTATTGCAGGAATATGCTCATTTCAGAACACAAGGAATGTTGAATTAACCTCATTTTCCAAGGCTGATTCTTGAATTTTTGATGCAACAGGGAACAGCAACATGGAGGTGCAATGAAGGGAAATATGATGGCGGGGGTGGAGGTGTGTGGAGAAAGACGACACAGCTGATTTGTCAATCTTGTGTGCACAGCACTATCACCAGGGTTCTTAGGGCATTGGTGCATCCAATATCAAGCATTACTTGTAACCCAGTACGTAATCTATGTCAATTAATAAAATACACTATGGGCTATAAAAAATGAAACTCAACATTGCACACATTCTAGCAGTAAAATTCAATTATTTTTCTGTCACCTGGTCAGTTGGTTCAGTCTTGATGCGCACTTCATCTTTCACCTGTATTGAACCTGAAATTTTTGCTGCATTACAAGGATCCATTTTGTCCATTCCTTCAATTTTAGGCTTAACATCCTTTAAAGTGAGTTCTTTTGGATCATCTTTATCTAACAGGTATCGCAGTAGTGCATTATTCTCCTTCTTCTTCGGGCTCATCTGTTCTTGCTTGATGACAGCGTCTCCCACTGGCGTCATACTGCCTGAATCCTGACAAGACTCTTTACCTGTAGCCTCTGCAGTAAGCTTGGCCACTTCAGCAGGAGAGTTTCCATTCTTCAGCAGCTTGTGTAAAATTTTGTGTTTCTCTTGTAAAGAAGAGCCGTGCAATGTGGTTGCAGAGTTGCCACCAGCTGTAGCCGAGGTCGAGGAGACCCCTGTTGGACTTGTGATACCTGGAGAGGAGTCCTTAACACTAGAATCCAAGTTGGAGTTTGTTAACGAAGTCAGTCCCATGTCATCCGAGGGAGAGGTCAGTAACTGCAAAAGTTTGGTGTGGTTTTTGTTCTCATGGAATCTTCTCTGGCCCTCTATGTTATCACTGTTGCCAAAAAGGTTCAGATTTCCTTCCTTGATGTTCTTCTGTTCGCTATGAGCATCTCTGCTTTCTGGTCGACCCACTGTGCTCTCAACTTGGTTGTGTTCCCCAAAAAGGCCAGGAGAATCTTTTAGATCCATGCTACCCATCTTTGATTGCTGGAGCAAGTTCACATTTGGAGAAGTTTCCATTTTTTGACCAGGTGATGATAGTGATGACAGGAGTGAAACTCCCAATCCTTCACTTATGGCTTGAAGTGCATTAAGGGAACTACTAGAGAAGGTGCTACTTCCTGTGCTGTTTATATGTCCCACCGGCGATTGCATGCCACCAGTTGTAGAATATTGGCTGGGTCCCATTCGTGGACTTACCCGATGCCTCGGTGAAAGCATTAGATTCTGTTGGGTTGTGTTCACCCCAGGGCTACTGTGTGGGGGACTGTTCATGGTGAGTGCATAACTGTTCCCCTGTAAGTTAGGTGTCTGCATACCAGACCCATGGTTCAGTGCACCAGCAGTCCCACTTCCTGCGCCAAACCTTCCCATTTGCCCCATAGAACTGGGGTCATTCAAATTATTTGCACCATAGGTCATATTATTTTGCACTGGCATTCCCTGTCCTGCTGCCCCTGATGGCATGCTCATATTGCCCGAAGAGTTTGTGCTTGCTGTGGCAAGTGTTTTCATCATTTCTTGCCCCAAGTTGGTTTGGTTCAATCTGCAACCATTCTGTTCCCTATAAATAGAACAAGATTATTGGGGGTTAGATTCAACATCAGAAATTAGACATTCCTTCACTGGGAAGAATAAAAGTCGAAGAACATAATGGCATTGTTCATAATTATATTATCTTATTCATTTAGAAACACATCTTGATAACACATTCAGGGCATTCCTGTCATTAAAAATCTGGACATGCCTAACCCCATTCCCTCACCCAAGATCTCCATACCCTCCTCAGCTCTATTAATATCTCTGACTCTTCAAAGCTGCCACAAACTAAAAGCAAAAAATTTGACTCTTAACAATTGTTGACTTAGTTAATAGGCTGTAATCTATTGTAGCAACTATCAACTTAGTTTAAGCTTTCAAAGTAGAACGGCCTATAAACACAAATCATTGTGGCCCTTATGCTGTTGACCCTTATTGTATATCACAATTAAGAATGGGTAAAAATAATCCATGTACACTAGTGTAACTTGGATAAGCAGAAATACAAAGCTCTACTCAGGTCTTCTGGAACCTCTGCAACCAATGCCAAATTTCCAGAAAACTCAAAATATTTTTCAAGTGAAGACAAAAGCAAAGCAACTGAATATTTACTAAAAAACAGAATTACCTGGAAAAACTCAGCAGGTCTGGCAGCATCGGCGGAGAAGAAAAGAGTAGACGTTTCGAGTCCTCATGACCCTTCGACAGTTCTGTCGAAGGGTCATGAGGACTCGAAACGTCTACTCTTTTCTTCTCCGCCGATGCTGCCAGACCTGCTGAGTTTTTCCAGGTAATTCTGTTTTTGTTTTGGATTTCCAGCATCCGCAGTTTTTTTGTTTTTATCAATATTTACTATATAGTTTTAAAAATAAACTGACCCAAAGCATGAGCTTCAGTGTTGCAACTGGTCTTTCTGTACTGTTTTGTTCCATAGACAAAATCTGCGCTAACTTTGCAGATCTAACTGGTCCATACCTATACAAACTCTGCATTGGTAATGATGGGACATCTTTCACATTGGAAAGCCACAATAAACAAATTCTGAATTTTGATCTTAAATTAAATCACCAACTGACAAATCGATTCAGGCAAAAAACAAAATGGCATTGGGACAATAACCATGGTGAGATGGGACATCACTTCCCACACTACAGGCTCTGGACTTCATTTAGGCCTTCGTTGGAAGTGATGAGTTCAATCAAGTAATGAGGGATCGCAGAAAGTAAAGTCAACTTGTGCAAATCTGAAAAACCATCTAGTGAACTACTAAAGAGTAGAATTCACACAGACATGGCAATTCTTGTACCTATGCAGTTATTAAATACTGTGCCGCAGAAACAAAAACATAGTAGAAAGACAATGGACCACACAATATGTCCTTATGAATCTACCCGCTCGAATATACGGAGGAGATGATGGACAGCTATAATATAAACATTATATAAAAGCTGCACTTCTAAAATATTGTAAAAGAAAAAATTCTATTAAATAGTTGCACATATCAGTATGTCCCTGTACCTTTGCAGCAGGTGTGTAGAGCCAAAGCCAAGGGACTCATTGGATGCTGGGTTGCGTAGAAGTTTGGTCTTAGTTTGTGCAGTGACTATAGTGCCATCCGACAAGGAGAATCGATAAAGGGGACTCTCAGCTTGGCCTTGTGTCAAGGCTAAGTAGGAAAGGAAAAAAGTTAAAGAATATAATCTACTGGGTCAATATGCTAATTACATTAAGTAACAGCAGAGTCAGAAATGCAGCAACAGAACTTTCAAAATCTTTACACAATATTCGCTATTACACATTTTGCTTTGTGTTGAGAAAACATTTGGTGAGAAAACAAAGAAGGATAAAATTTTAAAAAGTAGACAAAAAAGGCAACAATATATATCTTGGCCATTGGGAGAGGATAAACTGCTTTGAAATTGGGCAGCTGCAGCCAGCTGCTTGCTCGGTCTAATAGTTTAAACTCATTACTTTTGTTTAAAAAAATACAAAAAGGGTAGCAAATCCTGAAATGGATGGACCTGGTGGCCTTTGATGTGCTCTAGGGGCAGAGGATTAGGTAAGCGCATTGTGCCGTCCACTACATACTACATCCAAATTCAGCCAACCAGCTCAGATATAGGAAGGGTCAGAACACACAGCAGTAATCTACCTAGTGCCATAGTGTTGGCTGGGGTGAGGGGGAGGAAAGGAATTGGTACTGATTAATTGAGAAATAATTAAATGGACAAGCCCCAATAACCAGAAACACTTTATTACATGACAGAGAATGCAGGATAGAGTCAGCAGGTCTGGCAGCATCGGCGGAGAAGAAAAGAGTCGACGTTTCGAGTCCTCATGACCCTTCAACAGAACTGAGTGAATATTAGGAGAGGGGTGAAATATAAGCTGGTTTATGGTTTTGGGTGGGGGGGCGGGGAGAGAGAGAGGGTGGGGGGGAGAGAAGTGGGTGGGGTAGTGTGGTTGTAGGGACAAGCAAGCAGTGATAGCAGATAATCAAAAGATGTCACAGACAAAAGAACAAAGAGGTGTTGAAATTATCTAAACGAATGTGCTAATTAAGAATGGATGGCAGGACACTCAAGGTACAGCTCTAGTGGGGGTGGGGTGGAAAGACTAGCAGGGCAGAAAAGATTTAAAAAATAATGCAAATAGGTGGGGAAAGAAAAATCTATATAAATTATTGGAAAAAACAAAAGGAAGGGGGAAGAAACGGAAAGGGGGTGGGGATGGAGGAGGGAGTTCAAGATCTAAAGTTGTTGAATTCAATATTCAGTCCGGAAGGCTGTAAAGTGCCTAGTCGGAAGATGAAGTGCTGTTCCTCCAGTTTGCATTGGACTTCACTGGAACAATGCAGCAAGCCAAGGACAGACATGTGGGCAAGAGAGCAGGGTGGAGTGTTAAAATGGCAAGCGACATGGAGGTTTGGGTCTTTCTTGCGGACAGAGCGCAGGTGTTCTGCAAAGCGGTCGCCCAGTTTACATTTGGTCTCTCCAACGTAGAGGAGAGGGCATTGGGAGCAACGAATGCAGTAGACTAAGTTGGGGGAAATGCAAGTGAAATGTTGCTTCACTTGAAAGGAGTGTTTGGGCCCTTGGAGGGTGAGGAGAGAGGAAGTGAAGGGGCAGGTGTTGCATCTTTTGCGTGGACATGGGGAGGTGCCATTGGTGGGGGTTGAGGAGTAGGGAGTGTTGGAGGAGTGGACCAGGGTGTCCCGGAGGGAACGATCCCTACGGAATGCCGCCGGGGGGGGGGGGGGGGGGGGGTGAAGGGAAAATGTGTTTGGTGATGGCATCATGCTGGAGTTGGCGGAAATGGCGGAGGATGATGCTTTGAATGCGGAGGCTGGTGGGGTGATAAGTGAGGACAAGGGGGACCCTATCATGTTTCTGGGAGGGAGGAGAAGGCATGAGGGCGGATGCGCGGGATATGGGCCAGACACGGTTGAAGGCCCTGTCAACGACCATGGGTGGAAAACCTCGGTTAAGGAAGGAGGAGGACATGTCAGAGGAACTGTTTTTGAAGGTAGCATCATCGGAACAGATGCGACGGAGGTGAAGGAACTGAGAGAATGGGATGGAATCCTTACAGGAAGCAGGGTGTGAGGAGCTGTAGTCGAGGTAGCTGTGGGAGTCAGTAAGCTTGTAATGGATATGGGTGGACAGTCTATCAGTCTCCTCTATATTGGCGAGACAAAACGTAACCTGGGTGACCGCTTTGCAGAAAACCTGCGGTATGTCCGCAAGAAAGACCCAAACCTCCCTGTCACTTGCCATTTTAACACTCCACCCTGCTCTCTTGCCCACATGTCTGTCCTTGGCTTGCTGCATTGTTCCAGTGAAGCCCAACACAAACTGGAGGAACAGCACCTCATCTTCCGACTAGGTACTTTACAGCCTTCCGGACTGAATATTGAATTCAACAACTTTAGACCTTGAACTCCCTCCTCCATCCCCACCCACTTTCCATTTCTTCCCCCTTCCTTTTGTTTTTTCCAATAATTTATATAAATTTTTCTTTTCCCACCTATTTCCATTATTTTTTAAATCTTTTATGCCCTGCTAGTCTTTCCACCCCACTCCCACTAGAGCTGTACCTTGAGTGTCCTGCCATCCATTCTTAGTTAACACATTCGTTTAGATAATAACACCACCTTCAACACCTCTTTGTTCTTTTGTCTGTGACATCTTTTGATTATCTGCTCCTATCACTGCTTGCTTGTCCCTACAACCACACCACCCCCACCCCCCCACTTCTCTCCCCCCACCTTAAACCAGCTTATATTTCACCCCTCTCCTAATATTCACTCAGTTCTGTTGAAGGGTCATGAGGACTCGAAACGTCGACTCTTTTCTTCTCCGCCGATGCTGCCAGACCTGCTGAGTTTCTCCTAATAATTCTGTTTTTGTTTTAGATTTCCAGCATCCGTAGTTTTTTGTTTTTAAGCAGGATAGAGGTTTGTCAAAGAACATTATTCACCAATGAGTCATTTCAGGTCTATTTTTCTTTTAAATTGATCAATGCACAAATTGTTTGTAAAGCTACAGTGTCTTTGAGCTATAATGATGTTTTTCATTTTAATAAAGTTGTTTTTGAAGGCTTGTCCTGTTCTTTCACCAGCCCCACATCACTCACAAATCTCAATTCTACTTAGAAATATCAGGATGTGGGCCTCATATTCCTCACAATTCATCAATAACTGCTTTTTCTAGGCCATGTAACTTTGTAATACTTCACCTTCTTGATAATGTCTTTTCAGGGACCATGGTTGCCCATCATTATGATGAAAGAACCTCTGAATGCATCTTCTTACAAGATCTTCCCAGCCTGGCTTCATTGAGGCACGCAGGGAACTTGGATCTATTGAAGTAATCTTGCCTGAAAATGGAACAAGGGGGAAGGAACTTAACATGGAATCAGTTCAATTGTTAGAGTGGGAAAGAATAAAGTAAATGAGGGATTGTGATGAAGAACAATGTATATTTGTATAGTCTGTTTAGCCTAAAAGCAGACTTAATTCAGAGCTAATCAGAATTCTGGAAGTTACAATATGCCTTTTAACCATTGACAAGTTGGTTTAAACATTCTGACAATCTTGTTCTGTGGATGTGTATACAAACAGAATTTCTGAGTGTGGGCGAGGTAACTGAATCAATACTAAAGTGGAAAAGTATGTGGCACCACACAGTCAAACAGAGTTTGAAAAGCAGAGTTGTCTTCAAGACCATGGAATTGAAACTTGCAAGGGCAACCATTGGAGGGATTTGAAAACAAGGACAACAATTTGAAAGTCAATGCACAAGAGGACCAAGAAGCCAAAGGATCTTGGTGAAAAAAGGTTGACAGAAGTGAGGGATTAGTATGGAGCAGAACACTTGTGACAGAATTCTGCACGAGTCGAAGAGCACAACTGAGGAGACCAATGGGATGTATCAAGCCTAAAAGCCATCAAAGCATAGATGAGGATTTCAACAGCAGTAGTAAGAGTTTGAGATGGAATTGGACAATATTGTGAAGGTGAAAGCAAGTAGCTGTAATGTTTGAAATTCAGTTTATGGAAGAACCGAACACCAACATTGTGCAGTGTCAGGTTTGGTTTGAACAATTAGCAGGGAAAGGGGAAGAAATATGCGAAATGCTCAATATTAAACCCCGGGCTTCAGATAGCTGAAAAAAAAATACCCTTGGTACTTGTTTTCATCTGGTCAATGGCCAGTTTCAGATGATGCACTTCAGAATGATGACCCCAGAGACACAGAAGATAGGTAATTTGAACACCAAACTTAGAAAGGCTCAGAATAAGGAATGCTATTCAGAAATAAAGGAGAATATAAGTGTGGGAAATGGAAAAAAGCAAAGTACTTAGAACATACTTATAAATTGTTTTAAGTTATTTTACATAAATAGGATTCACTGTAGTTGCAAAATGACTAACAGAAAGCAATTTTACAAGTTTACACTTGTTTACACTTTTTACACTTTGCTTCAATGATATCTTTCACAAGGTGATATCTTTTAAATGGCCAGCATATAATGAGCACAGAATTCCTAAGCTTCCAGTCATTGAAGTTTTATAAGAATGGCTTTAAAATAAATAAAGCCTTTTTCCTGTAGTTAATTTAAAATGGTACATGAATTAACTTAGAAATTATGCAGCTTGGACAACCTTTTCCATTAACCAAGGTGGTTTCTCTCAGTGCTCACCTGTCATATCGTGCCTTGTGACAAAGCTTTCAGGACTGGAGGGAAATGGCGATCTCTCCACTGGTGTAATCCGTCTTGCTACACAAATCATACAGGACTGCAGATCTGAAAGAGAAAAAACAGATTTTTTATTTCTAATTTCTAGATCAGAATGGTAAACTCATTTTATAAAAACAAAATATTATTCTTTGCCATGGACAATAGTTCATGTTATTTATTTGCCTGACACAAAGCAGCTACAGGTGCACAAAAGCAAGCACCCACGACGATTCTGGGTTTCAAGAACTTAAGTTATGAGGAAATGTTAGGAAAGTTGGGCTTGTCCTCTGGGGAAAGAAAAAAAATAACTCAATTAAAGTTTTTAATACTATGAAGACTGAAGCAGATTTAAATTGTTTACTGGGTAATTTAAGAAAATGTTCCACTTTCTGACCACAGGAAAAAAACTAACTTTTTAAAAAAAAATTTGCTATAGAGCATTATGCGCTAACTTTACCCTATTTCCTTTCATGTACCAACACCAATGTTCAATTCCATTTGCCATTCCTCAGATAATGAAGCAGTCCACGTCCACATGCAGAAAGCCCTGGATAACTTTCCGGCTTGTCCATTTTGGCAAGAAGAATAAAAAAGCATATTATCTAAATGGTGAGAGGTTGCAGAGTTCTGAGATTCAGAGGGATCTGGGTGTCCTAGTGCATGAATCACAAAGGGCTAGTATGCAGGTACAGCAAGTAATTAGGAAAGCTAATAGGATCTGATCATTTATTGTAAGGGTTACAAATTACAAAAGTAGGGAGACTATGCTTCAGATATATAGGACACTGGTGAAACCAGATCTGGAGTACTGTGTACAGTACTGGTCTCCTAATTTAAGGAAGGATATAAATGCATTAGAAGCAGTTCACAGAAGGTTTACTAGACTAATACCAGGAATGGGCAGGTTGTCTTATGAGGAAAGATTGGACGGGTTAGGCTTGTATCCACTGGAGTTTAGAAGAGTAAGAAGCAACTTAATTGAAATCTTTAAGATTCTGGGGAGTCTGGACAGACTAGATGTGGAGAGGATGCTTCTTCTTGGGCAGGAGTCCAGAACAAGGGGTCATGATTTAAAAATAAGGGGTCGCTCATTAAGACAGAAATTAAGAAATTTTTTTTATCTCAGAGAGTCACAACTCTTTGGAACTCTCTTCCTCAAAAGGGCAGTGGAAGCAGAGGCTTTGAACATTTTTAAGAGCTAGATAGATTCTTGATAAAAAAGGGAATGAAAGATTATTGGGAGTAGGCAGGCATGTGCAGCAGAGGTTACAATCAGACCAGCCATGATTTTATTAATGATGGAGTAGGTGCGAGGGGCTGAGTGGCCTACTCCTGCTCCTAATATGTACATTCGCATGATAAAGTAGCATGTAACATTTGCAGTCACAGCCAGGCAATCACCATCCCCAACAAGAGAGTCCAGCTAACTCCATTTGACATTCAACAGCATTAGCATTATTGATATTGCCGTCACTGACATTCTGAGGGCTCACCATTGACAAGGAACAAAACTGGACCAACCACAATAATACTTTGGCTACAAGAGCAGGTCAGAGTTTGGATATTCTGCTGAAAGTGACGTACCCTGACTCCATAAAACCTTTCTACTACCAATGCACAAGTCAGGAGTGTGATGGAACACTCTCCACTTGCATAGTTGAGTGCAGCTCCAACAGCACAAGACACTTGACAACATCAAGGTCAAAGCTGTCTATTTGATCGGTACCCAATCCACTACTAGCACACTGTGGCTACAGTGTGTACCATCTACAAGATGCACTGTAGCAACTTGCCATGGCTTCATCAACTATGAAACCCGTGACCTCTAACACCTAGAAGGATAAGAGCAATAGGCACATATGAACACCACTCCTGCAAGTACCCCTCCAAGGCTCACATCATCTTGACTTGGAAGTTTTTGTTTTTTCATCATTGCTGGAAAATCCTGGTGCTCTCTCCTAACAGCACTACAGGTGTTCCTTCAACACATGGACTGTAGCAGTTCAGGTAGACCTTCTCAAAGGCAATTAGGGGTGAACATAAATGGTGGCCTTGCTAGTGACACTTATGTTACATGAATGAATTAAAGAAAACCTGAAAGCTTGATACATCGCAACCAATTTTTTTAAGTGACCTACTTTAATAAAAACAAATCACTTCAGTTTTTTTATACAAGTCCTATTGACTTAATATATTAGAGGTTTACCTTCACCTTCTTCAGTCATAGCCTTCGGCTGAGAAAGTGCAAAGCACTGCATAGTTTCATATTTCTGACGTGGCTCATGGTTTCCATTCGACTCCTCTAAAGAATCATATGGCATCTGAACTAACATACGACAGTTAAACGTATGGCTCTTCTGTCTCTGTGTTTCGTTTGTCCAAGAAACCCCATTCACTGAGGAATAAGTGGACGCAGATCATGAGCAAAAAGACGGCAATCTTTATGGTTAACAAATCAGACATTCAATCTGTAAATTCTGGATGTGCATGCATTGGCAGCATTCAGATATCTTACGATGCAGCAGATGATGTGTGCCAGGTGGATCAAATCCACGAGGGAAACTTGATCACGTGATCACGACAGCTTTGCAATTTGTATTTATTTCGAGATGCACGTTGAATTCAGAAATAATAATTCAACCAAGACTTGAGATTTTTTAGAAAACTAAATTAAACATTTATTAACAAAAGAAAAGATTTCAAGCACACACATAGGTCTCAAATTGCTACTATAATAATTGCTACTATAATAATTCCTAAAACCCCTAATTAATCTGGCTTCCAGTTACAACCCCATTAAGGCAACAGTTTAAAAAAAAAAGATTTTAAACAGATTCAGGCAAGTCACCACAATACCCTGGACAGTAGAATTCAAAGTGGATTTCTCAGCTTTAGTTTCTGTAAACAGCAGGCTTAAGTGGGAGGCAGTGGCATAGTGGTATTGTCACTGGACTGGTATTCCAGAGACCCAGGGTAATTCTCTGGGGACCAGGATTTGAATCCCACCATGGCAGATGGTAAAATTTGAATTCAAGAAAAATCTGGAATCAAAAGTCTGATGACGACCATGAAACCATTGTTGATTGTTGTAAAAGCCCATCTAGCCCACTAATGTTCTTAAGGGAAGGAAATCTGCCGTCCTTACCTGGTCTGGCCTACATGTGACTCCAGACCCACAGCAATGTGGTTGACTCTTAACTGCCCACTGAACAAGGGCAATTAGGGATGGGCAATAAATGCTCATTCTCCTTTATACATGTTTCTCCCTTTCACTGTAAGTTCTATTGTTCCCGTTTGTCTTTGGAACTTTACCTTCCTCATAATATAATTTTTTTCATGGTGTTAATATTGTCAGTAGCCTTTGGGGAAAAATAAACACACTGCTTCACCTAGCTTCTCTGGCTAGGTGTAAACATCCTACCATTTCTTTGAAATTCAAACTCTAAAAATGCAAATTCTCCTCACCTTACATTCTAAGACTTCAGCCATGTGTACATATTTAACATTTCAAACCTAGCTTCTTCTGATGAATCAAACCCTCCAGACCAGCTGTCTCCAATTCAATTAAATCACACACACATAGAAACTAACCAAACCCCACTATTAACCTACTTTTACAATAAGTCACCTGTTAATAGGCTAATAATTAATGGGAATTATCATCTCATAGGCAAGTCTTCAGGCTGCTCCAGGAATATCTCAACTCCCAATACCTGGCTGTACCAAGTCATCCCAATAAACCTACACTTTTCAAGGATCTCAAATCATGAGCATTGATTTCATACACTAGATATTTTATTTCTGAATTTGTCTGGAGATGTTCCTGAAATATTTAGAACTGAGTTTACAAGTATTGAAAGAATTAATCTTAAAATGTTTAGCTTCAAGTGTACCAACATAAAGAAAATTCAATCTGAAAAAGAAAAAAAGTATACAAAACTTTTGTTCTTTCAATAGTTTTAACTTTCTGCTTTGCTGTCTTTTTTCTATTGGAACACCTTTATTGCTCTAACATTTTTAAAAACAAACCTTTATATCCAGTCTTATTTCTTCAGATGCCAGCCATTCACACTAAAAGTACCAGCATTCACTACTCACCAGCTTTTCATTGCCGTATCAAGAGAACATGAAGGCAAATGATGCACTTCTTCAGCATTTCTTTTTGTTTATTCTTTCATGGGATGTGGGCGTCGCTGGCAAGGCCAGCATTTCTTTTTCCATCCCTAATTGCCCTCAAACAGAGTGGCTTACGAGGCCATTCAGGAGGGCAGTTAAGAGTCAAGCACATTGCTATGGGTCCGAGTCACATGTAGGCCTAACCAGGTAAGGGTGGCAGATTTTCTTCCCTATAGGGCATTAGTGAATTAGGTGGAATTTTATTTCGTGATCACCATTACTGAGACTACCTTTCAATTCCAGATTTTATTAAGTTGATTTAAATTCCACCAGCTGTCATGGTGGGATTTGTAACCATGTCCCCAGAAGACTAACCTGGGATTACATTACCACTACACCACTATCTCCCCGCCATCAGTGGGTTCCAAATTGGAATGGCTAGATAGGACAGCAGTTTGTATGTAAAGGCTGAACCACATTAAAATTGGTAGTATGACATTCTTCTTCCAACCCCCACCTCTCCAAGCCCATGTATAAGTTTACTGTGGTAGTACAAAATATTAGATGCTAGAAACTGTGGGACCTCACGTTCAATTTTATGCATTGCTGGTGGACCAGAGAGGAGCAGGACTGTTCTCCGAACCCTCAAGGAAGCTCTTAGCCTCTCTTCTGCCAATCACAGCCACTGCTCGCCACTGCTCACCACTGGTGACCACCCTCTATCCACTAAGCTCCAATCTTGAGCATCCTGCTGAGATTTGATCCCCAGCTCCCTGCCATACCAAGCCCCAATCTCTTCCTCTCACCCAGTTGCTGTATTGCTGGGTCAGAATATTTTCTTTATAAAGGAAGCATGAAAGTCACAAGAAATCATGGGAAGAAATGGGTTAGCAAAATCTTATTTCAACTGAACATTTAAATCTAAGGTAGGTGTTAATTGACACACAAAATGCATTACTTTGTGCCTTTTACAATCTGGATACCATTAGCTGTTTATCAAAACAGCTTTCTGCCAAAGGAAAGCACAGGAAGTCTCAATTTGTGAGCTTGAAAGCCTCAGCAAGCAGCAGCTCTGAATTAAAATTGCTCAGGGCCACACCCCAATGGATTATAGTCATGCCCTTGACGTAAATGTACTTCTTCCTGACAGCTACCATTATAGACTATTAAATTGAAAGCTTTAAGGTGCTAATAAAGGTATCCATCGCTGAAGCTTAGGCTACTTCCCACAAAAATTCAAGCTGCCAAATGGAATTTTGAAGAACCACTATGTTATCCTGCCTCAGGCCTTATCCGCAAGGAATGCAAAGGGAGTCAAATTGATGCTAAATTAAGAAGGTCCAAGAATCAATATTTAATTCCCAATAATGGTCACAATGACAACAGTCAGCTCTTATCTGATTTTGTGAAAGATCATGAATGTCACAGAAAAAAGAAGGAAGATTGAAGGACCACCTAATGCTCTACCTTAATTGTCACAACTCTGGCAATAAAATTCCAGCTATTTCTTGCTCTGAACTGTCGCCGCTTCTATCTCAAGGCAGCTTGATAGGTCAAAGATGTAAGTCAATTCATGTTGTCAACTTGTTTGGCAGTGTACCTCTCCTTGGTGGTGTTGGTCACCCTGTATCTAAACTGATTTGTTGTGGACAGCTTTTCTGAAGTACAAAAGAAGTACTCACAGCTTGGGTTTATATATCTGCCAAATGGCTTAGTTGGATTAATAACCTTTCCATGTGTGCACCATGAAGCTGGGTGTTCCCACCTGCTAGCGAAGATTTGGTTACCAAATAGACACAGGTAAGAGGACAGGGGTGGAAAGCTGCATTCTGAGCTAGACACTTAATTCCCTAGGTCACAATTTTAAAAGCATCAGATGGCGCCTTGTGTTTTTTTTTTAAATATCCAGGGACAACGGAGGATTCCTCAACTACAATAGAGTGTAATCGTCTCACCTACCATGCTGCCTTCAACTATAGGACACATAATTAACACCAAGTTGGAAATCTATCTCTTTCAAAATAGATGGGAATGTTGATTTGTAGGATCCAATATTGTCGCAAAATTGAAATTTAAAAAAAATTCTTGCCTCTATATATATATATATATATATATATATATACACACACACACACACACACACACACACAGAGACACACACACACAGAGACACACACACACAGAGACACACACACAGAGACACACACACAGAGACACACACACAGAGACACACACACAGAGACACACACACACACTTGTCCTACCTGTAGATTTTGGCAAATTTCGAAGAAATTCATCACGATCCTCTTGATGAAGGATGTTATACACACTAGTGTTCATAAGCTCCTCCTGTTTGTACTGAAGGTACTGGGTAACATTTTCAGACACAAACACTATGTTTCCATCTCGATTGACCACAAACAGAAAGCCATCCAAGGCCTACAAACCAAAAAGAAAACCATGTCTTGCTACGAAAAATCTCTGCAGAAATATTTATCAGAATTCACCACAGGGCTCATTTCAGAGCAGTAAGTGAAGATGTATATTTTAAAAGATATATATCCAGTAGCAATGAGAGAAGAAAAGATAAAAAACTTCTCTGCCCAAAGTCTACTTGGGTAATTAAACTGTCCAATGGAAGTTTCTTTAATTGCATATGTTGTAAAAATGAAAACAAAATCTGTTGTGCCTTTGAGGCTTACCTTAAGCAAGAGAGGACCCAATGAATCCTTGTCAATGACTCCTTGCCCTGTTGAAGATACGTCAGCTTTCTGCACATCATCTTCATTTGAAGATGCTTTTCCTATGAAGAAAAACAATCATCTCTAATTGCACAGAGAACAAAAAAAAACACAAATAGAAAAACTGCTCTCAAGTTTCACTGCTACATGTCCATTGTTTCCTGGGAGTAACCTGGGAGTATATTTTTAAAGTTGGAGCTGTAAACAGAGATACTAAGTATAGGTTAAAAAAAGTTAAAGCATCACCCTAATTTCTTGAACACAATTCCAATACACCAGTGTCTCAGCTCAACTTTTTTTAATTCATTCAGGGAACGTGTGTGTTGCTGGTAGGCCAGCAGTTATTGCCCATCCCTAATTGCCCTCGAGGTGGTGGTGAGCTGTCTTCCTGAACTGCGGCAGTCCATGTGGTGTAGGCACACTCAAAGTGCTGTTAAGGGGGAAGTCCCAGCGTTTTGACCAAGTGACAGTGAAAGAACAGTGAGCTATTTCCAAATCAGGATGGTGAATAACTTGAAAGGGAACTTCGAGGTGGTGGTGTTCCCATGTGTCTGCTGCCCTTATCCTTCTAGTTGGTAGAAGTTGTGGGTTTGGAAGGTGTTGTCTAAGGAGCCTTTGTGAATTCCTGCAGTTCATCTTGTAGATGGCACACTGCTGCCACTGTGCGTTCGTAGTGGAGGGTGCCAATCAATTGGGCTGTTGTGCTTTGGATGGTATCAAGCTTCTCGAGTGTTGTGAGAGCTGCACTCATCCAGACAAGTGGAGAGTATTCCATCACACTCCTGAATTGTGATTTGTAGATGGTGGACAGGGTTTGGGGAGTCAGGAGGTGAGTCACTCGCTGCAGGATTCCTAGCCTCTGACATGCTCTTGTAGCCACGTGGTGGCGTAGTGGTATCCTCACTGGATTAGTATTCCAGAGACCCAGGGTAACGCTCTGGGGAGTTGGGTTTGAATCCCACCACAGCAGATGGTGGGATTTGAATTCAAAGTCTGATGATGACCATGAGACCATGAAACCATTGTCGATTGTCGTAAAAAATCCATCTGGTTCCTTTAGGGAAGGAAATTTGCCATCCTTACCTGGTCTAGCCTACATCTGACTCCAGACCCACAGCAATGTGGTTGACTTTTAAAATGCCATCTAAACAAGGACAATTAGGGATGGGCAATAAACGCTGGCCTGGCCAGTGATGTCCACATTCCATGAACGAATATATTTTAAAAAAATGGCTGGTCCAGTTCAGCTTCTAGTCAATGGTAACCCCCAAGATATTGATATTTAACTTACCAAGTTCAAAAGCAAGTTATGTTTACATAGTGCCTTTTAACAGAAGAAAATCCTTATGTGCTTCATGGATAGGTGTAAGGAAAAGAGGGACACTGAGCCAAGAATAGAAGGATTAGGAGGGGCAACAAAAAATAAAATGGAATTTCAGGAAGCTTAGAAAAGAGGAGGGTGAGGTGGAGATGTTAAGGGAGGGAATTCTAGAAAGAAAGACTAGGCAACTGAAGGTTCTGTCACTAATGCTGTAGTGAGTGAATGAAAGGGAAACCTTCACAATTGATTGGAGTCAGGATAATGAATACTTCAGAGGATGATATTGAGTTGGAGGAAATTTCAGAGATAGGACAGGGCATTTGAAGTCAAGGAAAAAAAATCAAAGATAGAAAAACTGTGCTGGCAGGGCCAGCAACATTTGTGGAGGGAGTAACAGAGTTAATGTTTCGAATCCAATATGACTCTTTGGAACAGAGTCATGTTGGACTATGTGGAACAAAATTGAACCCCCAAAACTCTGGTAAATTTGAGAAACTCAGTAAAAGCTACATTTTTTTTGTTTTAGCTAGAATATAAATAAGTTGTCACAAAAGAAAATATGGAATATTGGGCTAAATATTTCACCAAAGTTGATCATTGACAAAAAGTAGTAGTGGTAATAGAGTTTAGAATCTAGCATTTGAATATTTCTCTGCAGGATGAATACATATGATGCCCACACCCCCACCTCCACCAATTCCACTTAAATTAACTATGGATTTTTGTACAACAATCCAAATTAAAGCTTATCATATAGGAACAAGACTTCAATCTCTTTGCTCTGGGAGCACACAGACAAATGGCAAATTAAAATAAGGTAATTACTATACAATTCTTGAAAGGGTAGGAATAATGCTGAAAGCATTCTAAAAAGGTCCCAGTGAACTGGAAAATTGTAAATGTAACACCTCTGTTCAAAAAAGGAGGGAGACAGAAAGCAGAAAACTATATGCCAGTTAGCCTAACATGTGTCATTGGAAAGATGCCAGAATCCTTTCTTGAAGGGGTAGTATCAGGACATTTGGAAAATCATAATACAATCTGGTAGAATGAAGATGGTTTTGAGAAAGAAAAATCATGTTTGACAAATTAGATGGACACTTGGTAGCACAGAATTTGAGTACTGTTGAAAAAGAGAGACATACTGTCGAAGCTTTGCATTTTACACTCATAAGGACAGTTCACAAGAATATCAACAGTAAAGGGAACTGCAATTTACACTGCATTAGAAGAGAGCGCTGATTGGTTGGCAAGTGGACTCTGGTTGGTAGAGGCATTGCTAAGGAGAATGCACCAGGGAACACTTAACTGCCAAGCTCATTTTTTCCAACAACCTAGTTCACTTCACATGAGAGTGCCTTGACCAGAGTCAACCTGCCTAGTTTGAATTTGAACAAAGTCATGGCAGTTAATTAGCACTCTCCTCTAATGCAGTATGTATTGTTGCTCACTTTCCTGTTGGTATTCTTGTGAACTGTCTGGATGAGTGAAAGCTTCAACAGCATGACTCTTTTCAGTAATATGCAAACTTAGGGTGTAGCAAGCAGGGTGGATAATAACCAGTAGATGTAGTGTATTTGGATTTCCAAAAGGTATTTGAAAAGGTGCCATATAAAAGGTTACTTACTACAGAAGATGAGACCTTACAGTGTTGGGGGTGATATATTAACACGGATAGAGGACTGGCTAACTAGGGATAAATAGGTCATTTTCAGGATAACAAACTAATCAGAGAAGTGCTGCAGGGATCAGTGCTGGTGCCTCAACTACTTATGATCTATATTAATGACTTGGATGAAGGAGTCAACTGTATTGTGGCCAAATATGCTGACAATATGAAGATAGGTAGGGAAGCAAGTTCTGAGGAGGATGCAAAGAGTCTGTAAAGGGATATAGAAAGGATAAGTGAGTGGGCAGAAATTTGTCAGGTGGAATATAATGTGAGGTTGTACACTTTGGAAGGAAGATTAGAAAAGCAGATTATTTAAAGAGAGACTACAGAAGGCTGTATTACAGAGGGATCTGGGTGCCCTTGTACATGAATCACAAAAAGTCAGCAGGCAGATACAGCAAATAATTAGGAAGGAAAACAGAATGTTGGCCTTTATTGAAAAGGGATAGAATATAAATGTAGGGAAGTCTTGCTATAACTGTACAGGACACTGGTAAGACCACAACTGGAGTACAGTCCTGGTCACCTTAGTTAAGGAGGGATATATTTGCATTGGAAGCAGTTCACAGAAGCTTCACTAGGCTGATTCCTAGGACGAAGGTGTTGTTTCATGAGGAAAGGATGAGCAGGTTGGGCCTATACTCTTTGGAGGTTAGAATAACATGAGGTGACCATTTGAAGCATAAGATTCTGAGGGGGTTTGATAGGCTAGATGCTGAGAGGATGTTTCCTCTCATGGGGGAATCTAGAGTTAGGGCACACAATTTAAAAATAAAGGCATTTAAGAAGAGGAATTTCTTCTCTCAGAGGGTCATTAGCCTTTGGAATTCTCCATCCCTGGGAGCAGTGGAGGTTGGGTCATGGAATATATTCAAGGCTGAGACAGACGGATACTTGATTGACATGAGAGTCGAGGGTTAATGGGGGGAGGAAGGAAAGTGGAGTTAAGGCCACAATCACATCAACCATGATTTTACTGAATGGTCGAGCAGGCTCAAGAGGGCTGAATGGCCTACCCCTTTTCCTATTCCTTATGTTCTTAAGTTTCTAAGTCAGTTTTATCTGTAGCTCAACAGCCCAGAGGGGTTGTAGTTAAACAGTGACCAAGCTCCATTTACATTTGTCCAGCTAATAGTCCAAATCACAACCTTTTGTAGACCTGCCATTGATGACGAAGGGAAGGGAGGGAAGGGAGGAATTGGATTTTGTACAGTTAGCTGCAATTGCAAACCCAACAGTAGCTTGCAAGGCCCATCACTGCAACAATTGAGGTCCCCTGTTGTTGTAACACTGATAGAAGTGCAAGTTGCCTGTTAACAATGGCAATCATTCAATGTTAAGGTGCCCATTACTGGGCATGAATTAACATTTTTATTTAAAAAGGGAGAGAGCACGAGAGATCTTAAAGACTACTGCAATGGGAAGAGATCTTCTGAGGCTAATAAAGGAAAATTTATGCGAATGGTACAGGAGTTATCTGGCATTTTAGTGTCAGAAAGCACCAAACATTTTTCTAGGCTTCACTATCAATTCCTAATTTCAAAGGCACTGTACTTCAAAAGGTAATTCAAACAAACTTTATAACAACTAATTGCATTAATATAACATCTTTAACATATTAAAACATCCCAAGGTGCTTCAGAGGAGCATGACCAAAACAAATTTGACAGTGACTCAGTTCATTGGATATTTCCTTCAGTAATGCTTCGTAGATGGTTATAATGTACCAGATTACCTTGCTCCTTTATCTGACGAATCTGCCTCACAGTTTCTTTCAAGATTGCACATTTATCAGGTTTGACATTGAAGTTGTCAATGTCACTTAGGTTGGCAGAGATTAGTTCAGCCAGCTCCTCGATGTATTTGCTCTCTTGCTCACGACGGCGCTTTTCAATGCTGCAATTCACACTGTCAAACACAAGTTATACAGGATGGTGAATACTCTAATAATGATCATCAACATATAATCTTAAGTCTAATTCCTGCCAGAATAAAGGACCACCAATTTGCTTTCACCGCAATCTATTTGCAATTCTGCAATTTAGTTTTGCTATAAAATCAATGGATTTTACTTGATATAACCTACATTCAGTTAGTATCAGAGAAAAGTGCTGTAAGTGGTGTATTCAGAGTAAGCCATCAACAAGCATAATCAAGAACAGTCAATTTGGTACACCAAAATAATGTTTTCTACAATAGGGCTTTTAAAGAAAGTAGTCAATTGAGAGGGTTTGTCAGCATGAGATTCCGCAGTACACTTGAGTACATTTATTGTACCACATTGTTCTGCTGTCCCTTCAGGGACAAAAAATTGACACTATAGTAAGGTAGGCTTATCGCCAACCCAAGCTTCTTTCAAACAGGGCTGAGAATGGAGAATTGGTAAATTTATCTTTATATTTCTTGGAGAAGAGAGTATATGTAGCAGTGAAGTATTTTCAATGTATTAAGTAAAACAGTAATGCCTTAAATTGTTGTGACATTCACTTTGGTATTGTAGTTAGAACTTGTACTTATCTATTTATTGCAACATCAATAAATTAAACAGACAAACTCCACTGGTGGACCATGTTAGCATACGAACATTCTGGATTGACAATGGTTTAATAATCTCAATTGTACCAAGTTCCAAATTTCAGATAGTTGGAGGAGCCAGTGCCAATCAAAAAAATTTTTAAACAAGGCACATCAAAATGTACCTCAAGGCAGATGGCTCCTGTACCTCTCAACATTTTACATCCGAATTAGCAATAGATTGCTGGAGGCCCAACTTCAACATCTCTGATTCAGGTTCCTTTCAAATATGGCCAAGAATGCTTGTTGATCTGTTGGCTAGGTCACACAAACGGTCTTGGAACAAGTGAGTAGGATGCCAAAGAGACCAGAGGGATTAACATCTGAGGTTGTGCAGGGTGAGGTAACTGTTGTGGAGATTGGGGCAGATTGACTTGCTGCTCTGGAGAACCTACTTGTTCCATGTTGGGTCCAGCAAGATATAAGACATGAAGGGAGAAACTGTGAGCTGATTTGAGGGGTTGGGAGGGAAGGAAGCAGAGTTTCAAGATTTGGCCCTTTGGTAAGTGTAAGCTATGGTGTAATGGTGGGTCATGGGAGGTGTGGTACCCGAGAAAAGGGAGATGAAAGATGCCATAGCCAGGTGAGAACAAGAAAAGTAAAGAAATAACAGCATAGTTTGAAAGAATAGATAGGAATAATAAACTTTGGAGTATTAGGCAAGGTGTTCATACAGGTGAACACGAGAAATCTGAGCTATGTCAACAGGATGGAGATACAGGCAAGGCATGGAGGGGCCTTAGAAAGTGGCCACAGAGCACAGGAGATAAATCTATTATCTAAGAACCAGGAAACAGCAGTGGAGTAAGGCAAGTAAGAAAGTCGAGTCTGCAACAATCACAGGCTAGCTAAGGAAAAGCCCAGCTCCCAGCTGGCAAAGAACAGTCAGCTCCGGCAACTATCAGAGGAGCAAAGTATTGACAGAGGCTTAACAAAGTTTGGTAAAATTCAAGAGAATTCAGAGAAGAAATTCAGAATTGACCAAATGCCAGTAAGATTGATTCAACATTCTAAAGGAGTGGAGAATGATTAAAATGACCCCATGGATCATCAAAAGCCCACTAACATACATCGGCATTGTGAATTGGGTTTAAGCGCTAGACATGTTGTTGATACAATTGAGGGTTTGTTTAATCTGAGATGCTTCAAGTAGCTTCAATTATTGTCATCGTCTAAGTAACAAGAAAAAAAACATCTAATTTACAATGCTCTTGAAAATTGAAATTAGCAGTTAAATGCATCCAAAACTCAAATAATTTCCTGCAAAGGATCATGTTTAGCACAGTGAAAAGATTTGAAATTCAGATCATGCCAATATTGATCTGGTTAATTAGTTCACAGATGAACATGAGATATTGGCTTGTCGTTTCTGATCCCACGTTATGCTCACTATGGTGCATTAAACAACTTTTCCAGGAAATTTCAGTGCAAGTTCGCAATGGAAAGATTGATGTGAAGTGCCGTAACTTACAACACACGTCACCAATCAAGACTTCCAGGAAATTCTGACCAATGTTTTTAATTTATAGAACAAAAATAATTATGTAGTATTGCAGAACTTCCCACAGGTGGCAGCACATTAATGGCTTCAATTAGATACAGACCTCTGAATTTAAGCAAGGAAGAGGAAAAACCTTAAACATAAAATTTATTCTAATAATTGACTGGAAAACAGTGCTTTGCTAGCTAGGAAATAAGCCAGAAAGTCTCTAGCGCCTCAGAAATGTTTGATGCAGTTCAAAACAATAACTGTTTGTGCCAAGACTTAGTGCTGAACAGGTTAGTCCAGGTTATGGCAAGTTCCACTTATACAGCTGAGCACGTTCAAAATACTTGCATAAGACTATTTTTTTTGCTTTATTTGTGTGAAAATTCACACAGCAGCTGAGTCAATGAATATTTTGGACAGTGGAGAAATTCAAATCAAGAGTCCATAACCATTTTTTCCTCCTATCAACCCAACATTGCCATGGGACCTTGTCTGGAGAGATATCGCTTACACCAGTGATAATTCCCAAGGAAATCATCTGGTAATTGATGATACAAAAACAAAATACATCCTTAAATAGTTCCAGCGTATGTAATAAGAAACTGAAGGAAAAGCTGACTACAATGCACCAGTGTAACTGGTAAATTGTTCTGTATGGTTTTTTAAAAACACTTATTAATTGTTTAAAATCAGCTTACTCAGAAGTGGTGACACTCTGGACACAACATTAAAAATGTTTTTTTGTGAAAAGCCTGGGGTAATCCAAGAGCCAATTTCCCCAAAGTGGAAAAAGTAGAAAAGGAAGGAGAATTGAGTCAAATCCTTTCTCCAAACTGAACCACTCACATCACAGTTACAGGTGATCCTCAAATGGGACCCCTGGTGCCTGTACCATCTTTCTTCTAAAACTCTCTGCAGATGGCCACAAATAGTGAAACCATTATTTTGCAATAATTGGTTTCTTCAATGGAGTGGGGGGAGGAGGAAGGAAGGAAAATTGACATTTTGCTGCCCGAATTATAATTAGTGTCGTCAACTGTGATTAAATGTATTCCTGGAGGTTTCATCACATGACTTGCCCCCAAACTCGAGCCATTATTCAACCAAAATACCCATCTTTGTGATGCACTGCTTTCTTATGCCAATTGGAAAACAAAAACTCATTACACAATTGGATGATGCTTGATTGTCAGCCAAACAAACAGTCACCCCCTCCCCCACCAGTTTTAATATTTTTATACCTGATAGAGAGAAATGTTCAAAGTCAAAAAAATCTTTTTTTTTTTAAAAAATGTCCCAATGGTTTTCTCCAGGATTACACACAGTAGCGTTCTGCAGATTGATCTTCAATTCCTGGAGACTCCAGGCCAATCTTGGAGGGTTGGCAACCCTAACTATAATACTGTCACTGACACTTAAATCAGATCAGATTCAAAAGATATGTTAATTACAGCTCTTTATATACCTTGATCCCTGAGCATCGAAGGATGAAAGTTTTCGTTTCCTTGAATCAGAATTCACTGGATCCAGTGCGTTTTCTCCAGGTCCACTCATCTTGAACACATATCAGCGACTGTGAAACAAAATTGAAGAGGTAAGGACTCAACTCAGATACAGTCCTTCTTTAGAAGCAGTCACTGATGAGAAGAATCTCTTATCCAACAGCAAATTAACAAGTTTTAAAAAAATTCCAAAAACATATATCAATAGTTTTATGTCAGATTATGCAAGTACCAAAAAAGTGGGGTATCTAATGTACCAACTTGATTAATTTTAATCAAAAACTAAGACTGCCAAGCTTAACCATGGCCACAAAATAACTCGGGCTTATGCTTTCACTTTGTGCCACCTCTGCAGAGAGCTTTAAGTGCGTCATTTTCCATTTGTCCTGCACGTGACCCTCATTTCCTTTCAATTTTGAAAGAAATTGTTGGTTGACATTAAAGATGACACAGTTACTTTGTTCCAGTTCTTACCGATTTGCATAAACAACTCTGACAGATGATATATGAAATGTGCATTGCAGGCTGATTTAATACTGGAACTAATCGAACCTCATTGTGCAAATACATATGTACAAAGAATGCAAAAATGTAAACAAATTTCAGCCTGTACGGTTGCATTGGGATTCTGGCTATTTAAATGTGGGCTCAATTCATGGTCAGAGTTCAACCTGACACCAAGGATAGTGAGACTCCCTAGGGATTAGGGAAAGATCACATTGCGTTCCTTCAGGAGTCAATTCAGACCTTAACAGCCAATTTAAACTATTCAAGTCTGGCTTTGGTGTAATGCGAAAATCACTTCAAACCAACACTAAACTTACAATGCTGATGCACACTTGGAAAATACTCAATAAGGAGCCACTGAAGATAGCCAATTCAAAACATAAAGTGCCAAAGTCAAAATAATTTTCACTGTTCCAAGGTTGCCAACAGTCACAATTCACAGTATGTGTTTAACACATAGAATTCATGTGGGAAAGGTGAACACAATTTTCCATGTTTAAATTGCCTGCATAAATCATGAACTTTAAGAGTCATGAACTTTGAGAATTGCACAATTATCTTAAGATTTTTTATAAAGGGCTACAGGGAAAAGGCAAGAGAGTGCCACTAGGTAAGTTCTTCAGAGCCAGCACGGATACAAGTAAGCAAATGGCCTCTTTCTGTGCTGTAACCATTCTACGATTCTATGAAAACAAATTCCACCACAGAGGATTAGATGGCGAATCACAAGGGGAAAACAATTGGAATAAATCAAAGCCACACCCACCCATGAATTGGATGAAGATGGACTCTACCATATCATGATATACTCTCCAAAACGAATAGATACCTTGCCAGGCCTTATGCAAGACTCTGGCTAGGGTTGCACAAAAACACTGAAGTCAGACTTCTGATCTTGCAAGAGCACAACAGTTTTTGAAGTTCCTCCTCAATATTTTCCATCAAGCCAAGTAATCCACAAAGCTTTATAAAGACTTGCCCTTCCAAAGTTATCGTCCTTTCAGTGTCATCATCTTGACACCTTTTTCTTATATACAGAAGTTCAAAGCAATAAATATCCGTCTGGTGCTGCTGGAGTAGGATTAGTAAAGTAGCATTTGGCTTCAAGAAACCTGTGCCTGTGCACAATCTATCTTTATTTCCGGAAACCCCCAAGGTCAGTAACAAGTCAGCATCAGCTCTCTTGATGTAGTCTCCAGTGGCACCATATTATATAAAATATATTTATAAATATAAAAATATTTAAATACATATGTCGATAAAAATATATATCAGAAAGGGGAAAAAAAAACCTTGCACAGTCACTCATTATTATTCCTACAGGTAGCAAGTATAGCATCCAACCAAATTTTCATAAAATCTAAACTACTGCTGGTTAGTTAAGAATAATTTTTCCGTTTAGCTGGAAACAGTTGCTTCCCCCCCCCCCCCACCCCCATTTTGCTGCTTGGTTGTTTGGGAGGGAACCCTGTGATGGTTAAGCAGAACTTCCTGTTCTCAAGGGGCGGAAGTTGATTTTTTTTAAAGTTTTTTTTCCCTCTGTAGCACTGGTAGATACATTGGAGTAAAGCAACTAAAACAAAAACAAAAGATCATTCAAATGTCTCATCTAGCCAACTTGAAATAATTTGTTCAATATGATTGCAGCCATTCTCAAATTTTATTTTCAGGTTCATAATTATTAACATATAGACCTTAATTTTAAAAAATGTTTTAGTACAAAGGAAAACGTTTAGTGCAGTAATTATCTTATATACAAACTGAGTTAATCCTATGTATATGTGACAATTGGATATTCAATAATTTGACAGCTTCGGCATAGACCCACTAAGCTTTACGTAACTGGGTAAAATAATAGAAACTATATGATGGTGTAGATTGGAGACATAACTGTGTAGCAATAGCTTAATAAGTAACTTGGGCGCTTGTATAATAATAGCTTAATAAGTAACAGCATGAAGTTAGGAGAAAAAGTTCTTGTTCGACTGACCTCAGTTTCTTTGAAAATGTTACTAGTTACAGATACTGAAAGAGGCTATGATGTAGTTTATTAAAAGTTTCCTAAAAGCTAAAATAAAGGCCTACATCAAAGGCTACATAGTAATTCAAAGTAGAACTATGTGACTTAATAAGAACTCTGATCAAATAAATAGGCAAGCATACAATGAGAGGCATACGGTTAGGCCAGAACAGATGTGATAATGTTGAGTATTACAGAGGTCAGCGCTTGGACCTTTGATATGTCTTATTTACACAGATTTCCTGGATAAAGCAACTGATTTTAAGTGTGTTATTTTTGGAAACATTACTAAAATGGAGTGCAACATGAACAGGAATACAGTTATCGTTTTGTAGAAGGATTGAGATCGGTTTTACATCTATACCAGTAAATGGTAAGTTAAATATTGACAAATGTGAAGCTTTACACATTGGAAAACAGAGTTACAGTAATATACAACAAAGAGAGACTCCGAAAGAGACCTGGGAATGATAACAGGTTTCTCACTTACAATGTAAAGACAATGGAGTCCTTTAGGTTCCACAAGAATCAAGTGGGGCGATGCTGCCCCACCATCCCCCCACTCTAAGATTGCCCTCCACTCCCACCTCCTCTACCCTACTATCTGCAGCAAGCAGCCTGCTATTGGGCCTCAGAATGGCTTAGGCCTACCACCTGAAAGTTAAAATTGGGCATGGAGAAGTCATTAAATAAGAAAGCAGAATGTTTGGACACACAACCAGATCAGTGGCACAGAAGAATACAGAAGTTATGCTGAAACTTTATATTGCATCTTAATCAGACTGCTCTTCACATACTGTATGCTATTCCAGTTGCCACACTTCAAATGGGGAATAAATGCATTTGAAAGGGTGAAAAGGGCAGTAACAATGATCACAAGAGTAGAAGGAATGGACTAGATTAGAAAATTTTAAACACCACCATCCATAAAGGACAAGGGATTACATTACAGAAGCAAGTATTGTTATGATAATGTGAACCAGGATACTGTTCTGTCAATTAAGTCAGTAAAACATAAATTTAAACTATTGAAAATAAATTAAAAGCAAATCTTGAATGTAAGGGTAAATGTAAATCTTGAGGGTAATAAATATTTTGCATAATCTGTCAGCAATGTAAGGGAATCAACAGTATCTAAGGACAGAGAGGTAGTTGGATGTTGGGTTGAATAAATTGAAATATGAGAAGCAGCTGAATGGGTTGAATGACCTTTTCACATCCTTGACTTTTATTTGTGTTCTTAATATGTTTCAGGTTTCAAAATCATATTGAAAAGTTATGATCATGACAATACATGGATTGTTGGGCAATGGGTAGTTAAGTTCATTTTCAAACCAGCAGATTCCAGACCTGCCTCGCCACTCCTTTTCAGATTCCTTGGTAATTAATTATGCTTTGCCCTCCAAATCGAGCCTTGATATGTAGAGATGGTTGGCTTCTAGCAGTACATTTAATAGAACAATTGGCAAATAACCACAAAATATTTCCAATCGCAAACACTAAATAACAGAAATACATGATATGGTCAGCTTGCACACGCAAGCTTGTAATAGCCAGCTCTATCTTTTGACTACTGTTATACTGTCACTGCTTGCCCAACAGCAAGTGCCAAGTGAGTCATAACCTCCTCCAGTTCAGCCCTCAAAGCAAGCTTTGCTTCCTTGTCATTGAGCATTAGAACATGGTTGGGATTCAATCAAACAATTCCAGTGAAAATATCCACATCTGGAAGTTCAATTTGCCTATTCCCTCCACAGATTCTGCCTGAACAGTTCCAGTATTTTCTGCTTGTTTGAGATTTCCAACATCCACAGTATTTTGCTTTCTGAAAGTTGTAATCTATGTCTTGTTCAACCCTGAGCTACCCTACCTTCTTTCCATTATCAACTGCACCTACTTCAGCCTCTACAACACTGCCTACCAGCTCCTCTCCTTGACGCTCTCCAATACTGAAACCCTTATATATGCCTTAGTCACCTCAGAACCCATCTTCTAGAAACCTCAAAACTCTTCTAGAAATATCTGTTCCGTCTCAAATCTCACTTACCTGCCACCTCTCTGTTCACTCACCTACACTGGTTCCCTGTCATCAAATTTATTAGTTTCAAAATTCTTCCTCTGTTAAAATCCTTTCTGGCCTTGCCCTACCCTATATTTGCAATCTCTTCCAGTGTTTATGCCCTCACAAACAAAGTTTTACCTGGATATAAAGTATTATGCTTAGCAATGGACAACAGATTTGCAAGACACCAATTCCCAAAGATTAAAATTAAAAGAATACACGTGAAAAGAATAGCTAAAGTACTATTATCTATATTGAATACTCAATCCACTTGATAAGAAATTAATAAAACCCTTAAAATAGTCAGTTTTAACACTTAAAGCACGGGTTAATAGTCACGCTAATTCTACAGAAAGATATGAGTTCAGCAGGGAAATAGTTAAAAGTAATAGTTATAACGTGGTGCGAACTACATTTGGTTGTTACTCATTCAGTTAGCTATGAGTTAATAGAGCTTAAATCACAGGCTTTCTTAGCATGGTGTCTCTCTCCCTCTCTGGTTTAGCAAGCAGTCTAGGAATTACAGCTGTTATCAAGGCTCAGTTCTTTTTATTCTTCTGTTGATTATGCTGCCTAGTCCATTTATGCTGTCATGAGATCACTCCCCACTTGGCAGTAGAATTTTTTTAAAGAATTACCAAGGCATTGCACTGCTGCTCTAAATCACTACGCAATGCAATGATGGGATACAGGTTTTGTGCTCATAATTCCCCATTTGGCAAGTTCCAATCTCCCTTGTACCAACCAAGGAGATACTGAGAGAAGACCAAGCAGGTTGCTATAGAAGGAAACAGGGCAAGAAGCTACCATGTACTTCCCTCGTTCAATTTCTGGTTGCCAGTTCAAAATAGTAATGGTCAGAGGCTTGTGCCCAAGATGGCACAAGGTTTAAAGATAAACTAAAAATTTACATTTAACAATTGAAATAAAAAATCTGATTAAAGTAACTTTGGCAATATAAGCTAATATTATCTTTACAAAATATGCAGCTCCACAAATAGTATACAGGGATTTAGTGAATTATTTATCCATAGTAAAGAATTATTCCACATTAGTCGCTTTCATGTTTCGTGCAATGTGGTGATATGCCAACAGCAAAAAACCAGTGTCAATTGACGTCTTGATGGTAATGGGCATCCTTTCATCTGAGGAAGAACTCCCAAGCCTAACAGCCAGCTGAGAACAGGATCTGAACATCAGTCTTCTAAGCTTGGTACTGACACACAGCATCATCTAGCTATAAAATGCAATTTCAAAAAAAAACTTCTGACTAATCAATCTCCCCCTTTTAGATTGGATCTCAACCAGTCTCTAAAAGTGAAAGAAAAGACTTCACACAGGTCTTCAATCCCCAATGTAATTTCTAATTAGAACACCTTAGTTTAGAAAAAAATTAACGTTTTAATTTGACCATTAGGATGTTATTTTCTGCTTATTAGACACCTAATTAGCTGAACATTAATAACTGTAATTCAGATTTAATGTTTTAATTCCAAAGCCATTTATACAAAATAAGGTCATGGAACTTTAATTACTGCTCCTTACATTATAAACACTAACACTAAACATGGCAGATGTGGGGTAGCAGCATGGCTTTTACAGCACAGTATAAAAGAACAGCATGGCTCGGAAAAATAACCACAGGTTCTTCATGCAAACCACTAATTAAAAATGCTGCATTAACGACCTGTATCAATCAGACTCAAAATCATAATTACTGCAGTGCTAATTTTTTTTCAACTCTATGGTAACAATTATTTATATACATAATACATGTTAATAATATTTATATGTTGCAAATGGAGGTTAACTTGGGGGCTTCTATTAAAACAGATTGCGAGGGACATCAAAACTTCATTCCAAACTTAAAAGTAGTTATTCACTTTAAATTTAAACATTTAAATTGTTGATAAAACTATAAACACTACTGACAGAGAAGACATCTGTAAACAACAATAAAAATTTGCATTTGCATAGCACCTTTAACATAGAATATATCCCAAAGCTCTTCACAGGTGCATTACCAAATACAAACTGACATCAAAGCAAAAATAGATGACCAAAAGCTTACTTTGAAGTAGGTTTTAAGAAACATCTTACAGGTGTGGAGAGGTGGAAGGGATTATGTCCCAAAACTTAGGGCTTAAAGAGTTGAATGCACAGATACCAATGGACAGTCTAAATAAGCACAGGTTACCAGAACTAGAGGAGCTCGAGAGTTCTTAGGAGGTTTGTAGAACTGGAGCAGATTACTGAGGTAGAAGGGATTGGAACACTAAGACGAGGATGTTAAAATCCAAGAATTGGTGGACCCAAAGCCAATGAAGATCAGTGAACACAGGAGTTATGGATGGATGGGATCTGATGTGAGTCAGGATGCAAGCAGAGTGTTGGACGAGCTTAATTTTATAAAAGGTGGAAGATGGGAGGCTGGCCAGGAGAGCATTGGAATAGTTGAGTATGGAAGTAACAACTGTGGGTGAAAGACAAAAGTAGTTGTTTTTGTGATAAGAGCACATGGAGTGAGAAGCTCAGCTCAAGGTCAAATAGAAGACCGAGATTATAAACCATCTAATTCAGCCTGCGAGAGTAACGAATGGGGGCAATTGAATCAACGACTTGGGAGCGGATTTTGTGGCAGGGGCCACAACACCAAAATTTTTATTCTCCAACACACCTTAGCAAGAATAATTTTTCATCTTAAAATGTTATTATCGTTCTGTTTTGCTGTGCCCCAAAGCCACTTGCTGTTCATCAGTTAAGTGCATGAGCAAGCAACCTACTTCTGAGCCTCTTCAATGCTGCTCTCAAATCAAATACCACAAGGTTTACAAGATATTTTGATTCTTAAAACTGTAAATGTTCCCTGGTTGCAATATATAATCGTCTGCAGTGTAAAGCACAGATGAGCTGCCTTCTTAATATCACTTAAGTATTCCCATTAGAAATCCAGATAATTGTAGCTGTGCAAAACCGCAGTTGATATCACTTAGCGATCAGTTGTAAATGTCAGACTTCAGGTCACTGACTTTCTTTATAAGATTGTTTTTCCACACACAACAAAATGCCATTTCTAGACTGAGCAATTTTTGTACTCATCTATTACATATTTAGAAAGGTGATTTGTCTCAGTATTCTACAAGTACTGAACCAGAAGGTGGCATGGTCAATTTACAATTTAGAGACAATTTAAAAACAAAATAACAGGGTACCACATAACGCTATGCGACATCTCAAATCGATCTCTAAATAAATCATACACATTCATCCCAAGATATGACCAGTGGCTATGGAATACAAGATCTAAGGCAACAGTAATGATAAGAAAAATATCCAAGTACAATACCATAATCCTTTAAATTGAAATGCAATGCAAAAACATTGTGAGAAGTGCAACTGCGAATGACTAAAGGAATTCAATTCATTAAATGCTGAAAGTGGAACAAAGCAGAAAACTGATGTTAATTGCAAATCAATTGTGTGTAAATTATATGCAGGTGGAGGGCATTAATTGGGATTTCGCTTGAATACATATAAGGAGACACTTCTTGAAATTGTGGTGGAGAGGAGTTAAGAGGTATATGCTTATAATGTTTTACTCGGTAACAAGACTGAGGAAAGATTGGTTCCGTCACCAACTGGCTTTCCAGAATAGAACAACCAAATGAAGTAGAGAAGTCAACAAAGCATTGAAAGCCAACAGTTAAAGGCATAAAGCAACATACTTCTAATTAGGATTAAAAGTAAGAGAGTAATGGGCAGATTCCAAGTAAAGACATACAAATGAATTAAGCGTCACAAAGACATGTGAACAGCTGAGCAGAAAGTAGCACTAAGTTGATGTAGGATAGAACCAAATGTTAAGTAAATATTTGACATTTAACCATGTAAACACATAGGACCCAATATCCATCAACCACAGCAAAAAAAGACTTCTTCACACCTCACAAGAAGAGATAGCAATGGAGAAATCTCAAATACCTGAGGAAAATGGCTGAAAGGCAGTCCAAGCGGTCTGAAACCCTAATGGAAGTTCCCGAATCTGATTAAAATGATTAACAGATTAAAATGGGAAATATAAACACTCATTAATACATAAGTATTCCCCCAACTGATCTGATTAATGGATTCCTTCCCCCACTTCTAATCAGCACCAAATTGTGAATTACTCATTCCACCAGAACACACTCAAAAGTGATAGTCATTCGTAATGAGCTGCATTTTCCCTTCCAGTTCCATCTCCTCCCCACTCACTGCATTTCCTATTCCAATCCACCTGCTGGCTGGCAGTCCTTTTCCCTGTCCCTGCTGCTGAAATACTCCCCCATTGGATATTCTTATCCATTTTCATTCTCCCTTTCAGAGTAAGCTCCCCACTGCATTACCGAGTTCCCCAGCCCTTCCTTCAATTGCTGTATTTTTCTCCTCTCATGCCTCAATACTCTTCCCCTGTTGATTGGTACTCCTCATTCCTGTCCTTTCCTCCTCCAGCTCCCCTCAATATTTTTACCCTTTTCTGGTTTTTCCCCTCCTGTTCCCCTTCTCCTCCCTCACTTTCACCTCCAATTTGCCTTCTCCTTTGCCTCCCCTTTCACTCTACCACATTAACTCCATTATCCACCAATTCCATTATCCACCACCTTCTAAATCTGCTGTGCTGAAAAAATTGCAATTACAAATGTGCACTGTCAACTGGTAAAGTACTAAAAACAGTGACTTGTCTCAGGGTTGCAAAGGTGTTGCACTTGTAGGTGGCTGTGTGAAAAGAACATACTTGAAGTGATCAAGAACAATGGATAGCCGAATATTACGTGCACTAACTATTAAGGCACTAACTGGTCCCTTAATAATCAACCAGTGCTCCTTTCTCTAAAGGAAAAAAAAATCATGGTTACAACCTCCCAGAAACAGACAAACTGAATTACAGTACTATAAAACAACCTGTGCCGTCTGAATGTGACAGGCACATTATCTGGACAAAGAATTTTATAAAAGCAAATGCACATATGTTAGAGGCAGTCTACTAATTTTATAAAGAAAATCTTTATAAAGAGAATGTGAGTAACATTCAAATCTGGCAAAATGCATGACTGAACACAACCTTGGATCTATTGCATCTTGAACAAGTATTGAACAGCTGAACTAATAAGCAGGGTGAAAGAATGTATACTGCACATGCAGAAGTGTCAAGACAAGTATCTAGATCGACTCTCCCCTTCCTTTAAGCAGCAAATGCACATACATCATGATAAGAAATCGATGACCTAAAAACCTCTACCAAATATTAAAGGGAAATTAAGCAGTAACACTGCGCATTGGATAGACAAGTACACTGGTATTTCCAGGGAAAAGACAGGGTGCCATGCAAACAGTCCTAATCTATAACATTAGTGATCCTTACCACCACCCAACCCAACACCAAGCAGAAATATAGCACCACACAAAATATAATGTATCCCATGAAATAAAGACAGAAGCTAAAGCGATAATTAAACCATACTGGGACACTTCCTCTGCTGATATGGAGTCTGCTTCCATATGTACGATGATTACACCCAGTTATTCTACTTCACCATCTCTCTCAACCTCTTCATTGCCTTTAAGATATCAGGCTATTATCTGACATCTAGTCTCATATGAGCAGGAATTTCCTGCTGCTCAATGCTGGGAAGACAGATGCCCCTCATCTTCAGTCCCTGCCACAAATTTCATACCTTTACCACTGACAACAATCCCTCCTTGGCCACTATCTTTGGTTGAATTAGACGGTTTACAACTTTGTTGTACTGTTCAATTTTCAACCCAGATCTTGTCCATCACAAAGTCTGTTTACTGGAATCAAATCCCCCCTCAGTGCATAGAAAGTGCTAAGGACAGGAAATCTAATCCAAATTTCAATGTTCCATTCCCTGCCATGAACAGAAATTGAATGGAGTGGACACCAAACCCAAAACCTCCCAGTGGATTTCAGCCCTTAGCAAGAGATATTATGATCCTATCCCAGCACTGTCCGTGGAACAGAAAGATCATGAATATACCCCAGCAAGACACTGATTCTTCCAGGAAAGTTAATGAGAGAAAATATGCCATCTTTCACTTCATCTCCCAATACCAGCCCTCATCACCCCATCCCCTCATGAGCACAAAGATGATGTTCTAAAGAGGAAAATTAGAATTTTACTATGAGGCTGAGAATGTGGGGCAATAAAGATTAGCAAAATCAGGGACAATGGACAAGCAGGTGCAGGAGGGATTTATACACAAGGAAGGGAATTTTAAATTTAAAGCATTGGGTGACCAGAAGCCAATGAGATTTTTTTTTGTATAGTAACAAAATAAGCAAGTAGAAGATCATGCAGGATAGGATACATGAAGCAAATGTCTGGATCAATTCGAATTTTTAAAGAGCCATGTTTCAGAGTCTGGTGACCAAGGAACATATGAAGGCTTCAGCAGCAACTGGACTGAGGCAAGTTGGAGGAGGGTGATACTGCACAGATCTGAGCAAGCATTCTTTGAGATGGATTGGATATAGGGTTGAAAATTGAACAGGACAACAAAATTGCAAACAGTCTAGTTCAGCCAAAGATGGTGACCAGGGATGGGTTGGAGTCAATGCTAAGAGTATGGATTTTGAAGAGGTTGAGAGAGGTGGTGAAGTGGAAGAGCTGGGTGTAATCATTGTATGGAAGCAGACTCCATAGCCAAAGCGGAAGTGCCCAAGTATGGTTCTTCAGGGGGGGGGGCCGCAGCAAAGGGCAAAGAGTTGACATTGTAGGGATGGGGCTAAAATCATTGGTACAGCTTTGCCCTAACTGTATCAAAATCTTCAAAGAGGTGCTGGAGAGATAATGTACACACAATCACAGATAATAATTTCATTGACCTGCATTATAGCCGTTTCTGAATCTGATTAGATATTCAAACAGAAAGCTACAGGAGCACAGACTAGAAGACAACAGGATGTTCAACTAGAAAAGAGAGGTGGTGAAGCAGATGTAACAGTTTTTCTGGAAGCAGGCTAGAAAACTAAACAAAACTACAAAAACATATCATTTATAAAGAAGTAGCTACTTGGATTTCAATGAGGAACACCAGCAATCAGGAGGTAAAGTTAGATCAAGTCAAAGTAAAATAAAGTAATAAAATAAACCAAAGTCAGATAAAGTTAGTGTAAGTGCAGTAAAGTTAAGTTACTAGTAATTAATTCATTCTACTTACTCTAAGCGTAATAAATAGTTTTGATGTTACGGGCGTTAAGTCACTTCGGCCAAGTGGAGTGTACATCCTGCGGTATGTGTGAAATCGTGGATGCACCACTTCTCCCTGACAAACACATCTGTAGGAAGTGTCACCAGCTGCACAAGATCGAGCTCCAGGTTTCGGAACTTGAACTGCAGCTAGAGTCATTGTTGTGCATCCGCAAGGCAGAGGACTAAGTGGATAGCACATTTAGGGAGGTAGTCACACCACAGGTCAGAAGCATACAGCCAGAGGGGGAATGGGTGACCACCAGGCAGGTGGGGCAGGAGTCCCCTCAGTCTATCTTGCTTGCTAATCAGTTTTCCATTTTGGATGCTGATGAGGGCGATGGTTTGAGAATAGGTTGAGATCGTTTTGGCCCCAAGACCTCTAATCATTCGCTTTACCAGATAACACTGTATGAGCGTCTGCATCGGGCGCCTTAACCCAGCGTTCAGTTCATCCCGCAGCGCCAGTTCTGGGAGTTTTGGGTTCTTCAGGGGAGCACAGCCAGGGCCAAGCCTGTGGCACCATGGATGGCTCAGCCATACAGGGGGGGGGGAAGGAAGAAGAATGGAAGGGCAATAGTGATAGGGGATTCCATTGTCAGGGTGTCAGGTGGGTGTTTCTGCGGCAGGAAACGTGACTCCAGGGCAGTGTGTTGCCTTCCTGGTGCCAGAGTCAAGGATGTCATGGAGTGGCTGCAGGACATCCTTTGGTGGCAGGGGGATCAACAAGAAGTCGTGGTCCACATTGGTACCAATGACATAGAGGGATGAGGTCCTGAAAGCAGATTTCAGGGAGTTAGGTAGGAAATTAAAAAGCAGGACCTCAAGAGGAGTAATCTCAGGGTTACTCCCTGTGCCACGTGCTAGTGAGCATAGGAATAGGAGGATGGATCAATTAAATACATGGCTGGAGAACTGGTGTAGGATAGAGGGCATCAGATTTCTGAGGCATTGGGACCAGTTCTGGGGCAAGTCAGACCTGTACAAGCTGGATGGGTTACATCTTAACAGGGCTGGGACTGATATAGTCGCAGGAAGATTTGCTAGTGCTGTTGGGAGGGTTTAAATTAGCTTGTCAGGGGGATGGGAACCTGAGGGGCAGCCCAAATTGGAAGTAAAATTAAGCTGGTAACAGGAAATAGTAGTGAGACCAGAAGGCAGGAGAAACAAAGCAGAGCATTGAGTATGCTTCGAATGCAGAATGTCAAAAAGACAAAGTTAAGGGCACTCTAAGTGAATGTGTGCAGCATTTGCAAGAAGGTAGATGATCTAAAGGCACAAATAGAGGTAAATGGGTATAATATAATTGCCATTACGGAAACATAGCCGCACGGTGACCAAGACTGGGAACTGAATATTCAAGGGTATTCAGCATTTAGGAAGGACAGACAAGGGAAAGGAGGTGGAGTAGCACTGATAATAAGGGATGGGGTCAGTGCATCAATAAGGAGGATCTCAGGTTGGAAGAACAATGTGCGGAATCTGTTTAGGCGGAGCTAAGAAACAGCAAAGGGCAGCAGACATTGGTTGGAGTTGTTTATAGGCCACCAAACAGTAGTGGTAATGTGGAGCATGGTATTAATAGGAGAAGAGAGAAGCATGCAGCATGGGCAATACAGTAATCATGGGTGACTTCAATCTGCATATAGACTGGGTAAACCAACTGAGCACTAATGCTGTGGAAGACAAGTTTCTGGTGTGTGTTAGGGATGGTTTTCTAGAGCAGTATGTTGAGGAGCCGACTAAAGAACAGGCTATTTTAGATATAGTATTATGTAATGAAAAAGGGCTAATTAATAATCTTGTTGTAAAAAGACCTCTTGGGATGAGTGATCACAAAATGATAGAATTTTACATTATGTTTGGAAGTGAGATAATTCACTCTGAAGCATGGGTGTTAAAGTTGAATAAAGAAAATTATGAAGGCATGAGGGGCAAATTGGCTAAGGTGGACTAAGAAAATACATTAAAAGATCTGACTGTACATAGTTCTTTGAAGGCTATCCATTGCCTATTACGTAGCTTATAGCACCTATACATTCCTTCAAGATGCAAACCACACCACCCCTTAAAAGAAGCCAGTCAACCAGGGCTGACAAAGGAAGTTAATAATTGTATAAGATTAAAAGAAAAGTTGCCAGAAACAGTAGTAAGCCTGAGGATTAGCAAAAGACCAAGAAACTGGTAAAGAAAGGAAGAATAGAATATGAATGCAACCTAGCAAAAAACAAAAACAGACTGTAAAGGCTTCTAAAGGTATGTAAAAAGGAAGTGTTTGGCTAAGACAAATGTAGGTCCGTTACAGGCAGAGTCAGGAGAATTCATAATGGGGAATAGAGAAATGGCAGAGAAGCTAAATGATTACTTTGTTTCACTGAGGAAAATACAGGAAATCTCCCAGATTTTGAGATCCAAAGGACTAGGGAGAATAAGGAGTTGAAAGAACTTAGTATAAGAAAGATCCCAGAGGTTGCTATAGAGGTAGTGGATGCATTGGTGATCATTTTCCAAAATTCTACAGATTCTGGAATGGTTCCTGAAGATTGGAAGGTAGCAAATGTCACCCAGCTATTTAAGAAGGGAGGCAGAGAGAAAACAGGGAACTACAGGCCTGTTAGCCTTACATCAGTGGTAGGGTAAATGCTAGAATCCATTATAAAGGATGTGATAAATGGATACTTGGATATTCATGATCTGATTGGGCATAGTCAGAATGGATCTGCGAATGGGAAAACATGTTTGACAAACTTCTTGGAGTTTTTTTGAGGATGTTACTAACAAAATTGATAAAGAAGAGTTGGTGGACATAGTATACTCGGATTTTCAAGAAGGCTTTTGATAAAGTCCCCCACAGGAGGTTAATTAGAAAAATAAAAGCACATGGGATAGGAGGCAACATACTGGCATGGATAAAGAGTTGACTAACTGGCAAAAAACAGAGTAGGAATAAACAGGTCATTCTCACGTTGGCAGGCTGTGGGGTACCACAAGAATCAGCACTTGGGCCCCAGCTGTTCACAATATATATCAATAATTTGGATGTGGGAATCAAATGTAATATTTCTAAGTTCGCGAATGATACAAAGCTAGGCGGGAATGTGCATTTTGAGGAAGATGTAAAGTGGCGACAGGAGGATTTGGACAGACTTAGAGAGTGGGTAGGAACATGGCAGGTGGAATATAATGTGGAAAAATGAGGTTATCTGTTGTTAAAAGGAACAGATGTGCAGAGTATTTCCTAAATGCTAAGAGATAGAAAGTGTAGATGTATAAAGGGACCTGGGTGTCCTTGTCCATAAGTCACTAAAAGCTAACGTGCAGGTGCAACAAGCAATTAGGCGGGTTAATGGAATGTTAGCCTTTATCGCAAGACGATTTGAGTACAGGAGTACTGAAGTCTTGCTTCAATTGTATAGAAGCTTGGTTAAACTGCATCTAGAGTACTGTGTGCAGTTTTGGTCCTTTTACCACAAAGGATCTTATTACCATAGAGGGAGTGCAGCTAAGGTTCACCCGGCTTGATCCGAGGATGGGGTGGGACTGTCTTATGAAGAGAGGTTGGGCAAACTGGACCTGTATTCTCTAGAGTTTCGAAGAATGAGAGGTGATCCATTAAAACTTACAAAATACTTAAAGGAATACACAGGGTAGATGCAGGTAAGATGCTTCCCCTGGTTGGGGAGTCTAGAACCAGGGGACACAATTTCAAAATAAGGGGGAAGCCATTTACGACAGATGAGGAGAAATTTCTTCACTCCGAGGGTTGTGAATCTTTGTAATTCTCTACCCCAGAGGGCCATGGAGGCTCAGTCATCGAGTATGTTTAAGGTAGAGACCGATAGATTTCTGATTAACAATAATGTAAACCATTATGGGTATGGTGTGGGTAAAAGGCATTGAAGTGTTCGATTAGCCATGATAGTATTGAGTGGCAGAGCAGGCTCAACCAGCTGAATGGCCTTCTCCTGTTCCTATGTTCAAGAAGTTTTGAAAGAAAGGGAAATTGGAAACTTGTTGCAGTTATCAAGAACAGGAGTATTTTTGATGGGGGTGATGATGTTTTGAAGAGGAGGAAAAGTGCCTGAGAAGAGGGAACCACTCATACTATTAGCTAGAACGTTGACCAGAAAAGGGTAGGTGAACATTTAGGAACTCAGTGAGAATTGTGCTGAAGGAGCAAGAGATAACTTTCACGGATAAGATTAGCTTTGAGAAGATAAGAAAGGGGACATGGGAGAGAAAGATGTACAGGCAAAAGGAGGACGACAACTGAAGGAGCTTGGCTTGATGGGAAAGGGGGAACAAAAACAGCAGAGGCAGCTGAATGGATGGTCTCTATTTTGGTAAAAAAAAGAAATTCCGAAGCTTCTGCCCAAGATGAAGAAGGAAGGGGAAGATGTCAGAGAAAGAAAATGGTAGTAAGGGAAAAAACCTAGCCGCCTTGGGTGATCATACAGCAACAGACAGTTTTAGCAGAAGCAAACAAGGGCTAATAGAGTAATGGCTGACTAAACCAATTGTGGACCACTTATACTCAAGCTCATCTCGCTTGGACTTGAGGCGGTAAAGATGATGGCCATACCAGAATAACAACATATGAATGAAGGCTTTGCTGGAGAGAATGCCATTTAAATTGGAGAGGAGGGAATGCCAGTGTAAATCAACATATGTTAATTGCCATCTCATTTAATACTCTAGGCTTAAGAAATCTAAAATGTAAATATAAATTCATAAGTAAAAGAATATAAACTAATCAATCCCACTCAGTTACAGTTTTCATATGAAAGAAGAAATCCCAGAATTCAATGCCCTAAAATTTAGTAAAATTCTCATAACGCTATGCAATAAACAACTTTAACTTAAAGGCACCACCTCCAGAAGGAGAGAAAACATGGGGAAGACATGAGTGGGTAGTAACATTCTGCCGTGGAAATGAGTGGCCAATGTATAAGGTTTCAATCACAGAATCGAGGGCTCATTGAATAGTTGTGTAATATTCCATTAAAGAAACTCATGGCTTCTGTATTTTGTTGCTTCATTTTCTTCAGGGAATAGAATGAATGAATTGCTTTCTTCAATGTGTACAATCCTCAAACATTTATACAAGCACTCTTTAGATTCTGAGAAAAAGCACCATTTCTCTAAGGAGAGGAATTTACTCTCAAGTAAAAGTTCTATAGCAGCTTTAGCTTTTTTTAAAGCATTGCAAATGGAAACAAACTGTAAACTGCACATACAGCCTTCAATTCAGATTCTCAAGCCATTGGAAACTCACTTTCCTGTGGCCTTTGGAACCATGACAGGTTCCCAGCAACACTTTTTATGTCAGCAAATGTAAAGTGGTTGCAGGCTTGGTTATCATTGAATGTTTTATCCCTCTTCTACCACAGTAACTTGAAGTCCATTTTCCTGATCTGTGTATACATAACAGCCAAGTGACACAGGGAGTTAACTTACGTAATAAAGCTGCTGAATAGCAATTTTGTCAGCAAATATGCATATCTATAAATATTTTCATGAGTTGTAATTTTATACCTATATGTTTTATGTTCGGCACATGCAAAGTTGGGATATCAACAATTAAAATATATTTGTCAATTTGTAGCTCTTTGACTGATTCATAGCATAAAAACATAAAACACAGAGAAAGGAACAATATTCATCAAATGGGATGACAGGACCCAACTCAATAGTTTTGTATTTTCTATTGCTCCATAGGCATCGTTATTAGGCTATGCATAAAAACTACCAGTTAAGCTATAAAACATTATTTACAACAATTCACATTTACATTATGCCTTTAACTCAGGAAACCTCATTACAGCTCTTTGCAGAAGCATAAGGAGGAAGATATTAGGATGGGTGGTTAACAGCTTAGTTAATGAGGTAGGTTTTAAGGAGAGACTTAAAACAAGAGACAGAGGTGGAGGTTTAAGGAGGTTATTTCACAGCTTAGGATCAATACAGCTGATGGTATGGATGCCAACTGTAGAACACAGGAAGTGAGAATGCCTAAGATGACAGAGCTGGTGAAGCATAGTTTGTGCAGGATTCCAGGGGATTACAGAGATAACCAGGAGCAAGGTCATAGCAGAATTTGAACACAAGGATGAGAATTTCTAAATCAAGGACTTGGTAGACCAGGACCCAAAATAGGCCATCCTGCACAGGGCAACACAGGGTTTGATGATGGTAGGATGGTAGAGTTTGGGATGAGCTTAAGTTTATCGATGGCGAAGGAAACGAGGTTGGCAAAATGTTCACTGAAAAAGTTTAGTCTGGAGGTCACAAAAGCATGTATAAAGATTTCAGCAGCATAAAAATCATCTGGTTGACAAACGTCCTTTAGGGGAGGAAATTTGCCATCCTTATCTGGTATGGCCTACATGTGACTTCAGACCCATAGCAATATGTTTGACTGTTAACTGCCCTGTGAAATTGCCTAGTAAGCCATTCAATTCTACCAAAGCACTACAGAAAAGGCGAATAAGATTAAAACCAGATTAAACCCGGCACCTGTTTAGGCACTTGGAACGACAACAGCACATCCTGGCCAGCTGACCCTGCAAAGTCCTCCTTACTAATATCTGGGGACTTGTGCCAATATTGGAAGAATGCAGACTGGTCAACAACAGCCTGATACTCATATACACCAAATCGTACCTTTCAGCCAATGTACCAGATTCCTCCATCAACCATGCTTGGATACGTCTTGGCCAGGTGGCAGGACAAATCTATCAGAGGTGATGGCACAGTGGTATACACAGTCAGGAGACAGTGACCCTTGGAGCCCTCAATACTGATTCTAGCCCCCATGAAGTCTCATGGCATCAGGTCAAACATAAGCAATGCAATGTCCTGCTGATTACGCTCCCTCAGCTGATGAATCAGTACTCCTCCCTCCCTCCAAGTTGAACATCACTTGGAAGGAATATGGAGGGTAACAAGGGCACAGAATGTTCTCTGAGTGGCGGACATCAACGTCCATCAGCAAGAGTATGCACTGACTGAGTTGGCCAAGTCCTGAAGAAGAAATCTGCCAGACTGGGCCTGCTGCAGGTGGCGGGGGAACCCAAAAGAGGGAAAAGCCACTTGATCCGGTCTTCACTGATCTACCTGTCACAAATGCATTTATACATGATAATATTAGTAGGATTGAGCATCACACAGTCCTGTGGGAAAAGTGGTCCTTTCTTCATGTTATGGATACCATGCATCATGTTGTGTGCCAATACCACTGTGCTAAACAGGATAGATTCAGAACAGATCCAGCAGTTAAAAACTGGAGGTGCTGCAAGCCATCAGCAGCAGCATTACCACCAAGCCAGGGGGTCAACCTAGGTTCAATAAGTGCAGGAGAGCACGCCTGAAGCAGCACCAAAAATGAGATGTCCACCCAGAGGGTGGTGGGAATCTGGAACTCACTGCCTGAAAGGGTGGTAGAGGCAGAAATCCTCATAACATCTAAGAAGTATTTGGATGTGCACTTGCAATGCCATGGCATACAAGGCTATGGGCCTAGTGCTGGAAAATGGGATCAGAATTGTTAGGTACTTGTTTAACCGGCACAGACTTGATGGGCCAAAGGACCTTTTTCTGTGCTGTAGACCTCTATGACTCTATGACCTGCTGAAACTACAACCCAGGACCACATGCATGCTAACAATGAAAGCAGAGTGTAGGTGACAGAGATAAACAATCCAACGACCAAAAGATCAGATCAAAGCTCTGCAGTCCAGCTGTAAATGGTGGTGGACAATTAAACAACTAACTACAGGAGGCAGCTCCACAAACGTCCCAATCTTCAATAATGGGAGAAACAAAGCACATCAGTGCAAAAGACAAAACTGAGCATTTGCAGCCATCTTCAGCCAGAAGTGCCAAATGGATGATCCATCTCAGCCTCATCCTGAGCTCCCCGGCATCACAGATGCCAGTCTTCAGACAATACAAGTCACTCCATGTGATAGCAAGAAACGGTGAAGACACCGGATACAGCAAAGGTTATGGACCCTGACAGCAACCCAGCAGTAGTACCGAATACTTAGAAACATAGAAAAATAGGAGTAGGTCATTCGGTCCTTCGAGCCTGCTCCACCATTCAATATCATGGCTGTCCCAATGCCATACTCACACTCTCTCCCCATACCCCTTAATGACTTTAGACTCTAGAAATCTATTTCCTTCTTTAATATATTCAGTGACATGGCCTCCACAACCCTCTGTGGCAGAGAATTCCACAGGTTCACCACCCACTGAATGAAAAAGTTTCTCCTCATCTCAGTCCTAAATAGCCTACCCCATGTCCTGAGATTGTGACACCTTGTTTTAAACACCCCAGCCAGAAGAAACATCATCCCTGCATCCAGTGTTGGATTTCCAGCATCTGCAGTTTTGTATTTTTATCCAGTCTGTCCAGTCCTGTCAGAATTTTGTACCTTTCAATGAGATCCCCTCTCATTCTTCTAAGCTCCTGTGAATACAGGCCTGGTCAGCCCAATCTCTCCTCATATGACAATCATGCCATCCCAGGAATCAGTCTTGTGAACCTTCGCTGCACTCCCTCTATGGCAAGTATATCCTTCCTTAAGTAAGGAGACCAAAACTGAGCACACTACTTTAGGTGTGGTCTCACCAAAGCCCTGTATAGCTGCAGTAAGGCATCCTTGCACCTGCACCCATTCTCACAATGAAGGCCAACATACCATTTTCTTTCTTAACTGCTTGCTGCACCTGCATGCTTGCTTTCAGTCACTGGTGTACAAGGACACCCAGGTCCCTTTGCACATCAATATGTCCCAATCTATTACCATTTCTGCTCTACCATAACTGCTTGATCTGTTCTGAATCTATCCTGTTTAGCACAGTGGTATTGGCACACAACATGATGCATGGTATCCATAACATGAAGAAAGGACCACTTTTCCCACAGGACTGTGTGATGCTCAATCCTACTAATATTGTCATGTATAAATGCATTTGTGACAGGTAGATCAGTGAAGACCGGATCAAGTGGCTTTTCCCTCTTTTGGGTTCCCCCGCCACCTGCAGCAGCTCTGCCATTCTGTTTTTCCTACCAAAGTGGATAACTTCACACTTATCTACATTATATTTCATCTGTCTTTGCCCACTCACAACTTGTCTAATTTGTCTTGAAGCCTCTTAACACCCTCCTCATAACACATTCCCACCAATTTTTGCATCATCAGCAAACTTGGAAATATTACATTTGGTTCCCTCATCCAAATCATTGATGTATACTATGAATAGCTGGGGCCCAAGCACTGATCCCTGCAGTACCCCACTAGTCATTGTCTGCCATTCTGAAAAAGACCCATTTATTCCTACTCTCTGTTTCCTGTCTGCTAACCAATTCTCAATCCGTGCTAATATATTACCCCCATTCCCATGTGCTTTAATTTTGCACACTAACCGCATGTAGGACTTTATCAAAAGCTTTCTGAAAATCCAAATACACCACATCCACTGGTTCTCCCTTATCCATTCTGCTAATTACGTCTTCAAAAAAACTCCAGTAGGTTTGTCAGACATGATTTCCCTTTCATAAATCCATGTTGACTCTGTCTAATCCCATTGATATTTTCTAAGTGTCCTGTTATCACATGCTTTATAATGGACTCTAGTATTTTCCCGACCACTGATGTTAGGCTAACCGTCTGTAACTCCCCGTCTTTACCCTCCCTCCTTTTTTAAAATAGTGGGGTTACACTTGTCACGCTCCAATCTGCCAGGACTGTTCCAGAATCTAGAGAATTTTGGAAGATGACAACCAACGCATCCACTATTTCCATGGCCACCTCCTTTTGTACCCTGATGTATAGGCCCTGGGGATATATCAGCTTTCAGTCCCATTAATTTCTCCAGCACTGTTTTTTTTCAGTAATACTAATTTCCTTCAATTCTTCCTTCTCATTAGACTTTTGGTTCCCTAGTACTTCTGGGAAGTTAATTGTGTCTTCCTCCGTGAAGACAGAGCTAAAGTAGTTGCTGAATTGCTCTACCATATCCTTGTTGTCTATTTTAAATTCTCCTGCTTCGGACTGTAAGGGGCCTACATTTGCCTTCACCAATCTTATTCTTCTTATATACTTTTAGATGCTTGCTCCAGAACTAGAAGCGCCAAGCTGTCCCAGTACAGCTACAAAAACTACATTAACTCGACAATGTGGAAAATTGCCCAGATATGTTCTGTCTCTGGTGCGGGTTGGTGTGAGGAAAGGTTGCAGAGGTTGGGCCTGTATCCATTGGAGTTTAGAAGATTGACAGGCGATCTTATTGAAATATAAAAGATTCTGACTGAGATTGACAGGGCAGATGCTGAAAGGATGTTTCCCCTTGTGGGAGAGACTAGAACTAGGGGACACGGTTTAAAAATAAGGGGTCTCCCATTTAAGACAGATATGCGAAAAAAGATTTCTCTGGGTCATAAGTCTTTGGAACCCTCTTCCTCAAGTGCAGGCAGGGTTAAGACGGTGGTAGAGAGATTTTTGACTAACAAAGAAGTCGAAGGGTATCAGGGGGTAGGTCGAATGTGGAGTTGAGGCTACAATCAGATCAGCCATTATCTTATTGAATGGCTAAGCAGGCTTGAGGGGCCAAACAGCCTACTCCTGCTCCTAATTCATATGATTGTCATACATGTTAGTTGTCATTGGTACGTGCTACCAAATAGCACTTATATAGCAATAACCTGCTTACCAATGATCAGTTTGAGTTTTGCAAAGGTATCTCAGGTTCAGACCTCAGAACATCCTTGGTCGAAAAATGGAAGGAAAAACTGAATTCCACAGGTTAAGGAAACATTCTCACTTCACATCAAGGCAGCATTTGATCGAGTACCATCAAGAAACCCTAGCAAAATTGAAATCAATGGGAATCAGACGGAATCTCTTCACTGGTTGGAATCATTCTTAGCAAAAAGGAAGATGGCTGTGGTTGTTGGAAGCCAATCATCTCACTCCCAGGATAGCGCTGCAGGTGTTCCTCAGGTCCAACCATCTTCAGCTGCATCATCAATGCCTTACCTCCATCACAAGATCAGAAGTGGGAATGGTCGTTGATGATTTCACAGTATTTAGTACCATTCCTGACAACCCAGACACTAAACAGTCAGTGTCCACATGCAGCAAAACCTGGGTAACATTCAGGCTTGAGCTGCTAAGTGGCAAGTAACATTCGTGCCACACAAGTGACATGCAATGACTATTGCCAATAAGAGAGAATCTAACTATCTCCGCTTGACATTCAATGGCATTGCCAATGCTGAATCTCCAACCAGCAACATCACAGGGGTTACAATTGACCAGAAACTGAACTGGACTAGCCACATAAATATTGTGGCTACATGAGCAGATCAGAGGCTGGGAATTCAGTGATGAGAAACCCACCTCATGACCTTCCAAAGCCAGTCCAACCACAAGGCACAAGTCAGGAGTGTGATGGATTACATCGTTTTTTTTTATTATTCATTCATAGGATGTGGGGGTCGCTGGCTAGGCCAACGCTTATGCCATCCCTAATTGCCCTTGAACTGCCACAGCCTATGTGTTATGGGAACATCCACGGTGCTATTAGGGAGGGAGTTCAGGATTTTGACCCAGCAACAGTGAAGGAACGGAGATATAGTTCCAAGTCAGGAGGGTATGTGGCTTGGAGGGGAACTTGCAGGTAGTGGTGTTCCCATACTTCTGCTGCCCTTGTCCCTCTTGGTGGTTCAAGGTCGCGGGTTTGGAAGATGCGTCTAAGAAGCCTTGGTGAATTCTTGCAGTGCATCTTGTAAATGGTACATACTACTGCCACTGTGTCAGTTGTGGAAGCAGTGAATGTTTATTGTAGTGGATAGGCTGCTTTGTCCTGAATGGAATTGAGCTCCCTGACCGTTGTTGGAGCTGCACTCATCCAGACAAGTGGAGAGTATTCCATCACACACCTGCCTTGTCCCTTGTAGATGGTGGACTGTCTTTTGGGAGTCAGAATTCCAAGTCTCTAACCTGCTCTTGCAGCCACAGTATTTATATGGCTGGTGCAGTTCAGTTCCTAGTCAATGGTAACCCCCAGGATGCCGATAATGGGGAATTCAGCAATGGTAATGCCACTGAATGTCATGGGGAGATGGTTAGGTCCTCTCTTTTTGGAGACTGCCATTGCCTGGCATGAATGTTACCTGCCACTTATCAGCCCGAACTTGAATATAGTCCAGGTCTTGCTGCATTTGGACATGGACTGATTCAGTATCTGAGGAGTCATGAATGGTGCTGAACATTGTGCAATCATCAGTGAACATCCCCACTTCTGACCTTATGATGGAAGGAAGGTCATTGATGAAGCAACTGAAGATGGTTAGGCCAAGGGCACGACGCTGAGGAACTCCTGCAGCAATGTTCCGGGACTGAGATGACAGATCTCCAAGAGCCACAACCATCTTCCCTCGTGCTAGGTATGAATCCAATCAGTGGAGAATTTTCTCCCCGACTCCCATTGACTCCAGTTCTGCTAGGGCTCTTTGATGCCACACTCGATCAAACGCTGCCTTGATGTCAAAAGAAGTCACTACCGCCTCAAGGGTTTGGCTCTTTTATCCATGTTTGGACTAAGGTTGTATTGGGGTCAGGAGCTGAGTGGTTCTAGGGGAACACAAACTGAGCATACGTGAACAGGTTATTGCTAAGCAAGTGTTGTTTGATAGTACTGTCGATGACACTTTCTATCACTTTCAGAAGTCACTCATATACTTGACTGAATGAGTGCAGCCACAGCACCACTCAGGGAGCTCAATACCATCCAGGACAAAGCAGTCTGCTTGATTGGCGCCCCGTTCACCACCTTAAACATTCACTCTCTGTACCACCAGCAAACAGCAGTAGTGTGTGCCATTTACAAAATTCCCTGGACCAAACCTCCTTCAACAGAACCTTTCAAACCCATATAAAAGTAAAATACTGCAGATGCTGGAAATCTGAAACAAAAACAGAAAATGCTGGAAAAACTCAGGTCCAGCAGCATCTGTGAGGAGAGAAACAGAGTTAACGTTTCGAGTCCATATGACCCTTCTTCAGAGCTGAAGAGAAGCGGAAATGTGATTAAATTTATACTGTTTAAGGGACAGTGGGGCAGATGGAGCTGGATAGAAGGCCAGCGATAGGTGGGGACAAAGGAGGGATTGACCAAGTTGTCATGAACTAAAGTACGGAGGGAGCATCAATGGTAGTGGTTAGTGCTAAAAAAGGTGTTGATATTGGCATAAAGGTAAGAAAGCAAAATGTGATAATAGCAGAACAAGGGTAGCATTTTGTGATATAACAAGTAACAGATGGCTCTGTAGGGGATGGGATGGTGGGAGGGGGCAGTGGTGGGTGAAAAAAAAGGATAGAAATTGAGATAGAAGGGGGAAAACAACCATGGATAAATGAATAAAAATAAGTGGATAAAAAATAAAAATCAAAGTAGAAAAAAGGGGATTAAAAAAGGGGGTGAGGATGGAGGAGAGTGTTCATGGTCTGAAGTTGTTGGACTCAATGTTAAGTCCAGAAGATTGTAAAGTGCCTAATCAGAAGGTGAGGTGCTGTTCCTCCAGTTTGTGTTGGGCTTCACTGGAACATTGCAGCAGGCCAAGGACAGACGTGTGGGCATGAGGGCAAAATGGTGTGTTGAAATGGCAAGCGACAAGAAGGTCTGGGTCATGCTTGTGGAGAGACCGCATGTGTTTCACAAAACGGTCACCCAGTCTGCGTTTGGTCTCCCCGGTGTGGAGGAGACTGCATTGGGAGCAGTGAACGCAGTAGACCAAATTGAAGAAGGTGCGACTGAAGGTGCTGTGGGAAGGGGGATGAGGTGTTGGGGGTTTTGGAGGAGTGGACCAGGGTGTCCTGGAGGAAATTGTCCCTACAGAAGGCTGACAGGTGGGGTTTGAGGGGAAAACGTGTTTGGTGGTGGCATCATACTGGAGCTGGCAGAAATGGCGGAGGATGATCCTTTGAATGCAGAGGCTGGTGGGGTGAAAAGTGAGGACAATGGGGACCCTATCATGGTTCTGGGAGAGAGGGGAAGGTGTGAGGGCAGAGGCATGGGAGATGGATCCGACACAACTGAGGGCCCTGTCAACCACAGTGGGGGGAAAGCCTCGATTAAGGAAGAAAGAAGACATGTCAGAAGCGCCGTTTTGGAAAGAGGCATCATTGGAACAGAAGTGACGAAGGAGAAGGAATTGAGAGAATGGGATGGAGTCTTTACAGGAAGCAGGGTATGAGGAGCTGTCGTCGAGGTAGCTGTGGGAGTCGGTGGGCTTGTAATGAATATTGGTGGACAGTCTATCACCAGAAATGGAGACAGAGAGGTCAAGAAAAGGAAGGGAAGTGTCGGAGATGGACCATGTGAAGGTGATAGAGGGGTGGAAATTGGAAGCAAAATTAATTAATTTTTCCAGCTCCAGACAAGAGCATGAAGCAGCACCAAAACAGTCATCGATGTACCGAGAGAGTTGTGGGAGGGGGCCTGGGTAGGACTGGAACAAGGAATGTTCCACATACACCATAAAGAGACAAGCAGAACTGGGGCCTGTGCAGGTATCCATAGCCACATGTTTTATTTGGAAGAAGTGAGACAAGTTTCAGGAGAAATTGTTCAGTGAGAGAACATGTTCAGCCAGGCGGAAGACAGTGGTGGTGGATGGTGATTGTTTGGGCCTCTTTTCAAGGAAGAAGTGAACAGCGCTCAGACCATCCTGGTGGGGGATGGAGGTGGAGAGGGATTGGACATCCATGGTGAAGAGGCAGCGATTTGGGCGGGGAACTGGAAATTGTTGATATGACACAGGGCATCAGGGATCACGGACGTAGGTGGAAAGACAGTGGACAAGGGAAGATGGAACGGAGTCAAGATAGGAAGAAATGAGTTCCTTGGGGCAGGAACAGGCTGACACAATCGGTCTACCGGGACAGTCCTGTTTGTGGATTTTGGGAAGGAGGTAGAAGTGGGCTGTCCAGGGTTGGGAGACTATGAGGTTGGAAACTGTGGAGGGAAGATCCCCAGAGGAGATGAGGTCAGTGACATCCTGGAAACAATGGACTGATGTTTGGTGCTGGGGTCATGGTCCAGGGGGAAGTGTCTGAGAGTTGGCACGCAGCCTCTGCGAGGTAGGGGTCAGTACGCCAGACAACAACAGCACTGCCCTTGTTGGCAGGTTTGATAACCCACGACTGCCACCATCAAGAAGGACAAGGGTAGCAGATGCCTGGGAGCACCAGCACCTGCAAGTTCCCATCCAAGCTACACACCATCCTGACTTGGAACTATATCACTGTTCCATCACTGTCACTGGGTCAAAAACCTGGAACACCCTTCCTAACAGCATTGCAGATATACCTACACCAGCTGAACTGCAGTGGTTCAAGATGGTGGCTCACCGCCAAGGGAAATTAGGGATGAGAATCAAATGCTGACCTTACCAGGGATGCTCACATCCCAAGAAAGAATTTTAAAACTATAAGCTGAGTGAAGGTAGGTGATATTTGTGATGGAGGATATTGGGTCAGAAGCTCAGCACAGGATCAAACAGGATCATGAGTTCACAGGTAGTTTCATTCAGCCCTGGGCAGTCAGGAGCAAGGGAGATGGCTAGGAAACAGAGTTTGTGGTGGCAACCAAAGATGATGGCTTTGGTCTTTCCAATATCTTTTATATCAAAAAATCTCCTAATCCGACCCATTGCTTTCCCAAACAAAATTGTACATCAGCTATGTCTAAACAAAAGTAGGATTGGGTAGATGGTTCAAACAAACCTAAATTATTATTTCTTAATATTCAGGCTTGAAGTGTTAAAACTCAAATGAATATAAAACCTAGCATTTGGCTGAATATCCATAATGCAGTTGGTAAACTACTCCAGGGATACAGTAAGTGTCTCCCCAAAATGATTGAAGGAGAGTTTGTTATTGTTAAAGAAATTTCATTATTTTTACTTGCTCACCAGCAGGGAAAATGGCCCCAAATTTCACAAGTATTAGTCACCATATGCCTCAGCTTCAATCTGTAAACATCTGGATGATCCTGCAACTTCTTGTAATAGTGCGATCAATCATCATGTATCATATCTGAAAAGCAAGAAGACATTAAACTTGTTGCTACAAAATGGAACCAATGTGACTTTATTCATAAGCCTGTTATCTGAACACGTGATCTAACAATGCCTACATTTTCTTCCAAAGACTGAAAGAAACACCGTCATTTCAACAGAAGTATTTGAGTGAAAAAACTGAAACAAAGTAGTTCAATCCAACACCTTGACTCCCATTATTAGCAGTAACTTCTTGTGCATCATAGCATGCCCCATAGTTGTCCATGTTTCAACTTGCTCCTCGTTATTGAATGATTCATTTTTGGCACAAAGAGGTGGGGTACTTCCAATTAACATTACTGCTGGGCAACTACATCACAACATTGGATATTATCCTCACTAATCGCAGTCAAATCCTGCAACTACCAAAGAGATAACCAATCAAAGACTGAGCTAAAATTTTCTTTTCAGTTTTAATTCAGGAGCGGAGGATTTCACTTGGAATTCAACTCATTTGATCCCATAAAACAGAAACTCCTAAAACTAGTTTCTTGTTTAAATCTGATACTGTTTGGCTGCCTAATATACAAATGGATGTGATACAGTAACCAGAGTTTCACATTTCATAGCTTCCTGATTTCAGTTGGATAATTGATATGTACTCTCTCATTGTTAGGGGAATTTTTAATAATAACATTATCAATTTTACTCATGCACAGTGTGCTAAAAAGTTGCCAGAAAGGCCTTCAATCATAGTTTTTGCAGCAATTGTTTTTCCATCAGTGCAAGAGACTAGTTAAAAGCAAGAGACATTCATGTTCTAAAATCATTTTCCAGCCAAGTGATAACACAAATCGTTGTGAACTTTTGCACCTTTTTATTTGCGGAAAAGGGTAGACATCTTCAATTTAATGTGATGAAAAACAGTCTCAAGGACATTGAGACACTCAAAGCAACATTTATTAATGGTTATTATAGTAATTCAGTTGGAAGCTAAAGTGGGATAGCTGAATAGTATATATTTCAGTAGCTATATCATTTGTGCAAAACATGAGAATATGAGGCAAGGTGAGTTTTATCATATATAGGCTCGCCATTGACTTATTTTCAAACAGAAAAGGAAAATTCTAGTAGAAATCTCTCTACAGCTATCTCATCCGCCAGACAAAATATTGTTGCCATTTTTAATTAAATACGGAACAGGCCAAGGTCATTCCAAAAAGTAAAGATCTGTTTTGAGTCCCATGTACCAAGGGCCCAAATTTTCATGGGGCAAAGTGCAATTTGTGATTCACGTGCTGGGCTGGCATCTCTGAATAGGATCAGGTCATTTGAATAAAACAGACAGGCCTCTGCACCAGTATAGAACATTTTGGGTACTTGTTAAATTTGGAGGAAAGCAGGAAGAGAGACTTGAAGAACATGTGGAGTTTCGGTAATCAGGAAAATTCAACTTGTTTATGAGAGCGCCTATTCACATGGTACGAACAGTAATCTCAGACTATCCAAGCCAGCAAATATATTCGGGAACACCTCTGCTGCCCCAATTACTGTATCTTGCTAGCATCCATTACACTTGGGGCAGAAGAGGAGGAAGAGTGGGAATGCTGTCAACAATGGCATCCCACTGTCTCCATCTCCTATTGGAACAACAGGCTTCTAAAGGTGAATGGGGCCCACCCTTGGCCCACTAGGAAACTGGCACAACCTGGTCTTCAAAAGGAGAGATTAATCATTACTTGCTTTCACCCATTTTCTGCCATATCTCCATACCCACAAACAAATGCCATGCTTCAACTGCTCGATCCACGGAAATTTAGTGCCAATACACATTACAAACTTGACTGATACATAAGAATATCAGCCTTATTGAGTGTGCTTTTAATCAGAAATTTTACCTCAAAAGATCAAAGTGTTTTAAATGTATTATTCCCATTAGTAATAAGCTAGTAATCTAATTTCTCTTAACTATGGCCTTGAAATTATGCTATGAGATAATAGTTACCTGATTTTTATACTATTTATTTAAAATTGGTTAATGCCATCATTAAAATAATGATAGGATACCAACGTATCCTGCTTTTTGATTCAAAAGGTAAATGCACAAAATTCCATCAGGGTCCTTTTAGTATCAGAGGAAAGCAAGCCATTCTTTCTTCATCCTTCATTCAAAGGTTAAGACAAATCAGAAAACCTTCTTCGCGGTGATAAGCTAGGTGCAGAGCAGTATATGGAATTGGCTACTCATGTACACAAAAAAAATCAGTAAATGCTGGTGCACAAACATGAACACATGAATGAAGAGCAGGAGTCAGTCATTTGGCCCCTCAAGCCTGCACTGCCATTCAATAAGATCATGGCTGATTTCATTGTGGCCCCAACTCCACATTCCCACTACCCTTGATAAAATTCGATTCCCTTGTTGGTCAAGAATCTGCCTTAAAAATATTCACTGACCTTTTCTCCACCGCTCTCTGGGGAAGAGAATTGCAAAGACTCACGACCCTCAGAAAAAAAAAATTCTCATCTCCACCTTAAATGGGAGACCCCTTACTTTTAAACTGTGTCCCCTAGTTCTAGTTTTTCCCACAAGGGGAAACATCCTTTCAGCATTCACCCTGTGAAGTCCCGTCAGAATATTTTATGTTTCAACAAGATCATCTCTAATTCTTCCAAACTCCAATGTCATATAGGCACAGTCTGTCCAACCTTTCCTTGTAAAATAACACCCCCCATTCCAGGTATCAGTCAAGTGAGCAAGTACAGAAAGTAATCAAAAAGGCAAATGGAACGTTGGCCTTTACCTCCAGGGGATAAGAATTCAAAATTGAGGAAGTGACGCTTCATTTGTAGCGTCTTGGCCAAAACTCACGTGGAGCGCAGCATTCAGTTGTGGACACCAAAGCTCAGAGACAGGCTGTTATTGGAAGGTGTACAGTGTAGATTCAGAGTGCTATCCAGTCTTAAAGAGTTAATTATGAGGTCAGGTTGTATACATTTGGCTTGGGCTCCTGTGAGTTAGAAGGTTCAGGGGTGATTTTTAAATGATTAGACTGGATAGAGAGAGAAAATTTTTCCTCTGGTGAGGGAGTTCAGAACAAGAGGTGCAATCTTAGGAGATAGAAAAAAGGAAGCACATCCTCACAAAGGATAGAGAAAAAGATGGAACACTTTTCTTCTAGACTGTGGATGCTGGGTCAATTAAAATTTTCATGACTGAAACAGATAGATTTTTGTTGGGTAAGGGTAGAAAGGGATATGGAACAACAACAGGTAAACAGAATTCAGGTAACTGAATGGTAAAGAAAGCATGGGGGGCTAAATGGCCATTCTTGCTTCTATTAATTAAGTAATACTGTACTTAAATTATATTCAACAAGTAAATGTGGTAATGAGTAGCAATTCACATGTTTCCTTATTCTTTTCCTCTTTTCAAACTCACTTGTCCAATACTATGTTTGTGTGAAAATCTAGCAATAAGCTCAGCCATTATTGTCAAACACTGAAAGGTAAGAGGTGAGCATTTACCAACATGACTGCTTACTCACTTAATTTTATACAATAAACCTCTTATTTTGTTTGAAAAAGGACTTGAGTTATTACTACCTCAGACAGCAGGTCCAGAAAAATGGAGGGCCTCACTAGCTCAAGCACTATTGTAAATTTTCTGTCACAGTATAAAAAAGAACAAAAGGAGAAATGAAGAATCAGCAGAAAATTGAGCAAAGGCCTTCATTTTTCCCCTTCAAAAGATAGCATTCACTAATCAACAAGTAGCACAAAACCCACCAAATTGTTCAAATAATTTCTTCACACTTTTGGCTGTAATTTTCCTTCTTCACTCAAGTTAGTGTAATATTAATACCAACATTTATGACAATATACACAAATTATCCAATTCTTGATTTGCTATGTTTTCTGCCACACAGGCCTATTACACCGTCTGGAGCCTGGGGCTTAAATTGGAATTTTTTTTTTAAGCTGGACAAATCCTGGGCGACTTTGGGTCAGTAACAGGTGTACCACAGGACTTGGCTTTCAGCCTGCATACGTATTCAGTGCATCCTGGCACCTCGTGTCACAGGTAGAAAGTTTACAAGCCAAGGTGTTAGCCATGGGGAAATGAAAGAAAAAAAGTGAAACATTTGTCCCTCTCAATATTTTATATAATTTAAAATCACTGAACAAGATTTGAGATAACAATGAGGTTTGGGATGAAGTTTTCCCTGCATTAACCTAATGCTCACACTGATGAAAAGCTGCTGAATTAATTTTCACCATCCCAATAGTTGGAAGTTTGAAGCCATCATTCTTGGCTCCTGAAACAAATTCCGTTCCTTTGTTACTTACTCCATCTCCCTTCCACCCAACTGTTCAACTTGTACCAGGCGGTGTATTAGTTTATTGTCTGTTTGACTCTGAAGTTAGTTTAGCAAAGCTTGAGCTTTAAATCCCATATTCTATACATCACTAAAGGAAACAATTTCCACTACCACAAAATTGCTCATTTCCATCTTACCTCAGTACCTTCAATGAAACTCTGTTATCCCCCAAATTTGATTACTCTAATTCTGCCCTTGTTGTCTTCTCATTCTCCATAAACATCAACTTATCCTACACTTTGCCATCTTTATCCTGCCAATATTGAGTCCTGCTTGCCAATTCAACTGCATCCTTTAATTTGATTCCTTAGCATCCAACACATTAAATTGAAATCCTCCCCGGTTTCACCCGATGCTGGAATCTCCTTCAGCCTTATAGTGCCTGCCTCATGCTCCAATCCTTACTCCACACTCATTTGGTGTCAGATGCTTCAGCTGCCTCGGTCCTGACCTGTTCTTGATAAACTTTTCTGCCTCTCCAGAAAAATTCTTAAAATCCATCTTTGCAACCAATTTTTCATACTCTAGGTGTGTGTGCTCACTGTTTGAACATTTTGTGAAACACCTTGGTTTCTTTTTGCTTGTGCTATAAAAGTGTATATTGTTGTGGTTGATGATGTAAATAAGCAACAAGGTTGGAGAGGGAGAGATGAACACATCTCTATCTTAAGTAACTATTATAAATCAATAGAGGACAAGCAAACGAGTAAGAGGTTTTGGGGAGGGAAGAACAAAGTTACGCACATCTTAAAAAGTGGCAGACAAATAATATTACTAAAACGGCTTGTGACAAATACAACTTTCAGCCTGTCTATTTCATAATTTATTTACAATTTGTACTATATAACATTTGTGTGTTAAAACCAGTTATATTTCATAAACCAAGTGTATTATGCCCTTCAGGCAGGGAGTGGAAAAATGTTTTTCTATTTGAACAAAGACTCCAAAATACTTAAAATGTTTTAAAAACATTTTCATGCAAAATGGGGTGGTAATTAACAAGCAGCAGCCCCGAAATAAATCACTGTGTTCTTTGATCAAAAATGACTAAGTATTCTGAAAATACGGAATGAAGAGTTTTACGGTGGACACTCCCAGACCTGTGACATTAGTCAAAATGACAAAACATCAATTACAAGATTTTGAAAGTCAGTATACAACTCCTCTAAATAAAACAGTGAGACTACATGCTTTTTCACACACAGAAATCATTCATTGTTATGTTTAGAGTAAAAAATGAAATTCCAAATACCGATCTAAAATGATCAATAACCAGTGAGCCAGACAAACCCATTAAAAAAATAACTGGTGAAATACTCAAATTTCCAAGTGAAATTTAAGGAAAGGAAAATGTTTAGATTGTGATACGAGTCTTGGACGGTTGGTGCAGTGAAATATCCAATACATTAAACAAAAAGCATCATTGGGATTGCTCCTGTACCAAAAGCAAAATTCACACTCATATTCAAGTGACTGAAAATGTACTATCCACAGAATTACCAATGGTACACCTTCAAAGAAAAGCAGAATTGTAATTCCAGATAAATATAACCATATTACCAGCTGCAGTATGACCTAAGCAATGGGTTTTACGGAAAGCTGCAAATTATCCCAAAAAATACAACCTGGAATATATTGTAGTTTCATTAACTGGCAGAAATTGGAAAACCATTAATAAAGGCAAAATGAAAAAGACTGCCAACATCATTATTTTTTGCATGAAGATCGGAAATTTGGACTTGAGAAGCAAAAATCTCAGACAATTACCAGGATTGCACATGTGTACACCAGTGAGATGTGAATGGGAGTCTTACTTTAGTAGCTCTGGTTAAGTCATTGGACTTGTTTGACAGTGGCAGCCACACACTCCATTGCTATGCTACTTCTGGGCACCCACCACTCATCATTAGCTAAGAGCACCACCTTCCTGCTGACATTCTCCACCACCTCCATAGCATCATCTGAAAATGCAGGGACCCTGGCTGCAGTTATCTTCTGCTCTCAGCATGAAGAAACGGTGCCAAAGTTTGACTAAGTAAGTGCTGTTCTCTAAGTGGCGCAGGTGTCCTTTAAATAGCAGCAGTACTGCCATTACTCCTAGCAGCCCAGTGGGTGAGCTGCAAATCGGTAGCATGAATAGCGCCAACAGCTCACCATGAATATCTGAATGAGACACGACCATGAAAATAGTTCAGGTCTCCAGTGTCATCAACAAATTGGCACATTAGGATGGCCCACCCAATATGACTCAAAATGTCTTGCATATTTAAAACAGACACTAAATATTATCAAGAGTTTTAGAAGAGATCAACTTATTGTAGATATCTTCTCCAACCATACAAATTAAATGTTGTGTATGCACTAGAACTCCTATGTCAACTTATTATTTCATAAAATGTCTCAGAACTTAGTGCCTGCTATCACAGCACTTTACCTTTTCCAACAGCCTGTGCTTACCCTGGTTTAACTACCTTGCACACCTTCTTGATGAAATTCCATAGTTAGAGCCTGTGATGCGGTTAACAGCTGAGTGTGAAAGGCTCCTGGGATTTGGCCAACTTGGCCAAATGCTTGCATTCTCGCCTAAGGGTCAGAAGTTGAAGAGTTCAAACCCCACTCCAGGTAGCCTCAAAGATTAAAATGTAGATTCTAAATCAATGCTGCCTCTATGGACTCTACGATCTCTAAAGGTTGACATCCAACAGGGTCCTCACGAAGTATCTTTTTACTTATTACTCCACCCTAAGTGTTCAAACTTATTTATTATACATATAGATGTAAACATCCTTATGCACAAATGCACATGCAGGTGCAGAATGTACACATTCTGCACCAATTTGAGGAAGCATCTGTTTGAACTGGTAAAAATGAACAGCACAGTGGTTTGACTAATTAGACAGTAAGAAATGAACTCACAGTGTAGTTACTTTGCTTCCTCATTACAGCACCAGATTAAGTGGAAAGGGCAATTTACTAACCTCAGGCACTTTCCAAAAGGTGATGTACTAGTGTAACTATTCAACAATTCATCTTGATCCTCAGAAATTTAAGCAAAAACTCTCAAAAGTTTTGTCAAATTGTTGTACTTTAGAACTGATCTACTGCAAAAGCCTTGCAGGATTAAGAAAAGTTGTGGATGTTCAGCCCAATTAGAAGGACAAATTGCCACTGGTAGGTATACATTATGAATGACCCACATGATCCCATAGCATAATTTTTTTTTACACAAAGCTAACAACCCATATAGCACAGTGACTGTCACTAACAGGCTACACATTTCTTTGGCCCTATGGGAGTTGTTGCTATCGTATGAAGACTATGCTAATTAAAACATTTTTAAAAAGTTATAAACTATCATACTCCTCATTCAATTTTAAAACTTTAGAGGTTCAACATTTTGGGACAGTATACCACAGAGCAGGTTTATACCCTCAATCCTTCACACAGTAGGAGCAATTTTAATTTATGTTGATGGCAGTAGTGACTGCAGATTGTTGTAAAATAACAAAAATATTTCCCCTCTCTAGCCCTTCCTGCCATATGACCTGATTGTAAGACCATTTAATATGTTCCTATGTTCCTAAAAATTACTCTAGACAGCGAGTTTCCAATCTCAGATCTGTTGTCACAGTAAGTTGCTGGCTGGAGTAATGAAGCCATTTGCGGCACCTCTTGCAGGTCCATTTCAGAAAGACAATGATACTGGATTGTCACCTGTAACCAGTCAGTTTTCATGGGCAACGATAGTGCATGGGTTGGGAATGACCAGTACAAAAAAATTAAAAATGCATCTTATGTATTTAATCAATTGAGTGGGGGAAGTGGGGGTTTACAAGAATGCAAATCAGACATTTAGATGCAAAGTCCTAATGTAATTCAGACATCTAGATGCAAAATCTAATCAATTCAGACATTTAGAATCAAAGTCCTAAATTTATTAGATATCATTTTTTCATACTTAGAAACATTTACAGCGTTACAAGGTTTGCTACGGTGTCAGTTTTCCAAAGGTAGCAGCAGTTTCCTAGTTAAATGGAGGAGGAAGTGCAGCAGCTTTTATTCAGAAAAAATCCAGGTATAAATCAGGTCATATGGCAGGAAGAGCTAGAAAGAGGGGAAATATTTTTGTTGCTGTGACACTACCAACCTGTAACAGGTAATTGAGAGCAAACTGCAATTTGTACAGCAGCAATTCTATCCAATTTTAATGATCTGAAAACTGGAGGAGCGCGGTTTATGATCAGCAAAATTGCTGCTTTAAAATCACTACTCATTCTTTGTCATTTTATCCAAGTTTTTTCTTTATTAAAAAATTGCTTCTATGTTTCTTACGCATGGAGTTATATACTCTTCTTTTAAAGGATGTTAGTTAACAATGGTGAAACCTTCCCACTCCATTTAGTACCGCAACCCCCAACCCCCCTTCAGGATTTTGATTAAAAGGCGAACTTGAATAAAATCAAAGAGAAGTAATATACTCTCAAATCACTTATAAAAATACTCTGATGGCAGAAGCGGTTTGGAGTAAAAGGGTATTCACATCAGAACAGAGGGGTTACCATGCAGGTATATTACTTGAAGACACCAATGACTCAAGCACCTTTGACTGGACAACAACGGTCACCTGTCAGCCCAGTGGAGAACCCAACGCCAGGACGCAAAGAGATCTACCAGCAAGGCAGAACGGATACATCCCAAAGGTAAATCTAAGGAGCGTGAGTATTTTTTAAATAACTGTCCCAAACAAAATCAGTCAAAATGCTATACATATGTTGATAAGGAGATATGAGTGCAAAAGGATCTTTCAGTCCACCTAACAATCAACATAATTCAGCGTCACATGCAGCATCCATTCAGACTCATTCATCTCAATGTGCATATCTCCTGAGTTTTTTTGTCACTACATTTTAGTCTTGTCAAATTTCATTGCAGATCAATCAAGTGAAAAGATTGAATTAACAGATAGTTTAAGAGATACAAAACTATGCTTGATATGGCATCAACAGAAAACTAAATTACAAGGCATCTGTAAATGTAACAAAATGTCAACAGAATGTCAACAGATATATCAATGTTACTTGTTATATAAAGGAATATTTCTCAAATATGATACATAACAGTTATGTATCACTGCTGAAAATTACAGGTTTATCCTTCCAGGGTCCCTTGTATCTATCGTTATAACAAATCTACACACCTTTATTTCACTATAAACACAGACACCAAAACTGCTTCAACCAAAAAACTTAATCTTAAATGTCTAAAAATATCCTTTGAGAAGCAAAACCGAAATAATTACACCCACACACCCGAGAAGCAGAGTCACTATCTCAGCGCTTCCAGTAATAAGCTTTTTATGTAGAGGAAGTCAGCGTAAACAGTGAACAGACATTACAGAAAGAAAGATGCTTACCTTTAACCAATGAGATTGCTGAAAGTGGGCAAGTTGCCAAGATCTTTCTGGTACTCCGGTAAAAATCTAACTACTAACTAGTTAGCTAAAGTAATTACCCACTTCCCACTCCTTCCAAACATTAGCCAAAGTACTACATGCTGAAACTGAGCTGAAGACCTTTCAAAATTCAGAGCACTCAGCTTGCTCCCGGGGAAAACAGAAAACAGGAAACAAATCAACAAAACTCATCAGCTTGTTTCACTTAGTTCACGTGATCTTTGCCCAGTCAGCAGCCAATGCATTTCCCTTCCTGTATTGGCAGAATTATTGCGCTGATCGTAATGACTGCTGAAAAATTCCCAACCTCCTCCTCCGAAAGAATGTACCAAGCTGCTCTCCAGCATTCATAGTGCTACCAAAGAATGCTGGTCTGATTGCATTATTTTTGATGTTTCTTTTTAATTGCTGCAACTGAAAGCTACAAGCGTCACACTGTGCATATTTTAAATACATTTTTTTAAAACAATGGAGGCGGTGCAGTCTAAAAACAAATCAAGAAACCTGGTATTTGAAAGAATCTGGAGTAACAACCGACTGAGCCATTGCCTACTATTAAAATCAATCTGTGCTTGCACGCAGAATTTATTAAAAAATCACACCTTTCATTCCCCCTGCCTATACTGTAAAAAAAATCTAGACACTTCAATTATTCTGTATTTACTATTTTTGAAGGACGATGTAACAACTGAGATACAATAATGCAGCAGTTTAGAGCTTTTGGTTTAAATAATATGTAAATTAAACAGATGCTACATCTTTAAAAAACAAGATTTCTGCATCTAAAAAAATAGCTTAATGTGTCATTCTCACTTTATTGCCGGTAAACGGCAATCCCTCTAGATGCAAATGACAGTTGCAGTCCAGCATATTCAAATAGTTCCTGTAGGGCCTTTTGTGAACAACAATGCAATGAAACTATCTCACACCCTGCTTCCTCGCTGCCGCCACCGCCCCCCACCAACCATAACATTTAACTTAGCAACATATAGACTCATCGACATTTACAGAAAGAAGCCATTCGGCCCATCGTGTCCACGCTGCTCAACAAAGATTTGACTATACTAATCCCAGCGCTTGGCCCATAGACCTGGAGGCTATGGCAACACAGTGAATATCTAAATACTTCTTAAATGTTACGAGAGTTTCTGATACAACCACCCTTTCAGGAAGTGAATTCCAGACTCATATTTCTCCTCAACTCCCCTCTTAGCCTTCTACCTCTTACTTTAAATCTACGCCACCTGGTTATTGACTCCTAATGGAAAAAGTGCCTTCCTACCCACTTATGCCCCTCACAATATCATACACCTCTATCAGGTCCCCTCTCAACCTTCGCTGCTCCAAGGAAAACATCCAGTCTTTCCTCATAGCTCAGACCCTCCAGCCCATGCAGCATCGTGGTAAATCTCCTCTGCACCCTCTCCAATGCAATCACATCCTTCCTATAACGTGGTGACCAGAACTGCACGTAGTACTCCAGCTATGGCCTAACCAGCGTCTTATACAGTTCCAGCATAACCTCACTGCTCTTGTATTCTAGGCCTCGGCTAATAAAGGCAAGTATCCCACATGCCTTCTTAACCACCTGCTCTGCTACCTTCAGGGATCTGTGGATATGCACACCAAAGACCCTCTGATCTTCAGTACTTTCCAAGGTCCTATCATTCATAGTGTAATCCCTTGCCTTGTTAGCCTTCTCCAAGTGCATTACCTCATACTTTTATGTGTTGAGTTCCATTTGCCACTGCTCTGCCCACCTGACCAGTCCATTGATATCATCCTGCAGTTTAAGGCTATCCTCCTCACTATTTACCATCCTACCAATTTTCATGTCATCCGTGAACTTCTTGATCATACCTCCTAGATTTCAGTCCAAATCATTTATGTACACCACAAACAGCAAGGGCCCCAGCACACAGCCCTGCGGAACCCCACTGGAAACAGACTTCCAGTCACAGAAACATCTCTCTACCATCACCCTCTGCTTCCTGCCTCCCAGCCAAATGTAACAGCCAACTTTGGATCCAACGTGCCACTTTGCCTTGGATCCCATGTGCTCTTACTTTCTTGACCAGTCTGCCATGAGGGACTTATCAAAAGCCTTGCTAAAGCCCATGTAGACCACATCAAATGCATTACCCTCATCAACACTCCTGGTAAAGTCCTCGAAAAAAAAATCAAATCCGTCAAACACTACCTTCCCTTAACAAACCCATGCTGACTATCCCCGATTAATCTGTGTCTCTCCAAGCACAGATATATTCTGTCCCTCAGAATTCTTTCTAGTAGCTTCCCCACCACCAAGGTTAGACTGACTGGCTGTAGTCAGTCCTGTAATTTCTTTAGTCTATCCCTTCCTCCTTTTTTTAAACAATGGAACAACATTAGCACTCCTCCAGTCCTCTGGCACCTCACCCGTGGCCAGAGAGGATTTGAAAATTACTGTCAGGGCCCCTGATAACTCTTCCCTTGCCTCCCTCAACAGTGAGATACATCTCAAGCAGGCCTGCAGATTCATCTACTTTTAAGGCCGCTAAATCTGCTAGTATCTCCTCTCTCTCTGTTAATTTCCTCTAATATTCTCAGCCCTCCACCCTGATGTCTATACCTGCGTCATCCTTTTCCATTGTGAAGACCAATGCAAAGTATTCATTGAGGACTGTTGCATTTTTTGTGAATAAGTTGCATGTGTTTTCTTTTTATGAATATTAATAGACTGGACTTCTGAAAGATCAAATTAGGGTTACAGTCCAGTCCTCAATTTTTACTATATTACTGGACAAAGGTCTAGGCTCATGTAAATATTTGACTTTGTAAAGTCAGACTTAGTAGCAGACTAGATGAATTCAGTATTCTGTGCCATTGGGGGACCATTAAAGTAGATTTTACTCACTTCCATCATAACATAAACCATTTGTTTTATTCATTCATGGGATGTGGGCATCCCAAGTGAGGCCAGCATTTACTGCCCAATTGTCCTTAAGAAGGTGGTGTTGAGCTGCCTTCTTGACAAATGAATGGCTTGCTAGGTAATTTGAGAGGACAGTTAAGAGTCAACCACATTGTTGTGGTCTGGAGTCACTTGGTAGAGTCATCAGGTAAGGATGGCAGATTTCCTCCCCTAAAGGTTGCTCCTGAACCAGATGGGATTTTATGACAATCCAGTAGCTTCATGGTCAGCATTATTAATACCATTTATTCATTCCAGATTTATTTTACTGAATTTAAATTCCCGAGCTGCCATGGTGGGATTTGAACTGATGTCTCGGGGTCATTAGTGCAGGCCTCAGGATTACTAGTCCAGTAATAGAACCATTATGCCCTTACAATCTTTAAACTGAAAATTGGGTGCCAAACTGAAGGCATGTTGCATTTATATTATCACAAAATGTAACAGAATTCAATTTGCAGTGTCAAATGTAAGTGAAAATTGTTGCAAGGAGAGATCATGTTTCAGCAAGAGAGAGAGAGTTAGAGCAGAGGTGATAGGCTTTTTTCTGATGAACAATAATACCAAGCAAAACTAGGCATTTTCTCTCAAGGAGAATATTCTGAGATCATCCTGTTTGTGACCATATTACACCAATTCGCTCCCCATCCCCACTACACTCCCCATTAAATAAGTTGCACGGAAAGTAAATAGAACTTAAAAATTGCTGTCTTTTTGGCCATTGTCTAACTCTATTCATCAATGGTTTTTTTCCCTCCACATCGTGAGATTAGCTCAAAATTCCTTTTTCATTATGTTCAGGACGTCAGCAATGCTGGCAAGATCACCTTTATTGCCACATCCCAGTTACTTGAATTATTGCAGTCCTGATGGTGATGATGCAAAGACACTGACCCAGTGATGAAGGTGGAATAGCAATATACTTCCAAGTAAGGAAGATGTGTGATTTGGAGGGAACCTGGAAGGTAATGGTGGCCCTATGACATAGCTGGTTTTGTCCATCTCAATGGTAGAGATCAATGGGTAGGGAGTTGTTGCAGTGCGTCCAATAGCCTGTACATATTGCAACCACAATGCACCAATGATGGAATAAGTGGATAAATAGGGAAAGCTGGCACTCTTTCAAGAGATAAAAACAAAAAACTGCGGATACTGGAAATCCAAAACAAAAACAGAATTATCTGGAAAAACTAGTAGGTCTGGCAGCATCGGCGGAGACTAAAAGAGTTGACGTTTCGAGTCCTCATGACCCTTCAACATGAGGACTCGAAACGTCAACTCTTTTCTTCTCCACCGATGCTACCAGACCTGCTGAGTTTTTCCAGGTAATTCTGTTTTTGTTTTGGCACTCATTCAATCTGCTTGGTCCTGGATGACATCTAGCTTCAAATGTTACTACGGCTGTACCCACATATGCAAGTCGTGAGTGTTCCATCACACTGCCCACTTGAAGCTTGTAGATGGAATCATAATGTTAGAGGTTTTGGAGGGTCAGTATGTGTCAAATTCAAAGTGCATCCAGCACATTGCAGCCACAATGCTGATGAAGGCAAGTCCAATTACGTTTCAGTTCAATGATAACGTCAAAGATATGCAGGAGGTCAGCAGAGAAGATTGGGCCTTCTCTTGTTGGAGGGGTATTTCCTTGCACTTATGTGGCATGAATGTTACCTGCCACCTGTCAGCCCAAGCTTTTTTTATGCAGAAGAGAGGTGTGTGGAGATGAACAATGTAGCATGATTAATGAACACCCAACTCGAACATATGGTGGAGATAAAGTCATTGATAAAGCAACTGAAGATAGGTGAAAATGTTACCCTTCTTCAGCAAAGTCATGGGGCTGCGTGGAGGATGAGCACCTAAAAGTCACAATTACCTTCCTTTGTCAATTTTAACTCCATCAACCCAAACTCCACCATCAATATCCTTGAGGTTTCCATCAATTGCAGCTGGAGGATCAGCAACGCAGTGAAAGACGCTCTTTGGTCTGCCCGAAACTTGTTGGTCTTCCAGTGCAAAGAGCCGTCCCCGACCGAGTGGTGCAGACTGGCACATTCCAAGGTCCGGGACTATGTGAGGGGCGCACTAAAGCTTGGGGTGCCGCCGCAAAGGGGAAAGGTTGCTGTCTAAAACCTTTCTACCATAGTGCACTGAGGGGCTGGGAATTCTTTAGACCCCCCAGGCCGTACGGCTCATAATGAATGTATGCATTGAATACTAATTGTATTATAATTGAAGCACCTTAGAGTGCAACATGATGTATGTTAATAACTCCAATACCACTGCATTATCTGACTGTCTGTAATGACCATATTGAAATGATTGTAATATTCATTGATTGTACTGAAGCACCTCGTGATCCATGTGTAAAAGTTGAATCTGATTGTACTTTTTATGATGGCGATTTAGAAATGTTTTGTAATGTTCGTTCAGATATTTTACAAATAAAGTATATTTTTCAAAAAAAAAAATCCTTGAGGTTTCTATTGACCAAAAATGTAACTGGACTTTGCCATTATCAACAACATGACAACAACACCAAGGCTGACACTGACTGCACTTTAAGTGCCTCACCTCACCACCATCAAAGCCTCTTCAATATGAGGAGTGTGTCAACAAAGCTCAAGTGAAAAGTGTGATGAAATATACACAACTTGTCCAGATGGGTAAAGATTAACAACCTTCAAGATGCTGAACAATATCCAGGTTACAACAGGGTGATTGCAAGGCCAATCAAATCATTGTCATCCACCTGGGCATTTCCTTTTAACTAACCTCACATATGCTAAGATTTCTTGGGACCATATGGAGTGCTGCTTTTATGTCAAAGGCAGCTACTGTCACCTCTCCTCTGACATTCAGTTCTTTCATCCACATCTGGATCAAGATTGTAATGAGATCTGACACCAAATGGCTCCAGTAGGAGCTAAAGTGAACAATTTATTGATGAAATAAAAAATAATACCTGGAAAAACTCAGCAGGTCTGATAGCATCTGCGGAGAGGAACACAGTTAACCTTTCGAGTCCGTATGACTCTTCAACAGAACTAAGGAAAAATAGAAAAGAGGTGAAATATAAACTGGTTTAAGGGGGGTGTGGGACAGGTAGAGCAGGATAGAGGGCCAGTGATAGGTGGAGATAACCAAAAGATGTCATAGACAAAAGGACAAAGAGGTGTTGAAGCTGGTGATATTATCTAAGGAATGTGATAATAAAGATACAGATAGCCCTAGTGGGGGAGGGGTGGGGGGGAAGGGATTGAAATAGGCTAAAAGGCAGAGGTAAAACAATGGATGGAAATACATTTAAAAATGATGGAAATAGCTGGGAAAAGAAAAATCTATATAAATATTTGGAAAAAAGGGGGATCGGAAAGGAGGTGGTGATGGAGGAGAGAGTTCATGATCTAAAATTGTTGAACTCAATATTCAGTCCAGAAGATTGTAAAGTGCCTAATCGTAAGATGAGGTGCTGTTCCTCCAGTTTGCGTTGAACTTCACTGGAACAATGCAGCAGGCCAAGGACAGACATGTGGGCATGAGAGCAGGGTGGAGTGCTGAAATGGCAAGCGACAGGGAGGTCTGGGTCATGCTTGCGGACAGAGCAAAGGTGTTCCACAAAGCAGTCACCCAGTCTGCGTTTGGTCTCTACAATGTAGAGGAAACCACATTGGGAGCAGCGAATGCAGTAGACTAAATTGAGGGAAGGGCAAGTGAAATGCTGTTTCACTTGAAAGAAGTGTTTGGGCCCTTGGACAGTGAGGAGAGGGCAAGTAAAGGGGCAGGTGTTGCACCTTCTGCAGTTGCATGGGAAGGTGCCATGGGAGGGGGTTGAGGTGTAGGGGGTGGTGATGGAGGAGTGGACCAGCGAGTCCTGGAGGGAACGATCCCTGCGGAATGCCGCTGGGGGGGTGAAGGGAAGATGTGTTTGGTGGTGGCATCATGCTGGAGTTGGCAGAAATGGCGGAGGATGATCCTTTGAATGCTGAGGCTGGTGGGGTGATAAGTGAGGACAAGGGGGACCCTATCATGGTTCTGGGAGGGAGAGGAAGTTGCGAGGGCAGATGCGCGGGAGATGGGCCGGACACGGTTGTGGGCCCTGTCAACCACCGTGGGTGGAAAACCTTGGTCAAGGAAGAAGGAAGACATGTCAGAGGAACTGTTTTGGAAAGTGGCATCATCAGAAGATATGCGACGGAGGCAAAGAAACTGAGAGAATGGGATGGAATCCTTACAGGAAGCGGGGCGTGAGGAGCTGTAGTCAAGGTAGCTGTGGGAGTTGGTAGGCTTGTAATGAATATTGGTGGACAGTCAATTACCAGAAATTGAGACAGAGAGGTCAAGGAAGAGAAGGGAAGTGTCAGAGATGGACCATGTGAAATTGATGGAGGGGTGGACTCCATCATGCCAACTCCAGCATGATGCCACCACCAAACACATATTCCCTTCACCCCCCCCCCCCCACCTCCCAGCAGCATCCTGCAGAGATCGTTCCCTCCGGGACACCCTGGTCCACTCCTCCATCACTCCCTACACCTCAACCCCCTCCCACGGCACCTTCCCATGCAACCGCAGAAGATGCAACACCTGCCCCTTTAATTCCCCTCTCCTCACAGTCCAAGGGCCCAAACACTCCTTTCAAGTGAAGCAGCATTTCACTTGCACTTCCCTCAATTTAGTCTACTGCATTCGCTGCTCCCAATACGGTTGCCTCTACATTGGAGAGGCCAAACGCAAACTGGGTGACTGCTTTGCAGAACACCTTCAGTCTGTCCACAACCATGACTCAGACCTCCCTGTCGCTTGCCATTTCAACACTCCACCCTACTCTCATGCCCACATGTCCGGCCTTGGCCTGCTACATTGTTCCAGTGAAGTTCAACGCAAACTGGAGGAACAGCACCTCATCTTCCGACTAGGCACTTCACAGCCTTCTGGACTGAATATTGAGTTCAACAATTTTAGATCATGAACTCACTCCTCCATCACCACCGCCTTTCCAATCCCCCTTTTTTCCAAATATTTATATAGATTTTTCTTTTCCCAGCTATTTCCATTATTTTTAAATGTATTTCCATCCATTGTTTTATCTCTGCCTTTTAGCCTATTCCGATCCCTTCTCCCCACCCCACCCCCACTAGGGCTATCTGTATCTTTATTATCACATTCCTTTAGATCATATCACCACCTTCAACAGCTCTTTGTCCTTTTGTCTATGACATCTTTTGGTTATCTCCACCTATCACTGGCCCTCTATCCTGCTCTACCTGTCCCACACCCCCCTTAAACCAGCTTATATTTCACCTCTTTTCTATTTTTCCTTAGTTCTGTTGCATAGTCATATGGACTCGAAACATTAACTGTGTTCCTCTCTGCAGATAATGTCAGACCTGCTGAGTTTTTCCAGGTATTTGTTTTTGTTTTGGATTTCCAGCATCCACAGTTTTTTGCTTTTATATTGATGAAATATAAACTGCTTGAAATGCTCAGCTAGTCAGTCAGTATTTGTGGCAAGAGAAATAGAGTTGCTGGGTGGAACTTAACGAGTGTGATGGGAGTCTCTGAACCTTCCTGGACAACATGAGGTCTCTCACACGTGTAAGGTTCCATTAGGGTGGAAGCATGCCCCCGAGAGCACCAATGTGAATGGTGATCACCGCTGATATTATGCTCAGGCCTGCAGCAGGGATCAACCATGTATCTCTAGATAAAGCTACATGTGGGTGGAGAGGTAGGGGTCAATGGGGTGGTTAGAAGGGCAGCGTTGAAGTTTTCAGTGGTCCCCCTCGCTAAATCCCTTGATTGGACACAGGGTGCCTGTGAATGTAGGACAACCCCTAACCCGCTGCCAGGCCTAACACTGTTTGCTGGGTGACATCCCTAGATAGCGAGCCCATCACTATTGATTGAATACCAATAGTGGCAGGATGAGGCCCTTAAATGGCTACTCAAGGACCTCAATTGGCAGCTAAGTAGGAAGGCTGTCACCCTTCCTAACCGAAGCTTGATTTTGTGGGGGGGGAGCGAGGATGAAAGAGTCTGGTAGACATCAGTATCCCCATCCCGCAACCTTCTGCCTAATGAAATGGCTTCCCCAGCCCACAAACTCACTATTGGAACGGTGGGTGCAGAGCATTAAATTCCATCCATTGTTTCAAGTTGATGACCTTTTGCTAGAACTGTTCTGATGCAAGGTCACTGGAACAATAACTTTGTTTCTCTCTTCAAAGATGCTGTCTGACCTAAGTAGCAAATATAGCCCCTCCATTTCAAGGGAGAGGAGGCAGAAAACAGGAAACTATAGGCCAGTTAGCTTGACGTCTGTCATTGGGAAGGTGTTAGAATCAATTATTGAGGGGGTTAAAGCTGGGCAATTAGAGAAACTCAAAGTAATTGGGAGGAGTCAGCATGGTTTTGTGAAAGGGAAATCATGTTTAGCCAATTTATTAGAGTTCTTTGAAGGAGTAACATGCGCTGTGGATAAAGGGGAGGGCCTGTCGGCATGCTGTACTTGGATTTCCAGAAGGCATTTGATAACGTGCCACATGAAAGGTTATAGTGGAAATTAAAAGTTCATGGTGTAGGGCATTAGCATGGGTAGCAGGTAGCATAGGTATCAGCATGGATAGAAGATTGGCTGGCTGACAGAAAAAAGGAGTATGCATAAATGGGCCATTTCTAATTGGCATGATGGGACGAGTGGAGTCCCGCAGGGATTAGTGCTGGGCCCTCATTTTTTTACAATTTATACCAATGACTTAGATGAGGGGAATGAAGACATGACAGCTAAATTTGCACTCAACACAAAGGTAGGCAGGAAAGTATGTTGCAAAGAGGACATAAGGAGGTTGCAGACAGATATAGATAGGTTGAGTGAGTGGGCAAAAATGTGGCAGATGGAGTATATTGTGGAAAAATGCAAAGTTGTTCAGTTTGGCAGGAAGAATAAAAAAAAGTATTACTCAGATGGAGAATGGGTGCAGAATTCCAAGCTGCAGAGGGATCTAGGCGTTCTGGTGCACGAGTCACAAAAAGTTAGTATGCAGGTACAGCAAGTAATTAAGAAGGCTAATAGAATGCTATCCTTAATTGCAAGAGGAATTGAGCATAAAAGTAAGGATGTTATGCTTTAGGTATACAGGGCATTGGTGAGACCACATCTCAAATACTGTGTGCCGTTTTGGTCTCTTTTTTTTATTATTCATTTATGCGGTGTGGGCATTGCTGACTCAGCCAGCATTTATTACCCATTCCTAATTACCCTCAAGGTGGTGGTGGTGAGCTGCCTTCTTAAACCGTTGCAGTCCATGTGCTGCAGGTGCACCCACAATGCTGTTAGAGAGGGAGTTCCAGGATTTTGTCCCAGCTACAGTGAAAGAACACCAATATATATCAGAATCTGAATGGTGAGTGGCTTGGAGGGGAGCTTACAGGTGATGTTCCACTGCGTTTACTGTCCTTTTCCTTCTAGATGGTAGTGGACGTGGGTTTGGAAGGTGCTGGCTAAGGAAGTTTGGTGAGTTCCTGCAATGCGTCTTGTAGATGGTACACATTGCTGCTACTGTGCATCGGTGGTGGATGGAGTGAATGTCTGTGGATGGGGTGCTAATCAAGTGGGCTGCTATGTCCTGGATGGTGTCAAGCTTCTTGAGTGTTTTTGGAGCTGCATTCATCCAGGCAAGTGGAGAGTATTCCATTACACTCCTGACTTGTGCCTTGTAGATGGTGGACAGGCTTTGGGGAGTCAGGTGGTGAGCTACTTGCTGCAGGATTCCTAGCCTCTGACCTGCTCTTATATTGATATTGTTCACGTTCTTGGTGAAGCCAACATTCTCAAAGGTGTACATGTCATCAACGAACCAGTGTTCTTGTAGCATGTCCCACAGCATAGCCACAGCATTTATATTTATGGAAGGATAGGAATGCGTTGGAGGCAGTTCAGAGGAGGTTGACTAGGTTGAAACCTGGAAAGAGCAGGTTGTCTTATGGGGAGAGATTAGACAGATTGGGTTTGTTTCCACTGGAATTTACAAGAGTGAGGGATGACTTAAAGATCCTGAAAGGTATTGACAAGGTGGTGGACGTGGAAAGGATTTTCCTCTTGTGGGTGAGTCCAGACTAGGGGACACCATTTTAAAATTAGGGGTTGCCCTTTTAGGACAGAGTTAAGGATTTTTTTTCTGAGGGTTGTGTGACTTTGGAACACTGCCTCAGAATGCAGTTGTGGCAGGGTCATTGAATATTTTTAATGCGGAGGTAGGCAGATTCTTGTGTGGTGAGGGAATCAAAGTTTGTTGGGGATAGATGGGAATGTGGAATTTGAAACACCAACAAATCAGCCATGATCTTATTGAATGGCAGAGCAGGCCCAGGGGGATAAATGGCCTACTTGTGCTCCTATTTCATACGTTCACATGTTCGTATTCCCAACATTTTGTTTTTATTTCAGATTTCCAGCATTTGTAATATTTTACTTTTGCGCACAGGTTATTGATGAGTCAGTGTTACTCCATATCATCAGTAATGGCCCCTATTAATTCCACAACAACTTGGAGAGGCTGATAGATTTGCGTTCTTAAGTAGCTTGGCTAGCAACTCTGCTAGTTCTTCAGCATTACAGCTGGGATGTTGCCAGGGCCCTAGCCTTTATTGTGTCCAAAGGGTTCTGCTGCTTATCATCACATGGAGTCAACCAAGTGGGCTTGACACATCTTTGACAGTGGTCAGGACCTGTCAAGGAGGCAGAACATGATTGACCATTCATGACATTGCAAACATTTCAGCATTGTTCGCTGTTTGAGGATGATTATGTTCACGAAGTCAGAGGAAAAAACAGTAGCCCAAACACCTGAGCAAATTCAGAGAAAATCAGATTTTTCCTGAATGTCAATGAACTTTCAGAAAACAAGCACAAGACCAACAAAGCACAGTAAAGCAAAATGATAAACTGCACTTATATACACAATTCATAAACCACTTTTGTGACATCAACGGCAATTCCAAAAGCAACGCACATTACCACGATCATAAAATGCTATTAAGCTATTACACAGTAAAATATAGTTTTTGTATTTGTGAGAATATGCGCTGCAAAATGTTAATTGTTAAAATGAATAAAATTAACATGTAAAGATACACATCAACCATCGCCAACACTGTAAAGCAAGTGTTGTTCAAATTAAGACAGAAATGTGAAATAGCTGAAGCTAAAATGTAATGTTGCAGTACATAATCATTCAATAATCACTGAAGCAAAGAAGTTCTTCAGGTCTGACCAAAAATTAACCATTTGGATACCATTTAATGAAAAATTTATGAATTTTATACCTTTCTGCATTATTAGTACAGCAATCACAAATTTGTATTCTGTCTTTATACTTCCCTCAAAAGATCACAGGATATTATTTCTTGTGACAGGATCATTATCAAGCACACTGATCAGTTGAAAAAAAAAATTACTAAACGAAAAAAGCCCCAAAAGGAAGCAAAAGGACAGAAAATGATAGAGACTTTTAACTGTTACTAGAACCACTACTTCCTTTGTGCCTCTGGGAAGTTGCCTTCATTACTGGTATGCAGTTCTATTACATTGTTATATGGCCCAGAAGTGATCTAATCTACTCTTTAATGCATTTCTCAGTATTCCCAAAGTTATCTCATTATATACTAATGCATTCTTATGTTTTAGCAAACTACAATTGTAATTGAAGTGGAGTGTACTTATAAATGAAAATAATTCACACAATAATTGATTTTTAACAATGCCACATTAAAAGTACTATTCCCACTCCGAGAGACTGTGCACACAGAATAATGTAAAGAATACAGAATGTAATGATCAATTCCCATTATGGAAAATCACCAATCTGATAAATGTAATAGTAACAACAATTGGAATCTAAATTCTTTGGTAAGGATGCATTCGCACTGCCATTATCAATGTAATTCAGAGCAATTCGCTTCCAAGTTTGCATCCTCTTTGGAAGCAACACAGTGACTTCAGGAAACATGCATTAAACCGATCAATTAATTTTTTTGGTTTAAAATTATTTGTTACTTGATCCCCAGAAAGGCAAACAATTGAGAATCCTTTCCTGCACAAAGTACTTTTTCCCCCCCTTGTCGGCCCTTCTTAAATAGGCCATTCAAGGCTCAAATTGGAATAGACTATTCATATTGCAGTCCAAGATTTGCAGTTCAGGTCTAAAACCAGCAGGTGCTGGAGGTGGAAATCTGGATATCAATTCATTCTACCAGCTAACTTATTTACATTCCACTCTTCAGTGGCAAAAGGGCATTGTGTGAATGCACCTTAAGAATGTTCAAAGTCATCACATTTGATCCATACAAATAGGAGGTGTCATGTGGTAGAGAGAATAGGAGTAAATGGGGCCTGTTTGGGGTTGAACTGTATCGGAGATGGCGGACAGATGAAGACTGAAGCAGAATCAACCAACTACAACAGTTTTGGGAATGCAATACCCAAGCTAGCTGTTGAACAGTTCCCCATGGGCCTATTGATGATTGAATAGTGTTATAATCCCCTTTGAGACCATCAACATTTAAAGAGAAATTCGAACACCCAGTGATTAGCTGAAAGAAATTTCATGTTTTTAAATCAAAAACCAACTTCACTATATATAGAAAAAATAAACAAAGCAAGCACTACTAAATAAACACTCTCCTCAAGTAACCACTTTTACTTTACATCGGAAAGTACAATAAGACAATCCCAATTCAATACTTTGGACTAAAACCTCAACTGAACTTGTCTTTTCCATGATATTTCACCCCTAGAAAGTCTTTGGCCAGTTATCAGGTTCTTGAAGGTTATCCACCTACTTGGGACTAACTCCAAACTTTTCCCCAGCTGCCTTGTAAGGTCTGGAATTTTCAGCTAGAGCCTGAGCTTCACCTGCAGTTCCTGTATTGTAGCTTAAACAGAAAATCAGAAACACCCCTGGTTTCTAATAGCTCTATTCTCCTGATCCACAGCTGTTTTACAGCTCCTGACAGATTGTTTCTCTCTGCCTGAATCCAAACTAACTTTGTTTTCAGTGAGGATTACCATAGATTCCTTCCTTTAGCTTCAACCTAGGAAAATCTTCCAGTCTCTTTTCTCTCATTAACTATGTCTCCAAACTGATCTGCTGACTGGCTGCTTCTGTGAGCAAAAAAAAACACCTAAATTAAACAAAAGGAATGTCCCTAACCACACAGCCTATCTACATGGCAACGTGGCATACTTGGGGTGTTCCAATCAGAAATGTTAGCTAACTATTTTTCACTTGAAAAAACCCTTTGATTCTGTGACCCACATGACCATTTTTAATTGATATAATTGTCCTCCTCCAGGCTCCACCAAGGAACTCTCTTATTTACAAATGTGCTTTTCACTTCTTTAATCTGGGAACTACATGAATAATCTAAATCCCTTTTTGAAATAACTGCAGACCTCATGTCTCTACTAAAAGCTCAAAGATAGGACATCCATTTTTTAAAGTTTTCTCCCTTCAAATTCTGACCTCATTAAATAAACACTTTGAACTGTAATTACCCCCAGGTCTGTTTGAATTACAGATATTTCAGGACTGATTATCAGTTTCTCCATCAAATCTGAAAGTTATATTCCTAAAACTAAAAGTTGCACCTCTAAAATATTAATATAAACCATGAAACTAGATTATGACAATAGCCTTACAAACACTTAGAAATTCCTAAGCTTTTATTCTATGGCCATCAATAAGTAAGGTGCATCCCTGCAGGGAGATAGTACACACTCCATGTTTGCCAAAGAGAGACTCATAGGAACAGGAGTAGACAATTTAAACTCTCAAATCTGTTCAATCATTCAATTAGATCATGACTGAAGAACTTTCCCTGTGAACCTTAGTAGATTAGTTTTAAAAGTTTCAAACAATGCAATGGATTCCCAAGCATGCTGAACTGGGCTTCTTAAAACAAACGTACTTCCCCAGCAATTGCATATCTGACCCACAACATTGAGGCATAACACACACTGGAAAATTGGCCACTTTGTAATATCAACTTCCATAGTTCCTCTTACTCCAACACAATACAGCTGTTTTTAACAGCACTGCATCAAGCACATAACAGAAATTCAAGTTAATGTTCAAATTTTAAATATTGGAAAATATTTTTTAAAAAATTCAGTATTCCAATCTAGGTAATGGTTACATGACTGCAATTGAGTACGCCCAAAATTAAGTTCCAAGAAACCAGGCTGGTTTCTTCAAACCCATTTTCAATTTTATTTGCCCCACTGCAATGGATAGAAATAAGCTCATCTACACTCACCAACATCATTAACAGCTTTCTTTTCAACTCATTTAAGTACATGAAAGGGGGTGGGGCTGGAGAAAGAGCATACAGGCCTTTAGCTTTTGGATTCAAGTGATTTAATTAAGAGCCAAGGATGATACCATGCCCACTAAATGAAACATCTTAATGTGTTACTGCCCACTCGTAGCATGACTCTCATTTTCTCAGCACCAATGTACAAAGGGACAAAGCAGAAATATAAAAGACCATACCTACTCAAAGACAACTCAGGTGCAACAATTGCATAAAGGATTTGTGGAGACTTGATGTCACAGAATATTTCACCTCCAGGACACGGACCTAAATTTTGACCAAACTGCAAGATTTTAGTCTTCTCTCTACTGTAAAGGCACCAAGCTAAAACTATAGTCTCAACCCATATTAGTGGGCACAGAATCATAACATAGGACTATTGGATAGACTGTAGGATGTCTGGTGTAGAAATGGGAATGTGACATTTCTATTGGGGTACACTTCAGAGATTGTTGCAACAATGCAAGTTAAGAAAAATACTTACAACACGAGTATGGAAAAGAGTAAGGGAGTTGCATAATAAAAAGGGCACAGGGGGAGATGGGATACTACAATGTGTCTAGGGTTGCTTTGAGATCAGAATGGTTTTAGTCCCTCAAGGAAAAGGGTAGATTTCCAGCATCCACAGTATTTTGCTTTTATAGGAAAGAAAAGGGTAGTACTGGATCTACATCTGGAAAATAAAGCAAGGCAAAAGTAAATAACACGATGATAACAGTACATCGAGAAAACACTGAACATAACATGGAAGTTTAGTTATAAAAATTGAAAAGGAAAAAGGGCTGTAAAAGATGCGGGAACCTAACTTGAAAAAGCCAATTTCAATTGAGATAAAAGGGAACAAGCCCAAATAAACTGAAAGAAAGATAGTCAAATAAAACAGTGCACAAAAAAAGGATATATTCAAACAGATGATAAAGGAAGACTGAAAACAGTTCAACAAAATTATTGAAGGAACTTCGAGAATAAATTTATAGCAGGTCTAAAACCAAATCTTTCAAACATCCATAGATATAGAAATGATGCCAGAGAACTGTTGTGTACAAAATTAAGAGAAAGAGATATGCAAGCTAGTTATGGACCAGCTAGCCCAACATCACGAGTAGTTAGTTTCCAGGTGATATTATAAGATAAAATACTTAAAGAACCGGATTAAATAAGGACAGCCTTAATTGGTAAAAGACAAATTGCATCCGACAATTTGAAGTCCTTTAAAGAGATACCAAAGTGTTCTGATAAAGGAAATACAGTGCCTGTTGTTTACATGCTTTTCAGAAAGTGATTGATAGAAAAAAAGAAGCGGTTAGTGGATGGTTTTCAGGCAAGAGAAATAGAAGTAGCATCATCATCCTCCAGGAGTCAGTGCTGGGACCAGTTATTCTCGAAAATATATTATAAAGTAAATAAATGATCTGGCCATTAGCACAGGGTGCACTATATCAAAATGTGTAGAAGACACAAAAACAGGGAGTATGTTTAATTATGAAGTTGACAAAGCAATTTTAGAAGACATGGATTAGTTATTGGACTGGATAAATAAGCGCAAAATATAATGTTATTGCATTTGAGGAAGTAGAATAAGGGAAGCACATTTACAAGGAATGGAAAACATATTTAAAAAAAAAACAAAGGGGCTGAGTCCCTTTAAATACATAAGTAAGAACACAAAGTCAAAAAGTTGTTTAAAAGTATTTGGGAATCCCAGGTTTAATATATAGGAATATTGGGTGTATGAGCAAAATGGACATGCTAATTCTATACAAATCATCAATTTGGAAACAATAAAAGCATTGTGCTCAGATTTGTGCACCTTACTTTGGGGAGGATGTCAAGAGATTGGATAGAATGCAGAAGAGATGCGCTGAATCATGCCAGGGAGGAGGGGCTTTGATTCTAGGAAAAAATGAAGTTTAAAACTAAGGTCAAAAGGAAATCTATGTTGAAAATCGTGAAATAAGTCATAGAAAACTATTTCTCTACAGGGTGTGGAGTTTGATGCTTAAATGCATGGCAAGTACAGTTACTAGACCAGCTGAAACTCAAGCTTGCATCTAAACAATGATTAGTATTAGCAGCTACCCACTTGCTCACAGTACAAGTTATAGTTCATGGACGCAGGAGTACTTAGGAGCATTTCTCCTTAAACCTATCTATATGCTCCTGAATCTTCCTGTTCCATTATCTCCCTTAGGATATAACTTTTCACAGCTGTTCCAGAAGTGAAAAGGATGAGAAATGCTATGGAGAAGGTGGGTTATCTCAAGCAACCATATACTCTGAAATGAGCTAGCAGTAAGTACAATAGAACAAGTGAATGTGGAATAGCCATTGCCCAACCATTACCTTGGCTCAGTTGGTAAACTGTTTACTTCTGGTTCAGAGGTTTCCAAGTTCAAGCCTCATACCATGGCTTGAGCATGTGTTTGGGCTGACACTCCAACGCAGTGTTTAGGATATGTTGCTTGCTAGCATTGGCAACTAACAGGTGAGACATTAAAGTGTCAATCCCAATGCCTCTTCAAGAGTGCCTACCAACCCTTATTCCTCAAATAATACCACCTTAACATGGATTGAACATTCATCTCACGGCTGTTTACAAGACATTGCAGGTACAGGTTATCTGTCAAAGTGGCTTATACAATAAGAGTTTCATCACTACACTTCAAGAAGTGTTTAATTGTATTTAAGTATTTGACATGCATTGCTGTATATTTATGTAGCTATGACAGGATTCGGGTGCAGATACAAAATCAGTTTTAAAAGGTTAACCTCATAGAATACTGCCAGGTCAATTCATTAACATAAAAGCACAGCTTCATGTGAGGATTGAGCTTTGTGCAGGAAGCATGCCTAATGTGGTGTGGGCAGAGATAAAGAGCAGAGAGAAAGAAAATCTTGAGATTACAATCCTTAAAGGCTTTTTGCTAAACTTTACCAAATTTAAAGACAAGTGTTTATGGGGTAAGGGGATGAAATTAGGTATAGAACAAAAAATAAGACAAATCCAATATGGAGGCATAAAATTAATTTGTGGACAGTGATAAAGCAATTCAACACTACAGCCCATTTTATGGCTGGTAAAGTAGACAATCTTCCACATCAAATGGGTGCAAGTGAGTTGCCCTATTTTCACTGAAGAGCACCCTGTCGAAAGGACTGCATTGCATTACTTGCTACTTGCCAACTTATTGCAGCTGTAGAAGGCTGCACAGTAGGAATCTGCCAATGTAAGACAACACAATAATTCCAGCCATCAGGTTGGAAGTGTCACCAAGCATCACTCATCAATCTATTCCACATCCACCAACTACCTCAATCAAGCTTATACCCCTTTCATTGCATCAATACATATAAGACCATAAGACATAGGAGCAGAAATTAGGCCTTTCGGCCCATCGAATCTGCTCTGCCATTCAATCATGGCTGATAAATTTCTCAACCCCATTCTTCCGCCTTCTCCCCGTATCCTTTGATCCCCTTACCAATCAAGAACCTATCTATCTCGGTCTTAAATATACTCAATGACCTGGCCTCCTGTGGCAATGAATTCCATAGATTCACCACTCTCTGGCTAAACAAGTTTCTCCTCATCTCTGTTCTAAAAGGTCTTCCCTTTACTCTGAGGCTGTGCCCTCGGATCCTAGTCTCTCCTACTAATGGAAACATCTTCTCCACGTCCACTCTATCCAGGCCTTTCAGTATTCTGTAAGTTTCAATCAGATCCCCCCTCATCCTTCTAAACTCCATCGAGTATAGACCCAGAGTCCTCAAACATTCCTCATATGTTAAGCCTTTCATTCCTGGGATCATTTGCGTGAACCTCCTCTGGACCCTCTCTAGGGCCAGCACATTCTTCCTGAGATACAGGGCCCAAAATTGCTCGCAATATTCTAAATATGGTCTGACCAGAGCCTTATAAAGCCTCAGCAGCACATCCCTGCTTTTATATTCTAGTCCTCTCAAAATAAATGCCAACATTGTATTTGCCTTCCTAACTATCGAGTCAACCTGCAAGTTAACCTTAAGAGAATCCTGGACTAGGACTCCCAAAGTCCCTTTGCACTCCAGATTTCTGAATTCTCTCCCCATTTAGAAAATAGTCTATGCCTCTATTCTTCCTATCAAAGTGCATAACCTCACACTTCCCCACATTGTATTCCATCTGTCACTTCTTTGCCCATTCTCCTAACCTGTTTAAATCCTTCTGCAGACTCCCTGCCTCCTCAATACTACCTGTCCCTCCACCTATCTTTGTATCATCTGCAAACTTAGCCAGGATGCCCTCAGTTCCTTCATCTAGATCATTAATGAATAAAGTGAAAAGTTGTGGTCCCAACAATGACCCCTGCGGAACTCCACTAGTCACCGGTCACCATCCTGAGAAGGACCCCCTTATCCCCACTCTTTGCCTCCTGCCAGACAGCCAATCTTCTATCCATGCTAGCACCTTGCCTCTAACACCATGGGCTCTTATCTTACTGAGCAGCCTCCTGTGTGGCACCTTGTCAAAGGCCTTCTGGAAGTCCAAGTAGATAACATCCATTGGCTCTCCTTTGTCTAACCTGCTCGCTACTTCCTCAAAGAACTCTAACGGATTTGTCAGGCATGACCTCCCCTTGATGAAACCATGCTGACTTTGCCCTACTTTACCATGCACTTCCAAGTATTCTGAAATCTCATCCTTAATAATGGACTCTAAAATCTTACCAACAACCGAGGTCAGGCTAATCGGCCTGTAATTTCCCATCTTTTGCCTCACTCCCTTCTTAAACAGGTGGGTTACATTAGCAATTTTCCCGTCCCCTAGGACCCGCCCTGACTCCAGTGATTTCTGAAAGATCATCGCTAACGCCTCCACTATCTCTTCAGCTATCTCCTTCAGAACTCTGGGGTGTAATCCATCTGGTCCAGGTGATATATCCACCTTCAGACCTTTCAGTTTTCCTGTCACCTTCTTCTAGCTAATGGCCACCATACTCACCTCTGCCCCCCAACTGTCTTGAACTTTGGGGATGTTACTCGTGTCTTCCACCGTGAAGACTGACGCAAAGTACCTATTCCTCCGCCATTTCTTTGTTCCCCACTACTACTTATCCAGCATCATTTTCCAGTGGCCCAATGTCTACTTTTGCCTCTCTCTTACCCTTTATATATCTAAAAAAACTCTTGCAATCTTCTTTTATATTACTGGCTAGTTTGCCCTCATATTTAATCTTCTCCCTCCTTATTTCTTTTTTTAGTTGTCCTCTGTTGGTCTTTGAAGGCTTCCCACTCCCTTGCTCTTCGCCACATTGTATGCTTTCTCTTTAGCTTGTATGCTGTCCCTGACTTCCCTTGTCAGCCATGGTTGCCTCGTCCTCCCTTTAGTATGCTTCTTCTCCCTAGGATGAATTTTTGCTGTGTCTCCCAAATTACTCCCAGAAACTCCTGCCATTGTTGTTCCGTTGTCTTTCCCGCTAGGCTCATCTCCCAGTCAATTCTGGCCAGCTCCTCTCTCATGCCTCTGTAGTTGCATTTATTCAATTGTAATACCATTACATCTGATTCCAGCTTTTTCCTCTCAAACCGCAGGGTAAATTCTATCATATTATGGTCACTTCCTCCTAAGGGTTCCTTCACCTTAAGCTCCCTTATCAAATCTGCCTCATTACACATCACTAAATCTAGAATTGCTTGTTCCCTAGTGGGCTCCACCACAAGCTGCTCTAAAAAGCCATCTCGTAGACATTCCACAAATTCCTTTTCTTGGGATCCACTACCAACCTGATTTTCCCAGTCTACCTGCATATTGAAATCCCCCATGATCACTGTAACCTTGTCTTTCTTACACACCTTTTCTATCTTACCCATCAGCAGGACAGACATTCAAGCTACAGCTTACGACTGAATGTCTTGCTACACTTTTGAGGATTTCATATGTAATTTCACTGTAAAGCAACTTAACTGCTTGATATAGTCACTTATTGACACCTAGGATCACCTACAAGGTGAAACAAAAACAGAAATACCTGGAAAAACTCAGCAGGTCTGGCAGCATCGGCGGAGAAGAAAAGAGTTGACGTTTCGAGTCCTCATGACCCTTGAGGACTCGAAACGTCAACTCTTTTCTTCTCCGCCGATGCTGCCAGACCTGCTGAGTTTTTCCAGGTAATTCTGTTTTTGTTTTTGTTTTGGATTTCTAGCATCCGCAGTTTTTTTGTTTTTATCACCTACAAGGTGAGTCACCATGTAACTCTTTCAACTTCCAGCAATTGACCGTTATTTATTTGTTTGTTCATCAGACCTGAACAAAACATCTCAGCAGTTAAGGTTCCATTCTCTAGAAGGATAACATGCTAATGTAACACAATGAAAGAGCCCAGTGAAAGGGGACAAAGCAGGTATCACACAAGTAAGTTCAGGATCATTGCCCTTCTGCTCTTAATTATTATTCCCTTTCTCAGGCTCTCAAATTTACACACAACCATCGTGCATAATATCTTGCAATGCAAACTTTGTTTGAGGTGTGTCTTAATGACTTTTGTTCCTCTTCTGTCACTGCAAGCCAAGAACAACAACCTGCCGGTGCCAGCACCAGCACCAGCACAGTTACATACATTGCAGAGGATGCATTTATTGATGTTTAAGAGGTAACAAACACAAAGCGAGGTAAAACGCACAACTAATTGCTGGTCGCCATCAATGGCTGGAAGGCGATGTCAGGTTCCTGCTACTCTTCAGTGGGATAAGGAAATCAAAGAGTTGGCAGTGCTAATTGATGCATCAGTTATCAGCTTAATATCTGTGTAGCCACAATGTTACCTGGTGCAACAATACCTGCCCAAGGTGAGCTGGCCGTATAAAGCTGACTTTGCCTGCCAGTGACAGTGTTGTATAAATATTTCAAAGTTCTTCATCAAGTGTGCTTCTGATTTGGCCTGTAGTGACGGTTGTCCAATCAATGGCAGGTAGATATGCCAAGGCCTGTTGATATGGTCGCGGCATAACAACAGTGGCAGCCAGTTTGGCTCAGGTCCATTACTCTCCCTAGCATGTTTTTTTTTTAATCTCGTCTAACTTTAACCATTAAATACTATATTTGGATACATCCAAACCAAACCCCACCCTATTATTTTTTTATCTCCACTTCCGAACCACCATGGAACTCTTTGGCTTGCACTGGAATATCTTGTGGGTCCCTGAGGTCCCAAAGGGTTCCTTTTCATACACTCTCATTTGCCATCTATATCTTTTCTGCTGAAATCCTGGAAATGTTTCCTTCAGTCTTGGTGACTTCAAATGATAGTACATTTTTCTATACCAGTAATCACCAGACCATTATGAATAAATAACATTCATTCATCCCAAAATTATTCAAAAAATAACAATTTTCAAAAACAAAATGTCTTAGAAAGGTATTTAAGAAAAGTAGTCTAAACGTAAATAGTAAAAAGTATGTTCACCATTAAGAATTCAAGTACACATGATAGTTCCTTTAAACTACTCCAGCACAGGTGTCCAATGAAAAACATTGATTCTAACATTTCAAACATAGAAAATGCTATGACTGGATCACTGCGTTTAATGATTTCCTCATAAATTGCCACCCTTTATTTCCAGTATTAATTGTTCAGTTTTTATTGAAATCAAAATGACAGCCAAAATAATTTTCAAAATTTTCAGCAATTTGATCAGTTCATTTAAAAAAATAATCAATAGTTGTTGATGATTGCACAATTTTTATTCATACTTTTCTTGAACTTTATTAACTTTTTTCATGGCTACTTGCTAATTAGATTATCAGTTTACTTGTGATTAGTTACTGCTTTAAGCACGTGAAATCTAGTCATCAAGCGAAAGTGTGACATAAATCTGCAAATGTAAGAACAAAAGTGAGCTGGACACAACACCAGCATCGGTAGAGCAAAGAAATGAGTCTCTCATCAATTTCACAGGAAGTGAGTGAAAGGACGAATTCAGAGGCATGAAAAGGCAGCAGAAAACAGAAATCAAAACTCGCTTTTTTTTGACTCAATCAAATCCTTTGTTTCTTGTTACCATTCCACCCAACTGTACATGTTATACTATAACCACATGACACAAACAAAGCTGCACACGAACCCTAGAAAAAATTATAGGATTACTAAGAATTCTGAAACTTACTGTAACACAAGATCTGCTGGAAAATCATATGATAAAAAAATTGGGCCAAGAACACTGATGTAACTACATCTAAAACATAGGGTCCTATGTAAATGCAAGTCTCTGTATCTTTAACGCAAGAGTTTCCTCTAACTTCAAGAGTGGGGACTTTCCTATTACTATACCCTTCTTACCAGCCTCAGCACTTATCCTGAACACAGGGGATATGCACCATTAACTTGAAATTAATCTCAGAAATTAGAAAAGGCTCATTGTTACCCTTGCCTCAGTCATAAGTCGCACAAATGAGATTCAAGTATCACCGGTAGTATGTAAACCTGACTCTCATAGGCCTATGTTGTAAATTTTATCAGTCCACTGTGTCACTTCTACTTTGTCAACTGAAGCTGCCTATTTAATCCCATTGTGGAAGAACTCTACCAATATCTGAACACTTATTGTTTAATTATTATCACAAGCTATATAATGAAGTATTTAAAACTAATATTGTATTTTGTTCCCTCCAAGAAGGGAAGATCAGTTGTGATGCCCATGTTGAGGAAAGTGCACTTTAGGTTTTTTTGAGAAGATAAACTTCATTAGCTCCTTGATTTATTAGTACAATAAAATGTAGTTGGGGCTCTTTAGTGCAGTGGTTGCTAAGATTGAGGTCCTAAGAAAGAAAAAAATAGTCCAGGCATTTGCACTTGAACAATTATACAAATAAAGTTCAGAATAAAACACTTATACTACAGATGTGATTATCTTGAAAAAAGGATTACACCTTCACAAAACCAACTTCCAAGATTCTTGCCATAACTTTCAAATGTCTCCACAGCCTTGTTCCAAATCAAGTTGCTGACCTCCTTTAGCATCATAGTGCGATCCCAATCATCACTCCTTCTTGACACTGGTCTATTCCTTGTTCCCTGACCTTTTCGCTCCATCACTGCCACTCTTAGCTACCTTGCCTCTTACATTTGGAAATTTCTGCCAAAATTACTGCCTTCCTGCTTTCAAAAGACTATGAGAGACATTTCATTTCTTCTAGCCTGCCCTGCTCCTTGCACCCATTCCATCTGTTCTTCTGCCCCACTTCCCATACTCTCCACTTATCCTCCATTACAAGGCATTTGCTTCTGGTGTCAAGAGCACCATAGCTGTTCTCTCAAACTTATTTTGACCATTGCGCTGCTCAACAAATTTGCAATGAAGTAAAATCGGCAAAATGTATCTCCTCCATTCCTACACAAAAGCATCCTAAATTAGTCCAGAATCTCATGTATGAGTTGTATCCATGTGCAAATTACTCCCCTGATTTAGGATTGCTATTTCATTAAAGGAGTGAACTCATAATGGCATAGGTTTGGGGGTAATTTTATGAGTCCGCTCTTCCAAAACAGAACCCTATTTACCAGCAAAGCAAATCAAAAATACCTGCACTTATTTTAAATGGTTGGAAATTATTGGGCAATTTGTGCTGCCTGCCAACCAAATGGACTCAAAATCACCTCTGAACATGGAAAATGTAGAAATACGTACATCATATTTCAAAGCAAGACAAATATGCCACCAAACAAACAATTCACATTCATTAGACTTTTTTTTTTATTTATATGACCCCGGATGTGTTGTTGCTGGCAAGGCCAGCATTTGTTCCCCATCCCCAATTGCCCATGCCTTCTTGAACTACTGCAGTTTATGTGGTGCTTGCGGACAGGCCAAAGATGTTCCACAAAGCAGTCGCCTAGTCTGCGTTTGGTCTCTCCAATGTAGAGATCACCTCACTGGGAGCAACGAATGCAGTCGCCCAAATTGAGGGAAGTGCAAGTGAAGCACTGCTTCACTTGAAACAAGTGTTTGGGCTTTTGGATGCACTTCCCTCAATTGGGTCTACTGCATTCGCTGCTCCATGTGGTCTACTCTACATTGGAGAGACCAAACGCAGACTGGGTGACCGCTTTGCGGAACATCTTCAGTCTGTCCACAAGCATGACCCAGACCTTCCTGTCGCTTGCCATTTCAACACCACCCTGCTCTCATGCCCACATGTCTGTCCTTGGCCTACTACAATGGTCCAGTGAAGCTCAACATAAACTGGAAGAACAGCACCTCATCTTCCGATGAGGCACTTTACAGCCTTCTGGACTTAACATTGAGTTCAACGTGAACACACTACTTCATCCCCGCCCCTTTTTGATCCCTCCCCTTTTTTCTATATTAATTTTTATATTTTTATTTCTCCCCCCCAACTTACTTTCATTATTATTTTTAAAATTTATTTCCATTTTTATTCTTTGTTTTATCCCCAGCTTTTAGCCTTTACGATCTTTTTTCCCACCACCGTCCCCTTCCCCCAACCCACCCCCACTAGGGCCATCTGTCACTTTCCAGAGTGCTTAGCCTGGTCCTGCCATTATCATGTTCTGCTTTCCACCCCTAATGTCACCATTAGCAGCTCCTTTAGCCAGTAACATTACTGTTAACAATCCTTTGACCTTTTGTTTGACATCTTCCGCAAAGTCTCCTTTGCCTCCACCAATCGCTGACCTTCTATCCAGCTTCACCTATTCCACCCCCTTAAACAGTATGTATTTCACCACATTTCCACTTCCCTTTAGCTCTGAAGAAGTGTCATATGGACTCAAAATGTTAACTTCATCTTCCTCTCCACAGATGCTGGCAGACCTGCTGAGTTTTTCCAGCATCTTTTGTTTTTGTTTCAGATTTCCAGTATCTGCAGTATTTTGCCTTTATCCCTAAGAATCTTATATGTTTCAATAAGGTCACCTCTCATTCTTCTAAACCTCATGAGTACAGGCCCAACCTACTCAAATTCTCCTCACAAGAAAATCCCTTCATGCCTGGGATCAATCGAGTGAACCTTCTCTGGACTGCCTCCAATGCCAGTATATCTTTCCTTCGATAAAGGGACCAAAATTGTTCACAGTATTCTAAGTGTGGTCTAACTACTGCCTCGTATACTTTTAGCAAGACTTCCCTATCTTTATACTCCATTTCCTTTGAAATAAAGACCAACATTCCATATGTCTTTCCTGAACTTGTATTTTAGCTTTTTTGGGATTCACTCACAAAGACTCCCAAATCCCTCTGTGCTGCAGCCTTTCACCATTTAAATAATATTCACCTCCTCTACGCTTCCTGCCAAAGTGCATAACTTCTCACTTTCCCACATTATATTCCATCTGCTAAGTTTTTGCCCACTCACTTAACCTGTCTATATCCCTCTGTAGACTCCTTGTGTCATCCTCACCACTTGCCTTTCCACCTATTTTTGTGTCATCTGCAAACTTGGTGATATTACATTTGCTTCCCTCATCGAAGTCATTAATATATGTTGTAAATAATTGTGGCCCCAGCACTGATCCCTGTGGCACTCTGCTATTTACAGGTTGCCATCCTGAAAATGTCCCCCCTTATCCCAACTCTTTGTCTTCTATGAGTTAGCCAATCCTCTATCCATGCTAATATACTACCCCCGACACCATGGGCTCTTATCTTAAGTAGTCTTATGCACGTTACCTCATCGAATGCCTTTTGGAAATCCAAATAAACTACATCTACTGGTTCCCCTCTATCTATCCTGCTTGTTACCTCCTCAAAGAATTCTAATGAATTTGTTGAGCATGATTTCCCCTTCATGAAGCCATGCTGACTCTGCTTGATTAGATTATGTATTTCCAAATGCTCAGCTATTACATCCTTTGTAACATACGCCAACATTTTCCCAATGACAGATGTTAAGTTAACTGGCCTATGGTTACCTGTTTCTTGTCTCCCTCCCTTTTTGAACAATGATGTTACATTGGCCATTCTCCAATCCTCTGGGACATTTCCAGAATCTAAGGATTCATGGAAGATAACTACCAGTGCATCTTCTATCTCTGTAGCTACTTCCTTTAATATCCTAGGATGCAACCCATCAGGACCAGGGGACGTATCAGCCTTTAGCCCCATTTGTTTCTCTAGTACTTTTGGTCCAGTGATAGTTATTGTATTTATTTCCTCCCTGCTATTTGCCCCTTGATTATTTAGTATTTTTGGAATGCTATTAGTATCTTCTACCGTGAAGACTAAAGCAAAGTATTTATTCAACTCCTCTGCCATTTCCTGGTTCCGCATTATTTCCCCAGCCTCATTCTCTAAGGGGCCTATGTTCACTTCGGCCTTTCTCTTTTTTTTAATATATTTTTATATATTTAAAGAAGCTCTTACTGTCCGTTTTTATATTACTTGCTATTTTACCCTCAAAGTTTATTTTCTCCCTCATTATATTTTTTGTCATCTTTTGTTGGTTTTTAAAACTTTCCCAATCCATTGGCTTACCAGTAATCTTTGCCACATTGTATGTTTCTTCTCTCAATTTGATACTGTCCCCAACTTCCTTGGTTAACCATGGTTGGTTTATCACTTTCCTTGAATCCTTTTTCCTCACTGGGATGACAGTCATGAACTATTTTCTTAAACATCTGTCATTGTTCATCAACCGCCTTTTCTGCTAAACCGCTTTCCCAGTCCACACTGTCCTCATTCCATTGTAATTACCCTTATTTAAGTTTAGCAATGTTGTTTCCAACCCAAGTTTCTCACTCTCTAAATTCTACCATATTATGGTCATTGTTTCCTAGGGGATCCTTTACTCTAAGGTAATTTATTAAACCTGCCTCATTACGCATTACCAGATCCAAAATAGCCTGATGCCTAGTTGGATCCACAACTTATTGTACTAACAAACTGCCCTGAATACATTATGAATTCTTGCTGTGTCTACCTCTGCCAATTTGATTTTCCTCATCTACATGAAGATTCAAGTCACCCATGATTAATAAACTGCCTTTTTTTACATGCCCTCATTATTTCCCGATTTATTCTCTGTCCTACAGCATAGCTACTGTCAGAGGGCCTATAGACTACTCCCACCAGTTGTTATTTCTTACCTTCACCCAAATGGATTCTACATCTTCCGATCCAAGATCCTTTCTTGATATCGTACTCATTCCATCTCATACTAACAAAATTACCCCACCACCCTGTCCTTCCTGCCCGTCCTTTCGAAAAGTCACATACCCCTAAATATTTAGTTCCCAGCTTTGAGCTCCTTGCAACCTCGTCTTCGTAATGGCTATAAGATCACACCCATATACCTCTACGTGTATGATTAATTCATTTATTTTGTTCTGAATACTGCAAGCATTTAAGTAAAAGGGCTATTAATTTTGCCTTTTTACCATTTTTCTCCCTTTGACCCTGTTTGCTGCTTTTTTTTTTAAGGTTTGTACACTCCATCCCTTCCTGTCATACACTGGGTATTATCTAAATAGGTGCCCTGCAATGCTGCCATATCCTTTTACTTTGTACGTCTACGTATCCCATTTCCAGAGCCCCCCCCCCCCCAATTTAGTTTAAAGACCTCTCTGCAGCCAGGACACTGGTCCCATCAAGCTTCATGTGATGCCCATCCCACCGGAACAGCCCCCTCCCTACTCCAGTACTGGTGCCAGTGCCCCATGAACTGAAACCTGTTCCTCCCACACCAATCTCTGAGCCACACATTTAACTCCTTGACTTTATTTATCCTGTGCCAGTTTGCCTGTGGCTCATATAGCAATCCTGAGATGATTACCTCGGAGGTTCTGCTTTTTAATGTAGCTTCTAACTGTTCAAATTCTTTCAGCAGAACCTCCTTTCTAGCTCTATCAATGTCGTTGGTACCAACATGGACAATGACAACTGGATCCCTCCCCTCCCACACCAAGTTCCTCTCTAGCCCTGAGATGTACTTAATCCTGGCACAGGACAGCCAACACAGCCTTCGGGACTTACGCTCGCAGCTGCAGAGAACAGTACCTATCCCCCTAATTATACTACCCCTACCAATACTGCGCTCCCATTTCCTCCCCCCACTTGAATGGCTCCCTGTACCACAGTGTCATGGTCAATTTGCTCACTCTCCCCGCACTCATCCACACAGCTCGCAAGAACTTTGTAACTATTGGATGGTTGCAGGGGCCGAGGCTCCTCAAACGCTACCCCCTGGGTCCCCACACCTGCTTCACCTGTAATCACACTCTCCTGTCCCTGATCACAGACCAAATTTGAATTACCTAATCCGAGAGGTGTGACCGCCTCCTGGAGCTAGCTTAGAGAACTCTTACAGGGCATGGCAGGGTAGATGTAGATAGGATGTTTCCCCTAGCTGGTGAGTCTAGAACCAGAAGACAGGACTCATTGTGAAGACAGGACTTTATCTTCACAAGGACTGTGCAGTGGTCAACCCGCCCAATACTGTCATGGGCAGAGGCATCTGCCTTGGTGAGGAAGAAGTCAGTAGGTTTTTCCCTCTTCTTGCCTCCCTCACCACCTGCCACAGAGCCAGTCTAGCAGTTATGTTCTTTAGGACTCGGCCAGCTCAGTCAGTAGAGGTGTGACCGAGCCAGCCACACTTGGTGATATGGACAGTGAAGTCTCCCACCCAGACTACATTCTGTGCCTTTGCCAACTTCAGTGCTTCTTCCAATTGGCGTTCAACAGGGAGGACCGCTGATTCATCAGCTCAGGGGGTGGAGGGAGCAGAAGATAGTAATCAGCAGGAGGTTTCCCTGCCCATGTTTGACTTAGGAACATAGGAGTGGGGAAGTCAGCCCGTTGAGCTTGCTCCACTATTCAAACAGATAATGGCTGATCATCTACCTCTACACCATTTTTCCCCACTATCCCCATATCCCTTTATGTCTTAAATATCTAGAAATCTATCGATTTCTGTTTTGAACATGATCAAAATGATTGAGCTTTCACAGTCCTCTAGGGTAGAGAATTCCAAAGATTCAGCATCTTCAGTAAAAAAAGTTCCTCCTCAACCCTGTCTTAAATGGCCTGCCCTTTATTATGAGACTGTGTCCCCTGGTTCTAGAAAAACCAGCCGGGGAAACATCTTATCTCCATCTACTCGGTCACACCCTGTAAGAGTTTTCCAAGTTAGAATGAGATGTGATCTCATACTTTGAAACTCTAGAGGATACAGGCCCAGTTTCCTCAATCTCTCCTCATAAGACACTCCAGCCATCCCAGGGATTAATCTGCTTGCACTCCCTCTATGGCAAGTATATCCTCCCTTAGATAAGGAGACCAAAACTGTACAGAATATTCCAGGTGCAGTCTCACCAAGGCTCTATATAATTGCAGCAAGACATCTTTACTCCTGTATTCGAATCCCCTTGTAATGAAGCCCAACATACCATTTGCATTCCTAATTGCTTGCTGAACGCCAGCTTTCAGTGACTTATGAACAAGGACACCGAAGTCCCTTTGGGCATCAATACTTCCCAACCTCTAAACAGTCAAGAAATACCCTGCCTTCCTGTTTTTTCTACCAAAGTGGATAACTTCACACTTATTCACATTATATTCCATCTGCCATGTTTTTGCCCATTGACTTAGCCTGTCCAAGTCCCCTTGAAGCCAGTTTGTCACAACTCTCGTTCCCACCTAGTTTTGTGTCATGAAACTTCATGGGGTCTGGAATCAATATTGAGGACTCCTCAGACAACTCCCTCCCAAATGTATATCATTGTGCCGCCACCTCCGGTAGGTCTGTCCTGTCGGTAGGACAGGACATACCCAGGGACGGTGATGGCAGTATCAAGGGCATTGTAAGGTACGATGCCTGCTGAGTATTTCCAGCATTTTATTTTTATTTCACTTTAGTTAGATTTATGAAATATTACATTAAAGGAAATACTTTACCATCTCATTCTGCATGTATCAAAGACAGAAGGAAAGTAACAGCTAAATTAGAGTTCCATGCTTTTGGACTGGATTCTCCAATAGTCGCTACAACAACTAGCTAGCCAGCACTCATGGACTGCGCACCCTGATATTTTGGCTGTCAGTGATTCATTGCATAAATATTTCACCATTTGCCAAATTTTAGACAAGGAAGTTTCAGGAAACAGAATCTCAGTGTTTTACCATCACATAGCTTCTCACAACGAGAATTTATTCAATTCAATGACTCAATACAGGTCAGGAACTATAGCATCTCTTTGGTTTTCAATATTTCTATCAACAAGCTAAAACAATTAGATGTCAAACCTCAACCTTTCACTGCAAAAACATACTTGATGAACACATGCAGTTAAAATCAAAGAAGTGATAAATGTAGCTAAATGAACCTTGCTAGTTTTATGAGGATTGTCAGAAAGAATCCAAGCATGTCCTTTCAGATTATTTATCTAATGGAGGGCTGGAATGGCGAATCACAATTAGAGATTAAAAGGAAGTAACAGACTCCAAGAATATTTATGATAACGGTACACAGTGCACAGCTTGGGCCCCAATTGCAACCCGCCTTCCCTTCATCTGTACATTTTGTGATGGTTTATTGCTCTCAGCCTCTACATCATGGCATGTCCAGCTATGTGATGTTGACAGAAGTGGGTAAAGTACAGGTTCCCCTTCTCCTGTTTTCCAGCTTTAAAATGCTAGTCTATCCCAACTACAATAGAATGACAGAAAGATCACAAGTTAACCATGTAGGAGGAAGGCCATTCAGCTCATCTTAATTCATCCATCCAAGAGGATGTTCAAGTCACCAGCACCACCCCAACCTCCACCTCCTCCCACCCCATTTCAGAATCAATCTGGATCTTAAATGATTCTTGGGTTTTCCCCTGCCACACTATATGAAAGTCCAATTCTCATACTCTCAGTGGTAGGGAAATTAACTTTTTTAAAAACTTACTTGCCTGGGCTCTTCTGGCACACAGTCTTGCTCCTTGTAAGTCTGGCCTGACTAGGAAGCTATCACTGCTCTCCTTAGGCCTCCAAAAAAATTGTAGTATGTAAATAACAACCCCACTTTGTTCCTAGGGGTGCCCACTTGGCTGCTCAAGCCAAGATCAGGACACAGCAGGAAGGCACCAAGGTCAGAGCCTGATTTTAATTGGTCCATTGCCAGGCAAAACTCAGGGCCAGAGTCACTGAGCAGGTGGACAAGTATAAACTGACCAAAAAAAAGTCAGCATGCATTTCTAAAGGGTTGATAATGTTTCAGAAATCAATGGCTGTTGTCATAGTGGATGTTATGTTTTTTAAACTCAAATGCTGTTGCTTCATAGAATGTATTTATCAGATCACACCCTGTGACTGAAATTGTTAGTTCAATATACAGATACTACAGTGCAATAGGAGACAGTGGCATGGTAATGTCACTGGACTAGTAATCTTGAGGCCCAGGTTAATACTCTGGGAACATGGATTCAAATCCCACCAGGGCAGCTAGTGAAATTTAAATTCAATTAATAAATCTGGAATATAATGCTAATCTCAATAATGATGACCATGAAACTATCATAGATTGTCATAAAAACTCAATTGGGTTTACTAATGTCCTTCAGGGAAGGAAATCTGCTGTCCTTACCTAATCTCTACATGAGACTCCAAATCCACAGCACTCTTAACTGCCCTCTGAAATGGCCTAGCAAGCCACTCAACTCAAGTGCAATTAGGGATGGGCAACAAATGCTTGCCTTGCCAGTGATGTCCACATCCCATGAAAGAATAAAACAAAGTAGTGAGTGATGTGGCACTCTCGATACTTGCATATACTTATGCATGAACATTTAGTTCCTAAATCATACTGGAATAATATAACAATATTATGGTGACTTCCAGAAGGCATTTGCAAGGCTCCATACAAGAGATTATTACCTTCACTCCATATCCTTAACTTCCCTTAAAAAAATCTACCAATCTCAGTCTTGAAAATATCGATTTTGGCCCTACATTCAGTCTTTCAGAAGACTCTTCTGGTATTGTTTGTAAGAAAGTGTTGCCTGATTTCATTACTGCTATGTTTCAGCAACATGGTTTTACCGGTGTTATGCTTCCAGAAAATGACTTACGTTTTAAAGATTCAGCTCAATGCCTTCCTCCAACTTTGCCCTATTACTCCCCGCAAATGTCCAAAGACTAATAAAATTATTGCAAGTTTAGTTCACAACCTTTATTGATTTTTTGAAGCACAATTCAGAATTGTTCCAAATCTACACTTTTTGTGTTGTTCATGCTATTCAGCACACACTGTATAGCATGCACAAGAATTTTTTCTTCTGTTAACTACAGTGACAAATTTTGAGTAGAAAACAAATCTTGATACCCAAAGCATGATACAGTAAAATAAATATTACTACTGTTTTGCAGTGTAGCGGCTGGATTTGCATTAATTTGTGTGCGCATTATAAAAAAATTCTAGAAGTGATTACAATATTTTAAAAATCTGCTCTGTTTAGACCCCAGACAATTGCCAATTGGTGCAATTTGCTACTTGGGCCAGAAGCTTTCTTGATAGTGAAGGAAGGTCCCTCTAGGCCAGCGATGTTGGAAATATTCTTAGCCAGTTCTAAAATTGTGGGTGTTATATATGTTTATTTACTGCCAGCAGTACTCAGAGGTCTGAACACCAAGCTGTGTTTGTTCAATCAAGGTCTCCACTGCTGTAGGTGAACCATAGGGAATGAGAATTCAACCCCACTCCAGAGACATGAGCACATAATCTGGGCAAAAATTCCAGTCCAGTTCTAAGTGCTGCACTGTCATAGATGCTACCTTCACGATGAGACATTAAACCAAGACCGCATCTGCGCTCTCGGGTAGGTGTGAAATATTCCATGGTGCTTTTCAAGAAGAGCAGGTCAATCCTTCCAGTGTGTTGGCCAATATTTATCCAATACTGATCCAAAGAGATGGTGGCCATTTATCTCATTGCTGCGTACGGGACCTTACCGTGTGCAAACTGGTGTGCAAATTTTCAAACATTACAACAGTGATTACACTTCAGAAGTACTTCATTGGCTGTGAAATGCTTTAGGATATCTTGAGGTTATTAAAGGCACCATGTAAATATGTTTTTTTCTTAAATTCTTCCTTCATTATTCATGAATTTTCTTGACCAGATTTACTATACTTTTAAATACTCCATTATATATCTAGTACAGTAGATGCCAACAGGAGGACAACACTCAATTTAATCATTTCAAAATATGGTTCTCTATAGTAATACCTTTGCCTTGCTTTACTGGATCATATTGCTAGTACAGTCAAAGGGAATGAAGTTACAGCAGATGATCTGAATTCAGTGTCACCCATGGTGGTTTGAGGGCAAGGACAAAACGTAAAACATTTCCTGTTTTTCTTGATGTTTCACATTTGCATTTTTAAAACCACCCACTCAAAGCACAAACACTGAAACAGAACTCAGCTTTGTACATTCTTGTTCAGTTATTGAATACCATAGGCAACACTATTTGAAATCTGAGCACAGTGAAGTCTGCAGATCACGACTTCTTTTGCAATTTTGTTTATTCGTGCAAAAGGTCTTGTACACACGACCGCCCATTGCAGCCGCAAATCATTGTCTATCCGCAATTTAAGCAAAATAAAAGTGAATTATTCTAACAAGCCAGTTCTTTCTGCATGTGAAAGACATCACAAACTGGGGTGGGGGTGTGCAGAATTAAATGGGTGTGCACACGCATTTATATAGAGATGTTTTATAAGGGAGAGAAGGTTAGTTAATCAGTGTATGTTTCTCCCAGTTGTTGCAGTCTGTCTCTTTGGTTGCTCTTGTTGCTTGCTCAGGCCTAGCAACCAATGAGGGTCCCTGTTGTAGTTGCTGCTTCTCGCCCTCGTCCAAATAGGAGTGGGGGGGAGAGAGGGAGTGTGAGAGAGAGAGAGAGACAGCGAGAGAGAGAGACAGACACACACAGGGAGAGACAGCGAGAGAGAGAGAGAGAGAGACAGAGACAGAGAGAGAGAGAGAGAGAGACACAGAGAGAGAGAGACAACGAGAGAGAGAGACAACGAGAGAGAGAGACAGAGACACACACAGGGAGAGACAGAGAGAGACAGAGAGAGAGAGAGAGGGGGGGGACAAAGAGACAGAGAGAGAGAGAGAGGGGGGGACAAAGAGAGAGAGAGAGAGAGAGAGAGAGAGAGAGAGAGAGAGGGGGGACAGAGAGAGGGGGGACAGAGAGAGCGGGGGAGACGGAGAGAGCGGGGGAGACGGAGAGAGCGGGGGAGACGGAGAGAGCGGGGGAGACGGAGAGAGCGGGGGAGACGGAGAGAGCGGGGGAGACGGAGAGAGCGGGGGAGACGGAGAGAGCGGGGGAGACGGAGAGAGCGGGGGAGACGGAGAGAGCGGGGGAGACGGAGAGAGCGGGGGAGACGGAGAGAGCGGGGGAGACGGAGAGAGCGGGGGAGACGGAGAGAGCGGGGGAGACGGAGAGAGCGGGGGAGACGGAGAGAGCGGGGGAGACGGAGAGAGCGGGGGAGACGGAGAGAGCGGGGGAGACGGAGAGAGCGGGGGAGACGGAGAGAGCGGGGGAGACGGAGAGAGCGGGGGAGACGGAGAGAGCGGGGGAGACGGAGAGAGCGGGGGAGACGAGAGAGCGGGGGAGACGGAGAGAGCGGGGGAGACGAGAGAGCGGGGGAGACAGAGAGCGGGGGGAGACAGAGAGCGGGGGAGACAGAGAGCGGGGGAGACAGAGAGCGGGGGAGACAGAGAGCGGGGGAGACAGAGAGCGGGGGAGACAGAGAGCGGGGGAGACAGAGAGCGGGGGAGACAGAGAGCGGGGGAGACAGAGAGCGGGGGAGACAGAGAGCGGGGGAGACAGAGAGCGGGGGAGACAGAGAGCGGGGGAGACAGAGAGCGGGGGAGACAGAGAGCGGGGGAGACAGAGAGCGGGGGAGACAGAGAGCGGGGGAGACAGAGAGCGGGGGAGACAGAGAGCGGGGGAGACAGAGAGCGGGGGAGACAGAGAGCGGGGGAGACAGAGAGCGGGGGAGACAGAGAGCGGGGGAGACAGAGAGCGGGGGAGACAGAGAGCGGGGGAGACAGAGAGCGGGGGAGACAGAGAGCGGGGGAGACAGAGAGCGGGGGAGACAGAGAGCGGGGGAGACAGAGAGCGGGGGAGACAGAGAGCGGGGGAGACAGAGAGCGGGGGAGACAGAGAGCGGGGGAGACAGAGAGCGGGGGAGACAGAGAGCGGGGGAGACAGAGAGCGGGGGAGACAGAGAGCGGGGGAGACAGAGAGCGGGGGAGACAGAGAGCGGGGGAGACAGAGAGCGGGGGAGACAGAGAGCGGGGGAGACAGAGAGCGGGGGAGACAGAGAGCGGGGGAGACAGAGAGCGGGGGAGACAGAGAGCGGGGGAGACAGAGAGCGGGGGAGACAGAGAGCGGGGGAGACAGAGAGCGGGGGAGACAGAGAGCGGGGGAGACAGAGAGCGGGGGAGACAGAGAGCGGGGGAGACAGAGAGCGGGGGAGACAGAGAGCGGGGGAGACAGAGAGCGGGGGAGACAGAGAGCGGGGGAGACAGAGAGCGGGGGAGACAGAGAGCGGGGGAGACAGAGAGCGGGGGAGACAGAGAGCGGGGGAGACAGAGAGCGGGGGAGACAGAGAGCGGGGGAGACAGAGAGCGGGGGAGACAGAGAGCGGGGGAGACAGAGAGCGGGGGAGACAGAGAGCGGGGGAGACAGAGAGCGGGGGAGACAGAGAGCGGGGGAGACAGAGAGCGGGGGAGACAGAGAGCGGGGGAGACAGAGAGCGGGGGAGACAGAGAGCGGGGGAGACAGAGAGCGGGGGAGACAGAGAGCGGGGGAGACAGAGAGCGGGGGAGACAGAGAGCGGGGGAGACAGAGAGCGGGGGAGACAGAGAGCGGGGGAGACAGAGAGCGGGGGAGACAGAGAGCGGGGGAGACAGAGAGCGGGGGAGACAGAGAGCGGGGGAGACAGAGAGCGGGGGAGACAGAGAGCGGGGGAGACAGAGAGCGGGGGAGACAGAGAGCGGGGGAGACAGAGAGCGGGGGAGACAGAGAGCGGGGGAGACAGAGAGCGGGGGAGACAGAGAGCGGGGGAGACAGAGAGCGGGGGAGACAGAGAGCGGGGGAGACAGAGAGCGGGGGAGACAGAGAGCGGGGGAGACAGAGAGCGGGGGAGACAGAGAGCGGGGGAGACAGAGAGCGGGGGAGACAGAGAGCGGGGGAGACAGAGAGCGGGGGAGACAGAGAGCGGGGGAGACAGAGAGCGGGGGAGACAGAGAGCGGGGGAGACAGAGAGCGGGGGAGACAGAGAGCGGGGGAGACAGAGAGCGGGGGAGACAGAGAGCGGGGGAGACAGAGAGCGGGGGAGACAGAGAGCGGGGGAGACAGAGAGCGGGGGAGACAGAGAGCGGGGGAGACAGAGAGCGGGGGAGACAGAGAGCGGGGGAGACAGAGAGCGGGGGAGACAGAGAGCGGGGGAGACAGAGAGCGGGGGAGACAGAGAGCGAGACAGAGCGGGGGAGACAGAGAGAGAGACAGAGCCGGGGAGAGAGAGAGAGAGAGACAGAGCGGGGAGAGAGAGAGAGAGAGAGAGACAGAGCAGGGGAGAGAGAGAGAGAGACAGAGCGGGGGAGAGAGAGAGAGAGACAGAGCGGGGGAGAGAGAGAGAGAGACAGAGCGGGGGAGAGAGAGAGAGAGAGACAGAGCGGGGGAGACAGAGAGAGACAGAGCGGGGGAGACAGAGAGAGACAGAGCGGGGGAGACAGAGAGAGACAGAGCGGGGGAGACAGAGAGAGACAGAGCGGGGGAGACAGAGAGAGACAGAGCGGGGGAGACAGAGAGAGACAGAGCGGGGGAGACAGAGAGAGACAGAGCGGGGGAGACGGAGAGAGACAGAGCGGGGGAGACGGAGAGTGACAGAGCGGGGGAGACGGAGAGAGACAGAGCGGGGGAGACAGAGAGAGACAGAGCGGGGGAGACAGAGAGAGACAGAGCGGGGGAGACAGAGAGAGACAGAGCGGGAGACAGAGAGAGACAGAGCGGGGGACAGAGACAGACAGGGCGGGGGACAGAGAGACAGACAGGGCGGGGGACAGAGAGACAGACAGGGCGGGGGACAGAGAGACAGACAGGGCGGGGGACAGAGAGACAGACAGAGCGGGGGACAG